>NC_054472.1:63687350-66187350 GCF_017639515.1 Carcharodon carcharias | reverse complement strand
CTCTCTTAATTGTTGACTTTCTGGATAAGAGAAGTGATTGACAGTCATTAGCAACCAAAGCATTGTTGAAAGGGCACACGTACCTTTAATTACTAGAGTTAACATTCCATGGTGAATCTAATTGGCAATTAATGTGCAAATGCAGAAAATTCAAGAAATTCAGGCATGAATAAGGGCAGTATGTTGTTTTAGTTAAGCTAATGGAGTTAAAATATCAATCAGCAACATGTAGTGATTTGTAATTCACTGGCTATCTCTATTGTTGTTATTGTTGTGTGTAGGGACAGGAGCAACGTGAATAAAAAACTGGCTGAAAAATAGGAAGTAGAGAGTCATGGTCAATAGATATTTTTCGGGCTGGAGGGAGGTTTGTAGTGCAGTTCCCCAGGGGTCAGTATTGGGACCCTTGCTTTTACAGACATATATTAATGATGTAGATCTTGCTGTGCAGGTGACAATTTCAAAGTTTGCGGATGATACAAAGCTTGGGAGTGTTGCAAACTGTGAGGAGGACAGTTTAGAACTTCAAAAGGACATAGACAAGTTGGTGGAGTGGGCAGACGAAGTTCAATGTGGAGAAGTGTAAGGTGATGCACTTTAGTAGGAAGAACATGGACAGACAATATAAAATAAGGCGTGAAATTTTGAAGGGGATGCAGGAGCAGGAAGACGTGGGTGTATATGTGCATAGATCATTGAAGGTGGCAGGACAGGTGCAGAGAGCAGTTAATAAAGCGCATAGTGACCTGGGCTTTATTAAAAGGAGCGTAGAGTACGAGTGCAGGGAGCTTATGCTGAATTTATATAAGACACTTGTTAGACCTCAGCTGGAATATTGTGTACAGTTCTGGGCGTCACATTTTAGGAAGGATGTGAACACATTGGAGAGAGTGCAGAACAGGTTTACAAGAATGGTTCCAGGGTTGAGAAACTTCAGGTATGAGGATAGATTGGAGAGATTGGGGCTGTTCTCCTTGGAGATAAGATAGCTAAGAGGAGATTTGATAGAGATATTCAAAATCATGAAGGGGCTGGACAGAGTGGATAGGGAAAAGCTGTTTCTGCTCATAAAAGGATCAAGAACAAGAGGGCACAAATTTAAAGTGATTTTCAAAAAAAGCAAATGTGACATGAGAAAAAAACATTTTCACCCAACGAATGGTTAGTGTTTGGAATGCACTGCCTGGAAGTATGCGGAGGCAGGTTCAATTAAGGCATTCAAGAGGGCATTATTTGAACATCTATTTGAATAGAAACAATGTGCAAGGTCAGGGGAAAAGGCAGGGCAATGGCACTAGGTCATAATGCTCATTTAGAGAGCATTAAAGTTAAAGTTCGGCGATCCTGTGATTCATAAACAAGTGGCTGGCCAATTTGCATATTAATTCATGGGTAGTTTTCTCAGTAAATTCTGGGCCTTTGAAGAGAATTGTCTGTGAACAATGCAGTTTATGGTCATAGCACAATACTACACATATAAAGGTCCATGCTCTTATACTCCAGATAAGAAACCATGCTCACAGGTAGCAAGGTTGGGAGAATAAGGGCTACTTTCTGGGAGTGTGGGATCATAGAATTTTCCTTATAACCTATGAATCACTCCCCAATAACTAACTAACAGGTGTGAGGGAAGGGGCAATTAAAACAACTTAATTGATTAATAATCTTGCATTAAGGGCCACCACTTACCCAGATACCAGACAGAATTACATTTAAAATAAAATCTTAGGTTCTAAGATAAAAGTTGATTTCAGATAAACACCACTTATTCCATATTCATAAGGCTGGGGACTATCTTGTCCAAATAACTACTATTGCTTCAATTAATACCTTGCATTTGCTGATGACCAAGTGTAATAGATTTGCATATAGAATAGACCAATTAACTGTTCTTTTCCTATAACAGAAAATTCTTTTTTTTTGTGTGTCTAATGATTTACCTGATCAGCAACATTAATCAAAGAGTTGACATGAAGGACGGTTAGAGTATTTAACTAAATTTACAGTAAAACCATCATGCAAATATACATGTACCGATATGTAGATTATTTTAGATGGACTTGTCAAATAGACTGTGTTTCATATTTGTAAAAGTATCCTGCTCATGTAATGTTATGTTGTGTTCTGTACTTTGGATGAAAACAAAATAAAAGAATCATAACAAGTAACAATGAAAGTCATATGTCTCATTGTATCTGTGCCCAGCTCTTTGGAAGACTTATCCAATTAGTCCCACTCAGCTGCTCTTTCTACACAGCCCTTTTAATATTTTCCTTCAAGTACTCATCCAATTCCCTTTCAAAATTTAGAATTAATTCTGTTTCTCCTAATCCTTTCAGATAGTGCATTCCAATTCATAACAATATGTTGCATTGTCATGAAGATATTAATATATATATAGGAAATTATTTTAAATTGGACTTGTAGTAAGGTCCGTGTCTATGTGTGTGTGTGTGTGTGTGTGTGTGTGTGTGTTGCTTAATTTGATTAAAGCCAGCTAGTCTGGGTGCTTTGATGTATAGTAAGTTAAAAGGCAAGGAAAATACATTTGCATTTTTTGAATAAATCATTCAAAGACTGGGGATGAAACTTTGCACCTAACTAGCAGACACCAAGCAATATGTTTATATTACTAATAAAATTGGTACTATGAAAGGGGTTTTTATTGTTATAAGAGGTGGAATTCAAAGGGCCTGGTGACACAATGAGAATTTGCATTCAAAGGGAAGGCTAGGTATATACAGAAACGGGTTTTGTGTGTGTGGTCAGAGGCATTTAATATCTAACCAGCCTGTAGGCCTCCAGCTATCTGCAAAGGAACAAATTGAAAGGAACCAACCTTATTTTGTGTTTGTAAGATAAAATGTGCTTTGCCTGGTGTCTTTTTAAGTCTATGGGTTATTGTTGCCTTAGTGAAGTTTTACCTGGGAGTGATTAATTTGGGGATTTGTTTAATAGTTATTATGGTAGTAGTTTGTAGACATGTGTATGTGTTTAAATTTGTTGTTAAATTAATAAATATTTAAATTAATTTATATAAAAGCCTCTGGAGACTTGATGTTTTATTTCTGAATTCAGACCTGCATCTCAAATATGCCAATTGAAAATTCGGTTTTAAATAACTCAGCATTTACCAACTTCTGCGTCGTAAAATGCATAATGATTTCTTTCCTCGTATTGCATCCTGTTCTTTTGCCAGTCATCCTAAACCTGTGTCTTCCAGTTAGAGGCTATTCTACCAAGGGAAATAGTTTCTCATATTTACTATATCAAAACCGTTTATGGTTTTCAAGACTGCATTCAAATCTCTTCTTAACCTTTTCTGTTTTAGGGAGAACATCAGCTTCTCTAGTCTCTCCACATAATTAAAGTCCTGGTACCATTCGAGTAAATCTCTTCTGCACCCTCTCTAAGACTTTTATATACTTCCTAAAGTGTAGTGATCAGAATTGAACACAATACTCCAGTTAAAGAAGGCCATCATTCCTTTACAAACTCATCTCATTTCTGATAAGACTTAACCTATTTCCCTTCCTTTCCTTCCCATTCATCCCAATGTTAAAAAAAGACCTGATGCTAATACAGGTTACCTATTTTAAAGATTTAGATGTCCTCTCAAAAATCAAAAGGCAGATCTTAGGGGGCCCCAGCTCTCAAAACTTTAACTAATTTCTGTTATGAGGTTATAACATTCAAAAATGTATTAAATACCTTTTTGAAGGATTGCAAGGAAGCTGTTCTCACTATCATTCTAAGAATGTTATTCCACAGGTCACTCACCCTCACTCCTTGGCTTCACAAGTTAAACAAGTAGTCTTTATTTTCTGTCTAACTATATCTAATCAATGGCCTTAATGATTTTATATACTTGAATCAAATTCCCTCTGAATCTATTAGTCTCCAGCAAAGCCAGACTCAAGGCATACCATAGTTGAATGTGCTTGAGCAACCTGGGCCTTTTTACTCTTCCCTGTACCCGCACTGGAGCCCAACTATGCTTCTCAAGGTTGGGGGAACAAAAATGTTAGCAAAGACTGCATCTCAGGTTGATAATGTTACCAAAAAACTAATTCATTTCCAGTTTTTATGTGAAGAGGTTGAGAGTATAGAAGTCAAGTGGGAAGTAATTATCTTCTATGAAAACCTAATAGGATATTATGCCTCCTCCATGCACCCTTATATATGCTGATATGAGGAATAAAGTGTTAATACAATTAATATGAGCTATACAGTGAGTTATATTCATGAAAGCTGTCTCTCCTGTTGTAATTTTCTTCTACTGCTCTTGGCCTGCACATCTGTTCTTTTTCTATGTGTATAGTGATGATGTTACTGTAGCTAATAAGCCCAAGGTGTTTTCTGTTTTTCTAGCCTGCTTGTCTATAACAGTATGATAGTACATGTTTACAAGGGACACATGAAGCTCATGAACAGACAAAACATGCTTGTGCATATGGCCAGAAGAAGCCGTGTTGTGTATAAATGTATGTTATTGTACTGCTCTATGTGATGCTTCAGTTCACTGAGCATTCCCCTGCATGCCTGTAATAAAGATTCCCTAACTTTAACCAACTGCAGACTCTGAGTGGCATCTGTACAACAACATATGCCATGCCCCCTTATCTCCTCATATCTCCCATGCCTCATTCATGCTCCCATGCATCCTCCATATCCACTCTTCCAGTATCTAATATGTACAAAACCGATGAGCCATTGGCAAGGCTGGTGAGTCTTTGAAAAACTCCTGCAACTGATAGCATAAGCAAAGAAGCTATGAAAATCTAATTTTAAAAAGAAAACTGCTCATCTTAAAACTCATAAATGTGTCAATAAACCACAACCATTCATGATATTAATGACAAAAAGCTTGAATCCATGTCACACCTCTTAATCTTGTGCAAATAAGCACAGAGGCAATGAAAAATCTCTTCAAAGAAAGATTAGGTTATTACAAGATAATAGGGTGTCAATCAAAGGTAGGACTTCCCTTCAAGCTATTTTGATATTTCTTACAGGGTTGAGTCCAGTTCCATTCTTGGACCTCAGCCAAGTATTAATAATAAGCCAATATAGCAACTGTATCAACAGAATTAGTTTGAACAGAAGGTCAGATTTTTTTTCCAGATAGCCGCATTATTAATGCTTGGCTGAGCTTGGAAGTTGAAATTCACCCTTTCAGGAATAATGTGAGCATAAAAGGATTTTTCCCTCGATAATGAATATGTGAGATAGGCTTCTAGCTAAAGGAGTTATATTCTATGTTGATTATCAGTATTAATGAAGAGATTAATGAATAATTGGCTCCACTCCTCACCTGCAGTCCTGGCAACGACCACTGATGCCTTCCTGGCACTGCTGGGACTAATGGGGCGGCTGGCCAATCTGATTGGCCGACGGATCCAAAGGGCGGGACTTCTGCCCCAACGAGGGGCAGAAGTCCTGGAGTCTCACTCAGCCCTGGTTAATGAGCCCTGCAACACTTTACGTTGTGATTTCCGGGGAGCTGGGGGCGGGGGGCGTGCCATCCGTTGTCCCGTAGTATTCAGCCCATTGATTTTAGTAATTATATTTGTAGTTTTATATTTCACATGCCACCAAGGCATTCAAACTTTAAATCTTGATTATTCTGCTGAGTACAACAAAAGCACTTTTGTGAAACAAATCCCTTCTGAAAGCTCTGTCTCTAACCTTTTTTCAATGGACTGCTCAGAGGTGATGACAGAATAAATTAAAACATATTTATTAATATCTTCACTGAGACGCAGATTTCACCCATGTCAGCATACACGATTGGCAAGTGCTTTTAAACTCAGCATAATAAACCATCTGTGACACCATATCTAAACTTAGACAGAATTAGCAGTCGAAGCAGTCCAAACATTGCTTTTTCACCACTGAGCAAAAGGTTTTTAGCAGGGACTACAGTTTTCATTTGAATAGCCATTTTTTGATACTTTCTGACTTTGTCAGCAACACATTGCAAAGTAGAACAAAACAGCACAGGAACAGAAGCTGGCCATTCAGCCCCTCAAGCCTGTTCTGCCATTCAACACGATCATGCCCACCTTTACCCATATTTACTACGTATTTCTTAATCCCTTTATTGAATAAAAACCTGTCAATCACAATCTTGTAGTACAGGTAGTGACCTATAGTGGTCTGTCCAGGGGAATCAATGTAGCCTACGTAGTGCTATTCGAAGCAATACTGTGTGAAAAAAAACTTTTTCACCCAACTTCTCTGTATCCTTCTAGAGCAGTTGTAGTAACTGAAGTTATAGCCTCTCCTGCTGCCTATCAGGGGTCACATGCTGTTCTGGGAGGCTTCGACCAATGAGCTCTAAGTGTGGGTAATCCAGGGGCTGGGGCTTCTTGATGAGAGTCTTGATTGAGCATGTAGCACTTTTAAAGCTCTCTATAATAAAGTTTATCTGTTTCTTGTTGAAGCCTGTCCGCTCCATCAAGTCATTCCGGCGTGGTGCACAAATCTGAAGGCAGTACTCTCTCGATGGGGTCTGACCAATCTTGGTGCAACTGAAGGATCACTTCCTTCCCTTTGTGTTTCAACACTCTTGCGATAAATTTCAGCATCCCATTAATAGTTTAATTACTTTTAGTAACTTCATAGTAGAGTTTAGGGATTTGCAAACAGGGACACCCTAATCCACAAAATTCTCATCCACAAAAATGCAGCGACCTGCAGCCAATACAAGAAACATCTGTTAAAAAGTAGCCGACTCCTAAAAAGTATTCAAGCAAGTTCTAGGAGGTCTCAGCCCTCTTAGTTATTACCCAAAATCTTAACTTTTCTCTATCATGATTTTTTTTGCAAAGTGTATCCAATATTCAAATTTCCCTCTTTTGGGCTCAAGCAGAAATATTTCACTTTTCCCAGCATTGAACTCCATGTCCCACAATTGCTTTCTTACTTAGACTGTCTTTGCCCCTTAAACAACTTTCTTCTCCCATCTACACAATTTGTTGTGTTTTCTAACAAAGACTGGCACGCTAATTTAGATTTACAACTCTCTATTCCTTCATTCAAGTAATCAATTTATATGACAAAAAGCTAAGCCCAGGATAGATCCCTGGTGAATGTAACTGACGTATTCCACCAATCCGAGTACATTGGCCAGGATTTTCCCCTCGGCGATTTGGGGGCAGGGCCCGGTCGCCGAGGGGAAAATGACATGGGATGACGTCAGGAGGAATCCCCGACGTCATCCTGGGTCATTTAAATTTTTAGGAAGGTGGGCGGACAGCTGATCGCGCCAACTGAGGCCATTGACAGGCTAGTTAAAGTACTTAAAGATATGCCCGTGCAACCTTAAGGCTGTTGGGCAGGCCAGGAGTCCCAGCGGTCTTCTGATTAATCATGAAACTTCATCCACTGGCAGAATAAATTTACATGTCCGTTTTGTACAAAATTAATAAAATTTATGTGTTCATTATTAACATGTTACATCTCGTGTGACATTGTCACATGAGGGGGACATGTTAATAATTTTTTTAATGTTTGTCTTTTTAAAGTTTTTTCCACTATCACTAATCTCCCTGAGACAGGACTTTGCCTCAGGAAGATGTGCGCTTTTTTGCGTACATGCGTGAAAGAACGCACTTTGACAGCTGGGGAATCCCCCCCCCCCATCCCCCAACAGGAAGTGCATGGTGCTTCTTGTCGGCGATGCCACTGGGCAGGCTTTAATTGGCCTGCCCACTCAAAATGGCGGAGGGCCCCGTTTCAGTGGTGGGGGGTCGGCTGCCTGCCCACCGCCAAGCCAGTGGGGCCCGCCTGCCATTCAAGGGCAAAATTCTGCCCATGTCTTTATCCATACTCTGTCTTCTAACCACCCCTTCCAACCAATGACTAACCTATGTCACAAACAGATGAAATCAGATATACTTATCAGATGATCTTTAAGTTAATAGTACATAACAGCACAAGTCAACAATTGTCAAAAGTATAACAAATTAATAGAATGACAAAAGATTCAGGATGAGCTTGAAATTAAAGTGTAAGCAGAAAGAGATCCCGGTTTTGCAGTTATTGATTGGCACTTAACAAATAAAAACCTTTGATGGTCTGGCAATTTGCATTTTGAAACAAGTTGCACTATATTGGTCTCCCACCAAAATTATGTTGATGACCATCTTATTCCTCTTAACTGATTCTGTGTTGTAGTAAATGGCTCCTTAGCCCCCCCCAAGTGCTCTCCTACTGAGGAATGTTCCCATTCCTCCAATTATTCAAAATTGTTTACTTTTTTGCTAATGATTCTGCTCAACATTTAACAAGTTCTCTCACATTACAGATATAGCTCTTTCACAGTTGTAATGTCTGAATGTTGATCTTGATTTTATTTTCCATCAGACCTTCAAACATTTGATTCCTTTGATTCTTCAAAGAGAGAGGGCACTAAAGGAAACATCATTGCATTCCATCAGCTCCAAGCGATAAAAGACTTTATTCAGCAATAGGTTTAAAACTGGTTTAAGTTTAAAACCTTAAATAACATATCATCAGGCTGGGCAGGATCAGACACAGTTCCACCTCTGATTGCTATCCAATGTTCCCTGTGTTTCTGCTTGGGCTTTCTTCCATGTTCACAGCTAGACAACCAATTCCATACGTAGCCTGTGTCCCTAGTTAATGTAATTAAGGTTCAGCAATGACCAGATAAGCATTGTAGAGACCCATGCCTGACCTGTATGGGCATCTGGGTCACTGCTAAATTGAGTGGTGCCATTTTCCAGCTAACCCTGGTGACTGTCTAAAATAAATGTACGCCTAATTTAAATATGTAGCTGTCTGCAAAAGCTGTAATATCCTTTTGTGAGCAGACACCTTTTATTTCCTGCCACTATTCTTAATAGGTTTTAAACTTAAACTAGCTTTAAACCTATTCCTGAATAAAGTCAAATTGGTATTTGAATTGAAGCATAGTCCAAATCTATGATAGTTGTTGTAGATAGAGTGGGGGGGTTAATTTAAACAGCATGAAATTCTCCTCTCACCACCCGTCCGTAAACAAAAGTTGTTCTGATTTGTTTCCATCTTTATTTCCCAAACCTTTGGTTTTTGTGTGATCCAATTTTCTATTAATAGCCCCACAACAAACTTGAGATAGGATGAACTAAAACAGGATTAGTTTATTGTACACATTCAAACTCACTTCCGCACTCAGACAATAAAGAGATGGACAGAGAAAAAAAGATTTCACAGTGCAGAGACCACAGAGAAAATACGCATTGGTTCACATGAGTTCCAGGGTCCAGAATCAAAGTCCAATGAGGTATTCCTTCATGGAAATGACAAAGTACCGTAGTACGTTGCCAAGTTTAATCATGGACCAATCCACTGGAAGTCCATGGTTGCCAATGCACTTTTCGGGCATGGTACCTGAAGGAGGAGCAGGAGATATGATTCCACATGGCATTAGTGAAGACTGAAAACAGAAACCATTGCACAATAAAATTACACTGCATTAACAATGAACTAAGTCAATAAAGTCATTCGTATTCAGTACCTTACTCTGGGACCATGTCAATTATAAGCTACAGCTGTGCAGCCTGTGGGAAAACATTAAAAGTTATTGAAATACAGTGCATTCTGAAAAATATGCATAAACTAATCAGGTTGATTATCTGCCAGAAAGCAGCTAATGAAATATCTGGAACATTATCGAACATGTTAATTCATTTTAGTATTTGAATACTTTTTCTTTCATTCTACATCAGAAATGATTTGCTTTGGAATACAAATCCTGTTGTGTTGACATTCCTAACAATCAAAGGTCATTTACATACTTGTATTGTCTTTTAATTTTGCTATAGGCTAAACAGTGATACAGTGATAATATGGACTAAATTAAGCTGTATCCGCACAACTAGGCACATAATGTGTTAGTGTTGGCAGGTTGGTGATGCAGTAGATTAGCACCTTAAATTTCGGTCTATCACTTACTTCAGTGCAGAGTCAGGTTCATTTAATATTCAGTTGTCTGATATTTGAGGTTGTCAAATACAGCTGCACTGGGTGGGGTGGGGGGGAGGGCGTGGGAAATTAAAGCAAGAACTGTTTGAAATCAGTTTTAAGTAAGAGGCCTGAATTATATTAAGAGCCTGTGCTTTTGCTTCCAGTGCCGGCTGCAAGAAATTAGAAGGAGAATCCCATCAATGTGTATAGGCAAGGGCCGAGGGAAGAATCGTCTTCCAAATTTTTGTTGGGCAACCAGCTGCTAGTGGTAAACAACTGAGCAAAAACCTATCATGCTAGATCCCCAACTATTTTTTACCTTTTCCTGACCCTCCTGTTGGATGCCAACGACACCTAGATATGAGGAATGTATTTAATTCAGGCGTAAAGATGGTATGATGCTGTGCGTTATATTTTCCACAATATTTCTTCAGTAATATTACAACACTTGCTTGCAGCAGTCATCAGATTTGTGAGGGTGATGCAGAATGCATTGAAGAACTAAAATGGTTACAGCAGCTATTGAGCTCTATACAGAGATAACAAATCATGATTTTCATGTAATTTAATGATAGAATCTTCATCAGGGCAACATGCGGATCTACTTTAGAAGACTTCCTAGCCTGCTAGGCTGTTGTTGTCCAGATCCTTAAGCCATTTCTATCTCCCTAATCTCTCCCAATGATGAACTTCAAGGTGCTAGTGGTAATATCAGCATGACCCCTCCAAAAATGTACATATGGACTTGTTTGCAAAAAATCTGATGTGGTTGACACTGACTGCATTGGCTAGTGAAAACCATCTGTTACACCCACCCCATGCTATCACTACCCCACAACATTTGAGCCAGCAATCACATCAACGAAGGAAGTCTTGAATTACTTATCCTGCTTTATTCACATATTAAAACAATATAAAGATACAGAAAGATGGACACACTTGCCGTGAAACTCTGTCGTGTGAGGACAGAATTCTCAAGGAAACAGCATGAATATAGTTCTGCTGGGAGTCAAGGAAATCTCTTTGCGAATTTCAGGATCAATGCAATATAGTGTAATAATTGAACTGATACCACTACAAACAAATTGGCTTATGTGTTCAAGAGGGAAACTCTATGAACCTGATGGTTTATGCACAAACCTTTTCTCATCTTTTCGTGTATGTATAGCAAATAGAACACTGAAAACTGTGAGAATATTTCTGTTTGAAGTCCAAGCACATTCCCAACATTGGTTGCATTGAGGAGCGATGCCAATCCTAAACAACCTTTCACAATAGAACTCAATCTGCTTAGCAATCATGGAATACTCTCAGTCCAACAGGTCATGCATCATAGCAGGTCCATTTCTGTCTGTCAAGCTATATATGAAGGCACTACTTAAACCTGTTTGTCAAGAATCAAAGTGTGGCAATTATGGTTTTATCTGATGTGTACTATACCTTTAAGAAGAATGTTTGTTGAAGAAGATCACATGATCTTTAATATTTAATAGGAAAGTAGCATGGGCTACCCCTGTAATTAGTAGTTAGTAGAGTAGAGATAGAGTTTGAAGTGAAAGCACACGTATAGTTGCTCCTGAGTGTCTTTGTAAATCAACCAGGAGTTTTCCACCTAAGAAGTGTCTGCTGATCAACTCTATCAATAGTACCAACTTGGCCACCTGTCACAACAAACTGGCAAAGAGGATTCACAGGATCCATCACAAAGACAATCCTTTATCTCTCTCCTGCAGACTAAATTGCCTAAAATTTCAGATTGTGCACAATACTGACTGGATGTGGGGCAGTGATTCATGTTTGAGTTATAGGGGGAGGTTCCATGGGCAGGAGGGGGTCTCCATAAGATTCCCTGGGTGGCATTCCCACTGCCCTTCTGCCTGCTCTGACCTGCCTGCAATTTTACATGAGGCAGGTGAGACCTAGGTTGACCTGCCCTACCTTGCAACAATTGAGGCCTTTTAGTGGCTAATTATTGGGCACTTACAGGTCACTTCCCACCTCAGCTCCACTACTGAGGCTGGCAGGAAGAATTCAAGGACAAGGGTGATGCCCAGCAGTTTACCCTGCTCGAATCTTGGGCAGGATAAGGGGGCATCTCCCTTAAGGGCTGCCTTTCCATATAAGGCACTCCCCTAGGGTTTGCCCCCTTTGTGTGTTCCCTCCCCTCCTCGGCTCTCCATCATGACCCCCACATCACTTTTCACACCCCTCCCTGGGCCTCGCCTCACCTCTCCTCCCCGCCGTGAGACCCCCTGCACCTAACTGGCCGTGGACTCTGGGTCATAGAATCTGGAGACAGCTTGCAGTCCCAGTCCTGGCCACTGCCGCTGCTGGCACTGGGACTGCAGACCTGCCAACCAAAGATTGGCTGGCAGATCTCTGAAGCAGGACTTAAGCCCAAGTGAGGGGTGGAAGTCCCGTCTCCAGCCAATTAATGCTCCTTGGACCATTATATGGATATGGGCTGCTGTGACTGGTGGGGTTGTGCTCCTTGCTGACACTTCAGATGGGGGGTGGGGGGGATTGTGCAGGAACCCACCCCCATATGAAAAGTCCTGCCCCATTTGTTGGAAAAGCCTCTGGTTGGGAGTTTGGGAGTTTGCTGGTTAGGGGGTAAAAAATATTGTGTTGTCATATTATTTAAAGGCCTCCAGCAGCATAAATATCTCAGTAATTTTTGCTTTGGTAAATAACCACTCACTTTAACATTGGTTGTGAGGTCTGCTCAAGGACAGAAATGTCTTTGTACTATGGATTCTGCTGCGACAGGAGACCAGAGAAGGAAATTGTTTTTTGGGATGGAGGATCCCAATAATGTGGGTCTTGCATCCCTCAAAGGAGTTAAGTGCCACTTAATATGCAAGGAACAACCAAAGACATTCAGCGGGATTTTCTGTACCCACCCGCCTGCCGCTCCGATCTTCCAGTCCCTACGAAAGTCAATGGACTTCTGGCTGTGGCCCCACCTCACCCACACCGGGTCCCACCCTTAACAGGGCCAGAAAATCCCAGTCCTTATTCCAGCTCCAGAAAGAAGTGAACTGTAAGAAATTCAGCAGAGCAGCAAATTTTTAAAACCCAACTCAATGACACATGCCATTTTGAGATGTTGAATGATGGATTTAAAGGAATGCAGGCATCTGAACCAAAGTGTTTGATGTCACGTACCCAAAAACAAACAAAAAAACTATAATTTAGATTGAAGAAGAAATTGTGCATATTATCTGCTTGAGCAGATTGTATTGGAATTATACAGTATTTAAATTAGATTCTTGATTAATTTGAATCCCTCATGTACTTGTTATGGTTCATTTCAATGCCCAAAGCTTGAAAATTTCAATTTCTTATAAAAAATAATGTACCACACATTGGGACTTTCACCAGTTTTCTACTCACATGACATATAGTTCAGCTCAGCCGATTAAAGTGTGACGAGAATATCTTACTGCTTAAAAACCATTATTATTATTGGTGAGGTGGGTGCTTTATCTTTGGTGGAAAGAGCAGTTTTTGGAAACCCTATCTCACCAGAAGCATAACTGTGTTGACCAATATTGGAACTGCAGCAAAACTCAGACGGCAACACGCTCTCTAATGTCGGAATTTTCCGGCCCCATTGGCATCAAGCCATTGGTTTATGCAAACGTGAAAACAATTTGCCATGTCCCTTCCAACCGTCAATGGTAGCTGCGAATCCCATGGCAGCACGTCGGGAACATCATCTTGACACATTTGCATTCACGTATAAGCCCTATTCGCCTAAATCATCCTCCCACGTCAAATTTAGCGCCCACATCAGTGTGACTTCAGAATGGTGTGGTTCTCAGCTGCCTTTAAAAGACGTGCACCTGGCGATCTGAACTTTGAGGGGAACTTGGAAGTGAGAGCACACAACCTTGTGCAGCGCTCACGAGCATCACCCATAGGACATCAAGGAAGACGCACTGCACATTTGCAGGGGGGGCACAGGCAAGTCGTTTCTTCCCAGCTGGCTATCAGTGTGGTGCCTGGTGAGGCCTCCAGTGTGGGTGAGGCTGAAGGTCAGTGGGGGGGGGGGGGGGGGGGGGGAGGGTTGTGGGCGCTGGGGGGCAAGGCAGCACAGACAGACTGAGGGAAATACCCAAGAACATGCCAAGGGTGTGGGGGGGAGTGGGTGGTAAGGAAAGTTGCCACACACTTGGAAAAACCTATCAAAAGTGAGCATACTTCTGCTGAGACTGTTCAGCAGCAGTTCCATTGACATGCTTGGAGTCCAGCCTCTGAAGCTTTCATGCTCATTCAAGCAACACAAAAGCATGAAAGTGCCACCAAATGCTCCAGAACTTTTCACCCTTATGGTGTGGACTGCAAATTAGTGTGCGTTTTAGGGAGCAGCAGAGCAATTGGCCAACTGGGCAAGTTATACAATCCCCTTGTAAAAGATGCCATGGAGTCACTGGTAGAGGCACTCACAGCCCCTTGCAATATCTTTCACAGATTAAACCAGTATCCATTCTGGTTCAAGCTAACAGCACAGCCTTGCAGTGTGGGTTAGGGGAATGCCTGTGCCTGAGCTGAGAGCACAGCATGCAGTCCAGTGGCCGAAGCTGCCACCAATCAGTCAAGTGGAGTGGGGCGGAGGCGGGTGGGGTTTCGGGCAGCCAATGGGTGCACTACACACTGGCCATCCAAGTGAAGGCCAGCACTCTCCTTGATGTGTGAAGGAGCCTTCAGACTAAACCAAGAGAGGTTCTTAGTACATCTCTCTCTTTGATCCTGCAGGAGAAGAACATCAGGATCATGGAGCCTGGTGATTTAATGGTCTGCCTCATGGTTTACATGGAGCAGAGAAGAAGAGGAAGACCATGGTGCAGGCACCAGGCTCAGCAAAGGGAGGGGCACTTCCCTCGAAATGAAGGGGAAGCAGGGCATGCTGTGATGCAGCTGAATATCCATAGCAAGCCACCGCTCATAGGTGCCTCTACACCCAGGGTCTATAGATGGCTCACGTCATCCCTGCAGATACCTGAGATCCAGTGTCACCAAAGACTGCGCATGCCTAGGAAACTGGTCGGTTACACATGAATACTGCTGCAGGATTTGGCGCCACAGGGACATGGACGGCATTCACTGCCAGTGGCCATGAAAGTGACCATGGTGTTTAATTTTTATGCCAGTGGCTCCTCTCAGGGCTCCACAGGTGACCTGTGTGGGATTTTGCAAGCCTTCACACACAAGTGTATCCAGGAGGTCACAGGGACTATCTTCACGAAGATATAGAACTTTGTGCATTTCACCCGGGATCAGGAAAGCCAGGAGCGGTGGGGTTTGCACAGATCTCAGGGTCTGAGTTTTCCCTTCAGCATTTGGGGGCGAGTCCCGCACGCTGATGTGTAAAATAATGCACGGTGACATCGGGTGTGTGTCCTGTCATCACCGCGCGTCATTCGGATCTTCAGTCGGCTGCATGCCCGCCGAGCTGTAAAAGGCCTGTTAAGGCCATAAATCAACTAATTAAAGTACGTGTCAGGCCTGCCGTTCCAACCTTAATGTTGGCGGGCAGGCGAAGAGCCCAGGCGGCCTTCACATTTTTCATGGAACCTCATCCACGGGCGGAATGAAGTTTCATGAAGCGTTTATTCATTCATTAAAATGTTTTGTGAAAATTCATAAACATGTCACATGAGGGGACATTTCTGAATAATTTAATTTTAAAATTTTTCACATCTTTATGACTGAAATTAATCTCCTTGAGATTTCTGCGCTCTTTTGCATGCATGCCCCAAATCTCCCTCCTCCTCCCGCCCGCACAGGTAGTGCTCAGCGCTTCCAGGTGCATGGCATGCTGGGCGGGTCGTAATTGGACCACCCACGTAAAATGGCGGCGCGCAGCCAATCACAGGCGGCGATCAGCTGTGTGCCCGCCCATGCCCGCACCCAACCCACCCGCCTGACAGGGAGAAAATTCTCCCCCAGGTTTTCCGCAATTGCAGGGTGCCATTGCCTGCAGTCATGTGCCGCTTAGATCTTCATGGCAACAAGCAGTCAACTATGTCAGCTGCAAGGGCATCCACTTGCTGAATGTTCAGCTGGTGTGTGACAACCACAAACACATCCTGCAGGTCTGCGCACAATTCCCAGGGAGCATCTATGACTCCAACCTTCTTCACAGGTCTCAGATCTCTGACATATTCCAGGGTTCAGAAAGGCTTGCAGGCTTGGCTCCTCAGGTCATGGGCTTCTGACAAAGGACGTGACTGCAGCAGAGCGATGGTACAATGAGGCTTACACCACGACCTGGATTTTCATGGAGCAAACGATAAGCTTTTTGAAAATTAGGTTCCGGTGCTTGACAGGTTCTGTGAAGCACTGCAATACGTTCCCCAGAGGGTGTTGCACATCATCGCTGCTTGCGATGTACTCCATGACCTGGCGCGGCAAACAGGGGAGGCCCTGATTGAGGAGGAGATGGAGGAGCTGCACATATCCTCCGATGAGGAGGACATTGAAGGGGATGATGATGACGAGTCCTTGAAGGCGAGGATGCCAGCAATGAGGTCATTGCACTTTCCAGACAAGGCAGGCACACTCAAGAGGCCTTCATAGCGACAAGATTCATGTAGCATCATGATGAGATGCAATGAGGACAGTCCTGGCATCCACAACTTGCAGAAAAGCAAAATACTGCGGATGCTGGAAATCTGAAATAAAAGCAGAAAAATGCCGAAAAATCTCAGCAGGTCTGTCAGCGTCTGTGGCGAGAGAAACAGAGTTTCGAGCCCATATGACTCTTCTTCAGAACCAAACAGCATATATAAGGCAAGCATTTGGCTGGCTGCATTTCAATGGGAACTCAAAGGTGAGCGCACAGTAACATTGTGCAGTGCTTGCCAGGGTTGTCTGTTAGACTTTAAGGTTGAGGCACCACACATTCAAAAGAGGACACAGGCAACTCACTTTTCCCCAGTTGGCTGACAGTGCAATGCCACAGCAAGGGCTGCCCTGCAGTTGAGGCAACTTTGGGGTGGGTAACAAGGGCTGCACTGCACTTGAGGTGACTTGAGGGGGACAAGGGTTGCATGCGGTTGAGGCGACTTTGAGGGAGGCAGGGATTGCACTGCAGTTGAGGCGAGCTGCGGTGGGGGAGGGGGGGGAAGGGTGCGGTGTAGGATTGAAATCTCCTCCAACTGAAAAATTTATGGGACTTAATTTCAAACCCACAGACATGTTTTGACCGCATGATTGGAACTATAAATTACAAAAAGAGAAGCTGCAGTCAGCAGTACAGGGTTGGGCAGCAAGGAGTTAATTTGGGCATTTATTAAAAACACAGTGACCTCATCAAAATGGTTTGGGCATTAACTAATGCAATCAAGAAGCCTGATTACCCAATACAATGGCACAAAGGACATACCATCAATACAGTACAACACAATCAAGGAATTATGCAACTAAAGTCTGGAATAGGGTCATTCAAACTCTCATTAAATTTGGAGTCAGGTGCTGTTACTGTGCTGTCACTGTACCACCTCAAACAGCAGAAGAATTGCTCATACAATGAAAAGTGATAATATTCGTCTGGATATATCTGCCATGGAAAACCCCGTATTGTTTCTACCAGCAGGAGCTGGTGACATTTGTCTGGACTTTGCATGGAATCAACTAAATGGACATTGGAATAACAGGAAATATGTTTTGACATGTCTGAGTTAAATTATTATAAAAGAAGAGCAGATATGAGTATCTGGTCACCTTGACTCAGACCTACATTTGACACTGGACAGAACAGCTGTATTGGGGATTGTAAGTGTTTTCAGCCATTTCATAGTGACATTGGCCTGAAGGTTTTGGGGTGTAGTCAGAAGAAGGGTCGAGTTTGGTCACCTTGACTCAAGCCTCCAGTCAGCACCAGACAGACAAGCTGTGTTGGGGACTTAAGTTGCAGCCAAATTGTGGTGATATTGGCCTGAAGGTTTTGTGAAGTTTTGGGGTGAAATCTTGGTGCTTTTTGCCAGTACCTTGTAACTTGTTTCAGCCATATCTTAGTAATATTGGTCTGAGGGTTTTTTTCTTAAGGTTTGAGGACAAGACGTTATGTTTTGCCTGTGTTTTCTAAGTTTAAACTGAGTTGAGGGGACGTTTAGTGCAGTTAATGTTTTTGTAAGTTTAAGCTCAAGTTGCGTTGACTTTGTGTTGGGTACTGTATTGGGTTGTTTTAAATTTGTGGGGTTTGTGCTGTGGGGTTGTGGGTGATTCAATAAAGCAATTGTGAATGATCAAAAGAAACTTGTTTCGCTGGTCATTCTGTTCAAGCCATACACCTGTGAAGCTGGTGTCATGAACCTGAGGAAAAAGGGGAACTCCTACAGTATTGGTGACCATGTGGCAGGGCAGCAGTAGGTGATATGGCTGAACAGGTGGCACTGTGAACAAAGTGGGGGAGGAAAAGTGATCATCCCATGACAATGGAAATTAGGTTACAGAAGTCTATCTGTGAGAAGCTAAAGCCAAGAAAGACTTGGTTAAGGGAAATGGCTAATTCAGAGGATTCATTAGTCTGGTTGAGGGGTGTACAGAGTCATCCCAAAGGCAGAAGAGGATAGAAAAGGCAGTGTGGCTATATGGATACGGCCATCAGCACCATAAAGAACAGTGTGAAAATATTAAACTCAGACAAGAAGTAGAGATCCTGAGGAAACAAGGCTCAGGCAGGGAAACGGTAGTTAATATTTGATGTAGAAATTTGAGGAGCTAAAGGCAGCAAGGGCCATTCGAACAGTCAGGGCATGAACAGACTGAGCTTTTATCAGCGCCAGGTCTGCAAGGCAGAGGAAGAGAGAAATGAGTATTGGAGGTTATATTATGAGGTCAAGGCACAGGCTCAGGACTTGAAGACGAAGTGTGAGGGTATCAAGGTGGCTTACCATTTGGTAAAGGAACCAAAAACGGACAAGGTGCCTTTAGAAGTAGGGGAGTTGTCTAATAAAGAGGTCCAGACACTGCTCACTAAGTGTCTGGAGGAGGGGGACAGGGTCCCTTTTTGCAGAAGTTGTGTTCATTCAAGAATGGATGGAGGAGAAAAAGCTAAGAGCTGAAAAGGTAACAGACCTTTTGGTTAGAACAGTCTATTGTGCTGAGAAATGTGGAAAGGTTTTACAGGATTTAGAGAATGTGAGATGCATGGCATGCAAGAGAATTCGGAACTTAAAAGAAAAAATGGGCAGGCAACAGGTACCGGTCCCTGCTGAAATAAGAGATGAGCTCCTCTGTCAGTGAGTTCATGGTCCAGCTGTTTGCATAAGGTTGAGATATGAGAGAAACTGTGGGGTCATGAAAAATGGTTAGGGGAAAGTAAGAAGTTAAGTGGATATGCCCACAATATAGTTAAAATGCTGTGTGAATGGTAAAAGAAACCTTGTGTACATATTTCACCCCTTTCCTGGACTCACTCAAGTTCTGTGGAAGGGTCATGAGGACTCGAAACGTCAACTCTTTTCTTCTCCGCCGATGCTGCCAGACCTGCTGAGTTTTTCCAGGTAATTCTGTTTTTGTCTTGTGTACATGTGAGTGGATTCAGTTTCTGTCTATGTGGTTTAACAGAGTGTCTTGTTTGAATTTTAGGCCAGGATTTTCCGGCCCTGTCGTGGGCGGGACCTGTCGCGGGCGAGGCGCCCCCCCCAGCCAGGCGTCCATTGACTTGCGGCGGGACCAGAAGATTGCGGCGGCGGGCGGGTGCGGTAAATCCCGCGTGTGCGTCTGTGCTTCAAAGTTCAATGTCTGTCACTGAGTGGATGTTGAAAGTGTTAAATCCAATCTGTTGTACGTTAGTGCTTAGAGTAAGATTGGGTCTTTGTCTCTTTGATTTCTGTGTGTGTCTGCAAGCCAGTGCCTGTCACTTAAAAGTTGCTTTAACCTCTTGTGACCTGTTTTTGTATGTGGTTTTCAAACAGCTGGTTGTTTAATGTGTTCAAAGTTGTAATATTGTGAGAGAAGGTGTGTGTGATAAAGATTTTCTGAGGATTAGTATATTTTTAAATTTCTCCTGAAACTATGATATCTATCTTAAAAGGGAGGTGTGATTAGTGAAGTAAAATCTTCAAGGTTTGAACCTGGAGTCATGATAACTAGCCAGAGTCATAATTCCAGGGTGTTTTGATAAACATGTGGGAATTTTAAGCCAGATACAAATTCACACATGTGAGAATGAGATAGTTTTAATGTTCAATAGGGTAGATTGGAATTTGGGCTGTTTGAAGTGATCATGGCTAATTTTAAATTGGATTGGTCTTGGGTTAGAAACTTGTTACAAAGTTTAAAGATTTAGGAATTTTGTCCCTAGCAAAAGAGAAAATTTAGAGATTGAGTACTGCTAATTGGAACTTGAGTTCAGACTGCCAAAAGTTGGGGAAATAAAAAAGAGAGCTTGGAATTTTAAACAATTGGAAGGGTGATTTAAACTACCGCCTGAGGAGAACGTTAGGAAATCTGAGGAAATGTGTAAAAGATATCATGAAAATTCAAAACGTAGAAACAGTTCCTGTTTTTAAATTTACTTGTATTGGGCATTACAAAATGTTTAAGTTTCTCAGTTGTCAGATATGTTTGGACAAGTTAACCCATTTTGCCCCAGGCAAAATGGATCTTCTGTGTTTTTCTTACATGTAAACTGCAAGTAGCAAGATCTGACAAAATAGCCATGGACTAATGACTTTGTTTATTTTAAGTAATTAAAACTAAGCATAATTTGGTCTCACCCCATTCAGGCCATTGGTTATTTCCCAAACTAAGTGCTTGAGTATGGGACATCTGATGTAAACACATTGACCAATGAAAATCACCTTGGTGCCCATCCATCTACGGTGAGCAGGGAGGTCTGAAGCAACCTCACGTCAGCACAGCAGCTGCCTGTTGTCTCTACGGGCTCCTCTCAGGGCTCTCCAGATGAGGGCAGCACCTCCTCCGCCCCTCTGCCAGTGACTTTGCATCCGATGAGGCTTTGCCGACTAGGGAGATGCCAGCTGTGGAACTGGCCACTCCCTCTCAGGCAGGACCAGCACAGGCTCCACGGACCAGAGAACGGCCACCAAGGTCATCGAGGCCAACAGGCAGAGTCAGCAGGCTGTCTCAGATGCCAGTATCAGTGAGGGGACAGCACTTAGACGTAGCACCTGTAATTGTAAATTTCGGGCACCTTAGGTACACCACGGTTTTCTCACTGGAGCTTTTGTGTTGCCTCACAATGAGGTCATGATTGGTTGGTGTGGTGTTTAACACCCTTGTCATTTTGTTTCCTTAAATTCATTTTGTTATATTATTAAATTTAGACATGTGACCATGGCTGAGGGTGCCTTTTTTCCTTTGCAGGTGGATGGTTACCCATGATGTTATGAGTGAGTTGTGTCACATTGAGCTTTATTGACAAGGCCCTTAGTTAATGTTCCTATCTAGGCAGATTCAGCACTCAGGCTTTTGCTGAAGGTCCATCTGTGGTGTTCTAGCTGAAGGTTGGTTGGATTAAAGCCTCCCAGGTATCCCTGCCTCCCTGGAGTATGCCCGGGTCAGCATCTACTCCCTCAGCAGTTCCCTGTGTGTGATCATCCTTGGACTCACTGATGGACTCATTGTGTGCAGCCGCAGCCACTGTGTCTACATTTTCTTCATCCATGTGTCGCCCCTTTCCAGCACAGTATGCAACTACTATCAGCGACACACGATCTGGGGGGTACTGGAGTATTCCCCCTGAACAAACTTCCGTGGGAGGAGGCGGCCGAAAGTGTGAGCTCCCATGATGTGGTGCGGTGTACATGGTCCCAGTGCCACAAAAGATTCAATGATCTCTTGCGCTCGGGAAGAGTGAGCACCATGTTGCCTCAAGTCACTTAATGTAGCCGTCAGACTGTCCCCCCAACACCGCCCCCCCAAATGCTGCCAACTCTGAGTACAGTAACAGTATTGAATCCCTCATGGCATGTATCCCTCACTGGGTGTGATAGCAGATATTCAGCCTGAGAAGGTTGAGCTAGGATGTGTTCTGCATCCGCAGCATGTGTGACACTGACTCCCAGAGTATAGAATGGGGGTGAAAGTCAAGGGTCTGCACCTAGGCAGAGTGCTGGAACTGGGAAGCATGTCAAAGTCAAGGTGCTAACATGCTGGGAGGGGAGCTTCCAGTTGGAGGGGCACCAATCTATCTGCTGGTGTTTGTGCTCCACGTGCTTATGCCTCCTTGCTTAGCAAAGTGGCACCTTGTTGTGCCACATGTGAAGGAGGCAGCATTTGGGCAATGGGGTCAACCCTGGCTTGTTTGGATGAGTGTGCGGCAGCTGCGGGGTGTCGAAGCACTGGAGTCCTGCAGTGTCCCACTCTGACTGTGTTGGCAGGGATGCGATGGGAACTCGGGTGCAGGCTGGACTAATCAATGCTCCTCTCTCCTTTTCAGTAAAAGACTGCGCACAATGCATCGGAATGAATGCGGACTGGCGGAGGGCAGGCCCAGTAAGCCATCCTTACGGCTTTCGAGCAGCAGGCCATGGATCTGGAGAGGCGCCACGGCCCCATGTCCACTGGCGGTGGTGAGGCTGGGGTGCCACAGGGTGGTATGTTTGGCAAGCACTCGGGTCACCATGTGTGTCACAGAAGCCATGGCACTGCTGAATGCTCAGTGATTGAAGTTAGCAACATGGGTTGACCATTGATTATGGAAGGTTGAACACATAATGATCTGGGGGAGCAGCATGCAAATTGACATTGTCCGCACTGTAACTAATCAAATGTCCTTTTTCTTCTTTTCAGCATCACCGGAGCAGGGCCCGGAGGAGGAGACAGAGGGCCCACCTCCCACCCCTGAAGCCATAGAGGAAATCCACTCTCAAGCGTCACACCATCTCAACCAGTGCAGATACTAGCACCTTAGTGGGAATTAGATCCTAGGCTCATGTACCAGGGCATGGAGGTGATGGAACTTCATATTCACTTGAGGTGTGGGCAGAGACAGAGAATGCCCAGGGCGCCAGCAGTTGGAGTACTTGTTCGGTTGGTGGCTGATGATGTGCCTCTGGATACATCCGTGAACGCTGGAAGTGCAGCAGATTATGCAGGACGATCTGGCAGAGATACATGAAGCTACGCGTGGCATGGTGCCCGTGCTGGAGGAGTCCATGCGGAGCATCACCAATGCAATAAGACTCATGGTTGAGCAGCATGCTTCCTCCATGGAGTGAGTGGCGACTCTCGTGGAGAGGCACCGCCAGGAGAACGATTAGGTCCTCCTGGGGTTGTGCTCAGGCCTGCAAGCCCTCACAGTGGCATTGGCCGCAGCTGGTCAGTACCAATGTGGGAGGTGGTTTGAGCAGCAAGTATCCCAGCTCAGTGCCCATCCATCTACTATGAGCAAGGCGGTCTGAAGCGACCTCATGTCAGCGCAGCAGCTGCCTGTTGTCTTTGTGGGCTCCTCTCAGGGTGCTCTGGATGAGGGCAGCAGCTCCTCTGGCCCTCTGCCAGTGACCATGGCATCCGACGAGGCTATGACAACTGGGGAGATGCCAGCTGTGGAACTGGCCACTCCCTCCCAGGTGGGGCCATTAAATGCTCCACGGGCCAGAGGAGGTCTGCCAAGGTCATCGAGGCCAACAGGACAGCACAGTGAGCAGGCTGTCTCAGATGCCAGTGCCAGCGAGGGGACAGCATCTAGACGTAGCATTCGCAAGCATAAATTTAAGGCACACCATGGGTTTTGTACTTGTGCTTTTATATTGGCCCATATTACTTAGTCGAAGACTTGATGTGATGTTCAACACCATTTTTATTTTGCTTTATGAATTTACTTTTGTTTACTCAATAAATTTTGACATGCTGCCATGCCTCAGGGTTACTCCTTACTTCTGCATGTGTAGGGAAGCCATGATGTTATGAGTGAGTTGTCTGACATTGAGCTTTCTTGACAAGGGCCTTAGTTAATGTTATTTACCAAGCTGATTTAGCACTCAGGTACTGAGTGTAGAGCCTGCAGCACTGGCGTGTGCTGAAGGTCCATCTGTGGTGGGCCAGCTGAAAGTTCTTTGGATTAAAGCCTCCCAAGTGTCCCTGCCTCCCTGGACTAAGCCCAGATCAGCGTCTACCCCCTCAGCGTTCTCCTGTGCGTGCTCATCCTCGGACTCAGTGTTGGACTCATCGTGTGCATCTGGAGCAACTGTGTCCATGTCTTCCTCTTCCATTGTATCCCCCCTTTCCAGCGTCAGATTGTGGAGAGCGCAACATGCAACCACGATCAGCGACAAGGTCTGGGGGGTAGTGTAGTGTGACTCCGTGCGGTCCAGGCATCGGAAGCGCATCTTGAGAAGACCGATGGCTCTCTCCTCCACAGCCCTTGTGAAGACGTGGCTCCTATTGTACCACTGCTCAGCTCCTGTTCTTGGGTAGCAGAGAGGCATCATGAGCCACCTTCTGAGGGGATAGCCCTTGTCACCCAGCAGCCATCCAGCCAGCAGGGCTGGAGCACTGAAGTGCCCCAGCACCTGGGAGTGTCTGACGATGTAGGCGTTGTGGGAGCAGCCTGGATACCTTGCACAGACTTGTAGAATCAGCATCCTGTGATCACACACTATTGGTATGCTCTTCCTGTTGACGAAGACACCGGGCTTACCTGCTGGTGCCTTGGTGGCCACATGTGTGCAGTCGATTGCACCCTGGACACGGGGGAAACCAGCAATGGCTACGAAGCCTCTGGCTCGCTGTGTCTGGCTTGCCTGGTCCCAACGGAAGTGGATGAAATTTAATGTCTGTTACCTGCTTGACACAAGTGTGGAGAGCTGATTTGGAGACACTGCAAAGATCACCCACTGACCCCTGGAAGGAGCCGGAGGCATAGAAGTTGAGGGCAGCTGTGACCTTTAGAGCCACTGGCATGGGGTTTCCACCCACACAGTTAGCGGAGATCTCAGGTCCAATCATCTGACAGATGTATTTGACTGTCTCCCTTGACAGTCGGGGACTCCTTTGGCACTGCAACTCAGACATATTGGGGTAGCTGCTTCGCCGCCTATATATCCTGGCAGCAGGATAGTGGCATCATCTGCGGCCTCTTCCACCTTGGACTTCCTGTTGGGCCTGCACCACTTGTGCCTGCACCTCCAGGTGGCTCCCCTGGAGATTGAATGTGCACTCCTGGCCTCCTCCACCTTCTGGCCCTCCTTTCCTTCTCAGAAAAGGTGCCTACAGTGGAGAGCACAGTTCTCATTCCCAGGCTAAGGGAAGGCTTCCTGAAACCTGCAGGCCCTGAAAAGCACCTTCTGTGTAGAGTGCTGACCTGAAGGTTGTGAGTCCAGTCCAAACCATTGGTATGAGTGTTGAAGTATTTCTGCTCACACAGGCAAGTATCAGTAACTTTCCAAATTAAATATCTGACTGAGCATATTCGGGACACCACTAATCCCTCTTATCTCATCCATGGATGAGGTTTATACAAATGTCTCCTACCCGCCTGCTCGTTGCACCTTGATCCACAAGCAAAAACAAGATGGAAACATGAAAGGCCTTATATTTGGAAGGGTTAGAGTTTCAAAGGGACTGATATGAAAGTGAAAAAAAGGATATTAGGGTTACTGTGGATAGCTGTTGAGGTACATAGAGGTAGAGATATCCATTGAGCTGGATGGCTGTTAAGCTGGAGATGGCTAGAGATAGCTGGAGTTGTTTGAGCTGTTGAGAAGTCTTGGGTTGCGGCAAGCAGTTGGATTCTGAAATGATTTCCATAGCAAAGTGGAAGAGGGTACAGGTCATGTGGTACACCTATATTGAAGCTACAGCTGTCTGCCTTGTGTGATATTATCGGATTTCATTTTAAATATCAAAAAAGGAGTGTAGCCGAGGAAGTTTTACTTGTGGGTTTGACTTAAGTAGAGTTTTGGGGAGGAATGTTTTGTAAGACTAGACTTAATTGTGTAACTATAATCTTATGTGCTTAAGTTTTTTTTTTATTTCTTTTGTTAATAAAACTTATACTTTTAATTTCTAAAAACCCAACTGGACCTCTTATTGCTGAGATTGGTACATCTTCTTTTCCTTATTAGAATACAAAAAAAAGGTTGTGCCCCATAAGGCAGGTTTCCCTCTGGGATTTGGTTTGTGCAGCAATTAACACCGGCTGTGGTCATAACAACAGTATGGAATAGCACAAGTGCAACAACACTAAAAACAGACTTATTGAGCTCACCTCCCAGTTTCCACCTTTAATGCCAACAAACAAATACTGCCCCTAGGATTGTTGAATGTTCACAAGATTAAGCTGTTTGCTGACACCCACTGGCAGGGCTGTCATATGAGCAATGGTCAATTAAACAAGGTTATTATAGGACACCTCTTGTTATGAAACTATACCAGGCAAGAATTTTATGCCTTCAGGGAAGGGAGTGGTGAAAGTGTATGAGAACATATCTGAACATTAAATAGGGAAAAAACTTTGGGCTGAATCATAACCCCCCAAACTGGGTGGGCTTAAGCTCCTGTCAATAGGTAAAGTAGAAAAAAGAAACAAGAACTCAGCCTGCCTTGAGCCCGCCCACTGGTTATAAGAGAGAAGGGATGAGGAGCAGGCAACCAATCCATTCACAGGAAATGAGTTCAAGAACACATGAATGCAAAAAACAGAAGCAAGAGTAGATCATATGGCCCGTCGAACCTGCTCCGCCATTCAAGACGATCATGGCTGATCTTGGGGTTCAGCTGTACTTTCCTGCCAGTTCCCATATCCTTTGATTCCCTGAGAAACCAAAAATCTGTCTATCCCAGCGTTAAACGTATTCATTGATGGAGCATCCACAACACTCTAGAGCAGAGAATTCCAAAGATTGAATGAAGTAATTTCTCCTCATCTCAGTCCTAAACGATTGGCCCTTTATCCTGAGAATGTGCCCCGATGATTTAGATTCCCTGACCAGCGGAAACAATCTCTCAATATTTACCCTATCAAGCCCTTTCGTAACCTTATAAATTTCAATGGTAAAGCCTCTCATTTTTCTAAAGTCCAGAGAATATAAGACTTATTTACTCAGCCTCCCATCATAGGACAAGCCCCTCATCCCAGGGACCAATTTGGTGAACATTCGCTGTACCATCTCCAATGCAAGTATATCTTATCTTTAATGTGGAGAAAACTGCTCACAGCACTCCAGATATGATCTCACCAAAGCCCTGCACAACTCTAGCAAGACTTCTTTATTCCTGTACTCCAATCCCTTTGCAATAAAGGCCAACATGCCATTTGCCTTCCTAATTGCGTGCTATACCTGAATGTTAACTTCTTGCTTTGCTTGTATGAACACACCCAAGTCTCCTTAAACAGCAACACTTACAATTTTCTCACCTTTAAAAAAAAATTAGCCTTTCCATTCTTTCGACCAAAATGAATAATTTCACGCTTCCCTACATTATACTCCATCTGCCATCATGTTGCTCACTCAATTAACCTATCTCTATCTCTTTGCAGCCTCTCTCTGCCCTCCCAACAACTCACCTTTCCACCTAGCTTTGTATCATCAACAAACTTGGATACATTACTCGCTGTCTCTTCATCTAAATTATTAATATAGATTGTAAACAGCTGAGGCCCCAGCACTGACCCTTGTGTTACTTCATTATTCACTACTTGCCAACTTGAAAAAGTCCCATTGATGCCCACTCTCTACTTCCTATCTGCTAATGAATCCTCTGTCCATGCTAATATATATTACCCCCAATTCCATGTGCACTTCTCTCCCTTATTAACCTTTTGTGTGGAACCTTAATGAAAGCCTTTTGGAAATTCAGGAATACTACATCCACTGGTTCCCTTTTATCTACTTAACAAGACACATTCTTGAAAAGCTCCAATAACTGTGTTAAACAGGATTTCCCTTTAGTAGAACCATATTGATTTATTCTAATCATGCTATGCTTTTCTAAGTGTATTGTTAACACTCCCTTAATAATAGATTTCACCATTTTCCCAACAACTGATGTTAGACTAACTGGCCTGTAGTTTCCTATTTTCTCTCTCCTTCCTTTCTTGAAGAGCAGAATAACATTTGCCAACTTCCAATCTGATGGGGACATTCCTGAATCTAATGAATTCTGGAAAATCACATCCAGTGCAGTGACCATCTTTGATGCTCCTTTAGAACCGTAGGGTGGTGGCCATCAGGCTCTGAGGATTTGTTGCATTTTAGTCTCTTAAGTTTCACCAATACATTTTCCCTGTTGATATTAATTTCCCTAATTTCCTCACTCTTTTTAGATGTAATTCACCATCTATTTCTGGAATAAAGCTTGCGTCTTCTACTGTGAAGACAGACACAAAATATTTGTTCTATGCCAATGCCATTTCTTCATTCCCCATAATAATTTCTCGTTTCTCTGATTTGAATTGTTTAATGTTAACTTTAGCTACTCTCTTCCTTTTTATATACTTATAAAAGCTCTTACAATCTATTTTTATGTTTTGAGGATGGATGCTTTTAAAAAATATTTTGTGGAAGATTGTGCTATTCTGTAAAAAAGGCTGGGTGTTTTTGTGTGTGTGTGCATGTGTCTGTGATTTAATTAAGCTGGGCAGAGTTTGATAGGTTTGAGGTGATCTGGGGGGTTTGGAAACATGGAAAGGATAGAGGTGTTAAGTTTGAGGTACAAGTAAATAGCTTAGATCTAACAATTTCAATTTTAGATAAGTTGGGAGTTTGTTTGAAAATTAAAGGGAACCCAAAGGTGAAACAAAACATGTTTGTAGGAGTTCCATAGAAAAACATTAGTGGAGATAGTATAATTTGTTGACCCAAAAGCAAAGACCAGATGGAAACAAGAAAGATCTTGGCCAGGAGTTTCCGTGCATGCCGGTGTCGGGTGTATTCTGTGGCGTGAGCAGACAATGTGGTGCGGTCGGTTTCAGGATGGCATGAAACCAGTTTGTGACTGCCCGCTCAGCCCACCAATGGCAGGCCACGTTTACCGCCATCAGAATTCGAGAACCCCATTGTCATACATCAGCATTTCATTATAACACCAACCCGCTGGACCAATTCCCATCCCGCTGGATCGTCTACCCTGTAGGTGGGAAAACACACCGATGTGTTTCACAACAGCACTTAAGCGATGTGTACCTGCTGGGCTGCACTTAACTTGGGACTTCAAGGTTTGTTTGCCTCTCATGGTTTGATCAGCTCTCCCAGTCATCAGCGCTAGGCTTCACAGACAGCACCACATCACTTTTAGGGGGGCTCACGGGTAGGTCTCTACCGACAAGATCAGCCATATGTGGGTGGCTTTTCAATGGCTGCAGGACAAGTTCTTGCTTGGGGAATGGGGAGAAGTGACTTCAGGCAAGAGGAGAAGCTGCAGAACAAGAGTTGTACTGGGAAGGAGGGTATCCCAGGGTGTGTGTGTGGGGGCACATGTTGATCTGTGCAAGTGGCCTCAAGATGGTGAGAGCTGAGGAGGCAATCTCCAGAGGAGATGAGGCCAGATGGACATGAGAGGGTATGTATGTGAGAATGGATGGTGATGTCCCTTGAGCTGGCAGTGAGTGAGATGTCAGTAAATGTGTGATGGGCTTGAGTGTGTGAGTTTAGAGTGATGAGGTGGTTGCCATATCCTGGCTGCACAGGTGAGTTCATTCTTCCTCTATCTGCACTCGGTGGCCAACCTCTTCTGTGCAGCATTGGCACTGAATACTGCTGCCATTGCCTACCAAGCCAGAGTGGTAATGTAGCTGCCCCTCCTGTGGCCAGGGCAAGGGTAGAGGATGTCACTGCGGGCCTCCACAGTGTCCAAAAGGTGCTCAAGGGCTGCAGTCTTCTTGCCTTTCGGGGTCATGTCTTCTTTGCTGCAGTCCTGGGCTAGAAGCACTGAGCACAGCTGTACTTTAAATGTGGTGCCTGGCATGAAGAAGCGGCGAGGTGGTGGCATGGTGAGCAAATGAGAGCCCATCCGCCATGGAAATGGCATGTTCCCTGGGAATGCATAAGTAATGTGGCAGTTTGGGATGATGTGGTGTATAAAACTGCTATTGCAGTCTGCACGTAAAACATTGTTTTACCTGCCTGCTACCACACTTAGTGCAAATCTGGGATGATTCCACCCCTTATATTTGGAAAGATCTGAGTTTCAAAGAGGTGTGCGGACAATTGAACGGAGATGAAAGTGAGAAAAGGAACATTGGAGTTACTGTGGACAGCTGGATTTAGCTCAAAACAAAAACAGAATTACCTGGAAAAACTCAGCAGGTCTGGCAGCATCGGCGGAGAAGAAAAGAGTTGACGTTTCGAGTCCTCATGACCCTTCGACAGAACTTGAGTTCGAGTCCAGGAAAGAGCTGAAATATAAGCTGGTTTAAGGTGTGTGTGTGGGGGGCGGAGAGATAGAGAGACAGAGAGGTGGAGGGGGTTGGTGTGGTTGTAGCGACAAACAAGCAGTGATAGAAGCAGATCATCAAAAGATGTCAACAACAATAGTACAATAGAACACATAGGTGTTAAAGTTAAAGTTGGTGATATTATCTAAACGAATGTGCTAATTAAGAATGGATGGTAGGGCACTCAAGGTATAGCTCTAGTGGGTTTTTTTTTTATTTTACATAATGGAAATAGGTGGGAAAAGGAAAATCTTTATAATTTATTGGGAAAAAAAAAGAAGGGGGAAACAGAAAGGGGGTGGGGATGGGGGAGGGGACTCACGACCTAAAGTTGTTGAATTCAATATTCAGTCCGGAAGGCTGTAAAGTCCCTAGTCGGAAGATGAGGTGTTGTTCCTCCAGTTTGCGTTGGGCTTCACTGGAACAATGCAGCAAGCCAAGGACAGACATGTGGGCAAGAGAGCAGGGTGGAGTGTTAAAATGGCAAGCGACAGGGAGGTTTGGGTCATTCTTGCGGACAGACCGCAGGTGTTCTGCAAAGCGGTCGCCCAGTTTACGTTTGGTCTCTCCAATGTAGAGGAGACCACATTGGGAGCAACGAATGCAGTAGACTAAGTTGGGGGAAATGCAAGTGAAATGCTGCTTCACTTGAAAGGAGTGTTTGGGTCCTTGGACGGTGAGGAGAGAGGAAGTGAAGGGGCAGGTGTTGCATCTTTTGCGTGGGCAAGGGGTTGTGCCATAGGAGGGGGTTGAGGAGTAGGGGGTGATGGAGGAGTGGACCAGGGTGTCCCGGAGGGAACGATCCCTACGGAATGCCGATAAGGGGGGTGAAGGGAAGATGTGTTTGGTAGTGGCATCATGCTGGAGTTGGCGGAAATGGCGGAGGATGATCCTTTGAATGCGGAGGCTGGTGGGGTGATAAGTGAAAAGCTGGATTTAGCTGTTGAGCCAGAGATGGCTGCAAATAGCTGGAGCTGTTTCAGCTGTTGAGATAGTTAGCGCTGTGGGCTTAGTTTGAATCAACCATCCAGTCGAGCCTGAAAAGTCTTGAGCTGCAGCAAGCCATTTTATTCAGAAGTGGATTCCACCGCAGACTAGAACAGGGCAAAGGTCATGTAGTAAATTTTTAGTGAAGCTACAGCAGTTTGCCTTATGTAACATTACGGGATTTCACAATAGACATTTATAAGGGAATGCTGCCTGGAAGGTGTTTACTTGTGTGATTGACCAAGTAAAGCGTTTTGGGGGAATGTTTTGTCAGATTAACCTTAACTGTGTGAATGTAATCTTGTGTGCTTAAGTTTTCTTTTATTTTTGTTAATAAAACTTTTACTTTTAACTTTTAAAATCCCAAAAGTGTTGGACCTCTTATTGCTCAGATTGATACGTTGTCTTCTCAGTTTTCAGAATACAAAAAAAAAAGGTCAAATTTCCCTTTAGGATTTGGTATGCACAGCAATTAACACCGGCTGTGGTCATAACAATATTACTGGCTAATTTACTTGCATTTTTTTTTCATTTTATCAACAGTTTGTTTGCCATTTGCTGGTTTCTTGCTTGGTTAATCATTTGAATATTATAATGAGCCTGTCATGAACAGTCATTCTATTTTTAACTATTGGTGACTGGATTTCCAGTCCTTGGGAAAGGTAACAGCTGAAAGGAGATGAGAAAGTTGAATCCATGAGGTAAATGCCTTTGCACTCTGCTGTGGCCAGGGGAGCAAAGGTGTTTCCTCCAGGTCCAACAAGCTACCCAACGAAATCCCTTCCACCCTGTGATCTGGCTGCTCTCCTATAACTAACCACTGAACCCTCCAACCACTTTGGCCTACTTGACCACCATTTTCCCCCTCCTTGGCCACCATTGGCCCACACCCCATCATTGCTTCTACGACCATGATCGTATCTTCCCCAAACCACTATCTGCCCGCTCTTCTCCATCAACATCTGCCCCCTTGACCATCATCAGACCTCCACCAACCACCATTAGACCCTCCTCAACCACCACTAGATTCGTATGTCTGCCATGGAATCCCAATCCCCTGCAATGCACCCCACCCCTGTGATCGAGACTCCCCCCAAAATCAGGCTTCTATGATTGGTCTGCACCCTGACTCCACATGAATGTGACACATTTGTGTTCAGATGTTGCTGTAATCTTAACCACCCCCCCTCCCCCCACCCTCCCCGACCCCACAATTGGGACAGCTTCACAATCTCTCCCACTTCCTTTCTACAGCTACCTACTCTCAAGTATTGCGGCCTTGTAAAACAGACTTCATGCACAGAGAGGCCTCAAGCTTGTTAAGCAGGCTTCCCTTAAGTGGGAAGTGAAGCCCCCAAAAAATAAATAAGGATCCCTGTAGGTAAAATTGGCAGGACATTCGGAAACCCGGAAGAACCGTTTTCTTGACTTCACAGCTCTCCTGCATAAGTTTGTCTCTGGGCTAAAATCCAGATCTTGGGTTTTGAGATACAAATATGGACCCCATTTCATAGCTGATTTTAAATAATTAATTGGCATGAGAGGAACCATCTGACAGGGGATATGGAAGTCTGAAACTATTTCCAAGTGTTGGGATTACAAGCTAATGTGAAATAGCCATTCATTAGTAGTTCTGGGTATAACAGGAGGGGTTTCAATCCCAATGATGTTTGATACCTCTTTAAGAGTAGACAACTGAGCTCTTTGACAAAGGAAACCTAGACAGTCAATTTGATGGTTCTGGCTGCGAAGGAGCAATACAATTTAAAGGCATGTACACAGTCAAAGTGTCAAGGCTGAGGATTTCATGAAACCTAACTGTTCTCATGTTTTTTCTCATGGAGTATACTTGCCTGTATTATGCTGTATAAGTTCAGACCATTTTGCAAGGGAATAGTTAAGTCTCATTATTGTTTCAGACATCATTTGATATAATAATTTATCTGCCCACACTGCTTTGACAAAGCTTTTCCTGCATTCTATGCAGATGAATAAAGGGAGTCCTGAGGCCATCACAAACAAATGGCGGAAATGCTTTGAGTCATTAATACAGCAGAGAAAAGGCGAACTGATCACAATTCTGCTGCCATTGATTTTGTCATTCCTCCATTTCCTTTAACCACAGCAGTTTATTTATGCTGTTTCAGATTTTCTGGTAATTCATTTAGATTTTATTCTCTGGAAATCAAGAAGGCCATGAATTGGATGTACTGGACTCTGTGTCCAGTTCTCCAATCTGTACTCCTCTCAAGTAATGCTCTGTTCTGAGAGCAGAGTCACACAAAATGCATTCTTTCTATTTCCTGTGATACACTTTACTTCAACTCCTTTCAGATCAAAATTTGAATTTACTTGTTTGATTATTATGTTTTATAATAAAATTTGCATTTTATTTCCCTTACCCTTGGGAAAAATTCTCCCACAATAAATTATTTTTGATGGTCAGTGATTATTGTTTTGTTGGGAAGGATGGTAATTATTCTACATCAAAAATATACCACAATAGCATTTAGTTAAATGAACAATTTTTCTACTTTATTGTGATATTGGTTGAGTAAGAAAAGTTTGCCAAGGTATTGGGATATACTTTACTTATCTCTAATATTGCAATGGCATATTTAAATGGACCTACACAGAAGTGTCTTGGTATAATGTCTCATTTGAAGGCTGACATCTTCAACAACACAATGTTCTCCAGAAATTACAGTTGCTTAGCCTCATTCAAGTCCCATTTTTTTTTTTTTCCGCAATGTCAGATTTTAATTTTTATTCATTCAACAGATGTAGGTATTGCTGGCGAGGCCAGTATTGATTTCCCATTGCTAATTGTCTTTGAGAAGATGGAGTTGAGCTGCCTTCTTGAATGACTGAAGTTCATCTGTTGTACACCCACAGTGCTGTGAGTGAGGAAGGTCCAGGATTTTGACTCTGCAACACTGAAGCAATGGAAATACAATTCCAGGTCAGAATTGTGTGCAACTTGGAGGGGAACTTTCAGGTGTTGGTGTTCCCACGTGTCTGCTGTACTTGTCCTTCTAGGTGGTAGACGTAATGGGTTTGGAAGGTGATGTTGAAGGAACCTTAGCAAGTTGCTGCATTGCATCTTTTATATGGTACACACTGCTGCCTCTGTGCATTAGAGTTAATGTTTAAGGAGGTGAATGGGGTGGTGATCAAGCAGGCTGCTTCAACCTGGATGGGGCTGAGTTTCTCAAGTATTGTGCAAGCTGCACTCAAAAAGGCAAGTGGAGATTATTCCATCACACTCCTAACTTTGCACCTTGTAGATGATGGGTATATTTTAGAGAGTCAGGAGGTGCAGATTTCCTAACCTCTGACCTACTGATGTAGCCAAAGTATTTATATGGTTGGTCCAATTAAGCCTTTAATCAATGATAACCCCTTGGATTTTGATGGCAGAGGACTCTGCAATGGTAATGTTGTTGAATGTCAAAGAGATGTGGTTAGATTCTCTCCAGCTGGAGATGGCATTGCCTGGCACTTCTATGGTGTTAATGTTACTTGCCACTTATCAACTCAAACCTGAATGTTATCCAGCTCTTACTGCCGACGGACATGGATTGCTTCATTATCTGAGGCATTGTGAATGGAACTGAACATTGAACAATCATCAGCTAACATCCCTATTTCTGGTGGTAGGATGGAGGGAAGGTCATTGATGAAGCAGCCGGAGATGTTTGGGCCTAGGACACTACCCGGGGGAGTCCTGCAGTGATATCCTGGGACTGAGATGATTGGCCTCCAACAACCACAACCATTTTCCTTTGTGCTAAGTGTGACTCCAACCAGCAAAGAGATTTCCCCTGATTCCCATTGACTTCAGTTTCAAAGAAAAGTACAGCACAGGAACAGCCCTTCGGCCCTTCAAACATGCGCCAATCATATTGCTCATCAAACTAAAACATTTTGCACTTCCGGGGTCCTCTATTCCCATCCTATTCATGTATTTGTCAAGCTGCCTCTTAAATACCACTATCGTACCTGCTTCCACCACCCTCTCTGGCAGCGAATTCCAGACACTCACTACCCTCTGAGTAAAAAACTTGCCCCGCACATCTCCTTTAAAGTTTTCTCCTCTCATCTTAAATCTATGACTCCTAGTAATTGACTCTTCCACCCTGGGAAAAAGCTTCTGACTATCTACTCTGTTCATGCCACTCATAATTTTGTAAACTGCTGTCAAGTCGCCCCTCAATCTCCGTCGCTCTAGTGAGAACAATCCGAGTTTCTCCAACCTCTCCTCATAGCTAATAACCTCCAGACCAGGCAGCATCATGGTAAACCTCCTCTGCACCGTCTCCAACGCCTCCATGTCCTTCTGGTAATGTGGCGACCAGAATTGCACCCAATATTCCAAGTGTGGCCTAACCAAGGTTCTATACAGCTGCAGCATGACTTCCCAGCTTTTATACTCAATACCCCTGCTGATGAAGGAAAGCATGCCATATGCCTTCCTGACTACTTTATCCATCTGCATTGCCACTTTCAGTGACCTGTGGACCTGTATACCCAGATCCCTCTGCCCGTCGATGTACTTAAGGGTTCTGCCATTTACTGTATAATTCCTACCTGTATTAGACCTTTCAAAATGCATTACCTTGCATTTGTCCAGATTAAACTCCATCTGCCATTTCTCTGCCAAGTCTCCAACTGATCTATATCCCATTGTATCCTTTGACAATCCTCTTCACTATCTGCAACTCTTCCAGCCTTAGTGTCATCTGCAAACTTACTAATTAGCCCAATTACATTTTCCTCCAAATCATTTATGTATACCACAAACAGCAAAGATCCCAGCACTGATCCCTGCGGAACTCCACTAGTCACAGCTCTCCATTCAGAAAAGCACCCTTCCGCTGCTACCCTCTGTCTTGTATGACCAAGCCAATTCTGTATCCATCTTGCCAGCTCACCTCTGATCCCGTGCGACTTTACCTTCTGTACCAGTCTGCCATGAGGGACCTTATCAAAGGCCTTACTGAAATCCATGTATATAACATCCAATGCCCTTCCATCGTCAATCATCTTTGTCACTTCCTCGAAAAACTCGATCAATTTAGTGAGACATGACCTCCCCTTCACAAAACCATGCCTCTCACTAATACGCCCATTTGTTTCCAAATGGTAGTAAATCCCGTCACGAAGAATCTTCTCCAATAATTTTCCTACCACTGATGTAAGGCTCACCGGCCTATAATTTCCTGGATCATCTCTGCTACCCCTCTTAAACAATGGAACAACATTGGCCATTCTCCAGTCCTCTGGGATCTCACCCGTAGCCAGTGAGAATACAAAGATTTCTGTCAAGGCCCCAGCAATCTCCTCCCTTGCCTCCCTCAGTATTCTGGGGTAGATCCTATCTGGCCCTGGGGACTTATCCACCTTAATATTCTTCAAGACGCCTAACACCTCCTCTTTTTTGATCTCAACATGATCCAGGCTACCTACACACTCTTCCCTAGACAAATCAACCACTAAGTCCTTCTCTTTGATGAATACTGATGAGAAGTACTCATTTAGTATCTCTTCCATTTATTCTGGCTCCACACACAGATTCCCACCTCTGTCCCTGAGTGGGCCTACCCTTTCCCTGGCTACCCTCTTGCTTTTTACATATGTATAAAAGGCCTTGGGATTTTCCTTAATCCTGCTTGCCAGTGACTTTTCATGACCCCTTTTAGCCCTCCTGACTCCTTGCTTAAGTATATTCCTACTTTCTTTGTATTCTCCACGGGCTTCATCTGTTCCCAGCCTTCTAGCCATTATGAATGCTTCCCTTTTCTTTTTGACTAATGTCACAATATCCTTCATTATCCAAGGTTCCTGAAACTTGCCATACTTATCCTTCATCCTAGCAGGAACATGCTGGTCCTGAATTCTTATCAACTGACGTTTGAAAGCCCCCCACATGTCAATTGTTGATTTGCCCTCAAACATATGCCTCCATTCTAGATTCCTTAGTTCCTGCCTAATATTGTTATAATTGGCCTTCCCCCAATTAAGCACCTTAACCTGAGGATTCCTGTTATCCTTATCCAACAGTACCTTGAAACTTGTTGAATTATGGTCACTTTTCCCGAAACGCTCCCTTACTGAAACTTCGACTGCCTGGCCGGGTTCATTCCCTAATACCAGGTCCAGTATTGCCCCTTCCCTAGTTGGACTATCTACATATTGTCTCAGGAAACCCTCCTGGATGCACCTTATAAATTCTGCACCATCTAAACCCCAGCACTAAGTGATTCCCAGTCAATTTAGGGAAAGTTAAAATCACCCCCCACAACAACCCTATTGCTCTTACATCTTTCCAAAATCTGCCTAAATAACTGTTCCTCAATCTCCCGCCGGCAATTGGGAGGCCTGTAGTAAACCCCTAACATTGTGACTGCACCCTTCCTATTCCGGAACTCTACCATATTGCCCCACAGAGGTGTCCTCCTGTCGTACAGCTGTGATATTCTCCTTAACCAGCAGTACAACTCCCCCACCTCTTCTACATCCCTATAAAAACAAAAACAAAAAATTGCAGATGCTGGAAATCCAAAACAAAAACAGAATTACCTGGAAAAACTCAGCAGGTCTGGCAGCATCGACAGAGAATAAAAGAGTTGACGTTTCGAGTCCTCATGACCCTTCAGCAGAACTGAGTAATATTAGGAGAGGGGTGAAATATAAGCTGGTTTAAGGTGGGGGGCGGCGGAGGTGGGGGGAGAGAAGTGGGGGGGGCGGGGGGGGTTGTAGGGACAAGCAAGCAGTGATAGGAGCAGATAATCAAAAGATGTCACAGACAAAAGAACAAAGAGGTGTTGAAGGTGGTGATATTATCTAAACGAATGTGCTAATTAAGAATGGATGGCAGGACACCCAAGGTACAGCTCTAGTGGGGGTGGAGTGGAAAGATTAACAGGGCATAAAAGGTATAGATTTAAAAATAATGGAAATAGGTGGGAAAAGAAAAATCTATGTAAATTATTGGAAAAAAACAAAAGGAAGGGGGAAGAAACAGAAAGGGGGTGGGGATGGAGGAGGGAGTTCAAGATCTAAAGTTGTTGAATTCAATATTCAGTACGGAAGGCTGTAAAGTGCCTAGTCGGAAGATGAGGTGCTTTTCCTCCAGTTTGCGTTGGGCTTCACTGGAACAATGCAGCAAGCCAAGGACAGACATGTGGGCAAGAGAGCAGGGTGGAGTGTTAAAATGGCAAGCGACAGGGAGGTTTGGGTCTTTCTTGCTGTTCTGTAAAACGGTCGCCCAGTTTACGTTTGGTCTCTCCAAACTGGAGGAACAGCACCTCATCTTCCGACTAGGCACTTTGTGGCCTTCCGGACTGAATGTTGAATTCAACAACTTTAGATCTTGAACTCCCTCCTCCATCCGCCCCCCCCCCACTTTCCGTTTCTTCCCTCTTCCTTTTGTTTTTTCCAATAATTAATATAGATTTTTCTTTTCCCACCTATTTCCATTATTGTTAAATCTATACCTTTTATGCCTTGTTAATCTTTCCACCCCACCCCCACTAGAGCTGTACCTTGAGTGCCCTGCCATCCATTCTTAATTAGCACATTCGTTTAGATAATATCACCATCTTCAACACCTCTTTGTTCTTTTGTCTGTGACATCTTTTGATTATCTGCTCCTATCACTGCTTGCTTGTCCCTACAACCCACCGCCCCCCCCACCAATTTCTCTTCCCCCACTTCCACCACCCCCCGCCCCCTACCCATTTTAAACCAGCTTATATTTCACCCCTCTCCTAATATTACTCAGTTCTGCTAAAGGGTCATGAGGACTCCAAACATCAACTCTTTTCTTCTCCGCAGATGCTGCCAGATCTGCTGAGTTTTTCCAGGTAATTATGTTTTTGTTTTCTTCTACATCCCTCTCTATCCTGCCTGAAATGTCTAATTCCTGGAACGTTTATCTGCCAATCCAGTCCATCCTTCAACCAAGTCTCTGTAATAGCAATAACATCATAGTCCCAAGTACTAATCCAAGCTCTAAGCTCATCTGCCTTGCGTGTTATTCTTCTTGCATTGAAACAAATGCATTTCAGACCCCCAGTCCCACTGTGTTCAGTAATTTCTCCCTGCCTGCCCTTCCTCTTAGCCCTACTGGCCATATTCGCTAGTTCCCAGTCATTTATTTCACCTGCTGACCTATTGCTCTGGTTCCCACCCCCCTGCCATACTAGTTTAAACCCTCCTGAGTGACACTAGCAAACCTTGCAGCAGGATATTGGTGCCCCTCCAGTTTAGATGTAACCCGTCCTTCTTGTACAGGTCCCACCTGCCCCGGAAGAGATCCCAATGATCCAGATATCGGAAACCCTCCCTCCTACACCATCTGTTCAGCCACGTGTTTAGCTGCACTATCTCCCTATTTCTAGCTTCACTGGCGCGTGGCACAGGGAGTAATCCTGAGATATAAGCCTTGAGGTCCTGTTTTTTATCTTTCTGCCTAACTCCCTGAACCCCTGCTGCAGGACCTCGTCACTCTTCCTGACTATGTCGTTAGGACCAATGTGTACCACGACCTCTGGCTGTTCTCCCTCCCCCTTCAGAATGTCCCATACCTGATCAGAGACATCCTGAACCCTGGCACCAGGGAGGCAACATACCATCCTGGTGTCTCTTTCATGACCACAGAAGCGCCGATCTGAGCCCCTGACTATAGAGTCCCCTATGACAATTGATCTTCTATGCTTTGACCCCCCCTGCTGGACAACAGAGCCAGCCATGGTGCCACTGCTCTGGCTACTGCTATTGTTTTCCCCTGATAGGCCATCCCCCCCAACAGTATCCAAAATGGTATATGTGTTGGTGCGCAGGACAGCCACAGGGGATTTCTGCACTGACTGCTAGCCCCTTCTAGCGGGGACCCATCTATCTATCTGTACCTTGGGTGTGACCATGCCTGAAAAACTCCTGTCTATGACGCTTTCTGCCACCTGAATGCTCATGAGTGTATCCAGCTGCTGCTCCAACCGATCCATGCGGTCTGTGAGGAGCTGCAATTGGGTACACTTCCTGCAGATGTCATTGTCCGGGACACTTGAAGCATTACAGATTTCCCACATCCCACAGGTGAAGCACTTCACCCCAGCAGCTGCCATTTCTAGAACTATTTAATAAATTAATTGAAATCTAATAACTGCTTATTGACTCCTTATTAACTAAACGTTCCCTACGGATAGATTTCTACTATAAATGCTAACTTCTAAGAACAGTAATCGTCTGCTTCTGGTGTAGATACCCTCTGATTATTAATTAAGTGATTAATTTATTTGGTTTAATTAATGTAACAATGTTTTAGTTTCAAATTCAGTGTAGATTGCCTATCAGCCAATTAGGTCACAGATTTACCATGAAGCCACTTTTACTTTTACTTTAGGACCCAATGTCCCTGGAACTAGGCCGCGAATCCCCAAGGTAAGATTTTTATATTCACCGCTTTGGAACTCCACCCTCTGACTCTGCTCCCTGGAAGTAGGCCATAAATCCCCGAGGTAAGGTTTTTATACTCACTGCTCTGGAACTCTGCCCTCCGACTCTGCTCCCTGGAACTCATTCAGGTTCTTTGATGACATAGTCAGTCAAATGCTGCCTTGATTATAATGATAAAGCAAGGGTTTTATTTTTAATATATTTGTTCTTGGGATATGAGCTCAGCTGGCAAGGCCATCATTTCTTGCCCATCATTCTTTGCCCTTGAGCAGGTGGTGATGAGCCTGAGTGGTTTGCTAGGTTATTTCAGTGAGCAGTTAAGAATCAACCATGTTGGTGTGCGTCTGGAGAGACATATAGGCTAGACCAGCTAAGAACACCAGCTTCCCTTCTCTGAAGATACTGAGCTACATGGTTAAAGATTGTAGTTGGATACCGTTCTGGTGCTCCAGATGGCCCAGATGGCCTCATGGATGTCCAGTTTTGAGACACTAGATGTGATCTGAATCTATCCTATTTATCATGTTGATAATGCCACACAAGAATATGGACAGCATCAACAGAGTGAAGAAGTTACTTTACCACTATGATTGTGTGTGGGTCACTCCTACCAATATTGTTATGGCATCTGTAACAGGTAGGTTGGTAAAGTTGAGGTCCTGTAGGTTTTTCCCTTGGGTTGAATCTATCACCAGCTGCAGCAGGCTCAGTCAGGCAGACATGTCCTTCAGGTCTCAGCCAGTTTGGTCACTAGTGGTACCACCCAGTCACTCTTGCTGATAGACATTGAAATTTCTCATTCAGAGTGCATTTTGTGCTCTTACCTTTGATGTTTCTCCAAGTTGTGTTCAATGTGGAGGAGTGCTAATTCATCTGCTGAGAGGGCACAGTGTGTAGTAATCAGCAGGAGGTTTTCTTGTCCACGTTTGACCTGATGCCATGCAATCTCATGGGATCCAGAGCCAATATTGAAGACACTCTGGGCAACTCCTTCCAGATTGTATACGACTATGCCACTACCTCTGGTTGATCTGTCCTGATGGTGGAACAGGACGTATCCAGGGATGGTGCCGGAAGATTCTGGGACATTGGCTTTAATGTATGATTCTATGAAAATGATTATGTCAAGCTGTTACATCACTAGTCTGCAGGGCAGCTCTCCACAAATATTAATGAGGGGGCGTTCCAGGGTTGACTGGGCTATGTGCACCTTTGGCATATCTGGTACCTGGGTCATGTTGGGCGGTTTATTTTATTTTATTGTTATCTGTATTTTTGTCTTAGTTTGATACAATTAAATGCATTGAACTTTCATCAACTTGCTCTGCAGAAACAAAATATCTGCATGCAAGTTCAAGTCTAAAGAATAGCAGATACTATTAAATGGCCTACCACAGCAAATTCTGGCCCAAATTTTATTAGAACTAATTTCCAGGTCAGTCATAATTATATTAATCTTTTAACTCAATAGGGAAGGCCTTCTTCCTTTTACCTCTAAATGTTGGGGGATTATTTTAACCTGACATGCCTGACAAAAAACTGACGGCATCAAATCAGCTGCTCCTTTTACACTCTGTTGGAATTTACTCTCCATTAACATGTACACAGCTATATTAAAGAACTCTTTAAGAAGAATAAATGGCTGCCCTTGAAATATTGCATTCTAATTTCAGATTTTTGAGACAGTTTATCCTAATAAGCTGCAGGGGGCAATAGTGGGCTATGTTGTGGAAACAAAAACTATTTAACTGGTCTTTCAAAGGTGACATCCTCAGCTTGAAAATTGATTTTTAAATTACACATAGAATTCATAAAACTGCTAGTTTGTTTTTCTGAAAGATTTTCAAGCTATTTGAAGGGAAACATATTCTAATCAGTGCCTGTCCCAGTGTTTCAGTTGTATATTTGTCTTTGGTTACAAATAGAGAGCAGGGACCTTTTCTCTTTGGACTATACATCTTGATAACGTATTATGCTCCTTATTGTTCTTACGATATTGCAAGCAGTAAGTTAAGTAAAATTACAATTGTAAATCAACTCAAAATAAATATCCTAACTCTATCTGTACACATATAATTTAAACAACTGCAATGGCAATCATAATTCTTCTGAAGTAGATCATGCTTTGTTTTGTGGTTAATGTTCCTCCATGCTTTTAACGCACATTCAATGCCAGATAAATTAAACTGTAATAGTCCAATTTCAGACTTTGCATGAATCAGCTTGAATATCAACCTTGATCCCTCCTATTTTGCCTTTTCAATTTGTGTTATAAACTATTAGAAATACTGCAAACTTTGCATCCTTGTCATGTCAGCCCTGATAACAATTATTTGCAAAAAAATATTCCCCTTATTACTGTTATGTTTTTACACCCAAATGACTGCAATTTAGCTGCCCAATGTAGCCACGTTACCATAGTAACACATTTATCAATACTGTGAATGGCAGCTGTACCCCCTCCCTCTGCCAATGTGTAGCACTGTGATGTGAAATACCATTAACAATTGAATCCCATTTTGGAGAACATACCATAGATCCTTTCTCATGGGCTTGATTAATTTGTAAGAAAATATTTGCTAGCTAAAGGAAAGCCTACATACCAAATGATGCAAAACTCCAAATAGTTACAATGGTTTATAAAATTAAAATGATAAAAACACAATTAATAAAACAAATAAATTGAGCCCCCATTGACTTGCTAAAGTAATGTGTGACAGCCATAAAGTTCACAGTGTTGGAGGTTCAAACTCCAGAATTAGCCCATCTCGGTCAAGACATCAGGAGGTTTTCCTACAGCTTGATTCAGTGCCGCTGGGCTAGGCAGAAGAACAATCAGTGAATGTTCCCACTCCTGACTGCTAATCAGTGGCCTCTGCTAGAAAACGGGTAGATGCTGACTTTCGCTGAATACAAGATTAGACTCAACTGTGATTATGATGTCCCCACAATTGAACAGGCAGTCCACATCATACTGTCAAAACTCAGAGATAAAATAACCAATTTCAAATTACTTGGGGTACCAGAGGGTGATGGGGATAAATTAGAGAAAAATATAAGTCAGTGACTAATGAACATATTTAATGAATCTGTTTATAGTAATTATACTTTATGTGCTGTAAAATGTAATTACAGGCGCATGCATAATGATGGTTTATCTTAAAGCTATTGACCCATGTGTCGTGATTTATAAGAAGCATTTGTTTGTGATTGTCAACAAGGCCCCAAAAGAAAACATTCTAGAAGAAAAGCAATGGTACAACTGCACTTTCTCAGGCGCAAGTTATTAACAAGACTGTTAGCACAACTTGGCTTCACAATTTTAGTGAATAATAATCAGAACTTATTTAGGCTCCCCCTAATATAATGTAGCTTTTCTGATTGCAAAACATATCAAAATATTAATACAGAGATAAAAACAAAAAAACTGCGGATGCTGGAAATCCAAAACAAAAACAGAATTACCTGGAAAAACTCAGCAGGTCTGGCAGCATCGGCGGAGAAGAAAAGAGTTGAAGTTTCGAGTCCTCATGACCCTTCGACAGAACTTGAGTTCGAGTCCAAGAAAGAGTTGAAATATAAGCTGGTTTAAGGTGTGTGTGTGGGGGGCAGAGAGATAGAGAGAGAGAGAGGTGGAGGGGGGGTGTGGTTGTAGGGACAAACAAGCAGTGATAGAAGCAGATCATCAAAAGATGTCAACGACAATAGTACAATAGAACACATAGGTGTTAAAGTTAAAGTTGGTGATATTATCTAAACGAATGTGCTAATTAAGAATGGATGGTAGGGCACTCAATGTATAGCTCTAGTGGGGTTTTTTTTTTAAATAATGGAAATAGGTGGGAAAAGGAAAATCTTCATTTTTTATTGGAAAAAAAAAGGAAGGGGGAAACAGAAAGGGGGTGGGGATGGGGGAGGGAGCTCACGACCTAAAGTTGTTGAATTCAATATTCAGTCCGGATGGCTGTAAAGTGCCTAGTCGGAAGATGAGGTGTTGTTCCTCCAGTTTGCGTTGGGCTTCACTGGAACAATGCAACAAGCCAAGGACAGACATGTGGGCAAGAGAGCAGGGTGGAGTGTTAAAATGGCAAGTGACAGGGAGGTTTGGGTCATTCTTGCGGACAGACCGCAGGTGTTCTGCAAAGCGGTCGCCCAGTTTACGTTTGGTCTCTCCAATGTAGAGGAGACCACATTGGGAGCAACGAATGCAGTAGACTAAGTTGGGGGAAATGCAAGTGAAATGCTGCTTCACTTGAAAGGAGTGTTTGGATCCTTGGACGGTGAGGAGAGAGGAAGTGAAGGGGCAGGTGTTGCATCTTTTGCGTGGGCATGGGGTGGTGCCATAGGAGGGGGTTTCCGCCAACTCCTGCATGATGCCACCACCAAACACATCTTCCCTTCACCCCCCTTATCGGCATTCCGTAGGGATCGCTCCCTCCGGGACACCCTAGTCCACTCCTCCATCACCCCCTACTCCTCAACCCCCTCCTATGGCACCACCCCATGCCCAAGCAAAAGATGCAACACCTGCCCCTTCACTTCCTCTCTCCTCACCGTCCAAGGACCCAAACACTCCTTTCAAGTGAAGCAGCATTTCACTTGCATTTCCCCCAACTTAGTCTACTGCATTCGTTGCTCCCAATGTGGTCTCCTCAACATTGGAGAGACCAAACGTAAACTGGGCCACCGCTTTGCAGAACACCTGCGGTCTGTCCGCAAGAATGACCCAAACCTCCCTGTCGCTTGCCATTTTAACACTCCACCCTGCTCTCTTGCCCACATGCCTGTCCTTGGCTTGCTGCATTGTTCCAGTGAAGCCCAACGCAAACTGGAGGAACAACACCTCATCTTCCGACTAGGCACTTTACAGCCATCCGGACTGAATATTGAATTCAACAACTTTAGGCCATGAGCTCCCTCCCCAATCCCCACCCCCTTTCTGTTTCCCCCTTCCTTTTTTTTTCCAATAAATTATAAAGATTTTCCTTTTCCCACCTATTTCCATTATTTAAAAAAAAACCCCACTAGAGCTATACCTTGAGTGCCCTACCATCCATTCTTAATTAGCACATTCGTTTAGATAATATCACCAACTTTAACTTTAACACCTATGTGTTCTATTGTACTATTGTCGTTGACATCTTTTGATGATCTGCTTCTATCACTGCTTGTTTGTCCCTACAACCACACCACCCCCCTCCACCTCTCTCTCTCTCTCTCTATCTCTCCGCCCCCCACATACACACCTTAAACCAGCTTATATTTCAACTCTTTCTTGGACTCGAACTCAAGTTCTGTCGAAGGGTCATGAGGACTCGAAACGTCAACTCTTTTCTTCTCCGCCGATGCTGCCAGACCTGCTGTGTTTTTCCAGGTAATTCTGTTTTTGTTCAAAATATTAATAGTCTGTTGCAGAGACAGATGAGTGCCTGAGCAATTGATGAAAATGAAATGAAGGTGGTTTTATTACATTGGATCTATCTGAAAAAATGGTGCAGATCTTCTGGCCTCTGGGTTGTCGGAGACCAGATATATGAGCCAAAGTGTACATCGAGACCCCACAGATGTCCCAATGCATCGACTCCGTGGGAATTACCTGGCAAGTTTGAACTTCTGATGGGCAATTCCCCTGCTCCCCAGGACCCTCCGAAAAATTATCTGACCCAGAGTTAGAGTTGGAGACTTTGGACGGTTCTGACTTACTTACTTGGATTGCTACCCAGGAAATGTTAAGCGGCAAAATCTTAGTCTAACTCCTGGGTATCTATTCAACCAAACACGCATCTCTCCCGCTTGACCAGCTCTGTGCCTCAGGGAGTTTTTCCAGCGTGCACCTCTGCACATACACGAACTTCGCGCTTGCCCTCCTCCTCCCCACACACACCCAGCACTGAGCGCTGCCACATGCGTTTCATGCTGGGCAGGCCTTAATTGGCTTTCCTAGTGATGCATTAATTATTGGTCTAATTTATCTCTGTTGCCTAGTTTAATCTTTGTGGAGCTTTATAGTAGGTGCCTCGGCCTTTCATCTTAGTTTCTCAGAAAGCTTCTATTAGGTTAAACTCATTCATCCTATTAATCTCAAACTGCTTAAATAGATTAATTCTAACAATCAGTCTATGCTCAGAAAATGTTTTTTCTCTTTCCATTAAACTAAGGGAAGAATCACAGACTTCAAATTCCCTGCAGTCATCAGATAAAATGTACCAATACAAGCAGGTAGAGTCCTCTCCTTCCAAACTGGCCCCCATTGACTTACCTGTGTAAGCCTGAGTCTCTGTCAAGGCCTACAAGGTGGAAGCTTCATCCAGTTGTTGTGATCCACATTGGCACCAATGATACAGACTGGACTCTGAACGTCAAAGGTCATAATCTCTGGATTATTACCTGATCCATGACAAATTGGCATAGGGCAAATGAGATTAGAGAGATGAATGCATGGTTCAAAGATTGGTGTGGGAGAAATGAGTTTTGATCCATGGAGCACTGGCATCAGTACGGGGAAAAGTCGGAGCTGTACTATTGGCACAATCTTCACCTGTACTGTGCTAGGACCAGTGTTCTGGTGAGTCACATAACTAGAGTGATAGAGAGGGCTTCAATTAAGATTACATGGTATAAAGGGTAACATATTTGCATGGATAAAGGATTGGTTGACTAACGGGGAGCAGAGAGTAAGGATTAATGATCATTTTTGGATTGGCAAGCTGTGATAAGTGGAGCATCACAAGGATCAATGCTGGGGCCTCAATTATTTACAATTTACATCAATGATTTGGATGAAGGGACTGAAAATATGGTAGCTAAATTTGCCAATCACTCAAAGAAAGTATGTTGTTAAGAGGAGATAGTGAGTCTGCAAAGGGATATAGGCAGGTTAAATAAGTGAACAATAATTTGGCAGATGCAGTATAACATGGGAAAATGTGAACTTTTCCATTTTAACAGTAAGAATAGAAATGCAGTGTACAATTTAAATGGAGAGAGATTGCAGGACTAGGTGGTACAGAGGGATCTGGGTGCCCTGGTACATAAATCACAAAAAAGTTAATACGTAGGTACAGCAAGTGATTCAGAAGGCAAATGGAATGTTAGCGTTCATTGTAAGGGGAATGAAATATAAAAATAGGGAATTTTTACTGCAGTCATACAGGGCCTTGGTGAGACCATATTTGGAATACTGTGTACAGTTTTGGTCTCCTTATTTTGAAAAATATGTAATTATGTTAGAAGCAGTTCAAAGAAAGTTCACTTGACTCACTCTTGGAATGAGGGTCTTATGTTATGAAGAGATGTTGAGCAGAATAAGCCTATATCCATTGTAGTTTAGAAGAATGAGACGCGATCTTATTGAAACATATAAGATTCTGAGGGGGTTTGATAGGATGGATACTGGGATGATGTTTCCACTTGTGGGAGAAATTAGAATCACTGTTTAAGAATAAGAGGTCCACCATTTAGGTCGATGATGAAGAGAATTCTTTTCTCTCAGGTGAGTATGTGGAATTTGCTTCTCCAGAAAGCAGTGGAGGCTGGGTAATTGAATTTATTCAAGGCAGAGTGAGACAGGTTTTTGATAGCCAAATGGGGAGTCAAGGGTCACTGGGGCAGACTGCAAAGTGGATTTGAGACCACAACCAGATCCACCATGATCTTATTGAATGGCAGAGCAGGCTGAAATGTCTTTATGGCCTACTCCTGCTCCTAAGTCATATTTCCCTATGTTCCATCGATGCCTCTTGCAGTGAGAGCACCATCTGTATTTCCTTCAGGGCTGATGACATACCCCCTCCTGGAGGTGGAAATTCTCACAGGAACCCACCATACATCAATAATAATCCCTAACACAGGAAAACTGGTCAGATTTGGGGAGGAAATAGAAAGAGCGAGAGAGATTTCTATTCATCAAAACTCCACCCTTAGGAGGGTAATCCGAAGCATCTTGTTGGCTTGTTAAAATGCTGAAGCTACTTTTCTTCCAATTTTTTGTGATATTAGAACTGGGGAATAGAATGCTTTCACATTTCAAAAAATTCAAGTCAACATCTAGTGCTCCCAGGTCAGCATTAGCGCAATTAGTTACAAAGTAAAACTCTTCACACTCTGCTCTCAAATTAGGGTGCATTAACCATAATCCCGTACCAATGTAGCATTTTTATTTCTCATATCAGATATTCTTTCCAAGTGAGACTGTCAGTTAGGTGCTGAATTTAATCAGTTTTCCTTGGGTCCAGGCTCAATAGGAACTGAACTGAGACTGCCTGTAATAATTATGGTTTTATTTAGTGTGTAATGTACCTTTACGAATAGTACTTGTCAGGCCAGATTATATGATCTGTAGTAATCAATAGGGGAGTAGCACGGGATACTTCAGAGTCAGCGTAGAGGTAGAGTCTGAGTTAAAAGCACATGTATAGTTGCTGCTGAGTATATTGTAAATAACCTTAAAGTTTCCACCCAAGAAGTGTCTGCAGATCAACTCTATCATTAATAGTACAACTCGGCCACCCTACAACAAACTGGCGGTGAGGATAAAACAGGATTGAACAGAAGAAATCAAGTTAAAAAGAAATCAACGCTGTACCTCACCTAGTGATTGTAAGTAGCAAGCTCCATTAGAATTGAAGAAGTTATCCTCTCTCAAAATGTCACAAATTCAGGAGAATTGATCCTTTTGAACCTGCCACAGACAATTGGTCTTAATACATACAATGCCTCATGTTCTTTTTTCAAGGTAACGAGATTATAGAGGAAGAGACGAAGTGAACAATCCTCCTGAGTACTTGTGGGAGCAAAACTGACAGTTTTGATTTGAAGTTTGATGGCGCCCAGTGCCCCAGATTCAGAGAATTTCATGTTTTTTCTAGTTGCCGCCGGGGCTCCTGGCCTGCCTGCCAGCCTTTAGGTTGGATGGGCAGGTCCTTTAATTGCTTTAATGATCCTGTCAATGGCCTCAATTGGCCATTGACAGGTTGGCGGGTGCACAGCTGATTTGGCTGTGCCCCCGCCTTCCTGAAAATTTATATGGTATGGGATGATGTCAGGGGTTCCTCCCGAAGTCATCCCGTGTCATTTTGCGCTTCGGCGAGTGGGCCCCGCCCCCTGCTCGCCGACGGCAAAATTCAACCCTTGTAGTTGAAAGCACACATGCAGTTGCTGCTGAGTATATTGTAAATAAACTTAAATTTTCCACTTAAGAAGTGTCTGCAGATCAACTCTATCACTAAATCTACAACTTGGCCACCCTACAACACTACCTAAATTCATTGATCACTGCTTTATTTTGTAGGATTTCATCTTCTGATCATAGCTTGATCTGCTTTGAGACTTCTGATTAGTTATTAGTCCAACCAAACTCATTCTTTGTAAAAATGATATTAGAGAAAAGTTTTGTTTATTGAATATTGAGTAGTTCATGGAAATTAATATTTCATAAATAGTCGTTTGGGGCCACAGAACTTGAGTATTGCTGAAAAAAGAGACATGGCAAAACATTTCATCTTGCACTCATCAGGACACTTCACAAGAATACCAATATGAGGGGAAAACAACAATTTATACAGTATGAGAAAAGAGAGCTGATTGGCTAGCAAGTGGACTCCAATTGGCAGACAGAAAGAACATGTACACATATTGCTTCAGTTTAAGCAGAACAAAATAAGTGACAGCCATTCACTGACTCATTCCTCAGGGCAATACCCTGACCAATCAGGGTCAAGCTGCCTGGCTTAAATTTCAAACAATGCTTGGTAGTTAACTGTCAGTCATCATTAATTGGTGCATTCTCCATGGAACGCCTGTACCGTCAGAGCGCACTTGCCGACCAATCAGCACTCCCTTCTCATACAGAATAAATTGATGATTTCTCCTTTATATTGGTATTCATACAAAGTGTCCTGATGACTGCAAGCTGAAAAGCTTTAACATCTCTTTTTTCAGCAATAGTTTAAAAAGAGGAATTCAAAAGCCATTTACTTAACATTGGTTAAATGTCCATTGCAGAATGTCACACAGCATCTTTTTTAGATTGCTAAATTAAAAAATTGTACAGGATGAATATTTTAAAAAGAAGCATACAAGGTACTTGCACTCTATTTTATTCAGTGCTTGTATGTGGTCCAACAAAATATACAATAAAGCAAACAAAAACACCAAAATATTAAGTTATTCCACTCAGATGGAAAATATTTTTATTCACTTTAGAACTTCATCCTTGATGAGTCTCTGCAGCAGATGGAATGGATTTAGCATTTTGCAGTAACATTGATTATTTATGCCACTCTTGTGATTTAACAATACTAATCTTTTCAATAGGAAAGGTATATAACCAATTAAAATTGTTCCAAAATAATAAAAAAATTAAAATGACAGTCCTGATATTAGTGGTTCAATCTACTTGATAATGTATCTAACAACTTGCCTAAGATTGAAATTTTTGTATGATGAAACAGTGAGAAATGGAGGTGTCATTTCTAGAGTGAATTACTTCTGCATTACCCTCAGGCACACCTGCAGTCTCAGTATTGACAGTCCTGGTTCTGCCATACAGAGAATATGAGCTACATTGCATACATTTGTGAACAGCACCCTCTTACTTACTTGCAGTTTGCACTTAGCTGAGTTTGACATTAAATTTTTGATCAGTCAAATAATTACAGTGAAAAGGTGTCAAGTGTTATTTAAAGTCTCATGGGAGATCAACTGTAATAAAGCAGCATGCAATCTAATATCCTTCAGTGTGAAAAAAAACATAAGAAAGCTAAGCTAATTGATAGATATTTTCTTCAATTTATGTAACAATGGATTTAGACCCTAGTTCTGTGACATCAGGTGAAAAGTGAAAATTACAGTTCTGTTACCACAGAATGAGAGCCAATAATCATTTGTAGGGATGGTAGAGGGATTGGAACAAGCAGTGGAGCTTCAGGCAGATAAGGGGCAGGTAGGCAACACAACATATCCTCTGGCATCAGCTACTTGAACTCTTGGCCCAAAACATGTGGAAAGAGTCAGCTACCCATGAAGACTGGGTGACCTAGAGGCCAGCCATCAACACTTGGCAAGTATAGAGCCAGGGTCTTGTTTGGGTCTCCCAGGTGGCCCAGGGGAAAGATGAGAGCCATGGGCAGCAGAAGCATAGACTTTCCTTCACACAAAGGAAAATTTACCTTACATGACTTATTTTTCCAGCAGACTAGGTGGCAGAAAGCAGGACGAACCATGGAAGTCATCCTGTTTTGGTGGTGGTTAAAATGCTATCAGGGCCCGAATGACAATGTCAGACCCCCATCTGCATGTATCAATGAGCCACCTGCATTAGTGAATTTTGAAGAAAAGTTCCAGTTAAGATGGCAGGGAATTGAGCACCAATGAATTTTAGAGTTGATTTTAATTCCACGGTCACCTCATTTTCATTCTGGGTTGGTGAAAACCATTCCTTGCCATGTGAGTTGACACATTTCAACTGAGCTTCCATTTGCCTTCCTTGTTCAACATTATAAATCAGGAGGTCCTTACCCTAAAGGGCACCTAGGCTGCTGACTTTCTTTTGCTTCATGCTAGTAATGTTGATCAACAGCTACACTCTAATCAGGGCCCAACAAATTGATTCTCATATATAAAAACAAAAAAACTGCAGATGCTGGAAATCCAAAACAAAAACAGAATTACCTGGAAAAACTCAGCAGGTCTGGCAGCATCGGCGGAGAAGAAAAGAGTTGACGTTTCGAGTCCTCATGACCCTTCGACAGAACTTGAGTTCGAGTCCAAGAAAGAGTTGAAATATAAGCTGGTTGAAGATGGCTGAAATTGATTCTCATCTCTCATGATTTTCAGGCTCCAAAGGATTTTTGCTTGTGAGTACTCCTGCACATTTTGTGTGACAATCTCATTATGGCTTGAGAATTTATGTGAAAATATATGTAAAGTACTCCCTGGTGCCATACCCTGCTTTTTCACCAGGATTGCATTTTGTTCCTCGTAAATATTTTCAAAGGGCTCAATAGAGACTTCATGTCTAATGGAGTTCTTAAAATGGCCTAGGCTTTGGCTGGTTCTTTGATCTTCCCCAATTTCTACAATGCTTTGATGCTGTGCATTCTTTGACTTCACCAGTGTGTCATTTGTTTTTCTGTTAATTTGTTGATCCACGGAATGTGAGCATTGCTGGCAAGGTCAGCATTTATTGCCCATCCCTAATTGTCAATTATGAAGGTGATGGTGATAACTGATAACTGGCTTGTTGGGCCATTTCAGGCCTGTTAGGAGTCACTCACATTGCTGTGACTCTGGAGTCTGGTGCAGACCTGACCATGTAAGGACAGCAGATTTCTTTCTCTAAAGGACATTCATGAACTGATTAGGCTTTTAGGACAATTCAGTAGTTTCATGGTTACCATTATTTATGGTCACTCATTGAGTGTAATTTTCACTTTGTGAGACAGCATAATTGTACTAACTAAAGGTAAAGCCTCGCCTGCTGCCTATCCGGGATCACGTGATGTTCTTGGGAGGCTCAGACCAATGAGCCATAAGCGTGGGTAATCCGGGGTTGGGGCTTCCAGACAAGAGTCCTGATCGAGCTTGTAGCAGCTGAAAATCTCTCTGTAATAAAGTTCATCTGTTTCTTGTTGAAACCTGTCTGCTCCGTCAAGTTATCACATTTGGTGACTCGGGTAAAATAGCTCTGAAGCTGCACCTCGCCCTGTTATCATGAGTACATTGAATCTTAAGAAAAAGAAAAGACTTCTCACCTGTCATGCCACTCTTGGGCAGAATCAATTCTTACGGTGCAACTATGGAAGACTGAAGCCAGTATGAAGAGCGCCTCGGATTTAATTTCGTAGCAAGTGAAATTACCACAGAGGAAAAGCGAAAGCCATCCTTTTGAGTTCCTGTGGTAGCAAGACATACAATCTCATTCACGGCCTAATGGCCCCGAATGCGCCCAATTCAAACTCCTTCTATGAATTAGTGGACTTCATTAAAATGCATTTCCAGCTGAAGCTATCTGTAATAAGGCGATGGTTTAAGTTTAATTCCAGAGTTAGGGCCCAGGGAGAGTCCATCGCAACCAATGTGGTGAAACTGAAGCAGTTGACAGAACACTGTGACTTTGGCGATAGTTAAATGAGATGCTGTGGGACTGAGAAGTTTGTGGAGTTCAGGACAATGCCATACAGTGCCATTTATTGCTGAGATCAACTTCAACTTGAAGCGCACCCTAGAAATCTCCCTCACCATGGAAAGTGCTACGAGAGACTCGCAGGCTTTGCAACACATACAACATGGCGCTGTTCTTCTTGTGGGGGTGGGAGTCTACCGCCGAGTGTGGCGCGAAAACCAGAGACCCAGCATTGAAGTGAAAGGCAATGTCCACTGTCAGAAATATGAAAAGGCCTAGCAGCTTCCAAACTCACGACCACTGCCATCTGAAAGGACAAGGGCGGCAGATAGATAGGAATACCATCAGCTGGAAGTTCCCCTCCAAGACACTCACCATCTTAACTTGGAATTGTATCACCATTCCTTCACTGTCACTGGGTCAAAATCCTGGAACTCCTTAACAGCACTGTGGGTGTATCTACACTACATGGACTGCAACGGTGCAAGAAGGCAGCTCACCACCACCTTCTCAAGGACAACAAATAAAGTTCATCTGTTTCTTGTTGAAACCTGTCTGCTCCGTCAAGTTATCACATTTGGTGACAAGGATAAAATAGCTCCGCTGCAATAAATGCTGGCCCAGCCAGTGAAGCCCACATCCCATGAATGCATAAAAATAAAAGAAACATTTCAGCAGCGACTGCAAGGTTAATCTGTTATAAATGTGGGGGTGACCACGGATTGGACACCTGTAAATTCAAGGAGGCAGAATGTCATTACTGCCATAAGAAAGGTCACGTAGTGAAGCAATGCAGGACAAAGTCAAAACAGCCCATAAATCAGCAAACCAACATGATTGGATTAAAAGATACAGCAGAACTTGAAGCTGCTGACACCGTCATCTATTCCCTGTATAATGTCACTGCTGTAAAAGTTGAACCTATCACTGTCACAATTGAAGTTAATGGGGAGCCACTAATGATGGAGGTGGATACAGGAGCCTCAACCACAGTGGTGGGAGAGAACACATTTAAATACCTCAATAAAGGTATCCAGCCACTAAACCTGGAGTGGACAAACACTAAATTAAAGAAGTACACTGGGGAATCCAGTCAGGTAAAGGGCATTGCCACAGCACCAGTGTTTTATAGGCAACAGACAGTCCAGTTGCCTCTGATAATAGTGAAAGGAGAAGGGCCTAGTCTTCTAGACTGAGACTGGTTACCAAAAATCTAGCTTAACTAGTCTGAGATATTTTACCTGAAACCAGAAGGAGTCCCTGAATTGCTAAGGAAATACGACATGGTATTTTGGGATGAATTAGTTAAGTTAAACGGCTTGCAAGCAAAAATATTTGTGAATCTTCAGGTCACACCACGTTTCTTTAAGGTCAGACCTGTGCCCTATGTGTTGAAAGAGAAGGCGGATGCAGAACTGTGCCAGTTAGAAAAGCTAGGCATCATCCAACCTGTCCAATTCTGGGAATGGGCAGAACCCATTGTTCCAGTGTTTAAGCCTGACCAAACCATATGTATTTGTGGGGATTATAAATTGACAGTAAATAAGGCAGCAAAAACTAGAAAAGTACCCCATTCCAAGGATAAATGACTTAGATGCAAAGCTAGTTGGAGGCAAATCCTATACAAAATTGGATATGAGCCAGGCCTACCATAATTACAACTGAATAGCACATTGAGAGAATATGTGACTATTAACACATGCAAGGATACTTGCCTATCCTTTGAAGCATAGACTGCATGCTCTATCTTTCAAAGTACAAAAGAGAGTTTTTTACAAGGGCTTCCCCGAGTGGTAGTTTACATAGATGGTGTTCTGATCAAAGGGTCATCCGAGACTTGGCCAACCTGGAGGAGGTGCTAAGAAAGTTCATGGAGGCCGGCATACGATTAAAGAGGGAAAAATGCACATTCCAAACACCAGAAGTTACTTAGTTGGTTCACAGCGTGGACACCATGTGTTTGCAGCCAGTAGAAGATAAAGTTCAGGCATTAAAAGGTGCACCCTCACAGTCCAATGTAACCAAACTCAAGACCATCCTGGGCATGACCAACTACCATAGCCACTTCTTGCCAAACGCAGAACTGGCACTTTCTAATGAAGTGTCCCGTACTGCAGTTCCTGATCGTGTCATTCCTTTGAGGAACCTCAAGTGGTAGAGCTATGCCTCTCTAGCTGAATAAGGAGAGTGCCTCAGAGACTTACTCTTTAATCACCTGCAGTTGTACGCATATATATGTTGTTGGATATTTAAATGTTCATTGTAAATAGAAACTGTAAAAAAAAAACTAAAGGGGGGAAATGTAGTAACTGAAGGTATAACCTCTCCTGCTGTCCATCAGGGGTCACATGATGTTCTTGGAGGCTCTGACCAATAAGCCCTAAGAGCAGGTAATCTGGGGAGGGGGGGCGGGTGGGGTGGGGCTTCATGACGAGAGTCCTGATCAAGCATGTAGCACCTGAAAAGCTTCCTGTAATAAAGTTACCTGTCCACTCTATCAAGCCACTGCAGTGATGAACACTATCAATCCAGCCGCTTTATTATACAGCTCTCCCAATTCTTATACATAAATAACACCATATGGAATATACAGCACAGAAAGAGGCCATTCTGCCCATCGAATCCATACCAGTATTGATGCTCTACAAGACCATCCTCTCACACCTCTTCATCCAATCCCATCAGCATAATCTTACATTCCTTTCTCCATCATGCATTTGTCTATCTTCCCTTTAAACATATCCAAGCTCATCACTGCAACATCTCCAGCCCCTAGACTACGACTCCCATAGCTGCCACCCTGCTGATCAGCCAACACATCGATAGAAAAAGGCACACAAGTTGTCTGAAGACCTAGAGGAATCCTTCCCACCAAGAGCCAGTGAAACATGGTCTACTTGGCTGTGTCTAAATTGCCTCAGGATGGTTGTCAGCCAGTGCAAAGCCCTTATGCAGGATGAGAATGCAGCCAAATAAATTCTGCCAACGGTGACTGCAACAAGGATCCCAGCTGGGAATGCTGGGATGTTTATCCCCTAGATTGCCCTCTGTTATCAGAGCACTCAAGATCTAAAGATCTTCAACTCTTGAACCAGAGCCTGCATGTAATAGTAGTGAGGGAAGGTGTAACAACATGACAAGAAGATTGTAAACATTGCTTACACATTTTCAACAATCTCTGTGTAAAGAAGTTTCTGCTGAATTCCCTAATGGATCTATGAGCCACAGCCTGATATTGATGGCCTCTACTTCTGGTCTCACCCATTAGCAGAAACACCTTCTTTATGTCGAACCTATCAAACCTATCATTATCTTAAACACCTCTATCAGGTCACCCCTCAATCTTTTTTCTGGAGAAAATAACTCTGTCTGTTTAATCTTTCCTGATAGGTATAACCTCTACTCAAATCAGAGAATGTAACATGGTCACCAAAGAAGGCCATTCAGTCCATCTTGCAAGAGCATCTCAGTTCAGTTCTGTATACAGGTATTGAATTGATCTTGCCAGTTTTATATTATCATCCAAAATCCAAATTAACCCTGTTAACAGTAGCACTGCAATTTCCTCTGAACTTCCTTAATTCCACTATTGTAATTTTGGCAGGAATTCTGCTTTTTTGTGAATGAAAAGGGTTTCAGCTGACCCTCTGCCCAAGTTATGGCCTAGCTGAGAGGCAAGCTTCAATAAATTTCACTTCCAGAATTTATTTTAAGAAATTGTCAAAAAAGTAGACCAGTACTGTTATTGGGGTACTTACCAGACAACAGCACAATAGGACTAAAACAAGAGGGTTTATGAAAAGCAAGCTTTCATGGAGGATCAGGGAGCCATATGGCCCCTACTTGAAAACTTCAGAGTCCCAAGGAGGTTGTCAAGTCAAAGTAAAAGTAATGATGTGGGCATCCCAAAAACATGACTGAAGTTGACAAAGATGAAAGTAAGCACATCAGTGAAATCAGCAGGCCCCAGTACCACACTTTCACCACCCGCTATTATGCTGCCAACCATATCTGCAGGCTTTGGCATCCTTAAATGCGAATAAAGGAGATAACTGGTCTGCCTCTTTTAACTCAGTAGGCTGCTTGTTGTGGAATTTGGCCATCTGCTGCAAGGACACCCACAGGCAATTTAAAATGTAGGGGCACCAATTCCATTGACAGGAAAACTCGCCATCATGCATGAGTGTGCTTGGCTGTTATGATTAGAATTCATTATAATTATAGGCTAGTATAAGCAAAGTGTGCAGACTTTTCTACTGAAGAACTAAAAAGCGTATATCATAGCTATTGAATTTTAGTATTCTGCTGCATTTCCTAACGTATAAGGCAGCTTTGTTGGTTATTGATGACAGAGACGTAGTTATCCTGCTGCTCCTCTGGCATCACAGGTGTTCTTTCTCACCTGTGCATACTGCATCTTGAATGTATGGATTTCTGAAATATGAGTATTTATCTCTGTGAAAGCTGCAGACCATTTCTTGTTTACAAATTTAAAGGGCTGTGGGCATTTAATCACTTCAGATCATGGTGGTAAAGTTCCCAAGCAGTTCCTCAGCTTTGAATGCATATAGTGTCACTTTTCCCAATAACAGTTACCGTGGTATAAGATACCTTTAAGAAGAATGTTATAACGGAAGATCACATGGTCTTAGTATCCAATAGTAGAGTAGTACGGGCTACTTCAGTTGTCAGTAATCTATAATTAGAGCCTGTAATGGAGAGACAGGGTTTGAGTGGAAAGCACACAAGTGTAGCTGCTGAATTCCTTTGTAAATAAATAGAACATGTTCCGCTTAAGAACTGTCTGCTGATCTACTCTGTCTATGTCACCAACTCAGCCATCCTGAAACATTCGTGCAACCCGGATCCATAAGTCCAACCAAATTAGTGACCAGGATCCAACACTGACACAATGCTGATCAATGTAATAACGTTCAATTTACCTTTTCAGGACAGAGCCCTACTATCAATTACTGCAGTTAAAAAACAGCCACCTTTAAAATAGCATCTAATAATGACATTTAAAGCTGTCAAACCATTTAACACTCACCTGTCAGAATGTTCCTGACTCCTCAGCAGGCTTCCCTCAAAGATTCTTGAACTATCAAAAAAGGTGGGCTTTCAGGAACCTTCCAAAACCCTCCTGACTTGATGAAAGGGTTGGAAAACCAAAATTCCCCTAGACCTGTCAATGGTAATCCTGACATCAAAGCTCCCCTCTATCTAAACACCCCCTCCACCACACAAAGGCCCCAAGATCAGGAAGCAGATTCCAACATTCCCAACCCCAGCATCAGACACCTGTCCTCTCCCAACCCGGAGTGTCTCCTTGGGGTGAGGATTGAACCCAAACCCCCCTGTCCAGGATTCGATCCCCACTTCCCCTCAGGTCAGGGATCAGACCACACCCCCCCAACCCATACCACCACCACCACCTTAGATCTGACCCATTGGAACCTGCAGCCTCTTCGTTTTAAGGCTGTCCATTTATTCAATCTAGTTCATCGCAGACTTAAACATTAAGTGTGACTAGCATTTCCTTTGTTGGGTGTATGACTGACTGAGAGTCAGACTTTAATCACATGCTCTGCTTTTCTGAATCCCTGGCCCTTAAATTCATAAGCAGACTTTTCTGACACTTTTAGGCATTTATTGTTAGTGAACGTATTATTTTTTTTCTGTCAACTCTAACTGTTGGCATTTTAAAAGTCCAAAGACTAGCCATAATCACTGGTAAATTCTGGACTTTGGCATTTGTCTTTATAAGCACAGACCATGTTACATCTTCCAACTGCCTCAATGTTTTGGAAGAGTACATCAATCAACTTTGAATCAGACTTGCTTTGTTTTGTACTTAGCTTCTTGTAAACTGATTGTGCTGTGACAGTATATTGAGTTCCCGTGTCTAGCTTAAACAAACAGTTCTGTCTTTTATTATGAGATTAAATGCCCATCCAACAGCATCTTGTGCACAGGTCATATCCATAGAAAAAAATATTTAATCTTCATTTGAGACTGCTTTTTCGTGAACGTTTTTCAAATGCTTTGCTAACCCAATAAGAATGGGATCGCTGTGGCTTTGCTGACGTTAACAAATAGTTTGATTTTTAAGCCGCATGAATATTCGGGCTTTCACAGGGCATTATGTGATCTGTTCTTGACCAGCAAGATCTTATTTTATGTTTCATTATGTGAAGTAATGCAAGCTATTGCTTCCCAAATTCATCACTCCCAGAACTCCATGTTTGAATCCTTCCAATTAGGTTTCCCCCCTGCCACAGTATCAAAATGGCTCTTACCCAAGCCACAATGGCATTCTGTGTCTGTCACCATAGTTGCAAAAAACGCACTATAAATGCAGGTCTTTCTTGGACTTATACCATTCTGACTCAATGCAAGAATGCTACCAGTTTGACCAAGACTGAAACTCTGCTTTTAACATGGTTGACCACAGCATCCTCCTCTAACATCTCTCCTCCAACACCCAGCCGGATGGGGCTGCACTTGTCTGGATCAATTCTTCTTTATTCAGACATAGCCAGAGAATCAAGTATAATTGCTTAACTTTCTGCTCCGTACCATTATCTCTGAAGTTCTCCAAGGATCTACCCTTGCACCCTCCCATTTCGCATGTACATGTTATCCCTTGACAACATTATCTGAAAAACCCTGTAGGTTTCCATATATACGTTGACAACACCCAACTATAACTCACCACCACCGCTCTCGATTCTCTCGCCACTGTCTCTAAATTGTCAGTCTGCATGTTTGAAATCCAGTACTGATGAGCGGATTTTTTTTCCCAACTAAATGTTGCAAAAGATCAAAGCCTTTGACTTTGGTCTTTGCCACAAACTCTTCCCTAGCCACCGACTCCATTCCCCTCACTGGCAACTGTTTTAGGCTCTAATAGATTGCTTGCAACCTTGGTGCCATATTCAACCCCGAGCTCCTGCTGTTGTTTTTTTGGGCTGTTAAAAGCTCTGTTCTGTAGTTTAAAGTATAAGTAACCTACAAAAATAGTGTTTGGTAAATATTGCTTTTAGTCTATTTGTTACAGTAAATGTTTTAAAATGTGAAAACTTATTCTGTCATCTATTTAGCTTTCAACTGGAAGTTTAAATTTATTTTGGAAAAATTATCGGTCTGTACAAGGGTCATAACAAGCTGCCAAGGCACTAAACTCTGGATTTTCATCCCTAAACCTTGCTGCCTCTTTATTTCCCTTTCCTCTTTTAAGACACTCCCTAAAACCTATATCTTTGGTCAAGCTTTTGGTCATCTGTCTGAGTTTCTTCTTATGTGGGTCAGTGTCAACTTGTTTAATAAAGATCTTTTCAGGCACTGAAGCACCTTGGGACAGTTTACTATGTTAAAGGTGTTATATAAATTGAAGTTGTTGTTGATGATATATCTTTTCCACTCACATTACTTATAGCATTGCTAGTATTACACAAGTGGTCCAGCTGCATATTGCTGATTTCTGCTGCTTTTTCTGTAGATCAAGAGGGTAGAAATTAGTCTTGATAGGGTGCGTCTGAAACAAGAGGCCCAAGAATTGATGCATAAAAGTCCATGGGCCTCTTCTGAATAACTGATGCAGCTCAGCCAAGGGCATACATCAATTTCATGCCACTTTCTTCTTTACAAGGACCCTGTGTTAAATCCCGAGAGGGTGAGGGAGAGTCCTGGCTCCACTGGAAGGTGTTGCTTAGATAAAAATAGTTATAATATTAATCATTGGCTGTTGACCATGGACCACTCACATTTCCTGAACAGCAAAGGCCCAATGCTTGCTTCACTGGTTGTTGACTAATTTGTTAAAAGAACCCTTTAATATTAGGGACCAATACAAGTGTTTGCCTGAGACACCTAAATATCAACCCCATGGATTCATCAGTGGGACGAGTGCCTAGACAGATTGGGTGCTCAATATTTCAATGTTAACTTGGTATTCTTTGCACCAATATAACACCCTAAAAACACAAGCTCTGCACATAGCAATTTCTATGCCCTAGACTCTTTTAGTAATGTGGTTCTAACTCGCTCATCTATCATTATAATTCTTTCTTTAATGTGGCTGTGTACGAGAGATCTGTGCTTACTTTTTTGTAAATGTACTGCATATTGTCAAATGATTTATTCTTGCATGACTACATAGTATTAACCAATTGTCTTTTATGCATAATATTCTCTGAGGTGTGATATATTCCTCAGGCTTATCCATTAACACCTTTAGTTTCCATTATTCCTGTCATTCAACATTTGTAAATGTATGCCATCTTTCCAATGCTTCTTCATTATCATATATAGTAAAGTATTGATCAGCACCTTATCTATTTACTCTTCTAAGCTTGTTGTCATTCCAAATATTTCAACATATTGTTTCCACTTCCTCCATGTTACACAATATTTCCTTCCCATTTCATACAATCTGGGAGCGCTGAATATCTACATGGTATTTATAAAGTCCTTGAGCAACTTTAGCATTTAATAACTTTTGGTGTGCATGTGATTAAAGCACACTGTGATTGACATATGACAGAATAACTGATAATGCAACACAATTAAAATGTCATCATACTTCATCATAACTATCATCCTTTGTGAAACATTATTCAATTTGATCTTCAAACTCTTTGAAAGCATTCTCCAGTAGTTGCTGAGTGGCTTTATAAAACTTAACGCAGCATTAATAACAATATTAACATTAAAAAGCTGTGTGAAATATGCTGAATAACAATGTGAATAACAATTTTCTCCAAACAGCAGCATGCCTTGAACTTTACTCAGAATGTCTACACATATGTCAACACATCTGTAATTGCTAGATGATTCTATATAACTTTTTTACTTATTATCAGGATGTGATCTGAAAATTGCACTCTTCTCAATCGTCACTAAGTCAATTTTCACAAATTTGAACACTTTACAGCTGTCATACAGAACTTTTTCACTTTTACTTAAGTGCTTCGGTAGCTGCTCAAGAAATATTAGAGGATTATGTTGACATTATGGTCAGCTATCAGTTTTTTGTTCCTCTTGTTCCATGTTGGGGGCAAAATAGCTACTGCCCTAAAATCATTATTACAAAAGATGACATAAGAGGTCACATGACTATGGCAAGCCACAGTGTACTTCTCCAAACATCCACTCTTTCATGAAAAAGAAAAAAAAAATGCATGCATTATCATTTGCAGTTGTGAAGTTACCCACATACATGTTCTGTAAAGAAAGTCACCCACATGAACACAAAACTGTATGTTCATTCTAGTCTCCCCCAATTTCATCTGTTTGGGATGCCATGAGTCATGAGTGGCTCTTTATCTTGCTTAACTTGATGATCGTTACAAGCACTGCACACATTGCTCATGTTTGGCCATTAGAGGCCGCCCCTTGCCTTCCTCAGACTAGATTCAAATCCTCGCTGGCTTGCATGGAAACACTTCATCTCTTTTCTCATCTATTTAGGGATATGACTCTAGTTCTTTTTAACAAGATGCCATTTTGGACCATCACTTCTTCCCTGTTTGCCCAATACTCTCTTACAGCAACAGGTGCATCCTTGATGGTTTCAGGTCATCCTTTCATCACTGCTTCCTGCAGTACTTGGAGAGTTTTGTCTCGTTGTGTAGTTTGCTTGATCTGAGCAAGAGGCTTGTCTGTCAGATTCACTGTCTTTGTTCGATTGATGGTTTCCAGAGCATGTTGAGCTGTTGCTTCTTGTTGAATCTGGAAGATTTCATACTCTATACTAGCATCATCAACTTCCTTCAATGGGAGTGCAGCTCTCAACAGCATGTCAATATCTTCTTACATTGCTTGTATTCCAGTTCCAAGTGATATCTCTGTATATGAAACGATAGCTCTCACCTTATCAGGATCAGGCGAAGTTCTTTTGCTGTCAGTTATATACTTGACTTTAGTCATCTTCAGTTGCAGTTTGTTCTTTTTCAGCTTCAGGTTCATCCGGCAAGCTCTCTCTAGCAGTTTCACTAGATTCTGATCATGGTCCATGATGGCTTTTTCCATCGTATCTCCACATCCATAGAGTAGCAGCTTATCCATGATCAGTTCCACTCCCGGAAGATCATTGACTATCTCATGCTGTCTGCGTTTATACACTTTCGGAGCAGTAGAAATGCCAAACGGCATGTACAACCATCCATATCTCCCAAATGGCATCCAGAACACAAACAGAAAACTGCTGTTAACATCCAATTTTACTTGTCAGTTTTCATCCTTCGCAACTTGGGTAATAAAGACCTTTGCCTTGGCAAGTTGTGGCAAAATGTCTTCAATAGTTGGCATGGGGTAGTGAGAACTCTTCAGAGATTTATTGAGGTCCGTTGGATCTATGCCTGCTCTCAGCTTTAGAGGTTTTTTTTCACTGCTGCCATACTCTTAATCCAGTCTGTAGGAGTTGTCACTTTCTTGATTACTCCCATCTTTTCAAGCTCATCTATCCTGTCTTAGACCATAAGACCATAAGACATAGGAGCAGAAATTAGGCCGGTCTTTCAGGCTAGACTTTGAGGGCAGCTGGACTTTCCTTGGATGATACTGAATTGGTCTCATACTCTCATCTACTCCAAGATGATACTCACCAGGAAGATATCCAAGACATCCAAGATGAAAACATCTTTGGAATTTGCCAGGATCTGTTCAGTTGAGATGAAGTGATTTTGCTTATTGTCCATCATCTGGAACTGTAGATCTTTTGTTCCCATTGCATTGGGCTCTCAGCTTATTTGCCCTCTTGGGATGAGCATCGTTTCATCCTATAGTCTCAGCTTTACCTTTGTTGGCTTCGTTTTTAGGCCATTATCTTAAGCAACTTTGCACAGCTCTGCAAAGCTCATGATGTTGCAAGTAGGACCAGTGCCTATCTGACACTTCACATTAACCTGATGCTCTCCTTTATGTTTTAGGTTATAAGGTTCACTTTGTCCTCATATTAATTGGTGCTTGAGACAATATAGGCAGAGAGACTGATTAACTGAACAAACACTGTAACTAAGAACAGAGCACTAACAAAATGTGTGCTTCTTCAATCACCTCCAGCTCCAGACTTACAGTTATAAAGTAGGCCCTGGTGTACAGCGATTGGTCGATACAGTCACATGGTCAGTTACTTACATTCTCTTAAACGTACATAACACTCCACTTTATCACATCCTCCTTCTGCAGTCTTTACTCCAACAGTCACAAACCATTTTTTACCTAGTGACTTTATGGTGACAAACTGTTCTAGGGTGTAGAGTGATTAGTTAAAACCATCGTCCGACAGTTCTCCAGTGATCACCTTATAATTCAGCTTCTTACAGCTGCCTTCCCTCACATTAGACATGCTTCCTTTTCTTTCACGTGTGTCCTCTGCAATATTTACACCCAGTACTCTGGCTTTGATCCTTCTGCTGACCCTCTGTAAATTGTCCTTTTTTTTTGTTCTTCATCTCATTGACTTGTGCTTGGAGGGCCTGGCTTGCTTCTCAGCAAAGCCTTGTCAGCTCTCCCATTCAGCTGATGCTTAACCACCTCAGAGCTGCTGCACATGTCATTAGGTTTCTTGAGAGTAAGTTTCTCTTCTCTCAGCAGATCAGCAGATTTGTTCTCACGCTGGGATCTCTTATACCTAAGACAACCCTGTCTCAGATGAGTTCATCCTTCAATTGCCCAAGCTCACAAGATTCAGCCAGACATCTCAGTATAGTCACATGCTGATCAATATTTTCCCATTCTTCTCGAATCTAATAGTGCGGAAATTTCCTTGCCTATTAGCGTCAGGCGTGTTTGCCGTCGTGAGTGGACAATATGGCGAGAAAGCTAAAAATCAGTTTCACAACGTTGAAACCTGTTTGTAGTCGTCTGTCTGCCTGTCAATGGCAGGCCCTGTTCCTTGCTGTCGGACGTTGGGAACTTCATTGCAATACATCTGCTATAAGCCCAGCTCGCCGGAATTATCCCCCCCACTGGATCATCAAGCATGTCAGCGTGATTGTACTCCGATGTGTTTCACAACTGTACGTAAGTGATGTGCAGCTGGCGAGCTGCACTTCATTCGGGACTTTGAGGTTTCATTGCTTACTTTGCTTCGAGCAGCAGTCACAGTCATCAGCAACAGGCTTCGCTGGCAGCACCACATCATTATTGGGGGGTGCTCAAGGACAGGTCTCTACCTCCCAGACCAGCCATGAGACAGGGGTGGATTTTCAATGGTTGCAGGGCTAGGGCTTCCGTGGGGAAAGGGGATAAGTGGCCTCAGGCAACGGAAGAGGCTTTAGGATGAGGGCTGTACTAGGTAATGGGGATATCCCAGGGTGTGTGTGGGGGCAGAAGTTGATCTGTGCAGGTGCCCTCAAGATGGTGAGGGCTGAGGAGGCAGTCCCCAGAGGAGATGTGTTAAGATGGAGATGTGAGGGTGTGTGTGAGAATGAGTGGTGATGTCCCTTGAGCTGGCAGTGAGTGAGATGCCAGTGAATGTGTGATAGGCTTGAGTGTGTGAGTTGAGAGTGATGAAATAGCTGCCTTACCCTGGCGGCATGGATAAGATCATTCATCCTCTTTCTGCATTGAATGGCCAACCCCTTCTGTGCAACATTAGCACTGATCACCACTGCCATCGCCTACCAAGCCAGAGTGGTGAGACTGCTGGACCTCCTGCAGGCAGGGAAGAGGTAGAGGACATCATTGCAGGCCTCTTCAGTGTCAAAAAGGCATTCCAGGGACCAGCCACTGAATCGGAGGGCTGCAGTCTTCTTACCTTTCAGGGCCATGTCTTCTGTGCAGCAGTCCTGGGCTGGAAGCACTGAAAGGTGTGTGTGTGGCTGCACTTTAAATATAGCACTGGATGTGACAGAGTGGCGAGGTGGTGGCATGGCGGGCGAATGAGAGCCCGCCCACCATCGAAATGGCATGTTTCCCGGGAAATAGTATGTTTCCTGAGAATGCATGGTTAATGAGGTGGGATTGAGATGATATGGCATAACAAGCTGCCATTGTGGCTGGCAGATAAAACACTCTTTTTCCCACTCGTTACTGTACTTAGTGCAAATTTAGGATGATACCTATATGCACTGAATGAAGTAGCGGGCCTGAAAAATGTTGCTTTACCCGCCGGCCGCAGTGGTGAGTTTTTGCGCTGTATCGTCCTGTTCCAGTCTGTCCTACTTCATTAATAATGCATTCAAGGCGAACACTCCAGATCACTAGTGGGTGGGCTCAATTTTCCCACTATGCTGTGACTTCAGTGCTTCCTTGTTCCAGGCGCCATATCAAAAGCGCACCAGAGCGCACCCGATTCATGCTTACAGACCAAGACTGCTCCAGGCGACAGATAGCCCCAAAAGCAAGAAGACGGTAGCCCCCAAATTATTCATGCCTCTCTGGGGCACCTGCTGGACATGCTGGAAGACCTTGGCGGTGTCCTCTACCTCCACTCTGGCCACAGGCGGTCCACCAGAGTCACCAATCTGGCCTGGGAATCGAAGGCAGTGGTGGTCAATGCCACCAGAGCATAACGAAGGTCAGTTATCCAGTGCAGGAAGAAGAGGAATGCTTTCACCTGTTCCTCCAGGTTAAGTCAACACCTCATCACTCTCAATTCACAAGCCCATTCACACATCCACAGAGATCTCACAACTCAAGGGGCCACTAACTCTCACTCACACCCTCGCATCTCCATCAGGCTCATATCCTCTGGAGCTCACGTCCTCATCCCTTCCATGCCTCCGCTCACCACGGAGTGGTGCCATACATCCTGCTCACACTCTCTCCATCTGTTTTCATGCTGGAGAAGCTGGCTCACAACAACAGGGGGTGATCTTGGCCCACATTAGGCCCCTCACTCACTTTGGGGATCATGCCATCGTAGAGTCTGGTGAGGATGTCAACTGTGCCTGTAGCGACGATGAGGTTGGTGGTGAACACCCACGTGAGGATCCTGCACCACATCATCCCTCTCTCAATGCAACTGTGAGTGCTCATTCTCTTGCTTTTGACTCTGTTGCCATGCACTAGGTGTCTGTACTTTGGTTCACAGGGAGATCTGCCAAGCGACTGAAGCCCTCAGCCAGCCAGTCCCTCAGCTCCATCCATGTACTCACCTCCAGCCAAGAGGACACCTCCTCCATTGAAGAGCTGGAAATAAGCAACCTGGAAGACCAGGCACAGTGCTTACCCATACCTTCCATCAGCGCAGAGATACACACCTTGATGGGACCTAGATCTGGGCCAGGCTTGGGTTCACAATCTGGTGATCACTGTAAGGACACGTGTCCACAGCAGCAGGAAGCAGGTTCAGCTGATCTCCCCGGCACTCAGAGGACTGTTCAGGAAAAGGCATCTGTGAGGTCTGAGTCAGATGACAAACGTCTGGATTCAGCCTACCGACTCTTCATGGAGAGTCAGCAGAAGGCGGGGTAACATCACAGCTGTTGGAAGCCCTCAACAAAGTGGCACATGAGTCGGAGAAGTGCGTCCACCTGCTCTCTGATGAAATGTTGCCCACACGTGCACACACACGGAGGTCCCCATGGGAAGGATGGCAAACGCCATGAAGAACATGGTCTAGCAGAACATGGAGATGCACGCAGACCTACACTCCATCATGGTAGCCATGGGTGAGTTCCTGCAATGGCAATGCGAGAGGGAAATGGGGCACCTCAACATCCCTCCAGGTGCTCCTCCCCCTCAATGAGTCAGTCCGATGTCCTCGGGCACCCTAATTGAGGAGAAGCAGCAGCTGGACACCCCTAGGTCATCCACTCCGGAATCTCAGAGGCTGTCCGCTCCCTCCATCACATCCAGCGCAGTAGCACACTCCTCAAAGTAAGTGAGAGACTTAATGTGGGCCACTCCATCTCAGCCTGGGATCTATCCCTGCTGTTGTGAGCCAGATTCTCCTGCATGAAAACAGATGGAGAGAGCCTGAGCAGGATGTATGGCACTGCATGGAATGTTTGTTTGGTGATGGATGCGATGAGGACGTGAGCCCCAGATGATATGAGCCTGATGGAGATGTGAGGGTGTGTGTGAGAGTTAATGGTGTTGTCCCTTGAGGTGTTATGTCCCTGTGGGTGGGTGATAGGTTTGTGAGTGTGTGAGTTGAGAGTAATGAGGTGGTTCAATTACTCTGGCCGAATGGATGAGAGCATTCATCCTCTTCCTGTGACTCCCTCAAACTAATCCTCTGTCGCCACAGAGGGAGCAGCTCGCCCATAGGAAGACAGCCAAATCAAGCTGGGGCCCGCAAGGCCTTGGCTCTCCAGATGACGTATATCGAAGTCATCAGAGGCAACAAGGCCAACCATTGCAAAGCCTCTCTCCACTCCTGCTGTAGATGTCAGGGCAGCACCCAGAGAAGCAAAAGTGGACATTGGGCCGCTGGAAAATGACGCTGGAGAAGTGATAGTGGGGAACAAAGAAATGGCGGAGCAATTAATAGGTACTTTGCGTCAGTCTTCATGGTGGAAGACACGAGTAACATCCCCAAAGTTCAAGAGAGTCGGGGGGCAGAGGTGAGTATGGTGGCCATTACCAAGGAGAAGGGGCTAGGAAAACTGAAAGGTCTGAAGATGGATAAATCACCTGGGCCAGATGGATTACACCCCAGAGTTCTGAAGGAGATAGCTGAAGAGATAGTGGAGGTGTTAGTCGTGATCTTTCAGGAATCACACGAGTCAGTGAGGGTCCCAGAGGACTGGAAAATCGCTAATGTAACCCCCCGCCGTTTAAGAAGGGAGTGAGGCAAAAGATGGGAAGTTACAGGCTGATTAGCCTGACCTCGGTCGTTGGTAAGATTTTAGAGTCCATTATTAAGGATGAGATTTCAGAATACTTGGATGTGCATGGTAAAATAGGGCAAAGTCAGCATGGTTTCATCAAGTGGAGGTCATGCCTGACAAATCTGTTAGAATTCTTTGAGGAGGTAATGAGTAGGTTAGACAAAGGAGAGCCAATGGATGTTATCTACTTGGACTTCGAGAAGGCCTTTGACAAGGTGCCACACAGGATGCTGCTCAGTAAGATAAGAGCCCATGGTGTTAGAGGCAAGGTACTAGCATGGATAGAAGATTGGCTGAGTGGCAGGAGGCAGAGAGTGGGGATAAGGGGTCCTTCTCAGGATAGCGGCTTGTGACTAGAGGAGTTCAGCAGGGGTCAGTGCTGGGACCACAACTTTTCACTTTATACATTAATGATCTAGATGAAGGAACTGAGGGCATTCTGGCTAAGTTTGCAGATGATACAAAGATAGGTGGAGGTACAGGTAGTATTGAGGAGGCAGGGAGGCTGCAGAAGGATTTGGACAGGTTAGGAGAATGGGCAAAGAAGCGGCAGATGGAATATAACGTGTTCAAGTGTGAGGTCATGCACTTTGGTAGGAAGAATAGAGGCAGAGACTATTTTCTAAATGGGGAGAGAATTCAGAAATCTGGAGTGCAAAGGGACTTGGGAGTCCTAGTCTAGGATTCTCTTAAGGTTAACTTGCAGGTTGAGTCGGTAGTTAGGAAGGCAAATGCAATGTTGGCATTTATTTCGAGAGGACTAGAATATAAAAGCAGGGAAGTACTGCTGAGCCTTTATAAGGCTCTGGTCAGACCACATTTAGAATAATGTGAGCAATTTTGGGCCCCGTACCTCAGGAAGGATGTTCTAGCTCTGGAGAGGGTCCAGAGGAGGTTCATGAGAACGATCCCAGGAATGAAAGGCTTAATATATGAGGAACGTTTGAGGACTCTGGGTCTATACTCGATGGAGTTTAGAAGGATGAGGGAGGATTTGATTGAAACTTACAGAATATTAAAAAGCTGGATAGAGTGGATGTGGGGAAGATATTTCCATTAGTAGGAGAGACTAGGACCCGAGGGCACAGCTTCAGAGTAAAGGGAAGACCTTTTAGAACAGAGATGAGGAGAAACTTCTTTAGCCAGAGAGTGGTGAATCTATGGAATTCATTGCCACAGAAGGTTGTGGAGGCCAGGTCATTGAGTGTATTTAAGACTGAGATAGATAGATTCTTGATTGGTAAGGGGATCAAAGGTTACGAGGCGAAGGCGGGAGAATGGGGTTGAGAAACTTATCAGCCATGATTGAATGACAGAGCAGACTCAATGGGCCGAATGGCCTAATTTCTGCTCCTATGTCTTATGGTCTTATGGTCTAATTTGTAAGGCCTAGAAAAGCTTAGAAATTCTGATCACATCTGGTTGCATGGGTGAACACATTTTATCACTTTATGATCTGAAAATATATTCACTTTCACTGAATAATGTGCAATGTTGACCTTCAGCTTCATTGACAGGCTTTGCGAGTCCTTCCCTGCAACCACCACCATTCTCTCCCCCCCCCGCCCCCCAGCCAGGAGTTCAGTTGCACACAGCAGGACCATGAGTGATTCGGGAGGGAGAAGTGTTTGTGGCAGGGCCTTGCGGAGCCTCGTGCAAGCATTCTTCCATGTGGATCCTTCATCCATCACACTCATCTCACTGTCCTGAGCATTTTCAATATTGCCTGCTGGGGCTCTCTTTCAGTTGTCCATCTAAGCTGACCTGCATCTGTGCCCACTTGCTGATTGCCCTCCCATACAGCACCTCTGCCCGTCCAGCACAAGGCTCCGCTCACTTTCAATTTTGCAAGAAGGTATTAGAGAAGTACATTATTAGCATCCCCATCCTTTCCCCTCTCCCAGTTAACCATGTCCTTTCTCCCATCACTGTCAACACCCCTAGCATCACCTTCCAGCTCCCCACCGCCCCATACCAACCCGAAGCTTTGTCTTTCCACGGTGTCCAGGTCAACGTGGAAGTTCCATACCTTCTCAAGAATCCCACACCCAACCACATTGACCTTCTCAACCTCCTCCTTCCCAACCCCAGGGTCCGTATCTGCCTCCGAATCTCCACCAACCACCCTCACCATTCCTTCTACCATGCAAGCGGAGGCTCCATCCATCACATTCATCTTACTGTCCTGAGCATTTTCTCTGGCTCCCTCTGATCCATCTCACAATCACCATTTCCTCCTACCACACTCACCTTCAGTTCACTTCCCAGGAGTCAGTTATTGACTTCACAGACCACTCACTTGCACATTCACCTGGACATTTCTCCCCCTTACTCCATCCTCCACCCTCACACCCTTCGCCCCTCAGACACCTTCCCCCTTCCAAACTCACCCCTCCAAACTCCCTCCTCCTCCGGGACACCTTCCCCACCCTGAACTCCCTCCTTCCCTGGACACCTTCCCCCCTCTTGACCCTCCTCGTGACCCTCCTCTCCCAAGACACCTTCCCCCCTCCAAACTCCCTCCTCCTCCCAGACACTTTAGCTGCCCTGACCATTTTCCTCCCCTGGAAACCTTCCCTCCTCTCGACCCTCCTCCCCCAAGACACCTTTCCCCCTCCAAACTTTCTTGTCCCCCCAAACATCTTCTCCCCTCCGAACTATTGCCTTCCCCCAGATACCATGCCCCCTCCAAATTCCCTCCCCTTGGACACCCTCCCTTACACCTAACTCCCCGCTTGCTGCATTCTCCCTGTTATACCTTCCTCCCGCAATACTAACCCCCCCATTCACCCCTCCCCCAATTTGACACCATCGCTCCCCCCGCAATCTCACCCACCTTGACACATTCACACCACAACGACCCCCCCCACCTCCTAGCCTCACAGGCCCCCATTCCCTCCACCCCCATCAAGTCCCCAGTGCACCTTCCTCTCGCACTCGCAGCTGGACCTTCTTCTCTCCACCGCCTCCCCACCTCACCGATCATCCGTAGCAGCCCATGACCAAGACCACAACGTTCTGAAGCAGGCCTGAAGCATCGACAGAGACCTCCCACCTCCCATGAGCTGCTTCACGGTGGAGCCACATCCATGAGAATCCACCGAGCATGTGATGCACATGTTCCTCCAGGGTCCAGATGTAGGGCTCCAGCATCATCTTCTCCTTGGATGTCCACAACCTGAACAAAAGGTAATTCCAACTTATGCATGTCATGCTTGCCCAGAGGTTTTCTGGACCAGTGTGTTTTCCTGCCGACGTGGTGGTAAATTGGTCATGGGGGACGATTTCAGCTGGGTGTTACTTTGCATCTCATTACCAGGATGCAAATCAGGTTCACGCTGGGATTCGCATTCCGCTAAGGTGAAGACCATTGGATGATAGCGCTGTGTTTTCACACTGGCGTAAAGCCAATTTCTGCCCCTCGCGCTGAACTGCTCCATCCCCACCCACCATGCCACCCAGCGCCAATGCGACCGAACTATTCTGGCCATAGTGTTCATAAATAAAAATCATTGTTCTGCCATTGCTACAGGAAGAATTTCCAATCCAGTCTCAAATCCACTTTCAACCCCATAGCAGCAGGTACTAGAATATTCAAAGTTGTATTGATTCACCCAACAGCTGATGCCCTGTACAAAGTTGCAGAGTGAATTTTTAACTATTTTCTTCTATTTTTTACATCTGTTGGCTCCCATATAGCTATGAAAATCCATTCCATTTTATCTGAGCACTCCTGACACCATGTTCTGTACGGCGGGTAAAATGGCTACTGCTGTAAAGCCTTTAATTATGAAAGATGGCATCAGAGGTCACAAGAATAGGGCAAGCCCCAATGTACAAAGGCACTTCTCCAAACACTGCTAACTCAACCACTTTCTCAGGTATTGTCCAGTTCAACACCATTTCCCGATTTTGGTCCTCTTTCCCCTTTGAGAACAGGTTAATTTTGGAATTGAAAGGTCATTAAATTTAACTATCTAACTTTTTATTTCTCTTTAATTGTCCTTGAGAAGGTGGTGGTGGTGACCTGTCTTCTTGAACCACTGCAGTCAGTGTTGAGGGTGCTCCCACAGTGCTGTTAGGGAGAGAGCTCCAAGATTTTGACCCAGTGCAATGACAAAAGTGTTTGATCCTTGTTGTGAAAATGGTACCATGTACAAACATTTTCACTTTTGTGATTTTAGAATACAAGAGTGGTGCTCCATTAATGTTTTCTTGTTTTGTGTGTCCTAATCAATTGTTTTGTCTGATTAAATGTCGCCAGTGCTCTCACTGAATCTGGGAAAAGGTAAGTACTATGACACAGCCGGTGGTAAGGGCTGAGTTGTTCAAATCCAAGAAACCACTTTCATTATCCATTTTTGGAATTTGTATGTTTCAAGATGCAGGCTTTGAATTCAATAGTAATGGGACCACCGAGTCTCAAGAGGTTTTTTATATAAAACTAACTTAAGCATTTATTAATTTAACAACAAATTAAACACATACACATGAGCACAAATTCCTATTATAATAACTTTTAAACACATCCCCAAATTAAACTGACTCTCAGTTACACCCCCGGTAATGCGGCAATATACCGTATACATTTAACAGATGTCTGGCAGAGCACTTCTGGACAGGCATATTCAAAGTGAGTTTTTTTCAGCTCTGGGTCCTTGCAGACAAACTTGAAGCTTAACAGACTGAAGGCTTCTCACACTTGATGAATTTTAAAATGTTTCTGCCTTACACACAATCTCCTTTCTCCTTTATACATATCTTTCTCTTTGAATATAAATTTTCTATTATATTACTAGGTTTTTAATTTTACATCTTCTAACAATAAAATCCTTTGATTCCACCAATTTTATTAGTAAGCTGGAAAAAAAGGCACATTGCTTGGCATCTTCTAGCTAGGTGCAAGATTTCACTCATTCTTTTGAATGCTTTATTTAAAAATAAAAATTCCCACCCCCCACCCCCCCTCATTACCCATGTTTCTAAATTCCCCCATGTTTATCGAATTACTATTTCAAACCTACTTCTTTCTATACATCAAAGCCTCTAGACCAGCTGGTTTTAATCCAATTAAGACACACATACATTGACACACATCAAAACAGACACCACTAAACTCTATTTTTTTAAAAATAATTTCCAATAACATTATAGGCATTAATCTCTTCATGACAGTAAGAGTTTCAGTTGTTTTGCAGTGAGAATGGGATGTTGAGCTCTGGGTCTCGGTGGCATAAACATGATCAGGAAGTAATGTCCCAAACATCATTGAGAAATGTTTTCATTGAATGGAAGCTAATTACGGATAATAATCAAATTTGTTACTGGGTACGTGAAGTTAATCAGTAAGTGCTGGGTTACCACTGAGAATAAGAATAATGGAAGTAAAATGAAAGGCATTTTATTGCAAATTGCAAGGTACAGTTAACTAATAACATTGCAAAACATGTGGTTGTGCTAATGACTGACCACCTCAAGGCAAAGGTTGTAAGTAATTACTTTGCATTAAAAAAACGCACATACATAAGTGATTGGCCTAGAATTTGCAGTTATTAGTAAAATGCAGAATGATGCGCTCAGCTGCATACCTTAACAGCCTGCTAATTAGACATTTTAAACATCTCATATATGAAACCCCCAACATCATATAAAAAGTACCCAGAATACTGTGAATCAGCTTGACCATACAGCTCAAGTAAACAAGATTATCAGAAACAAGCTACATTCAAATTGCAATCTTCACATTAAAGCATTGTATCAGAGTGTTTCACCAGGGACAGCTGGACATTTTTGGGAAGGGCCACAAAAGACAAAAGGGGTCATGTTCACACTTCTGGGAGGGTGCCTGCCAGGAGCACCTATTGTAAAGCCTGATGTGCATATTGTCATAATATTCTGACTATTTAACATAATTGTTGGAAAATTGTGCAGAGCACGGACTCAAATTGCCAATATGTGATTCTAGGATCTGAAACTCTCTGCCAGATGCGTGATGTTGATTTTTTTCTTGCATATGAGGGGAGAAATAGACTTTAAGGAGGCTTTAGAAAGCATCTTTGGAGAAAAATAGCTTGACAACAGGGTTTGAATGATAATGTCAGACAGCAGCGATGGATAATCTGAAAGATAAACTTCTGATGGTGACATGGAAGCAAGCAGGGAAAGTCATTAATTCAGAGTTAAAAGAATGGACAGTGTAGAGAGTGACATAAAGCTGTAAAAAAAAAAATCCAGACAAAACAATGTGAGACCAGGGAGTGAACACATTGGGAACAGGGAGCCATTGACGTTTGCAGGAAAGTGAGTGTGACGGGTGTGTTGGACTTTGTATGGGGAGGATTCAAACTTCAGAGTTCTGGATTAACTGAAGCTTGTGAAAGAAAGAAAACTAGTTTAACAGCTCATTTTTTTGGGATGAGGAAGGTGTGTAAAAATGTGAAACTGACTAATTAGGGTCACACATTGAAATGGAAATAGCAAATCCTGATGAGGGATAAAAATATCAGTTCAGTGTTAAGCATAATAGTGAGTTCAGCCTGAGTTTAAAAAATTATTAATTCAGGTTGAAGCAGTCAGAGCCAGAGATATGTAGATGCTGTTGAAAGATGAACAGAATGATTTCAATTGTTAATATAGAGCTTTAATGAACAGTCATATTGTACAGCAACAGGCTTGTAATTAGTTATGGTAGCATGGAGCTGAAGTTGTGTAGCTTCAGTGTACACATGGAACCAGCCTGGTGCGAGCAGAAGCTGGCAAGCTGGATAGCAGGCACATTGAGAATAACTGTACAGATACTTGAAGAAGGACCTTTGATGAGATGTAAGGGCTGGTGTTCCTGTTTGTGCCACCCAGGGAACAATCAGCTACCAGGTACTTGGGAGAGAAAAAACATTAGCGCATTACAAAAAAGGAGCAGAAGTAGGCAATACTGCTCCTCAAGCCTGCTCCATCATTCAATAAAATTGTAGTCAAGCTGTTCTTGACCTTAACTCCACTTTCCTGGCTGTACCTGATGACCTTTGACTCCCCTATTGTTTAAAAATCTGTCTAACTCAGCCTTGAATATATTCAATGACCCAGCCTCCACTGGTCTCAGGAGAAGAAATTCCTCTTCATCTCTATCTCAAATTAGCAATCTCTTATTCTGAAACCATGGGCAGAATTTTCTGGATTGCAGGGGGTGGAGCGCGAGCGGGTGCAGACTTGATCGCCGCTCGTGATCGGATCCGCGCCACCATTTTATGCGGGCGGGCCAATTAAGACCCACCCAGCGTACTTCACGATGCCCGTGCATAGCAGTAGTGGGTAGGTGGCAGTGGGAGCGCCCCAAGCCTCAGTGTAGTGACTGCATTGAATCATTGACGGCATGTGTCCTTTGCTGGGTGGGCCAGCAGATATTACCCATGCCGAGGCCACCCTGAGAGGGTGGTGAAGAGATGGGTTATGCACCTTCAGCATGTGGTACACTGAGACCCACATGACTGTTTTGGGGGCAACCTGGAGGAGCTGCAGCTAGGCGCAGTGCTTGAACTACAGGATGTGCCCAAATCAGGGCAATGACATGCTGGGACGGGAGCTTCAAGGTGGCAAAGAACCATCTGCTGCCCTCTGTGCTCCATGTGTTTGCACCTCCTTGCTATGGATGGATATACCAGGTGGTGCCTAATGTGATGTAGGCAACATGAGGCCAACGGGGGCAGGTGGGGGGTGGGGAACAGGCCTAGCATCTTTGTGTTCAGCAGCAGCGGGTGAGGAGGCTCTGGGGCCCTAATATGTCCCACTCTGGTTGGGATGGGCCGTACGCGAAGAGAGTCCAGGTACAATTTGCACAAATCAATGCTTGTCTCTCATTTTCAGGAGAAGAATGCTCATAATGCGGCAGAGCGTGTGAGGACTGTTGGCAGCCAGGCACAGTTAGCCATTCTCAGCCAGTTTGAGCAGGAGGCCCTGGATTTGGAGAGGCACCATGCGCCCAGGTCCACTGGTGTCAGTGAGGCTGGGGTGCCAAGGCCAGTTATTTATGCCCAGCAGTGAGATCAGCATTATTCTCCCAACAGCCATGGCAGTGCTGAATGTTCATTGATTTAATTTTGCAACATTGCTAGACCATTGGTTATGGAAGAATGAGCGCATAATGATCCGGGGGACATGGATGCACTTTGTCATTGTCTCCACATTAACTGATCCACTGTCCTTGTTCTTCCTTTCAGCATCAGTGGAGCAGGGCCGGGAGGAGGAGCTGCAGAGACCCCCTCTCACACCTGAAGGCCCTGAAGTCTCACCAGCATCACACCATCTCTGCCTGGCAGACACCAGCACAGATACTAGCGCCTCGATGGGAGTTAGGACATCGGCTAGTGTCCCAGGGCACAGCGGTGAGGGCACTTCACAGTCACTCAAGAAGCTGGCAGAGACAGCGAGTGCCCATGGCGTCAGCAGTCGGAGGTGCCTCATGATGTGCCTCTGGAGCTGTCCGTGATGCAGCAGGGGCAGGAAATGAGGCCAGGTATGCGGGAGCATCTGGGGGAGATACATGAGGCTATGCTTCACATGGTCTCCGTAGTGGAGGAGTCTACGTGGACAATCGCTGAAGCAATGAGCCACATGTCGAAGCGCCATGCATCCTCCATGGAGAGAGTGGTGACTCTCGTGGAGAGCTTTCTCCAGGAGACCAATCAAAGCATCTGGGGGATGTACTCTGACCAGTAAGCCCGCACATCAGCATTGACCTCAGCTGGTCAGTGCCAGTGTGGGAGATGGTCTGGGCACCAGGTTTTCTAGCTTGGTGCCCATCCATCCATGGTGAGCAGGGAGGTTCGAAGCTACCTCACATCGGCACAGCAGCTGCCTGTCATCTCTGCGGGCTCCTCTCAGGGCGCTCCGGATTAAGGTAGGAGCTCCTCCGCCCCTCTCCCAGTGACCATATCATCCTGTGAGGCTGCGACGACTGGGGAGATGCCAGCTGTGGAACTGGCAGCTCTCTCCCAGGCGGGGCCAGCACAGGCTCCACAGGCCAGAGGATGACTGCCAAGGTCATCAAGGCCAACAGGACAGAAGAGTCAGCAGGCTGTCACAGATGCCACTCCCAGTGAGGGGTCAGGACCAAAACGTAGCACCCAGAAACGTAAACGTTAGGCAACTTGGGCACTCCATGGAACTATCACTGGTGTTTTTATGTTGGCACTAGATGAGGTCTTTATAATTTGCTTTGAATTGGAACACCGTTGTCATTTTGTTTCATCAAGTTCCTTTTCCTGTGATATTAAATTCAGACATGTGACAATGGCTGAGGTTACCTCTATTCTTCTGCATGTGTATGGTTTCCAAAAAATATGAGGAGTGCTTTGTGGGACATTCAGCTTTATTAACATGGCCCTTAGTTATAATTCCAAACCTGGAAGATTTTACACTTAGATATCGAGTATGGAGCCCACAGCCCAGGCTTGTCCAGGAGATCCATCTGTGGTGTGCTAGCTGAAGGTTCATTGGATTAAAGCCTCCCAGGTATTCCTGCCTCCCTGAAGTATACCCGGGTCAGCGTCTACCCCCTCAGCATTTCCCTGTGCGTGCTCATCCTCAGGCTCACTGCTGGACTCATCGTGTGCAGCCACATCCACTGCATTGACATCTTCATCGTCCACAGCGTCGCCCCTTTCCAGCGCAAGGTTGTGGAGAGGGCAGCATGCAACCACTATCAGCGACACACAATCTGGGGAGTACTGGAGTGCGCCCTCTGAGTGGTCCAAGCATCGGAAGCACAACTTCAGAAGACTGATGGTTCTCTTTACCACAGCCCTTGTGGAGCCATGGCTCCTATTGTACCGCTGCTCAGCTTCTGTTCTTGGGTAGCAGAGAGGCGTCATGAGCCACCTTCTGAGGGGATAGCCCTTGTCACCCAGCAGCCATCTATCCAGCCGGGCTGGAGCACTGAAGAGACCCGGCACCTGGGAGTATCTGAGGATGTTGGTGTCATGGGAGCTGCCTGGGTACCTTGCACAGACTTGTAGAATCAGCATCCTGTGATCACACACTATCTGCACGTTCATGGAGTGGAAGCCCTTCCTGTTGATGAAGGCACCGGGCTCACCTGCTGGCGCCTTGATGGCCACATGTGTATAGTCTATAGCACCCTGGATGCGGGGGAAGCCAGCAATGGTTGCGATGCCTCTGGCTCACTGTGCCCGGCTTGTCTGGTCCCAATGGAATGGATAAGGTAAATGTCCATCTGAACAGAGCGTCTGTAACCTGCTTGACACAAGTGTGGACAGCTGATTGGGAGACTCAGCAAAGATCACTCACCGAACCCTGGAAGGAGCCAGAAGCACAGAATTTGAGGACAGCTGTAATGTTTAGAGCCACTGGCATGGGGTGTCCACCCACACAGTTAGGGGAGATCTCAGGCCTAATCATCTGACATAGGTATAGTTGACTGTCTCCCTTGAGAGATTGAGAGCTGGACCCTCCTTCGGCACTGCACCTCAGACATATTGATGTAGCTGCTTCACCGCCTATATACCCTGGCAGCACGATAGTGGCGTCTTTGCGGCCCTTACCACCTTGGTCCACCTCTTGGCCCTGCACCCCTTGTGCCTGTGCCTGTTCTCCCAAAGGTGGGTTACCTAGAGGGTGAATGTGCACTTCTGGCCTCCTCCCCCTTTAGACCTCCCTTCTTCCTCAGAGGAGGTGCCTCCAGTGGAGAGTTCAGCTCCCTTTTCCAGGCTAAGGAAAGGCTTCCAGAAACCTGCAGTCTCAAAAAAGATTCTTCACTGCAGAGTGCTGACCTGAGGGTTAAGAGTCCAAACAAAGCAGCTGGTATGCGTTTTGAAGTATTGCAGATCACACAAGCCGGCTTCAATAACTTTGAAAAATCAATACTGAGAGAGCACACTCGCAACCCCAGTGAGCTCTCTTATCCTGCCCGTGGATGAGGTTTATACAAATGTGTCCTACCTGCCTGCCCATTGCGCCCATGCACTGACCCAAGCGTTGCACGGGCGCTGAAAAATCAGCATCGATTGGTAAGTCAAGGGCCTTAAGTGGCCCGTTAATTAATGGGTGCACAGCGGATATCACTGTGCACTGGCCTAACGAAATATTGTGATGGCACGCCGTGACATTGGGACACTTGCCTGGCGTCACTGCACGTTATTTTACGCGCAGACGTGTGGGGCCCGCCCCCACACGCCAATGGCAAAATTTTGCCCCATGTCTCTGATTCTAGATTCCTCCACGAGGGGAAAATTCCTCAGCATCTACTCTGTCAAAATTCCTCAGAATCTTAAATGTTTCAATAAGACCACATTTCATTCTTCTAAACTCCAATGATTTTAAGCTCAACCTGCCCAATCTTTCCTCGAAGACAACCCCACTAGTTACTGCTACAGAAAAATAGGATAGAAATCCACTTCTTTGTGTTTGCTGAGAATTTCTGGGATTTATCTATAGGAATGGAGTTAGCTGCAGTTTTCGAAAGCTTAAGAGGTACTTCAGCCTCTATCGCAACAAGATTAGTCTAAATGCAAGAGATTGGTGGAGGGGCTTGTACCAGAGTCTCTTCAGGTTATATAGTCTGAGGGAGACTAGGAACAAGCCATAGAGGAGAGGGCCAAAAGAAAGGCCAACAAACCTCTCCAAACTGATCTTCAGACTTTGCGTTTTCTGAATGCTGCTCTCTGTTACATCCAGGCAATGGGTCTGTGATTGGCTAATTCTAATGGACTGGGACACCATAATCAGGTACAGAGAGACTTGGACAGCAAAGTGCACTTTGGGTACACTGGGTGGGTGTTGGAATGAAAAGTAACTCTGTAGTTATTGGGTTGAAACAGAAAAAAAAGAATTACATTATATAACATTTTGTTTTGTTTCTGATCACCTTGAACGTGGAATATCTGTCATTCTGTTTGGAAATGAGCTTACCATTGACTGGAATGCTGCCTTTATTGTGAGACGATGGAGCATAAAAGTAGGCCTTGCTCCATTGGAGAGATTGTAACTGGAGCACTGTGTACAGTTTTGGATTTTTTAAGTAAGGAGAGATATACTTACATTGGAAACAGTTCAAAGAAGATTCACCAGGCTGATTCCTGGGATGAAGGGGCAGTCTTATGAGGTAGGGTTGAAGAGGTTGGGCATATACTTATTGGAATTTAGAAGAATAAGCAGTAACCTTGTTGAAACATACTACTCCAAGGGGATTTGACAGGCTAGATGCTGGGAGGCAGTTTCCTTTCACAGGGGACCTAGAACGAGGGGGCACAGTTTAAAAATAAGGGGTTTCCCATTTATGAGAGAGATGAGGAGGAATTTCTTCTTTCAGATGGTAGTTAGTCTTTGAAATTCTCTTCCACAGGAAGCAGTGGAGGTCGGGTCATTGAGCATATTCAAGATTGAGTTAGACAGATTTTTGATCGACAAGAGAGTCAAGGGTTATGGAGGACAGGCAGGAAAGTGGAGATAAGGCCACAGTGAGATCAGCCATTGTATAATCAAATGGCAGAGCAGGCTTGATGGGCCAAATGGCCTGTTTCTGCTCCTATTTTTTATGACCTTGTGAAAACTTAACTGAACTAGCCATATAAATACTGTAGTTACAAGACCAGGCCAGAGGCTGGGAATCCTGAGGGAGTAACCCACTGACTACTCAAAACCTGTCCACCCTCTACTAGATATAGGTCAGGAATGTGATGGAATATGCTCCACCTGCCTGGATGCATGCGGTTTCAACAACATTTAAGTGCTTGACACAACCCAGGACAAAACCTCATGCTTGATCAGCAACCTATCCACCACGTTAAGCATTCACTCCCTCCATCACCGACGTGATGTGACAGCAATGTGTATCATATACAATGTGCACAATAACAACTCACCAAGGCTCCTCTAACAGCACCTTCCAAACCTGTGACCTCTACCACCTAGCAAGACAAGGGCAGCTGATGCCTGAGAACATGACCGCCAGCAGGTTAAAGTCACACACCATCCTGACTTGGAACTATATCATCATTCCTTCACTGCCACTAGATTAAAACCCTAGAAGCACCTTCTGAATAATTCTATGGGTGTACCTACAACACATGGGCTGCAGCAGTCCATCACCATCTCAAGAACAGTTAGGGATGAGCAACAAATGCTGGCTTTGCCAGCAATGCTCACATCCTACAAAAGAATTTTTTAAAATTCTGGAGCCATCGCAACGAACACTAATAAGGTAAATAATCTATTAATTTATTCTTGATGTTGATAAGGAAGCAATTTAGTCAAGGCACAGAAATATTGAATCACAGAGCACCAAAGGTGATCAGTCAGCCCATCATGCTATGCCAGCTCTTTGAAAGGATCATTCAATAATCCACAAAATTAGTCCCACTTCCCTGCTCTTTGCCCTTTGTCCTGCAAATTTCTCCTTTTCGATCATATACTTGACATCAGGAGAACTCCGTCTTTTCTCGAATTATGCTTATAGGATCATTAGCTTTCTCCTCAACCGCCAAAACAGCCAATAGAACCTGGTTTAATGCCTGAAACTCAGCTCCTCCAATGAAATAGTTTTACTTCAGTACTGCACTGGGGTTTTAGGTTATGAGCTTAAACCCAAGCCCAAAATGTTTTAAGATATGTGAGCACTATCAAGTGAAGTGCAAGTGGTCAGAATGGTGCCAAGAAGATGGAGCAGAAATGTGAGATGTGGATGAGAATGGAATAGTCAACAGCATCAAACATATCAAACAGTCTCAGGGAGATGATGCAGGACACTGAACCACTGGCACTGGTAACCTTCAGCATGGCAGTCCTAGTCCTTGAGATTAGGGATGGGAGAAACTTGAACAGACGATGAGAAAGGTGATTACTTGGTTGAGTGTTAATGGCTCAGTGGTCCTGAGGAGAAATTGTACTTTTGAGGTAGAGCCATTGTTTGTGAATATGAAGTGATTGAGGTGGACTTTTTAAGGAGAGGTGATATTTGAAGTGGTGGGAAAAATGTTGAAGGATAGAGAGCAGTTGAATTGTTAGAATTTGGATCAATTAAGTTAAGGAATCAAGAGCTACATAAGGAAATTAGACTTATGATGGCTGGAGCAGAAACGAGGAAGAAGCTGCAGAGTTTAGATGATGGAGACAAGGCTTGAGGAAGGGTTAGAGGGGTGAAGGCAAGGAAAAGATGAGCTGGATTTAGTGTGAACTTAGATAAAGGAAAGGGGGAAAGAATCAATGGTTGAAGAGGCCAGGCACTGATTAGATTGCATCATTTCCAAAACCAAGAAGCATAGGGTCCTCAAAACTAATGTCACAAATGAAGATAGAAAGGAATATTGGAGAGGTTTTTTATGGTGAAAAAAAGTTTTGGCTTTGCTTTGTTCTCGATGATGATTCTGAAATCATTGGAAGTTTTTGGCACAGAAAGAGAAAATGGTACAACACAAAGTGGTCTGCTTAGATCTGTAAACAAGGGGAGGCAATGGTGACGTGGTATTGTTGTGGGGCTAGTAATCCAGAGACCCAGGTAATACTCCAAGGACTTAGGTTTGAATCCTGCCACGGCAGATGGTGGAATTTGAATTCAATAAAAATCTGGAAATGTAAGTCAGGGGCTAGGAATCCTACGAAGAATAACTCGCTTCCTGACTCCCCAAAGCCTGTCCATCATTTATAAAGCACAAGTTGGGAGTGTGATGGAACACTCCCCACTTGCCTGGTTGAGTACAACTCCAACAACACTCAAAAAGCTTGACACTATCCAGAACAAAGCAGCCCGCTTGATTGGCACCACATTCACAGTAGCAGCAGTGTGTACCACCTACAAGATGCATTACAGGAATTCACCAAGACTCCTTAGACAGCACTTTCCAAAGCCACAACCCACTAACATCTAGAAAGACAAGGGCAGCAGACAAGGGCAGCAGACACATGGGAACACCACCACCTGGAAGTTCCCCTCTAAGTCACTCACCATCCTGACTTGGAAATATATCACTGTTCCTTCACTGTCGCTGGGTCAAAGTCCTGGAACTCCCTTCCTAATAGCACTGTGGGTGTACCTACACCACATGGACTGCAGCAGCTCAAGAAGGCAGCTCATCATTGCCTTTTCAAGGACAACTTGGGGTGGACAATAAATGCTGGCCCAGCCAGTGAATCCCACATCCTATGAAGGAATAAAAAGAAAAAAAATCAGACTCATCCTGTTGTTGCCAGAATTCTAACCTTCATTCCATTGTTTTGATTCTACGAAAAGTAAACAATTTTTTGAAGGTCAAATTTTCAGCAGTAAGTGGACCTGATACATGTGGGTGAGGTAAAAAAAAATCTGCTTTGGCATTCAATTTTGATTTTTTAAATTTGGCAAAGTACTGATAGGGGACAGTCATATAGTAGCTATGGTACTGGACTAGTCAAGTAGAGGCCTGGATTAATGATTTAGAAACAAGAGACCAAATGCCACCATGGCAGCTGGAGAATTTAAATTAGATAAATCTTGAAATAAAAACCAGCAATGGTGGCTGTGGAACTAGATGGTCATAAAAACCCATTTGGGTCACTAATGTCTGTACACTAATGTAAAAAAGAAAACATGCTGTTCTTACCTGGTCTGACCTATATATGACTCCAGACTCACAGGAATGTGATTGATGGCTGACTGCCCCTGGAAAAGGTCCAACAAGTCTCTCAGTTGTGTCAAGCTGCTAGGGAAAATATAATAAGAACAAAGCTGAATGGACCAGTCGGCATTGACGTACACCAGATATCAAAAAGGTACATCTAATCCACTCAATGATTTCGCAGGGAAAGGTGGGTTGTTGGGAGGAGTGGGGGGATGACCCAATTGCAGAGGTGGTCTGATTCAGGCTTTGATCGGGAGGAGGGAAGCAGGTTAACTTGGAGGCCTCTCCCTATTCTTTCTGCTTCACACTTTTATATTAAGTTCCACCTACCACATGTAAATAAATTTCTGCCAAATCTCCATCAAATAATCAAAGTTAAATCAGTGGAGCTGGAGGTGCCCTGAGAAAATTCACCCACAGCTGTTAAGTGTCATGTCCTGCCAACTGCTGTGACAAAGGTTTATTTGGGGGAACTGGTCAAGCTGGTGTAGCTGGTCAAGCATCTCTGTGTGTAGAAAATATTTTCCATCCTTGGACGTTGCTTTGATCAGACATTGAATGTTTGCTTGTCCATTCAGGGTTAAATTATGGGTGGTTTGCTGTTGTTGTGAGAGAATAGACATTTTGTAAGGTGACACAGACAAGATAGAGAGTTGAAAACTTGCTGATAAATGAGGAGGTTCACTGGAGAATGCTCTGTTGAGCACGCATAGAGTGGAGATTAGAAATCATGTTCGGTAAGCAGTGCAACAAATAAGTAAACACTAAGGGAGGAAAAAAATCAATATCACATAGCTGCTTAGAGTGAGCCACCAGTACTGTGTGCATAACCTGATTAGAGCAGAAAAAGATGGCAGTGTACCCAATAGAGACCAAAGCAAGCAATGGCACGAGTGAAAAGGTTCATAAGGTGAGTAGTAACTGATAGGGTAGAGGATTAACAGGCACATGCTGTGGTAAATTAGGGAAGAGGGATGCAGAGCATGAATCGGAACATTGGGAGATGAGCAGGAGGTGGAAGATAAGGATCGGGAACAGAGTAAACATAAAAACCACCAGGCAGGAAGAAGTGAAGAAGCTCAAGTCCAGAGTGACAGACAATTGTGTATAAATGAACAAGAAACTATCAACTGTTGTCACATTTACAGCTGATTTGCATGAGAAATGTTTTGATGAGTGCTATCACTGCTTTAGCGTCATTACATGGAATTTATGTAGAGTAACAGAACTGCAACTTATTAGATGTACATAAGTCTTTTTCCATGTCAATTATGCTTTTTTATCTTATTTCTTACTGTCTTCTGAATGTCATTTTTTCTCAGTTTCAGCTCAGCTTCGATTTCTAATCTACACTATATGTGTGCTTGACAGGGTATTCTCCATCACTGCAAGATACAAGTTTACTGAACAACCGAAGCTCATGCCCAATCGTGAGTAACATTGACTTGGAGAAAAATACAATTTAGGAGGGCTGTGCCAATGAGAAATAGACAATAGTAAAATGCTGTTATGTAAAAAGTTTGGTGCGACAGAAGAAGCTGCCATAAAATAGATATAAGGTTCCAAAAGGCAATGGCTGTATTAAAAAAAAATCACTGTAATAGATATTTGCTGATTGAACATTGGAGCCATGAGAAAGAGTCAGACCAAATTAATAAGAGTGGATGGTTCAGTGATGGAGCATGATAACTGATCAATGAAACAAAAGGACTCCAAATCAAAGTTAGAAAGGAACTCGCTGAAGGGAAAGCAAAGCAATGGAATTCATTAAAGATAAAGGCCAGGATTCTCCAGCCCTCCTTCTCCATCTTTGCAATTTCTAATTCCCTTTTAAAAGCCATTTCTCTGTCCTTTGCTTCTAATTCAAGCTTTCTCATTTGCAACTGAAGTCTTACTACCCCCGGTTATGACACACTGGTGTCAGGTTTCACTTCCAACTGTAGATGCTGTACTATATTTTTAACTATATCAGATTTCCTAGCTTCCGCAGGTAACACCAATTGTAACTTATCCGCCAACTCTGTTAACTTGCTTTTGGTTATTTTCTCCAACCCAATTAGAGTTATCTCTTCTATTCCCAGACAAGTGTTGGCAATTGCCAAAGCCATCTTGCAGTCTCACCACTTCTAAAATACCTCACTAATTCCTGAATTAAAAGTGCCTCTCATACTCTTAAGCTTTAAGATTCGCCAATTTCTAACCAATCAAGCAATTAGAAATATAATATACTCCGGACAAGCCCCAATTGTTATGATTGATGCAGTCAATAAAGCAGAGTTATTTAAAAAATCCCAGAAGGAAACTTTAAACAACTGTCATGACCAATAATTTAAGTGTTATGTTTGAGATGTGACTCTAAATTCAGGAATCAGACCAGTAGTTCTCGAGGTTTTACATTAAACTAAATGAAACATTTTATTAATGTACACTCATTAAAATATACGTACACATAGTTATAAATTACTACTATCACAACTTTTAACAAATTCCCAAACTAATCTCCATTAAGGTAACAACAACCTGTAAACTTAACCAAAACACCAGACAAAGCATTTTCATCTTACAAGTTTAAAATGAGATTTTTTTCACTGTGGAGCCAGTTGGATCAGTTGGATGCTTACATCTGCCTTTTCATGTTACATTGCCTCTGCCTGCACACCTGCAAACTACTGAAGTTATACGTACCAGCCCCAATGAATATTAATTCTCATTGTATCACCAACCTCTTTGAACTTCACCTTTTAACAATGAAAACCCTTTCATAATATCAATTTTATTAGAAACATAGACATATGGCTTGGTATCTGTTAGAAAGGTGGCAAGTTTTCACCCCACTCTTAAAAAATGCAAATGCACACTATCTGTCTGTTTATATCTCAAACTAGTACATCAAAACACCCAGACTAGCTGGCTTTAATCCATTTAAGACATACCCACAGACTAAATTTCTATTTTAAAAGGAAAATATTTTCCAAAATATTATATACATTAATAGCTTCATGACACATTGTCCCACATGTCACCATTAACCAGAAATGCAACTGAATCAGCCACATAAATACTGTAGCTACAAATGCAGGTCACAAGGTAGATCCTTTGCAGGGAGGGACTCATTTCCTAACTTCCCACAAATAACTCTGCTTTATTGACTGCATCAATCATAATAATTGGGGCTTGTCCGGAGTATATTATATTTCTAAATGCTTGATTGGTTAGAAATTGGCGAATTTTAAAGCTTAAGAGTATGGGAGGCACTTTTAATTCAGGAGTTGGTGAGGTATTTTAGAAGTGGTGAGACTGCAAGATGGCTTTGGTAATTGCCAACACTTGTCTGGGAATAGAAGAGATAACTCTAACTGGGTTGGAGAAAATAACCAAAAGCAAGTTAACAGAGTTGGCGGATAAGTTACAATTGGTGTTACCTGCGGAAGCTAGGAAATCTGATATAGTTAAAAATATAGTACAGCATCTACAGTTGGAAGTGAAACCTGACACCAGTGTGTCATAACCGGGGGTAGTAAGACTTCAGTTGCAAATGAGAAGGCTTGAATTAGAAGCAAAGGACAGAGAAATGGCTTTTAAAAGGGAATTAGAAATTGCAAAGATGGAGAAGGAGGAAAGAGAAAGAGGGAGAGAAAGAGAATTCCAACTGAAAATGTTAGCAGTTAGAAAAGAGATGTCAACAGGTGAGGAAGGATTTGTCTCTAGAGTAGAACCAGTGGGGATATGTTTAAATTTGTACAAGCTCTTCCAAAGTTTGAGGAAACAGATATTGAAGCATTATTTATTTAATTTGAGAAGCTAGCTAAACAGATGAAATGGCCACAGGAAAACTGGACATTATCATTACAATCTAAGTTATTAGTTAGGGGCTTGAGGTATATGTTTCGCTTTCAGAAGAAATCTTGGTAAACTATGATGTGGTGAGAAAAGCTATTTTGAGTGTATATGAGTTGTTCCCGAAGCATACAGGCAGAAATTTAGGAATATGCGAAAACAGCCTGGGCAAACTTAGATTAAGTTTGAAAGAGTAAAACAAAGTAATTTTTACCGGTGGATACAGGCATTAAAAATAGAAACGACCTTTGCAGCTCTTAGGGAAGTCATTCTTTTGAAAGAATTTAAAGATTCAATCCCTTTGGTAATGAGGACTCACATGGAGGAACAGAGTATTGATTCTGTAAGACAAGCAGCAGAGATAGTTGATGATTAGGAGTTAGTTCATAGAGCTAAACCTTTTTTCCGTCACCTTTTCAAATTGGAAAAGGATAAAAAGTGGGAAGGTGAAAGGAAAGCAGGTATTCAGGGAAGAGAAGGAATAGCTGGAAGTTCCCAGGAAGCTTTTTCTTAGAATAAAAAGGAAGGTGCTGAAGGTAAAAGTGACATTCAAAAATTGAGGTGTTTTCATTATAATAAAGTGGGGCACATGAAGTCAGCATACTGGAGGTTACAGGAAAAATCTGTAGGAATTATTGGGGTACAGAACAGCTCGGGAAGTAAAAGTCCTGTGGGTTCTGAGGTTCAGGCACAGGAGAAACCAATGGTTTGTGTACAGGTGAAACAGGGAGAATCAGTAAAAGGTAAAGAAGTGGGAATATGTTCACAGTTTGCTCCAGAGAATTCTGAGGAGCAGGTCACAGAAATGTTTAATGACCTTGTATGTGAAGGGAAAGTCCTTTCACATTTACAGGGTGGAGTAGGTAAAGATGTTAAAATATTAAGAGACATAGGGGCTAGTCAGTCCTTAATGTTGTGGGATAATGATATTTGTTGCTCAGAAGGAGTGTTGCAGGAAAAGATAATAATAAATGGGGTTCATGGAGATGCTAAATCTATTCCGTTGTGGAAGGTTAATTTAAAGAGCAGATGGAAGAATGGTGAGGTTAGAGTTGGAGTGGTGGAAAAATTGCCCATTGCAGGGTTCAATTTATTCTGGGTAATGAAAGAGCTGGATTGCAAATGTGGGTGATGCCTATGGTAGTTGAGCAGCCAAAAGAAGTGTTTTCAACAGAGGTGTTACAGAAGGAACATCCTGCATTGTTTCCTGATTGTGTTATAGCAAGATCAAAAGCCCATTGGGAAGAACAAAATAAACAAGATAAGCAAGCAGTTCAAAGGCAAGAAGAAGGTAATGAAATCTAATTAGCTGGCACTGTATTTGATAACATTATTCAGGAGGAAGGAATGCAGGATAGTTCAGCTGAAGTGTTTAACTCAAAGAGGTTAGTGGAATTACAGAAAAAATGATTTGCAATTAAAACAGTTAAATCAGAAAGCTTATTCAGAAGCTGAAGCAAAATGTATTCCAGTGTGTTATTATCTCCGAGGGAATATATTAATGAGAAAATGGAGATTAGATTACGTCCCAGCAAATGAAAGCTGGAGGGAGGTGCATCAGAATGTTATACCATTTGGTTATAGAAATGAGATTCTGAGGATTGCTCATGAACTTCCAATGGGGGGACATTTAGGAATTAGGAAAAGATGCAGAGGTTTTTTTTGGCCAGGTTTGCGTAGGGATGTAGTCAAATTCTGTAGAACTTGTTATATATGTTAAGTAACAGGAAAATCACAGCAAATGATAAAAATGAAAGCAGATAAGAAGGCTAAAATTTGCAGCTTTGTTTCTGGAGAGAAAGTATTAGTTTCGTTACCAGGACAAGGGGGTTCCTTAAATATAAGATTTAGTGGGCCTTCCAGGAGTGAAAAGAAATTGAGTGAAGTAAATTATTTAATAAATACTCCAAAGAGAAGAAAGAAGTAGAAGGTGTGTTATATAAATACGGTTAAAAAGTACTTTGATGGGGAAGAGGAACAAAATGAGATATTAGTGATGGTGGATGATGAGAAAGGGTAGAAGTTCAGGACTCTGAAATTAATTTTCCTCTAATCAAATTGGATAACGAGTGGATGCTTCAAAATTTAAATGGAACATTGAGTTACCTTCCAAGCAAGTGTCAAAGTGATTTGGAAAAGCTATACAGTCACACAAACCTATTTGTGGAAATAAGTTAGGAAAGACACATTTAGCTTTACATGATGTATGTATTGAAATATCATCTTCAGTGAGGCAACAACCTTATAGATTAAATCCGGCAAAGTTACCACAAGTACAAAAATAAATTAATTTCATACTTCAAAATGATATAATTGAGTCTAGTGGCAGTAACTGGAGTTCACCTGTTGTACTGGTACTGAAACCAAATGGAACACAAAGACTGTGTGTGAACTATCAAAAGTTGAATGCAGTGACAAAAGCAGATTCATATCCCATACCACGCTTGGAGGATTGCATTGAGAAAGTGGGATGTCGAAATTTATCACAAAGATTGACTTGTTAACAGGAAATTGGCAGGTACCATTGTCAAAGAGAGCAAAGGAGATATCAGTTTTCATAATGCCAAGAGGACTATATCAGTCATTCCATTTGGTATGAAGAATGCACCTACAACATTTAAAAGACTGACAAACAAAGTAATTGCAGGTCTAAGCAATTGTGCTGTTTATATTGATGATCTAATTGTTTTCAGTCAAACGTGGGAGAAGCATTTATAGCACCTGGAAGAATGATTTACTCAACTACAAGAAGCTAATTTGGTGATGAACTTGGCTAAAAGTGAATTTGCAAAAGGGCAACTTACATATCTAGGCCATACCATTGGACATGGTAAGGTGGCTCCGAGAGATGTGAATGTCAAGGCTTTTGTGAATTTCCCAGTGCCTACAACAACACGAGAAGTTTTGAGATTTCTGGGCCTGAGTGAGTTTTAACCGAAATTTGTACCAAATTTTAGCCAAGTGGTTGCTCCACTGACTGAACTGTTAATAAAGAACAAGAAGTTTCAATGGACACTGGGGTGTCAGAAGTCATCCGATAGTTTGAAAACTATATTAACTACAACATCGATGTTGGCAGCACCCAATTATGCCAAGCAATTCAAGTTGGCCGTTGACGCAAGCAATATAGGCATTGGGACTGTACTGTTACAAGAAGATGACACTGGAATTGAAAATCGAAAGGGTATTTTTCATGGAAGCTGAATGTACAACAGAGAAGATATTCAATGATCGAAAAAGAGACATTGAGTTTGGTGTTAGCATTGCGGCATTTTGAAATTTATGTTGTAAACAGTTAATCAGAAACAATAGTTCATGCAGACCATAATCCTTTGAAGTTTCTGGATAAATTTTGTGACAAAACTGCAAGGCTTTTCAGATGGAGTCTATTGTTACAACCATTTAATGTACATATTATACATATTGCTGGAAGAGAAAATCTGTTCGCAGATGTATTATCAAGAGTTTGAAGCTTAAAGGAAAATGGGACACTTAGAAGAATCCTGAACTGGAATGATTTCTGTTGATACCAAGGACTTGTATATAGGTATGTTAATGCATGCACCTGGTAACGTAATAGTGTAATGAATATAGGAGATAGTGTGAGATGGATTATTAAAATGAAGTCATCTTTTAGAATCATGACGGTTAATTTATCGTTAAGGGGTGGATGTCATGAAGCTATTAATGTATATAATATTTTGGAAAATATTTTCCTTTTAAAATATATGTTTAGCCTGTGGGTATTTCTTAATTGGGTTAAAGCCAGCTAGTCTGGGTGCTTTGATATACTAGTTTGAGATATAAACAAGGAGATAGCGTGCATTTGCATTTGTTGAATAGAGCATTCAAGAAGTGGGGTGAAAACTTGTAGCCTTTCTAAATACCAGATACTAGATAGCAAACCATATGTCTTTATTACTAATAAAATTGGTATTATGAAAGGGGTTTCTTTGTTAAAAGGTGAAATTCAAAGAGATTGGTGATACAATGAGAATTAACATTCAATGGGGCTGATAGGTATAACTTCAGTAGTTTTCAGGTGTGCGAGCAGAGGCAATGTAAGATCAAAAGGCAGCTGTAAGCCTCCAACTGGTCCAACTGGCTTCACAGTGAAAAGCACCTCATTTTGAATTTGTGAGGTGAAAATGCTTTGCCTGGTGTTTTGGTTAATCCTATGGGTTGCTGTTGCCTTAATGGAGATTGATTTGGGAATTTGTTAAAAGTTATGATAGTAGTAATTTGTAACCATGTGTAGATATATTTTAACTGATGTAATTTAATAAAATGTTTCATTTAATTTAATGTAAAACCTCAAGAACTAATGGTCTGATTCCTGAGTTTAGAGTCACATCTCAAATGTAATACTTAAATTATTGGTTATGACAGTTGTTTAATATTTCCCTTTGATTTATAACTCCACTTTACCAATTGCTTCAGTCATAACATAATGATGGTGGTTGATTCAGCAAAGTAAACACTACTGAATGTCTGGGGGAAATGGTTACCTGAGGACATGCAAATATAACCGCTAACTGCAAACATTCCCATTTCTGACGTTAAAACAGTGGAGCAAAGGTTATTGATAAAGTAGCTGAAGCTGCTTGGGTCTAGGACAAATTTCAAACCTGCCGACAAGGGTGGTGCTGTTGTTTTCAGGCATATTGACCTCTACTTCGCTGAGGCTGAGCGTCAACTCTCAGACACTTCTTCCTACATCCCCTTGGACTATGGCCCCACCACCGAACACCAAGTCATTGTTTCCAGGGCTGTCACTGACCTCACCTCCTCTGAAGATCTTCCTTTAACAGCTTCCAACCTCATAGTCTCCCAACCCTGCACAGCCCGCTTCTACCGCCTTCCCAAAATCCACAAACAGTAGAGCCATCATGTCAGCCTGTTCCTGCCCCATGGAACTCATTTCTCCCTATCTTGACTCCATTCGCTCTCCCTTCATCCAGTCACTTCCCAACTATATCCATGATTCTTCTGATGCCCTACGTCATATCAACAATTTCCAGTTTCCTGGCCCTAACCACCTCCTCATCACCATGGACGCCCAATACCTCTACACCTCCATCCCCCACCAGGATGGCCTGAGGGTTTTCCGCTTCTTCCTTGAGCAGAGGTCCGAACAGTCCCCATCCACCACCACTCTCCTCCATCTGTCTGAACTACTTCTCTCACTGAACAATTTCCCCTTAAACTTGTCTCACTTCATCCAAATAAAAGGTGTGGCTATGGGTACCCGCATGGGCCCCAGTTATGCCTGTCTCTTTATGGGGTATGTGGAACATTCCTTGTTCAAGTCCTGCTCAGGTCCCTTTCCACAACTCTTCTTTCAGTACATTGATGACTTCATTGGTGTTGCTTCATGCTCTCATCTGGACCTGGAAAAAATTATCAATTTTACTTCCAATTTCCACCCCTTTCTCATCTCCACACGGTCCACCTCTGAAATTTCTCTTCCCTTCCTTGACCTCTCTGTCGCCATGTCTGGTGATAGACTGTCCACCAATATTCATTACAAGCCCACTGATCCCCACAGCTACCTTGACTACAGCTCCTCTCACCCTGCTTCCAGTAAGGACTCTGTCCCATTCTCTCAGTTCCTATGCCTCTGTTACACCTATTCAGATGATGCTATCTTCCAAAATGGTGCTTCTGACATGTCTTTCTTTTGCCTTAATGGAGGCTTCTCCCCATCACTATGGTTGACAGTGCCCTCAACCGTGTTCAACCCATCTCCCATACCTCTGCTCTCACCCCTCCCCCTCCCTCTCAGAACCATGATAGGGTCCCCCTTGTCCTCACTTTTCACCCCACCAGCCTCCGCATCCAAAGGATCACCTAACGATTCAACTTGTTTTGTGCATCAGAGCAGATGCATATACTAAATATATGCTAGAGTTGGAATAATCGTGAAGGTAATGTCTCCGGTCATATTTTACCATGATACCATAAATACTTAGCGTAGATTTCCTTTATTTGTTACTTCACAGAATCACAGAATTGTTACGATGCAAAAGGAGGCCATTCAGCCCATTCTTTCTGCACTCGCTCTCCAAATGAACATTATGCCTTAGTACCATTCTCCTGCCTTTTCCCTGTAACCCTGCACATTGTTTCTATTTAAATAATCATCTAATACCCTCTTGAATGCCTCAATTGAACCTGCCTCCACCACACTTCCAGGCAGTGCATTCCAGACCCGAACCACTCGTAGTACGAAAAAGTCTTTTCTCACATTACATTTGCTACCTTTGCAAATCACTTTAAATCTGTGCCTTCTCGTTCTCAATCCTTTTATAAGCGGGAAAAGTTTCTCCCTATCTACTCTGTCCAGCCCCCTCATGATTTTGAACATCTCTGTCAAATCCCTTCTTAGCCTTCTCCTCTCCAAGGAGAACAGTCCCAACCTCTCCAATCTACTTTCATAATTCAAGTTTCTCATCCCTGGAACCATTCTTGTAAACCTCTTCTGCACTCTTTCCAATGCTTTCACATCCTTCCTATAATGTGGCACCATAACTGTGCACTCCACTCCAGCTGAGGTCTAACCAGTATCTTATATAAACTCATCTTAACCTCCCTGCTGTTGTACTCCATGCCCCTATTAACAAAGCCCAGGATACTGTATGTTTTATTAATCTCTCTCTCTACCTATCCTGCCACCCTCAACGATCTATGCACATATACACCCAGGTCCCTCTGCGTTTACACATCCTTAAGAATTGTACCCCTTACTTTATATTGCCTCTCCATGTTCTTCCTACCAAAATGCATCTCCTCACACTTCCCTGCCCTGAACGTCATCTGCCACCTATCTGCCCACTCCACCAACTTGTCTATGTCCTTTAGAAGTTCTATACTGTCCTCCTCATAGTTCACAATGCTTCCAAGTTTCATATCATCCGCAAACTTTGAAACTGTTCCCTGCACACCATGGGCCGAATTTTCTCCCATCGGTGGGGAAGTTGATGGGCGGGCACATGCGGGCACGCTTCCAGTCGGCGCCCCCTATCAGAGGCATGACACCATTTTATGTGGGCGGGCCAATTAAGTTCCCCCAGCATGACGTCTGCATGGAAGCGCCATGCGTTCCCTGTGCAGGAGGGGCGGGGTGGGGGGGAATGCCTAAAATCGAGAGTTCGCTCTTTCTAGCATGCACATGAAAGAGCACATCCATCTCCCTGAGGCTAAGTGCTACCTCAGGGAGATCGCCTCTACTTTCAAAAATATTAGAAATAGAAAAAAAAAATCCCTTACATGTCCCCTTGTGACAATGTCACATGAGTTGTTCATAATTTCCCAAAAAACTTTATTAAAATTTTTAATAGCCTACATGAAACCTCATCCCGCCTGTGGATGAGTTTTTATGTTTTTTGTACTTCCAGGGCTCCTGGTCTCTCCGCCAACCTTAAGGTTGGACGGGCAGGTCCACTAATTACTTTAATTGATCTGAGAATGGCCTCAATCGGCCATTGACAGGCCGGCAGGTGCGCAGCTGATTTTGCTGCGCCCCTGCCTTCCTGAGAATTTAAATGGGGCGGGGTGACATTGGGAGATCCACCCGACATCATCCCGTGTCATTATACATGTCAGCGAGCGGGCACCGCCCCCACTCGCCAATGGTAAAATCCTGCCCCAAGATCTAGATCACTAATAAACTATTAAATCAGGAACAGCAAAGGTCCAAATACTGATCCCTGGGGAACTCCACCGCAAACCTTCCTGCAGCCCAAAAAATATCCATTGACCATTACCCTCTGTTTCCTATTACTCAGCCAATTTTGTATCCGTGTTGTTACTGTTCCTTTTATTCCATGAGCTATAACTTTTCTCATATGTCTGTTATGTAGCACTGTATTGAATGCCTTTTGGGAGTCCATGTACACCACATCAATAGTGTTACCCTCATCAACCCTCTCTGCTACCTCTTCAAAGTACTCCAGCAATTTAGTTAAACATGATTTCCCCTTTAGAAATCCATGCTGGCTCTTCCTAATCAAACCACATTTTTCCATGTGACTATTAATTCTATCCTGAATAATTGTCTCTAGAATCTTCCCCACCACTGAAGTTAAACTAACTGGTTTGTAATGGCTGGGCTTATCCTCACAACCTTTTTTGAAAAGGTCATAATGTTTGCAATTCTCCAGTCCTTTGGCACTGCCCCTGAATCTAGGGAAGACTGAAAGATTACGGCCAGTGTCCCTGCAATTCCCACTCTTACTTCCTTCAATATCCTTGGATGCACCTCATGTGACTCTGGTGCCTTGTCAACTTTAAGTATCAACAGTTTACCCAACACTTCTTCCCTACCAATATTGGACCCTTTTACTGACAGAGTTTGCTCCTCTGTCACTATGACCTCATTAGCAACTGCTTCCTTGGTAAAGATAGATATAAAGTATTCATTTACCGCCCTGGCCATGCCCCCTGCCTCCATCTCTAAATCCCCTTTTTGGTCCCTAATCGGCGCTTCTCCTCCTTTTACCACCCTCTTACTCTCTGTGTGCCGATAGAAGACTGGGATTCCTCTTTATATTGGCAGCTAGTCTCCTCTCATCACCCCTCTTTGCTTCTCTTATTTGCTTTTACAACTCCCCTCTGAACATTCTGTATTCTGTTTGGTTCTCAATTGTGTATTCTACCTGACACCTGTCATTAGCGCACTTTTCCTTCTTTATCTTAATTTCTATCACCTTTTTCATCCAGGTGCTCTGGATTTGTTTGCCCTGCCTTTCCCTTTTGAGGGAATATATCTTGACTGTGCCTGAACCATTTCTTCTTTGAAGGTCGCCCATTGTTCAGCTACAGCTTTTCCTGTTAACCTTTGGTTCCAGCCTATCTGGCCTATCTCCGTTCATGACCCACTGAAGTCGGCTATCCTCCAGTTAATTATTCCATGATCTTGCTAGAAATCCTGCACAGAAAAATAAAAGATCACCATAAACAGATTTACAATGTCATTACAATCAGGATGAGGAAGATTTTTATTCTATCATATGTTTGTATTAAGAAAGGTGTTGCTAACTTTCCTCATGCTCAGAAAACTGCTGCTTAGAATAAAACAGGGTGCAGTATGTTAAAGCATTGAACCAGCTTTAATGTGTTAATTTGCTTTTCAAAGGCTTGTTAAGCAATAATTAAGCAGATTGGTGCAATATCACACAGTCGTCATTTCGATATGACTTTATATTAACGATGCCCCAATAAAAGCTCTCAGTCAAGCAGCCAAAGAAGCTGGTGGAGGCCCAGCAAGAACCAGACCAAAAGATGTCAGAGCTACACAGCATTTACAGTGTACATAATATTAGTGTGCAACAACATCCATCATTATGTTGAACATGTTGGATGAGAGAGAAGAGGAGACTAGGGAGAATTAGGAGGAGTAGGTGAAAGAGAGGGTCTGCCAGGCTTGAGTTTGTGTGTCAAGCCTATTTGGGTTTGGTTCTAGCCCAGGTTACATGGTTGTTTCAACATAACTGAGGAGTACAAGGTGAAGAATGTTCACCTAACCATGATCACCAGTCAAAAACTATACCATTTTCAGGAATTGCCCTGTAGCAAGGTAGCACCTCGATGCCATGAACAGGAAAAATAAAAATTTTCGCTCAAATTTTATGCCACAGATTCTGATGAAGTACTGACCTTTCAAAGATCAGTCAGTTTGCAACTGAGCACAGTGATACTCAACTCACAGAGAGGCACCTTCTCAACCAGCCTGTGACACCACTACATTGATTCTCAGGATGCAGAGGCAGTGAGAGGGACAGATGTAGTTCCATGAAAAATGCAGCATTCTAAGTTCACAAGGCATGGTCCAGTGTATTCGTGCCATTGATCAACAGAAAAAGATGGCACTCCATTAGAGTTATCAGTCATAATCATTGCCAAAAGATATTTAAATAAATGCATGGGGTGGTCTGGGTAAGTTTCACTTTGGGCACAAGCAGAAATTCCACAGTTGCTGATTAACTGCCCAATGTTTTCCATGATTAATATTCTTTTCCATTCTGGCATATTTACACAATCAAACCTTTTGAAAAAAGATATTGCAAACTTGCAGGATAAATATATTCTAGGAGGGGATTGCTTCTGGTTTCTGACCACCAGGTGTGAGAAAAGAGGTTAGAGACAAACACAAATTGAAGGACGCCTGATATAAATATTAAACATAATAGAGAATAGGAAAAAGTAAATGTAGTGATTGTAAGTCAAACCTTTCATACTATTTTGGGATCACGCGACTGTACAGATGAATTAAGTGCGGGTAATCTTAGGCGCGGAGCTTTCTAGTCATAGACCTGAAGCATGTAGCTTCATCAGGAAATCTGTAAATAAAGTTTACTGTTTCTAACAAGAAACCTGCTTGGTACACCAAGTTTATTATAATTGACGATGAAGATAAATAGCTATGACGCTGCACCTCACCTCCTGAATGTGAGTATATCGATTTTTAAGGGAAGAAAGAAAAGTACACTCATTAGTCATGCCACTCTTTGGCAGAACCAACCCATACAACTCATCCATGGAAGACTGGAGCCAATAGATAGAGCGCCTAGGTTCTATTTTTTGGCAAATGAAGTAACAGCAGAGGAGAAGCAGAAAGTAATTCTTCTAAGTGTCTGTGGGAGCAAGACATATAACCTCATCCATAGTCATTTGTAGATGGCTCTGAATGAACCCAATTCCAAACCTTTCAAAAAATTAGTCGACCTCGTGAAGACACATTTCCAGCCTAAGTCACTGGCGATCATGCAAAGATTCAAGTTCAACTCTAGAGTAGGGGCCCCGAGTCAGTCAATCGCAATGTATATCGCAAAGTTAAAAGAGTTGACTAAGCATTATGATTTCAGAGACAGTCTCAATTATATGTTGCGAGATCGTTTGGTTTGTGGTGTACATCATGATGCCATTCAGTACTGTTTACTTGCAAAAATTAATACTGACCTGAAGGGTAGAATGGAAATAGCACTAGCAATTGAGAGTGGTGAGAGGGACTCACAGGCTTTGTAGATTGTGCAACATGGCGCCGTTCTTCAGTTTGGGTAGGAACCTACCATTGGGTGTGGCATGAAAACCAGACAGACAACTGTGAAGCAGGAAACAGTGCCTATCCCTCAAAAACAAAAAGGAATACTGGAGGCATCTCACCAGCAATTCAGAAATCAAATTGTTACCAATTTGGTGGTAACCATGCCCCAGAAGCCTGCAGGTTTAAAGAGGCAGAATGCCACTACTGTCACAAAAAGGGCATGTTATAAAGCAATGAAGGGTGAAATCAAGACAGCCAATCAGACAGCAGGCCAAGATGATTGAACTGCATAATAGAAATGAATCAGAAGCTGCTGATACTGATATCTATTCTCTATACAATCTCAAGGCAGTGAAAATTGAACCAATCACTGTCACCCTTCAAGTAAATGGGAAGCCTCTGGACATGGCGGCGACACAGCAGCATCGACCACAGTGATGGGAGAACACACATTTAAATACCTAAATGAAGATAACCAACCACTGAATCTGGAGCAAACCACAGCTCAACTAAAGACATACACTGGAGAGGCAAGGCAATTCAGGTGAAAAGTATCACCTCTAAAGGCCTACAAGCAAAAATATACATAGATTTGGAGGCATGGCGGCGACACAGCAGCATCGACCACAGTGATGGGAGAACACACATTTAAATACCTAAATGAAGATAACCAACCACTGAATCTGGAGCAAACCACAGCTCAACTAAAGACATACACTGGAGAGGCAAGGCAATTCAGGTGAAAGGTATCACCTCTAAAGGCCTACAAGCAAAAATATACATAGATTTGGAGGCAACACCCCAGTTCTTTAAGGCCAGACCTGTGCTTTGCACTCTAAAGGAGAAGGTAGGTGCAGAATTGTGCCACTGGAGAAGTTAGGAATAATCCAGCCAGTCCAACTTTCAGAATGGGCAGTGCCCATAGTCCCTGTGATTAAACCTGATCAAACTATTTGCACTGACAGAGGCTACAAATTAACTGTGAACAAGGAGGCTAAATTAGATAAATATCGAATCCCAAGGATTGAAGATCTGTACACTAAGGTTGCTGGAGGAAAATCCAACATTAAACTGGACATGAGCCATGCATACCAACAACTAGAGCTTGACAGCACATCTAGAGGGTAGGTAACCATCAACACGCACAAGGGCCTGTACCAATATACATGCCTACCCTTTGGTGTATTATCTCCCTGTGCAATTTTCCAAAGGGCCATAGAAAGCCTACAAGGAATTCCCCGAGTTGTAGTGTACCTGGATGGCATCCTGATCACAGGATCAATGGAACTGAACATTTGGCCAACCTAGAAGAGGTTTAAGGAGATTTTTGGAGGCTGGTGTATGACTGAAGAAAGTATACTTTCCAAGCCACTGAAGCCACTCATTTAGGTCATCGAGTGGATGCCCAAGGGTTGCTACCAGAGAGGAGAAAATCAGGACAATCAAAGAGGTGCCCTCTCCTACCAGTATCACTGAAGGTACATCATTTTTGGGCATGCTAAATTATTATAGTCGCTTCTTGCCAAATTTGTCTACAATGTTAGCCCCTTTACACTTATTACTGAAGAAGAACCACAAAAGGTCATGGAAGGTGCAACAAGAAGAAGCCTTCATAAAAGTCAAGAAGTTATTGCACTCATCATGTCTGCTAGTACACTATGACCCATCAAAAGAATTGATATTAACCCGTGATGCATCTCCCTATGGTGTGGGAGTGGCATTGTCACATAGGATAGAAGATGGTTTTGAAAGACCAATAGGATATGTCTCCAGAACTCTCTGCAGCCGAGAAGGGTTACTCACAAGTTGAAAAAGAAGGCTTACTTGTAACATTTGGGATTAAAAAATTCCATCAATATTTGCATGATCAACATTTTACCATAATGTCAGATCACAAGCAACTTATGGATTTATTTAGTGAAGAAAAAGTAATTCTGCTGATAGCCTGTGCCAGACTTCAAAGATGGGCTTTGAATTTGTCGGTATATGATTACACCTTTCTGCACTGTCCAGATGTGCATTTGGCAAATGCAGACGCCTTCAGTCATCTTCCTTTGCCAGATAGCATTGTATATGCTTCAGTGCTACAAGATGTTGCACTTGTGTTGAATTTCCTGGACTCCTCGCCAAACTGTTCAAAACTAATAAAGAATTGGACAAACCGGGATCCAATTTTATGAAAAGTCCAAGAACAGGAATTGCAAGGATGCTTGAATGTACAAGACTTTGAAGAGTTAAAACCATTATATACCCTGAAACTGAATTAAGCTGCCAAGATGGAATCTTGTCGTGGGGAGCAATCATTGTCATCCCTTTGCAAGGAGGAGAACCACTCTGGAGGGAGCTTCACAGTATGCATCCAGGCATTTCAAAATGAAGATGCTTGCGCGATGTTATATCTGGTGGCCAGCTTTAGACAGTGATATAGAAAAAATGGTTAAACACTGTCTCCAGTGTCAGCAGCAACAGAAGTTGCCCGTTTCAGCTCCACTGCATCCGTGGAAGTGGCCTGGTCTACCCTGGGTTAGACTACATATGGACTATGTAGGTCCATTTTTAGGTGCCATGTTTTTATTGATCATCGACGCACATTCTAAGTGGATGGATGTGTATGAAGGTAAATCACCGACATCTTCTTCAACTATTGAAAAGCTGTGCCAATGCTTTAGTGTACATGGGCTTACCAGAAGTCATTGTTTTGGATAACTGTACTGCATTCACTAATATGGAATTCCAGAGATGCATGAACTTAAATGGGATTGAACATATTGGCCTGAATCTTCTGGTTGGCATGCGGGGGCAGGCCCACTTGTTCGAAGCGTAAAATGATGCGCAATGACATCGGGCATGCATCCCAGCATCACCGCGCTTCATTCCAACCTTCAGTTTGGCGGGCACACACTGGAGTCGGCTGCATGCCCACCAAACTGTCAAAGGCCTATTAAGGCCATTTAACAGCTAATTAAACTAATTGTCTGAACTGCCTGTCCAACCTTAAAGTTGGCAGGCAGGCAAAGAGCCCAGCCAGCCCTTGCATTTCACATGAAACCACATCCATGGGCTGGATGAGGTTTCATGAAGGATTTATAAATGAAATAAAAAATTTTATTAAAATTCATTGACATGTCCCAGCTCATGTGACACTGTCACATGAGGGGGCATGTCAGAATAATTTTTACTATTCCTTTTTTCAAGTTTGCAAAATGAAAATAATCTCCCTGAGGCAACTTTGTGCCTCAGGGAGATTTTTGCGCTCTTTTGAGTGCAGGCCCAGACTCTCCCTCTCCTACCAACCCGCACAGGGACCGCTGACCGCTTCCGGGTGCGCATCATGCTGGGCGGGCATTAATCGGCCTGCCCACGACCGCCTGCGCCCGCTCTCGCCCAGCCCCCATGATGGGGAGAAAATTCTCCCCATTAAAACACACCATACCATCTCTCATCCAATGGGTTAGCAGAAAGCGCAATATGAACTTTTAAAACAAGAATGAAGAAATTATCTGAGGGAACGTTAGAAACACAAATTTTGTGATTTCCTCATAACTATCACATGACTCCTCATGCAGCTATAAGTTCAAAGTAACCTGAACTATTAATGAAATGCTGCCTTTGTACAAGGTTGAATCTGGTTTCCTAACTTAGAGGGGAATGTAGAGAAGAACCAGAGTAGTCAGAAAGTAAATCAGCAAAGCTTAAAATTTTACTGTGGGAGAGACAGTTTTCATGCAAAATTTTGAACTGGACCTAGAGGGGTTCCTAGTATAATTGTCTCTGAAACAGGGCCTTTGTCATACCAAGTGGAAGTGGAAAAATAGATTGTTCAAAAACATGTGGATCATGTATGAAGTACAGAGACGCTCCAACAATCAATTACTCCATCTGAAATTGAAGTTGAACCTTCGATCCCTGAGGTGCCAGATCAACATCTAATTGACATACCTGATGTCTCTGTTGAAGTAAATGGCTCTGAACTGGCATTGTCAATTGATGTCCCTGTTGTCGCAGTTCCTGATCAAGTCAATCCAGTGGAAGAATCACAAGTCGTAGAGATATGTCGCTCTAACCAAATTAGAAAACCACCTCAGAGATTTAGTCTATAATCACATTAACTGTGTATATTTGTATATGTTATGGATTAAGATATTCTTGTAAATAAGATATGTAAAACAAAATTAAAGGGGTAGGAATATAGTGATCATAAGTAAAACCTTTTATACTGTTTTGGGGATCCTGTGACTATACAGACAAATCAGCCCTAAGTGCGGGTAATCTTAGGGGTAGAACTTTCTAGTTGCAGACCTATTTCAAGCCTGTAGCTTCATCAGGAGCTCTGTAAGTAAAGTTTACTGTTTCTAACAAGAAACCTGCTCAATTACTCAAGTTTATTACTGTAGAGAAAGAGATTCAAAAAGGAATAAGAAAACCATGGGGGGAGCATGAGGAAGGAATCTCAAAAAATACTAACATGAACATTTTTAAATATATATCAGTAAAAAGAGATTTGTTACATGTGAGGTGGGAGCCTGAGGGAAGAGGATAATGAGATAATAGAGGATAAGCAGCAGGCCCTAGAAAATACCAGAAAAGTACTTTATTGCTAAGCTTTTTATGCACACAGAGACAATTAAATCCCTTTCCCTTAGTGGTGCAAGATTCAGTGTCAATTTCAGGGGATTTAACATTCATACACATATGCAAACCTATCTCCTCTTGCCCGGGAAAACTCCCCCCACTGTTTCTAGTGATTGACAAAATGAGGGCACATGGATACAATAATTAATATAAAAGATTTAGGACAGAGCACAGAAAAAACTTCTACGCGACGCTTTGCAGGATTATAGAATGCGCTAGAATGTTAAGGATTGAAGCTGAGACAATGCCAACATTTAAGATTAAGTTAGGTAGGTGGCTGAAGGAAAAGGGAATGAACCAATATAGAATCAGGGCAGGAACCAAGAATTGTGACTATTGTTTTTGCAGAGGATAAACAGCACCATTGACATTAATCAAAAATCCCACACTTTTATTGTAAATTCTATGTAATTCGATACAATGTTCAGTATGGCTTTCAATAGTAATATTTATTATGATCAATCAGATTAAATTATGTGCAAAGTAAAGGCAGGAGTATGTTCAGTGCTGTTTCAATGTCACATTGGTGGCTATCCATAAATTTATGATATTTATTCCCAACATCCTCTCGCAGCCTTGGATTTCTGAACCATCATTGATTTCCTCAGGCAACCTGGCTAGTGGGATGTCCTCTGGTCCCAAAAGATTCATCTTAATCATCAGATACCCTACCAAAAAAGACTGAGAGATGACAAGTGAATGTTATGAATAGTGTATTCTGACTTTCTTACTACACAACTCTATTTACAGCCAATTTGCAACTTTTAATGGTTAAGCAGCTCAATAATTGCTTAAGAAAGCTGAAAATGAACAGTGGTGCTGTCATTTGCTAATTGGGCACTTTCTGCTGGGCATGATTATTTGTGAGGCATAAATTCAATGTGATGAATTCCAAATGTAGCTCAGTGACATAAACAAAAATGAGTGAACTTTGATAATTATTTCTAAATTGAAAACAAAAAATGTGGGCCATAATCTCATTACCATAGGAATATAGAAACATAGACAATTGATGGCACAGAAAGAGGCCATATGGCCCAGAGTGTATGTGTCACCTGAAGACGAGCTATCCAGCCTAATCCCACTTTCTGGCTCTTGATTCATAATCCTATAGACTCTGGCACTTTAAGATCACACCCAGGTACCACTTAAATGTTTTGAGGATTTCTGCCTCTACCATCCTTTCAGGCAGTGATTTCCATACCACCACCATGCTCTGGGTGAGAAAGAAATTCCTTAATTACCCTCTAATTCTTCTGTCAATCACTTTAAACCTGAGACCCCTGCTTATTGACCTCTCTGATAAGGGAAACAGGTCCTTCTTATCCACTCTTTCCAGAATCCGTTTATTTTTATATACCTCAATCAAATCTTCCCTCAGTCTCCTCTGATCCAAAGAAAACAACCCCAGTCTATCCAATCTTTCCTCATAGCTAAAATCATTCATTCTTGGCAACGCCCTCATAAATCTCTGTACTCTACAGTGCGATCATATCCTTTCTATAATGCAGTCATCAGAACTGTATGCAGTACTCTGGCTGTGGCCTGACTAGTGTTTTATAAAGTTCTAGCATAACCTCCCTGCTTATATACGCTTTGCCTCAGCTATAAATGAAAACATCCTGTATGCCTTCGTAAGCAATTTTTCTATATGTTCCACTACCTGCGCGGATCTATGGACACGAACTTCAAAGTCCCTCAGTTCCTCTACACTTCTCAGTATCACACCACTTATTGTGCATTCCCTTGCCTTGTTTACCCTCCCCAAATGCATTACCTCATACTTTTCCAGATTGGAATCCATTTGCCACTTTTCTGCCCTCCTGACAAGTCTATCTGCATTCTACAGCTTTCTTCCTCACTATCAACCACTCAACCAATTCTTGTATCATCGACAAACTTCTTGTATTTATTTCTAAATCATCAATTTGAACCACAAAAAGCAAAAGACTGTGTAGTCTACTTCAAACATGCTACCCTCATCGAACCTCCTTGTTAATTCCTCACAAAAATCAATCAGACGTTGTTCATTCCTGAACAAATCCATGCTGACTGTCCTTGATTAATTTGTGCCTTTCTACATGATTATTTATACTGTCTGTCAGAAGGTTTTGCTATAATTTACCCACCATCTCTGACAGTGATTTATCTTCAAGTAGCTGTTTCCAGTCCACTTCTGTCAAGTCACATTTTAGCTCAGTAAAGTTAGCCTTCCTCAAATTTAAAACCTTTACTCTTTGTCTATTGTTGCCTTTTGACAATACTATATTAAATCTAACTGAATTATGATCACTTTCACAAAATTATTTCTCATTGACGTCTCTTTCACTTGCCTAGTTTCATTTCCTAAAGCTAAATCTAGAACTATCCCTTCTCTCATTGGGCTTGCTGAATACTGGTTAAAAAATATGTTCCCCTGAATGCATTTTAAGAATTCTGCACCCTCTATACATTTTACATAGCTTTCATAAGTCAAGGAATAGGATCAGGGTAGATGACGTGGCGCATCGAGCCAGCTCTGCCATTAGATACAATCAAGACTGACCTTGGGCTTCAAATCCATTTCCCCCTCCCCGCTCTCTATATACCTTAGTTCCACGAGATATCAGAAATCTGTCTATCCCAGCCTTAAATGTATTCAACAAAGGAGCATTCACAACCCTCTGAGAATTCTAAAAATCCACTACCCTTTAAGTGAAGTAATTTATCCTCATCTCAGTCCTAAGTGATCGGTCCCTTATCCTGAGACTGTTCTCCCTTGTTTTAGATTCCCCAGCCAGCAGAATCAATCTCTCAGCATGTGTCCTATCAAACCACTTCAGAATGATTCAGGTTTCATTGAGATCACCTCCCATTCTTCTAACCTCCATAGAATATAACCCCAATTTATTTAGCCTTTCATCATAGGAGAATCCCCTCATCACAGGAACCAATTTAGTGAACCTTCACTGTAACACCTCCAATGCAAGTGTATCCTTTCTTAAATGTGGAGACCAGAACAGCTCATCTCAGTTATTATCATGGTAGTTGAAACCCTCTCTTTTACTGCCCTATTGCTTCTGTGCATTTCAGCAATTTAACTACATATTTGCTCTCTCATTCCCCGTTGATTGCTTAAGGGTCTTTAGTCACCCAGCAACATTAGTGCCTTTTTGGTTCCTCCGTTCAACTCATATGGCCTCTAGTGATGGTCTATCAAGCATATCATGCCTTCTCACAGCTGTTTCTTGAACCATTATTGCGACACCTTCCTTTTTAATCTCCCTCTCTTTCCTATATGTAAGTCCTTTAACAAGGAGTATTGAGTTGCCATTTCCTCCCTTCTTTAAGCCTTGTTTCAGTAATATCTGTGACATCATACTTGAACAACAGCAAAAACAATTTGTATCTATATAGCACCTTTAGCATAATGAAATGTCCCAAGGTGCTTCACAGTAGCATTGTAAAACAAAATATGATACCAATCTACATAAGGAGATATTAGTTCAGATGACCAGAAGTTTGATCAAAGAGGTAGGTTTTAAATAGTGTCTTAAAGGAGGAAAACATGGTGGAGAGACAAAAAAGATATAGGGAGGTAATTCCATAGTTTGGGGCCTAGGCAACTGAAGGCATGGCCACCAATGGTGGAGCAGTTATGATTGGGGATGCATAAGAGGCCAGAATTAGAGGAGCTTAGATATCTTGGAGGGCTGTGGTGTTGGAGGAGATTCCAGAGATAGGGAGGAGCAAGGTCATGGGGGGGATTGAAAAAAAGGATGAAAATTTAAAATCAAGATGTTACATGAATGAGAGTTAATGTAGGTTGGCAAGGACTGGACTTGCTGTGAATTAAGGCACAGTCAGCTGACCTCAGTTTACGGAGAGTAGAATGTGGGAGGCCAGCCAGGAATGCATTTGAATTGTCAAGTCTAGAAGTAATGCAGGCATGGCCAAAGTTTTCAACAGCAGATGAGCTGAGACAAAAACAAAGTTGAGTGATGTTATGGAGGTGGTAAAAGGTCACCTTAGAGATAGCATAAATATGAGGTTGGAAGCTCACCTCAGAGTCAGATGTAACACCCAGGTTGTGAATGGGCTGGCTTAATCTCGGACTGTTGCCAGGGAGAGGGATGGTATTAATAGCTAGGAAATGGAGTTTGGAGCAGGAACTGAAAACAATGGCTTCAATCTTACCAATACTTAATTGAACAAAATTTCTGCTCATCCAGTATTGGATGCCAAGTAAGAATTCTGATAATTTAGCAATAGTGGAGGAGTGAGAGGCAGTGGTGAAGTAAAACTGGGTGTCATCAACACGCATGTGAAAACTAACACTGTGCCTTAGGATGATGTCACCAGGGGGCAGCCTGCAGATGAAAAAATGAGTTCAGGGGCAGGATTTTCCTTTTGTTGATGGGCGAGGCGGGTGGGCCCGGGATCGGCCGGGGAACGGACTGCCAACCATGATCAGGCTGCAACAACGATTAATGGAGAGCCAGTGTGAAATGCACGCTGAGAGCCTCAACACTGCCAGGGTAGGTGCGGGAGCAGGACAAGCGCTGAAATCTGCACACGTATGAGGGAATGTACACTGAAAGCTCCCTGAAGGTGCAGAGCTGCCTCAGGGAGCTGAAGAATTTTAAAATGAAAAATAAAGATTTTATAAATGACATAAACATGTCCGCACGTGTGACTAAGTCACATGAAGAGGAACATGTTAAAAATATATTAAAAATTATTTATTTTTTAAATTTACTGTTGGATGAGGTTTCGTAAAAAACGCATAGGTCGCCTGGCCTATTCGCCTACCCATCAACCGTAAGGTTGGATGAGCAGCAAAAAATAGCATTCAAGCACTTGCTTAAGGGCCTTAACAGGCCTTTTATTTGTCGGTGGGTATGTGACTGACTCTCGCGCAACTGCACCGACCAAAATATCGCATGGGTGTGCTCACCCAATGTCATCATGCACTATTTTACTCCCGATGGGATGAAAAATTCTGTCCCAATGTTTACCTGTGCTCTAAACCCAGCTGCCTTTTAGACAAGACTCCTTGCATTGAAATATAAACCATTAATCACTGCATAACTCCTTTGTTGTCCATTTTCTAGCTATTGCTCTCTCTGCCTTTTATATTCACTCACCAATTTTTTGCCTATTACCAGATTTGTTTCTCTCCTTTTTGCATCTCTGCTCAGATTTCCATCCCCTAACAAGTCAGTTTAAAACCTCCCCAACAACACTACCTAAAAAAAAATAGAAAATCAGAGTCACAAGGAGGTGCACAGGTACTAGCAAACTGCTCTGCCGTGATATTAGTTCCAGCCATGTTGCAGTGCAACATACCAGCTCCAGAATCAGTCCTAATGCTGCAAGAATCTAATTCCCTCTCTCCTGCCTCATTTCTCTAGCCATACATTCATCTGCACTGTTCTCCCTTTTCTGTACTCACAGCAAATGGCACTGGGATCAATCCAGAGATCATCATCTTTGAGGCATACTTCTTAATTTCTTACATAGTTCCCAAAAATCTGCTAGAAGGCAATTTCTACCTGTATCTTTGGTACTGATATGGGCCATGAAATCTGGCTGCTCACCCACTTCCCTTAGAATGGTCTGCAGCCACTCAGTGATACCCATGACCCTGGCATCGGGGAGGCAACATACCATCCTGGGTTCATGTTTGTGGTTTCAGACACACGCTTGACTATCAAATTTTCTGCCAGTGGTGCCTTTATGATCCTCCCCTTCCCGCCCTGTACAGCTGAGCTACCCATGGTCTTTGCTCTGGTCATACTGCCCAGCGAAGTCCTCAGCGCTCTTCAGAGCTGAATACCAGTTAGAGTATAAGATACACTCAGGTCCTCCATATCTATCTGGCAGTACTCATTCCCATCTGACTACACACTCTTAAGCTGTGGTGTGACCATCTCTTGAAATGTACTGTCCACATTGCTATTGGCCATGCAAATACATTGCAGCAACACCAGTTGCTGCTCAAATTCCAAAACTCAGAGCTCAAGCTCCTCCAGCTGATGACACTTCCTGCATATGTGATTCTACGAGACATGAGAAGCACCTTGGTGTTCCCACATGGCACAGGATGTGTATTCAATGAGGCTGAGGTGCCCGGAGAGGTCTATATTTATTATACCACCGACTAAACTTAGCAGAAATAAACTTAGCAAAAAAGAAAATGTTTAAATTGGCTGGAAGAACTTGCTGATATGACAAAACGAAAGAGTGGCAGGATGGATCATAGAGTATTTGACTTAAGAGCATAAGTAGAGTTCAGAATGAATAAGGGCAATAGAACATGAAAACTCACCCCCTGATTACTTTGCCTCTTATTTCACTTTATCCAAATCCATATGATTTCCCTAAATGTCTTTGTCTCTAACACCCTTTGCTGAAGTTTCTATTCTAAATTTTTCATTCATTTTGTAGCAGTATTCTGGGTTAGCTTTAACAATGTCAATAAATGTTTTATATTTCATATAATACTTTACGAAATGTCTCTTTCTAAACTGCAGATCTTAAATTTATCTACATTGTCCACAGCTCGTCCTTTTGCACTTAGTATCATATTTACTCATTTGTTTCTGTATCTGTTTTAATGCTTATGATTCTTTTTGCAACATGACACCCAGAATTCTACTCTAACTGTGGTCTGACACATGCATTGCAAGCCATAAAATATAACCCTGTGGAAATTCATTTTATAATCCTGGCTATATATCACCCTATTCTGTTTATTTTATAACTTGTTTAGACATTAAAAGTGTTCTTGTCACTCCCCAGTCTCACTCTAAGTCTCTCTGAATTCATTTTATTCTGCACATCTATGCCTTTTTGGATGCTTTACATGTTCAATATTAAGGTCTGGTTTTTCACTGAGCTTTGGTGACTCGGGAGCCCTTTAAAAATGAAAGGCGGGTCCTGATTCCGAGATTACTGACCGTATGTCTAAATTTCAGGAATGCCTTTAGAGGGTTCGGGCTGGCTCCTGTCACAATCCTGTGCCCTGCACTCCTGACCTGGCCAACTCCATTGCGGAGACTGGCATTCCCGACTCCTCTGCAACTTTCATGGAGCTGGCCAGGTTTTTGAAGAGTCATGGTTCACTCCTTAGAGGAGTCGAGAATCCTAGTGTGTATGAAGGGATCTTTTAAAAGGAAAAGTCAAAAGGTCCTGCTCATGCCCCCATGCCAAGCTCTGTCCTTCCACCCACCCCCTATATCGCCTCATGCCCCCATGCCAAGCTCTGGTAGTTCCATGCCTATTGACCCACTGTACACAATTCTAGAACACCATAGTGTAGAGTGGAACGTGTAAAAAAATATAGCTTTGATAAAATGTAATGCATTGATAACTTTTGTTTATGGTTGAAAAAAAGTATCAACTGCAAGCTAATAAAAATGTCATTCATCCGAACCCTTTGAAGGTTCAAAAACCACAACCCGCAAACCATTGAAACCAATTAACTTGTATCAATAAACATTGTAAAATTGACCATAGAGATCAGAGCGTCTAAGTTGCCAATCATTATAATAGTTATTTGGGCTCTCTCCCAGCCTCATTGTGTATGTTTGGCTGAGACCCCAGACAGCTATTAGAATACTGGAACAACTACTCCCCAGAGGAAACATTATTTGATTGACAGCTCAGCCTCTGATCTCTGCAGTCAATTTTACATTTTTTGTTGACACAAGTTAAGTAGATTCAAGGGTTAGTGGTTTATGGAACTTCAAAGACCCTGGGTGATTGACACTTTTATTAGTTTGAAGTCCAGACTTTTTTCAAGCATAGGAGAAAGGTATCCATAGATTACATTTTCTCAAAGCTTTTTTTACACATACCACTATACAATAGGCATTCCTTTGTTCTAGGAAGTGTACAGTAGGTCAATAGTCAGGAAAGTGCCAGAGCTTGGCATGGGAGCAAGAGGGAAGATAGGGGGTGGGTGGGTGCATGAGGTAGCATGTGTGGGATATGGTGAGTGTTTGGGGGTGAAGGGGTGAGGGCCTAAAGGCTTTTGTGTCTTTTTTCACTGGGACAAAGTTCCACAACACTAAGGCAGCTTTTTAAAGAACCTCCCTCCCCGCTCGGCAGCCCTTGTAGCTGCCTCCATATTTCTTTCCGGGTTGGCTGGCCTGGCTCCAGCCTACACCTAGCCCTCAGCAATGAAGATCCTGCCTTTGCATGCCTTCCTCCCGAGCTGGACAGCCAAATTGGGAATTTTCTGAATTCCCTCTATTTGCCTCAAGGATGGAAATCCAGGCATCAATTTCATTTGCTATTTATCGCTTTAATTACACAATCTTCACCTAAAATGCTGTAAGCTGCAGGGCTATGGGCCGGGTGCAGGAAGGTGGGATTAGAAAGGGCACTTGGGTGTCCTCAGGCTGGCATGGACAAGATGGGCCGAATGGTCTCCTTCTGTGCTGTAACTTCTCTATGGTTCTATGGTGTCTATGAGGTGTTCGCTATGACTCAGCTGGTAGGACTCATACTTCAAAGTCAAAAAGTTGTAGTTTTAAGTCCCATTCCAGCATTTTATCCAGGCTGATACAGTACTGTTGGAAGTGCCAACTTTCAGTAGAGTTGTTGAATCTATTTATCCCTCATTTAACATCACTAAAAATGATTTGGTCATTTATTCCATTGTTATTTGAGGCTCTTTTCTGTACATAAATTGGTTGTCCTTCTTCCTACATTGCGACAGTGAATACACCTCAAAAGTATATCGTTTGTTGTAAAGTGCTTTTGAATGTCAAATCATTATAGGTGCTATATAAAGGAAAGGCTTTTTTTTTATATAACTGATCTAAGTTCTCCTGTTCCTCTTCACCTTCATTTTTGTGCTCAAGCAATGCTTCCACTGGAGGAGGAGGAGGTTCACACTACAGCCCTAAGTATACTTCCAGATTTGTGCTAGTGTGCTGCATGCTGTTTTGCTTTCCGACAATGAACAATCAACTCTTACTACCACCTTGGGAGCAAGTAATGTCAAGGCAAGAGGAGGAAGAGTATGAGCAGATTCAACCACCAAATAGCTTCCTAAAGTGTAATATGTTACAAATTAGCTGGCTTAAAATCTACTTTATTTTTATTGTCCTCAAGGAGGTTGGGTATAATTTATGTGAATCCATGCTGCTGCTTCTTCGTAAGATATTCTAATGTGAGCAGTCTAACTAAATCTACATAAGAGTTTCCCTTATTTTAGCAGTTATTAATATTATATTAAAGACGTACTTGGTCAGAATTGTGTTTATTTTCAATGCCAGCACTATGTTACCATGTTTCCATTCTTGCAGTACCTTCCAGTGTTTATGATGTTCTCCAGTAGCCAAACATACTCTTTCACTAGTTTTTTTGTTTTAGGATAATTATAATTTTATCCAAAGGATCTGTGAATTTTAGTAGTTTTAATATGTAACATTTTAATTTCAAAGGATATTGGATAGTTAATTAATATTAACTTCTTTAGTAAATATAAAAATATTAATTATGTTGACTAGTTTTTATTTTTATCACAATTTTTACTCTTTAGATATCTCAAATCCTCAACCATTTTAATTTGATAATACTTCTTGAGTTCTCTGCCCGTAGGTGTGTCTGACTCACAGCGCCATGGCCTCTGCCATAGGTAGGTCAAGGAGGCACGTTCCGAATCCACCCCAGCCAGAACAGGCGTTAAACTCTATGCTGTTGGTACCAAACTGATCCAACTCTCCAAAGAGTCCAAGTTGATGTGGCATCACACACTTTTGTGAGCATGTTGTAGCCTGGAACTATGGATAGTGATGGCAAAGGCTCCAAGTTCTTTCCATTAATTAATTGGCCAAGAATCTCTCCTGCTCTTACCATCTTTCCTATATTGGAGGGACTTACAACTTGGTACTCAACCTTTTTGGCTGTGTTATGAATGAATCTTCCTTGGCCATCAAGTCCTGGAGTGGGACTTGAATCCAGATCTTCTGGCTCAGAGGCAAGGTCTCTACCCACTCCTCTCCAAAATCTCCATTTATGACACTAAAATCTCTTATTATTGTGCATAACTTCTATTATTACCTTTACCTTTAGGTAAATATCTTTTTGCACACTGTAATTGTTTCAATTTATGCTTTGACTCCAATCAAAGTTTTCCACCATATTTTTCTCTGTGGGTTTTCTATAAAATATTTTATTTGTATTTCCATTTATATTGTTTATGGGACTGTTTTTCTTTAGCTTGCATTTATTTTTTAAGGCTGTAAACTTAGCTTTCATTAATCGATATTGCAGTTTTAAAGTGTCCCGTTGAGATACCTTCTAGTAGCGCATCCTATTTGTTTTTATTGTCAATTCCCTATTCAATCAAGGTTTGTCCTCTTGAAATCATAGCTCTTTGTCCTGGTCCTTATTTAAATAGTTTAATGGCTTCATTGACATAACATGAAAGGTATTTGATGCAAACAGGTTAACCTAAAGGTGCTAAGCATAGCAAAAAGAGGAATTTCCAATTGCCAGGTTAGATGTGAAGTGCCTCTTTGGGTTTCATTACATGCTAGGGTGAATGCATGGTATACCATGACCACCGACAAATTCAAACAAGCGGAGATTGCAAGATTGAGTAGACAACTTTTAGTGGGATGACAGCTTGGAGATTAACCAGGAAATTCAACACAAGTACAACTTCTTGTGGCACTGGAGCATGTACAATGCTATCTGGCAATGGAAGATGACTGAAGGCATCTGGATTTGCTATATGCACATCTGGATGGTGCATAAAGATGTACCATATACTGACAAAATCAAGCCTTATCCTTGAATTCTGGCATAGGCTATTGGTGGAATTGCTTTAACTTCATTAAATAAACCCATTAGTGACTTGTGATCTGACACTACAGTGAAATGTCGACCATGCAAATATTGATAGAATTTCTTTATTTTAAATATGATGAATGTGCCTTCTTTTTCAAGTTATGAGTAATCCTTCTTGGCTGCATGAGGGTTCTGGAGACATAGCCGATTGGTCTTTCACCTGTGTGACAATACCACTCCCATCCCGTAAAGAGACACATCAGAGGTTAATATTAATTCTTTTGATGGGTCATAATGTACTAGTCAGCATGATAAGTGCAATAGCTTCTTGACTTTTATGAATGCTTCTTCTTGTTGCGCCTTCCATGACCATCTGTGGTTCTTCTTCAATAATAAGTGTAAAGGGGCTAACACGGTGTACAAATTTGGCAAGAAGCGACGGTAATAATTTACCATGCCTGACAAAGGTTTTTCCAATTGGTGAGCAGGGGCGGGGCCTGGTCTCCAATGCATACAATGACATGGGAATACATTGGGTGTGTGTCCTGATGTCACCCCGCATCATTTAGATTGTTAGTTCGGCGGGCCCTATTAAGGCCATTACAAAACCAATCAATATGACTGATGGACCTGCTCGTCCAACCTTAAGGTTGTCGAGCGGATCAGGAGCCCAGGCAGGCCTTGGAAAAAGCATGAAACCTCATCCACGGACAGAATGAGATTTCTTGAGGGTCTTTAAATTTTTATGAAAGGTTTCAATAAAAGGTATGGACATGTCCCAACTCTTGACAGTGTCACATTAGGTAACGTGGCAAGGAATTTTTTCACTATATTTCAAGTTTTACATCGGAGAAGATCTCACTGAGGCAGCACTCCAGGCTCATGGAATCCAACCCCCACCTGCACAGGGAGCGCATAGCGCTTACTGGCACATGTCACGCTGGGCGGGCCTTAAATGGCTGCATGTCCCCGACCGGGGGATGGCGATTGGAGATCCGTCCACCAGTGCCCACTCCCACTTTTCCCCCTTGATGGGGAGAAAATGTTGGCCTTGCGTTCAGTGACACTGGTAGGAGAGGACAGAGTTTTTACTGCTTTGACATTGCATAGGGAATAGATATCAATATTGGCAGCTTCTGGTTCAGTTATATTGTGAAATTCAATCATCTTGGCCTGCTGTCTGATTGGCTGTCTTGATTTTGCCCTTCATTGCTTTATAACATGCAGCTTTTTGTGGCAGTAGTGGCATTCTGCCTCTTTAAACCTGCAGGTTTTTGGTACATGGTTACCCCCACATCAGTAACAAATTAATTTTTGAATCGCTGGTGAGATGCTTCCACTATTTCCTTTCATTTTTCAAGCAGTAGAGACTGTTTCCCGCTTCACGGTTGTCTCCCTAGTTTTCATGCCATGCCTGGTGGTAGGCTCCTGCCCCAACTGAAGAATGGCACCATGTTGCACACTCTGTAAAGCCTGCGAGTCCCTCTCAGCACTCTCCATTGCTAGCATTATCTCCATGGTGCACTTCAGTTCAATATTAACTTCGGCAAGTAAACAGCGCTGAATGGGATTGTCGTGAATGCTGCAAAGAAAACAATCTCGCATCGTATCATTATATCTTCAAAGTTGCAATGCTCAGTCAACTGTTTTACCTTTGTGATACACATTGCGATTGACTCATCTGGAGCCTCTACTCTGGAGTTGAGTTTAAATTTTTGCATATTCACTAATGGCTTAGGCTGAAAATGTGTCTTTACGAGGTCTACAAGCTGGTTAAAAGATTTATAATTGGCCACATTCAGAACCATCAGACTACGGATGAGGTTATATGCCTTGCTCCTGCAGACACTTCGAAGAATTGCTTTCCGTTTCTCCTCTGCTGTTATCTCATTAGCCATGAAATATAAAACTAGGGGCTCTGTGCACTGGCTCCAGTCTTCCATGGACAAGTCATAAGGGTTGATTCTGGTGAAGAGTTGCATGACTGGTGAGTATACTTTTCTTTCTTTCCTTAAGAATTGACGTACTCACAGTACATGCAGTGTCGGAGCTATTCATCCTCAACGCCAATTGTAATAAATTGATGTACCAGACAAGTTTATTACTTGAAACTTTTAACTTAATTTACAGAGCTCTTGTAGAAGCTACATGCTTGAACCAGGTCCACGACTAGAAAACTCCACCCCTAAGATTACCCATGCTTAGGGCTGGTTCATCAAGTACAATCACTTGATCCCTAAAAGCAGTAGGAAAGGTTTTACCCACAATCACTACACTACAGGTTAAACTAAAAACACCTAGGTCCATTCATGGAAAAAACAAATTCCGGGAGATTCCTGTCTGACCCAAAAAACAATCAAAAATAGATTTGAAGGGATGACAGGGATCACATTAGCTAACATCCCATCCATCTTTTATATCCAGTAATTTACACCTCCTTCAGGAACATATTCTACATCCTCTTGAACATTTAGAGTGATTATGGATCCAAAACATGACCCAGCAACCTATTCCAAAGGTAACCAATCCTCAGGGAAACAGAAACCTAGTCATATTAAAATAAAGCTACATTTTTCTAGAGTTAAATGCTGCTGTCCTCTGAGCCTATCAAAAATGCCTAATAAATCCAATTCTGATTCCCTCTGAGGCTTTTCTAAAGCCCCATTATGTTCCACAATGTGAGTTGAACTGGTCATAGCATTCCTGATGAGGCCTACTCAAGACCTTGTAGAGGGACACTATGGTGCTCTTAGTTTCACCTTGTATTGTCATAAATATACACAGCTTGAACACTATTGCTAAAGCTTTTTGGCACTTGTTGTGGACCTTTAGCAACTTGGACACTTTAACATCCATATATTCTTTCCTTTCAGCGCACTCTAATTCGAAGTTCAGCATGGTGTATATACGCTTAGCTTCAGCTTTACCAACATACATGAAACAGCATTTAGTAATATTAAATGTCAGCTGCAGATGTGGGACCATTTCCTCATTATATCTAGATTTGTTTCTAATCTTTTCTTCTCCTTTGAGACATTTGCAAAATTGCTGATCACACCTCCAGCAATTTCATCTAGATTATTATTGTATAATGTGAAGAGTAACAACCCAGCATCGATCTCTGTGAGGTTCTACTTTTAACTACTTTCTATGACAGGCATAGAGGGAAAGGATCTTAGCTCAGAAAATTAGTAAGCAGAATCAGTTTGCAAGAAGCTAAGGAAAAACAAAGGTCAGAAAATATGGATGGGAAAAGTTTTTCGGTCCCATAACAATAATTGTAGTGTAGGACAGAATATAAATCAGGAAATTTGAGTTGTTTGTCAAATGCAGTAATTATGGGGGATTTAATCTTCATATGGACATGCAAACCAAATTTGGACACGTTCATGGAATATGTACAAGATAGTTTTCAAAATCAATATGTCAAGGAACCTATGAGCGAACAGGTTGTTTTGGATCTAGTATTGTGCAACGAGAAAGAGTTAATTAATAACTTTGTAGCAAAGGGGATTCTAGGGAAGAGCGAATACATACAATAGAAACTGATATTGAGTTTGAAAGTGATTTAGTTAAATCCGAAACTATGGGCTTAAGTCTAAGCAAGGGAAACTACATAGGCATGATGGGTGAATTGGCTAAGGTAGGTTAGGAAACTACATTAAAAGAAAGTAATGTCCAGAGCTTAACAAATTAATACATAATTTGCAACAAATATACCTTCCTTTAAGGTATAAAATCCCTGCAGTTTTAACTGGATAGTAATATGTGTAAAGGTGGTATTAGAGGAAAGGAAGAGACTTGTAGGGCAGAATTTTCTGGCTGGTTGGGGGGGGGCGGAGCAGGAGCATGTGTGAATGGGTGCGGACGCGATCACCACCCGTGATCGGGTCCATGCTGCCATTTTACGCAGGCGGGCCAAGTAAGGCCCACCCAGTGTGAATCGTGGCTCCCGAGGACTGCAGGAGTGGGTGGGCAGGGGTGGGACTGCTATGATCACCTTGTCCAATGGCAACCCGGCAGCCTGTTTTTAAATGTCACTGCAGCCTTTCAAAGGCTGTGAATCATAGCCAATGGAAGGGCTCCCCAGAGCGCTGCTAGTGAGCAGGCCAGGCAGGAGGGTAGGGCAGGTGATTGCCTTGCTGTCCTCCTCCAGGAGGTGGCAGCACGATGGGAGATTCTTGTACCCCAGGATGGAAGGAGGAGGCCCCACATGATGAAATGTGCCTGAGACGGGGTGGTGGAGGTGGTGAGCTCCCTTGACGTGGTACGGCACACCTGGATCCAGTGTCGCAAGCACTTCATTGACCTGTTGCGTTCAGGAAGGGTGAGTACCATGTTGGCAATGGTCATTTAACCCAGCAGATAGGCTTTCCCCCCTGGAGCACCCCCCCACCACCTCCCCCCGCCCCCACCACCAGCACCACCCCCTCCCCCCCCACCTCCCCCATACCAAGGCTAAGTGTAGTGGCTGCATTGAATCATTGTTGACATATTTCCTTCACTGGGTGGGTCAGCAGATATTGCCCAGGTCACCCTGAGAGGGTGGTGAAGAGATGGGCTCCAACCCTGCAACATGTCATACACTGAGACCCACATGACTGTTTTGGGGGTAACCTGGAGGAGCTGCACCTAGACGCAGTGCTAGACCTCCAGGACATTTCAAAGTCAGGGGGCTGACATGCTGGGAGCCCTACAATCTGCTGCCCTCTGTCCTCCACATGTTTGTGCCTCCTTGCTATGGAAGGTTAGACTGTGTGGTGCCTAATGTGATATAGACAGCATCTGGCCAAGGGGGAGTGGGGCTGGGAGGGGGGGGGGGGCGGAGAGGTGGCAGGAACAGGCTAAGCATCTTTGTGTGAGATCTTTGTGTGAGTGTTTGGCAGCAGCGGGGTGATGAGGCACTGGAGCCCTGCAATATCCCACTCTGGTTGGGGTGGGCCGTCCGCAAAGGAAGTCCAGGTACAAGTAGCACTAATTAATGCTCTTCTCTCCTTTTCAGGAGAAGAATGCACATAATGTCGCCAAATGGCGGACGGCTGGCCCAGATGGCGATTCTTAGCTGCTTTGAGCAGGAGGTACTAGATTTGGAGAGGTGCCATGTGCCCAGGTCCACTGCTGTCGGTGAGGCTGGGGTGCCACGGCCAGGTATGTTTGCCCAGCAGCGAGGTCGTCATTGTTTTCCCAACAGCCATGGCAGTGCTGAATGTTCAATGATTGATGTTTACAATATAGCTTGACCATTGCTTATGGAAGGATGAGCGCATAATTATCCAGGTCACAGGGATGCACATTGACATTGTCTCCATGTTAACTGACCCAATGTCCATGTTCTTCCTTTCAGCATCAGCAGAACAGGGCCAGTGGGAGGAGCAGCAGAGGCCCCCTTTCACACCTGAGGACCCTGACGTCTCACCAGTGTCACAGTACCTCTGCCAGGCAGAGAATCAGCATCCTTCGATCACACACTATCTGCACGTTCATGGAGTGGAAGCCCTTCCTGTTGATGAAGACACCGGGCTCACCTGCTGGCGCCATAATGGCCACATGTGTGCAGTCGATTGCACCCTGGTCACGGGGGAAGCCAGCAATGGCCGTGAAGCCTCTGGCTCACTGTGTCTGGCTTGCCTGGTCCCAACGGGAATGGATGGAGGTCAATGCACGCCTAAACAGAGCCTCTGTCACCTGCTTGACACAAGTGTGGACAGCTGATTGGGAGACATGGCAAAGATCACCCACTGACCCCTGGAAGGATCCAGAAACATAGAAGTTGAGGGCAGCTGTGACCTTTAGAGCCACTGGCATGGGGTGTCCACCCACACAGTTGGCACAGATCTCAGGCCCAATCTCTGACAGATATAGTTGACTGTTTCCCTTGAGAGACGGAGCCTCCTTTGGCACTGCACCTCAGACATATTGAGGTAGCTGCTTTGTCACCTGTATACCCTGACAACAGGATAGTGGCGTCTTCTGCGGCCTCTTCTGCCTTGGACTACCTGTTGGCCGTACACCCCTTGTGGCTGTGCTTCTCCTCCCAAAGGTGGCTCTCCTGGAGGCTGAATGTGCACTCCTGGCCTCTTCCCCCTTCTAGCCCTACCTTCCTCCTCAGAGGAGGTGCCTCCAGTGGAGAGTTCAGCTCCCATTCCCAGGCTATGGGAAGGCTCCCTGAAACCTGCAGGCCCAAAATAAGATTCCTCACTACAGTTGGAATGTGTTTTGAAGAATTGCAGATGACACAGGCAAGAATCAGTAACTTTGAAAAATCAATATTTGACAGAGCACACTTGCAACCCCACTGAGCCCTTTTAACCTGCCCGTGGGTGAGGTTTATACAAATGTGCCCTACCCGCCTGCCTGTTGTGCCCATGCGCCGACCTGAAGATTGCACAGGCGCCGAAAAACTGCTGTTGATTGACGCCTCAAGGGCCATAAGTGGCCCGTTAATTAATGGCAGCCTTGCATCGGACATCAACGCACGGCGGCTCAACGAAATATCGTGATGGCGAGCATCCCGACGTCACCGCGTGTCATCTTACACATGGGAGTCCGGTGGGAGGGTGGTAAGAGAATAGAATATACCTAGAATATACTTTGGGTGGGGGACTTCACTGTCCATCACCAAGAATGGCTCAGTAGCACCATTACTGACTGAGCTGGCCGAGTCCTCAAGGGAATATCTTCCAAACTGGGCCTGAGGTAGGTGATTAGGGAACCAACAAGGCGGAAAAAAGCTACTTGGCCTTGGGCCCACCAATCTATCTGTCACAAACGCACCTTTCCTTAACAGTGTATGTAGAAATGACACTGCACAGTCTTTGTGGGACAAAGTCCCATCTTCACATTGAGGATACCACCGAGCGTATTGTGTGGCACTACCATCATTCTAAATGGGATAGTTTCAGAACAGATCTATCAGCTCGAAGCTTGGCAGCCGTGATGCAGTGTGGGCCATCAACAGCAGCAGGATTATATTCATCCACAATCTGTAACCTCATGGTTCAACATACTCCTCACTCAGCCAGTACCAGCAAGCTGGGGGATCAACTCCTGGTTCAATGAAGAGTGCAGGAGGGCATGTCAGGAGCAACAATGGACATTTCTAAAAATGTTGCTGAAGCTACAACACAGGATTGCTTGTTTGCCAAACAGTAGAAGCAACATGTGTCAGGAAGATATAATTTTGTTGGAATTTATTGTAAAATACTGGTATCTGTGTCTATCTCTGTGTGTATGTGTTTGTGTGTGTGTGCATGTGTTTGACCGAGGCTTAGTTGGATTAAAGGCTTTGCTGTAAACATGGTAAACATGGGGGAAGCATAGAATGTAAGGTATAAAACGATATTTGCATTTTTAAATAACCAAGACTAGATTGTTTTCAAAGGAGGATTGAAATGTGTCACCTAGCCAGGTGAAGTTTAGAAACAGTGTGTTTATTTTTCCCAAAGATTACTGGTAAACCCTAATACTATGAGAGATTTTTATTATCAGGTAGGTAAAGTCTAAGCACATAGCAAAACAATGGGTATTTGCATTCAAAGGGGAAAACATGTATAAAGGAGTGCAGGCTGTGTGTAAGTGTAGGCATTTTTAAGATCTAACAAGTGTGAAAAGCCTTCAGCATCTATGTCTCAAGCTGCTGTTTTCAAAGAACTGAAGTTAAGAAAACTCACTTTGAATTTGACTGGTTCAGGGTATTGTGCTTCACTTTGCCAGGGACTTTTAAAATCTGTGTCTTACTGTTGCCTTAATGAAAGTATAACTGGTAGTCAGATTAAGTAGGGGATTTAGAAGTTATTATGGTAGTAATTTGTAGATATATAATGTGCTTAAAATCATTTTTCTTGTTAATACATGTTTAAGCTAGTTTAGTAAAAACCTATAAGATTTGGTGGTCTTATTACTACTGAATACAAGGCACACATCCCAAAATTTATACAAATTGCAAATGAAGTTGTGGCAATTTTTTCAGGTTTCCCTTTGGAACTTGAACAACTCAGCATTTAACTTTGGCTGTGCCATAACACATGCGATAGACAGAACTAAGCTATTTCACAATCAACAGATCAGATCTAAGTTCTGAAGTCCTGCCACATCAAGTCATGAAAGGTGGTGGACAACTGAACAGCTGACTGGAGGAGGAGGCTTCACAAATATTCCCATTCTTAATTATGAGGGAGCCCAGTACATCAGTGAACGACAAAGGCAGCAAATGTCTGGGAATGCTATCAGCTGCAAGTTCCCCTCCAAGCTACACACCATCCTCACTTGGAATTATATCGCTGTTCCTTCACTGTTGCTGGGTCAACATCCTAGAACTCCCTTCCACACACCTCACTGGGTGTACTTGCAGATCAAGAAGGCGACTCACCATCACCTTGTCAAGGGCGGTTAGGGATGGGCAACAAATGCTGGCCTTGACAGTGATCCTCACATTCCATGAAAGAATTAAAAAAAAACTTTGACCACCCAAGCACAGTTGTTGGCGTAAGGTTCTGGCCAATTGTGAGTCTTGGAATTCTCCCAACCCAAGCCCTTACTTGAACCTTGAGTATCGTCGGCACAGGCATAATGTGATATAACGCAACTGCGCAACTGGTCATATGCGCATAGATTAGCAGAATTAAAGTGACACACTGCATATTTCACCATATTACTATTGAAAAGGCTTACACACGTTTGTCAGAGAAACAGCAACAAAGCATTTTCTCCTTATTTCAAAATTGCCGCATTTGTTTTTTCTCTCCTTATAGAATAAGTATTCTGAAAATATATTGAACACACTTTTGCAGCCAAACAGAAAATTGTTGGTTTCCTTTGCTGTTGGCCAAATAATGGGTGATTCAGTTGTATTAAATATACAAAATAACAAGCAGCTCAGAATTCAGTGGATATATTTAAGATTTACAAATGATTGATCTTTGTTCTGAAAAATCTGTATAAATGAAAATTGTATGCGGCTGAAAAAAAATATTCTGCCATGAAGAGGAGCAATGCAAAATAACCATGCAAATGTTGTCGATTTGCTAGAACAATTCAGCAGTACTATAAACAAATTATACAACAGAATGGTCACAAAACAGTTATAAATTTATAACAGTACACAATCAAATTAATACATATACATTTTATTAACCCTAAAAGAGAGTGTAAATCTACTGAAGGTTTGCATTAGTATTGTCATTTTCTTGCTTTATGGTGCTAGATATCATTTCTGTTCTTATAGGAAGCCACTTCAAATTAGAAAATAACTGAAGTTGCTAACTAAGAAATAAGAGCAAGGCAGTTACCCTTAACTACCATTATGAGATGGGGAATTAATGAGATCATAACAATTGCCTTGAAAAGTGTAAACATTTTCAAAGGATATTTTTCTCCTTTTCTCTTCTCCCCTCCTTAAAGTGTTGACTGCTTTGCGGGTTATAGTTACATGGTGCAGAGCAGGCTGAAGTACATGCTTCATCCAAGTGGCCATTTTTCAGCTGTACCTTGACAGTGAGCATAGAGGACTAGTCATCCTCAGGAATCACCAGAGAATGACCAGAAATGTGAATCATGGGTGACTTTCCCCTTTTGAATCCAGGAAGCTGAGGGTAAACGTAGAGCATTCAACTATCCTCATGGATGAGATCAGTTAACTTGGCTTACCTGATTTTGAACCTGGCCCCATAGCCCTTAATACTTTTGGATAAGAAAAATATATTCACCTCAAACTGAAAATTAACAACTGATTGAGCATCAACTGTCATTTGTCAAAGACAGTTCCAAACTTCTACCAACCTCTGAGTGGAACTTAATCTGACCCTTGGGAGAAGTTGATGGAGGATCATAGAAGCTGGAAGGAAATTGGTGGTGGGCAGTGGGTAGGTTGTGTGGTGGAGTGCACGTTGCCTTTCCAACTCCAACATGCGATTCAGTGAGGGCAAGGGAAGGACAAGGGTGGTTTTCCAGACCGAAGGCCAATTGCGGCCCATAAGAGGCCAAACTTAATGGCCACTTAAGGGCTTTATCCCATCGCTGCTCCATTAGTGGTGGGTGGGGCCTATGCGATGTGAGAAGGCTGCCAATTAAAAGCTGGCGGCTTCCTTGCAGCCTCAGAAGGCACCATGTTGTCTGTGGTGGATCCCACGCCCCAACCCACAACATGGGAAGACTCCACTCTCTCCAGAACAATGACACTCACACCACACACTGAGGTAGGTCCCAGGGACCCCTATCTACTTACCTGGGCTGCTTCATGGTTGCTGCTCCATGGTTGCAGCTCCAGGCCAGCTCCAGTTCTTAGCAGTGGCCACCGCTCCTGGTGGTGCTGCTGGGACCAAAGACAGCCCTATGGTTGGCCGACAGCTCTTGGAGGCAAGATCTTTGCCATTAAAGGACAGAAGCCCTCACCCAAAGCAGTTGCTTGCCTGATGACAATAGAATTGCACTGGGGCTCCTGGAAACGACTGCTGTGGTGTTACTCCCAGCTTTCCAGCCCACACCATTTGGGCCATCGCTACCACCATAAAACTCAGCCCTTAGTGTGTAAAAGTGTTTCTGAATTTCACTGCTGAGATATTTAACTCTAGTTTTTAGACTATTCCACCTAGTCCTAGATTCCCAAACAACATAACTAGTTTCTCCCTAACTAATTTATCCTCTCAATATAGAGGCCAACATTCCAATAGTCTTTATTGGCAGGATTTTGCAATCGGCGCGCGGGGGCGGGCCTGACACACCGACATAGAAAATGAAGCGCGATGATGTCGGGTGTGTGTCCTGACATCATCACGCTGTCTCGTGATGTTTCGTTCGGCGGTCGCACGCCAGAGTTGGCTGTGTGCCCGCCGATGTGTAAACAGCCTATTAAGGCCATTAAGGAAGTAATTAATGTAATTGTTAATGCTACCCATTCAACCTTAAGGTTGGTGGGCAGGCAAAAAGGCCAAGCGGCCTTTATGTTTTTTAGGAAACCTCATCCATGAGTGGGATGAGGTTTCCTAAAGCTTTTATTAATTAAATTTTAAAAACTTCCTAAATATAACAACATGTCCCCTCTCATGTGACACAGTCACTTGAGCGGATATGTTTAAATAAATTTTTAATTCATTTATTCATTAATTACAATAGTGATTCAATCTCACTCAGGGAAATTGAAGCGCCTTTTTGCACAAATGCGCAAAAGAGTGCTGGCCCTGACTTCCCCGCACCGCCCGCACAGGTAGACTAAACACTACAGTTCATGCCTTACGCTGGGCGGGCCTTAATTGTCCCACCCGCGTAAAATGGCAGCGCGGAGCCAAACCCGGGTGGTGATCGGCTCCGCAACCGTCCCTGCCCCCGCCCACTTCCGCCAAGCCCGTCCACCAACTGAAAAATTCAGGCCTTTGATTATTTTCTTTACACGTATATGAAATTTTTATTGATCAATGTACCTGGACCCCCAAATCTCTTTAGAGCTCCACTGTTCCTGGGCTTTTCACCATTTAGAAAATACCATGTTCTATTCTATTTAGTCCAAAATGAATGACCTCACATTTGTCTGCTTTGAAATCTGCTGGCCAAACTTTTCTCCATTCTGTGACGAGCTCTGATATTTACCTTATTTAGAAGTCAGAGATTGGGAGTTCTGAGGCCAGGAACTACAGCTCCCAGCAGGCCTCGGGACGTCTGTGCATGCGCTGGCTGGGAAAGGTCTGCACACGCTCAGTTGGTGTCCTTCATGTCTTCAGGCTGGGATCCAGACCTGCGCACCTGCGCAGTTTGTTTCTTCAGCTCTTTGGGCTGGGAGCCGGTCCTGCGCACATGCGTTGACGAGGAAGAAGAAAAGTGGAGCAGCATGAATCTTCAGGTCAAGTGACCTGAAGAGGAGCACTATTGCAGAGAGTGTCCTAGGGAGAAGGGCTTGGGAGGGGGACAGGGAGAAGGTCCCAAAGCAAGAAGAAGATCCCGAACCAGAGAATGGGACAAAAAGTGGTTGCAGATGGAAGTCCCAAGATAAGGAACAAGGACAGGAATCTGAAACAGGTCCTGTTAAGTAAAGTTAAAAGTAAGAAACAGAAAAATAGGGTTCAAATTAAAGACAGAGCTGCAGGGAGCAGACTTGAAGAAAAGTAGTCTCAAGTGAAGCACAAAAGATCCAAGAGGGCAGCTGAAGTTTAGTGACTCCATGGTGTGGGCCGTAAGTGCAAAGGTACCTTTTTGGAACAGTGATGTTCGGCTGCAGGTCTGACAGCATGCTTGGAAGATGATGCTGAGTGTACTCAGAGACCCAAGGGAAAGGAATCTCGGAAGGTGAGGTGCAAACCCTGGAGGTAGATCTTGGTCGAAGCCATCCGAGCAGGGGCAATGTTTGGAAAGAATTCCAAAGAGAGTTCTTCAAATGTGGAGATTGAAAATGCTTGTGAGAAAGATAGAATTTCAGTGAGGGCAGTTGGCTCACAGTGTGACAAGCATCTGGGTGAGTTGTTGAGAAATCCATAGAATCTACTTCAGTTGCACCTGTCACTTACTTTGGAGTGTGATGTGTCTGATCACAGTTTACCTGTTGGTTCACATCTATTTCATGCTTACCCTGAATAATAGAGTATAAGGCAAATTGTTTTATCTTTCTGACTGTGTATATATCTGTAAAGGTATGGCTGGGGTGAAGGAATTATGAATATTTGAATCATTTTCTTGTGTGTGTATTGAGATCTTTCCTACCTTTTTGTCTGATGTAATATAGTCAGTTTTTCTTGTTCAAAACATGTTTTATTCTTTTTGTTAAAAGTTCATCAGCAGACTCCTGTGAATTTGTTCAGTAACTTGACTCCACAGTTCTTTTAAAAAAAAACAGGATCCATCAAGCCAGGTTTCACTCTGGGATCTAACGTTTCCAGTTGTAACATCAGCTGGGATCGTAGCAATTCACTTAGTGTATCAAAATCACTTTTTAATTTTATGCTTTCATCTACATTGCTTACAATCTCATTTATCTTTGTGTCATAGGTAAATTTGGATATGTATCTTTTTATCCCATCATTGAAGTGATGAATAAGTATTGTGACTGGTTGAGGCTCCAACACAGATCCTTGTAGGTCACCACCTGTGGGATGTTGCCAATAACAGTGTCTGCCCATTATCCCTAGCCTGTGGGCAAGATTTTTGCACAGTGGGGAAGAGTCTAGGAGCCTTTAATAATGACAGGTGGGACCCAAACATGGAAATAATGCCACCATTCCCAACAAATCTGACTTTTGCCAGAAGGGGGAAGGGGGGTGGGGGCATGATTTACACAGGTAGGAAATGCGTACTCAGCAGGGACACGTGAAGTTAGTATTGAGTTCAAACCGACCCCGTTTTGGCTGTTCCAAAGGCTTTAACCCATTGTGTGGGAGCATGAATTTATGGAGACACAAACACTTCTGAATTGTAGATAAAGTCTGTTTAAGCGCCATGATTTGAATTGCTTTTTTAAATCCCTTGCTCTTTAAAGTTGAAAAAAAACCACAGGCTTAAGCTGTGCTGAACTACTATGATTGAAAAGTCATCTCATGCAAGTTAGAAAAAAAAGCATGTTTCAATCGAGATATTTGTTGACATTTCCAAAGGGCTGTTAATTCATAATGAATGTTTGGCTAAGTTTCCAAAGCTAAAATTAACTCAGAAAGAGTTCTGAATTCACAGTTTTATTAACAATTTAAAGCAGCTATTAAATCATTAGATGTTTTTGACATGGCTACTGAATAGGGGTATGTTTTTTTTAAATACAGTATAACCACTTGAGATTTTAAAGCTTAAATTGGTTTTATGAATTGGAATATTTTTCACTGTCATATGTTTATGAGTGAGAGCTTTTTCAAGATTGTTAGACATTTCTTTTCATCTCCACATGGCTCCTGAGATCTTCCCATGGTAGATAATGGGTGAGTGGCTATGAAGGTAACATGGGAGATATGAGGGGCATGGAAGGTGGGTGAAGGTGAGCGTGAGACAGCTTCTAAAACAACAGGAACAAAGTCCTTGAAATGTGAGGTGAGCCTTCCAGCCAGCCCACTTTAGCACTCGCCTGCCCCCTTGGCTACCTGAGAACTGCTCCCAGGGTCAACAGCCCCAACTCACTCCTGCTCCTGCTTCCACCCCCAGGGCAAAAAAATTGGTTAAATTTGGCCCTATAAACCCAGGCAAGCCTGTCTAGTCAGAAAAACTCTTGACTTGAGCTACCCACCTCAGTAGTGAAATTCCACCCTGCTAACTCTCTGTACGCAGTTAGTTTCCTAGCCAGGTCAATAATTTACTTTCAATTCCATGAGTTTCTTATGAGAGCCATTATCAAATGGGTACTGGAAGTCTATTTAAATAATTTACATAGACATTTCTCCATAAACTACTTTAGTCATCTCTTCTAAAAATTCAATAAGATTCTTCATGCATGACCCAACCCTTTAAAAATCCATGTAGGTTCTCTCTGATCAGCCGAAAATTTTCAAAGTGTTCAGTCACCCTATCCTTAATTAAACTAATTTTCTGACAATAGATGTTGGCTAACTGGTCTATAGTTTCCAAGTTTTCCTTCCTCCCTTTGCTTTAATAGTGAAGTGACAAGTGTAACTTTCCTATATGAAAATAAGAAATAAGAGGAGGACTAGACCATATAGCTCTTGAGCCTTTTCCACAATTCAGTACAATCATGGCCTATCTTCTGTCTCAACTCCACTTTCCTGCCTGCTGCTCGTATTCCTTGATGTCCTGAGAGCCTAAAAATCAGTCTGCCTCTGCTTTGAATCGGCTCAATGATGGAGCTCACCTTCACCTTCACCCACCTTCCAGGCCCTCATATCTCTAGTGTAGGTAATTTCAAAGATACATAACCCCGTAAATGAAGAAATTTCTCCTCATCTCAGTCCTAACTGATCAATCTCTTAGCCTGAGATTATGCCCCCTTGTTCTAGATTCCCCAGTCAGGGGAAACAACCTCTCAGTGTCTTCCCTGTGAAACTCCTTTAGAACCTTGAATGTTTCAATGAGATCACCTCTCATGCTTCTAAACTTCAAAGTGCTTCAGGTCCACTTACTCAGCCGAATTTTAGGACAACCTTCTCATGTCAGGACCAACCTAGTGAACCTTTGCTGGACAGCCTCCAATGCAAGCATATTTTTCCTTAGATACGGAGACCAAAGCAGTGCACAGTACTCCAGATGTGGTCCCAGCAAAATCCTATACAATAATAGCAAGACTTCCCTATTCTTGTACTCCAGTCCCCTTGCATAAAAACCAACATGCAAATTGCCTTCCTAATTGCTTGTTGTTCTGAAGAAATAGTTCCAAAATCGAGAAAACTTTGAAAGATTATAGCTAGGGCATCTGCAATGTTCCCACCTACTTCTGTTAAAATCCTGGGATGGCAACCTTTTGCTTCTGGGGATTTGTCATTCTTTAGTGCCATTACTTTCGTATTTACTGTTATTTTGTGAATGTTAATGTTGTAGACTTGATCTTCCAGACAACTTTTCTTCATGGACACATTTAACTTTATTTACAAAACAGCAGCAGCAACTACGGATTTATCATCAAACTCTATAACTAAAGAAGAACGCTCCCCTAGAGGTTCCCTGCACTGCTAACTCATTGGTTTATACAGGTCATGTCTTAAAGCTACAGTCCTATGTTTATCCATACTGTAATTGCTACATTTAATTTTGTTGATGCCAGTGTTTACAAGCTGTGAGATGTGTATGGCAGACTTGTGACAGTCCTAAATAATTGAGGATGAAGTGAGGCTTTGAATGCTGAGTATGAGTTGCGATTGTTGGAGATTGTTCATATGTCAGCGGTGTGGGTTTGGTACATTGATTAGTGTGTGAGGATAATGGTGTAGTTGGTGGAATGTGGCATTTGGAGAGGCATTCATTAACTTAGAGCACTCATATGATGCCTCTAAACTTCTTAGCACGTCATTCAAGTCCTTGGGGCTATGCTGCTGGCATTGATTTGAATGGTGATCCACTCCTTTGCCTTCTCAAAGATGGCCTTTAGGGCCATCTCTCCTTTTCATCTTCCTGCACCAAGATATCCGATGCTATGCTGCAGAGCCTTGAATCTTGTTCTCTGTCACATTGTGCCATTCCTGTGCCTTTCTCAGTTCAAAGCCACTTTTACATTGAATTCCAACACCTGCTGCAGCCAACTGTATGCTCCCCCTTAAGAAGCAGAAGCTAGCTTGACCTTGTGCAAGTTCAGCACCAACTGCATGTTTCAGCTATGCAAATGAGTTTGGCTACTGCCTTCATCAGAAGGAATGAGTGTGGATTAAGCTCACGTCGCAATCCTTGTGCCCATTTCTGGGCCTTATCCAATTTTTCCCAAGTCTTTGAAATTTCTTTCTGATTGCAGTTTTTACTTGGATAAGTGACATTACTCATAATGTACTGTAATGCATAATATGAAAAAGCTTTGAGCAGTGTAAGAAGGGGAAAATGAGAAATTATTAAATATTATCACAACTGTTGACTCAAGGATATCAACGACATTTATTTTGGCAATCTATAATATTCATAAGTTTAGTTGTGTTTTTGCACAAACAGATTCATTATCATTATACCTGTTTCTGTGAGAATGGTTAATATTTTACTATGCCATGGAAACAAATTCTAGATTTCATTCTGTGAATGCAGTTGCTAATTTTATTACTGTGCCACATGATAAACATATGCCATGAACAAAAATCAGAAATTTCAAACTAACCTCCAGAATATCTAATCATGCTCAGCAGTCATAAATGAAGCTGTGCAATTTATATAAATGTGCATTTAATGTTTGTATTGCACTAAGACAAACACATGCTCAATTGCAGGCAGCATCATTGAACTAACCTTATTTAGACCTCCCCAACAGAGAGGGCAGTAAAGAGAGCAGCACAACAAAATGTTTAGATCTTGTAATATACTACATATAGGAGCCAACAGGAACTGCGGATAATTCATTTTTTTCAGTACAGATGATTTCCATCATGGGATGGACAGGTAGAGATGAATTAGTCTTGTAGGCACTGGTACGGGAGTTCAGAATTTCCAGCAGAAACAGAGTAAATGGGGCCAGGCAGTTAAACCTGCACAGCGCTCTGGTTTTGAGCTACTGCTTGCTGGTTGGAAGAAGGCAGCCTGAGCTTTGCAGCTCCACCAGCTTCTGTCGAATAAACTAATTGTCTAGCCCATTATGATGAGCTCCTGCTTTGTTTTTTTTTCCCCAGTTGTATGAAAAACCATCCAAACTGGCTAATATATTGCAAGCTCTTCACATTTGTCAATTCAATAATATATGTCGCTAAATTGTGTCTTTTTGGTCTGATGGCAGCATAACACTTATGACATTATTGCATAGTAATAGCATGAATCGGCTTGCTTAACCTGATGTTCAATTTTTTTAGACACTTTACCTTTCCAAGGTAATTTTATGTAGGCTGGACACTTTTCAGGTCTGAAAGTGATGGCCTTCAGCCCACTTCGGAGTTTGTACGACACACAGTGAACAATGAAATGTTTTGTAAAGGTGCATTCACTGACCTCCATCACTTGTGTGAGGCCTGTCAGGGGGCTAAGATCTCACTCTATATTTTTATTATACCCTAATTAACTTATAAAATCTTAAAGAAAACTGGACAAAAGCTTTAAAATGAATGAAGCCATGGCTGGCCATGACTCAGACTAAAGGAGCGTTGTGGCATTCAGAAAAGCTGACACCTTATCTCCAAAGAGACACTAATGATCCCTTTGACTGCAGAGATCAAATATAAGGGAATTGTACAAAGGCCATTTACATTTCTAAGGTCAGGGCTGGCCAACGGAGACTACCAATCTGATAGAACAAAGGACCCTGAAACCTCTTTTAAAATTGTTAATGGTTGAAACACTATCAATCTCAAGAAGGAATATACATCCTTTGTCTAAGCCAAAGTGGAGAGCTGGGATTCACGTGATCCCCTCCACCCCCACCCCCCCACCCCAAGCTGGTGGAGCTGCAACGCTCAGGCTGCCTTCTTCCAACCAGCAAGCAGCAGCTCAAAACCAGAGCGCTGTGCAGGTTTAACTGCCTGGCCCCATTTACTCTGTTTCTGCTGGAAATTCTGAATTCCTGTACCAGTGCCTACAAGACTAATTCATCTCTACCTGTCCATCCCATCGTGGAAATCATCTGTACTGAAAAAGTGAATTATCCACCATCATTCTTCGACCTGCTGACTCTGTAAAAGAATACTGCTGGACTTTGATTCTGGACTCTGGACCCACATGAATCAATAATCCTTTATTCTGTGGCTTTTGCCCTGTAAATTCCTTTCTTCTTCTATCTCTCCTTGTTTTATTTTTTGAGTGAAAAAGGAGGCTATGTTGTGACCCTTCCTCTTGTGTCTCAGTATGTGCGAATAAACTACCCCTTTGAGGTTACCCTATCTTGAGTTTGCTGTGGCATTATTAGTAATTGGATCACACCAAAACTGAGGGGTTGGAAAAATATGCACCACTTATAAAGGGGGAAATTAAAATCAAAACACCTTTCTATTAACATATGGGTGGTGAGAGGAGAAATCAGGGTTGTTTAAATTAAATCCCCTCCTATGTGTAACAGGCCATTGAACTTTTTCCTACACTGCTGCCAGATGATCGGGCCACAATGACATTGACCTCCTTGACCACATGCTCCCATTCCCTTCAGAGGGCATTTCTTCATAGCATCCTACCAAGCCTGTTCCTGTGGAACCATGGCCTCTCTCTTCTTGTCGACCTCCATGAACAAGGCCTCCAGTGCTTTATTCATGAATTTGGTAGCCTTTTCTCTTCTCTGGTACTACATTTGTTTTTTCCTAATTGTGGTTCGTTGCAGTACTGTCAATCAGCAATAGCTTCCTTTCAGTCAGCGCAGCTTCCATTTAAGAGGGGCAAACTGCCTTTAAGCCCACAGACTATTTGTAAACGATGCTGCTAAGCTTCTAGCTTCTAATTTAACTTGAAGAAATTTAACATTTTTTGCTTCACCTTAAATTATAACAGCAAGGATACAGAACTTCCTTCCAACTGAATTCACCAATATCTACTATCCATAACCTTCCAATACGCAGCAGGTTGATGTATCCTAGCAACCAGAAAAGATAAGTTATAAATCTGACAGCATTCCCTCTTGGTTAGTAGTGATCAACTTGTATGAGCTGGTCAGATAGATTCTTCCAAATCTAGATGAGGAAATTAAAATGTGATAGTAGAGAACACAACAGTAACATTTTAGATTTAGGCTGTGGTTATTGTAGTTTAAAGGGCATTAACCAGAGACAAGACCATAGTACAAAAATGAAACACATTGCTCAACTCCCAGATCTATACTTTGCCACCATGGACCTAAGCTTGAAAATGACTCTCATAGTAACAGAAGTAATTCTGGGAATGCAAAGGGTTACTAACTGTCTACCACGCTGATCTCACTGATGACTTCCTCACTATTTTCCTGTATTATCAATAAGAATGCACTGCAGTTAGAACAGTGGCAAATCAGAAGCAGCACAGCCAATGGCTGATATGTTTATCCCAGCTTTCAATACTAGCAAATAACAAACAAACATTGGAGCTTGGTGGGATTCCTGGCTTTATATTTGGCACAAAGTTCCCTGCTGCCTGTTGATCTTATTGTGACAGATTGGCATCGATAACACAGTGGACAGGAATTTTTTTATTTTCTAATGTACCCTCTTTGAGCTCCTTGCAAAGTAAGAAATGAAATCAAGAAAATGGTAGAAAATGACAAAGGCTTAAATGGGTGCAGGTTTTGACATATAACATCAATAAACTGAAAGCATTTGTACTACAAAATCTAATTGGATCCAGGGCAAGATTGGAAATAAATAATGAAAGTCACATGTACTGACAATCTGAGTGGCTATTTTGCTCGTGGATTAGTTTATATCCCACATGTAGGCAACTTTGATTTCGGAAATACACAGTTTTAAAAGGGGGAATCATATCCAAATTTAAAAATGTTTGATTTCCTCTGATTATTATATCAAGTTAACTTGGTCTGGTCAAATTTGAGATCTTTCAAGAGAAAGGAGGGACTTTTATTTTTATAATGCCTTTCACAAACTCACCACGTCCCAAAGCAATTTGCTGCTAATAAGTATTTTTGAAGTGTAGTCACTGTGCAGCATAGGAAATGAGGCAACCAATTTACACAATGCAAGGCCTCCAAAATAGCAATGATAAGTGACCAGATGATCTGTTTTCATGGTGCTGGTTGAAAATTGCTCTTCTGCAGAATAGTGCCATGGGATTTCTCAAGTCCACTTGAGACAGCAGACTGGGTCTCACTTTAACATTTCATCCAAAAGCCAGTGGCGAAGGGATGGGGAGGGTTGGGGATGGGGTACAATTTTAACTTCAGAAGTGAAAGCATGCACAAAATCACAGAATCACAGAATTGTTACGGTGCCATATGGCCCATCGTGTCTGTGCTAGTTCTCTGAATGAGCATGATGATTCAGTGCCATTCTCCTGCCTTTTCCCTGTAACCCTGCACATTGTTTCTACTCAAATAATCATCTGAAGCCCTCTTGAATGCCTCATTTGAACCTGCCTCCAACACACATCCAGGCAGTGTATTCCAGACATGAACCATTTGCTGTGTGTAAAAGTTGTTTCTCACATCACGTTTGCTTCTTTTGCAAGTCACTTTAAATCTGTGTTCCCTCGTTCGCGATCCTTTTACGAGTGGGAACAGGTTCTCCAAATCCACTCTATCCAGCCCCCTCATACCAGAGATTATTTATCCAAACTTGTATTCTAGGCTTTTTTAAAAATAATTATTTTCCTGAGGTTCAATGCTAAAATATCAAAGCATCCATGTGCAATTGCCATACTTTCAACAGGCAGAATATACCAAATGGCAGATCCTCCATAAGACCATAAGACACAGGAGCAGAAATTAGGCCATTCAGCCCATTGAGTTTGCTTTGCCATTCAATCATGGCTGATAGGTTTCTCAACCCCATTCTCCCACCTTCTCCCCGTAACCTTTGATCCTCTTGCCAATCAAGAACCTATCTATCTCGGAACCTCGTCTGAACAAAGGTCTCTTCTTGCTGGTTCTCAATCATTTACTGAAATACAGATGGAGCCATTTTTATTTCAGTTGGGTGAGCGGCAGGTGCAGTAATCACACAATCCACCCGATGAGAAGAGTGAGAGGTCCGTTCTATTTTCATGGTCGAGTATCATCGTAATACTTCCAGCAAGCTGCCAGCCTTCACTGAGCACTGACAGGTGGTTTGACCATTGCGGTGGGGAATGAAATACAGTAGATCATCTAGAACTACAAATTAGATCTTAAAGGGGTTAGAGGCAATCCAAGATAGGGAGGGCTATTGAACATCTTACGGTGGGTGACAAGATTTTTGGGGTCAGGAGAAGTGTTCAGAGTTTTGTACACAAGTAATGAGGTGGGTAAAACATGACATTTAGTTACCCACCTCACATCCATGATGTAGAATGCCCTTGAGTGGCTTCCTCACATCCCCAAATTCCACTGCTGTGCAGGCATCCTCTGTGTACTCAGGAGACCGTGTAGCATTCTGAAGAAATGATATGCTCCTGGCAGCGTTCCCTTTTGAAAAGTACAGTCCCTATAAAAATGAAGTTGTGACAATGCATTGCAGACTGCTGAATAATTGTTCTTTTCCTATTCAGGGAGAAGCAGTGGTACACCCAGGGGAGGAGAGGGCTTCCAGGTTTTGTGGCACCAGGCACATGGCAGCAGTGCCAAAAAAAGTTTAATGAGCACACTCAGTTGGTCAAAGCGAGTGAATGCATCTGCACATTACATCTTTCATCTACCATGTCACACACTTCTCACACTGGTCAATCCATCACAACCCCCACCATTCACCCAGCAGCACTCTCTGACACTCAGGACACATGCTTAACATCTTCCTCTTACAGCTCACCCACAAACACCATCTAATCATGCCAGCTGCGCACACACCTCTCACTGTCTCCACATGCCTCCAACTATTCAGGAATGATGGGCATATCACACAGGCACACTGACACACAGTCAATGCAATTCTTCCCCCTGTTTTGCAAGGGAAGTGGCCCTGAACAGGTGGGGGAGGCAGAAGACAGGTGGAATACCAGCTACAATCAGTGCTCTCTAACACATGGTGCTGAGGATCATGAGCAACAGAGCCAGTGGCACCTGGTACTCTGAAGGCCATCCTGTATGATGGCAAGTTGCTGCTTCATGCACTTTCTCCACTAACTCTTCATTCTCATCTGAAAGTTGCCATGCAATGGAGAATGCCAGTGGAGTGACCATGTGCCTTCCTCTCCACTATCTCTCCTTTTACATCTACTCTGCCCTAATGCTTTCCAGCTTTCAGATAGTCAAGAACTGCCTACTGCTCAACAACTACAGCCTCAGGAGAAAGGCTGAGAGGATGACGAATCATCACTTGATCTAACACTCGCAGCCACCAGCTCAAATACTGGCCATTGGGTACTGTAGAGGTAGTTTAGAGTCAGGATCTATACCTCATGAGTCACCAGATATGAGTGGATTGCAGCCAGGACAGGGGGATAAGTCAGATGGTGTACAACTCCCTTAAGGGTGAGGTCACACACAGGTTCTGCTACAGGGGACTTAGATGAGGAGTTTGTTGGGACAGACAACAGAGGGGCATTGATGAATATGGACAGCAAGATTGTTAGTGCATTGGCTAATCTGTCAAACAGCCTTCAGTCACTGGCTAGGAGCATGGAGGACTCTGGCTTCACCTTTGCACAGGGCAATATGAGGTGTTGAGGCCCATCCTTTCCATCATGGAAGCGTGGGCACCTCCCTGGGAGCACTGCCAAGTGGAGTGTCTCCTGGCCACTATCTCAGTTTCCACTGGAACACAGGCAGTGCAAGCTCAGACAGAGACCATGAGATTCCTGGCTACAGGCATCCAAGTTCAATGCAATTATGGATGCAAATTTCAGTGTTCAATAGGGGCCGTTCAACATTCTATGCTCCAACAGATTAATAGGATTACTGAGGTGCCACATTGGGACAATGCCAGTGGCACTGGGGAACACAAATCTACTGTCATCTCTCAGGATGGCTAAACTCGTGCTCCCACCACCACACTTTGCCAATGCCCTTGCTGTTGCCTCTCAACCAGCCAGCCTAGTCTGTTGCCAACAGCTGAGTGGTGCAGTCAGAAGCCGGGCCTTCTAGGCCAAAAACTACTTGAGCGTGACCTCCAAAACCATCTGTAATCTCCTTGCTGAAAGTCAGCAGCCTTGTACAAGACATACTGAAGCCTTTAGTGTATCACTGTGCAAGAGAACTAGGCCTGGCAAGGACAGTCACACAACAGGCACTAAGTGAACTCTCAAGGTTGATTAATTTTTTTGCATCATTGTTGTATTGCTGGATGAAGTTTTTATTTTAATGTTTTTGCTGTAGGCTTTTATTGAGTGATGTAGACTAAAGAGACTTTTTGTTGGCAAGTCTGAAATGGGATGTTGTGTAAGGAAATGGTGAATCCATGTTAGGTTAGGAAAGTCCTTTTAACTGAAGTGAAGCCTCACTATGCAGTCCCTCTCATTCCATCCACTTGCACGTGGTGCATGTGGTCTCATCTGTTCCTGTTCCTCCTCCTCCTTCCCAACTGGTCTCCAAATCCAGAAGGTTGTGACTGAACCCTCATTATTGTGAAGTAATGGAGAATGTAGCACAGTATCATAAACATGGAAATCTCACTGGCGTGTACCGCAGAGATACACTGAGTGATCTAACTTCCTCCTTGGGTGGTTCCATGGCTTTCATTAAAGGCCCCTCTGGTCTTGTGTGTGGGATGGTAAAACTGATCATGAGCCATGCGTGGAGGGGGTAGCCCTTGATACCAAAGCAACCATCTTTTGCTGCATCTTGGAGGCCTGAAGATGATGGCAGATTGTTCCAGTAATGCTAACATGATAGCGGACACTTAACAAGATGGGTTTCTTGGTGTGGTCATACGCCAACTGCACATTGACTGAGTGGTAGCCCTTGCAATTGCAGTATTGCTCCCCACTGAGGTGAGAGACTTGCAGAGCAACTTATGTTTAGTCAATTTTTCCCTGCACATCGGGAAGCCCGCTATCTTGGAAATCACATGCACCCTTGCATCTTGGTCTTCCCTCCTCAGGGAGAGAGAGGGGAAAGAGATCCCCTCGCCTGTAGAGAATCTCTGTCACTTCCCAGATACTTCCGTGGATGGGAAATTGTGACACATTGCTAATGCTGCCAGTTTATGCTTGGAAGAATCTGGTTGCAAAGAATGAGAGGACAACAGTGATCTTCACAGTCACTGTGAGAGCAATCTTAACCCTGGTTTGAGGTGCCAGGTCTCTGTGAATTAGGCAACACAATTGTCACCATGTCCTTAGTAAAGTGAAGCCTCCTGAAGCATCTCTCCTGGCTCATCGCAACTTAGGACTGATGGCCCCAGAAGAGACTTTGAAGGTAGGGCCTTCCAGGGAGAGCCCTCTTTCTCCTCCCTCCTTGCAGAACTTCCCCTCTCTGCCTCCTCCTCTCCATATCCTGCTCATGTTGCTGAGCCAGTGGCACTGCAACTATTGCACCCATACTTATTTGAGACATTGTAATTTTCTGCCTTTTTTGTGCTCAGCAAAAGCATTCAAAGTCTTTCAGCAACTCAACACAGTGTTTCCAAAAACCTTGCCTCAGCACAACGAAGTCAAAAGCACCTCAGCTGCAACTTGTTGTGTGGTCCTTTAAACAGCCCTGAACAAGCTCCAACATGTTTGTCTATTTCTTGTTTCAAGAGTGAATAAGGAAGGTATTCCCTACACAAACATTGGCCAACGTTAGTACACAGGTGTTGTTTTGGTCCGTTGATCTCGTTCTTTCAACCTCTTTAGATGCGCACATGGGACACACCACTCCAGTTGCCTCATGCCATGTGGGCTGCATGGAAAGCAGCCAGCAATGCCTGCCATGCTCCAACTCAGCAGTTATGGCTGCAAAACATTGTTAGAAACGGCATTAAGCAAATTAATTTTGTGGCCTTTATCTCTGATACATTCTTGGAAATCTCCTTTGAGGACTGGCAGACTTATTCAGCTTTCAAACTATTCTAACAATTAGAAAACTGAATTGCTGCAAATGTACTGAACCAAAAAATCAACTAAATTACTCTAATCTATGTTATGTGATTGAGCTTGATACAGAAACTCTATCAACTGTGCACCCTGCAGTAACCATATCAAAGGCTCATTTTAATCAAACTTTTCTTTCTTACTTCACTTAGCAGCTCACATAACTTTATTATTTCTTGATTATGAGATGCTTCACTTTTTTAAATTACTTCACTATAAAATTGGAAGCATGTGCCAAATGCTACAGAAGCAGTGGCAGTTAAATTAACTTATACTCCTGCATGGCAGGTTTGTGATCTAATGTTTTTCTTACATTATGCACATTTTGATAATGATTCATAATTCTATATAACCATTCAAGATAAACGTGTCAAAACAAATTCTGAAAATAAAGACACATTTCAAAATGGAACTCGTGGCATTTTTTACTCCAGAGAAGTCATTCAAAGCCCCAGTTGTCAGCGTAATTTTATAAGATATTAAGACAACACAAATTAGTGCAATATTGACATTTACCTTGCTTGCTGCTGAACAAATTAGACTGTGTCCCTCTACGTTAAATTGTAGGTAATATTTCAACATGAAATGGTCACCAATAGAAGCTTACCTGCTAAGGGAAATGAAAACAATTTTTCAACACATTAAGAATTCTCGTGCAAATTGTTTTAATAATAAACTATAAGATTATGATAATGAATGTATGAAACAGTAGCTTTTTAGTGAATAGCAATGATTTCTACTTGTTAGCATTGTTGTTTATTTTAATGGCCATCAGTTAAAAGGGTGACAGGACATTATTTTCCCAAAGAGACTAACAATGAATTAGGGACCGAGCCTCACCAAAAGTAATGGCAGCACAATGATAATAATGAAGAAAATAATGCATTAAAGAATGGCAAACCCCCAGGACCAAATGGATTCCATACTGGGTTTAAAGGAAGTAGGTGATAGCCTTGGAGATGCCTTAGCCATTATCTTCCAATGATCTCTCAATGTGGGAACCATTTCTTTAGTTTGGAAAGGTGGGCATCTCACTCTGTTATTTAAGAAAAGTTGACAGAGGGAAACTAGGAAGTTATAGAAGTTATATTATGGTCTAATATCTGTTGTCATGAAATTACTGGAATCTAAAATTAAGCGTAAGTTTAACCGAATACCTTTAAAATTTTCATCTGATCAGACAGACCCAACTCACGTCTGACAGTCCCGATTGAATTCTTTGAAGAGGTGACTGAACACGTGGACAGGGGCATGTCTACAGATGTTATTTATAGGGACTTCCATGAGGCCTTTGTTAAAGTCCCCCATAAGGGACTGTTTGTTGTAGCTTATAGAATTGAAAGCAAATAATTGATCTGGTTAGGAAATTGGCACAGCGGCATGACAAAGAGAATAGGGATAATAGGCAGGTGCTCTAAACGGCAGGATGTGACTAGTCATGTTCCGCAAGAATCTGTGTTGGGGCATCAAATATTCATGGTATTCATTAATGACTTAGATGATGGGATAGAAAGCCTCTCATCCAAATTTGCTAATGACACAAAGATAGTCAGCATGGTATGTTATGCAGATGAAAGCATAAAATTACAAAGAGATATCTCAGGTATACATACAGTTGCTTGCTACTATAGAACTTGAATATTGCTGAAAAGAGATACATGTTGCTGAAGCTTTTCATCTTGCACTTATCAGCGCAAATGCAAAAATGCCAAATTTCAAACTAGCACAACAACTTATATAACAGGAGAAAAGGGTGCTGATCAGTTGCCAAGTTCACTATGACTGGCCAAGACATTGCCATGGAAAAAGCAACAGGGAACTATAGACTCACCAGACCTCAGGTAATTCATAAAAGGTGCAAGACTTGAACATATTCCTTTTGTTTGCAGAGAATGGGTCCTTCTGTATGGATGTGTTGCTTCCAGCAAGTTAAAATGAGCGCAACTGATTATCTTAAATTGGTTGTTAGTGTAGCTATTAATACACTCAGGATTGTCCAGTGAGTGCTGTCCAATTGGGAATCACATTGAACAGTAGACATTAGAGCAGCTACTATATAGTGGCTATGATAGTGGTATTTTTCACTAACAGGATGCTGCTGTCAGTGCAAAAAGACATCCCAACTACTACACAATTGAGCAATGTCATGTATGAGTTTCAGTGCCGGTATGATGCTAAGTATGTGGGTCTTACATCCCAATGATTAGCTGATCGAATCAAACAGCATCTTCCTTCGGTTCTTCATAATAGGCAGAGTACAGACCAAACTAAAGCCTGCGCTTGCAAAACTAAAACAAAACATTTACAGTTAAATGTGATCTTTGATTAAATTTTGCAGAAAAATTAAACGGACTAGGGTTGTACTCCCTGATCAAAGTTTTCAAGATATCGGCCTAAATCCTCTGGTATCTGGACCCTTGGAGATTGGGCATAAAGTGGGAGATTTGTGTCAGGACCCCATGGAAGCCCTGACACACATGAACCGAAATTGCCCAGGAACTTTATCTTCTGATGGGCTGTTTTGCTTTGCCTGGGGCTCTCATGAATGTCTCTAACACTGAGCTCATTTCAGGGGCTTGGGCCAGACACATGGGACTTACCTGGACACTTACTCAGGAAATGTTATGTTGGTTAATAATTTGTCTAACCCAGCGGTTCTCCAGCATAAAAAACTCAGCACCACTACTGACACTCCCATCACCCCACTGACCCGACCCCATTACACCCCCTGACCCAACTCATCCCCTACCCGACTACACCCAACACAACTACTCCCCTACCTGATCATCCCCTGATGACCCAGCTGCTCTCAGCTGACCACCTGACTAAGCCCCGACCAACCATCCAATTACACCCATGCAATTGCCCCCTGACCACCCAACTATCCCCCCAAACTCACCGAGCTACTCCCCAATGACCCAACTACCCCCCCCAATCACAAGCCTGCATCCCTTCAGCCAGTTACCCTGCCCTCAACCACCCAACTATGCCCCCATCCTAACCCAACTAACCACTCATACGCTCATCCATTCACCTACTGACCCACTCATCCATTCACTAACAGACTCACTTACTGAAGACCCAAGACCTTTAAAGACTTTTTTATTATCCGTTCATGGGATATGTGCGTTGCTGGCCAGGCCAGCATTTATTACCCATCCCTAGTTGCCCTTATTCAGAGGACACTTAAGAGTCAGCCACATTGCTGTGTGTCTGGAGTCACATGTAGGCCAGAGCAGGTAAGGATGGCAGATTTCTTTCCCTAAGATATCACTGAACCAGATGGGTTTTTACAACAATGGGCGTTTAATTCCAGATTTTTATTGAATTCAAATTCCACAATCTGCCGTGGTGGGATTCAAATCCAAGTCCCCTATGCATTACCCTGGGTTTCTGGATCCAGTGACAATACCACTACACCATCGCCTCCCTGAATATGACAGCTACTGTCTTTTTCTGTCTTTCTCTGTCCCCAGCCTTCCACACTGTTCCAATGAATTTCAGTATAAACTAGAGGAACAGCACCTCATCTTTTATTTCATTTACGGTTGGCAGCTTGTTGTAATCACAAGAGAAGTGGACAGGATTCAAACATGCAAGAGGAAACTTTTACAGGCTTTCAAAGCCATCGCCTTAATCACTTAGCCACAATGAGCCAAAACATTAGTGAACCAGATGGGTTTTTATAACAATGGGCGTTTAATTCCCGATTTTTATTGAATTAAAATTCCACCATGGCAGGATTCAAACCCAGGTCCCCAGATCATTATCTGGGTTCCTGGTCCAGCAACAGTACCACTATGCACCATCTCCCTGAATATGACAGCTGCTGTCTTTTTCTGTCTTTGTTTGTTCCCAGCCTTCCACACTGTTCCAATGCGAAGTTTACTATAAGCTGGAGGAACAGCTCCTCATCTTTTGATTAGCCACTTTATATCTTGACATAACAAAAAGTTCAACAATTTCAGATTGTAACATCTTCCCTCACTTTTATTGAGCAGCAGTAGTTGGTAATGATCTGCTATTATTCTTTACATCTCTGCTAGACCTATCTTTTCCTTCATTACTTGTCCCATTACTGTCACCCTTTGTCATGCACCATCATCCCATTTATTATTTAATCTCTCCTGCCTTCCTCCAATCACAGACTTTCCCTTTTATTATTTCCCCTTCCCCTGCTTTTGTACTTGCTGAATTCCTGTCATTTCTCCAGATGTAGAACTTTCCAGTTCTGACAGAACTGCTTTTACCATACCCCTTGGTGAGTTTGTTGGTGGAGGGAGGGGGGCATTTAATCATCTTGCACTTATCAGGACGAGTGCAAAAATGTCAAATTTCAAATGCGCACAACAAGTGAGAGTAATGAATGGGGACCTGCAATCTTCCCGACCACACCGCCAATTTTTTCTGTAGTCTTCCCAAAAAGAGGCTGAGACCTCTGGCACCTCCAAAAAATTCTGCCCAGCAACTCTGATTCTCTTTCGAAGATGCTGCTTGATCTGCTGACTATTTCCCATTTCTAGTTTTATTTCATATTTCAGCCGCAGTGTTTTGCTTTTGTACAGGGATACTTTAGGTCATGTAGAAATACAATAATATATCTGCAATTGTTTTATTTTTATCCTGGTATTTTTTGTCAAACTCCATTCCAATCTTTTATGAACTTTATGGTGCATTAAAATTTGCAATGTAACACAAAACAGACTGTATTTTCTGTTTTGCATTGAAAGTATTTGTTGGCACCAGATGATGAATTACTAGTTTCGAGGCACTCTGGATTACCTTTGCAGTTTGTATAATTATTACTAAAGTCCCCTGAGTGTCTCCGTTGACGTGGAAATGAATATATAGAATCTTTCAGAAGTTTCATTAAATTCTTGCCACTGATGTACCCAAAGCATGGAGTTCTACAAAAATGAATGCTTTGAAGCTTTTTTTCCCCTCAATTCTGCAGTAGTTTATTTAGAACCCAGGAAAACATTTCTTCCACAACGATCTGAGAGCTAGATTAAAAATATGTAAATCTGCTCGACTGTGGCACATTTTTCTAACAAAGTTATTACTGAATACTCAGCTGAATAATAAGACAAAATTTAAGGTGATGTCAGCAATCCATCAAAGTTATTTTCCCCTAAAATTGTCAACCACAAATTTTCAAACTGTAACACTGACATAACCTGAATGTGCTTTAAGATACTATTCTTTCCAAGCAATTTAGTTTTAAAAAATCTTTCACAGGATGTGGTCATCGTTGGCTAGACTGGCATTTATTACCCATCCATAATTGTCCTTGAGAAGGTGGGGGTGATCTGCCTCCTTGAACCGCTGCAGTCCATGTGGTGTAAGTATGCCCACAGTGCTGTTAGGAGTTCCAGGATTTTGATCTAGCAACGGTGAAGGAACTGCGAGGTAGTTGTTATTTGTTCAACAAATTTAAGCAAATTGAGCATAACCCTGGTGCATTGATTTAAAGATATGTGAAGAAATGGTGATATTCACACTTTGTACTTAATGTTACTTGCTGGTGCTACTTTACACATTTTTTGTGGAGAACTAAATACACATACACATACAGTGCTGATAGTAAACTGGAAGGTTAACTAATTCTCATCGTAGATGGCTTAGATTATCTAGCCTTGAGACTGCCTTAAATATTGTCAATGAAGATTCCATCTTCATTTCTGTGAATGTGTTCCCATTTTTACAATAAAGATCAAGCAACAAACTGGACAGAATAGTGACCTATTCCAGAACTATTGATTATAGTAAAAGTATTCAGGCACAAAATTCATTCCACACTAATTTCTGGGCATGAGGACTGTGATTTGTGGCATGCCCACATCCGTTCAGATCAAGGTGGGCAAGACGCAAGTTGGTCTACATACTTCATCTACATGATTGTGGGGCAAGTACCTGGGCTTTTGGTGCCAGTCTCCTCAATGGCATGCTGCAGGTGAGCTTTGCACACAGCAGATGGTACCAGTGCCGTTGTTTGATGCTCATGCAGTTCAGGCAGCCTAATTTTGCATAAAAGCTTGCTGCCTCTTAAAGGGAATGTGGAAAAATTGATGTGATGTAAATTGTGGACAAATGCTCAGCAGGGCTTATGGAGGGATCTAGACTGACAGGTGCACCACTGGAGGCATTAGTGGTGAAGGTGGGCAGGAGGAGAAACATTATGGTCCTGCATGGGACCACGAGATTCTCAAGAATCATCCTTAGAAGGGGGTGGGAGCAAATAGGCAGAAAGGTCAACTCCCAGGTCCTGGACCCCTTGGACCTGGCAGCAGTGTCACAAGAGGCCTAATGATCCCATGTGTGGTTAACATCAGAAATAGCTGAATGAAATAGCTGACATGTGAATGAATTCCTCTCCATTATTCTTTGGGGAATTTACCTAACTCAAAATATGAGCTTAGAGATTAATGATATGCTGTTAAAATAAACAGCAAAACAAAACAATTTATGAGGAATGTGCCTTAATGCATGTTCAAAATTTGGACAGAACAAAATTTGGGTTATTGCATCAATGACTTTATTTCATCATTAAACATAAAGATATTAGAATAGCTGTTTATAGAAGTTTGTACTTAATACTACACAATTCAGAGTCCTGATATCAATGATTACTGGGCTCATTGGTTTTCAATTTTTAATGTTATTGATATTAATGAGGGGCACATGTGTTTCAGCCAATACTGCCAAAGCATAAACTAACCTAATTTCACCTCTATGTGCTCATTATGGATGGATATTTAAAGCAACCGGAAAGCATTATGTCGAAATTAAATAGTTTTGTGCTGTGTCAACAGAAAAGAAGGGCATAATTTTCAATTTATTAACACTGTAGCTCTTTGGTGCTTTGCAAAAATAACATTTCCTGATTAATTCAACAATAATTATACAGAAATATTAAAAATATTGAGAAGAACAATGTTCCATCTCATATAAACCATAATGATGATATAGTAATTAAGAATATCATTAAAAAAATTAGAGTAAAGCTGCATTTTCATTGAAGAGTTTGATTTGACCAGCACTCTAATAACAGAATTGGGCATGGAAGAATATCGGGGACATTACACATCATGAATGCCGGCCTCCATGCCCAATCCTGCAATCTGAGCTATTGAGAAACAGGAGTGGGAGAAGTCCATCGTCACAAAGCTTACCACTTGATGCTGTTAAAAGGTGAAGGAATTGAATGGCCAAATAAAAATTGAAGAAATATGTAAATAAAAAATGCAGTTAGAAAGATCTTAGAAATATAACAAACCAAAAATTGCAGAAAATGAAAAATGACAAAGCTAGACTAGATTCAAAGGTCAGAAGTAAGGGAACACAGGTAGCAATGTGGGGATAAAGGTATACCTTAGACATCTAGTGTGGTATAAATTGCTGCTTATATTTGTCCTATGTTGCCTCTGAATTCTGCGGTCTTTTTCCATGCAAGTAATACTCTGCTTTTTTATTCTTCCTGCCAAAGTGAACAATGTCACATTTTCTAACATTTCCCATCTGCCAGATTTTTGCCCACTCACAACTTATTTACACCCATCTGAAAACTCCTTATGTCTTCTTCACAACATACTTTCCTCCCTATCTTTCTGTCATCTGCAAATTTAGCTACCATGTCTTCGCTCCCCTCACCTGGGTATCATCCTGATAGTAACCCTCATCAATGTCAGGGTATTTTCTTGCAAAGTGTCCTGAAGAATGCAAGATGAAAAGATTTGACAAAAAATGCCCTTTTTTCAGCAATATTCAAGTTCTGTACTACCAAACGGCTAAATATTTATTTTGTATAATTTGCAGTAACAACTGCCAATAACACAACTTAACATTGTGTATATCATAACCAGCACAAAAGAATGTAATAAAGAGTCTAAGAAAGACAAGCAATCTATCTTCAGGTCCACAGAGTTCTGCAGCATTTAATCTATCTACAATCTGTTCCCGCACTTGATTAATAGGTTTTTTTGCACAGGGTGTTCTTCTGTTCCATACCATTCTAACTTTCCTACACTCCATGAAAATGGTGATTGATGGATTTTTTGTTTGGCAAGGCTATTAAAATCATTGAATCAAGATGGATAAATGAAGTTAAAGCACAGATCTGCTATGATCTAATTGAATAGCACAACAGGTTTGAAGGGCTGAATGGCCTACCCCTGTTTTTCTATTCCCAATAAGGACTCCTTGCACCTGGTTGGTTCATACTCCAGCAGCTTGCATTTTACAGGAATGGGATTTCACTAATCACAGATCTGCACTCCTTTGGGCATACCTGGGGTTTAACTGCCTGTTGGATCCATTTGAGGTCAGCCTATTTGATCCTGGTGAACCATTGTACAGTCCATTTTGTGTTGGAAGATTACACATTTTACACATGCAGCTGAAACAACAGCATTAGGGGTTATTGAACAGGTGGAAATTCTCTGAAAAAGTTTCAGTAAAACAGCAATAATAGTGCTGCAGTCTCTGGGCTGCTGGGTCTTGATACCGGAATCACTGGCAGATTGCTTGCTTTAAGATGCATGAAAAAAAGATGTTATTTAATTTCAGATGTTTTCTCAACTGTAGGCAAAATGTACACTGCTGAAAGGCTTGAGAATGATAGGTGAGCAGGCCAAACGAATAATGAAGAGGAGCATGTCTATGCATCATAGATTATGAGAAGACATTTGACAGAATGAAGCATTCAAGATTAATAGATGTCCTGCAAAAGAGTTGGAATTAATGATAAAGACTAGTTGGAAATCTACAGAGAATGATAAACAGCAGTAAGCATTGATAACAAAAAGGACATGGATCAAAAGAGAAGGGAGTTGAGGGGCTATTATATTATCTACCTTTTCAACATATAAGACAAATTCATTATGGCAGACAGTGTGAATGTTTCAGAAGTTGGTTTATGAGCAATGCAAGATTAATAAATAACCCAAAGTATGCCACTAATATAATTCTGATTGCAATATAAAAAGAAATAGTTACATAAAGTGAGTAAGATAAATAATAGAACAATGGGATATTGATTAAAACATAAATATTAATAAATCTGTGCTAATTGCAAAGGAAGAGGACCTCCCTGACATTGATATAAGAGTGAACATTAAGGAAAGAGGGCACTAGATTAAATTTCTCACTTGAGTAGGAAGAAGAGACTTGGAATTGTATAATGACAATTGGCTGGGACTTTCCGTGCCAGCTGGCATCAGGCGTGTTCGGTGGCATGAGCGGACACTATGACGAGAAGGCCAAAAATCAGTTTCACAACATCATGAAACCAGCTTGCGATTGTCCACTCCGCCAACTGATGGCAAGCCACTTTTCCCACCATCGGACAGTGGAAACCTCATTGTCATACATCAGCTATCATTATAACACCAGTCCGCCGGACTCACCGCCCCCCTTCCCAACACCGCCCCCACCCCCACCGCCCCCGCCATTGCTGGATCATCCGCCCACATCAGTGGGAAAACACGATGGCCAGGATTTTCCCCTCGGCGATTTGGGGGCAGGGCCCTCTCACTGAAGGGAAGATGATGACGTAGGATGACATCGGGAGGAACCCCCGACGTCATCCCGGTCCCTTTAAATATTCACAACAGGGAAGTTTATTTTCAAAATGTATTGAAAACTCCTGTGTTAGGCTCTGTTTATTACTTCATTATAAAACTGTCAATATTTACTTACAAAGTACTTGTTTCACTTGAAGGTGGCGTAGTGAATGTCAATAATGCCAACCCTGTCACGTAACATTAGCTGAAGAAGACTTCACTGTATTTTAGCCCTGGGAGTATGTGCGTAAACATACAATTGCATTACAAAGGCGTTAGGTGGCAGTACAGGAATATGCACACATTCAGCAGAGTCTCAAAGCAAGGATGAAAAGTACAAATACAGCAAACTAATGGGAATGTCAATGTCTTTACTAAAATTCCTTTCCTAACTGTAGTGTGATTCATACAGTCCCTTTTCCCTTGATACCACCCCTCCAAATATCACTACACATGTCAGTGAGTTGCAATGTTACTGCCTGTCTTATGCTCTCCCTCAGGCTCTCATACCAGGACCATACTTTGAAATACATCTTATGCTCTGTTTGGGGAATACTTGTGGCCAGTCTAGTGCACTTAAACACAAATTTCATTGAAAAAGACAAACAAATCAGAATATTTTCTTAATGGTAATCTGTGGAGGAATAAAAACATTTGGGTGTCCATGCATACAGATCACCAACAGTTATGCACAGTTACAAAAAACAATAAAAATACTGATGCAATATTGATCTTTACCTTAAGGAGGATGTTATATAAAAATGAAGTGCTGTTTTAGCTGTACAGAGCTTTGGCCAGACCCAATCTAGAATACTACATTCAGGTTTGAACTTCATTGGTTTCTTAGGGATATAGTGTGCAGATTCATCAGAATGATAGGCAGGTCACATAAACTTGACTTGAGTTTCGAAAGTTGAAGGGTGACTGCACTTAGGGCTCACTGGTCGAAGTTTCCCAGAACTTCACATGATCCCTGATAGACAGCAGGGGAGGCTATACCCAAAGTTACTACATTTCCTCCCCCTTTAGTTTTTTTTTACAATTTCTATTTACAGAGAAACATTTGAATATCCAACAATATAGGAACATAGAAAATAGAAGCAGGAGTAGATCATTTGGCCCTTCGAGCATTCTCCATCATTCAATATGATCATAGCTGATCCTCTATCTCAATGCCATGCTCCCACTCTCTCCCCATACCCCTTGATGCCTTTAGATACGTCTATCTATTTCCTTCTTAATTTACTTAATTGGTTTAATTCATTAATTCTTAATTTTCAGTGACTTGGCCTCCACAGCCCTATTGGTAGAGAATTCCACATATTCACCACCCTCTGAGTGAAGAAGTTTCACCTGATTTCAGTCCTGCAAGATCTACCCCATAGCCTGAGACTGTGACCCCTTGTTCTAGGCCCCTCCAGCCAGAGGAAATATCATCCCTGCATCTAATTGTCTAGCCCTGTTAGAATTTTATACATTTCAAGGAGATCCCCTCATTCTTCTAAACTCCAGCGAATACATCGAAACTAGGAGCAGGAGTAGACCATTCTGCACTTTGAGCCTGCCTAGTTGGCCCACTCTCTCCTCATACAACAATCCTGCTATCCCAGAAATCAGTCTAGTGAACCTTCGCTGCACTCCCTCTATAGCAAGTGTATCTTTTCATAGGTAAGGAGACCAAAACTGCACACAATACTCCAGGGGCAGGATTTTGCCGTCGGTGAGCGGGGGCGGGGCCCACTCAACGATGTGTAAAATGATGCGGGATGATGTCAAGCGGAAAGCCTGACGTCATTCTGCCCCATTTAAATTTTCAAGAAGGCGGGAGCGCAGCAAAATCAGTTGCGCACCCCCTGACCTGTCAATGGCCAATTGAGGCCATTGACAGAGGTAATTAAGTAATTAAAAGACCTGCCCGTCCAACCTTAAGGTTGGCGGGCAGGCCAGGAGCCCCGGCAGGAACTAGAAAAAACATGAAACCTCATCCACCGATGGGATGAGGATTGATGTAGGGTTTTAAAAAGTTTAATAAAGTTTTGTTGGAAATTATGAACACGTCCCAACTTATGTGATATTGTCACATGAGGGGACATGTAAGGGAATTTTTTTTCTCTATTTTTAATATTTTTAAAAGTAGAGGAGATCTCCCTGAGGCTGTACTTGTTCTCAGGGAGATGAGTCCGCTCTTTCGTGTGCACTCTCAATTTTAGGGAATCCCCCCCCCCGCTAGCCGCCAGCAAAGGGAGCGCATAGCTTAATTGGCCCACCAGCACAAAATGGCGTTGAGGCCTTCGATTGGGTCAGCCCCGCCCGCCCGATGAACGGAAAATTCAGCCCCAGGTATAGTCTTACCAAGGCCCTGTATAGCTGCAGTAAGACACCCTTGCTCCTGCACTCAAGTCCTCTTGCAATGAATGCCAACGTACCATTTGCCTTCTTAACAACTTGCTGCACCTGCATACTTGTTTTCAGTAGTTGGTGTAAAAGGGCACCCAGGTCCCTTTGTACATCAACATTTCCCTATCTATCACCAATTAAATAATACTCTACCATTCTAGTTTTCCGACTGAAGTGGACAACGTCGCAATTATCCACATTATATTGCATCTGCCATATATTTTTCCACTCACTAAACTTGCCTAAATTGCCTTGAAGCCTCTTAATATCCTCTTCACCACTCACATTCCCACCTTGTTTTGTGTCATCAGCAAACTTGGAAATATTACATTTGGTTCCCTCATCCAAATCATTGATATATATTGTGAATAGCTGGGGCCCAAGCACTGGTCCCTGTGGTACCCCACTAGTCACTGCCTGCCATTCTGAAAAAGTCCCATTTATTCCTATTCTCTGTTTCCTGTCTTCTAACCAATTCCCAATACATGCCAATATATTATCCCCAACCCCATGTGCTTTAATTTTGCACACTAACCTCTTATGTTGGACTTTATCAAAACCTTTCTGAAAATCCAAATACACCACATTCACTGCTTCTTCCATATCTATTCTGCTAGTTATATGTGCAAAAACACTTCAGTAGGTTTGTCAAACACGATTCCCCTTTCATAAATCCATGTTGATTTTGTCTAATCCTGTTGATGTTTTCGAAGTGTCCTGTTATTACATCTTTTATAATAGACTCTAGCATTTTCTTTACGACTGATGTTTGATTAATTGGTGCGTAATTGCCTGCTTTTTATTCCCTGCCTCCTTTTTTAAATAGTGGCGTTATACTTGCCACCTGCCAATCTGTTGGGACTTTTCCAGAATCAACAGAATTTTGGAAGATGACAACCAATATTCCCATGGCCACTTCCCTTAATATCCTGGGATGTGAATTATCAGCCCTGGGGATTTATTGGCTTTCAGTCCCATTAATTTCTCCAGCACTTTTTTTTAGTAATACTAATTTCCTTCAATTCCTCCTTCTCACTAGACGCTCGATTCCCTAGCATTCCTGGCAAGTTATTTGTGTCTTCCTCCATGAAGACAAAACTAAAGTAGTTGTTTAATTACTCTACCATATCCTTGTTCTCTATTATAAATTCTCCTGTTTTGGACTGTAAGAGACCTACATTTTTCTTCACTAATCATTTTCTTCTTACATACTTGTAGAAGCTTTTACAGCCCTCTTTTATGTTCCTTGCAACTTTACTCTCATATTCTATTTTTCCACTCATAATCAATCTTTTGGCCCTCCTTTGCTGAATTCTAAACTGCTCCCAATCCTCGGGCTTGCTACTTTTTCTAGCAACTTTATTTGAATTCTCTTTGGATTTAATACTATCATTAATTTGTTTTTGTGCCAGAATGGAATGTATAACTGCTGCAATGCATACATTCGTTCCTTAAATATTAGCCATTGCCTATCCACCATCATGCTTTTTAATGAAGTTCCCCAATCTATCTTAGCCAACTCATGCCTCATACCTTCATAGTTTCCTTTGTTTAGATTTAGGGCTCTAGTTTCAGATGGGACTACTTCATTTTCCAACCTAAGAAAGAATTCCTTCATGTTATTGGTCACTGTTCCCTAATGGACCTCACAAGAAGATTATTAATTAACCCCTTCTCATTGTACAAAACCAAATCTAGGATAGCCTGATCCCTAGTTGGTTCCTCGATGTACTGGTCTATAAAACCATTTTGGACAGACCCAAGGAATTCATCTGTCACAGTATTATTGCCAATTTGGTTTGCCCAGTCTATATGCAGATTAAAGTCACCCATGACTACTGTAGCACCCTTGTTATATGCATCTTTAATTTCCTGTTTAATGCCATCCCCTGCCTTACCACTACTGTTTGGAGGCCTATAGACAGCTCCCACTAATGTTTTCTGCCACTTGTTGCTTCTTAGCTCCACCCAGACTGATTCTACATCTAGATTTTCTGAGCCAGTATCCTCTCTTATTACTGCATTGATTTCATCCTTAACTAACAATGCCACGCCATCTCCTTTTCCTTTTTGCCTGTCTTTCTTAAATATTGAATACCCTTGGATAGTCAGTTCTGAGCCTCGGTCATCCTGCAGCCATGTCTCCATAATCACAATCATATCGTACCCTTTTACATTTATTTGCGCTGTTAATTCATCTACCTTATTGCGAATGCTCCGTGAATTAAGATACAGTGCCACTAGACTTATCTTTTTACACATTTTTTTTGTACTGTGGGGCCCTATTTGCTGCCAGCCCCTGTTTCCTCTGCCTTCCACTTATGCTTTTTACTTTTCTGTTTTTAATTTCTCTCTTTGTTTCCCTCTCTTTTGTCTCCCCACTCAGATTCCCGCCCCCCGCTACTCCAGTTTAAACCCTCCTCCTCAAAACTAGTGAATACCTCTGCAAGAATATTGTGCCTGGTTCTGCTGGGGTGCAACCCATACAGCTTGTATAGGTCCCACCTTCCCTAGAATCAGTCACAATGCCTCAGGAATTTAAATCCCTCTGTCCTACACGTCTCTCCAGCCACGCATTCATCTGGCCTATTCTCTTATTCCTGATCTCGCTAGCACGTGGTACTGGGAGTAATCCTGAGATTACGACTTTTGAGGTCCTGCTTTTTAATTGATTTCCTAGCTCCCTAGATTCTGCTTGCAGGACCTCATCCTTCTTTTTACTTACTTAACTGGTACCAAAATCGACCACAAGCTCTGGCTGTTCACCCTCCCCCTTTAGAATGTCTGGCAGCCACTCAAGGACATCCTTGTCCCTGGCACCAGGGAGGCAACATACCATCCAACAGCATATACATATATATAACTTCAGGTGATTAAAGATCAAGTCTCTGAGGTGTTCTCCTTTTATGACTAGAGCAGCATAGCTCTACCACTTGAGGTTCCTCAACAGGTTTAACAGGATCTGGAACTGCAACACGAGACACATCATTAGAAAGTGGCAGTTCTAGGTTTGGCAACTCTATAGAGATATCGGGCATGTCTATTTTAGGTCGATCTGTCACCTCAGGAATTGACAGTTCGACCAGCGGAATAGCTGGTTGTTGAGTCTAGCACAAATGTGATTTACATGCTTACAGGTGATTCTATCTTCCACTTGAACTTGGAAAGATAATGGACCAGCCTCTGAGACAATGGTTCCAGGAACCCAACAAGGTCCACTTCTGAAATTTTGCACGAATACCATTTCACCTACACTGAATGTGCAAGCTTTGCTTTGTATGTTATGGTACAATTTTTTGGTAAGCAAATTCCGCTCTACCTTCCTTTCTAAATTTGGAAACATCAGGCTTAACAGTGTATGTAGGCGACGTTTCATCAACAATTCAGATGGTGTTGAACCCTTAGTTGAATGTGGCACTGTATAACTGAGAAGAAAGTGAGGTTCTAAGGTAATTTCTGATAATCTTTTCATTCCAGATTTGAAAGTTGCACAGCTCTCTCAGCTAAACGATTACTAAGGGGCTGTTTTAATATGTCTGATTCCATTCAGATTCATGAATTTCTGAAACTCTGTGCTGGTAAAGGCTGTACCATTATCAGAAACAACGACATCAGGTAGACCATGTATGCTAAAACAGTGACACAGCTTCTCAATAGTTGTGCTCAATATTGGTGATTTGATTTCATATACATCCACCCACTTAGAATGTGCACTGACAATCAATAGAAGCATGGCACCTAACAATAGTCCCACATAGTCAATATGTAATCTAACCCAGGGTTGACCAGGCCACTCCCGTGAATGCAGGGGAGCTGAAACAGGCAACTTCTGCTGTTGCTGACAATGAGACAATGCTTGATCATGCTTTCAATGTCACTGTTAATGCCTGGCCATCAGACATGGCATCACACAAGCATTTTCATCTTTGATATGCCTGGATGCATACTGTGAAGCTCTGTTAAGAGTGGTTCTCTACCTTGTGATGGGACAGCAACTCTTGATCCCCACAACAAATTTCCATCTGGAGAGCTTAACTCTGTGTTTCTGGCATGGAATGGTCTCTAATCTTCAGGTGCAGATGAATTTGATCTTCCTTGCAACACAACATCCCTGACTTTCACCAATATTATACCTCTGTTTGTTCAACGGGTGAAGAATCCAAGAAATTCAGTAATAACACAACTTCTTGTGGAACTGGAGCATGAAAAATGCTAAAAATAAAAAACTGCAGACACTGGAAATCCAAAACAAAAATAGAATTACCTGGAAAAACACAGCAGGTCTGGCAGCATCGGCGGAGAAGAAAAGAGTTGACATTTCGAGTCCTCATGACCCTTCAACAGAGCTAGGGCAATACATGAAAGTATACTAACACACAGTTAATGTCAGAGCCCAACGTTGTATTCTTGATGAGGCTATTGGCAGAATGACCTTATCCTCACTGAATAAACCTTAATGGTTTGTGGTCCAATACAATGGTGAAATGTCGTCCATGTAGGTACTGGTGAAATTCTTTCACCCCGAATACCACCAAGAAACCTTCCTTTCCTAGCTGGAATAACCCTTCTTGGCTGTGGAGAGAGTACTTGAGACATAGCCAATGGGCCTTTCTGATCTATTTTCCATTCTATGTGATAACACGCCTTCTAAATAATAAGCAGAGGCATCACATGTTATTAGCAACTCTTTCAATGGGCCGTAGTGTACCAATAAACACGACAAATGCGACAGTTTGTTAACTTTCACATAGGCTTCTTCCTGTTGTCAATTCCACGACTAGTAATGATTCTTTTTTAACAACAAGTGCAATGATGCCAACACAGTTGATAAGTTAGGCAAGAAGCGGCTAGAGTAATTGATCATACCCAGGAAGGACTTGAGTTTGATTACATTGGATGGTGAGGGTGCATCTTTTATTGCCCGAACTTTCTCTTCTACTAGATGCAAACCCATGGCATCCGTCCTGTGACACTTGAAAAGTGCATTTTTCCTTCTTTAACTGTACACTGGCTTCCATGAACCTTTTTAGCACCTTCTCCAGGTTGGCCAAGTATTTGGTCTCAGTTGGCCTTGTGATCAGAACATCATCTATGTATACTACCACTCGGGGAAGTCCTTGTTAAAGATTCTCCATTGTTCTCTGGAAGATAGTGCATGCAGACGATATCCCAAAGGGTAGGTGAGTGTACTGATAAAGACTTTTATATGTGTTAATTGTCACATATCCTCTCAACGTGTTATCCAGTTCTAAATGTTGGAAGGCATAGCTCATATCCCATTTTGTATAGGACTTGCCTCCAGCCAGCTTTGCATATAAGCTGGCCATCCTTGAAATGGGGTGTTTGTCTAATTTTGTTGCCTTAGTTACAGTCAATTTATAGTCCCCACAAATGCATATGGTTTGGTCAGGTTTAACCACTGGAACTATGGGTGCTGCTCACTCGGAGAACTGGACAGGTTGGATGGTGCCCAATTTTTCTAACCAGCACAGTTCTGCATCCATCTTCTCCTTTAATGCATAAGGCACAGGTCTGGCCTTAAAGAAATGTGGTGTTACCCGAGGATTCATAAATATCTTGGCCTGCACATCTTTTAAGTTCCCTAATTCATCCCGAAATACCATGTCGTATTTCTTTAGCAGTTCAGGAACTCCTCCTGTTTTCAGATGAAATATCTCAAACCAGTCAAGCTTGATTTTCTGTAACCAGTGAGGGCCTAAAAGACTGGGTTTTTCTCCTTTCACTATTATCACAGGCAGCTGGGCCGTCTGTTGCCTATAATTGGTACTGTGGTGATGCTTTTTACCTGAATAGATTCTCCAGTGTATGCCTTTAATTTAGTGGTTGCCTGCTCCAGGTTTATTGGCTGTCTATGTTCAGTAAGGTATTTGAAAGTGTGCTGTCCCATCACTGTAGTTGAGGCACCCGTATCCACCTCCATTATTAGTGGTTTCTCGTTAACTTGGATCGTGACAGTGATAGGTTTGGTTTTTACAGCAGTGACCTTATAGGGGATAAATGTCAGTGTTGGCAGCTTCAGGATCTGCTGTATTTTTTAATTCAGTCATGTTAGTTTGCTGCTTTACGGGCTGTTTCGGCTTTGCTCTGCATTGCCTTACTACGTGACCTTTCTCCTGACAGTAATTGCATTCTGCCTCCTTGAATTTACAGGTGTCCTGTCCGTGGCCATCTCCACGTCTATAACAAATTAACCTTGAAGTTGCTGCTGAAGTGTTTCTGCTCGGCCTTCTCATGTTTCTAACAGTGGACATTGCCTCTCGATTCGATGCTGTGGGTCTGGTTTTGGCGCCACGCTCAGGAGCAGGTTCTCGCCCCACTCCAGCACCTTGTTGTATGTGTTGCAAAGCCTGTGAGTCTCTCGCAGCACTTTTCATGGTGAGGGTGATTTCTAGGGTGCAATTAAAGTTGATGTCAACCTCAGTGAATAAACGGCACTGAATGGCATCATCCTGAACTCCACAAACTAATCGGTCCCACAGCATCTCATTTAATGTGTCCCCGAAGTGGCAGTGTTCTGTCAACTGCTTAAGGGCTGCTATATAGGTTGTGATGGACTCTCCTGGGGCCCAAACTCTGGAATTAAATTTAAAATGCTGCATTATTACGGATGGCTTCAGTTGGAAGTGTGTTTTCATGAGGTTCACTAATTTATTATAGGCCTTAGAATTGGGCGCATTCGGGGCCATCAGGTTGCGAATGAGATTGTATGTCTTACTGTTACATACACTCAAAAAAGGATGGCTTTCTGCGGTAATTTCATTTGTTACAAAATAAAAACCAAGGCGCTCTAGATACTGGCACCAGTCTTCCATATTCACAACATAAGGATCGATTCTACCAAAGCGGCATGACTGGTGAGAAGTCTTTTCTTTCTCTTAAGATTCAATGCACTCATGGTAACATAAAAACTGTCAGGGACAGCTGCAGAGAGTCTTGAAAAGGTGGACACCATCGACTCCAAGTGATGCCTAGCTGAACACAGATATTGAACCCCAGTATCTATCTTTGAGAAGGAGAATATCAGAGATGGATCAGCAACTTTGTGAGATACTGACAGATGTGTCACACGTATTCTCCACAGAGGATGGAGGAGTTCAGGTTGATCAGTTGTGGTTTGGTGGCATGGGCATTTGTGAGAATGTTTGCATGGAGAGGTTGACCGGTCCCATTAAGCTTCAAGCAATGTTCTCAGATGAGTTTAAGTAGGCCATGACCACGACCATGCAGAATTTGGATGATAAAATGCTTGAAGCCTTAAAAAGGATGGCAAAGGCCTTATTGCTGGCCTTACCTCACTGGTTGCATCAGGCCAGTCTTCAGTAGGATTGTTGGAGTATTGGTGCACAGATCCAGGAGAGGAATGAGAGCAAAATAGAACATGTAAATGGGAATTCCACTCAGAATGCTCCCAATTCTTACATATTTAACCCTACTCAGCTAAAACTTGACAAGTTACCTCATCACCCAATGGCTGAATCTGTTCCTGCATAGATGCAGGTGGAGCAGTCTTTGGTTGACTTTTAAGCGCTCTAAAGCCTAAAGAGCATAGCTAAAATTATCTCATTGGTGAGGGCAATAATTTAAGTAGATCCTCTCCCTCTGCAGAAGCCATACAAGATGCACCACGTAGAAGCGATGGGAAGCTTAAGTTAAAGCAATTGTAATTCACCATTGTTTGCACATGAGTATTTGACAAATGCAATGTTTGTAATGTTTCTTTTTTATCATATAATGCAACAGGTAAGTTATTTATTAGTATTACTTCCATGTCTTGCCCTTTATTGGGCCCTGAGTATCATTTTCACTTGCTCTTTCACTTCTTTCAACATGAACATACAAACATAGAATTAGGAGCAGGAGTAGACCACTCAGCAACTCAGTCCCTCAAGCTTGCTCCGCCATTAAATAAAACCATGGCTGATCTGACTTTAACCTCAACTCTACATTCCCACCTACCCCGGATAACCTTTCGCCCCTTGCTTATCAGGAATCCATCTAGCTCTGCCTTAAAGAAATTCGAAGACTCACAGCCCTCTGGGTCTCCGTCTTAAATGGGTGACCTCTTATTTTTAAACAGTGTCCCCCTAGTTTTAGATTCTCCTGCAAGAGGAAACATCCTTTCCACATCCACCTTCTTAAAATCCCTCAGGATCTTATATGTTTCAACTAAGTTGCCTCTTGCTCTTCGAAACTCCAGTGGATACAAGCCTAGCCTGTCCAGCCTTTTCTCATAAGACAACACTCCCATTCCAGGTATCAGTCTAGTAAACCTTCTCTGAACTGCTTACAACACACTTACATCCTTCCTTAAATAAAGAGACCAACACTGTACACAGTACTCCAGATGTGGTCTCACCAATGCCCTGTACAACTGAAACATAACCTCCCTACTTTTGTATTCAATCTCCCTCGCAATAAATAGTAACATTCTATTAGCTTTCCTAATTACTTGCTGTACCCGCCTACTAACATTTTGCAATTCATGTACTAGGACACCCAAATCCCTCTGTAATTCAGAACTCTGCAGTCTCTCACTGTTTAAATAATATGCTTCTTTTCTTCCTGCCAAAATGGACAATTTCACGTTTCCCACATTATACTCCATTTGCCAGACCTTTTCCCACTCACTTAACCTATCTATATCCCTTTGTAGCCTCCTTATGCCTTCTCTTCACAACTTACTTTCCTACCTATCTGTGTGTCATCAGCAAATTTAACAACGATCCCTTCAGTCCCTACATCCAAGTCACTTATATCAATTGCAAAAAGTTGAGCCCCCAGCACTGATTCCTGTGGCACACCACTCATTGCATCTTGCACAACCAGAAAATGATCCATTTATGCTTACTCTGTTTCCTGTTAGCTAGCCAATCTTCTATCCATATCAATATGTTACCCCCTCCACCATGAGCTTTTATTTTCCTCAATAACAAATGCTTTCCAGAAATCAAAGTACAGTACATCTGCCAGTTCTCCTTTATCCATAGCGCATGTTACGTCTTCAAAGAACTCTAATAAATTATTTCCCTTTCACAAAACCAAGTTGACTCTGCCTGAGTGTGCCTTGAATTCATCTAAGTACCCTGCTATAACATCTTTAATAACAACTTCTAACATTTTGACTTTGACAGATGCTAAGCTCACTCACTTGTAGTTTCTGCTTTCTGTCTCGCTCCATTTTTGCATAAAGGAGTTACATTTGCTATTTTCCAATCTAATGGTACCTTCACCAAGTCTAGTGAATTTTTGAAAATTAAAATCAACACATCAACAATCTCACTTGCCACTTCTTTTAATACCCTAGGATGCAGCCAATCTGAACCTGGGGACTTGTCAGCCCACAGCTCTAGCAATTTGCTCAGTGATACTTCCCTCATGATTAATTTTCTTGAGTTCCTCCCTGCCTTCCATTTCCTGATTTAGAGCTATTTCTGAGCTGTTACTTGTATCCTCTATAGTGAAACCCAATGCACCTCCTTATTTTCTATTATTAATTCCCCAGACTCACTTCCCATTGGACTAACACTCTCTTTGTTAACTCTTCTCTTTTTTCAATTCCTATAGAAACTTTTACTATTTGTCTTTATATTTCTATCTAGCTTTCTCTTCTCTAATTTTTCTCTCCTTACTAATCTTTTAGCTATTCTATGTTTTTTAAACAAATTCTGCCCTATCTTTTGACCTACCAGCCATCTTTTCACAATTTTAAGTTTTTTTCTTTAAGTTTGATACTATCTTTAACTTATCTTAGTTAACGACAGATGGCAGGTCTTCCCTTTGGAATCTTTCTTATTGGAATGTATCAATTTTGTGTTTTCTGGAACATCCCCTTAAGTGTTTTCCAATGCACCACTATTGACCTATCCCTTAAACTAATTTGCCAGTTCAATTTAGCTAGCTTTGCTTTCATGCCTTCACAATTGCCCTTATTTAAGTTTAAAAATATTAGTCTTAGACTCACACTTCTCTCCCTCAAACTGAATGTAAAATTCAATCGTATTATGATCACTGCTGCCTAGGGATGGCTTCAATATGAGGTCATTAATTAATCCTATCTCATTGCACAACACTGCACAATAAGCGGTGTGCCACAGGAATCAGGATATCCTGCTCTCTGGCTGGTTCCAGAATGTGTTGTTCTAAGAAACTATCCCAGAAACATTCTGTGAATTCCTCCTCGAGGCTAGCTTTGCCCATCTGATTTTTCCAGTCTATATGAAGATTGAAATTCCCCATCATAAGCACTATACCTTTCTGACAAGCTCCCAATGTTTTTTTCTTTTATAGCCCATCCTACCATGTGGCTAATGTTCAGGGGCCTGTGCAACACTCTCGCAAATGTTTTCTTGTCTTAATCATTTCTCATATATGCCCAAACAGCTTCTAGTTTCCTGATAAGTCATCCACCTCTATTGTGCTAATACCATCATTAATTAACAGAGCCACCCCTTCACCTTTTCCTAGTTTCCTGAACTTCCTAAATGTCATGTGCCCTTTAATATTCAGGGCTCAATCTATGTCATCCTTTAGCCTTGCCTCTGTAATAGTTATCAAATGATACTTATTTATCCGGATTTGCACTGTCAGTTCATCAGTTCATGCTACAAGCATTTAGATACAGACCTTTTATGTCCATGAGACCATAAGGCCATAAGACGCAGGAGCAGAAGTAGGCAATTTGGGCCATTGAGTCTGCTCCACCATTCATTGAGATCATAGCTGATCTGATAATCCTCAATTCTATTTCCCTGTCTTTTCCCAAAATCCTTGATTCCCTTACTGATGTCTTTCACAGCCTTGAATATGCTTAAAGACCCAACCTCTACTGTCCTCTGCAGTAAAAAAAAAACAGATTCAATGCCCTCTGAGAGAAGAAATTCCTCCTCCTCTCTGCCTTAAATGTGTGATCCCATACACTGAGATTATGCCTTCTGATCCTAGACTCTCCCACAATGGGAAACAACCTCTCCACATCTACCCTGTCAAGCCTCCTAAGAATATTGTATGTTTCAATAAGGTCATCTCTCATTCTTCTAAACTCCAATGAGTACAGGCCCAACCTACTCAACCTCTCCTCATAAGAAAACCCTTCCACTCCTGGGATCAACCTCGTTGGTCTCAGCCTTCTCTGGGCTGCCTTCAATGCCAGTATATCTTTCTTTAGATAGGAGGGCCAAAACTATTCACAGTATTCTAGGCGTGGTCTAGCATGTCATTTTATTATTTTTGTAACCTCTAGGCGTATCTGCTGATTTACTTTTAGGGCAGAATTTGACACCCCGTCACGGTGGGTGTGGGGCTGTAAAATGCAGCGAGCCATTCAAAAGTCAATTGACTTTAGCAAGACTGGAAAATTCCACCAGCAGGAAGGGGCTGTAAGATTCTGCCCTTAGATTTGTACTCTCTGCCCCTTCCTGTCATGGTCTGTTTATCATTTCCCATGTTCACACCTTCCTCTCTTGCCTTGTCTCTACTCTTTGATTTACCATATCTTCCTAAATTTGATCCCTTGCCCCCACTATTTAGTTTAAAACCCTCTCTACTTCCCTAGTTACATGGCTTGCTTGAACACTGGTCCCAACGCAGTTCAGGTTAGACCATCCCAACAGTACAGCTCCCACTTTCCCCAATACTGGTACCAGTACACCACAAACTGGAACCCATTTCTCCCACACCAACTTTTGAGCCATGCATTCATCTCTATAATCTAATTTTCCCTATGCCAATTTGTTTGTGCCTCAGGTAATAATACAGATTACCTTTGAGGTTCTGCTTTTTAATTTGGCACTTGGTTCCTCATACTGACTATGCAGAACAACTTTCCTTGTCCTAAGTTGTTGGTATCTACATGGACCACAATGACTGGATCCTTCCCCTCCCACTGTAAGTTCCTTTCCAGCCCTGAGCCGATGTTCTGAACCCTGGCACTGGGTAAGTAACACAGCTTTCTGGACTCTCACTCTTTCCTGCGGAGAACAGTGTCAATCCCCCTCACTGTATTGTCCCTTACTACCACTAGATTCCTTTTTTGGTCCCGGAGCTTGAATGGCTTCCTGTACCATGGTGCCATTCCCACTCTGCTCATCCACCCTACAGACCTCGCTTTCATCTACACAAGTTGCAAGCACCCCAAACTTGTCTGACAATTGCAACATCAGAGGGTCTTTCACTACTGTTTGCCCAGTCCCTTTACCAGCCTTACTCATGGTCACACACTCCTGTCCCTCACTGCTGACCAAAACAGACAACCCTATTCTAAGAGATGTGACCATCTTCTGGTACGAAGAGTCCAGGTATTTCTCTCCCCCACCGTGATGTTGTGCAGTGAAGCTTGGCTTGCAGATCAATTATTCCAATCTGGAATTTCTCTAGCTGCTTATACTTTCTGCAGATGTGTTTGCCTTGGATTGCTTTGGCATACAAAACACCCTACATTCCACAGCTGCAACACAGCACCTGTTCTGCCATTGTTACTTATATAGTTAATTTAATTTAATTACTTTCTTAATTAACTTAGGATAATTCCCATGTATACAATTTACTGTACCTATGAAATGCTACTGCCACCTATAACTAAGACTTACACATTTCTTAATTACACAGGTGATAGAGGAGGTTCTATTAATATCCCCATCCTCAATGATGGGGGAGCCCAGCACATCAGTGCAAAAGATAAGGCTGCAGCATTTGCAAAAATCGTAAATCACAAGTGCCAAGTGGATGATCCATCTTTGCCTCCTACGGAAGTCCCTAGCGTCACAGATGCCAGTCTTCAGCCAATTTGATTCACTCCACATAAAGGCACCTGATACTGTAAAGACTATGGGCCCTGACAATATTCTGGCAATAGTACTGAAGACTTGTGGCCAGAATCTGCCACACCCCTAGCCAAGCTGTTCCAGTACAGCTACAACATTGACATCTAACCAGCAATGAGGAAAATTGCCACGGTATGTCCTGTACACAAAAAGCAAGACAAATCCAACCCAACCAATTACTGCCCCAGCAGTCCACTCTTGATCATCAGCAAACTGTTGGAAGGATTCATTAGTGCTATCAATAATCTGTTCACTGACACTCAGTTTGGGTTCTGCCAGGGCCACTCAGCTCCTGACTTCATTACAGCCTTGGTTTAAACATGAAGAAAAGAGCTGAACTCTAGGGATGAGGTGAAAGTGACTACCCTTGATATCAAGGCAGCAATTGACTGAGTGTAGCATCAGGGAACTCTAGCAAAACTGGAGTCAATGGGAATCAGAGGAAAACTCTGCACTGATTGGAGTCATACCTAGCACAAGGGAAGCTAGCTATGGTTGTTGGAGGTCAATCATCTCAGTTCCAGGACATCACTGCAGGCGTTCATCAGGGCAGTGTTGTAGGCCCAACAATCTACAGCTGCTTCCTCAATGACCTTCTTTCCATCATAAGGTGAGAAGTGGGGATGTCCGCTGATGATTGCACAATGTTCAGCACCATTCACGACTCCTCAGATACTGAAGCAGTCCATACCCACATGTAGCAAGACCTGGACAATATCGGGCTGACAAGTGACAAGTAACAATCATGCCACACAAGTGCCAGGCAATGACCATCTCCAACAAGATAGAATCTAACAATCGACCCTTGATGTTCAATGGCATTACAATTGCTGAATCCTCCACCATCAACATCCTGGGGGTTACCATTGACCAGAAACTGAACTGGACTAGCCATATAAATACTGTGGCTACAAGGGCAGGTCAGAGGCTAGGAATGCTATGGTGAGTAGTTCATCTTCTGATTCCCCAAAGCTTGTCCATTATTTACAAGGCACAAGTCTGGAGTATGATAGGATACTCTTCACTTGCCTGGATGAGTGCAGCTCCAACCACACGCAAGAAGCTTGACACCATCCAGGACAAAGCAGCCCACTTGATTGGCACCTCATCCACAAACATTCACTCCCTCCACTATTGATGCACAGTAGCAGCAGTGTGTACCATCTACAAGATGCACTGCAGAAACATACTAAGCCTCCTTAGACAGCACCTTTCAAACTCATGACCATTACCACTTAGAAGGACAAGGGTATCAGATGCATGGGAACACCACCGCCTGGAATTTCCCCTCCAAGCTACTCACCTGACCACTTGGAAATATATTGTCATTCCTTCACTGCCGTTGGGTCAAAATCCTGGAACTCCCTTCCTAACAGCACTGTGGGTGTACCTACAAGACATGGACTGCAGCAATACAAGAAGGCAGCTCATTACCACCTTCTCATGGGCAGTTAGGGATGGGCAATAAATGCTGGCCCAGCTAGCGAAGCCCACATTCTTTGAATGAATTTTTAAAAAGTATGTATTTTAGGTTTTTAAGGTTTTTGTTATTTTTATTTATAGATCTTCTTTAACTCTGTTGCCCTAAGCTGGCTATTAACACACTGTCCCTTTCACCAAGCCCTAACCGGCCAATCAACTTACTAGTTTCCTGTGATATCAGAGTTGTTCTTTCACTCAGTTTCTTCAAACTGAGCATGCACTGGCTCACAGCAGCTGAAGTGGTATCTTCCACTGCTCCTGACTGTCTCCCATAGGTCCGCACTGACTCCCAGGTAGGTTTGGCCACACTCCAATCTTCGTGTTTTATTCATAGGCACTCCGCTACTTCTGACTGTCTACCACAGGTCCACTCTAACCTCCAGGTAGGCTAGGTCAGTACATGATTGGAGCCATTATGTGGAAGTGCAATAGGAGTATGCATGATTGTAGTACTGCTTTGTACAAAGGAGAGCAGCAGGAGGTTGTTGTGATGGGAAGTTGTGGTGGTGGCTTTTCTTTGTTATTTATTCCCATTGAAACTGAAGTTGCTGAACTTTAGATTTAAGAAGGTATCTCTCACACTGTGGGTAGCAATGCATATGGCTGGCCTAGTGATTGCTGCCTCATCTTTATGTTGCTCTTTCTTCTCTTTTTTTTCAATGTTCTCCACTTCAGAAAATGCCTATTTAGTTCCTTGTGCCTCCACCACCTGGAATCCTCTCTGCTGCACCAGGAACATTCTCATGGGTGAGTACTGAAGAGAACTCCAAAACCCATGTAGGCAACGGAAGCAAATGACATACCTGGTGTTCATGTGGACCTTGCTGTAATGTTGCTGTATCTTATTGGTGGGGCTTTTTGTATTATTTATTCATTCATGGGTTGCTGGTATCACTGGCTAGACCAGAATTTATTGCCCACCCCTAATTGCCCTTGAGAAGTTGGAGGTGAGCTGCTTCTTGAACCACTGCGTTCCATGTATTGCGGGAGCATCCACAGTACTGTACAGTGCTAGATTTGCCCTTGTTGTTTCTGATCCCTAGGCCAATGCCATGTGGTTCCTTTTAGACTTCATAGTAGGTTTGATACAACTGAATGGCTTGCTAGGCCATTTCAGAGGGCTTTAAGAGTCAACCACATTGCAGTGAGCCTGGAGTTACATGTAGGCCAGGCCAGGTATGGTCGATTTCCTTCCCTAAAGGACATTAGTGAACCAGATGGGTTTGTATGACAATTGAAATTGCGTCATGGTCATGATTACTGAGACTATCTTTTAATTCCAGATTTATTAATTGAAATCAAGTTCCGCCAGCTGCCATGGTGGGATTTGAACCTCTGAGCCTAGATTGAAAGAGGTATCCCCTTGTCTCCTATGAGCCAAACTTTAATTCTATTTCCTGGAAGGAATACATCTGGAATGTTGGACTGCCCCAATATTTGTCTATCATGACAGCTCCCAGGAAATCTGGCATGAGGGAAAATCCAGTTCAGACCAGTTTTCCCAGTTTTTACTGGTATTCCATTTTAAGGTATACAAGACCAGTTTGGACCAGTATTCTTATTTCCCTGTTTTTATTGTTTTTTTCCTTCTGGGACAGACCTAGATAAACTTCTTGTGATTACAGGTATAGATCAATAGAGTAATATCCTTGCAGGTGATAAATACTCCTGCTGGCTGTGATGTTCCTCAGATTGTAATCTTTGACACAATACACCTGTGGATAGCTAGAGAAGCAAATGCAATTGGTTGCCCATTTTGGCTATTTTAATCACAGGGGAATTTACCATAAGTCATTGCCCTAGCAAGCGACCCATTAATGTCCTGCCTTATGCAGCTATTGGCAGGCTTCTGAAAGACCTCATACATGTGCCCATTGGCTCACCGGAAGGAGTCAAAGCCAAAGAAATAATGAGCATGCTAACATTATTAGCAGTGGGCAGTACATGGCCATGAGTTCCAGCAAGGAATAGCTCTCCTGAAGGGGGCTTCAAATGTCAGTGCCCACATGCCACACAAATCTAAACCTGTGGAAGTACTGCTCTTCCTAGAGTTCTAGGAATTTGAGCCTCTCTACAGATCCCTTCAGTACAGGAAGTACCTCCTGCAACCTTGGTTCCTCTGTAGCTTTTCTCTGTCATTCTCCACTTTGCTGTTCTACAGCGCTCTCTTCTGCACCTCTCTTCTGTATCCCTCTGTTCTGTGTACCTCCCCCTTGTCCACCACTTTCCTGTGCACCTCTCTCTGTCCACCTGTCCCCTGCACCCCACTGTCTTGTAATCTCCCACCTGTACACCCCTCTCCACCCTCTCTCCAGGGCGCCTCTCTCCAGTGCACCTGCTAATCTCATTATAGCACATTGCTGGTGTAAATTGTGATATCCTTTCATGTTCTATGTACCATCAAATACAGCCATTGCACCTCCCCACCCAACCCCGCTGATGTTCATTTGAAGAGCTGAAAACTTCCCACAACCACTATGCTGACATGAACTTACCATGTACAATTTGCCAGAGGGAACCATCAAAGCAACAACAAAACTTACTTCCTTTTCACTGACAAGCTTTTTGAGCCATGTGCTGTGGCATAAAATTCAGTGTGTTTTTAATTCAATTGAAAATCACTTCATTACAGTGTTCTAATGATGATTTACCTGTCCTAAAGGCAGCTCCGACTCTAGTGAGTGGGTTACTCACACACAGCCAAGCACGAATCAGTTAAACCTGGAAGTGGGTGCGCTGGAGCCAGGTTGACGTCGTGCTTCAACTTTTCACCTGACCCATCTATTCCTTGGGCTTAAAATTCCCCTCAGTATTTCACCGGTGGGTCACAAAGATAGCATGAACATGTTGTTCGACTAGAATGACTTCATTAAAAACCACATGGAAAAGCAGAAATAGTGAAATATTTATTCGGTTATGGTGAAGACTTTAAAACTCGCACAAGACATTAACGCTGATGAGTTATCTAGTGAAAACCACTCAAGGTTTCTGCTATGTATGCTGTAGACAGGACATCATTTTCAGTCAGACTAATCCATTTGCCAGTTGCCTCTGATTTCTCAGTAAGCTGTCTTCTTAAACTTTTGAACATGATGACAAAGTTTTTATTTTACTTGTTTTTATTCATTCACGGGAAATGGGCTTCGCTGGCTGGGCCAGCATTTACTGCCCATCCCTAGTTGAGCCTCGAGAACATGGTGGTGAGCTGTGGTACACCCACAGCGCTGTTAGGGAGGGAGCTCCAGGATTTTAACCAACTAAAGTGAAGGAACAGCGATACATTTCCAAGTCAGGATGGTGAGTGACTTAGAGGGGAACTTCCAGGTGGTGGTTTCCCATCAAACTGCTGCCCTTGTCCATCTAGGTGGTAATGGTCATGGGTTCGGAAGGTACTGGCAAAGGAGCCTCGGTGAGTTCCTGCAGTGCATCTTGTAAATGGTACACACTGCTGCTACTGTGCGTCAGTGGTGGAGGAAATGAATGTTTGTGGATGTGGTGCCAATCAAGCGGGCTGTTTCGTCCTGAATGGAGTCAAGCTCCTTGAGTGTTATGGGAGCTTCACTCATCCAGGCAAGTGGGGAGTATTTCATCACACTCCTGACTTGTGCCTTGTAGATGGTGGACAGGCTTTGGGGAGTCAGGAGTTGAGTTACTTGTCACAGGATTCCTAGCCTCCGACCTGCTTTTGTAGCCACAGTATTTATATGGCTAATCCAGTTCAGTTTCAGGTGAATGGTAATCCTCAGGATGTTGATAGTGGGGGATTCAGTGATGGTAATGCCATTGAACATCAAGGGGTGATGGTTGGATTCTCTCTTGTTGGAGATGGATATTGTCCAGGTCTTGCTGCATTTGGACATGGACAGCTTCAGTATCTGAGTTGTCGCAAACGTTGATGAATATTGTGCAATCATCAATGGACATCCCCACTGTTGTCCTTATGATGGAAAGAAGGTAATTGATGAAGCAGCTGAAGACGGTTGGGCTGAGGACACTATCTTGAGGGATTCCTGCAGTGATTTCCTGGAGCTGAGATGACTAACTTTCAACAATCACAACCACCTTCCTTTGTGCTAGGTATGACTCCAACCAGCAGAGCGTTTTCCCTTGATTCCCGTTGACTCCAGTTTTGCTAGGCCTCCTCGATGCCAAACTAGGTCAATGCTGCCTTGATGGCAAGGGCAGTCACTCTGCCCTCACCTTTATAATGAATCTTTTAGGCTATAAGAACCCAGTGGAGCTTGGGAAGGATGGAATACTTGGAGTGTTGGCAATATACAAGCAAAATATAGTTCACACATTGCTGGATAAGTTGTAATTTGTAACTGGCTTACCAAAGGTTCAAGAAACAATTGGGAGAAGTTGTGTACAACTCAAAGCTCGCAATGAAAACCCACTCCATTTTATGAACAAAAAGGGCTTTCATTTATCAGTGTGCCAGAGATTGAAGTTATCTTAAAGTGCAGCAGACTTCAGTGAATGTGTACTCAAAATCATTTCTTTGATCTATGTTATGTCCTGGTAATGAGTTTTCTTCAAGAAGAACATTTGTTTCTGCTCTGAACCACAGGAGACAATTTTCATCCCTGTTGTTAGGTAGGTTTTTTTTTATTCTTTACAGGATGTAAGCTTTGCTGGCTGGGCCAGCATTTATTGCCCACCTCTAATTTCCCTTGAGAAGGTGGTTCTGAGCTGCTTTCTTGAATTGCTGCAGTCCATGTGGTGTAGGTACACCCACAATACTGTTAGGAAGGGAGCTCCAGGATTTTGACCAGTGACAGTGAAGGAATGGCGATATATTTCCAAATCAGGGTGGTGAGTGACTTGGGGGGAATTTCCAGGTGGTGGTGTTCCCATGGCCTGAATTTTACCCTTGGTATGCGGGCACGATTGGTTGGTATGCGACCGGTCAGGAAGTGGGCCGCCACTCGCAAATTTCACACTGGCTGGCCAATTAAGGCCCTCCCAGCATGAAACTCATCCTCCCAATGGTCGGGAAGCAGAGGGCAGGGGTGGGAGCCTGACAGCCACTGGGTCCAATGACGACATACACATGGTGGCAAAGCAGAAGCAGTTAAATATTTAGTCAGTTATGGTAAAGACTTTATAACTCACTCAAGACATTAACACTGATGAGTTATCTAGTGAAAACCACTCAAGGTTTCCTCTTGTGTATCTTCTGGACAGGTCATCATTTTCAGTCAAACTAATCCATTTGCCAATTTAAACCTGCACAGGCAGCTCCTTGAAGGATGACAGAGAAGAACGTATCTTCTGCATTGTGAACACTGAAGAAAAGGCATCAAGTCTGGCTGGAGATGCCAGGCAGGAGGACAGGTCGGATGGGCACTCAGCCCACTGGTCTTTGGATGAGTGCCTCGTGATACTCCTAGAGGAGGTGGCTGCCAGGAGGAAAACCCTTGTCCACAGAGATGGAAGGAGGAGGCCACCGCACCTAACAAAAAGAGCTTGGAAGGAGGTGACAGTGCAGGTCAGCATCCACGATGTTGTGCGGCGCATATGGGTCCAATGACACAAAAGGTGTAACGACCTGCTGCGCTTGGGAAGGGTGGGTACCGTGTTGGCATAGATCAGTGTGTTGAAGTGTTAAGGTTTGGCCATTCCCCCCCCACCGTGGAGCTCAGGGGTGTTAGAGTCTGAGTGCCAACTGTCAATGACGCTGGAGCTGGCCAAGGGGGTAAGCCCATGCTGCTTGGACTGAGTGCCTTGCAGCTCGAGGACCATGACTCAGATGTGCCCTGCAAGGTGTTCCTCAGGTGGGGTTAGCCAGGCTGCAATGGTGCTGAAGGTAGAGAGTGGACTAACCTATGGTCCCCTGTCCTTTCAGGAGAAGACGAGTCCAAAACAATATTGAGAGGTTGTGGACTGGCAGACAACCTCCTAAACCTATCCAGATTTGAGCCTTGGAGCTGGAGAGGCGCCACACACCTCGGTCAATCAGCCACAGAGGGCGAGGTGTTAGATGGAGTTAAGAGTGCAGTGCACAGAGGTGAGAGCTTCAGAGGGTGCAAACATTCTTGTGTAGTCCCATCATTGAAGGGAGCTTCAAAACTGGATTCCCCATTGATCATTGAAAGGCGATGGCACCATGATGCAGGTCTCCATTGTCTCACCAGGGCGCCTGCCATGCACAGTGACAGTGTGATGACTTAAGCTAATCACATGTTGTTGTTGTTATCCCTTAGATTCACCAGCACGCACTCAATTGCAGGACCCTGCAGAGCCACCACTGATGCCAGAGGACCGTCAGGCTTCACATGCACCTGTGTCACACCCGCTCCCTGAACCAGGCACCAATGCAGGAACAGCACCTCGGAGGGTGTTAGATGCTCGGCTAGAATGTTGGAGCACTGCGGTGAGGGCACTTCACACACACTTGAGGAGCAGGCGGAGGCAGAGAGTGCCCAGGGCGACGGCAGTCAGAGGACTGCTGGAGACCAGGATGATGCTCAGTCGAAGGCAGATGATGAGCCTCTGAGGTCATCTATTAGGTGGCAGATGCTGGATGCCCAGCAGCATATGCGGGAGGATCTGACAGAGATCCATGAGGGTATGTTGTGGAGGAGTCCATGCGGAGCATGAGCACTGTGTTGACCCTCAAGGCCAAGTGCACTGCCTCCTCCATTGAGAGGGTGGCAACTCTCATGGACATGCAGCTCCAGGAACAGAATCAGGTGTTCCTGAGGTTGTGCTGGAACTTACAAGCTCTCATACAGGCAATGGCCTCAGGTGCTCAGTGCCAGTATGGGAGATGGATGAGGCACCCAGCATCCCAGCTAGGTGCCCATCCATCAATGGCAAGCATGGAGGTTCAAACCAACCTCACACTGGCAGACAAGCTGAATGTCACATCTGCGGGATCCTCTCAGGCGCTCTGGGTGACAGCAGCAGCTCCTCCGCCCCTCTGCCAGTGACCCTGGCATCTGATGAGGCTGCGATGACTGGAGAGATGCCAGCCTTGGCACTAGCCGCTTCCTCACAGGTAGGGCCAGGGCAGGCTTCATTGGCCAGAGGACGAATGCCAAGGCCATCAAGGCCAACAAAACACCAGAGTCAGCAGAAACAAAAACTAAAATTGCTGGAAAAACTCAGCAGGTCTGACAGCATCTGTGGAAAGAAAGACAGAGTTAACATTTCAAGTCCATGTGACTCAAAATGTTCTGAAGAAGAGTCATATGGACTTGAAATGTTAACTCTGTCTTTCTCTCCACAGATGCTGTCAGACCTGCTGAGTTTTTCCAGCAATTTTAGTTTTTGTTTCAGATTTCCAGCATTCACAGTATTTTGCTTTTACCAGAGTCAGCAGGCTGCCTCCAATGCTGGTGCCGGTGAGGGATTGACGGTACTAACACATAGCACTCTCAAATGTAATTTTAAGCCACCATAAGCACAAGAGGATCTGGTCCCTGATCTTATGTTGTGTGATGTTTTGTTTATACTTTCTGGCCTGGGAATTAAGACCAGAGAAGATGATGTTAATTTTTTAGGATTGTCAAAAGGAGATAAATTTTGTTTTTGTCTTAATGGCCTAAGTATGCTTCACCTTTTTTTTTTGGTGCAAGATACACCAATGTGTAATACTGGACATGAGTGCCTCTAAACTTTATTGCACAGGCATTGAGTGGACTTTGGGTTCAAATGAAAGGGTCATTTCAGACATCCAGGATGGAGGCAGCAGCCCTTGCTGGGAGCAGATCTTTGGCAGCCTAGCTGAAGGAGCGTTGGTTCAAGGGGTCCCTGGTGTCCCTGCCTCGCAGAAGGATACAGAGGTCTGCCTGCATGCCCTCAGCATTCTCCTCACCTGTTCCCCTTTTGACTGGATTCATCCTTTGTGGCCTCTGGAGCTGCATCAAGATCCTCTTCCTCCTGTGGGACCCCCTTGCCAGTGCCAGATTGTGGGGAGCGCAGCATGCAACCACTCTCAGTGACACCTGCTCTGAGGGGTATTGCAGTGCACCTCCTTAATGGTCCAGGCATTGGAAGTGCATCTTCAGAAGAGGTATGGTCTCTACCACCACACTTGTGGGGGCATGACTCCTATTATAACCCTGCTCTGCCTCTGTTCTTGGGTAGCTGAGAGGCGTCATGAGCCACCTTTCCAAGGGATAGCCCTTGTCACCCAGCAGCCATCCATCCAGTCAGGCTGGAGCACTGAATAGGCTCGGCACCTGGGAGTGTCTGAGGATATAAGCATCATGGGAGTTGCCAGGGTACCTTGCACAGTCTTGTAGAATCAGCATCCTGTGGTCACACACTATCTGGATGTTCATGGAGTGGAAGCCCTTCCTGTTGACGAAGGCACCAGGCTCACCTGCTGGCGCCTTGATGGCCACATGTGTACGTCTATAGCACCCTGGATGCGGGGGAAACCTGCAATCGCTACCCTGATGAACTCCTGCAGTGATATCCGGGAACTGAGATGATTGACCTCCAACAACCACAATCTTCCTTTGTGCTAGGTATGACTCCAACCAGCAGAGAGTATGGGTGATATCAGTTTGGAAATGGGAGTGCCTGAGTGCCCCCATGCCTGTTGATGTTAGAACCAGTGCCATTTTGAGGCCTTGAATTAAATCCAGCCTCTTCACGGGAGCTTTATTATCTAATGAAATTCCTGTGATTCTATCAAGATCCCGATGCAATTTTGCAATCTCAAAGTGCCAAACATGCACTGTGTGCACTCAGCCTAGTGGTGCTGGGTATATAGCAGCCTGTAGCAGTTAACACAATTTTAAATGTTTAAGCTTTCAATCTTAAAGGGACTCCTGCAAGATGGTCCATTTTATTTTAAAGGAAATAAATGACTTACATGAGACTAAGAAGAATATAAATGCTTCTTCTGGCTGCACAACAATCATCTTCCCAACCTTTTCTCACCACATCCCTTGCCCCAATTTTTTTTACTTACCTATCCGTGTTCCACTCATGAGTGAGTCACTAAATCCCATCCCCTCCCTGAATGACAAGCAACTCCAAATATGCAAGCAGCTCGGATATGGAACTTAAATGTAGCCCGACCATGGAAATGATCCAGCCCCTGACTGCTCCTGCCCAATGGAAGTCATCACTTCAAAAATCACCCTCAGTGTTTCAGAGTGTACTAAATACCTTTTTATCATTTATCGTCAGTGCACTGCTGAAGTGGCTAAAGTACAGGAAGCAGGCTCTCAGGTTATGACCTCACCTCCATTTTCTCCTTATACTGTCAATTTTTTTTTACAATGGTACAATATAGGATGTCATTTAAATAAGTTCCAGCATGGAAGAAAAGGTCAGCATGGAAGCAATGACTTGTAAAATGTAATAAGGGCATGTTATATGAGATAAGAAGGTGCTGAAAGCACTGGAAGTATAGTTCCTAGGGCTGAATTTTATAGAGTGGGATAGAGCCAGATGGTGGGCAAAAAAAATCAGCTAGAATCCTTCCATTGGAAAAGCTCCAAAGCACAATTACTGTTACAACACAGCAGAACTTCAATTAAACTCATTGAGCTAGTACTCAACAGTGATTTCAATGCAATTGACTTCAATTTTATGGAATTCCGCATACTGTACAAGGGGATCATGGACCTTCAGATTCCCAACTGGTTAAAACTGGTGGCATCAAGGCAAGCCTTCAGTGCTGCCTTAGAAGCCAGCCATTTTGCCTTAATTCATTTGTGGTTGACCTGAAGTGGAAGAAAGGAGGGCGGAGACCATTGTCGACCTGTGGTGGAGGGCTTCTAAGAGTCTGTTGGTGGGCTCCCGACAAGCGAAACAAAGGGGCTTTGCCACTAGTGCAGAAGGGGAGGGTCCCATGGGAGGTTGATTCCAAGTGCATGAGAGAGGGAGACAGCACCTGCCATGGTACTCATACACCCAGTGTTCTTGGACCCTCATGTGGATGAGGATAGGTGAAGAGGGTGGAAGCACCAAGCGCTGGAAGTTCCATTGCAGCAGCAGGAGCAGTAAGACAGCCATCCTCTCCCTGGGCAGAGGGGAGTGACAGCAGCTGTGCAAAGAAAGGCTTAAGTGTGGCCAAGAGACTCTGGTCCTCTCGAGTGCACCCAGGCACTCAGATGTCGGAGTGACAGTGTCAACAAAGACTCAAGGGAGACCTTCACTGACTGATGTGCCATGCTGCAGATGAACTGAGATCTGTGGCCTCAGTAGACACCCAATGCCACATCCGGTCCTTCCCAGGGATCCAGAGGGGACATTCACTGGGTGTGCCAGGCAGCAGACCATCACTGCATCAAGGAGCTGACCAATGCCTTGTTCAAGAGGGCCAGCAACTATGGCCAGGACAGTCAGGCCATTCATTGCTGGATTCTCCTAGGTGCAAGGTGTCATCACCTGCAGGCATTTGGCCATCAAGGCTCCCATAGGCCAGGCAGTGGCCTTCATCAACAGGAAGCACTTCTTTTCCATCAGTATCCAGGTGGTTGTTCCTGGGGGAAATCTACTTACTAAGAAAGTCCCAGGTGCCACAGCCATTCCAATCCCCTGCACATATTCAGGAATTGATCCTCTGGGACAAGGGATACCTGTTTAAGAGATGGCTGCTCCCACCTGTGAGAAACCCTTGCACTACAGCCAAGGATAGCTACAATACCTGCTACAGGCCCATCTTAGCGACTATCAAGCAGGTCATTGGCCTGCTGAAGATGAGATTCAGGTGCCTGGACCAATCCGGTGAAACCCTGCAGTATATCCTAATATACTTAATCCAGCACCGCAAAGGAGGGAGGCCTTGCATAATAAGGACCTTGTTGATCACCACTTCTCAGCCAATGAGGAGGATGTGGAAGAGGGGGCAGAGCAGGAGGGACAGGATGATGAGTCCCTTGAGCAGGGGCAAGGAGCATTGAGTGACACAGAAGGGCAGCTCAGACAATCTCATTCACAGAAGAAAAGGGTTGACGTTTCAAGTCCTCATGACCCTTCAACAGAACATTCTGTTGAAGGGTCATGAGGACTCAAAAGGTCAACTCTTTTCTTCTCCGCCAATGCTGCCAGACCTGCTGAGTTTTTCCAGGTAATTTTGTTTTGGATTTCCAGCATCCGCAGTTTTTTGTTTTTAATCTCTTTCGTATCTGCATCTTGCATCCATGATGCCCTTTCAATATCTTGACATAAAGACATGCTCATGTTGACCGGATATCAATTCCTTCCCATTGTGCTCCATTGCTGAACACCCGCTTCTCCACGTACATTGTCGCAGCTGAGAATAGGACCAAATCTGGCCCTGTCCCTACACTGGGAACCCAACAAGGGAGCACTGAGGTAATGGCATTAGACAAGGCAAAATAAATACAGGAACAATCAACATTTAAAACTGAAATACTTTTGTTGGAACATCTTCTCAGATCCTAATAATTGCAAAGTTTGAACACCGGTGAACACCTGCTGCAGCTGACTGCTCTTCCTAATGTGCTTATGAATACTTCTATGATGTGCAACCCTTATGTCTGCAGCTGGAATGAAGGCTGACTGCTAATGGGGCTGCTCCATTGCCTGCGTTGCAACCGTCCTCTGGCTGTCTGAGTCTTGGAGGATCCCGGGATGCTGAGTGGTCCTGTACAGATGGAGGACCACATCCTGCCTTTGCAGTTACTAGTGTTGATGGCAGAGGGGCTGAGAAGCCACTGTCCACAGTCAGAACAGCCTGACAGAAGCCTTCAGATGCAGAATGCAGTGACTCCTTATCCCGTGAAAGGCGCGCTTGTAGCTCCTTACTGATTTGAGAAGGATGAGGAACTGGTAGAGATTTTAAGCATCTTATCCCCCTCTTGCTTTGGCATTGCAGTGTTGAGCTCGTGGGCTAAGTGATGGCATGTAGGTCTGCACACACTTCCTGCATTTACTGACTGATCTGCTGGATCTGACTCCCCATGAGCATTGTCAGACTCTCCATGGAGGAAGCCATGCATGCACATGCCTGAGCCTTGGCAACATTCATGGCCTGGATGGATTCCTCCATAGTTTGCACATGGCTGACCATAACCTCTGGCAGTTCTGCCAGACATTCCCTTCCGTCAGGCTGTACCTACAGCATATTCTGTGTAGCCAAATCCAGGGGCCCGTCATCAACCTTGGGCTCAGCATGGGCCTGACCTCCTCTAGTCCTCTGGCTGTCATTGGCCTCAGCTCTCACAGCCTCTATCAGCTGCTGGGACATGTGTGTGAAGTGTTCACCATCTTGTGACCCTGACAATAATCATGAATACATGCATGACCACCAATGTAAGAAAATCTGCAGTGCTAGAAGGCATGAGCAATGCTGTGAAGGTGCTCTCTCTAAGGATCTCTCTTCCTCCATAGAGGTAGGCTGCAGGCCTCTGGTCTCAGTGGCTGCCTGTCCTCCTGGAGTGCTTAGACCTGCATGAGAGAACACAAACAGTTAGGGGCTAAAGATTTCACATCTCCTCCTCCCATCCATGCCTGATGTAGAACTCCATATGTCCAGTGGTGGACATATAAGCTCAATGTCCTGCTCCCATATCCCTTAATTCCCTGAGAGACCAGAAACCTGTCTATCTCAGACTTGAATGTATTCAGTGATGGACCATCTACAACCCCCTAAGGTAGAGAATTCCAAAGATTTACAACCCTTTGAGTGAAGTAATTTCTCCTCATCTCAGTCCTAAATGATCGGTCCTTATCCTGAGACTGTGTCCAGTGTTATAAATTCCCCGACCAACGGAAACAATCTCTCTGCATCCACCCTATCAAGCCCCCTCAGAATTTTGTTGATTCCAATGGGATTGCCTCTCGTTCTTCTAAACTGCAGGGAATATAAGCTCAATTTACTTAGCCTCACATCATACGGCAACCCCTTGTCAAGGGGACCAATTTAGTGAACATTCACTGTACCAGCTCCAATGAAAGTAGATCTTGGCTGGTCATTCTCTTCCCATGTGATGATCCATCTCACATTGCCAGTTGCAAGCCCTGACAAGGAGAGTGGTATGTCGGGGCGGATCCTAGTGGAGGAGAGGAGTCCATTAACCATGTTTGCAGCACTGCAGTCAAGACTAGGGGGTGACCTCAAGGCTGTCCACATCCTCTGCTATCTTTGACCAGGCTTCTTTGACACTCAATAACATTACCATCAGGCTTCCTTGACATTCAATGGCATCATCATCGCTGAATCCCCCCCTATCAACATCCTGGGGGTTAGCATTGACCAGAAAGTGAACTGGACTAGCCATATAAATACTGTGGCTACAAGAGCAGGTCAGAGACTAGGAATCCTGCAGCAAATAACTCACCTCCTAACTCCCCAAAGCCTGTCCACCATCTACAAAGCACAAGTCAGGTGTCTGATGGAATATTCACCACTTGCTTAGATGAGTGCAGCTCCAACAACACTCAAGAATCTTGACCTCATCCAGGAGAAAGCAGCCCACTTGATTGGCACCCCATCCACAAACAATCACTCCCTCCACCACCAATGGACATTAGCAGCAGTGTGTACCATCTACAAGATGCACTGAATAAACTCACCAAAGGTCCTTAGGCAGCACCTTCCAAATCCACAACTGCTATCTAGAAGCATAAGCAGACACGTGGGAACACCACCACCTGGAAGTTCCCCTTCAATCTACTCACCATCCTGACTTGGAAATATATCGCTGTTCCTTCACTGTTGCTGGGTCAAAATCTTGGAACTCCTTCCCTATCAGCACTATGGGTGTACCTACACCACATGGGCTGCAGCGGTTCAAGAAGGCAGCTCAGAACCACCTTCTCAAGGGCAGTTAAGGATGGGCAATAAATGCTGGCCTAGCCAGCAAAGCCTACATCCCATGAGTGATTTTTTTTTTAAAGGCAGGGGGGTGTCTTCTTGAAGTCCCTAGGAAAGGGAAGCTCCTGCCTTTCCCTTGCAGCCTGAAGGGGAACTTGCAGGCAGACATCACTAAACCATAGGGCCACCTGGGGCCTTTCCTCTACCATGCCTCCTGCACCTTCCTGGCCGTCTCATTGACTTCCCGGCTCAGCTGCGAGCCTTGCGTTGGCTTGCTCAGTTTTCAGCCTCCTGGTTTTAGGGAGCGGTCCTCCACAGTTAATGAGAACACTGGTAAATGATTTCTAAAATGTTGGAACCGGAATTAAAGGTGCAGGTTTAATTATTGCTTGAGATTTCCCTATCACCTGACATGTGTGACATGATGGGAGGTGGTGGCATAATGATCATTGAATTGGTAATCCAGAGATCCAGAGTAATGCTCACAGCAGAAGGTGGAATTTGAATTCAATAAGTACCTTGAATTAAAAGTCTAATTATGACCATGAAACCATTGTTGATTGTCATAAAAACCCAACTGGTTCACTAATGTCCTTTAGGGAACAAGGGCAATTAGGGATGGGCAATAAAAATTCTGGCCCAGGTAGTGATGCTTGATGCTCACATCCAACAAATGAATAAAATAAAATAATCGGAAGTTTGTACCAAATTTTAGCAGTGTGGTTGCTCCATTGACTGAACAAGAAATCTCAATGGACACAAGAGTGTCAGAATGCATTTGACAGTTTAAAAACTGTGTTGACTACTACACCAGTTTTAGCAGCATCCAAGCAGTTTAAGTTGACTATTGATGTCAGTGATCTGGGCATTGATGCTGTTTTGTTACAAAAAAATGAAACAGGTATTGAAAATCCGGTAGGATATTTTTCATGGAAGCTGAATGTACATTAGAAAAGATACTCAATGATCGAAAAAAGAATTTGGATCTTCTAACTCCCACATGTGCTTGCTGACCGTAATATGGCACAACTGCGCGATGACTTCAGGATGCACACCCAATGTTTTCTCATGTGAGTTTAAGTTGGACGCGCACCTGCTCCTAGAGCATAAAATTCTGACCTTGGAGTTTTTTGAGGATGTTACTAACTGAATTGATAAAATGGAGTTGGTGATACCGTATTCTTGGATTTTTAGAAGGTTTTTGATAAAGTTCCACACAGGAGGTTGGTGAGCAAAATTAAAGCATACGGGAAAGGATGTAATATACTAGCATGGATTAAGGATTGGCCAACAGGCAGACTACAGAGTGCAGGAATAAACAGTGCATTCTCACATTGACAGGCTGTGACTAGTGGGGTACTGCAAGGATCAGTACTTGGGCCCCAGCTGTTCACGAAACATATCAATAATTTGAATGTGGGGACCAAATGTAATATGTCCAAGTTTGTAATAACACAAAGCTAGGTGAGAATGTGTGTTGTGAGGAAGATACAAAGTGTCTTCAAGAGGATTTGGACAGACTTAGTGAATGGGCAAGAACTTGGCAAATGGAATATAATGTGGAAAAATGTGAGGTTATCCACTTTGGTAGGGGGACAGATGTGCAGAGTATTTCTTAAATGGTAAGAGATTAGAAAGTGTAGCTGTACAAAGGGACCTGGTTGTCCTTGTCAATAAGTCACTGAAGGCTAACATGCAGGTGCAGCAGTCAATTGGGAAGGCTAAGGGTATGTTAGCCTTTATCGCAAGAGGATCTGAGTACAGGAGTAGCAAAGTCTTGCTTCAATTGCATAGAACTTGGTTAGACCTTTGCTGGAGTACTGTGTGCAGTACTGGTCCCCTTACCTTAGGAAGGATATTATTGCCATAGAGGGAGTGTAACAAAGATTCACCAGACTTGTTCCCGGGATGGTGGCACTGTCCTAGGAAGACAGATTGGCAAAACTGGGCATGTATTCACTATGATTTCGAAGAATGAGAGGTGATCTCATTGAAACCTATAAAATACTTAAAGGGATAGACAGGGTAGATGCAGCTAAGACATTTCCCCTGGATGGGAAGTCTAGAACCAGGGGGCACAATTTCAGAGTAAGGGAGAAGCCACTTATGGCCGAGATGAGGAGAAATTTTTATACTTAGAGCGTTGGGAATCTTTGGAATTCTCTACCCCAGAGGGCTGTCGAAACTCAGTCATTGAGTGTGTTTAAAGTCGAGATTGACAGGTTTCTAAATACCAATTACTTAAAGGGATATGGGGACAGTGTGGGAAAAAGACATTGAAGTGAATGATCAGCTATGATCGCATTGAATGGCGGAGCAGGCTCGATGGGCTGAATGGCCTACCCCGTTCCTATGTTCCTATGTCACTCACTGAGAGAAGATGAGTGAGAAGTATCTCAAAAAGTAACTCTAGTTATGTCCTAATGTCTATAACCTTGTAAATAGTGATATAAATGAAGTTATTTTGAAATTGCCTCCACAAACACACAATAACAGACATGGGTGGCCCAAATGCCCTTATCACAACTAATGACCACTTAAAGACCACTTCCTGCCCCAGGTGCAATTTCTCAGTTGGCATACGGAGGAGGCCAGTGATGGGGGGGGAAACCCAGCAGGGTAGCCTGATCGATCCTCAGGCAGGAAAGGGGGAGCCTCTTTCACGGGATCAATCAGATGGCCATGGCAGCTCTCAGAGGTGGGGCACTCTCCCTGCATGGATGCAGAAGGACCATCTCCAGTCAATTAAAGATTCTTGGAGTATTAAATGGCTGCAGTGCAGCCATCGAAAGAAAAGGTGAGTTCCTCATCAACCTTTTTCGATGGTGGTGGCGGGAATCCCTGACACACGTTAAATGCCGCCTAATGTTATTTATTTATAAGGAACTACCTCCTTACCTACTGTAGCTTCAGTTGAATATATAGAAACTATGTCACTTGTTATATTTGACTGGACATTCTTAATGTGTTAAATATTGGACAGAGCAGGATGGCTTGTCATTCAACATTGATGCAAATACAATTGTTGCGATACCAAAAAGAGTTGAAGATATCAATCATGATTTGTGACCAATTAACTGAATATAGAAATGATTACAATTTAAAAATACAAGTTGAATTTTCAAAAGCTGACCCCAGCACAACCAGCAGTAAATAATCTTTGCCCCGTCACTAACAGGTCCGACAATCAATACAGAAAGACTTTAATGAGTTGCTTTTCTATAACGTCCATGTATATCAACACCAACTTGTCTGTGTCTGTAACCCTATGGCTGTAATTTTATAACAACCCCCCAGGGGCAGGATAGCAGGCTTAAATTGGGTGGCATGGCAGTGGCGTCCTGACTGTCGCCTACCCGCTCTCAACCACCCTACTGTGATTTAACTAGCAGCGGCAGAAGAGATGGGCAACCTACTCACCCTTGGGCCTATTGAGGCCCTTAAGTAGCCAATTACTGGAGGGGTATTGGCACCAAATGCCCAGGCGACCAGGTGAAACCTGGTGGACAGCTGGCTGGACAAGATGGAGGGAGAGGGTTGGGCAGGGGTTGTCTCCTTTTCGGGCACCTTGTGCCCAATGGAGACCTCCCTCCACCAGGTAATTCTCATCCCTGGGTTGCCCTTCCCATTCCATCTTGACAATCCTGGGCCCCTTGCTGGGGCCTACCAGGCTGCCTCTGACGAGATCATAGACTTGCCTTTAAGTCCAAGCTCTGTTGGCATCTCCTCCTCGAGATTGCCTTCAGTCCAAGTGGTGGTCACCACTCCCGGTCGTGCTGCTGAGGCAAAAGTGCTGCCAGCCTTCTGATTGGCTTGCAGCTCTGGGAGGCAGGACTTCCTCTCCAAAGAGGACGGAAGGCCTGACTTGACACAATTAGTGGCCTGGTGGCTGTAAAATGGTGGTTGCAGGGCAGAAGCAGGTTCGGCAATGGCTTTTACCTTGGGGTCTGGGTGTTGGGGGTGGTGGGTGTTGGTGTCAGGACCTGGGACCAGTATAAACTTCAACCCTTTCTGTATATCAATGGGGATGATTTTCAACATTGGCAGGTTGGGGAGGCAACATGGACAGCTGTGGATAGGACATCTATTGTACATCCTACCTAATTATCCTGCTGATTGACATTGATGGAATTGAAAATCAAATATAGCATATGCCTCTCTTTGGTGTGCCTGTCTGAGTGTGCAGTGTGGCACTGTCACACGACTACTAATAGAAGATAAGACCCTGAACGCTTCATAGGAAAATGTGATTTATGCCTGTGCCTGGCTTTCTAAGTTATGAGCTTTGTTTTGTGAGCAGCTGGAGAGGTAACCTATATGCTGATGCCACATTTAAGTGGCTTGTTGGCTGCATCCCAAGTGTTGGATACTTGTTAACACAGGTGCAGCAGAACTATGTCAGTATGTGCTAATGGCTAGACGGAAAGCATAATAATTTTATTGCTGACAGTCTAAAAGTAGGATACTGAACTTTTGAGTGTAACCTGCCCATAAAATGTAAGCTTTTCAAGTTGCACAGAAGTGGCTTGCCATAAACTTTGTTAAAATATAGAATCAAACATTTAACATTGGAGTATTTTGCTCTGTGTACTGGTTAACTAAAAAGTAGGTGTAAAAGTATGTGAGCATTAATGACTATAGGTGGGGTCAGAGCTCTTATCTGTTTATTCCAAAATGTTGAAACATACTTGTGAAGAATAGCCACCGCAAAAAGGAGAAATTGTTTTTATTAAAAGCTAATAAAACTTTAAGTGACAAGAAAGGGAAACTTTCTCATTGAGACCACGGAAAGAACAACTTCTAAATGCACAGTCAAACCCATTTATTAGTTTTGCAAAGGAAATGAAAAATGCCAAAGTTCCAAGAGAGACAGAATTGAATAGTACAAGAGTTTTGGAAGTCTAAATTGGATCATCCCTGAAATCGGTCATGGGAATCACCATGCCCACTTACCACACATTTGCCCAAAGTGTTTCAGGCAGTATGCAAATCTTGTTTTAACTGTTAATTATAATGATTATGGCAGGCAGCCCAGCTCTAAATGCACAACTGAGTGGCTGAATGTCTCAATAAGGAGCCGAAGTTCACGTGAGACTAGCACCACTGAAAGTTTGCCTGCACGACTTAAAACCTTAAATACTTAAATTTAACACCTTTTAAAGGTCAGGTGGATCTAGGTGCACATGTCATTGGCTGTCCCTTGAATCAAAGCTGGTGTCTACTCAGGGTTATGAGTTTCTGCCATGAGTCTTCATGTGACTGAATAGGCTGATTCTTGACCCACAGATCTTTGGGCACGTGGGGCAAGATGTTCCAAGAGGTAGTGGGAACTGGAGTTCAGGATTTGCTTATTTTTCTTTCCTTCTCTGCCAATGCTCTGCCTCCTCATTAGGACTCAGGCCATGAGTCATAACACCTGGTTGCAATAGGGGCTGGAATTGAGGAAAGAATTATACTTGAAGGCCAGAAAGAAGCTTCAAAAATGATATAACACAGCCAGAGAGCATGTCCCAAAGATCTTGGATGCTACACTGGAGTCCTTGGCACAGGAGGTCAACAGAACAAGAGGGTTTTTTTTTTTCCTTTGGAGCATGTAAGACAAACCAGACAGGCACTGAGAATGCAGTGGGAGTAGGTCGTCATTGTGGTCAATGCCAGAAGTCTAACCCTGAGAAATTGAATGCAGTGCAGAAAGGAATTTATTGAACTCACATGAGTGGTCAAGGTCAGTAAGTGCATTTTTCAGACTATTTCCTTACCAATTGAGCCACCAGCCTCAAAGGCTGCTCCATTCACCACACCCACTCCATTTGCCTGCCAGTAGTCTCTTAACCCAGCTTAAAACACACACTCGCCTTTAACCACACACTGAGCACTACTGGAAGCTGTACACTCAAATCTCACTGCTTGAAGGAGATGATCCCAGTCTTCATTAAGACAGTGGCCGGCGACCATAGAGGATAACAGTAGGTTCCTTTCTAATGCACCTTCTCAAATCTCCTTCTGCCCTTATCCCATACTCTATTTTGATATACGAAGTGTAAAAGATATAATGATCTGTTGCTTTCCCCTACATCCCTCATCCCAACTCTTCCCTGGGGCCCGCTCATCAACGTATAAAATGACACGCGGTGACATTGGGTGGAACTCCCAATGTCACCACTTCCCATATAAATTTTCAGTTACATGGGGGCGCAGCAAAATCAGCTGTGTGCCCGCCGACCTGCCAGTGGCCAATTGAGGCCATTGACAGAGTCAATTAAATAATTAAAGGACCTGCCCGTCCAACCTTAAGATTGGCGGGCAGGCCAGGAGCCCCGGCACGAATTGGAAACAGTATGAAACCTCATCCACTGGCTGGGTGAGTTTTCATGTAGGTTTTTAAAAATTTTAATAAAGTTTTTGTAAAAATTATGGACATGTCTCAACTCATGTGACAGTGGCACATGAGGGGACATGTTAGGAAAATTTTATTTTTCTATTTTGAGTTTTTTTTACATTTAGAGCCAATCTCCCTGAGGCAGCACTTAGCCCCAGGGAAATGAATGCACTCTTTTGTGCGCATGCGCGAAAGATCGCACACTCGATTTTGTGATTTCCCCCTCCCCCCCGCAAATGACCGCACAGGAAGCACATAGAGCTTCTGTGTGGACGTCACACTGGGCGGACCTTAATTGGCCCGCCTATACAAAATGGCTCCACGCCCCCGATTGGAGATGCCGATCGGAAGCGCACCTCTACGCGCCCACTCTTCAACTTCACCCCGAATGGGGAGAAAACTCAACCCCTTGTGTTTATGCTTTCAGATTTCCCCCTTTGAGATCAGCTGACCTCAATTTCACTTAGACTCCTTGATGATATACTTACTAAAATGCTGCCTTAAAGTCATGGACAATCACTATTACCCCATCTCTGGAATTCAGCTCTTTTGTCCAACTTTGGATTAAGATTATAATAAGCCAAACTGAGCATCACTGACCAAGTTATTGTTGAGTAAGTGCTGCTTGATAGTACTGTTGATGACAACTTCCAACATTTTGCTGATAATTGAGAGTAGACTGATGGGTGGTAATGGTTTGAATTGGATTTGTCCTGCTGTTTACAGACAGGACATACCTGGGTAATTTTCTACATTATTGGGCAGTAGTGGTGTAGCTCTACTGGAACAGTTTGACTGGGAGTGCATCTAGTTCTAGAGCAAATACTACAGCCTGGATTTTCATGAGTCGGTTTGACTCAGTAGTCCTTTAAAAATCGCAGGTGCGTCCCGGTTCCAAGATTCCTGACCCATTCCTGAGCTATCTGATTTTTAGGGGTTCCTTTAAAGGGTGTGGGCTGTCAAAAGCCTGCATCTACGGCTCCTGACATGGCCAGATCCATTGTGAACATAGGCATGTTCTCCTCCTCTGCAATTTTCATGGAGTTGGGCCAGTCTTATTGGTTCATGGCCTCTCAACGAAGACGAGAACCCTAGTCTGCATGAGGGCACCTTTTAAAATGCAAGTTTGAAGGTCCTCCTCCTGCTTCCTGTGCCAAGCTCTGCCCTTCTGCCCACCAGCTATGAGCCCCATGCCCCTTATGCCAAGCTCTGCCCTTCCACCCATCCCCTAAGGCTCCTCTTGCCTCCTATACCAAATTATGGCATTTCCACCAATGCCCAATGGCCCCTATGGTAAACTAGGGCACTTTGATGCCCACTGATCCACCATGCACTGTCTGGAACTAATAAACCCAATAGTGTATAGTGTGATGTATAAAGAAAAGCTTTGAAATGATAATTTATTCATAGGTTTCTCTTATGTTGAAAAAACAAACATTGTGAAAATGTCAGCAGAGATCAGACAGCCTGAGCTGTCAATCAAACAATGATTTATCTGGGGCTCTGATGTTTTAGTACTCCAATGATCATCAGGTCTCTCAGCCAAGCATACATAACGAGGGCTGGCTGAGAGCCCTGACAACCATTACAGCACTAAAACACCTGCACCCCAGAGAAAATATTATTTGATTCTAGAGAGTATACTGTGGATCTCCAGCTCACAGCTGCCTTCCTTGGCAATGAAAATCCCACCTTTGCGGGCACTTTTTCCTGAGGTGGGTGGGCTGATCCAGGAATTTTCCCAACTCCTATTACCCGCCTTGAGGGTGAAAATCCCGGCCAGTTACTGGGATATTATCATAAACTTTGTTATATCCAGTGCATTCAGCCATTTCTTGATAGCACATGCAGTGAATCGAATTGGCTGAAGACAGGCATTTGTAATTTTGGGGATCTCAGGATGAAGCTGCTATGAATCATCCACTTGACACTTCCGACTGAAGGTAGTTACATGTGCTTCAGCCTTGTTTTTTGCACTGATGTGCTGGGCTCGGCCATCACTGAAGATGGAAATGTTGGTGGAACATCCAACTTGGTTTGTGTTTTAACTGTCCGCCATCATCCACAACTGAATATGAAAAGACTACAGCGTTTTGATCTGATCTACATCCCAAAACTATTGAAATGGAGACAACCTGCCTGAAAGTCACACCAGGAACAATTACCTTGAAAGAGATGAATGGGGAGCATCTCCCATTAGCAAAGCACCCAGACAATCACCTGAACACTCAACTGGGTGGACCAAACTATTAAATGTGATCACTTGTACAATGGAACCATGGCTGGAAGAGGGATTTCCCAGCTATGATCTAATCAAGGTAATGGGAAGTACCCATAACCATATTTGAGGCCCTCAGCATTTGGAGATAGGCCATTTGACAAAACAACTCTTTGTGTAATTTAAGCACCTGATTTCTCTGCAGAACAAGACAAGCAACTGAGACATTAGGAAACAAAACTCAGTGGGTTCCTTGCCTCTTTGTCTCTGTCTCTCTTTCTCTCTCTCTCTCTCTTTCTCCATCCAACTAGCAAGTTTTGAACCCAGTCTGAATATTTTGACTATCCAGGTGCCGCAGAAGGATGTTTTTGTAAAATAACTCAACACAACTGTTTCCAGAAGAACAAATAAATCACCCGTCTACATCTTTAAACCGCCTCGGGGCAAAATGCAGCAGGATCACCAACTCCAGCCTGAAGCCAGCCAAGTCATGAATCTTCAGGAGCCATATACCCTTTTAATTTAACTGGACTCTAAATTATTTAATCTATCCTCCAAACTCTGTAATCTATTTGTATGTGTGTGTCTGAACTTTGAGTAAGTGTGTGTGCATGCGCATGTATGTGTGAAAAAGTTGGAGCATTTATTTTATTATTTTAATTAGGCCAGATTAAGTACAATAAAAATGATTCTGTTTCCCTTTTTAAAACTCAAGAAAACCTGTCTGATTGTGTCTTTTACGATCACCGCATGTAAATATTTAACCACACACAATTGGAAAGGAAATCCCTTTCTTCTAAAAAAACTGTTTCAGTCAAATGAGGAAAGGGAAAAGAGGGAGGGTATTTAACCTTTCTTCACCTGTTTGCAACAACCCAAAGGGATATAGGTTAAGTGAGTTGTCAAAAATTTGAAAGATGGTGAATCATGTAGGAAAATGTGAAATTACCTACTTTAATAGGAAAGATAGAAAAGCCGAATGTTATTTAAATGAAGAGAACCTGTAGGACCTGGGTATCCTCATAGAGAAACCACAAAATCTCGAATGAAGGTACAGCAGGTATTAGGAGGGCAAATAGAATGTTAGCCTTCATTGCAAGCAGATGGAGTAAAAAAATTGGGAAGTCTTGTTACAATTGTAGAGGACATTGATGAGACCACATCTCAAGTACTAGTTTTGGTCTCCATACTTAAGGAGCCATCTACTTACATTGCAGGCAGTTCAGAGAAGGTTCACTGGGTTGATTCTTGGCATGAAGGTGTTGTCTTATGAGGAAATGTGGAGTAGGTTGGACCTATTCTCATTGGAGTTTAGAAGAATGAGAAGTGATTTTATTGATTCATATAAGATTCTGAGGGGCCTTGACAGAGTGGATACTGAGAGGCTGATTCACCTCATGAGGGAATCTAACACTAGGGGCCATAGTTTCAAAATTAGGGATCTCCCATTTAAGATGGAGATGAGGAGGAATTTCTTCTCACAGTGGTAATCTTTGAAATTCTCTACCCCAGAGAGCAGTGAAAACAGGACCATTGAATATATTAAAGGCTGAGTTAGACAGATAGTTTTATCAACAAACGAGTCAAGGGTCATGGAGGGCAGGCAGGAAAGAAGAGTAAGGCCACAATCAGATCAGCCATGATCTTATTGAATGGAAGAGCAGAGTCAAGGGGCCAAATTTTCTACTCCTCACCCTATTTCTTACGTTCCCATGGAAAGGGACGCTGTGAAGGAGGTAAGGTGTGGAAAGGTTATGGGGTTTTCTTCACATGAAACTGAGTTGAATGATGCTCTCAGAGACATTCTATCAGGCGTATGGATGTCTCCAGTTGCCTCCTTCCTTTCTCTGCTCCCTCTTCCTCCTCCTCTTCTTTCTCCTTTTCCTGAGGTGTTCACCCATCTTTTGGTGCTAAGGGTGTTGTCCTCATGATGACCTTGTTGTGGAAGATGCAACAGACCACCACAATCAGGGCATCTGCTCCAGCGAATACAGAAGGTCTCCTCCAATGCAGTCTAGGCAATGGAGCCTTTGCTTCAGGACTCCAGCTGCGTGTTTGATGTTGCTTTTTGGAGTAGCATGGCACTCATTATAGGAGCACTAACCTCGTGTAGTCAGCAGCCTTTGGTTTGGCACGCTGAGTGAAAGATTATTGAAACAATGAACTGATGCAGGATCATGACTGCTGCCAAGATAGTGGGCATTCAATAACATGGTGTGCTCAGCGTGGTTGCATACCAACCTCACGCTGAGTGGATGGTAACCTTTGCAGTTTCCGTACACCTTCCCATTGCCAAGTGCCATCTTGATGAGGACTAAAAATGGCAGACAGATGTCAAATCAGCATTACACGCTGACTCATGTTGCAATCTGCCTGCTCTGGCTAATTACAGTACTAGCATGTAATGCCAATACTGACTCTTTCACCAAGATGGCATTCGGCACTGGCCTTGTCAGAAGTGGGCAGAAGCGATGCTGATGATGTTTTATACTAAACCAACATGCATAGCGTTGGAACTACTGGCAATACAGAGCTGATTTTTGTGACCTTAACCTCCACAGAAGTGGTGCAACTACTGTCAGTTATTAAGTAGTACAAGTTGAACTCAAGCATAGGATAGTTTGAGAGTCTAGTGGACACATAATGTTCGCTACTCAGAGAATATGCTGCTCAATGCAACAAATCTCTGCAATCGACCTAGGAATCTAGATCTTTTTGAGAATCAGTGCTTACTGGCACTAAGGTTCAGATAGTTGGCTGTCCCTCGATCTTCTGTAGCTCATTAGCACCATCTGTGAAAATCACCACTGCTATAAATATTTATGGTGCAGGGTGTTTCCAGGCAACAACAGGAGAAATCACCTGACGCAGTGCCATGCTGTCCACTGCTACACCAAGGAAGTGACACCCACTAACAGTAGAAATCACAAATAGTAGCAGAAGAGGTACCTTCAGCTTTATTACATTGCTTCCCTTTCATTAAACCCTCCTGAAATCTTCTGTCTTCTTCCTACAGTTTGCTGTGCTCCCTAATTTGGTATTATCAGCAAACTACCTTTGTGAAAAGATAAGAGATCCCAGCACAGATCTGTCAGGCATGGCACTAACCAGTTCCTATCAACTGCAAAAACATTGATTTGCCCACACTCTTTACTATTCAGCGTTCAACCATTCCTCTGTATAATTACACATTTTAATAGTATGTCCCCAAGTTTCTGTAATGAGTTTCTGGAACTTTATTAAGTGTCCTGTGAAAATCCATCAAGGTTACATCAATGACATTCATTTTATTTATAAACCATGCGATTTCCTAAAATTCAAATCAATTGAACAAGCACAATATGCTCCTTACAAATACACGCTGACTTCCAAATTAGCCCAAGCCTTCCTAAGTGATCACTAATTTTATCTCATATTGTAGGATTTTACGAGACTCCACAGGAGACACAGAAGGCTAAACATTATTCTGCTCTAGTTTTTGAATGTGGGGATTGCACGTTGCTGTGGAGATATACAGCACACAAATTTGATACCTCATTTTTCTGATTGTAGCATGCTCCAAGTGAGGTGTGCTGCTGGCTGACTGAGTGTTAAGCAGGAAGCTGAGCAGCATTGGCTGATAGCATATAATACAGCCATCCTGCTCCTTTTAAAGATAGTCTGTCCCCCCTCAGCAGAAGAGAACTGCTACTGGCTACTTGTACTGATCTGCATTTAGAAGCTGCTTATATGAAGACAGAGAGCTCCTCATTACTCAAATGCAGTGCTGAGGGGAAGGTGGAGAGAGGTCATAATGTTGTGTGCAGTCAGGAGGCTCTCAAGGAACACTCACAGAAGGGATTGGGTACAGTGGCCAGATTTCCAGGGTCTGGCCTGAGGATTCGCTGCAATGCCACAAGAGATCTAATCACCTCGTGCAGGTGGTCAAGGTCACTAGATGCAGATTTGCACGACATCTACCCACCACTCCACCAACCTCTCATTCTGCTCAATGCACCATAGGCCCATCACTGACCGAGCAGCAATTTCTTGCACGCAGAACTCATACCTAACACACAAAGACTCTGCACCACCCTCATACACACCCCAATGATGCCAGCTCCTACTGCTTCCACATACCTCTGGCTATTCAGCTGTGAAAGGCACATCATCCAAACACACAATAGAAGGGAGCAAATCAGAACAGTGAGAGATAAGGATACCTGCATGTCCTGAGCATGATAGGGAAGATGGTTGTCCACATCATGCAGTCAGCTGTGAGAGAACCTGTGGCACAGGGTTCTTGACTTATGCCCCTTCTCAGCTTCCACCTCACCATCATGCTGCTATATAGCATGAAGGGCAAGTTGCAGATGTGACCATGGACCTCTTGCTTTCCAACTCTCTTCCCACACCCTAACCTTTCCCTTTCTGATTTCCTGCTTTCAGACACCGAAGAATTGTTTTCTGTCTAGTGACAGATGTTATGATCTCATTAGAGCACGGTAATTAAAAAAAATATATTAAAATTTCTTTGAAATAATGAAGCCAGAAAATTCCACAGTTTAAAACTAAATAATTTCTACTATACAAGAGTCAAACAATGCAAAACACTAAATACTATCTTAGGAAATCATCCATACCCTAAAACCCAGAATCAACATAAGTTAAACATGAATTAACAGGCAAATTGAGTTTGATTATAAATTATAAATTTCACGTTATATGACAGATATAACTAAGAGTGCTCTTATCCAATTAGCTCAGCAGTCCATTCAGCATATATGTCACCAATCTCAGTCACAGAGTTCTTCAAAACTCTGCCTTCCTCACGAAATATTTCAGTTCCTGTTCTTCTTGGATTTAGCTTGATCATCATCTGAAAGCAGTGCACAACCAACACAAGTTCCACAGGCACTGTTTTCACTAAAAATGACACCTCTGCAGGACCTCTTCACCTCTGCTTATTACGGTCTGGATGGGGTAGATGCACAAATGTTATCTCCGAGTAACAGAAACAGCTGTAGCAACTGTGTATTTGCCTATTTTCAGCTTCTGGATCTAGCCTCCATCTTCTTCAGCCTGCATAGGCTGCACCACTGGAATCATCATTTGAGCTTGGATAGTTCTGTGTCTTTTTATATGGTTTCATCCAGTTTCAGTCTCCACAGAAGTATTGGTTTGCAATCTCAGTTTCAGTCTTGGTTCCCATAGAAACTGGAAGGGTTAGTTTCCTTTTTCAGTTTCCCTTTTCAATTAGCGTCTGTCTTGATAAACACAAGTCTTGAAATCATGTATTCCATCACACAACACACCCTGAGGAGGTGAGAGAGCAACTGCATAGCAATGATGAAGAGGTCCCCTCACTTGATCTGACACTTGTAGCCACCAGCTCAGATGCTATTATTGCATGTTGTTTAGGGTCCCGTATAAAGCTAGGATCTGTTTTTGGTGAGTCCCCGTGCATGAGTGGGCTACAGCTAGGCCAGAGAGATAGAATATTTTGTGTGCCAGCTCCCAAGTGGGTGAAGTCATTGATGATGCTGTTAGATGGAACTCAGATGAAGATCTCAATAAGGCTAGATACAAGAGGACAATGATGAGGACGCACATCAAAATTCTGGGTGAATTGGTTTACCTGAAAGCCAGCTCCTGGCAAATGTTAAAAAACATAAGGCCACAGGAACTTAGGAACAGGAGTAGGCTGTTTAGCTCCTCAAGTGTGTTTCCACCTTTCCATGAGCTCATGACAGGTATGTGACCTAAGTCCAGATATCTGCTTTTACCCGATATCCCTTGATATATTTGGCACACAAAAATCTAGCAATGCGAGTTTTAAAATCAATTTTAACATCTATTAACAATCTAACATCAATTACCATTTGTGAAAGAGAAATTCAAACTTCTACCATCCTTTGTGTGAAGAAGTGTTTTCCTCGTTTCAGTCCTGAAATAAGTAGGCCTAATTTTTAGACTATGATCCCTTGCCTAGACTCCACAAACATGGTAAACAGTTACCCTCCATCTACTCTATCTGTTCCCCTTAATATCCTGAAAACTTCAATCAAATCACCCTTAATCCTCAAAACTCCAAGGAATACAACTTTGTTTCTGCATTCTCTGCTTGTAGTTTAACCCTTGGAGTTCAGGTATTTTTCTGATAAATCTATATTGCACTCCATCCAACATCAACATAGCTTTTGTTATGATTGCCATAAAGACTAATATCGTTTAAAAAAAGATGATTTCCCAGCAACTGATGAAAATAACCAAAGGGCAACATTTCACATTTTAAGAATTTACTGTAACAAACAAAAATTAACATGGATCAAACACTACTTAGAAGGCAACTAATTCACTGAAATAAAGAAAAAGTACTTTTGCATTAACTAACACAATTGAGATATGTCTTACAATCCTTTCCACTGTGCACCACACTTCTATCAAATGTGTGGCAATATAGGAAAGGTCCAAAGCAGTTACCAGCTCTCCACTTGGCTCACTTCTCTCTGTCATGCTAGGTAGAAGCTTCCAATATCCTTTGGAAATCTTCCACTCAGCTCGAGGCTTCCAGATCTAATTTTCACCAGCAAGGCCCACCTTAAATCCCCAAAAGTCCCATCTGTCCTGTCCCTTTCAAATAGAAAACAAACTTTCATGAGCATCCGACTTGGTCGCTAACACAAAACAGTCCTGATTCTACATTGCAGTAGCTGCTTTGTCTCACTCCCCGTCTCTCTCCCTTCATCTCAAAAAGCAGCTGTCTCTTTTCCATGTGAAGGTGTGAAAACTTTCTCTTGGTATTTCAATAGGTTTCTACTTGTGTTTCTCCCCCATGACTATCAGATCACATGGGCATGGGTAGCTGTTGAGTATGACCTCACCATACCCCTTTTCAGAATGTTCTGTTCACCTTAAGTTTGAGGAGACATTTTATAACATAATCATTTTGTAAAGTACAACTTCATAACACCTACATTAGATGCGGTGCTCAGAACTGTTCTCAGTACTCCAGGTGTGGCCTAACCATGCTTCTTTTAGCTGAAGCATAATCTATAGCCCTCTGTATTCTATCCCTTTAAATGTAAGGAACATCATTCCATTAGCCTTTTTGATTATTTTCTTTACCTGTTTGTGATATTTTAATGATCAGTGTACTTGACTCTTTGGACCGGGCAAGTGTGGTGGAGAAATCATTAACCATTTGGACTTAGTCTCTGGCAGAGAGGCAAGTGTGTTGGAGAAATCATTAACCATTTGGACTTAGTCTTTAGCAAATAATCTGTTCTACTTTGGTCCAAAGTGCATGGCCTCACTATTTTTTGACATTAAAATCCAGTGCCACAGTTTTTCCCATACATTTAATATCTCTTTGTAATTTTGTGCTTCCATCTACATTCCTTGCAATGTCATCCATCTTTTGTCCTCGGGAAATTTGGATATGAGGCTGTGGTTGAGAAGGGGGAGGTCAGGGAGGTTAATGTGAATGGGTATGGGATTCTCAGGAAGATAGGGAACATGCACAGTCACCTGGACATCCTGGAATGACAAGGATTTGGCTTGGTAATTGATGGTGGGGAGGTGGAATGTGATGCCAGGGGGACCAACGGTGATGGAGGAAAGGATGTGGGTGACTGGGGGAGAGGAAAGTATGGAGGAGGTTACAATATACTTCACGACCACTGTGGTAAAAATCGAAAGTGAGCAGTGTATGTTGGACGGGTACAAGCGGTGCATAAGATTGCAATCAATGGGTGGACGGAGATGCAGGTCAACTCAAGTAGACAACTGAAAGAGAAATCCAGCAGGCACCATGGAGGGGGGGTGGGGGGGTGGTGGGGGGAAGGGGTGGTGGGGGATACAGGGCGATGACTCACAAATCCTGTCAATGAAGCTGAAAGATGCCATTATACATTATTTGGTGAAAGTGAATATATTTTCAGATTATAAACTGAATAAATATGTTCACCCAAGCAACACTTGTGATCAGAATTTCTTAACATTTCTATGCCTACCACTTCTTTTAGGTCTGCCCTGATATCCACAGCAGGGTTGGAGACAGCCTATGCAATAGTTGGCCCTGTTGCCTTTGATGACTTTGGTTTACGTTCTCTGAAGAGATGAGGCCTTGAGAGCCCGGGTTTGCTTTGGTTGTCCTCCTGTGAACCAGCTACTCCCTCTGCACTGACAAAGGATGGGGTTGAGGAGGTCACAGGCAAAGGGGACTCGAAGGGAGAGGATAATCTCTGAGGTTACTGAGTGGATGACCTGGGGTGTCCTGCTGCCGCTCCTCCTCCCTTTGTGCGCCCCAGTGCCCCGATCTGACTCCCTGAGGGGGAGGATCGCCTGAAGGGAAATTGAGGTGCCCTATTTCCCTTTCTAATTGTCATTGTAGGAACTCATCCATGGCTACCGTGATGGAGTGCAGGTCTGCACACACCTCCGTGTTCTCCTGGACCTGGGTTTCCATGGCATCCGCTATTCTCCCAATGGAGACCTCCATACGTGCACATATGGGCACCATTTCATCAGAGAGCAGGCAGACGCACTCCTCCAACTTGCGAGCCACTCTGCTGAGGGCTTCCAACAGCTCTGCGTGATGTTCCCCCACCTTCTGCTGATTCTCTTTCAAGTTAAAAGGCTGAATCCAGAGGCTCATCATCTGACTTGGACCTCACAGGTGCCTCCTCTGCAGCAATCCTCCAAGTGCCGGGGAGTTTGGCTGAACTTGCCTCATCCTGCTGTGGAATGGTGTCCATATAGTGACTACCAGATTGTGACCCCAAGCCTGCTCTAGATCTAAGTCCCACCGAGGTATGTGTCTCTGCGCTGGTGAAGGGTGTTGGTAAGCTGCTTATTTCCAGCTCTTAAAGGGAGGAGGTGTCCTCTTAGCTGGAGATGAGGACGTGGATGGAGCTGGGGGACTGGCTGGCTGAGGGTGTCAGTCGCTTGGCAGAGCTCCCTGTGAACCAAAGTAGAGGTAATTAGTGCATGGCAGCAGAGTCAAAAGCAGGAGAGAGAGCACTTATATTTGTGTTGGGAGAGGGATGATGTGGTGCAGGATCCTGATGAAGGTGTTTGTCTCCCACCTCACTGTCACCACAGGCAGGGTCCACGTCCTCACCAGTCAGCGTGATGGCATGCTCCTCAAAATGAGTAAGGGGATATAATGTGGGCCACTCCACCCCTGGATTGGGACTGCTCCCTGCTGTTGGGAGCCAGCTTCCTCTGCATGAAAACAGATGGAGACAGTATGAGCAGAATACATGGCACAGCATGGAAAGGTTCTGTAGTGAGCGGAGCCATGGATTGGATGAGGAAGTGAGCTCAAGAGGATATGAGCTTAATGGAAATGTGAGGGTGTGTGTGAGAGTTAACATTGTTACCCCTTGAGGTGTGAGATCCCTGGTGTGCTTCAAATATGGCACCTGGAGCGATGAGGTACTGAGGTGACAGCGTGGTGGGCAAACCTGAGCCTGCCCACCAGCGATCCAGAGTGTTTCCCATGAATGCATTACTAATGATGTGGGACGTGCCAGGAATGGGGCTATATGGTGTGAAAACTGGCATTGTGGCTGGCGGTTAAAACAAAATTTTTGATGTCCACTACCTCAATTCCGCCCAATGCAATTGGTTAAGTATATTCATTTGACTACTAATATATTGTGGGTCTCTGCTAGTAGTAATTATTTTATATTATATCTCACCAGATCTTTGTGATGACATCCCACTATCTGAGGAGGTAGAAAAAATGCAGAATAAATTTATATAAAAGTCCTGCATCAATTGGTTGTAATTATGTCCATTGTTAGAACTGGTCTATGTTCCCCTCTGCAAAGGTAGAACAGTGTGACCTGACCTTTATTTGTGGGGAACAATGTCCATTCACAGAAAATGTTCTAAGATCAATGAAAGAGAATTAACTATATTTCTGGAGCTAGCTTGATATGGTCTCCTCTGGCTCCTATTTCTTATGTTCTATAACAAGGATCCTAAGCTGATTTTATTCCAGTTAAATATAGGCTTGAGAAGCAATTCCTATTTCTATTCCTTGTTATTTCTATTCGTTTTCATATAGACTTCATAGGGATGAAAGACTCTTGTGTCCATTTTGATGTGTATTATCCTGTACATTTGTTAATGTTTACAGAAAGTCTCTCGGGTAATTGCACTCATTTTGATCAAAGTGCTATTAGTAATAAGAAATTGGGGCAACTGCATTGAGAAAATCATTTAATTTTCACAACTGCTTTTATATATGAGTGGGAAAATCTATTTTGTGAAAAGAACTTTAATCACCAACAAATATTCTGTTAGAAGTCAAAACGCCAGTGATGTCCAGTCTAAATATGTGTTGTTCCCTTCAAACAGACATGTCTATGTCTTACAGCTTTTAAGTTGTTAGGTTTAATTGCTTTGGCAAATGCCAAAATGCTATGCATACAGTTTGATATCTCTTTTCACACCACTCCTGGAATAACATAATTTAATTGCCAAGGGATCTTATCAGTTGTTGTTGCCAATCTGATTTAATGAACACAGTGAATGAAGTGTTCTTTCAATTTTTGAGGTATAACCAATTTTTACTCCTCTGCCGTCTGTCTGCTAGCTATTGCATACCGCTGTGTCCCCCTTGCCAGATAGTCAATCTATTATGGTATTAATACCATCTGGCCTAACCAAATTTATTAAACAAATCATTTTAACTCTCCAAACCGTTCTTGATTATTTTGTAGTTTGTATCAGTTGTGATTGGAAAATGGTTTTCTTCCTCCACATTAGTCTCATTTATTGCAGGTATTGCAGGCAGCACAGGATGCAGCATTGAATTCATAACAAATATAATGGCATTGCATTCCTCTTCATAAATTGGCAAAAAAGACACAGGATCCCAAACTTATCTGTGCAAGCGATATTCATTATAAAGTTGATACATTATGCTTTCATTTAAGAGCAAAATTTACAATATTATTAATCCAGAAACAAATCACATTTTAGTGACCAAAAGTTTTTTCTCTTCTCCATTGAAAAGTAAAATTAATGTACAGCCTCCACTGCAGCTGGCATTCATGCTCATTGGCGTGGTGCCAACATTCAGCATTATTTGACTTCGAGCTGCATGAGGACACGTTACATGTCAATATCAAATCTTAGTGGTAGCACTCTGCCTGGTCTACAGCTACTATTCTTGCCCTGTGCTTGAATGTGCAATATAACCTTGAAACAAATATTGATATTGAATCTTCAAATGGGAAAATGATAGCAAATTATGATGAAAGATCATTTACTGAATTTCTCCCATCTGCAAATTGCCACTTTCAATTACAAGAAATTCAAACTCTTGTTATTGACCTCTAAATAGTTGAAGTAATATACTGCATTGTTATTGATTTCTTTTCTGCAACATGGCTCTTCTTTCCTCAATGGACATAACAGCCTTGAAAGCTATTGCTCTCAACCAAATCACATCACTCTCTTGCAGAGGAACTTGAAGGATGTGGGGTGAATTAAGTGCAGTGGACAGTTGCACACAGTAATATTTCAAAGATCCATTGTGAAAGTTACACATTGCTTTTCTTGCCTATATTTGTGGAAATGTATAAAAAAAACACTTTAAACAATTGCAGAATAAAAAGTGAGATTGTGTCATTCCACCTGGCTTCAAGGAGTCTTAGAAATCAGTCATTAATTCAAGTGAAAATTTAAATCCATGAGCACCAAAAAGAGGTGTTTAGCCATCCCACTTTTTAACATGGTTTCAATGCTGAGCTTCTTAGTTGATGTCCATCACGACAAATTTTATAGCAGACTCATTAGGACATTTTGAGGTAGCTTTCTCTAATGGTCTCACTATGGACATTCTGTAGCATTTTCCACTGTAACTTAGGCACTTATTGATGGAAACGCTGCATAAACAGTGCAAATGGCTCTAAATGAGTTTCAGAAGAGTTTTCGCTGATTCATTGCTGAAGTTACAGGGGAAGAGCAGGGAAAAAGATATGGGATTCTTACCCCTGGTATTACTGATTGATAATTTAATAAACTTAACTCTGAAGATATAAGGAGGCACAGTAAATACTAAATGTTTGTAAAGGTGGAAAAATATGGTGAGGCAAATTGGCATCGTACAAAAGTTTCCAATAAAATTTTAATTTGTTTTTTTGTTTCCTTGCTGTCAGATAATGACTGATCCAAAGGGTGGAATTTTCTGTGCCCATTGGTGTTGGGCGTCATGGTGGGCCTGAGCAGACAATATGGCGGGGAGGCCAAAAATCTGTTTCACGGCATCGTGAAATCATTTTGCAATTGTCCATTCCGCCCATCAATGGCAGACCAAGATTCCCAGCACCGCATGTTTGGAACTTCAATTTAACACATCTGCATGTCATTATAAGCCCTGCTCGCTGGAATCAGCCCCTCCACACTGGATGATCCGGGATCACGCCAATGTGTTTCACAACAGGATTTATAAGGCGTGCACCTGGTGAACTGTACTTCAAGGCGAAGTTGGAGGTGAGTGCACAGTAATTTTGTGCAGCGCTTGCATGGGTCACTTATTGGATCTCAAGGTTGAGGCGCCGCACATTCAGGCGAGGGCTCAGGCAAGTCACATTTTCCTGACTGGCTGACAGTACGGTGCTGGGGCAAGGGCTGCAATGTGGCTGAGGTGAGTTGGGGTGGGGGGAAGGCTGCGCTGTGGTTGATGATAGTGCACAAGCACATGTAGGATGGAGCGGTGGTGGGGGGGGGGGGGCGGTAGGAATCGGCCATGCATTAGCGAAACGTATAAAGTGACAATCCCTCTGCAGCTGAGACAGTTCAGACGCAGCCACACTGACACGCTTAGAGTTGGTCCTCTAGCTTATCTGCCCACTCAAGCAACGCAGTGGCATGAAATTGCTACCAAATGCTCCAGAGCTTTTCACCTCTAGGGCACAGACTACAAATTTGCTGGACTACAGAACAGTTGGATGACTGAGCACATTGTACAATCTCCTTGCTAAAGCTGGCCATGGAGCAGTCACAGGTGGAGGCACTCACAGCCCCTTGTACTGTCATCATTCAAGTTTGGGCCAGTCTCCCCCATGGTTCATGCTAACAGTGCCGCCTTGCAGTGTGGGTTAGGAGAATGCCTGTGCCTGAGCTGAGAGCACAGCATGCAGTCCTGTGGGCAAAGCTGCTGCCAATTAGTCAGGTACAGTGGGATGGGAGCGAATGGGTGTAGCGCATTAAACTCTGGCGACACAAGTGGTGGCCAACACTCTCTGGTATGTGATAAGGGGCCATCAGACTTAACCAAGAAATGATCTTAGTATACCCAAGCTAACCCATGCATCTCTCTCTTTCACCCTGCAGGAGGGGTACATCAGGATCATCGAGCCTCATGAAGTAGCTGTATACCTCATGGCTTACAGAGAGCAGAGATGAAGGAGAAGAGAGTGACGGAGGTGTTTGGATGGGCAGAGGGAGGAGCTGCACCCTCAGGAAGAAGGGGCACCTGAGGTTCCTGTGCACACTGCCGAATATCCACAGAGAACCGTCACTGGTCAGCACTTAGCTGGACCAAGGGTCTATAGACGGTGTCTGTCATTCCTGCAGATGTCCAAGAACCAGTGTCACTGAAGACGGTACATGTCCAGGGATCTAGCCGGTCACATTTGCCAGCTGCTGCAGGATTTGGCGCCATGGGGACGTGGAGGGCATCTACTGCCAGTGGCTGTGAAAGTGACCGCGGTGCTCATTTTTTATGCCAGTGACTCCTTTCAGGGCTCTGCAGGTGACCTCTGTGGGACATCGCAAGGCTCCACACACAGATGCATCCTTGAGGTCCCAGACACCATCTTTGTGAAGGCACACAACTTTGTGCATTTTGCGCAGGTTCAGAAAAGCCAGGATGCGAGAGTGCAGGGGTTTACCCAGGTCTCAGGTTTTCCATAGGTGCAGGGTGCCATCGACTGCACTCACATGGTGCTCAGATCTCCAAGGCAACAAGTGGTCAACTATGTCAATCGCAAGGGTTTCCACTTGCTGAATGTTCAGCTGGTGTGCAACCACCACAAATGCAGGTCTGTACACGGTTCCCAGGGAGTGTCCACAACACCTACATTCTCAGTAGGTCTCAGATCCTTGACATTTTCCAGGGCCCAGAGAGGCTGCAGGGTTGGCTTCTCGGGGACAAGGGCTATCCACAGAGGACGTGGCTGATGACACATGTGCGGCAGCCTCGGACTGCAGCAGAAAGAAGGTACAAAGAGGATCATGCTGCAACTCACAGCTTGGTGAGCAAATCTTTAGGATGTTGAAAATGAGGTTCGGGTGCCTGGACCAGTCTGGTGGAGCCCTGCAATACAGTCCGCAGAGGGTGTCACGCTTCATCGTCACCTGTTTTGCCCTTCACAACCTGGGCACTATAAAGGGGAGAGGAGCTAGGTGAGGAGTTGATGGAGGAACTGCACATCTCCTCTAATGAGGAGGAAGTTGATGTGAATGATGGTGAGGAGGTCCTTGATGACAAGGATGACTGTGATGAGGCCATTGCACCAGCCAGATGAGGCAGGCACACTCCAAGGCCCTCTTAGCTGCTAGATTCATGGAAGATGATGATGACAAGCAGTGAGGAGACACCATAGATCCTCACATTGCATCTGTAAATGTTTGACTCCAGTCTGGCTGATGACAGCACACATACCCTCTGTGATAAGGCTCCTGTCATGGAGACATGGCAGATGCCCATATTCACTACATTCCAGGAGGATAATGACAACATGCAGTTGGGACCCTCCTTGGTTCTTCACATAGTTTATATGAATGTCTGACTCCTGTCTGCCTGATGACTTGTGCTGTGTGAGCAGGGTAATATCATGGAGATGCAGTGGGGAAACTTTAACTTCTCCTGATTCTATGGCATCCTTCATGAGCTGAGCCCTTCAGGACCACACTGTCACCGGACACAGGTGCTGATGAGATGGGGGCGCTAGCTGCACCTCAAAGGTGCTGGGATCACATAGAAAGAATGTCGGCACCCTGTGCTGCTAGCCCAGGACATTCTGGCAGCAATGATAATCCCGATCGAGATGCAGGCATGACTGATGTGACCAGTGACTGTGAAGGCACACCATCAGTGTACTGGGAAAGTTGCACAAAGCACAGGGAAGGGGCCCTGGAGTGAGACACCTGCCTTTATCTTGTGCAAGGACCAAGGTTTCACATCTAAGTGATACAAACACTGTTCACCAGAACAAGGAGCAATAGACAAGAAGACATCCTTGAGAGTTTCAAATAAAGTGAACATTGTGTACAAGTGATTAACACCTATGTCAAAACTGTGCAACAATATCTTCTTAACCCTCTTAACCCTGCCGCTATGTCCTGGTGCCCCCCCCCCCCCCCCCCCCCAACATCTGCAGTGGAGGTGGAGGCAGCCTGCTGACTGCTACGCCCTGTCTGTGATTAACTTGATGGGTGTCCTCTGGAGGGCCAAGACCTGGAAGATCCCAGCCTGCTTTTGGGGTCCTGCTGTGTGACAGTGGCATATTCCTGGGCATGTGAAGCTGGACTTGCTGGAGCCACAGGAAGAGGGGATTCAGATGGTCCAGACACACTGTAGGGGGTTGATGTGTGTCAGTTTCACCACTGACTTCTGAGCAGTCCGAATTGCTCCCACTCCCTGGGTTCTAGGCCTTAGACTTATTTGGGGGTTGTGACAAATTGCAGCAGACAACTGGTTTTGGTGCAAGAAAAAAAAACTCAGTTTATTGAAGTCACAAATGAACTTATAACATTAGGATTATACTGAGATTATACAGACTTACAAAGTAAACTTAGCTAAGAATGGGGAACACACGGCATAATGAGGGAAAATCACGTTACTAATCCCCTTACCCTTGTCACATCCCCAAAACCTGACCAAATTGAACTAGGAGAGGTCAGGGATCATGCTCACCAACCAGAGTTCCTTGTCAGTTCGAAATCCAGCCAGGTAAGCAAGTTGCAGTTTTGGGGTACGCTCTTTTTGTCCTGTGGGGCCTGCCATCCCCACGTGGTCCTGGTCTGTGGAATCTGCGAAGGTTCTTCAGTTGAGAGGAGGACGCGATTGTGGGTGGTCGATCTTCATAGAGGGCTGCGGTAACAGCCTTGTTGTCTTCAGTTGAGCCTGCCACCCCGTGCCCCTCGTCGTGATGTCACCTGCGGGCCTGCAAAACCTACAGATCTTCTTGCTTAAACTCTGTTTCAACCGCTCCCAACTGCTCACTGCTTGCTAGCTGGTTTTCCTCTCTCCCTCTCGTAACTGACCGGGACAGTTATAGTGTCTTTCAAATTTCTTATCGGAATCCAGATCAAGGTTAGTTCTTTGTTTGACTTTGGTGGGCTTCCCCAGGTGATTGATGTCTTGTTGTTTTTAATGGTCTCGCATGATGTTTATCATTGTCTTCCTGCCTCGTAACTAGTTTTGAACTGAAAGCCATTGTATGTATGGAGTATTGATGGGTTTGCATATTTGAATTGATTGTGCCTTCCTGCCTTAGTAGTTAGCAGCGATTATTTATGCAAGATTTTGATGGGATTCAGTTTTGTGTGAGGTGAAGTCTTTCACTGGGTTGATTGTATTAAAGGGAAGAATGCATATTTCATCTCCTTTCATTGTCTGGTTTAGGCAAAACAATCCACACTGCACACAACATGCCCGGGCATGTGCAGCTCCAGGCCTTCATGGGCCCAGCCTCCTGTCTGCAGGGTTTTACACTTAACTCAGCAGTTTAAAAGTCCAAAAGTCATATCCTTGTTGATGATATGAAAAATGTGGGAATTTTGAGACCCCTTCAACACCTGGAGTCACCTTGGTGGATGCCCGGGGTATGCACCTGCTGATTCCCCTCCCTATGGGTGCCTGAGGGCACTTGGCTGACTCCTTGAGGAGAAGGGTGAGAGTGAGATTGAGCTGCCTTGCACTCCTCTCATGTTGACACTTTTGGAGGCCAACTCTGGCATTGGTGATGGAGTTCAGCCTATGCAGCAGTGCAGGACCGATGTCCTGGACCAAGGTCTCCAAGGTGACCAGCATTCTACCAGATTTGACCCCGATGCTTTGGCCTGCCTCAGACTGAAGGTAGATGGACCCCTCCATCATGCCTCACAAGCTGAGGTGTGCAGCGAACATCCCTCCGTGATGATCCCAAACTTGCCTTTGCAGCTTCAGCAACTGAGATATGACCGAGACCAGTGGCTCATCATCAGACTCAGATTCATCAGATTTCTGGTCTCCAGCAGCTCAAAAGCTAGGTCCCACCGAAGTGTGTGTATCTGCACTGGTTGAGGGTGAGGTTGAGTGTTATAAGAGGTCTTCAATGAAGGTTTCAGCAGATTCCTCTTCTGAGGTGTCTTCGGGGTTTGAGTCGAGGACTTGGGTCGTGGGCACCCTCGGCTGTTTCCAGATGTGCCTGCGAAAGCAAGGGAAGATCAATAGTGCATGGCAGTGGACTGTAAAACATCACTCACAGCATTGTTGTCTGATAGATGTTGCACTGCTGGATCCTCACTTGGTTGAGCACCGCTGACCTCACTTCCTGAACAGGCCAGCTGGATGACTTGCTCCCAAAGTATTTCTAGCACCTATTTCTTTTAAAATGAAATTATTTTCCCATTTTATTATGTCATTTTAGATTATGTTAATTTAAAACTCATTAGTTGTCCATTGTTTCTTGTTATATCTCATGGCAGTGCAGCTGTGTTGCAAAATAGTCCTGAGCAGTTGAATGGTGCAATAGAGTAAAACAATACCAAGTAAATCTTAAAACTGATCTCTAGAATGTGAAAGTTGAAATGTATAATCTAAAGCACAACAACAGCAAATCTGGTGTTTTTACAACAAACTCTTCGATGGCTTGGAAACACATTGAACAGCAATTATTTTACAGCATAATTTCTGATCTATTGCTATTTCACTGTTATACCTTTCTTCTCATTTTGATATGCGTATATACTTGAGTGATAGCTGACCTCATGTAAAAGTTGATGCAAATCATTGGCCAACAAATCTTTAATTTTTCATATATCTTCTGTAAAAGTCAATCCTCGACTATTGGCCAAAATACCCTATCTCTTTCTACTTATGACCCACTTGCAGCCTCTCTTGCAGGCTGATTTTCTCCCTTGCACTGATTCTGTCTCACTCACCGGATCCCTGCTTGACTCATCCACTTGCTGCATTCTCTCTCGAATCCTCATTGTAAGTGAGGGCTCAAAAGAGATGCAGCGAGAGGAGGGACGTGAGCAAAAAGAGCTGCGAGAGTGAAAGTCTGTCAGGGATGCAGTGAATGGGAGAGTGAGGCAGGGAAGTGGCCAGTGGGAGAGTAGGGGAGTGTCATTACAAGAACTGATATTAATTGTTGTGCAAACCAAATCCCAGAGGGAAACTTGGCTTATGGACCATTCTAAAAAGGAGAAGAAGAAGTACTGATCTCGGCAGCAAGAAGTCCAGTAATATTTTTGGGATTTTAAAAAGTAAAAGTTTTATTGATGAATAAAAGAAAACTTAATCACATAAGATTATAGTTACACAGTTAAACTTAGTTTTACAAAATATTCCTCCAAGAAGATTCTCTACCTGGTCAGACCCATAAGTATACACCTTCCAGGCAACACTCCCTTACAGATGTTTAACTATAAAAACCCAATAATATTACCCAAGGTAAACTGCTGTAGCTTCAATAAAGGCATCCCAGTTGACCGCTAACTCTCTTCCACTCTACCATGGAAATCCAAACTTCAGAATAAAACTGCTTTTTGCAGCCCAAGACTTTTCTGTCTTGACTGGATGGTGAGTTCAAACTGCACCCTCTCTCAGTCCAGAGGTACAGCTACAAATCCAGCTGTTAGATCTCAACAACTATGGCTCTCAGTTACAGTAACTCTTAAATACCTTTCCCCCCCCCCCTTTCATCTCAGGTTACATTGTTCTCACACCTCTTTGAAATTCAAATCCTTCCAAATATAAAATCTTCCATGTCTCCAGTTTGTATTTGTGTTTAAATCAATAAAATACAATGTCCCCACTTCTTTGTACATATGGAACTCCTCCAAGGTGCAAACATATCTCTTGTAACTTCTGACTTCACTTCGATATTCAAACAAACTCTCAACTTAACCAAAAATGCAAATATGATGTCTAACCTATTCACTTGTGCATCAAACCTAACACCTATATCTTCCTCATGATTTAAACTCCCCAGACAACCTGACTCCTTTAATCTCTGCCCAGCTTAATTAAATCATATGCACACACACAGACACACATAGCCTTCTTCACAGAATAATAGAATATTCCGCAAAAATATTTAAAAAAAAACAATTTCTCACAGCAGGGAAGTGGTGAATGGGAGAGTTGGGCATAGAAGTGGCAAGTGGGAGAGTCAAGCAGGGAAGTGGTAAGTGGGAGAATTGTGCAGGGAAGCGACAAGTAGGAAAGTCAGACAGGGAAGTGGTGAGTGGGAGAGTCAGACAAGGAAGCAACAAGTGGGAGAGTCAGACAGGGAAGTGGTGAGTGGGAGAGTCAAGCAGGAAGGCAGCGAGTGGAAGAGTCAGACAGGGAAACATCAAGTAAGGGAGTAGGGCAGGGAAGCGGCGAGTGGGAATGTCGGACAGGGAAGTGGTGAGTGGGACAGTTGAGCAGGGAAGCGATGAGTAGGAGGGTTGGACAGGGATATAGTTAGTAGTAGGGTTGAGCAGAGAAGTGAAGAGTTGCAAAGTCAGACAGGAAAGTGGCACGAGGAGAGTCAGACAGGAAGCAGGGAGCTGGAGAGTCGAAAAGGAAGCGGTGAGCATGAGAGACAGACAGATGGAAGCTTGAGTTTATTTACTTTATTCATTCAAGTGATGTGCATTTTGCTGGCTAGGCCAGTACTTATTGCCCACCCCTAATTGCCCTTGAGCAGGTGGTGGTGACCAGCCTTCCTGAACCTGTCATGAAAGCATAATAATTTTCATAATATTTTTATTGTGAAGTTGGTTTATAGGGGTAAGTATTGTTGGCTGTGTGTGATTTAATTACATTTTGTAGTCAAGTGGACCACAAACTTTAAATCATCAAAAGAAGCTAGGTGCTTGGTATGCTAATAAGTAAACATGGATGCTGGCTTAGCATGTAAGGTGTGAAATGAATTTGCATTTTTAGATAAGTGAAAGAAGATTTGGATTTCAAAGGGATCTTAGTCTGTTTGCAACTAGCCAGATAACCAAGGCTAAGGAATATGTTTATATTTCCCAAAGGTTACTGATAATATTGGCAACATTAAAGTTTTATTTTATGAGGAACATATGATTTCAAAGACCTATGAAACAATAGAATTTACATATTAAAAAGAGAGAAACATATATAAAGGAGAAAGGTGTCAGAAGACTATGTAAGATCTAACAGCTATGTATGAAATAGTCTTAATGAAGCCTCCAGCATTTGTCCTTAAGTCTGTTGCCTAACTAAACAGAAGCTGAAGAACAGCCATTTGGAATTCCATTGTCCCAGGTGTTGTGTTAACTTGCTTAGTTTATTTTAAATCTAAAATCTGTTGTGGACAGTTGCCTTACAGGGAGTGTAACTGGGGCCAGGATAATTAGGAATTTTAGGAGTTATTATAATAGTAATTGTAGTGTTATGTATGTTCTTAATATCTTTGATTTTGTTAATAAATATTTTAACTGACTAAAAGTCTTGGTGGACTTATTATTTCTGAAATCACGGCACACATATCATAATAAATGCAAATTGCAAAAGCGTTGTGATTGCTCAGCTATAATGTTGATGGCCTGTGGACATAATTGAAACACAGAACAAGACATGGTGTCAGAAGTAAACTAAATGCAACAAAGGAGGTTCTGAAACCACCAACAGGGCTCTGTTTGGAGGCAAATCTCTCCAAAAGCTGGAGGAGGATATAGCAGCGATTCGAGCTGTACCTCACAGTGATGGAAAGTGGCAAAAAGACCCTCAAGTACAGTCTTCCATCTCTTCATGGTGCAGGGGAAGAAGCCTTCGAAGCCCATAACACATTCACATTTGAAAATGAGGATAAACAAAATGAATTGAAAGAAATATCAGTAAAATTCGAAGCCTACTACAGCCCTAAGAAAAACATCACGTATGATAGATATCGATTTTTTATGTGCACACAAGGCAGTGACAACATTAGTAAGTACGTAACTGAGCTGAGAAAATGAGCTAAATTGTGTGAATTTGGAGAGCTTGAAGAATTACTCATCTAAGATAGAATAATTTACAAAATCGTAAAAGACTTTCTGAGAGAAGTTCATATCACGCTGGAGAAAGCAATAAGTATCTGCAGAGTGGCAGAGACAATGAAATGCCAGATTAAATAGTTGACAGATGATGATAAGCCACACATGGTCAAGCAGTTAGATACAGTTAAACAGAAACAGCCCCTGGAAAGAAAAAATAGCTAGTCTGAATGTAAAAAGAACAAAACAGTGATTAAAACATTTAAATGCAGCCAATGCAGAACAGAACTTTTACCACGTAGTTGTCCAGCCTATGGAAAACAGTGTAATAACTGTGATAAACTAAATCACTTTGTTAAGATGAGTAAATCGAAGAAAGTACACATGATTGACACAGACACTGAAACTGACCTTTTCGTTGGTGCAGTAACAACAAATTCCAAACAAGACGAATGGAAGGTTGATTTAAAAATCACCAATGTGATGGTGAATTTCAAGCTTGACACAGGTGCACAAGCAAATGTCAATCCCGTAAGCCTGCATCATAAGATAAGCATAGAAAAACAGCTCGCTAAAACAAAAGTGAAGCTGTCTACTTATACAGATGAAAAAATTGCAGTAGAAGGCAAGTGCACACTTAAAGTGAACTAAAAAAAACAGTCGCAAGCACTTCCATTCATAGTGGTGAAAACTGATGCAAAACCCCTTCTTGGAATCAAAGCTTGTGAAAATCTGAAGCTAATCAGGAGAATAATGACTGTCGCCACTGATGACATCCTGAGCGAGTATAACAATGAGTTCCAGAGGATTGGCTGCTTCAAAGGAGAACACACTATCAAGATTGATGAAACTGTGACACCCAAAATACACCCACCCAAGAATATACCAGTAATGCTGAGAGACCAAATGAAAGCACAGTTGGACAGAATGGAGAAACTCCACATCATCAAGAAAATTGATGAACTGACAAAGTATGTTAATACAATTGTAATTGTAGAAAAATCAGATGGAAATCTATGAGTCTGTCTGGATCCCAGAGACCTAAACTAGGCAGTACAAAGAGAGCATTACCAGCTGTCCAGAGTAGAAGAGATCACATGTAGGTTAGCTGATGCTAAATGCTATTCAGTCTTGAATGTGAGTTCAGGCTTCTGGCAGGTCAAGCCGGATGAACACAGCTCCCATCTCTGTACCTTCAACACACCATACAGGTGATATAGGTTCTAACACTTACCTTTTGGTATTAATTCATGCGTGGAAACCTATATCGACAAGGTGCTGGTCTGGGGAGCCTCATGAGGTCATGACCACAGAATGAGGCAGGTGCTGGCCAAAACTAGAGAAAGGAACCTCAAGTTAAAGAAGGAAAAGTGCAAAATAGATATTCATGAAATCAAATACTTGGTACGTGTGCTAACAAGTGAGGGACTGAATCTGGACCCATGTAAAATTGAAACAGTCATGAACATGCCACCCCCAGAATGTAAGAAAGACTTGGAGAAGTTTTTGGGAATGGTGACCTGTCTTGGGAAATTCATTCTGAACATGTCAGACTTGACAGCACCCCTCAGAGAACTATTGCAAAATGATGCGGAATGGCTCTGGGAACAAAGTCGCCAGGAAGCTTTGGCCAGTCTGAAGAGAACACTGACTCAGGCACCAGTGTTAAAGTATTACAATGTCAGTCAGCCAGTCAAGATCTCAGTGGATGTTTCAAAGACTGACCTGGGAGCTGTCCTCTTGCAAAATCAGGCATCAGTGGCCTCAAAGGCGATGATTAAGACACAGCAGCAGTATGCCCAAATATAGAAAGAAATGCTAGCAATTGTGTTTGGCCTAGAAAGCTTCCACCAGTCTGTCAATGGCAAAGATGTGGAGGTAGAGTCTAATCATGAACTTTTGGAATCAATACTTAAAAATCCCCTGAACTGTGCACTACCAAGGATCCAATGATTACTAGAAGTACCAGGTCAGAATTAAATACAAACCAGGCAAGAAAATGTACATCGTAGACACTCTGTCACATGTATATCTATCATGGAGGAAGAGGATAAAGAAACAGAAGCACAGCTTCACATGCTGACAAAAAACTTACCTATGACTGTAACCAACTGGATGAGATCAGGGAAACGACCAAGAACTACGCCACCCTGAGAAAGCTGCAGCAGGTTGTGCAAACTGGCTGTCCCACACATCAGAGCAGAGCCCCTTCTGCTAAAGAAGATGCTGAAACTTCCATTAGGAACTTCATGTAGCAGAAGGAATACTTTTCAAGGGAGAAAAAATCATGATTCCTGCAACACTGAGGAAAGAAACGCTGCAGCGCATACATGAATGTCACCTTGGCATAGAAATACGCAGGAGAAGACCTTGAGATGTAATGTATTGGCCTGGACTGGGAGCACAAATCAGGGAAATGGTAAATGCGTTTGCAGTGTGCCAAAAGTACAGGAAGTCACAACCAAAAGAGCCACTTCAACCACACAGTGTTCCAGAGAGGCCCTGGCAGAAAATTGGACTTGTTTACATTTGAGAACAGACTCTGAAGAAGGGTTATACGGAGTCGAAATGTTAACTCTGTTTTTCTCTCCACAGATGCTGTTAGACCTGCTGAGTTTTTCCAGCACCTTTTGTTTTTGTTTCGGATTTCCAGCATCTGCAGTATTTTGCTTTAATGACAACAGTAATACCTACCAGCAGTAGGTTATTACTCAAAGTTTTTTGAGTCTGGGCTGCTGAGCAATAACAATAAGAGCATCATTGTAATAAATCATTTAAAATCAATTTTTGCTCACCACAGCATACCTGAAGTGCTCATCTCAGATAACAGTTCACAATTCTCAGGCACTGAGTTTCACAAATTTGCAAAGGAGGAACCCCCGACCTCATCCCGGTCCCTTTAAATTTTCAGGAAGGTGGGCGGACAGCAAAATCAGCTGTCTGCCCATCGACCTGTCATTGGCCAATTGAGGCCATTGACAGGCTAATTAGAGGCCCTGCCCATCCAACCTTAAGGCTACCGGGTAGGCCAGGAGCCCCAGCGGGCTTCTGATAATACATGAAACCCCATCCACTGGCGGGATGAGGTTTCATGTCCGTTTTTAAAAACTTTAATAAATGTCATGTGATATTTATTAACATGTCCCATCTCATGTGACATTGTCACATGAGGGGGACAAGTTAATAATATTTTTATTTCTCTATTCTTTACATTTTTGACAGTGTCACTAATCTCCCTGAGACTGCACTTCATCTCAGGGAGATGTGCGCTCTTTCGCACACATGTGCAAAAGAGCGCAGTTTGATAGATGGGGATTCCCTGCCCCCACCCCCCATAGCGCTTCCCATCAGGCAGCCCACTGGGCGGGCCTTAATTGGCCTGCCCACTCAAAACGGCGGTGGGCCCCATTTCAGTGGCAGGGGTCAGCTGTCTGCCCACTGCCGAGCCGGTGGAGCTGCCAGCCCACCAAGGGCAAAATTCTGTCCATAGTTTTTTAACATTTTGGAGCAAGCCAAATAAATGATATGACACAAATTCTTTCTTCTCTGTTGTGCAAAATGTTAAAAGACAACATTGTGACGTGCAAATTGTAATTCCGAAGGGATTGTTGAATGGTAAATAGTAGCCTTAATCTTGTGATCTCTTTAATATTCCAGTGCTTATTATCTTGCATTATCTCTTGAGGACCCAATGGCATGGTTTATGTTTAAGATTTGCCAAAGATAAATTTACTTGCTGCTTCTTTTGAAAAGATTGTCAGTAAGTAACCAATGATGGAAGTGAAGAAAATCTATTCAGATAATTCCATCACATTTTTTTGGAAAATATTAGCAGCGGTTCAAAGATGTAGAGTGTGATGACTTTTGGCCTGGAAACACTGCTGTAAGGAAGATATGTAATTTGATTTAAAATATGTATGGAATCTGTAATTGTTTTTAAGAATGTTTGAAAAGAACTTTTAAGAATTTGCATCAATTGTAAAGGGATCAATTATAATTTCCTTGGATAATAAGAAATACTGGTCCAAGTAACCTGGTGATCCTTGACCTGGAAGCAGTACTACGAGGATGGGAATTAACTTGGTAGGGCAGAAAGGCAATCGTTTAACCAAATATGTCCTTCAACATAGTCAGGATCAAGGATCATAAATAAGGGGGATTTTTTTTGGAAAAGAGTAAGTGGCTTAGTGGAAGAGTTGGGTCTGCAAGTTTTCAATATAAGCATACATGCATGCTGGTCAATAGTTCCATACTGGTATTTTCAACATCCAGAGGTTGATTTTACAATACTGGACAAACTTAAATGAAAGTGTATAGGTTTTAATTTGTCTAGTTTTGAAAAAGAATATATAGATAAGAATTGGTTTGCTTATATTCAGCTTTATAATGATGGTTCTAAGGGTCCTGGGGTGGGAAGGACAGGTTCAACAATTTTTATTCCAGAATTTAATGTTAAGATTGTGAGAAGGTTATCTGACAATTTATCAGTATTTTCAGTTGAGTTGATGGCAATTATGTTGGCATTAGAGTGGGTCGTGGAGGTAAAACCATTGAGAGTAGTCATTTGTTCAGATTCGTCATCAGCATTGCTTTCTATCCAATCTTGTTTTTCTGAATTCAGACAGGATTTTATTTTTGGAATTTTTTTGCTTATTGAATAACATATAACAGTTGGGTATTGTGGTGGGTTTTTTATGGATGCCGGTGCATAAAGGTGTGGTAGGGAATGAGGCAGCAGATTCGTAGGCTCAAAGTTCTATAAATCACTTGATTTCAGATATTGAGCTTTTGTTAGAGAGATGGAAATTAAATCTATTATTAAGGATAAACTATATGCATTATGGCAATAAAAGTGGGATATGGCTGAGAAAAGGGAGACATTTATATCAGATTCAAAACAATGTGAAGTTATCTAGTAAATTCACTGTGAAGTGTGGAGTGGATGAGGTGATCATGAGCAGGATTAGGATTGGGCATGTGAGTTGAATAAACCTCTGTATTTAATAGGGAAATACATTGATGGTTTGTGTCAGGAATGCGAGCAAGGATACCTGCAATTGATGGAGCATGTTTTATTACACTGTAATAAATTTGCAGCTGAAAGGGGAACTGTGCAGTCTAATTTATAATGGAAAGGTATACGGTGTGATATGTTGACTAGTATTTTAGCAGTTAGATTTAGGTATTAGGGTATTTATAATTTGTTTTATCTTTTTTATATTTCACAGGATTAGTACATAGATTTTTTTTTTTTATTTTTTTCTTTGCATTGAGCTTCTTCCTCCAATACGTTAGGTGGCAGTAATACAACAAAGAGGTGTGAATTTGTCAGAAACCATGAAAAGAAGAGGAGGATGGAAGTTAAGACCAGAAGCTATGTGACTGGCAGGGATTAAAAGAGAGCTGGAGCAGAGGGGAGAACAGAGAAAGCACATTTACAAGGAGCTATGTGTGTAAGACAGTTAAACAGGACAGAAAGCCGAACAACAAATTGCATAATTTTACTGCTGCTGCTTTAACTTCGCCAGAGCTAACCAGAACTTTTAATGGGCTTTAGTAAGGGAGTCAAATACAGGAGTCTCTGAGAAATCTGTATCATCAAGGCTATGATGAACCTGCTAAGGAGGTTTTGTAGGAGTGTGCCTTTTGGATGATGGGTCCGGGGACCTCAGATGGAATAAGGTTGTTTGTGAATGCAACTCAAGGGCTCAATCAACTGAGTAGGAAAGTGAGAGATCCTATGCACCATGGCCAAGTTAGAGAAATTAACAACTACATGTAATGACACATGTCTGTGCGGGGAATGATGTGGTGTTTTGTAAGAATTATCTTGGTTGTATTGACTATATAAAGTGAAATTTACCTTTACATTTGAAGCATCATTTGCCTGTATATCCATATTTAATTTGCATTGGTTCTGATTTGTGTTGTGAAATCTTGTTAGTAATTTCTTCATTTAGCGGTCGTTTAGTAAATTTGATTATTTTGGTTTACGGTTCCCCCAAGCAATCGTAATAAGATAAAGGTACTTTCTGATCAATACTGTTTAGCCTAGCACCTGGCTATATAAATAATCTGTTTAGCTTGAAATGGGTTGAATCATTTACCTTGAGCCGCAACATTGTTTTCCCTATAATTTTGAGATTGTTTGAATGTTTCAAGTTTATCTAAATGTGTTTATACAGTCTAAGATTAGCCAACTCTTCCTAAAGCTACAAACCATGGAATTAAAAAGTTAAATCCTACACTGATCAGTGCTCTACAGTATCATGTAAAATTTCGACGCATGTTGGAATTGCATGGGGCAGATTTCCTTTTTTCACATTTGGTGGGAAAATCAAGTGGGAAGATTGCATCCCTATAATAGAGCCTTCTTGACTTCCCATCCATTCATTTAAATGAACAGAAAAATCAGTTGAATTCTATCATCAGCATGTGATTTTCACCTTAATTTTCCTTTATGTTCTGGCCAGACCTTTATTTATGACTAAGCACAAAAGAGGAAATTCTGCCAATATTATTTGATCATCTATGTCTGCAATATTACAAGTTTCAAAAGGGATGTGTATAGCTTTAAAAAAAATCATTTAATTGAACTGCATTTTCTGCAAATGCATTTTACATACTAACATCTAGTTGGGGGGAAAAATGTCTCATTCACATATTTTATTTCAGTCTGATGTTTTTTTTGGACTTTGTGACCACAGCATCAGTTAAGTAACATGTTTACTTATATATTGTCCATTCACTAAAGTCCTGGTTCATAGTTTTCCATTTTCTTTTCCATTACAAATATACTTTAAATCTGCAAATATCTGATCATAAATAGAATCCTAAATCTTGGAATCATTTTTTTTTCACTGTTATAAACCAGCTGTAGGGCTCATGATTGCTACAATGGGACACCCCAGACCAAATTTTGTAATTTGATGCACATGGTAACTATATAAAAATAATGTTTGAATACTATAGTTTGGCATAAATGCCACAGAGGCAGTGATAATGCCAGCTTCTGGGTAGATCTCAATGATAAACAACTTACTGCAACAAATCACTTATTCCATCTCCAACACATTAATGCCCTTTTGAAGGTAAGGTTAGACAGAATTAGATATCAGTGAATTACATAAGAACAAAAACTTGCAGTGGCATTAATTGCCATTAAGGTGCATCTTGGCACCCTTACTAAGAATAATTTCACATTGATGGGAATCTTCACTAGACTATCACTACATTTTTTTTCAATTCATCATTGCCTTCTGTTCTCTACTGTCAAGCCAGTAATGAACCCACCCATCTAACAGGCCATAAATTCCAGATGTCTTCAATTTCTTTAAAACCTTCACATTTGATGATTTTTTATTAAATTTCTAAACATTCAAATATCAACCTTGTTATGCAATTGCCATCTTTTGCTTCATCAGAATGTCTTCATTTGAACACACCAGGATCACAAGATAGCATGCACAAGTTTGAACAACCTTATCTTCCTGTAATCAGTTGCAGCATAGGCTCACAATGGGTCTTGCAATCCACTGTCAGAACAATAACATCCCCTTGATGGCAACCAAGTTCAATAAGCTATATTTTCATCTGTGATTATGCTTGCCTATTGATACAAAATGGATATGTTGACAATTTACTGCAAGTGGCTCCCATTGTATTGCTAGGGTACAGCTACATATAATTAATCTCCTTGCCAGTACCCAGGACTTGCTGAATCAACAAGTATTCTGCTTTTTTCAAAAAAAAATTGTGCAGGTGATAAAGTTTAATTATCCCATGTTGAAAACAAAGACGTCCCCATTAAAGCTTAAACCCTTTATTACAACAGTGATTACACTTTTAAAATTACTTTATTAACTGTAAGATGCTTTGGAGTATCTTGAACTCATGAATGTTTCCAAATAAATGCATGTTCTCTCTTTCTTCAGTGATGAAAATTACAGATGCATGAAAATTTCAAATCCAATGCTAAAGGAAACAGGTTTTCATGAGAAAAGGAAGTACATAATAAGGCAAACAGTTGACAGTGAACTTTGCGGTCATGGAATAAAGGCAAAAAGAGCTTGAAAAACTCAACAGGTCTGGGAGCATGTTTGGAGAAAGAAACAGAATTAGTGTTTCGAGTCCAAAAGACTCTTCCTCAGAAGATTTCCAGCATCTGCATTATTTTGCTTTTATTATATTGAGGCCATGGGCTTCTATTTGAGTATTGTTTCCTTGAGAAGCTAGCAAGCAGCTGCGATCATTCAGTCCTCAGGCACAGCTCCTGTGCTATAGAGCTCCAAATATATTTAACCAGAGTCTCAGCTATTCCTTATGGTGCATTCTAGCTGGTCTAGGTGTTGTGTAGCCTTGCTAGGGGTGCTATTTGAATAGCTAATAGCTAGTAACTTACTGCTACACATAAAGTAAAAATTTAGGAGTCCGTTACTTTTAACAATATTAACATCAGTTAATTGTAAATTGAGAAATTGGTTTCACATCGTAGCCAACTGTTTACAGCAAGGGGCTAAAAGAAAAGAGTTAATTATGGATCTGTGGTAATATGCAATTCACGTTGTTTTAGTAAACATTCAAAATTGTTATTGAGAATAGTCCACCAATACCATGAGATGCAGTGGGAGTATGCCTCAACAAAAACTGGAGTTGCTAATTTTTCAATACATGCCAGATCAAATGACTGCGTGTTGTATTGATTTCTGTGGCAGTCTCATCAGGTAATGTTGATGAGTTTCACTTACATTGATGCCAAGTAAAATGAAGGCAGTGACCCCTCTTTCCAGTACATCAAATTATTACATTATTCTAAAAAACAATTGGAAATGGATGAAATTGCAACATCTATGTAGAGTCAATACTTTTTACTCTTGCATCAGCACAAATGAAGTCACCCTCCCTGTTAAACTTATTTTGCTTAGCTGTGACTTATATTATGTGGGAGGCTACGGATCATATTCTCCTGCCAATTACAAAAGGCACTAGGTACCATGAAGCATATTAAGACTACAACTAAAATGTGCATAAAATGATATAGAAACAGAAAGACACATCACAATACTTTAGATCAGCCATGATCTAATAGCACTGGTTTGCATGCGCCAGAACTTTCCAACAAGCACCAAGACGTAGCTTGGCTGGTGGTGAGAAAGGCCCTCCCTGTAAGATCCTTCCTACATGCCAGGAGTCTCATCCCCTCTGCACGTTGCCCTCGAGGTGGCTGTGGTGGGGAAGAGACAGTTGTTCACCACCTTGTAGATTGTGTCTTTGCGAAGAAGGTCTGGAGAGAGATGCAGTGGTTTCTGTCGAGGTTCATCCCGAGCAGTTCTGTGACACAGGACTCTGTGCTCTACGGGCTGTTCCCAGGGACACACACCGAGACAAACATCAACTGCAGCTGGAGGATCATCAACTCGGTGAAAGACGCTCTTTGGTCTGCCTGAAACTTGTTGGTTTTCCAGTGCAAAGAGTTGTCCCCGACCGAGTGTTGCAGACTGGCACATTCCAAGGTCCAGGACTACGTGCTGAGGGACACAGTTAAGCTTGGAGCAGCCGCCACAAAGGCGCAATGGGGAAGGTTCGCTGCCTAAGACCTTTCTGCCACAGTGCACTGAGGGGCTGGGAATTGTAAAGAGCCCCTCAGGCTGTACAGCTTAAAATGAATGTCTGCCAATGATTGTAATATTCATTGTTTGTACTGATACACCTTGTGATTCATGTTGTAAAAGTTGAACCTGATTGTATTTTTGTAAAGGTGATTTTGAAATGTTCTGAAATGTTTTTGAAGATTTAAGAATAAAGTATATTGTTGCAAAAAAAATCATGTATCTTTGACAGGTTTCACTGGCAACAGGATGGAGGAGCCCCAATAAAGTTATGTTTAAAGTTATTTTTGTGGGGCAAGAGGGACAGGAATATTACTCCGTGTCCCAAGAATATACAGCTTCTTCTCCCCTCCCACCAACCTTCCCCCGCCACCCCCACATCCTGAGAACCCATCTGCAGTTGATGATGGTATTCCTGTAACCCAAAACCAACAAGCTGCCTCATGACAACTGATTGACATTCACAGCTTGTCAGCAAAATTGAAACAAGACCTGGGCCGCAAAATTAGAAAGATGTTTTTGGTGCCGCAATAGATGCTGACTGGCATGCTCTGCTGGTCAGCTGCCTCAAACTTAAAATCTACTCAAGCCCTTATAACAAAGCAAAACACCATGTATGCTGAAATCTGAAACAAGAATACTCAGCAGGTCAGGCTACACCTGTGGAGAGAGAAACAGAGTCAAAACACTGAATCTTCTGAACTTTGTCCCTGCTAGAATGGTGGGGCAATTTACAGGTTGGGAAACTAATTCTCCAATTGTCAGGCTTTACTGAGGTTCTCTCCCAGAGCCATGGTATTAGCATTCTGTCACTGAATTCCCTACCAATCAGGGATGGTGGGTGTAATGATACATTGGATCTGTCAAAGAAAGGACTTCTAATTAAAGGACCATAACATAGGTTACAAGGGATTACCTTCACTTTGATTTTTGAGGTTGCAGCAACCACAGGCATTGGGAAAGCTGTTCCTGGGGTCTCTTACTCTAAGCTGGGGTTCCTGCTGTGGGATCTGAGGGACTGGAAAGAGGTGACCTCTCAAGGATGGGAGAAATAGGATAACCTTTCCAACTAAGCCGGCATGGATGGAAGTGACTGAGAAAATCAGCAGTAGAAGTTGGGTCCCTTCAAACTGGAGACAATGCAAATCTTTGAAAATAGCTAGATGTGATGAAATTAAAACAGTGTTAACTTTGACAGCCACCGGCAATGTGTGTCCACCTGGTCCATTTGGCAGGAGGTCTTCTGCCAGGAGATTGCAACCGTCTGAAGCAGAACCCTGAGCCTCCTGAGGCACTGCTGAGAAGTGTACCTATTGTGTTGGGACTATCACCTCCTACAAGTTGGTCCTTTGTGCTCAACTCCTCTGTCGAGTGGAGTAACAGATGGTTGAGGAGAAGGCAGCTGCTGCTCTTGCTGGTGCTGTTCCTGCTGCTCCTCATCTCATTCCTCATCCAAGGTCCAAGGTAGAGCTGCACTGCAGCTTGTATGCTGAACTAGATAGCTGATCAAACATACCAGCTTCCAAAGTAATAGACATGACCTCCAAAGTAGTGGAAGATATCTCCAATAATGTGAAAGCACAGGCTCAGAACAAGTCCTATGAGCACACCTCTTGCACCCAGATATTCTGAGATTGGGTCCTTCTGTCTAGGATTCTTGGCATGGGACTTGGTTCTTAGGCAGACAATAGACATACCCTGCGTTGTATGTTGATTGTGATTGTCTGAGAAATGATTACTGAGACATTGATAGAGCTGAACGATAGCTGGTTTATTCGATAAACATAACTATATACAGATGTACAAGACCAGATGCTACTCAGTCTAGGTATAAGCATTCTCCCTATTGACTCTTAGTCATGTGTCTCTTATGTCACCATGTGGGCATTACTGTTTCCACAATCCCACACATCAATCTTCAACCCAGATCAGCCTAATACGAAGCACTGGTATCTGCTTCATACTTGTTTATTAGTACTATATCTAAACAGGTTACAGAGTAAGCATGTAGCTCTTAGGCATGATTTCAACTTCTCTCTTGAGAGTCTGACATATGATTGACTAGTGTCAGTGGTAGATCATCATCTATACCAAATATTAGTATATTCCATCTGTTAACCCTTTATACTACACCTCCCCTGAAGTATGTTACTTTTTAATAATAACATGAAACTATGGCGGGTGGACAGGCTGTTCGATCGCCACCCGTGATCGGCTGCTCACCACCATTTTACACAGGTGGGCCAATTAAGGCCTGACCAGCATAATGCGCAGCTGGTAGCGCTCAGCGCTGCCTGTGCAGGCAGGGGGAGGAGGGAGAGTCGGGGCCTGCACTCTTTTGTGCATGTGCCCAAAAGAGTGCAGCAACCTCCCTGAGGTATGGAGGGGGATTACTTAGATAATAAAGCTTTTTCATGAATAAAGTAAAAAATTATTTAAACATGTTCCCTCATGTGACATTGATACATGAGCTGGGACATGTTTATGAAGTGTGGAAAATGTATTTAATTATTTAATAAAGCCATCTGGAACCCTCATCCAGCCTATGGATGAGGTTTCCTGAAAACCACAAAGGCACTTGCCTGCCTGCCAACCTTAAGGTTGGATGGGCAACATTGTTAACAAGCTAAATTACTTTCTTAAAGGCCTTAATAGGCCACTGAAAATTTGGCTGACGCGTGCCTACTGAACGAAATATTGAAATGACGTGCAATGATGTCAGGACGCATACCCATTGTCATTGCGCAAATTTTACGCTTCAGCATGTCGGGTCGGCCCCTGCAAGCCGACAGCAATATTCTGCCCTGTGTCTTTAACTCTTTACGTTACATCTCTGTAACTCCCATTTTACAACTACAGAGTCTAGCCAACTCTAATTCCTACTCTTCCCCTCCCCAAGTCACAGCCCTAGGGGATTCAATCTTCCTCAATATTCTGGGCCCTTAGGGAAGATGGTTTGAAGACATAAGAGTTTTCTTCTGCATCTGCTAGAACATCATCATCTGCAGAATAGGACAACACTTTATCAGCGTTGCTGACAACATAGCTGGAAAGCAGAGTGTAGGCTGCAAATTGACTGAACTGCAAGGATAACAAAGGTTTTTCAATGAAAGACTAGGTCAAAAGAGAAGACTGAAGAGAAGGGACCTTTGGAAAACAAAAACAGAATTACCTGGAAAAACTCAGCAGGTCTGGCAGCATCGGCGGAGAAGAAAAGAGTTGACGTTTCGAGTCCTCATGACCCTTCAACAGAACTGAGTGAATCCAAGGAAGGGGTGAAATATAAGCTGGTTTAAAGTGTGTGTGTGTGTGTGGGGGGGTGGGGTTGGGTCGGGGGAGAGAAGTGGAGGGGGTTGGTGTGGTTGTAGGGATAAACAAGCAGTGATAGAAGCAGATCATCAAAAGATGTCACAGACAATAGATCAAAAGAACACATAGGTGTTAAAGTTGGTGATATTATCTAAACATGTGCTAATTAAGAATGGATGGTAGGCCACTCAAGGTATAGCTCTAGTGGGGGTGGGGGGAGCATAAAAGATTTAAAAATATTCAAAAATAATGGAAATAGGTGGGAAAAGAAAAATCTATATAATTTATTGGAAAAAACAAAAGGAAGGGGGAAGAAACAGAAAGGGGGTGGGGATGGAGAAGGGAGCTCAAGACCTAAAGTTGCTGATTTCAATATTCAGTTCGGAAGGCTGTAAAGTGCCTAGTCGGAAGATGAGGTGTTGTTCCTCCAGTTTGCGTTGGGCTTCACTTGAACAATGCAGCAAGCCAAGGACAGACATGTAGGCAAGAGAGTAGGGTGGAGTGTTAAAATGGCAAGCGACAGGGAGGTTTGGGTCATTCTTGCGGGCAGACTGCAGGTGTTCTGCAAAGCGGTCGCCCAGTTTACGTTTGGTCTCTCCAGTGTAGAGGAGACCACATTGGGAGCAACGAATGCAGTAGACTAAGTTGGGGGAAATGCAAGTGAAATGCTGCTTCACTTGAAAGGAGTGTTTGGGCCCTTGGACGGTGAGGAGAGAGGAAGTGAAGGGGCAGGTGTTACATCTTTTGTGTGGGCATGGGGTGGTGCCATAGGAGGGGGTTGAGGAGTACGGGGTGATGGAGGAGTGGACCAGGGTGTCCCGGAGGGAACGATCCCTACGGAATGCCGATAGGGGGAGTGAAGGGAAGATGTGTTTGGTGGTGGCATCATGCTGGAGTTGGCGGAAATGGCGGAGGATGATCCTTTGAATGCGGAGGCTGGTGGGGTGATAAGTGAGGACAAGGGGGACCCTATCATGTTTCTGGGAGGGAGGAGAAGGCGTGAGGGCGGATGCGCGGGAGATGGGCCGGACACGGTTGAGGGCCCTGTCAATGACCGTGGGTGGAAAACCTCGGTTAAGGAAGAAGGAGGACATGTCAGAGGAACTGTTTTTGAAGGTAGTGTAATCGGAACAGATGCGACGGAGGCGAAGGAACTGTGAGAATGGGATGGAGTCCTTACAGGAAGCGGGGTGTGAGGAGCTGTAGTCGAGGTAGCTGTGGGAGTCGGTAGGTTTGTAATGGATATTGGTGGACAGTATGTCACCAGAGATTGAGACAGAGAGGTCAAGGAAGGGAAGGGAAGTGTCAGAGATGGACCACGTGAAAATGATGGAGGGGTGGAGATTGGAAGCAAAATTAATTTTTCCAAGTCCCGACGAGAGCATGAAGCAGCACTGAAGTAATCATCGATGTACCGGAGAAAGAGTTGTGGAAGGGGGCCGGAGTAGGACTGGAACAAGGAATGTTCCACATACCCCATAAAGAGACAGGCATAGCTGGGGCCCATGCGGGTAACCATAGCCATACCTTTTATTTGGAGGAAGTGAAAGGAGTTGAAGCAGAAATTGTTCAGTGTGAGAACAAGTTCAGCCAGATGGAGGAGCGTAGTGGTGGATGGGGATTGTTCGGGCCTCTGTTCGAGGTAGAAGCTAAGGGCCCTCAGACCATCCTGGTGGGGGATGGAGGTGTAGAGGGATTGGACGTCCATGGTGAAGAGGAAGCGGTTGGGGCCAGGGAACTGGAAATTGTTGATATGACGTAAGGTGTCAGAGGAATCACGGACGTAGGTGGGAAGGGACTGGACAAGGGGAGAGAGAAGGGAGTCAAGATAACGAGAAATGAGTTCTGTGGGGCAGGAGCAAGCTGAGACGATCGGTCTACCAGGACAGTTCTGTTTGTGGATTTTGGGTAGGTGGTAGAAGCGGGCCGTCCGAGGTTGGGCAACTATCAGGTTGGAAGCTGTGGGAGGAAGATCCCCAGAGGAGATGAGATCAGTGATAGTCCTGGAAACAATGGCTTGATGTTCAGTGGTGGGGTCATGGTCCAGGGAGAGGTAGGAGGAAGTGTCTGCGAGTTGACGCTCAGCCTCCGCCCTTGTCAGTGGGTTTGATGACAATGTCAGGGTTGGACCTGAGAGAATGGAGTGCAGTAAGTTCAGAGAGAGAGAGAGATTAGAATGGTTGAGAGGAACAGAGAAATTGAGACAACTAATGTTGCACCGACAGTTCTCAATGAAAAGATCAAGAGAAGGTAAGAATCCAGAGGGAGGGGTCCAGGTGGAGGGAGAATATTGGAGGTGGGTGAAGGATCCGTTGAACGGGGAGAGGACTCCTGCCCAAAGAAATGAGCCCGGAGACGAAGACGGCGGAAGAAGAGCTCAGCATCATGCCGAGCCCGAAATTTATTGAGGTGAGGGCGTAAGGGTATGAAACTAAGTCCTTTGCTGAGCACTGAACATTCAGCATCAGAGAGGGGAAGGTCAGGGGGTATAGTGAATACATGGCTGGGGCTGAGATTGGAAGATGGGGTGGGGACGGAGGGACAGGCAGGGGTGGAGTGTCCTAGATGGGTGTTGGTGTCGATGAGTTGTTGGAGCTTGTGTTCCTAAGCACGTGAGAGAAAGAGAAAAAGTTTCTTGTTGAGGCGTCGGATGAGACGAAGAATAAAATGAAACTGGGGGCACGTGCAGCTTTGAAAAAGGGTACGGCGGTGCTGCTGGAGGGAGAGGTCAACTGTGTTCATATGGCGGTGCATGGCACTGAGTGTGGATCTCAGAATGTGATGGGAACAGCAGTCCGAGAAACGTTTTATGTCCCGGAGATACCTGTAATCCTGGGTGGGTTCAAAACATGAGGTGTGGAATTTCAGTTGAAATCCATGTGGGGTAAGTCGGAGACGGAGACAGTCACTGAGAAAGGAGATATTGCTGTGAAAGCGGGTTTTAGTAAACACCTTGTCAAACACCAGGATAGAAATGGAAAGCAATGAAGGTGAGCAAGGCAAACGAGAGATACGGAAATCTTGTCGCAGAGATGAACAGAACTTCTTCAAGGAGGGATCTTTGGATCCTCTAGGACTAGAAGAAAAGACCTCAGGACACTCTCAGGAACTTGTTGCTTCCTTGAAGGACTCTGGGTAGAAGCTCCTGAAGAGGAATGTCCTTCAATGCCTGGGAGGACTACCATAGCTGTTTCATCCACTGCTGTATGAAAGACTGAAAAGGCATCTGAAATCTGAGATTTCAATGAACTTAGATGACAAAGGAAAAAAATGACAACATTCCAGTAAGCCTTTCAGGAAAAGAGAAAGAGATGATTTCCTAATAATTTTCCAGGATGATCATCTACTTTCTGTAGGCAGTGGTAAGACAGCCATACTTCTCTCTGTGTGAGATTGCTGTACTAAGGGCATTGGAAAGAATTGCAGAGAATATGGAGACAAGACAACCTCATCTTCTGTAATGAGAGGAATTTCCTGTAGACAATCAACCCTGGGACAAAACTTCTGTACAGGATTCTGCAGCATCAGGAGTGTTGAAGATTAGTTGATAAGACCATAAGTCATAGGAGCAGAAATTAGGCCAATCGGCCCATCGAGTCTGCTCCACCATTCAATCATGGCTGATAAGTTTCTCAACCCCATTCTCCCGCCTTCTCCCTATAACCTTTGATCCCCTTACCAATCAAGAACCCATCTATCTCGGTCTTAAATACACTCAATGACCTGGCCTCCACAGCCATCTGTGGCAATGAATTCCATAGATTCACCACTCTCTGGCTAAAGAGGTTTCTCCTCATCTTTGTTCTAAAAGGTCGTCCCTTTACTCTGAGAATATGCCCTCGGGTCCTAGTCTCTCCTACTAATGGAAACATCTTCCGCAAGTCCACTCTATCCAGGCCTTTCGGTATTTTGTAAGTTTCAATCAGATCCCCCCTCATTCTTCTAAACTCCAGGTATAGACCCAGCGTCCTCAAACGTTCCTCATATGTTAAGCCTTTCATTCCTGGAATCATTCTTGTGAACCTCCTCTGGACCTTCTCCAGGGCCAGCACATCCTTCCTGAGATTATGGGGCCCAAAATTGCTCACAATATTCTAAATGTGGTCTGACCAGAGCCGTATAAAGCCTCAGCAGCACATCCCTGCTTTTATATTCTAGTCCTCTCGAAATAAATGCCAACATTGCATTTGCCTTCCTAACTACTGACTCAACCTGCAAGTTAACCTTAAGAGAATCCTGGACTAGGACTCCCAAGTCCCTTTGCACTCCAGATTTCTGAATTCTCTCCCCATTTAGAAAATAGTCCATGCCTCTATTCTTCCTACCAAAGTGCATGACCTCACACTTCCCCACGTTGTATTCCATCTGCCACTTCTTTGCCCATTCTCCTAACCTGTCCAAATCCTCTGCAGCCTCCCTGCCTCCTCAATACTACCTGTCCCTCCACCTATCTTTGTATCATCTGCAAACTTAGCCAGGATGCCCTCAGTTCCTTCATCTAGATCATTAATGTATAAAGTGAAAAGTTGTAGTCTCAACACTGACCCCTGTGGAACTCCTCTAGTCACGGGCCGCCATCCTGAGAAGGACCCCCTTATCCCCACTCTCTGCCTCCTGCCAGACAACCAATCTTCTATCCATGCTAATACCTTGCTTCTAACACCATGGGCTCTTATCTTACTGAGCAGCCTCCTGTGCAGCACCTTGTCAGAGGCCTTCTGGAAGTCCAGGTAGATAACATCCATTGGCTCTCCATTGTCTAACCTACTTGTTAACTCCTCAAAGAATTCTAACAGATTTGTCAGGCATGACCTCCCCTTGAAACCATGCTGACTTTGCACGATTTTACTATGCACTTCCAAGTATTCTGAAATCTCATTCTTAATAATGGACTCTAAAATCTTACCAACGACCGAGGTCAGGCTAATCGGCCTGTAATTTCCCATCTTTTGCCTTACTTCCTTCTTAAACAGGAGAGTTACATTAGCAATTTTCCAGTCCTCTGGGACCCTCCCTGACTCCAGTGATTCCTGAAAGATCACCACTAACGCCTCCACTATCTCTTCAGCTATCTGCTTCAGAACTCTGGGGTGTAATCCATCTGGTCCAGATGATTTATCCACCGTCAGACCTTTCAGTTTTCCAAGCACCTTCTCCTTGGTAATGGCTACCATACTCACCTCTGCCCCCCCAACTCTCTTGAACTTTGGGGATGTCACACGTGTCTTCCACCGTGAAGACTGGCACAAAGTACCTATTCAGTTCTTCCGCCATTTCTTTGTTCCCCACTACTACTTCTCCAGCGTCATTTTCCAGCGGCCCAATGTCCACTTTTGCTTCTCTCTTACCCTTTATATATCTAAAAAAAACTCTTGCAATCTTCTTTTATATTACTGGCTAGTTTACCCTCATATATCATCTTCTCCCTTCTTATTTCTTTTTTAGTTGTCCTCTGCTGGTCTTTGTAGGCTTCCCAATCCCCTGGTTTCCCACTGCTCTTCGCCGCATTGTATGCTTTCTCTTTAGCTTTTATGCTGTCCCTGACTTCCCTTGTCAGCCATGGTTGCCTCATCCTCCCTTTAGTATGCTTCTTCTTCCTCGGGATGAATTTTTGCTGTGTCTCCCAAATTACTCCCAGAAACTCCTGCCATTTTTGTTCCACTGTCTTTCGTGCTAGGCTCATCTCCCAGTCAATTCTGGCCAGCTCCTCCCTCATGCCTCTACAGTTGCCTTTATTCAACTGTAATACCGTTACATCTGATTCCAGCTTTTTCCTCTCAAATTGCAGGGTAAATTCTATCATTTTATGGTCACTTCCTTCTAAGGGTTCCTTCACCTTAAGCTCCCTTATCAAATCTGCCTCAATGCACATCACTAAATCTAGAATTGCCTGTTTCCTAGTGGGCTCCACCACAAGCTGCTCCAAAAAGCCATCTCGTAGACATTCCACAAATTCCTTTTCTTGGGATCCACTACTAACCTGATTTTCCCAGTCTACCTGCATATTGAAATCCCCCATGATCACTGTAACCTTGCCTTTCTTACACATCTTTTCTATCTCTTGGCGTATCTTGTGCCCCACATCCTGACTACTGTTCGGAGGCCTGTACATAACTCCCATTATGTTTTGTTTTTACTTTTGTGGTTCCTCAACTCTACCCACACAGATTCTACATCATTTGACCCTACATCATTTCTTGCTATTGATTTAATTTCATTTCTTACTAACAAAGCAACCCCACCCCCTCTGCCAATCTGCTTATCTTTTCAATAGGATGTATATTCTTGGATATTTTGCTCCCAGTCCTGATCCCCATGCAGCCATGTCTCCGTAATGCCCAGCACATCATACCTGCCAATTTCAATCTGCGCCACATGCTCGATAGCTTTCGCTGCACCTGAAGTATGCGTGCCAATTAACTTTCACCCTTACAAGGTCCCAGCTCTTGAGCAATATGACCCTCTATGGACTCTGACCTGGACTCAGACAAGGCATCCTCTGGGGAAGACTCTTCATGGACAACAGGGTTACCCTGTAGGCAATACATTGATAGATCCATTGGAACTAAGATCTGAATGATGCTTAGCCACTAAAAGCACAGCTTATTTTTCTAAAAAGACAACAGAGGCTTCATGAGGTGCATGCACAATGTGAAAAATGATTCATTCTCTAGGGCCTCCATCTCCAAGAGATCATTCATCACACTCTAGGAAGAACTAATTCAAATCCAGCAGGCCTTTATGGGCAAAGTTACTGTCTGCTGCAGTGCCTTCTGTATCCTCCACCTCTAGCAATACTTTGTGAAGAATTGAGAAATTCATATATTTCTTGTCAGTTTTGCATCTAGTGGTGGGCGTTTCTGAGAAAGAAAGGGACTTGCTGCCAAGTGTATAAACTTTCTCAGCTTCTGAAGCTGAATTCTCACTGCTTCTAAATACAAGGTTGAAGATTGTTGCAGGAAAGACAGTGAGTTGTTCAAATGTAAGCATCACCCTTTTTTTGAGGATTCCTAGAAGTATGTCAACATCACCACTCAACAAGGATGTGCATTGATTGGGAAGAGCATAGAGAGAATCAATGGTCTGTCACCCCTTATAGCTGAACGGAGTAATAGTCCTGCCTTTGATTGGAATGTCTGTGCTGCCTGGACCTTGTAACATGATGTCTGATAGATAAAGGGTGATCGGCTGAAACCAGTCCAGGTCATCTGCTAAAATGTTAACAGAAGCTCCAGTATCAATTTTAAAAGAAGTATCAAAGCCTTGAACTTGGACTGCAGCTGACCAGTAGACTGGATTAAGACTATCTACATCTCCTAGGAACTCTGTAGGGTCATTGATTTCTGAACTGTCTTGAATTAAAATTGCTGGATTTGCAGAAACACTTGAAATGTCCAGTTTTGCTACACTAGAAGCATTCCAACCCCCCTGCTGGGCAGCCTCGGTATTTATGCTGAGTTTTCACACCACAACGCAAGCATCTCAAAATGGATGCCAGTGTGAGGTTTCCCACCCTTTTTGTTTGTTTGACAGGCTTTCCTATGGTTTGCCTATGATCCTACCAAATCTATGGAGTTATTTGAAGCATTGGTGTCATCACAAACTATAGCCTGATCAAGGACTCAAAGTTCAGCCTGCCTTGCATACTGGATCACTTGATCCAATGTAAGATCATCTTTGGTCTGCAAAAAGTCAGAGAGCTTTTCATCCTGTACACTCATGAATATGCGATCATGGATTATTTCATCCCTCAGCAGCCCATATCCATAAGAACTAGCTCGGTGATGTAGGTTGTTTAGGAATAATTCAGTTGATTTCCCCAGGTCATTGCAAGTGCTAGTTAAAACATGCATGTTCAATCACTAAATTTTGCTTTGAGATAAAATGGATGTCTTTAATAATGAAATCAAAATCCACGGTGGACTCCTGCACAGCCTGCCTTAAGAGAACGATGTCTGCTACTGGACCTACTGCATAAAGAAGTGTACCAACTTGGAGCTTTGGGTCTATTTGTGCAGACCTGATATGCTCAGTACTAGAGAAAACATTTCCATAACTCCTACTGCTGGTCTCTCTGTAGGCCCTCAAGGCAGTCAAATGGGCAGGGCAAGGGCAGGGACTTCTTACTAGATATGGTCATTGTTACCTCTCTCCAGTGTACCTCCATCATCCACCAAAATTTCTCAAGCTGCTATCAACGGTTTCTTCACTCTGTGGTTCTTCGGATAACACCAATGTCTCTTTTCATATCAAATCCCAGCGCTGCCACCACATTCTGAGATTGGGTCCTTCTGTCTTGAATTCTAGGTCTGTGACTTGTTTCTTAGACAGATTGTAGACATACACTGGTATCTTTTTAATGCTTCTTTATTAGTACTGCATCTAAACAAATTACAGATTAGGCACATAGCTTTTAGAATCTCTCGAGAGAGATTGAAATCATGCCAAACATATGACTGACTGATTTCAGTAATAGATCATCATCTGCAGTATTTTTTGGCATAACCCTTTATACTAGGCATCTTAGTACTTAAAGAATTTCTTTCCTGTCACTTGTTCAGCCTCCTCAAATCTTGTTGACCTCTATCCTTGGTTTCCCTGGCAACTTCCATGAATCTAGGGAAACACATTCAAAAATCCCAGTTCAAGCAGCTGATAATGAAGGCTTTGCACATTGTAATTGCCAATCCATCAGCCCACACTCAGCAGATCACACTGACGATAAAGTTGGACTTCGCAAGTTGCTGCCAGCTTCCCAGCATATCACCAGTTTCAGCCCTTTTATTCACCTGCCCGATTCCAAACTCATTCACTTTGCAAATTAAAACTCCTCCTGTTAACTCTGTTTCTCTCTCCACAGGCACTGCTTGACCTGCTGAGCATTTCTAGCATTTTCCGTTTTGAGACATCAATCCGTGCTCTTTAGCATTGCTCCTGATCTCATGTGAGAAATGACCTCTCACAAAGCACGTCTGTCATGTGGGTGCGGATATTAAGTATGAAATAGGGGATAACAGGAATATTCTTGAAATATTTCTTTCTGCTTTATTTTGATGTTAAGGAAGACCTATTTGATCGGACAAATTCCTCTCAAGGATCAAAAAATTAAGCAGTCAAAATTTTGGGAGTGTTTTCCCGATTTCCAGCTGTAAACCCAGCAGGAAATCAGCAGAAACTCGAAAGAAACTGCATAAATAGCTTTATCTGTATAAATCGTTCCAACAGAACTTAGTCCAATTACATAATATTGTACAAAATAACTTTAACCATGCATATTTGGGTATTTCCAGCATCCATTTCGATGAAATAGATGCAAACTCTTCACTGGTTGGCTGTTAGAGAGTGCTCAGGTTCATGATGAAAATAAGAATCCAACTTGGTCACCTGTTTCAATAAACAATTTGTAGTTTAATCCTTTCATGGGGCATTGGCATTATTATTCGGGCAGGACGGACCTCTACCTTTAGTGCAGACTCCACCTGATTTGAAATGGGACCTAGCAGAAAGAGTAAATAGGGAATTGAGGTGGCAAAGGCTATAAACTAGTAAGACGGGGTGGGCAGTGCGAGGAGGGATCTGCAAGAGGTGAAACATGGATAAATATAAATGAAAGGAAAGGAAACCATAGGAGAGACTAAATAAATGGAGGACCTAATTGCCTAGTGAATAAATAGAGTTATGGGACTGGAATGTAAAAAGATGGTTAAAAGTAAAGTGAAAGGAGCTGCTATTAACAATGGATTAAACTGTCTTTGCAGCAATTCAAACAGTGTCCATAATAAAACAGATGAATTGGAGGCAATAGTATTCAATGAAGAACAAGGTATAATAGGGATTACTGAAACATGGCTACACAAAAATAGGGCTGGGAATTAAGCATTTCAGGATATAAAATATTTAGAAAATATGGAGAGTAGAAAAAGGGAAGTGGAGTATTTTATTTGTTAGAGAAAACCTAGCAGCAGCAGAAAAAAAGTGGGACAGCCATTAGCAAGACAGAAATAGAATCCATGTGCTTAGTGGTAAAACGAAATAAAGGATCAATGTACTAATACGGTAGTATACAGGCTACCTAATAATGAAATGTATGTGAAGGAAGAAATATTCAAACAAATAAGGAAAATTAGTAAAAATCATAGAATAACAATCATGGAGGATTTCAATTACTCCAAAATTAATTAGCCGGAAGAGGTAGGTAAAGGAACAGGGAATGGAGTTCCAACAATGTGTACAGGTCTCCTGTATAACCCAAAAGAGGATTTGTTATTGGGGCATGAATCACAGCAGATAAGAGAAGTAAACGTATTGCTGAAAAAAGAGACATACTGTTGAAACTTTCATCTTGCCCATCAGGACAGATTCACAAAAATACCAGACCTAAAGGGAACAACAATTTATAATGCTGAGTCATGCAATATAAATTGTTGTTCCTTTAGATTTGGTTTTCTTATGCATCTGTCCTGATGAGTGCAAGATGCAAAGCTTCAACAATATTTCTCTTTTTTTCAGCAATATTTAAGTTCTGTACCACCAAACAACCAGAAGTAAAAGTAGGAAAACATTCAGAACTGTCAAACTCAGAAGGAGGCCAGTTGGCCCATCATGTCTGCACTGGTTCTCCAAACGAGCAATTCACCTAACCCTAATGCCACCTTCTCCCCATAGCCATGCACATTCTTCCTTTTCAGATAATATCTAAACAATAGTGTTCATAATATGATATGCTTTAAGCTAATAATTGAGAAGGACATAAACATGATGAAGAACAGGAAAATAGATTTGAGAAAAGTAGTTGTTGAGGGGCTGAGAATAGAATTTAGGAAAATAAGTTCCAGGGAGTGGCAAAATGGTGATGAAACGCATTGAGAGGGAAGCCTGATGTGTACACACCACCAGGGGATATTCCCAGTGATGAAAATTACACCAGTGTAATCACATTGGGCTTCCCTTCTGACATCTTTTGATGCCATTTTTCCACCCTCTTCCATCTCTCAGTTCAATTAATTTGCCTATTGACATCTATTTTAACAGGTCACCAGCATTTTGAAAGCATTGGAATGGCTCCCTGCCATGTGGGAAGTCTGCCAGCTACATTGAGGTGGCCTTTCAGAGGTTTCCCAGGGATGGGGAATGGGATCTTTCTTTCTGGAGCTCCAAGGTTGAAGCCAGGCCCCCCAGAGGCAATGGCCCTGCGGCCCTGATGCCTTCATTGGAGCATTCACCCTTCTGATAACCAAGGCTTGCCATCCTGGCATATCATTAACTTTCCTACCAGTCCTTTGAGGGTAGCTGAAGGTGGAAGTGCCCTCTTCTTCTCATTGCAGATTCAGCAGCAGCTAACGCTGGGTGGCATTGCCAAGGCTGCCAATCTGCCAGCCTGCTCATTGGACCAGCATCATGGAGATCCAGCCCAATGGCCTCAATTAGATGGCAGGACTTTGGACAACCTCTTAACTGGCCACCGCCAGTAAAATTGCCGCAGCGGTCCTACCCATCCACCTAACATCAGGACTTATGTCAATAAGATCCTGGCCACTGTCTCTCCCTAGTGTATATTTTCCTTGGACATTGTTGACCAATGCTTTAAATATCACCCATTGCTGCTCTACACCATTGTTTGCCAATATTGTTGGCCATTTTTCTTAAGTGAGCAAGAGTGAGCATGACAGGGCTGAATTTGAAGAGATTAAGAGAAAAGTCAAAATAACAATCAGGAAAGCAAAGAGGAACTATGAAGTTAAATTACCAAAGAACGGAAAATAGTAGTAAATTATTTTATAGGATTTTAAATATAAAAAGGATGAAAATAGGACCATAAGGAATTGACAGGATAAAAATCACAGGCAGCTATAATGAAATGGTAGAAATATGAAATTATTACTTTGCTTCAGTGTTTACCAGGGAGACAGATCAGGTGGATATGTCATCCAATAATAAGATTAGGAATGATAAAATTGCATTTGAACTACAAAGAAGAGGAAGATTAACTAAACTAATCAGGCTCAAAGAGCATTAACCCCCTAGTTTTGGAGGATTACATCTGGACATTGTAAAATATTCTAGAAAACATATATTTAATAATTTGTTAAAATTTATAGTGCCAGAGGACTGGTAGATTGTTAAAGTTATGTCTATATTTGAGAAGGGAGATAGAAAATGTCCAGGGAACTATAGACAGTCAGTTTAACATCAGTGGTGGGAAAAATAATGGAACCGTTAGTAAAGGAGAAAACAAAAAAAACCTGGAAACCAAAAATATAACAATGAATAGTCAGCATGGATTCCAAAAGGGAAAAACTTACTTGCTCAACCGTATTAAGTTATTTGGAAACGTAACAGAGAAAGTTGACAAGGATAATGTAGTAGATGTAATTTATCTAGATTTCCAAAAGTCCTTTGATAAGGTGCCGTGTAATGAATAAGGTCAGAGCATGTGAAATCAGGGCACAAGAAGTAGAATGGATAATTGGATGCCTGCAACATAAAAAGCTGAGACTACAGGTAAAGGGTATCTGAGAGTCATAAGTCTGGTGAGGCCTGGGACCACTATTCACAATTTATATTAATGATTCAGACTTTGGAGTCAAATCACAATTGCTAAATTTGTGGATGATTTCAAATTGAGGGGAAAAGTAATTACGGAGGAAGATTGCAAACTACAAAAAGACATAATAAACTTACAAGGCAGAATTTTATGGCCCTGTTTCGGTGGGATGGGGCCATAAAATACAGCAAGACATTCTAAACCTCATTGACAACAGCGGAAATGTAAAATCCCATTGTAAAATTCTGCCCACAGAGTGGGAATGTTATTGACAAATTAATTTCAACACAAAATAATATTACACTTTGGCAAGAAAAATAAAAAAAAATGCATATTATTTGGAAATTAAGAACCTAAATGGGGTAGAAGAGCAAAGGGATTTTAGAGTTCAACTGCTCAGATTACAAAAAGTGGTGATACAGGTTGGTAAGACCATAAAAAGGCAGAGCAAGCACTTGAATTTATTCCTGGAAGGATAGAATTGAAAAGTAGAGAAGCTATGCTAAATGTGTATTAAACCTTGATGAGACTTGGAGTACTGTGTACAGTTCTGGTTGCCATAAAAGATACAGAGGCACTGGAGAATGTAGAAAAAAGACTCACAGGGATGATACCAGAATTGTGAGGTGAGGCCTCTAAGGAAAGAATGAACAGATGACTTGAGGGATATCCTAACAGAAGTCTTCAAAATTATGAAAGGTTTTGATAGGGGCAGAGACAGAAAATTAATGTTACCAATTGTGGAGAAGTACAAATAGGAAATTCAGAAGAAATTTATTTACCAATGGGTGGTGAGAACATGGAACTTGCTACCACATGAAATGATAGAGGTGACGAGTATTCATAAAAGGGAAACTGGATAAGGATATGAGGGAGAAGGGAATACAGCTCGAATGGAGGGAGAAGCTCGAATGGAGCTTGTATGCTGGTATGGATTGGTTTGTTTGGACTGATTCTGTGCTGTATAGTATGAAAATTCAAACTCCTCCAGTGCATTCATGCTCTAACTATGTGGGCTTCATTTGGTGTCCAAGCTTGTAATATGGCTGAAGACTCCAAAAATTCAAAGCGGCAAGGGTTGGAATCACGGTGCTTATACTCCTGCTAGCTCCATAGCAATATGTCAATAGTTTGTGCTGTTTAACCCACAAGGATTGCTGCAGCTTCTGCTTTGCTCAGGGGGGATTAGTTTTACAGAGGGATCCTTAAACATACATTAGTTCTGTCATCGTTTGCAAAGATCCTAATGCTTGTTATAGGCAACTGCTAGGGACACCTAAAAAATGTACCCAATAAATCTGGCATCAATAAGGATGCAACATATACTATTTTTTTTTACCCCATATGGTTGCCATTGTTGTTTTCAGTAAAACTAAGGCATGTTCTAAAGTGATACTAGAGTCATTGTTGATGAGGAACTGAAACAATTGTATTCACTAAGATAAGAGCAAAATACTGCGGATGCTGGAAATCTGAAACAAAAACAAAAATAGCTGGAAAAACTCAGCAGGTCTGACAGCATCTGCGGAGAGGAACACAGTTAACGTTTCAAGTCCGTATGACTCTTCAACAGAACTAAGGAAATATAGAAATATGGTGAAATATAAGCTGGTTAAAGGGGGGGACAGGTAGAGCTGGATAGAGGGCCAGTGATAGGTGGAGGCAAAGAATAGATTGCCAAAGATGTCATAGACAAAAGGACAAAGGGGTGTTGATGGTGGTGATGTTAGCTAAGGAATGTTCTAATGGGGACAGTAAGGGTAGAAAGCAGGACAATCAAGTGACAGATGGCCCTAACGGGGGTGGGGTGTGGGGAAGGGATCAAAATGGGCTAAAAGGTGGAGATAAAACAATAAATCAAAATAAATTTTAAAATAGGTGGGAAAAGAAAAATGTATTTAAAAAATTATAAATTATTGGAAAAAGGGGGGTCAGAATGGGGGTGGGGATGGAGGAGAGAGTTCATGATCTAAAATAGTTGAACTCAATATTCAGTCCAGAAGGCTGTAAAGTGCCTAGTCGGAAGATGAGGTGCTGTTCCTCCAGTTTGTGTTGAGCTTCACTGGGACATTGCGGCAGGTCAAGGACGGACATGTGGGCATGAGAGCAGGGTAGTGTGTTGAAATGGCAAGCGACAGGGAGATCGCGGTTGTGCTTGCAGACAGACCGAAGATGTTCCGTAAAGCGGTCACCCGGTCTGCATTTGGTCTCTCCGATGTAGAGGAGACCGCATTGGGAGCAGCGAATGCAGTAGACTAAATTGAGGGGAGTGCAAGTGAAGTGCTGCTTCACTTGAAGGGAGTGTTTGGGCCCTTGGACGATGAGGTGGGGGGGAAGTAAAGGGGCAGATGTTACACCTTCTGCTGTTGCTTGGGAAGGTGCCGTGGGAGGGTGTTGAGGTGTAGGGGGTGATGGAGGAGTCGACCAAGGTGTCCCAGAGGGAATGATATCGGCATTCTGCAGGGATCCACATTTCTATATTTCCTTAGTTCTGATGATGAGTCATACGGACTTGAAACGTTAACTGTATTCCTCTTCGCAGATGCTGTCAGACCTGCTGAGTTTTTCCAACTATTTTTTAATTGCACTCACTAGTGTTTGGATCTAAAAAATTGTGCCAGTAATGAACTCTAATTAATATAATTTAATATGTAGGTCATGAAAAATGAAAGCAACGAGGGCCAGTGACTTGTATCTGTTCCAGCAGCTGATTGTTCTTCACAGAAGTGAGCTCTTTTGCCTTCTACTTTTGCTGAAGGATCAGTCGCTATACTGATTTCCCTATAGCTGCCTCAAGGTAATGAATGGTATTAGCATCCTTTATCCCTTGTCTAAGCCCAGTTGTTTGTTCTCCTGATAGCAATGTCTTTTGTGTTAAAGTTTGTAAGCTTTCCTTTTCATGAAAATCTACTGAAGACTATTTTTTTCATATTGTTCTCCCATGCATATTAATGTAGTTTTGATGACCACACTTAATGTGTCAAATTAAGGCAAGGGTTTTATCTTCATGTCATCCTTAGTTCATTCAGTAGCGAATTCAACATTTCTTTATTTCACCCCTGCCAATTCTACATTTATGTGCTGTACGTAGGCAATTATTTGCTGTCTGCCCGTAGTCACATCTCCTCATAAATCCACATTAAATGCAGAGCCATGTTATGAAATGAATTGTGATCTCTACTGCAAGGATAAAATTAGACATGTTTATTACCCTGACCTGCGTTCCAATTTGTCCATTCCTCGGTGATCAAACAAATGATATTAGCTGCTTTTAATTTCCTGGCCAGGCTCAGATTCTGCAACAATAATTTTCTCCTGCATTTTTTTTCTTTATTCCCTTCTAATAGGCTGGACAGTTATTAGAATTACCTTTGATGACTTTGGTTGGAATTTTCCAACGCCGTTGATGTAGGGTGGACGAGTAGACAGGACAATATGGCGATAAGGCCAAAACTCGGTTTTGCGCCATCATGAAACCAGTTTGTGATCATCAAAGATCAAAGGCACCACATACTGAAGGAAATGCTCAAGTACATGCTGGTATCGGGGGAGGGTGGGGGCAGAGGGGGCGAGGGAAGCAGCCATGTACTTGGAAAAGCTTGCCAAAAGAGTGAGCATTCTTCCGCAGCTGAGACCATTCAGCAGCAGATCCATTGACATGCTTGATGTAGGATCTCTGAAGCTTTTCTGCCCACTCAAGCAGCGCAAAAGCATGAAAATGCCACCAAACACTCCAGATCTTTCCACTCCTCAGGCACAGACTGAAAATTAATGTGTGTTTTAGGGGCAGAAGAGCATTTGGTGGACCATGCAAGTCATACCCTTGTGAAAGGTGACCATGGTGCAGTCACTGGTGGAGGCGCTCACAGCCCCTTGTAATGTCTTTATTAAGGTTTGGACTAGTATCCATTATGGTTCAAGCTAACAGTGCAGCCTTGCAGTGTGGGATAGGAAAATGCTTGCGCCAGAGCTGAGAGCACAGCACGCAGTCCAGTGGCTGAAGCTGGTGCCAATCGGTTAGGTGGAGTGGGGCTGAGGTGCCTCGGGTTTCAGACAGCCAATGAGCGCACTACACACTGGCCATCCAAGTGATGGCCAGCACTGTCCTACATACGTGAAGGTGCCTTCAGACTTAGCCAAGAGAGGTTCTTAGTATATCTATGCTAACTTACGCATCTCTCTCTTTGTTCTTGCAGGAGGAGAACATCAGGATCAGGGAGCCTGGTGCTGTAGCGGTATGCCTCAAGGCTTACAGAGAGCAGCGAAGAAGAAGAGAGTGGCGGAAGCACCTCTCTCAGCAAAGAAGGAGCACCTCCCTCAAGATGAAGGGATGGCAGGGCCTGCTGCACATGTAACTGAAGATCCACAGCTGCCTGTCATTCCTGAATTTGACCGAGAACGAGTGTCGCTGAAGTCTGCACCTGTCTAGGGAACTGGTCAGTCACATATGCCACATGCTGCAGGATTTGGCGCCATGGGGACTTGGAGACCATCCACTGCCAGGGGCTGTGAAAGTGACTCTGGCCATTTTTATGCCAGTGGCTCCTTCCAGGGCCCCACAGGTGACTTGTGGGGGATCTTGCAAGCCTCCACGCACAAGTCTATCCGGGAATTCTTGGGCACCATCTTCACAAAAGCTCAGAACTTTGTGCATTTTGCCCAGGATCCGGAAAGCCAGGATGCAAGAGCGCTGGGATTTGCACGGCTTTCCACAGATGCAGGCACTCACATGCCGCTTTGATCTCTGTGGTTACAAGCAGTCAACTGCATCAACTGCAAGAGCTTCCACTCCCTGAATTTTCAGCTGGTGTGTGACCACCACAAACACATCCTCCAGGTCTGCACATGATTCCCAGGCAGCTTCCATGACCCCTACATCCTTAGCAGGTCTCAGATCCCTGATATTTTCCAGGGTCCAGAGAGGCTGCAGGGCTCCTCAGGGACAAGGGCTACTCTCAGAGGATGTGACTAATGAAACCCATGTGGGTGCATCAGAATGCAACAGAGCGATGGTATAATGAGGTTCATGCCGTGACCAGAACTTTGGTGAAGCAAACAATAAGCATTTTGAAAATGAGTTTCCAGTGCCTCGACAGGTCCTGTGGAGCACCGTAGTATAGGCCTCAGAGGGTGTCGCACATCATTGTTTCTTGCTGCATGCTCCACAACCTGGCACTGCAATGGGGGGAGGACCTGGCTGAGGAGGAGATGGAGGAGCTGCTCGTATCCTCCAATGAGGAGGACGCGATAATGAGGTCCTCGAAGGTGAGGATGCCAGTGATGAGGCCATCACACTGACCAGAGGAGGCAGGCACGCTCGGGAGACCCTCATAGTCGCAAGAAACGTGGAGGATGATAATGAGTTGCAGTGAGGATCCTGACATCCACACCTTGCATCTGTGAATGTTTGACTCCTGGGTATCTGATGGCAGTGCTCATACCCTCAGTGCTCAGGCTCATGTCATGGAGATGCAGTGGAAGCCCTAATAGTCACTGGATTCCAGGAGGATGATGAGGTCATGCAGATGGATCTTTACTTTGCCTCTATGAATGCCTGACTCCTTTCTGGCTAAAGGCAGCTCACTTGTGCACTATGATCAGTGTCATATCATGGAGAGGCAGGTGTGAAACTTTAGATGCACCTGATCTTCTGTCAGCCTTCAGCACGTGACCCCTTCAGGAGCACAGATTCACCGGTCTCAGATGCTGAAGAGATGGGCGGTCAGCCCTACCTCAAAGATGCTGAGAGCAAACAGAGAGAATGACGGAACTCCGTGATGCCCATCCACAACATTCTAGCAGCAATGACAAGCACTATCGATGTGTAGGTATCAGTAATGTTTCCAGTGAGTGTGAAGCTGGACCATCACTTTGCTCTGAAGGTTAAATACTGCACAGGGAACAGGTACTGACCTGAGATACCTGCCTTTATTTTGTGCAGGAACTAAGATTTCACATCTGAGTGAGAAGAACACTGCTCATCAGAACAAGGAGCCATAGACAGGGACACATTCTTGGGAGTTTATTTACAATAGTGAATGTTAAGTATCAGTGATTAACACCCTTGCACAGGCTGAGCAACTACATCTTCTTAACCTTCCTAACCCTGCCGCTACTTCTTGGTGCTCCCCCAACACCCAAAGTGGAGGTGGAGGCAGCCTGCTGACTATGACGCCCTGTCTGCGATGGCCATGGTGAGTGTCCTCTGGAGGGCCGAGACCTGGAGAACCCCAACCTGCTTTCAGCGTCCTGCTGTGTGGCAGTAGCATCCTCCTTGGCCTGTGGATATGGAGCTGCTGGGGTCACAGGAAGAGGGGATTTGGATGGGCCGGGCACTGCCAGAGTCTAATGGGTGGATGGCCTCAGGGTGTGCACCTGTTGATCCTCCTTGTTGTGGGTGCCCAATGGCCCCTGGCTGACTTCTTGAAGAGAAGGGGAAGCTACAGTGAAATTGAGCTATCCCATACCCCTCTCATGTTGACACTGTTGGAGGCCAACTATGATGTTAGCGAAGGAGTTCAAAATGCGCAGCAATGCAGGATTGATGTCCTGGACTAAGGTCTCCATTGCGGCCACCATGCTACCAGTGTTGACCACAGTGTGTTGGTATACCAGCGCTATCTCCTCAAAGTGAAGGTGGATGGACTCCTCCATCATGCCTTGTAACCAGAGGAGTGCAGCGGACATCCCTTCCTGATGTTCCTGAGCTTGCCTTTACAATTCAAGCAACTGTGACATGACCGAGTCCAGAGGCTCATCATCTGACTCGGACTCAGCAGATTTCTGGCCTCCAGCATCCTCACAGTGCCGGAACTCTGGGAAGTCCCTGCCTCCACCTGCTGTGGATCAGACAGTGCGATGTGCTCACGTGATTGTGCTCCTGAGGCTACTCTAGAACAAGATCCCACCAAAGTGTGTGTCTCTATACTGGTTGAGGGTGTGGGTGAGCTAATCTTCAATTGAGGTGTCAACAGATTCTTCTTCCGAGGTGTCTTTGGGGCTTGAGTGGAGAACCTGGATCATGGATCCCCTCAACTGCTTCACAGATATGCCTGAGAAAGTAAGGGGGGACAATTAATGCTTGGCAGGGGACTGCAGAACAGGACACATCACTCACAGCATGGTTGTTGGATGTCTGATGGAAGTTGCATTGCTGGATTTTCACTTGGTTGAGCACCGCTGACCTCACCATCAGCATAGTAATGGTGGCGAATGATTTGTGCCAGCCGGAATCAAATCCCACTACCACAACAGTTTTGCAATTTGTACTTATTTTGAGATGCATGCATTGAATTCAGAAGTAACAAGTCCACCAAAACTTTTAGAAATTTAAAAAAAACTAACTTAAAATATTTATTAACAAAAGAAAAGATGTCAAACACATACATAATATTTCAGTTACTTAATAGTAAATACTAAATTTCCTACCTAACCTGACTCCCAAGTACACCCCCTTGTAAGGCAACAGTCCCAAATAGATTTTAAAGTTAGGAAAAAACTAGGCCAGCACAATCATGACCTTTAAGGGCTGGCTGCAGCAGTCTCATGCAAAACAGTCTCCAGCCATGTCTGCAAACTTCTACTAGATGCCACAGTACCTTTCATTCTCCCTTACATGTGTTTCTCTCTTTAATCTGTAAATTTCATTGTCCCATATGTCTTTGAAAATGTTCTTTCCCATAAAATAAACTTTTCATGGTGCTAATATTGTCAGTAACATTTGGGAAAAATAAACACTGCTTGGCCTAGCTTCTCTTGTTAGATGTAAACATTCTACTTTCTCTTTGAAATTCAAACTATCTCGATGTATCTAAAAATACAAATTCTCTTCACACTTTACATTCTAAGACTTCAGCCACATTTGCGTATTAAGCATTTCAAACCCTTCTCTACCTACTTCTTTTGATACTTCCAAGCCTCCAGACCAGCGGTCTCCAATTCAATTAAATACTACACACACGCACACACAGAAACTATCCAAACCCCACTATTAACCTATTTTTACAATCAATCACAACAATTATGAACGTTACTATACTTTTGGAACAAGTGGTAAGCTGCCTTCTTGAACTGCTGAAGCGCCTATGGTGGAAATACACTCACAGGGCTGTTAGGGATGGAGTTCCAGGGTTTTGACCCAACGACAATGAAGAAATGGTGGTATCTTTCTAAGTCAGGATGGTGAGCTGCTTGGAGGGGAACCTCCAGGTGATGGTGCTCCCATGTGCTTCTAGGTGGTAGCGGTTGTGGGTTTGGAAGGTGCTGTCTAAGGAGCCTTAGTGAGTTATTGTGTTGTATCTTGTAGGTGGTACATACTGCCGCTACTGTGCCTCAGTGGTGGAGGGTGTGAACGTTTATTGATGAGTTGCCAATCAAGAGGGCCGTTTTGTCCTGGAAGGTATCCAGCTTCTTGAGTGTTGTTGGAGCTGCACTCATCCAGGCAAGAGGGAAGTATTCCATCGCACTCCTGAATTGTGCCTTATAGATGGTGGACAGGATTTGGGGAATCAGGAGGTGAGTTACTCGCCACAGGATTCCTAGCCTCTGAGCTGCTCTTGTAGCCCCAGTTTTTAAATGGCTAGTCCAGTTCAGTATCTGGTCAATGGTGGACCCCAGGATGTTGATAGTAGGGAATTCACAAATGGTAATGCCATTGAATGTCAAGTGGCGAAGGTTTGGTTCTCTCTTGTTGGAGATGGTCATTGCCTGGAACTTGTGTGGCACGAATGTTACTTGCCATTTGTCAGCCCAAGCCTGGATATTGTCCAGGTCTTGCTGCATTTGGACATGGACTGCATCTGCAACTGAGAAGTTGTGAATGGTGCTGAACATTTTGTAATCATCAATGAACATCCCCACTTCTGCCCTTATGATGGAAGGAAGGTCATTGGTGAAGAATCTGAAGATGGTTGAGCCCAGGACACTATCCTGAGGAACTCCTGAAGTGATGTCCTGGAACTGAGATGACTGACCTCCAACAATCACAAACGTCTTCCTTTGTGCTCGGTATGACTCCAATCAGTAGAGAGTTTTCCCCCTGATTCCCATTGACTCTAGTTAAGCTAAGGCTCCTTGATGCCACACTTAGTCAAATGCTGCCTTGATGTCAAGGGCAGTCATTCTCACTTCACCTCTGGAGTTCAGCTCCTTTGTCCAAGTTTGAACCAAGGCTGAGTGGCCCTGGCAGAATCCAAACTGAGCGTCAGTGAGCAGGTTATTGCTAAGCAAGTGCCGCTTGATAGCACTGTTGATGACCCCTTCAGTCACTTTACTGATGATTGAGAGTGGACTGATGGTGCCAGGTTGGATTTGTCCTGCTTTTTGTGTACAGGATGTACCTGAGCAATTTTCCACATAGACGGGTAGATGCCAGTGTTGTAGCTGTATTGGAACATCTTTGCTAGGGGTGTGGCAAGTTCTGGAGCACAAGTCTTCAGTACTATTACTGGAATATTGTCAGGGCCCATAGCCTTTACAGTATCCAGTGCCTTCAGCAGTTTCTTGATATCATTTGGAGTGAATCAAATTGGCTGAAGACTGGCACCTGTGATCTGGGGACATCTGGAGGAGGCCGAGATGGATAGGTTTTTTTTAATTTATTTATGGGATGTGGGCAGCGCTGGCCAGGCCTGCATTTATTACCCTGGTTCAGAGGGCATTTAAGAGTCAACCACTTTACTGTGTGTCTGGGGTCACATGTAGGCCAGACCAGGTAAGGACAGCAGTGTTCCTTCCCTAAAGGACATTAGTGAACCAGATGGACTTTTACAACAATTGACAATGGTTTCATGGTCATCATTAGACTTTTCATTCCAAATTCTTATTGAATCCTGCTGTGGCGGGATTCGAACCCGGGCCCCCAGAGCATTAACCTGGGTATCTGAATTACTAGTCCAGCAACAATAGCCCTACACATTCGCCACCCCATATCCACTCATCCACTCGGCACTTTTGGCTGAAGATTGTTGCAATTGCTTCAGCCTTATCTTCTACACTGATATGCTGGGCTCCCCCATCATTGAAGATGGGGATATTTGTGGAACCTCCTTCTCCAGTGAGTTGGTTAACTGTCCACCACCATTCACGACTGGATGTGGCAGGGTTGCAGAGCTTAGATCTGATCTGTTGGTTGTGGAATCACTTTGCTCTGTTATCGCTTGCTTCTTATGCTGTTTGGCATGCATGTCGTCCTGAGTTGTAGCTTCACCAGGTTGGCACCTCATTTTTAGGTACACCTGGTGCTACTCCTGACATGCCCTCCTGCACTCTTCATTGGACCAGGGTTGATTCCCTGGCTTGGTGGTAATGATTGAGTCAGGGATAAGTCATGCCATAAGGTTACAGTTGCGGTTGAGTGCAATTCTGCTGCTGTGATGGCCCACAGCACCTCATGGATGCCCTTGAGTTGCTAGAATTTAAAAAAATCTACCCCATTTAGCCTGGTGCCACACAACACGATGGAGGGTATCCTCAATGTGAAGATGGAACTTTGTCTCCACAAAGACTGTGTGATGCTCACTCCTACCAATACTGTCATGGACAGATGCATCTGCAGCAGGCAGGTTGGTGAGGATGAGGTCAAGTATGTTTTTCCTCTTGTTGTTTCCCTCACCACCTGCTACAGACCCAGTCTAGCAGCTATGTCCTTTAGAACTTGGCCTGCTCGGTTAGTAGTGGTGCCACTGAGCCACTTTTGGTGATGGAAATTGAAGTCCCCCATCCAGAGTGCATTCTGCATTCTTTCCACCCTCAATGCTTCCTCCAAGTGGTGTTCAACACGGGGGAGCACTGATTTATCAGTTAAGGGGGTGTGGTATACGGTAATCAGCAGGAGGTTTCCTTGCTCATATTTAACCTGATGCCATAACACTTCACATAGTGCTTTCACCCATGCTCTCACCAAGTCAGTATGTATGGCAGCTTATAAGCAGCTGGAAATCCAAATTACACAGGGATGCACTCATGTCACCCTGACACCTGCTCGCTAAGGCCCACACATATCACTTTTTCAGACGAATCAGATGGATGACCCAACAGAGAACAGCATCATGAGAGCACCACATGTGCCATCACCAGCTCCCATCAATGCAGAATGCTGCAGCATCAACTTGCTACTGCCCCAATCACCATTTGTATATCATTAAGCAGTAACCGTTAACCTCTAGATCATACAGTAAAGTTTCAAGGTTTGTTTGCATTGCCCTCACAGAGAGTGCCTCATCAGGACTGAGGTGCAACCACTTGGGACCCTGCAGTCATCGGAAGACTGACAAGTCTCTGTCCCAGATGTCCTTTGAATTAGGGTGAAACTTTGAGCAGTTATTCTCGTCACCACAGTCAATGAGCAATTCTTCCCTGCATGGACCCAGTTGAGGCCTAAGGAGAGTTGGATTTGCATAACACTGAGAGCATCACACTCCTCAAGATGGCACAGCACACAAGACCATTCCTATCTATATATCCTACATCAATGAGAACTCTGTCATGCAATGAATTCCAAATTGAGCTGAGTGCCGTGTCTTTACCCAGGCCTTGCTAAAGATCCGTGCAGGTCCAAATAAAGATTGTGGGAGGTCAGGAAATGGCTTCATCAAGATGAACACACACCTCTTAAATCATACACTCTAACCCCTCTGCAGTTAAGCTTAAGAAGCCCGTTGTATCCTTACTTGGCTGGATCTGTGCCATGTGTGCAGAGAATGACAAATCACCTAGGAAGGACATTCAGCCTTAAACTCAGACAGTACATCTTCCTGCAGGGAGGCATGGAAGCCTAAGGGCTTCAAAGGTTTTCAGTACAGTTCCCAAAAACAGTTTTGCAGACAGTAAAATCCATTCTAAACGATACATTGGACAGATAAATCTAATTCGAGTTGCGACGACTACTCGTGCCATCCACAAACAACAAACATCACTGAAACAGCAGCAGTTAAATCAATAACCTTGAACAGCACTTTTCCCGAGGCCAAAGCACAGTTCCCTGTGATAGTTGGCTGACAGGTGTATTGGCCAAGCAGTAATGTTACAAATGATATGCATTGCGTGATGTTGCTGATGTGGAATTATAGACTACTCACTGTGAGGAAAATGTGGGAGAATTTATGCAATTGAAGATCCTGGTGGGACTACATTGTGGGGGTAACATTCTGGACCCTTATATGAGCGCGAAACATTGAAGCAAATTGAATAAAAATGGAATCCATGAGACTTGGCAATGGATAAATTGAACATATATTTACAAAAGTTACAACTATATACAATGCCACCTGCCACCAGTGCCCATGCCACAGTGTGCATTCAACACTTCTTAATTTTTCCAACCTTACCACTAAGTTTAGGTATAGCCCCGATGTCTGCAGAAGTGGGGGCAGCCTGCTGGCTGCTATGCCCTGTTGTCTGAGATGACTTCGGTGGGCGTCCTATAGTGGCTGAAGGCCCCCACCTGCTAAAGGTCTCCTGCTCAGGTTCAGGTGCATCCTCTTCAGCCTGACTGCTGAAGTTGATGGGGTCACTGCCAGAGGGGAAGTGGAGAAGCAGGGCATCCTTGGAATGATCTGGGTGGATGCCCACAGAATCCCTGGCTGCTCCTTTTGGGTGTCAGATGGCACCTCCCTGACTCTTTGAGAAGAAGGGGCACCTGGATGGAGGTCCAGGTGGCCCCTTTCCCTGCTTCCCACCACCCCCCAGTCTTGCCTAGCCACTGCTGGAACACACCCATTACTAGAGTGATGGTGTGTAGCTCTGAACGCAAATCTGGCATAAACCGCTGGACCTGTGTCTCCAAGATGGCTGCCGCCCTTCCCATGGAGACTTTAATGCACTCACAGGCCGGAGCCATGACAGCAGATGGAACATGGGCGGACTCTTCCATCCTTCAATCCAGCCTGCGGATGGCTTCTGACAACTTTCTCTGATGTTCCCTGCCTGTTACTGCATCTGCAACATATCTCTTAGGGCCATGCCCTGAGGCTGATTATTGGACTCGGTCTCAGCGGGGGCCTAGCCTCCAGCAGTCCTGCAAGTATCAGAGACGCTGGCTGTCACTGTCTCCACCAGCTGTGGACTCGTGTCTGAGGTGATTACCAGATTGTGAACCTGAGTCCACTCTACATCTAGACCACATCAAGGTGCGTGTATCTGCACTGGTGGAGGGTGTAGTTGAAGTCAGTGATGGTTCTTCACTGAAGATACTGCGGTTTCCTCCTCAGAGGTGGGCTGGGAGCTGGGAGCTGGGGCTGTGGTGGCTGGAGGACTTCCTCCTCCTTTTCTTGATGGATTAGAGAAATGAAAGTGACTGACCAAGCAGGCTCATACGCTAAAAATCACACACAGTCAATGCCCGCATCTTGTAGATGTATACTGGTTTGATAGGGGAAGCTCATCTCATCTTCCATGCAGGCATGTACTACCTCCTCTCCTTCCAGCTATGTGGCCTGTCCCTCAAAACTAGTGACGGGACAGATCTCCGACGTGCCAACTCCCATGTTCTCTTTTGTTATCAGCTATCTTGTCCTGCAGAAAGTCAGAAGGATTGCTTGGGAGGACAGTGGGTGAATGAATAGTTCAGAAAGATGCATACTGATTATAGATACTGATCTCTCCCCAGTCAGTGATTGAGAAACGGTTTGTCTGGGAACTATTATTAGATGGGGAGCTTAAAGTGGCTGCCACACATTCAGTGTCTGATGTCCTATCTGCTGGTGGTGTGTGACATTCCTGTGGACTCTAATCCTTAGACTGTCTGATGCCCTTCTGAGAATATGAGTACACTTGGCCCGATGGAGGACAGCAGATCTTTCATTCTCTTCCTGCACTGCAGGGTGGCTGTTTTTTGGACTCCAGGGGGAAGAATCGCCCCAGCGACCACTTCCCAGGCCTGCATGGTCAGGTGGGAGGACCTTCTGCTCCCACCCATCAGGAATAGGACCTCCTGTCTTGCCAGGACGGCTTGGAGGAGAGCCTCCAGAGAGGTTCCACTGAGCCATGGGGTTAAAGGTTATCTCCGTTTTGGGGCCATCCTAGATAAGTTATCTGGTGCACCTGGCCTGCAGCGAATGAACGTCTGTCCAGGTGCCGTTTAAATATGGCGCCAGGACTTTCATTCCCATGAGCGACTTCTTGTCCACCCCACCATGAAATTTACCCCGCTCCTTGCGGATGCGTGAGTAATGAGTTGAATGGCATAAGATTGCTCGTGTTCAGCCGTCCCATTGCCCAGCAGGAGTCACTTCAACTTTCCTGCTCGCCACCGGACTTAGTCTTCAGAACAGAAGATTCCACCCACTGTAGCTGAGGGGAAGATTTTTTATTAATAGGGTCATGCACAAAATAGAAATGACACTTCCGGGAAGCCACATACATGATTACATAGGTGCAGTATGGCAGAGAACATTATCTTAAGTGACTAATTGTAGCCATGTGCATTGGAACTGTTGTCTGATCAATTCAGCGCTCCAGGAACTTAGTTTCTTATTTCAATAATGTTTTACATTTTAAATAAATTGACGAATGCAAGCATTCATCCCTCTGTGTTTCCTTCCCTGTCCAACCCCAAACCCCAAGTCTATAACCTTCACCAGCATTATAACTCCATCCCCTGAAGTCCATTCCTATAATTATGGCCACTCACGAACATGATCCTTCCCTTTTGTCCAGTGTTGGTAGTCATGCCTTCGACCACATCAAACCCTGCACCCCTCCCTACCCCAGAATTTGATCCCTACACTGACCTCTTTTCTCCTTTGAATATCCTCACTCTCTTTGACCATGTCTTTGGTCACTCCTTGTATTAGTTCCTACTTTGGATTTGGTGTTCATTTTTTTTCTTATTTTTGAAGTACAATGAAACATTTATTTTTTAACCTTAAAGATGCTATTCAAATGCAAGTTGTTATTCAAGAATAACTTGTTGCAGCAACTTTAGGTACCAAATACAGACTATGTCTAACCCACTTACCCTTTCATTTCCAAAACACTCCAACAGATAAGTGTAGCAGCCAAGATTTTACAATTGGGTTCATCCAATTTATAGGTGCAAATTGAGTGAACTCAAAAGGAAAATTGGATGGCCATCAATAATATTAAGATTTTCCCCCACTCTGCACTGCTTACACATTTCTAGGCCAGGAAAATCAGAAACAGGAAGCTTTTATCCAAAGCAGTGTAGTTTCTTTCTGTATTATATTTAATATAACAGCAGTGGTATTTAAATAGAATATTTAACATGGAGAAATATCCCAAGGAACTTCACAAAAGCATAATCAGGCAGGAGTTGTCACCAACTGAAAATAAATTATATGATGAGATTTGACTAAATGCTTGGCCAAAAGTGTAAGTTTTAAGGAGAGTCTTAAAAGCAGGAGGGAGAGATGGAAGAGCAGAGAAGTTTGGGTTAGGAAATTCATGGCTTAGGTGATGGTGGGGTGAAAGGAGCTGGATAGAAAAAGAAGTTAGAATTTGAGGAGTGCAGTAATTTAGGAGGGTTGTGGAGTAGAAGAGGTAACAGACATAGGAATGGACAAATTAATGTTTTTGAAGATGATAATTTAAATTTGCAGTCTTGGGGTCCAGGAGCCAATATAAACCATTATACATGGGATTGCTGGATGAATAGGCCTTTGTACATTTTAGAATCCAAGCACTAGAGCTTTGGATGACTTGATTCCTCTAAAGGTTGGCGATGGGAGGCCAAGTTTTATGATAAACTGGATATATGGTCAGAAGTTCAGCTTAGGGTCAAATAGTTTACCAAAATTTTGAACAGTCGGCTTTAACCTGAGACGGTGGCTGGACAGGCAGATGAAATTGTTGGGGGCAATATATAAAGTTTGTGGAGAGGAGAGAAGGCAATGACTTGGCCTTCTGAATGTTGAACAGAAGGATGTAGGATATTCAGTCACATTTACACCAATGAATTGCAAGTGACCGAGATTGTTCAGCTCACATCTACACACAAAGGTGAAAATACTTCTTTGCAAACTCTTTGCATAATTGTTGTAAAAGATTAATGCATCAAGAGGATACAATTACTAAGGGAGATCGTGACAGTGGTCCTGATGATGCAAGTATAATATGTGAATAGGCAACTAACCATACTACTTGGTAGTTCTTTGGAAGCACATTATTTCAGTGGTATTGCATAAAGGGAGGCATGCCAGGCTGAACAACTACCAGCATAGTTTTATTGGACATATCTGCCCAGATGCTACCATTTCTGGATTTGGATTGGATTTCTGTGCAGTGACCCAGATTCAGAGCTGTTTCAAGGAGACTTGCAATACTGCCCAGCTGCAAACTCAAATCTGCTTCCAGCTCCTTGCAGGAATGCTACAATATTGATTTTGGCAAACAGGATGACTCTCCATGCCACAGCAACCTCAAACAGCATCACCTCCATTTTAGCAGCCATCAGAAGTGGGGATGGGGTGGTTTGATTAATTACTGGGAAACTCGGGGAGGATTTCAGGCCCTGCTTGCTCCCGGGACCATCCGGTCACACTGAAAGTCAATGGACATATGGCTGGGCCGCTGAATCCCCCGCGTAGGTCCCGCAACCATTGGGCTGGAAAATCATGGCCTCAGTTACTGCCTGCAGGCTCGCACCTGTACACTTGGTTTCCATTTCCTTCATTTCTGACCAGCAAACATACCTGGAGAGTGAATTTGCTAATCCCATGTTCCCAGTGTGGATCTGTGTTCAGTAAGAGTACAGAGTGGAGACAGGGATACACATGTCAACTGCATGTGACTGGAGCTCAGTGAATTTAGCATTTTAATCACTTTCAGCTTTGTTTTTAATTTTCAATCTCATTTACATCCTAATGGGATTTAAATTCTGTTCTGATAACAGTGTTGTTATTATAAAACTGAAAGAACTGTTTATTCTTCAATTGGGATTCTGCTGCCATTTCTGGTTGCCTCTTTGCCCATGTAATTAATGTTTAAAATATTTTTAGGAGGTCCAGTATTTTTCTCATTGGGCTCCTTCCTTTTCTACTTATTGACTTGTAAAGTTTATTTTTCTTTCTTATCCCCCTTTATATTGTCCTGTTAACTCAATTAGAATTTGAACTTAGTGAGGAAAATCAATTTTCCAATTATGTTCTCATTGATTTAATAGAGCGTTATTAAAATCTTGTAATATTCTTCAGTATTTATTTATCCATCATCTCATTTCCAAAATCCATAGTTATGCATATGCATACATGTACGCAGCGTCATTTAAAGCAGGGAGATATATATAAAACTCAAAATTCAAAATAATTTTAAAGAGATAACAGGGTCAAATGGCACTTTGAAATTATCATAAGGGCTACTGGTGCATGCTATATACTTTGATAAAGTATCCTTTCAGACACCAAGGGGTGCAATTGATCGTCAGTGGTCACAGAAAACAGCTGATAATGAAGCACACCAGTTTTACACATGCTCAAATTTGTGACTTATTCACAATCAGCCTCTGTTTTAACTATTGATCATTTCTTAGGGCAGAATTTTCTGCCTGCCGGGTGGGCGGGCCCTACCAAATCTCCGGCGAGAGGGGAGCCAATCTCTGCTGCAGAAGCGGGCCCCGCCGCCATTTTACGTGGACGGGTCAATTAAGGCCCACCCAGCATGACATCCGGCAGGAAGCGCTATGTGCTTCCGTGTGGGGGCGGGGGGATTCCCCAAAAGCGAGAGTGCGCTCTTTCGCGCATGCGCACGAAAGAGCGCACAGCTCCCTGAGGCTAAGTGCTGTCTCAGGGAGATCACTGACACTTTAAAAAAGATTAAAAATAGAAATAAAAAAAATCCTTAACATGTCCTCCTCGTGTGACAATGTCACATGAGATGGGACATGTTCATAAATTACAGTAAAACTTTATTAAACTGTTTAAAACACTGCATGAAACCTCATCCCGCCAGTATTCCCCGTCGGGGCTCCTGGCCGACCCGGCAACATTAAGGTTGGACGGACAGGTCCCTTAATTGTTTAAATGATCCTGTCAATGGCCTCAATTGGCCATTGACAGGTTGGCGGGTGCACAGCTGATTTTGCTGCGCCCCCCGCCTTCCTGAAAATTTAAATGGGCCGGGATAATGTCGGGGATTCCGCCTGACGTCATCCCATGTCATTTTACGTGTCAGCGAGCGGGCCCCACCCCCTGCTCACCGATGGCCAAATTCTGCTCTTAGTCTATTTTGTTTCACCTTCCGGGACAATAACAGCTACTTGCATTTATATAGCATCTTTACTATAGCTAAACATCTGCAAAGTGTTTTACAGGAATGTAATCAAACAAAAAAAGACAGAGCCATTGAAGTGCTTATTAAGATAAATGGGCAAAGGCTTGGTCAAATAGATTGGTTTTAAGGAGCGTCTTAAAGGAGGAGAGAAAGGTGGAGATGTTCAGGGAATGAATTCCAGAGTTTAGGGCCTAGGCAGCTGAAGAAATGGTCACCAGTAATGGTGGGAAATAAGTGTAGCAAGGACAGGAGGTGAAGAGTTGGAGGAAGACAGAATTACTGAAGGGTTGCAGGGCTGGGGAAGGTTACAAAAATAAGAGAAGTATAATGCCCTGGAGGGCTTTGAACATATGTGGATAATAATTTTAAAATCAAGCAGCTTGGGAAGCTGAAGACAATGTAGGTCAATAAGAACAGAGCGGTGTGTAAAAGGGATTGGGTGAGAGTTACGATATGGGCAGCAGAGTTTGGGATGTGCTCACATTTATGGAGAGTGGAATATGGGAAGCTGGCCAGGGGACCTTTGGAATTTGAGTTTGGAGGTAACAAATGCATAAATGTGCCTTTCAACATTAGATAGGCTTAAGCTGGGGCAGAAATGGGCACGATTATGAAAGTGGAAGTGGACAGTCTTTGTGATGATGAAGATTTGGGGTCAGAAGATCAGCTCAGAGTCAAATAAAACATTGAGGTTCTGAACAGTCTGGTTCATCCCATAACAATGGCCAGGGATGGGGATGGAATTGGTAGCTAATGAACATAATTTGTGGTGGGCAGGATCAGCATCGTCAACAAATGCTTGCATTTATATTGTGCCTCTAATGTAGGAAAATCTACCAAGGCTCTTCACAAGATTGTCATCAGACAAAAATGACAGCAAACCAAAGAAGATAAAAGCTTGGTAAAATAGTTGGCTTTAAGGAGGGGAGGGCGGGCAATTAACTTTGCAGCTCTTACAGAGGCAACACTGTGACATTCTATTTCACTTTACGCATTTGGATGGTGATGGTTCATAGACTTAGCTATGAAAGATAGGGTTTTTATTTGCATTGGGGTAAGTCAAAAGAATTGGGAAGAAGTCTGAACTGTAATTCAAGATTTGAGTGATAAAAATTCTACTTTTGTGCCAAGTGCTTGTAAGTAAATATTTTTATTTGTTGGCAAGTATGAACAGAACAATTGAGAAGTGTTCAGCCGAGCCAGATTTCAGTAATGAATATATTGGACTAACATGCTGTGGTGAACAACATTTGTTTATAGTACCTTCTCTTTAGCCTTGACTCATCAGTTATATTGTTAACAAGTAATATTGCTCAGTCTGCCTTGGATTTGATTAGATTTCGATTTCTATCAAGAAATGGTTTTGAAACCTTTTCTTACAAACTGCTTTCATTTTTAAAAGTGTATCCATAAGCCACAATTCACAGACCCCATTTAACATCATTGCAAGAAAACACATCAGAACACAGATAATGATTTTTTAAACATGCAGAACATAATTTAATCTCTATCTTTATGCAAAGTAAAAATAAAAGCAAAAAAACTGCAGATGCTGGAAATCCAAAATAAAAATAAAAATACCTGGAAAAACTCAGCAGGTCTGGCAGCATCTGCGGAGAGGAACACAGTTAATGTTTTGAGTCCGTATGACTCTTCTGCTGAAGAGTCATACAGACTCGAAACGTTAACTGTGTTCCTCTCTGCAGATGCTGTCAGACCTGCTGAGTTTTTCCAGGTATTTTTATTTTTATTTTATGGGAAGCATGTTGGCTGGAGATGAAATTTTGGTGTTACAGTTCGTAAGATTTCCTCTCTGCACTATGAATAGCAAAACAACAAATTAGTTTGTATGAAGGGTGATCACAGGAAAAAGTCTAAAGAATCCCACAGCACCATAAATGGAACAGTACAATTTTCTCCTCTGTGCAAGTGTGACCCATTTATTTGAAAATAAAAACCTCACTAAATCTGAGCATTCAGATAGAACCAATTCAGAATCCAGCAACATTTTTTCATTTAACTTTCAAGATTATTCCCAAATTGCAAAGATTTCTGAAATTTCAAAGCTAAGGCAGTGTCCTCATTTAAAAGAATTGAGTTTGTAAAGAGGAAGATTAAAACAACCTCTTGTCTATCTAACTGTGGGGACTATAGTTGAGTATGACAGCAATTGATGAACTGCTCAATACACAAATTCTAAACATTCTGACTAGAGTCTGATGCTGAATGCATAATGTCTAATGAAATGTTTTTTTTTATTTGTTCATGGGATGTGAGCATTGCTGAAAAAGCCAGCATTTATTGCCCACCTCTAATTAGTCCCAAGAAGGTGGTGCTGAGCTGCCTCCTTGAACTACTGCAGCCCTTGTGACATAGATATATCCACCATGCTGTTTGATAGGAGTTCCAGAATTTTGACCCAGTGATGGTGAAGGAATAGTGATAGTTCCAATCAGAATGGTGTGACTTAGAGGAGAATTTGCAGCTCCAGGAACCTGCTGCACTTGTCCTTCTAAGCACTAGAGGTCACAGGTTTGGAAGGTGCTGTTGAAGACATCTTGGTGAGTTGCTGCAGTGCACCTGGTAAATGGTACACAATGCAAACATGATACGTTGGTGTGAGAGATTGTGACGTTTAAGGTGGTAGGTGCAGTGCCTATCAAGTGGATTGCTTTTATATGGCTGGTTCAGTTCAGTTTCTGGTCAATGGTATCCCCCAGATGTTGATGGTGGGGTGTTCAGCAATAGCAATGCTGCTGAATGTCAAGGGAGATGGTGAGATTTTCTCTTGTTGGACATTGTCATAGCCTGGCGCTTGTGTGGCTCAAATATTACTTGCCACTTATCAGTCCAAGCCTGAATGTTGTCCCGGTCTTGCTACATGTGGTACGACTGCTTTAGTATCTGAGAAGTTGAGTATATGGCACTAAACACTATACAAACATCAGCAAATATCCCCATTTCTATCTTTAATTTGAAGTGTAGGTCATTGATGAAGAAACTGAGGATGGTTGAGTCTAGGACACTACCCTGAGGGACTCCAGCAATGTCCTGGACCAGAGATGATTGGCCTCCAACAATCACAACCATTTCCTTTTTGATAGGCATGACTCCAGCCAGTGAGTTATTTTTCTCCTGATTCCTATTGATTTCAGTTTTGTTAGGGCTCTCTGAGGGCACATTCAGTCAAATACTGCCTTGATGCCAAGCGCAGTTTATTTCACCCCTCTCCTCTTTTTACTTAGTTCTGTTGAAGGGTCATGAGGACTCGAAACGTCAACTGTACTCTTCTCTGCCGATGCTGCCAGACCTGCTGAGTTTTTCCAGGTATTTTTTATTTTTTGTTTTGGATTTCCAGCATCTGCAATTTTTTGTTTTTAACTCTCACCTCCTCTCTGGATTTCTATTCCTTCATGCAGATTTAAATCAAGGCTTTAATGAGGTTTGGAGCTAAGTGCTCCTAGCAAGACCCAGATGAGCAAAGGGGAGCAGTTTATTGCTGAGTAAAGTGCTGCTTGATAGCACTGTTGATGACATCTTTCGTTACTTTGCCAGATTGGACGTGTCCTGCCTTTTGTGGACATGACATGCCTGAGCAAGGCAACCGTCTATGAGCTTTCACTATAGCTCTCAAATCTTTGAAGGAAGTTATTTGTGTTGCAATGTAAGCTGTGACATTGGTTGACTGATTCTGCAGCTGATGGGGATGATTACCCTTTAAGTCCGGTGTCTCATTACGTGAATTTTTAGGTTGGCGGGTGGGTGCGATTGGGGGTCCGGGATCGGCCGGGGAATGGACTGCGACTGCAATCAGCCCCCGACTGCCATTTCACGGTGGCTCGTCAATTAATAAACTCAGCACTGCTGGGGTGGGGGGCGGGAAGAAGGCTGGCACTGACATCAACACAGGATCGGGTGAGCACTGAGAAAACTTCTTGAAGACAGAGAGTTGCCTGAGGGAGCCAAAGACCTGAAAAATCAAAATTAAAGATTTCAGAAGCTGAAAGTATGCTTGTATCATAATAAATCACCTGAAAATTTAACTATTGAAAATGCTGCCCATGGAAATTTACTTATATTTTATTTCATCAAAACCTCATCCCACGCATGGCTGAGGTTTCCTGAAAAATGTAAAGGCTGCCTGGCCGATACCCCGGTCCGCCGACCGTAAGGTTGCACAGGCCACAGAAAAAGGGAGTCAATTGCACCATTAATGGGCTTAATTGTCCTCTTAATTGTCAACGAGTGCCTTTCCAACTTTTGCGCATGCCTGCTGACCAAAATATCGTGCTAGCGCGGAATGGCATCCCCCTTCATATTTGGTGCTCTATTTTCCCAACCCTTCAGTTTTGGTGTGATCCAATTCTCAATGAATAACCTCCCAGCAAACTCATGATAGGGTGAACTAAAAGGGTTAGTTTATTTTACACACACTCAAAACGCGTGAGGGGGAGTCACTATATTGCCTCCAATACATTCATACAATGAAAGAGGGATAAGGGAAAGAAGAGGTACAGGGCAAAGACCACAGACAAACTAAGAATTGTTTGATGTTAATCCAGAGACTAGAATCAAAAGTTCAATGGTGTATTCTTTCAGGGAGGTTAGCAGGCTGAAGCTGATGCTGCGTAATCCATTTTTTCAGTAGAGACGACTTACATGATGGAAGAGGCATGTAAAGATAAATTAGTCTTGTAGGCGCTGGTACAGAAGTTCCAAAATTCCAGTGGAAAATAGTGTAGGTGGGGAGCCAGTTATTCAAAAACCTGGGCAGAGTCCTTTTTCTGCTGCAGACTGCTGGACAGAAAATGGCAGTCTGCATTTTTTCCGACTCCACAAGGCGATGCTACAGCTCTGGAGGCTTGGGGAAGGTGTCATGTGACATAATTCCCACTTCTCTGCCTTGGTTGGACAAAAAAACATATATTATTTGTCTGGATTCTTGAGATGGTTAATCCTTCATCCATTAATAATTTCAAAACAAGGCTTAAGGGTCCTTTGTCCTCATTGACAGATAATTTCTATTGGACAGAGGCTGGCCTTAGAAATTTAAATGGTCTTTGTAAACTCCTTGGGATTTGATCTCTGCAGTCACAGAGGCATTAGCCCAACTTTAGAGATAACAGGGTTGCTGCTGTTCAGAAGGCCAGAATTCCTTTTGTGTGAGTCATAGCCAGTAATGGCTTCAGTCAGTTTAAAGCCTTTGCCTAGTTTATAAAAAGGTTAATTTTATTTGGAGCGAGGTCTTAGCCCCCTGACATTTGCCTTAGATGAATAGCTGAAGGCATAAGAGGGCAGTGTGAGGTGGATGTGAGGCTGGCAAAATTGATAAGTGACTGAGGGCGAGACGAAATATCTTGGTGTGAGAAAGTGCAGTTGGGTGAGTAATGGGGGTATGGTGCATTGAACAGATTGAGAGGTTAGTGGTCTAGTGGGTTGAAGATGTCATGTGAAGATGCATTCAGTGACCTTGACCACCAACATGAGACCATTAGATCTCTTGTGGCACTGCTGCTAGGTCCTAGGCTCAAGAATCTGGGATTTGACAACCCTGGTCACCTGCTCCTACTCCCTTCTGAGGGTGGTCTTAAAGGCCTCCTGGCTCACCACAGATTCATGTCATCTCATCTCCTACCCAACTCCATCACAAATACCTCCAGCATTGTATCCATCACTCTGGAAACCTCGCCCTGGCCTGGTGTTCAATTTTCTGATGTTTAAAACTGAAGCAATTTTCTTCAATGCAATTTCCCTTTAAGAGGGACAGCTTGCCTTTAAAAAGTGAAGGCTGGCTACCCACATAGTTTCTTAACAAAGCTACCTGGCTCTCCTAATGAATGCAAAGACTATAGACAAGATTCAGGAGTTGAGAGCAGATCAGGAGTTATTCATGCTAACACTACAATGTAGTTGAGGTGGGTACACCAAATTTGTGTATTCCCCATCTCAATCTCAACACACATGGGCGGGTCACAAATTGCAACCCCCACACCCCAAAATTTCCAATGTACAATCTCTAGCCACTGATAGCTTATTAAAATCTCACTTGGACTGATGCCTTAACTGCGCATTTTCTTTTGTCTATTTAACAGTTACAGTACAATACAGGTGTCGGACAAGATATACAAGTGTCAGGCAGGATATAGATCCAGATTTTCGGGGAGACGTGGAGAATTGGTGGAACTTCCAAAATAGTGGATGGGACCCGGGTGTGGAAGACTCGTCCCCATTTCCAACAGATCTATTTTTTGCTGGTAGAGGTGAAGGATTGTGAGATGGGGTGGGGTGGATGGGAGGGGTGGAGGGGTGGTTGGGGTGGCGGTGTCGTGGTGGGGAATATGATTCACACATGGGGGAAACCCAAACTCAGCAGGTCATTTGAACTCAGTGCATATTTCCAACATATCCCATTTTGGCTGCTCCAAGGGACTTAAGCCGCATGGTGGGAGTCATGAATTTACACAGTGGATGCAAATGCTCTTGAAAGGCAGATAAGGTCTGTTCAACTGATATAATGCAAAGATTTTTAAAATCCCCACTCCTTAAACTTTAAAAAAAAAACTGATGACAGTTGTCAGTAGGAGTTTAATAAAAAAAACAGCCGGCTAGACACATGGGCCAGGATTTTACATCCCTCGGGTGGGTGCGTGCCTGACCTGAATGGCCGTGTGATAACGCAACATGACATCAGCCATGTGTACCGACTTCATCGCGCACTCACGCGATATTTCGCTCGGTAGGCGGAAGTGCACCAGCGGACAATTAAGTGGGCAATTAAGCCCATTAACGATACAATTAACAGCGATTTTACATGGCCTGTTCACACTTATGGTTGGCAGATGGACCATTCTCCTAGGTGGCATTCACATTTATTCTCAAACCTTGACCCAGGGCAGGATGAAACCTATGTGGGGAAATAAAATAAAAGATATCTGGGGACTGATATTTTATGAGGTATGCTTTCAGGTGCTTGATTGTGCTGTGTGGACATATTTTGCAGAATTGTTGTTGTTCCCTTTATTCTGTGGAGGTCTGCAGCTCCCTGGGGCAGCTCTCTGCCTTATGGGAGTTCACTAGAAGCGCTAACCTGCACCCTCAGTTAGGTCAGCACCCACCATCTTCCCGCCCCCACTCCAATAGTGCTGAGCATTTCTCAGCGAGTATTTCACGTTAGCTGGCCATTAATTGGCAAGCCAGTATGAAATTGCAGTCGGGGGCCAATCGCAGCCGAATGCACATTTCTCGTCAACTTCTGGGCCCACCAATCGCAAGCGCCCAACAAATACAAAATTTGGGGCATAGTGTAGAATCTGTTCCCGCAATTTCAAAAAATGTTTGTTGACATTTCCCTAAGGGTTGCTTATGAATATTTGGCTGAATTCCAAAAGCTATAATTGTCCCAGCAGGTGGTCTGAACTCACAGTTTGATTAACAGCTCAAAGAGCCTATTAGGGATTTAGCTGCCTTTGATATGATATGAACAAAAGCATGCTTGTTTTTATAAGAGATTAACTACTTGAGATTTAAAAACTTTGAATAAGATTTCAAGAATGGGAGGTTGTTTTTTAATATAGTGAAGGCTGTATTAGATTTTTAGAATTTTACTTTTTCTTAACATGGTGCCTGAGTTCTACCCACGGTGGAAACTGGTTGAGTTGGCATGAAGGGCATAAGGCCAAAGGTGGTGGGTGTGTTGGCATGAGTTGGCATGGAGGTATAAGGGGCCATGGGAAGTGCGTGGGAAGGTGAGGGGGTGACTCTCTCTGGAGATTGTTGTTTTATTAGCTCACTTGCAATTGGAGACATAAGATGTTAGAAGCTATTGTGTAGGAATGTCGCCCATGGTGGGCAATTATTCAAAATAATAATTTCTATTAATTTATTTTTTAAATATTTTCTTGGGACGTGGGTGCAACTGGCAAATATGCTTTTAGCACTTTTTGGTGAGGGCTAGAAGGCCTAAAATATCACAGTACAACTGGGACAAAGTCCCAGAGAAAGAAGGTGGGCCTTTTAACCAGCCCGGCTCGGCACTTGGCTGGCCCCATGGCCACCTGCGCTCTGCTTCTGGAGATGGCGGGCCCGATTCCATCCCACACCCACCCGCCCAAAAGTGAAGATCACGGTATTCAGCGGCTTTTCTACCACGATTCGGAAAATTTCTCGGCTCAGGCTACCCATCTGAGTAGCAAAAATCTGGGACACAATCTACAAAATTAATTTCCTGCTTTCCAGGATATATGGAGTTTAGTTAATGCATGGAAGTTAAACAAGAACTAATTAATTAAAGGTGGTGGAGCCATAGAAGCATTCCAATATAGGGGAAAAAAACACAGTAAAAAAAAGAGTTACTGAACTGTAAAATGGAAGCTTTCATTCTTGTTTTCAGGGCTATGTACTGGATGCTTTTGAACATTATGGCTGAGTGAGTAAAGTGTGTATTTCAATAATGTTATTATTGGTATATAATGTGATTGGTTGTACAAAGTTAATCAAAGTATAAGTTTTATAAGTTTATCCAAGTTCAGTAAGCTTTCCTTTAGACCATTAGTAAATTTTATTTGTTTAATTATACACTTTTCATTTAAAATACAAGGGTAATTTCAATTCCCTCCACCTAATGAAAACCATGTAGAAAAATATTTGAAATCCAAGCTCGACACTTCTGATTTGCCACTATTTCATCCCTGCTGTTTCCTTGGTTGATTGAACTGCCAACGTAACTCAAACAGGAGTCTCATAGAAATATGCAAATTGATGATTAAATCACTTAGATGAGATTGTTCTAACTATCCAATAAATGGGCTCTTCCTACCGAGGTTCACTCATTCTGACAGGCACAAATGTTGTCACGTGAGTTTAAAACTGAGTGTTCTGAGACCCAGAGGAGCCATGGTGCTGCTCCAATCTTCACAAAAAGGCTTGCATGGCCGCTGCCTTGGTCCTGCCTCCCTTAGCACCTACAAACCATCTCCCCCGCCCCCCCTCCCACACTCCCCCAACCACGACCACAGCCCCAACCCCACCACTACCACCTTGACTTATTTGGCTGTCAGCCAGGTGGCCTTTGGGTCTCCTGATGTTTATAGGCCTAAAACTGTTGCTGCCTCAAATTGTATCTGGCAGGCAGCTGGCAATTGGTTGTTAATGAGGCCTTTCTCTAAAAGTGACGGTACATTTATAATAGAGGGTGGTGGTGGTGGCTGTGTTGGTGTGGCTGAAGAAATTCTGCAACTCCACCGTCAAAATTTCTCAATGAGGGCAGGGTGGCATGACCCAAATGGAATCAGTTCCTGATCCAAGTTCCTCCCTCTTCCCTACCTACATTATGCTAGTGGCTTAACCAGATTGGCATTTCAATTTTGTCTATATAGAAAGCAATTGTAGGTTGGGCATGTTTACTGATAACACATAGGGAGACCTAGCATGCAGCTAAAGATCTGCAAGTGGACACATAGCAATGAAATAATTGGTCACACACATGCCAAATTAAACACTGATAATTATAAAATATTCCAGAAGTTGAAAAGGTGTTAGATAGATGCAATGGATCTCTTTATATTTGCCCCTTTTATCCTGTGATCGTGAGTTTTGTCTGTTCCTTGATTGATCAATCTTCTTTGTAAATACATGTTAATACGTCCAGTTGTGGGAGTCGATTTTATCTTGTTTTGTCAGAAAGAGGAGGATAAGGCAGATGAAAGCATAGCTGGAAAGATGATGCAGGAAGGAGGACTTTAGATTTCTGGTACAGCTCTGGGGGAAATGGCACCTGTACAAGCCAGATGGTTTGCACCTGAGCAGAGCCAGGACCGAGTTCCTTGTGGGGCGTTTGCTAGTGCCATTAGGGGGGGCTTTAAACTGACTCTGCAGGGGCGTGGGAACCAGGAGAGAATATTAGAGAGTAATGCCAAGGTGCACAAAATACTGGGAGAGATTGAAAGCACTAGAATAGAGAATAGTAAGTTAATAGCTAGAGTCGGAATAAAGGAGAAAGTAATGAATTCAAAATCAGGGCTATACTGAATGTATCTGAATGCATGGAGTATAGTAAATAAGAATGGCAAGTTAGAGGTGCAGATTGCCATGTGGAATTATGTAGTGGCAATAACAGAGATCTGGCGCAAGGAAGGGCAGGACTGAGTGTTAAATACTCCTGGATACAAGGCTTTCAGGGAAGTTAGTGCAGGGAGAAAAGGAGAAGGGATGGCTTTATTGGTTAAGGAGAACATTGCTGTGCTGCCGAAGAAGGGTGTCCCAGTGGGTTCAAGGTCAGAAACAGTTTGCCTAGAGCTAAGGAACAAAAATTATATTGCATGGTGTAGTCTACAGGCCACCCACTACTGGGAAGTATGTAGAGAAATAAATCTGTAGGGAAATTACAGAGAGGTGCAAACATTATAATAGGTGGAAAATAGGTGGGAAAGTAAGTTGCAATGAAGAAATAAGGAATTTACAAATGGATATGGACAGGTTAAGTGAATGGGCCAAAATCTGACAGATGGAATTTAACGTGGATAAGTGTGAGGTAATCCATTTTGGTCAGAAGAATAAAAAGGCAACTTATTATTTAAATGGAGAGAAACTTCAGAATGCTTCAGTGCAGAGGGATCTGGGTGTACTCGTGGATGAATCGCTGAAAGCTAGTATGCAGGTACAGCAGATAATAAGGAAGGCAAATGGAATTTTGGCATTTATTGCAAAAGGAATAGAGTATAAAAATAGGGAAGTGTTGTTGCAATTGTACAAGGCTTTGGTGAGACCGCACTTGGGGCACTGTGCACAGTTTTGGTCCCCTTACTTGAGGAAGGATATAGTTCCATTGGAGGCAGTTCAGAGAGGGTTCACTTGATTGATTCCAGAGATGTGGGGCTTGTCTTATGAGGAGAGATTGAGCAGTTTAGGCCTATACTTGCTACAGTTTAGAAGGATGAGAGGAGATCTCATTGAGATATATAAGATGCTAAAGGGGTTAGACAATGTAGATGTGGAGTGGATGTTCCCCCTTGTGGGGCATTCTAGAATGAGAGGCCATAGTTTTAGGCTAAGGGGTGGTAGATTTAAATCAGAGATGAGGAGGAATTACTTTTCACAAAGGGTCGTGAATCTTTGGAATTCACTACCTCAGAGTGCAGTGGATGCCAGGACGCTGAATAACTTTAAGGAGGAGATAGACAGATTTTTAATTAGTAATGGGTTGAAGTTTTATGGGGAGAGGGCGGGAAATTGGAGTCGAGGCCAAAATGAGATCAGCCATGATCGTATTAAATGGTGAGGCAGGCATGAGGGGCTGAATTGCCTACTCCTGCTCCTAGTTCTTATGTTCTTAGCAGTTATAATGGAGAACTTCAATTACCCAAATAGAGACTGGGATAGTGGTAGTGTAAGGGGCAGAGAGAGGCAAGAGTCCTTGGAGTGTGTGCAGAAGAATTTTCTACAGCAGTATGTGTCCAGTCCAATAAGAAAGGAGGTACTGCTAGACCGGCTTCTTGGAAATGAGGTGGGCCAAGTAGATCTAATGTCAGTGGGGGAACATTTAGGGGACAGTGATCATTGCATCATAAGGTTTAGGATGATGGTAGAAAAGGAAAACGGACAATCCAGAGTGAGAATAATTAACTAGGGGAGAGCCAACATCAATGGGGCAAGAACGGAACTGGGCCAGGTAGACTGGGACCAAAGGTTGGCAGGAAAAACTGTAGCTGAACAATAGGGTACCTTCAAAGAAGAAATGGTTCGGGTACAGTCAAGGCATATTCCCTCAAAGGGAAAGGTAGGACAAACAAATCCAGAGCTCCCTGGATGAAAAATGAGATAGAAATTAAGATTAAAAAAGAAAAAGTGTGCTTACGGCAGATGCCAGATAGAAAACACAATCGAGAACCAAACGGAATACAGAACGTTCAGAGGGGAGGTGAGAAAGCAAATAAGAGAAGAAAAGGGGGGTGCGGTTATGAGAAAAGACTGGCAGCCAACATAAAGGGGAATCCCAAAGACTTCTATAGGTGCATAAATAGTAAGAGGAGGTAAAAGGAGGAGTAGGGGTGATTAGGGACCAAAATGGAGATTTACAGATGGAGGTGGGGGCATGGCTGAGATGTTAAATAAATACTTTATATCTGTCTTTACCAAGGAAGCAGATGATAACCAGGCCATGGTGATAGAGGAGGAAATTCTGTCACTAGAAGGGTTCAAAATTGATAAGGAGAAAATATTGGATGAACTGTTGGTACTTAAAGTTGACAAGGCACCAGGACCAGATGAGATGCCAAAAGATATTGAAGGAATTGCAGGAGCATTGGCCCTAATCTTTCAGTCTTCACCATATTCAGGTGAGGGGCCAAAGGACGGGAGGATGGCAAACATTACACCCTTGTTCAAAAAAGGTTGTAAGGATAAGCCCAGCAATTACAGACCAGTCAGTTTAACTTCAGTGATGAGGAAGCTTATAGAAACAATTATTCAGAATAGAACTAATAGTCACATAGGAAAATGTAGGTTGATTTGGAAGGGCCAGCATGGATTTCTTAAGGGAAAATCATGTTTAACTAACTTGCTGGAGATTTTTAATAGGTAACAGAGAGGGTTGATGAGAGTAATGCTGTTGATGTGATACACATGGACTTCCAAAGGGCATTTGATACAGTGCCATGCAACAAACTTGTGGGAAAAGTTATGGAATAAAAGGGACAGTAGCAACATGGATACACAATTGGCTGAGGAATAGGAAACAACGAGTAATGGTTAATGGATATCCTTTGGGGCTGGAGGAATGTTTGTCGTATTGGGATGCTTGCTTTTCCTGATATGTAATAATGATCTAGATCTTGGTGTGTGGGGCACAATTTCAAAATTTGCAAAACTTGGAAGCATTGTAAATTGTGAGGAGGACAGTGTAGAACTTCAAAAGGACATAGACAAACTGGTAGAGTGGGCAGATAGGTGGCAGATGAATTTCAATGCAGAGAATTGTGAGGTGATTAATTTTGGTAGGAGGAACATGGAGGGACAATATAAAATATGGGGTACAATTCTAAAGGGTGTGCAGGAGCAGAGGGACCTGGGTGTATATGTGCAAAGGTCATTAAAGGTGGCAGGACAGGTGGAGAGAAAAGTTAATAAAGTATACTGTATCCTAAGCTGTATCAATAAGAGCAAAGAGTACAAGAGCAAGGAAGTTATATTGAACTTGTCAGCCCAAGCCTGGATATTGTCCAGGTCTTGCTGAATTTGAACATGGACTGCTTCAGTTCGTGACTCCTCAGATACTGAAGCAGTCCATGTCCAAATGCAGCAAGACCTGGACAATATCCAGGCTTGGGCTGACAAGTGGCAAGTAGCATTCATGCCACACAAGTGCCAGGCAATGACCATCTCCAACAAGAGAGAATCCAAACATCACTCTTTGATGTTCAATGGCATTAACATCACTGAATGACCCACTATCAATATCCTGAGGATTACCATTGACCAGAAACTGAACTGGACTAGCCATATAAATACTGTGACTATAAGAGCAGGTCAGAGGCTAGGAATCATGTGACGGGTAATGCACCTCCTGACTCCCCAAAGCCTGTCCACCATCTACAAGGTACAAGTTAGGAGTGCGGTGGAATATTCCCCACTTGTCTGGATGAGTGCAGCTCCCACAACACTCAACAAGCTTGACACCGTCCAGGACAAAGCAGATTGGCACCACATCCACAAACATTCTTTTTCTCTCCATAGATGCTGCCAGACCTGCTGAGTTTTTCCAACAATTTTTGTTTTTGTTCCACAAACATTCACTCCCTCCGCCACTGACACAAGTAGCAGCAGTGTGTACCATCTACAAGATGCACTGCAGGGATTCACCAAGGCTCCTACGACAGCACCTTCCAAATCCAGGACCTCTACCATCGAGGAATACATGGGCATGAGATAGATGGCAAGACCACCACCTGGAAGTTCCCCTCCAAGTCACTCACCATCCTGACTTGGAAATATATCACCGTTCCTTCACTGTTGCCAGGTCAAAATCTTGGAACTCCCTTCCTAAAAGCATTGCAGGTATACCTACACCACATGGACTGCAGCAGTTGAAGAAAGCAGCTCACCATCACCTTCTCAAGGGCGACTTGGCATGGGCAATAATTGCTGGCCCAGCCATCGAAGCCCACATCCCATGAATGAATTTTTAAAAACTTGTATTGGACAGCAGTTAGACTTCAGCTGGAGTAATGTGTACAGTTCTGGGTGCCACACTATATGAAGGATGTGAACACATTGGTGAGAGTGCAGGAAAGGTCTACAAAAATGGTTCCTGGGATGAGAAACTTCAGTTTTGAAGATAGATTGGAGAAGTTGGGACTGTTCTCCTTGGGGAGGAGAAAGCTGAGAGGAGAAAGCTAAGAGGAAATGTGATAGAGGTGTTCAAAATCATGAGGGGGTGGACAGAGCAGATAGGGAAAAAGTGTTCCCACTCATAAAAGGATCGAGAGCAAGAAGGCACAGATTTAAAGTGATTTGCAAAACAATCAAAAGCAATGTGAAAAAAAGCTTTTCACACAGCGAGTGGTTCGAGTCTGGAATGCCTGGAAGTGTGGTGGAGACAGGTTCATTTGAGACATTCAAGAGGGCATTGGTTGATTATATAAATATAAACAATGTGCAGAGTTACAGGGGAAAGGCAGGAGAATTGCCCTCAATCACAATGTTCATTCGGGGAGTCAGTACAGATACAATAGACTGAATGGCGACCTTCAGCACCATAACAGTTCTCTGTGATTTGTCTGCTGTTACTGGGGCAGTAATGGCTTTCAGCAGTCTTACCATCCTTTTAACCTCGGTACTACGACTAACATCATATTGAAAGGGACGTCAAAAATACCTACTTGTTTCACATGCACATTGGGCCCCCGGGACACCAATTGCATTTTAGTTTTGAAATGATCAGAACATGTGCCATGAATGTACCAATAATTCCTACAGGCGAGCAAACTGAAGACATTCAGCCAAAGGTAAAATGGTATTTTTGTGGGCCATGAAGGAGCAGGAGTGATTTTCTGGGCCCCATTGAAATCACCTGGGCCTTAGTCACTGCCCAGGACCTGAGCCCCACTCTCCGACTTCACCCCATATTTACCTTGACACTGGCTAATATTTGCTATTCTTAATCTGGCAAGCTGCACCTAGCTGCTGCTCACAGATGTAAATAAAGCTGGTGCTGCAAATCCAAAGTTGCCAGCTGATTGCCCAAAAGCCAAATTTATCACAGTGTGAAATAATAGCTCCTGGGTTGGGAATGCTACCATTTTAAAATTCTCATTCTTGTTTTCAAGTATTTTTCATGGCCTCCCTCCTTATCTCTGTAATCTCCTCTAGTCCTACAATCCTCTGAGGTCTTTCTGCTCTTCTAAGTCTGGCTTCTTGCGCATCTGTTATTTACATTGCTCCACTATTGGCAGCCATGTCTTGAGCTGCCTTGGTCCTAAACTCTGGAATCTCTCCATCTCTGCCTCTCTACTTCTCTCTCCTCCTTTAAGAGCGCCTTAAAATCTACTTTTTTTTTGTTAATTCATGGGCTGTGGGCTTTGCTGATAAGGCCAGCACAAAATGCCCATCCTTAATTGCTCTTCAGAAGGTGCTGAACCATCTTCTTGAACCGCTGCAGTCTGTGTATTGTAGGTATACTCACAGTGCTGTTAGGGAGGGTGTTCCAGGATTTGCACCTTGTGATGATGAAGGAACAACACTCTATTTCCAAGTCAGGATCGGTTGTGACTTGGAGGGGGACTTGGAGATGTTGCTTTTTCCATATGCCTGCTGTCATTGTTATCTAGCTGCCTTTGACCAAGTTTTATGTCACCTGTCTTAATGTCTCCTTATGTGATTCACTGTCAAATTTTGTTTGATAATGCACCTTAGGATGTTTCATTATGTTAAAGGTGCTCCACGGATACAAGTTGTTATTGATGTTTTGATGTCTTGAGCAATTAATTCTCTGTTTTTGTATTGCTGAAGTGCATGAACATCATAATAAGCATACAATGAATAAATTAAACTATCACATGAAGAACTGACAATGAACATAGAAGTAATAGGCAAACAATTCAAAAAGCTAGCATTAAAATTTAGATTCATTGGCACTGCTTTGTGAAAATGTTGCTGCAGTAGCAAGCAGGGCCAGACAGTGCAACAGCCATCTGTTTGATAGTTATCACAGCAAATGAATGCTCATTAAAGGCAGTCCCTGCAGCTATCACTGAAGTGTTATAGGTCAGTAACCAGCTTCCTGGGCAGTGTAAATCTTTGCATGTACTCCTCTCTCATTAAGGATTGATTGTCACTTGTTGGGCTTTCCCACCTGCCTCAGAAATGGGTACAAGTGGTTGTGAGCCTCCTGCCCTGCCAGCTTGCGTGAGACATAATCTGGCAGATATTGTAGCTGTAATAGCTTCTGGCATATTTTACCTATTGTCATGATAGAAGGAGCCGGGAAATGCTGGGCACGTCATGCTCGACAGGTGGGAATGTACATGGCAAAACAAAACTCTGATCTGCCCACAGTGCAGGTTGCAAGCCTCATATCCCAAATTGTGGGGATTTGGGTAGGTCCACCTTTGCATTTAAGGGCACACCTGTTTAACTGGCAAACCACAGAGTGGTCCACAGTTACTCCACCAAGGGGATCACATAGCCCTTCCCAGGCCACTCACTCACTTTTCCAGAACCACTTTATCCAATTCAGGGTCACAGGGAATCAGAGTCTGCCCTGATGGGGTACACCCAGACCAGGATGTTCACTCACATGCGCACCAAGGCGAAATTTAACTGGAGCCAATCCACCTAACCAGCGCATCTTTGGAGGGTGGGAGGAAACAGGGGCACCCAGTGGAAACCCATGTGAACATGGGGAGAATGGACAAACTTCACACAGACAGAAGCCTGAGGTTAGAATTGAACTCAAGTCCCTGAAGCTGTGAGGCAGCAGCACTAACCACTGCACCACCCATCCTTCCCAAGCCAAAGGAAACAAAATTATGTTCTTCTTCAGCTCTGAATTATTAAGGATTTTAATAAGCTACAGATTCCCTCAGTAATCAATTTATCTTACTAAGTTCTGGTGCCTTTCTAAGAGCTTAGACAAAACTTAAGCCATCTTGCAACTGCTGGAAGTTCCTTTTAAGTCCTTGCGAATGCATAAAAAATGGAATATTCTGGGAACTCCTCAGAAAAGCATTTTACGTAGGAGGGGTGAGTGAAAGGTTTGTCCACTGTTCCTCAATAAGGATTTGCAATGCTGGTTAGAGCGGGTGGAATTCAGTTGAAACTGGGCTCTGGCTCTCTGCTAGGTGATGATGCACTAATCTTGCATCTCCCTAAAATTTCAGATTAAATGAGGGAAAAGTTGGATATTGGGCACGGGAATTACAATGTGCGCTTTAGTCATGCCTAGTTCATTCTAGATACAAACTTTAAGGAGCCTTCTCATTTACATAATTACAGAATGAAGCCAGTCCAAAGCATGCTGTTAAACAGCTGCATAGCTGAACAGAGGTCGGTCTTGAAAAGCCAGCATGCTAGTCTGCTTTACTTAAAGCAAGCCTGCATCTCCTGAAAGCAAAGTGTATTTTGACTTGAGCAGTTGCTGGAGTTCTTTGCAGGAATTACTTGGAACTACAAAAGGCATAGAAATTGTGCAACATGGCTGAAAAGCCTGCTTCAAGCTTCTCTGATGCAGCACTGGATACCTTGGCACAGGAGGTGAGCAGGTGCAGACAAATCCACTACCCAGAAGGGGCCAGGAGGCCCTCCAGACAAACTTTAAAATGCAATGGAAGTAAATCACCATGGAGGTTAATGACAGCAGTGTGACCCTGAGGACCTGAATGCGGTGCCGAAAAATTTCAATGATCTCAGATGAGTGGTGAAGGTTAGTTAATGCGCTTCAGCAACTTCGCTACTACCCTCAGACACTACTCGATGCACCACATCCCCATCACTTACCTGGCAAAATTCTCCATCAATCACAACTCATACCTAATATTAACAGCTTCATCTCACTCTCATACACAAGGCCACACCCACATTTCACAGCTTACACATATGAGTCTTAACTGCCCTCTGAAATGGCCTATCAAGGCACTCAGTTGTATCAAATCGCTACAGAAAAGATGGATAAGAATAACATTGGATGGAGCATCTGGCACTGACTTTGGCACCAGAAATGATAAAGCCACTTTCTGTTTGGTAGACTTTGCAAAGTCTTCCTCACTAGCATCTGATGGCATGCACCAAAATTAGGAGACCTGTCCCAGAGACTAGTCAAGCAACAGTTTGACAAAGTCATACTCACAGAACCATCCCTTACAGCCAATGGTCCAGGCACCATCATCACCATTCATCACCATTGCTAGGTATGCTCTGCCCCCCTAAGAGGGCATATCCAAAAGAGGTGCAGCACAGTTGTGTATAGTCTGGAAGGAGTGGCCTGAGAATCATTAACATTGATTCCTGGCCCCATAAAGTCTCATGACATCAGGTCAAATATAGGAAAGGAAATCTCTAATTGATTACCACCTAATTACCACCCTTAGCTGATGAATAAGTACTCCTCCATGTTGAACACAGAGCCAAAAGCATCAGCCTACTTGGTGGGGCCAGGCAGGGCTGCATGTTTTTACCCCGGTAGAGGAGACAGTGCTCGCCATCATTGGAGCAACCATCTCTGAGGCCATGGCCAGCAGCAGTGCTGAAAAGATTGAAGATGAATATATGTTCCTACCTGATCCTCCTGATAAGGTGAAGGGGATGCATAGAAAGAAAAGGAGAGGAGAAATGTCTAAGGGCGATGTAGACTGAATGTGAAGTCAGGAACTTTGTTCACACGAGAATTTGTTGTGGGGCGGTGGTGGTGGGGGGGTGGGGGGGGCGGCGGGGGTGGGGGGCGGTGGGGGGGAGCGGAAGCAGTGGGGGCGGTGGAGGCAGGGAAAGAGGTGCTCCTTTTCCTAGATTTTTTCAGACTCCAGAAAAGACAAGCTGCATACCAGAAATAGAGGGCAACCTAGAGACAGTGGTGAGAGTGTGAAGTGCTACAGGGGTGAGTCTGTGGGTTCAGAGCATTCTAACAAAAATTAAAGTATGAGGTAACAGGAAAAAGTGTAATCAGAGTAGGTATAACATTAATTGAAATAACAAGAATAAAAATATAAGCACAAGCAGGACTAAAAGGTTTAATTAAAATTCAAGTAAGAAATTAATTAATTAATTATTTAAAACACAAAAATGATGGCATGACAGGTGATGTGTTACAGCTGTAGTATGTGGGACTGGTGGATGCCAGTGCGATTCACAGCAACCACACCTGCAGTAAGTGCCTGTGACTCAAGGGACTTTGATTCAGAATTAATGAGCTTAAGCTTAGCCTTCAGACACTGTCTTGCGTCAGGGATGGGGAAGTTTATCTGTATACTTTGTTCCAGAACACCCCTTTGGCTAGGCTCTTCTGATTTGGTCCATGGTCAGGGGCAGGAAGGCATTACTGCGAGCAAAGCAGCTATGGGAACTGAGAAGGTACAAGTGGAGGAGACTCAACCCTTGCAATTGTCCAAAAGGTTTGAACTTCTTGTAGCTTTTATGGACGAAAGCAGGGGTTGCAGGGTGGATGAGTAAACTACCAATGACACCATGACACAGGGAACCATTCAAGTGGGAGTCATCACCAGTTTGTGTCACTGAAAGTCAGCAGTCTTCCACCAGCCATTCTGCAGTCACTGGGGTAGCACTGTGCACAAGCACTTGAACAAAAAAAGATGCATGGAAGACAGGTTTTAAGGGAATGCACAAGCATAATTGGTTGACTTTTGAATGGAAACTGGGGTGATTTGTTTGATAAAGTTTGTTTTGAGTGTTTGTTTTGATGTGGCTTTTATTTCAACTTTATGCCCAAGAGGTAACAGACCTGAGAGTAGTTAATGATTCCTTTATACAGTGCTGGTTAGTGATTCTCCCTGCTAGCCAGTAACAGAAGGATGATAAATTGTGGCTCGGCTGTTGAATGGGGAATTGGGGTTGTGTTCATTAGTATCACAGTTGGATGAATTGATCATGCACAGGCCCAGTCAGGCGAGGGGTGTGTTGGTTGTCTCCTTATCTTCATCCTACCCCCTCCTGATCTTCTCCCTACTCTTCCTCCACCTCATCCTCTTCTCCTCCTGCTCAGTTGGTCTCGGTCTACCTAGTAGTAATGATGTGCCTTCATGATGGCAAGGTTGTACATGATGCAGCAGACCATGATGAATCGTGATGCACACTCTGGCAAGTACTCCAGGACTGGCCTAGGCAGCAGGTGCATGGTTTAAGCATCCCAGTAGTCTGCTGCATGACATTCCATGTAACATCATTATTTGCATGCTGCCCATGGATGGTTAGATTGTGTATCATAATGAAAATTTCTTGGCATCCATTAATAATATTTTTAAATGTCAATTGCATTAAATAGAAACTTTGGCATTTTTTTAACATTGGATAAAGTTTGTGAGCCATGAAATTTTAAACTTCAATGAATTTATCAAAGTTTCCACTGGAGTGCATCTAAAATCATGATAATTTTTATGTTGCTTCACTGAAAAATAAACCAGCTTTCTTTTCTATATAATTAGCAATATAATTATTTTGCAATGGTTACATAATATATTCTGTTTTCATCCAATATTTTTTCAGAGGATTGCCATGTAATAACACATCATTTGTTATTAAAGCATTACATTTTGTACCAAGGCTTAATTTTATCTTAAATCTTATGGATAGGTAATATCTCCTGCATTTCAATTCTGAAAGGGAAATATATCCAATAAATTGTCAAAATGAAATTTTCTTGAATTAGAAGTCAAAATGAATAATTTGTAAGAACCTATAAACCACAGAATTCACACACACATAATTTGTGCAGATCCACCATAAAACAATAAAAGTAACATTTGGTGGCAATGACTCAAAGAGAAGTGACATTTTAAAGCTGAATAATGGAAAACTCGAGGGACAGAATTTGATTACCTTTGTGTTATTGATAAACAGCCTTGTCCTATAATGTGCAGAGTTAACAGTATTTAGTGGCATGCAAACAAAGCTGTATATTTTAATACATTTATTAGCAGCTGCTTCCTTATTTGTCATCACTAACAATGTTTTACGCACAGTCTTTCAATGCAGCAGAATAAGAGCAATCAATAGAAATTTGTATTTTGTTGTGCAGATCTTGAATACAATGAAACTATTTCTTAATTTTGGTGCACAGGTTGTTTCTGGCCAAGCTTATACCTACAAACAATAGCTTGACCAAGGAAATGCAGGCAAAAACATATAAAACCAGCCTTCAACAGTTGCATCAAATATTTTAAAGAAACAGTTCACATCTGCAACAAAAAGGTTGCAAATATTTGTTAGCCTTCCCAAAATCTGAAAGAAATGCCTGGCAAAAGCAAATGGAAGGCAAAGCAAATATGGTTTCAGGAAAAAAAATTATATGTACAACTCAAATGGTGGCGCAGTATCCCAAACTAAGAAACAGATCTTCATCTTTGGATCAGAAGCCACAAGTTGGGCAAGTTCCAAATGTTGTGTTTCTGACTTCTAAAAGGCAGTCCATTCAATTGGTATTTTGGGCTCTAAGATTTGGGTATGCACTGGAGTGAAAGCTGTGGTCGCCTGAGGCAGCAATGGAGACAGGCAAATGGTGAGGCTCACAAATTAGAAGGCCCACCTCCATTTACTGGGACATCAGCCCAGTACTATTGTTAGGACCTCTATTCATTTAACCTACTGCCACCCCCATGTTCCCTGCATGCCTCCATGCCCATCCATGCCCTTTCTAATCTCTTACGCCTGCTCCATTCCATCTCATATCTCCTATGCCTCCCATGTATCTACCATGTCCACTCACCCAGCACCAATTCTTGGAACTCAGCCAAACATTCATTATGAGGGCATTTGGCAAATGCACCAACAGAAGCAGGCTGAACAGATGGCCATTCAGCCCTGTGGGGGGTTGTTTGCATAGCTTGGAGGGGACTGCTAGCTTTATTTGATTCATGAGCTTGTAATAAATTTATCTTTCTTTGAAAGGTTTTTTCACTGTCTGTTTGTTTATTTAGACAAGATTAGGAAGTAAGTGGATTGCAAGGTTTCTTCAAAGGGACTTTCACTGTCTGTATCTGATTGAACATTTTAAGAGAATACAAGAGGGGCAATTTTTTTCAAAGGAATTTTTGAGTGGCTCATTTGTTTTGTCCCTTCATGAGGTTTGAAAGGCTTGCCAGTGGTATTATATGGTTCATTGGTTGTACACCCAGTGCATACTGGAATAGCGCATCAATGGCTCAGCAGATGTTAGGAAATAAAATCAAAATGAAAATCAAACCACATGGTTCCCTACATACATTTATATCAGATTTTCCTTATTGTAAACTGCAGAAGAGGGCTTTATCCACTGGAGAAAGCACTCACATCATCTGACCCCTAACACAGTGCTGATTAATTTTATGCTTTCTTACCTTTTAAGAGCAAAGTCCTAGTAAATTGTTAAACACCATTACAAAAATTTGCAAGAGCTTTTAAACATGGCTGCCAAAAGTTTCCTGACTCCACAGCAGGTTTCCCCAAGGTTCACAAACTGGCTTACCTGGCATAGCACCCAAAGCCTTCGTAAACCGACCTACCTTCATGAAGGTAGCAATGACAGGGAAAATTGAATTTGCAGCAAATATTTAAATAGCAAACCCATCCTCACTTTGTGTGAGCATCAGGTCACAACCCATCACTTTTCCCAACCCAGTGAAAATGGCAGGCAGCAGGAATCAGAGAGAAAGTATAAAAATGTGGCCTGCTTATCTCCCGTTTTTGCCCTCCCAATGTTTTGTTAGCATCAGGAAGCAAAACTTTAGCCCAGGTATTTGGTGGCTGAGAACATGGAAGCACTGCTGCACAATTGGGTTCAAGTATGGATGTCCTAAGCATTGTTCTAAGGCACCCAGAAGACTTGCATTGTGAAGAGAGCTGCATCACAAATGCTTGCTTTATATCTAATTGAAATGAGTTCTAAAGCAAATTACAAAATTCCTGATGGAAAAGTTGGAAAATTTCACCTTTAATAAATTAAATAATTTCATGATCTCTATTGAGGCTTCCTCATACTTTGTACAATTATGGTCTTATGCTGTTATTTTTTCCAGCTGCAAAATGGAACTCATTAGAATTGGGCAAGAATTAGACCAAATATCTAATTTCCCAATCTGCAGTGATGGGTCCAGTGAAGTGGATACGAAACCTATGGACTGAATCTTTTATATCTGGCATTTGTTTTGCTTGTTGTCACTAGAATAAAATTCACGTTACTACAAGTAATCCCCTTTTTTAGTTGACAGAATCTTGGACTCACATTTCAATGGGATCACAATTCTTTTGGGAATAAAATAATTTGGCTTATCCACACCATAGGCAACCATTCCCACCCACTCATCAGTACTGGCGTGAAAGTATCTTTGTGGTTGAAATGTTGCTACATATTTTAATGTTTGTTTTAAACGTTTCTGCTTAAGCTTTAACCCAGCCATTGCTCTGTTTAAAACGAACATTTCAGCAAATGTATTAATCAGTGCATAGCCAAAAATCCCATAGCAGAGGTCCAACCCTGTAATTGTGTATATTTTAATCCAATTGACTATACAAAGTTTGCAGGCTTCATCAAGTCACAATAACGTACACTATCTTTGCTACGTCGTAGCATATATGTTACTTGAAAGTATGTACATTGGGATTTCTTGCAGCTCTGTACATTTGCTTAGTGTTACTGATTAACACAGATCATCCCTTAAAAGAATCTTAGGCCAGGCAGGAAAAGGTGGAACAAAAGTTTGTCAGGCTGAGATAGGAGCTATTTACCTAATTATTAAAATTGCACATTTATCTCCTGATTCGGACTGGTGATGTATGGCCCTTTACCTTTTCCATCCTCTTTTTCCCTCTGGCAGTCCAAACTTTTGATGAGAAGCAGCTGTTTAAATAACCAATGTCATATGTAACCCTTTCTTGCAAAAGAGTATGGAAATTTCGATACTTCATAAAAATACACTTGCATCAAGATATTTGGTAACAGTACTATAATCAACATCAATGGAGCCAAAAAAAAAATTGACATTATGGCAATCAGAAATTCCCTTAACATTAGTATCAGCAGGTGTTTGCTAACTTGTGATGTTGTTACAGGCCCCACAGTTGAACAATGAACGCATTTTCGGTGTGCCTGTGTGTTAAAGGATAAGTCAACTATGGCTGAAGAATACTGTTTATTGCACAATAGAAGACAGGGTAATTATTGTGATAATGTCTGCTCTGTTAGCACCAGGTCCAACATTAGATGAAACTTCTAGAGCATTGAATAAAAGCAGCTAGCAGAAAAAAAAGCACAGCACAATAATGGCTGAGGGCTGGGTAATTTAATTTTACAAAACAAAAGAAATATTCAGTTATTTACAATAATATTTCACTGTTAAAAACAAGATGCACAAGGGATGGTATATGAATATATGGTAAATAAAATATATGGATATTAGGAGCAGGTATTTTGAGAAACATACGTTCTCCCTGTTTTAATCAAACCTATTGTAATGAAGTTTGTAAGAGCAGCAGGTTATCGTGCCCAATATGACTGCTTCCTCAGCATTGGTATACATAGCTAAATATGTATTTGTACACAGCCCCTTACATCAACAAAATTACAAATAATAGATTGAAGCAAAGTGAATTTTCCACTGTTTATTAGTCAATGAATTATGGAACACCATAAAAATTATGAGCAATAACTTAGCAGGTGCACACATAATTACTTCATAATTATGCACCAGCAATAAAAACTGTGCATAATTGCTTTCATGTCATGCTATGTAATCATACTGACCATTAACAGACTGGACAACATGAAAATTAATACCTTGTCCAAGTGGTCATTCTTTATGAGTGAGATTAGACAATGAGTGCTGCTGGTAAGATTTTTGACCCTGAGGCTTTGCAGCTGAGGGAAATCCCATTTTCATCTAATGTATACACATACAAAGATTATGTTTGGAATCACTGGATCACTTATCAGGAGCACAATTTTGGTTGATCTTTCCTCTTCCCAACCCTGGGTGGGATCAGCAAACTGAGCATAGATGTATGCTCCTGGTCCATATGTCTGTGTATTTCCTTTTAGTCCATTTGGTTTCTGGATGTTTGTTTTCATGAGGGATGAAGTATTTGAAGAAATTTAAATGTACCCAATGGGCTTTTATCAATGATGGTGTGTTTTCAATGTAGTGAAGCCTATAATAGATAATTAGATCTTTATTTTATTTCACCTCAGTATAGCTCCTGAGGACTGCCCATGGTGGACTCTGGGTGAGTTGGCATGGAGGGTGTAATGTCAAAGGGTGTGGTTGGGGGGCATGCATTGGCATGAGTTGGCACTAAATTGGCATAGGGGCTATAAAGGGCAATGAGGGTTGTGTAGATGGGCCTATGTTGGCATGGAGGATATGGAGGGCCATGGGGGGTGTGGGTAGAGGGGCATGGGTTCTCTAGCCATGATTGAATAGATAAGAATGGAACCAGGAGAGTGCAATCCCAGTCAACAGGGTAAATGTGAAAAAGAGTCAGAGGAGGATGGTTACATAGAATTACATAAGATACGTGGTAGAGAAATAGGCCCTTCAGCCCAACCAGCGTATGCTGGCATTTATGTTCCTTCTGAGCCTCCTCCCATTATTCCTTAGTTAAATCTGCCATTATAGCCCTCTATTCTCTTTTCCCTTATATGATTATCTAGCTTCCTCTTAAAAGCATCTAAGCTATTCAGTTGAACTTTTTCCTATGGTAGCAAGTTCCACATTCTCACCACTCTTTGAGTAAAGAAGTTCCTTCTGAGTTCCCTATTGGATTTCTTGGTGACTATCTTGGATTGATGGCCTCCTGTTATGCTCTTCCCCACAAGGAGAGACATTCTGTCTGTGTCTACTTTATCAAAATCTTTCATAATTTTGAAGACCTTAACTAGGTTAGCCCGCAGCCTTCTATTTTCAAGAGTAAAGGGAGCCAGCCTGTCAACCATTTCCTGCCATATCTACACATGCACTTCTGGTATCATCTTTGTAAATCTTCTCTGCACCCTCTCCAGTGAGCACTGCTGCATGTATGTCCAGACCCAGGTTTGACACAAGTTTAGCATAACTTTCCTACATTTTAATTTTATTTCTCTAGAAATAAAGCTTAGTGCTTGGTTTGCTTCCTAAACTGTGGCACCACTTTGAGTGATCGATGTTTTTGTATTCTGTGAACCTTTTGTTCCTTTACCCCACCTAGACTCACACCTTCCAAGAAACAAGTGACAGCCCCATTCTTCCTACCAAAATGTACTACCTCACATTTGTCCGTGTTGAACTTCATTTACCAATTATTTACCCATTCTGCAAGTTTATTGATGTCCCCCTGTGATTTGTTGCAGCTCTCCTTGGTATTGATTATCCATTCCACCCAATTTGATGTCATCACAAATTTAGAAATTATGCTTTTGATTCCCAATTGCAAATAGTTAATGTAAATTTTGCAGAGCAGTAATGCAAGCACTGATCCTTGTGGAATTGTTAATGTAACTTTTGCAGAGAAGTAATGCAAGCACTGATCCTTGTGGAATTGTTAATGTAAATTTTGCACAGCAGTAATGCAAGCACTGATCCTTGTGGAATTGTTAATGTAAATTTTGCAGAGCAGTAATGCTAGCACTGATCCTTGTGGAATTGTTAATGTAAATTTTGCACAGCAGTAATGCAAGCACTGATTCTTGTGGAATTCCCTTTCCCATCTTCCAGAGTGATTTTGCCACTCTGAGTATCTATCCTTTGCTCCACCTCTTTTCTTTCTGTTTCATGAACAGCTGGAAATCAATTCTTCCACTTGTCCCCTGCCTCCACATTCTCTGAACTTATTTTTAGTCTATTTTGGGGCACTTAATAAAAATTCAGAAAAATTACATCTACTATATTACTATTGTCTACTCTTTCTGTTACCCCTGAAAATATTGAAATATTGAAAATATTCAATCAGGCTGGTCAGACAAACTTTCCCCTTTTAAAATCCAAGCTGACTTTTCATTATTATATTTCTCATTTCTACGTGATCTGTTATTGTCTCCTTTAGTAGGGATTCCATTAATTTCCTACCACTGATTTTAAGCTGATTGATCTATAACTCCCTGGGGATGTTCTATCTTCCTCTTTTGAATACCGACACTACATTAGCTATCCACCAGTCTTATGGGGCTACAATCTGTTCTAATGAATGATTAACTATGGACAAAATTTTTACCTTGGTGGATGGGTGCACGCCCGACATGCTCAAGTGTAAAATGACTCACGTTGATACCGGGCATGCGTCCCAATGTCAACACACAGTCACACTATATTTCAGTCGCCGGGCGCACGCTGGAGTCAGCTGCATGCTCACTGACAATTGAAAGGCCTATTAAGGCCATTAGCAAGGTAATTAAAAGAAGGTTTTCGCTGCCCATCCAACCTTACAGATGGCGGGCTGGCAAAAAGGCCAAGCGGCCTTTGCACTTTATAGGAAACCTCATCCACGGGCGGGATGAGGTTTCCAACATCAAATAAAAGCAAAACAAAAATTTAAAAATTTTAAAAGTTAATTAATAAAATGTCCCTGCTCATGTAACAGAGTCACATGAGGGGATAGGTTTTGAATCACTTTTCATTTCTTTATTTTCTTTAATCACTTCATCTCCCTGAGGCAGCTCCGTGCCTCAGGGAGATTCTTAAGTGCGCCCTCTCGCACATGCGTGAATTTCGCCCTCACTCCGCTCGTCCTCCTCCCCCCTCCCGCACATGCAGTGCTGAGCGCTACAGCTCGCGTTTCACGCTGGGCGGGCCTTAATTGGCCCACCAGCGTGAAATCACCTTCTGGCCTCGATCGTGGGCAGCAGTCAGCCTCCCGACACCCTCACCCGCCCCCACCACACCCGCCCACCAAAGGCTAAATTCTGCCCTACGTAAGCTAATGCCTCTGCTTTATCTTTAAAAATACTTGATGCAGTCCACCTGGGCTTTATCCTCTTTGAGTTTGAGCAGTTTATTCAATACATCCCTTTTTTAAATTTTAAATGCACTTATTTCATTGTTCATCTCATTATTCAATTTCAAGTCTACCTTTTCTATCTCCTGGGTAAATACCAAAGAAATGTTTTTATTTAATATTTCTGCTATCTTTCTATTATTACTTGTGGTATTATAGTTTAATAGTTTAATTCCCATCGCAGCCTTCCCTTATTTTATTGGCGTGCCTGTAAAATATTTCACTATTTTGTTTTACTTCAAAGATTCTGTACTGGTCAAGAAGAATGAGGAGGGATAGTTTATCTTTGTCACAGCCAAATGGGATATCATCTGTGACTTTGATTTCAGAAGTTGCGGTACCATGGCAGGGATGAAAATCTGACAGGGAGGTCAAGGGTTTTTTGAGAGAAAGGGCAATGATGCCAGGTTTGAAGAAGACAGGGTCAACACCTGAGGATAAAAAGTCCTTAACAATATAAGATAAACATGGGAGCCAGGAATAGAAATTGAGTGGTAAGCATAGAATAGGGTCAAGCGAGCAGAAGTAGTTCTCATGAATAAGATGAGCTTGGGAAAGGGCTGAGGGGAGATAGGAGAGAAGCTAAAGAAAAATGAAAGTTCAGGGTTAATGCAGATGGAATCCTTAGAAGAGGTTTGGCTCAATGTGCTACAGGGGAGGAGGGAGAAGCAGAGGTCAATCTTAGTGATAAAGTCCAAACATTCCTTATAATAGTTAGTTATTGGGCTTGAGGGTGGTGGAGACAGAGGAGATGGGGTTAAGAGGACAGTTTGCTGTGGAGAAAAGAAGCTGGGATTTAGCTTTGCATTCTAGGGCTAATCCTGGAATAGTGAGCAAACAAGAGTTGGACCGGCTAATACTTGATGTGGCCCAGCCAGATCTGCTGGTGAATGGCTAAACTAGTTGTCCACCATATCCACTTAAGCCTGCATCCCTTAGACTTAAGGAAGTGGAGATGAGGGCAATACTGGGGAAATAGAGCAAGATACAATTATGGTTTAACTGAGACTAGGGCATCAAAGGTAGAGGTGATGATGTGTTTGAGCAGATTGATTAACTACAAAAATCTCATGCTGAATGGAGGGATGGATGATAGAAAATTGAGACTTTGAGAGTGTAGTTGTCAGTGAACAGGGGGAGTTTTTTCAGAGATGGATGCAGAGGGAACTGGGGTTGGAAGTTGGGAAGAGTATGGAGGTGGAGTGTGGTACAGTTCTTGGAAGTGATCAGCGAAGGTCATAATTGTACATGGTGGAAGCAATGAGAATATGTGAGCTATGTGCAAGTTCAATGGGGTGACCATGAACAGGGGAGTTCATATGGAGAGAGAGATTAATTGAGGATAGGAGGGCAACGAATTCAGAGTAAAGAGGGAATGATAAGGTGTGATGAAGTTTAACTCACCAAAGGTGAGAAGTTGCCAAGTGCAGAGGCTAAGGGAGGAAAGCAGTAAAGATACCTCAGTGAGAAAACTTATGGTATTAGGTTGGGCTGTAGAGAACAAGCATTATAAATGAGAGATGAATGGGGAGGAACAAAGTCAGTTGTTCAAAGGAGGAGAAAGTGCCATCATTCCTTAACCAAGTTTCTGTCAAAGCCATGATGTCAATGCAATCATCCACAATGAGCTCATGGATGGCAAGGGCCATGTTCTTGAATGAATGGACATATTGGGGGGTGGTGTTGCAAAAGGGGCAGTGATAGCTGATCTGCTGGCACAGTCCACAGTATCTGCGCTGGGAAGAGGGAGGTTGACAGGTAGGAGATTGGAAGATTATTTCCCAGTGGGCATGGTGAGTGGCAAGTTCAGCGAGAGAGTAGGATGCACAAGGACACAAGTAGTAGGAGCAAGAACAAATATGGCCCGTTAAGCCTGCTCCGCCATTCAATACAATCATGGGTGATCTTGGGCTTCAACTCCATTTTCCTGCCTGATTTCCATATCCGTTAATTCCCCGAGAGACCAGAAACCTGTTTATCCCAGCCTTAAATGTGTTCAACGATGGAACATCCACAACCCTCTGTGGTAGAAAATTCCAAATATACAGGACTCTTTGCATGAACTAATTTCTCCTTATTTCGCACCTAACTGATTGGAACTTTATCCTGAGACTGTGCCCCCTTGTTTTAGAGTCATCAACCAGCAGAAACAATCTCTCAGCACCTACCCAATCAAGCCCCTCAGAGTTTTGTAGATTTCAATGAGATTGCCTCTCATTCTTCTAAACTCCAGAGAATATAAACCCAATCTATTTAGCCTCATATCATAGAACAACTCCCTCATTCCAGGGACTAAGCTAGTGAACCTTTGATGTACTGGCTCCAATGTAAGTATTTACTTTCTTAAATTCTTAAACGTGGAGACCAAAACTGCACACAGATGTGGTCTTACCAAAACCCTGTACAATTGTAGCAAGACTTCTTTATTCCTGTACTCCAATCCCCCTTGCAATAAAGGCCAACAAGCCGTTTGCCTTCCTAATTGCTTGCTGCACTTGCATGCTAACATTGTGTTCCATGTCCAAGCACACCCAAGCCTCTTTGAACATCAACACTTAGAAGTTTTGCATCTTCTAAAAAAAATTCTTATTTTTATTCTTACAACCAAAGTGAATAACTCCACACTTCACCACATTATACTCCATTGGCCATCTTGTTGCCAACTCACTTAACCAGATCTATACCTCTTTACAGCCTCTCTGTGTCTTCCCAACAGCTCACCTTTCCACCAAATTTGGTATCATCAGCAAACTTAGATATATTACTCTCTATCTCTTCATCTAAGCCATTAATATAGATAGAATGTAGTTGAGGCCCCAGCACTGATCCTTGTGGCACTCCACTATTCACAGCCTGCCAACTTGAAAAAGTCTTTTTTTATGCCCACTCTCTGCTCTCTGTCCGTTTAGCAATCCTTTACTTATACTAAAATACCACCCTCAACTCTGTGAGCCCTTATCTTGCCTATTAACCTTTTGTGTAGCATCTTATTAAATTTCTTTTGGAAATCCAGGTATATTACATCTACTAGCTCCTCTTTATCTAACCTACTAGTTACATCCACAAAAGACTCTGATAAATTTGTCACACAGGGTTTCCCCTTAGTAAAACCATGTTGACTTGTTCTAATCATACTATGCTTTTCTAAGTGCATTGTTAAGACTTCCTTAATAAGAGATTCCATGGGCAGAATTTTCTGCCTGTCGGGTAAGGCCCACCCGGCATGATGTACGGCGGGAAGCGCTGTGCGCTGCCTGTATGGGTGGGTGGGATTCCCCAAAGGCGAAAGTGCGCTCTTTCGCGCATGCGCACGAAAGAGCGCAGAGCTCCCTGAGGCTAAGTGTTGCCTCAGGGAGATAGCTTACATCTTGAAAAAGATTAAAAATATTTTTAAAATACTTCCTAACATGTCCCCCTCATGTGACAATGTCACATGAGATGGGACATGTTCATAATTTACAGAATAACTTTACTGAAATTTTTGAAACCCTACATGAAACCTCATCCCGCTGGTGGATGAGATTTCACGTTTTTTCTATTTGCCGCCGGGGCTCTTGGCCTGCCCGCCAACCTTAAGGTTGGACGGGCAGGTCCTTTAATTGTTTAAATGATCCCATCAATGGCTTCAATTGGCCATTGACAGGTCAGCAGGCCTGCAGCTGATTTTTCTGCGCCCCCCGCCTTCCTGAAAATTTAAATGGACCAGGATAACATCGGGGGTTCCGCCCAACCTCACCATGCACCATTTTACACGTCGGCGAGTGGGCCCCGCCCCACCCGCTCGCCAATGGCAAAATTCTGCCCCAGGTCTCTGTAATGGCAATTAAATATAAAAAATTGTGGATGTTATGTACATTCGGATAAAGAACCTATAATTTTATTTTTTTTTACTTTTATTCCCTTCAATGTCCTTATTTATCAATGTACAAATTTTGTTAAACTCTCTGACCCTCCCTGACCCATTCTGCTTGTCTTTTCCCACATTGCTATTCTGATGCCTCCACCTTTCTCTTTGGATTTCGAAATCTCCCTTCACTTGAACCCTACCCCACCCCTGTTAGTTTAAAACCCTGTCCACAGCCTTAGCTTTATAATTGGCCAGGCCACTGGTCCCAGTCCTGTTCAAGTGGTGCCCATCCAAATGGAATAGCTCAGTCTTCCCTCAGTACTAATGTCAGCACCCCATGAATTGAAACCCTTTCTTCCCACACCACTCTTTGAACCATATGTTTAATTCTCTAATCTGTTTGACCCTAATTCAATTTCTGTGTGAGTCAGGTAACAATCCAGAGATGATTGCCTTTGATGTTCTGCATTTTAGTTTGGTCCCTAGAGCACTTCAAAGTATTCCTCAATTGGAGGCCGTGAGGAGTGCCTCCATGGACCCTTCATAGGATAACAACAGGTACAGAAGAAAGCATTCCGGGAATATTTAAGAGAGGGTCAGGCCTGGGGCAGTGGCAGGAGATTTGACAGTTTGATGAGTGCTGTCATAATGGTGTTAAACAATGCTTTGGTTTTAAAATTCTTATCCCTGTTTTCAAACCCCTCCATGGCCTCACCCCTCCCTATCCCTATAATCTCCTCCAGCCTAAAATCTCTCCAAGATATCTGTGCTCCTCTAGTTCCGGCCTCTTGAGCATCTCTGATTTTAATTGTTGTATCATTAATGGCCATGCCTTCAGCAGTAAGCCCTGTACTCAGTAATTCTCTCCGCAAATCTTTTCACTCCTCTACCTTGCTTTCCTCCTTTAAGGCACTTCTTAAAAACTATCTTTTTGACCAAGCTTTTGGTCATCTGCCCTAATATCATCTTACTGGCTCAGTGACATTTTGTTTTATAATTCGCTGCGAAGTGCCTTGCAACATTTTATTATGTTAAAAGTGCTATATGAATACCAATTTTTATTTTGAAAATAGGAGGGAGCCTAGAGCTAAAGCCAGTGGTTCTGTGTTGGGATAAAGCTGATATAGGTAGGGTGGAGTCAGCATGGCACACTGGCAAACTGTCCAAATTCAGAGACATGTATTGTGGGCGAGTGAAGACCTGAGGCTATTTGAAGGGGTGGAGAATTGAAGGATGCACTACCTAGGATTATTTTTTTAAATTCTTTCACGGGGTGAAAGAAATGATATCACTGCCAGACCAGCATTTAATGCCCATCCCTAACTCTCCTTGAGGAAGTGATGGTGAGCCATGATTTTCATGCGGATGAAGATTCAGGAGGTGTACAGAAATGGATGTTGGACTGAAGAAAAATGATGCCAAAACTGGAGGTCACTGTAAGATCCAGAAATGGTAGAAAAATATACTTCACATCCGGAGAATGAACCTCTGGTCAGGAACAATTTGCAGCTGAAGCTGAAATCCAGTAGATCCAGTTGGTCGGTCACAGGCTCATTAGGGAACAGCAATGATAAAAGAAGTGCTGTAAACGGATGAAAGTTAACAACAGAACAGAAGATCAGAGAGACATGGCAGGTGAGCCTTAAAGTGTAGTCCAGAGATGTCCAGAAATTTGGAAGCCAAATTTACAAAAAGATTTTCTGTCAAAAGCAGAAAACAGGTGTGGTCGTTGGATAAGCAGACCTCCCAAGCTAAATGAACCAAAGCACAGTCCTACATATTTATCAATGGCTACAAATGTCTGCAGGCCTCTAGAAGGTATCATAATTTCACTCTGGGAAAGCATAAAATCATAAATTTATTTAAAGATTATCTTTCAAATGCACTTTAAAGAGAATACATAATGGTCAACATTCAGGCTGGATAAATATTTTTCTTCATAGCCATCAATCATTTATCATTTTAATTTCTTGTGAGTGTCCTGGTGAAGCACATTTGTGGAGATATTGCAGTCAGCAATGTGAAATGACAAATGTTGCCGACTTGCTCTGAACCTCTATTTGCCCTGAATCCACAAGTTTTACTTCAATTGGATAAAATTTGATTGTTTTACCCTTTTGATATAATTTCTTGATGTGACAGATAACAGAAATTAGCTGTATTGCAATTCTCAGTATGGTCTATAGCTTAGATAAGCAATAGTTGAAGGAACTAGCATTCATTGACAAAGGTTCCAACTCATTTAATAACAGATTTATGAATGTGTTCATTGTGCTATGAGTTTCATACATTCAGAGCAAGTAATTATTAATTATGGATTTCTTGTCAAGGGCTGAAAAGGACTGGATCTTTGCCCAGGCTTTCAGGATCTTGATTACCACAATGTTTTCAATATTACTGCGCAAGGCGTTGGTGTTATGAAGCATCTTTTATTTACTGAGTGATAGATTGTTTCTCTAATTAACCTTCACTCAGTTAAAAGAAATGATGCCTGATTTAATATTCCGAGATGACTTTAGAGCATTTGTAACAGAACATTATTTAAAGTCTCCCAGAAATACAACATTGTTAAAACCCCATCCTTAACGTATGGCTTCTCAGCAGCTGACTGATTTGTCTCCTGCAAGTTAACTCTGCATGAGTTTCTGGATATGAATGATCACCTCAGGTAGCAAATCGAACATAAAGTAAGTGAGGGACGGTACTTATTTGGGTTAATGGACTATTCCTCACATTAGTCTTACATTGTTTTTTTCATTAGAGAGGGGAAGTCCACTTTGTTCATATAACTTGCTTGCTTTGAAACACAATTCCTATGGCCGATTATAAGCTTGCCTGCCTGGTGGAAATGGGGTGATTGGATGCTTACTGCTGCATTGCTGACACGTTTGCCATTATAACTGCTAGGTTTAAAATTACCTGGGCCTTGCAAGAGTGCCATCATGGCCATTCCCCCATCCCACCCCCAGCCCAACCTGCTGGCACCTCCCTTACGTCCGCAGTTAAAATCAGGGCCAATCAATAGTGGTAACAACACTTGGAAGCCATAATACAGTAATGTGTATTCAGCAACTAATGAGCCATTTATTTGTATGAACACTAAAATGGTTTGCAATTTCAACTGTGGAAAGTACAATTTTATATGGAAAATGGTTCAAAAGCCTAAAAATTCTGTTAACCTCTGAAGGAACCTGAGCAGATTTTTGTTGAGTGAAAATAACCCCAAATCGAGGAACTAAATCTGGCAATATGTCATTCAAAAAGTGACATGACCTCAACAACTCAGAGGACCTGGCTCAAAGCCTGTAATGGGGAAAACAAACCCAAATGTAAGGCATGTAAGCTAAAATACAGCACAAGATATACTTAAGGACATGAAAGAAACCTGCACGGTGCAAAGCTATTTTCAAAACCTCTGACTGACAGAGCCACTATTAACAAGGAGGCAACAAGCAAGGTATTAGAGAGCTGAAATTGCAGGGCTGTGCTTCCAAGGCCTTGCATTAGAGATAGGTCTTTATTAATGCAGCTTCAGGTCTGTCATTCTTGCTTGTGTACTGTGAGATTCAGTGTCTTACAACTTCAGTCTTTAAGAATGAAGTATCAGGGTTGTACAGATTGAATTTTATATGCCATGGTAAAAAAAGAGAATACCCTGTAGGAGGTAACTTCCAGGCTTAAAATGCTTACATTTCATATCCCACTTGGAAAGATAAAACCTTGATACAACAAGAAGCTACAATGTGAAATAAGTCAAGGATGCCTCCCCCACCTCCTGACATGAAACAGCTCACTCCATATTAGGAGGGGGCCTTGCCTGCTGGCTGGAGAGCTGGCGAAAGATCCACGTTGCCTCCTTTGGGGAAGGCAGGCCGAATCATGAGGCAATCAGGCAGTTGAGAGGCCACCAGCGGGCCTTTCCCCTGGATTAAGACCCTGAGAAGGAAAACCCTCCCCACCGAGAGCTGCCGCCCAGTTAGAGGCCAGCAGCTCTTTTGCTCAGCAACATCACTGGGGAGTAGGTGGCTGCTCCTGGAATGACAGCTACTGGAGGCCCAGGATCATGGAGTGACACAGGCCACAGGTAAATGATGATGGAAGGGGTTTCACGTGTGGGGATCGAAGGGCAGGAAGAGCAGCAAGGGCAGAGGCGTGGCTCTCAGCGGGTCCCCACTTTCCCAATGTGTGGTCCTTCGATCAGGCACTGAGTGCCTTTGAAGAAGAGACCCTCCCCCACCTTGGGAGACAACAAGCAGCCTGTGCAGATTTACTTGTCCTGTATTGCCGCATGGTGATGGGCACACCCGCAGCTCGGTTAATACCAGTGGCAGTGGGATAAAGCCCTTAGGTGGTAATTAACTATCCACTTAAGGGCCTCAATTGGCAGCAAGGTGGGAAAGTCAACCATGGGCCTTCTTGCTCCATACTTAATTGGGGTCGAGGTGGAAAAGCAGCGAGGTGCTTACCAGGTACCATCTCACGCTCCCCACTTCCAAACACGCCACTAGAGAGGATAGAAGATTCTTCCTTATGATTCAGAAAGTCTGGAAGGCACTGAGACAATGGGGATTGAAGGGGTCAACAGAAGAACTCCTATGGAGCACATAACCTCAGGTTCTATATATACGCTGATGACACCAAACTCTACCTCACCATCTATCTCTTTCCTTGCACTGCCTCTGGGTAGTCATGAAGCTTGTCTAACATCCGGTAGTAGATGAGCAGAAAATTCATCCAATTATTTTTTTTAAATTCATTCATGGGATGTGGGCATTGCTGGCTAGGCCAGCATTTATTGCCCATCCCTAATTGCCCTTGCTCAGAGGGCATTTAAGAGTCAACCACACTGTTTTTGGTCTGGAGCCACATGTAGGCCAGACCAGGTGAGGATGGCAGATTTCCTTCCCTAAAGGACATGAGTGAACCAGATGTGTTTTTATGACAATCGACAATAGTTTCATGGTCATCATTCGACCTTTATTTCCAGGTTTTTTTATTGAATTCAGATTTCACCATCTGCCATGGTGGGATTCAAGCCCAGGTCCCAGAGCATTACCCTGGGTTTGTAGATTATGAGTCCAGTGACAATACCACTACACCATCGCCTCCCCCGGTTAAATATTAAATATTGGGAATAGCAAAGCCAGAGGTCAGGATTTTCTGGCCCCACCATGGCATGTTCCCCGTGGCAGATGTGGCGAGCCTTTTAAACATCAATAGACTTCGGTGGGACTGGAAGATCTAGCCATTGCCTTCAGTCCCCATCACAAACGCAGTATTCTATCCACCATTTCTATCACTCTCCCTCAGTCAGAGGCTGAATCATACTGTTCACAATCTTTGCATCCTAATTGACCCTCAGATGAATGTTTGATCCATATTCATTCATCATCAAAACTTCCAAATTCCACCTCCTTCTCAGCTCATCTACTGCTGAAACCCTCACCAATGCCTTTGCTATCTATAGACTCAAGAATTCTAATGCTCTCCTTGCTGCCCCTGCAGCTTCCACACTTTGAGCTCTTTCAAATCCCACCTGCACCCAAATTCCATTCATCCATCAATCCTGTCCCCTTCTTTTGACACTGACTCTTGGTCCAGCTCTGCCTTGGGGTAGAAATTTGCCTTGGGTGATGGAGCAGAATCGACAATATCAAATTGGCTGCCTGTTATACACAGCAGCTGATATTCAGTCCCATTGCAGCTGATAGAACTAAATAACAGGTGTTGTGTAATACTGGTGGTCAATGCAATACCTCTTGCTTTGTGCCATTACCTGAGAGGAATTTGTACGAGCTTGATTTTAAAATTCTCATCCTCATTTTCAAATTCCTCCATGGCCTTGGCCCTCCCTGTCTCTGTAATCTCTTCCAGCTCACAACCCTCCGAGATACCTGTGCTCTTCCAATTCTGGCCTCTTGCACATCTCCAATTTTCAACATTCCACCATTGATGGCCACATCTTGATTTGTCAAAGCCCTAAGTTCTGGAATTCCATCCCTAAATTATCCTTTCAGAGATTCTTTAAAATCTACCTTTTTGAGCTGGCTTTTGGCCACCTGTCTAATATCTCTTTATGCAGCTCAATGCCAAAATAGTCCTGCAAAGCACTTTGCAATGGTTCACTATGTTTAAGGTGCTATATAAATACTGTTTGTTACTGTTGCTATTATATATGCCATGGATTGCTAAATATTTTAAATCACTTATCCCTTAAATAATAATTGAGCTTAAACACGTGATAACAAGGAAAAACCCACATTGATAAATTAGCATTTATTCTCCTAATATTTCATCTGCTTTCATCATAAAGCTATCCAGATAACCCAATAAACCAACAGCTATGCCCGAAGGACACAACACAGCTTAGAATTAACATCCTCACTTAAAGGTGGTACCAGCACATATATATGAAGCATGGGAGAATTACTTCACTCCATGTGCAATATATTTAACAATGGCATGGGCATTATAGCAGAGGGGAACACCTAAATATAATGATGACCCATGTGCTTGGAAAAACCTCTGCTTTCTTTTTTGCAATGAAACTTTAAGAACATAATGTGCTGGTGTGTATTATGAAAGAACATAAATTGGTTTGCTGATTATGACATCATTAGAGTAGAAGAAATGCCCATGTGACCTGGGTTTATCATAGGGATGAATAGCCAAAGAGCAAAGGATAAATAGAAAGCTAATTGAAGTGGAGTTGGATTTCAGTCTGTCTTTTTTTTCCTGTTTAGCTGCCTTCAAACAGATCCTTGTGTTAAATAGATCCCTGAGAATAGAGCAGTGACTTATTACTATGTGTGTTATACAGTTGAAAAGGACAGAAATCCGAGACTGAGGGGCTGTGGATTGGAGAATGCCCAGTGCAGCTGCTGAAGTGGTGCCAGAGCCCAAAAGACCATTTGAAGGAGTCAGAGAAGGGATTCGCTAGGTTCTGTACCATCAGGACTGCCGTGATCCAAGTGAGAGAGGGTTCGTAGACATGCACCTTGTCAGTAGTAACTGTTCAGGGACTCCAGATGGAATTTGGCTGCTGGTGAATGTGACTCAAGAGCTGAAAGCTGATGAGAAGTGAAAGATGCTACAAAACAAAGGCCGGGTTGGAAGGACTGAGAGATTGCACATAATGCCACATTTGTGCAGCAAGTATTGCAAGTGCTTATAACAATGTGAGGTGTATCTTTGTTGTATCAACCAGTTAAAGCAAAATTTGCCTTTTTATTTGAAATATCCTTCACCTGTTAATTAATGTTTGAGTTATGTTGATTTTGATTGCTTTGTTATAGTACAAGTTTTAAAAAGTGAAATCTTGTTCAGTGGTTTTCTTTACATTGGCGCCGTGTGGATTCCTTTCTTTATAAAAGCTATCGGTCTTAATGGGGCTCATAAAATATGCACAGCCATAACCCATAAAAGTCATGTCATGGAGCAAAGCTTGTATGCATTGCAGTCTGATAATCAGCAAGTGGCACCCACAATACTGAACTCACAATTACAGGCCAGAAGCACAGTAGTCGCTACTCTCGGTATTACTCCCATTAATGCTACAGAGGTATTAGTGTACATGCCAACTTCATTTCAACAGTAGGAGTAACCACATTGGAGGAAATCTAGAACCTCATAATTGCTCAGTGTTTATCAGAAGCAGTGGTATAACTGTGAAATATTATGTGACAACTGGTTGGAATTCATATCAGCAACAGTTCCATGCCAGTATGAGAGACAGGAGGTGCTTCTTTTGAAATCAATGAAACTACAGAAGATCGCTCCTGGCAGTGATGCAGGTACATCAAGGATGACACCAGTCAGCAACATGCAGCCCATCCATTTGCAACATTCCCTCAATTTTAAAAAGCATTTACTAGTGGGTGATATTCACTACCAATACAGAAGAACAAATTCTGTGGTGCAACTCATCCCCAGCAGCACTAATAGAATTAAGAATGGAGGCCTCAGCTCACTTTGCACTGAACCCTGGGCTTTGTGGGACAAAAGGCTTTGAAAGGTTCAGAGGCAGGGCTTTGTGGATGTGCAGGCTGAATTGCACATGACAAATTTGTGCAATTAATATAAATTATATTATATGATTGACTAGAAATGGATATTGGGAAGCCGGTAAGCTGTTGCTTGATGGAATCCAGTTGAAGTTACGTTGCTATTTTACTGCAACTATATTAACTGGTCCTTGAACTTTAGAGCCAGTGTAATAGATATGTTTTGCTCCCATGTGATCTGTGCTCCCACAACCCCCTACTCTGTCTACTACAACACCATGATATAATTACTGATAACTCATACCCCATTCAATACTCATGCTTTCCAACAGAATGTTCTCTGCACGATGCAGTTTTTCAACAGCTGTGGCACAGGGAATCCTTATCTTAGTCCTCTCTGCCTGCACATTAGCAGGGAGCAGCTTCACCTCCAAACAAGACCACTGGAAACTCCAGCAATACTTTGAGACCTTGAGCAGAATTTTACACACGCACTCAATCTTCAGGTCGGTGGGTGCATGTGGGTGTCAGAGCTTTGCCTGCCATCAATTAAGAGACCACATAAGGCCATTAAAAACCCAATTGATCCTGATTTTATGTTGCCCGTGCGATTTCACGCTCATCGCATGGGTAAAACAGGCAGGTGGGCAGGCCACATTTTGCAAAACCTCATCCAAGGATGGAGTTGAAAAGAGTCAACAGCATTGCCAGTGTAAGTGAAGGAGATAGTTTGCTACTGGTTGCTCATTTGAACTTGACAACTTCATCTTCTGGGCTTCATTCTTAGCATTTCCAGGCTTCATTTCAGGACTCATTGGTGTCTCCAAGGCCCCCGGAAGATTTTGACCATATGGACTCTTCCAGGTATCAGGCAAGCTTCTGTTACCCTGGTAATGGGGGTTGTGGTCTCCGCTGGCGGCATTTCCTCTGAGGAAGAAGAGAGGGGCAGAAGCGAGAGGAGGCCAGGTGTCCCAATGCAGCTTCCAGGGGAGCGACCTGTGGGAGGAGAGGGGCGCAGGGCCAGTAAGTAGTCCAAGGCAGAAGGCACCGCAGAAGGCGCCTCTATCCTGCAGCCAGGGTTTACAGGCGGCGATGCAGCTAATTCAATATGTCCGAGATGCAATGCCAAAGGAGGCTCCACCTTTCCAGGGAGACTGTGACCTCCATTTGTCAGATGATTGGGCCTGAGATCACCTCCAACTCTGTGGGTGGACATCCCATGCCAGTGGCTCTGAAGGTCACGGTGGCCCTCAACTTCTATGCCTTCGGCTCGTTCCAGGGGTCAGTGGGGGATCTGTGTGGAGTGTCCCAATCAGTTGTCCACAGTTGCATCAAGCTGATGACAGAAGCTCTGTTCAGGTGGGTATTAACATTTATTCATTTCCATATGGATGAGGCCATCCAGGCTGATTGAGCCAGAGGCTTTGCAGCGATTGCTGGGTTCCCCTGCATCCAGGGTGCAATCAACTGCTCACATGTGTCCATCAAAGCGCCAGTGGGTGAGCCGGGTGCCTTCATCAACAGGAAGGGCTTCCACTCACTGAACGTCCAGATAGTGTGAGTCCACAGGACGCAGGTTCTGCAAGTCTGTGCAAGGTACCCTGGCAGCTCCCATGACAATTATATCCTCAGACACTCCCAGGTGCCGAGGCTATTCAGTGCTCCAGCCTGACTGGATGGATGGCTGCTGGGTGACAAGGACTATCCCTTGAAAAGATGGTCTATGAAGCCTCTTCGTCACCAACAACAGAGGCGGGGCAACGTTATAATAGGAATCATGCCTCCACAAGGGCAGCAATAGAGGGGACCATAGGTCTTCTGAAGATGCGCTTTCGCTGCCTGGACCATTCAGGGGGAGCACTACAATGCTCCCCAGAAAGGATGGCACTGATAGTGGTTGCATGCTGCGCTCTTCACAATCTGGCACTGGCAAGGGGGGGAACCACTGGAGGAAGAGGATCTTGAGGCAGCTCCACAGGCCACAGAGTGTGCATCCAGTGGTGAGTCAGAAGAGGAGCACGGTGAGGAGAGCGCTGAGGGCGTGGAGGCAGACCTCTGTATCCTTCAGGGAGGCTAGGACACGAGGGACACCTTGATCCAACACTCTTTCAGCTAGGCTGCAAAAGATCTGCTTCCACCTCATGCCAGGGCTGCCGCCTCCATCCCAGATGTCTGAAATGACCCTTTCATTTGAAATTAAAGTCCACTCAGTGCCTGTGCAGTAAAATTTAGAGCCACTCACAACCAGCATTAGATACTAGTGTGCCCTGCACCAAAAAATAAAAAGGTGAAGCATACTCAGGCCATTACATCAAAAACAAAACTTATCTCATTTTGGCAATCCAAAAAAAAACTACATAACCTTCTCAGGTCTTCATTCCCAGACAAGCAAACATAAACAAAATATTACACAACAAAAGATCTAGTCTATCCTGTGCTCATGGCACATAGAAACATAGAAACTAGGAGCAGGAGTAGGCCATTTGGTCCTTTGAGCCTTAAACTTACGTTTGCCAGTGCTACACCTTGGTGTCCCCCCCAACTCGCTGGCAGTGGCATTGGAGTCAGCCTGCTGACTCTGATATCTTGTTGGCCTTGATGACCGTGGCGGTCGTCCTCTGGCCAGTGGAGCCTGTGTTGACCCTACCTGGGAGGGAGCAGACAGTGCCATCTCTGGCATCTCTCCAGTCATCGCAACCTCATCAGATGCCACAGTCACTGACAGAGGGGCAGAGGAGCTGCTGCCATCATCCAGAACACCCTGATAGGTACCCGTCGAGATGACAAGCTGCTCATGATCCACCATGAGGTTGCTCTGGACATCCCTGCTTGCTATTGATGGATGGGCACTTAGCTGGGATACTGGGTGTCTCATCCATCCCCCACACTGGCACTGACCACCTGAGGTCATTGCCAGTGTGAGAGCTTGTAGGTCCGAGCGCAACACCAGGAACCCCTGATTCTGTTCCTGGAGCTGCCTCTCCATGAGCCAATCTCTCAATGGAGGAGGCAGTAGGCTAGGCCATAAGGGTCAGTGTTCATGCTCTACATGGGCTCCTCCACAAGATACCATTGCACACATACCCTCATGTATCTCCGCCAGATCCTCTCACTGGACATCCAGCATCTGCTGCCTAATGCACGACTCCAGAGGCTCATCATCTGCCTTCAACCCAGTATCGTCCTGATCTCCAGCAGTTCTCCGAATGCCGGCATCTTGGGCAGTCTCCACCTCCGCTTGCTCCTTAAGTGAGCATGATGTGCCACACATCAGAAGAAGGTAACAGTGAAGTGCACTGTGCAATGACATTCTAGCTGAGGATCTAACTCCCACTGAGGGGTTGGTATCTGCGCTGGTGCCTGTTTCAGAGAGCGGGTGCAACTCAGGTGCATGTGAAGCCCAGCGATCCTCTGGTGTCAGTGGTGGGTCTTCGGGGTCCTGCGATTGAGTGCGCGCTGGTAAATCTAAGGAAGAACAACAACATGTCATTAGTTTAAGTCATCACACCGTCACTGTGCATGCCAGACACCCTGATAAGACAATGGAGATGTACATCACAGTGCCATCGTCTTTCAATCATCAATGGGGATTTTAGTTTTGAGGCTCGCATCAATGATGAGACTACACAAGAATGTTTGCATCGTCTGAAACTCTCACTTCTGTGCACTTCACTGTTACCTTCTTCTGACACCCCAGCCTCTCCGTGGGCGGTTGACCGAGATGTGTGGCACCTCTCCAGCTCCAAGCTCTTGCTCAAATCTGGATAGGAGTAGGAGGTTTGGGGCCCTTTGCCTGTCTGTGACCTCTCAATGTTGTTATGGGCCATCTTGTCCTAAAAGGGCAGAGGAGCATGGATTAGTGCACTCTCTACCTACAGCACCATTGCAGCCTGGCCAACCCCATCTGAGAAATGGCTTGCAGGGAAAATCCGAGTGGCAGCCCTCGAGCTGCAAGGCACTCAGTCCAAGCAACCAGGGTTGACCCCCTTGGTCAGCTCCGGCGTCACTGACAGTTGGCACTCTAGCACCCCTGAGCTCCACGGTGGCGGGGGGGGGGGGGTGGGAGGTGGTGGGGGCGAAATGGCCAGACCTTAACACTTCAACACACTGATTCATGTCGACACGGTACTCACCCTTACTGAGCGCAGCATATCGTTAAACCTTTTGCAGCACTGGACCCACGTACACTGCACAACATTGTGGCTGCTGGCCTCAGCTGCCACCTCCTCCCAAACTCTTTTTGATGGTCTGGTGGCCTCTTCCTTCCCTCTCTGGGGACAGGGGTGCCTGTCCTGGCAGCCACCTCCTCCCGGAGGATCATGAGGCACTCATCTGAAATCCAGGGATCAAATGCCCACCTGACCTGTCCTCCTACCTGGCGTCTCCAGCCGAACTTGAGGCCATTACTTTGCTCTTTTGCATACTGCAAATATGTTATTCTATGGCCACCTTCAAGGAGCTGCCTGTGACGTTTCTAAACCGGCTGCTATGTTGCCATTGGACCCAGTGGCTAACAGGCCCCTGTCCCTGCCCATCCCTTCCTGACCTTTGGGAGAATGCATTTCACACTGGGCAGACATTAATTGGCCAGCCAGTGTGGAATCGCGGTCGGGGGCCAATTACAGGTGGCAGCCCGTTTCCGGACTGGTCATGGGCCTGCTGATCGCGCCCACTGGCCAAGGGTAAAATTCAGGTCCTGGTGTTTGTGATTTTTGCATTGAACACCCACCGAAGTGGCAACAGGAACTTACTAGAACAGCTGAACAATTTGGAGGACTGGCCTGGTATAAAGCACTTGCTTCATGATTTGACAGTGCAGCTGCAGAATTCTACACAATTCCATCTCATTACTTCAACAGAGGAAAATCAGCTTTCTTTTCTCATTTGTTCCTGTTGCTGGTTCTTTTGGAGGGTTGGGGTCCTCTGAATAACACTAGATATGGACAGATAGTCTATTGGTCCATTCTTCTCAAATTGACCACATTCTTACATGAGAATTCCAGAAAGGAAGTAGGCAATTTGGCCCAACCAATTTTTGTTGGCATTTAGCCTACATTTGAGCAAATAATTCTAACCATGTTTACCCACCCTATTTCCATATCTCTTCAATCCCTTTTCCTTATCAGTCTATCCAAACTAATCTTGAATGTTCTGGCTATTGCTTCTCTGGCCTTACCCACTCACTATCTTCATAACCTCCCTTGGACCTACAATTTTCTTGAGATCTCTGCGCTCCCATAATTCTGGTTTCTTGCACATCTCCGATTTTCATCACTCCAGCATTGACAACTATGCCTTCAGCTGGTTAGGCGCTGAGCTCTGGAATTCCCTCCTTTTTCCCTGCCTCTCTACCTCTCCCTCCTTCTTTAAGTTGCTCTTTCAAACCTGCCTCTTTGATCGAACTTTTGGTTATCTGCCCTAATGTCTGCTTATATAGCTGGTTGTTAAATTTTGTCTTATAATGCTCCCGTGAAGGGCCTTGGGATTTTTTGCCACATTAAAGGTGTAATATAAATGAAAGTTGATGTTGTTGATGTAACATTATTGGGAATTGATGAAGGCTTATTTAACAGAAAGCAAATGTGCAGTTTATTGAGTGCTTTGACTGAACTGTATGGGAATGCACACCGTGATGAGAGTACTTTTAAAATTGAACTTTTACAGCAGCAGTGTGAAGTCGCTTAATACAACGCACACTGTTTAAATAATCCTAGGTACTGTGGTGAGTTCAAAATTTATATATACACAGCCATATCTCACACAAAACAAAAATAAAAATACCTGGAAAAACTCAGCAGGTCTGGCAGCATCTGCGGAGAGGAACACAATTAATGTTTCGAGTCCGTATGACTGTTCAACAGAAGTAAGTAAAAATAGAAGAGAGGTGAAATATAAAACAAAAACAGAATTACCTGGAAAAAACTCAGCAGGTCTGGCAGCATCGGCGGAGAAGAAAAGAGTCGACATTTTGAGTCCTCATGACCCTTCAACAGAACTGGGTGAAAAATAAGCTGGTTTAAGGGGGGTTGGGACAAGTAGAGCTGGATAGAGGGCCAGTGATGGGTGGAGATAGCCAAAAGATGTCATAGACAAAAGGACAAAGAGATGTTGAAGGTGGTGATATTATCTAAGGAATGTGCTAATTATGGGTAGAAAGCAGGACAAGCAGGGTACAGATAGCCCTAGTGGGGGTGGGGTGGGGTGAAGGAATCAAAAAAGGCTAAAAGGTAGAGATAAAACAATGGATGGAAATACATTTAAAAATAATGGAAATAGGTGGGAAAAAAATCTATATAAATTATTGGAAAAAAAAGAGGGGGATCGGAAAGGGAGTGGAGAGAGTTCACGATCTAAAATTATTGAACTCAATATTCAGTCCAGAAGGCTGTAAAGTGCCTAGTCGGAAGATGTGGTGCTGTTCCTCCAGTTTACGTTGAGCTTCACTTGAACAATGCAGCAGGCCAAGGACGGACATGTGGGCAAGAGAGCAGGGTGGAGTGTTGAAATAGCAAGCGACAGGGAGGTTTGGCTAATGCTTGTGGACAGACCGAAGGTGTTCTGCAAAGTGGTCATCCAGTCTGCTTTTGGTCTCTCCAATGTAGAGGAAACCGCATTGGGAGCAACAAATGCAGTAGACTAAATTGCGGGAAGTGCAAGTGAAATGCTGCTTTACTTGAAAGGAGTGTTTGGGCCCTTGGACAGTGAGGAGAGGGGAAGTAAAGGGGCAGGTGTTGCATGGGAATTTGCCGTGGGAGGGGGTTGAGGTTTAGGGGTGATGGAGGAGTGGACCAGGGTGTCATAGAGGGAACGATTCCAGCGGAATGCCGCCGGGGGTGTGGGGTGGGGGGGGCGGGGTGTGTGGGGTGGGGTTGGGGGGGGGGGGGTTGGGGGGGGCGGGTGAAGGGAAGATGTGTTTGATGGTGGCATCATGCTGGAGTTGGCGGAAATAGCGGGGGATGATCCTTTGAATGCGGAAGCTGGTGGGGTGATAAGTGAGGACAAGGGGGACCCTATCAAGTTTCTGGGAGGGAGAGGAAGGTGTGAGGGTGGATGTGCAGGAGATGGGCCAGACACGGTTGAGGGCCCTGTTAACGACTGTGGGTGGAAAACCTCAGTTAAGGAAGAAGGAAGATATGTCAGAAGAATTGTTTTTGAAAGTGGCATCATCAGAAGAGATGCGACGGAGGCGAAGGAACTAAGAGAATGGGATGGAGTCCTTACAGGAAGCAGGGTGTGAGGAGCTGTAGTCAAAGTAGCTGTGGGAGTCGGTGGGCTTGTAATGGATATTGGTGGACAGTCTATCACCAGAAATTGAGACAGAGAGGTCAAGGAAGGGAAGGGAAGTGTCAGAGATGGACCATGCTCATGTCTCACACAAGTTATATCATGAAGCAAAGCTTGTACGCACAAGGTCTAACAATAAACAAGTGACAACATTAATGACGTACACATTGGAGATTTGGCCCCAGTATTGACAAAGGTGGGTTTTCTAAGCCGGGATAAGGAGCTTCAGTCAGGAAATTTGGATGTCTTGCCTCCTTGTCAGACAAGGACCATGCTGGAAGAGGCAGCAAGAGCAGGTAAGGAAACTGCAGCTACCTTAGTTAGACCATGGGTGGGACTCCAATCTCTCACTGGGATGAGGGGTGAGGGGGTAGTCGGACAGCTGATCCCTGGGGGAAGGCACTTTAGATGTAAGATTTAGTGGAGTCCAATGACAGGGAAGAAAGGACGCTTGTGGATGGTGCTGGGAGGGAAGCACTTCTGCTCCCCTGAACACAAGCAGTGACGTAAGTACATTTACCTTTTCCCAGAAGCTGTCCCCTCCTCTCTTCAGCTGCCGCAGGTTCCCTTGAGGCTTAGAAACATGGCCTGTCAGGATGAAACCTGAAAACAGGTTAACTGCTTTGCAGCTTCATTAGAATATTTAAATGTCCAACTTGCCTCCTGGGTGTGGCCTGGTTGCCTGCTCTCTGTCTCACCTCCATTATATCCATAAGTGGGTGGTTTGAGCTTGGGTTTGAGATTTTTGAAATGCTTACCTGACCCCCAACTTACCCAGTTTGCTGCCAGCAGGTTGTCCTGCTTTTTGTGGACACTACATAGCTGGGCAATTTTTCATTTTGTTTGGTACATGTCAATGTTGTAACTGTATTGGAACAACTCGGCTAAGGTTGTGGCTAGTTCTGGAGCACCAGCCTTCAGGACTAGAGTGTAAATGTTGTCAGGATCCATTGCCTTTCCTGAATCCAATGTGCTCAGTCATTTCTTGATCTTGTGTAGAATTAATCAAATTGATTAATTCAATTAATTAATTCATCAAACTAACTAAAATGGCATTTGTGATGGCGGGGACATCAGGAAAAAGCTGAGATAGATCATTGCATGAAATTTAATGAAAGTGAAGGGGGTCTTCCCTATTGGCTGGAGACCAGGCAAGGGTCCCATCTCACCTATTTTTTGGAAGGCTCGCCGTATTAAGTGCCACTCAGCCACTTAACTGGGTGGCAGCAGGCCTTCCCCAGGATCAAGGACACCTGGAGTGGAAATCCTGCCCCAAGGAGCTGCTGGCCTATCAGGGACCAGCAGCTGTGCACTGTTCAGCAGCATGACAGGGAGGCAACTGCTACTGCAGTAATGCACCCACCCAAGGCCCAGGCCACAAGTGAGTAATGGCAGAGTGGGGTTCGATGGGTGGGAACTGTGGGGGGCTGGAGAGGGTGGTTGGCAGATAGGACAGGAGCATAGCTCTTAGCAGACACCTCCCTCCCTGTGGCTGGTTCCTCAATCAGGCGTTGAGTGCCTGACTATGAGGGAGACCCCTGGAAGTCCTCAAACAACCCCAACAGGGTTTGCTTTTTGGGCTCCCTGCATGGCGAGGCCCCTGCCCCCTGCTGGGGGAGTACCAGCAGTGCCAGGATGAGGCCCTTAAGTGGGCATCAATTGTGCATTTCCTTCCCTAAAGAACATTTGTGAACCAGATGAACTCTTACAACAATCTGGTAGTTTCATGGTCACTATTACTGATACTATTTTAAATTAAAAATTGAATTAGTTAATTGAATTTTAAATTCTCCAGCTGGCCGTGCTGGAACTTGGTCTCTTTTATCTGCAGCATTAATTCTAGCCTCTCGATTATTGGTTGAGGATTTGGCATGGGATTCTGGTTTACCGTTAAATTTCAAGGCTGTAATTTGAAGCTGAGATTTATCTTCATACACTTGACAGGGGGTTGGCAAGAAAAGCCCTCATATTTTATTGTGCTGAAATTTTAAAGATCAAGGTCATGCACTAAATATTGGGAATGGAGAGATCTTCTATTTTAGCAGCGTTGTATTTTTCAAGGTCATGCATAAGCCAGGTGTAAATACACCCTCCTGTCTCATTTGTGTTTTTCTTTCAAAAGACCAATTAACGACCGCTGGTGCACAAAATAAATAAACTGCTGTAGGGTGTTGGATACCATTCAGTAGGTCTTAATGAAGTCTTCATAGTCTTAAATAGGTTAACTGTATTGGCAGAATTTTCCCTTCGTCGTGCCGGGGTGGGCCCCGCACACCGACACATAAAATAACACATGGTGACGTCAGGAATGCGTCCCAACATCACCGCGCGTCATTATGATCTTTTGTTCGGCCGAACTATCAAAAGCTTGTTACGGCCATTAATTAACCAATTAACCAAATTGGCAAGGCTGCCCGTCCAACCTTAAGGTTGGCGGGCCGGCGGAAAGACCAAGCGGCCTTGGCATTTTTCATAAAACCTCATCCATGGGCAGGATGAGGCTCCATGAAGGGTTTATTAAATTAATAATTTTTTAAAAAAATTTCATAAACATGTCCCAGGTCATGACACATGAGGGGGCATGTGTAAATGATGTTTAACTTTATTTATTTTGAAGTTTCAAATTGAACTTAATCTCCCTGAAGCAGCTCTGTGCCTCAAGGGAGATTTCTGCATTCTTTCGTGCACATGTGCAAAAGAGTGCAGGCCCCAACTCTTCCTCTTTCCCCTGCCTGCACAGGTAGTGCTGAGCTCTTCCTGGTGCGCATCATGCTGGGCGGGCTTTAATTGGTCCACCCATTCAAAGTGGTGAAGTGCGGCCAATCGCGGGTAGCGATCGGCTCCGTACCCACCCACCCTGCTCCTGACCAGCCCGACAGGCAGAAGATTCTTCCCTATGTATTAATTAGCTATATGTACATAGGGCTCAAGCTAGGAGCTGTTGCCATGCTTGCTTGTGCACATGGCTCCGTCCAACACAAGACAGACCCCTAGGTGTGGGTCGTGTTCTCTTACATCACTTTGTGGGTGGTACTGTACTCAGTCCCACGTTAACCCTATATGTGCCGGACCCTTATACTACATAAACAAGGATACAAGGTATTCTTTGCATTTGGTTATCATGAATACTTCTGTCATCACCGGAGTAGCAATGGTATTTGTGAAGATTTCCTCTCATTATTTCACATGAAGCCATAAACACAAAGCAAGAGAGAGGAAAGTAAAAGGTGGGGTCTCTCTCAGTGAGATTGCAAATCAGGGCTGTTTTATGCAGTGTTCCATTATTCACTTTTAACTGGGTTTAGATTTGATGAAGAATCCTTAAGCAGAGAGAGAGAGAGAGTTAAAAACAAGTTTCCTGGAGTAAGGGGACATTGTTCTATTATACCTTTCCACCTAGTCTTCATCTGTGTTTTTCATTCAAAAGTTCAAGTTAGAATGGTGCAAAGTAGAAGATGAAGCTGCCAAAAAATATGTTCTTTCTGTCCTACTGATCAATGGTTTGGTGTAAATTGGTTATACAACTACAGCATGGAATTTTTAACAGTAAGTGCATGGGTCTAATACTAAAAAGGTTGGCATCTCTCAAAGTTAGCAAGTCATTTGGTCCACATGAGATACAATCTAAGTTGCTGAGTGAAGTAAAGGCAGAGACAGCAGAAGCTCTAGTCACAATCTTTCACTCCTCCTTGGATATGGAAGTCGTGCTAGACCATTGGGGGAATTGCCAATTTAGCACCCCTGTTCAAAACAGGGGAGAGATTTCAACCTGATAAATACAGAATAGTCAGTTTAACATCATTGTTGGGAAAAATAATGGTAACCAATTGTCAAGGTCAAAATGAATTTGCACTTGGGAGTAGCAAGAGACAACTAATACTGATTTGTGAAAGATAAATCACGTCTGACTAACCTAAGGAGCTCTTTGATAAAGCAACAGCGAAGGTTGATGATGGTAGTATAGTAAATGTATATATGCACTTTCAAAATGCATTTGATCAAGTATCACATAACTCATTCAGAGTATAAAAGCACAAGGGAATTAAAAGAATTGTGATAACTTGGGTAAGTAATTGACTAAGGACTAGGAGAAAGAGAGCAGTTTAATTGACTGGAGAGAAGCATGCAGTGTGGTCCCCAGGGGTCAGTTTTAGGACCATTGTTTCTCCTGTTATATAGAAATGTCATTGGGTATAGGGAGTACCATTTCTAAGTTTGTGGATGATACAAACAAGATTATGTTGGAAATCATGAACAGGATAGTAGCAGACTTCAGGGGGGCATAGACAGACTGGTGAAATGGGCAGACACATGGCAACAGTAACTGAATATGGATAAGTGTAAGGTGATGCACTCTGGGGTGAACAATATGGAGAAACAGTATAATTGACCTCATACTAATTTGAGGGCAAGAACAGAGGGGCCTCATGCATATTCAAAAATCTTTGAAGTTGGCAGGGCAAGTTGATAAGTGGTTAAGGAAGCATATAGGTATCTAGACTGTGCAAATTGGATGGGATTGACTGCAAAAGCAAGTCAATCATGTTGAAAGCTTACAACTCACTGGTTCGTCTTCTGCTGGAGTATTGTGTACAATTCAGGGCAGCACATTTTAGGAAGGATCTAAAGGTTTGGAGCACGTATGGAGGAGACTCATCAGGATGACATCAGAAACGAAGGAAGTCAGTTATATGGAGAGACTGGATAAACTGGGATTGTTCTTCTCAGTGCAGGGAAGATTAAAGGGAGTTTCAATTGAGGTATTCAAAATTATGAAAGATTTTAATAAATCAAGTAAGGAAAATCTTTTTTTCTCCTGGAAAGTGGGTCACTAACTGGAGATCATGAATTTAAAGTAATTGACAAAAGATCTGTGGAAATGTGAAAGTTTTGTTTCATATCAAAAGCTAAGATCTGGAACACTCCACCTGAAGATGGAATGGAAGCAGATCCTATCGGAACTTTCAAATGGCAATTGGACATGTACTTGACAAGGGCGAGTCTGCAGTGTTATGAGAGAATGTTAGTATGTGTGACTAAATTTGACAGCTGTTTATAAGAGACAGCACCAGCACAAGGAAGCTAAGAGTGGCCCTCTATGTTGTAAAGTTCTATGATTCTATGAAGTGTGAGCAATTGCTGAGAGCAGAAAGTATCCATTAATAGGTAGCACAAATAATCAAGATAATTTTTCAAGGCAGTTTAATTCTTGTATTTTAAACATTCAACATATAAATATATCGGGGATGACGGGCTCATAGTGAATCAGCAGCCAATTCTTCACTGCTAATTTTTATTTTCCACTGACTTCTCAACTTCAAACCAAGTGAAAGCAACAGCGAGACTAGGAATAGAGCCCCCCAAAAGAGTTTGAACTCTCATCCTGTGAAATTCAACGTAAAGAAGTTCTGGTGTGGTGGAAAAATTGGCTGCCGATTCACAGAGTCCATTTTGCACTGCTGGTGTAGACCAATTTCCCACTCCATAAAGAATACTGATAAATAATATGGGTGAAAAAGCTGGAAACAGTTATAATACTAAATGACTTCTCAATTTGTTTAGTTATTATTAAGGTTTTAACAATTTTAATTTTGCTGCATAATAAGATCTTTAAGCTTCATTTTCTTTCCCCTATTGACCACTTACATATATTTTTTGCATTCTGGTGCTTTATCTGGTACACTGAGTTGTGATATTTATTGGAAAATTACTCCTATTACATTTCAAATAACAATTGTTGTCAGAAACTGAGGGGCTTTGTGTCATCATATCAATGTTTTAAATTACGAAACAACCATGATTAATTGCTGCCTAGCATCTCAGGGCTGCATATTCATCAGATTCTATGCTGAGAACAAGTTTAACTCTGATAGCAAGTTCAGCCATTTTTGCGTCTTTATCATTCCACAACAAGCTTGTGGTTATGAAACATGACCCATGGGAAATAAATGTGCCTTATATTTCATGAAGTGCCTGTAGCTGAAGGAAATTACTTTTGTGCTAAAAACGCTGGTCCTCACAATCAATTTATCCTGGAAGGAAAGGACTTACAAAATCTTCACTGTTTTCAACTTTGACTTTTAGGCAATTGTCTTTTGTAGCCACAGGAAAAAAAAATAAATGATTATTTGCAGATGTTTTCAGAAAAGCACATGGCATTTTAATTTCTTATTATAAGGGATTACAATCTGAATTATGACAGTTTTGACTTAAATTTGAAATTACTTATCAAGAATCCATTCATTTTAAAATTTTTAAGATCACATATATTGGTCCTCAATATTGCTTCTGGCATAATACACAGACAAACAAATGCAATTGTGCAACTCTATACCTGCAAAATCTCCCTAGTCTGCTTCCAACGTCATAGTCTTCCTCATGGTCACCTTATCCTGATGATATTTCAGCTAAGCATTTACCACAAACAATAATGGTATACAAGCATGAAAATATGAAATCTATACTAAAATAAAGCAAGGGAAGTTAACAACAAATTGCATTTAGTAACACCATTAATGTAAAAAGTCCTCCCAAGTAACTTTTTAGATGCATTATTTTTAAGACTATAGTTCTGTTTCTATTTTTCTTCTTCATACATTTAACAATCCTGTGTACTTTTTATTGAGAGAACTGGCTTGGGTTAAATTGTTCATTTGTTTTTACTGTGCTTTTAAAAACTGAACTATTAAAGTCACACTAATACAAAATCAAAATACTGCAGATGCTGGAAATCTGAAATAAGAACAAAAAGTGAGGAAAAAAACTCAGCAGGTCAGGCAGCATCTGTGGAGAGAAACAAAGTTAACATTTCAGGTCGATGACTTTTCAAAGTTCTGATGAAAGACCATCGACTTGAAACGTTAACGCTGTTTCCCTCAACAGATGCTGCCTGATCTGCTGGGTTTCTCCATCATTTTTTTTTTCTTTTTAAAGTCATAATTGTCTCACAGAGATAATAGAGAAATTAAAATTACCACTCCTGTTCATTTTACATGCCTTACTTCGTTTCTAGTAAAAGAGCAATTGAGCTCTTTGTGAGCGTTTCCTAACAGTCATCCATTAAACTTATTACAAATTGTCACTTTCCATTAATTGTAAAGATGCAATTATAAGCTTCAAGCCCTTTACCTTTTAGATGTTGAGCTCTCCATTACTCACACAAAATGATATTAAGGCTCACACATGTTTACTATCAACAATATCACTTCAATATTTTGTCTCAATAATTTTTATTTCCTATTGACACAGGCAAAATTATATAAAATTGGACCCATTATTAGTGATGATTCCAACCATTTCCATAATTTTGAAAAACAATGCCCCACAGCTAACTAATGTTACTGATGAGTGCGTCAGACTAGTCAACTGTGATGGCACATATGCTTTTGGGGAGAAAAAATATCTCTAATCTTGGGGTGCTGATCCCTTTAAGAACTAGTTTTCTCTAGATTCTGGGTCAGAATTTCATGCTTACCTGCTGTCAAGTTTTTCGGCGTGGTGGGAGGAGGGGCTGTAAAATTGAAGGAGCGCGATTGTCTCTGGGTTCCCATCCACCCTGACCATGCAGCGATTTTACGCAGGGGTGGGAAAGGCCTCGGACAGGAAGCCCAACTTTGCCCAAATTGAGGCCCTAATGTGGCCAATTATTGGCTACTTAAGGACCGTTGCCAGCCCTGCCTCAATGTTTTGGCTGGCGGGTGATTTACCTAGTGTGGGGAAAGCACGAGAACGAATAGGCTTAGATCCCGGATGGGAAGTGGGTGACGCCTCCATCAGGAGCCGCCTTCTGATTGCAGGCACCCCCTGCTTAAGGTCCAGTGGCCGCTGGATATTCCCCCAACCCCTGGCCTCTCCCCCAACACCCCAATCATCCCTTTGCACCTCCCCAGGCCTTCCCTACCCACCCTACCCTGGGAGCCCTTAATCTTACCTTGTCCTTTGGTCCCAGGACTTAGTCTCAGGCATGTTGAGGCACTTCCTCTTCAGTCCACTCCAGCTGTTGTTGGGCCAGCAGTTCTCAAAAGTGGGATGGACTTCCTCTCGAGTGAGGGGAGGAAGTCCTGCTTACAACCAATTGGTGCTCATTTGAGTGCGGAATAGCTGTGGGGCACTTGGAGTTGGTGGGGATGTGTTCCCTGCTGATTCTTCAGATCGTGGGAAGGGAGATCTGCCATCCGAAAAATTCAGGCCTGATTCCACGTGAACTGTTACTGGCCTTCTGTAAATTATCACATGACCAAGTTGCCTGGGAGATAAACAATAGAGAAAAATGTCAAATAATTTAATTATAGGAGTGTTTTTCTGGGTTCAAGCAAAAGAGGGAGTGAAAGAGAGAGAGAGATGGAGAGGGAGAGCAGTGGGGGGGTGGTGGTGGGGGGTGGGGGGGTGGTGGAGAGAGAGAGAGAGAGTTTTTGATACAACTCTAGAGAGTTAAAGAAAATTAGAAGCAGGAGAGTTCTGACCTGAGGTGGCTACACTTTAGATGCCAGAGACACCTCCCTGTTGAACAGGGAGTTTGCAACATTTGGATGGATGTGGGAGATGAAGTGACAACCCTACCAGAAGTAAATGGAGGGCCAAAGAAACCTCAGCCGAAATATGAATTATTGACATAGCACTCAGACCAAGTGTATAATATTCCAATTTCAATTGAAATTAATGGAATGAGGACAGAGCATATTCAGCAGTCATTTCCAACCGGGCAGTGAAGACAAAAAAAAATCTTCAATAAACACAGGCTGATGTTCAGATGTTGAAAATATTATTGACCTGAAAAGCATGCTAGAAATTGAGTTTTTTTTTCAAGTGTGTAAGATAATCCTTTGGATTGAATGACTATTATTTATAAGGGGAATTTCAGCAGCATTTTCTAGAGACATGAACTTCTACATAGATGAAACAAAGGTGTGACCCAGATAATTCAGTTCAAAGTATGGCGGACTCTTCTTTACATGATTTTGAAAGGTGGGATGTATAATTCCATCTATTGATCAATTGTCAAGTCTGCCATTGATGCATATTTCTATAATTATGTCTTAGGAAGTATAGGCAGGACACTCTTTCAGCCCCATCTCACGACGGCATCTCGCTGCACCATCCCCCCCCCCCCACCCCCCCCGCACACACACACACGCATACCTCACCAGCAAGTTAAAATTCAGATTATTGCTAACATCTGTAGTAGCAGCACATTTAGTACCAATGTAATCTATATATTCTACAGCAGTCTATGATTGTGCTTAACTCTTATGTCACTGAAAGTTTTGCAAGTTCAAATTCCTCTGCCAGTCTTGGGGAAGGTGCTGTCGTGAATACAAAGTAGGGAACACCTTTAGTCTTCCTATAATGAAATGTGTTGGGCTTGGTGCTGCCATCAGGCTCAGCTATTTGGAGTCCTGGCAGCCTAAAAATCATCAGGTAAGTGGGTGGAAACTGATTCATGCTCAAGTGCCACAGTGCCCTTTTTTTGCCAGGTTTTCCAACCAGCTTCCTCCTGCACCCCGACCCTGCAATATTGATTATTGGATTGCCGCCTGCTCAAAACTTAGTGGTAGGCAGGATGATTAAGCAACAAAAGCTCCAAATTTCCTATCATTCTGTTCTTCCATATGCCACTGGCACACTGGTAAATAATAGACAAGCCTAGCAAGCAAGATATACATTGCAGTACAGACTTTTGGAGGACACCAAACTTTGCACAAGATTTAAATTTCTTCAAATGTATTAATTTCATTACTATTTAATTTCTAGAAGAGTTTTATGTTAAAAGGGTATTTATTGTCTCTGTTTTTTTCAATTTTCAAATTAAAGGCAATGCAGACTGCAGCTTTTAATCCAGGGCTGAAGGAGTTTCAAGAGATCTCCACAACTTCTGAAAGCATTACTTCCAGAGGATGCCAGTGATGGTGACTTTCCTCCTGAGCAGTATTCTGCAATTGGCCTCCCTTGAGGAGAATCAAGATATGCCACGATTAGGATCCATCAGTGTCACAAAAGAATAATAAGCTGCCTATATGTTGTGAAAACATTTGCACCTTCCCCCCTACTCCTCCCCACCTCCCACCCTGTATAGACCCCTGAGGAACACCAGTTGTCACATCCATCCCTATTTTCTACCCCCTGCTTCCAAGCTAATTGCTGACAAATGCCACAAGGTTACCTACACCTCACATTTTTATCTCAGCTAATAACCACTTGTGGAAAGTCTTATCTAATACCTTCAGAAAGTCCATGGAGAAAACAATTAAAGAACATCTATAGGCACTCCCTTATCCACCACACTAGGGACAAAAAAAAAATCAGTTAGATTAGTTAGAGATTAACTACTCTTCACAAATCCAAGCTGGCTGTTTTTGATCAGCTCATAGTTGACATATGCTCAGCCACTTGGGCCAGAATGTTACGTTTGGCGTGCGGGCACGTGCCCAACACACTGTAATGTAAAATGATGCACGATGACGTAGGGCGTGTGTCCCGACATCATTGTGAACTCGGATGATATTTCGTTCGGCAGGCATGCGCCGGAGTCAGCTGTGTGCCCGTCGATAATTGAAAAGCCTATTAAGGGCATTAACAAAGTAATTAAGTTGAATATTATGCCAAGCGGCCTTTACATTTTTAGGAAACCTCATCCACAAGTGGGATAAGGATTCCTAAAGCTAATACAAATTAAACAAAAACTTTCCTTTCCCATTAAAAACATGTCCCATCTCATGTGACACAGTCACATGAGGCAACATGTTTCATTAAATTTTTTATGTCTTTAATATCTTTTTTTAAAGGCGCTTCAATCTCCCTGAGACAGTTCTGTGCATCAGGGAGATCGAAGCGCACCTCTGAGCGCCTGCGCAATCTGCACGCTAGACCCAATTCTCTTTCCTCCCTCTTCGTGCACAGCCAGCGCTCAGCACTGCTGCTTGCGATCCATGTAGGGTGGGCATTAATTGGCCCACCCACGTGAAATTACGGTGCAGAGCTGATTGCGGGCGGTGGTATGTTTCCAGACCACCTCCGCCTGCTCCCGCCGAGCTGCACACCAAATGTAAAATTCAGGCCTTGGTCCCTGACGATAGATTCCCGTAAACTGCAAACAACTGATGTTAACCAAACAGATCTGTAATTTTCTGTTACTCCCGTCAATTCTCTCTTAAGTAATGGAGTGTTATTAACAATTTGCCAATATGAATGCACAATTCCCAATTACAGAGAACTTTGGAAAATTATGATCAAAGCAATTATGATTTCCTCATCTATTTCTTTTAATACCTGATGGTAGAAAATATCAACCCCTGAGCCAGAATTTTACGTCTTGCAGGCAGGCAGGTGGCTGACCCAAACAGACGTGAACTAGCACAAACGACATCGAGCAAGCATCCCGATGTCATCCCACGTGTGAGCAATCTTCAGGTTGGCAGCACGTGCAAAAAAGACAATTGATCCTGATTTCACAATGCCTGTGCAATTTTGCATTTGTCGTATAGGCAAAACAGGCAGGTGGGTAGCCCACTTTTAATGAAACCTCATCCAAGGGTGGGAGAAAAAGGGTCAGCAGCATTGCCATTGTGAGTAGTGAGAAGTTTAGGAGATAGTTTGCTGCTGGTTGCTTATTTGAACTTCACAGCTTCACCTCTGTTCTGAGCTTCATTCTTAGCATTTCTAGGCTTCATTTCAGGACTCATTGGTGTCTCCAAGGTCCCCAGAGGATTATGACCGTGTGAATCCTTCCAGGCACCAGACAGCCTCGCGGAGGCTGAGCGTCAACTCGCAGACACTTCCTCCTACCTCTCCCTGGACCATGACCCCACCACTGAACATCAAGCCATTGTTTCCAGGACTGTCACTGACCTCATCTCCTCTGGGGATCTTCCTCCCACAGCTTCCAACCTGATAGTCGCCCAATCTCGGATGGCCCGCTTCTATCTCCTACCCAAAATCCACAACAGAACTGCCCCGGTAGACCGATCGTCTCAGCTTGCTCCTGCCCCACAGAACTCATTTCTCGTTAGCTTGACTCCCTTCTCTCTCCCCTTGTCCAGTCCCTTCCCACCTACATCCGTGATTTCTCTGACACCTTACGTCACATCAACAATTTCCATTTCCCTGGTCCCAAACGCTTCCTCTTCACCATGGACGTCAAATCCCTCTACACCTCCATCCCCCACCAGGATGGTCTGAGGGCCCTTAGCTTCTTCCTCGAACAGAGGCCCGAACAATCCCCATCTACCACTACACTCCTCCGTCTGGCTGAACTTGTTCTCACGCTGAACAATTTCTCCTTCAACTCCTCTCACTTCCTCCAAATAAAAGGTGTGGCTATGGTTACCCGCATGGGCCCCAGCTATGCCTGTCTCTTTATGGGGTATGTGGAACATTCCTTGTTCCAGTCCTACTCCGGCCCCCTTCCACAACTCTTTCTCCGGTACATCGATGATTACTTCGGTGCTGCTTCATGCTCTCGTCGGGACTTGGAAAAATTTATTAATTTTGCTTCCAATCTCCACCCCTCCATCATTTTCACGTGGTCCATCTCTGAAACTTCCCTTCCCTTCCCTTGCTTGACCTCTCTGTCTCAATCTCTGGTGATAGACTGTCCACCAATATCCATTACAAACCCACCGACTCCCACAGCTATCTCGACTACAGCTCCTCACACCCCGCTTCCTGTAAGGACTCCATCCCATTCTCTCAGTTCCTTCGCCTCCATCGCATCTGTTCCGATGATGCTACCTTCAAAAACAGTTCCTCTGACATGTCCTCCTTCTTCTTTAACCGAAGTTTTCCACCCACGGTCGTTGACAGGGCCCTCAACCGTGTCCGGCCCATCTCCTGCGCATCCGCCCTCACGCCTTCTCCTCCCTCCCAGAAACATGATAGGGTCCCCCTTGTCCTCACTTATCACCCCACCAGCCTCCGCATTCAAAGGATCATCCTCCGCCATTTCCGCCAACTCCAGCATGATGCCACCACAAAACACATCTTCCCTTCAACCCCCCTATCGGCATTCCGTAGGGATCCCTCCCTCCGGGACACCCTGGTCCACTCCTCCATCACCCCCTACTCCTCAACCCCCTCCTATGACACCACCCCATGCCCACGCAAAAGATGCAACACCTGCCCCTTCACTTCCTCTCTCCTCACCGTCCAAGGGCCCAAACACTCCTTTCAAGTGAAGCAGCATTTCACTTGCATTTCCCCCAACTTAGTCTACTGCATTCGTTGCTCCCAATGTGGTCTCCTCTACATTGGAGAGACCAAACGTAAACTGGGCGACCGCTTTGCAGAACACCTGCGGTCTGTCTGCAAGAATGACTCAAACCTCCCTGTTGCTTGCCATTTTAACACTCCACCCTGCTCTCTTGCCCACATGTCTGTCCTTGGCTTGCTGCATTGTTCCAGTGAAGCCCAACGCAAACTGGAGGAACAACACCTCATCTTCCGACTAGGCACTTTACAGCCTTCCGGACTGAATATTGAATTCAACAACTTTAGGTCTTGAGCTCCCTCCCCCATCCCCACCCCTTTTCTGCTTCCCCCTTCCTTTTGTTTTTTTCCAATAAATTATATAGATTTTTCTTTTCCCACCTATTTCCATTATTTTTAAATATTTTAAAATCTTTTATGCTCTCCCCACCCCCACTAGAGCTATACCTTGAGTGTCCTACCATCCATTCTTAATTAGCACATTCGTTTAGATAATATCACCAACTTTAACACCCATGTGTTCTTTTGTTCTATTGTTGGTGACATCTTTTGAGGATCTGCTTCTATCACTGCTTGTTTGTCCCTACAACCACACCCCCCACTCCACTTCTCTCTCTCTCCGCACCCCCCCCACCACGCCCCCCCCCCCCCCCCCCACCCCCAACCCCCACACACACCTTAAACCAGCTTATATTTCAACTCTTTCTTGGACTCGAACTCAAGTTCTGTCAAATGGTCATGAGGACTCGAAACGTCAACTCTTTTCTTCTCCGCTGATGCTGCCAGAACTGCTGAGTTTTTCAAGGTAATTCTGTTTTTGTTTTGGATTTCCAGCATCCGCAGTTTTTTTGTTTTTATTAGCCTTCTGTTAGCCTGGTAATGGGGATTGTGTTCTCCCTGATGGCACCTCCTGAGGAGCAAGAGAGGGGCAGAAAGGACAGGTGGACAGGTGTCCCTATGCAGCTTCCAGGGGAGCGACCTGTGGGAAGAGAGGCGCAGGCACAATGGGTGCAGGGCCAGCAGGTAGTCCAAGGCAGAAGAGGCCGCAGAAGATACCAATACCCTGCTGCCAGGGTTTACAGGCAGCAATGCAGCTGCCGAAGGAGTTTCCACCTCTCCAGGGAGACCGTGACCTCCATTTGTCCAGTGGCTCTGAAGGTCACAGTGGCCCTCAATTTCCATGCCTCTGGCTGTTTTCAAAGGTCAGTGGGGGATCTGTGTGGAGTGTCCCAATCAACTGTCCACAGTTATGTCAAGCTGGTGACAGAAGCTCTGTTCAGACAGGTAATGACATTTATTCATTTCTGTATGGATGAGGCCAGCCAGGCTGAGCAAGCCAGAGGGTTTGCAGCAATTGCTGGGTTCCCCCGCATCCAGGGTGCAATAGACTGCACACATGTGGCCATCAAACCACCAGTGGGTCAACTAGGGGCAGTTGTCAACAGGAAGGGCTTCCACTCTATGAACATCCAGATAGTTTGTGACCACAAGATGCAGATTCTGCAAGTCTGTGCAAGGTCCGTGGGCAGCTCCCATGATGCTTATATCCTCAGGTGCCGAGGCTATTCAGTGCTCCAGCCCAACTGAATGGACGGCTGCTGGGTGACAAGGGCTATTCATTGAAAAGATGGTTTATGACATCTCTCTGCCACCCAAGAACAGAGGCAGAGCAGCATTATAATAGAAGTCATGCCTCCAAAAAGGTGGTGATACAGAGGACCATAGGTCTCCCGAATATACACTTTCAGTGACTGGACTGTTTAGGGGGAGCATTACAATACCCTCCAGAGCGGGTATCACTGATCGTGGTTGTGTGCTGCATTCTCCACAACCTGCCACTGGTGACCCACTGGAGTAAGTGGATGTTGACGCAACTCCACAGGCCACAGATGATAAATTCAGTGCTGAGTCAGAAGAGGAGCCCAGTGAGGACGTGGAGGCAGACCTCTGGATCGTTCAGAGAGACAGGGACACAAGAGACACCTTGATCCAACGCTCCTTCAGCTTATGCCAAAGATGTGCTTCCGCCTCATGCCAGGGCTGCCACCTCCATCTCGAATGTCTGAAGTTAACCTTTCATTTGAACCCAAAGTCCACTCAGGACCTGTGCAATGAAGTTTAGAGCCACTCATGTCCAGCAGATACTGGTGTGCCCTGCATCTACAAAGCAAGTGCTGCATACTTAGGCCATTAAGACAAAAGCAACATTTATATCATGTTGGCATGCACATCAGATGAAAATAATGATATATGGTGTTAATGGTCACACCAGTAAACATATTAGCAAAACAAGGCAGAACAGAAGATCACTCGTGAACAGCCCCTCTTGTACTCACAGTGTCTTAAACTTATGTTTACGAGTGTTGCATCTTGTTGCCCCCACCTCGCTGGCAGTGGAATTGGAGACAGCCTGCTCACTCTGCTGTCTTGTTGGCCTTGATGACCTTGGCAGTTGTCCTCTGGCCAGTGCAGCCTGTGCTGGCCCCACCTGAGAGGGAGCAACCAGTGCCATGGCTGGCATCTCCCCAGTTGCCACAGCCTGATCAGATGCCAGGGTCACTGGCGGAGGGGTGATGGAGCTGCTGCCATCATCCAGAGTGCCGAGAGACGAGCCTGCAGAGATGACAAGCAGCTCGTGCACCAACATAAGGCCGTTCTGGACCATTAAAGGATGGGCACCTAGCTGGGATAGTGGGTACCTCATCCATTAACCACACTGACACTGACCTCCTGAGGCCATTGCCCATATGAGGACTTGCAGGTCCGAGCACAATGCCAGGAATCTCTGATTCTGCCCCTGGAGCTGCCTCTCCATGAGAGTCGCCACTCTCTCAATGGAGGAGGCAGTGCGTTCGGCCATGACAGACACAGTGCTCACGCTCCACATGGACTCCTCCATAACAGAGACCATGACATGCATACCCTCATGGGTCTGCCAGATCCTCCCACACATCCCATTGGACATCTGCAACCTAATGGACAAATCCAGAGATTCATCAAATGCCTTCTAATCAGCATCATCCTGGTCTCCAGCAGTCCCCCACATTGGGACAGCTTGCATGGCACATTGAGTTGTGGCACTTGACCAGCAAGGCACTCAAGCCAAGTAGCCAGGGCTCATCCCCTTGGCTAGAGCCAGTGTCAGTGACAGTTGGCACTCAGACTCTAACACCCCTGAGCTCCACGGGCCAACCTGTAACACTTCTCCACACCAATCCATGCCACCGACCCGTGCAGATTGTTGAACTTTTTGTGGCACTGCATCCATCTGCCCCGCACAACATTGTGGCCATTGACATCAGCTGCCACCTTTTCCCAAGCTTTTCTGATTAGGTGAGGCAGCCGTCTCCTGCCATCCCTGGGCAGGATAGTATCCCGCCTGACACTGACCTCCTCCACAATTTCCTCGAGACACTTGTCCGAGAAATAGGGGGACTGAGTGCCCACCCAACTTGCCCTCCTGTCTGACATCTCTAGCCACTGGTGAGGCCATTGTTTGAATGAAATGGTTTCCTGGACAGACTCCAAAGATTCTTCCCTGGCAGCCTTCAGGGAGCTGCCTCTGCTGGTTTTAAAGCACCCACCAGGTCACCATTGGACCCGGCACCCAACAGGCTCCCACTCCTGTATGGCCCTTCCTGATCATTGAGAAGACCCGTTTCACAGTGGTTGGACCTTAATTGGCCATCCAGTGTGAAATTGCGTTTGCAGTGCGACCGCAGTTAGGAGCCGGGTCCACGTCCACTTCTGCTTCCGCTGTCTAGGCGCGCACGTCAAGGGTGACATTGAGGCCCTGGTGATTTGGTTATCTTCAGTCCTATTGGCCAGGATTTTCCCCGCGGCGATTTGGCGGCGGGGCCCACTTGCCGATGGGAAAATGACACGGGATGGCGTCAGAAGGAACCCCCGACGTCATCCCGGTCCCTTTAAATATTCACAAAGACAAGCGGACAGCAAAATCAGCTGTCCGCCCGCTGACCTGTCTGTGGCCAATTAAGGCCATTGACAGGATAATTAACATTATTAAACACCCTACCCGGCCAACCTTAAGGCTGGCGGGCAGGCCAGGAGCCCCAGAGAGCTGCAGATTATTCATGAAACTTCATCCACTGGCGGGATGAAGTTTCGTGTCCGATTTTTAAAAATTTAATACATTTTGTGTGTTTATTATTAACATGTCCCATCTCATGTGAAATTGTCACATGAGGGTGACATGTTAATAATTTTAATATTTATCTATTTTTAGAGTTTACTTACCTGTCATGAAGGGAGCAATGCCCTCTTTCGTGCATGCGCAAAAGAGCTCACTTTGACAGATGGGGATTCCCTCCACCCCTCGCACAGGAAGCGCATAGCGCTTCGCATCAGGGATGCCGCTGGGTGGGCCTTAATTGGCCCGCCCACTCAAAATGGCGGCAGGCCCAGTTTCGGCGGCGGGGTTCAGCTGCCCACCCGCCGCCGAGTTGGTGGGGCCCGTCCGCCAGCCAAGGGCTAAATTCTGCCCATTATTTTTCTCCCATTGTAATTTTAAAAATTGATATTAAACCCAATAATTTTTAGCTTTAATATTCTGCTGACATTTTCCCCTCTTCCTGTACTGTGAAAATGGATACAAATGTATTCATTTAACAAGTCTGTCTTTTCTGAATGGTTTATTTGCCTCAGCTGTGTATTTCTTTAATGGGCCCACACTTACCATTAGTTCTTTCTTTCACTTAATATATTTATATAATATTTACTTTTGTTTTGATATCCCTTTCAAGTATTTTAATGCTCCTATTTTTTTCAATGCTCTTATGACTTCCTTTTATGTGCTGTTTTGTTTGTTTTATAGATTTCCTAGTCTGTTTTCATTTTTCTTTGCATTTTGTGTAAGCCTCTCCTTTAGGATCCTACTTAATTTGTGGACCACGGTTACTTAACTACAAGTGGAGGTTTTGGCTTCTAGAAGGGCATACTGTTTTTATACTGTACCAAATGGTTCCCTGAATTTTTCCCACTGCTTGTCTGTAGGTTGACCTGTTCAGACTAGATTACTAAAGATCATTTATTTCTCATCCCTCCAAAGTTACCTATTTAAATTTCAAATACTCTCTCTCAAATCTAACATCAAATTCAATCATATTATCTTCATTTTTCATAATATGCTCTCTTACTCTTAGATTGTTAAAAAAGTAATAGTTTGTCAACCATTCACTAAATCTAGGAAGGTTCTAAGACATATTAGAAGTGAAATTGGGCTATTTCGTGCCTATTTTTAGGCACTAAGTCAGCTCCTAAAGCATGGAAAATGTGTCCATGATGGATGTGCACACTTCCAATGGGGAATGTGCAGGACGCTATTTTCCTAAAGGGATTTGTGCATACATACCTCTAACGTCTGCCAGCACCATAAAGAGCAGGCAGATTGCAATCTCAATCAGTTCCTCAATACTGACTAGGTGGCAACGCTGCCATTTATAAACTAGCACAGTTAATCATGACGTTAAATGAAATGAAGGAATGCACATCCTACCCCCACCCCCTGCACATCCCTCCCCCTCACCTGATCATGAACTACTTACAGGTTGGTTGCTGAATTATTGCTTATGTCCGTTGATGCAATTGTACTTGTTTTCGAAACCTCCATATTCTTTGAAGTTTGAATAGTCTACAGGCACTGAAATACTTTATTTATTGGTTTAAAAATTTATGTAGCAACAAGTTGCTTCCAGGCAAGTTGCTTTCAATTGCTTCCTGGTAGCATTTCCTGTGTATGCCTGGGGAAATGTCAAGATGCCACACAGAGCAGTGCAAGATGCTAGATGAGGGCAGAGGAGTGGGGGATGGTTCTCAGCAGATGACCATATCCACCAAGTGTCTTTCAGATGCAATTCATTTACCTCAACTTCGAGAGGACCAATTGATGCATGAGACGTCTTTGCTTAAGAAAAGAGGTTGTGACCGAAACTTGCTAACCCATTTGTGGCCACAAATGCAAACTCAAATAGGTGAGGACAGTATTGCCTATGGCTGTCAAGGAGACTGTGATCCTTAACTTCCACATATCTGGTTCCTTCCCCAGACTGCTGTTGGACACAGAGGAAATGGCCCAGATTTTCATCCCCTGGCTGGATTTGCAGAGTTGGGAGATTTCCCGGCAGGTCCGCCTGAGAATCAGATTTTTGGTCAGGGTAGCAGGGGCAGAGCGGGTGTGCGCAGTGGTGCGGCCTGAAACAGGAGTCTGGGCGGGCAACCCTGGAATGAATGTGTAGGCTGGGCACAAGGCCTGCCTCTGTGCTCGGGCACTGTGTTTAAGTAAATAAAAATATTAGTAAAAAAAATTCCTCCAGCTCTTACTCATCCCAACACACTCCCTATGCCCCATGTAACCTATATCAACCCATGCCCCCCACCTACCCCCATGGGTCCATACGCCCGATACCAATTTAGTGCCCCTGTACCCATGATTGTTGCCCCAAACCCCTATGCTAACTTAGTGCCAACTCGTGCCAACCCATGTCACCATCCACCACCCTTTCCCCTTACCCCCTCCATGCCAACTCACATGGCATCCTTAGATAGTTCCTTGACAGTTTTGACACTTGCTAGGTAACTTTGGCAGCTTGGACAGGTTTGACACTTCCTGAGTAGCTTTGACAAGTTTGACAGCTAGACAGCCCCTTAACACTTCCTTGACAGCTGGGGCAGTTCTTCGACAGCTGGGGCAGTTATTTTATGATTTGACAGTTCCAATGAGTTTGTGCATAGAAAACCCATAATCATGTTTAATTTTATCAATCTCGAAGGGTGCCTTACCTCTCCCAAAGGGTGTCTTAGTTCTCCCAAAGGGTGCATTACCTCTCCCAAAGGTGTTCTGGGACCCTATCCACAGGGCTCCTTTACCTCTCCAAAGGGACATCCTGGCTATTCATAAGAATCCAATAAATTCAGACCTGATCTTACATGTTCTAATCTCTGGGTTCCACACTCCGGTTCTTCCAAAATGCCACTTCAGTGGAGGCAGTTGGTTATTTAAATGGCCAGCTGCCTCCACAAATCGCATATGCATGAACCCGGCATGACTCCAGTTCTGCCCCCATGAAGATGGGAAATGCCGGGTTCGGGGAGGGACTTAGAATTTTCAACCATTTCTCGGATTTTTTCTACAATGGAAAGCTTCTCCATCATGGTGGAAATTCAGCCAACATTTTGCAGTTTGCAGCACACTGCTGCATAAAGGAGTAAACTGGGGCTCTTTATGTGCAAAAATACTCCCTCAATGTGCAGCTGGTGTGCAACCATAGGTATCTCATCTCGCAGATGAATGCCCCTTATCCTGGCTGTAGTCACAAATGCTTTGTTCTCTGGCAGTCCTCTGTGCCAGCTGTATTTGACCCATAACATAGCAAGTCAAAAGTTGGCAACTGCACAACAGGGGTTATCCAATCATAACGCGACTCTTGATTCCAGTAAGGAACCCATGCTCTTGGGCAGAGCAGGCCTACAATGAGAACCATGCTGTCACAAGAACAGACTGTCACAAGACTCTGGAGGAGTCTTTTTGTACTCAGCTGACTGAGTGTCAAGATTTGTAGTAGTATATTGCATGACCTGGCTATTGTGAAGGAATAGCTCATGCCACAACCTACTAAGTGAGAAGCAGCGGAGCAGGAGCATGAAGATGAAGAGCAAGTGCAGGAGCAATTGGAGGAAGTAGGTTAATTGCAACTGGGAGTGGAAGAAGATGAAGAGACAGACAGGCTACAAGGTAGACAATCCATTTCTGCCTGATTTCTATGGTATCAAATAATTCATGAGCGATATGTGGACCCTCAGCCACACGACCCTGTCTACTAATAGTCTCATGCTCCTCTCCTTTCATCTATCACTGACCATTGTGCTCTTTACAAAAAGAGATAAAATGAAAACAATAGAAGCTTCACATTCTGATACAATTTTGAAAATTCAATCATGAATTAATGCATACAAAAATAAACTAATCACCCTTGTATGTTTTCCTTGGGCCTGCCTTCCATGTTCCTTTGTCTCTCTTAGCTTTCCTACAAGTGCTTCTCAAGTGGTTACAACATAAGTCATGGAAGATCGCTGATCTTTAATTGGGGAGACATCAGATGGCCTTGTAGGATGACCTCAAATAGCTCAGGGACAAGTGGATCTGTCTTCAGGCTATACCATTGCAGCTTGAACTGTAATAGTCTGGGCTGATTGGCTGACTGGCAACAGAGAAGGCACTGATGGAGTGGCAGTGGTGGGAGCACAAATGCTGTTGTCTGTAGAGAGGAAAGCAGGTTCGTATTCCATGGAAGCGCTACCATTCCCCCAGGGCGACATCTCAGCAGTCTATTGATCGGGTGGAGAACAGATTGATTGTCGACAGTCATTCAGCAAGAATGCATTCAACTTTAAAAGCTAACAGCAAAAGTTAATGTGTGAGGTCTTGGCTCAGCAAGAAACAGGAGAAGTATTTTAAAAGTGACAAATATTCTGAGGATTCAGACATCAGTCACTTGGGGGTCGAGTACTATAGCTGGTCCTTCAACAAGAATGCATCTAACTTAAAAGAAGCCAACATGTAAAAGCCCAAACAATGGTAATGCAAAAACAAAAATCTGTTTGGTAATAGACAATTGTCAGAAATTGGCCAAACATTGACTCCCAGCATTCCACAGAACATTGAAAACCTTACATTGACGCAATGGCTGGAATTTTCCATCCCCCCAGTGGTGGGTTCACCCACAGCAGGGCCAGTGAGCCATTGAAATCTCCGGTCATGTCGATGGGAACGGAAGCTCCTGCCAGCATCTGGGGCTGGAAAATTCTGGCCAATGAGTGACTTTTTCAATATCTTAGTCAAGAGACAACTAACAAAAACATCAGACCACACAATAGGTAGGTGTCTATCCAGGTAATAATTTATCTCAACCGTTGAACTCCTGTGGCCAAAACTATAGAACTGGAAACAATATCTACAGGTTCTCAAGCTTTAGGGAGCCATTGGCCTGAATTTTCCCATTGACGATTTGGGGGCGGGGCCTGCTCGCCGACAGGAAAATGACGCGAGATGACGTCAACGTCACCCCAATCCCTTTAAATTTTTAAGAAGGTGGGTAGACAGCGAAATCAGCTGTTCGCCCGCCGACCTGTCAATGGCCAATTGCAGCCATTGACAGGCTAATTAAGATAATTAAAGACCTGCCTGTCCAAGCTTAAGGCTGGCGGGCAGGCCAGGAGACCCAGTGGGCTTCAGATAATACATGAAACCTCATCTACTGACGGGATGAGATTTCATGTCCGTTTTTAAAAACTTTAATCCATTTTATGTGATATTTATTAACATGTCCCATCTTGTGTGACATTGTTACGTGAGGGGGACATGTTAATAATTTTTTAATTTTTCTATTTTTAAAGTTTTCTGAACTGTCAGTAATGTCCCTGAGGCAGCACTTTGTCTCAGAGGGCAGTGCGTTCTTTCACACGCACTTTGACAGCTGGGGATTCCCTCCCCCCTCTGCACATAGCGTTTCTTGTTGGGCAGGTCACTTGATGGGCCTTAATTGGCCCACCCACTTAAAATGGTGGCGAGTCCCATTTCGGTGGTGGGGTCGGCTGTCCACCCACCGCCGAGCCGGTGGGGCCCGCAAGCCCACCAAAGGCAAAATTCTGCCCACTATGTCTGAATGTCTCCCGCATTCCTTGCAAATGTTAATCCCAGATTTTGATTAGAGTGAAACCTAGCTGATATCAAAACCAAACTTCTTCTGTCCAGGACAAAGCAACCCGCTTGATTGGCACCACATCCACAAGCATTCACTCCTTCCACCACCAACGCACAGTAGCAGCAGTGTGTACCATCTACAAGAAACACTGCAGGAATTCACCAAGGCTCCTTGGACAGCACCTTCCAAACCCACGACCATTACCATCTAGAAGGACAAGGGCAGCAGATAGATAGGGACACTGCCACCTGGAAGTTTCCCTCCAAGTCACTCACCATCCTGACTTGGAAATATATCGCCGCTCCTTCACTGTCACTGGGTCAAAATCCTGGAACGCCTTTCCTAACAGCACTGTGGGCGTACCTATACCACATGGATTGCAGTGGTTCAAGAAGGCAGCTCACCACTACTTTCTCAAGGGCAACTAGGGATGGGCAATAAATGGTGGCCCAGCCAGCGAAGCCCACATCTCATGGATGAATTTTAAAAAAGATATGAAAACCAGAACCTTGCCTATCAAAACCACTTACACATGTGAATGGACTATTCATGAACCAGGGTATGAGATTGTTACAATATGTAAGAAAACACAGATTTGGGGAGAGGTTTACGGCAATCATTATCATGGATGTGATTTTTTTTTGGTAGTTTTAAGGAACGTGTTTAGCAATAGAAGTAGTAGATAGCAGTAACAGCAGGAGCAGACAACAGTAAAGGCGGCAACAAACAGGTAGTGGCAGCATTGCACAGCATACAGCATCTCAGAAATAAATTTAACAAGGGGTTAGATGAACTAAAATGAATAAAATAAATAAAAGGAACAGCAGGAACTTCTCTGAAGCAGCAATTCTTCAGAAGTAGCAATTCGGGGGGTAACAGCATAAATAGTTTGGAAGTTATGGGAACCGTGTTTGTGAGTTTGCTACTGATTTAATTTAAAAAGGGAGCTGGGTATTGACATTTGTAAATTAACAATAGGCAACAGCATTTGTAAGTACTGATCTAACTTAAGGAGGGCAGGGTGCTGAAATTTGTAAATCTATCAGTGTTATAATAAGCTATTAAAAAGAACAGTTGTGAGTCTTGACCATTTTCTTCACTCGGACTTGTTCAGGCCGAACCTTAGTTAGATGTATGAAGTGTGGGTTCATCTACCTACATGATGGGATGCTGTGCCACGTAGACGCCCCTTTGAAAGGTGATATCTAGGGTCATGATGGCAGTAGTCTGAGCTTCTACAGCAGCACTCAGGCCTTGGGAAGCTGGTTGTGCAGCAATGGAAGTTGTGGCATCAGCCATCGGATGCTGCATCATGGTGGATTCCACAATTGTGCAGATTGAGCTGACCACATGCGTTCCAAGTTGGAAAGGATGGGCAAACTCTGCACAAAGCCCTATGCCAATTGCTACTAGACTCTTTGAAATGCTCCTTTTTATTGAGAACAAACTTTCCAATGCACCGAGCATTTGGTTACGTACACACAACTTCCGTAGAAAAGCAAAATACTGTGAATGCTGGAAATCTGAAATCAAAACAAAAAATGCTGGAAATACTCAGCAAGTCAGGCAGCATCTGTGGAGCAAAATAGAATGAACATTTCAGGTCAGGTCATCAGAACTGAAGAAAGATTTAAATGTAGGAGGTTTTAAGCCTGTGGAAAGTGGGGGGGGGTGGGGTGCAGGAATAGCAAAAGGGAAGCTCTCTGATAGGTTGGAAGGCAGGAGAGATTAAATAACAAAAGATTTCATGATGCAATGGCCAAAGAGAATGGCAATAGCTACAGTAAAGAAACAAGCGTCTTGTCCAAATGAGACATGAATGACAACATAGCAACCATCTGAATGCAACATGAAGGGAAAGAAAGAAACAAGACAAGACCAACACAGCAAACCAAAAAGAAAGTGAAAAAAAACACATAAAACAAGATTAAGGCATAATAATAATGTTGAACCCAGTGTTGAGTCAAGAAGGCTGTTGAGTGCTGAGCCAAAAGATAAGGTCCTGATCCTTGAACATGCTTTGAACTTCACTGCAACACTGTAGCAGGCTGAGGACAGCAAAGTCAGTGTGGGAACAAGGTGGAGAATTAAAATGACAAGCCTACAGAAGCTTGGGGTCATGATTGCATGACAAATGGAGGTGTTCTGCAAAATAGTCACCCAGTCTATGTTTGGTCTCCCCAATGCAGAGGAGGCTACATCATGAACAGCAAATAAAGTATATTAAGCATTGCTGAAAAAATACATTTTGTTGAAGCTTTTCATCTTGCACTCATCAGGACAACCACAAGAATACCAACGTAAGGGGAAGCAACAATTTTATACTGTATGAGAAGGGATTGTTGATTGGTTGGCAAGTGGACACTGATTGGTAGAGACATTGCCATGGAAAATGCACCAGTTAATGGTGACTGACAGTTAACTGCCAAACATTGCTTGAAATTTTAAACCAGGCAAAGTGATTCTGATTGGCCAAGGCATTGTCCTGAGAAATGAACCAGCATAAGTTGTTACCAAGTGTGGCAGCCACTCATCACTCTAAACTCACACACTCAAGCCCATCACACATTCACTGGCATCTCACTCACTGCCAGCTCAAGAGACATCCCTTCCCATTCCCACACACATACCCTCACATGTCCATCTGGCCTCATCTGCTCTAGAGTCTGCCTCCTCTGCCCTCACCATCTTGAGGCCACTTGCACAGATCAACATGTGCCCCCACACACACCCTGGGATACTCTCCTTCTCCAGTGCAGCTCTTGTCCTGCAGCCTCTTCCCTTGTCTGAGGCCACTTCTCCTCCTTCCCCAAGCAAGCCCTTGCCCTGTAGCCATTGAAAAGCCACCCACATATGGCTGATCTAGTAGGTAGAGAACTACCCGTGAGCCCCCCTAAAAGTGATGTGGTGCTGTCTGTGAAGCCTGGTGCTGATGACTGTGAGTGCTGACTGAAGCAAGATAGGCAAACAAACAAAGCAAAGTGCGGCCGGCCTGCCAAGTGCATGCCTTATATGTACTGTTGTGCAATACATGGCGTGTTTTCGCACCGACGTGGGTTGACGATCCAGCAGTTGATTGGGGGTTGCGGGGGGTGAGTCTGGCGGGCTGGCTTTATAATGATATGCTGATGTATTACAATGAGCTTCCCGACATTCGATGGCGGGGAACGCAGCTAGACATCGGTGGGTGTGTTGGACGATTGCAAACTGGTTTCATGGCATCGTGAAACCTATTTTTGGCCTTTTTACCATATTGTCCACTCATGCCACAGAACATGCCCAATGCTGGTGGGCTCAGAAAATCCCAGCCTAAGTAAAGCATTGTTACACTTGGAAGGAGTGCAGTTATGATCCCTGGCTGAGGTTACCACTGGGCAAGTCTAATCCCAGGGTGCAACCCAGCATGATAGACCCGAACTTTTATTTGTTTGCTTAGATATATAGAGAACAGTTACTGAACAGTCACTGGAGTCAGCTAATGAATTTTTAACAAAAGCATAAAACATTTATTAAACAAAAAAAGATGAATTCTATCACAATACTCCTTCACCCACACTTATACCTTGATAGATATATGCACATTTATAAGGATAATCCAAGTTACAAAACCTAGCTTATACTCTAATGTTCACAGTAAGCACAGTCCATGTAAACCAATAGGCAACCGCACTCAGTCACACCATACCCTGAAACCAAGTGACAGATGCCACCCCAGACAGATGCTATGGATCTCTCCTCAACTCCCCCTCCCAGCCGCTTCTTACACCATGAGTCAACCAGTCTCCCTGAAGTCCATCTTTCACACAAGGGTTTCCAAACTCCACTTTCCAAGAACTTACCTCGAAATCTTCTCCCAAACCAATGCTTTCTCCCAGATGCCTTCCACAAGAGTTCACCTCCAGGCTTTTAAACTCTCCTTTTGATGTCCCACTCCCCTTGGTCACCACATTCAAGCCTCCTTCCGTGCACTTTCTCTCACCGACTCTGCTATCAACAGTGCACCACTGCTTCACATGCCCATAGCAAAGAGATACAGACCTTCAGTTGTCTCTTTGGGCCTTCTGGCATCTTGTAAGGTGTACTCACTGTAAATCTGCTTTCTGCAGCTTTTGTCTCTTTAAACCTTGGAGGCTTTCTCTCTGCCCTTCACTCTTAACTTCAATTAACAGGATCTTTATCAGGCTTCTGCCCTTCCCTTTGACTAGAAGGTCTTCTTGGGACTTGCTCCTGTTCCACTCCCTGGATTTTGGGTCTTATCTTTAGCTTGAGACTTGCTATCTGTCCCCCTTTGATCCAATCTCTCCTGGCAATTGTCTTAAATATCAACTGATATCAAAAAGCTTCCAAATCAAACTGCTGTTTCTAGTTCCTTCTGTGGGAGGGCCCACCCTCTCTGGATCCCTGTTGCTAGGCAACAGCCCAGTTTCTCTACTCTTGCTTGTTTAACTTAGATGCAACAGTGATAAAACTCTCATCAGAAGTGCAGGCACCTTTTAAAGTGAAACTAAAGCCCAATTTGCCCTTTTCTTAACACACAAATACAGAAATATAAATCAAACTTAAACATTAAAGCTAAAACTCTTTCCTATTAGCCACAAATATCAATATAACGCAATTAAACTATCTCTATTTCCTAACAGTGCTTGGAGAATTAGATCGAGAAGGAAGGGAGTGAAAGGTATTGCATCTCCTCCAATTGCATGGAAAGATGCTATAGGAAAGGCAGGGTCTGTTGGAGGTGATTAAGGGATGGACTAGGGCATCATGGAGGGAATGGTCCCTAAGGAATGTGGCAAGGGGTGGGGGGTGAGTGCAGGAGATGATGTGTTTGGTGGTTGCATCATGCTGGAGCTGGCAGCAATGCTGGCGGATTATCTGTTGAATATGGAAGCTGGTGGGGTGGACAGTGAGGGCAAGGGGAACCCTATCATGGTTCTGAGAGGGAGGGGAAGGGGTGAGGGCAAAAGTGCAGGAAATGGATTGGACAGGATGGTGGGCCCTGTCAACCATGCTGGATAGAAATCCTCGGTTGAGGATAAAGGAAGACGTGTCAGAAGTTCTGATGTGGAAAGTTGCATCATCAGAACTGTTGTGGCAGAGACAGAGAAACAGGGAGAATGTAATGGAATCCTTACAGGAAACAGAGTGTGAGGAAGTATAGTCAGGATAGCTGTGGGTGTCTGTGGATTTGTAGTGAATATTATTTGATAACTAAGGTAGAGACACTGAAGTCCAGGAAGGGAAGGGATGAGTCAGAGATGGAGCAGGTGAAGATGAGGGAAGGGTGGAATTGGAAACAAGGAAATGTTCCAATTCAGGGTGAGGACAGGAAGCAGAACTGAGACAGTCATCAATGTGCTGGAAAAGGAGATGAGGGAGGGGGCCTGGGTAGGACTGGAATTTGGAATATTCCACATATTCCTCAAAAAGGCCAGCATATCTTGGACTGATGCAGGTAGCATAGCAACACCTATTATTTGGAGGAAGTGAGTTGAGTTGAAGAAGTAGTTGCTCAGAGTGAGAGTAAGCTCAGCCTGGCGGAGGATGGAGACTGATTGGGTCTCCATTGAGGGAAAAACAGAGAGCTCTGAGACTGTCCTCATGGAGGATGGAGGTGTAGAGGGATGGATGTCAATATTGAAGAGGAGGTGCTAAGGGCCATGGAACTGAAAACTGTTGAAATGATGGGGGGCATTGAAGAATCACAGGTGTAGGTAAAGATCTGAGATAGGAATGTGTGCAGTGGGGCAGGAACAGTCTGAAACAATAGGTAGATCATGATAGTTTTGTTTATGGATTTTGGGAAAGAGACAAATGCAGGCTGCTCGGAATTGGGGGATTATAAAGTTGGAGGCAGCAGGAGGGAAGATCTCCAGAGGGCAGGAGATCAATGATTGTCCTGGACACATTGGCTTGATGTTCAGTAGCGGGGTCATGGTCCAAGGTGAAGTAGGAGGAAGTTTTGGAGTGTTGGCATTCAGTCTCGGCAATACGCCAGACACCAACGGCGCTACCCTTGTCACCAGGTTTGATGATCATGTTAGGATGGAACCTGAGAGCCAGTTCACTTTCCAAGGGCTAGCAGGGGCTGAAGGTTTTTCTGAAGCCCCAGGGAACAAATTTGCTGGTTGCCAGTTTGAGAATTTGAGTAAAGCGGTTGTAGTTTTTGGTGGAGGGTAGGAATTGGTTAATGGTGGTTTCTAAGTATCAGCTGAAAGCATCCCCATTGCCCTTCTGCAGATTCCAGCCTTGGTTTGACTTTGAGTTTATGGATGGTAGTTCATAGCTGATGTGAGTGAGGATTAGGCAATGTGAGGAGTAGGGGAAGTGTGTAGCACTTATCAGGAGCACATCAACAGCCTGACTGGGTCGTGAAGCAATGATCAGGTGAGTGGCACTGTTTCCACATGGTGGAATGGAACATGCCAGGCTGCTTTGCATCATACACAAGTTTTATTTCATGCACGGAGGTCCAGTCTGACAGTTCTTCCCTCCAAGTGTTGTTGTTTATATACCCCCACTTGTGATGTTGGCTGTTGAAATAGCCACTGTGGATGGTTCGGTGTGGTGCAGGCTGTATTACCATGTTGGGCCACTGGTCATTTGGTGGCTTGTAGACATATATGATGGTCAACTTACATAAATTGATGGAGATGGAGTAGGGGTCATCTGACTTGAGATCTTCTGTGTCTTTCATGAGGATTTTTTTGATGTATCTGGTTAAGCTGTCTATATTGTTAGCCCTGCTTCCAATGGGTTGGTACCTGGGAATATGGACTAGATGGTTGGAATGGTCCACGAGGTGGGTTTCCTGCAGGGTGAGTACATCTACATTCTTGTCAGAGAGTTCTTTTGCAAATAGTTCATGTTCTATCCAGGATAGACCTTCAGCGTTAAGCTGGTATATTTTTGTTGCTAGCACTGTTTCTTGGCTTTGTCCCAGAGAGAATCCATTTTCCAGTGAGTTTTTGATGCTTGGACTGGGACCCCGGTGGCTGGTGTTTGGTTGCCTTTTGACAGCCTTAGTTCATAACTTTACAGGTTGGAAAAAACTTTCTTAACAGGAGGACAACCCTTCCATAGCTACCTAGCCATGATCGTGGAGGGACAACTCCTCCAGAGATCAGCCAATGGTAGCAGCTGTGGCCTGGTACACATGATGGGAGGGGTCTGATGGGGATTAATCACATCCCACCCTTTCCACATCTTTCCCAATGTGAGCTCGCCATGATAGCATTGGAAATTCCAGTCAGTGCAGGGACTGCACCTTTATCGGCCCTGTAATTGGTCCTTATTGCCCTCAAATTGCTATCTGCCACTTGGGCAGCCAATCCGACCCCGATTTGGCCTCTCCAAAAAATGGCAAAACTGACATTGCGTTCAAGACAACATCACGGTCATCTTAAATGTTCATTACTGCCTAAAGCATCTGAGGAAAATCGTCCACAAAATCATTACTATATCCACATTGTTCCTGCCACTACTTCGCTGATCCCTGTATTTATGCATTCCCCTCCCACACTGCACCCACACCCCTCCTATACATTCTCACTCTCAGGAGGTCTGTTGACAACTCCTGCCAGCTCTTTTGCTGCTTCTTTCTACTCAAACTGTTTCTGCTGCTTGGCCACCCCTACTGAAATCTTTTCTTTTCACTGTTTTTGATTAGTTGTTATGTAGTTTTGTTTTGTTTTCCATTGCTATGACTCTGTTCCCCAGTAGTATTTTTGGCCTGATTTCCAGCCACCTACACAAATCTCAGATAGTTGTTGCATATTGCAATCCCTGGAGAAAGTTACATGTAATACATCTTTGAGTTAATGAAATGTCACAAGTGTGATTCCAGAACAGCACTCACAGTGTACTTTGCTCCCTCAATGTCAGCATGTGTGTAGAACACATTCTGTTGTTAATTTCAAACTTTTCCTTATGCTATTGGACTGTGTTAGCTACATTTCAAAGTGTGAGGCCATAGTGTTTTCCTTTTCTATTCATGCTGCACCTGTCTGATGGTGATTCAAATATGTTTAGGTATAGTAATTAACCATAGCTCTTGAGTGACCATAGGCATCTTTCTCTGTTACAGAGAGACAAGTGGCTACGTAGCTTGAGAAGCACCAATCTGCAAACATGGAGGAAGGCAAGGAGGGAGGGCTCCCATGATCTACCACAGCCAAATTGCAGGATTGAACCCATGCCTTGGGCATCATTCTGCACCACACTCTAGCCAGCTAACCAATTGAGTTAACTGACCCCTCAAATATTGTTACTGGGAGGGATAAGTATTTTCTGATGCTTGATGCCACACTATCATTATGAAGTATATCAGTACTGTTACATTGGCTCTGAGTGAAGGAGATTTGAGAGTGACTTACCTAAGGCATAAACTATATCATAGTCCACTGCTGTAAACAAAAGGTATGTCATACAAATTAAAATGTAACTGTTACTTCGAGTTACAGGCTACTTCGTACACCTACAGGCAATATACTCTGCTTATAAAGTCAGTTAACTGATGTAACTTTTGGCTGAAGGAAGAATAAAGTTTCTTTAAATTTATAATAGAAATCTTATCAATATGTTTGTTATTTACCAAAATGGCTGAGCAATGCAATTATCTGCGTTAACATATTCAGACATAACTCCGAGCACTCCTTCACAATCTACATCAACACAGCATCCATCAACTTTTCTGTCCTGTCAAAGTCACATTCCTTTCTTCTCAATCATGTGAAAGTATGCAAATTCTCAGGATTTCCTTTTTTATGTATTCATGCAGCCTTGCAACCTTTATCTACAATGCTCAGTTAAAAGTGGGATAGATATCAAACCTTTGTTTGAAGCTGCAGAATATGTTTATCATTTTGTTATTATCTGATCAACTTTATGAACTGCTTCTCATGTAAGAGTAAACTGTTCGTTTTCAGTCAGAGGTTACATTTATCCCTTATTTCTTTGAATCAGTCTTTTAATGCCTCACAAACTGATATTGTATAAAGTCACAGTAAGTGACTTTTCAAGAAATGTTCTTCATTATGACAAAAATAAATTATGGAGCATTGCACCATTCATAGTTGCAAATAAAAATGTTAAATAATATGGATTACTTTTTTTGCTGAAATGAAAAATTGAGCAATTGAGAAACTATTTCAGAGCTCAAGTTCTTCGGGGAATAGACAACTTACATAAAATATTCAAAATGATTGAGAAAGCAGGAAAAAAGGATACTTAGAGCACAACTATACAGAAAGCACCCTTTCATAGGCTTTGCACAATTTATTTCAAGACCTGTGAAATATTCAAAAAAATTTGGCTTCAATGATGGTTCAGAAAACATATATGTCAGGTAGCTGAGCTATATAAAACAGGATTTGATCCTAGATTTGTGCTGATTTAGGCTATCTGCCTCTTCCCAGAGATTATAGCCTGCAACAGCTTTTTTTTTAAGTCAAACCCTCTAAACTCAGATTTTAGCCTTGTAGATTAGAATCAATCTAATATTACAATTTACATTATTCAGCATTGTCCATAGAATGTACTTTCTGGTGATTGTCCTGTGAATGTATGAAAAGAGCCTGTTGAGTTAAGCTATGATAGGTGGAAATAGAAATAGCTGCAGCATCTAGATTCAAAAGCAAAATATTGCAGATGTTGGAAATCCGAAATAAAAACAGAAAATGCTGAAAATGCTCAACAGGTATGGAAGCATCTGTGGCGAGGGAAGCAGGTTTAACATGTCTACTTGATGACCTATTTTGATGAAGAGATGGATAGATAGGTTAGATAGAAACAAACTGTTTCCAAAAGTTCAGGGACAAAGATATAAAATTGAACTTAAGATAGCACACATCTTTTTGCACAGAGGGGATTGTGGAATTGTGGAATGCACTTCTGGAATTAATGATTGCAGCAGAAACCATGACAACTTTGGTGAATGGATTAGATAAATGGTTGAAGGAAAGGTGAAATAAAAGGAATTCATGCATAGCAGAGTCACAAGGGATTAGGATTACATGCCTTGTGGGAGTAAAAAACCAACACAGGTATAGTTGGACCAAGTGGCATGTTTCTCTGTTATAATTCCCATACACTTCTATGTAATAAACGGACATTATTATGTCAAATTTGTAGTTTAATTGATTCTTTTTTACTTTTTAATTTTATTGGAAAGAACATTATGGTGACCTTTATTTCTGAATTTCTAATATGTTCCCCAACTAAGTGAAGCTGTGTGACAGGAACTCTAAATCTGAAACACTGAAAGTTTCCCACTACATTTTATAAAGCGCCTGACCATCTATGTCTAGGAATTTCCTCCTAATCTTCACTCTCATCCTTAATTGGATATTCATCAGTCCCTATTTAAAAGATTTATTTAATCAAACCTTGAATTGTTTGATGGAAAGAAGGGTGCAAAGAATCCCCTGCCATTCCAGAACACTGGTGGCATAACTTCAGCAGCGTTATGCTAGAAGGACTGGAGCCTAGGCCGGAACACAGGTGTGTTGAGTCCCAACCTTATGTTGTGGATTCAAGAATGATTTGCCTTTGTTTTTCCCAAACAAGTGAATTAAAGTGCTGCTTCAATCCTTGTACTGTCCAGAGCCTGAACATAGAAAGGAACCAAAAAAATAACATATTTTTCCTCAATTTTTTGGATGCAGGTGTCCAACCATAGGTGAGCCTTAGGTGAGTAATAAACAGTCAATGAAGGATGCTAAAAATAAAAGAAAAAACACTTAAAAAAAAATCTTTATAAGTCCAGCCACTGTGTTAATGTGGTGAACTTGTATGGTGAAATTAGTCATGCATCCAACAAAGGAAGTCTCATCCTGCCAGTACAGGATCATTCATGTGGCAAAGCTGACTTAAAGTGGGGGCTGAACATGTTTGAATATGTAATGCTGAAGAAATAAACATGTATTGCAAGCCAGATTTTTCTTTATATTTGCATCACAGCCATTGCTGTGATGATTCACATGGTGTGCTCCATTATTAAGGTATAGAAATTGCAGGAAATTATGGCATGAGTGAATTATGCCATTACGTGCACCACCTACAGAGTGGTACTGCAGGGCTCAGTATGTTTGGTACAATCAGAGGAGTCACAGTTTGCTGCATAAATTAAGAAATGACTGTGTTGTTCTTATTTGGTTTTATTTATTGTTATTAAGTGGCACTGTTCTGACAGGGTCATTGGTGCAAAATGCAAAACAAGAATGAAATATATGTATAGTGGGATTGGGTTGTCAGTTCCTAGCCTTAAATTACCATCATAATATGACTTTTTAATGTGTGATTCGGATAGTTAATCCTATACATTTTGACTGTCGTCAGAAGTGATTACAATGTGTGCCTTGCACCTTATTAAAATGTAAGTAGTAAATCAAAAATAGCATGGGGATTACAGACTGCTTGAGTAATTGAAGGCTAAAAGCCTCTGGTTTTCATGTTTTTACAACTTCAATGGGAAGGAGAGTGGTCACTGAATCATCTAATGAATGAAACAGGCAGACATAAACAGTCCATAAGACGAATTAGCTGTCTATAATTAGAATTTCTGCTTGTTTCTAGCAATCAGGTCTACCTTCAAACATTAACTTTAAAGACTTCCAGGCCTGATAGCATCACCTAGCAACAGGATTTTTCTATTGTCATTGTCCGTGTTGCTCTGATTGCTGCCAAGCATCCATTGCTGTATTCTAATTAATTTTCCAGGAAATTGTGTCATAAATATGCCACAGGAGGATATGGGAACACAACAGTCTAACTTTTGGCATTCGTGATCAATATTGTTGTTGTAATGAATTACAAAAGGTTGTTTTCTTTTCAATGATATTCAAAATTATTTCTATAAATGTGACTGCTGAAAACAGTAATATATGGAACCATTGAGATTACTTTACAAGGTAGATTTTTTTCTCATCCTTGGAGAAAGCCTTTACCCACTGCCTGTATAGCGGTAAACCTCAAGTGCATTATTCATGAATTTCTGTCCATTGATGCCACTTACAAAATGGCCACAACAGGCCATAACTTCCTACTGGCATCAGAAAGTGATGGCCTGTTGCAAAACCAACAAGAAAATACATGCTTAACTGCCCTGCAAATCTGCGTTCACCATTCCAATCCCGGGGGGTGCTTGGGGCTTGCACTGAAATACACCTCGCAGGCCCCAGCGAAGTGCAAATCTGGCGAAGCCATGCCCCCAAATGCTGCAGCTAGGGCAGGCAATGCCCTGTGAGGGCAGCATTTTACAGAAGAGTTTTAAAGGGACAAGGAGGCCCAAGGATCCTCATAATTTTAAAGGCATTTCTCAGCTTTTGTTTTGTTATTTCTTTTAAACAGTTAATGTTGTTGTTATTGACTCATTCTAAGTATAATTATTTAATTTCTTTTAATGATGGAATATAATTTTTAGTCAAGATTTATAAGTTAACTTATTTGTTCTTATTTATTTTAAATCTGTAACCTTATTAAATGACTTTAAGCGTAGCGTGCTTAAAAGTATTCGTAATCTTTGCATTTAGAAGATGGCAACTCATAATAACGTGGTGAAGAAAAGGAGTCAAAACTTCACAGAAGAGGAATTGAATATTCTTTTAAAAGAGGTGGAGGAAAGGCACATGTACATCCCAGGGTGTGGAAGATCTAAGCCTCCGAGGAAACTTCAGAGCATGGCTTGGAAACAGCTTGCAGCAGTTCTTATTGCCAACAGCATTATGCCTAGGATGGTGGATCAGTGCCATTAGAAACTGAATGATTTAATGCATTCAGCCAAGGTATGTATTCTGCATACATAAAGTAATTTCCAAAAACTTAAAATCCTAGGTTGTGACTTTAAAAATTAAGAAGCATAGAGCCATAGGAAAGCTACGGTGCAGAAAGAGGCCATTCAGCCCATTGTGTCTGCGCCAACCTAAAAGGGAAAAAATAAACTAGCTGCTCATTTTAGTTCCACTTTCTAGCACCTGGTTTGGCCTTTCTAGCTTTGCAGGTAACAGCACTTCAGATGCAGGTCCACCAACTTAGGCAGTGAATTCCAGACAGCCAGCACCCTCATGTCCCCTCTATTCCTTCTACCAATCACCTTAAATCTATGCCCCCTGGTAATTGACCGCTCAACGAGTGGAAACAAGTCTTTCCTGTCTACCCTATCTAGGCCTCTCATAAATTTGTACCCCTCAATTAGGTCACCGCTTAGCCTCCTCTGTTCTAAGGAAAACAACACTAGCCTATCCAATCTCCCCTCACAGCTGCAATTTTCAAGCCCTGGCAAAAATCTTGTAAATCTCGTCTGCACTCTCTCCAGAGCAGTTATGTCCTACCTGGAATGTGGTGACCAGAACTGTACACAAAATCCCATCTGTGGCCCAAGCAGTGTTTTATCCAGTTCCATCATTACATTCCTGCTTTTGTTATCAATACCTCGCCCAATAAAGGAAAGAATTCCATATGCTTTCTTGATCACTTTGTCCAGCTGTCCTGCCACCTTTAAGGACCTGTGGACATGCACTCCAAGGTCTCTCACTTCCTCAACCCTTCTCAATAACTTCCCATTTATTGAGTATTCTCTTGCTTTATTCGCGCTGTCCAAATGCATTACCTCACACTTTTCCGGATTGAATTCCATTTGCCACTTCTCTGCCCATGCAATCAAACCATTAATATCATTCTGAAGTCAACAGCTATCCTATTCACTATCAACTACATGGCCAACTTTTGCGTCATCTGCAAGTTTACTAAGCATGCCTTCCATATTAAAGTCTAAATCATTAATAATACACCAAACAGCAAGGGCCCCAACGCTGAGCCCTAAGGAACACCACTGGAAACCGTTTTCTATTCGCAAAAACATCCATCAACCTTTATCCTTTGTTTCCTGTCAATGTGTCAATTCTGGATCCAACCTGCCACCTTTCCCTGTATCCCATGAGAACTCACTTTCCTGACCAGTGTGCCATGTGCGATCTTGTCAAATGCCTTACTGAAATCCACGTAGACAACATCCACTGCACTACCCTCATCAATCCTCCTTGTTACCTGATACCTGAAAAGTCAGAAATTTTTGTTCTGTCTAATAAATTTGAGGTATCAAAAATGTAGTTGCCTTGGAAATACTTTGAACTAGTTATATCCAATCTTGATAAGACAATACAGTTTCTTTGCTAACTTTGAGAGGTGTTGTAAAATGCGGTTACCTTGGAGATGGCTCTGACTTTGTCATAAGTGTAATAATGGAACAAAAGGTCCTCCAGCGTACAAGCTTTCATTGGTCTCCAGAAGTCATAAAATATGTCACAGGACAGGACAGTCAGTTTTTTTTAATAAAGAATTCCAGTTCTTTCTTTAGACGTAACTGGTCCATAATGCCCAGGAACGCTCACTGACAGCAGGGGGCTGGTATACATTAAAGACCTAACTGAACAGGAGGAGCACATATGGAGGCTGATGGGTCTCTCCAGCCCCATGATAAACAGCGGTGGGTCAGATGTGGGGATAAGCGAAGGTGAAAAATGCTGAGTTCTCACACCATCAAGATGACAGTGGATTTGTTACAAAAAATAATTGTGTTTTTTTTGCTCTCACAGATGGCATGGTCACATCAGGTGCTAACACAGGTGAGTTTGGGGCAGCAGCAGAAAGAGGTCAGGATGTAACAGAGGCAAGTTCATCACAGCAATGCAGCATAGTAGCTGTAGCGGAGGAGCAAGAGGCCTTGCAGTAGGGTGAGGTTTTAGACCTTGAAGGTGATGCTGTGCAAAGTCCTGTTGATGATAAATGTAATGGTGATTGGGGAGGGGGAGGCCTGTGATGATGTGGCTGCTGTGTCAGAGGGAGGGCACTCAGAACCTTCAGGAAGTGAGGAGCCTGTGGCATTGGCAGCAGAAGCTCCCCCTCCTTCACAACTAAACAAATAACTTGTGGCCCATGCAAGTGATGATGAAGATGCTGAGTTAAATTTGACCGCCTGTATCAGGATCTGGCACAGAGGGGTGAAAGTTGTGAGGCCAATTCACAACTGCAATAACAGGGCCTCAATAGGCATTTGCCAGCATCTGCAAAGATTAACTGAGGTCAATACTGAGCATGTCCAAACTTCTCAGGAGCAGGATGAGCTTATGGGACAGCACAATGATTGTCTGTCAGATCCTATCTAAAATGGTAACACATGCAACTGCACCTCCTGTCCAGGTATGTCTTCTTGATTAACAACCCGAAAAGTTTAACTTTATGGAACATAGCAACAGCAGTAAGCCATTTAGCTCCTCAAGACAGTCCTGTTATTCTGTGAGTTCATGGCTGAATTTGTATTCAAACTTGATTCAGCCAAAACCTTTTATAACCTTGGGTAGCAAAAATCTCTCGGTCTCAGATTTAAAGTTGTTAATTGTGCTCGTTGTTGTGTAATATGCCATTAATAGATATCAACACAACATCATGAAAAGGAAATTGTGTTTTGTGACCCAGTCTTAGTTTCAATTTTTGCTTTGAGCAGAGCACACACACTCACAGTGCTGATGTCTTTTAAGTTTTATACCTATGAATAATTGTTCCCATGTGCCTAGTCTTAATAAATGAACCCACAAATTGTTTACCAATCCCTTATGAGCAACTGGTGTCTTGTGTCTTGTACAGTAAATAAGCACAAGGTATTGTATCATTATAACATGACATGGTGATCAACAATGGTGGCCAGGATTTTCCATGCCCGCCGGCATCGGAAGTTCCATGTTCACCGTTGATGCTCATAATGGATGATGGGAGAGGAAGGGCTAGGATCAGCAGGAAAAGGAAGACGGGTTGGCGGGGGTGAGTTTGGGTGGAGGGGAATGAAGGTGTCAGGATGAGGTAAGGTTGTGGGGGGAAGAATGAAGGTGTCAGGATGGGGCGAGGTTGGGAGGTGGGGGAATGAAGTTGTCAGGATGGGGTGAGGTTGGGAGGGAGGATTGAAAATGTCAGGATGTGTTGAGATTGGGAAGAGGGGAATGAAAGTGTCGGGGTGGAGGTTGGGAGGTGGGTGGGAAAATGAGGGGAGAGAGGGTTACAGGGGAGAAGGCAGCAACTGAGCAGGCAGGTGTTAGGGGGTGGAAGGGGGAAGGAATACGAAGGGGGGAAGGGGGGCATGTACAAGTGAACATGCATGGGAGGGGAATGAAGGGTCCATTCCTGGGGAGTGAACCGAGGGTGGGCATGGTATGGAGGGAGGGTGAGAATGATTAAGGGCAGAGTGAAGTAGTAAGGTGGGAGGGTGAGGCTTCGACGGTAGCGATAGAAGGGACGGCAAGGTGGTTGGCGGGGACCCGGAGGCAGACACGAGCCCTGGGGGTAGGAAGGAGGAGGTTGAGGAGGTGAATATATATGGGGGTGAGAGTTTTGGGAAGGAAGGGAACAAGCATGTTCACCTGGACATCTCCGAAGGAAAAGAGTTGTAGGTGATAGGTAAGAGATGGGAGGTGGAATTTGATGCTGGCGGGGTGGGGGGTGGGGGGGTGGTCAACTGCAATGGGGTAGAGGAAATTGGTGACTGGGAAAGGGTAAAGGATGGGGAGTGAAAGTAAAACAGAATTAACGCATGCAGCCCAAATCAAAAGTGAAATGAGAATCGTGATGGGTGAGATCATGTGCTGCATGGGAGTGTGATCATTGGGTGAACAGAGATACAGGTCAGCTCGGATGGACAACTGAAAGTGAACCCCAGCAGGCAGCATTGAAAATGCTCAGAACATTGAGATCAGTGAGAAACATGAAGGACCTGTGTGCATGGGAGAGTGCTTGCCCAAGGCTCCAAAAGGCCCTGCCACACATGCACTTTTCCCTCCAGAATCATTTGTGAGCTGGCTGCTCCCTCTGTGGTGATGGGTCTTCCAGGCTGCTTATTTCCACCTCTTCACTGGACGATGATTCCACTTGGCTGCAGATGAGGATGTAGATGGAGCTGAGGGGCTGGGTGGCTGAGGGTTTAGGTCTCTTGGCAGAGCTCCCTGTGAACCAAAGTAGAGATAAGTAGGGCATGGCAGCAGAGTCAAAGGCAGAAGAGAGAGCACTCACAGTTGTGTTGAGGGAGGGATGCTGTGGTGCAGAATTCTCAGATGGGTATTCACCACCAACCTCACAATCACCACAGGCACGTTGCACATCCTCACTAGTCTGCGCGCTGGCAAACTCCTCAAAGTAAGTGAGGGCCCTAATGTGGGCCATTCCACCCTTGGTCTGGGACCCCTCCCTGCTGATGTGAGCAAGCTTCTTCTGCATAAAAATAGATGCAGAGACTGTGAGCAGGATACATGGCACTGCATGGGATATTTGTATGGTGAGCGGTGTCATGGACAAGAATGAGGATGTGAACTCCAGAGGATATGAGCCTGATGGAGGTTTGACGGTGTGTGTGAGAGTTAGTGGCGTGTCCCTTGAGGTGTGAGATCCCTGTGGATGTGTGATGGGTTTGTGACTGTGTGAGTTGGGAGCGATGAGAACAGTGAGTTACTCTGGCAGAACGGATAAGACCATTCATTTTGTAGCAGTACTGGGTAGTTGTCCCCTTTTGCAGGGCATTGGCACTGACCACCACTATCACTGCCTCCCAAACCTGGTTGCAAAAGCCGCTGCCCATCCTGCAGCTCGAGCTGTGGTGGAGAACATCCCAGCGGGTCTCCATGGCATCCAAAAGGTGTTCCAGTGACATATCACTAAACTTGGGCGCTACAGTCTTCTTGCCTTTCGTGGACACCTTCCCTGCAATAGTCTTGGGCTGGAAGCACTGAGATGTGTACGCATGCAAGACATTAAATATGGTGCCCGGCGTGATGAAGCGACGAGGTGGTGACGGACAGGTGAAGAGAGCCCGCTCCCATGGAAATGGCGTGTTTCCTGGGAATGTATAAATAATGTGGTGAGTTTGGAATGATACAGTGTGAAAACCCGCCATCGCGGCCGACCCGTGAACCATTGTTTCACCTGCCTGCTTCCTCACTTAGAGCGAATCTGAGGCGATTCCGCCCGATAAGACAAGTGGCAATAAGATTAAGCAAAGGTGTGATGTGGTGAACAGCATTCGATCGTGCTTATTTAATTTATTATTGGCCAAGATTGATAAAGGGACAAGTGCCAACATCCTACCTCTGAGAATTCTAAAAGACATGTATTCACAGATGTGAAAGGCCATGGCTAAACCTACTGCGGTGAACCTTGTAATGTACAATGGTTCATTAATCCCATGTGCAGGATGCATTGTCCTGGAGTGCAAGTACAATCAATCCTCCTGGGTGTCACAGATGTTCTACAGTCCAGCAATTGCAGGTCTACCTGCATGCCGTGACCTCACACTAATAACAATCCATGGAATCTGTCAGACATCACAAGGCAGATCTACCCCAGAAACTACTCCTATCACTTCAGTTCATGACCTAACATTGAAATATCCAGAATGTTTTGACAAAATTGGCAGTTTCAAGGGAGCAGCACCATTACACTTGAAGGAGAATGTCAGTCCGTCAATTGATCCACCATGTAAGTGCAGCAGCCACGTACAAGAAAAACTGAATGTCAAGCTTGGCAAAACTGAGAAAGATGGAATCATTAGAAGAGAACAAGAGCTCACAGATTGATGCAGCGCAATCACATGTGTCATAAAGAAGGACGGATCTTTGAGAGTATGCCTCGATCAACGATGTTTAAACACAGCTTTGAGACACTGCCCTTACAAAATACCCACATTAGACGAGTTAAATGAGGTTTTCAGTTGCAAAATTCTACTTGCAGCTTGATGGCAAGCATGGTTACTGGTCAGTACACCTTGCGGAGAAGTCCCAAGTGCTTACTACATTTCGTACCCCATTCGGATGTTACTGTTTTCAACGACTTCCTTTCAGCCTATCTATTAGCCAACATCTCCTTCAATCTCAGATGGACCACATTACATGACTGTACCAGGATGCATCTGTATCACATATGATATAGCTGTTGTGAAAAGAATGAGGCAAGAACATGACCATACTCAGCATTTATTAAAGCAAGTGACATGTAATGAAGGATTGGTGTTCAACAGTCTGATGTGTGACATTAACATGCAGCAGATCCATTTTTCCAGTTCTGCTTATTTCAGTGCTGGTATATGACCTGATCCAAGTAAAATAGAGGTTGTTAAGACCATGCCAATTCCTCAAGATAAGGATGATCTTTAACGATGTCTAGGTCCCTTTAATTTCTTGTCTCCTTACATTCCCAACTTCACCCAAAAAATCTTCATCGCTAAAGAAATTGTTGAGAAAGGATGTGACTTTCCCCTGATACAAAAATCACCAATACCTCTTTGAAGCACTGAAACAATCAGAAGCATCAACATTGCAATTTTACAATCCTAGGGATACACCTACCTTGGAGATAGACGCCTCACATGTCTGGGAGCAGACATATTCCAAAAACATTTGCTTCAAAGTCTCTGTAACACAATCCAACTACTCTAACTTCAAGTGGGAAACTTTAGCTTTAGTGTTTGGAATCATGCTGTTTCAAACCTATCTATTTGGCAAAAGATTTGTGGTAGATACCAACCCCAAGCCATTGGAAGGGATTTGGCGAAAACTATTCATTAGTGCACCACCAAGATTGCAAAAATTCAAGGTTATGACTGTGAGATTAGATACAAGCCAGGTAACCTGATGTTCACATCGGATACACTTAGCAAATTGCCTAACCCAGTGAAAACAGAAGATATATCCTTAAGTTGACAAGATGGCTTCATTGGCATTGAATTTGAAGATGTTCTCCATGTTGATCTGGTACATTTTGCACAACACAAATGAAAGCAAGAATAAATGGTGAAAGATTTAACATTATAGACACTGAGGGAAACCATTTTTGAAGGAGAGTCTGATTCAATTCAACATGTTCATAAACATGTGAGACAATTTTGATCTTGGCGGGATGAGCTTGGTAGGCAGGTCAACATACTGGAATCTTTGCGACCTTATATTCTTCAACAATCTCATTGCTCACACATGGGCATAGATCAGATGAGAAGACTCATAGTAGAGATAGTTTATTGGCTGGGTATGAACAATGACATTGAAGTCGTCATCAAAAAGTGGGAAGCATGGCAAGAACAGGTGCCAAATCAGCACAAAGAGCCATTGATTCCACATAAAGTTCCCATCCATCCTTGGTCCAAAATCGCATCCAACCTCTTTCATGTCCATGTCACTGACTTCATCATCATTGTCGACTATTTTACCAAGTACCCCATTATTCAATAATTGCACAATACATTGAGCAGAACTGTCGTGCACACTCCAAGTGATATTTTCAGTTTAATTGGTGTGCCTAGAGAGATCATTATAGATAATGGCCCACAATTTATTGGTAAGTCATGTCAGGATAGTTATGAAAAGTGAAATATCGACCACACCACTTCTTCTTCTCATTATCCTAGGTGCAATGACCTAGCTGAATGAAGGATTCGCATGGTGTAATCTAATTCTCAGTGTTACATCTGGGCGCAACAGCTTTAAGTGCAACTATTCTATTAGCAGCAGAGCTCATGTTTAGCAGACCAGTGTGTACCAATTTAACTACTCTTGCCCATTTTACTCTCTTAGAAACTAGAGATACACATTTAAAACTACAAGAGAAGATGACCAACATGCACAATAAAAATGCAGGTGCAGACTTGCAAAGTTTGCAATTAGGACAATAAGTTTGCATCCGGGGTCCCACAGAAGGTATGTGGCAACCAGCCGAGGTGACAAGGATTTGTTCAGAACCAAGGTCCTATGAAGTTATTACACAAAAATGTTCAACATAACCGAGGACAGATCAGATCCACCACATCCTCAGATACTTTACAGTCCTACTGCATCAAGGGCAAGATCCTAAATGCAGCCAGGAACAAAATCCGAGAATGACAATACCAAGTAACACTGTGAGTAATTAAATACATCTCTAGACAAAGTTACCATCACAAGACCTGGGGTATACCAATAGATTATCCTTATGGTTTAGAGACTCATAGATTCATCAATTCCATGCACTTATGTCATGGTAACTAAACATGAATATACATTGTAAGTAGTTATACTTCTTTCGGGGTGGAGGGGGGCAAGTCTCTTTAAAAAGAAAGGGGGATTTCAGCATGACATCACTAGTGTCATGACTGAGTATCACTTTTCTTTGAGCAAAGCACACACACAACCACACACACACAAACCCACACAAACCCACACAAACCCACACACACACATACAGTTCCAATGTCAAGTTTTATATCTATGTATAACTGTTCTCGTGTACCTAGACTTAATAAATGAACCTGCAATGTGTTTACCAAATCTGTTATGATTGATTGGTACCTTGTTTCTTGTACAGCAAATAAGCCCAAGTTATTATATCATTATAATAACATGACACCAGCATCTGAATTACCTGGAAAAACTCAGCAGTTCTGGCAGCGTCGGCGGAGAGGAAAAGAGTTGACATTTCGAGTCCTCATGGCCCTTCAACAGACTGATCATTCTTCACAAGGAGAGGGAAATATAAGCTGGTTTAAGGCGGGGAGGGGGTGGGGGAGGAGAAGTGGAGGGGAGGGTATTGTTAGGATAGGAGCAGATCATCAAAAGATGTCACAGACAAAAGAACAAAAGAACACAGGTGTTGAAGCTGGTGATATTATCTAAACGAATGTGCTAATTAAGAATAGATGGTAGGGCACTCAAGGCATAGCTCTAGTGGGGGTGGGGGAGAATAAAAGATTTAAAAATAATAGAAATAGATGGGAAAAGAAAAATCTATATAACTTATTGGGAAAAAAAAACAAAAGGAAGGGGGAAGAAACAGAAAGGGGGTGAGGAGAAGGAGGGAGCTCAAGACCTAAAATTGTTGAATTCAATATTCAGTCCAGAAGGCTGTAAAGTGCCTAGTCGGAAGATGAGGTGCTGTTCCTCCAGTTTGCGTTGGGCTTCACTTGAACAATGCAGCAAGCCAAGGACAGACATGTGGGCAAGAGAGCAGGGTGGAGTGTTAAAATGGCAAGCAACAGGGAGGTTTGGGTCATTCTTGCAGACAGACCGCAGGTGTTCTGCAAAGCGGTCGCCCAGTTTACGTTTGGTCACTCCAATGTAGAGGAGTCCGCATTGGGAGCAACGAATACCGTAGACTAAGTTGGAGGAAATGCAAGTGAAATGCTGCTTCACTTGAAAGGAGTGTTTGGGCCCTTGGACGGTGAGGAGAGAGGAAGTGAAGGGGCAGGTGTTACATCTTTTACGTGGGCATGGGGAGGGGCCATAGGTGGGGGTTGAGGAGTAGGGGGTGATGGAGAAGTGGACCAGGGTGTCCCGGAGGGAACGATCCCTACGGAATGCCGACAGGGGGGGTGAAGGGAAGATGTGTTTGGTGGTGGCATCATGCTGGAGTTGGCGGAAATGGCGGAGGATGATCCTTTGAATGCGGAGGCTGGTGGGGTGATAAGTGAGGACAAGGGGGACCCTATCATGTTTCTGGGAGAGAGGAGAAGGTGTGAGGGCGGATGCGCGGGAGATGGGCCGGACTCGGTTGAGGGCCCTGTCAACGACCGTGGGTGGAAAACCTCAGTTAAGGAAGAAGGATGACATGTCAGAAGAACTGTTTTTGAAGGTAGCATCATCGGAACAGATGCGATGGAGGCGAAGGAACTGAGAGAATGGGATGGAGTCCTTACAGGAAGTGGGGTGTGAGGAGCTGTAATCGAGGTAGCTGTGGGAGTCGGTAGGCTTGTAATGGATATTGGCGGACAGTCTATCACCAGAGATTTAGACAGAGAGGTCAAGGAAGGGAAGGGAAGTGTTAGAGATGGACCACGTGAAAATGATGGAGGGGTGGAGATTGGAAGCAAAATTAATAAATTTTTCCAAGTCCCGACAAGAGCCTGAAGCAGCACCGAAGTAATCATCGATGTACCAGAGAAAGAGTTACTGCACTCCGTTCTCTCAGGTCTAACCCTGACATTGTCATCAAACCCACTGACAAGGGTGGTGCTGTTGTTGTCTGGCGCACTGACCTCTACCTTGCGGAGGCTGAGCGTCAATTTGCAGACACTTCCTCCTACCTCTCCCTGGACCATGACCCCACCACTGAATATCAAGCCATTGTTTCCAGGACTGTCACTGACCTCATCTCCTCTGGGGATCTTCCTCCCACAGCCTCCAACCTGATAGTTGCCCAACCTCGGACGGCCCGCTTCTACCTCCTACACAAAATCCACAAACAGAACTGTCCTGGTAGACCGATCATGTTAGCTTTCTCCTGTCACACAGAACTCATTTCTCGTTATCTTGACTCCCTTCTCTCTCCCCTTGTCCAGTCCCTTCCCACCTACATCCGTGATTCCTCTGACACCTTACGTCACATCAACAATTTCCAGTTCCCTGGCCCCAACCGCTTCCTCTTCACCATGGACGTCCAATCCCTCTACACCTCCATCCCCCACCAGGATGGTCTGAGGGCCCTTAGCTTCTTCCTCGAACAGAGGCCCGAAATATCCCCATCCACCACTACTTTCCTCCATCTGGCTGAATTTGTTCTCACACTGAACAATTTCTCCTTCAACTCCTCTCACTTCCTCCAAATAAAAGGTGTGGCTATGGGTACCCGCATGGGCCCCAGCTATGCCTGTCTCTTTATGAGGTATGTGGAACATTCCTTGTTCCAGTCCTACTCCGGCCCCCTTCCACAACTCTTTCTCCGGTACATCGATGATTACTTCGGTGCTGCTTCATGCTCTCATCAGGACTTGGAAAAATTTATTAATTTTGCTTCCAGTCTCCACCCCTCCATCATTTTCACGTGGTCCATCTCTGACACTTCCCTTCCCTTCCTTGACCTCTCTGTCTCAATCTCTGGTGATAGACTGTCCACCAATATCCGTTACAAGCCTACCAACTCCCAAAGCTACCTTGACTGCTCCTCACACACCACTTCCTGTAAGGACTCCATCCCATTCTCTTAGTTCCTTCGCCTCCGTCGCATCTGTTCCGATGATGCTACCTTCAAAAAGAGTTCCTCTGACATGTCCTCCTTCTTCCTTAACTGAGGTTTTCCAGCCACAGTCGTTGACAGGGCCCTCAACCATGTCCGGCCCATCTCCCGCGAATCCGCCCTCACGCCTTCTTCTCCCTCCCAGAAACATGATAGGGACCCCTTGTCCTCACTTATCACCCCACCAGCCTCCGCACTCAAAGGATCATCCTCCGCCAATTCCGCCAACTCCAGCATGATGCCACCACCAAACACATCTTCCCTTCACCACCCCCGTCGGCATTCCGTAGGGATCGTTTCCTCCGGGACACCCTGGCCCACTCCTCCATCACCCCCTACTCCTCAACCCCTACCTATGGCCCCTCCCCATGCCCACACAAAAGATGTAACACCTGCCCCTTCACTTCCTCTCTCCTCACCGTCCAAGGGCCCAAACACTCCTTTCAAGTGAAGCAGCATTTCACTTGCATTTCCCCCAACTTAGTCTACTGTATTCATTGCTCCCAACGCGGTCTCCTCTAAATTGGAGAGACCAAACGTAAACTGGGCAACCGCTTTGCAGAACACCTGAGGTCTGTCCGCAAGAATGACCCAAACCTCTCTGTTGCTTGCCATTTTAACACTCCACCCTGCTCTCTTGCCCACATGTCTGTCCTTGGCTTGCTGCATTGTTCCAGTGAAGCCCAACGTAAACTGGAGGAACAGCACCTCATCTTCCGACTAGGCACTTTACAGCCTTCTGGACTGAATATTGAATTCAACAACTTTAGGTCTTGAGCTCCCTCCACCATCCCCACCCCCTTCCTTTTGTTTTTTTTTCCCAATAATTTATATAGATTTTTCTTTTCCCACCTATTTCCATTATCTTGAAATGTTTTACGCTCTCCCCAACCGGACTAGAGCTATACCTTGAGTGCCCTACCATCCATTCTTAATTAGCACATTCGTTTAGATAATATCACCAACTTCAACACCTGAGTTCTTTTGTTCTTTTCTCTGTGACATCTTTTGATGATCTGCTCCTATCCTAACAAACCCCCACGCCCCTCCACTTCTCCACCCCACCCACCCCCCCACCCCACCTTAAACCAGCTTATATTTCCCTCTCCTTGTAAAGAAAGATCAGTTCTGTTGAAGGGTCATGAGGACTCGAAACGTCAACTCTTTTCTTCTCTGCCGATGCTGCCAGACCTGCTGAGTTTTTCCAGGTAATTCTGTTTTTGTTTTGGATTTCCAGCATCCGCAGTTTTTTGTTTTTATGACACCAGTATACCAGTTTCTATTTATTTTTGCTTCCTAATTTCACTTCTGAAAGGTCCTGCTTTTTTCTTTAGAGTAGCCCCCAGACCAAGCCTCCCCATCTGTTTCTCTTTAACTCCCTTACCAATTCCTTTCAAAATCATAAAACCTTGAATCAAATTCCCAATTACCTTCTGCATCCCAGGGAGTGCAAGCCTATATATGTAATCTCACCTCCACCTTCTGAAGGGCAACTAAGGATGGGCAATAAATGCTGGCCCAGCCAGCGAAGCCCACATCCCATGAATAAATTTTAAAAAAAACTCCTACCAAGGCCAATATATGTTTTCTAAGCTGCAACGCCCAGACCTGTACAGAGTACTTGAGATGTGCTCTAACCAGGACTTTGTGTAGCTGAAGCAAAACTTCCTCATCTTTATATTCTAGTCCTCACATTGTCCCAGTGTAGGTAGGCTAACATTCCATTAGCCATTTTGATTGTTTTTTTGCACTTGACTACAATATTTTGCTGACCTATATACATGGAGCCGCACATCTCTGAACTACCAGTGTTCCTAGCTTTTCACCATGAAAATAAATAGTCAGATTTATTAATTTTGGTCCAAAATATATGACTTCACATTTAACTACATTGAAATCCATTTGCCCGTTTTGCCAACTGACTTAATCTTTCAACTTCTAACCTTCTACCTTCAAATCCATAAGCCTTAATTTTGGCTAATTGTCTTTTGTCTAGCATTGCGCAATAACCTCTATTGTGTAATCAAAGGTGATAACAAGCCCGAGGGTTGAGGTGAATTAATAAAAAACTTATGGACATTTGAAAAGCAAAATTTTAACATTTGAAAATACTAGATTTTGTTAAGGCTAACTTGCCTTCAATTCCATAAATTTTAATTGTAGCTAACATTATCTAATCTGGAATCTTATCAAATGCCATATGGAAGTCCATATAAACTACATCCACTGACATTCCCTTTGTATATCTCTTCTGTTGCTACCTCAAAAAAGTCCATCTGTTTTGTTACACATAAACTCTCCTTTGCAAGCCCATGGGCAAAATCTCCCCCCCCCCCCCCCCCCCGCCCCCTCCCCCCCCCCCCCCCCCGCCCCCCGTTGGGGGGGAAGTGCGGGGATGAGTATATGCGGGTGGCCCACCAATCAGGGGTACACTGCCATTTTTAGTGGGCGGGCCAATTAAGGCCCACCCAGCATGACGTCCGCAGGGCAGCCCTATGCGCTTCCTGTGCAGACAATTTGTTGGGACACGGACATAACATTAATTAAAAGTATCTCTTAATTTTTTGATTCAGCAGTGAAACCTCATCCCGCCTGTGGTTGAGGTTTCATGCTTTTTCAGGTGGCCGCCAGGGACATTGGACGGGCAGGTCCACTAATCAGATTAATTGTTTTTGAATGGCCTAAATAGGCTGTTGACAGGTCAGCAGGCTTTGCTCCCGCCGAACTGACAATCCAAATGACGAGGGGTGACATTGGGACGCATGACCGACATCACCCCGCGTTATTTTACGTGTCGGCGAGCGGGCCCTGCCCCCGATTACTGACCTGAAGATGCTGGCCCATGTTTTTTTCTCTCTCCAGTCAGCTCAACTTTCTGTAACTGCTTAGTCACTCTATCCTTACTTATGGATTACAATAACTTTCACACAACAGATGATAGATGGTAGTTAAAAACAAAAAAAAACAAAAAAAACTGTGGATGCTGGAAATCCAAAACAAAAACAGAATTACCTGGAAAAACTCAGCAGGTCTGGCAGCATCGGCGGAGAGGAAAAGAGTTGATGTTTCGAGTCCTCATGACGAGGGTCATGAGGACTCGAAACGTCAACTCTTTTCTTCTCCGCCGATGCTGCCAGACCTGCTGAGTTTTTCCAGGTAATTCTGATAGATGGTAGTTTCCTGGTTTCTGTCTCACTTCTTAAATAACAGAATTACATTTACAATTCTCCAATCTAAAGGAACAATTTCTTTTTCAAGTGAGTTTTGGAAGGTTATGGCTGTTGCATCTATAATTTCCTCACCAATTTCTTTCAAGCCGGGATGGAAGGCATCAATCAGGTCTTGGGGATATGTCAGGTTTTTTAAACATTATTTTCTTGCTTACGTTAGTGTTGGTGAGTTCCAGTTCTTGATTAATTACTAAATTCTTTGAAATGTCAAGTATTTCATCCTCTTCCTCTACTATGAAGGCTGACGCTAAGTAACCATTCAACAAATCTGCCAATTTGTTATTTCCATTTACAATATCACCTGCGCCTGTTTTTACAGAACTCACATTACCTTTGAAAACTCTTTTTAACTTCTAATCTTTTTTTCCTTCAGGAGACGCGGATGTCATTGGCTAGGCCAGCATTTATTGCCTCTCCCTAATTGTCCTTGAGAAGGTAGTGGTGCCTTCTTGAACCGCTGCAGTCCACGTGCTGTTAGGAAGGGTGTTCCAGGACTTTGAACCAGTGACAGTGAAGAAATGATGATGTAATTCCAAGTCAGGATGGTAAGTGACCTGCAGGGGAACTTCCAGGTGGTGGCATCCCCATGCATTTGCTGCCCTTGTCCTTCTAGGTAGTAAAGGTCACAGGTTTGGAAGGTGCTGTTAAAGGAACCTTGGTGAGTTACTGCAATGTATCTTGTAAATGGTACACACTGCTGCTACTGTGCATTGGTGGTGGAGGGCGTGAATGTTTAAGGTGGTGGATGGGGTGCCAACTAAACAGGGTGCTTTGTCCTGGATGGGTTGAGCTTCTTGAGCGTTATTGGAGCTGCACTCATCCAAGCAAGTGGAGACTATTCCATCACACTCCTGGCTTATGCCCTGTAGATGGTGGACAAGCTTTGGGGATTCAGGAGGTGAATTACTCTCCAGAGAGTTCTCAGCCTCTGACCTGCCCTTGTAGCCACAATATTTACATGACTGGTCTAGTTCAGTCTCTGGTTCATGGTAACCCCTCAGGGTATTGATAGTGGGAGAATCAGTGATGTTAATGCCGTTAAATGTTTAGGGTGATGGCCAGATTCAATCATGTTGAAGATGGTCATTGCCTGGCAGTTATATGGCATAAATGGTACTTGCTGCTTATCAGCTCAAGCCTGAATATTGTCTACATCTTGCAACACATGGATGTGGATGGCTTCAGTATCTGAGAAGTCATGAATAGTGCTGAAATTTGTGCAGTGATCTACAAACATCCCCACTCCTGATGTTATGATGGAGGGGAAGTCATTGATGAATCAGCTGAAGACCGTTGGGCCTAGGACACCACCCTGATGAACTCTAGCAGCGATGTCCCACGACTGATATGATTGACCTCCAATAATCGCAACCATCTTCCTATGTGCTAGGTTTGACTCCAACATGGACTGATTTGCCTCTGATTCCCATTGACTTCAGTTTTGCTAGGGCTTCTTGATGCCACAGTCAGTCAAATGCTGCCTTGATGTCAAGGGCAGTCACTCTCACCTCACTAATTGAGTTTACCACTTTTGTCCATGTTTGGACCAAGGCTGTAACGAGGTCAGTAGCTGAGTGGCCCTGGCAGAATCCAAACTGAATGTCAGTGAGCAGGTTATTGCTGAGTAAGTACCGCTTGACACCACTGTCAACGGCTGATGGGGCAGTAATTGTCTGGCCCAGATTTGTCCTGTCTTTGTCGACAGGGCAAACCTGAGCTCTTTTCCACATTGGTGGGTAAATGCTAGTGTTATAGCTTTACTGAACAGCTTGGCTATGGACATGGCTAGTTCTGGATAATATAATAATACAATTCTAAAAGCTCTATGTATTAATCTTGATATCCTTCACAAGTATGTTTTAGTTTGACCTTCTACAGTTGTCACTTCTTTTTCTCTTCCTGTATTGTTCTTTATTATTTCTCAGTCCCCTGGATCTAAAAGCTATTGTTTGCACTTTTGGGTTCCCTCCTTTCATTTTATTTTTTTCACTCATTTCTTTTGTCTACCATTGCTGTTTGATTTGAGGCATAAACAGGTCCCTATTACACTAAATTCTTTCTTGAATCTCAATGGTTTTAACTAATTTGCTGTCACCAGTCTTGGTCTCACCCTCAGAAAGTTAGCCTTTAAAAATATCCATAACTGTGTTAAGTTTCTTCTCTTAAAACCTTTAGATTGTTTTATGAATTGCCGTCAATCATTGGGTTTGTTGTCACCTTGGAATACACATCAGAGTGTATTGCTTTGTTCCACTAGAGACTAATGGTACAGCTCTTCTGATTTGAATGGTTAGATTTGGGAAAAATAATCAACTCAAACATATGCAGTGCCTTTAAAATGGCAAAATATTCCAGGATGCTTGATGAATAATGGACATTAAGCAGGATTTAGGAGAAAGGCTGGGGAGGCTGAAGATGTGGACAAAGAAATACCTTGAATAAAGCTCTTGCAGGGTGGGGAAAGATGCAGTATGGCGAAAGTAGTTAAATTCTACACTGCATCAAATGCAACGTGGCATGGAAATTTATTCACTGGTGGGCCATTTTAAACTGATTATTATGTTATAACTTCTAAGTTAAACAAATTGTTTTGAGGACTCATTATGGAATGCTTCTGAACCAAAAATAATAAAATAAGTTCTGACATTGTATTGATTTAATTCTACATTAAAACTAAAACAACTTACAATCACCTCTCAGATTCTTTGAACCTAATATTTAATTACAGCCCTGATATCATGTCAACTTAATCAGCAATAATAGTGAAGTAAAAGATGGCTTTTACAGTGTACTGCATGACCTTATGAATTGTATTGGTTTGACAATACACTAGATAAATGGAAATCAGTATCAGAGTGAAACAGTCATTAGTCAGGATTTACAAATGTACTAGTTTTATTGATCAGAATGACACACATTGTTTTCAAATATTAATTTTATTAAGCAGATGTTTTATTGTCTGCGTGAGGAATTAAGTGTACCGCTCATGAAATTTACACACTCCTGGTAATAGTGAAACCACAATGCTTATCTTCCCCATAGCTGACATTTTTCAGGCCCTGCCTAGAGCAGGGTTGTCACCAATTTATCTGTCAGCAATGCTAAAAGCCTTTCTTTCCATGTTCCTTTAAAGGTGCTATACTCTGCCAGCTAATCTATGGGATGGATAAGGGCAATAGGGCTAGAAGACGTGCATATAAAATAAGTAATCAAAGAGTGAGGAAATGTTTAAAGTTGCCAAGAAGTATTGCCACCTGGAACAACAACAACTGTAAATTATATTTATATAGCGTCTTTAATGAAATGCCCCAAGAAGCCTCATAAGAGCATTATAGAACAAAATATGACATCAAGCCGCAAAATGAGAAAGAAGTCAAAGAGACAGGTTTTAAGGTGTCTTAAAGGAGGAAAGTAAGGGTATGAGACAATGAGTGTAGGGGGAGAATTCCAGAGTTTAGGGCCTAGGTAGCTAAAGACGGTGGAGCAATTAAAATTGGGGACACTAAAGAGGCCAGAATTAAATGAACCTCAGAATTTTGTGGGATCGGAGGAGATTGCAGAGATAGGAAGGGGTGAGGCCATGATGGGTTTTGAAAACAAGGATGAGAAATTTAAAATCAAAATGGTGTTCAACCAGGAACCAACGTAAACCAGTAAGTACAGGGGTGATAGATGAACAAGACTTGTTGCACATTAAGACACAGCCAGCAGAGTTTTGGATGACCTCAAGCTTATGGATGGTAGAATGTGAGAGATCAACCAGGATTGTGTTGGAACAGTCAACTCCAGAGGTGACACAGGCATTAATGAGGGCCTCAGCAGCAGATGAGCTGAAACAGGGCTAAATTCAGATGATGTTCTAAAGATAGGCAGTCTTAGTGGTGGCACGAATATATGTTTGGAAACTCATTTCAATGGAAAAGATGAAACCAAGAATGTTGACAGACTAGCTTAGCCTTAGACTGTTGCTAGGGAGAGAGATAGGGTTGGTTGCTAAGAAACAGAACTTGGAGCAGAGATCTAAAACAATGGCTTCAGTCTTCTCAATATTGAATTGGTGAAAAGTTCCACTATTCCAGTACTGGGTATCAGAGAAGCAGTCCAATAAGTTAATAAAACTGGAGGAGTCAAGAGAGGTAGAGATAGGTGTCATCAGCCTACATGTGAAATGTTCTAATTTTTCCTGAAATTTTAGCACACGATGATCCAAAACTGCCGATCATAGCAGCACCAGTTGTATTGTCTACAGTTCTGGGTGCAGTTTTATTCCAAATACAAAGAGATGGTGAAGGTAGACCAGTTTATTATGCATCAAGATCATTCACAGACACAGAAAAAAGATATGCTACAATTGAGAAGGAAGCATTGGCAGCAACTTGGGTGTGCGAGGAGTTTTCAGATTATATGATGGGATTGCAGTTTAAAATTGAAACCAACCATAACCATTACTCACTCTTCTGAACATGAAGGAGATTGTGAAGATGTGAAGATGTCACCTAGAATTCAACACTTCAGACTGAGACTACTGAGGTACGATTCAGTAATTGAGTACCTTCAGAGGAAGTACCAGATGACAGCAGGTGCGCTATCAAGAATACCAGTTGAAAGAACCAAACTGGAAGATTTGAATTTCATTGAGGAGCTGAATGCATGTACATCACTCATTACTAAATATCTACTGGCTACTGCAAATAAATTGCTGGAGATAAACAAGTGCATCAGCAAGATGACAACTGTGTCCTGATAAAGAAATACTGCCTGGAAGGATGGACAGACTGTGCTCCTAACAATTCAGTACTACACCAGTACTTTGAACAAAGAAAACACCTCACAATCATTAATGATCTACTAGTCTTTAACGATAGCATAGTCATTCCGAGAACACTTCGGCTTGATATTCTCCAAAAAATTCATCAAGGTCACTTAAGGACAGCAAAATGTTGAGCAAGACCAGAGAAATTTGTTTAGTGGTCAGGCATTATTCCTTCTATTGAAGAACTAATTTCAAATGGCCTTACATATGCAGTGAACAGCCAAGGGCAACCAGAACCTCTGTCAGCCTCCACTTATCCATCAAGGCCATGGGAACACCTGGGAATGGATTTATTTGATTTTAAATGCAAGGTATTTCTCATTGTCAATGATTATTACTTCAGATGGACTGAAGTGCACAGGTTGCACAGCCTCATGGTGGAAACAATTATTCAATCATTGAAGAGAATTTATGCTACACATGGAATTCCAGGCATTGTCGTATCAGACAATGGACCACAATTAGCTAATGAATTATTCCACAACTTTGTGAAGGAATGTGGATTCATTCTTGTGACTAGTTCACCTCAATATCCTCAGGCTAATGGAGAAGCTGAGAGAGAGATGTGTGAACCATCAAAAAATTGAAAAAGAAGAATGAAGATCTTAACTTAATCCTTCTTAGTTACAGACCCTCACCATTACAAAACAGCATCTCATCATTAGAGTTGTTAAAGGGAAGATGACAGAAAACACACCTTCCAGCTCTGCAACAGAGATTAGAACCAAATATCACCTCAAATGACCCTGAGAGAGTTAAAAAGCATGAGGAGGAACAGAGGCACAAAGACACTCATAACTTCACCTTCAGACATAGAGCACAAGGCTTATCATTACTGCAGCCATGGGAGAGAGTATGGATATAAGACCGACAAAAAGAAGGCATAATATTAGAAAGAGCTTCACAACTGAGATCTTATAAGATTGAGGTGAACCAGGGAAATATAAGGAGAAACCATAGTGCTGTAATATTCTTGGATAGGATGCCAATAGAAACTTGGGCTTACTACTCAGATTTGGAAGGAGATAAAGAACAAGAAAAAAGACAAGGCTCTACAGCCACCCAAGAGATGGACCCACATCCATCAAAGAGAGAGTGCAGAATGCCTTAAAACTCAGAAAGAAATCAGAACAAGATCAGGGAGATTAGTCTTTGTTTTCAGTTGTTAAATTTTGCCCATTCTATAATTACATTTTTGTGAATGCTGAAATATGAATCGAATGCCCAGAGGACCTTCTCGGAAGGTCTTGAATCTCATCAGCTCCCGGTCTCACTATTACATCATGAGCAATAACTCCAACTGCACAGAGTAAAGTAATGACAAGATCATTTTGTCCCTTTTTGTGCAAACCAGAAGTGGTTCTATACCTGGATACTTCTTTCTCCGGTTATCCCAGTGATGAGTTTATTCTGAACCTTCAGTGCTTTGGAAAGGTTTTGGGAGTGGCAGTGTAGATTTCATGTTTATACCAAGCTCTGGACTTGTTGTTGCTTCAGCGGTGGTGCTTGTTAATGCTGGTCTGTGCTCACTGCTGTCCAGAATCTGGGTCTGCGTCTCAGCTTGTATCTGCTGCACCCACGATGCTCTGACTTTTTGGTGAGTCTTGAATTGGTTTCTTTTCCTCCTTCTTTCAAGGATCTGTAGGTTTGTCAGGTCTGTAATCTTTTCTTGGAGTCTTTCTGGGTCTTCTATTCCATGACCAATGCTACCATGTCTCATCATGTATTTGGAGTCTAGATGGGGCTCTTCAGGATTTATGTACTTAAGTATGGTGCTCAAGACTGTAGTTTGTTAAACCATTATTTATTTACAGCTCTATGTACATCTTAGGAGCTCTGCACAAGTTTGGTCTTCACTTCCCCCCAGATCTGTTACTTTGTCATGTGTCCTTACAAAGTTGCATTAGCATCATGTACTTCTGATGTTAACTCTTTACTCTACATTTCCCCCCAAGTCTTTATCCCAAATATATACATCTTCCTACAGGAAGGTAGTTTAAAAGGATGGTGGAGTCAAATGATATTTTTTGAAGAGAGGGATGATGAAGGCTGATTTAAAGGAGAGATGGACAGTGCCTAAAGAGAACCGCTAACAACATTGGTTAACATGGGGGCCAAGAGGGGAAGTTGACTGATCAGCAGTATAGTGGGAACAGGGTCAAGGAAGCAGGGCCTGAAACCCACGGGCAAGATGAGCTCAGAGAGGTCGTGAAGGAAGATCAAAGAGAAAGATGCAACTTCTGAGATATGGCAGGAGGGATCTTTAGAGCATGCTTGGCCCAGTGGTCTAGTGGAAGGAATGGATGCAGCAGAGGCAGATGATTGGATCCTCAATTCTACTGACAAAGAAGTCATGAGCTCCTTGCGTTTACTGTTGGAGGTGAGGGTGGAGGAGACAGGGGAAAGGGATTTAAGAAGATGGTTTGCAGTAAAGAAAATAAGCCAGCAACAATATTTGCATTCCAGATGGAACACATGACCTGAACATGTTATGGGTTTGACATTAACATTTAAAAGGGAACATGACAGGGGTCCTCAAGGAAGAAGCTATTTCCACTTCCAAAAGGTAAGTTAAAGGTTATTTGCCATTGCAAGAAATTGTGCGTTATCTCGGTCTCCCGACCTTTGCTTGATTGCCCTGGGAATTTGGAGTGGAATTTCCCAGAACTTCACGCTGGACTGACTATAGATTTTTCCCTTCTCCCAAGAGATTGCTTGGCTAGGCGATGGATTAATGATGTGAATAGGGGCACATGTCTGGATGGAACAGGCTTGATCATTTTTATTTTCTTTTCCAATCCTTTTTTTTTCCAATGTTGATATTTACCAGTATCCCAATCCCCATTCCCAATTAATAGATGTAATTTTCTCTGTTCCTGTGAAACAATGAATTAAATTCAATCTATAGGTCTGTGCAAACACTCTGACTTTTGATACAGTGTATTAGCCAGATCATCCTCTGGAAATTGTCAAACTCAGTAGTGGTTTAGTTAAATTAAAAAATGAAAAACGGCCTGATCTAGAAGTTAAATGGTTTTATTTTCAATTAGCAGAAAGATAATGATATATGACACTTTGAGCTTTCTAAACCTCTATTTCATCTTCCATTATAAATTAGTTTGTGCTAGAATTTGGAATAGTAACTAAAGTTATCTCAGTTTCATCTTTCACAAGTCCTTTGGTGGGTAGATGAACTTCTTGAGAATCACATGAAAAAATGCTTTTCAAGGGCAAATCAGTAAAAGGTATATGTACACAAAAGTGATGGTAGACAACAGCATTCAGGTAAGTATATGCATTGGACAGGAACTTATGTCAGTGCTCCAACTGAAATATAAGCTGCTTACTTTTGTATGTCTTATTAATAATTAACTATTGGCATGGAAAGAGAGAGCGAGAAACAGAGAGAGAGATGGGGAGAGAAGGAGAGAGATTAAATTCTACTCTTATTCTACCACAAGGACTCTCTTAACTTTAGCAATATATAACCTTTCATTGTCCTTTTTATTTGCATTCTACAAATGTTTTAATAAAACAGTTATCTCTAGTTATTCATTGCATAACCAAACAGTTATTTTTATGTTAAATGTTCCAGCATGTAACATTTTGAATGAGCTGTGCCCTCCCACTGCAAGTTCCTCTCCATTCCTGAGCACTTGTCCCAAATCCTGGCACTCTTGGCAGCCGACAAAGCCTTCTGGACTCACTCTCGGTTAGAGAACTATGTCTTACTCCCTTTCTATATTGTCCTCCATGACCACCACATTCCTATTTACTCCCATCATTTGAATGGCTTCCTGCACCACGGTGCCAGCTCATCCACCCTGCAGTCTCCACTCTCATCCATAGAAGCAGCAAGAACCTCAAGCCTGTTGGGCAATTGCATGGGCTAAGGCTCTGCCAATGCTACCTTCTGAACCCCCATAGCTACCTCACTTGCAGTCCTTGACCACATACCAAATCTGAAGAACCTAGCATAAGGGTTATGAACTTCGTCCTGGAACAAAGTGTCCAGGTAACTTTCCCCATCCCTGATGCATCACGGTGTCCACGGCTTGGTCTACAGCTCCTTAACTCTGAACCCTAGTTCCTCAAGCTGCAGACACTTACTGTAGATGTGTTTGCCTTAGATTACACTGGCATCCATCAGCACCCACATACTGCACCTGTAATACATCACCCGCCCTGCCATCTTGAATGTATTTTAATCAACCAATTAATTATATTTTTACTGATTAAATTTTAATTAATGCCTATAGTCCTGTGTGTTCTTATATTATTATTTAATTTAATATTCTATTTAGCCCAATGGAAATTCCCTAGTTTATATAAGATAAGTAGAAAATACTCACCAAACAATCACCCACCTGCTTCCATGTGATGCCACATTGCAATTTTCCTTTCTGGATTTGGCTCTGATTGGACTGGTTCCAGCTGATGAGTTGGTGCATCTAACAAGGGAGAGCACAGGTTTAGTCACCCAGGTCTGCAGATAGTATGGGGGCATTAGTTGCAGTATCCCTGAGTTTGCAACATGACAGAAAAGTGGAGCTTGGGCTGCAGAGAGGGAAAGTTCTGCAAAGATAGATGGAAAAGAAGAGTGCTCTCCAGAAAAAATCCTTCATGCACAGATTTTTGGACAACAATTCCACCTCACCCAGAAACAATGCTTGAGTTCGCTAAGGTTCACCAAGGAACTGGTTCTAGAACAGTGTCACCTTCTTCAGCATGAACTGGAACCTCACACGAGGGTGAAGCCAGCACTGCCAGTGAACATAAGGATCAACGTGGCATTAAATGCCTATGAGGATCTTAACAGTTAGAGCAAGTGACACATCCAACATCTTGCAGCTGTACTGGCTGTCAATGCATCCAGAAGCCTCTACACGCCAAGAGAGGTGATTACATCATATTCTCTCTAAGTGGGGAGAAGCAGGGGGAACAGGCATGTTGATTTGCCAGGTTAGTGGGATTCCCAACGGTGTAGGGAGTTTCAACTGTATGCATGTTGCTCTGAGGACCCCCATGTCAACAGGATATGATATAAGAAGCACAATTTCATCATTGCTCAGTTGATGTGTGACCACTCACAGGGCATTATGTCGATGAATGCGTGTTTTCATTCTGAGGTAGTCTGCCATTCCCACCATCTTTCCACCTCCAAGAACAACCAGAGGGTTGCTGTTCAGCAACAAAATTTGCCACTTATAATCAGAGCTAACCCCTCTCTTCCCGAAGAGGACAGTGGCAGAACAACAAAAGCCATTAAGTCAACAGGAACAGTGGCGTGGTGAAACAACAGTTCTGTTGCCTGCACCACTCAGGGAGGAGGCTTTCTGTACATGTTGGAGTGTGGCTCCAAGCTCGTGGTGCTCTACTGCATCCTCCACCACATTGCCATCATGAGGTCACAACCATTGCCACCAGGAATCCAGAAATCATCTCAGGAAGAGGGAGGAGGCACCTGGTACACATTCCCTCCAGACAGGCTTTCCAAAAGAACCTGCTCAAACTCTGTTCCCCATAGGACAACATTTCTTTACCACTGTGGCCCCAATATTCCTTGCCATTATATCCATCTGGGACACAATATTAGTGCATCCTCTAGGCCAAGATCCTACAACAACAAAGAGTAACCTTTTCATCATAACATCTTTATCCAAAAATACATCTCCATATAGAACAGAAATGAAGCATTCGCCCTTGTGAAATCCCTTGTTATCTGTCTTGCAGGTTCCTTTGCTGGTGTAGTGCTTTATGTAGTGCTATGCCAGTGGTTGCAGCATGGCTGGTGGAAGGCTACTGACTTTCACTGGGGGCAGATTGCTGATGACCTTGAAGGACAGACTCAAAAAGCTCTAGCCTTGACAGCCCGGCTTTGGACTGAACAACATTGGCACAAATGGCAAAAATCTGGCCTAGTTGAGGCAATTGCAAGCGCACTGGCAGTGGCAGTGGGTGGAACATACATGTCATTATCCTGAGGGAGGATAGCAGGTTCATGTTCCATGGTGCCACATGCACTCAGATGGGACAGTGCCTCAGCAACCTTTGTAATTTGTTGGGACATAGATTGTTGGACTGCTGGGAAAGCCTACAAATCCTTTTGCACACTGAAATCTGAAACCATGATACCAGTAGTCTGAGCCTCCGTGGCAGCAAGCTTGGATCTCATGAGCTTCCACTGTGATGTTGGGTAACTTCCGGCTTGAGCTGCAATGGAAGATGAGACAATGGCCACCAGGCACTGCATCACACCTAAGCCTGCAAGTGCTGTCATAGAATTGACCACCACTTCCACACTAGAAAGAATGCAATTCAAGCTCTGTTTGATGCCCTCTGCCATGTAGTGCAGCCAGACTTTTCCAAGATCCTAAGGGAGCTTGATAGGGTAGATGTTGAGAAGATGTTTCCATGAGTGGGGGAAATCTCGAACGAGGGGACATATTTACAGAATAAGGGGACACTCAGTTAAAATTGAGATGCAAAGGAATTTATTCTCTCAGAGGGTAGTGAATGTCTGGAATTCTCCACCCCAGAGAGTTGTGGAGGCTAGATCACTGAAAGTGTTTAAAGAGGAGGTGGATAGATTTTTGAAATATCAGGAAGTTGAGGGCTATGAGGAGCTGGCGTGAAAGAGGAGTTGAGGCCTGAGCAGCTCAGCCATGATCAAGTTGAATGGTGGGGCAGGCTCGAATGTCCTACTCCTGGTCCTATTTTTTATGCTGTTATGTCCCTTGACAGTGGCAGGAGGGAATATGGAAGGCTTGCTAATACATCAGACATCTCAGTGTGTCCATTCATTAGTATCATCCTATGGACTGGCCTATCAAAGTCCTCATCTGATTCCCCCGCAGTGGAACTTGTCTGCGACCTCACTCTCTGGTGAACTGGCACACAAACTATATTTGTCCCCCAGCCTGGCTGCAAGATGTGGGTCATAACCAACATTCTCTCTAAGCTTTGCGGAGTGCCAGCTTTGTAGTTGGTGTCTACAAATATCTTACCAATTGATGGTACTTTTTGCTCAGAGGTCTGTAGCAGTTCTTAGCAATTCTTCAGGCACTGCTTCCAGGTCATCAGGGCAGACACTGAGTTCATATAAACATATAAACATATGAGTCAGAGCAGGAGTAGGCCACTCAGCACCCCCCCCCCTCCCCCGAGCCTGCTCCGACATTCAATAAGATCATGGCTGATCTGAATGTAACCTCAACCCCACATTCCTGCCTACTCCTAATAACCTTTCACCCCCTTGTTAATCCAGAATCTATCTAGCTCGGCCTTAAAAAATATTCAAATGCCCTGCTCCCACTGTCTTTTGAGGAAAAGATTTCCAAAGGTCACAACATTCTGAGAAAGATTTTCTCGTCATCGCTGTCTTAAATGAGGGACTTCCATTTTTAAACAGTGACCCACTAGTTCTAGGTTGTCCCACAAGAGGAAACTTCCTCTTCACATCAGCGCTGTCAAGACCCCTCAGGATCTTAAAAGTTTCAATTAAGTCACCAGTTACTCCTTTAAATTCCAGTGGATACAATCATAGCCTGTCAAGCCATTCGTCATAAGACAACCCGTCCATTCCTGGTATTAGTCTAGTAAACCTTCTCTGAACTGCTTCTAATGCATTTACATCTTTCTTTAAATAAGGAGGCCAGTACTGTACACAACACTCCAGATGTGGTCTCACCAATGCCCTGTACAACTGAAGCATAACTTCCTTAATTTGGTAATCAATTTTCCCTCAGAATAAATGATAACATTCTATTAGCTTTCCTAATCACCTGCTGTATCTGCACTAACCTTTTGTGATTCATGCACTAGGACACCCAAATCCCTCTGAATTTCAGAGCTCTGCAATCTCTCACCATTTAGACAATAAGGTTCTTTTTTATTCTTCCTGCCAAAATGAACAATTTCACATTTGCCCACATTATACTCCATTTGTCAGACCTTTGCCCATTCACTTAACCTATCTATGTCACTTTGTAGCCTCCTTACATCCTCTTCACAATTTACTTTGCTACCTATCTATGTGTCATTGGCAAATTTAGCAACCATACCTTCGGTCCCTTTATCCAAGTAATTTATACAAATTATAAAATTTTGAGGTCACAGCACTGATCCCTGTGGCACACCACTCAACACATCCTGCCAATCAGAAAAAGACTCATTTATGACAACTCTCTGCTTTCTATTAGTAAGCCAATTTATTATTCATGCCAATATGTTACCCCCTACACCATGACCTTTATTTTCTGCAATAACCTTTGATGTGGCACTTTATCAAATGCCTTCTGGAAATCTAAGTACAGGAGATCCACTGGTTCCCCTTTATCCACAACACATGTGACTCTTTCAAAGAACTCCAATAAATTGGTTAAACATGGACCTGAATCTTCTGGTCGGCGTGCGGGGATGGGCCCCACTCGCTGATGTGTAAAATGACACTCGGTGATGTCAGCCATGCGTCCTGATGTCACTGTGCATCATCCCAATCTTCAGTTTGGTGGGCGCACACCAGAGTCGGCTGCGTGCCCGCCGAACTGTCAAAGGCCTATTAAGGCCATTTAATGACAAATTAAAAGAATTAACAGAGCTGCCCGTCCAACCTTAAGGCTGGCAAGCAGGCAAAGAGCCCAGGCAGCCTTGGCATTTATCATGAAACCTCATCCATGGGCATTATAAATCAAATAAAATTCTTTATTAAAATTCATTGACATGTCCCAGCCCATGCGACACTGTCACAAGAGGGGGCATGTCTGAATAATTTTTTTTCATTCCTTTCTTGAAGTTTCCATAATGAAAATAATCTCCTTGAGCCAGCTCTGTGTTTCAGGGAGATTTCTGCGCTCTTTTGCGCACATGTGCGAAAGATGCAGGCCCTGACTCACCCTTTTCTCCCTGCCTGCGCAGGTAGTGCTCGGCACTTCCGGGTGCGTGTCACGCTGGGTGGGCCTTAATTGGCCCACCCATGTAAAATGTCAGTGCGCAGCTGATCGTGTGCCCGCCCTGCCCTCACGACGGGGAGAAAATTCTCCCCATGATTTCCCTTTTACAAAACCATGTTGACTCTACCTGACTGCCTTGAATTTTTCTAAGTGTCCTGCTATAAAGTCTTGAATAATAACTTCTGCCATTTTCCCTATGACTGATGTTAGGCTAACTGGCCTGTAGTTTCTTGCTTTCACTTTTTGAGTAAAGGAGTTACATTTGCTATTCTCCAATCTAATGGAACTTTTCCCAAATCTAGGGAATTTTGGAAAATTAAAACCAAAGCATCACCTATCTCACTAGCCACGTCTTTCAAGGCTTTAGGGTGAAGTCCATCTGGTCCTGGGGATTTGTCAGGCCGCAGCCACAACAATTTCCTTAATACCAATTCTCTGGTGAGTGTAATTTTCCAGAATTCTTCCCTCCCTTCCATTTCCTGATTTACGTCTATTTCCACGATGTTACTAATGTCCTTTGTCGTGAAGCCTGAAGTAAAATACCTGTTTAATTCATCCACCCTCACCCTGTTTTCCTCTATCAATTCCCCAGACTTAATTTATATAGGACCAACACTAACTTTGTTAACTCTTTTCTTATTTAAATATCTATAGAAACTATCCATCTTTATATTACTAGCTAACTTTCTCTCATACTCTATTTTTCCCTCCCTATTAATCTTTTTTTCATCCTTTGTAGTTCTTTATATTCTTTCCAATCTTCTGATCTGCCACCCGCCTTTGGGTAATTATATGCTTTCTCTTTAAGTTTGATACTGTCTTTAACCTTTGCAGTTAACCACGGATTGTTGGCCCTCCCCTTGGAATTTTTATTTCTCATTGGAATGTATCATCTTCCTGGCTACTGCCCCCAATCCCTTTGGAGGGCATTCCTTGAGGGACCTCCTTACCCTCTGCAGAAACATGGCATCTCTCCTCCTGTTGATCTCCATGACAAAGGCCTTCAGTACCACATCTGTGATCTGTGACTTGTGGACCCCTCCTTCTGCTCCATTTCCCTTTTCAACTGTAGCACTGGTTGTCTGCAGCAGCCTCCTTTCATTCAGTGCAGCTCCCCTTTAAGATAGACAGACTGCCTTGAAGAGCTGGAGGCTTGTTGGAACACATATTTAATCTTGCACTCTTTTAGGCCCTCCGCTGTGTATGGGGCCAGTCGTGCATTTGGCTGCCTGCTGAAATTATTCAAATGATGTGGCAGCATAACATTTGCAAGTATCAACAGGAGTGAGCACATCGTAACCCCCATTCCCAAAAACAGATGTGAACAAATCTTTAGCCCTTTATGTTTTTCTCGATATTTTTTCTTGTCATTTGAAGCATTGACATAGTGGATACGCACACTGATTTTTTTTTTATAGTTGAAATTTGGATTAAGGCAATATAAATTCTCTTTTACACATTTAAAAGCATAATATCAAACAAAAGTGATGTATTGAACTGTACAATTTTACTCCGTCAAATGCCATTGTCTCTAATATAAACTGTCTTATTCACTGGTTTTAACAAAGAAACAGTATTTTTAAAAAAGAAAAAAACAGCATTTTAAACTTGCTGTTATTAATTTTTCTTATGGCTCTCAAAAGAAACAACTAATACAAAGAAGCTATTGTGTGGTTTGAGTGAATGTCAGCAACAAAACTGCAAATTAGGAAACAAATCACATTCCTAAAAAAAATTGGAGAGTGAATCAATTATTTTTGATTGGCTTCTTAATTCGGTTTTTGAATGTCAATTCTCATTGAAAAACTAAAATGGCAGACAATTTGATGGCTCCAATCTCTTAACATCTGACAAGCTCCCTACCTTAATGTTTCCCTGGAGCAGTTTAAATATATTTTAAATAGAATTTAAATCATCTGCCCTGGTTAATGAGGGATCCATACTCTTAAAGCCCGATTAGATGCTGCACAATATCCTGAGCAGTGAAGCAAAAAGCCCATAAAACTACCCGTACAGTCACCAATATATAAAGTGCTTCCAAAATACCAGTTAAGGGAAGTTTCTATAAAGACAAATAAAAGTATGGATAAATAAAAAAAGTTATATTCTTAACATGTAAACAATTAATAATGTTCTCAAACCATATATAATTAAAATGATGTTCCTATCAAACTAACTTAATTTTTATCCTTTGCCCAAATAATTATGAATGGGGTTAATTATGTGTAACAACATTGTAACTATATTTCTGATCATTTCTCTTTCAAAATTATGCAGGCAATTTCACGGATTTACAAATTAACTGCAGATAGCGACAAAAAGAATTCTCATGCCGTTCTGCTAGAAAAATGTAAATCAACAACAACTTATATTTATATGGCACCTTTAATGTAATGAGACCTCCCAAGGCATTTTACAGGAGCTTTATAAAACCTAGTATGACACCAAGCCACGTAAGGAGATGTTAGGTCAGATGACTAAAAACTTGATTAAAGAGGTATGTTTTAAGAAGTGTCTTAAAAGAGGAAAGTAAAATAGAGAGGAGGAGGGGTGTAGTGCAGGCATTCCAGTGTTTGGGGCCTAGGCAATTGAAGGCATGGCCATCAGTCATGGAGCAATTCAAATTGAGATGCACAAGATGCCAGAATTAGAGAAGCACTGAGATCTCAGAGGGTTGTGGGGTTGGAAGAGATTACAGGCATATGGAGGGTGCCAAGGATCGATCCTTGGGAGATAGCTGAGGTAATGATGTGGGATCAGTAAAGGAAGTGGGAATAGGAGTGAGGGTCTCATAGACCTGATGAGCTCAAAGAGGGCATGAGGGGAATAGGAGATAAGCTAGAGAAATATGTGAGTTTAGGGTTAGGGAAGCAGGGAGCATTAGTGACATAATGATGATCAGATTGTCTTGATCTTAGTGGCAAAGAAGGCTACGAGTCTCTGCTGCTTGTTGGAGGTGTGGGTAGAGAGGACAAGGACGAGCGGTTTAAGAAGATGGTTTGCAGTAGAGAAAAGCAGCCGAAGTTTATCACTGCATTCCAGAATAATCATGGAATAGTGAGCAGTTTAGCAGACAAGAACAGTAAGCAATAGCGTTTTAAGTGGCCCAGCTAGATCTTGCAGTAAATGTCTAAACCAGTTGTGTGCCATATACTTTCAAGTCTGCATGCTTTGGACTTAAGGGAGCAGAGATGTGGACTACCCTGGGGGAGCTACAAGGGTGAGAGAGAGTAATAGTTTTAATGGGGACCATCAAAGGTGCAGGTGAAGGTGTGGTTAAGTAAATTATTAGCTGCAGAAACGTTGTGGTGAACAGGTGTCCAAAGGGCATGATAGTTGGGATTTTGAAAGTACGGTTGTAAGTGAACTGGGGTCTAGATCTTTCTAGGGACCGTTAGAGAAGGAGGTGGGTTGGGACGTGGAAGGCGGATATGGGTAGTGAGTGATACATTGAAGTGATCAGAGTTGGCCTTATCTGTAATTGATATGATAGGACTTGTAAGCCCTTGGGAGATGGCAAGGTCAAGAGGGCGACTGTGAACTATAGATTGGAGAGTTGACATGGAAGGAGAGATTTAGGGAGGATAAGAGAGCAGTGAACTCAAGGGACACAGAACATTAATGAGTTGAAATGAAAACAAAATTGCAAATTACAAAGCTACAAATATTGAACAAATTTTCTGACCTGAATTCATTCAGAATCAGATCAGAAATCCTCTCATTCTCAAGAGTAAGCTAACAGTATTTTGAATAAGCAGGTGGCAGATAGAATAATTTGAAAAAGAGCACATGACAGAATTTGTTAATAGGTATGGCATATAACTGTAAATTAAAGTCTTCTGTTGCAGGAAAGGTTAATTTAATGCATGTGGGTTCATTTTCCCTTTCATTTACACAATATATAATCTCTGTTCATGGGAACCTGTTTCTCTTAAAAGTGCCAACTGGTTGTGAACTTTATTCTTTTTGATTCATGTCTCCACAATTAATCATCTTTTAATGGTTCACATTATCAAAGTAAAAGCCTGAGAGTGTATTAAATGCTGATTTATCAGACAAATTATCTGACAGGATATTTCAGAATGCTGTATATGCCTGTGATTTTACGACAAATTGTCCAACATAATAAATTCTTCCCTCAGCTTTCAAAAAAAGTGCATTGAAGCAGATTTTTTGCATTTGTTTAAAAACAAATAGTTTTCAAGTATTATTGTATAAGTTACCTACAATAGAAAGTGGGCCTAGTAATTAGCACATTGAAATAAACAGTCCCTGATCATGAAAAGGATTCTGCTGGCAAGTACATACTGATAAATTTTATTACAAAGCCTTTTATCACATAGACGTTAACTGTAATATGTGGCTATATTTTCAAATGAATAGAGAAAAAGTTTACAATTCATGGGGCAGAATTTTGCCCTTGATGGGCGGGCGGACAGCCGATCGCTGCCGCCGAAATGGGCCCCACCGCCATTTTAAGTGGACGGGCCAATTAAGGCCCGCCCAGCGGGTTGCCCAATGGGAAGCGCTATGCGACTATCAGAATGCGCTCTTTCACGCATGCGCACAAAAGAGCGCACATCTCCCTGTGACTAAGTGCTGTCTCAGGGAGATCACTGACAGTGTTTTAAATATCAAAAATAGAACAATAAAAAAATTATTAATATGTGCCCCTCATGTGACAATGTCACGCGAGATGGGAAATGATAATAAATGTGACTAAAACTTTATTAAACTTTTTAAAAGCAGACATGAAACCTCATCCTGCCAGTGGATGAGGTTTCATGTTTTTTCAGAAGCCCGCTGGGGCTCCTGGCCTGCCCACCAGCCTTAAGGTTGGACAGGCAGGGCCTTTAATTGCCTTAATGATCCTGTCAATGGCCTCAATTGGCTATTGGCAGGTCGGTGGGCAGACAGCTGATTGTGCTGTCCACCCGCCTTCCTGAATATTTAAATGGGGCGGGATGACATTGGGGGTTCCCCCTGACATCATCCTGTGTCATTTTCACGTCGGCAAGCGGGCTCTGCCCCCAACTCACCGACGGAAAAATTCAGGCCATGGAATCATATAATATTACAATACAGAAGCATGTTATTCAGTCCTTCAAGTTTGCATTAGTGTTTATCCCCATGAGTTGCCTAGTCTAATCTCAATCTCCAGCTCACTTCACGTAACCTTTAGTTTTCAACATTGTAGAAAAAATACAGGGTCAGAATTTGGTTGTGCCCTTTTTGAGGTTTGGGGATTGTGGTTTGTGATTAGCACATGAAAATGACACAGGATGACATCGGGGGGGAATCCCCGACGTCATCCCACCCCATTTAAACCTTCAGGAAGGCGGGGGCAGCACGATCAGCTGTCCACCCGCCGACCTGTCAATGGCCATTAATTAAAACAATTAAAGGACCTGCCCGTCCAACCTTAAGGTTGGTGGGCAGGCCAGGAGCCCCGGCAGGCTTCTGAAAAATCATGAAACCTCATCCACTGGAGGGATGAGGTTTCATGTCAGTTTTTAAAATGTTTATTAAAATTTTTGTGCAATTTATTAACATGTTCCATCTCACGTGTCACATGAGGGGGGACATATTAATGATTTTTTAATTTTTCTATTTTTAATGTTTGAAAACCTTTCAACGATTTCCCTGAGGCAGCACTTAGTCTTGGGGGATATGTGCTCTTTTGTGCGCATGCACAATAAAGCACACTCTGGCATTTGGGGAATCCCTCCCCCGCCCGCACAGGAAGCGCTTCCCACGGGCACCACCTGGGCAAGCCTTAATTTGCCCGCCCTCTTAAAATGATGGCCCCACTCCCACTATGATGGAACCCTACATTTCCACCCCATGCTTTTGAAGGGAGCCAGGAAGCCCTCGCTGAATACAATTTGAGGGGAGAGGGAGCAGGTGGCCAGGGAGGTTAATTTCCACAATCTGGCCTGGCAGCAATACTGGAGGAGCTCAATGACCTCATGTGGGTGAACCAGTTTGTGATTGGGATCCTTCCTTCACTTTAACTTGAAAAAAAATCCCCATCTACAACGAAGCCCACGTGTGAAATTTCACTTTGAAGCCAAGACAATGGAAAACTCCAATGAACATCAACATACCCCAAACTGGCTCAATGACAGCAAATCCTGGCCAGAATAGACCATGACAAACATCTTTTGAAACATCGGCACAAATCATTTCTTTCCCTTCACCCGTCCTCCTCCATTTGTCTGACACTCAGTACTTAGAAGTTGGAGGGAGTAGGGATGGGGGAGAAGGGAAAAAGAATCTTTTATGTTCAAATGGTTAAACAGCTGCTCAGTATCAAACAACATCAGCCAGGCTGCCTGGTGCAATTTGCATTTGGTGTGACCAGATCACACCAGCCTCATCTCCGGCTGCTGCTCCTTCACTCGCTCTTCCCATTGACCATGATACGTTGAATAAGCATTTTTAAATTATTCCAAAGACCCTAGTTTGAGAAACACAATCATTTGTTGCTCAAATGTGATGCCACTTACTGGACATGCAAAGCTATCTCCCAGGTGTCCCTCTATATTAAACTAAAATGTCAAATTGGTCAAGTTGACAGAATGACACTTAACCAGGAATGTGTTAAGAAACTCTTTGAAGGAATAATGTTGCTGAAGTGATCCTTTTACATCCCAGACAATTTTGCATATTCTTGTAGCCTGCAGAAGCAGAGAGCACAAACAGCCTTGTGTATCCTTGTGACCTGTAAGAAAGAATCCAAAAAATAACAATGGCGAATTTGCCTGCTTCTTGTCAAAGCTCATCTGAAAGTAAGGGTAAAAGTGCACTGTAAATGTGGTGGAAGTTACAAATAAAATTCCACACAGGGAACATAAAATAAAGCAAGGTAGCAAATGGAAACTTAGGTGATTTGCAATCAATATTCAGAGACACTTTAAAAGAAACTTTTAATGTTTTACATGTGTGCAATTCTAGACAGACTATGATATTATTTCTAACACCATGAAAACAATGTCCATGAATTTTTAAAAAAGTATACTTATACAGTGAGGATTACTTTTCTATGCCAAGGTCAACTTTGTGATTAAGGTTACATAAAATGTTTCTTAATTCCACCATTTGAAATCTTAACTTCATTTTACATCATAGAGGAAAGCTCTATCATTCTTCCAAGTCTACAGGATATCCCAAATGATTTCACAGCAATGGATTATCTTAATAAGTGTAGTCACTGTTGATTTACAGGCAATTGTTGTAATGAATTCATGTGCACTAAGTTTCCACAAACAGCAACTGAGTTAAGTGACCAGTGAATCCAGTTTGGTGGTGATGATTGATGGATGAATCACAGGAAAGTGATTCTACACAATGAAAAATAAATGATCAATGACTGAATCCATTGAATGCTTGTTGCACATTAAAATCCCTCAAAATGTTTGGAAATAGACTCAGGAGGACTTTTCTAACCAAGAACAGGTAATGCATTTATTTAGCCAGTTGCCTGAATGTTGCAATATAGTATCAATATGAGCCATATTTTTTGTATTTGATTTAAACGTTTTGTTTTTCCAAGGAGTTTTTATGCAACTCAGTTCAGTTCACCTATAGAGCATTCATATAATACTATATAATAGTTATATTTAGCTCTCTGGAGGCAAGTGATAACTGCCACAGAAAATGTTAATGACCATTTTCCCACTTATTGCTAAATCTTCCTTTTTTTTAGGCAGACCCTCAGGATCAAAAATATCTTGCTTCTACTTTGGTTCACTGAGTTCTGAGGCGGTTGTTAAGTCCAGTGCATGATGTGCAGGCTCTACCACATGTGGGGCAGGTGGTGCTTGGAGGGTCAGTTAAATGAGTTGTTTGAAAGTTTGTGCACGCTCCCAGACACTTCAACTTTGCTTGTGTGTTCCCAACAAATTGTCTCAATGTGTGGGGTGCCTTTCAGACTAAAGCTTCTCCACTTTTGGGAGTCAGAAGCCATGGACTCTCATGAGTTAGCAGGGATGTTTGATCTCTTCAGGGCATCTTTGATAACATCCATAAAGGCTAGAATTTTGACATTGGTGAGCGGGGGCAGGCCCGACATGCCGACACGTAAAATGACACGTGTTGATGTCAGGTCTGCATCCTGACGTCCCCATGTGCCATCGCGATATTTCGGTGGGTGGGCGCTATGAGCTCCGATGCGCACCCACCATTAATTAACGAGCCACTTAAGGCCCTTGAGGCATTAATACGCTGAGATTTTTCAGAGCCCGTGCGATCTTCAGTGAGTCGCAAGGGTGCAATGGGCAGGCAGGTAGGCTGCATGTTTAAAAACCTCATCCCTGGGCTGGATAAGAGGGGTGAATGGGCTCACAAGTGCTATTTGTTAGTCATTTGCTTTTTAAACTTACTGCTACTTGCTTGTCTGAACAGGAGAACTTCAATTCTTTTCAGAGCTGCTTTTACAGGAATTACAGGCTTCAGGTCAGGATTCTGGGGTAAACGACATTCTTGGAGCCTTTCTGGTTTCAGGAAGCCTTCTCTTACCCTAGGAATGGGGATTGTGCTTTCCACTGGAGGCACCTCCTCTGAGGAGGAAGAGAGGGCCAGAAGGGGATGGAGGCTAGGAGTCCATGTTCAGCCTCCAGGGGAGCCACCTTTGGGAGGACAGGCACAGGCACAAGGGGCGCAGGGCCAACGGGAAGTGCAAGGAGGAAGGGGCCAAGAAGGACATCACTATACTGCTGCCAGGTTTTACAGGCAGTAAAGCAACTACATCAATATGTCTGAGGTGCTGTGCCCTCAAAGGAGGCAGTGACCTCCATTTAGGCCCTGAGATCAGCTCCAACTGTGTGGGTGGACACCCCAGGCCAGCAGTGTTGAAGGTCATTGCTGCCCTCAACTTCTATGCTTCCAGTTCTTTTCAGGGGTCAGCGGGGTGATCTTTGCGGAGTCTCCCAGTTAGTTGTCCATACTTGTGTCAAGCTGGTGGCAGAAGCTCTGTTTAGGTGTGCATTGACTTTCATTCAGCATGACTGGGGTAAGGCCAGCCAGGGGGAGTGAGCCAGAGGCTTCGCAGCCATTGCTGGCTTCCCCCGTGTCCAAGGTGCTATAGACTGTATACATGTGGCCATCAAGGCGCCAGCAGGTGAGCCCGGTGCCTTCGTCAACAGGAAGGGCTCCACTCCATGAACGTGCAGATAGGATGCTGATTCTACAAATCTGTGCAAGGTACCCAGGCAGCTCCTATGATGCTTACATCCTGAGACACTCCCAGGTGCCAGGGCTCTTCAGTGGTCCAGCTCAGCTGGATGGTTGGCTGCTGGGTGACAAGGGCTATCCCCTCAAAAGGTGGCTCATGACGCCTCCCCACCATCCAAGAACAGAGGCTGAGCAGCGGTATAACAGGAGCCACGCCTCCACAAGGCTGTGGTAGAGAGAACCATCAGTCTTCTCAATTTGCGCTTCCGATGCCTGAGCCACTTAGGTGACGCACTCCAGTACCCCCAGATCATGTGTCACTGATAGTGGTTGCATGCTGTGCTCTCCACAATCTGGTGCTGAAAAGGGGGGACACAGTGGAGGAAGAAGTTGTAGACACAGATGCTCTGGCTGCACATGATGAGTCCAGTAGTGAGTCCGTGGACGAGCATGCTCAGGAGAATGCTGAGGGGGTAGGCGCTGACCCGGGAAACCTCCAGGGAGGCAGGGACACCCAGGAGGCTTTGATCCAACGATCCTTCAGCTAGCACACCACAGATGGACCTCCCACACATGCCACAGCTGCAGGCTCCATTCTCGATAGCTGAGAGCAACATCTGCCTGGTTAAGAAGATTAACTAAGGGCCTTATCAATAAAGCTCAATGACAAAAAAGTCACTCATAACATCATGGGTTCCTGTACACCTGCAGAAGTAATGAAGCACCCTGAATCTTGTTCAGACCTAAAGCTTCTAATGATTTCATAAAACAAAACAGAAATGAAAGTTCATTTAGAGGTGTTGAGCTGCACACTGACTAATAAGCAAGTAATACCGGGGCAACAGAAAACCACCAGTGAGAAGCCCGTGGTGTGCCTTATGCTTACGTTTTTTGGCACTACATCTAGGTTCTTCCCCCTTGCTGGCACTGGCATTGGAGGCAGCCTGCTCACTCTGCTGTCCTGTTGGCCTTTTATGACCTTGGCAGTTGTCCTCTGGCCCATGGAGCCTGTGATGGCCCCGCCTGGGAGGGAGCAGCCAGTTCCACAGCTGGCAACTCCCCAGTCACCACAGCCTCCTTGGATGCCATGGTCACTGGCAGAGGGGCAGAGGAGCTACTGCCCTCATCCAGAGTGCCCTGAGCGGAACCCTCAGACGACAGGCAGCTCATGTGCCAACGTGAGGTCGTTTCAGACCTCCTTGCTCACCATTGATGGCCGGGCACCTAGCTGGGATATCGGATGCCCAATCCATCTCCCACACTGACACTAACCAGCTGAGGTCAATGCTGCTGTGAGGGCTTGCAGGTCCGAGCGCATTCTCAGGAAGCCCTAATTGTTCTCCTGGAGGAGCCTCTCCATGGAGGAAGCATTGCGCTTGAACTTGAGGGTCAATGCATTGCTGATGCTCCGCATGGACCCCTCCATCACTGAGACCATGGCATGCATCCCCTCGTGTTTTTCTGCCAGATCCTCCCACACACCCTGCTGGACTTCCAGCATTTGCTGCTTCAGGGGTGTCTTCAAAGACACATCATCAGCCACCGACTGAGCATTTTCCAGGTTCCCTGCAATCCTCCGCCTGCCGGCACCCTGGGTACTCTCTGTCTCCACCACTGTGCCCCAAGACACGAGCTGATGATCTTATGCCCACCAAGGTGCTGGTATCTGTGCCGGTGACTGCCTGGTGTCCAGGCGTGCTCCAGTGGGGCTGAAAGGAAGAACAAGGACATTTAATTAGCTGAAGTCGCTACACTGTTCGTGTGCATGGCTGGCCCCTGGATCAGGATGTGCTCCTCCTTCCTTAATCAATGGGAAAACCATGTTGGATGCTGAATTCAATAAACAGTCAACAGTGGAATGTTTGCACTGACAGACATTGTGCTCTCAGTGCATGACACTCTTACCTCCCACTGACATCCCAACCTCACAGCTGCTGGTAGACCTGGGCGCTTGGTGCCTCTCCAGCTCAAGAGCCTCTTGCTCGTATTTGGTGAGAATGAGCAATTGTGTCTGCTCTCCGCCAGTCCGCATCCGCTCAGCATTAGTGTGGGCTGTCTTCTCCTGAAAGGAGAGAGGAGCATTAATTAGTCCACCATGTACCTGCATTGCCATTACAGCCCTGCCACCCCAACCTGAGTGAAACATTGCAGGGCTCATCTGATTCGTGACCCTGGAGCAGCCGTACACTCAGCTGAACCCCTTGCCCAGATGCTGCCTCCATCAAATTTGTCACTTACACTCTATCACCTTCCAAAGAAAGGAAGCACTACCACCTAGGAGGACAAGGGTAGCAGATTGATGGCTTCCCCAGCACTTGGAAGTTCCCCTCCCAGTCACTCAGCACTCTGACTTTGGAATGTTTTGGAGTTCCAGCACTGCGACTAGGTACAGAACTTTGAGGTCGCCCCCAAAACAGTACTGTGGGTCTAAGTGCACCACATGCAGCGGATACAGAAGGCAGCTCAGCACCACCCACTCAGGGTCAACTTGGCATGGGCAATAAATGCTGCCCCACCCAGCGAAAGCCACATGCCATGAATGATTCAATGCAGTAGCTACATTCAGAATTGGTGGGGGGTGGTGGTGCAAGGGGGGGAAACCCACCTGGTGTGTTAAGTGACTCATGCCAGCATGGTACTCACCCTTCCCGATTGCAAGAGGTCATTGAACCACTTGCGGCACTGAACCCAGGTGCATCGCACCACATCGAATGCGCTGAACATTTCTGCCATCTCCTCCCAGGCACATTTCGCCATGTTGGGGGGCCTCCTCCTCCCGTTCTTTGCCACGATGATTTTGCGCCATGCCGCCACCTCCCTGAGGAGGGCAGGGAGGCATTCATCTGAGAATCTAGGGGCACAATGCCACGCCGGCCTGCTCTCCTGCCTGGCCTGATCTCCGAGAGCGCTATCGCTAACCCTTCTGTGCGCCATTATTGCCAGACTTTGGAAGGCTGCCTGCATGGTTTTTAAACAGGCTGCTGGGTCGCCATTGGACCCGGCGGTCATTGGAGTCCCGCTGCCACCTGACCCCCTCCTGCTGTTCTCTGGAGCCGCGATTCACACTGGGTAGGCCTTAACTGGCCCACCCGCATAGAATGGAGGTGCGGTGCCGATCGCGGGTGGTGATCGGCTCTGCGCCCGTCCACACCTGCTCCCGCACAGCCAGCCTGACATGCTGAAAATTCTCCCCAAAGTGTTTCTGGTGTCCTCCTGGGAATCTCCTGTCACAACCTAGTTCTGAGTAGAACAATTGTTCAGGAGTCTGGCATTGGGCATATGAACGAAATGCATGACATCGAACTTCCAGTGGCTTGCTATTTTAATTCTCCATCTTGCTGTCACATTGATAGGAAGGCGGCGGAGTAGTGGTATTGTTGATGGACCACTTATCCAGAGACCCAGGATAAAGGATCTGAGTTCAAATTCCACTATGGCAGATGGCAAAATTTGAATTCAATAAAACTCTGGAATTAAAAGTCTAATGATGATCATGAAACCATTGTCGATTGTTGTAAAAACCCAGTTGGTTCACCAATATCCTTTAGGGAAAGAAATCTGCCATCCTTACCTGGTCTGGCCTCCATGTGACTCCAGACCCACAGCAATGTGATTGGCTCTTAACTGCCCGGAACCTACACCACATGGACTGGAGCGGTTCAAGAAGGGAGCCCACCACCACCTTCTCAAGAGCAATTAAGGATGGGCAATAAATGCTGGAATAGCCAGCAACACCCACATCCCGTGAATGAATTTTAAGAAAATCTCCATCCTTGGCCTGCTTTGTTTTTCCAATGAAGCTCAAAGCAAGCTCATGGAACAGCATCTTATTTTTTGATTAGGCACTTTAAAGCCTTCTAGACTCAACACTGAGTTCAACTATTTCAGACCATAAACTCATAATGGTTTTGCTTTATTTTTATGTGCTAGTCTTAACCTTGTTAACCTGGTCTTAACCGTGCTGGCGGGCTATGGTTTGAAATAAAACCATATCCGAAGCTGCACTGGGAGGCCAGACCCCTGGGGAAAATGTAGACCGCAAGTACCGCAAGTAACTAAGTTGTTGGAGCCGCGCGAGCTAATTGCGCAGAGATAGACGGAATAGAAGAATAGAACGCCATCAGCAAAACAGGAAAGTGCTACAGAACTCGACTGGGGAGCCGCAGACTCCATCACAAGGTTCATAGTGAAACCACGGTCAAAATTATTAAGAAAATGCAGAAGGATGGATGGAATCCACAGGGAATCCCCGCAGAGCAAAAACAATGGTGGGTAGAGCAGGAGAAGTATAAGAAAAAGAAAGGGGTGATGGCCATTGTTACCTTGTATTTACAATTGTGTAGATGGATTAATACCAAGGTCCAGTAGATTAGAGAGGGAGAGACAGATCCAGGAAAAATCAGACCATAAACTCATTTTGGTTTTGCTTTTCTTTCATGTGATGGCCTTAATATTGTTTGTCATGTATTTGCTTTTTAGCACAACTGTTCATTCTGCCATTCACATCAACTCTGGACAATGCTTTTGTTTCTTCACTTTAACCATTGCCACTCCCTTTGCACCAAAAAGTGTTTTGTCAGTTAATCTCTCCAGCCCTCCAACCTATCACAGACCCCCTTTTGTTCTTCCTCCCCCTCTATTCTTTCACTTGATCAAAGCTTTTACATTTCTATCTTCCTTCAGTTCTGAAGAAAGATCATTGACCTGAAGTGTTAACTCTGTTCCTCACTCCACAGATGCTGCCAGACCGGCTGAATATTTCCAGCATTTTTGGTTTTTGTATACAAGTGACATGTGGAGGTATTTTTGAGCCTTTATGTCTCAATGCTGGGCCTGTTGGCTTGGGAGAGGATGCAGCAGCGGGATCACCTTTCTTGCCAATGGATTTGGAGGATTTTTCAAAGGCAGCGCTAGTGGCTCTGACGTTGCTGAGTGAGATGACATCATAAATTAAGTCAAATTTGCATTGATATAAATGAAACCAGGCAGGTTTTCGAAAAGAAAATATAATTTTCCTGCCGGGGGAATCTTGCTGCACTTGTGATGTCACTATACACTGTGGCACAAGGAATTCATTTCAATTGATTTAAAGAATTCTCATACAATGCTTCTGTTGAAGAGCGAAACATGAAAATAGTTGTGGATTACAGGAGATGAACTATCTCTTTACTTTGTATAGAGCTGACCTCTTTTCGTTCCAAGGCCTATCCAGCGTGAATCGCGGCTCCAGAGAACAGCAGGAGGGTCAGGCGGCAGCAGGACTCCAATGACCACCGGGTCCAATGGCGGCCCAGCAGCCTGTTTAAAAACCATGCAGACAGCCTTCCAAAGGCTGGCAATGATGGCGCACAGAAGGGTTAGCGATAGCGCTCTCGGAGATCAGGCCAGACAGGAGAGCAGGCTGGCGTGGCATTGTGCCCCTAGATTCTCGGATGAATGCCTCACTGCCCTCCTCAGGGAGGTGGCGGCATGGCGCAAAATCATCATGCCAAGGGACGGGAGGAGGTGGCTCCCCAACATGGTGAAATGTGCCTGGGAGGAGATGGCAGAAAAGGTTAGTGCACTCAATGTGGTGCGATGCACCTGGGTTCAGTGCCGCAAGTGGTTCAATGACCTCTTGCAATCGGGAAGGGTGAGTACCGTGCTGGCATGAGTCACTTATCACACCAGGTGGGTTCCCCCCCTTGCACCACCACCCCCCACCAATTCTGAATGTAGTTACTGCATTGAATCATTCATGGCATGTGGCTTTCGCTGGGTGGGCCAGCATTTATTGCTCATGCCTAGTTGACCCTGAGTGGGTGGTGCTGAGCTGCCTTCTGTATCCGCTGCATGTGGTGCACTTAGACCCACAGTACTGTTTTGGGGGCGACCTCAAAGATCTGTACCTAGTCGCAGTGCGGGAACCCCAAAACATTTCAAAGTCAGAGTGGGCAACATGGCAGCTAGGGTGGGAAACTGCCACCGGGTGTGGCACGGAGATCAGGGAGGTTACTGCGAAGTGAGACATGGTCCTACTGCTAGAAAAATTAAAATAAATGCTGGAAACAGCTCACCAGTAATCCAGAAGTTAAAGTGTAACTGTTGCGGGGGAAATCATGCACCCAAAGCCTGCAGATTTAAAGGGGAAGAATGCCACTACTGCAACAAAAAAGGGCATGTTGTTAAACAGTGCAGAACTAGATCAAGGCTGCCATTCAGACAGCAGGTCAAATTAACTGAAGTGCTCAATATAGATGAGTCAGAAGCTACTGAAGCTGATTCTTATTCCCTACATAATCTGAACCAATCACTGTTACACTTCAATTAAATGGAAAGCCTCTGCTTATGGAGGTTGACACAGCAGCATCGACCACAGTGATGGGAAAACACATCTTTAAATACCTCAATGAAGGTACCCAACCATTGAGTTTGGAGAAAACCGCTGCTCAGTTAAAAACACATACAGGAGAAGCAATACGAGTGAAAGGCATCACCTCTGAACCTGTATCATACAGGCAACAGACAGCCCAGCTGCCAATAATTGTTGTAACTGGAGAAGGACCTAGCCTGCTGGACTGTGATTGGTTGAAAGAAATCAAACTAAATTAGTCAGAAATGTTTCAGGTCAGGACAGGAAGAATTCCAGAGTAGCTGAAAAAATATGACAGAGTATTCCAAGATGAGTTGGGGAAAATCAAAGGTCTACAAGCTAAGACAAATGTGGACCCTGAAGCAACACCCTGGTTTTTTAAGGCAAGACCTGTGCCTTACACTCTAAAAGGAAAGGTAGATGCGGAAATATGTCATTTGGAGAAGTTAGGAATAATACAGCCAGTCCAATTTTCAAAATAGGCAGCACCCATAGTCCCTGTGCTGAAACCAGACCAAACCATTCACATCTGCAGAAATTATGGGCAGAATTCTCCACCCGTTGGGGGGGTTGTGCAGGGGCAGGCAGGAGCGAGCGTAAACCTATTCAGCACCCCCGACCAGGTCTGTTCTGCCATTTTATATAGGCAGGCCAATTAAGGCCCGCACAGCGTGACGCGCGCCCGGAAGCGCTGAGTGCTCCCTGTGCGGGTGGGGAGGGATTCCCTGAGTTGGGGCCTGCGCTCTTTCGCGCATTCATGCGAAAGAGTGCAGAAATCTCCCTGAGGCACAGAGGTTTAAACATTTAAATAAAGAAATTAAAAACTTTTAAAACATGTCCCCTCATGTGACAGTGTTACATGAGCTGGGACACGTCAATGCATTTGTAAAAAATAAAAATTATTGAATTTTTAAATATTTCATGAAACCTCATCCCACCCGTGGATGAGGTTCCACGAAAAATGTGAAGGCCACCTGGGCTCTTTGCCTGCCCACCAACCTTAAGGTTGGACAGGCAGCTCATTTTATTAATTCAATTGTTTTTAACAGGCCTTAATAGGCCTTTGACAGTTTGGCGGGTGCGCATCATTTTACGCGTCGGCGAGCTGGCCCCACCCCCACTCGCTGACCCAAAAATTCATCCCTATAAATTAACTGTGCACAAGGCTGTGAAATTTGATATATACCCCATCTCAACGTTTGAAGATCTGTATGCTAAACTTGCAGGATGAAGATCCTACACTAAATTGGACATGAGACATGCGTATCAACAGCTAGAGCTGGACAATACATCAAGGAGTTATGTCACCATAAACACGCATAAGGGCCTCTACCAATATAACCCACCCCCCCAACAATTCAAATTCCCATCAACCATCAGACCTCCCAGTGACCATCTGCACCCCCACAACAACCCGAACTTGACCATCTTGACCACCCCTACCCCCTGACCACCCTACCCCCTCACACACTTACTTTACATACTCTCCTTCTCCCTGCTTCTCATAGTGTCTGGATTTTTAAACTTAGCTGCTTTACGGTGTGGCTTCACTTCCCCTGATTCTGCAGGCGTCAGGAACCTGCTGCAATGAACATTTCTCACCTGGACTGAATCAGAAGGTCTGGTGAGAAAGTTGCAGCCTTATTCTCGTGTAAGTAAAAATGAGCAGATCCGACTGTGATTGCCATTCCTCAAGAAGTTCTGGTTCAAAATGATGGGTGTATTCATAGGGTCAGATGAATAAGGTGGGAGGAGGCTCATATGGAGCATAAACTGTGGTTATAGATCTATTGGAGCAATTGACGATGGAATGTTACTTTTCAATTTACAAAATCCTAACTGTGTGCCCAGAAATTACATTAGTATATAATATATGTTGTATGAGCTTATGAGAAAAGCTCATATTTATCCATTAATCTCCCACTGTTCTTTCAAAATGCTGGCAGATCTTAATCATAAAGCATTTTGGAAGCTACATACTATATCAGCAGTAGTAGTGATACAGATATTCAATTGTGGATCTAGATGGTAGTCAGTCAAAGACAGTCACACTTTAATGAATCAAAAGTCACATTTATTGATTTCATGACAGATACTGATGATCTAACAATTCATCCAAGTGTCAAGCAATACATGCAACATTTAAATCAAGGCAGCAGTGTCAAGGCAGCAAAGTGATCAGCTATCACATGGCACTTGAATTTCTTCTGATGGGACATTCTCCTCAATGCAAAGCTTCTTCAGGCTCTGTAGACTGCAGTGGAATGGGGGACCAAACCACTCGCAGAAGGTGGGCTGGTAATTTAGATACACTGCAGAAGCAAGATACACGGGATGCAAGAAATCTGAAATAAAAATCAAAAAATGTTGGAAAAACTCAGCAGGTAAGGGCGAATCTGTGGAGAGAAACAGAATGAATGTTTCAGGTTGAATGACCTTTCATCAGGACTGAAGAAAGAAGGGAGAAGGGGCCAGGAAGAATGAAAAGGGAGCTTTGTGATAGGATAGGAAATTTTGCATCATGTAACCTGTTGTTATTGAATTATTTAGTTCTTCCTGCCCCTCCCCATTTCCACAGGACTACCTGTCAATCAGGTTGCACTGATACCAACAAAACAATCTGGTTAAAACCTACCAAACATTCAGGAAACCCATTCGACTGGTCTTCCAAACCTCAAAACAGACGCACTACACCCGGCCCCTCACACGAAAGGAGTCTCTAGGGGAAAATCTGGGCCACAATATCCAAATGTCTAAAAGGGTTTGTAAATCCTTTCTTCCGTCAGAACCTGCAAACTGCAGCAGCATGTCCATTCGGTGTTCATGGCTTGCTAACGCCATGGTAATGAAGGCCTGCTTTGGAAATAGACCATGCCTCCTATTGGCAGGAACCATTGTTCTGCCTGCTGCCTGTCTGTATATACCAGCAGTTAAGATTTATCCCTGAGTTCAGAAATGCTGGAAACAGTTAGAAACCACTTTGTTAATGTCAGGTAAGATCGATGTCGGAAAGCATAGCATAATCTATATTTCACATCATTATGCAGTTGTACATTGTACTGCATTAGGCAGGTCCAGTCATAACTGCCATTCTACTTGTTGCTGTGAAGTACGACAGCATATCTGTTTGCAGCAGTTACCATCTCACCAAGTGTTTTGCCTTTGTAGAGATTAAAGAAACATTTGCGTACACATCATGCATATCCTGACCCTATCGCAAGAGGATGCCATGCTTCTCTACCTGGTTTACATCAGAAGTCACTATAGGGCACTGTGAGCCAACTTCCGTTAAAGTAACGTGCTCGGAGCACTGATGGAAGTAGCTGACACCACTGAACCCAAGGGACAGTAACAAAGGGCAGGGCTTTTAGGTTGGCATGCTGCCGCAATTGGCAGGCCCGTGAGCGGCCAGGGAACGGATTACCACCCGCGATCGGCCCCTGACCATGATTTTGCGCTGTGTAGCCAATTAACAGCCAGCCAGCATGAAGCATGCACTGAAATGCCCTGCGCTGCTGGGATGGGGGTGAGAGGAGGGCAGTTGCTGATGTAAGCTCGGGCACAGGCAAGCGCTGAAAGAAAGCTCCCTGTGGACAGAGAGCTGCCTCAGGGAACTGAAGACTTCAAAACAATTAAATAAAGATTTTAAAATCTGGAAAAAAATGTTCATGCATCAGAATCAGTCACCTGAACATATATATGATGAAAATTCTGCCCACACGTTTTTTTATTTTTTAATTTAATAATGAAAACGCCATCTTGCCCTTGGAAGAGGGTTCATCAAAAATGCAAAGACAGCCTGGTCAATTCACCTTTCCACCAACCGTAAGCTTGGAGAGGCCATGAAAAATCAGCAACAATTGGAACATTAACAACTTTAATTGTCTCCTTAATTGTCGGCTAGTGCAATTCCAACACTTGCATGCACCTGCCGACCAAAATATCGCGCAATTTTGTATCCAATCAGGTTGGGCATGCATCCATAAGCCAACCTAACAATTCTGCCCATGGTCTGTCCTACTCTGGAACAGCAGTTTCTTTCTTAACACAAAAAGTTAGCTTGCTATCACATGACCTCCATTGACAAAATAGCCAGTTACCTAATATTGCCCCACCAAGCTGGGGAACTCTCATTCCAGTCCATTGTTTAAAGTAATTAGATGAATCCCTCTCCTCTCCTCACCCAGGGTCTGTTGTCCAAAGTGATTGAACTGAATGGCTTAGTTCGTACCCACCTGAGTAAACAGATTATATGAGGATGTCTGTGAGTCGTTCAGGGGATAGGTCATTCACACTCATTTAAGCAGATGGTTCTGGTGGGATACTTCCAAGCAGCACAACTCCTTTCTGATAATTTCACCTTGCAAATTAAAAAGCTATACAAATGCCCAACCATTTTGAGAACTGCTGTTTAGGTCACTTAAAATTACTGTTGTCAGTCTTTTTAAAACATATCCTGTGGTTTCAGCCCACTCAACGAATGCAGCCATTTTTGACATAAATCATGGTTTTATAACAAGGCCTAAGGTTGGGCCAGCTGCCTGATGCTTACCTAGCCCCTGTATTATGGGGAGCACATCAGGGGTGAGTACACAGGCAGTGGACTGGCCACCCCCTTTATTTTACTTTGCCCCTTCCACCTTCCAATAGGACGGCAAGGGCTGTAAAATTCAGCCCCGTGTTCCTGAAAGTCACCTTGACTGAAATATGCATATCATTATCTAAAGATTGGAGTGAGTAATGACAGCGGATGCAATGAAAATGAAGACTGACTTGCATAGAAACTTAAGTGGGTGTACAGAGTGATGTGATGGCAATACGGAATGGAATGTGGAGAGGTGTTGACAAATCAGCAAGGGTGTTCACCTTTCCTGACCAGGCTAAGCCATTGTATCACTTCCAAGTACACGGCAGTGCTATTCATGAACTCAGCCACTTCCAACCACACTTTCTTGGTGAGAGTCACAAGATTCTTCCTCTCATTGCAGAGGAGAGGTTTGTCTCGCCAGCATACTGACTGCACCTGGTAGTAATTCCAGAGATGCATCATTAGATCTGAAAGCTGCACATATTCTCTGTCCATCCATCATTAAAAACCTCCTGGCTCATCCAAAATCCATTCCTACTTTGAGCTTATAAGAATAATTGAGGCTGCATCATGCAGGTACACATCATGGTCGCTGCTTAGCTTGAAGGTGCAAAGCAGGAAGTTAAAAATGGTTGCCTCAACTAATCTGAAATCAGAGAATCTGGCGTGCTAACTTGATTTGCAGGTTTTCCTCACGCAGTTCTACCCCTCCCTCTGCCCCACTAGGGAACCTCCTTCATATTAATATCAGGGCCTCAGTATTATAGTTCAGGTGATTTCCAGGCACAATTACTTTCTCCTTCCCAATTTTGTTTCCTCAGCAATTAATGTATCCAAATCCCATGCTACTGTAGACATAACAAAAGGTTTTGGAAAACATAATTGAGGAAAATATATTAATTCTTGATAAATTAACACACAAAGGCAAGAAGCAATGTGACCAATTGGACACTGAGCTGGTAAACATCTGGCAATTACATAAAGGAGGCGAGATTGGATTAGCCATCCATTATGCAAATTTCCCAATTTTCCTTTCTATTGAAGTCCATACAATATTCATTCAATGAAAATGAATCTTGCTAATAAGCAATGTATCTCTGTTTACGAAGCATAGCCTCCCATTTCTGTGGATCCCTTTTATTAACTGTTGTAAAGAAAATACCATTTTTTTCCCCAATAAAACTGTGGGACACTGTGAAGCAGGCTTGTGGGGGCTGTGTGAATGGTGTTTGCGTGTGCGTGTATGTGTGCGCATGTGTGTGATTGATTTAGCTAAACTGAAGACTTTCAGACTTCAATGTTTAAATCATCCAAGTGGTTAGATGTAAAAGCAGACATTTTAAAGTGGAGGTGGACAAGATGGGATATTGGTAAATACAACAAGAATAGAATTTGCATTAGGAGATGAGTGAGGAGCTGAATTTTATCTCATGAATTTTAAAGAGAAATCAAAGCAAGTTTTACAACTGGAAAAGATCATAAATAAATAAAGCATTAAGTTTATTTTTCCTGCAAGTGTTGGCCATAATGACAACATGGAAGATTTTTGGATTCTGGGAAAAGTAACTTTCAAAAGAAGGTTAAGAACAATGGGTTTAAAGATAAAAGGGAAGAAAATATATTAAGGAAATATTGAAAGCTGTATGAGGAATGGCCATCTCAGATTTTGAAGGGTGGGCTGTGCAAAGATAGACCTGTGAAGGAGCAACCTCTAGCAACTCCAGAGAAGTATTTACTTGTTCCAGAAAGCAACATTTTGTTACAAGCTTTGAATTTCCACGGCCAAGTGAGAGGGAGAGAGAAGCTTGTGAAATACCTCCCCTATAGCAGCATTGGGTGCTTTCAATAATATTACTGGATGTTTTTTGGATTAAGAATCTACCGGGGCTATTGCCTGGAAAGGATGTTTAATTAGTAGTCTAGCTGAGTTGAAATCTTTTGGGAAATGTTGCAAGTCTAAATTTAACAGTGTAACTGTTATCTTGCATGTTTAAAGTTTATTTTCCTTTGTTAATGCATGGTTTAATTTAATATTTAAAATCTCCAAAAGTGGGAGTGGAATATTTACTTCTGGCTTCAGTGCACATACCTTTTCGTAATAAAATACAAATTGCAAATTGTTTTGATAGCTTGGCCAATTTTCCCTTTGGGATTTGGCCAGCCCAGCAATTACCACCTGCCCTATCATAACACAGTAATGATTTCAATCAAAAAGGTAGACTGAGGGATAGCATCACAGGGTGAGGTAAACATAAGTTTAACCTGGTTCTGACTTGGAGGGATGTACCAAGTGCAAGGGGCAACATTTACCTCCAGAAAGGAAGGAGAATGAAAAGGGAGCACCATGCCAGACTGGCACCTGCAGGCTGCTGCTGACAAGTGATTATTTCTGATTCTCTGGAAGCAGATTGCTTGTTCGTCACTTCAGCAATAGAAGTGTGAAAATTTATTAGGGAGAATTTGCATTAAAAAGTAAAATGTTATTAATTTTTGCATGTAAATCAACTCATTAGCAATGTGCAATGCTGATGCAAATATATTTCAGTTTAGAGATGCACACAGGGGAAATATGCTCAAGTTGATGACCCTTGAATATGCTGTTAAGAATTCGGAACAAGTGCAATAATCCATTGCAGATAAATTTCACTGAACTACTCACACTTGTCTGCTATAAATTCGATAGAAAATGCCTGGCAACCCAGGGAAAATGCTTTTCCAGCTGAATTTAACACTTACCATTCAGCCAACTGTCCCTCCTGCTCCTTCATAAAATCGGGTGTTGTGATTTTGGGTCCGGTCCCCGATGTCATGACACCCTTCTGCAATAATGTGGAAGCTGAACAGGGCATCTACTTTGAAGTCCACCCGCCTTCCAATAAAGACCCATTAAAGTACATATGAGGCAAATAATTAGGCAATTGACTTCCTTTTTTTGCTGCCCATTCAATTCTACACCGGTTGCATGGGCTCCACAGGGGGAGGGGCAATTGCAGCAGGACCAGCTTAGCAACGCAAAGGCAGGATATGAGGGCAGATGGGAAGAAGACATTGAAGAGCCAGAGTCTGAAGTTGAAACTGCATGAGTGGTGAGGGAATTACCATAGTACTAAGGGGAACTACTGAAGAGTTCGTTTTAACGGGAGTTATTTGGAAGAGGAGCTGCAACCTCAGAGACACCCTTCCAGGGGCAGGCTGACAAAAAGGAGTCATAGGGAGTAGGGGATAGTGCACTCTGGTGGAAGATGCTGACACGAGGAGGAAGGCAGTTAGCTACGGGCGGCTGCAACCTAGTGGCCAGCCACTTCGGCAGCATGGTGACATGGAAGGGCTCAGAGAATAACGTTGGCAGCTCCACCAAACAAGCACTGCTGACCCTGAAGGTAGGGTGTACAGATAGTGCTCAAATTATCTCCAGATGTCCAAGTGCCTGTGTCCTAGGCACCGCGGCAGATTTACTATTAGTGCCCTGTGCTCAGCTTCATTCTGCAACCACCCCACCCACCCAGCCCGGATACAACCCAAAACTACAGGTATTGGTTATTTCACTGGCTTTTGCACAGTCACATAACTATTCCTGCACACTATCATGTAACCTCAGCTCTCGCCACTCAGTCGAAAAAACTTAGTGCCTCTAACGAGATGATACAATTTAAAAAGTGTATGTAAATGAGCGCTGCTTTGCTTTTGTGGTGCAATCGGTTAGCATGTGGTACATTAATGGCAGGATTGAGGCACGTGCAATGCTGAGGTTGTGAGTTCAGGCCAAACCCAGAGGAATTTCTATTGAACAGCTCATGTTGCAAAAAAACATGAGCTTTTGACTGGCTGTGAAACGGGACATGGCGCAATCTCAAGCAATAAAATAAGTTAATTGGAAGGGATCAAATTCTGTAGATTGAGAACAGATCTGTCCTGATTAAATGTCTCATCTATCAACATAAATGCTGCAAATATTTAGCAGATGAAGCAGCTTCTGTGACAAGAGAAACAAAGCGATGATCCTTCTGATATAGAAACACAGGAAATAGAAACAGGAGTAGGTCATTCGGCCCTTCGAGCCTGCTGCGCCATTCAATATGATCATAGCTGATTCTCTATCTCAACACTGTACTCCTGCACTCTCCCCATACCCCTTGGCATCTTTAGAGCCCAGAAATCTATTTCCTTCTTAAATATATTCAGTGATTTGGCTTCTACTGACTTCTGTGACAGAGAATTTCACATATTCGTCACCTTCCGAGTGAAGAAGTTTCTCATCATATCAGTCCTAAATGGTCTACCCTGTATCCTGAAACTGTGACCCCTTGTTCTAGACCCCCCAGCCAGAGGAAGTAGAATCCCTTGCATCCAGTCTGTCCATCCCTGTCAGAATTTTTTGGCCAGAATTTTTCCCTTGTCGGACCGGGCAGGGGTAGTCGGGTAGCCGACTGCTGCCCATGATCTGCTCCACACCGCGATTTCACGCGGGTGGGTCAATTAAGACCCACCCTGCGTGGATAGCAAGTGCAGCACTGAGCGCTATCTGTGCGGGCGGGGCAGGGACGGGGGGGAAGGGAGAGCGGGCCTGGTGCGCAGTTAACGCATACGTGCGAAAGAGCGCTTCAATCTCCCTGAGGCATGGAGCTGCCTCAGGGAGATTGAAGCGCTTTTAAAAAAAATTAATTAAGACAATAAAAATTTTCTGAAACATGTCCCCTCATGTGACTGTATCACATGATATGGAGCATGCTTTTAAATTCAAACTAAAGTTTTTTTTTTAAATCTGCATTAGATTTAGGAAATCTCATCCCCCTCGTGGATGAGGTTTCCTAAAAAATGTAAAGGCCGCTTGGCCTTTTCAACTGCCCACCAACTGTTAGGTTCGATGGCAGCTTAAATTTCAAGTTAATTAGCTTGTTAATGGCCTTAGTAGGTCTTTCAATTATCAGCGGGTATGCAGCCAACTCCAGCACGTGATCATCAAACAAAATATCGTGCGAGTGTGCAATGCCTGCCCGACGTCATCGTGTGTCTTATTATGCTCTAGTGTGGGGCACGCTCCCGCACGCCCAATGTAAAACTCTGGCCTGTATGTTTCAATGAGATCTCCTTTCATTCTTCTCAATTCCAATGAACTCAGGCCTAGTCAGCCCAATCTCTCCTCATGTGACAATCCTGCCATCCCGGGAACAGTCTGATGAACCTTCGTTACACTCCCTCTATGGCAAATATATCCTTTCTTAGATAAGGAGACCAAAACTGCACATAATACCTCAGATGTAGTCTCACCAAGGCCCTGTATGGCTGCAGTAAGACATCCTTGGTCCTGCACTCAAGAAATGCAGACCGTACTTCCTACATTGAGAAGGGTTATTATGCAGTAAAATGAACGTAATGTGCATCCAGATTGTTTTTCTCTCTCTGTCCCTGATTTTATAACTTACGTTGAAAACTAACCGCCCAGCAATGCAATCTGGTGCCTCTGAATGCTGGAACCGTATCACCATTCCTCTGGTGGAACTGCGTTGTATTCACTGTGCTCACCCTGCATAAGTGAAACCTGCAGCGATTTGGTGAAAGCAGCCTGCACACCATAACCGAGCAAGTGCAGAAGGGTGAATCTAAAATCCGCTAGATATGACATTGTTACAGGGACATCACTGGAGAATGTCTCCCATCTCTCAGATCTCAGCCATCCATACTCATTGCCTGGAGCACACTGAGGCTGCTTATCCAGAATCCTCCCCCCCCAATCTCCCATGACTCTTCCTCTTCCTCCTCTTCTCTCCAGCCGCATCAAGCTCACAAATTGCTTAATGGTTTGTTTTAGTGTTTTGAGAGGGGGGAAACTGCCAGGAATTTTGTTGTATACAGCCAAGCAGAAAGTTTAATATCTCAGCTGAAAGGTGGCACTTCCAACAATTCAGCACTCACTCATCATTTTAATCCGCCCCTGCCTAGGTGGCTGTGTCTCTTCAGGGAAGCAGTCACATTTATTTTCTATATTGGTTGTAGGGGAAAGAAGCTCAAATTGTGTGGGTGGCCATCTGACAGCTGTGGGACTAAAGATTATGGGTGCATTGAATTTCTCTGCCTTGTGATCCTTTAAAGGATCATCAGGAGATCTCTATGGTATATCACAATCAGCAGCCCTTTGCATATGTTTTATAACTGATGCACTGTTCAGGAGAGTGAACAGCTACAAGTTCAGCATTGATGAGGACAACAAAACTGAGAGAGCAAGTAGCTTTGGGACCATCGTGGGATTCCTTAAAGTGCAAGAGGCAATTGATTGTACACATGTGGCCATTAAGAAACCCGTGGGCCAGCCAGGCCAGGGGTATTTGTCAACTAAAAGGGATTTGATTCCCTTGATGTACAGCTTGTGTATCCTGCATGTTTATGTTCGCAGTACCCTTGGAGTAGCCATGAATTACAACTTATATCCTCCTTGTGTCATCAGTGCAATTAGATAGTTGCATACTCAGAACAAGGGATATCCATTAAAGAGGTGGCTCTTTACACCAATCAGGCATCCTCGGTCTGAAGCAGAGGAATGATAAAATGTGAGCCATGTTCCACTTGGGTGACTATCGACACGGCCATTAGCCTTGTCTTCTAAATATGAGATTCCAATGCCTGGACCTATGTGCACACACACTGCTGTATGCATTGTCTCGGGTCTCCCTGATCATTGTTGTTTGCTGCGCACTGTACAATTTGGTGCTGCAGAGAAGGGAACAACTGGCAGGTGAGGACATCCTGGACCAGCAAGCCCCCTCAGATGAAGAATCCAATGATGACTCGGCTGTGGAACATCAGGATCTAGACCAGCATGCCGGACCATACGGGGGTCAGCAGAGAGTGGTTGCCGGGGAGACATAGGAGTCCCTGATAATGAGATGTTTCATTTAACAAATTGTACGTCAGTCCTTAACAGCAATAAGGACATGCCATCATATGTCCATCAACCCCGATTGACAATACACTGACAACATCTCAAAGACCAAATCACCATGGCCAGAATTTTTCCCTCGTTGGGCAGGCTTTGTGGGAGTGGGCAGGGGCGGTCGGCAAGCCGACTGCCATCTGCGATCGGCTCTGCACCACAATTTCATGTGGGCAGGCCAATTCAGGCCCACCCTGCATGGATGATGAGGGGCATTGCTCAGCACTACCTGTGCAGGCGGGGGGAGGAGGGAGAGTGGGCCTGGCATGCAATTCATGCATGCATGCGAAAGAGCGCTTCAATCTCCCTGGGCAGGATTTTGCCCTTGGCGCGGGTGCTTGACAGTTGGGGGGGGTGGCGGCGTTTGGGAAGCTGACCACTGCCCACGATTGGCTCCGCACTGTGATTTCACGTGGGCAGGCCAATTAAGGCCCGCCCTGCATGGATCGTGAGCAGTAGCGCTGAGCACTACCTGTGTGTGCAGGGGAAGGAGGGAGAGATGGGTCTGGTGCACAATTCGCGCATGTGTGAGAATGAGCGCATCAATTACCCTGAGGCATGGAGCTGCCTCTGAGATGGGACATGTTTTTCATTCCAAAATGAAGTTTTTATTAAATGTGTATCAGCTTTAGGGAACATCATCCTGCTCATGGTGAGGTTTCCTAAAAACTGTAAAGGCCGCTTGGCCTTTTCGCCTGCCCGCCAACCATAAAGTTGGACGGGCGGCATAAATTTCAAGTTAATGAGGTTGTTAATGGCCTTAATAGGCCTTTTAATTATCGGTGGGTGCACAGGTGGCTCCAGCGCGTGCCCACTGAATGAAACATCGCGAGACTGTGCGATGACATCAGGATGCATGCCCAACGTCATCACGTGTCATTTCATGCTCAGGTGTGTCGGACGCGTGCCTGCAAACCTAGTGTAATTTTCTGCATGCCTCAAGGAGTTTGCAGTGCTTTTTAAAGAAATTAATAAAGGCAGTAATTTTTTTTTAAATGTCCCCTCATGTACCTCTGTTAAATAGGATGGGACATGTTTTTAATTACAAAATAAAGTTTTTATTAAATGTTTATTTGCTTTAGGAAACCTCATCCCGGTCATGGATGAGGCTTCCTGAAAAATGTAAAGGTCGCTTGGCATTTCCGCCTGCTCACCAATTATAAGGTTGGACGGGCAGCATAAATTTGAATTTTACTACCTTGTCAATGGCCTTAATAGGCCTTTTAATTATTGGTGGGCGCACAGCCGACTCTGGCATCTGCCTGCCGAATGAAATATCATGTGAGTGCACGATGACGTCGAGATGCATGCCCAACGTCATCGCACATCATTTTACACTCGGGCATGTCGAGCACACGTCTGCACGCTGAGCGTAGAATCCTGGCCCATGTTTCTCTTTGAGGGAGCCTCTGAGGTCCATTGGAAATGGCTATGGGCTTGTTGCCCTTATCACTGCCATGTAGCTTTGTGATCCCGCTCATGATGGCACAATCAGAACAGCATGACAATGGTTTAATAAAGTGCAGCAAAACAGCAGACTGCTCAGCTTAGCACATTGAGCGAGCACCCATTATGACCCACGTGCTAACCGTGATTTCTTCATTTGTTTATGCATGCTGCACCATGGTGCTCCATCTTCACTGCCAGCTTTGCTGGAGGCAAGCAGCTGACTTTTATGTTCTGTTGGCCTGAACCATCTTGGTGGGCATCCTCTGGTCACCTGAGTCCATGAGTGCCCCGACTCAGAGGCAGGAGTCTCCCCTGTCACCATGACACCCTGAGCTACTGATGTCACAGGCAGACAAGTGGAGTAGATGTTGTCACCATCAGGAGTACCCTGAGAAGAGCCCCTAGATGCAAGGAACTGTTGCTCATCTGCTGTTGTGAGGTCCAGTTGACTCACCTTGCTTACCTGAGAGGGATGGAGAACATCCAGGTGCCTCATCCCCCTTCCCCATTGACACTACCTGCTCAGTGACAATGTGATGGCTTGCAAGTCCATGCATACACCTGGCATCCCCTAAATGTGCTGCTGAATCTGGCTCTCCATGAGAGTCACCTATCTCTTGATGTAGAAGGTCATGCATGCAGACAAGGGGTGATTTCAGCACTCATACCCTGGACAGACTCCACCACTTTTCTTGCCAGGGCAAACTTACCCTTTAAAATCTCCACCAGATCCTCATGCACCTCGCATTGGACATCCAACATTTGCTGTCACACGGATGACTCCAGAGGCTTGTCAACTACCTAGGGCTCTGCATCTTCCTGGTCTCCCACACATTTCAGAGGACTGGACTATCACCACCTCTGAGAACTGGCCAGGCATTTGTGTAGTGGTCAAACTAGTTGATGCTACCATTTCACCTGCCATGTGTAGACCCTGAGCTGCAAGTAGCTGAGCTGGTAGAATGTGCAGAATAAGGATGGGATGGTGCAACCCTTTGAGGTCTCCTCCAATTCCTCAGAGATCAACCCTGGTCTGTTGGGGCTCTGGTGGTTGCTGGGGCTGATAACTGACCCGTTGAAGGGAGCACAAGGATGAGAACCACTCAACAATGCAGACAAATATTTTATAAATATTACAGCATCTCTGATGTGATGTTTCACATCTGACATCAGTTACCATCTCCAGCCACACATACCTTCTCTGTCTCAGCCATACTCTCTCAACCTAGGGACAAGAGATGGTCCCTCGGATGCTCACCACCCATAGCACTAACTCTGGTCTCTTGTGCAACTGATCTTCCTCCCATACACACCCATGCCCATTCCGCCTGCTGGAGACTGGCTAGATCCGTCGTTGTCAGCACTGCCAGGTTTGACACCCCCCCACTGAACCTTGTCCTCACACGGAGTTTGTGTATGCTCTTTTCCTGCAAAGACAATGGGACAATGATGAGTCCCAAATCTGGAGGGATCAACTCACAAGCCCTGGTGCTTCTGCATATCACATCTTGTTGTGCATTCTATGCCATTTAAGCTTCCCCATTCCCATGCACCAACCCACGAGAGCCGAGCAAGGTGATGAGGCCCCTTGGGGTTGTCATTGCGGTGTGCGGGATCACTCATCCGCTCTCCTTGCGAACACCTCACATGCACAACACATGTATACTCTTCCATATCACCCTTGTAGCATGGAGAAGGTTGTTCTGCCTTTTGTGGAACTGCAGACAGGTCCTACAGATAACCCCATGGCTACTGACCTCCTCTGAATCTCCATCCAGGCTATATTAGTCAGGCACTGAAATCTCCTCTTGCCATCCCAGGAGAGAAGCACCTCCTACCATTCAGTCACAGCCAGGAGGAGGGCAATTAAGGAGTCATCATTAAACCATGGAGCTGCCTGTGACAGTGCTTCTGCCATTGCATAGATGTGTATATTGCCCTCTCACAATCCGTACCAGTGGGTGAAGAAGTGGCGGCAGTCAGGAATCATGGTGAATGCCTCAGGAGGACTGGTGTTGTCAAGATTGGCAATAGTCCATCTGCCTGCAGTAGATTTTTATTGAAATCTCCTGCACTGCACACTGCCCACCTGATGAAGCTCCTCTATTGCCCTGCTGCACACTACTGGCGGCCCTGTAACATGCCCGATGGCTGCTCTTCCCTGTTCAAATTTATTAGAATTTTTTGAGGATGTTACGAGCAGGATAGATAAAGGGGAACCAGTAGATGTAACATATTTGGATTTCCAAAAGGTGTTCGATAATGTACCACACTCAAGGCTACTTAATAAGGTAAGAGCCCATGGTGTTGGGAGTGGTATATTAACATGGATAGAGGATTGGCTAACTAATAGAAGACAAAGAGTTGGGATAAGGAGGGGGACGGGGGGGTGACATTTTCAGGATGGCAACCTGTAACTAGTGGAATGCCATAGGTATCAGTGCTGGGGCCACAATTATTTACAATATATATTAATGACTTAGATGAGGGAAGTGAATGTACTATTGCCAAGTTTGCGGATGACACAAAAATATGTGGAAAGGCAAGCGGTGGGGATAACACAAAGAGTCAACAGAGAGATATAGACAGGTTAAGAGAGTGGGCAAAAACTTGGCAGATGGAATATAGTGTAGGAAAATGTGAGGTTAATGCACTTTGGTAGGAAGAATAGAGGAGCTGAATATTATTTAAATGGAGAAAGACTGCAGAAAACTGCAGTTCAGAGGAGTCCTCATGCAGGAAGCACAAAAAGCTAGCATACAAGTTCAGCAGGTAGTAGGGAAGGCAAACAGAACATTGACCTTTATTCCAAAGGGAATGGAGTATAAAAATAGAGAAGTCTTGCTAAAACTATACAAAGCACTAGTTAGACCACACCTAGAATAATGTGAACAGTTCCCCTTATCTAAGGAAAGATATACTGGCATGGGAGGCAGTCCACACAAGGTTCACTGGATTGATCCCAGGTATGGAGGAAATTTCTCCATGGAGGTTGAATAGGTTGGGCATGTACTCATTGGAGTTTAGAAGAATGAGAGATGATCTTATTGAAACACATAAGATTCTTAGGGGCTTGACAGGGTAGATGCTGAGAGGCTGTTTCCACTTGTGGGAGAGTCTAGGACCAAAGGGCATAAGAGATTAGGAAAAATTTCTTCTTTCAGAGGGTAATGAATCTGTGGAATTTCTTACCGCAGAGGGCTGTAGATGTTGGGTTGTTAAGTATATTCAAGGCTGAGATAGACACATTTTTAATCAGTAAGGGAATCAAGGGTTATGGGGAAATGGCAGGAAAATGGAGCTGAGGATTATCAGATCAGCCATGATCTCATTGAATGGTGGAGCAGACTTGATGGGCTGAATGGCCTTCTGCTCATACGTCTTATGGTCTTAAGGTCAGTGCCTGCCTGCAGTGCCACCTTACATCCTGCCCTGGGCCTCCAATTTGGTGATAGCCCTGCTTAATCATGGCTGCACCACAGGACTGGGCAGGAGTGGGTGCAATGCCAGCTTCCACTTCTGCTGATATCACTCCTCTGCCTAGTGTAAAGTCCAGCATATGGACTCCTGTGTTACTCCTGGGTTTCTGGGGTTGATCTGCATAGGTTACAGCAGTTAAAACCTAAGATTTGTTTATTTTCTCCATTTATTAAAATTATTCATTTTAAGCACTTGATGTCCAGTGGTTCAAAACTTGACTTCCAGCTAAATCTATCTGCTGGATTTTTGGAGTAACCTAGCAAGGAATTTTTAATCATATATGAAAGTAATTTACTCCGTGAATGAGCCTATTAATCAATGTATTAAAAGTAGTACACAAAGGAAATTAAACTCCCAAGAGCATTCATTTCTCCTAAAAGCTTGCTGCTTTGTGGGTTCACATAAATTTGCTCAACAAGGTAGCTCAATACAATTATTAACCTGTTTAAATGAAGGAAGAGGGATTGTATAATAAAAGAAAAGAGTTGAAAGCCTCAAGTACAATATTGATAACACACCTGTCAATACACGTCTCAAATTCTTTTACTTCCCATTTTGGCCTATTTATTTTAATATCCAAATGATATAGCAAAGCACAAATTTAAGGTTTTGAGTCCATAAGATATGGAATCATGTGAATTAAATGGTGTTCTGATTGTTTTTGAAATAAAATTTTTGTGGTTGATTTATGCATTTTGCAGTAATTGATTTAATTTTCATACTATGATGCTCTGTGCGTTCTGGTTTAACAACCCTTAAAAGGGTTGAACATGCTAGCATGACATAATTGCAACAGGGTCAAAAATATGTTAAGAAATAGGCCAAAGTGGTCGTTGAGATCATGGAAAGATTTAGGGAAATTGTATTCATGGAAGAATATTGAGCAATTCATGATGTGCTGCCCTTGGAGCTTAATTCTCTGCTTCGCACTGGTAGTAGGATTTCCAAAACCTTTCCTTATAGTACCTTATTACGTCTTTCAAAATATCGCAATGTGCTTCACATACAATTAGTTACTTTACAGCGCCATGGACGTTACGTAGGCAAATGCTGGAGCCAATCTGCATACAGCAAGGTACTGTAAATATTGCTGAAAAGAGAGATATGGCAAAACCTTTTGTCTTGTATTCTTCAGAACAAATGCAATAATGTCAAATTTAAAACAATCACTACAATTTATACTACAGAAGAAAATGGTGCTGACTGGTTGGAAGGTTGACTTTTATTGACCAAGGCATTGCCATGGAGAAAGCAACAGGAACTATAGGCTCCCCAAGCTCCCTGGTGATTAAAAAAAGGTGCAAGGCTTGAACACATTCTTTTTGTTTGCAGAGAGTGAGCCCCTATGTATGAATGTATGTTGCTTCTAGCAAGCATAAATGAGCCACACTATGAGCTCAAATGATTATCTTAAATTGGTTGTTCATGTATTATCAAATGATTATCTTAAACTGGATGTTCATGTAGTTATTAGCACACTCAGGGTTGTTCAGCAAGTGCTGTCCAATACTGGAATCACATATAACAGCAGAGTTTTGTTTTGGGCTTTGCAAACATCAGGTGATTTACTATGCTCTGTACTCTGCCTATTATGAAAAACTAAAGGAACATGCTGTTTACGATCAGCCAATTACTGGGATAGACAGTCTCCTGATGTGCAGTACCTGACATTGCACTAGCACTGAAATTCATACACAGTATTGCTCAATTATGTGATAAGTGGAACACATTTTTGGAATGATGGCAGTATCCTGTTAGTGGAAAAAAAAACACTCATGTAGCTATTGTATTGTGGCAGCATGAAACAGCTTTCTAAGCCTGTTGTTCAAATTTTTTAGATACTTTGCCTTTCCAGAATAATTTGAGGTAGAATAGGCACATTTCAGGTCCAAAAGAGGCAGCCTTTGTCCCATTTCCAAATTTGTGTGTGAAGTGGCATATTGGGATGCATCATGAGATCATCCAGCTTGTCCAAGCTGTGGATATAGGTTTTAAGTGTTTACAGCTTAGAAAATAACTTGAATGATTATGACCTTTTGGCCAGGCCTGGAAGTTAAATGGCTAGCTTATGGATCAGCCTATGATAAGGTAAGGAATGTGACCTTTCAGTCAGGATAAAATAAGTTGATGAATGATCTACGAGTTATTCTGTAATAAACTGATAGCTTGACCTTGAGGACAAGAGATGATGACAGGGTCAGAAGACTAGGCATAGCAGCAAAATATCAGGGTAGACAAGCAAAGTTTATGTTTTGGAATTAACTGTGAACACCGTTTGTGCTAAAGACCAAGTCATTCTGTGATTGTTTTACAAATTCCTCCAGAAACGAGGAGGTGACGAACAAGTCATACCATGGGCTGAATTTTGCTGTTGGCGAGCAAGAGGTGGGGCCTGCTTGCCAATGCGTAAAATGACGGGGGATGACTTTGGGGGGAGCCCCTGACATCATCCCGCCCCATTTAAATCTTCAGGAATGCGGGCCCGCAGCAAAATCAGCTGTGGGCCCGCCAACCTGTCAATGACCAATTGAGGCTATTGACAGGATCATTTAAACAATTAAAGGACCTGCCCATCCAACCTCAAGGTTGGTAGGCAGGCCAGGAGCCCCAGCGGGGAATAGAAAAAACATGAAACCTCATCCACCGGAGGGATGAGGTTTCATCTAGGGATTTAAAGAGTTTAATAAAGTTTTAGTGAAATTTATGAACATGTCCCATTTCATGTGACATTGTCACACGAGGGGGACATGCTAGGATTTTTTATTTATATTTTTAATCTTTTTTAAAGTGTAAGCGATCTCCCTGGGGCAGCACTTAGCCTCAGGGAGATGTGTGCTCTTTCGTGTGCATGCGCAAAAGAGCGCACTCTCACTTTTGGGGAATCCCACCCCCCCGCTGCCCGCATAGCGCTTCCCGCCGGACGTCACGCTGGGTGGGACTTAAATGGCCCGCCCACTTAAAATGGAGGCGGGGCCCGCTTCTCCAGTGGGGATCGACTCCCTGTCCGCTGCAGATTGGGTTGGGCCTGCCCGCCCAGTAGGCAAAAAATTCTGCCCTATGTTCATGTTGTAAACTCAGTTGTACTTAAGGATGTAACAATTAGATTAGAACACTGTGAGTTCATGATGAGTTATCCCAAAATGGTATATATAACCAACAGAGACTGCGTAACTTTGAATTGCCTTTTAGGGCATTCTGAAAGTACATTTCCCATGTGTGCACACTTGTACTAAATAAAGAACTGCTGCTGAATCTACCTACAGTCAACTCTGTGTTGAGTGTCTTTTAGATACCCCACAATACGTGATTTGCAGTGAACAATGATCCAATCAGGATAGACATCTGCTGGAATTTTATGCTCCCCCACAGGAGGATTTTTAGGCATGCTGGGGAGCGTTTAATGGATGGGATGGAATTCCCTCCAGTTTCCTGCCCACCTTGACCATGCAGCATTTCCCACCTAGCCTCAATTTTTAGGCTGGCGAGAGGATTGACCTTCTGTGGGGGCAGGCCAAAAATCACTGGACTTAGATCTCAGGCAGAAAGGAGGTTGAGGTAGCGCCTCCATCAGAAGCCCCCTTCTGAAGCCGTCCCCACCTCTTAAGGTCTGGGGTCCTCCAGATCTCCCTCTCCTTCCCCTCCCTTTGGCCTCACCCCTGAGATCCCAATTGCCCCCTTTCCACCTCCTCTGGCCTTCCCTACCCTCCCTGCTCTAAGACCCCTTGAACTTGCCTTAGGCTCTGGTGCATGGACTTTATCTCAGGCATCCTCCTGAAGTTCTTCTTTGGTCTACTGCTGCTCTTGTCACTGCAGGGACTGGAGAGCTGCCGGTTAATCAGATTGGCCGGTAGCTCTCTAAGATGGGACTTGTTCCTAAGTTAGGGGCGGAAGTACTGCGTGCAGCCACTTAACACTCATTTGTTTGTGATATTGTTGCAGGGCACTCAGAGTCGGTGGGGATATTGAAATATGCATGGGTTAGGGCTCTTTCCATCAAATACACATTTCTCGTGAAAACTACAAAAATATTAGTGAGTGCTAGTGTAGAGAGAATCTCATGGTTACACCATCTGGAAACCAGAAATGCATTTTTGATGGAATTAGTTCTGTACTAGCAAGTGATTATTTATATTACAAATAGTTGATCTGTTTTCTATGATACTGGTTGGAAGGAGGAATGTTGACCCAGCCACATGCTTGCTTGTTCTTGGGTTATTATTTCACGATACTTAACATCTACCTAAACAAATAAACAATGTCTTGATTAAATGCTGTCCAAGAAGGATGGTAGCTCCATTAGCGCAGGATCCCTCATCATTGAACTGGACTGTCACACTAAATTACGTGTGCAAGTGCATAGCACTTTTAATGTAATGAACATCCCAAGGCAATTTTTTGAGGTAATGGGGCTTGAGAGGACAGTGGAGGAGTAGGGTGGAGGCAGGTGCAGATGCAATCTGGAAGAATCAATGAATCAAATTGATTGAAAGAAAAGATCTGGAGCCAAGGTGAATGAAAGTTTGGTAGAAGAGGAGGTTTTGAGCAAAGCTCCCGGCTGACCTTTGTGGGAAAAGTATTTACCCGTGTTGCCCTTGTCAAACTGCAGATCCTGGCTGAATGCACTTACCTCAGATCCCAGTTTGGTTTCAGAACTGGAAGATTTACAACTGTCATGATCTTCCCAGTCCAGCAGCTGTAAGAGAAATGCTGTGAACAAAGGAAGTTGCTATATATATATTGCCTTCATCGATTTCCCCACACGCATTCAACCATGTGAGCAGAGTTAATCTATTTAAGCTGCTGGAGAAAATTGGCAGCCCGCCAAAGCAGCTCAATGTGATCTCCTCTTTCCATGACAACATGATGGGTAAGATCAACTGTGACAGGGCAATATTGGAAGCCTTTGAGATCCACCGAGGGGTCAAACATTGTTATGTTTGGCACAAACACTCTTTAGCTTATTCATCTCTTTGCTGTTATCATATGCCTTCAGGTCATCTGCATAGGTTGTCTACTTACATGCTACAACTGATGGAAAGCTGCTTAGCCTTGCTCACCTGAGGTCTAAGACAAAGCTGTGCCACTTCCTCATCAGAGAGTTGTTTTGCACCAATGATGCTGCGCTCACATTACATACCGAGGAATACCTTCAGCAGCAAATAGGTAGGCTCTCTCACACCTGCAAAGAGTTTGGTTTGACCATCAGCATCAGGAAGAAAAATTTGTGGTCCAGGATGTTGCTATACCTCCACCTATCAGCATTGACAATGTGATGCTGGATGTTGTTGATAGCTTCACACATCTAGGCTCCACAATCACCAGCAATCTGTCACTTGATGTTGAAATCAACACACGCATCTCAAAAGCTACAGCTTTTGTGGCCAAGTTGAGTAAATGTGTCTGGAACAACAGCAACCTGACTGAGAAAACCAAACTGCAAGTCTACCAAGCCTGTCTCCTCAGTACCTCTACAGTGGGAAGATCTCCAAAACATATGCTAGGCAGGAGAAAAGTCTGAACGGCTTCCACCTTTGCTGTATCAGATGTATCCTTAACATCTCTTGGAAGGATAAGGCCACCGACTCAAGAGTCCTCGATCGTGTTAATTCCATCAACATACACTCATTGCAAGCCAATGACATCTGCTCTCTCTTTCCTACATTCATTGGATGGATGATGGCTCTATGCCCACAACCCTTCTGTACAATAAACTGGCCACTTGGTCATGACCTCCTTGGTATCCATACCTCTGCTACAATGCCACCTGAAACAAGATATAAAGATGGCGGGCGTTGACAACTAGGAGACAGCTGACAGCTGTAACCCCTGGAGGCTGACATTATGGAAGGGCATTTGGAAGAGGGGAGCAGAAACATAAAGCTTAGCTGGCCGAGAAGAGGGCCCAGAGAAAACAGAGGCCAGTGAATCATGCACATTTTCAGCCCATTGTCTTCCTCTGCAGCAAATGTGGCAGAGACTGCCATACCAGAACGAGGCCCCTGTGCTATGCCAGGCAATGCACAGCAGAGTTGATTACCACAGTATAAACCATTGTCTTATGAGATGGAAGGTTGCCACCACCCCTTTTTAAAATGGTTTAACTCTTCGAACTTTGTGTTTTTTAAAAATGTTAATTTTCTTTAATTTTGTAAAATGAATTTTCTGCTAAAATGTGATGCTTCAATGTTTTTTCTAATGTGATATTCCAGTTGATTTTTTGCTTTCCAATGCCTTTTTAAATGTGATTGTATGATGCCCTTTCATGGCAGGAAACTTATTTTTTCATTTTGGTGGTATATATAGTGATTGTAAGTGATCGCCTGGCATTTCTGCCTGCACTAGACTGTATACCCGGGCCTCACTGCAACCCAAGCCAGGAGGGAATTTTCCTCAATGCAGCTGAAATTTTCACTTTCGGGGTCACAGTATGTTCGTATGTAGATTTGCATCTCTGCACCACTGTCTGCAAAATTTTGGCCAGTGCTATGTGCCTTGTAAAATAATAAATGAATGAGAATATGTCAGATATTAAAAGTGGTACTTTGAAGAAAATAAACAATAAAGTTGTTCAAAGTCAAATAATTTGTGAATGCTGCACCATTGATTTATTTTCTGTGATGCTGAAAATGGATTTATTTTTTCATAATTCTTTGGCGTATTTTTGTTTTCTGAAAGGTAAATTGAGTTGATGTGATTTGGGTGTTGCCGACTGCCACAGGTCAGAGACTTTGGATCATTTGGCTCTGGATCCTGTGGTTCAAGTCTGGAAATTTCCTCAAATGAAAATGGAATGGATCAAGAAGCAGCATGAAACGGAAGAGTTGAACCTGAAGTAATATTTAGGTGCATATATTAGAGGAACAATCTTGGGAAATATCAAGAGTAATTGGGAGCATGAGAGGTGTGGCAGTGAAGCAATACTAACAAGCAACAATTGGGGCATTGCCTAGCAATGCAGCGAGAGCCCCATGAGTAGCAGTAAACATAAACTAAAGATGTGGCATGTGAGACCCTTTACTGCAGGAGTTTGCATTTGTTTTTGTTAATCATAACGTTGGAATTCTTAACAGCCTTTTGGGAGGTCCTTCACCTCACGGATGCAATGATGCAAGAAGAAAACTTACCATCACCTTCTGTTTTGCTCATCTCTTGTTACCATTCAAAGGTGGTGATGAGTCTTCTTCTTGAACCTCCGCAGTCTATGTGATGAAGGAGTTCCAAAAATGTTATTTTGAGTTGTATTTTGATCTGGTGGCAATGAAGGAGTGGGGATATATGTTGAGTCTAAATGATGCCATAATGTATAGTTATCTGAACATCAGTAATGCTTTAACATCATTGAACATATTTCCTGTGATCTTAAAGTCAACTTTACCTTGTTCTGCAGCCTTCTCCTCAGCCGCCATTGGAAAATGGGTACGTTTTCACCCACCTTTCATACCTTTGCTTCTCCTATGATGCTTTACAATCCTAACTCTATACCTAGAGCTATTGAGATCAGGCGTACCCAATTAATTTCCTTCAACTTTGACCAGAGGGAGCTAGACTCAAGGACACATAATTGGGCCCACTGAATCCAACTTGCCCCCCACCCAAAGGAAGAAAACCAGTCAAGGGTTTTACCCTCTTCCCGATAGTCTAAATTTCAATCATAATTTAGTTAGATGTAATTTTCCTGGATATGACAAGGGTTCAGGTAACACTCAGTAAATATTCCCCCACCCAGTAAATATACCCCCACCAACAAGGGTTCACTGAGTGTTTGATGCAGAAGACTAGATGAGACAATTTAAGAGTTATGTATGCACACAAATTTATTATAATAGTAAAGCATGCAATCTGGTGGTTATACAAAGGGTTTGAATTGCAAAGCTAAATGAATCCCAAAAAGAAAACATAACTAGTTCTTATTTGTATAAGAGAATCCAAAATTCAAACTTTTATTTGTTACAGATATAAGATTTCTAAGAGAAGCTAAAGATATCCATCAAAATTAAAGTAATATTATCTTAATCACTGAGTATGTGTGACTTGCTGGGTTCAGAATAGGTCTGAAGTCGATTTATGAGAATCCAACAAATCTAACGAATTAATTCTAAATATCTCAACCCAAGCTCGAACCAAGCTTGGGTTGAGATATTTAGAATTAATTCTGGGGTTATATATTTGGAAAAAGGACCATCTATTACAATGAGATGCCTGCTTAATTTCTAGGAAATGTTATTTTGGATTTATTCTTGAAAACTGGACTTTATGTGACTGTCATGTTGATCAATGTTGCTTAGTAAAGGTACTGCATCCAGTAAGATAATAAAATTTGGGGCCTAATGTTTCATTTTATCTGTTTTGTGGTTTTATTCAGCAGATCCAGTATTGTAGCTTATATGCTAGTGTCATAGCAAGAATCCCAAGATGTTGCTCTTTAGATGTGCATAATTCTTATTAGCAGCTTCGTATCGTTGTGAAGGGAGTTAACCTTGCTATTTCTGCAAGTTAGTTTTGACCCCTGTTAAAATGTGTTTTATTGTGAGTTTACTCAAAGAATCTTTTAACCTAATGTTTCTTTATTAATTCTATATTATTTGACCTCTATTCCTTCACACCCACATGCTAAATGCTTCCACCAGTGAAATTTTTTTCAACTCATGTGGAACTCACTGGTCTGATGTGTGGTAATCTGAGATGCAATACGCCTTTAAGAGAATGTGAGCAGATTTACCACTTGACTGTACAATCCAATACCTGTTTAACACAGGCTACAGTGTTAAAGATAGCCTAGACTAGGGTCTGGTTGGAGAAGTGCACATCATGTCTGTGCTCTGTTGTCTGTGTAAATAAATACCATGTGCTTCACCTCATGTTGGTCTCTGATCTGCAGTACATTGTTATCAACTCACTCGCCGACCAGTTTCGGAAGCAAAGCGATCCCACGGTAGAACAACTGGGTGGCAAGGAAAAACACAGTCAGTTGACAACATCAAGGAACAGTGCAGAAACTCAACTGAAGTGAATCAGCTGTGCGCTGCAGGGTGTTTGTATGTAGAGGCCTCACCATAATCATCGAAGTTATCTCCTAGTATGCCATAATTTGGTCGCATTGAAACATTTAATCACACCACCCCAATGATTGGTCACATTATATTGAATGCCTTATGTTTTTCTTTTTGGCCAATGACATATTGGGGGAGGTGAAGAGGCGAGCGATCCTCTTATCGACGTTTGGCAGTAAAACATATGACCTAATTCATAGTCTAATGGCACCCAACACCCCAGGTTCCAAGGGCTTTGATGAGTTGTTAAATCTTGTGAAAAAACAGTTTCAGCCAAAGCCTTCGGTAACAACGCAGTGTTTTAAATTCAAATTTGGGTGTCGCACCCCTGGAGAGACAGTCGCTTTCTATGTAGCAGCCTTGAAACAACTGACAGAACACAATGAGTTTGGGACGTCGATTAATGGCATGTTAAGAGACCGATTAGTATTTGGGATTAACGAAGATGCCATTCAAAAAAGGTTGTTGTCAGAAATTAATTTAGACTTCAGCAAGGCACTGGAGTTGGTGCTTGCAATGGAGAGCACAGTCAGGGATTTGGAAGCAATCAAGGGAGTACAAAATGGTGCTGTCCTACATGTTGGGAGGTAAGCACCGGTTAGAAATGGTGCGGAAGCGCAGGACCCCACAGAAAGGCGGGAACAGCCACCAGCAAAAAGCAATGGTTTAATGGATAAAACCCACATTAATAATGGCTGAAATGGAACCAGGTAGCATCCAAGTGAACAACAATTTAAAAGAACTGATTTTCTACTGACATCGCAATGGGCACATTATGCGATATTGCAAAGACGGATTGAGACAAAAATTCAAACAAAAAGGCAGAAATCGTGAAATCCATGTGATGGAGGGACCAGAAGAAACAGTCAGAAATTTGCTTGCGACACAAATTAAAAATGGGTAAAACAGAGCCAATCTACGTGACAGTGGAAGTCAACGGAAAACCCATCCGAATGGAGGTGGATGCAGGGAAATAAGGGAAAATACATTTAAGTGTCTGAATGGAATAGGCCAATCACTAGAGCTGGAAAATTCAGATGTTCGATTAAAGATATATACTGGCGAAGACCTATGTGTAAGAGATATATGCAAGGTTCCAGTACAATTTAGAAGCCAGTCTGCTAATCTACTTCTGATAGTGGTAGCATGGGTGGGTCAAACTCTACTTGGTCAAAACTGGCTTAAGGAAATAAAGTTGGAATGGACTGAGATTCTTCAACTTAGAATGAAAGATCTGCAAGAATTATTACAGAAATATGCTTCTGTTTTCAGGGAAGAGCTCGGGAAGATTTAGGGGCTGCAAGCTGGGCCCTGGGGCAACCCCCAGATAGTTGAAGGCGAGGTCAGTCCCCTATGCATTATAAGAAAAAGCTGGAAAGGTTGGGAGTCTTACAATCTGTACAGTTTTCTGAATGAGTAGCACCCATAGTTACAGCACAAAAGCCTAATCAGAGTGTATGAATATGCAGGGGCTACAAGTTGACCGTTAACAAAGTAACCAGACTAGACAGGCATCCTATACCAAAAATTGATGAATTGTGCTCCAAGCTGGCAGGGGGAACACATATACCAAACGCGACATGAGACACGCTTACCAGCAAGTCAAGCTAGAAAAGGCCTCCCAGGATTTTGTGACTATTAACACACATGGGGGTTATACCAGTATACTAGGTTACCCTTTGGATTCTCAACAGTTTTTGCCATTTTCCAATGGACCATGGAAAATTTACTCCAAGGTCTATCTATGTCTTGGTTTATCTTGATGTCCTAGTAACAGGACTAACTGATGAAGAACACCTGGCTAACTTGGAAAAGGTATTGAAGCATTTCTCACAAGGTGGAGTACATTTGAAAAGGGAAAAATGTATCTTCCAAGCAAAATAAGTGATTTACGTGGGTCATAGGGTCGACTCGCAGGGCCTTCACCCAGTAGACAAGGTGAGAGGTATTCGTGAGGTGCCAACCCCGAAAAATGCCACAGAACTCATGTCCTTCTTGGGAATGGTGAACTACTACTGTTATTTTCTCCCAAATTTGTCAACAGTACTGGTTCCATTATACAGGTGACTTGAGAAAAACCATAGATGGACTTGGCAAGCTCCACAATAACAGGCTTTCATGACAGTAAAGCAGTTGCTACAGTCATCGGCCCTGTTAGTATATTTTGACCCAAAGAAGGAATTAATTTTAACCTGCGATGCATCCCCTTGTGGAGCTGGGGGCAGTACTGTCCCACAGGATGGTGGATGGCTCCAAGCTCCCCATTAGGTACATCTCAAGAACACTCAGTGTGGCGGAATGAAGATACTCACAAATAGAGAATGGAGGCTTATCCATTGTACTTGGCATTAAGAAATTCCATCAATACATCTGTGGTTGCCACTTCATCATCCTATCCAATCACAAGCCACTACTAGGCTTGTTTGCGTAAGAAAAGGCAATACCCCCAATTGCCTTGGCATGCATCCAAAGGTGGGCAGTGATTCTAGCTGCTTATGAATATACTTTAATCCACCAGCCAAGGAGCCACATTTCCAATGCTGACGCACTGAGTCAATTACCTCTAATAGACATCAATATGAATGGCCCCATCCTTGAAGAATTTGCTTTGTTATTAAACTATCTGGATTCATCACCAGTCTATGCCAAACAGATCAGAGAATGAATAGGCTGTGATCCAGTGTTGTCTCATGTCAGGGAACAAATCTGGCAAGGATGGTTTAACGAGCCAAAGTCAGACGTAATGAAGCCCTATTTTAACAAGAGATAGGAGCTCACCTGCCAGGATGGCATCTTGTTGTGGGGAGTGAGACTCATTGTGCCTCTGAGAGGAAGACAATTGCATAGTGCTCACCCCGTCATCTCTAGAATGAAAATGTTGGCGCACAGCTACATATGGTGGCCAGGGATGGACACTGAAATTGAAAACATGGTCAAGAGCTGCATGCAGTGCCAACAGATGCAGAAATTGCCTCCTTCTGCTCCACTACATCCCTGCGAATGGCTAGGGAGGCCATGGGTCCACCTCCACATTGACTGCGTGGGGTCTTTTTAGGGCACAATGTTCCTTTTACATATAGATGTTCATTCCAAATGGATGGATGTATATGAAATGAACTCACCCACACCCTGCTGCCACCAGAGACAAATTGTGTCAGAGTTTTGTGATACACGGTTTACCAGATAATGGTGCCTGGTAATGGAAAGGCATTCACCAGCAGGGATTTCCAAAGATTTAAAGGTCTCAATGGCAAAACACATGTCAAGACCTCGCCGTACCACTCTGTATCCAATGGGTTGGCCAAGAGGCAGTCCAGATCTTCAATGCCGGAATGAAAAACTGAATGAAGACTCTATATCAACTAGATTATCACGTTTCCTGCTCATCTATAGAATTATGCCACACACGACCACTGGTATTGCCCCCGGAGAGTTATTAACGAAAAGACGTCTCAGGACATGTTTGAGTCTCATATGGCCGAATTTAGGGGGGAAGGTAGAGAGAAGTCAGGAGGCTCAGAAAAATGAACAAGGTTACCACAGTCATGAAAGAAATTTCACTGTAGGAGAAGCGGTTTTTGCAAAGAACTTTGGAAATGGGCCCAAATGGCTATCAGGTAAAGTCAGTGCATTGCAGTGACAGGAATCTGTGCACCAGTCAAACAAGTACCTAACTATTCTAATCCCATTTTCCAGCACAAGTCCTTGTATGCCATGGCATCGCATGTGCACATCCAAACATTAAATGTTATGAGGGTTTCTGCCTCTACCACCCTTTCAGGCAGTGAGTTCCAGGTTCCCACCAGCCTCTGGGTGAAAAAGATTCTTGCTCATATCCCTTCTAAACACCCTGCCCCTTAAATCTATGCCCCTTGGTTATTGATCCCTCCACCAAGGGGAAAAGTTCCTTCTTGTCTACCTTATCTATGCCCCTCATAATTTTATACACCTCAATCATGTCTCCCCTCAATCACCTCTGCTCAAGGAAAATAACCACCGCCTAACTAATCTCTCCTCATAACTAAAACTCTCCAACCCATGCAACACCCTGGTAAACCTCCTCTGCCCTATCTCTAGTGCAATCACATCTTTCCTATAATGTGGATTCCAGAACTGCACTCAATACTCTAGCTGTGGCCTAACCTGTGTTTTATACAGTTCCTGCATAATCTCCCTGCTCTTATATTCTATGCCTTGGCTAATAAAAGCAAGTATCCCATATGCCTTCGTAACCACCTTATCTACTTGTCCTGCTACCTTAAAGGACTGGTGGACATGGACACCAAGGTCCCTCTAATCTTCAGTACTTCCCAGGATCCTATCGTTCAGCGTGTATTCCCATGCCTCATTTGTCATGCCCAAGTGCATCACCTCACACTTATCTGGACTAAATTCTATTTGCCACTGATCAGCCCATCTGACCAGCCTGTCTATATCCTCCTGTAACCTAAGGCTATCCTCCTCACTATTTACCACCCCACCAATTTTCATGTCATCCGCAAGCTTACTGATCAACCCTCCTACATTCAAGTCTAAATCATTTATATATACCAGAAACAGCAAGGGACCCAACACCAATCCCTGTGGAACCCCACTGGACACAGGCATCCAGTCACAAAAACACCCCTCGACCATCACTCTCTGCTTCCTGCCACTCAGCCAGTTCTGGATCCAATTCGCCAAATTGCAGTGGATCCCATGGACTGGTAACCTTGGTTATCCCCCACGTGAGACCTTATCAAAAGCCTTGCTGAAGTCCAGGTAGACTATGTCAAATTTATTGCCCTCATCTACACACCTGGTCAGCTCTTCGAAAAATTCACTTAAATTGGCCAGTTATGACCTCCCTTTAACAAAACCATGCTGACTGTCCTTGATTATTGCCTGCTTCTCCAAGTGTAGAGTAATTCAGTCCTCCAGAATTGCTTCCAATAGTTTCCCCACCACTGAGGTCGACTGGCCTGCAGTTCCCTGGCTCATCCCTTCTTCCCTTCTTGAATAACGATATCACATTTGCTGTCCTCCAGTCCTCTGGCGTATCTCCTATGGCCAGAGAGGTATTGAAAATTATTGCCCGTGCCCCTGCTATCTCTCCTTTGCCTCACTCAACAGCCTGGGATACATTTCATCCAGGCCTGGAGACTTATCTACTTTTAAGCATGCCATACCACTTACAACCTCCTCCCTTTCTACGCTAATTTCTTTAATTATATCATAGTCCTTATGCCTGATTTCCATACCCACATTGTTCCTCTCACTTGTGAACACCAACACAAAGTATTCATTTAGAACCCTACCTACGTCTTCCAGCTCCACACACAAATTACCACTATGGTCCTTAATGGGCCCTACTCTTTCCCTAATATCCTCTTAGTCTAGAATATGGTCTGGTTGGAGAAGCACACATCATGTTTGTGCTCTGTTGTCTGTGTACATAAATAGCTTGTGCTTCACCTCCTTTTGGTCTCTGCGTCTGCACTATGTTGTTATCACCTCACCCACCAGCAGATAAGCGTGCAACCGGTTTGCAAGCAAAGTGACCCCACGGTAGAACATAACATGATGCTTAAGAGAAAGAAAGCTACATTCAAAGGTGGCAAGTTAGAGAGTGAAAAGGCAGAATGTAGGATGAGATGTTTGGATGGAATCGGTATGCTGGCCCTGTGGCCTGTCCTCCTCCAGAAATTGCTGCATTGTTGAGGATCGGCTCTGGTTCATCACATTTTGTTCTTCAAGCTCCTCTTCTTTCATTGGAGACTGTGGCACATGTACAGGCAAGGGTTGTGGAAAGTGAGGAGGGCCCTCTGGGGATAACAGAGAGATGGGAATGAGTATTGATAGAATGGCTTAAGGTGATTTAGTCAAAAATACCCAGCATCCTTTTTCTTTTTGCTTAGATCTGTTTTGCTGCAGCAATATGAGAGAAAGAGAATTGTTAATTTTGTCTCTATGCTGAGGCAGCATACACCACAGTAAAAGGTAAGTTACACACTTACTGTAATATAGAAAGAAGTTTATAATACAGAGGCAAGAAGCTGAAAGATGCAAGAAATGCAAGTAAGCCATTTGGCCTTCTCTGCTTGCTTCACCATCCAATAAAATCATGGGTGATCTTCACCTTAAACTCTTTCTTGTGCAACTTTCTCATATCCCCTGATTCCCTCAGACCCAAAAACCCATCGAAAGAGAATTTCTAAGATTCACAACCCTTTCAGTGAAGATGTTACAGAATCACAAACTTGTTACAGCATAGAAGGATTCAGCCTGTGGCATCTGCACTACCTCTCTGAATGAGAAATTTGTCTAATCTTACCCCTTAAGCTTACCTGTAAACTGGGAAAACATCTAAAAAAGAGGACCTATGCTTTTATGTTATGAAGACATGTAGCTCAAAGTAGCTATGAAGTATAAGAATGGAACATATTTCTTATATTAGTCAGGTGAGCATCTCATCAGAGGCAAAAGCCAACAATAGTGAAGAGAGCCTTCATTATTGGGAACCAGGCTCTATTATTTGTATGTTATCTGATGATTCAATATGACATTGTAGATTGGTTATATGAAGTCTAATACTGTTATTAGTCAAAATAAGCTTGATATTAGAAAAGCCACTTGTGTGTGAATCATAAGTGGATTTACTGTCACTGGACTAATCACCCTTTCTCTGACAGATGTTGTGAGCATCTAGTTCATGGTCCATGTTAATATTTTAGAGGTAAATTTTAGTTCTGGATGGATTAAAGTTGTAAAGGTAAGGTAATTAAAATGCTGGGCTTGAGAGAACACAAAGAAATGGCAGTTCAAAAGGTTGTCTTTTTGAAAGTCAGAAGAGATAGCACTATAAAACAGCAGGTGAGCTTTCTTAGCTAAAGATCTGGAGACCTGATGTGTGCAATGCTTGCAAGAACAGGGGCAATACAGAGATTTTTTTTTTGTATTGTTTTTGGATATGGAGTTGAATTACTTAAAAAATATTCAGTAAACCTTGAATGTTCACAAAACCCATTTACTTTATCAGATCAAAGGAGAAATTGTAAATTAAAGATAATTACTCTAAAGGTCAGCTTGAGGATATCCCAGAGCTAGCTCCATTGTTATAGAGCTTAGGAATGTTCTCTGGCTCCAATTTATCTGGTTTGCTGAGAGAGTTGGCTGCAATTTGGACTTCATGTGGTTTGCAGCTCACTGAGTGATGATAGCTAAAGTAAATGACAGACCTGCACTGTAAGCAGGCTTAGTCTGAGTTTGATTTTTGTGAGGAAAAAGAAACTTGAAGATTACCCTAGTTTAAAAGTAGTGGAAGAATCTACAGTGGCCCTCCACAGAGTCATTTGCAAAGAAAGCAACAAGCAGATTTGCTTGGAAGTATTGAAAAGTAACCCAAACTGTTGTGTTCACAGTCAAGAGATGGTAAATGAAGGTTTTACCTCTGAGAATAGATGGGATTCAGGAGAATTCTCTAGAGGACTGTAGCAAACTTATGTGTGGTCTCTATAGAAGTAAATGATGTTAAGATTGATATGTCGTAAAAAATAATTCTGGGGGGAAGTAAGAAGTAAATCTGAGTGCATAATATATGTTGTTATAAACCACATTGTTAAGTTAATAGTGAATGTTTTATTTAACTGTTTTATGTACAAAAACGGTTTGCTTTGCTAAAAAAGTGAAATCTTTTGGTGTAGTTCTATTATTGGTGACAAAAAGATTTTCGTCTTGTACTGGTCAGGACAATTTATAAGATTACCAAACGTAAAGGGAACAACAATTTATATTGTATGTTAAGAGAGTGCTGATTGGTTAGCAAGTGGAGTCTGATTGGCAATGGTGTTGTCATGGAGAATGCACCAGTTCATGTGACTGACAGTTAACTGTCAAGCATTGTTTGAAATTTAAATCAACAAGCTTGACTCTGATTGGCCAAGGCATTGCTCTGAGGAATGAACCAACAAATGGCTGTCACTTATTTTGTTCAGCTTAAACAGGCGCAATGTGTGCACATGCTCTTTCTGTCTAAAAAGAACAAGGCTTTGTGTATTAATATAAGTAGTTTCCAGTACATGCAAATATGCCACACTGTGAGCCTGACTAACAATCTTTAATTGGTTGTCAGCGGAATTCTTTACACATTGAGGATTGTTTAGCAAATGCTGCCCAATCACAGAGTCACATCTAATGTTGGAGACTTTGTTTTGAGTTTTGCAGGCACAGGCTGTGAATTGCGAACAGTGGAAAGGTTGTGCTGTTTGATACAATCCACCAGCCTTTGGGACATATGGCCTGCATACCAAGCATCATACAGGCACTAAAATTCATATACCACCTTACGTATTTGTGTGATAGGCAGGCTACTATGCAGTAGCAATGTGAGTGGTATTCACCACCATCAGGATGCTGCCATCAAGCCAAAGAGATGTTCTGTCTATCACACACCATTTTAACTGCATGCTCTCCCTTTCCACCCTGTTCCTGAAAGATGAGCAGGATTAAAATCAGACATCTAGGCAAGGATATTGCCATCAGCGTGCGGGGACGGCCCCAACATGCTGACATAAAATGACACGTGATGACATTGGGCATGCGTCCCAACGTCATCGTGCGTCATTTTGATATTTCATTCAGCGGTCACAAGCCAGAGGTGGCTGTGCGCCCGCTGAACTGTCAATGGCCTATTAAGGCCATTAAAAAAGCAATGAAAGTAGTTAACCACACTACCTGTCCAACCTTAAGGTTGACGGGCAGGTGAAGAGCCGTAGCAGCCTTCGCAAAAGAGAGCAGGCCCCGACTCTCCCTCCTCCCCTCGCCCACACAGATAGCGCTGAGCACTACGGGACAGGTATTACGCTGGGCAGGCCTTAATTGGCTCGCACATATAAAATGGCGGTGCGCAGCAGATCATGGGCAGCGATTGGCTCCGTGCCTGCCCCTGGCCCGTCTCGCCCGCCTGCCCGACATAGTTAAGATTCAGCCCCTAATTGTTTGTGCTTTCCCATCCCAAAAGATGTATAATAAATTACAGAAACATTTGCCAACAAGTGCATATTTCCTAATCTGTTGCCTCCATTAGTAACCTACTGGAGACAATTAAATGTGATTATGGTTTATTTAGTGATTAATATTTACAGTGGAAGGTAGTTTGGCACTCAGAGAGAGTTGTTAAAATCAGAACTGAAAGAAAGGAGCAATCAGGTAATTAGATGTTGGAAAAATGCAGTTAACACGATGAAGGACAAGTCAACAGCTGCAGTGAAAGAAACCTACCGCAATATTACCCTTTCACTTCAATTCCAAAAGTCAAGCTACATTCAGTTATGAATAATTTAGCTTTGGTTTTGTAATTAAGGATTACTATTGGTAAAGCTCCCCTTACGTGTCTCACAGTGTTATCAGCTCGAACATTGTCATTTGTGCATTTAATTTGTCTTGTAGAATTAACGAGGGTTATGTGAGACTGCTGAAGTCCACATTATGGGAAATCTATGTGTTAGCCATGAGTACCCAAAAGCAATTTCTCCCATCAATCACTGAGATCAAATCATACATCAATTCTTATTAAATGCATCTTTTTCTGTCATGTATAGTAACTAGCATGAGCTGTGATTTTTATTTTCTTTTTATTAAAAATAAGAATTAATGTTAGTGGGATAACTATCAATCCCAGTTAATTCTATATGGCAAATTGTATGCACAAATGGGAAGTTCCAAGCTGAAAGCACTGTCTGGGAGTCGCACAGGAGAAACTTTACCACTGATATTCCATATTGGCTTTTTAAAAATTAAGTGTCACATTTTGCAGACAGGAATTCTGCTTCCAAGGGTCTATTGGAAAAGTGTCAGCAAAGAATCGTTAAGTAACTTTAATATAATTAAATAGAAGTAAAAAGGTATGATTGGAACATGAAGTAAATGAGAATAAAGTTCTGTTCCAGAACAATTTATTATGATGCTCATAACCATGACTAATTAATAAACTGAGGTTGAAGAGAGGGCAGAAGCGCATTGATTGAAAATAAACAAAATGCCTTGGATATGGAAGGCATTCAGGTTTGGTGAAGCTTTACTTAAGTTGTTATGGACAGGAGAGAAGAAATAGACTGAAACCTTCAGTTCCCTTCTCTACTGCTTGCAATTAGTGTGGTTGTTTTGGAAAGGTAGATATATGTGTTCCTAATCCCCTTTTAGCCTGTGGGCAATTGAAGCAAACAAAAGCAACCTTTCATGGGTTTAAAAATAAAGAACAGAGCACTTTTACAAGTTGTAAAGAAAAGGATAATTCATTGTTCACATGTCCAGCCCATTGTAGGAAAACAGATTTTGCAGGTCCAATGAAGAAGGGAGTCTTTTCCACTCTTGAATTGTAGCTTAAATGAGTTGAGATAGCTGGAGTCGGATATCAGTATGATTGTAGGATTCCCTTACACTGATGAACATCGAACAGATCATGAAGTCAGGCACTTGTGGCTTTCATATCAGGGGGTCCAATTTCTTTACAGGTTCTTTTCCACTCTTGAATTGTAGCTTAAATGAGTTGAGATAGCTGGAGTCGGATATCAGTATGATTATAGGATTCCCTTACACTGATGAACATCGAACAGATCATGAAGTCAGGCACTTGTGGCTTTCATATCAGGGGGTCCAATTTCTTTACAGGTGGACTTGGACTTAGGAATCCAGATGGCTTTATACCCTCCAGGTGTTTAAAAGGCAAAGGGAACACTGTCTTTTTCTGCAGCTGCTGTCTCTTCAGTGTTTGTCTGGTCTTTCCTGGGTCTTTAGATCAAAACTCAAAATCTCTAGCCAGTTTTAGTCACATGACCAAAATTGATATTATTTAACCAGGATGGTTTGGAATTCCAAAGACATTGCTACATAATAGGAGATAGATGATGGTCTTTCAAACTAGTCCTGCACATAACTGGTCTCATCCATTTTCCTTTGTAAAGCATTGACCTTGGAGATGAGAAGTCCAGAGGTCTATTGATTCTGTGTTTTGAGTAGACTTTGAACGATGGCAGATGTGAATTCCAGAAAAGAGTGCTGTCTAGGCATACCCCTTCAAGAGGAAGTCCCCCAGCCGGAGTGGCTCAATTAGGAACTTTGTGCAAGTTTGAGATATTTTGTGTTGAAGTTGCAATGTTCACTTGACCCTTTGGCTGCCATCTCAGTCACCTTGTAAGTGTCCATTTTAAAATATAAAAGACAGTTCCAGAAGCTTCCACAGTAACACAGTCCAGATTTGAAGTTAAAAATAGGACATACCTTCACTGGGCATGATAAAAGGACTGTTTCATTTAACTTTTTACATTCATTTATAAAATGGGAAATGAATGTCCTTGTTTTAGATAAATAGTAGGGACCCTAATTTTAAATCTGTGTGTTATTTGGGTAACTTCAAAACCCTCTTGCTGCTGTAGAAAATGTAACCGGGGGTACTTTAAATTCCAGACCTCATTATAATCTCACGGATGGGTTTCCCACTAGGTTCACTGATCAAATGCAAAATTGGCCCATTCAGTTAGTGCAATTTCCACAAGGTTAGCCAGAGGCTTAACTTAGCCATTTATGCCTCTTAAAATGAGACTGCATCCCCTTCTGCAAGATTTCACTCATTCACTGCTGGAAAAGAAAATTAACCAGAATGAATCACAGGAAAACTTCCAGGTTCTCTGAAGCCTCATTGGAGCTCCTGCTGGAGGAGGTCAGGACAAGGAGGGAAGTTTTCTTTGCAGCCAGGAGGCTACCTAAACAATAATTGCACAAAGCATAAATAACAGTTGCTGAGATTTCCAGTCCCAGGATCTTCATCCCCAGGATTTGTATATAGTGCTCAAATGACCTCACAAGAATAACAAGGTTGAATGAGCCCTTCATTTCAGCATCTCCATCAACAACACATGGCAATAATCATTTGCTTCCTTGCCCAAGGCTCCCATCCCCTCCCCTCCATCATATCCTTCAACACCCAGTACAAGGCCACATTATACTGCCTCTCATACTCATGACAACCACACTCACCTCTTTCTTGCTTCATTCACAGCAGCCAGTAGCAGAGCCCTCTGCTCACTTTCTAGCTTTGCATAAGCAAGCACTTCTCTCATGACCTTTTTTCTCACTTTTCACTCCAGCTTGCCATTCAACACCTGCCTACCTCAATCATTGCTTCTTCCTTTTAGCATATGTACAACAAGCAACAGCTCCTCACATCTTCTTTGTAACAGACACCCGTCAAATCTTGTTCACCCTTTCTGCTGGGCAAGCCAGTGCACAAGTAGGGGAGGATCAATTGGTGTAGCAAGTGCGAGAAATCTCCAGAGCTAACAGAATAGAGCATTTTTAGGTCAGGGGTTGCTGTGAACAGTGTTTATGACAATTACATGTGCCCCTTTATCCCTGCATGGTGATGTTTGTACTATACAACTATCCAACCATCATAACCCTTGTTCATTTTCTCTTTTCTCTTGGCCCTTCATGGAGTCCATTTCCAACGATTATGGTGTCATCTTGTTTCTGATACAACAGTATCGTGATTACATCACTGGGCTAGTAATCTAGAGGCCTGGAGTAATAATCCCTTGAGCACAAGTTCAAATTGTGGCAACTTGAGAAGCTGAGTTCAATTAAAAGATAAGCTGCTATCGGTAAAAGTGACCATGGGCTGAATTTAATGGTGTTTGAGGGTACAGGGTAAGAGGCAGATGGGGGGATTAATTGGATGGGAGTTGAAACGTCAGCTTCCCAAAATTAGGAAAAAGCTGCCAAATTAAGTCAACAGTAACTTGGAGAGGGATTGGGTTTCCCAATGGCAAGTGGCAGGACCCCAATAGCAATGTATTAGTAAGTCGTGAATGTTAATCAAAACACAAGATTTTCTGATTAAATGGTACTTTTGCGATTAAGTCAGAAGCAAACAGGAAACACATGCCTTCACTTTCATGACCATAAGCTGGCGTAGAGCAGGCAAGGTTAGCTTCAAGGTGAATTTGGAGTAAGTAGGAACTGCTTTTCTCGTCTGGGGAAAGCCACTGGATTATGGGAAAGGAGGTTGAGATGCTTCTTGGTTGTGTGGGTTATGGCTGCTCGAGGGAGGATGTTGGCTGAACTAAGGATGGCTGACAGTGGGAGGGAGCTGGATGACAGAGGGAAGGTCAAGATGGACCAAGGGAGTCAAGTTGGATTGAGGGGAGGTCAAGTGTAATTGATGGCAGGCCAGGAGTGACAGCTGGCAAGTCTAGGGTCACAGGGGCCAAGTCAAAGGAGATGGTGATAGGATCAAAGGCGAAGGGGGAAGGTCGAGGGTGAACATGAGCAGCTCAAGGGTAATGGTGGGTTTCTTGAGGGTGATTGAGCGAATGGGTAGGGTGATGGATAAAGGGTCAAAGGCAATAAAGGGAAAGTTGAGGGTGACTGAGGAAGGCTGGAGAGTGATGGTTGCCTAAGGTGGTTGTGGGAACATTATAGGGCATTGCAGCAACAAGAAGCTGAGAAGGCAGGAGACCAGGTTGAAGTAGGAGGGGGCCACAGTGGTATGGGAGTAGATCAGGGTGTGGTTGAAGGAAAGCACAGGGCTTGCCATTTCACAAGTTAGGAATGAAGGTCATGTAAAGAATGGTGCACATATCTTTGCCTGCCTTCTGTCCATAGTTCCCTTTCTAGAGGCTACATGGGTATATTTCACCTCGTATATTTGGAGCCTTGGGCAGAGGAGGAGAAGAACCTGGAGAGGATGGCCTTGGGCCATGTGCAGCAATGGCCAAAGGGCCAACAAGAGTGGCTTTAGAGGACGAGGCTGTACAGGATGCAGACACCAGAGGCCTGTGCAATGATAAGCAATGGTTAAGCGTATCACACTTATACTATGAGAAAGGAAAGTTGCAAAGACATATTGGAACAATGGAATTTACATTAAAAAGGGAGAAACAGGTATAAAGGAGATGAGGTTATGTATAAGAGAGAAGGAATTCTAAGAAGGAATTCATAGTTAAGCATATCACACTTAGACCTACTACCTGCAGATATCCGAAAGGCAATGTCAGAGATGGCTGAAGCTGTCACAGGGAGATTAACAATGCCTGTTCAAAAAGGTTAGTGAGTTTGTTAAATTCACCACCAATCCTGAGACCCAGGCTTCTAGACCTGTAGGCTTCAGGCCTATCCTGGGTTTCCCACAAGTGCAAGGAGTTATAGGCTGCACTAGTGGTGATCAGATCTCCCTGGAAACAGCCAGCAGCATTCATGATCCAGAAAAGGTTCAATAACTTCAATGTACAATTTTTCTGTGCCAGCTGGGGAAGGGATTGCCACTCGCGAATCAGCTTCTATAGCCACTGTTATGGCACAGCAAATGGTAAATGCCGAGCTGCTCAAATCCCAGAAGGAAACTTGAAACAGCTGCCACAACTGTTTTGCAATTTGTATTTTATTCTGAGGTACATGCCTTGAATTCAATGGTAATAAGTCCACCAAGATTTAGAGGTTCTTTTTTACGAACTAAATTAAGCATTAATTAATGAAAGAAAAGATTTTAATCACATAATATGACTATAATAACTCCTAAATCTCCTAATTAATCAGGGTCCCAGTTACGCCTCTGTTAAGGCAACAGTAAAACAAATAGGATTAAACAGACCTGGGCAAAGCACACAGTACCCTGGACAGTGATATTCAAAGTGAGTTTTCTTAGCTTCGGTTCCTGTAGATAGCAACTTGCTGCATAGCGGCTGGAAGCTTTTCACATCTTGTTTTAGATCTTAGAATTCCTTCTCTCTTATACATAACCTCATCTCCTTTATACCTGTTTCTCCCTTTTTAATGTAAATTCCATTGTTCCAATATGTCTTTGCAACTTTCCTTTCTCATAGTATAAATCTTTCATAGTACTCATATTATCAGTAACCTTTGGGAAAAATAAATACACTGTTTGGCTTAGCTTCTTCTGGCTAGGTGTAACATCTTTCCATCTCTTTGAAATTCAAACTAACCTAATGTATCTAAAAATGCAAATGTTCCTCACACCTCACATTCTAAAACTTCAGCCATGTTTACATATTTAGCATTTCAAACATAGCTTCCCTTTTGATAACTCAAAAGCTCCCAACCAGCTGTCTCCAATTCAATTAAATCCCCCCCACACAGACATGCACACAGAGAGACTAATCCAAATCCCATTATTAACTTCCCTTGACAATAAATCACATTAATATTTTGAAAATTATTATATTTTCAAGACTAACAACAAATGATGTTTAATCCAGAAGTGACACAAATCCTGGGCTCAATCCATTGTCTCCTGAGATGGACGGGCATCATAACACCTCGTCTGTGACCACCGCAAGCAAATCCCCCAGGTATGTACTGGTTCCCAGGGAGCTCTCATGGTTCTTACATTTTCTGTCACTCACAGGTGTCACAGCTGTTTGAGGCTCCACACAACTGCAGGAATGGAGAGTGAGTGATAGAGTTACCCACTAAAAAAATGACTCATGACTACTGTACAGAATCCGCAAAGAGCACTAGAGGAGAGATTCAATGCTTCCCATGTCTCCACGTGTGCTCTAATGGAGCAGAACATTGGGTTGATAAAACTGAGGTTCTGCTGCCTATACTCCTCAGGCAGAGTGCTGCAGTGTGTGCCTCAGAGAATGTTCAGCATCATCGTGGTCTGCTACATACTACACGACCTTGTACAGCAGAGGCGTGAGGAGTTGCTAGCCAGAGAAATGGAGGAACCACATGACTCCTTGGGCAAGGTGGAAGGGGAAGATTCAGATGACCATGTACGCAACTCCATTAGGAGATGTCAGGGTGATGAAAAGACCAATGGGGGAGCCTCATTCAGATTTGTTTTCAGCCTTAGTGAAGCCCCTACAAACCCTGATGGTCACTACCTCACTCATATTGTCTCTGTATATGTGCAACTAACTCGGCCAGCCTCCCTCAAGAATTCCCTTCAGTCCCTTAACCTCTGATACCTAGAAAGGCAAGGTCTGTTGGGAACTACACCACCATTTGCAGGACCTTCTCAAAGCCACACACCATCCTGACTTGAAATTAGGTCACCAATACCTCCTTATCACAGGCTCAAGATCCTGGAACAGCCTTCCTAACAGCACCATGTCTGTACCTGCACCAGGTGACTGTAGCGGGTCCAGTATCTGGCAATACACCACCTTCTCAGGGAAAATAACGGAGGGAAAACTTATGTTGGCATGGCAGCAATGTACACACACCATGAAAAAATAAGTTATGAGGAGCAAAAGAACGTCCAACAGCAATGAACACAGACCATGCCACTACATCCTTCCGAACCCAATAAATGAGATGTCACTAATGTCCTTTTATTGATAAATAATTGCCACTTAAGATGCCAGCCATTACAAGCCATTGCCTGGCCAACCAAGTCAGACCAACATGACCACTTAGCACACATAAATAAATTAAGCAGAAGTATATATTTACATATAACATGAAAATTTCATAGAATGGCTGTATACCTGTGTCACCTTCCTGCCATCACAAAATCTTAAGTTTACGTTTGAGCTCACTGGGCCTTGGTGTGACCCTAACATCTGCAGTTGAGGTGGAGGCACGCTGCTGAGTGTGATGCCCCAATGCATGAGATCTGGAGGGCTGTGGCCTGCTTAGGGCTTCCTGCATGGGTGCAGGTGCACCATTCTTGGCCTTGCCAACGGGAGGCTCTAGGATTACTAGCAGAGGAGAAGAGGGTCTGCAGCTCATCCTTGGAGTGCATTAAGGTGATGCTCCCGAGGTGGCTGGCTGGCACTCCTCCTCTCTCTCAGTGTTATCAGGAAGGTATTATAATGTTATTGGAATTTTTTGGAAACTAGTGGTATCTGTGTCTATATGGGCAAAATTTTACCTCAGGGCTAATTAAGGCCCACCCAACGTGATGTCTGCATGGAAGTGCTATGCGCTCCCTGTGCAGGCGGTGGGGGGGGGGGGGACCTAAACTCGGGAGTGCGTTTTTCAGGCATGCGCACAAAAGAGCGGACTCATCTCCCTGAGGCTAAGTGCAGTCTCAGGGAGATCGGTTGTAAATGTTAAAAAGCTCATCCTGATGTCAGGTGAGTGTCTTGACGTCAACGCACAGTTGCATGATATTGCATTCGGTGGGCGCTCACTGGTGTCGGCAGCGGACCCACTGATAACGAAAAGACCTGTTAAGGCCATTAACAAGATTATTAAATTAAATTTTCTGCTGCTCATCCAACCTTACAGTTGACAAGCAGGTGAAAAGGCCAAGCAGCCTTTGCACTTTTTAGGAAACCTCATCCATGGGTGGGATCAGGTTTCCTAAAGCAAATAAAAATAAAACACAAAATTTAAAAATTAATTAACAACATGCTCCTGCTCATGTGACAGAGTCACATCACAGAATAACACAGTGCAGAAGAGGCCCTCCGGCCCATCGAGTCTGCATTGACATGTGAGAAACACCTGACCTACCTACCTAATCCCATTTACCAGCACTTGGCCCATAGCCTTGAATGTTATGATGTGCCAAGTGCTCATCCAGGTACCTTTTAAAGGATGTGAGGCAACCCGCCTTCACCACCCTCCCAGGCAATGCATTCCAGACCGTCACCACCCTCTGGGTAAAAAAGTTTTTCCTCACGTCCCCCCTAAACCACCTGCCCCTCACTTTGAACTGTGTCCCCTCTTGACTGACCCTTCTACTAAGAGGAACAGCTGCTCCTTATCCACCCTGTCCATGCCCCTCATAATCAGTACACCTCGATCAGGTCACCCCTCAGTCTTCTCTGCTCCAACGAAAACAACCCAAATCTATCCAACCTCTCTTCATAACTTAAGTGTTTCATCCGAGGCAACATCCTGATGAATCTCCTCTGCACCCCCTCCAGTGCAATCACATACTTCCTATAATGTGGCGACCAGAACTGCACACAGTACTATGTTCTATACAACTCCAACATAACCTCCGTACTTTTGTGATCTATGCCTCATTTGATAAAGGCAAGTGTCCCATATGCCTTTTTCACCACCCTACTTGGATGCCCCTCTGCCTTCAGAGGTATATGGATACACACACCAAGGTCCCTTTGTTCCTCAGAACTTCCTAGTGTCATGCTGTTCATACCCCTTCCAAAAGTGTATCATTTTTCAGGGTTAAATTCCATCTGCCACTCATCTGCCCTTTTGATCATCCCGTCAATATCTTCCTGTAGCCCAAGACACTCAACCGCACTGTTAACCACCCGGCCAATCTTTGTGTCATCCACAAACTTACTAATCCTACCCCCCACATCGTCATCTATGTCGTTTATATAAATGACGACTAATAGGGGACCCAGCACAGATCCCTGTGGTACGCCACTGGACACGGGCTTCCAGTCACTAAAGCAAATGTTTTATTACATTATTTATTTCTCGTTTTTGAAAACGCTTCATCTTCCTGAGCAGCTCTGTGCTTCAGGGAGATTCTGAAGTGCGCACTCACATACCTGCACAAAGCTTGCGATCACCCCACTCATACTCCCCCTGTCACCTGCACAGGCAATGCTGAGCGCTGTTGCTTATGTTTTATGCTGGGTGGGCCTTAATTGGCCTGACAGCATGAAATTGCCTTCTGGCGTCATTCACAGGTGGTTGTTGGCTACCTGACAGCCCCTGCCGAGCCCGCCTAACAAGGGCAAGGTTCTGCCGTGTGTGTGTGTGTGTGTGTGTGTGTGTGTGTGTGTGTGTGTGTGAGAGAGAAAGGCTTAATTGGATTAAAGACAGCTAGTCTGAAGGCTTTGATGTAAGCATGGTAAACATGGGGGCAGTTTAGAGTGTAAGGTGTAAAAGGATATTTGCATTTTTAAATAAACCAGACTTGATTGTTTTCAAAGACGGTGTGAATGTGCCAGCAAGCCTGGTGAAGTTCAGAAACAGTGGGCTGAATTTTCTCCCCACTGGGGGCAAAGTTGATGGGCGGGTGCATGTGGGCGCACTTCTGATCAGCACCCCCAATCGGAGGCGCAGTGTAATTTTACGTGGGCAGGCCAATTAAGGCCCGCCTAACGTGATGTCCGCAAGGAGGCGCTATGCGCTAACTGTGAAGGCATGGGGAGGAAACCAAAAATCGGGAGCACATTTTTCGCGCACACGCATAAAAGATCAGACTCATCTCCCTGAGGCTAAGTGCAGCCTCAGGGAAATCGGGTGTAAATGTTAAAAAGCTCAAAATAGAAAAATAAAAATTCCCTAACATGTTCCCTCATGTGACAATGTTGCATTGTCACATGAGTTGGGACATGTTCAAAATTCCAAATTAAACTTTATTAAAATTTTTGAAACCCTACATGAAACCTCATCCCGCCTGTGGATGAGGTTTCATACTTTTTCTACTTCCCGCCAGGGCTCCTGGCCTGCCCACCAACCTTAAGGTTGGACGGGCAGGTCCACTAATTACTTTAATTGTTCTGTCAATGGCCTCAATTGGCCATTGACAGGTCAACGGGTGTACAGCTGATTTTCCTGTGCCCCCGCCTACCTGAAAATTTAAATGGGGAGCTCTGCCCAACATCACCGTGGGTCATTTCATGCGTCGGCGAGCAGGCCCCTCCACCATTCGCAAACGGTAAAATCCAGCCCAGTGTATTTATTTTTCCCAAAGATTACTGGTAAAACTTAGTGTTATGAGAGATTTCTATTGTCAGAAAGATAAAGTCCAAAGAGATAGTGAAAAACTGGAATTTGCATTCAAAGTAGAAAATATATATAAAGGAGTGAAGGCTGTGTGAAAGGATATGCATTTTAAGATCAAGCACGTGTGAAAAGCCTTCAGCATCTATGCCTCAAGCTGCTGTCTTCATAGGACTGAAATTAAGGGCAGAATCTTTGGCTCAGCGATCAGGGGCAGGGCCCGCTCGCTGAGGCGCAAAGTGATGCGCAGTGATGTCAAGCTCACCGAACGTCATTCAGATTTTCACCAATCAGATTGGCACCCGCCAAACTGTCAAAGGCCTGTTAAGGCCAGTTAACTATCAGCTAAAACAATAAGCTGAGCTTCCCGTCCAACCTTAAGGTTGTCGGGCAGGCTTTGCATTTTTCATGGAACCTCATCCACGGGCGGGATGAGGTTTCATGAAGGTTTTTAAAGGTGTGAAAAGATTTAAAATAAAATTCATAGACATGTCCCAGCTCACGTAACAGTTTCACATAAGGGGACATGTCCTAAAAATTTATTTTTTCCTTTATTAAGTTTTTTTTAAACTTAGACTAATCTTCCTGAGGCAGCTCTGTGCAGGGAGATTTCAGCGGTCTTTCGCACACTTGTGTGAAAGAGCGCAGGCCCCGACTCAGGCAATGCTCCAGCCAGCACAGGGAGCGCTCAGCACTTATGGGCATGTGTCATGCTGGGCAGGCCTTAATTGGTCTGAGCACGTAAAACACGGTACCCAGCTGATGGTGGGTGACAATTGGTTGTGCGCACGCCCGTGCCCGTTCCCGCACAACCCCCCTGACAGGGAAGAAATTCTCCCCTAAGAAAACTCACTTTGAATTCAACTTGTTCAGGGTAACATGTTTCTTGGCCTGGGTCTTTTAAAATCTATGTCTCTACTGTTGCCTTAACAAAAGTGTAACTGGGAGTTAGATTGATTAGGGGATTTTGAGGTTATCATAGAAGTAATTTGTAGATCTATGTACGTGCTTAAAATAATTTATCTTATTAATAAATGTTTAACCTAGTTTTGTAAAAACCTATAAGAGTCGGTGGTCTTATTACTACTGAATTCAAGGCACGCTCTCGAAATTTATACAAATTGCAAAACAAGTTTTCATTTGTTATTGGAACAACTCAATATTTACCATCGGCTGTGCCATAGCAATGCACATCCCTGACTCCTGGAGGATTGGGGGAACCTGTAGAGAATGCCTCATCCCCCTTTCACCAAACCACCACTATACAGTGCCCAAGTCCAGATCGAGAAAATGCAGGAGTGAACACATAACCGACAGCCACTGAGCGGTCTGCTGGATCTGGCTCTTAATGGCATTTGTCAACCTTCCCATGAAGGAGGCCATGTGTCCACATGGTGGAGACATGGCAGAACATGGCTTGGATTGGCTCCTCTACTGTTTTTTAAAGGCTGCTCATAGCCTCAGGCTTCTCTGCCAGATATTCTCCTGCATGTCTCTGCATCTCCAGTTGGTTTCTTGTGGTCATGACCCGAGGCCCATTATCAGCACACAGCTCAACATGGGCCTGGTTTCCATCAGTCCTCCAACTGTCATGTCCCTCGACTGTCACAATCTCCGTCAGCTTCTGCCATTTGTCTGTAATATGTTGGTTATAATGTGACTGAGCATGTGCCTTCCAAGGTGACTGTCTCTGTGGTGGTGAAGGCTGGAAGCAAACAATGTAATGGTGCATACTGATACAATTATGAGGTTTATAAATTTGTTATGATCTGGAACCGTGTCTTTAGGGTGATATGAGGGGGGTCATGTGTCCTATTTTGAAGACTGCCTGAAAGTAAGTGTGTGGTTTGATTGCTAGAGATCAAAGGAAGGTTTAACTTGTTTTACTGGGAAGAAGTTGGCCAACTCCTGCTCTTATTCCAGTATGTAAGGTATTTATGCTTGGAGACAATGGCAGCAGCCTATGTGTTAACAGTGGAGACTGTGAGCCTCCAAAGTCCCAGAAAAGTGTTGCGGATGATGTTGGGTTGTAAGCAGTTGTGCTTTAAATTGTCCATTTAGTTCCAAGATGAAAGATAGTTGGGCTCTCAAGGTTAATTAATTAGAATTTCTACCTAGATAAAAGGTCCATGCAATTTATATTGCTAAGAGGAAGGATGCAGAGAAAGCCATTATAAAAATCAGGTTACAGGCTTTCCTTGGATATCAATGAATATCACAGGCAGTGTTTCTGAGTCTACCTGGATCCAAGAGGGAGGCAACAGCTAGAGACCAAAAAGCTCAATGTTTCACCACACAGGAATGCGGGTGGAAGCTCATGCTCGTGTTCAAAATACCAAATTCAAGGGGAATTAGAATGAGGTTGAAAGAGTCACCTAGCTTGGACTTGAGGGAGAGTCTCTGTGAAAAGAAAACCTCACTGTGAAAGACAGTTCTAAGATTGCACGTCACCAGGCTAAGAAACGAAAGGAACAGTAATAAACACTCAGGAGCTAAGAATCATATTGGATTGATTCTGGGAAAATTGAATGTTTATGTAAAGGACAGTGTAAACTATACCTTTGAAGTATGCCTTTTTTGGTCGGCCTAAGAATAAGAAGAGGGTATTCCATTCTGTGATTTAAATATAAGTTGCCTACAAGTTCTGTCGAAGGGTCATGAGGACTCGAAACGTCAACTCTTTTCTTCTCCGCCGATGCTGCCAGACCTGCTGAGTTTTTCCAGGTAATTCTGTTTTTGTTTTGGATTTCCAGCATCCGCAGTTTTTTTGTTTTTTACAAAGAGAGTGTTGAGTTGAAGGTGATTTTTGTCATTGGTTACAGTAAATGTATTAAAATGTAAAATCTTGATGTGTAATTCTTTCAGCTATTAACTGGAGGTTTGAATTTCCTATTAAAAGTTATCAATTTCTACAGGGATCATAACAGTCATGCACATCCTCATCCTGAGGAGTAGACTACTGGGTTGTTGTTGCTGGACCTGCAGTGGAGAACAAAAATAATTAGGTTCACACTATTAACAATCTTTATTCTCATCATGTCTCCAGTAGTCAGCACCAACTCCTACCTCACCATCCGCAGCTGCCTGGTCCGTTCCACCACCTTCTCCTCTGGAGGGGCTCAGATGCAGATGTTGACCACTCCTCCACCTGTCTCCCCCCGTTCCTTTTCATTATGCACCAATTTCTCCTGCAGGTAACAGTGGGATTTGCTGTCATCCCAATTGGTACCTAACCCATACATCACTCTGACAGATAAGTGGTCTACCCTCGTACTCACTTGCCACATGTACAGCTTCGTTGATACGATCTGGCTCACACACACTCAGGCTTCATGGTACATCTGGTGCTGAAGCTAAAAACACTTTCCACCACCTGGTCTATCTCGCTCCTCACACAGGCTGATGCCCTCATGAGAGTCACTTTGCTGTAACTCCACTGTTGCGCTCACCATTGTGGTGTGGATGTGGCTATTGACCCTTTTAATACATTTGACTCAGGTGTGCCTATGAACCCCACGGTTGCTGACCTCCACTGCAATCTCCATCCAGGTTTTTTCAGGCAGAAGGGTGTCCTGATGACTTCAGTGAGTAAGAGCACCTTCCACTGTTCCCCGAAAGTCTGAAGGAGAGCATGCAAGGAGGCATCCCTGAGCTGTGGGGCCAGACATTGTCTGTTTTGAGTCATGTACCAGCTTACTCTGGAGTCTAAATGAAGGTGAATGTTACTCAGATCACAACTGAAGGCAAATTCAGGAGGCCAACTGGAGGTACATGTGACTCAGTATCTGATATAAAGTCAGATTCTGAAGACCAAATAAAGGATCCTGTAGATCTCTAGCAGACTTTAGAGGACAGATGCTGCTTGCTTGTGGGTAATACATACATGTCCGGGTGCCACTTAAATATGGTGCTTGGACCTCCCCATCAGGTGATGGCGGGTTCTCCAACTTCTTGCCCACCCCTGCTGCATAGTTGTCTGGGCCTCACGCCTCTGCATATCTAATTGGCTAGCCACCATGTAATCATTCACTGCTTGTTTTCCTGATGTGAAGGGCAGTTCCGCCCATTTCCAGATCTGCCAACAGGATCTGCACCTATGCATTGATGTCTGCCATAAAGCTGTCAGATTGTTGTAAAAACTCAAATGGTTTACTTCTGTTCTGCAGGAATGGAAACCTGCCGTCTCTACTGTAGCAATTGTAAGCTAAACCATTTCTTACTGTTATGGAGATCATGTGACTGTATAGATGAATCAACCCTAAGCATGGGGAATCGTAGGGGTGGAGCATTTTTAGCCTTGGCCTGGGAAGAAGCATGTAGCCTCACCAGGAGTCTGTAAATAACGTTTACTGTTTCTAAAAAGAAATCAGCCCTGCATTCAAGTTTATTACAATTGGCGATAGTGCTGATGCATCTTGTAACTGTGAGTATTCCGATATTTTAAGGGAAGAAAGAAAAGAAGTATACTCGCCAGCAATGCCTCTCTTTGGCAGAATTGACCCCTACGACTCATTTGTCAAGGACTGGAGTCAATGCATTGAGCGATTAGGTTTGTACTTTGTAGCTAACAAAATAACGGCCGAGGAGAAACAGAAGGCAATTCTCCTAAGTGTCTGCGGGAGCAAAACCTATAACCTAATCCATAGCTTGACATCTCCAAATGCGCCAAATTTCAGGTCCTTCACCAAGCTAGTCAACTTCACAATGGGGCATTTTCAGCCTAAACCCTCAGTGATCATGAAAAGCTTCAAGCCTGACTTTCAGGTAAGGGCCCCCGGTGAGCCGATCGTGACGTACATCGTGAAGTTAAAACAGTTAACGGAGCACTGTGACTTCAGTGTTACAATAAACGACATATTGCGAGATCATTGGTTTGTGGCATAAACAATGACGCCATTCATTGCCATTTGCTTGCATAAGTTGAGAGAGACCTGAAGCGCACCATGGAGATAGCCTTAGCAATGGAGAGTGCTGAGAGGAACTCGCAGACTCTGCAGAGTGTGTAACATGTTGCCATTCTGCAGCTAGGGCAGGAACCTGCCATCGGGTGTGTGAAAACCCGGGAGGCTACCGTGAAGCGGGACACGGTCCTTTCCGCTAGAAAAATGAAAAGGAACACTGGAAGCAGCTCACCAGTAATCTAGAAGTTAATGTGTTACTGTTGTGGGAAAAATCATGCACCTGAAGTCTGTAGATGTAAAGAGGCAAAATGCCACTACTGCCACAAAAAAAGGGCACATTGTTAAACAGTGCAGGGCTAGATCAAGGCTGCCACTCAGACATCAGTTCAAGTTAAATGAAGTGCACAACATAGAGGAGCCAGAAGTTACTGAGGCTGACGTTTATTCACTACACAATCTGAAAGCCAGGAAAACTGAACCAATCATTGTTACACTCCAAGGAAATGGAAAGCCTCTGTTCATGGAGGTGGACACAGGGGCATCATGCACAGTGGTGGGAGAACATATCTTTAAATACCTCAGTGAAGGTACCCAGCCATTGAGCTTGGAGAAAACTGCTGCTCAGTTAAAAACATATACAGGAGAAGCAATACGGGTGAAAGGCATCACCTCTGTACCTGTATCATACACGCAACAGGTAGCCCAGCTGCCAATAATTGTTGTAACAGGAGAAGGACCTAGCCTGCTGGACTGTGATTGGTTGAAAGAAATCAAACTAAACTGGTCAGAAATTTTTCAGGTCAGGACAGGAGGAATTCCGGAGTTGTTGAAAAAGTATAACAGAATATTCCGAGATGAGTTGGGGAAAATCAAAGGTCTACAAGCTAAGAAAAATGTGGAACCAAAAGCAATGCCCCAGTTTTTTTTAAGGCAATACCTGTGCTTTATACTCTACAAGAAAAGGTAGATGCGGAAATATGTCATTTGGAGAAGTTAGGAATAATACAGCCAGTCCAATTTTCAGAATGGGCAGCACCCATAGTCCCTGTGCTGAAACCAGACCAAACCATTCGCATCTGCGGAGATTATAAATTAGCTGTGAACAAGGCTGCGAAATTAGACAGATACCCAATCTCAAGGATTGAAGATCTGTATGCTGAACTTGCAGGAGAAAGATCTTACACTAAACTGGACATGAGTCATGCATATCAACAGCTGGAGCTGGACAGCACATCAAGAAGTTATGTCACCATAAACATGTACAAGGGCCTGTACCAATATATGCACCTACTGGACAGAGATGGGTCCCTGGTACAATCGTCTCTGAAACAGGATCTTTATCTTATCAAATAAGAGTGGAAAACAGGATTCTTAGGAAGCACATGGATCATCTCAGAAGTCGCGAAACCCTCCAACAACCAATTAATCCACCTGAAATTGAGTTCAAAACTTCAACCCATGAGGTGCCAGATTGACAAAGAATAGCCATACCTGAAGTCTGTGATGAAGTAAATAATTCTGAATTGCCATTGTCTAGGGATGCCCTTGAAGCTGCAGATCCTGTTCAAGTCAATCCAATGGAAGAACTTCCAGCTGTAGAGTTGCATTGCTCCGACTGAATCTGAAAACCTCCTCACAGACAAAATTTATAATGACATGAACTATATATAATTGTAAATAATACAGGTTAAGATGTTTTCGTAAAGAAGAGGGTAAAACAAAATTAAAGGGGGAGGCATGTAGTAATTGTAAGTTAAACAATTTCTTAATGGCATGGGGATCATGTGACTGTATAGACAAATCAGCCCTAAGCGTGGGGAATATTAGGGGCGGTGTTTTTTTAGCCTTGGTCTTGGAACAAGCATGTAGCCTCATCTGGAGTCTGTAAATAAAGTTTACTGTTTCTTACAAGAAATTAGCCCTGCATTCCAAGTTTATTACACTTACCCAGTCTGGTTTATGTGGGACTTCAGTACCACACCAATGTGTTTAATTTACAATTGCTCTCTGCAGTGGTCTAGCTTACATATGGTATTTGCTTGTTGAAATATATACCACATTTCTTAAAATTACACATGCAAAATTAATTAAAAATACACAATCGAGGGATGTGAAAATTGGGTTTGGGTGGAATTTTAGGGCAATGTCTAATATGTGGATTGCCTTGTGCATTCATTCTCCTACTCATAGATATATAGACATGTATAGTAGCATTTTCTGTCCACTTCATCCCAACTGTATTCTACTAGAGAACAGCATTAATCAATGTCACAAACATAATGGGCAGAATTTTTAGGTCGGTGGACGGGTGCCATCGATGGGACCGGGATCGGCCCCCAACTGTGATTTCACGCTGGCTGGCCAATTAATGGCCAGCCAGCATGAAACGCGCACTGAAAAGCTCAGTGCTTCTGGGGTGAGGGCGGGAGAAGGGCGAGCACTGATATAAGCGTGGGCACGGATGAGCCCTGAATGAAAGTTCCCTGAAGGCAGAGAGCTGCCTCAGGGAGCTGAAGACTTGAAAACAATTAAATAGTTTTTAAAATCAGGAGAAAAATGTCCAAACATCACAATCTCTCACCTGAATATATACATGATAAAAAATGCTGTCCACAGATTTTTATTTTTTTCTATTTAATAACAAAAACCTCATCCTCCCTGCCCATGGATGATGTTTCTTGAATAATGCAAAGTCCGCCTGGCAGATTCCCCCATCTGCCAACCTTAAGGTTGGATGGACCACGAAAAATCAGAGACAATTACAACTTTAATTACACTAATTGGCCTTTTAATTGTCGCGGGGGGCGGGTGGGTGCGCTTCTGACTTTTGCGTGTGCCCACCGACCGGAATATCGCGCAGCCGCGGGATGATGGTGGGACATTCGCCCAAAGTCATCTCACCCGATTTTGCATCCAATCAGGTCAGGCACGCGCCAGCACACTGACCTAATAATTCTGCCCATTGCTGCTATATCGACCAGCAGGAACTGGTAGAAAGAAATGAAAGATATTTCAAATGCTTTTGTAATGAAAATTAATATTGAAATTGAGGGGGAAAAGGGTATTATTTCTAATCTCAACGTGACATAATGAATTGTTCTGTGAATCAATGATTGGTAAAGAAAAAGATTTTGAAAATGAGACATAGTTTTCCCTTTTCCTGAGTACTATTCTGTTGAAAGGATTTAAATACCTTATTCTAATTAATTATTTTTGAAGGATGACTTTACTGAAAGGGAACAAGAGTGGAAGTCACAACAGAGGACTTCATCTTAAGTTGGTTAATGCATTGTGTGTCCATACCTGAATTTTGCTAATGGGAAAGTGTAGCATTACATGTCCAAAACATCACCCAGTAATTAATTGGTAGTTTATTTAAAAATTTCAAACTGTATCCAAAGGCTGAAAATCCTTTTTTCAGCAGAAATAGGAGGTGACCTGTTTTATCCTTTGGCTAATTAGGAACTGTCATCACAAGTGCAGAAATGCACAGGATTAAAAGATGAATTTCATTCAACAAAGAGCTCATTAGTTAAAATCCAGGTGGTACACTTGCAGGCTATTTCCTGCCCTGCAACTATTTTATTGCTTGGTTGAATCCTGAGTCAGGTAGAAGTCTCAGGAATATGTATAAATTAGTCCACAGAATCACTGGCAGACACAGAACAGAGGCTTTGTAAGATAAGTGAAAAAGGTATCTCTGTAAGGCACCAGGAAACAGAAGTGATCTTCTGTGCATCAAAAAGAACGTCTGTTCTGCTGCCACCCCAGGTTCTGGTTCCATCTCACACACTGTGCAGTATACTGCCAGTGATAGCCTGCTCATTGTTAAAATCACAGTCCAGTTTCTGTCCCAAGTTCAGTACTACAATCTGAGTCTTTACCAATGCATGACTTCTGTTGATTTATTGTAACTATTCAACTATGATGCTGAATCAGTCATGCCCATATGCAACAACACTTGGGCTGATAAGTGGCAAGTAACATTTGCACCACATAAGTACCAGGTAACCGGCTCCAACAAGACAGAATCTAACCATCACCCCTTGACATTCAACAGCATTACCATTGATGTATCATCCATCATCTACATCCTGGGGTTACTATCGATCAGAACCTTAACTGGATTAGCCATATAAACGCTGTGGCTCCAAGAGCAGGTCAGAGGCTGGGGATTCTGTGGTGAATAATTCGCCTTTTGACTCTCCAAAGCCAATCCATCATCTAGAAGATGCAAGTCAAGAGTTCAATCGAATACTCTCCCCTTGCCTGAATGAGTGCAGCTCCAACACTCAAGAAGCTTGACAGTTGGGCTTGACAGCCAATTGATCGGCAATCCAAGCACCACATTAAACATTCACACCACTCACCAACCACACACAGTGGCAGCAGTGTGTACCGTGTACAAGGTGCACTGCAGCAACTCACCAAGGTGTTTCGATAGCACCTTCTAAACCCGTGACCTCTAACACTTCAAGAGCAGCAAGTGCATGGGTACATCACCACTTGCAAGTTCTTCTCCAAGTCACTCACTATCCTGACTTAGAACTATATCACCGTTCCTTCAGTGTTGCTGGGTCAAAAAAAAACTGGAAACCTCCCTCCTAACAGCACTGTGGGTGTACCGATACCACATGGACTGCAGCGGTTCAAGAAGAGAGCTCACCACTAGTTTCTTAGTGGAAATGAGGGATGGGCAACAACCATTGGCATCGCCAATGACACTCAGATCCCAAGAACGAATAAAAACAAACTCAAGGAATGCAATGGCCGTGACTAATAAAAGATTTAAAAAATATTTAAAAATAATGGGAATAGGTGGGAAAAAGAAAAATCTATATAATTTATTGGAAAAAAACAAAAGGAAGGGGCAAGAAACAGAAAGGGGGTGGGAATGAAGGAGGGAGGTCATTGAATTCAACAACTTAGGTCTTGACCTCCCTCCTCCATTCTGTGGTAGAGAATTCCACAGGTTGACCATTCTTTGAGTGAAGAAATGTTTCCTCATCTAAGTCCTAAATGACCTGCCCCGTACCCTGAGACTGTGGCTCCTGGTTCTGGACTCCCCAACCATGGGAAACATCCTCCCTGCATCTAGTCTGTCTAGCCCTGTTAGAATTTTATACGTTTCAATCAGAAACGCTCTCATTCTTCTAAACTCTAGTGAATACAGGCCCAGTTGAACAAATCTCTCCTCATATGACTGTCCTTCCATCCCCAGTATCAGCCTGGTGAACCTTCGCTGCACTCCCTCTATGACAAGTATATCCTTTCTTTGGTAGGGAGACCAAAACTGCACGCAAGACACCAGATGTGATCTCTCCAAGGCCTTGTATAACTGCAGTAAGACATCCCTACTTCTGAACTCAAATCTTCTTGCAATGAAGGCCAACATACCATTTGCCTTCCTAATTGCTTGCTGCGCCTGCCTGTTTACTTTCATTGACTGGTGTATAATGATACCCAGATCCCTTTGTACATTCACATTTCCCAAGATATCACCATGTAAATAATACTCTGCCTTTCTGTTTTTCACATCGAAGCATATAACTTCACATTTGTCCACGTTATACTGCATCTGCCATGTGTTTGCCCACACACACAACTTGTTTGAATGGCGTTGAAGCCTCCTTGCATCCTCCTCACAAACCCACCCAGTTTTGTGTCATCCGTAAACTTGGAAATATTGCATTTGGTTTCCTCAGCCAAGTCATTTATAAATATTGTGAACAACTGGGGCCCAAGCGCTGATTCCTGCGGTACACCACTAGTCACGCCTGCTGTCGAGAAAAGACCCATTTATTCACACTCTCTGTTTCCGGTCTGTCAATCAATTCTCAATCCATGCTAGCATATTACCCCTGATCCCATGTCCTTTAATTTTGTGCACTAGCCTCTTATGTGGGACCTTATCAAAAGCCTTCTTGAAATCCAAATACACCACATCCACTGGTTCTTCCTTATCTACTCTACTAGTTACATCCTCAAAACACTCCAGTAGGTTAGTTAAACATGATTTCCCTTTCATAAACCCATGCTGACTTTGTCTAATCCTGTTAATGCTTTCCAAGTGTCCTGTTACCACATCTTTTAGAATAGACTCTAGTATTTTCTCCACTACTGATGTTAGGCTAACTGTTCTGTAATTCTCTGTTTTTTCTCTCCCTCCTTGTTAAATAGTGTGGTTACATTTGCCACCCTCTAATCTGTAGGAACTGCTCCAGAGTCTATAGAATTTTAGAAGATGACCACCAATGCATCCAATATTCTCAGGGCCACTTCCTTGTGTTCTCCTGGATGTATATTATCAGGCCCTGGGGATTTTTCAGCCTTTAACCCTATTAATTTCTCTAGCACAATTTTTTTACTCATGCTGATTTGCTTCAATTCCTCCCTCTCACTAGACCATTGGTTCCCTAATATTTCTGGGGAATTATTTATGATCTCTTTTGTGAAGATGGAATCAAAATATGTGTTCAATTCTTCTGCCATTTCTTTGTTCCCTATTATAATTTCCCCCATTTCTGACAGTAAGGGACTCAAATTTGTCTTTACTAATCTTTTTCTCTTCACATATTTGTAGAAGGTTTTTGTCAATTTTTATGTTCCCTGCAAGTTTACTCCCATACTCCATTTTCCCTTTCTTGACCAATCTTTTTGTCAACTTTTGCTGAATTCTAAACTGCTCTCAATCCTCAGGCTTGCTGATTTTTCTGGTAATTTTATATGTCTCCTCTTTGGATCTAATACTATCCCTAATTTCTTTTGTAATCCATAGTTGAGCCAGCTTTCCGGTTTTATTTTTGCGCTAGACAGGAATAAATAATTGTTGTACTTCATGTATATGTTCATTAAATATTAGCCATTGCCTATCCACCGTCAACCTTTTCAGTAAGGTTCCGCACCATCATTGCCAACTCGTGCCTCATACCCTTGTAGTTCCCTTTATTTAGATTCAGGACCCTAGTTTCGGATTCAACTTCTTCACTCTCCATCTTAACAGGCAATTCTATCATTTTATGGTCGCTATTCCTCAAGGGACCCCACACAACAAGATTGTTAATTAATCCTTTCTCTTTGCACAATACCCAGTCTGGGATAGCCTGCTCTCTAGTTGGTTCCTCAACATATTGGTCTAAAAAACCATCACGTACACACTCCAGGAAATCCTCCACAGTATTATTGCTAGTTTGGTTTGTCCAACCTTTCTGTAGATTAAAGTCACCCATGATTACAGCTGTACCCTAATTGCATGTGTCTCCAATTTCCTTTTTAATGTCTTCAATTACATCTCCGTTGGGGCCTATGGACAACCCCCACCAACGTTTTCTGCCCCTTGGTATTTCTTATCTCCACCCAAACAGGCTCCACACCATGATTTTCCAAGCCAATATCTTTCCTCACTATTGCATTGATTTCCTCCTTTACTAACAGCACTACTCCACCTCCTTTCCCTGTTTGTCTGTCCTTCCTAAGTATTGAATACCCCTGGATGTTCAGTTCCCATCCTTGGTCACCCTGCAGCCATGCCTCCGTAATTGCAACTATACCATAACTGTTTATATCTATTTGTGCTGTTAATTTATCTACCTTATTGCAAATGCTCCATGCATTAAGATACAATGCCTTTAGACTTGTCTTTTTAACCTTACTAGTCATCTTAACTTTATTTTGCACTATGACCCGATTTGTTTTTCGCCCTTGTTTTTTCTGCCTTCCACTTTTGCTTCGTATTTTTCTGGCTTCTGTTTCTATCCTTGTTTCCCCCTCCTCTGTCTCCCTGCTCAGGTTCCCATTCCCTTGCCATTCTAGTTTAAACCCTCCCCGACAGCGCTAGCAAACACCCCTCAATTGACATTGGTTCCCTTCTTTCCCAGATGCAACCGAACCTGTTTGTACTGGTCCCACCTTCCCCAAAACCAGTCCCAATGTCCCAGGAATCAGAATCCGTCCCTTCTGCACCATTTCTTCAAATACATATTCATCTGATATATCTGGTAACAATCCTGAGATTACTACCTTTGAGGTGCTACTTTTTAATTTACGTCCTAACTCCTTATATTAGAACCTCATCCCTTTGTTTACCTATGTCGTGAGTACCAATATATATCAAGACCATTGGCTGGTCACCCTCACCCTTCGGAATCCCCTGCAGCCTCTTTGAGACATCTTGACCCTGGCACCAGGGAGGCAACATACAATCCTGGGGTCACTTTTGCAGCTGCATAAATACCTGTTTGTTCCCTTTATGGTTGAACCCCCTATCACTATAGCCCGGCCACTCTTCTTCCTCCCTTCTTGTGCAGCAGAGCCACCCGTAATGCCATAGACTAGGCTCCTGCTGCTTTCCCCTGAGAAATCGTCTCCCCCAACATTATACCCTATGTTTAGGGGGTATATCTGTTAGAGAGGGGCACGGAACCGGGGACTCCTGCACTATCTGTCTTCCTGTACTCTGCCTGGTGGTCACCCATCCCCTTTCTGCCTGTTCAGTCTTTACCTGCGGTGTGACCACCTCACAGAATGTGCTGTCCGTGAACATTTCAGCATCACAGATGCTCCACAATGAACCCACCCATAGCTCCAGCTCTGAAATGCGGTTAGCCAGTAGCTGCAGCTGGTCACACTTCCTTCACTCACGGTTGCTAGGGACACTGGAAGTGCCCATGACTTCCCACATAGCACAGGAGGAGCATATCATGGTTGTGAGCTCTGCTGCATGACTTCCCTTTATATTAAGCTCGTTAGTTACTCCCTTTAAAGAAGACTAACTAGGCTAGGAGCCTTATTCCATTCCAAACACTCCTGCTACAGCCCAAAGTCCTCACCTTATTTTGTTTAAGCTAGTGGACTGCAGCAGTTTAATTAGTAGAAAAAGTAGAAGTAGAAGGTCACCTGACCCTACTTACCAATCAGCTGCCTCCCCTACGTTGCATCGTTTTTTGAATTGTGACGTCACTTTGAACTCCACCGCCTGAATGTCCTGAGTGGTACGCCTCTCCTCTCTAGTCTTGGCCTCTGTTTTTCATGTCCTTTTATACCGCCCTCGCTGGCCTCTCCTCTTTGGTTTAAAACTCACCTCCTTTCAACCCTAGCAGAAACTTTTAGTTAATTGCTGAATTAAAGAAAGATATAGACATATTTAGATATAAATTAACCCTTAAACTCCCTCAATCACCAATTCTCCAACCGAAGTTCTCTACTGCAGCTAAGCTCAGCACTCCAGTGCTGTTTCAACTTACCTACCTGGATATTTACCCAGCAAAATCCTGGTCCAGGCAATCAATGATGGTTTCTGGGTCACTAGCTTTTCAATTCCAAATTTATTTATTGAATTTAAATTCTACCAGCTGCCCATGGTGGGATTGAAACCCCTCTCCAGAGAATTCACTGCAGTCTCTAGATTATTAGTGCAGTGAAATTGCCACTCTGCCACCATCTCCCCCTAATTCATGAAAGATAAAACAAAGGGATATATCATTAACTGTTCCTTTACTGGCCTCAGTGTGGTGGTTCAGTGTTGCAATCACTTTGTTCAGCTGTGCTCCTGGGTGCAACCTTTTGGAGCAGATTTCCATGCCTTTTGAAAATAAATCAGTTTGCAGCTTTTTTTTTCAGGATGGCCACTTCCAAGACAGCGAGAGAGGCAGAAAGAGCATACAGCTTCAGTACTCTATTCAGTATAGCATTGTTTTTTTTTTCTCTCCCCTGCTTGGAAGGGACCCTTGAAATATCTTGCTGGTTGTATATTCCAGAGAAATTCTATTAGTTCAGGTCTGCTGCAGTTATTGTTTCAGAACAGGTAATTATATTTTGATGTTTCATCTTAAACATTTGTAAAGTCTCAGCGTGGTGTGAATTGACAGGGGATGGGGTCTTTCACACTCCCCAGGGAGTTGAGTGTCTGTCTTCATCCCATGTGGTGGAATGCAAAATTGTGTGTGTGTTGCAGCAGTCTGGGCAGTTTATTTTCCCCCAAAAAATCCCATTGCCTCTGTAGGTTCCTAATTTAATTTTTAAATTCAACCAGAAAAAGAAAAAGTATTAGAAATTGTACCTTCAAAAAGCACATCCTCATAACAACAGATTCCCAGGTGTGTCAGTCTGCAATGCTGATTTGACGCCAGCAATGCCATTTTCAAAATCCACACTCCAACCAACTTCTTAACTTCACCTTGCTGAACATGATATAAAGTGATGAATGACCTCCTCATAAGCTGGTCATTTAATGTTTTAAGTTGGAACAAGTTGCTTCCAGACATTTTTGACCTGGTAGGGCTTCTTTGGGTATTGAACATGCCTGGGAGAATGAAGAGAGGTCACGCAGAGTGGAGCAAACCTCTAGAAGAGGGAGGAGAATGAAGGAAGAACAGGCAGTCAATAGGAGATCATATTCACCAGGGATTTTTAGGGAGTGATTTTCTTACCTCAACATCATCGAGGACCAATACATGAAAAACTTCCATGTCACAAAAAAGGTTGTGACTGAAATCTGCCAAATGCTGTAGCCATAACTGCAGCCTCAAAGTAGGGCAAGGACAACATTGCTTGTGGCTATAAAGATGACTGTAGCTCTTAAACCTTATGCATCTCATATCTTTCAGGATGCTCCTGAAGATATAACTAAAATCTCTCAGTTTCCAGTGCACTGCTGTATGCAGAAGGTCACTGGCAGTCTCCATAAACTAAGAGACACATTCATCTCCTTGTCTCTTGTCAGAAACAAGTGGATAGAGCGAGCACAAGGATTTGCACAGATTGAAATCTTCCCCATTAGTTGGACTGCTGTGAAGTATCCCTGCAGTATTCAGCTAAGTAGGTATCCAGATTTGCAGTAGTATGCTGGATGCCACACTACTTGGCCATTATAAAGTCATTATGGTGCAGAAGGAGGCAATTTGGCCCATCAAGCCCATGCCAGCTCTCTGTGGTGCAATCCAGTCATTCCCGTTCCCATGCTCCATCCTCATAGCCCTGCACATATTTTTTCCAACAAGCACTCATACTATTTCCTTTCCAAATCACTGCCCCAGATCTTCTAGTCTCTGGATAGTTGAAGACTCCAAAATGCATTATGGAACCCCTTAGAAGTCCCAATGCGATGACTTTGTGGGAATTGCATGGGAAGTTTGAACTCCTGTTGAGCAATTCCCAGTTCCCCAGAACCCTCCAAAATAGCCTCCAACTCTGAGTCAGAGTCGGAAACTTCATACAATTCCAACTTACTTACCTGGATAGTTGCCCAGGAAAGGTTAGACAGGAAAATTCTGATCTTCGGGTGAGAACAGAAACAAATATTATGAAATAGAACAGAAAAAAAAACGATGGATATTGGAAAAAAGAACAAAAAAAGTCCTATTTGCCTCCCTCACCTCTGGTACATTGATGTCTGTATCAATGCCATTTCCTGCTCTTGGTCCAAGCAAGAATGTTCTTCTCAACTTTGCTTCAAATTTCCACCCCTCCATCACTTTCATAAAGTTCATCTTCAACTCTCCCATTCTCACCCTCGGTTTTCCTATCACCATTACTGAGGATAGGCTGTCAATTAGTATCTATTATAGCCCCACTAACTCCCACAGTGACCTTGATTACAATTCCTCCCAGTTTGCTTCCTGTCAGGACTCCATCCCATTCTCCTAATTTCTCCATTTCCAACTTTGTCTTGACAATGCCACATTCCACATCAGTGCTTCCAATGTGTCTTCCTTTTCTTCAATTGAGGATTCCCCTCCACTGTGGTTAACATGACCATCAAACGTGTCTATCTCATTTCCCACACTTCTGCTGTCACCCCTTTCCCTCCAACCAGAAGGCTGACAGCACTCTAGTCCCAGCAGCACCAGGTATGAGTGGTGGCAACTGCTGGGTCAATAGACAGTTCCCAATGGATTTAGTCTCTGGAGCCAGACACCAAGGTCAGTGGGGAAGTTTCACTGGGGTCAGGCTGGTAGCCAAGTGAGGGATGTGAGAGGGATAGAAGGTCAGGAGTTAGAGACCACGCGCTGGATTTTATAAACACCCCAATTATCTTCAAACCTGCCACAGTGGGGGTTGGGTGGAGGGTGGGTTGCGGGGTGGGGTGGGGGGGGGGGGGGGGCGGGGGGGGTGCATGTTGTGGGGAGGGGGGGTGGTAAAATCCAGCCTATTATTTATCCTCTAGGCCCAACCTTGATTCTTTGCTTATTCCATTACCACCTTCTTTCTCAATGCAGCATCATCGCTTTTATCATTTAAGTAGCTGCATCTTCCTACACAATGATTTTCCCTTTCGTTCTTTCTTCTGCTCACCATCCCTGCCTTTCCCTGCCTCTGTACTTGCTTTAAACCTGTTATATCTATAACGTCTTCCAGTTGTGATAAAAGGTCACGTACTTGCAAAGCATTTCCCTCTCAACAAATGCTGTCCGACCTGCTGAGTACTCCCAGCAGTTATATTTTATATTTATATGTCAGAGTTCCAGCATCTGTGGTATTTTGCCTTTGGTGGAATAGGCACTGTTTGCCTTAAAATGCCAATGCAGTGTACAAACCATTTGAATATTGATTTGGGTCTGTGATGACAGTGAAAATTCGATGACAGGGCTGAGAGTTGAACCACAATGCAGTAAGATAAGTAAGATAAAGGATTCTTTCAAATTAGGCTTGGTTTCACTTAAAATAATTCTGGCAGCTTTAATCTTTTGATATCAGCTCAAGCTTTCAGTTGAGAGTGCAATTGGTGATCTGGGTAAAAATTATGCTCAAAATTATGTAAATTTTAAAAACGTGCCTCTTTTTGCTCAAGTTTTGATTCAAGCTCATTTGCATGTCAACAAATGTAAAATATTTTATGAAGCAGCATGAGCAGGCAGTGTTTCATATGACTTTTTTCAAAAAAATCCACATTAAAAAATATCCCTTGATATATTTTAAGATGGTAACCTTGGACAGTTTTATTAATACAGCTGAAAATGGGGCTGTCACTGAAAATACTGGTCCAAAAATTATTTAATGCTTGTTTTCAGGCATGAGGGCCACAAGTCATGGTCTGTCTCCTCATTAAAATGCTTGTAGTGTTGGTCCAATTGGGACCCTATGCTGCTGGCTGCCATGATAAAGCAGGAACTTTTGCCTCTCTCTGCCCTTTATACTATTATTGTCCCCGTCTATATTCAGATAATAAAAGTCCCACATTATAACTATAACTCTTGCACTTCTTTGTAATCTCTTTGAAAATTTGTTCCTTTACATCTTTCCCACTAGTTGGTGGCCCATAGACTAGACTGAACAATGTCATTGTAACTTTTTTGATCCTTAGTTATGGTCAGATGGATCCTCTCATTGACCCTTCTTAGACATCCTCTCTCTTCAGCACAGCAATGATCTCCTTGATCAAAATCAGCACCCCTCCCCCTTATCTTCTTTTCCTATCTTTCCTGAGCATCTTGTATCCAGAAATATTTAACACCAAGTCCTGACCTTCTTTGAGCCAGGTCCCTGTTATAGACGAAACATCATACGTGGCAATCTGCGTCTGTAACTCACCAATCTTATTTACCACATACATAGTATTGGCAGGGATGTGTTCACTGCTGACTCTTTGGATGACAGGAAGGGAAAGCCCGTCATCCTAAAAATCCCAGCCTGTACTTTCTCCCTTACTCTGAGCCCATCTAATCATTTACTATTTCCCACTATAGTGCTATCTGTCTTTCCCAATATTCTGTGCACCTTAGTATCCCTGTCTGACTTTACCTCCTGGTTCTCACTCCCTGCCAAGTTAGTTTAAACCCTCCCCAATAACACTAGCAAATCATCTTGCAAGAAAACCAGTCCCAGCTCTGTTCAGGTGCAACCTGCTTGACTGGTCCCTATGTCCCAGGAATCTAAAATCCATCCCTCCTGCACCATCTTTCCTGTCATGAATTCATCTGCTTTATCCTCCTATTTTATACTCACTTGTGCTTGGTGCCAGGATAATCCAGAAATTACTACTCCTGTGGTTGTAGTAATTGTAAGCTAAACCTTTCATTCTGTTTCAGGAGCTCTGTAAATAAAAGTTTACTGCTTCTTACAATAAACCTGCCCGGTGTTCCAAGTTTATTACAATTGGCGATGAGGATAAATATCTCCAATACTGCTCCTCGCCTCTTGAATGTAAGTATTTCAATTTCTATGGGAAAAAAGAAAATTATACTCACCAGCAATGCCACTCTTTGGCAAAATTGACATGTATGGCTCATCCATCAAAGACTGGAGTCAGTTCGTTGAGTGCTTAGGTGCTCTAAGGTGCTTTATGGTGAACGATATAACGAAACAGAAGGCAATTCTCCTAAATGTCTGCAGAAGCAACACATATAACCTAATCCATAGTCTGACATCTCCGAATGCGCCAAAGTCCAGATCCTTCAATAAGTTAGTAGGCCTCAAGAAGGCACATTTTCAGCCTAAACTGTTGGTGATCATGCAAAGATTCAAGTTCAACTCTAGAGTAAGGGCGCCCGGTGAGTCGATTGCAATGTACATCGTAAAGTAAAAACAGTTAACGGAGCACTGCGATTTTGGTGATATTTTAAATATGTTGCAAGATTGTTTGGTTTGCAGCAAACATGATGACAGCATTCAGCACCGTTTACTTGCAGCAGCTAATGTAGACCTGATGCGCGCTATGGAGAATTGCCCTAGAATTGAGTGCTGAGAGGAACTCACAGGCTTTGCAGAGAGTGCAACATGGCACCATTCTGTAGCTTGGGCTGGAAACTGCCGCCAGGCATGTCGCAAAGATGTGGGAGGCTACTGCAAAGTAGAACACTGATCCTACCCTCGAAAAACAGAAATTCTGGAAGCAGCTCTTCAGTAATTCAGAAATGTAAGTGTTACCGATGTGGGGGTAATCATGTATCAGAAACATGCAGATTTAAAGAGGCAGAATGCTACTACTATCCCAAAATAGGGCATGTTGTAAAACAGTGCAGGGAAAGATCAAGACAGCCATTCAGACAGCAGGTCAAGTTAAATGAAGTGCACAATATAGAAGAACCGGAAGTTACTGATAGTGACATCTATTCCCTACATAATCTGAAGGCCAAAAACTGAACCAATCACTGTTACCCTTCAAGTAAATGGTAAGCCTCTAGTCATGGAGGCTGACACAGGAGCATCAACTACAGTGGGAGAACACATCTTTAAATACCTCAGATAAGGTAACCAGCCATTGAGTTTGGAGCAAGCCACAGTTCAGTCAGCAAAAAACGTATACTGGAGAGGCAATATAGGTGAAAGGCATCACCTCTGTACCTGTATCATACAGGCAACAGACAGCCCAGCTGTCAGTAATTGTAACAAATGAAGAACCTAACCTTCTGGGCCATGATTGGTTGAAAGAAATTAAACTCATTTAGTCAGAATTTTTTCAATTTTGAACAGGAAGAAACTTGAGTTGACAAGGGAATATGATGGTGCCTTTTGGAACGAAATAGAAGAACTGAAGGACCTTCACTGGGAGCAAAGGTCCCTTAGGTTAGAGTTGGTTCCAAGGGAAAATCATGAAAAGAAGCTAAACAAATGCAGTGTCACTTGAACCAACTGAAGAAACAGTTGGAAGAAAAAACCCAACAGTGTTCAATGTTCCAAGAGGAAACTAAAAGATACAAAAAAGAGACAGTAGAACTGAAGAATCAGTTGATTGAGACAAAAGAGGCATTCGAAGGAAAAGTCATGGAACTTTCCAAGATGGAAATGGATAGCTCAACCCCCGAACTGAACCAATTTAAGATATTACCTGAGAGAAAGTTGGCCGATGGTGAAATCAGAATGAAGGATGAGACAAAACCCTGTGGCAAACATAAGAAGCAAAAACAGAAATCAAACCTAAAAGACCAATAGGATACGTATCCAGAACTCCCTCTGCAGCTGAGAAAGCTTACTCACAACTTATTTGTCATATTTGAAGTAAAGAAGTTCCATCAATATTTGCATGGTCGACACTCCACCTTAGTGTCAGATCACAAGCCACCGTGGAGTTTGTTTAGTGAAGATAAGGCAATCCCACCAATAGCCTCTGCTAGGATTCAAAGATGAGCTTTAATTTTGTTGGCATATTAATACATTTTCATACACCATCCAAATGTCCTCAGCTGTCTTCCTTTGCCAGATAGTATTATGCGAGCTCCAGTACCTCAAGAGGTAGTACTTGTGTTGAATTTCCTGGACTCCTTACCAGTCTGTGTGAAACAGGTAAAGAATTGGATAAATCAATCCAATTTTATCAAGAATCCAAGAATAGGTATTGCAAGGATGGTCAAGTGTCCAAGTCTCTAATGAATTAAAACTATTCTATGCTCGTAAGCCTGAACTGAATTGTCAAGATGGTATCTTGCTATGGGGAGCAAGACTTGTCACCCCTTCACAAGGAAGAGAAACACTATTGACAGAGCTTCACAGGACGTATCCTGCTATTTCAAAAATGAAGTTGCTTGCACCTGGTGGCCAGGTATGGGCAGTGACATAGAAAAGATGGTGAAACTCTGTCTCCAGTGTCAGCAACAGCAGAAGTTGCCTGTTTCAGTTCCATTACATCCGTGGGAGTGGCCTGGTTGACTCTGGGTTAGACTACATATAGACTATGTAGGGCCATTTCTAGGTACCATATTTCTAGTGATCATCGAGGCACATCCAAAATGGATGGATGTGTATAAAGTGAGATCACCTAAATCATGTGCAACTATTGAAAAGCTGTGCCAATGTTTTAGTATACATGGATTACCAGAAATCATTGTTTCAGTTAATGGTACTGTCTTCACTCGTACGGAATTTCAGAGATCTATGAACCTAAATGGGATTAAACATGTCAACAGCACCGTATCATCCCTCATCCAATGCGCTAGCAGAAAGAGCTGTACAAACCTTTAAAACATGAAGAAATTATCCAAAGGAAAGTTAGAGACCCGAATTTCAAGATTTCTTTTCAACTGTTGCACAAGTCCTCATGTAACTATGGATTTAACATGGCCGGAATTGCTATTTAAGCGCTGCCTTCATACAGGATTGAGACTAGTATTCCCTAACATAGAGGGAGTGGAGAAGAAGAGGAGTAGTCAGAAAGTGAATCATGTTGTTTACAGTAAAGGCCAAAATTTACTATGGGAGAGAGTTTTTGTGTGAAATTTTGCAACTGGACTGAAAGAGATCCTGGTACAATTGTCTCTGAAACAGGATCTTTGGCATATCAAGTGGAAGTGGAAAGCAGGATTATTAGGATACACATGGATCATCTCAGAAGTAGAGACACACCCCAACAACCAATTACTCCACCTGAAATCGAAGTCAAACCTTTGATCCCTGAGGTGCCAGATCGACAAAGAATAGACATACCTGGTGCCTCTGTTGAGGTAAATAATTCTGAATTGCCATTGTCTAAGGATGTCCCTGACGCTGCAGATCCTGCCCAAGTTGATCCAATGGAAGAATCTCAAGTTGTAGAGTTGCGTCCCTCCACCTGAATCAGAAAACTACCTCAAAGGCCAAACCTATAATTGCATGAGTCACATATATTTGTATATAACATGGGTTAAGATAGTTTTGTAAATAAGAGAGGAAAAACAAAAATAAAGGAGGGAGAATGTAGTAATTGTAAGTTAAACCTTTCATACTGTTATGGAAATCATGTAACTGTACAGATGAATCAGTCCTGAACGTGGGTAATCTTAGGGGTGGAGCTTTCTAGCCTTGGCCTTGCTACAAGCATATAGCTTCCTCAGGAGCTCTGTAAATAAAGTTTACTGTTTATTACAAGAAACCTGCCTGGTGCTCCAAGTTTATTACAGTATCCTACTTACCAAATCCCTACAAGTTCCCTAAATTCTGACTGCAGGACCACATCTCTCTTTCTGCCTGTGCCATTGGCACCACTGTGGACCACGAATGCTGGCTGCTCGCCCTCCCCCCTCAGGATATTTTGTAGCTGTTCATTGACATCCTTAAGCCTGGCACCAGAGAAGCAGCACATCATCCTGGTTTCATGTCTGCAGCTGCAGAAACGCCTGTCAATTGCCCTGCCTATTGAATACCTTATCACTTTCGCTCTTCCAGTTTTCTTTGTGACCACCTGTACAGCTGGGCCAACTGTGGTACCATAGACAAAATCAGAATTACCTGGAAAAACCCAGCAGGTCTGGCAGCATCGGCGGAGAAGAAAAGAGTTGACGTTTCGAGTCCTCATGACCCTTCGACAGAACTTGAGTTCGAGTCCAAGAAAGAGTTGAAATATAAGCTGGTTTAAGGTGTGTGTGTGTGGGGGGGGGGGGGGGTGCGGAGAGATAGAGAGAGAGAGATGTGGGGGGGGGTGTGGTTGTAGGGAAAAACAAGCAGTGATAGAAGCAGATCATCAAAAGATGTCAATGACAATAGTACAATAGAACACACAGGTGTTAAAGTTAAAGTTGGTGATATTATCTAAACGAATGTGCTAATTAAGAATGGATGGTAGGGCACTCAAGGTATAGCTCTAGTGGGTTTTTTTTTTATATAATGGAAATAGGTGGGAAAAGGAAAATCTTTATAATTTATTGGGGGAAAAAAAGGAAGGGGGAAACAGAAAAGGGGTGGGGATGGGGGAGGGAGCTCACAACCTAAAGTTGTTGGATTCAATATTCAGTCCGGAAGGCTGTAAAGTCCCTAGTCGGAAAATGAGGTGTTGTTCCTCCAGTTTAAGTTGGGCTTCACTGGAACAATGCGGCAAGCCAAGGACAGACATGTGGGCAAGAGAGCAGGGTGGAGTGTTAAAATGGCAAGCGACAGGGAGGTTTGGGTCATTCTTGCGGACAGACCGCAGGTGTTCTGCAAAGCGGTCGCCCAGTTTACGTTTGGTCTCTCCAATGTAGAGGAGACCACATTGGGAGCAACGAATGCAGTAGACTAAGTTGGGGGAAATGCAAGTGAAATGCTGCTTCACTTGAAAGGAGTGTTTGGGTCCTTGGACGGTGAGGAGAGAGGAAGTGAAGGGGCAGGTGTTGCATCTTTTGCATGGGCATGGGGTGGTGCCATAGGAGGGGGTTGAGGAGTAGGGGGTGATGGAGGAGTGGACCAGGGTGTCCCGGAGGGAGCGATCCATACGGAATGCCGATAAGGGGGCTGTAGGGAAGATGTGTTTGGTGGTGGCATCATGCTGGAGTTGGCGGAAATGGTGGACAATGATCCTTTGAATGCGGAGGCTGGTGGGGTGATAAGTGAGGGCAAGGGGGACCCTATCATGTTTCTGGGAGGGAGGAGAAGGCGTGAGGGCGGATGCGCGGGAGATGGGCCGGACACGGTTGAGGGCCCTGTCAACGACCGTGGGTGGAAAACCTCGGTTAAGGAAGAAGGAGGACATGTCAGAGGAACTGTTTTTGAATGTAGCATCATCGGAACAGATGCGACGGAGGCGAAGGAACTGAGAGAATGGGATGGAGTCCTTACAGGAAGCGGGGTGTGAGGAGCTGTAGTCTAGATAGCTGTGGGAGTCGGTGGGTTTGTAATGGATATTGGTGGACAGTCTATCACCAGAGTTTGAGACAGAGAGGTCAAGGAAGGGAAGGGAAGTGTCAGAGATGGACCACGTGAAAATGATGGAGGGGTGGAGATTGGAAGCAAAATTAATAAATTTTTCCAAGTCCTGACGAGAGCATGAAGCGGCACCGTAGTAATCATCAATGTACCGGAGAAAGAGTTGTGGAAGGGGGCCGGAGTAGGACTGCAACAAGGAATGTTCCACATACCCCATAAAGAGACAGGCATAGCTGGGGCCCATGCGGGTACCCATAGCCACACCTTTTATTTGGAGGAAGTGAAAGGAGTTGAAGGAGAAATTTTTCAGCGTGAGAACAAGTTCAGCCAGACTGAGGAGAGTAGTGGTGGTTGGGGATTGTTCGGGCCTCTGTTCGAGGAAGAAGCTAAGGGCCCTCAGACAATCCTGGTGGGGGATGGAGGTGTAGAGGGATTGGACGTCCATGGTGAACAGGAAGCGGTTGGGGCCAGGGAACTGGAAATTGTTGATGTGACGTAAGGTGTCAGAGGAATCACGGATGTAGGTGGGAAGGGACTGGACAAGGGGAGAGAGAAGGGAGTCAAGATAACGAGAAATGAGTTCTGTGGGGCAGGAGCAAGCTGAGACGATCGGTCTACCAGGGCAGTTCTGTTTGTGGATTTTGGGTATGAGATAGAAGCGGGCCGTCCGAGGTTGGGCAATTATCAGGTTGGAAGCTATGGGAGGGAGATCCCCAGAGGAGATGAGGTCAGTGACAGTCCTGGAAACAATGGCTTGATGTTCAGTGGTGGGGTCATGGTCCAGGGAGAGGTAGGAGGAAGTGTCTGTGAGTTGACGCTCAGCCTCCGCGAGGTAGAGGTCAGTGCGCCAGACAACAACAGCACCACCCTTGTCAGCGGGTTTGATGACAATGTCAGGGTTGGACCTGAGAGAATGGAGTGCAGTAAGTTCAGAGAGAGACAGGTTAGAATGGGTGAGAGGAGCAGAGAAATTGAGACGACTAATGTCGCGCCGACAGTTCTCAATGAAAAGATCGAGAGAAGGTAAGAATCCAGAGGGAGGGGTCCAGGTGGAGGGAGAATATTGGAGATGGGTAAAAGGATCGGTTGAACTGGGAGAGGACTCCTGCCCAAAGAAGTGAGCCCGGAGACGAAGACAGCGGAAGAAGCGTTCAGTATCATGCCGAGCCCGAAATTCATTGAGGTGAGGGCGTAAGGGTATGAAACTAAGTCCTTGTCCAGTCCCTTCCCACCTACATCCGTGATTCCTCTGACACCTTACGTCACGTCAACAATTTCCAGTTCCCTGGCCCCAACCGCTTCCTCTTCACCATGGACATCCAATCCCTCTACACCTCCATCCCCCACCAGGATGGTCTGAGGGCCCTTAGCTTCTTCCTCGAACAGAGGCCCGAACAATCCCCATCCACCACAATTCTCCTCCGTCTGGCTGAACTTGTTCTCACGCTGAAAAATTTCTCCTTCAACTCCTCTCACTTCCTCCAAATAAAAGGTGTGGCTATGGGTACCTGCATGGGTCCCAGCTATGCCTGTCTCTTTATGGGGTATGTGGAACATTCCTTGTTGCAGTCCTACTCCGGCCCCCTTCCACAACTCTTTCTCCGGTACATCGATGATTACTTCGGTGCCGCTTCATGCTCTCGTCGGGACTTGGAAAAATTTATTAATTTTGCTTCCAATCTCCACCCCTCCATCATTTTCACGTGGTCCATCTTTGACACTTCCCTTCCCTTCCTTGAACTCTCTGTCTCAATCTCTGGTGAAAGACTGTCCACCAATATCCATTACAAACCCACCGACTCCCACAGCTATCTCGACTACAGCTCCTCACACCCCGCTTCCTGTAAGGACTCCATCCCATTCTCTCAGTTCCTTCGCCTCCGTCGCATCTGTTCCGATGATGCTACATTCAAAAACAGTTCCTCTGACATGTCCTCCTTCTTCCTTAACCGAGGTTTTCCACCCACGGTCGTTGACAGGGCCCTCAACCGTGTCCGGCCCATCTCCCGCGCATCCGCCCTCACGCCTTCTCCTCCCTCCCAGAAACATGATAGGGTCCCCCTTGCCCTCACTTATCACCCCACCAGCCTCCGCATTCAAAGGATCATCGTCCACCATTTTCGCCAACTCCAGCATGATGCCACCACCAAACACATCTTCCCTTCACCCCCCTTATCGGCATTCCGTAGGGATCGCTCCCTCCGGTACAACCTGGGTCCACTCCTCCATCACCCCCTACTCCTCAACCCCCTCCTATGGCACCACCCCATGCCCATGCAAAAGATGCAACACCTGCCCCTTCACTTCCTCTCTCCTCACCGTCCAAGGACCCAAACACTCCTTTCAAGTGAAGCAGCATTTCACTTGCATTTCCCCCAACTTAGTCTACTGCATTCGTTGCTCCCAATGTGGTCTCCTCTACATTGGAGAGACCAAACGTAAACTGGGCGACCGCTTTGCAGAACACCTGCGGTCTGTCCGCAAGAATGACCCAAACCTCCCTGTCGCTTGCCATTTTAACACTCCACCCTGCTCTCTTGCCCACATGTCTGTCCTTGGCTTGCCGCATTGTTCCAGTGAAGCCCAATGTAAACTGGAGGAACAACACCTCATCTTCCGACTAGGGACTTTACAGCCTTCCGGACTGAATACTGAATTCAACAACTTTAGGTTGTGAGCTCCCTCCCCCATCCCCTCCCCCTTTCTGTTTCCCCCTTCCTTTTTTTTTCCAATAAAGTATAAAGATTTTCCTTTTCCCACCTATTTCCATTATATAAAAAAAAACCCCACTAGAGCCATACCTTGAGTGCCCTACCATCCATTCTTAATTAGCACATTCGTTTAGATAATATCACCAACTTTAACTTTAACACCTATGTATTCCATTGTACTATTGTCGTTGACATCTTTTGATGATCTGCTTCTATCACTGCTTGTTTGTCCCTACAACCACACCACCCCCCCACCTCTCTCTCTCTATATCTCTCCGCCCCTCACACACACACCTTAAACCAGCTTATATTTCAACTCTTTCTTGGACTCGAACTCAAGTTCTGTCGAAGGGTCATGAGGACTCGAAACGTCAACTCTTTTCTTCTCCGCCGATGCTGCCAGACCTGCTGAGTTTTTCCAGGTAATTCTGTTTTTGTTTTGGATTTCCAGCATCCACAGTTTTTTGTTTTTATCTCTGTGGTACCATAGATTTGGCTTTGGCTGCACTCCCCAGGAGAATGCCCAAATTCTAGCCCTGAGGACCTGACAGCATTGACACAAGAAATTCAGTGACCTTTTGAGGGGGGTCAAGGTCAATGAATGCATTTTTAAATGACGCCTACCCACTGCTCAACCTACTTGTCATACTGCTCAATGCACCACACACACATCACTCACCCAGTAGCAGTTTCTAGCACACATGTCTTAGGTCTCAGGTATAATGTTCATGTATTTCATCTCACCCTTACATCACTCCCAATTATACGAACCTTATCTCCAACCCCTGCTGTTTAACATACCTCCAGCTATTCAGCTGTGGCAGGCACATCACCCAAACCAGGTGGAAACAGCTGTCATCTTTTAAAGCAGATCCGAAGGAGTGAATCGAATTTAATGCAGTGTGGGAATGAACCCTGAGGAAACAATCACTCCAAGTTACAGAGGTGACACAGTATGGGCTAGGTTTTTCTATCTTGAAGCACCCTAAGCAAACTATTTTCACTTCCTTAAACAGCCTTCCTGACACTGAGTCATGGTTTCCTTCTTTTATGTTGTACCTGGTTAAAGAATTTGGTAGAATTTCAGCTTATTAAGCTTATTAACATTTCAGGAATGAATACAGAATTTTAAAATATTTTAAGTTAAAAGATCTTTTACAACACTAATCCCTCAGCACATGAAACGTTTAACTTATTATATGCTTCCTGCAGACTATCTGTACAGTTGTGGAGAAAGGGATCGCTTTGATCTGTGTCACACACATATACAATGTCAAAACTTGATGTGCTTTGACTCCCAGCACATATCTCTTCTGGCAACCAAGCTTGGATAAGTGCAGCTGTTTCAACACTGACAGTGTAGTGCAGTTAAGCTGGATTCACAGTTGTGGCAATTTGGCAAAGTGAGTTTTTAAGTTATGCAGGAGTTGGAAGCTCATTTAATATTTAGACAAGGCCAAGGCCTGGCATAATCCTCAGTAAATAGTGAATTTATTAGAAGCTTTTGGCAACTTTTTTCTCCATTGAAACTTGTACTTCATTCATGCTGTTTTAGCATAAGGAAATAAAGTGATTAAAACTCTTAGTTCAATGAAAGGATAAGTAACTGACGATAAAAGGTAATGGTGTATTGGTATTGTAGCTGGAATAGTAATCCAGAGACCCAGGGTAATGCTCCGGGAACCTGGGTTCAAATCCTGCCATGGCAGATGGTGGGAATTGAATTCAATAAAAATCTGGAACCAAAAGTCTAATGGTGACCATAAAACCATTGTCGATAGTCATGAAAACCCATCTGATTCCTTTAGGGAAGGAAAGTATGCATCGTTACCTGATTTGGCCTGCATGTGACCTCAGACCCACAGTAATGTGGTTGACTCTTGAATGCCCTCTAAAATGGCCTAACAAGCCAATCAGTTGTAATGAACCACTACAAAGACATGGAAATTGACCTAGGCACTGGAAATGACAACGGCAATCGCAGCCCTAGTCCTGTCAATTATGCAAAGCCCTCTTAGGGGACTAGTGCTGAAATTCGGAGAACTATCTCACACACTAGTCAAGCAATAGCCTGACAGAGTCATTCTCACAGAATCATTTCTTACAGATAGTGTCCTAGACTCTGCCATCACCATCCCTGGGTATGTCCCAGCAGCAGGACAGACCCACCAGAGGTGGTGGCACAGTGGTATACAGCCAGGAAGGAGTTGCCCTGGGATCCTCAACATCGGGCCTGGACCCCATGAAATCTCATGACATCAGGCCAAACATGGACAAGGAAAGCTCCTGCCGATTATCACATACTGCCCTCCCTCTGCTGATGAATCAGTGGTCCTCCATGTTGAACATCACTTGGAGGAAGCACTGAAGGTGGCAAGGGCACAGAATGTACTCTGGGTGGGGGACGTCAATGTCCATCACCGAGAGTGGCTCGATAACACCACTACTGACTGAGTTGGCTGAATCCTAAAGGACACAGCTGCTAGACTGGGTCTGCAGCAGGTGGTGAAGAGGGAAAAACATATTCGATGTCATCCTCAACAACCTGCCTGCTGCAGATGCATCTGGTCATGACAGTATCGGTAGGAATGATCACTGCATAGTCATTGTGGTGACAATGTCCCACCTTCACATTGAGGATACCCTCCATCATGTTGTGTGGCACTACCACTGTGCTAAATGGGTTAGATTTTGAATAGATCTATTAACTCAAAGCTGGGCATCCATGAGGTGCTGTGGGCCATCAGCAGCAGCAGAATTGTACTCAAACACAATCTATAACCTCATGGCCCAGCATATCCCCCAATCTACCATTACCATCAAGCCAGGGGATCAACCCTGTTTCAATGAAAAGTGCAGGAGGGCATGCCAGGAGCAGCACCAGGCTTATCTAAAAATGAAGTGTCAACCTGGTGAAGCTGTAACACAGGGCTACGTGCATACCAAACAGCATAAGCAACAAATGATAAACAGCGATCCCACAACCAACGGATCACATCTAAGCTTTGCAGTCCTGCCAGATCCAGTCGTGAATGGTGGTGGACAATTAAAAAACACCCTGAAGGAGGAAGCTCCACAAACATCCCAGTCCTCAATGATGGAGGAGCCCAGCACAGCAGTGCAAAAGTTAAGGCTGAAGAATTCGCAACAGTCTTCAGCCAGAAGTGCCGAGAGGATAATCCATCTCCGCTTGCTCTGGATGGCTTCAGCATCACAGATGCCAGTACTCAGCCAGTTTGATTCATTCCACGTGATATCAAGAAATGGCTGAAGGCACTGGATAGTGTAAAGGCTATGAGCCCTAACAATGTTCCGAATATTACTAAAGACTTGTGCTCCAGAACTTGCTGCACCCCTAGCCAAGCTGTTCCAGTACAGCTATAACACTGGCATCTACTGGCTATGTGAAAGATTACCCAGGTATGTCCTGTACACAAAAAGCAGGGCAAATCCAACCTGGCCAATTACCGCTGTAAGAGTGTACTCTCGAATATCAGTAAAGTAATGGAAGGGATCATCAACCGTGCTATCAAGCAGCACTTGCTTAGTAATAACAAGCTCACTGATGCCCAGTTTGGGTTCCACCTGGGCCATTCAACTCCTGACCTCATTAGAGTCTTGGTTCAAACATGGACAAAAGAGCTGAACTCCCGAGGTGAGTTGAGAGTGACTGCCCTTGACATCAACGCAGCACTTGACTGAGTGTGGCATCAAGGAGCCCTAGCAAAACTGGAGTCAATGGGAATCAGGGAGAAAACTCTCCGCTGGTTGGAGTCATACCTAGCACAAAGGAAGATGGCTGATGTTGTTGGCGGTCAATCATCTCAGCTCCAGGACATCACTGCAGGAGTTCCTCAGGGTAGTGTCCTCAGCCCAACCATCTTCAGCTGCTTCATCAATGACCTTCCTTCCATCATGAGGTCAGAAGCGGGGATGTTTGCTGATGATTGCATAGTGTTTAGCACCATTCACGACTCCTCAGATACTGAAGCAGTCCGTTTCCAAATGCAGCAAGACTTGGATAATATCCAGGCTTGGGCTGACAAGTGGCTAGTAATATTCATGCCACACAAATGTCAGGCAATGACCATCTCCAACAAGAGAGTATCCAATCATCATCCCTTGATGTTCAATGGCAGTACCATCACTGAATCCCCCACTATCATAGAAACATAGAAACATAGAAAATTGGAGCAGGAGTAGGCGATTCGGCATTTCGAGCCTGCTCCACTATACACTATGATCATGGCTGATCATCCAGCTTAATAGCCTGCTCCCACTTTCTCTCTATATCCTTTGATCCCTTTCGCCCCAAGAGCTATATCTAACTCCTTCTTGAAAACATAGTGTTTCTGTGGTAGCGAATTCCACAGACTCACCACTCTCTGGGTGAAGAAATTTCTCATTTCAGTCCTAAATGGTCTACCCCGTATCCTCAGACTGTGACCCCTGGTTCTGGACTCATCTACCATCGGGAACATCCTTCCTGCATCTACCCTGTCTAGTCCTGTTAGAATTATATAAATTTCTATGAGACCCCCCCCCACCTCGTTCTTCTGAACTCCAGTGAATATAATCCTAGCCGACTCAATATCTCTCCTCATATGTCAGTCCTGCCATCCCAGGAATCAGTCTGATAAGCCTTCGCTGCACTCCCTCTATAGCAAGAACATCTTTCCTCAGATAAAGAGACCAAAACTGCACACAATATTTCAGGTGTAGTCTCACCAAGGCCCTGTATAATTGCAGCAAGACATCCCTGCTCCTGTACTCGAATCCTCTCGCTATGAAGGCCAGCATACCATTTGCCTTCTTTACCGCCTGCTTACCTTCAGCAACCGGTGTACAAGGACACCCAGGTCTCATTGCACATTCCCCGCTCTCAATTTATAGCCAATCAGATAATAACTTGTCTTCTGTTTTTGCTACCAAAGTGGATAACCTCACATTTATCCACATTATACTGCATCTGCCATGTATTTGCCCACTCACTCAGTTTGTCCAAATCATGCTGAAACATCTCTGCATCCTCCTTACAGCTCACCCTCCCACCCAGCTTTGTATCATCTGCAAATTTGGAGTTATTACGTTTTGTTCCCTCGTCTAAATCATTAATATATATTGTGAATAACTGGGGTCCCAGCACCGATCCCTGCGGTATCCCACTAGACACTGCCTGTCATTCGGAAAAAGATACATTTATTCCTACTCTTTGTTTCCTGTCTGCCAAGCAGTTTTCTATCCGTCTCAATACACTAGCCCCCAATCCATGTACTTTAATTTTACACGCTAATCTCCTCTGTGGGACTTTGTCGAAAGCCTTCTGAAAGTCCAAATAAACAACATCCATTGGCTCCCCCTCATCAAATCTACTAGTTACATTCTCAAAAAATTCCAGTAGTTTTGTCAAGCATGATTTCCCTTTCATAAATCCATGCTAACTCTGTCTGATTCTGTCACTGTTTTCCAAGTACTCAGCTATTAAATCTTTTATAGTGGACTCTAGAATTTTCCCCACTACTGACATCAGGCTGACTGATCTATAATTCTCTGTTTTCTCACCACCTCCCTTTTTAAATAGTGGGGTTACATTAGCTACCCTCCAATCTGTAGGATGTCCTCAGGCTGGCATGGACAAGATGGGCCGAATGACTTCCTTCTATGCTGTAACTTTTGTATGGCTCTATGGTTCTAAGTGCAGTAGATACATGGGAATGGCCACCTGGAAGTTCCCCTCCAAGTCACTCACCATCCTGACTTGGTAATAAATCTTTACTGTTGCTTGGTCAAAATCCTGGAACTCCCTTCCTAACAGCACTGTGGGCGTACCCTACACCACATGGACTGCAGCGGTTTAGGAAGCCAGCTCACCACTGCCTTCTCAAGGACAACCAGGGATGGGCAATAAATGCTGGCCCAGCCAGCGAAGCCCACATCTCGGGAATGAATAAAAATAAGAATATCTCTGTACAATCATCATACTGCATATTTGCTGACATTCTGCCCACTCTCTTGCAGAACACGGTTTCGCACAATTGAATGGAGTAAAGCCGAAACAGAGACAGAGAAGCACAATCTCAGTTCCAGAGCACAGTGGAGGAAATGGCTGGATATGACGGGGCCAGTTGTGACCCAGCCTGTAGCATCTGGCGTCCATGGGAGCATTCAGGTTGTTTTATGTTACTCCCTTATGCTGCTTCCTAACTCCCACCTCCCCCTTCTCCTGTTATCTGGTATGATGTGTAAGCTGCAGGCAGTGTGACAGTGGGCTTCTTGCTTTACACCTGACCACAACTCCCTCACACCAAATCTCTCCCACTGATATACACTTTCAGGTACCTAAGAGCTGCTGTCTGTCCAGGCACAGAAGCCTCAGGAAGAAGAGAGAGAGAGAGAGCGCAATGCCACATCATGAAAGGAGCAGCATTCTCACCTGTGCTGACACTCACAGCCAACAGCTTAGCAATAGACACTGCACGATCTTTAGAGACAAGTATCGAGTCAGGGTCTACTTGTGGTGAATCACCAGGCACAAGAGGGCTGCAGCCAGACCAGGGGGAAAGGATAATTCATGTGTCAGCTCACTGGAGGGCAAGCTTATAGATGAGTTCAGATGTGCATTTTAGTGGGGCAGCATACAGGAGAATGCTTCACACCAAGATACTTGGTACATCGGTAGGACTGCAAAACAGCCTTTTGTCATCATCAAGCAGCACGGAGGAGTTCAGCTTCAATATAGCAGATGGCATTGCACAGTACTTAGTGCCCACCCTGGAAGTGGTCAACTCTGTGGCTACACTTATTGACTCGTCCTTTATGCAGTCTGGTGGCTGAAGTCGCAGCTTTCATTGTAACACAGGTAGAAACTACTCAGTGTCTGAGTGCTGCTGTGCAAGTTCGGACGGTGGCCTTAAGATCCATGCTTATTGCCATGCAGGCTCAGACTGCTGCCATCATGGCTGTGGATCTCAGTGCTCAAAGGGCCATACAGTCTTTCCAAGTTCCAGCATTCTGTCCTTCAACAGATTACAAGGTTATTTGAGGTGCTGAGTCATGGGAGGGGCAGTGGTAACATGCAGCACAAACCTGCTGTTCCCTCTCAGCATTCATGTTCCCATCACTGCCCCCACGCCTACTGCAGCCTTTGTAGAAACAGGTCACCAAATTCTGTGCCCTCCTTGGGAGGATGTATCAACACTCTCAAGCAAATCTGGCAATTGACAGCAACATCTCCAAAAACACTGCACACTACTTCCACAAACTTTACAAGGATGTAAGTTAATCTAAATCGCCTTCCTTGCAAGTTTATGCCTGTCCCTTTATAGTTCAATAAGGTGAGTGGGGGTTCGCTCTTGCAGCTAAATGCATGTTCCTGTGTGAGTGGGTGACGCATGCATTCAGTGGATCATTGTGATCCAAGATTCAAGGGCATGCAACTGTTATGACCCAGCAGTTGGTAAAGCTGAGTTATTTAAAAATCCCAGAGGGAAACTTTAAACATGGCATAACCTGTATTTTTAAGTAGCATGTCTGAGATGCATCTCTAAATTCAGGAATTAAACCACCAATTCTCGAGAGGTTTTACATTAAACTAAATGAAACATTGTACAAAAGTTAAATATATACAAATGGCTACAAATTACTGCTATCATAACTTTTGACAAATTCCCAAACTAATCTCCATTAAGGCAACAGCAACTCACAGACTTTCAGCAGACACCAGGCAAAGCATTACAAATTCAAAATGAGGTTCCTTTCACTTTGGTTCTTGTGGAGACAGTTGTAAGCTTACAGCTGCTTTGATCTTACATACGTTCTGCCCGCACACATGAAAACTGCTACTGGTTATATCAAGCACATCTCATTGAATGTAAATTCTCATTGTATCACCACCTCTTCTAACAAAAACCCTTCCATAGTACCAATTTTGTTAGTAATATAAACATATTGCTTGGTCTCTGCTAGCTAGGTGTCAGATTTCACCCCACTCCTTGAATGCTCTATTCACAAAATGTAAATACACTCTACCTCTCCTACATCTCAAAATTAATGCACATCAAGGCACCCAGGCTAGATGGCTTGAATCCAATTAAGACATACCCACAGATTAAACCTCTATTTTAAAAGAAAATATTTTCCAATAATATATACTTTAATAGCTTCATGACAGATAAATCAGCAAGAATGGCTGTTTAGCATACCTGGTCAGTTGGGATGCTTTCTGGAGTGCACTGGAAGTGCTGTGAGTGCCACAGCATGTCCAGCGTAGTATTTATTCCCAGCTTGAGGCACTATGCAGGCCATGCTGGAAGCACTGCACACACCATTCTGAGAGAGTGCCACTTCTATAACGTTGGGTCAAGCAGAGATATGAAATGGAATTTCTAGCCATGCATTTTAATTCAGTGTCTTGTTCACCACTGGGAACTGATCTTCATTAACTGAAAATTATATATTTTTTTAAAACTGGACAGAACCATTTATTAGTTACATTAATGTATAATAATACATTTTTTAAAAAAGGCTTTCTATTCTCCTTGAACAAAGGGGAATGAGCGTAGATTTGATGGAAGTGTATAAGACTATGACAGGTTTGGATAAGGTAGACAAGGAAAAACTGTTCCATTAACTGATAGCACAGGAGCTTACGGACACAAGTTTATGAGTTTTGGGTAAGAGATGCAGGGGGGTGTGAAGAAGAACATTTTTACACAGCAAGCAGTAATGACCTGGAGCTCATTGCTCACAAGGGTGGTGGAGGGGGGAAAAAAATCAATGATTTCAAAAGGAAATTGGATGGGCACTTGAAAGAAATAAACCTGCGGGGATAAAGGGATTAAATAAGGAAGTGGGACTTACTGGATTGCACTGCGAGGAGCCGGCATGGACTCAATGGGCCAAATGACCTTCTTCTATGCCATAAATGACTCCATGCCTATGTAAACATGAACATTAACACTCTTCTGCATAAAAGAAGCTTAATTTTAGGAGCCTTCTCAAAAGCCCACAGATGACTGCATAAAGCAGGAACGCATAATGGTGACTAATTTCATCTGGGGATGTGGCCAATTTTGTTAGTGCTGCCAAATTATAACACATTGTATGTTGAGCCTGTGCAAAAGATTGCCCTGAACGTAACTTGTGTTTGAAATTCCTTAATCTTTTGCACTGGTTTGGCCAATTTTGGATGAATTGTGATAAAAAAAGACAATAATCCTAACAGAATCACCTATCCAAGACAATAGTAGGTTAGAAATTACTGTGTGCTTTCTCAGTGGAAGAATATTTAATAACTTCACAGGGCAGCCTATTGTTCACTGTTCTAATGCATCAATAGCCCATTTATTTAAAGTGACTTAATTCCTATGCAAAAACATCAGACAAGGGATTGATCACTTAAAGCATCATTGACTGATATTGGCAGCAGTCAGTTCAGGGCTATAGTTAGTTCTACACAGTTAAATTAAACATTGCAGTTGGTAATTATGTGGTCATGTAAACAATGGACTTTCTGTGTATATAAAAGAGTAACTGCAAATTATATGAACCAGAATTAAATCTGCTTAATCAAAGTGATGTTACTCAATAGCAATTGTTCGAATTTGCATTGCATTTTACACCTAGACAGAGTTAGTGCCTGCAGAAAAATTGAAATCTGGACAGGAAATCAACCTTGGGTACAGCTATTGCTTGCTTGATTCTGTAAGTTAATCACAAACACTAATGGCGGCTGTCAAATTAGTTAAGGAGTGAGTAAAAGAATAATTAGCAAGCAGGACAACTGGAAAGCAAACCTGTGACAGTCTCCATTGTTTGTTTTTGCAGTAACTGCTGGATGCATTAAGGCTATTGAAACCAAAATTTAAAAGACCCACATCATGACAAAATAAGGGCTTGTAACTCTTTCGAGTACAAACCCCTTTCCATCTGTTTCAGATGAAACTACATTGTTTCATAGTTTGCCATTGTGAGATTTGAACTCTTGATCTTGGGGTTACAAACCCAGTACCATAACCACTTGGCTATCTAGGCCAAGCCATAAGGGCTTGTACATGAACTGAAAATAGAGGATCATTTCAATTGCTTGCGATACAACGCTTAAGGGGCTTTAGAGTTTCTGTTGTCATTGGCTATCTCTCGATTCAAGGATGACATCTACCTAGAGATGCGAGTTTCTGCAATGGGTCTTCATGCGACTGACAGGCTGATTCTCAACCCACAGACCTTTGGCTCATGGCGTAGGATGTTCCATGTGAGAGTGGGATCCAGGGAGCAGGATTTGCTTCCTTTTCTTTTGCTCACTGCCATGATTTGTAGCGTTCAATGGTTTAATTGATCTGTGTTTGATTGTGTGAGCCTGGTAACTGATCTATCTTCCATGTGTTTGGTGATCATTGTCAAGAGTGAACTTTCTACTAGAGAGAAATAGGAGCTAATGTTCATAAGCGTGATGCAGGCTAGTGCTTCTTGCTCTCGAGTAGAGTATTTGCGTTCAGTTTCCAACAATGGGTGTCATGCATAAGCAATTGGTCATTCACTTCCTTCAATGGCCTACGAGGGTAAAGCTCCAGCTGCAATTCTTGAAGCATCTGTTGTGACATGCTTTTCTGCATTTGCATTAAAATACATGAGGACCGGCAGAGGTGCTATTTTCACCTTTAATGTATCAAAAACTGCTTGCTGTGCGACTGTCCATTCTCATTGTACATCTTTGAGCAGTAGCTTCTGAAGAGGCTCGATGATCTCTGTGTACTTAGGAACAAATTTATGATAAAAGTTGGTAGTACTGAGAAAGGATACCAATTCTTTCACATTAGATTGGAAAGGAAGCATATGAATGGCTTTGATATTATGTGTAGGCTTTACTTCAGGTACTGTCACATTGTAAGTTTATTTACATGAGTTTTAAAATATCGCTAATATCATAAAATGTCTGAACTCATGCTTCTCCCTTAAAAGCTCTAGCTTTTAATAGATTCTATGGTGTTTACTTTTCTCTCTGAGTCTAACCTAAGCTCAACCAATCAAGCACAATGAGCATAGATCAATTACCTGACTCACATAATCAAATACAGATCAATTAAACCTTTAAGCATTACACTGCTCTGTCTCATCATTAAGATGTTGGGACTTAAAGTGTAATGTAGCTTGATGGGCAAGTTGATGCCATTCTGAATGATTGGTAGCAAGCTCCTCCCAGTCATAAATGTTAATGCTGCAACATTTCAAGGAGAGCTTTGAGTGTTTCCTCTGTCCTCCCTTGGAACATTGGCCATTTGTGAGTTGAGAAAACAGGACCTCGCAGGAAAGATGGCTTTTAGCCATCAAGACACAGTGTCCAGTCCATCAAACTTGATTTTGTAGGAGTTTTGCCTCAATGCTTGTGGTGCTGTTTTTAAGAAGGACACTGGTATTTATTTGAAGGCTTTCCTATTGAATCAGAGCATGCAATGGAGGCATTGCCGATGGAATTTCTCTAGCATTCTTACGCATTGCTGATACACAGACCTGATCCCACTGTAGTACAGAGGTATGGTGATGACAACTGCTTTGTACAGCAGGACATTTGTTGACTTGCAGAGGTCTTTGCTGTCAAGCACTCGCTGTCACAGATTGTAGAAGGCTGTTCTGTTCAACTACGAATATACGAACGAGGAGCAGGAGTAGGCCATTCAGCCCCTCGAGCCTGCTCCACCATTGAATAAGATCATGGCTGATCTGATAGTAACCTGAAATGTGCATCTCACCTTCTGCCGATAGCCTATCAGCCCCTTGCTTACCAAGAATTTGTCGACTCTGCCTTAAAAACATTCCAAGATTCTGCTTCCACCACCTTTTCGGGAAGAGAATTTGAAAGACTCACGAGTCTCTGAGTAAAAACAATTTTGCCTTATCTCTGTTTTAAATGGGTGAACCCATATTTTTAAAGAGTGACCCCTATTTCTAGATTCTCCCTCAACAGGAAACATTCTCTCTACATACACCCTGTCAAGACCCCTCAGGATCTTATATGTGATTTTATGTTTCAAACAAGTCACCTCTTCCTCTGCTAAACTCCAGGGGGAGAATTTTCCCCATGTCAGGCGGGGTGTGCGGGAGCAGGCGCGGACCCGATCACTGAGCGGCCATTTTACGCTGGCGGGCCAATTAAGACCCACCCAGCATGTTTGGCAACTCCCAGGGAGTGGGCGGGTGGTGGCAGTGGGTGACAGTTGGCAATCGCCGCCAGGTCGAATGGCAACCCGGCGGCCTGTTTAAAGGCCAAACTGCAGCCACTCCAAGACTGCTGGACATGGCCAGACGTCAGGGCCAAGGCATATCGAGGCTGGCCATGCAGGAGGGTAAGGCGGGTAGTCACTGTGCACCCAGGTTTTCAGATGAGTACCTTGCTGCCCTCCTCGAGGAGGTGGCAACATGATTGGAAGTCCTCTTCCCCGAGGACGGGAGGAGGAGGCCACCCGACTTGACCAAATGTGTGTGGGAGGAGGTAGCGGAGGTCGTGAGCTCCCACGATGTGGTGCGGCGCTCATGGGCCCAGTGCCACAAGTGCTTCAATGACCTGCTGCACACGGGAAGGATGAGTAACATGTTGGCATCTTACACTTCACCCATCATGTAAGCTTCTCCCCTACTGGCGCCCCACACATGCCTGAGTGGCCTGAATGCAATGAGTCATTGACGTATGTGCCCTTAGCTGGGTGGGCCAGCAAATATTCCCTATGCATTTGTCAGTCTGAGAGGGTGGTGATGAGATGGATTCTGCACCCACAGCATGTGGCGGACTGACACCCACATGACTGTGGTGGGGGCAACCTGGAGGATTTGCACCCAGGCGCAATGCTCGAACTCCAGGACATGTTGAAGTTAGGGTGATAATATGGTGAGAGGGGGTCTTCATGGTGGCGTGGCACAGATGAATCTGCTGCCCTCTGCGCTCCATGTCATTGTGCCTCCTTGCAACGCCAGGTACAAATGTGCACTCCCAAGTGTGATGAAGGCAGCATGTGGCCAAGGTGCGTGGCGGGGGTGGGGGGCAGGGGTTGGACAGACCTGGCATATTTGTGTGAGTGCTGGCACTGCACCCCTACAATGGGCAACTGGGCTTGGGGTAGGACGACTGCGAGGAAATTGACGGTACAAGTATTACTTATTAATGCTATTTTTTCATTTCCAGGAGAAGAATTCTCATAACAACACAGAGCAGCTGAGGACTGGCAGTGAGCCAGGCCAGATTTTGCTGCTTAGCCTTTTTGAGCAGGAGGCCCTTGACCTGGAGAGGCGCCATGTGCCCAGGTCCACCGGAACCGGAGGGGCTGGGGTTCCACGGACAGGTATGTGTGGCCAGCACTCATGTCACCAGTTGTCTCCCAATATCCATGGAGGTTGTTGAGTGAGTGATGTAACCAACATGGCTTGCCCATTGCGTGTGGAATGATGAGCACATGATGATCCGGGGGACAGGCATGTACATTGACGCTGCCCACAGGCTAACTGATCAAATTTCCTTACTCTTCCTTTCAGCATCAGTGGTACAGGGCCCGGTCCTGGAGCAGCAGGGACCCCTTCTGACACCTGAGGGCCATGAAGTTGCAGCAACAGAAGCATCACACCATCTCTGCCAGGCAGGCACCAGCGCAGATACTGGCGCCTCGACGGACATCATATCTTCGGCTAGTGTCCCGGGTCACAGCGGTTACCGCACTTCACAGTCGCTGGAGCAACTGGCGGAGACAGAGAGTGCCCATGGTGCCCGCAGCCGGAGGACTGCAGGGACCCAGACACATGCTCCGTTCGCTGCTGATGATGAGCCTCTGAAGTTGTCAGTGATGCAGCCAACTGATGAGATGTGGCTGGGTGTGTGGGACCATCTGGTGGAGATACATGAGGCTGTGCTTGGCTTGGTGTCAGTGGTGGAGGGGTCTATGTGGACTGTAGCCGATGCATTGAGCCTCATGGTTGAGCACCAAGATTTCTCCATGGAGAGAGTGGCCACTCTCATGGCGAGGCAGCTCCAGGGACAGGATCAGGGATTCCTGGGGTTGCGCTTGGACCTGCAACACCTCACAGTGCCATTGACCTCAAGTGGCCAGTGTCCCCATGGGAGGTGGTTTGGGCATCAGGTATCTCACCTCAGTGCCCATCCATCTACGGTGAGCAGGGAGGGCCGAACAGACCTCATGTTGGCGCTGCAGCTGCCTGTTGTCTCTGCTGGTGCCTCTCAGGGTGCTCCGGATGAGGGCGGTAGCTCCTCCGCCCCTCTGCCAGTGACCGTGCCATCCAAAGAGGCTGCGATGACTGGGGAGATGCCAGCTGCAGAGCTGGCAGCTCCCTCCCAGGCAGGGCCAGCACAGGCTGTACAGGCCAGAGGCCATCCGCCAAGGTCATCGAGGGTAACAGGACAGCAGAGAGAGCAGGCTGTCTCAGATGCCAGTGCCAGCGAGGGGGCACCACAAAGACCCAGCACCCGCAAACATAAAATGAAGGCACCTTAGGCACATCCTGGGCTCATCACTGGTGGTTTTGTATTGGCCCCACCCCCCTATGAGTTCCTTCTGATTGTGTGTGAAGTGCAACACCATTTTATTTCTATTATGTCAAGAGACTTTCGTTACAGCATTAAATTTATGTAATCTAAAATGGCTGGGGATGCCTCTTTTCTTGGGCAGGCGGATGTATTCCTGAGATTTGATGAGTGATTTGTGTGTCGTTGACATTTATTCACTGGGCCCATCGTCAATGCTCCTATCTAGACAGATCTTGCACTAAGGTCTCCAGTTTAGAGGCTACAGGCCAGGCTTGTGTTGGAGATCCATATGTGCTGTGCTAGCTAAAGGTTCCTTGGATTAGAGCATCCCGGGTGTCCCTGCCTCCCTGGAACATGCCTGGGTCAACGAGTGTCCCTTCATCATCATCATCCTCGGACTCACTGCTGGACAATACGTGTTCAGCCGCAGCCACTCCATCTATGTCTTCTTTGTCCACAGCGTGCCCCCTTTGCAGCGCAAGATTGTGGGGAGCGCAGCATGCTACCACTATCAGTGACACTCGACCAGGGGGGTTCTGCAGTGCGTCCCCGGAATGGTTCAGGCATATGAAGCGCATTTTGAGAAGACCGATGGCTCTCTCCACCACAGCCATTGTGGAGACGTGGCTCCTATTGTACCACTGCTCAGCTTCTGTTCTTGGATGGTGGAGGTGTCCTGAGCCACCTTCCAAGGGGATAGCCCTTGTCACTCAGGAGCCATCCATCCAGCCGAGCCGGAGCACTGAAGAGCCCTGGAACCTGCAGGTGTCTGAGGATGTAGGCGTTGTGGGAGCTGCCTGGGTACCTTGCACAGACTTGTAGAATCAGCATCCCGTGATCACACACTATCTGCACGTTCATGGAGTGGAAGCCCTTCCTGTTGACGAAGGCACTGGGCTCACCTGCTGGCGCGTTGATGGCCACATGTATGCAGTCGATTGCACCCTGGACGTGGGGGAAGCCAGCAATCGCTGCAAAGCTTCTGGCTCGCTCTGTCTGGCTGGCCTCATCCCAGCGGTAGTGGATGAAGGTCAATGCAGGCCTGAACAGAGCGTTTGTGGCCTGCTTGATCCAAGTGTGGACAGCTGATTGGGAGACTCTACAAAGATCACCCACCAAGCCCGGGAAAGAGCCGGAGGCATAGAAGATGAGGGTTACTGTGACCTTTACAGCCACAGCATGGGGTGTCCAGCCACACAGTTAACGGAGATCTCAGGCCCAATCATCTGACAGATACTGTTGACTGTCCCTCTTGACAGACAGAACCTCCTTCAGCACTGCACCTCAGACATATTGAGGTAGCTGCTTCACTGCCTATATACCCTGGCAGCAGGATAGTCGCATCTTCTGCAGCCCCTTCCGCCTTGGACTGCCACTTGGCCCTGCACCCCTTGTGCCTGCGCCTGTACTCCCAAAGGTGTCTCCCCTGGCTGCTGAATGTGCACTCCTGGCCTCCTCCCCCTTCTAGCCCTCTCTTCCTCCAGTAGAGAGATCACCTCCCATTTCCAGGCCTAGGGAGGTTTGCTGTAACCCATAGGCCCCAAAATAAATCCTCAATGCTGACCTGAAGGTTATGAGTGTAGTCCAGACAGCTGCTATGAGTTTGCAACTTTTCAACCTCATACCTCACTAACCTCTGACTAGTAACTTTTAAATGTCTCAATTTGTGAACCCACTGAACCCTCTTCTCACCCCGCCATGGATGAGCTTCATGCAAATTTCTGCTATCTGCCTGCCCATTGTGCACGTGCGACAAGCCGAAGAATGCATGGGTGCCTTAAAATCCAGGTCAATTGGAGCCTCAAGAGCCTTAAGGGCCTGTTAATTAAATGCGGTCGCGCAACAGACATCGTCACGCACCCGCCCACTGAAATATTGCGAAGGTGCACGGTGACTTCGTGACACGCGCCCAACATCACCGCGCATCATTTTACACGTCAGCATGTGGGTCGCGGCCCCCTCACGCTAATGGAAAGATTCTGCCCCAGCAGATAGAAGCCTAGTTTGTCCAACCTTTCCTCATAAGACAACACACCCATTTCAGGTATTAGTCAGGTAAACCTTCCTTGAACTGCTTCCAATGCATTTACATTCTTCCCTAAATAAGGTGATCAATATTGTACACATTACTCCAAGTGTGATCTCTCCAATGCCCTCTACAACTTAAGTATAACCTCCCTACTTTTGTATTCAATTCCTCTCGCAATAAATGATCACATTCTAATAGGTTTATTAATTACTTAATGTACTTACATATTAGCCTTCTGTGATTTATGCATTAGGACACCTAAATCCCTCTGTACCTCAGTGCTCTGCAATCTCACCATTTAGATAATATGCTTCTCTGTTATTCTTCCTGTGAAAACGTCACAGTTCCCATATTAAATTCCATCTGCCAGATCTTTGCCTGCTCACTTAACCTATCTATATCTGTTAGTAACCTCCCTGTGCCCTCTTCCCAACTTATGTTCTTACTTATCTTTGTGCCATCAGCAAATTTGGCAACCATCCCTTCAATGCTTTCATCCAAATCATTTATAAAAATTGTGAACAGTTGAGGTCCCAGCACTGATCCCTGAGGCATGCCACTTGTCAATCTGAAAAAGGCCCATTTATGCTTAGCCTCTGTTTCCTGCAAGCCAGCCAATCGTCTATCCATGTCAATATGTTACCCCTATATCATGAACTTTTACTTCTGCAATGACCTTTGATCTGTTACTAAATGCCTTCTGGAAATCTAAGTACAGTACATCCACCAGTTCTCCTTTATCCATAGAATGTGTTACTTCTTCAAAGAGCTCCAATAAGTTGGTCAAACATAATTTCCCTTTCACAAAACCATGTTGGCTCTGCCTGATGTCCTTTAGCTTATCCAACTGCTATAACTTCTTTATAATAGCTTCTAACATTTTCCCTATTAAAGAAGTTAGGCTAACTGGCCTATAGTTTTGTGCTTTCTGTCTCCCTTCCTTTTTGAATAATGGAGTTACATTTACTATCTTCCAATATAATGGGACCTTCCCAAATCTAGGGGGTTTTGGAAAATTAAATCTGATTCAGTGTTGGATCTCCTCGACAATTGGCTGGAGACGGGACATCCACTCCTCACTCCGGTGGCAGCAGTGTTCACGACTGAGACTACAGGCATTTCCTAGATACTAAGTCCTGAAATCCAGGATCAGGGAGTTGAGGGGGCTTTAATGGTGGGGAGGGAATGCAAGGCTTGAGTGGGGGCAGGGGGTGCAGTTGCTAGTGGGAAGAGGGGCGTAGGGGTCTTGATGGAGAGGCCAGTGGTGGGGTGGGGTTGTGGGGGAGGGGGGGTCATCCAAATTGGAAAGGGTGCTTTTGAGGGAGGCATCCCTCCCTTCCTGTCTGAATCCTGAGCAGTGTAACCTCCTGGGCTTCCCTTTCCTCTTTCTCCTGAACTCCTTTTGCCAGGCAGGCAGGAATCAGCCCTTAAGTGGCTAATTAATGGGACGAGGGCGGGTGGGCTACACTTGGCCTTGCCTGCCCTGGGAGATATTGTAGACAAGTTGGGGGCAGGTGGGAAGGTGGCAGGAAGGCCACCCAGAGAATTTAACAGGCCCCAACACCTGCAAACCCACCCAATGTGTATCCCTTAAGAACTGATAACTGCGATATTGTCAATGAAATAAGGAAATGGCGTATATGTTCAAGAATCACTTTATGGCAGTTTTCACAGTAGAGAAAGAGGTCATTTATTTTTTATTCTTACATGGTATGTGTGTGTCACTGGCAAGGCCAACATTTTTTGCCCATCCATAATTACCTTTGATAAGGTGCTGGTGATCCACCTTCTTGAACCACTCTAGCCCATCATCTACAGTGCTGTTAGGGAAGGAGTTCCAGATTCAGTTTTGATCCAGCAACAGTGAAGGAATGGTGATGTAGTTCCAAGTCAGGATGCTGTGAGTCTTAGAGGGGAACTTGCAGGCAGTGATACTCTCATTCGTCTGCTGCCTTTGCCCGATGTGGTAGAGGTCGCAGATTTGAAAGGGGTTGTCAAAGGGCTTTGGTGAGTTGCCGCGGTGCACTGTGGTATATAGTGCACTGTGGATCGGTGGTGGGAGAAGTGAATGTTTAGGTTGTGGACCAAGCAGACTGCTTTGTCCTGGATGGTGTTAAAATTCTTGAGTGTTATGGGAGCTGCACTTATCTAAACAAGTGGAGGGTGTTCCATCACACTCCGGACTTGTGCCTCGTAGATGGTGGACAGACTTGGGGGAGTTAGGAGGTAAGTTACTCATCTCAGAATTCCCAATCTCCAACCAGCTCTTATCACCATAGTATTGTTATGGCTGGTCCAAATCACTTTCTGGTCAATGGCTTCTGGTCAGGATGTTGATAGTGGGGGCTCAGTGAAGGTAATGCCATTAAATGTCAAGGGCAGGTGGTTAGATTCATTCTTGTTGGAGATGGCCGTTGCCTGGCAGTTGTGTGGCATGAATGTGACTTAATTACCACTTATCAGCCCAAGCCTGATTGTTTACCATGTCTTGCTGCATATGGACATGGACTATTTCAGTTGTGAATGATACTGAACACTATGCAATCATCAGCGACCATCCCCACTTCTGACCTTATGATGGAGGGACAGTCATTGATGGAGCAGCTGAAGATTTTTGGGCCAAGGACACTGCTGCACTTAGTTAAAAACAGGCTTGCACAAATTTTCAGAAGCTATATTCAGACAGCACAAAAGCAGACCGTCTACAGTGCTGCCTTGTCTGCTCTGGAGTGTTGCTTTGGACTGCATTAGACTGCTTAAGTTGGAGTTTGGTGACAGAGGGAGTTCGGGGAAGAGGGAAAGAGGTGATCCTTTCATTTGCAATCAACCTCAGTGAGAAGAGTGGCAGTCTTGGTAAGTGAGACCTGGTGAGTATTTTTGCTGTCCTCAATATCATCTAAACTAGAGGAAGTAAAAGTAGAAGGATTAATTTAAGGTTAAATCATGGCAGGGCAGCTTGGCCAAATGGATCACTCCTCCTGTGCGATGTGGGAAGTCAGGGATAATTCCAGTGTCAAGTGTGACCACGTGTGCAGCAAGCGTCTCCAGCTGCTGCTACTTGAAATCTGCATTTTGGAGCTGGAGCTACACCTGGAGTCACTGTAGAGCATACACAAAGATGAGATCTTTGTGGATAGCATGTACAGTGAGGTGGTCACACTGCAGGTAAAGGGTGCACAGTCAGAAAGGGAATGGGTAACTACCAGACAGAATAAAAGCAGTAGGCAGGTCGTGCAGGAACCTCCTGTGCCCATCTCCCTCTGTCTCAGATTTTCTGTTTTGGATACTGTTGGGGGAGATGGTTTCTCAGAGGAATGCAGCAAGAGCCAAGTCCTTGGCACCACGAGTGGCTCAGATGCACAGGGGGGAAGGAAAAAGAATGGGAAAGAATTAGTGATTGGGGATTTTACCTTAAGGGAAACAGAAAGACATTTTTGCGGCTGCAGATGCGACACCAGGATGGTATGTTGCTACCCTGGTGCCAGGGTCAAGGATGTCAATGAACAGCTGTAGGACATTCTGAAAGGGAGTGTGAACAGCCAGAAGCCGTGGTCCATATTGTTACTGACGACATAGGTAAAAAATGGGGTGAGGTCCTGAAAGCAGAATATAGGCAGCTAGGAAATAAATGAAAAAGCAGCATCTCAAAGGTAGCAATCTCAGGATTAAACCCAGTTCCCAGTGCTAGCAAGAAAAGGAATAGGAGAATATACCAAATGAATGTGTGGCTGGAGAACTGGAGAACCTTCCCTGTGTAGAAGGAAGGGATTTAGATTCCTGAGACATTGGGACTGATTCAGGGGAAGAGGTGACCTGTACAAGCTGGATGGGTTGCACCCTAGCAGGACTGGGACCAATATCCTCATGGGAGTATTTGTTAGTACTATGCTTAAACTAGAGTAGAAGGAGATGGGGACCTAAGCGGGGAGACACAAGAGAGTGAAACAAAGATAGGAATGAAAGACAGAGAAATAGAAAAAAGTAGAAGGCAGAGGAAACAGGGGATAAAAGCCAATAGGGCCATAATACAAAAAAAAGTGTGAAAATGTTAAAAAGTCATGTCAAAAGGCACTGTATCTGAATGCACAGAGCATTCGCAATAAAGTAGACAAATTAACAGTACAAATAGATGTAAACAGGTATCGTATGATTGTGCTTACGGAGACAAAGCTGCAGTGTGAACAAGGCTGGAAACTGAATATCCAGGGGTACTCAATACTTAGGAAGGACAGGGAAGAAGGAAAAGGACATGGGGTGACATTGTCAGTTAAGATGAAAATAGTGCAAGAGCGAGAGAGGTTATTGGCTCAGAAAGTCTAGATGTGGAATCAGTCTGGGTGGAATTAAGAAGCAACAAGCAGTGGAAGATATTAGTGGGAGTTGTCTATAGGTCTCCAAACAGTAGTGGTAAGGTAGGGGTCAGTATTAAACAAGAAATTAGAGTTGAATGTAACAAGGGTGCTACAATCATCATGAATGCCTTTAATCTACATATAGACTGGGTAAACCAAATTAGCAATAATACTGTGGCGGATGAATTCTTGGAGTGTAGATGAGATATTGTTTTAGACCAGCACATCAAGGAACCAACTAGGGAACAAGCTATTCTAGATTTGGTAGTGTGCAATGAGAAGGGGTTAATTAATAATCTAGTTGTGCAGGGTTCTTTAGGGAACAGTGACCATAACATAATACAATCCTTCATTAGGATGGAGAGTAAGAAGTCCGAACCTAGACTAGGGTTCTAAACCTAAACAAAGGAAATTATGAAGGTATGAGGTGTGAGTTGGCTAAAATGGTTTGGGGAACTTCAGTAAAGGCAAGAAAGTAGATAGGCAATAGCTAATTTTTAAAGAATAAATGTATGCATTACAAGAGTTATACATTGTTTTTTGGTGCAAAAACACAAGAAAAGCGGCCCAACTATGACTAACAAAATATATTAGTGATAGTATTAGATCTAATAAGGAGTCATATGAAGTTGCTAGAAGAATTGGCAATGTTGAGGGGGATTAGGAGCAGTTCAGAATTCAGCAAAGGAGGACCAAGAGATTGATTAAGAGGTGAAAAATTGTGTATGATAATAAACTTGCAAGGAACATAAAAGAGGACTGTAAAAGCTTCTGTAATTATGTAAAAGGAAAAAGATTAGTGAAGACAAATGTAGGTCCCTTACAGTCCAAAGTGGGAGACTTGGTAATAGAGAGCAAGAAAATGGCAGAGCAATTAGACAACTATTTTAGTCCTGTCTTCATGGAGGAACAAACAAATACTTCCCAGAAATGCTAGCGAACCAAGGGCCTAGTGAGAAGAAAGAATTGAAGGAAATTAGTATTACCAAAAAAATAGTGCTGGAGAAATGAATGGGACTGAAAGCCAATAAATCCGTAGGGCCTGATAATCTATATCCCAACATACTAAAAGGGGTGGCCATGGAAATATTGGATGCATTGGTTGTCATCTTGCGAAACTCTGTAGATTCTGGAACAGTCCCAGCAGATTGGAAGGTGGCAAATGTAACCCCACTATCTAAAAAAGGAGAGAGAGAGAAAACAGGGAATTGCAGACCAGTTAGCCTAACATCAGTAGAAGGGAGAATGCTAGCATCTATTAAAAAGGATGTGATAACAGGACACTTAAAAAAGATCAATGGGATAATGTTATGACACATGCTAAGCTGTTCAAATCCCTGAGGAAAACTTGAAACAACTGTCACAACTAATTTTTAATTTGTATAAATTTTGAGATGCATGCCTTAAATTCAACAAGTCTTATAGTTTTTTTTTATAAATCTAGATTAAACATATAATAATGAGATTATTTAAATTCATACATAGATCTATGAATTACTACTATGATAACTTCTAAATACCCTAATCAAACTCAAGTTACACTTTCATTAAAGCAACAGTAAAACACATAGATTTTAAAAGGCCCATGCAAAAAAATATGTTACCCTGAAAAAGTCAAATTCCAAGTGAGTTTTCTTAACTTCAGTCCTTTGAGACAGCAGCTTGAGGCATAGATGCTGAAGGCTTTTCCCACAACTGTAAGATCTTAAAAATGCCTTCCATTACAAACAGTCTTCTCTTCTTTATATATATCTTCCTCTTTGAATGAAAATACCCATTGTTTCACTATATCTTTGGACTTTATCTCCCTGATGATAAAACCCTTTCATAACACTAAGTTTTACCAGTAATCTTTGGAAAAATAAAAAAACTGTTTCTAAGCTTCACCTGACTAGGTGACACATTGCAGCACCCCCCCAACCCCAGAACTACTCCACTACCCCCCCGCACCACCCCCCCCCCCACTCCCCTCCCCACCCGCCCCGGTCCCCATCCCCCTTTGAAAACAATCTGGTCTGTTTTATTTCAAAATGCAAATGTTCCCTTGACACCTATATTTCTAAACTTCTCCATGATGACCTAATTTACATTAAAGCCGTCAGACAAGCTGCCTTTAATCCAATTGAGCCTTATGCACACACACAAGCACCTATAGACATCCAGGCCAGAATATTGCCATCAGTGTGCAGGGTGTAGGTGTTGGAGGGGATGGGGGAGGGCAACACGCCGTTGCATAAAATGATGCATGATGATGTCAGGCATGCATCTCAATGTCATCATGCATCATTTAGATATTTCATTCAGCGGGCACGCGCCGGAGGCGGCTGCATACCCACCAAACTTTCAACAGCCTATCGAGGCCATTAAAAAAAAAATTAAAAGTGTTAGCAACACTACCCAACCCTTAATGTTGGCAGGTGGGCGAAGAGCCCAAGCAGCCTTTGCATTTTTCAGGAAATCTCATCCACAGGCGGGATGAGGTTTCATGAAGGTTTTATAAAATAATTAAATTTTGCACAATTCACAAACATGTCCCAGCTCATGACACGGTCACATGATGGGACATCTTTAAATATTTTTTCCTCCTTTATTAAAAAGTTTTACTATCAACTTAACCTCCCTGAGGCTCCATGCCTCAGGGACATTGCTATGCTCTTTAGTGTGCATGCACGAAAGAGCACAGGCCCCAACTCTCCCTTCCCCCTCAACCTGCACAGGTAGCGCTGAGCACTACCAGTCATGCATCATGCTGGGCAGGCCTTAATCAGCACACCCACGTAAAATGGCAACACGCAGCTGATCAATGGCAGCGATCGACTCCATGCCTGCGCTTGCTCCCACCAAGCCCGCCCAATATAGGTAGGATGCTGCCCATAGACGCATTGCACTATTATTCAATTTACAATAAATTCCAAAAACATTAGGAGAATTATTATATCTTCTTGACATCTCCCTCTTTATTGAAAATGAACTGTCATAATTAAAAAGTTGGCTTCATTTTTGTTAACCTATCTTACGCTATCCCCTATACTTGTCTATATACTTACACTGTTACATTACAGATGCATGTATAACATAACAATATATATACAAATCCTTTGCATCAACAGAAATCATTCTAGTTCAGAGTCCAGGTTTTTAAGTGTTCAATATTTCCTTTATGCTTCAAACTTTCATAAAGCATCAGTAATCAGATTTTCTCATCCCGCCACATATATAATCTGTAGATTAAATGGTTGCAGTAATAAGCTCCATCTGAATAGCCTTGCAGTTTTATCTCAAAATTTGTTCAGAAACTTTAAAGGATTGTGGCCTGTATAAACAATTGTTTCTGATTAATTGTTTGCCACATAAGTTTCAAAATGTTTCAGTCATAACACCAAATCCAAAGTCTCCTTTTTGATCGCTGAATATCTTCTTGTTGTGCATTCAACTTCTGTGAGAAATACCCAGTCGGTTTTTCAATTTCACTGTCATCTTGCAGTAACAATGCCCATATTACTTGCATCAATGGCCAACTTAAATTCTTGGCGTAATTGGTGTTGTAGTTAATACAGTTTTCAAATTATCAAATGCCTTCTGCCACTCCTGTGCCCATTGAAGCTTTGTGTTCTTTTTCAGTAGTTCAATCAGTGGAGCAACCACACTGCTAAACTTTGGTACAAGTTTCCAACAAAACCTATTCATGCCCAGAAGTCTCAAAGCTTCTCATTTTGTTGTAGGCACTGGGAAATCTAAGAAAGTCTTGAATTTAACATCCCTCAGAACCACCTTACCATGTCCAATGGTATGGTCTACATATGTAATTTGCGCTTTTGCAAATTCACTTTTAGCCAAATTCATCATCAAATTAGCATCTTGTAATCAAGTAAATAATTCTTCCAGATGTTGTACATGCTCCTCCCATGTCTGACTGAAACTATCAAGTTATCAATATAAACACCACAATTCCTCAGACCTGCAATTACTTTGTTCGTCAATCTTTCAAATGCCGGAGGTGCTTTCTTCATAGCAAATGGCATGACTTTCAACTAATGTAGTCTATCTGCCATCACAAAAGCTGATATCTCCTTTGCTGTCTCTAATAACGGGTCTTGCCAATATCCTGTTAGCATGTCAATCTTTGTGATAAATTTTGATTGTCCCACTTTCTCAAAGCAATCTTCCAACCGTGGTAAAGTCCACTTTTGTCACCGTATTCACCTTTCGATAGTCCACACACAGTCTTTGTGTTCCATCCAATTTTGGTACCAGTACAATAGGCAAACTCAGTTACTGCAACTAGGCTCAAAGATAACATTTTGAAGCATGAATTCAATTTCTTTCTGTACTTGTGATAACTTTGCTGGATTTAATCTACAACAATTTTGCCTTATTGAAGATGCAACTTCTGCAGACACAATGTGTATAGCTAAATCTGTCCTTCCCAACTTATTTCCATAAATTGCTTTGAGTGACTGCAATAGCTTTTCCAAATCACTTTGACACTTATATGGAGGGTAACTCCATACTGCATTTAAATTTTCAAATACCCCCTCATTATCCAGTTTGATTAGAGGAAAATTAATTTCAGAATCTAGTATTTCTACTTCTTTCTCAGTATCTGCCACCCCTAATACCTCCTTCTAGTTATTTTCCCTGTCAAATTACTTTTTAAGCATATTTACATGACACACCCTCTGCTACTTTCTTCTATCTGGAGTATTTATTCAATAATTTACTTCATTCCATTTATTTTCAATCCTGTAAAGCCCACTAAACCTTGCTTTTAATGAATCACCCAGTACTGGTAACAGAGTTAACATTTTCTCTCCAGCAACAAAATTCCGAGCTATAGCTTTGTGTCTGTTTTCACTTTCATCACTTTCTGTGATATCTTTAAATGTTCCCTAACCAACTCACATACTCTGTCTAATCTTTCCTTGAAGTTTGATACGTAATCCAGAAGAATAGTTCCTGAAATGTAACCAACCAATTTCTCATAACTCAGTGGTACCCTCATGACTAGTTCGAAAGGAGGAAACTCAGTCGATGCATTGGGATCACCCTTGATAGCAAATAACAGGAAAGGAATTCCTCCAACCCAATCCTGTGGAAAATCCTGACTGTATGCTCTCATCATAGTTTTGAAAGTTTGATGCCATCTTTCCAAAACCCCTTGTGATTCAGGGTGATAAACTGTTTACTTATTTTTTTATCTGCAAACTCTTCATTATTTCCTTAAACAGCTGTGGCATAAAATTTGAATGCTGATCTGATTGTATTTCCTTCGGTAAACCATAAAAAATAGTTAACTATTCTACCGTCTTCTTTGTTGTAATGTTTCTCAAAGATATTGCTTTGAGAAATCTGGTAGACATATCCATTATTGTCAGTAAATACTGATTTCCACTTTTAGTCTAGGGGGTGTGCTAAACAAGCAATAGTGATGCTAGTAAAACGTTCTGCAAATGCTGGAATTGGAATTAAAGGTACCGGCGTAATCAGTGCCTGTGGTTTCTTTATCACCTGACATGTGTGACATGTTCTACAGAATTTGACTACATCCCTATGCAATCCAGGCCAACAAAAGTGCTTTTGTATCTTTGCCTATGTCTTTCTAATTCTTAAATGTCCCCCCATTGCAATTTCATGAGCTGTCCTCAGAATCTCATTTCTATACCCAACTGGGATAACAATCCAATATAACCCTCCAGCTTCCATTTGCTGAAACATGATATTGCCTCCATTTCCTCATTAAAATTTTACCCTTAAGGTAATAACATTCTGGAAAACATTTTGCCTCTATTTCTGAGTAAGCTGTCTGATATAAATGTTGTATTTGCAAATCCTTTTTTTTCTGTAACTCAACTAACTGTCTTGAGTTAAACACTTCAGCATAATTGTCCTTTAGTCTTTCTTTATGAAAAATATTATCAAACACAGTGTCAGGTAATTGGATTTCAACAACCTCTTCCTACCTGTCCTTTCTGTTTTTCTTGTTTCAACCCATGAACCCGTGATCTTGTTGTCACACAATCTGGAAATAATCCAGGATGCTCTCTCTTTGAGACTTCTGATGAAGACACCTCTGCAGGCTGCTCAACTATCAGAGATATCATCCACATTGATGATCTAGCTATATCATTACCCAGAATAAATTGAACCCCTGCAATGGGCAATTTCCCCCCCCATTCCAGCAGTCACTTTGCCTGTATTCCACTTACTCTTTCAATTTACCTTCCACAGTTCCATCCCACTTATCATCACCTGTTCCTGCAATAGTCCCTCTGAACAGCAAATGCCAATATCTGTTATGACACAGCAGATGGTAAAGGCTGAGTTATTTAAAATCCCAGGGGAAAACTTTAGACAACTGTCATAATCTATATTTTGAGTTGGCATGCTTGAGATACAACTCTGAATTCAGAAATGATACCACAAGCCTCGAGAGGGTTTTTATATACATTAAATTAAACATTTAATAATTTAACAACACATTTAAATATATATACATATCTATAAATTGCAACCATAATAACTTTTATACAACCTCCCAAATTAATCACTCCTAGATAAACCTTCATCAAGGCAGCAATAACCCTTAGACTTACACAGACACCAGGAAAGGCACATTTTATCTTACAAATTCAAAACAAGGATCCTTTCAATTTGGTTCTTTCGCATAGTTGTAGGCTTACAGGTGGCATGCCTCTAACTCTCATGCAAAACTCTTTTCTGTACATACCTAGCCTTCCATTTGAATGTAAATTCTCATTGTATCACCAGGCCCTTTGAACTCCGCCTCTTCTAACAATAAAACCCCTTTCATAGTACCAATTTTATTAGTAATATGAACATATTACTTGGTGTCTCCTAGATAGGTACAAGATTTCACCCCCAGTCTTTGAATGGTTTATTCAACAGAATGCAAATGTACCCTCTACCTTAATGTTTAACATTTCAAAACTGCAATACATCAAAGCACCCAGACTAGCTGGCTTTCATCCAATTAAGACACACACACCCGCAGACACAGACACTAGTACAAGACCAATTTAAATAATTTCTAATAACATTATATACATTAATATCTTCTTGGCACTATCCCACAACTTTAAGGATTGATTAGCCCCTGTGTCTCTTAAAATTTTTACATCTTTACTTACTCCACCCTGTACACATGGAAAGATTTCCATTCAAGGTCAAAATCTCTAAACATTCCTGCAACTTGCTCCTTCGAATTTTCTTGGGTAAATTGTGAACACATTCCCACATCATTACCTGTCACTGATTCTTCCTGTTTTACCTGCACACAGACCATTGTTTTTTTCTATTCCTGTACCTGAACCTCAGAACCCATAGTTCTTTTACTTCCAGTACTTTACTGCATCCCTATAATTCCAACAGATTCTTCCTGAAATTTCCAGCACATTGGCTTTGCGTGTCCAACTTTATTACAATGCAAACACCTCAATTTCCAATTGTCACTTCTACCCTCAGCACATTCCTTTTTATTCTCCAAAAAAATGTTCTGCAATTTTCCACTTACTCTTTCTCTTCGCTGAATACCTACCTTCCTTTCACCTTCCCACTTTCTATACTTTTCTGATTTGAAACAGTGATGAGAAAAATATTTAGCTCCATGAACTAACTCATAACCATCAGCTATCTCTGCTGTTTGTCTTACCGTTTGAACCCTTGATTCCTCCACATGAGTTCTCACTACTGAAGGAATTGAATCTTTAGATTCTTTCAAAATAATTACTTCTCTAAAAGCTGCATACGTTGTCTCAATTTTTAATGTCCATATCCGCTGGTCAAAATTATCTTGTTTTACTCTCTCAAACTCAATATACGTTTACCAAGGCTGTTTTCTCATATTCCCAAATTTCTGCCTGTATGCCTCAGGAACCATCTCATATGTACTCAAAATAGTTTTTTTTATACCATGTCATAATTCATTGACATTTCTTCTGACAGTGAAGCATAAACCTCATGTACTCTACCCACCAGCCTGGAATGTAACAAAAATGTCCAGTTTTCCTGTGGCCATTTCATCTGTTTAGTTATCTTCTCAAATTAAATAAAGAATGCTTCAACATCTCTTTCCTCAAACCAGGCAAAGAAACATGAATTCCAAGTGAGTTTTCTTAACTTCAGTCTTTTGAGGATAATAGCTTGTGGCACAGATGCTGAAGGATTTTTACACACTTGTAATATCTTAAAAATGCCTTCCATTACAAAGAGTCTTCTTTATACATATCTTCCCCTTTGACTGTAAATACCCATTGTTTCACTATGTCTTTGGACTTTATCTCCCTGATAAAAAACCCTCTCATAACACTAAATTTTACCTGTAATCTTTGGAAAAAATATACACACTGTTTGTAAACTTCAACTGGCTGGGTGACACATTTCATCCCTCCTTTGAAAACAATCTAACAGTTTTAGTCTCCTTACCCAAGAAAGGATGTACGTGCCACAGAGGGAGTGCAACAAAGTTTCACCAGACTGATTCCTGGCATAGCAGGATTGTCGTATGAGGAGAAATTGGGTCAACTGGACCTGTATTCACTGGAGTTTAGAAGAATGAGAGGGAATCTCATTGAAACGTATAAAATTCTGACAGGGCTTGAAAGACAGCATGCAGGGATGATAGTTCCTCTGGTTGGGGAGTCTGGAACAAGGGGTCACAGGCTCATGATATGGAGTAGGCCATTTAGGATGAGCTGAGGAGAAACAGGAGGCTGTGGAGGCCAAGTCACTGAATATATTTAAGAAGGAAATAGTTAGATTTCTAGACTTTAAAGGCATGAAGGAGTATGGGGAGACAGCGGGGGTATGGCATTGAGAAAGCGTATCAGCCATAATCATATTGAATGGTGGAGCAGGCATGAAGGTCTGAATGACCTAGTCCCGCTCCTATTTTCTGTTTCTATGGGCTGAATTTTCCCAAATCTGCATTAAGTACGGTAGTGGGTGGGTAAAACAACATTTTACCCATCGGCCGCGATGGTGGATTTCCACGCTATATCATCCTAAACCCGTCTCATTATTTATGCACTCCGGGAAACATGCCATTTCCATGGCGGGCGGGATCTCATTCGCCCACTGCATCACGTCAGTTGCCATGTTTAAAGTCCAACTGCAAGCACACATCACAATGCTTCTAGCTCACCACTGCTGCATGGAAGACATGCCCCTGAAACTGAACAAGACTGCAGCCCCCAGGTTCAAGGACATGTCTCTTGAGCAACATTTTCATGCCGTGGAGGCTCGCCTGAAAGTCCTCTACTCCCCGCTCTGGCTGCAGGATGGGCAGCAACAGCACTAATCTGGCTTGGGAGGCGGTGGCAGCAGTGGTCAGCGCCAAAGCCCTGCAAAACAGGACAGCCACTCAGTGCCGCAACAGGTTAAATGATCTCTTCCTTTCCGCCTGGGTAAGTCACTCATCTCATCGCTCAACTCATGCACTCACAAATCCATCACACATCCACAGGACCTGCACTCACTGCGGTTTCAAGGGACATCACTCTCTCACACTCACCGTCACTGTCCTCATCCCATCCATGGGACCACTCAACACCCACACAGGTCAGGCATACTTGTAATTTGACCTGACAGGCGTCCTGTTTACACTTTCTCCATTTCTACCCATGCAGGATAAGTTGGCACACAATAAGAGAGGGAGGTCGCAGACCAATAGCGGAATGCCTGAAATCAAGATCCTCACAGACTTTGAAAACAGAGCTACCAGCTGGCTGGTGAGGATCTGGACCAGGCCTGTGCTGACGGTGAAGTTGGTGCTGCTCTACCAAGTGAGGATCCTGAAGTGCAACATCCATTAGACAATCATGCCGTGAGTGATGTGCTCTCTTTCAAAGGACAAAGCATCAGATGCTTCTAAAGCTTCATGGCTGCATCTCTATGATATGATCCTGATCATGGATCACAAGCAAGCTGCTCTCAGCCAGACAGGATTCAAACATTCTCAGAGGCTGTGTGAAGATTTATGGAGTGTCTGCAATTCATATTGTCATCATCCTCCAGCAACCAAGCAACTATTAGAGCCTCCACCCCATTGCCATGACAGGAGCATTCTCACAGAGGGCATTCATGCTGCCATAAGCCAGACTGGAGTCAAACGTTCACACATGCGATGTGAGGTACTTATGGGGTCACCTCACTGCATGCCGTCATCATCCTCCATAAATCTAGCAGCTGTGAGGGCCTCCTAAGATGCCTGCCTCATCTAGCCATTGTGAGGGCCTCATCCCCATCATCGTCGACTCCGAGGACTCCTCACCCTCAGCCCCATTGGCATCCTCCTCATTGGAGAAGTTGTGCAGCTCCGCCATCTCCTCCTCAGCCAGCTTATCTCCCCATTGCAGCATCAGGTTGTAAAGGGTGCAGCAGATGATGACGATATGTGACACACTCTGCGGACTGTATTGCAGGACTCCACCAGACCGGTCCAGGCACCAGAACCTCATTTTCAGCATCCCGATGGTCTGCTCCACCAAGATGCGAGCAGCTGCATGAGCCCTATTATAGCGTCGCTCTCCTGCAGTCTGAGGCCGTCGTATGGGTGTCATCAGCCCTGGCCTCTGTAGGTGGCCCTTGTCCCCGAGGCCTCTATGGATCCTGGAAGACTCCAGGGATCTGTGACCAACTGAGGATGTTGGCATCGTGCCTTCCTGGAAACCTGCAGATTGCATTGCTGGTGGTCGCATACCGGCTGCACATTCAGTGAATGGAAGCCCTTGCGGTTAATATAGTTCACCTTGTGTTGCGACAGAGATCTGAGCACCACATGAGTACAGTCAATCGCACCCTTCACCTGTGGGAAACCAGAGATCTGAGCGAACCCAATCGCTCTTGCATCCTGGCTGTCCTGGTCCCTGGCAAAATGCACAAAGTTGTGTGCTCTTGAAGAGATGGCGTCCGTGACCCCTTGGATACATTTGTGGGTGGATGCTTGAGCGTTCCCACAGAGGTCACCTGTGGAGCCCTGAAAGGAGCCACTGGCAAAGAATTGAGTGCTACAGTCACTTTCACAGCCGCTGGCAGTGGATGCCCTCCATGTCCGTGTGGCACTGAATCCTGCAGTAAGTGGCAGGTGTGAGCAACCAGTTCCCTAGAAATGTGCAGTCTTCAGCGACACTTGATCTCGGTCAGCCGCAGGAATGAAACATGGCACCTATAGACCATGAGTGTCACTAGGTGCTGAACAGCGATGGCTTGCTGTGGCTCTTGGGTGGCATATGCTGGAGTCCCAGCTGCCCCTTCTTCCTGAAGTTGCTGCTTCTGCCTTTGTGCAGCCAGGAGCCTCAGTCGCTCTCTCCTCCGCCTTTTTTGTGCTCTGTACGCCATCAGGCATACAGCTAGTTCACCAGGCTCTATGATCCTGATGTACTCCTCCTGCAGGATGAAAGAGAGAGACTCGTGGTTAGCATGGGTATTCTAAGAACCTGTCCTGTTTAAGTGTGACAGCCCCTTAATGCTTCCTGGACAGTGCTGGCCACCACTTGGATGGCCAGAGATTAGTGCGGTGCATGGCTGGCCTGTTAGTTTGAACCATGGGAGAGACTATTCCAAATTGGGATGCTTACATTGCAAGAGACTGTGAGCACCTCCAGCAGTGGCTGCTACATGGCCAGCATTGGCAAGGAGATTGTACAATGTGTGCAGTCCAACTGTTCTGCAGTCCACTAAAGTGCTCGAGAATTGCAGTCTGTGTCAGGAGAGGGGTCCAGGGTGGTGGTGCTGGGTGGGGGGGTTGCTCTGCAGAACTTGGTGGCACTTTTTTGCCTCTACATTGTTTGAGTGGGCAGATAAACTATGAGCCCAGCCCCAACCATAGCAATGTGGCTGTGCCTGGGCTGTCTCAGTTACAGAGGAATGATCACTTTCTACAGGTTTCCCAAATTTGTGGCCACTTCCTTCATCCACCCTACCTCCCCACCCCAAATGCTTGTGCGCTACATTCAATGGCAGGGCTGCCCTTGCCCCCCGCACCCGCCCCCCCCCCCCCCCCCCCCCCCCTCCATATCATCAGTTGCCTCCAAGGCAGGGCTGCATTTAACCACCACAACCACAACCAATTGCCTCAATGGCAAGGCTGCACTTGCCCTCCTCTTCCCCTCACCCTCAAAAGTCATCTCCAAGGCAGGCTGCACTTGCCCCCTGCTCCCCCTCACTCTCAATATTCACCTCCAAGGCAGGGCGGCAATTAACCCCTGCTCTCCCTCAAAAGTCTCCTCCGAGGCAGGCTGCCACTTAAACTCGACCCCACCGGTGCCCCTAAAGCCTGGAAAGGAACAGGCAACCCTGGCGAGCTCTGCAGAATGATACTGTTCACTCACCTCCAGTTCACCCAAAGTGCAGGCTACCAAGTGCACATCGCTTATGTGTTGTGAAACACGTCCGCATGCTTTCCCGCTGATGTGAACAGACAACCCAGCAGGGGTGCAAGAGCCCAGTGGGATGGCCTGATAATGATATGCTGAAGTATTACAATGAGGTTCCTGATGATCGACAGTGGAAAACTCAGCCCGCCGTTGGTGGACTGAACAGACAATTGTGAACTGCCTTCCTGCCATTGTGAAACCAATCGCACCATATTATCCGCTCATGCCACCTAACATGCCACCTAACAGTGGACACGGAAAATTCTGCTATAAGTTTCTACCCTGAGGAACTCCTACAGCTATATCCTTGTACCAAGATAATTGGCTTTCAACAACCACAACCATCTTCCTTTGTGTAGGTATGACTCCAGCCAGTGGAGAGTGTCCCCCCTGATTCCTATGACTTAGATTTTGTTGTCATAATTATCTAGTTTCATGGTTTATATTAATATCTTACAAGTAGCTTTCTGTTTTTTGGAGATTAAATTTGTAAGGTAATAAAAATTATGGACTTTAGAAATTGCCTGACCATGTCAAATAATGGCATTTCAAAGGGTAACAGGGCCAGGGAGGGAAACCGTGGGCCTTAGTGCTTCTCCTGTCCCATCCCATTTTCACCCTCTTCCCTAATTATGAATGGCATCTCTTCCCCTTTCAAGATTCATTAATCAATTCATCAAACTATCACAGAAAAGTCCTAGTAAAATGTCCCATTGCTGACATCTGGTTGCAAATATCGTTGAATATATATGCAGGATATTAATATTACGAGCAGCAACAATGTAATGCAGTGTTAGTTTGTGTGCACACTATAGGTGATCCAACTGTGACTATTAAACAAACCAAAGAGTACAAATTTTACTTTAACAGCATTGTGCAATACTATTAACTTGACAGGAAAATACCCCATTTGTTATTTGTAACACTGTGCAGATGATAACATTGATTTTGGTGACTGCCTCAGAACTCATTAACATGTTCTTCACATTGCAGCATATGGAAATGGTGACATTCATTTCATATTTGGGGGAAGATTCAATATGTGCAACCAAGATAAACAGCACAAGATCTTTCTATTCTGTCAGAGTGGAGAGGAATTTCTTTTAACTGGGCACATTATATTATTCAATATAATTATTTCATAAAAGGAGTGTAATTGGATTCTATTTTATCAGTAATCTCATAGGATGAAGAGAACAAATGGCTCCAAAGCAACAAAGTAGAATTATTGAGCAACATAGGCCTTCACTGTCAGTAAGAAATGTTGGAGCCCTTAGGTATCTCTGTGCAATGTAATTTTTATGAGGTCACAGGACAAAGACTGAATGGTTCACATTTATATTTGTGTTTTCTTGGTCAGCAAACCTGAAGACTCTGCAGATTGCTGTTTCTCATTGCAATATATTTTCAATATCCACTATGTAACACAACTTAATCACAACATTTCAATACTCAAAAAACTCATAAAAAGCATCAAGATAGAGTGAGATAATAGGCAAATAGACAAAAGGACAAGATTGAAGTCAATGGAAAAGACTCTTGAGAATCATGTTCAGTTACAACAGGTTACTGATTCACTATGAGCCCAATACACCTCTGCCCTGGCAATCTCAACCGACAAAGCCCACCCAAAGTAAGCCTTCATTAACTGCAAAATGAACAGAATTCCAGCTATGAATCCACCCTCTGTTCACAAGTTAATTATAGATGACAAAGGCCATCGAGCCCAGTTCATCTCATCCATCCAGAATTGTATACAAACATATGTATTATGAGCAGGAGTAGGCCACTTGGCCTCTCAAGCCTGCTTCACCATTTGATAACATTGTCTACATTACACCAGTGACTACAACTCAAAAGGACTTAATTGGCTATAAAGTGATTTGGGGCTTTGTGAAAGGTGCTGTATAAATGTAGGTATTGTCTTTTTTTATTACACCTGCATGCAATAGGCAGAGTAACTGGAGCAATGGTAAAAGTGGAGGCCCAATGCTGATTCTCTAATGATAATTAGTCACAGGGTAATCAGTTGATATTAGGAAAGTGGCTACAAATAAATCACTATATTTATGAAACAATTCAACTCTGTAGCTAATGCAACCTTACCATTCTGACTTTTCTGGCATCAACACACTGCCGTGCAACTTTATTGTACACTGTGAATTTACAGCCTATCCACAGCTTCCATATGATGTTGCATTGCATTTGTACTAAATAAATGTGCAAATAGTATTTTAAAAGAGTTCTTATTGTTGGTTGAGGTATGAAAGAAACAGGCAAATTAAGTGTAAATATCTAATTATTAAATAGGAATCTCCAATAGTGACCCCAGGAATTTGATCTAGTGGTTGTGTTTTATTGTGATTTTCGATGTAAAGTATAAGTAATTACCCATGACAGTCTTTATTTATTCGTGTTTGCTTTGTATTATTGTTGTATAGTAGAATTCATTTGTTTTAAACTGGAATCCTATGGTTTTGTTTTTTTCAGTAGATCATGGGGTGTTCAAATTTCTCTTTAAACATTAATGGTCTCCAGAGAGATTGTAACACCACACTCAGGCAAATGCTGCCGTGATGTTACCTTCCCTCTTGAGTTCAGTTCTTATGTCCATGTTTGGACCAAGGCTGCATTGAGGTTAGGAGAAGATTAGTCTTCATGGACCCCAAAGTGAGCATCAGTGACTAGGTTATTGCTGTGTAACTGCCACTTGATAGTACCATCGCCAACATCTTCCATTACTTTGCTGATGATGAACAGGCAGCTGATGGGGTCATAATTGGCTGGATTAGATCTATCCTGCTTTCTGTGGAGAGGACATACCTGGGAAATCTTCCACATTGGTCAGATAGATGTCAGTAGCTGTAATGGAACATATTAGACACATCAAGGAGACTTATACTGAGTCAGGGACAGGAACTCACCAAAAGTAATGTAAGCAAAATAACAATAATGAAGAGAATAACAGCATTAACAAGTGGCAAATCCACAGTCCTAGATGCTTCCTATTTCAGCATTTGCAGGAAGTAGCTGAGAACATTGCAAATGTCCTAACTATAATTGGGGTCCGTTCCTTTGGATTAGAAAATTGTAGATGACACTCAGCCAGTTAAGTAAGCTGAGAGAAGGAAACCAGGAAATTATAGGTCAGTTTGCCTATCATTGCTGTCAGGACATTACTAGAATTTAGAATTAAGTACAGGGTGACTGAAAACCTTGAAAATTTTCCGCTGATCAGAGCCACCATGGGTTAAAGGGTTGGTCATGCCTGATGAATCTGGTTAATTTTTGTAAGTGATTAAAGAAGTGAACAGAGGAATGTCTTTAAATGTTATTCATATGGACTCCCAGAGACATCTGACGAAATCCCTCAGAAGGGATTGTTAACTCAAATTGAAACTCACGAAACTGAAGGCTAACTATTTACCTCATTTGCAATTGGCAGTTTAGGGATAAGGATAATCAGATGTTATTATAATTGATAGAACATAACTAGTGGTGTCCAGCAAGGATCTGAATGTTGGCCTCAACTATTCACTGTGTTTATAAATGATTTAGATGATGGGATAGAAAACTACATATCCAATATTCCATGATACAAAGATAGGTGGTATTGTAAGCAGTGTAGGTGGAAGCACAACACTGCAGACATATTGATAGATTAAGTGAATGGGCAAAACTTTGACAAATGGAATTACATGTAGGCAAATGTGAGGTCAGCCATTTTTTAACCTCTAAATGGTGAAAAGTGAAGCAGTGGAGGTCCAAATGGGCTTATATGTCCAGGAACATTGATCATTAAAATATCATGAAAAACCTATTACAATCAGATGAGGAGAGGTGCAATAGTTCCCCTCTTTTCCCACTTCTCATTTGACCACAACAGTTTTTTTTATTAAAAAGATATGCCTGCCAATTCAGTAAGCAGTTAGCTGTTTACGCATTGTGATTACAAAAGACATAAACAGACAGGACTCTTGAGATTTTTGAAAAGAAAAGCAGATGGTTTTTATTGTACTTAAACTGTCTAAGAAAAATAATAAAAACGCTCCAACACACAAGCAAGCACACACACACACACACACACACACACACACACACACACACACACAGTCACTCAGGTTCAAACATACGAAAATAGAGTACAAAGTGGAAGGATAGATTAAGGGATAATTTTAAAGTCCAATAAAGAGTAAAGTGATATGGTTTTAATAGATTGATGACTTGGGTAGATCCAGGCTGAGCTCAGTGATTCTTTTGGTTTTGGCATTGAGTTGGTTTAAGGATGTGGATGGATTATTTATCTGTTCCTCTGGAGACAGAAGCTGCTGTGTTAAGTTCTTTAAAACTATCTTTGCCTGCAACACATTGATATTCAAAAGCAGCAGACAGGGTTCAAGTTTGTAAAAATATGTGGAGAGAGAGAGAGAGATTGGAAAGACATAGGGACCTTCTGCACAGTTTGTTTCCAGACTAGTTGTTTCTCTCTGGTTCTTGGCATAAAGATTTGTTATCTGAAGTCAGTTTCGATTAGGTGGCCACCTAACCCATATTTCCATTGTCCACATAAATGATTCAAAGTTCAGAGCCATTCCTACATAATGGAGAATGAATGATGGCTATATACATCTAGTTATGATGAACCGGTTTCTATTTGTTAAGTTGTGAGTTCACAGACACTGAGTCTAGGAGCTCATGGGTTTTGAGTTTTTGTAAGCCCATAGATAATAGGAGGCATGAATTCTACAGATTATTTCATCTCAGCATGTCCCTTCAAGGAAGGGCATTCAACCCAGGGTTATTTATTTAAGAAATTCCCAGAGACTTGAGGTAATTTGGAGCCTGCAGAAATTACAATAGTCACCTGATACTTGGCAGCCGTTGTTGAACACTTAGTCAGCGATTTTCTACCCATAAATACATACAGTCATTTTTTATAAAGTATGGCTTCATGACTGTAATGATTTGTTGGAGCTGTTTCAACAAGAAACAGCTAAACTTTATTAAATAACTTTTCAGCTGCTACATGCTCGTTCAGGGCTCTCATCAGGAAGCCCCACCACCCCCTCCCCCCAACAGCATGGGTTGCCTGCATCTAGGGCTCACTGGCTGGAGCCTCCACAGAACATCATGTGGCCCCTGATAGGCAGCAACATGGGCTATACCCTCAGTTACCACATTTCCTCCCTCTTTAGTTTTTTACAATTTCTATTTACAGGCAAACATTTGAATATCCTACAACATATACACATATACAACTTTAGGTGATTTAGCATCAAATCTCTGCAGTGCTCTCCTTATACAATTAGAGTGGCATAGCTCTACCACTTGAGGTTCCTCAACAGGATTGACAGGATCTGGAACTGCAGCATGAGACACATTATCAGAAAGTGGCAGTTCAGGGTTTGGCAACTCTACAGAGATATTGGGCATGTCTATCCTAGATCAGTCACCTGAGAAATTGACAGTTCAACATTAATCACAGGTGGAATAGTTGGTTGTTGAAATGTCTCCCCAGCATGAAAATGATCTACGTGCTTATGAATGATTCTATCTTCCACTTATACTTGGAAAGAAAATGGGCCAGTCTCTATGACAATGTTTCCAGGAGCCCAATAAGGTCCACTTCTGAAATTTCACACAAATACCCTGGCATCTATACTGAATATGCGAGCTTTGCTGTGTATGTTGTAAATTTTTGATTACTCTAATTCCGCTCCACCTTCCCCACTAAATTTGGAAACACCAGGCTTAACTGTGTACGGAGGCAGTGTTTCATCAATAATCCAGATGGTGTTGAAGCTGTAGTCAAATGTGGCATTGTATGATAATGGGAAAGTTGATATTCTAGTGTACCTTCAGATAACCTTTTCACACGAGACTTGAAAATTTGTACAGCTCTTTCAGCTAATCCGTTCAATGAGGGTATCAAGAGATTGCCTTTATACGACGGATTCCATTCAGATCCTTGAATTTCTAAAGCTCTGTGCTGGTAAAGCCTGTACCATTATCAGAAATGACTATTTCAGGCGGGCCATCTATGCCAAAACAGTGACGTAGCTTTTCGATAGTTGCGCTCAATGTTGGTGATTTGATTTCATATACATTCATCCATTTTGAATGTGCATCTACAATCAACAAAAACATCATACCTAAGAACGGTCCTACATAATCGATATTCAGTCTAAATCAGGGTTGACCAGGCCACTCCCACGAATGCAGGGAAGCTGAAACAGGCAACATCTGTTGGTGCTGACAGTGGAGACAGTGCTTGACCATGCTTTCAATGTCACTGTCAATGCCTGGCCATCGGATATAGCTTTGCGCAAGCATTTTCATCTTTGATATGCCTGGATGTGCACTGTGAAGTTCTGTCAAGAGTGGCTCTCTACCTTGTGATGGGACAACAACTCTTGATCCCACAACAATATTCCATCTCGACAGCTTAACTCTGAGTTTCTGGCATGGAATGGTCTCAAATCTTCAGATACAGGTGAATTTGACCATCCTTGCAACACAAAGTCTCTGACTTTCGACAATATTGGATTTCAGTTCTTCAGTTTCTAATTTGCTTCACACACACAGGTATAGAATTGAGGAAATTCAGTTATAGCACTATTTATTGTAGACTAGGAGCATGTACAACAGTATCTGGTAACGGGAGACGACTGAGTGTGTCCGCATTTGCAATGTGTAAGCCAGGACAGTACATAAAAGTATACTCATACACAGATAATGTCAGAGCCCAACATTGTATTCTTGATGATGTTATTGGTGGAATAGCCTTATCCTCACTGAATAAATCCATTAATGGTTTGTGGTCCAACACAATGATGAAATGTCCTCCATGTACGTGCTGGTGAAATTCTTTCTCCCCGAATATCACAGATAAACCTTCTTTTTCTAGCTGGAATAACCCTTCTCGGCTGTGAAGAGGGTTCTCGAGGCATAGCTTATGGGCCTTTCTGATCCATCTTCCATTCTATGTGATAATACGGCTCCTACACTATAAGGAGAGGCATCACATGTTATTACCAACCCTTTCAATGGGTCATAGTGTAACAATAAACATGACAATGCAACAGTTTCTTTACTTTCACAAAGGCTTCTTCCTGTTGTGAATTCCATGACCAATGGTGATTCTTTTTTAACAAGTGTAAAGGTGCTAATGCAGTTGATAAGTTAGGTAAGAAGCGGCTATAGTAGTGATCATACCCAGGAAGGACTTGTGTTCGGTTACATTGGATGGTGAGGGTGCAAATTTTATTGCCCAGACTTTCTCTTCTACTGGATGCAAACCCATGGCATCCACCCTGTGATCCAGGTAAGTAACTTCTGGTGCTTGAAATCTGCATTTTTCCTTCTTTAACCATACGCTGGATTCCATGAACCTTCTTAGCACCTCCTCCAGGTTGGCCAAGTGTGTGGCCTCAGTTGACCCTCTGATTAGAACATATCTAGGTATACTACCACTCAGGAAAGTCCTTGCAAAAGACTGTCCATTGTTCCCTGGAAGATAGCACATGCAGACGATATTCCAAAGCGTAGGCAAGTGTATTGATAGAGACCCTTTTGTGTGTTAATAGTCACATATTCTCTCAACGTGCTATCCAGCTCTAATTATTGGTAGGCATGGCTCATATCCAATTTTGTGTAGGACCTGCCTCCAGCCAGCTTTGCATATAGCTCATCTATCCTTGGAATGGGGTACTTTTTCTAGTTTTGCTGCATTAATTACTGTCATTTTACGGCCCTACAAATGCATATGGTTTGACTTAACCACTGGAACTGTGGGTGCTGCCACTCTGAGAATTGGACAGGCTGGGTGATGCCCAGTTTTTCTAACCAGCACAGTTGTGCATCCACCTTCTCCTTCAACATTTAAGGCACAGATCTGGCCTTAAAGAAACATGGTGTTGCTTGAGGATCCACATGTATCTTAGCGTGCACACATTATAACTCCCCTAACTCACCCAGAAAAACCATGCTGTATTTCCTTAGCAGTTCCGGAACTCCTCCTATTTTCCACTGAAATATCTCAGACCAGTTGAGCTTGATCTTCTGTAGCCAGCCTCGGGTCCTTCTCCTTTCATTATTGTCACAGGCAGCAGGGCTGTCTGTTGCCGATAAGACACTGGTACTGTGGGTGATGCCTTTTACCTGAATAGATTCTCCAGTGTATGTCTTTAATTTAGTGGTTGCCTGCTCCAGGTTTATTGGCTGTCTACATTCATTACTGTATTTGAAAGTGTGCTCTACCACCACTGTAGCTGAGGCACCCGTATCCACCTCCATTATTAATGGCTTTTCATTAACTTGGATTGTGACAGTGATAGGTTCGGTTTTTACAGCAGTGATATTATACAAGGAATAAATATCGGTATTGGCAGCTTCAGGTTCTGCTGTGTTCTTTAATGTTGGTTTGCTGCTTTATGGGCTGCTTCAACTTTGCCCTGCATTGCCTTACTATGTGACCTTTCTTATGACAGCAATGGCATTCTGCCTCCTTAAATTTACGGGTGTCTGGTTCATGGTCACCTCTACACCTATAACATCTTAACCTTCAAATTGCTGCTGAAGTGTTTCTACTCAGCCTTTTCATGTTTGTGACAGCAGACATTGCATCACACTTCGATGCTGTGGCTCTGATTTTTGCTCGGCGGGAGGTTCCAGTCCACATGTTGTTCATGTTGCAAAGCCTGTGTATCTCTCGCAGGACTTTCCATGGCGAGGGAGATTTCTATGGCGTGCTGAAAGCTGATGTCAATCTCGATGAGTAAATGGCCCTGTATGGCATCATCCTGTACTCCACAGACGTATCGGTCCTGCTTCATATGTGTCCCTGAAGTCGCAGTGTTCTGTCAACTGCTTTAGATTCATTACATAGGTTGCGATGGACACTCATTGGGCCCTAGCTCTGGAACTAAATTTAAAATGCTGCATTATTATGGATGGCTTCAGCTGGAAGTGCTTTTTCATGAGGTTCACTAATTCATTATAGGACTTAAAACTGGACGCGCTCAGAGCCGTCAGGTTGTGAATGAGGTTGTATGTCTTACTGCCACATACATTCAAAAGGATGCCTTTCTGCTTCTCCTATAGGTAATTTCATTTGCTATGAAAAAGGCACTCTACTGGCTCCAGTCTTCCATAGTCGCATCGTAAGGATTGATTCTGCCAAAAAGTGGCATGACTGGTGAGTAGTCTTTTGTTCCTTAAACTTCGATGTACAGGGTAACAAGGTGAGGTGCAGAGTCAGGGCTATTTTGCCTTTGTCACCAAATGTAATGACTTGACGGAGCGGACAGGTTTCTACAAGAAACAGCTAAACTTTATTACAGGGAACTTTCCAGGTGTTACATGTTCGATCAGGACTTTCATCAGGAAGCCCCACCCCCTGGATTGCCCGTGCTTCGGGCTTACTTACTGGAACCTCCACAGAACACCAAGTGACCTGTGATAGACAGCAGGAGGGGCTATACTCTCAGTTACCACAATGACAAAGTACCAAAAATAATCAAAAAGGCTAATGCAATGCTGGCCTTTTTTCAGCTAGAGGAGTAGAATGCAAGGGGGCAGAAGCCATTCTTCAGCTATACAAAGTCTTGGTTACATCACATCTGGGCCGGGGTTTTCCGGTCATCAGGTGGGCTCGGCGGGGAAGAGCGGGAGCGGCCGTGAGTCGGACCGCCGCCCACGATTGGGCCACGACCACCATTTCATGCTGACTGGCCAATTAACGGCCAACGAGCATGAATCGTGTGCTGCAATGCTCAGTGCCACCTGTGTGGGGGGAGGAGGGCGAGCGTGGAACATCACAGAGCTGCCTCAGGGAGCTGAAGCTTTTTGAACATAAAAATAAAGAATTTAAAAATGTTAATAACATGTCCCCTCATGTAACAAGTTAGTTTGAAAATGTTTATGTTTTTTAAATCACTGATCAAAACCTCATCCCACCCATGGACGAGGTTTCGCAAAAGATCCAAAGGCCACTTGGCCCTTTCACCAGCCCGCCAACTGTAAGGTTGGATGGACAGCGAAAAATTTCATTTAATTACAACTTTAATGGCCTTAATAGGCCTGTTAATTGTCGGTGGGCATGCTGCCGATTCTCGCGCAGGCCCAGCGAATGAAATATCGCGCGAGTGCGTGATGAAGTCAGGATGCCCGCCTGATGTCATTGTGCGTCATTTTACAATTATTCAGGTCGGATGCGTGCCTGCCCAACGAGCGCAATATTTTGCCCCTGAAGTAATGTAAGAAGTGCTGGGTATCACACACTAGGAAGGATATGTTGGGCTGTGGAGGGAGTGCAGTGTAGGTTTACCAGAACGATACCTGGACTTCTAAGGTTAAATTTTAAGGGCGATTACGCAATCTAGGTTGCATTCCCTAGGATTCACGAAGTTATGGGGTGATTTGATGAAGTTTTAAAGACATTTAAGGGAACAGGTAGAGAGGGAACAGCATTGATAGAGAGAAACTATTTCAGCTATCTTCTGCAAAGGGCATTTGATGCTCGATCAATTGCTAATTTTAAAACTGATATTAATAGATTTTTGATAACCAAAGGTATTGAGGGATATGGATCAAAGGCTGATATATGGAGCCAAGTCACTATTCAGCCATGATTTCATTGAATGGCAGAACAAGCTCGAGGGGCTAAATGATCTGCTCCTCTTCCAATGTTTCTGTGTTAAAAGTATTACCACACCAAGGGCATTACAGGCTTTAAGGTTTCAGTATACAATAGAAACTGTGGAAGTTGACATTGTCACATCTTGATTTAAAGAGCTTTCAAATTAAGGTAGGCTAACCAAATATAAATAGAAAATATCTGAGTCATCTCCACAATTAGGCACAAACCACAGCAGAATGAATGATCTATGTCCCTGATACAATAGTCCAACACTGACTAATTCATCCTCTTAACTTTGTTTTTAATTAATGTTCTAACTTTGAAGAAAAAGTTGAATAAAATTATGAAGATAAAAAGACAATACAGTTCACACCACTACCGCCACTGATCCTGCCATGGGTATGGAGTGAATCTGTGTGTGATAGCTCTCTGCCAAATACTGAATGTGCTAGCTACAGCTGACCAGCTGGAGGGTGTTGTTTCCCCTTCCCCCTCCCATTTTCTACTAAGGTCTAAGCCCTGACCACAACCTACACTCCTAGATGTGTTCCGTTTCATCTTTATCAGCCAGATATGTCCAATGAGATAGTTGCTGTTTGATGTGATTGTTTTGTGGACAGGCCCTTTTACTTTGAAGACCTGGGAAGAAAATTGTTGGTCCTTCTTTCCACTATTCCACTATTAAGGCTGACTAATAGCAATGTTCAGTTAAAGCTTCATATTTTTTCTCTCCCATGGATCGTAAAACATCCAACTGTAGTGCAATATGATTTGGCATATGAAAAAACGTATTGGAAATGTGTTGTACTGTGTTATCTGGTTAAGTGAATAACAGCTTTATATGTAATTTAAATGTATCACACAAATCCAACATTTACTAACAACTTTGATGTCCATAAGATAATATTACTTACCATTTTGCAAGGATTACTTGGAGCTTAATTCCTCCAACATTTCTATGTTAAACTGCTGTATGACCTTTCTATATGTACACAATAGCCTTTCTATTAATACCAACAATTTCCATCTCCTCTAATCACACTGTTGCATATATAAGTCTCATTGATCTCCTTCATCATCTATATTTTGTAATATTCTGAAGATGGAAATAATTAAAAGTACCTTTTGCCCAAGTATAGCAATGGCAAATATCATTTTTTGATAATCAAATATAAAGATAAATTGGTTAAGTTTATGAAAGTAACTACAGTTACATTTTCACCATTCCATGAAATATTCTGGGCTTTTAACTTCCTATCAGCAGTCCAAGATCAGGCAGCAAATCATTAATGGACAATAACAATCACTGATTAAAAGCAAGAAAATTCAGAATCACTGAGGGAAAGGTGGATACAGTGATAGCAAGTGGACCAAGGTGTCAGAGTGAGGTTATTTATGGTACAGCTATCAATCCACCCAAGTCCCAAAATAAATTTGATTCTTCTAAGGGATTAGATTTGCACTTTATTGCAAATCCCCCCCAAAAAATGTGTGGCATGAGGTTGGAAAATTATTCGGAGTATAAAGAACAGCAAGGAGAAGAGTGATGCAGGGCAGCACAGAGAATATGTGAGATCTGAATGGATTCACTCATGCTGACTGGCTGATTGGGTGGAATTTAATCCAGCCTGTCATGGCGGCAAACATGGCAGCCGGGCCCATTTAATTTCAGGAGAGATTGCACATTCATCTCCCAATGGCAGAAAAACCTCCCTTGATTAAATCAGAGGTGGGAAGGGGCACATGATGGAAATTTGCCTGCTCACAACAGGATGTCAATTAGGCTCATTAATGAGCCTAATTGACATCAATTATTCCTGAGCCCAGCACAATTTAGCACTGGCTCAGGGATTAAATGGGAGTCGCACAGCTTTCGTGTCAGGTTTGCCAGTGACCTAGTGGGGGCATCTCTTGCTGTGTGGCACTCAGTACCTGATCGAGGGTCTCAGCATCAGTGGGGGGGGGGGGGAGGTGCTGTAAGTCACCTGTCCCTTGCCCTGTCCACCCCACATACGACCTTCCCACAATCCCCATTGTACCCTCAATCATCTGAGCCCAGGGATCTCATGTTGATCCCTGGTGAAGATCTCACTGTATTACCGGCATATGCCACTGCTCCTGGTGGCATTGCCGGCAGTGGACAGTTGTTGCCTTCTGACTGACTGGCAGCTCTTGGCAGGGAGAATTTCTGCTGACAGGGCCCTAAATCACAGGACAGGCCTGGCGCTGGCCAGTGAAGTATCCGAGAGACATTTAGTTCAGTCAGGCATCCCCACGGAAGTGACACATGGATTTCCCATGGATGCTGCAACCTGTGAGTGGGACCCACCCCCATCGGGTACATTGGATTCTGTCCATTGAATAGACATAATTTATAGCTAGAAGAAACAAAAGCACTTCTGAAATTTACTTCATAAAATTATTAGCTAATAAAGCTTGAATTTATTTGTAAAACTCATTTTCTGATGTTAGCAGTGAAGTAGTAAACTGCTTAAGTTGTCAACACATATTGATAGATATAAAATGAACCAACCTGGAAGTCCAAAAGAAATTTTTCACAAAGAAACCTAATTTTTCAAGCCTCACCACATTACCCTTGAAAGAGTCATATGAAAATGTAAATAAGTTATGAAAACAGACACACAGAAATTGTCCATATAATTTTCTCACTCTTTTCAAGATGCCAATGTTGAGTCTAAGTGGGGAATCTAAGGTCACACATGGAAGAATAACCAAGCAATCTTCCCAGAGGCAGCCTCCCAACTGGCCATCTTCACACTCACATTTCTTAAAGGATGGCGAGCAGGCCTCCAATGGTGCCAACCCAATCACAGGGCCAGCAGCTCTAGAACCTTGGCAACCCCACTGACAGAGGTGGACACTGCTGAGGCAGGCAGGAGAATGCAAAGGCATCTCAAAATGGAGGTGCTCTCAGAGGCATAAATTTAGTTGAAGATTTCGAATGGGCTGAGCCTGTAAACCCTTCAGGGTGGAAGGCTGCACTCCTCCAGTGGAAGCATTGAGGCCACGGGTGCAGCCTTTCCTACTAGCAGCCCCCTCTTTGGGGCATGCAGACCCCAGCCTGCCTACTGCAGGGAAGATGCCTCCATGCACCTGATGGCCTCACCACATGGTGGGTAACTGCTTTGCTGCCAACAGAATACCACATGATGATGCAATATCACCCCTGTTTGAGACCTTGAGAATTTAAATTGCTTGCATGTCACCATGCTGCGGACAGCCAATCTGCTTCCTTGGCCACCCCGGGAAACTCCCCCAGCGTCGGGAACATATTAGGAAGTAATGCCCATGCTGTTGACCGCTATTTTCCCAGGCTTCTGGTCTCCAAGCCAGCCACCATGGGGCCCAGAAAATGTAGCCCTCAATCTTCATTTCTTCCGCTTGACAGTTTCTCTAATATGAACTTTCTCAATGGGAGGGTTAGAAATATTTCCTTGATTGATGTGGCAAAAAATGCACTAAGACAGCAAATTGGTTTCCAATCAATCTGATGGATGACAAGTAAGAAATTGATATTTGTTCTTGTGCTTTTTTATTGAAACATTTATTATTTACTCCTTGTAATCTAGCTGAGCTATATTTACTCTCATGGTATGCCATGCAACTGCTGTCCTTGTCCAAGGTACTGGAGGTCATGGGTTTGGGACTTCCTATTGAAGAAGCCTCTCTGAATTGCTGCAGTGCCAGTTACAGATAGTAGACACTGCACTAGTGGTGGAGGGAATCAATGTTTAAGGTGGTTGATCGCCTTACTCTAAGCAAGCAAACTGTTTTGTAATGGATGGTGTTGACCTCCTTGATTATTGCTGCAGTTTCACCCATCCAGGCAAGTACAGAGTATTCATCACACAGCAGAGACGAGAGCGTCATTGAAGAGTACTGAAGATATGAAAACAATACAGTGGGAGCAGGGGAAACCGGAACATGATGGGACTCAAAAGTGGACAAAAAGCAATGAAAAAAATCAAGGAGTAACGTCACAGGACAGAAAGTAGGTGATTGGTTGCTGAGTATTGCAGCTTTAATTTGTTCTTTAAGCTAAGGAGGTGTGTCAAACTTTACATTAACTTACTATTATTTTACGTTACCAAATTAATAAACTGGATAAATATCTATTTGTAATATAAGTCTCAAATAAGTCTATAGTTATTTCAGTTGCTCTAATAAATAGAGGAATGGCAAGGCATCTCAGTCACATTGGATGCACATGCTGCTCCATGTTGGAACTCTAGGGCACTTCTCATATTTTGGACAACTGTATGTGCAGGAAGTGCCAACAGCTGGAGCAGCTTGAGTTCTGGCTTTCAGAGCATGAGCAGCAGCTGACATCATAGCAGCACATCTGCAAGGTTGGATAACATGTTTTGGATATGATCACCCCGGAGCGTAAGTGTGTGCAGGAGAGAGGGAAGGAGTAACTGCTGACAGTTAAGGGGGACCAGGCAGGTAAAGCAAGAGTGCCCTGAGTACATCTTGCTGTCCAATCAACATTCAGTTCTGAATACTGGTGAGAGGGGTGGTTCATCTGGCCAATGCAGGCAGAGCCACGTCCATAGTGCAATGGGTGGTTCAGCTGTATAGGGGATGACAGGAGGAAGTTTGGAAAATCAATATATACTAGGGATTCTATTGTTAAGAAAACAGACAGGATTCTCTGCAGCTGCAAATGTTATTCCAAAATGGTATGTCGCCTCCCTTGTGCTCGGGTCAAGGGTATCACTGAGTGTTTGAAGTGCACTCTGAGGGGGAAGGTGAACAGAACAGGTTGTGGTTCACATCTGAACCAACAATATAAGAAGAAAGAGAGATGGAGTCCTGCGGGCAGATTTTTTGTAGATAGGAAGGAAATTGACAAGCAGGCCCTCAAAGGTAGTATTCTTTGGATTACTCTTGGTGCTATACTCTAGTGAGTATAGAAATAGAAAGTTAAAGAGATAGTGCAGGAGGGAGGGCTTTGGGTTCCTGGGATATTGAGAGCATTTCAAGGGGAGGTGGGACCTGTGCAGACCAAATGGACAGGAGAGCTGTTGGAGAGGGTTTAAGCTAATTTGGCAGGTAGATGACAACTAGGATATTGCAATAAAAAAGAGAATCTAGATACACAAAGAAATGGTTAAGACAGATAGCACTAGAATAAGAAATAGTAAAGTATTGGGTGGGATCTGACTAAAAGACAATACAGTAAGACCTAATTCAGGTTTATATTTGGAGATTCAGTGCATATGAGTAAAGGTACGTGGTATGGTAAGGGTAAGTAAGGTTGGTGAACTGTAGGTGCAAAGAGCCAAATAGGAATGTGATGCTGTGTTGACAGCAGAGTCATGGGTCAAGAAGAGGCAGGACTGGGTATTGATGAACCATGGAGACAAGGTGTTCAGGAGAAATAAGGGAAGAAAGAAAGCAGGAAGGATGGCAATATCGATTAAAGATAAGATTACAGCGTTGGAGAAAGAAGATGTCTTGGGGCGGACAAGGACAGGATCTATTTGGTTACAGTTATATTTTTTATTCTTTCACAGGATATTGGCTTTGCTGGCTAAGTCATAAATCGTTGCCTATCTCTAATTGCCCTTGAGAAGGTGATAGTGAGCCACCTTCTTGAATAACTGCTGTCCATGTGGTGTTGGTACACCCACAGTGCTGTTAGGGAGGCAAGTCCAGAATTTTGATCCAGAGACAGTGAAGAAAGAGCGATATATTTCCAAATCAGGATTGTGTGTGGCTTGAAGTTGAGCTTGCAGGGGGTGGTATTTCCATGCATCTGCTGCCCTTATCATTCCAGGAGGTAGAAGTAGAGTTAAGAATTGAGGTGAGAGTGTGAATCACTGCCCTTGACATCAAGGCAGCATTTGACCAAGTGTGACATCAAGGAGCCCTAGCAAAACAGGGAGTAAATAGGAATTGGGGGAAGGTTCTCCACTGGTTGGAGTCATACCTAATGAAAAGGAAGATGTTTGTGGTTGTTGGAGGTCAATCATCTCAGTCCCAGGACTTCGCTGCAGGAGCTCCTGAAGATAGTGTCCGAGTCACAACCATTTCAGCTGTTTCATCAATGACCTTCCTTCCATAATGAGGTTAGAAGTAGGGATGTTCGTTAATGGTTGCACAATGTTCAGCACCATTTGTGACTCCTCAGATACTGAAGCAGTCCATGTCCAAATGCAGCAAGACCTGAACAATATCCAGGCTTGGGCTGACAAGTGGCAAGTAACATTTGTGCCACATAAGTGCCAGGCAATGGCCATCTCCAACAAAAGACAGTCTAAAGATGTCCCTTTGACATTTAATGGCATTACCATTGCCAAATCCTCTATAATCAACATCCTGTAGGTTACCATTGACCACAATCTGAACTGAACTAACCATTTAAATATTTTGGCTACAAGAGCAGGTCAAACGTTGGGAATTCTGTGGCAAGTAACTCACCTCCTAACTCCCCAAAAGCTATCCACCATCTATAAGGCATAGGTCAGGAGTGTGATGGAATACTCCCCACTTGCCTGATTGAGTGCAGCTCCAAAAACACTCAAGAAGCTTGACACCATCCAGGACAATGCAGCCCGCATGACTGTCACCCCATCCACATTTTAAACTTTCACTCCCTCCACCATTGATGCACAGTGGCTGTAGAGTGTACCAGCTACAAGCTGCGCCACAGTAACTTACCAAAGCTCTTTCTATTGCAGATTCCAAACCAGCGAACTTGACCATTAAGAAGAACTAGGGCAGCAGATGCATGGGAACACCACCACCTACAAGTTCCCCTCCAAGCCACTCACCATCCTGACTTGGTATCATTCCTTCACTGTCGCTGACTCAAAATCCTGGAACTCCCTTCTTAACAGCATTGTGGGTGTACCTACACCACATGGACAGTAGCAGTTCAAGAATGCAGCTCACCACCACTTCCTCAACGACAATTAGGGATGAGCAACAAATGCTGGCCTAACCAGGGATGCACACATCCATGAATGAATAAATTAAAAAAAGATACAATAGAGGGGCCATTACACTTAAGGCTTTGGTCTATTGGTTGTCAGCTAGTGGGAAAGGTTTAGAGGAGCAAGTTTGCTGGGAAATTACAATGAATTGCAAAAACTTTAGTTCTTTATTAGTGATAGTGGGGGACGTTAGTTAACCTGATATAAACTTGGATGGCAATAGTGTGCAGGGCAGAGAGGGCAAATAATTTCAGAGCAGGGATAATTAATTGGGGGAAAGCCAACTTCGATGAGATGAGAACGCATCTGAGTCATATGAGTTGAAATCAAATGTTGGCATGAAAGACAATGGCTGAACAATGGGTTACCTTCAAAGAAAATGTATTGCAGGCAATGTCAAGGTATATTCCCTTGAAGGGGAAAGATGGGACAAATAAATCCAGAGTGCCCTGGATCATGAGAGATAGAGGTGAAGATGAAAAGAAAGAAGTGTGTGTCCGACAGATGTCAGGTAGAAAATACAATGGAGAATTAGGCTGAATGTAAAAGGACCAGAGGGGAAGTGAAAAAACTAATAAGAAAAGCAAGGAGAAAGCTTCCACCACACTCCACTTGATCAATTGGTGGCAGCTTTGCCCCAGGACTGCATGCTGTACTCTCAGCTCAGATGCAGGTATTCTCCTAACCCACACTGCAAGGCTGCACTGTTAGCTTGAACCTTGGGGGAGACTGATGCAAACCTGAATTAGGATGTTGCATGGAGCCATGAGCACCTCCACCAGTGACTACTCCAGGGCCAGCTTTCGCAAGGAGATTGTACAACGTGCACAGGCATCAAACTGTCCTCCAGTCCATTAAAACATTCATGAATTTGCCATCTGTGCCCGAGTGGTGAAAAGCTCTGGAGCACTTGAAAGCATTTTCAGGCCTCTGCATTGCTTGAGTGGACAGGTAAGCTAGAGGGCCAACTCCAAGCATGTCAATGCGGCTGCGGCTGAACTGTCTCAGCTGTGGAGAATGGTCACTTTATACAAGCTTTCCCTAATGCATGGCCGCTTCCCTCCCCCCCAACCCTGCCACACATGTTTGTCCCCTACCCACCTCAACCGCAATGCAGCCCTTGTCCTGGTACCGCCCTATAATCCAGCCAGAAAAATGCAAGTTGTCTGTGTCCCCACCTGAATGCCTGGTGCCTCAACCTTGAGGTCCAACAAAGTGCAGCTCACCAGGTGCACGCCTTATAAATGCTGTTGTGAAAAATGTTGGTGTGCAATCAAGTCAACGTGCCAGGATGATCCAGTGTGGGGGGATGATTCTGCTGAACTGGGCTTATAATGATATGCAGATGTATTAAAATGAAATTCCTGATGTGCGGCGCCAGGAAATGCAGCCCGCCAATGACGGCTGGAGCGGATGATTGCAAACTGGTTTCCCGACGTCGTGAAACCAATTTTTGTCCTCCCCATCATATTGCCCAGTCACCCTTGTCATGACCCCTGGTGCCAACGGGCATGGAAAATTCTGCCCCATGACAAGAGACTGGCAGCTAATATAAAAGGGAATCCCAAGGTCTTCTATAAGCATTTAAATAATAAAAGTGTGGTCAAAGAAAGTGTAGCACTGAATAGAGATAAAGAAAAAGGGGTCTTGCATGTGGAGACAGGAGAAATAGTGGTGGTATTAAATGAGTACTCTGCATCCGTCTTTAGAAAGGAAGAAGATGCTACCCTAGCTGAGGTTCGAGAGAAGGCAGCTGGTACACAAGAAGAATTTACAATTGAGAAGGGGGAAGTTTTAGAAAGGCTATCTTAAAATTGATAAGGTACCAGGAGCAGATGACTTGCACCCAAGGGTACAGAGGGAAATGAGAGTGGAAATTTCAGAGGTGCTAGTGATAGTCTTCCAGTCTTCCTTAGACACAGGGGTGGTGCCAGAGGAATGGAGAATTGTGAATGTTACACCCTTGTTCATAATGGGGTGCAAGGATAAAGCCAGCAACTACAGACCAGTCAGTTTGACTTCAGTGGTAGGGAAATGTCTGGGAACTATAGTTCAGGACAAAATCAATAGTCACTTAGACAAGTGCAAGATAATTAAGGAATGACGGCATGGATTCATTAAGGGAAAATCATCCTTAACTAGCTTGCTGAGGCTTTTTGAGGATGTTGATAAAGGCAACGCTGTTGATGTGGTGTATATAGATTTTCAAAAGGCATTTGATACAATGCCAGACTTGTGAGCAAAATTCTAGCTCATGGAATAAAAGGGAGAGTAGGCACTTGGATAAGAAATTGGCTGAGTGACAGGAAATAAAGAGTCCTGATTAATGGATGTTTTTAAGATTGGAGGAAGGTTGTGGCGGCGTTCCCCAGAGATCAGTGTTGGGAGTCTTGCTTTTCCTGCTTAATGACCTTGACTGTGATGTTCAGGGCATGGTTTCAAAATTTGCAGGTGATACAAAGATTGGGAACATTGTTAACTGTGATGAGGATAGTCTTGACTTCAAAATGACATAGACATGTTTGTGGATTGGGCAGACAGGTGGCAGATGAAGTTCAACGCAGAGAAGTGTGGGGTGATTCGTTTTCGCAGGAATAATATGGTAGAGATAGTGTAAAATAAAAGGAGAAACAGTAAAGGAGGTGCAGGAGCAGAGGGTCCTTAGTTTATATGTACAGAAGTCATTAAAGGTGGCAGGACATGTTGAAATATCAGTTAATAAAGCATATAGTATCTTAGACTTTATTAATGAGAGGCATTGAGTACAAGAGTAGGGAGGTCATATTAAGGCACTAGTTAGGCCTCATCTGGAGAACTGTATCCAGTTCTGGGCACGATACTTGAGGAGGGATGTGAAGGCATCGGAAAGAGTGCAGAGGAGATTCACAAAAATGATTCCAGGGATGAAGAACTGTATCTATAAGGATAGATTTATGAGGTTAGGACTGTTTTCCTTGGAGAAAAGAAGACTGAGAGGGGACCTGATAGAGGTATTCAGGATCCTGAGGGGTATAGACAGGGTATATAGTGAGAAGCTGTTCCCACTCAAGGGAGCATCAAGAACTAGAGGGCATAGAAACAAAATAATTGGCAAAATGAATAAAAAGTGATCTGAGGAAAAACAAAAATCATCCAAAGGGTAGTTGGAGTCTGGAACGAGCTTCCTGAGAGAGTGGCGGAGGCAGGTTCGATCGAGGTATTCAAAAAGGAATTGGATAGCTCTCTGAAAGGAAAGAATGTGCAAGGCAAGGGAATAAGGCAATAGAGTGGGATTAGGTAGAATGCTCTTTCAGAGAGCCTGTGCAGACTCGATGGGCCTAATGGATTTATCTGCACTATAATGATTCTGTGATTCAGAATTGTGTTCAGCAGAATTTTCTTGATCATTACTTTTCTGAGCTAACAAAGAAGGAAATAATGTTATATCTAGTTTGTGGAAATGAGATGGGTCAAGTAGATTAAGTGTCAGTTGGGTAGCATTGAGAACAGTGATCATAATATCATCAGGGTTAGATGAGCAATGGAAAAAGACAAGAAACAATTCAGTGTAACAATATTCAATTCGGAGGAAGGCCAATTTTAGTGGGGGGAGAACACACCTGTCCTGCTTATATTGGAATGAAAGATTGGTAGACAAAACTAGCAATACAATGAGCTACGTTTAAAGAGGAGATGCTTCAGGTACAGGTGAGTACATTCCCAACAAGGGGAAAAGGTATGGCAACCTAAGCAGAGCTCTTTGAATGACAAAAGGGCTAGAGGATGAGATCAAGCATAAAAAGAGTACATATGACAGAGGTCAGGTGGACAATACAATTAAGAACCAGGCTGACCACAGAAAGTTCAGAGCGACAGTGAAAAAGGAACTAAGAGATGCAAGAGAGAGTAAGAAGAATGACTGGCAGCTAACATAAGGGGAAATCCAAGAGAATTCTAGAGGCATATAAATTGTGAAAAACTAGTAAGCGGAGAAGTGGTGCCAATTAGGGACCGAAAAGGAAATGTATGCATGGAGGTAGAGCGTAGCTGAGGTACTAAATGAAACAAAGTAGTGGGAAACAACTGTTTTTCAAATTGCAGAAAGATGTAAACTATTGTCCCCCAGGGGTCGATATTGGACCACTGCCTTTATTGATCTATATTAATGTTATGGGCATACAGGGCATATTTTCAATATTTTAAGACAACACAAGACTTAGAAGTATTATGAACTTCAAGGAGGATACTTTTAAACTTCAAAAGGACATAGAAAGGCTGTTGGAATGGGTAGACTCATCACAGATAAAATTTAATATAGAGAATTGTGAAGTGATATATTTTGGTAAAAAGAATGAGGAGATACAATATAAAATAAAGGGTGCAATTCTAAAGGTAGTGCAGGATCAGACCGACCAGGGTGGATATATACACAAATGATTAGCGTTTGCAGAGCAGGTTGAAATGGGGGTTATAAAGGCATATGACATCATGAGCTTTATAAATTGAGGCATGGAATACAAAAACAAAGAATAGTCACTTAGTAATACAGAACTTAAATGTTGCTGAGAATAAGAGACATGCTGTCAAAGCTTTTCATCTTGCACTCATCAGGACAGCCATAAGAATAGCAAATATCAAAGGGAACAACAATGTATATATGATAAGAGGGTGCTGATTAGTTGGTAAGTGGACTCTGATTGGTAGAGGTGTTGTCATGGAGAATGTACCAGGGAACAATTATTCCCCAAGCTTTTGTTTACATTTAATCTAGGCAAATCAACTCTGATTGGTTGAGGTGTTGCCATGGGGAACACACCAGGGAACAATTGTTCCTCCAAGCTTTTGTTTAGTTGAAAAAGGTACAATGCCTGAACATATTCTTCCTGTTTTCAAAGGACAAGGCCCTGCCTGGGAGTATAAGTAGCTTCTAGCATGTATGAGTGACCTACACTGCAAGCCTGACTGATTAACCTTAAATTGGTTGTTAGTGTAATTCTTAGCACAATCAGGATTGTTTACTGAGAGTTGTCCAATCATGGAATCATAATTTTGGACATTATGTTCTGAGTTTTGCAAACAAGGGCTGGTTGAGAACAGTCAGTACTCTGCCTATTGTGAACACCGAAGGGACATGTTTAGTATGATTCATCAGGTGTTGTATGGCCCTCATACCTGGCATCATACCGATACTGAAATTCATGTCCCACATTAGTCATTTGTATGCGCAATTGAATTGACAGCAGTGCCCTGTTAGTGGAGAATACCACTCCTAATGCCACTGCACAGCAGCAGCATGAAGCGGCTAGCTTCACCTGTTGCACAAAGTTTGAGACATGTAACCCTTTCCAGGGAAATCTGAGGTAGACTGAGCACTGTTCAGGATTAAAAGTGACAGCCTTAGGCCTATTTGTGAGTTTGTGTGATATACAATCTATATCAATGATTGGATGAAGAGACTGAATGTGTGATAGCTAAATTTATCGATGACGCTAAGATAGGTAGGAAAGCATGTTGTCAAGAAGAGGTAGAGAGTCTGCAAAAATTTGAGAACCAGCAAAAATTTCGCAGAAGGGGTACAATGTGGGAAAACGTGAACTTGCCCATTTTGGCAAGAAGAATAAGAAAGCAGTATACAATTTAAATGGAGAGAGATTGCAGAACTCAGAGATACAAAGGGATCTAGGTGCCCTTGTAAGTACAAATGTTAGTATGCAGGTACAGCAAGTGATTGGGAAGTCAAATAGAATGTTGGTATTTATTGCATGAGGCATGGAGTATAAAAGTAGGGAAGTTTTATTGCAGCTGTAGAGGGCCTTGGTGAGACCACACCTGGAATACTGTGTACACTTTTGGCCTCCTTATTTGGAAAAGGTATAATTGCTTCTTTTTAGAAGCAGTACAGATACTGTTCACTCGACTCACTCCTGGGAGGAAGGGCTTATCAAATGAAGAAAGGTTGAACATAGCCCGATTACCATGGGACTTTAGAAGAATCAGAGGTGATCTTATTAAAACATAGGGCAGAATTTACTGCCTGTTGGGTGGGCCGTGCGGGAGCGGGCGCCGACCCGATCGCCACCCACGATCGTGTCCGCGCTGCCATTTTACATGGGTAGGCCAACTAAGGCCCGCCCAGCGTGAATCATGCCTCTCGAGGACAGTGGGAGTGGGTGGGCAGTGGTGGGACTGCAATGACCGCCAGGCCCAATGGCAACCGAGCGGCCTGTTTTAAAAAGCTGCTGCAGCCTTTCAAAGGCTGTGAATCATGGCCAGTAGATGGTGAGCAGGCCAGGTAGGAGGGTAGGGCAGGGGGGGCACTGTGCTCCTCGTTTTTTCTGATGGTTGCCTTGCTGCCCTCCTTGGGGAGGTGGCAGCACGGCGAGAGGTCCTGGTACCCCAGGATGGGAGGAGAAGGCCCCCACACATGACCAAACATGCCTGGGAGGAGGTGACGGAGGTGGTGAGCTCCCGTGATGTGGTGCGGCGCACCTGGATTCAGTGTCGCAAGCGCTTCAACGACCTGTTGCGCTCTGGAAGGGTGAGGGCAATGTTGGCATTGGTCACTTAACCCAGCAGGTAGGCTTCCCCCCCCAGTGCCCGCCTCCACCCAGGTCTGAGTATAGTGGCTGCATTGAATCATTGACGGTATGTGTCCTTCGCTGGGTGGGCCAGCAGATATTGCCCATGTCGAGGTCACCTTGAGAGGGTGGTGAAGAGATGGGTTCTGCACCTGCAGCATGTGGTACACTAAGACCCGCATTACTATTCTGGGGGCAACCTGGAGGAGATACTCCTAGGCACTGTGCTGGAACTCCAGGACATGTCAAAGTCAGGGTGATGACATGCTGGGCGGGGAACTTCAATGTGGTGTGGCACTGATCATTCTGCTCTCCTCTGCGCTCCACATGCTCGTGCCTCCTTGCTATGGAAGGTTAGACCATGTGGTACCTAATGTGATGTAGGCAGCATTTGGCCAAGGGGATTGGGGGGTTGTAGTACAGGCTTAGCATCTTTCTGTGAATGTTTGGCAGCAGCGGGGGGAGGAGGCGCTGGAGCCCTGCAATGTCCCACTCTGGTTGGTGTGAGACGTGCGTGAAGAGAATCCAGGTACAAGTAGCACTAATCAATGCTCCTCTCTCCTTTTCAGGAGAAGATTGCTCATCATGCAGCTGAGTGGGTGAGGACTGGCAGCGGGCCGGTACAGTTGGCAATTCTCCGCCGCTTCGAGCAGGAGGCCCTAGATTTGGAGAAGCGCCAAGCCCCCAAGGTCCACTGGTGTCAGTGAGGCTGGGGTTCCATGGGCGGGTATGTTTACCCAGCTGTGAGGTCATCATTGTTCTCCCAACAGCCATGGCAGTCCTGAATGTTCAGTGATTGAAGTTTGCAACATGGTTTGACCATTGCTTGTGGAAGGATGAGCATATAATGATCCGGGGGACAGGGATGCACTTTGACATTGTCTCTAAGTTAACTGATCCAATGCCCTTGTTCTTCCTTTCAGTATCAATGGAGCAGGGCTGGGAGGAGGAGCAGCAGAGGCCCCTTCTCACACCTGAGGGCTCTGAAGTCTAGGACTTGCCAGTGTCACACCATTTCTGTGAGGCAGGCACCAGGGCAGATACTAGCACCTCGGTGGGAATTAGAACATCGGCCCATGTCCCAGGGCACAGCAGTGAGGGCACTTCACAGTCGCTGGAGGAGCTGGCAGAGACAGAGAGTGCCCATGATGCCAGCAGTCAGAGGACCGCAGGGAACCAGGCACATGCTCAGTCGGTGGCTGATGATGTGCCTCTGGAGTCATCCGTGACGCAGCAAACGCAAGAAATGCAGCCGGGTGTGCAGGAGCATCTGGTGGAGACACATGAGGCTATGCTTGGCTTAGTCTCCACGATGGAGGAGTCTACGCGGACTATTGCCGAAGCAATAAGCCTCATGGTCAAGCGCCATGCATCCTCCATGGACAGGGTGGCGACTCTGGTGGAGAGGCTCTTCCAGGAGACCCATCAGGGCTTCCTGGGGATGCAATCAGACCAGCAAGCCCTTACATCGGCCTCAGCTAATCAGTACCAATGTGGGAGATGGTCTGGGCACCAAGTTTCCCAGCTCGGTGCCCATCCATCCACGGTGAGCAGGAAGGTCCTCAAAATGACCTTACATCGGCACAGCAGCTGCCTGTCGTCTCTGTGGGCTCCTCTCAAAGCACTCCAGATGAGGACGGCAGCTCCTCCGCCCTCTGCCAGTGACCGTTGCACCAGTGAGGCTGCGACAATTGGGGAGATGCCAGCTCTGGAACTGGCCTCACCCTACCAGGCTGGGCCAGCACAGGCTCCACGGGCCAGAGGACCACCGCCAAGGTCACCAAGGCCGACAGGACAGCAGAGTGAGCAGGCTGTCTTAGATGCTACTCCCAGTTAGGGGACAGCACCAAGACATAAACATAAGGCATCTTAGACACACCACGGGTTTATCACTGGTGCTTTTGTGTTGGCCCAAGATGAGGTCTTTATGCTGTGATTTTTAACACCTTTGACATTTTGTTTTCTTAAGTTCCTATGGTTGTAATATTAAATTCAGACATGTCACCATGGCTGAGGATGCCTCTTTCCTTCTGAAGGTGAATGGTTTCCAAAATTGTTATGATTGTTTTGTGGGTCATTCAGCTTTATTAACAGGGCCATTAGTTAATGTTCCTATCCAGGCAGATTTTGCATTTAGGTATCAAGTGTGGAGCCTGCAATCCAGGCTTGTCCTGGAGATCCATATGTGTTGTGCTAATTGAAGGTTCATTGGATTAAAGCCTCCCGGGTGTCCCTGCCTCCCTGGAGTATTCCCGGGTCAGCGTCTCAGCACTTCCCTGTGCGTGCTCATCCTCGGACTCACTGCTGGACTCATTGTGTGCAGCTGCAGCCACTGCCTCTACATCTTCATCGTCCACAGCATCTTCCCTTTCCAGCACAAGATTGTGGAGAGTCCAGCATGCAACCACTATCAGTGACACATGATCTGGGGGGTGCTGGAGTGCACACCATGAGTGGTCCAGGCATTAGAAGCACATCTTGAGAAGACCGATGACTCTTTCCACCACAGCCCTTGTGGAGGCGTGGCTCCTATTGTACCGCTGCTCAGCTTCTGTTTTTGGATGGCGGAGAGGTGTCCTGAGCCACGTTCTGAGGGGATAGCCCTTGTCACCCAGCAGCCATCCATCCAGCTGGGCTGGAGCACTGAAGAGCCCCGGCACCTGGGAGCGTCTGAGGATGTAGGCATCATGGGAGCTGCCTGGGTACCTTGCACAGACTTGTAGAATCTGCATCCTGTGATCACACACTATCTGCACGTTCATGGAGTGGAAGCCCTTCCTGTTGATGAAGGCACCGGGCTCACCTGCTGGCACCTTGATGGCCACATGTGTACAGTCTATTGCACCCTGGACACGGGGGGGAAGCCAGGAATGGCCGCAAAGCCTCTGGCTCGCTGAGTCTGGCTTGCCTGGTCCCAACGGAAGTGGATGAAGGTCAATGTCCATCTGAACAGAGTGTCTGTAACCTGCTTGACACAAGTGTGGACAGCTGATGGGGAGACACCGCAAAGATCACCCACTGACCCATGGAAGGAGCCAGAGGCATCGAAGTGGAGGGCAACTGTGACCTTCAGAGCCTCTGACATGGGGTGTCCACCCACACAGTTAGTGGAGATCCCAGGCCCAATCATCTGACAGATATAATTGACTTTCTTCCTTGAGAGATGGAGCCTCCTTCGGAACTGCACCTCAGTCATATTGAGGTAGCTCCTTTGCTGGCTATATACCCTGGCAGCAGAGTATTGGCGTCTTCTGTGGCCCCTTCTGCCTTGGACTATCTCTTGGCCCTGCACCCCTTGTGCCTGCGCCTGTCCTCCTGAGGGTTGCTCCCCTGGAGGCTGAATGTGCACTCCTAGCCTCCTCCCCCTTCTAGCCTTCCCTTCCTCCTCAGAGAAGGTGCCTCGAGTGGAGAGTTCACTCCCAGTTCCAGGCTAAGGGAAAGCTTCCTGAAACCTGCAGTCCCACAAAACATTCCTCACTGCAGAGTGCTGACCTGAAGGTTGTGAGTCCAGACAAGCCACAGGTCTGCATTTTGAAGTATTGCAGATCACACAGGCAACTATCAGTAACATTGAAAAAACAATTTTTGACCGAGCACACTTGCGACCCCAGTGACCCTTCTTATCCCGCCCATGGACGAGGTTTACACAAATGTGCCCTACCCACCTGCCCGTTGCACCCATGTGCTGACCTGAAGATCACACAGGCACTGACAAATCACCGCTGATTGGCACCTCAAGGGCCTTAAGTGGCCAGTTAATAAATGGCGGGTGGTCATTGGAGATCATCACATGCCCGCCCACTGAAATATCGCGATGGCGCGCAGTGAAGTCGGGACGCTCGCCTGGGTCTGCCACCACACGCAAAGCGGAAAATTCTAGCCATATAATATCCTGAGGGGACTTGAAAGGGTGGATACCGGGAGGATATTTCCTCTTGTGGGTGATACTAGAACTAGGGAAAGCAGTTTAAGAATACAAGTTCTCCATTTTAAGATGGAGAAAAAGAGATTTTTCTTTCTTTCACTGTGTTGCTCATAAGTGGAATTCTCTTCCCCAGAGAGCAGTGGAGGCTGGGTTATTGAATTTATTCAAGGCTGAGTTGGATAGATTATTAATAGACAAGGGAGCCAAGAGATATAGGGGCGAAAAAGACATTCTACCTATCACACAAATGAGCGATGTGGTAAATGAATTTCAGTACCAGTGTGATGCCAGGTATGTGGGCGATACATCTCAATGCCTGGGAGGATGTTTCCTCTTGGTGGGGATATTAAAACTAGGGGACATAGTTTAAGAATAAGAGGTCTCTCTTTTAAGATGTCTGATGGAACTTATTAAACAGCACATCCCATTGGCTGTTCACAACCAACAGTGTATTGACCATACTCAACCAGCCTGTGCTTGCAAAACTCAGATTTTGCTTAATTTTTCCTTTGAAACCCTGGTATATTGACATACCTCAACATGTACGCTTTTGCAGACAATGTTCATCCAAACTTGTTTGAGATTTGCAGGTTGCAGGAATTCTACAAAATTTACATTATGACAGAAGTTGAATAACTTTCAATTATAGTTCTGATGAGAATATTAAACAGTGAGCAGATCTAATAATGCAGTTGGGAAAGCAGGAAACAGGAGAGAACAAGCAGACAACAGGTCCATTATACAGTCATTGAAAATAAAATCTTTCACATGAGTAACAGCCAAATGTAAAGTCACTGCAACCATCTATTGGCATCCAGTGAAGCATGCTTGTGGCATTAATACTCCACTTGTGTCATATGGACTAAAAGCATCTTGATAACTAGCTAAGCATTCCAATAGATTCTCCCCTAACTGTCATCGACATGATAAACAATGCCATGAAAGCAAGATCAATTCACTTCCTTACATAAAAAAGAAGCATTTTTTCCCAAATATTGCATTCCCATTGTGAAATGCATTATCGGTAAAAAAATATTTTTGCCACAGCCGAACAGACCCTTAGGGAAGGATTTTTCGGAAAACAGGATTTCCAGTCTGTCACTCGAAGAGTCAGTGGGGAACATATCTCCGCCGATCACGGCAGTCCCACAGCCATTTAACGCCCCTCACTTGGGCGAAAGACTGATCTCAGAGAGCTACTGGCCAAACTGATTGTCTGGCAATTCTATAATCCCAGCAGTGCCAGCGGCAGAGAGGCCAGGATCGGAACTACAAGCAGTACCTGGGTTTTAAGTCCCAGAGTCCAAGACCAGGTAAGTGCAGGGGGTCTTGTGGTGGGGAGTAGAGGTGAGGTCCAGGGGTGGGAGTGGAAAGGGGGCCTTGATGGAGTGGTCAGGTAGGGAGGGAACACATGGGTTTTGGGTGACACCAGATATAGAAGAAGGCCTTTAAAGGAGGTGCCCCCCACCCACCCCCCACCCAACCTCCACCACCACACACACGCCCAAGGCCTGAGCAGAGTAACCTGCTGGGCTTCCCGCCACACACCAGTGCCCACCCCTCCCCCCACCCTCACTCCGCACACACACACACAACCCCCACTGAACTCCTCCTTTGCCAGCCTAAAAATTGAGGCTGGGAGGAAGCGGTCCTTAGGTAGCCAATAATTGGCCTTTTAAAGGCCTCAGTTAGGATGAGGGAGGGCAGGCCAGGTTGGTGGGAAGGCACCCAGGGAACTTTACAGCCCCCACCACTCCCTAACCAGGAAATCCACCAGTGGGGGACTGTAAAATTCTGCCTCTACATTTATACAAGTTGGCAGCCACAATATAACAGAGGTCTGGATTTTACAGCCCTCTGCCAGGCATGTTCCCGGTGTGGGAGCACGTGAAATATGTTAGGGGGCCTACTGCCTTCTCACCGAGTACTGACCTAGTCTGCATAATACCGGAGCTGGTAAGGCACCCACTAGCCTGCCTACCTGCTCTTAGTCCTATTAAGACACTTAAATGGACAGTTATTGCCCACTTAAGGACCTCAATTCATTGCCGTAATATGCCGGACAGTGGAAGGTGGGCGAGAGTGACAAGGCTGTTTCTTTCACACAAATTGGTGAAAAGGCAGGAAGGAAGTGACATACATACTTTTGAGGGGCACCCACCTAAGGTTGTGGCCCCACTTTGTGCCTCCCACCTGGTGCCTGTAACCCGACCCCTAACCCACTTTGCCTCCCCCCTCGGGTGCCTGTTCCATCCTGCCATATTAGCCCACGACTTAATGGGGAACTGATGCCATTATTCTTCTTTGTGGGACACTTTTCAGTCCCAGCAGTGCCCACTACTGATTTCTAGCACTGCTGGGACAGCAAGAACTGCCATCCAACCTGATTAGCCAGCAGCTCTCGAGGGCAGGATTTGAGGAGCAGAAATCCAACCCTCAGCTGCTATGGTCACAGTGTGTTATTGCTGCTGGGCAGTCTTATTTAAAGTTTAAAGTCCTGGTTTGGGTCCATCATTTCTTCTTTGGGGGTGGTGGGCTGGGGGTTTGTTGGGGGCAGTGGGGGCAGGAGTAGGGAGTGAGCAGTACGCACCATCCTCCCAATAAAATCCAGCCCAGTGTGTTTGAAATAACCACGCACATAAAAAAATGAAATATTATCACAAAATACACACTGGTAACAAATATAATAATGCATCACAATCCTGAAGGGCACTGCTCTGATAAATTATTCATTAACAGTCCATCATTGCATCTTTGCAAGCTGTATAAAATCTTGTTAGCCTCATGCCTCTATTGAAAAGGATAGGGAACCATCGTCTGTTAATTTATTAGCATAGGAGTGCATCGAAGTATCCAACATTTAGATGAACAGCTGACTGTGTTACGGGGTAATAATGCAGTTCAGATTTTTGAAGCTGCCATAAAGCAATAGGTCAAAATCTACTGCTTTATAGAATCCTTAATTTAATTTTGTATTGAATTTTTGCATTCAAGGTCACCCGTGTGTTATACCTTCCACAACTGATCTTGTCCTTCAAAATATTTAATTACTCCCGTCAAATGTTGATGTTTGTTACTTAGGCTCTTACCTTGCCAAAGTTCTGTCAATCTAGTGCTTATTTTTTACAACTGCTGAATTTTATAGACCATCTGTAGGGATTACAGTCTGTTACAAAATAAAAATACATGCTTAAGATATTTTCCTCAGTGAATTTGTTGAATGGAGATACCTGACACCTGTACCCATCAACCATTAAGAAAAAAATCAAAATGTGGACATATGGGAGACCCACTGATAATTTCTCAATAAGGTGAAACTTTTTTTGAAATGTGTTACATGATTTTTGCTATCTCTTATAGAACAATAAATACAGCAAGTTGAATAATGATTATGAGAAAGACTGCTGGCTCCATTCCAGTATTAGTAATGTTCTTTTGACACAGTCCCAGAGGGAACAATAAAATGATAATATGACTATTCTAAGTATATCTGCTCTACTGGAGCAGGGCTTACTATTATTAATGGACTTTGGCAACATTGCCATTATGAGCTGAATTTTCTAAATTACTTTTCTGTTGTGTCATTTATCAGTGCTTAGATTTTGATGTTTTAGCCATGGGAAGTCTTTGAAGTATTTAACTTGGTATCATACTGTGTTTTTTACCCAGTTCAGTTCAACACAGATTAGATAATTCTCAAACAAGTGAAACAGGTCCAAAAGAATGGTCAGAAAAAATAGCATGATCAATATCTTCAAGAATTCCAACATCATAAAATATTTGTAATGTTCTTCCTATTGTCTACTTGTCATTGTGATCAAATACATCTTGATCCTCCAGTAATCTGCAAAATCTGTTCAGCCTTTTTAGATAAATGGCAACTTTCATCTGATTATCTTCCCATGAGGCACCTTGGAACAATTTATTATATTAATGGTGCCATAAAAATGCAACTTGTTGTTGAATGTGTGGCTGAGATTGAAATCAATTTCAAAATGATTTTTAAATCATAGCTGTTTATTAGGGAATAATAAATATAAAGTCAATGAAGTAATTGTATTGGAGATACAATTGATTGGAACTCATTTTCCTCAAGGTTGATTTTACCTCTGCTGGCACAATGGAAACTAAATAGGCAGTTAACATTTTACCACTTACCTGAGCCAATCCTGCTGCCTTTCCATGTATTGCAATTTTAACCTGCTCTTCTAAGCAAATGCAAGGGACACGCAGCAGAAGGCTGTGGCATTTTTCTTTAAATGTGCAGATCAGGCTTGAATGACAGTAAGCTAAGTGATTTTAAGGTTTTTTTTTTACTAGTTTCTCTGTGGGGCAACAGGAAGGGTAGTGCTCCAACTTCCCTCTTCTGCCCTGGCAGCAAAAATCCTCCTGAATATGAACCCCCACCGCACTGCCAACTTCTCAACCACTTACTTGAGTGCAACAGAACAGTTCTTTGGGGCCCCAGTGGCTGCTGCCCGCTGCCTGAAACCTTGCCCACTCCTGATTGCCAGGTATCACTTCCCAGTGGTTTTGGGCAGGAGACCAAAAGGGCCTGGGCAGATGAGACCCTGGAGTTGAAAATACAATATGGAGGATTAAACAGTTTGTTATCTGCCTCGTCTCAGGAGTTAAAGTCAGGATTTTTTTGTTTTGTTAGCTTTTACATATAAATTTTGCACCAATGATAGAATCCCATGTGTTTTACTGGTTGTGGCATGAAGCATTACAAATATCTTGTTTCATGGGGCATTCTGTCAATGAAGGTTGGTGATACATTTTGCGTAATTTGTTCAAAACTCACTGATGAATTAACAGTTGTTAATGTACCAATCTTCATATTGTGGTGAGCAATACTTCTTTAGCATTATAAGGTCTAAAATTGATTTGATAAAGATTCATTAAAATTTTTTGAATGCTGTTTGTTGGATAATTTAATTCAGTGAGCTTCTGCACCTGAATACTGATGATGTGTTGCTCGACAGCACCCCTTCCAGTTCCATCACAAACAAAATTGCAATTGAATTTGAGTGGAGCTTTTATGACATTATCAGATAACACTCCTGTTTAATAGAAATCCTGCTTTTGGTTCAACAAACATCATTAAAATAAATGTCTTGATCATTTGTCACCTGAAAAAATAGTTGATTCACAGTTCAATTGTGAGGCCACTGTCTTTGGGTGAGGTGTTAACCTGAGTATATGCCTGCTCTATTAGAGAGATGGAAAGGTATCATAGTAGTATTTGAAGATAAGCAGGAGAGTTCTCCCATTATCCTATTCAATTTCATCCATCAAGCAATATCATTAAACAGATCAGTTCTGCTTGTCAAATGTTGCTGGGCACAAATTGGCTGCTCTATTTCCATGCATTTGTAAGAAAACCTTTAAGTCCCTTTGGACTGTCTGTTTATTAGTTCAAAGCTGACTTCCTATTGCTTCCAATATAAGCATGAGTGAGACTTAATTTGTTCAAAAATATGGTACGGATCTTCCGAACAGCAGCAATGATGGTCGGATTGCCGCTGGGCTCGAAAATTTCCCCCGACTGGATGCTGCTGCTCACTTCTTCTGGGATCTTCCGAACCTGCTGTCAGAGAAATGTGCAGTGCAGCATCATTCAGGGAACTCCGTTGGAAGACAGGACATGCCCTTTTTTTGTGGTATTAAATGCTGTACGGTAACTTTAAAGGTTCAGCCTTAACGTTCGTGAATAAATGAATGAATGGGTGAGTGGATGAATGACAAGCGGGGAAGGTGGCTAGACTGGTAAGTGGGTAGGTGGGTAAATTGGATGAGTGGTTAAGTGGTTAGTTGCCTAGGTGGGTACGATGGCAGGTTGGTAGGTGGATAAGGTGCGTAAGTGGGCTTGTGGGTAAATGGTTAAATGGCTAGGTGGATGAGGGGGTTAAGTTGGATATTTGGGTCGTTGGATAGGTGGGTGAGGTGGTAGGTGTGTGAGATGCATGAGTTGGTAGATGGGTCGGGAATAGTCGGGTCGGGTTGGGAGGATAGTTGGGTATTCAGGGCTGTTTGGGTGGTCAGGAGGGTAGAAAGTTCAGGTTGTGGGAATAGTTGGGTCAGTCTGGGGGTTAGTCACTCCATTAAGAAGCCCAGCAAGGCCTCTGGATTGAGACTTGGTTAGCAGACAGGAAACAGGGAGTTGGAATAAATGGGTATTTTTCAGAATGGTAGGTGAATAGTGGGGTACCACAGGGATTAGTGCTTGGGCCCCAGCAATTCACAATATATATATCAATGATCTGGATGAGGGAACCAAATGTAATATTTCTAAGTTTGCTGACAACACAAAGCTAGGTGAAAATGTGAATGGTGACAAGGATGTTAAGGGGCTTCAAGATGATTTAACAAACTGAGTGAGTGGGCAAATACATGCTGGATGCAGTATAATGTGGATAAGTGAAATTATCCACTTTGGTAGGATAAACAGACTTGCTGATATTATTGTTTAAATGGTGATAGGTTGGAAAATGCTGAGGTACAAAGGGATCAGGGTGTCCTTGTACACCAATCACTGAAAGCAAGCAGGAAGCAGTTAAGAAGGCAAATAGTATGTTGGCCTTCATTGTGAGAGACTTGAGTACAGGAGCAAGGATGCCTTACTGCAGCTATACAGGGCTATGGTGAGACCACACCTGGAGTATTGCGCACAGTTTTGGTCTCCTTACCTAAGAAAAGATATACTTGTACAGAGAGGGTGCAGCAAAGGTTCACTAGACTGATTCCTGGGATGGCAGAATTGTCATATGTGGAGAGATTGGGCCAACTAGGTCTATATTCACTGGAGTTTAGAAAAATGAGAGGGGATCTCATTGAAATGTATAAATCATTGATGGGGCTGGACAGATGGGATGCAGGAATGGTGTTTCCTTTGGCTGGGGGGGGCGGGTCACAATCTCAGGATATGGGGTAGGCCATTTAGGACTGAGATGAGGAGAAACTTCTTCACTCAGAGGGTGGTGAACCTATGGAACTCTCTACCACAGAGGACTGTGGAGGCCAAGTTACTGAATATATTTAAGAAGGAAATAGATGGATTTCTAAACCATAAAGGTGTCAAGGGGTAGGGAGAGAGAGTGGGAATATGGCATTGAGATAGAGGATCAGCCATGATCATACTGAATGGTGAGCAGGCTCAGAGGGCCAAATGACCTACTCCTGCTACTATTTTTCTATGTTTCTAATGGTTAGCACAACCCTTGGGCTTCTCTTATCTGCTTTTCAGCCTTAGCTACTCTGTTTCTCCTTCCATATTGACGGGCGATAACGTAACTCAGTGTTCTAATTGGAGGCTGGTTTCAACATAACAAAAGTAAGACCAAATTAATAAAACCGTGGCCAGAATTTTCGGCTTAGTGAGCAGTGGTGGGGCCCGCTTACCGAGGCCTAAAATGACACAGGGTGATATCGGGCGTGCATCCCAATGTCACCGCACGCCATTTAGATTTTCAGTTCGGCGGACGCACAGCCGAGTCGGCTGGGCGCCCACCGAACTGTCAAAGACCTATTAAGGCCATTTAAAAACTGATTAAACCAATAAGTTGAGCTGCCCATCTAACCTTAAGGTTGGCGGGCAGGCGAAGAGCCCAGGCGGTCTTTGCATTTTTCATGGAACCTCATCCACGGGCGGGATGAGGTTTCATAAAGTGTTTAAAAATTGGATTAATTTTTAAAAAAAATTTCATTGGCATGTCCAGCTCATGTGACCCTGTCACTTGAGGGGACTTGTCTTAAAATGTTTCTTTATTTAGATGTTTAAAACTTAAGCTAATGTCCCTGAGGCAAGTCTGTACCTCAGGAAGATTTTGGCGCTCTTTCATGCACATGAGCGAAAGACCACATACCCCGACTCAGGGACCCCCCCAAACCCCCCACCTCCCCGCACAGGGAGCGCTCAGCGCTTCCGGGTGCACTTCACGCTGGGTGGGCCTTAATTGGCCCACCCACGTAAAATTGTGGCGCAGATCCAGTTGGGGGTGCCAATCAGATCCACATCAGCCCACGCACAGTGTCTCCCCAATTCTCCTTCATAACCTGAAAAGCTTTGTATTGAAAATTTGTAAAAGGAGTTTTATGATTTGATGTTTCACATAAATTTCACTTTCACACGGATGGGTGCTATTTCCACGTGCTTAGCACATCGATGGAGTGCATACATTCTAGTCAACAGATCATGATAGAGACAAAGTACATCACAATACATTGTACAAAAAGCTATGGTTTACTCTATCATCAATAAGCAATGAACTTAATAGAATCTAAAGTTCGCCTTTTACCCATAGACATCTTGTGAATAATTCCTACTCAGTATTATTTCTCCCTTGTTCTAAATTGTTCCAATCCAAATTATAAGCTGCTCTCCACTTCAACTTCAATTGCAATCCCTCTGACATGTACCAGTGTGTTTAACTCCATCCTCATTGTTTCAAACTTAGTTTCTCTATGGAGTATGTGCAAGTACCTTGATGATTTAAAAAGTTGTTTCGCTCACCTGAGCCACATTAACCATTTCACGCCATGCTGTTTTCAAGTAACTGAATACATCTGAGAGCCATTCTTCAGTGCAAATTCACCATGCATTTCCATATATCAATTGCTTCACTTGTAAAAAAACAGAGTCCTGAGTGGATGATCCAGGGGTGTCCAGCTGCCACTCCACCTCCCTTAGGGTGCTGAAGTCCCCAGTCTGACTCCTTGTGAGAAAGGGGCACCTGGAAGGAGGTTGAGGTGCCACATCACTGAACTCCTGTGGTGATAGCCCTTGATATCAACAATGCAATTGACTGATTGTGGCATCAAGGAGCCCTAGCAAAACTGGAATCCATGGGAATCGGGAGGAAAACTCTCCACTGGTTGGAGTCATACCTAGCAGAAAGGAAGATGGTTGTGGTTGTTGGAGGTCAGTCATTTCAGCTCGAGGACATCACTGCAGGAGTTCTTCAGGGTAATGTCATAACCCCAACCATCTTCAGCTGCTTCATCAATGACCTTCCTTCCATCATAAGCTCAGAGTTAGGGATGTTCGCTATTGATTGCACAATGTTCAGCACCATTCGTGACTCCTCAGATACTGAAGCAGTCCATGTCCAAATGCAGTGTGACCTGAACAATATCCAGGATTGGGCTGACAATTGACAAGTAACATTCGTGCCACACAAGTGTCAGGCAATGACCATCTCCAACAAGAGAGAATCCAACCATTGCCCCATGACATTAAATGGCATTACCATCACTGAATCCCCCACTATCAACATCCTGGAGGTTATCATTGACCAGAAACTGAACTGGACTAGCTATATAAATACTGTGGCTACAAGGGCATGTCAGAGGCTAGGGTAACTCAACTCCTGACTCCCCAAATCCTATCCACCATCTACAAGGTACAGGTCAGGAGTGTGATGGAAGACCCTCTACTTGCCTGGTGAGTGCAGCTCCCACAAAACTCAAGAAACTTGTCACCATCCAGGACAAAGCAGTCTGCTTGATTGGTGCCCCATCCAAAAACATTCACTCCCTCCACCACCGATGCACAGTAGCAGCAGTGTGTACCATCTACAAGATGCACTGCAGTAATTCACCAAGGCTCTTTAGAGAGCACCTTACAAACCCATGACCACTACCATCCAGAAGGACAAGGGCAGCTGATAGATGGGAACACCATCACCTGGAGGTTCCCCTCCAAGTCACTCACCATCCTGACTTGGAATTTTTTGCCATTCCTTCACTGTCACTGGGTCAAAAACCTGGAACTCCCTTCTTCATAGCACTGTGGGTATATCGACACCGCATGGACTGTGCTTGGGTCACAGGGTAGACAAAGATGGGATACATCTTACCAAGAATGAGGTTCAAGCAATAAGAAATGCACCACCCCCTCAGAATATTTCTGAGCTTAGTTCTTTTTTGGCCTTAGTGAATTACCTTGGTAAAGTCGTACCAAATTTGGCAACTTTATTGCACCCATTGAATGAACTGTTGAGGAAGGGTGTTGTATTGAATTGGACAAAGGAGTGTGAAAAAGCATTCAAATTACACAAAACTCAACTGGCAGTTGAAACAATGTTTCTATAGCATAATGTGTCCAAAAAGATTAACGTAGAATGTGATGCCTCTCCAAACGGTGTAGATCCTGCGACCTTTCATATGTTGGATAATGGTGGGAGAGGCCAATTACATTTTCTTCATGTATCCTTAGTGCCAGTAAGTGGAATTATGCTCAGGTAGAACATGAAGCATTGTATTTGATTTTTGGAGGAGGAAAGTTTCATAAATACTTGTATGGTCATAGTTTCACGATCAATACAGATCATAAGCCACTGACGGCTATATTGAATCCAAAGTCTCCAGCACCCACTTTAGCTGCAGTCCAAATGCAGAAATGGGCTTTGATTTTGCCTGCTTATCAGTAAGAAACTTAAGGGCAATGATCGGAAAATTATTGTAATGCCGCTGCGATATCGAGATTGCCACCCCCATCAGAGGTAGAACCCAACAGGGAAGGTATATATTTTTTTTCACATCTAGATGAATTGCCATTCACAGTAGATGACATTGGCAGAACAACTCTTAGGGAACCCTGTACTGGCAAGGGTGTACGACTATATCACAAGCGGATGGCCAACACAGGCACTGGAATTAGAAATCAGGCTATTTTTTAATGCATAAGATTGAGTTGTTATTGAATAAAGGTTGTATTTTATGGGGAGCCAGAGTTGTAATTCCTGAAAGGTGCAGATCACAGTTGCTCTGTGATCTTCATGATCAACATTTCGGGATGAGCTTGACAAAGATTCTAGATAGAAGCTGTCTTTGGTGACCAAGGTTACATCAGGACATAGAAACAAAATGAAAAAATGCTAAGCTATAGAAAAGAAGCTGCCATCAGTACCTTTGGAACCATGGAAAAGGCCAGCTCGAGAGAGTGACAGAGGCTGCACTTAGATTTTGCAGCATCGAAGGGCAGCAGCTATTCCTTGTGACGGATAGTCATTCAAAGTAGGTTGAGAGGTTTCCAACGAATCAAAGAACAACCAGCAAAACTCTTGATATTTTGCATAGTTTATTTGCTCTTTATGGGTTCCCAGAGAAAATTGTGTACAACAGACCTCAGCTTTGTTTAAAAGAGTTTAGAAAATCCATAAGAATGGAGTAAAACACACTAGAGTTCCAACATAATCATCCTGCTTCAAAATGATCAACAGAGTGCACAATACAAATTGATAAGCATGGTTTTGTTAAACATATGCTAGGTACAAATTGAAGAAATGTCAGTTCTCATTGAATCACAAACTCGTGATTTTTTGTTGGTTTATTGTAACCCACTTCACACTATTACTGGCTGAATGCCAGCTGATTTCTTTCTTAGAAGACAACCTAGAATGAAATCTTCATTCTGAAGACACATTGAGCACAGTCAGTAAAAAAGCAACAATCCAGGCAGCAAGAGAGTCATGATAAGGGTGGAGTGAGAGAAAGAGGTCTGAAGTTGAACCAAGAGGCTAAGGTGGAAGATCAACACCGTAAGTGATTAAAGTGGCTACCAGGGAGAGTCATGAACATATGTGGTCCCTGTACATATTGGGTCAAGATGTCTGGTAATGGAAAAGTTCAGCTTGTATAGATAGATCATGTTTTACCTTCAGAGGGTCACAACGAAGGAGGTCATTGGGAAGGATCAAATGGGCCTGATGAATTGGATAGTTTGGATACAAATAGAATACCAGTAGTTACTCCAACTCAAGTTGTGCCTGAGACCAGTTAAGATCTGAGTCACAGGCAGACATGACTGCTGGAGTGGAAAATTCAATTGAATGTCAAGGACAAAAAATCAGTCTTTGCCGAAGAGAATTTTCCCTCAGACTCAGGCCAAGATGGGTCAAGATCTTTCCCCAAGTTTTGAACGTTTGGGTCAAGACTGGTGGTATCTTCTTAGGGATAGGAAATCACTGGTTAAGTTGGATTTGTAAATAAATGAAAATGAGGATTTTATATAAGTTGTATAGAATTTGATCATGGTATAACTTTTTCATTAAGGATGTAGGAGTGTAATAGCACCCTCTTGTGCCATTTTTGTATGTATATAAACCCAAACCAGAATAAACCAGTTCAGTTGGGTACTGGAACTCCAAGGGCAGAATCTTCTGGTCGATGTGCAGGGGTGGGCCCCACACACTGGCACATAAAATGATGCACGGTGACATCGAGTGTGCATCCCAACATCATCACCCATCATTCTGATCTTCAATTCGGCCTGTGTGCATGGAGTTGGCTGCGTGCCCACCGAACTGTCAAAGGCCTAATAAAGCCATTTATCCACTAATTGAACTGATTGTCTGGGCTGCCCATCCAACCTTAAGGTTGGCAGGCAGGCAAAGAGCCCAGATGGCCTTCGCATTTCTCATGAAACCTCATCCACAGGTGGGATGAAGTTTCATGAAGGCTTTATAAATTAAATAAAATTTTGTATTGAAATACATAAACATGTCCAGCTCATGTGACACTGTCACATGAGGGGACATGCCCGAGTAATTTTTAAAAATCTTTTTTTCCATTTTTCTTAATGAAATTAATCGCTCTGTGCCTCAGGGAGATTTCTGCGTTTTCTCGCGTGCATGCGCAAAAGAGCGCAGGCCCCGGCTCTCCCTCCTCAACCTGTCTGCACAGGGACTGCTGAGCGCTTCCAGGTGCGCGTCACGCCTTGATTGGCCCACCCGTGTAAAATGGCGGCGCACAGCCGATTGCGGGCGGTGATCAGCTGCATGCCCATCCACGTCCACTCCTGCCCAACCCACACGACGGGGAGAAAACTCTCCCCCATGTGTATGCACCAATGTTTTGCCATACCAAAAGATCACATTATAGTCAGAAATGCTGACAATCTCCCTTTTAGTACTCTCCCTCAGATGATAACACATAATCCCGAATGAATTAAGGTCAAATCTTTGAAAGACAAATCCTTTTGTCCAAATTGTCACCATTCTGATATACTTGATGTCTGTTGATGTCTGCAATAAAGTTACTAAATTCTAAAAGTTGATTTCTCTCTTGCTATGGCATTAACATCTATGCAGTCTGCAAAGCCATGGTCACCTTTTTAGATGAAAAGCAGACCATCCTTTGAGTTTCTACTTAAGAGCCCAATGGGTTAATTTGTCAAATCATAATTTCCTGTGGGCAATTTTGAACTTAAAATTTAACAATGCCCAATATATAAATTTATATTCGGCGATATAAAAGTTGTTGCCAGTTGAATTTTAAAAAAACTGACAGTGGAAGTGTTGTTATTTTTATATCTACAAGATATTGTCTGATACAATTACCTCATTTCATGCAAATTAAAGAAAAAACACTTTTCCAATTAAAAAATGACCTGACACAATTTGTTTCAAGTCTTTGCGCCTTTCAAAACTTGCCCATTTTATTTTTATCCTTAGGAATTGTAAATCCAATTAAACAGCAGAAATCATTACTAACATTATCATTAGCTTTAAAAAAAAACTCAGGAGGAAAGAGAGCACTTTAGATTAAACTCCAGTTGTTTTTAAGCTTCTTCACATTTTTTTGAAAGAAGTTTCCAAACACAAGATTTTTCAGTGCAGCCAAACTGATTCAGGAAGGAGGATAACCATGAATGTCCTAAAATTCCAATTCAAATCATTAAGCATCCTAAAAGGTAAATGGGCAGAATTTTCTGAGCCCACTGGCAGCAGGCGTAATGGGTGGTGTGCGCAGAAAATATGGCGCGACCTGCTTAACGACAGCTTGAAGGCAGTTCGCGAGCATTCGCTCAGCCTGCCAACAGCAGGCCGCGTTTCCCGCCATCGGTCGCCGGGGAGCTAATTGTAATACATCAGCATATAACTAAAAGTCCATCCCATCAGGGTCTTGGAAACCCGCAGTATCACACTGACGTGTTTCACCACAGCACACAGGCGATGTGCACTTGGCGGCCTTCACTTTGGTGGAACTGAGGCAAGTGAGCAGCAGCATTCTCCACAGCTCGCCCATTGTTTACAGGTTTCAGGGGTGTCTGGGGGTGGGGGCTAGTGCTGGCCAACCTTGGAGGCGAGTGCTGAGGGGGAGGGGGTGGGTGCCCAAGGGCGAGTGCTGGCCAGCCTTGGAGGTGTTGTTGGCGGGGGATAGGGTCAAGTGCTGCCCTGGTTCTGCATCCCACGCATAGGCAATTGAGGTGGGGGACGAGGTAAGCGAGGGAAGCGGCCACACATTAGGGAGACCTGTTATAAACTGATCATGCCTCTGCAACTGAGACAGATCAGTGATATGATTGGGGTTAGTCTCCTAGCCTACCGGCCTATGCAAGCAATGCGATGGCACCAAAGGGCCATCAAGCGCTCCAGACCTTACACAACCCCTGGCCCCACTCCTCCCCACCCCCCCCGGCACTGACTTAGAGTCCGCCACCACTTTATTGAATCGCGAAGCAGTTAGACTGCACACGTTGTACAATCTCCTTGCCAACACTGGCCAGGTAGCAGTCACTGCTGGAGGCGGTCACAGCCCCTTGCAATCTCAGCATCCTGGTTTGGACCAGTGCCCCCCACGTAGCAGGTTGACAAGGCAGCCATGCAGCGCACTCATCTCTGGCTATCTGAGGGGTGACCAGCACTCTCCGGGAAGCATTAAGGGACAGTCATGCAGGGCCAGGAAAGATGCTAAGTACAGCCATGATAATCACGTCACTCTCTCTTTCATGCTGCAGGAGGACCATGTCAGGATAATGGATCCTGGTGACCTAGCTGTATGCCTGATGGTCCACAGAGACCGTAGAAGATGGAAGAGAGAGTGACTGAGGCTCCTGGCAGCCCAAATGCAGGAGCAGCAACCTCATGAAGAAGGGTGCAGCAGGGATTCCCGCACATGCTGCCAAGGAATGAGAGCAAGCTGTAGCTGGTCGGTGCTTCTTGACACCCAGGGTCCATAGACACCTTCTGCCATTCCTGCAGATGACTGAGAACCAGTGTCGTCGACGATTGCACATGTCTAGGCACCTGGTGGCTCACATTTGCTATTTATTGCAGGACTTGGCACCAAGGGGATACGGAGGGTATCCACTGCCAGTGGCTGTGAAAGTGACCACGGCGCTCAATTTCTATATCAGTGCTCCGTACAGGGCTCCACAGGTGACCTCTGTGGGATTTCACAATCCACCACCCACAAATGCAACCATGAGGTCACGGATGACATCTTCTCGTGGGCACACAACTTTGTGCATTTCACCTGGGACTGGGATAGCCAGGATTCGCCCTGATCTCGGGATTCCCACAGGCGGAGGGTGCGATTGACTGTGCTCATGTGGCACTCGGGTCTCCATCGCTTCACACAGTGGACTTCATCAAACACAAGGGCTTCCACTCACTGAACTTTATTATTTTTTGCCTTTGTTTTTCTATTAGCACATTGATACTCCAATCAGGGTACTATTGTACAGAATTTTGCCAGTTGATTCACATATTGCTCAAATGGCTATGAAGATTGATAAAGAAGCGTGCAGAGAGTCATATAACCTCTTCCTGGATGATAACAATGATGTCAATTGGGTTATTTTTAAATATGACTGACACCTTATTGTTCTCGATTCAAAAGGCACTGAAAACGAGGACTTTAAATTTCTATGTATAAATGACCGTTGGTATGCGACCACCAGAAACACATCCTGCAGGTATGCACATGGTTTCCAGGGAGTGTGCACAATGCCTATGTCTTGGTTCGCTCACAGGTCCCTGCAGTCTTCCAGGGTCCACAAAGGCTGCATGGTTGGCTCCTTGGGGACAAGGGTTCCCCGCAGAAGCCATGGCTGATGACACCCATGCGGCGACCTCAGACTGCAGCAGAGCGACGCTTTAATGAGGCTGATGTTGCAACTCGCGAATTGGTGGAGCTGAAGATGAGGTTCCGGTGCCTGGACCGGTCTGGTGGAGCCCTGCAATATAGTCCACAGAGGATGTCACGCATCGTCGTTGTGTGCTGCGCCCTTTAAAATCTGGCACTACAATGGGGAGAGCAGCTGGCTGGGGAGGAGATGGAGGAGCTGGAGATCTCCTTGGATGAGGACGCCACTCACAGGGATGAGGGTGAGGGAGTCCTTGTGGTAACGATGACAAGGATGAGGCTCTCGCACTGACTAGACAAGGTAGGCACACTCGGGAGGCCCTTACAGCTGCCAGATTTGTGGAGGATGATGACAACATGCAATGACGTGTCCCCATAGCTCCTCACATTGCAGCTGTGAACGTTTGACTCCAGTCTGGATTATGGCAGTGCTAATACCTTCGGTGAGAATGCTCCTGTCATGAAATGCAGTGGAGGCCCTAATAGTCGCTCCATTGCAGGAGGTTGATGACGATATGCAGCGAGGACACGCCATAGATCTTCACATGGCCTCTGTCTGGCCAAGGGCAGCTCGCTTGCGTTCCATGATCAGGGCCATCTCAGAGACGCAGCCATAAAACTTTAGATGCATCTGATGCTGCGTCTACCTTCAGCACCTCAGCCTATCAGAAGCTGGTGCACAGCATCACTGGTCATAAGTGCTGGTGTGCTGGGGACCAGCCCCACCCACCCAGAGAGTCTGAGAGAACTCTGTGGCACCTGCACAGAGCACAGGGAAGAGGCCCTGGACTGAGACACCTGCCTTTTATCTTGTGCAGAAAGGTTTCACATCTGAGTGGCAAGAACAGTGCTCATCAGAACAAGGAGCCCCAGGCAGGGAACATTCTTGGGAGCTTATTGACAATAGTGAACAGTATGTACAAGTGATCAACACCAATGCCCAGGCTGTGCAACGAATTCTCCTTAACTGTCCTAACCCAGCTGCTACATCTTGGTGCTCCTCGGACATCCACAGCAGAAGTGGAGGCAGCCTGCTGACTGTGATGCCTTGTTTTGTGGCCTCAATAAGTATAATTTTCACAATTTAATAGGTTGGTCAACCTCAATAATTCCAAGTTAATTTGGAACAACCTTTTATTTGCTGATCACAATACAAAACTGATAAAATAATCAAAGTAGCATATACTAAGAGTACAATAAAATATGTCATCTTTTTCTGGTGCTATTCCAGATGACTGTAATATAACAGAAGGGTAGCTTTCATAATTAAGCAAAACTTTTGTTACATTCTTACACGAAATGGAGAAAAATAATGAGATTCTGGGTTCTGAAACATCCATGAAGGCTTTCCAAAGAGTCAAACGTTGAAAGTAAATGATTTACTTCAACTTGTGTCAGTGGAAAAGGGGTAGTCTTTCAATTTTTTCCTTTATATTCCATTGTAGACCAATTTAGTGTTTATTTTTCTCAAACCAATTTACAATTTCTAACATTTGCTACAGTCAATTATAACCAAGACAAACTGATTACCCTTCCAAGCCCTGTTAAACAGGCTAATGTAATCAATCTGAATATTTCTCCACAGACCACATATATGGCTAGAAGATATTTTAACTCTGGGCCCAGGGTCATATGGGACACACATGAAATGGTAATTAATAATAATATTCATGGTCTGATTCTGTTTTTGGACCTAGCTGTCACCCTTGTAGTGCTCATCGATGTGCAGTTTCAAGGGCCACTTCTTTACAAAAGGCTGCAGGATCACTCATTTACCCTAATAAAATAACAAGCTTTCCTGCACTATGAAAACTATTCTTTCTGTTAATGGCTTCTTTAAGCCATGAGTCCTTACCTTTGATGGCCACCTGGACTGAATTAATCTGAGCACCCCACCCCACACCTCTACAACATCTAAAGGGATTGTTGACGATGGAGCATTTAAAATAGGGGATGTGCACAAGGTCAGAATTGGAGAAGTGCAGGGGCCTCAGAGGACTGTAGGGCTGGAGGATGTTACAGTGATAAAGAGAATGGAGGTCATAAAGGGATTTGAAAACAACGATTAGTGTTTTAAAATTGATAAATTACTGGGCTGGGAGCAAATAAAGCTCATGAGTACAAAGTGACAAAGAAGGGTAATAATTTTATAGGTTGCCTTTTTCCATGTCCCTGTGGCTTGTCTCAGGTTATACATTCTGTTTTCTTTAAACTTCCTGTGAAACACATTGTAGAACATATCAAAAAGGAGAAATTGTCATGGACAGTGAATTTATTGCATCCTTTTTGTCACTGAACCTTTGTCCATTGAAAAGATCCTTTTGATCCTTGAGTTTTTATGATCTGGAATGGACTACCTGAAAAGGTAGGCAAAACAGATTCAGCTGAAAATTTCAAAAGGCAATTGGGCATATACTTGGAAAAGAAAGAACTTGAAGGACCATGGAGAAAGAAGAGAATTGTGGGACTAAATGGATAGCTCCTTCAAAGAACAAAGTCACTAAAGGCCAAAAGGCTTCCTTTGGTACGGTAAAATACCATGATTTGACACCACAGTCATTAACAACATAGATTTAGCTTGGAAAGCAGCATTACCGTCATTAAATGCAGCACCATCAACATACTGGGTGATTAGAAACTTAACTGGATCAACTATATAAAACAAAAACAGAATTACCTGGAAAAACTCAGCAGGTCTGGCAGCATCGGCGGAGAAGAAAAGAGTTAACGTTTCGAGTCCTCATGACCCTTCGACAGAACTAGGTGAATCCCAGGAAGGGTTGAAATATAAGCTGGTTTAAGGTGGTGGTGGGGGTGGGGGGGTTGGGGTGGGGGGAGTGGGGGGGGTGGTTGGGTGGGGGGAGAGAAGTGGAGGGGGATGGTGTGGTTGTAGGCAAAAGCAGTGATAGAAGCAGATCATCAAAAGATGTCACAGACGGCAGAACAAAAGAACACATAGGTGTCGAAGTTGGTGATATTATCTAAACAAATGTGCTAATTAAGAATGGATGGTAGAGCACTCAAAGTATAGCTCTAGTGGGGGTGGGGGGAGCATAAAAGATTTAAAAATATTTAAAAATAATGGAAATAGGAAGGAAAAAGAAAAATCTATATAATTTATTGGAAAAAAACAAAAGGAAGCGGGAAGAAACAGAAGGGGGGTGGGGATGGAGGAGGGAGGTCAAGACCTAAAATTGTTGAATTCAATATTCAGTCCGGAAGGCTGTAAAGTGCCTAGTCGGAAGATGAGGTGTTGTTCCTCCAGTTTGCGTTGGTTTTCCACCCACGGTCGTTGACAGGGCCCTCAACCGTGTCCGGCCCATCTCCCATGCATCTGCCCTCACGCCTTCTCCTCCCTCCCAGAAACATGATAGGGTACCCCTTGTCCTCACTTATCACCCCACCAGCATCCGCATTCAAAGGATCATCCTCCGCCATTTCCGCCAACTCCAGCATGATGCCTCTACCAAACACATCTTCCCTTCACCCCCACTGTCAGCATTCCGTAGGGATCGTTCCCTCCGGGACACCCTAATCCACTCCTCCATCACCCCCTACTCCCCAACCCCCATCTATGGCACCACCCCATGCCCACGCAAAAGATGTAACACCTGCCCCTTCACTTCCTCTCTCCTCACCGTCCAAGGGCCCAAACACTCCTTTCAAGTGAAGCAACATTTCACTTGCATTTCCCCCAACTTAGTCTACTGCATTCGTTGCTCCCAATGCGGTCTCCTCTACATTGGAGAGACCAAATGTAAACTGGGCGACCGCTTTGCAGAACACCTGCGGTCTGTCCGCAAGAATGACCCAAACCTCCCTGTCGCTTGCCATTTCAACACTCCACCCTGCTCTCTTGCCCACATGTCTATCCTTGGCTTGCTGCAGTTCCAGTGAAGCCCAACGCAAACTGGAGGAACAACACCTCATCTTCCGACTAGGCACTTTACAGCCTTCCGGACTGAATATTGAATTCAACAACTTTAGGTCTTGAGCTCCCTCCTCCATCCCCACCCCCCTTCTGTTTCTTCCCGCTTCCTTTTGTTTTTTTCCAATAAATTATATAGATTTTTCTTTTTCCCTCCTATTTCCATTATTTTTAAATATTTTTAAATCTTTTATGCTCCCCCCACCCCCACTAGAGCTATACCTTGAGTGCCCTACCATCCATTCTTAATTAGCACATTCGTTTAGATAATATCACCAACTTCGACACCTATGTGTTCTTTTGTTCTGCCGTCTGTGACATCTTTTGATGATCTGCTTCTATCACTGCTTTTGCCTACAACCACGCCACCCCCCTCCACTTCTCTACACCGCCCCCCCCCCCCCTCCCCACCCCTCCCCACCCCCCCCCGCCCCCCACCACCACCACCACCACCTTAAACCAGTTTATATTTCAACCCTTCCTGGGATTCACCTAGTTCTGTCGAAGGGTCATGAAGACTCGAAACGTCAACTCTTTTCTTCTCCACCGATGCTGCCAGACCTGCTGAGTTTTTCCAGGTAATTCTGTTTTTGTTTTGGATTTCCAGCATCCGCAGTTTTTTGTTTTTATCAACTATATAAATATTGTTACTACAAGCTTAGAGGCTGCGTATGCTGTGGTGACTCACCTCCTAATTCTCCAAAGCCTTTGCATTATTGACAAGGCACAAGTGAGGAGTGTGATGGAATGCTCTTCACTTGTTTGGATTAATGCAGCTCCAGCAACACTCAAGAAGCTCAACACCATCTAGCTAAAACATTCACACCCTCCACCACTGGTGCACCATGGCAGCAGTATATACATCTAAAAGACAGATTTTTGATTGACAAGGGATTCAAGGGATATAGGAAACAGGTGAGAAAGTGGAGCTAAGGCCACATCAGATCAGCCATAATCGTATTGACCGGTGGAGCAGGCCCGAGAGGGTGAATGGCCTACTCTTGCTCCTATTCCTTATGATCTTATGAAGATGCACTGCAACAATTCACCAAGACTGCCTCGGTTGAACCTGCCAAACCTACAACCTTTACAATCTAGAAGGACAAGGCAGCAGATGCTATCACCTCCAAGTTCCCCTCCAATTTATTCAACATCCTTATTTGGAAATAGGTTACCAATTCTTTAGGTGCCGCTGGGTCAAAATCCTGGATTCTCCTGAACAGCTAAATGGGAGAACCTTCAGCACAGACTGCAATGTTTTAAGAAAGCAGCTTACCCTCACCTTCTCAAGGTTATTAAGAAATATGCAATAAATGTGTCCAAGACAGTGTTGCCCACATCCCATGAATTAATAAAAAATATTTGAGCAGAATAGGTTCAAATCCATTTGTGCTGTGCAACATTTAGAAAGCAGTCTTACTGTGTGTAGAATATCTTTTGTAAGGTTATGCAATTTTCATGTAAAACTCAGAGCATTATAAATGACACAAGTTCCTGAGAAGCAAAAGCTCCAAATATCATTAATTTATTTTCTATGTATTCTGTACTGATTTTACATTACTCTATTCCAAGTAAGTACAAGCCATTAAGCAGTTGGAAATACAACAGGGATTTATAAATTAAATAAAAATATAAAAATGTAATGTTTCCACTCTCCACACTCAAAAGTAGGATAGTGCCCTTCACATTACAAATGGCCCATAGTCTGTAAGAAATAAAAGACCAACAATTTTCACCTGATGCCTCAGATCAGAATCCATTTCAGTGGCAATGCGTATTTGTGCAGGTTGAGTAAGCTGCAGCCTCAGCACAGACCAAATGATACCAAATGCAGGAAATGTTAAAAACTTGGTAAAGCTGTTAGGCTCAATACATTTGCACTTTTTCAGCAATGTTAAACTTCTTCTTCCCTACTCCTCACTGTATTAATCTAAGTTTTTTTTTTACTGAAAATACATCAGAACATTAAAAAGCAAACATGCTTTTGCAGCATCAGCATTCCTTATCGGTTAATATAGAACAGCAACAGCGTTCTTTGGAGTTGCATTTACTGAGTGCCCCAGTTGATGACAGAGACAGCACATGTCTTTCCATCATCTCAACGAGTGCATCAGCCATCTAAATGTTATATTCTTCCCAATAATATGGTGGACGCCTTCTATATGTACCATGAACTGCTCTTGCATGAGACTCAAGTGATATTTATCAATGCAAGTTTGAATTTTATGCATGTTGTGTTAAAGTATTGCTATGCAACTAATGCAAACTGTCAAAAGTAACTATCATGGAACAACTGTGCAGTTGTTGAAAATACATTATAAGAAAAATATTAGATTTGATTTTCAATTTGAAGATTTGTCACTGGATGTTAATAATTCATCTATAAAGAAATTTAAAGTTATTTAAGTATTGTGCCCGTATGTTTTTGTTCCAGGTATTCTGATTCTGCCTTAAATTAACAGACATAATTGGAAAGTGGCAAGATTTTCAGATGGGTATGACTTGTATATACACCTTCAGTAAATGGTCTACAGTATTGTCAGATCTCAAGGGAAAATATTTATTAGAGCAAAAAGTGAAGCCATCCATATAATGTCACTATTTCAATCATTAAATACAACACAACAAATATTAAAAAGACTTGGTCCTGGATTTTTGCAGCAATGGAGAGGCATGGTGAAAGTGGCGACGAGCCCAAAAATCACAAGTCTGGCCCCTGAACATGGAAATTCCCATTTCGCAGGGGTGGGAATGGGACTATTCGCATTTTGCACATGTGTGGTTGGTTTACAAGAGTAGCTGGCCATTTAAATCATCAGCTGCTTCCACTTACATCGGATTGTTGTAGCCCAGGAGTGTGAAACCCAAAGTGTACATAGTAGACCTGGTAAGAGCAGATCTGAACTTAATGCATTTCTCGGAAGGGACCGCTTTTGGACCTGGTCCTGGGAGACCTTTGGGGGAAGTCAAGTGTCCTTTGGGGAAGGTAAGGTACCCTTTGAAATTGTTAAAATTACTGTTGTATGACTGATTTCACAACCATACATTATCACAGTGGGGTACCTGTTATTTCGCAGTTTGATTGACAGCTACAAGCAGTAATAAACTCTTTGAAGTGACTATGAATTCCAATGCTTGCTGTTATAAGGGATTGTGCACTTGAATAAATGTTTGTTGTTATAAGGCTTTTTGTAGTTGAAGGAACCTAAACATAATAAATTGTTTATTTATGAATATGGGAGTTTTCTTCAATAATGAAATCTGCAACAGACACTTATACCTTTTTAATAGAACTTTGTTTTCATTTATGCATGGGCCCTGAGGTCTGCCCATGGTGGATACTGAATGAGTTGGTATGGTAGGTGTAAGGGCAAAGAATGGTCTGTGGGGAGCATGGGTTGGCAGGAGTTGACATCATGTTGGCATAGGGGCTGTAAAGGACCATGGGGGTAGGTACAGGGACAAAGGTTGCATGGAGGGTATGAGGAGTTTTTGGGGTGGTTACAAAGGTGTATGTTGGCATGGACTGTAAGAGCACCATGGGAGTGGGGGCATAGGTTGTCATGGATATGAGGGGGTATGCAGGTGGGTACAGTGGTATGGGTTGTTATGGATGGGGTATGGGGAGTGTGTGGGGATGAGGGGGTTTGACGGGTGACAGCTGGAGAAATATTTTATTCTTTTTAAAAATAGTTTTGACACAGTGCTGGAGTCCTGAGGCAGGCCTTCCACCCAGCATGTCTCCGCACCCAGAATACTCCTCACTACCTATGGGATCGCCCACTCCAACTCCTAATATAGCCTGTCCCCCATCCCCCCACCACCACCCCCAACCCCTCCCCCCTCCAAGATGAAAAATCTGACACCCGGGCAGCCATTTTTAAAGGTCAGGTTCATGATGTCAGGAATTTGCGCAACTCCATGCACCCAATTCACGGATGAAAATCCAGGCCTTGTAGTTGGATACCACCTTTCACCATCTCAGGATGTTCCAAAATGTTTTACAACCAAAGAAGTACTTTTTTTTTGAAGTATGGTCACTGTTGTAGTAGTGGGAAACGTAGCAGCCAATTTGCAGAGAGCAAACTCACATACATAGCCGTGAAATAAATGGCTAGATCAGCTGCTCTAGCAATTGGGTAAATAGTAAAGATTGGTTAGGACACCAGAATCAGACACTAGGACACCAGCTCCCCTTCTTAAAATAGCACAATGGGCTCTTTTTCATCCAGCTGAGGGGGAAATCAGGACCTTAATTTCACATCTTATCTGAAAGATAGCATTTCCAATAGCAGCACTTCATCAGTACTGTACTAAAATGTCAGCCTAGGTTAACTCAAGTCTCTGGAATGGGGCTTGAACCCACAACTTTCCATCTCAGAGGCAAGAGGACACCAATGCCATCATTAGCTGACACATTGGTCGGAAATTTCCAGCACTGTTGGCGTTGCTCATCATGGTAGGCGGGGGACACGACAATCTGGCGAGAAGGCCAAAAATTGGTTTCACGCCAGCGTGAAAGCACAGAGGGATAATCCAATGGTGTCTGCCTTGGTGGAAAGCTAACACAGCTGGAGGACAGCCTGAATCCACTTTGCATCCTGCAAATGGGATGCAAAGTAAGGCCCGACTGGAATCCCTCCACACCAGATTTACCGTTACGCCAGTGGGAAAACACACCAACACAGGACATATCTGATATGCAGAAGTTGGGACTTAACATTAGCACCTTGCTCAGATCACAGGCAACCAAGGAGCAGAAGATGATGAAGGCCTACAACTACCAGACCTTGGAGGGACACATGCATCACATGCTGGGTGGATTCTTATGGACATGGCTCTGCTGCGAAGCAGTTCATGGAAGGCGGGGGGGTTTCTGTTGATGCTTTGGAACATCATGGTCTTGGCCATGGGCTGCTATGGATGATCGTCGGGGGGGTACATGGGGGAGAGGAAAGTCCAGCTGCGAGTGAGAGAGGAAGGTGTACCGGCAGGTGGGGAGGGCAGGGAGGTTGGGAAGGGGGATGACGGAGTGTGGGGGGAGGAGGGTGTAATGGGGGAGGATTTGGCAAGTGGGGGGCTAGGTGTAAGGGGGAAGGAGTTGTAAAGGAAAGAGTTTAGAGGGGGGAAGGAGTCTAAGGGAAAGAAGGTGTCTGTGAGGAGGAAGGTGTTTGGAGGAGAGAAGGGGTCCAGGAGGAGGAAGTAGCTCAGAGGGGGAAAATGGCCTGGGTGGAGGAAGGCGTCCGGGGGGGATGAAGGAATAAGAGTGGAGGAGGGAGTAAGTGGGGGGATGTCCAAGTGAACATACAAGGGAGGGGGTCTCTGGAGTCAATGACTGCCTACTGGGGAGAAAACTGAGGGTGGATGTGGTAGGAGGGAATGGTGAGTATGAGAGGGGGCAGAGTGGGCCAGAAGGGTGGGACCGTGAGGGTGCGACGGTAGCAGTAGAAGAGACGGCGAGGGTGATTGGTGGGGTCTCGGAGGCAGACACAGACCCTGTGGGTGGGAAAGGAGGAGGTTGCATGGTTCAATATGGATGGGGTGGGGTTCTCAGGAAGGTACGGAACTTGCACGTTCACCTGGACATCCTGGAAAGAAGAGGGTTCGGGTTGGTAGGGGGCAGTTGGGAGGTGGAAGGTGATGCCTGGGGGTCGACAGTGATGAGGGAAAGAACATGAATGACTGGAGCAGGGGAAAAGATGGGGGAGCTGATCAAAAACTTAAAGACTACTCTGGCTTGCCAAATCGAAAGTGAGTAGAGCCTCGTGTTGGGTGGGAACAGTTGCTGCATGGGAGTGTGATCAGTGGGTGAGTGGAGATGCAGGTCAGCTCAGATGGACAACTGAAAGCAAACCCCAGCAAGCAGCTTTAGAAATGCACTGGACAGCGAGAGGAGTATGATGGAGGAAGGCTCCACGTGCATGGAAGAATGCTTACACAAAGCTCAGAGAGGCACTATCACACACACTTCTCCCTCCTGAATCACTCGTGGTCCCGCTGCATGCAGCTGAACTGCTAGTGGGAGTTGAGGGTTGTGGTGGTGGTGGTGTGCAGTGGGAGCACTTGCAAAGCCAGTCAATGAGGCAAAAAGACAAACTACAGACTATTCAGTGAAAGTGAATAAATTCTCAGCTTATAAAGTGACAAAAATGTGTTCACCCATGTGACCACTTGTGATTAGAATTTCTTATATTTTCTGGGCCTACCATTCCTTCTAGGTGCTGCCCTGACATCAGCAGCAGGGGTGGAGACAGCCTGTGCAATGGTTGGCCCTGTTGCCTTTGATGATTTTGGCTTGTGTCGTCAGGAGAGCTGAGGGCTTGAGGTCCCAGGCTTGCTTTGGCTGTCCTCTTGTGAGCCAGCCACTGACAGAGGACGAGGCTGAGGGGGATCACAGACAAAGGATGCTGGGAGTGAGAAGACAGCATCTGAGATTCCCAGAGGTACCTAGCTGCCGCTCCTGCCCCCTTCAGTGCCCAAGGGCCCCAGCCTGACTTCTTGGGGGGAAGGAGCACTTGGAGGGTCATCGAGGTCCTCCATTTCCTTCTCACATTGCCACTGCAGGAATTCATCCATGACTATCGCAGAGTGTAGGCCTGCATAATCTCCGCACTCTGTTGGACCAGAGTCTCAATGGCATCTGCCATCCCTCCCATTGAGACCTCCATACATGCATATGTGGGCACCACTTCATCAGAGAGCAGGGGGACATATTCCTACTCGCATATCACTCTGTTGACGGCTTCCAACAGCTCTGTGTGATGTTCCCCCACCTTCTACCGACTCAGCATGATGAGCTGTAATGCTGAATCCAGAGGCTCATCATCTGACTCCGACCTCAGAGATACATCTTCGCCAGCAGTCCCCCAAGTGCCAGGGAGCTCGGCTGAACCTGCCTCTTCCTGCTGTGGGCACGTGTCCATGCGGTGACCACCAGATTGTGAACCCGAGCCTGCTCTAGATCTAGGTCCCACCGAGGTGTGTCTCTCTCTGCATTGGTGGAGGGTGTGAGTAAGCGCTGTCTCAGGTCTTCCAGGCTGCTTATTTCCAGTTCTTCAATGGAGGAGGTGTCCTCTTGGCTGGAGGTGAGGACCTGGATGGAACTGAGGGACTGGCTGGCTGAGGGCATCGATTGCTTGGCAGAGCTCCCTGTGAACCAAAGTAGAGATAATTAGTGCATGGCAGCAGAGTCAAAAGCAGGAGAGAGAGCACTCACAGATGTGTTGAAAGAGGGATGATGTGGTACAGGATCCTCATTTGGCTGCTCACCACGAACCTCACCATCCCCATGTCCTCTACAGTCAACGCACTGGCATTCTCCTCGTGTGAGCGAGGAGTCTAATGTGGGTCACACCACTCCCAGCCTGGGACTTCTCCCTCCTGTTGTGAACCAGCTTCACCTGCATGAAAACAGGTGGAGAGAATGTGAGCAGGACACATGGCAGTGCATAGAATGCTTGTGTGGTGAACGGAGCCATGGACAGGATGAGGACATGAGCTGCAGAGGATATGAGCCTGATGGAGATGTGAGGGTGTGTGTGAGACTTAGTGGTATTGTCCCTTGAGGTGTGAGAGCCCTGTGGATGTGTGATTGGTTTGTGAATGTGTGAGCTGAGAGTAACAAGAAGAGTGACTTACCCTGGTGGAACAGATGAGAGCATTCATCCTCTTCCTGCCCTGAGTGGCTGACTTCCTCTGTGCTCCGGTGACTCTGACTGCCTCTGCCACTACCTCCCAGGCCAGACTGATGACTCTGGTGGACCTCCTGCAGCCATAGCGGGAGTAGGCAGCATTGTGACAGCCTTCCACTGTGTCCAACAGGCGCCCCAGAGAGGCATCATTAAACTTAGGGACTGCCATCTTCTTTGCTTTCGAGGCCATCTGTTACCTGGAGCAGTCCTGATCTGTAAACATGAAATAGGCTGCGCTTTGGTGCACTTTAAATATGAAGCCCAGAGTGAGCAAGTGCTGAGGTCATGGCATGGTGAGCAAATCTGAGCCTGCCGGCCCACCCGCCAGCGATCTGGTGTTTCCAGTGAATGCATTATTAATGAGAATGGAATGATACAGCGCGAAAACTCGCCCTTGCAGCCGGCGGGCAAAACATCCTTTCTCCCGCCCGCTACTGCACTTAATGCAAATCTGGGATGATTCCGCCCATTATTTCCTGCCTCCAAAATATTGCAATCTGTCTCATTTGACCGTGCCCTTCCCAATCCTTAAAATAAAAGCAAAACACTCGGGATTCTGGAAATCTGAAATAAAAACAGAAAGTGATGGAAAAACTCAGCTCATCTGACAACATCTGCGCAGAGAGAAACAGCGTTAATGTTCAAGTTGAATATGACTCTTCTTCCGAACTCCCCAATCCTTGTCCCTCTTTTGTTTTTGCTGCTGCTGTAACAATTCTACAAGTTTCTGTCAAAAGAAAACAAAACGGAACACAGGTATTGAAAAATTCTCAATGGTTGTAACTGTTCTAAGTGTCTGTTAGAATACCTAACACTATCAGCATCGTGGCACTGTCCATATATGTAAATTTGAGTGTAAAGAGAAACAGTGGCAGCGGTGGAGGGAAAGGCACATTAGAAGGAAATACAGAGAAATAGATAACTTGGGAACTGGAGTTTTAATGGATGACAAACTGTTAGGAGTTTGCAACAGACGATGGATGGATGCCACCATCTCAATTTTTGAATTACACCCACCTATTTCTGGCACTCAAGAACATGCCTCTTTGCCATGTCACCAGCTATGACAGGCAGAGGCAAAAGGAGTGGGGAGGAAACCATCCCAACCTCCATTGTGAAGAGCAGTCTACCCTTACAGTGTGCTTGCTGTGGAATCATAAGACATTGGAAATCACTACCACTGGGCAAAGGGAGTTCAAATTGCTCCCAATGTTCCAGACAGATATATGAGTGGACCAGGGGTGACAGTGGCGCCAGCATTTTACGTTTCCCAAAATTGGATTGCTCCCTGTTTCTCTGATCTGTGCTTTCATTCGCCACATCACTGCTCCTTGAAAATCTCACTGCAGCTCTTGGTCTTGGTTCCTTTATTATTATTTAAATTACCTTATTACTCAGTTGTACCCTTCTCAACTCATTTTGTTTCTCTTTTTCCTCCAGTTCCGTGTCCACCATTTTCCCCCTTTGTCCTGGAAGTTTCTTGAAATGTTTCCACAGTGCTACAGATATATAAACTATGGTTCTGTGCCTGTTCCTGTAATTGCAACTTTTTTCTTGGAATTTCTTTGGACTCCACAATCACCACCATACACGATTAGGGAATGGGTGTAATGGGGACGAAATTCTATAGCCCCTGAATTCAGGCTCAGAGATCACCATGTATGGTTACATCATTCAAAGTGATACAGGCACCAGCAAACTTTGTGCTGCCTGCTAATGATGATGGTTGTGGAATGCAGTCCTGTGCTGAACATGCTGCTGAGTGGCTGTGCATTTTAGTAGGGCTCAAGTTCGCGGCAAGCAAGCACTACTTAAAGTTGGCTGCACCATTTAAAGCCAGACTGCATCTCTCAAAGGCAAGGTGTGTTCTAGTTGTAGCTGAGGTTGAAACTGCTTGAAGAAATGTGGAAGGTCTGGAGGAAGCAAGAGAACTTGTACAACAGGTCACTCAGTTTGAGTGAATGTTTTCAGATGCCACATTGCAGAACGTGGTACAGGAAGTGGGGATGAGGAGCAAGGTCCCTTTCTCTCAAGGAGCCAGGAGACCTGTCAGATAAATGCTAAGGCAGTGGGAGCAGGTAGCTGAAAGAGTCAATGAAAGCAGTCTAGCCTGATGTACTACTGCAATACGTTTATTGACCTCACATGAGATCAGTGAATGTGTACCTACCAACTACACCATTATCCTCATCACACACCCATCAATCACCTACCAGCAAACTCCATCAACCAGGATTTATATTTCACATTTATAGTCTCACCTTACCTTCACATAGTGCTATTGCAAGCTCACAATCCACACCTCACATCATGCACACACTGCCAACTATTTAACTGTGGCAGGCACATGAGCTAAACACATTACACCACATGTACAGACACACTTCCATTTCCCTTGCAGAAGAAGGTGGTTCACAATCAGAGGAAGCAGCAGCTAACCAGCTGGAGACTACAGGCACCACTGCATGTTCTCACCACAACTGAGGCAGTGGCCAGCAGCGGAGCTGGAACCATGAGGATGGTACAATGTTCCTGCCACATGAAATTTTGCCCATCCCCTTATACAATCTGCAGATGGTGTAACCATGTGTCACTTGCACCCCTCTTTTCTCCACCCCTGACCCTGCCCTTGTATGTTTATGATTCCAGGTGTTAAAGCACTGCCAGATGTCCAGTGAGCAGGGTGAGACGATGAAACCAAAGAGGGAGAAGGGACTCAGGAGGAAGAGAGCTATCACTCGATCTGACACAGGCAGCCACCTGCTAAGACACTGGTATCGTGTCTTATTTAGAGGGGTGCATCAAGGCGGGATTGTTCGTAGTGCAAGTGGATTATGATCCTAGCCCCTTTTTGGGACTATTCCAGGACAGGGCATACTCATCAGATGATCACTGTCACTTAAGGTTGAGAAAGATAGGCCAGGGTCTGAAGAACTCATTGTCCCCAAAGGAAAGGAACCACCAGAGAATATTACCACCCTCAAGCTAGCCTTTTTAACAAGTTTTAGCCAGATTATAAAAACCCAAATATTATAAGAATCCAGGCATCTCCACTAAGGGGTGCATGGGGTGGGATCTTGAGTTTGGGTATAGAAGACTATATGAGACAATATACTTTCTAAATTATATAAAAGTTTATTACAGAACTGAAAATGCAATTCAGTTTTAATTGTAATTCAACTGCAACATTGACCGTTTTAGAAAAACTGAGCACAATCTTGTTTCTAATAGGTCTTAAGTCTAAATGTTACAGATAGATATTTAAGATATCCATCAATATTTAAAGTAGTATCTACCTTAAATCCCCAAGTAGAAAGCTACCAATTCTAGCAAGGACACTTGTATCCCAATTAAGGGGAAAACTATAATCAATACACTATGGCAGCACAACTTTACCTGAAAGATGTTGGGCTGAATCCAATGAATCTAAAAATTCAACTGTGCACTTCCAATATTAATACCCTAAAAGAGCTAAAATGGCAGGAAGCCTGCTGAGCACTCACACTGATCAACATCATTCATTCTTGACAATATTCTTCAAACAAGTAGGATACTAAGGGGGAGGCAATGGTGTAGTGGTATTGATGCTTCACTAGTAATCCAGAGACCCAGGTTAATGCTGTGGGGACCCAGAAATTTGAGTTGATAAATAAAACCTGGTAGTAAAAGCCTAATGATGCCCATGAAGCCATTGTCAATTGTTGTGAAAACACATTTGGTTCACTAATGCCCTTTAGAGAAGGAAAATCTGGCATCCTTACCTAGCCTGGCCTACATGTGAATCCAGGCCCACAGCAATAGGTTGACTCTTAAATGCCCTCTGAAATGGCCTAGCAAGCCACTCAGTTGTATCAAACCGCTACAAAGTCAAAAAAAGGGAATGAAACCATACGGACCACCCGGCATCAACATAGGCACCGGAAACAACAATGGCAAGATTAGCCCTGTCAACCCTGCAAAGTCCTCCTTAGTAATATCTGGGGACTAATGCCAAAACTGGGAGAGCTGTCTCACAGACTAGTCAAGTAACAGCTAGACATAGTCATCCTCACGGAATCATATCTTACAGATAATGTCCCAGACACCACTGTCATCACCCTTGGATATGTCCTGTCCCACCGAACAGACCCAACAGAGGTGGTGGCACAGTGGTATATGGTTAGGAGGCAGTTGCCCTGGGAGTCTTCAACAACAACTCTGGACCCCCTGAAGTCTCATGGCATCAAGTCAAACATGGGCAAGAAAACCTCCTGATGATTACCACGTCCCACCCTCCCTCAGCTGATGAATCAGTATTCCTCCATGTTGAACACCACTTGGAGGAAGTAACGAGGGTGGCAAGGGTGGAGAATGTACTCTTGGTCGGGGACTTCAATGTCAATCACCAAGAGTGACTCAGTAGCACCACTACTGACTGAGCTGGCCAAGTCCTAAACAACATAGCTGCTAGACTGGCTCTGCTGCAGGTGGTGAAGGAACCAACAAGAGGGATAAACATACTTGACCTCATCTTCACCAACCTGCCTGCTGTAGATTCATCTGTCTAGGATAGCATCAGTAGGAGTGACCAGTGCACAGGTCATTATGGAGATGAAGTCCTGCCTTCACATTGAGGATCGTGTTCTGCGACACTAACACTGTGCTAAATGGGATAGGTTTCAAACAGATTTAGCATCTTAAGACTGGGCATCCATGAGGTGCTGTGGGCCATCAGCAGCAGTGGAATTGTACTTGAACACAAACTGTAACCTCTTGGCCCAGCATATCTTCCACTCTACTATTACCATCAAGCCAGGAGATCAACCCTGGTTCAATGGCAAGTGCAGGAGGGCATGCCAGGAGCAGCAGCAGGCATACCTAAAATGAGGTGTCAACCTGGTGAAGTTACAAGACAGAACTACTTGCGTGCCAAACAGCATAAGCAGCAAGTCATAGACAGAGCTATGCGATCCCACAACCAACAGATCAGATCTAAGCTCTGCAGCCCTGCCACATCCAGTCGTGAATGGTAGTGGACAATTATACAACTCACTGGAGGAGGCAGCTCCACAAATATCCCCATCCTCAATGATGGAGGGGCCCAGCACATTAGTGCAAAATTGCTACAATCTTCAGCCAGAAGTGCCAAGTGGATAATCCATCTCGGCCTCCTCTGGAGGTCCCCAGCATCATAGATGTCAATCTTCAGCCAATGCAATTCACTCCACGTGATATCAAGAAACAGGTGAAGGCACTGGATACTGCAAAGGCTATGGGCCCTGACAATATTCCGGCAATAGTACTGATGACTTGCACTCCAGAATTTGCTGCACTCCTGGCCAAGCTCTTCCAGTACAGCTACAACACTGGCATTTAACCGGCTATGTGGAAAATTGCCCAGGTATGTCCTATACACAAAAACCAGGACAAATCCAACCCGACCAATTATTGCCCCTTCAGTCTACTCTTGATCATAAGTATTGGAAGGGATCATCAACAGTGCTATCAACCAGCACTTGCTTAGCAATAACCTGTTCACTGATGCCCATTTTGGGTTCTGCGAGGGCCACTCAGCTCCTGACCTCATTACAGCCTTGATTCAAACATGGACAAAAGAGCTGAACTCTAGAGGTGAGGTGAAAGTGACAGCCTTTGACAGCAAAGCCACATTTGACCGAGTGTGGCATCAAAATTGGAGTCAATGGGAATTGGAGGTGGGGGGGGGGTGGTGGGGGAATGCTCAACTGGTTGGAGTCATAACTAACAAAATGGAAGATGGTTGTAGTTGTTGCAGGTCAGTCACCTCAGCTCCAGGACATCACTGCAGGAGTTCCTCAGGGTAATGTCCTCAGCCCAACCATCCTCAGCTGCTTCATCAATGACCTTCTTTCCATTTTAAAGTCAGAAATGGGGATGTTCGCTGATGATTGCACAATGTTCAGAACCATTCGTGACTCCTCAGATGCAGAAGCAGTTCATGTACAAATGCAACAAGATCTAGACAATATCCAGGCTTGGACTGATAAGTGGCAAGTAACATTCATGCCACACAAGGGTCAGGCAATGACCATCTCCAACAAGAGATCACCCCGTGATGTTCAATGGCATTACCATCACTGAATCCCCCATTATCAACATCCTGGGGGTTACCATTGATCAGAAATGAATTGGACTAGCCATATAAATACTGAGGCAACAAGAGCAGGTCAGAGGTTAGGAATCCTGCAACAAATAACTCACATCCTGACTCCCCAAAGTCTCTCCACCATCTACAAGGCACAAGTCAGGAGTGTGATGGAATAATCTCCACTTGCCTGGATGAGTGCAGCTCCCACAACACTCAAGAAGCTGCACACCATCCAGGACAAAGCAGCCCACTTGATTGACACCACATCCACAAACATTCATTCCCTCCACCACTGATGCACAGTAGCAGCAGTGTGTACCATCTACAAGATGCACTGCAGGAACTCACCAAGGCTCCTTCGACAGCACCTTCTAAACCCACAACCACTACTACTTAGGAGGACAAAGGCAGCTGGTAGATGGAAAGACCACCACCTGGGAGTTCCCCTCTAAGTCACTCACCATTCTGACTTGGAAATATATCACTGTTCCTTCATTGTTGCTGTGTCAAAATCCAGGAACTCCCTTCCTAACAGCACTGTGGGTGTACCTACACCACATGGTCTGCAATGGTTCAAGAAGGTAGCTCACCACCACCTTCTCAAGGGCAACTAGAGATGGACAAGAAATGCTGGTCCCAGCCAGTGAAGGCCACATCCCATGAATGAATTTAAAAAGGTATAAATAATATCTCACTGCAACATTCAGTTTTCAAAATCAGTTAATAAGTTATTTAGGGATATCCTTAAGGTTACCCATTATTAGATTGTAATTTCTTACATTTTATCAATGCCTTGCTGAGGTGATTTAAAGGCCAGGTTCTTGTTTTTCAAAACTGTCTTGTGTTAAAAGATTTCACTGGACATTGTTGTAGAATTATACGCAGGCATGTTTATAAGCTTTTTAAACCTTTTCCTTGGTCCAGCAGATGAACTCTGCTTTTAATTTGAACTCTGCTTTTCATTTGAATTCTGCTTTTCATTTTAATCCCTACTTCATTAGAGAATCACTCTTTTTAATCTTATAACTCCTTATACATAGCTGGATTCTCTCATAACTTTGCGTTTATAGCTGCATTCCTCACAGTGGCTGAAAAGGGCTGCAGCCAACTCAGGGTGAAAGGGCTACATGGATGTCAGCTCCACAGAGGCTGAGGTCACATGCATGTTCTGCTGTAGGGGATACAGTGGAAAACTTAGATGGGATGGTCATGCACACAAAAATGCTTAATACATTGACAGGCCTGCTAGAGAGCCTGCGGTCAATGTCAAGGTTCATGAAGTCTGGCTCCAACTTGATACAGAGTTTTGTACAGAATTTGGAGCTTATCCTTTCCAGTGCGGAAGTGGTGGCCAAAATGCCAGGGGAATACTTGCGGAACAAATCATGCTGCAGCGTCTGTTGGCCCATGTCTCAGCTTCCATTGCAGCACAAGCACCTGCATGCTTCAGTGGAAGCTCAGACTGAGACCATGTAATCTCAGCTTGGCATCATGCAGGCTCAGACTACTGCCATTGTGGCTGTGAATACCAAAGCTCAAAGGGGCTTGCAGGCTCTCACAGCTGCTCAGCTCTTTATGCTCCAGCAGATTAATCAGAAAGATGAGGCACCCGCAACACCCCACCACCACCGCCCCAACCCCCATAGCACCATGGAGCACTACTCTTCTGTCCTCTTTCAGAATGACAGTATTTGACTTTCCATTACTGCCACTCCGCCAGTGCCCTCACTGTTGCCTGTCAGCCAGCCAGTCAAGATTGCTGCTTCATGTGCTGAGGCAGTTCAGTCTGAAGTGCTGGGCCTTCTAGAACCTGAGCTGCTTGAGGGTGTCCTGCATGACTGTCTACAGTCTCTCCGACTGAAAATAGGCAGCCTTACTCCAAACAGGCTGCAGCCACTGAGGTAGCACAGCAAAGGAGCACTAGGATAGGCAAAGGCACCTATAAGACAAGCACTAAAGAAATGCATAATGTCGATTCATTGACTTTTTTATAGAGTGCTGAGTGTTTTGTTGGATATAGTTGATACAGAATGGTTTTGATCTGGGGGTTTTATTTCAGCATTGTGGCCAAGCAGACCACTGTGATGGCCTGATAAAGTGTGGAAGTGTTGAAAAAGAGAGATCTGGGGTTTCATTCATTGAACGCATTGATGAATGATGTCCTCAGAGACAGCTGTCCAGAATGTGGATGTATCAGTTGCTTCCTCTCTTACTCCTCCTCTTCCTCCTCTTTCTCTAGTTTCTCTTCTCCACTTGCTCTTCTCCTGAGTTCTTGTTGAATCCTTGCTGGAAAGGGTTGTGTCCTCATGATGGCCAGATTGTGGAGGATGCACCAGACCCCAAACATCAGGACACGCATTCCAGCGAGTACTGCAGGGCTTCTGCAGAGCGGTTGGGGCAGGGGAATCATTGCTTCCGCTCCCCTATGATCTATTCAATGAGATGTTTCATGGCAGAATGGGTTTCATTATATGAGCTCTGGCCACATGTATTTGGATAGTAGAGGGGAGTCATCAGCCAGATGCAGAGCAAGCTCTTGTTGCCATGAAGCCAACTTCTAGTTCAACATTCTGGCTGAAAGGTTGCTGGAATAGCAGACTGGCACAGGATGAATGGATCATGACGGTTACTAGGCTAGTGGACATTCACCAGCACGATATGCTGGATGTTGTCGCACACAAACTGCATCTCAACACTGACATGAGCACCCATGAAGCAACATCTGTGTAATCGATGACATCCTGCACCATAGAAAACTTCTTATCCTGGCAAAGTATCTATGCATTTCTGCTGCTTCTCCCTGGTTAGTGAGAAGGCAATGAAGTCCCCTGTCCTGGCATACAGAGCCTGAGTCACCTCCAGGTTGCAGAGATAGATGGAACAATAAGATGTTTGCTATGGTACCTGTTCCCGCCTGAAAGGATCCATTCGCAAGTGGATGTAGGGTCATGGTCACCTTCATGACCACTGGCAATGCCATCCTCGCCCTGCTCTCAGGCTGCAAGTCTGGTTCCAAGAAGTGGCACAATTTTGTGAAAACCTAACTGGTGAATCACAGCTGCTGGACACACTACACCTGGCTTAGGTGCAGGTTGGAGAAGTGCTCCCCAGGTGGATAAGGCCTCCTGCTGAGAACCCTATTCCTTTTCTCCTCCTCGTTCTGTGAGCATGTTTCTGTTACCTGTGCTTCATCTCCCTCTGATACTGCAGGCCAAGGAGGGCTGCTACCATAGCTCACAGAACTGGGAGCAAATGGCATGCTCAGAGCCCTTAGAGTAGCAGCCAATACCTTCCCCACAAGTAGCAGCACCTTCTGCCGACTTTACCAACTGGTATGAACCTCTCCAAATCCCTAGCACTTCCAACAACTCAACAAGACCCAGTAGAAAGTAAGTAACTGATCTTCATGATGGTCTATTTTTAATTTGCGCTGGCGAGGGCTCATCAATGTAGCTCATCAATTCAATTGTGTTTAAGAATGAATGTTAACCAGAGAAGTAATTAGATTAAAAATAGCAGCTCTGATCTCAAATCATTGTTACATATGGTCTGATGTCAGTCTGCTTACTCTGGATGCTTCTAGTACACGCAGATACTGTCTGCGCCAAGGAGAGCTGTACTATAAGTGGGTGGAAGCAGCATGGACACCACCTGCTACTAAACTGGCATTTAGGAATTGAATTTTGTGAACAATCTTTCTTCATAGAGATATTTTGCAGAAAAGAGATCCATTGATTTGCAACAGAACAGCAAGATTAAGGTTGATGTGCCAAGACATTGAAATATGTTCACATAAACTCAGTTTGCAATTTTGATTGAAAACAGGTACAGGAGAAAAACAAATTGATAGCTTTAGCTGAAATATGCTGGCTTTTTAATTCAAGGTTGCTGTACATACGTGTGTGTGAATATAAATGCATTCAGTGAGTCAGACACTGAAATTCTTGAAGTATGGCCTCTTCTGTCATCATTAATGCTCTTATTGCCAAGATGCTTCAGTTGTTCAGTTTTGTAGTAGCATATTAATAATTTGGCATCTGCTTCCCTGAAAGCGTTTGAGTGTTCAAAAGGGACAAACAAAAGTTTACAAATGGGAGGAATTATGTTCAAACTTTATCACACCTTGAGTCAGCAGAGTCAACTTACTGAAAATTTTCCAAAAATCTGGCTTGAGTACATTAATTATTTTACAGACAAGCATTTTTTAAGGACAACTGCACATCTTAATTTGTTTTAGTGGCAGAACTAATTACACGGACTTTGCCAGTCATCAGCATTGTCCCTGCTAGTGACCAAATAATGTGGTTTCAACCCCTACTGCAAAAATTGCCGTTCCTTGGTGACACTTGCATTAATCAGATTGTCAGTAATAACAACAATAAAAACACTTGGCCCTCACAAGAAAGAAAGATCATTCATGACGGAAAATAATAGGCAGAATTTTCCCAGTTAGGTGAAAGTGGGTTCCAGAGAAAGTTCTGTAAGTTGAAATCGGATCTGGGTCCTGATTTGGTCCCACTCTCTTCTGGCTTTCCCCAGGATGGGTGGCGAATCTCTTGGGCAATCAACAGGTCTGATGGGAAAGCAATTGAGATAATTTCAAAGGCAATTAAGAGCCTTTAAAGCATGGAATCCCATTTTCCCAACAGTGCACAGATTCCATATTGTGTTCTATTCTAGCCGCTTGGCGAAGGATGATACTGGGCTAATCTTTACTCAGCCTTCTATTTATTTACAAAGTGAAATATTATAAACATATACTTCCTATGTCTCTTTATATGTGCTCATGTAGGAAAAGCCATGTTTAATAATAAGTTTGTAGTTCAGTTATGTGTCATACCACGTAATTGAAGTATATCAATTAACCTAATAGTATATCTGCTTAAATGTAGTCAATGTAAGACATTAGTATCATATGTGAGCCTTTGTCAGTAGTCACATCTTTACTTGACAGGTGAAATACACCACATGGCCCTAGTCTGATGCAAGGTACATTTTTATGGTTTAATTACAGAGCAGTGATGGGTGAGCTGTTGGAACCATTATATGGTTGGAACCATTATACTCCCTAGCCATTAACAGTTATACTTGAGTTAGAAGGCCCAATTGTGTGAAGCCAATAGTTGTGAGTTTTCAAACCTTCAGCCTTACATCTTAAATTGTTTTAGCCTTTTAATTTAAAGTGCCTTAAAAAAGTCACTACCTTTTAAAGTATGCAACAGATTGATGCATTACTTTGCTTCTGCACTTGGATTATGTAACCTTGAAAATCAAGTTCTGTAATCAGTTTTGTAGTTATGTAGCTCTTGTGACTTATATTGCTAATGAAGATGTATCTTGCTACATCAGTTTTAACACGCTATTTGTCTCTATGCACTGATTTTTGTACATACCTTGCATAGGCTTTATACTGGAGTAATTTTGTAATTGAGGCTCCATGCCTCCTGTGTTCTTTTGTTATTTCTAAGTAACTTGCTCCAGACATCAGCAGTCATGAGGAAGTCACATAAAAGTGTTTGAATTCTATTGAACTCTTAAGATTTATCAATTAGGCATTTTTGATATGGAGGTATTAATCATTAAGAAGTGACACCACACATCCTCTTATCTCAAATAAGAAGACACACAAATTACCTTGTGGTGCCTCATTATCCTAGTGGATAGCTATAAACTTAATAAAACAACAGGGAAAAGCTATAACGTGAAAGACAATCCCATAAGTGACTGACATCAGGGAACCAGGCAGCATTTAACAAGTGACATCAATAAGGTGACCATAACCATTAAGAGGACAATCATGACACTAATCATGCACCACTTAATCAATCAGGGACTGAACATGCATTGCCTGGACCAATCAGAGCTACTGACCATACACAGAGGTAGTGGTTAGCAAGGGCTAATATGCAGCAACTTTTAGCAGCCAGATGGGAAACATGAAGAAAGAAGATAAGCTTTCAAGAGAACAAAAGGCTGCACCACAGTCAACCGGAAGTTGAGAGCTGAAGTTCGAAAGTGAACTGACTATTTCCATTATCTTTACTAAGTATTTCATTTTGTACTTATTACAATTAACTTAATAAATTCTGTGAAACTTGTGACAACATACTTGTGCCCAGAGTGATCTGCAGATAATCAGAACGGAAGGTTCCTTTTGAATCAGCTCTCCCAACTCGGTCTAGCAATTGTAATTGACTTAAGTCTTACAATTACAGTTAGGGTGAACCCCAGATCTCTTACACTGAAGTCAAACCTTAGTTAATGCCTTCCATCTTCATATAATTAAACACAATTGATGTACAATTAACATAATTCATTCTTTCCTTTAAATAAAACTTAAGAGTTAAGATACACAATCAAAATTACAAAACAAGTCAAGCAAACTTCCATATTATGCGCAAAGCATTACATTGGAGACACCTATTCACTCTGATGCCTAACAATTTCTTCATATAAGCATTTCTTTTGTGAAATAATCAGTTGAAGACTTGCATCAACCCATTTAATTTTAGAAATTTCCTTTCTCTCCAGCATTTGTTTCAAGCTAGCAAGACTAATCCATAATCTTTCCTTACTCACACTTTTTGTAGAGTATGCATTATCCTATAAGGAATAATTCATAACATTCAATATGTATACTTCCTTCAGAATGCCACTTTTACGGAATCTCATTAAAATACTTGACAAATAGGATCCCATATCCATTACCTCCACAGGAGCCACTTATTTAATTTCAGCCTGGAGAAAACTGCCAGCCAATCAGAGACTGGCAGCTCTATTGCTCAGCAGTGCCACCAGGGTGGCAGTGGCTTCTGCCAATACTGCTCCCACCCAAAGCCCCGGATCATGGACCGACTCAGGCCAGATGTAAGTGATGGCAGGGGGGGGTTTCATGGGGTGGGGGTTGTGGGGGAAGTGTTTGTAAGGGAGGTCGATAGCAAGGGCAGGGGGATGGCTCTGAGTCACCCCCATCCTGCCCACTTCCTGAGGCCGGGTCCCTTGATCAGGCACTGAGTGCTTTTGATCAATAATTTCTGATATATGTTTTCACTGGACCATTGCTCTTCATTGGCAATTGGAAAATTACCTTTCTCCTGTCTATTTATCTCAATGTATAGAGCGATAAAGGAAAAAATATTTTACAATGGGAGGTGAAGCACTTCATGGACAAAACCAGTGAGCTTCTCTGCATACAGCATCCTCAATTATTGGTGTACACTATAAATTTTGCACTGTATTTGTTTTCAATATTTGGTTCAATATCTCATTCTGCTTTCAAACCATGAGATAGCTTCCAGAGCAACAGTTTCAACTGTATTCACCAAAATAAAGGAGTAACACAACAACTCCAGTGCAACCAAGTAAATGATCATCAGGGCACATAGTTCCCTACGTTGACATGAATCTGACTTTCCAAGTCTGTTAATGATACATCAGTGGCAAATGCGAAGTGTGTATCCAAAATTTACAGGCTGTACTTACACAGCCTGTAGGTTTTGAAAATCTACCCTTTTCAACATGTTCATCATGGCTAGCAGCTGTAGCCAAATAACACTGCCTGACCCAAGTTGACAACATCCCAGGAGCAGCATAGCAATCATTATTGCTACATTGCCAAATGAAATGTTAAGTCTTCACCAGTTATTTCCTACATGTGTTGCTATGCATCAGGGGCATTGTAGATGTATTTGTGAGCATTCCTTGCTTTGACTTTTATTTTAGCAATGTAATTCCTTTAAAATAAAGAGCCACTTGCATTTATTTGGTGCCTTTCATGATCTCAGGATGTCCCAAAGCGCTTCCCAGCCAATGAAGTACTTTTTGAAGTGTTGCTGCTGTTGTAATGTACTCAATATGTGTAACATGTTTACAGGTTTTCTGGAAATTTGAAACAGAAAAAAATCTTCACCTTTGCATGCACAGCATTGGCTATGCTTAACCAGGACATTTCTTAACCAGGTTAAATTGTCAGTTATGAGTGATTTTCAGCAGGCGGTGTTAAAGAAAGTTCAGGCTTTCTTGCACAGAAAGGGAGAGAAATTGCTAGGAGAGTCATCCCTAGATTGAGGATAAAGAGTATCCTTTGAAAAGTGATCTCTGAGCAGCTAGATGGTTTATCATCTTGGCTGGGAATGGGCTGATGTGTGACCCAAGAACACTCAGGGGAAGGAAACAGGAAAGGAGGGTTTTATTTTCACTGAAGTATACATTAAATATTCAGCAGATAGACGGAGGGTGTTGGAAAATGGTTTGACCTGCCGCTTGTTATTTAAATTCATTTGCAGTGTCACTTAATAGATTTTCAGGAAACTAAAGATAAAAAGAAATGATAAGACTACAAAATGATTTTCTTTGAAGCTTTGGAGATGTTCTCAGTATAAACCTGTCCCATCACCATGGAATGGCTCGGAAATCAAGATTTCTCACTTTAGCATCTGCTTCAAGTTATTCATTAATAAATATAGTAAGATTGTTATTGAATTGGAATAACATTGGTCAAATCAAATCGCACATGTTAAGGAAAAAGGAGGGAAATTTATATGAAGTCAATTAACTTAAATTCTAAGGTGAAGCTTGAAACATACGTACAACGTTCTGCGTCGTTCTTGCATTAATTTGCACTGAATTGGCCTTTTCTTTAGTGTTTAAATATGAAGATTGTGAGACGCTCAAGTCTATTGAAGTTTTAACTACGGTAACAATTCTGTATTGTCGAAAAGACACGCGGTAAAACTTAAGATCAACATGTGGGAACAGCACAGACACTTTTGATAACTGAGTGCCAACACATTTATCGATATATTTACAAATAATGATTTTATTGTTAAGTTACTAATGTAGAGAAATTATGAATTTTGAATTGAGAAATTGGACTTTTAAAGGCAGTGATGTAAAGTTATATTTTGAAAACAGCTTTGATTTATAGTTATATGATTGATAAGAAAGACCTGAACCTATCATATCAAATTAATGGCCTTTATCCTGGGATCATAGTGGTGATTTTACAAGCTGACAGGATATCTCAGAGATTCAGGTACCCTGACAATGCTTTTCCTGACCATTAATGGGTGGAGTGCACCCAAATTCCATGTCTAGAACTTCTAATCTGGGTCAGAATCCCTATTTTTGACCCAGATCAGGCAAAAAGTTATCTACTGAGATGAGATCCAACTTACCTCATTGAGAGTACAGGCCTTGGGAGTTTCACACATGCGTGGGCCAGGGGCGGGTGGCGCCTGAGCAATCCGACATTTTGTAGTTTTTCAGGCCGGGGACAGGCCCAGTGCACATGTGCAAAAAAAGGTGCAAAATCCTAGATCATGTGACTGGGATTGGAGCACAATCGTCAAAGGAGGTCCCAGGCAGGAGACAAGGCGAGGTTCCAAAAGAGGAATCCCAGACAGGGGACAGAGACAGGGGGCAGTGAGAGGTGTCAGTTAAGTTAAGAAAAAAGAACAGAGAAAGTTGCTCCAAGCAGACAAAGGGCTGCAGTTGGGGATCGAGATGCCCTGAAAATCTAAGAAGCAGAAGGTTAGTGACTCTGTGTTGTGACCGTTGGGGTGAAGTTAACCCCTTGAGCTGTAGTATTCTGCTCAGCATAACAGAAGTTCTGAAATTATGCTTCTGAATTGGTGCTGGAAAGCAGGCTCAGGAATCCAGAAGAACTGAGTCTCAGGAGACGTGACTGAAACCTTGGGAGGTGAGCCATCGTTAATGCCATCCGAGCTGGAACAACCTTTGGAGAGAATTTCAAGGCAAGATCTTCAAAGATGAAGACTGCAATCTCTTGTGAGAAAGACAGAGTTATAACAAGATTGGTTGACTCACAGTGTTTATTGACATTTGGGTGGGTTTTTGAGAAATCTGTGGAATCCATCTCAGTCGCATCTGTCATTTATTGTGCAGTGTGTTGCATTTGATCACAGTTTGTCTGTTAATTAGCCCTGAATGTTAGCGTATAAGATAGATATTCTAAATTGTTTTACCTTTTTGACCTTGTATAGCAAAGTTTATTTTTGTTTGTTCAAAACCCATGGAATCTTGTTGCTTTATTCTCTTGGCAAGTGTCTTGAATCTCAAACTTTCTCCACATCAAAGAAAGAGTTACTGGTCCATAACAAGTGTCATATAGAGTTATTAATGTATACAATATAATTGGAAATTGTTTTAAATTGGACTTGTCGTAAATTGGGTCTGTGTCTGTGGGTGTGAATGTGTGTGTTTTAATTGGATTAAAGCAAGCTAGTCTGGGTGCTTTGATGTATAGTAGTTTTGAGGTGTAAACAGTAAGGTAAAGGGGACATTTACATTTTGTTGAACAAACCACTCAAAGACTGGGGGTGAAATCTTGCACCTAGCCAGCAGACACCAAACAATATGTTTATATTACTAATAAAATTGGTACTATGGAAGGGTTTTTATTGTTAGAAGAGGTGGAGTTCAAAGGGCCTGGTGTTACAAGGATAATTTGCATTCAAAGGGAAGGCAAGGTGCATATAGGAGAGCTTTGTGTGTGAGTCAGAGGCATGCCGCATGTAAGCCTACAACTGTCTGCAAAGGAAACAAATTGAAAGGAACCTCATTTTTGAATTTGTAGGATAAAATGTGCTTTGCCTGGTGTCTGTTAGGTTAGTCTCTAGGTTATTGCTGCCTTCAGGAAGATATTTTACCTGGGAGTGATTAATTTGGAGATTTGTTTAATAGTTATTATGGTAGTAAGTTGTAGACATGTATGTGTTTAATTTCTTATTAAAATTAATAAATGTTTAAATTATTTTTTATAAATTACCACTGGAAGCTTGGTTATTTCACTTCTGAATTCAGAGCTGCATCTCAAATATACCAGTTGAAAATATAGGTTATGACAGTTGTTTAAAGTTTCCCTCTGGGATTTTAAATAACTCAGTCTTTACCAACTGCCGTGTCATAACGTTAGCTCATACCAAGAACTTGGGGGTCTGATCTAGGATCATAACACTATTTACCTTCCTACAGTTTTTGGGATTGTCTTTCAATGGAAAATCCTTCCAATCTGACACAGGGATCAGAGGAGAGACTCATTGTAGAAGCCATTTATTAACATCGTACGGCACTAGCTGATGAATTCCGGAACGTAGAGAGCTTAAATGTCCAAAATCCGCTTTGAGGAAGTACAGAGAGAAGGTAAGTGTACGAGGTAAGTTGGTTAGAGGATAGGCTGGCATGTAAGTGCGTGAAAGTTTAGGATGGCAGGTGGATGTGTGAGGGGGTAGGGTGGCAGTTAGATGGTTGAAGGTGTAGAGCAGCAGAAAAATGGCTGTGGCATTAAGGTGACAAGTATCTGGATGAGGGGACAGGGTTGCAGGTATGTAGGTGAGAGGGTATGGGGGCAGGTGGCTATGGGAGTAGAGTGACAGGTGGGTATGGGGCTAGGGCAGCAGGTGGGTGGGTGAGTGGCTTAGGTTGCAGGTGGGTTGGTGAGTGGGTAGAGTGGCAGATGGATCAGTGAGGGGATAAGATAGGTCAAGGTCAGAGAATAGTGGAAGGGATCAGGGAGTATTTGGGTTGGGGGACAGTCAAGGGTTTAGGAGTAGCCAGAGGATCAGGAGTGTTGTCAGGTGGTCAGGGGAATTGTTGGGCTGAGACGGTGGGGGTTGCGGGGGGAGGGTGCGGGGGCAGTCGGGCGTTCCAGTGAGGCGTTGTGGGGGGTAGTCAGTCTCATCGGAGTTAGAATTGGTTTTAATTCTTCTAACTTTTCCTGGGTAACAATTCTGTAAGTGTGAGGGAACCATCTGAAGTCTCCAAATCTAATTCAGAGTTTTGGAGAGTTCAAGACACAGTGTAATTGCCCATCGGAATTCCAAACTTCCCAGGCAATTCCTTGCTAGTGCATCTTGGGCCCCTCTAATTTGCTCCAGCATTCTGTTAGAGCAAGGATGATCATCCACCTGCTTTTTCTTATATCCTTTGACATTCTTATTTAATAAAATCTGTTAATCTCAGTCCTGAAAATTTCCGTTCACACAACATTCAGAGCCTTTTAGGGGAAGTGTTTCAAATATTGTGCGTGGAAAAGTACTCCCTGATATCACTTCTGAATCGCCTGGCTCCAAATCTAATTTAATGGTCACTAGATCTTGAATAACTCCATCACTATGGATGGAATTTTACGGCCCCGTTGCCAGTTGGGGTGGGGGGGTTGGGGGGGGGGGGGGGTTGTGGGTGGTGGTCGGCTCCATAAAATGTGACAAGCCATTGGAAGTTCATTTGGCTTCAGCGGGACCATCAAATCCCACTGGCATAAAATTCCTATGCATCAAATCCTTTTAAAATTTTAAACAATTCAATTATATCATCCCTCAAACTCTTTTACGGAAACAAATGCAAGTCAATTTTCCGCAACCTGTCCTCATGATATAATCCACTAAGCCTCAATATAATTCTTGTGATAAATATTGTAAACAGGTAGACTGTTCAGCACAATATCTTTAAAGTTATGCACATACAATACACCAAAACCTTATTTAAAAGATTCTCCCAAAACTTCTTTGTAACTTCCTCCAGCTATAAAAACCTCAGATATCTGTGCTCCTGCAAACTAGCCTCTGAGTATCCTTGATTTTAATCACTCCATCATTGGCTGCAATGGCTTCAGCTGTGAGGTCCTGAACTTTGGAATTTTCTCCCTAAATCTCTCTACCTCTCTTTCTTCCTTTAAGATGCTCCTTAAAACCTACCTCTTTGACCAAGCTTTGGTCATCTGACCTAATATGTGTCTCAGTGTCAAGTTTTTGTTTGGTGACCGTCCTGTGAAGCTCTTTGGAATGTTTCACAATGTCAAATGTGCTATATAAATGCAAGTTGTTGTTGTTCTTGTTGTAAAAGGAGCAGGGAGTCAACAGTGATGCAGTCATTATTTGGCAGAGAAAGAGAAGTTGATCATATGAGTAGGAACCTTCATCCAAATTAATTTATTATCGTCCAGATTCAGGTTTATCCGCTGTGCTTTTCAAGTTTTCTTCAAATTTGCAACAGTTGGACATTTTTTCATTGCAGCTTTTGAATTAAAAAATATTATTCCACATTAATTTTAATATAAAAGTTACAGGAGAAGAAAAACAATTTATTCACTGTCCCCCTTTCTTCCTCCTTCCAAGTGCCATCTGCACCTGAATGTTGGCAGACATAATGTCAAATATCCTCTGATCATAAGGCTCCAGAGTGAGCAAGTGGCTTAGCTTTTAAACCACTGCTCAATATTTTTCAGCCATGTGCATTTCTGCCTTCCTATTTATTATAAAAATAAAATGCAAATGCAAATGCAATCAGAAACCATAAAGGAGAGGGTAAAGTTTGATGTTCTGTGTCCGCACCCTTTACAGATGCTGGTTTATCTAATGGGTCTTTCTGGCATTGTCTTTTTAATTTCAGTTGTCCTCTTTATGATTTGTATCTTTCTGTTGCCCTGTGTTTATTTAAATCAGCAATTCACACATTAATCCTAATTGTGGTTCATGAATGATGGGGGTAATTTTATGAATTTGTATTTCCCAGGGCTGTAAGTCCTGTGAGTATATATTGGAAATTCATGCACAGAGGTTCATGGGCCCTGCTGACTGCTGTATCCAAAGATCCTAACATATTGTTCTGTACTTGCATCGCAAATTCTTAACATTTACCTAGTCACGTCCTTATCTGATATGCTTCTTTTGAGCTGCTGAACACACCAATACTTTTTTTTTACAATTTGATTATTTTGTCATTCTTCATGCATTGCACCCAAGAGAATATGTAGCTCTCAATTAATAGATAATGCAGAGTTTGCATTATCAAAAGTGGCTCATGAATTATTTGAAGGAAAGGTTCACAGAGATTATATTGGTGAATCTTACTGCAGTATCTGACAATTCTGCAGATAAAGTTGTTAAAACTTTCCTATATTTAATATTTGATTTTTTTCTTTCATGATCAAATATCAGTGATCTATGAGATGTATGTGTTAAAGGGCTGTATGCTTCCGCAGTATCTCTCCAATAGGCAGAATTTATGCCTGCCCCCTTAGCACGTTTGGTGGTGGGGCATTTAATTGGGCAGGAATTGTGGTAGGTGGGGACCACGCTGCTTTCCCACTTTTACCCTGATTAGGTCCATGGCGGGAAGGTAGCATGGTCTGCGTTGGTATGCGGGGATCTTGCCATGCAGGGAGCAAGGGGAAAGGGGCCTGGCTGAGAGCCATCCACTTGCCTTTTCTACCAACCCCTGCTTCCCTCCACTTTGACCACCACGCCACAAACCCTTGTCTGCCATCATTTACCCGTGGCCTGGGAACTAGCAACGATCCTATGCCTTGGGTGGTGTTGTACCGGCAGCAGCCATCACCTCCGTGGTTTTGCTGCTGTTCAACAAAGCTGCCGGCCTCTGATTGGCCAGCAAATCCCAGCAGTTGGGACTTACAGATCCAGGGTCCTTGATCCAGCATAGGCCCACCACTGTCCAGTTAAGTGCCTGAGTGGCATTTAATTCAGTGGGCCTTCCCTAAAAGAGGCCTTGCAGGGCTCATGCCGGGTCTCCAGTTGAGGGGTGAGGCCTCCCATCGCCTCCATAAAGTACCAGCCATAGAATGTTAGTTTAGCTTAGCACTTGGTTAAGATTGTCTGAGACCTAGACTCACTTCCTAAAAATGTTACACAAGCGTAATTTTTTGGGCTAACAGGCAGTATCAATATCATTGGTGTGATTCACATGTGCAAGGATTGCAATGTTTGCTTCTCCTTGCTCTCACTCTATCATTAATTGAAATATCTCCATTTTAATCTTCCAATTTAAATGCCTGAATAACTTACCACCATTTAATCTTGGTATGAGATTACTTTAACATACATACAAATGAAGGGCCTTCAGTTGTTCCCTTAAATATATTGATCTTTGGGCATTAATGTCACCCCAATGTCTTTGGGCACCACAAAAACGTCATTTCCTAGTCCTTGGTTCCACCTTCCGCTCCAATAACTCTCTCAGTTTGAACCACAGCATCCTTGGCATTGTTGCTTGTTGACCAGATAGCCAGGCTTCCTGATGAAATTTGGAGGGGTAGATCTTTCACAAAGTCCTAAGGGCAGGCTGGGGTACTTTAGGACAATCAGTAGAAAGTTCACAATAACACTGTTAATATTCAGTGCTCCTGAACATGTGTGTTGCTCATAAGTCTTGATTTGCAAACTTTAAACTACAAGCCACACCAGGTCAACAGTAACCCTACAATTATGTTAATTCCACAAGTGCATGAATTTGACTTGTGTCCAGTTTTGCATGTCTCAGACAATAGAAACAAAATGTCATGTAACTGTATAAATGCTTAGATTCTTTTGTGTTACATCTCCTCATTGTGCATAACTGATCCAAAAACTAATTCTAAATGTGTGTGTTAGCATGTGGGTGGGACTGTTTTTTTTTTTACAGTCATTGGGGAGGTTCAAAAGGCTTTTTAAATATTTAACAGGCTTGCCAAGGTTGGAAGACAAAAAATGTGTTTGGCATAATTTAACTGAAAGCAAACACAATGAACGGAATCTGTGGCTCTTTGATGGAGCAGCTCAGCGCCTGAGCCCTGATTCATGGCCAAAAAAGCAGCTATTATTTTGTTTTCTAACGCTTGCAAATTACCTTGGGCAATTATACTATTTTGTAGATGTTACATAAAGGAAAATGTTATTGTTGGAGTGATTGTGGTGGATATGAAAAGGGTTGCCTTGTTTGGCAGCCAAAATATCATTCTCATAGGACTGCAGTAGAGAATACTTTGAGTATGAGGCATAAAAGCAAGGGGCAGAAGTGACCTCCACAGTCACTGGCAGGCCTTTAAATGTCTGCAGCTGTCCCAGGTACCCTGTCCTTAATACACTGAGCTCTGAAGTGGAACATTTTGGAAACAATTGTGCTTTAGTATTTCATGGATGAGCTTTTACCAGCTCAATCCTGGTGGGTCTGAAGAAACCCTGCTCTGTCCTCACCAGAATCATCACAGTTTAGGACCACCTTCCATCCCCCTCTCCTTGGTGCTCAACTGCCTGGACCAAACAATGCACAAATTTTGTGCCGTAGATATCCCGGAGTTCAGTTTCAAACTCCACGTTAAGTCCATTGCCAAAATCACACAGAGTCTCCTATAAAATCATCCACCTCGACTCCATTTTCCATCTAGGTTTTCTAAACTCTATTCTATACAAAAGTCAAATCATCTGACGCCCACATCTAATCTCACTCCCAGTTTCCCCGATTTCTGCAGACACCTGGCTTCCTGCCCGCAGCATATTAATTTCAAAATTGCATCCTTCTTTATAAGTCCACCAATGGACTTGCTCCATCCCAGCCCTGCAACCTCCGACATCCTATACCCCAGCTCATGACCTCTATATTTCTGACTCTACCTTTCTGTGCATTGCTTCACTTTGATCTATGAACCACCGATAAATGTCCTGTTAATCATCATTTTGGAATTCTCTTTCCATCGTCAACATTTCCCAATATCTCTTCCCACTTTCAAAGCCCTCCTCAAAGTCTCCTTCAATTCACTAGTGGTCAAGTTTTGTAACTTTCTAGTTTCAGTAATGTTGACTATGAAACTACTGGATTGTAAAAACCCATCTGTTTCACTTAATGTCTTTTTGGCCAAGAAAGTCTGCCACCTTACCCAATTTGGCTTACATGGGACTTCAGATCCAAGTGGTTAACTCTTAACTGCCTTCTGAAATGGCCCATCAAGCTACTCAGTTGGATCAATCCACGATAGAAAAGTTGAATAAGAATAAAACTGGACAGACCGCCTGGAATCAATTTAGGAACCAGAACCATGTGCATTGGGAACAGTCTTCTTGGGCTACGGTATGAAGGAGAGATGATGCAGAGGTTGCAAGTAAGAGAACAAGCTGCATGCAAAGGGGAGAGGAGAAGGGTTTTCAGTGGGAGCTCTTACCAACCCTGTGGTGTCCAGGAGCATTTCTTCAATCTCCAAATTAACCAGGAGCAATGTGCTTGACATTTGTGATTTATAGCATAATGGCTTTCACATACCAGTGAAACATTATTTATAAACATCTACTTTAATGTTGAAACGTCAACTCTTTTCTTCTCAGCCGATGCTGCCAGACCTGCTGAGTTTTACCTGGTAATTCTGTTTTTGTTTTGGATTTCCAGCATCCGCAGTTTTTTGTTTTTTTGTTTTTATTAATGTCCTTTCCTTGTTAGTTTTCTCACCTTCCCACCTCTCATGAAGATCCTAGCACCTTGCAGGGTGCCATAATAATCTATTTAATTCATTAAACAATCAGGATAGAGTTAAAAATAATCAATGCCTAACAGAGGGATTGAAATTGAAGTTGCAGTGGAGCGGGACATAGAATTTGGATTGGTGGCAGTTGAGGGCTAGGGGGAAATCATATTTAACAAGAATTATCCACAAGATGTGTGTAATAAACTTGGAATGCAGGGCAGGTTTCTTGTAAGAAACAGTAAACTTTATTTACAGATTCCTGGTGAGGCTACATGCTTGTTCCAAGACCAAAGCTAAATAGCTTCACCCCTAAGATTCCTCTTGCTTAGGGTTGATTCGTCTGTACAGTCACATGATCTCCATAACAGTAAGAAATGATTTAACTTATAATTATTACAATGAGTATGGGTAAAAGGAAAGCTGGAGAACCAATGAATTTCTTGACAATTTTTTTCTGGATCAGGATACGTACGTTTAGTGTGCTTGTGTTAATGAAATATACATTGACTGTAAACTCCCAGGTGACCCATGGTAAATCCACAAAGAAAGTTAATTGTCTCAGAATGTTGTTCATTCTCTGTCAAAAGTGGGGAACAGTGCAAGGTATTAAGGTAATTTAAAAAGTCAGTCTATCTCAGCACTTAGAGTATTAAATAAATATAGTTTGTAGTACAGAGGCAAAGACTGAAATGATTATAAAATGGGTATACACCTCAAAATACAGTCTCAACTAAACATGCATTCCATGTATTACATATTTACTTATGAAGAATGCACAGACAACATTGTTTTATGTTATATTGATAGAACCAGGGTTCCCTTTAACTTCAAAGCATTTTCAAGGGATAATGCAGTTGTAGAAAGATTTGTGTCCAGGACTTGAGTTGGTCTCTGACTTACGAGACCATTTTCAAAGGTGGTTGGAGCCTGGGAATCACTTTAGGTCTTCCATTTATATAATATGCAAAATAATATAACCAGCCTCTGTAATAAAGCTTCTTATTATAGGGAAAAACTTTCCCCCCCTGTTAGGTGGGAAGTGCAGGCGCAGGTGGGCGAGCCTCCGATTGATGCCCCCTAATGGGGGCGGTGCGCCATTTTACTTGGGTGGGCCAATTAAGGCCCGTCCAGCATGACGTCCGCCTGGAAGCGCTGTGCGCTCCCTGTGTGGGTGGGGAAGGATTTCCTCAGCCGTGTGTGTGCTCTTTTGTGCATGCGCACGAAAGAGTGCATTCATCTCCCTGAGGCTAAATGCTGCCTCAGGGAGATCGGCTCTGAATTAAACTTTGCAATAATAATGATAGGGAAATTTCCCTGACATGGCATGAGTTGGGACATGTCCATAACTTTAACTGAAACCTTTATTAAAAATTTAAATACCCTCATGAAACCTCACTGACACTGGTCACATCAATCATGCCTGTAGCTCAATGGGGTTTAAGCATTACTGCTGGAAGGTCCTAAGCCAGCGGCACAGAGTTCCATCATTCTCTCTGTGTGCTTCCAGCACCTTTGAGGTGAAGCTGCCATCCATCCTATCAGCATCTATGTCCAGTAACAGTGTGGTCCTGAGAAGTTCAGCTCATAAAGGGTACCATAGGATCAGGAGAAGATGAAGTTTCCCTGCTGGATCTCCATGATATAGCCCTGTTCACAGAGGGCAAGCGAGATGCCATCAGCCAGACAGGAATCAGGAACACACATAAGCTATCTGAAGATCCATGGAGGGTCCCCACTGCGTGTCATCATCATCCTCCTGGAATGTAGGGGCTATGGGCATCTGCTGCGTCTCCATGACCGGAGACGTCTCACAGAGGGTATGTGTACTACCATAAGTCGGACAAGAGTCAAACATTCACAGTTGCAAAGTGAGGATCCATGGTATCTCCACATTGCTTGTTATCATCATCCTCCACCAATCTAGCAACCACGAGGGCCTTCCAAGTGTGCCTGCCTCATCTGGCCAGTGTGATGGCCTGATGGCCTCACCGGCTTCATCCTCGCCTTCGAGAGCCTCCTCACCCTCACCCCATCGACATCCTCCTCATCAGAGGAGACTTCCAGCTCCTCCAGCTGCTCCTCAGCCAGCTCCTCTCCCCATTGCAGTGCCAAATTGTAAAGGGTGCAGCAGGCGATGATGATACGCAACACTCCCTGCGGACTATATTGCAGGTCTCCACTAGACCAGTCCAGGCATTGGAACCTCATTTTCAATATTCCAATGGTTTACTCCACCAAGCTGCGAGTTGCAGCATGAGCCTTGTTGTGCCTGAGACCACGACATAGGAGTCATCAGCTACGTCCTCTGCGGGCAGCCCTTGACCCCGAGGAGCCAATTCTGCCGCCTCTGTGGACCCTGGAAGATGTCAGCGATCTGAGACCTACTGAGAATGTAGGAGTCATGGGCACTCCCTGGGAACCCTGTACAGACCTGCGCACCAGCTGAACATTCATCAAGTGGAAACCCTTATGGTAGACGTAGTTGACTGCTTGTTGTAATAGAGATCTGACCGCTATGTGAATGCAGTCGGTGGCACCCCACACCTGTGGAAACCTGAAATCTGGGCAAACCCTAGCGCTCTTGCTTCCTGGCTTTCCGGATCCCAGCCAAAATGCACAAAGTTGTGTGCCTTTGCGAAGATGACATTTGTGAGCTCATAGACGTATTTGTGCATGGATGTTTGCGATATCCCATCGAGGTCAGCTGTGGAACCCTGAAAGGAGCCACAGGCATAAAATTGAGTGCCATGGTTACTTTCACAGCCACTGGCTGTAGATGCCCTCCAGGTCCCCATGGCGCCAAATCCTGCAGCAGGTGGCAGACGTGGCCAACCAGTCTTTGGCGACACTGGTTCTTGGTCATCTATAGGAATGAAAGATGGTGTCTATAGATGCCGTGTCTAGCTAGGTGCCAACCAGCGATGGCTCACTGTGGCTCTTCAGCATGTGTGCGGGAGACCCAACCGTCCCTTTCCTCTTGAAGGTGCTGCTCCTCCCTCTGCCCAGCCTGCCACCCTCCATCACTTTCTTCTCCATCACTGCTCTTTGTAGGCCATGAGGCATGCAGATAGGTCACCAGGCTTCATGCTCCTGATGTACTCCTCCTGCAGGAAAAAAGAGATAGAGATGTGGTTTAACCTGGGTGTCCCAAGAAACTCTCTTGGTTGAGTTTGAAGGCCCTTAATGCATCCCACAGAGTGCTGGCCACCACTTGATTGGCCAGAGTTTAGTGTGCTACATGGCTACCTGAAACCCCACTCACCTGTGACCCACTCCACCTGACCGATTGGTGACAGCTTTATCTATTGGACTGCATGTTCAGGTGTAGGCATTCTCCTAACCCACACTGCAAGCTGCACTGTTAGTTTGAACCATGGGAGAGACTGGTCCAAAGCTGAATGATAACATTGCAAGGGGCTGTGAGCACCTGCACCATTTACTTTCTTTTTATTCATTTATGGTATTTGGGTGTCGCTGGCTACGCCAGAATTTATTGCACATCCCTAATTTCCCTGGAGAAGGTGATGGTGAGCTGCCTTCTTAAACTGCTGCAGTCCCTGTGGTGTAGGTACAGCCACAGTGCTGTTAGGGAGGATGTTCGAGGATTTTGACCCAGCGACAGTGAAGGATTGGCGTTATATTTCCAAGCTAGGATGGTGAGTGGAGGGGAACTTACAGGTGGTGGTGTTCCCATCTATCTGCTACCTTTGACTTTCTAGATGGTAGTGGTCGTGGGTTTGGAAGGTGCTGTCTATGGAGACTTTTCTGAGTTTCTGCAGTGCATCTTGTGAATGGTACACACGGCTGCCACTGTTTGTCAGTGGTGGAGGAAGTGAATGTTTGTGGATGTGGTGCCAATCAAGCGGGCTGCTTTGTCCTGGACAGTGTCCAGCATCTTGAGTGTTTATAGGAGCTGTACTCATCCAGGCAAGTTGGGAGTATTTCATCACACTCCTGACTTGTGCCTTGTAGATGGTGGACAGGCTCTGGGGAGTCAGGAGGCGAGATACTCACAGCAGGATTCCTAGCCTCTGACCTGCAGTTATAGCCACAGTATTTATATGGTTCAGTTTCTGGTCAATGATAACCCCCAGGATGTAGGTGATTCAGCGATGGTAATGTCATTGAATGTTAAGGGGCGATGGTTGGATTCTCTATTGTTGGAGATGGCCATTGCCTGGCACTTGTTATTTGCCACCTGTCACTCTAAGCCTGGAACAAAAATAGCATCGGCGGAGAAGAAAAGAGTTGACGTTTCAAGTCCCTCATGACCCTTCAACAGAACTGAGTGAATATTCTATTCACTCAGTTCTGCTGAAGGGTCATGAGAACTTGAAACGTCAACTCTTTTCTTCTCTGCCGATGCTGCCAGATCTGCTGAGTTTTTCCAGGAAATTCTGTTTTTGTTTTGATTTCCAGCATCCGCAGTTTTTTGTTTTTAACTCTAAGCCTGGATATTGTCCAGGTCTTGCTGCATTTGGATATGGACTGCTTCAGTATCAGAGTCGTGAATGGTGCTGAACATTGTGCAATCATCAGCGAACATCCCCACCTTATAATGGAAAGAAGATCATTGATGAAGCAGCTGAAGATGGTTGGGCCTAGGATACTACCCTGAGGAACTCCTACAGTAATGTCCTGGAACTGAGCTGACTGACCTCCAAAAACCACAACCATCTTCCTTTGTGCTAGGTATGACTCCAACCAGCCGAGAGCTTGCCCCCAGATTCCCATTAACTCCAGTTTTGCTAGGATTCCTTGATGCCACACTCGGTCAAATGCTGCCTTGACGTCAAGGGCAGTCAATTTCACCTCACCTCTGGTTTCAGCTCTTTTGCCCATGTTTGAACCAAGGATGTAATGAGGTCAGAAGCTGAGTGATTCTGGTGAAACCAAAACTGAGCATCAGTGAGCAGATTATTGCTAAGCAAGTGCCACTTGATAGCACTGTTGATGACTCCTTCCATCACTTTACTGATGATGGAGAGTAGACTGATGGGGTGATAATTAGCCGGATTTGTCCTGCTTTTTGTGTACAGGATGCACCTGGGCAATTTTCCACACTGCTGGGTAGATGCCTATGTTGCTCCATGGCCAGCTTTTGCAACATGCACAGTCATTAAATTATTCTGCAGTCCACTAAAACACTCATTAAGTTGCAGTCTGTGCAACCTGCTGAGTGTTGAAAAACTGGAGCAGTTTTTGGCACTTTCAGGCCTCTGCATTGCTTAAGTGGGCAGATAAGCTAGAGGCCTGACTCCAAGCATGTCAATGTGACTGTGCCTGAACTGTGTCAGCTGTGGAGGAATGGTTAAATTCAACAAGGTTTCCCTAATGCATGGCTGTTCCCCTCACCCACCGTCTGCCACACATGCTTGTGCACCACCATTAACCGCAGTGCAGCCTTTGCACCCCACCTCCCCCACCCCCCCTACCCCCACAGCTCACTTCAAACACAGTGCAGCCTTTGTGCCAGCACCACACTGTCAGCCAGCTGGGAAAATGTGACTTGCTTGTCTCCTCACCTGAATGCAACAACCTTGACATCCAACAGACAATCATCACGAGGGCTGCGCAACTTTCCTGTGCACTCATGCCCGAGTTCCTCTCGGAGTGCAGCTCACCTGGTGCAAGCCTTATAAATGCTGTTGTGAAACACGTTGCCATGCAATCACTCCAATGTGCTCGGTTGATCCAGTGTGGGGGGATGATTCCTGTGAGCTGGGCTTATAATAGTATACAGGTGTATTACAATGAAGTTCCCAATGTGCGGCGGTGGGAAACATGCCCCGCCATTGACAGGCGGAGCAGACGATTGCAAACTGGTTTCACAACATCATGAAACTGATTTTTGGCCTTCCCGCCATATTGTCTGTTCATGCCCGCCATGACGCCTGGCGCATGGAAAATTCTGCCCAGTGTGTCCTGGCTCAGTGCAGTGAAAATGATTTCATCTGCTCAGATTGGCAGGTGAAGAATGCTGTACTGATCTGTCATGCAATTGGAGACAGCATGGATAGGGCAGATGGATATTAAAAATCTTACCATTTAAAAAACATTTTGCATATCAATAGTATTTTCTGGATGTCATAAATTATTTCACAGCTTAATAAACTGCTTTTGAAATGTATTTTTATTGTTTTGTGGACAAATGTAATAGACAAATTTGTACATGGCAAGAATTCACAGATGTTAAATGAGATAAATGAGATTTATTTTTGAAGGTGTCGGTTGACAAAGACACGAGAAGAACATTTTACATGGACAAAAGTGTCACTTCAACAGGCAGACATGATCTTGGCTTTGGCTGAAGGGAAGCACCTCTGACAATATCACTTATCTTCAGTCAAGTTCTAGAGCAGGGTTTAAATCTACAACTTCTGACTCAATGGTAGGCATACCATCCATCAACTAAGGTGACTCAATTTAATGCAACAACTTGCATACTTCATTTCACAGAATCACAGAATATTATGGCGCAGAAGGAGGCCATTCGACCCATTGCATCTGCACCAGCTCTCCGAATGAGCATTATGACTTAGTGCCATTCTCCTGCCTTTTCCCTGTATCCTTGCACATTGTTTCTATTCAAATAATCTTGAATGCCTCGATTAAACGTGCCTCCACCACATTTCCAGGCAGTGCATTCCAGACTCGAACCATTCCCTGTGCGAAAATGTTTTTTTCTCACATCACATTTGCTTCTTTTGCAAACTACTTTACATCTGTAGCCTCTCATTCTCGATCCTTTAATCTACTCTATCTACTCTATCCAGCCCTCTCATGATTTTGAACACTTCTATCAAATCTCCTCATATAAACTCAGCATAACCTCCCTGTTCTTGTACTCTATGCTCCTATTAATAAAGCTCAGGATACTGTATGCTTTATTAACTGTTCTCTGGACCTGTCCTGCCACATTCAATGATCTATGCACATATACAACCAGGTCCCTCTGCTCCTGTACGCCCTTAAGAATTGTACACCTTATTTTATATTGGCTCTCCAGAAACACATTTTTAGTGGTATGATGAAAAATTAACCTTTTTCCCTCTTCACTTGGTATCCAGATGACTCCACATTCCTCTCCTTATCTGGGGTGAAATGAATTACTGTGAGTAAACTTGGTTCAATATTTTGCTGCTTTCGTTGCTGCATAATTTTAATTCTGAACTCTGGGTGAGGCTGACCCTAGCTGTACAGGGCATACAGTGCCCATGAGAAGTAAATGGATTTAAAATAATATGGCGGACTGCTTAATATCAGTAAGTTCTGACCTCCAAAAGATTTATTAATTGATGTTTTTAGTTGAGGGACAATAGACGATTAGCTCTTTTAATTCTTTATTAGAGAAAAAGTACACTCTGATCAAAACACTATGAAAAGTGTCCTGTCTGCTGAAACTGCCATTTTCCATCAATGAACTGTAAGAGGTTCTGTAGAAGACCAAAGCAAATATTTTATTTATAGATTTAAAAGAACACATAAAAGTCACTGAGTTAACAAGCTGACTCACCAGCAAAACACAAATTACAGTGATTAATAGAACAGACACAATACCAAAAGGTTCCACTGGGAGAAATATTATGAGGACTCTCTTGCTTTTTTGCCTTCTTTAAGTGGGAACTTCTTGTACTTATTTATATCTTGTCTTATCTTGTTTGCATTTTTTTAGTCCAGTGAGAGATTGGTAGCTTGCTAGATCTAATGAATGACTCCTCCCTCATCTTGTTAGTCACAACCCATTCATGGCTATTGTCAGAAACCTGATGTGCTTGGTTTTTCCAGTATTTAAAATGTCTAAATAAGCACATATAGGTGTTCTAGACTATATCCTACAGAACTAGAAGCAATAAAGTTGCAAAAGTTATACAGTTGTGCCACTGTTTTATGTCATGTTGTTCCCACTCATATTCAAAATGCATTTTTATCATTGATGTTATTAAAATACAATAAAGAACTATTTCAAGCAATGGTCTTTGTTGCAATTCAGAGCAAATGTAATTAACTCTCTCAGCTTGTCAGTTTGAACATCACTTGTGATTAATATTTCTGTTGCTTGCAATTTTAAAATCCAACTATCTGAAGTACAATGAAGTAAATAAATCAAGAAAGTAACAAGAAATTATTTCCTTGCTGTTGAATTCCTTATTTAACTGAACAATATTTCTCAGTAGTACAAAAAATCAATGATAATTTGAGATCTTAAGTCAGCTTCAGATAATGAAAAAAAGGATGACAGAGCATCAATTTAAATTTGCAAAGAACAAGTACAAAACAGATATCAGGAAGAACTTCTTTATTCAAAGAAAGATAAATGTTTGAAATAACCTGCCAAATGGAGAAAGAAATAGGGATGTTAAAAATACTATGGAAGGCTAAAATGGTTTCAGTTACAAAAGACATGAGCTTCAATGGGCTAAATGGTCTTTCTTAAATTGACTTTTTTATGTTCTTAGAAATAGTTTTGAAAGGAGCTATTTTGATCAGACAAATTTATGTTCCCTATTATTCTGTAAAAAGAATTAGAAGAATCAATATTTACTCTCACCATAAATATTATGTGAAAATTTGATCTAAAGCTAACGACTGTTTGTGTATCAAGTATAAGTAACACAGGTGGGTTGATCCAATAATATCAGCAAATAGCAGAGCTATGTGCTTAAAAGACTGCTGGAGTAACTCAGAAACACATATGAATGAATATATTTGTTTCTTAGTATTGAAGGGTCATGTATTCTAAAATTACTTGGTCTGCAGGGAAAGCAGGCAGAGCTCAAACTCATTCGCAACATATGGCAACTAAATTTGATAAGGGATTGCAGTGGACACTAGGGTCTACGGTATAAGGGTTAACAGATTGGATATGCAAATATATGATGAAGTTGATGAAGTACCACTGCCACTAGTTAGTCCTGCATTAGACTCGAGAGAGAGAGGTTGGAATCATTCCTTGGAGCAATGTGCTTACTCTATAATCTGTTTGGACGTAATAACAATAAATGAGTGTTAAGCATATACCAGAGTATGTCCACAGTCTGACTACTAACAAAGTTCCAGAGTCCAAGACAGAAAAACACACTTCACAACATGGTGGCAGCCATGGAGACATCAATGAAAAATGCACTTATAGAAAGAACCATAGCATGAAGAAACCTTCAAAAGTAGCACAAACATTTTTGGCAGATGAAGGAGGCACACTGGAGAGAGGTAATGATGAATGTACCTAGTAAGCAGTCCCTGACCTTTCCCCGGTCTTTGACTACCTAGAGGGCCTGCAGAGAGGCCAGCAGTGGGAGATATGGAAAAGCCATTTTCTCCGGTACCAAGCAGCGTCAGGCCTTCATAAAAAGAAGTAAAAGCTCCGAGTGAGTTCCTTTCTTTATATAATAGGTCAAGTAGCAGATGAGGTTCTTCTCCACCCAAGTTTACAGGAGTCAGCCACAGACTTTGATTCCATCATTAAAGCTTTTGACATCTATTTTAATCTGCCATGGGACCCTGTTAAGGAGCATGTGGTTCAGTGTGTAATGTGAGCTGACCTCCGAGTGCTGAATTGGGTGATGCTCCGACACGACTCCCAGGCTTCACATGAATCCATGGATTGGGTGGGCCCAAGGGCAGTGGTCCTACCCATATGATAACCTGTCAAACCAAGCAAAAAGGTGCAAAACTCCACACTGGTGGCTATTTTGAGGTGCTTATGTAGTGGTGCGAAATCCCCGCATAGGCTCCAAGACTGCCCAGCAGGATGTGTGGAATGCTTCCAGAGTGGTAAAACTGAGCATTTCAAGGGTTTCTGCAAATCCAGCAATTTTTATCAGTGTCAAAGACCAGAAGATACCTACAAAACAAGAAGTGGAAAATCAAGAAAAAGACAAAACTACATAGTTCCTCAGAAAACTGGCTAGTCTTCATCCAGACTATTGGTCAGTTACAGCCCAAGATCGATACTACTTTTAAAATTGATACTGGAACTGGTGTTAACATATTAGCAGACGACCTCAACTAGCTTCAGCCAATGACTCTTCATCCATCAGACATCAAATTACAAAGTCCAGGTGGCATCAACCTTTGCATTAAAGGCAGGGTCGCTTGCACTCTAAGCTACAAGAGGAGGCAGGCTGTTGATTCTCTCTATGTTCTTCACAATCAACGTGCATATATATTAAGTGGTGAGATTGCTATGCTATTAGGAACCTTTTAAACAACAAATGATGTCTACCATTTGGACGACTCACTGCCTTTTATGCCACAATCATCCTTTTGCTTACAAGCAGTGAAAATTTAGCCTTCAGAAACTGAGGAAGTATATACAATCAACACTAAGTTCCTTTCTTTCACAGAGACACCATCCACTAAACTCAGGGCACAGGTGGAAGTTATGAAGCTCTCAGATAATCATGAAGTAACTCCAGAGGTGGGCAATACATAAGACACTGCAGCAGATGGTGACCATCCCCATGTACACCTGCTGGACTTGAATTGGCTTTTCCAAAAGAGTGATGAGCAAGAACCCCTTGCAGTACTGAGTGTTCTCTTGGAGATTGATGTCCTAGAGAATGTTTCATCTTTCCTGGTGGTGGATGCAGTTTGTGATGTCACTTCCGTCTTTTTTTAGAAGAATCAACTGTGTCTTTAGAGGTTGGGCAGCACTTGGACCTTACATCCACTGATGTAATACCAATGTATTGCCTACTTTATCTCCTGTTGTCTATGAAGAGTCCTCCCCATAGAATGCTTTGCCTGAGTCCATGTCAGAGCCCACTGAGGACCACACTGCTAACCAGCTGGTACCTTCCAAGCGTGACTGTCAATTGCCATCTATACACTAGTCCCAGCTGAAAGTCTTCTTCTCTTCAGAGCCGGATGTCAGCACAGGAGCTGTGGCACAATCTTTAGCACTTCTGAAGCTGCAATATCCTGTACAGCAATCTTGTCTCTGAGCTAATAGCCTAGAGGAAATTCATCTCCTTGCAGAAAATGATTCTGCCTTGCCTCCATTCCCTCAGCAATTCTTCCCATTGCTCAAAGTGGAGCAACCTCTATAGAGAAAAGTGTGGCTCTCGTATCAGTGCCTATAGGAAGTAGACAATGATTCCGACATACCATTGGGAAATCATCTCTTCTTCTTTTCCTGATGGTCTGATAGGAAGTTGGTCATTTTTCACTTCACAGTCTAAGCTAATTGAAATCTCAGGTCTTTAATATCTTTTCAGTCTTTGATACAGCAGTGATGAAACAGCTATGACAGTCTTCCCTGGGATTGAAGATCATTCCTATTCGGAAGCTCTTTCCCTGTGTGTTTCAAGGGAGCAGCAACAAGTTTCAAAGAGTGTCTCGAGTTCTTCTCCTCTCGTCCCAGAGGGTCCAATGCTGAAGTTCGATGCTGTTCAACCTTCTCTCTTGCATCAGTCTTTCGTGGAAAAATCTTTGTTGTCCTTGCAGTTTAATCATCCTGCAATCTACACTCTACTTCCCAGCAATGCTGACTGCTAGGGTATTGTCCTATAGTGCAGCTGTAGATGTCATTACAGATGCAGAAGAAAGCTCTCATGTCTCCAAGATGTCTTTCCTCAGAGCTGAGAACACTGAGGGAGACTGAATCCCCCAGGACTGTGACTTAGGGATGGGAAGAGAAGGAGTTGGAGTTAGCTAGAAGACAGATGGATGGACAGACAGATAGATCTCTGAGGTTCAAATACGTAAGTTGGAGTGTTGCATTTCATAATGCGAGAGATAGGCGCAGTCGGCCATTAACCTATGCCTGTTCAAGCAGTTCAGGCTGCATGTAAAATCCATGTGCTTGCTGATTTCTATGATTGGAATTTAAACTATGTTTACTGTGTATAGATATATTAAAAAAAGATTGTGCTGTAAATTTTATTTGACTGGAAACTGCTCAAGGTTTTGTTTCCCTAGAAACAAACTTAATGGAATAATTATTCTTAGGTAATGACAACAGTACCTAACCTGAAAAGGAGCCCATGGACAGATGAGGCCTAGTGGGAGAGCAACTGTTAGATATTTGAAACAATCATAACACAGACTTATGCTTTATCCTTGCTGAATTATGGTGGTTGCTGTGGTACATGAATTCATTCGTGTGTGGATATAGAATAGAAATTACTTTTGTGAACAACACTATAGTTCAATAGCTTTTTAATGTAATGTAAAGGGTTAATGTAAATAGATAGTCTGCATCATCAGTGATGTAAGGGCACATAACAGCAGAGTATGCTGAGAGATAATTCTATGTGAAGGGTCATGCTATGCCTTATCCTGTACATAGTTGGAAAAGGATTTAATGAAAGTTAACCAACAGCCTTGCCTCCAAGAGCCCCTATCAATCCTAACCAAGGACAACCTCAGCTCAGACCCAAGTGATGATAGCAGAGTTAAGAAATAAGAACAGCTGGACTGAATGGTCATTATAATCTTTGTGATGAACTCCACAGTTTGCAGGTTTGCAGACGATCCTGCCAGTTAACTACGAATTGTCCTCCTGCTTTCACTGCGGTCCCTCTTACAACACACTGAGGGCTTTCCTACCGTACATACTGTGCTGCCGTGCTTTGCCTGATGTGCTCTGGGAGTTGTAGTAAGTGATGGTAGTTAAGGGAGGGTCGTACATGGTACCTGGGTCTCAGAGCTAGGCTCGATTCTGCTGTGTCAACCTGAGCCAGGTGATGGCTTGTCAAGGTGGAGGCCACCATGCAGAGGCAGATTGGAAGCATTGTGTACATTGCCGGTGCAGTTGAGAGCGGGCATTGACGGGACCTTGGCCCAGACTCTGGGACTGTATAAATGTGATGGGTTTTATACTGTTGAAAAGGGAGAAGGAGGAGGAAGAAAAGGGAAGTTCTGGTATAGTGTAGAATAGGGTAGGGGGTAGGAGAGATTAAATGACAAAGATGTCATGGAACAAAAGGCAAAGGGAATGGTTATCGTAAAGAAACAAAAGTATTGTCCAGAGTGAGTGTAAATGGTAGAGTAATAAACAGCTCTGTCTGAAAGCACAAACAAAACTCAGAACTTTCAGGACACGTGAGGGAAAAAAAAAATATCAAAATGGGGAAAGACTTTATGGGCTGAATCACCAGCTCGGCGAGCGGTGGCAGGGCCTGCTCGCTGAGTGGTAAAATGACACAGGGTGACCTCGGGCATGTGTCCCGACAACACCCCGCATCATTTAGATTTTCAGTTCAGCGGGCACACAGCCGAGTCGGCTGTGCACCTGCTGAACTGTCAAAGTCCTGTTAAGGCCATTAATGAACTAAATAAGCCTATTGGGAAAGCTGCCCGTCCAACCTTAAGGTTAGCGGACAGGCAAAGAGACCAGGCAGCCTTTGCATTTTTCATGGAACCTCATCCACAGGCGGGATGAGGTTTCATGAAGGGTTTATAATTTAAATAAATTTTTTCCTTAAACTTCATTGACATGTCCCAGCTCATGTGACACTGTCACATGGCGGGGGGGCAGGGGTGGGGGGGGGGGGCGGGGGGGGGGGTGGTGTTGCATGTCTTAATTTTTTTTTCTTGTTTAAAATTTTTGGAACTTAAACTAATCTCCCTGTGGCAGCTCTGTGCCCCAGGGAGATTTCTGCACTCTTTTGTGTGCATGCGTGAAAGAGCGCAGGCCCTGACTCAGGCAATCGCTCTCCCACTCTCGCCCACACAGGGAGCGCACAGTGCTTCCGGGCGCACATCACACTGGGCGCGCCTTAATTGGCCCGCCCACGTAAAACGTCAGTGCAGACCAGATAGCGGGCACCGATCGGGTCCACACCCACCCGTGCCAGCCCCGTACAACCCCCCTGATGGGGGGAATATTCTATCCCCGTGGTCTGAAATGTTTGAACCCGAACTTGAATTCAGAAGATTGCAAGGTGCATGATCAGAAGGTGAGGTACAGTTCCTCAAGCTTGCGTTGAGCTTCACTGGGACAGTACGGCAGGCTGAGGACAGGAATATAAATGTGAGAGCAAGGCAGGGAATTGAAATGGCAAGCAACGCATACTGAGCCAAGATATTCCACAAAGCACCAACCCAATCTGTATTTGGTCTCCCAAATGTAGAAAAGGCTGTATTGTGAGTAGCAAATAAATTGGAAGAAGTGCAAGTAAATCACTGCTTCACCTGGAAAGAGTGGTTGGGGTCTTGAACGGTGAGGAGAGAGGAGGTAAAAGTGAAGATGTTAGACCGCCTGTGATTGCATGGGAAGAGGCCGTGGGAAGGGGACTAGGTGTTAGGGGTGACTGAGGAATGGATCAGGGTAACGCAGAAGAAATGATCCCTGGATGGATGGATGGAGGCAGATGGGAGGGGGCGGAGGAGGGAAAGATGTGCTGGAGGTGGAGAAAATGGCAGAGGACGTGGAGGTTGGTGAGATGGAAAATGAGGACTAGGGAAATCCAAACGTGGCCGTAGGAAGAGGGGAAGGGGTGAGAGTAGAAGTGCACAAAATACACAGTAGGTCTGTTGGTGGGGGAGTGGGTGGGTGTGCTTTTTTGATTGAGGAGAAAAGGAGACTTATCAGAAACTCTGTTGTGGAAAGTAGCATCACCAGAACAGACGCAATGGAGACAGAGAAACTGGGAGAATGGAATAGTGTCCTCACAGGAGGCACAGTATGAGGGAGTGTAGTCGAGGTATCTGTAGGAGTTGGTGGGCTTATAATGAATATTAGTAGACAACCTATCCCCAGAAAAGGAGATAGTGAAGTTAAGGAACATAAGAAATAGGAGCAGAAGCAGAGCACATGGCCCATCAAGCCTGCTCACCCATTCAATACAATCATGGCTATATGGGGCAGAATCTTCGAGTTGGCAAACAGGGGCGAGCCCCACCTGCCAACTTGTAAAATGATGCGCGGTGACATCAGGTGTGCGTCCCGACATCACCACACATCATTCAGATATTCAGTTTGGCGGGTGCACAGCAGAGTCAGCTGTGCGCCCGCCAAACTGTCAAAGGCCTTTTAAGGCCATTTAAATCCCAGTTGAAATACTTAGCCTTAAGGTTGGCAGGCAGGTGAAGAGCCCAGGTGACCATCGCATTTATGAAAACTCATCCATTGGGTTTCATGAAGATTTTTAAACTTCAATAAAAATTTTTAATAAAATTCTCAGACATGTCCCAGCTCATGTGACACTATCTTTAATTTTATTTTCCTCCTTTATTAAAATTTTTAAAAATCAAAGTAATCTCCCTGAGGCAGCTCTGTCCCTCAGGGAGGTTTTTGTGCTCTTTCACACACATGCGCGAAAGAACTCAGCCTACTGCACCCCCTGCACAGGGAGCGGTCAGTGCTTCTGGATGTGCATCACGCTGCACGGGCCTTAATTGGCCCGCCCATGCCCGTTCCTACCCAACACCTCCTGATGAGGAGAAAATTCTCCCCTTGGGCTTCAACTCCACTTTCCTGTACACTCCCCACGTCCCTTAATTCCCTGAGAGACCTAAATCTGCCTATCCCAGCCTTAAATGTATTCAATGATGGAGCACCCACATGGAAGATTTCAAAGATTCATAATTCTTTGAGTGAAGAAATCTCTCCTCATTTCCTTCCCAAATGATCTGCCCCTTATCCTGAGACTGTGTCCCCATGTTTTAGATTCTCCAACAATGGAAACAATCTATCAGCATCCGCTCTACCAAGCCCATTCAGAATTTTGTTGGTTACAATGTGATTGCCTCTCATTCTTCTAAACGCCAGAGAACATAAGACCATTTTACTCAGCCTGTCATCATAAGACAACCTTCTCATTCCAGGGACCAATTTAAGGAATCTTCATTGTACTGCACACAGTACTGCAGATGCAGTCTCACCAAAACCCTGTAGGAAAGGAGGGGAAGGATCAGAGATGCGTCATATGAAGGTGAAAGAAGGGTGGAAATTGGAAGCAGGTGAATATGTTTTCCAGTTCCAGGCAAGAGCAAGAAAAAGCACCAACACAGTCATCAATGTACCAGAAAGATTGAGGGAAGGGACCTGAGTAGTATTGGAGCAAGAAATATTTCACACACCCTACAAAAATACAACCATACTAGAACCCATAGCCACACATTTCATTTGGAGGAAGTGAGACAAGTTAAAAGAGAAATTGTTCAATGAGAGAAAAAAAATTCAGACAGGCAGAGGAGGGTGTTGCTGGATGGGGGCTGGTTGGGCTTCTGTTCAAGGGAGAAGCAGAGAACCCTCAAAATGTCCTTGTGGAGATGTAGATATAAGAGAGGTTGCCATTCCATAGTGAAGAGGAAATGGTTAGGACAAAGAAACTGGAAATTATAGAAAAGATGTAGAGCATCTGCAGAGTCACGGATGTCAGTGGGAAGAGATTGGACAAGGGGAAAAAAAACAGACGTTCAACTGGAAAAACAAGCCTGTAGCATTTCCATGGTCATATTGTGTCCAATGGCAAATACTACCCTAGCAGGTAAAGCTCACAACAAGCAGGTAGTTTCTCCCACCATTCCTGATGGAGTGAATCAGGATGCAGGGAATTATAGAAGTTTTCTGCTTGAGGGTAACGTGTCCCCATGTTTGTCAAGTGAGTCAGACAAGTCAACTCTTATCCTTAGAAATGCAGTCACTGATGTTGGCAGGTGACACAAATTTCCCTCCAGGTAGTTCACTGAATGCAAAGTAGTGCAGGGTATTCAATGGCCTCCACAGGAACTATAGTAACAGCTTCTTAACTGGCCTTACAAATAGCTTTACACATAAATAGCTGCTGGTGAATTATGAAACTTTTAGGAGGTAGTTTGATAATGGAGATGGAATATTACTTGGAGGATGGAACCAGTCTGGAAGAACAGCTTGAGATGAGATAAGGAAAAGATGAGGTAAGAAGTCCGAAGGTATGTGCGCAAAGCTCAAGAAGCTACTAGCAGGTGGGTGATATTAAGGCCAGGCTTTTCAACCCAAGGTTTAGACAAAGAACTCAATGTTTCATAGGATATTTCAAAAGAAATAACTCTTTGTAGGTTGAAAAGGCCTTGTCAATAATCCATCCAAACATCCACCCCTGAAAAGGAAGAGTCTGGTGCAACACTCTGGAGTGGGTCAGCAAGTCAAGAGACTGGGGCATCGAGAAGAGACGTGAAAGAAAAAGTAAGGAAGAGCTGTTTGTGCATGCCAGCCACCTTGTCCAATCTGGACCAATACTTACCACTTGTCACAGTCATATGTTTTTTCTATACAGGCTAGTATGTTATATTATGTCTTAAATTCTGATTAAACCCCTCATCCCACCATACTGGTTGCACTCTTTTCTGATTGATTAGATAGTGATAACTCTCAACTATCTTTCAAAGATTAAAAATAGTACAGATTACTACATGCAGCCAGCAGTAACCGTTCTGTTCACTGGCTGTTTGCATGAAGAAGAGGATATATAGAGTGTGTCGTGGTATTAAAAGGCAGGAACCTACACCATAAAGGTGCATCAGACATGATGGTTCTTGAACCACTGCAGAGTGGTGGACCAGAGTCTTCCTTGAGAGTTCTTCCCCACCACTAGGATTAAACTTACTAGCTTATTCTTACATTTTTTTTTGAACAAGTGCTTAACAGTTGCAATTCTCCAGTCCTCTGGCACCATCCCTATATTGAAAAATGATTGGAAAATTATGGCCAGTATCTCCGCAATTTCTACCTTTACTCCCCTCACTATCCTTGGGTGCATCTCATCTGGTCTCGGTGACTTACATGTTTAAGCACAGTGAGCCTATCCAATACCTTCTCCTCATCAATGTTAAACAAATAAAGTGTCTCAACTACCTCTCTTAAACCATGACTTGGACAGCATCTTCCTTAACACTGAGAGAAGCACAATATTCATTTAGCACCAGATTCATGCCACCTGCCTCCATGGGGAATCCCCTTTTTTGTCCATAATCAGCCCCATTCTTCCTTTTACCACCCTTCCATTATATACACCCCTCTAGAAGACTTTTGGATTCCTTTTATGTTTGCCGCCAATCTCTTTGCTTATACTCCCTTTCCTTCTCTGACATCTTTTTCATTTTCTCTCTGAACTTTCTATAGTAATCCTGATGCTCAATTGTATTATCCACCTGACGTCTATCATATGCAATATTTTTCTGCTTCGTCTTACTCTCTATAGCTTTCTTTATTCAGGGAGTTCTTGATTTTTTTGCCTTACCTTCCCTCCTCATGGGAATGTACCTTGACTGTACCTGATCTATCTTCAATTTAAAGGTATCCCATTGTTCAGTTACAGTTTAGCCTGGCAATCCTTTATTCCAATTAATCTGGCCTAGATCCATTCTCACCCCATTGAGATTTGCCCTCTCCCAATCAAGTATTCCTACTCTGGATCCTTATTCATTTCCATTGCCAGGCTAAAACTCATGGTACAATGATCAGTGTCCCCTAAATATTCCTATGGCTGTAGTCACTGGCAAAGTTGAAGGAGCCGTTGAGCTGGGATTTTACGTACCTAATCCTCCTTCTCTCCTGTCACTTCTCCAACAGCTCACACATTCTTAATGAGAAGTCACACATTCTAGCAACACACAGTTCTTCCTCTCTCCTCTCCCCATGACACAAGCAGCCCATGTCCAAATGCAGCAAAACCTGGACAATATCCAGGCTTGGGCTGACAAGCAGCAAGTAATATTTGCGCCACACAAGTGCCAGGCAATTACCATCTCCAACAAGAGAGAATCCAACCACCACCCCTTGATGCTCAAAGGCATTATCATCACTGAATCCCCTACTATCAGCAGCCTGGGGTTTGCCATTGACCAGAAACTGAACTGAACTAGCCATATAAATACTGTGGCTACAAGAGCAGGTCAGAGGCAATGAGTAACTCACCTCCTGACTCCCGAAAGCCTGTCCACCATCTACAAGGTACAAGTCAGGAGTGTGATGGAATGCTCCCCACTTGCCTGGATGAGTGCAGCTCCCACAACACTCAAGAAGTTTGACACCATCCAACACAAAGCAGCCTGCTTGATTGACACCACATTCACAAACATTCACTTCCTCCAACACCGATGCACAGTAGCAGCAGTGTGTATCCTCTACAAGATGCACTGTAGGAATTCACCAAGGCTCCTTCGACAGCAGCTTCCATTACCATCTAGAAGGACAAGGACAGCAGATAGATGGGAGTTCCCCTCCAAGTCACTCACCATTCTATCTTGGAAATATATCACCGTTCCTTCACTGTCGCTGAGTCAAAATCCTGGAACTCCCTTCCTAACAGCACTGTGAGTGTACCTACATCACATGAACTGCAGTGATTCAAGAAGGCAGTACAAAACCACCTTCTCAAGGGCAACTAGAGATGGGCAATAAATGCTGGCCCACACAGCGAAACCCACATCCCGTGAATGAATAAAAAAATACCTAACCCTTGTCCATTTTTTCATTTCAGATCACCAGGGTAGTGAAGATCCTCAGCAAGTGGAGGGCGGTGATGACAGCAATGATGAAGATGTAACATTACAGGGACTTACTCTTGCATCAACCAGTTAAGAGACTGACAGGATGTGAAAGCTAGATTAAAGCAGGAATCTGCACTCAGTGAGACATCGGACACAAGTGTGCAGGACCCAGTGTAGGGGAGAGAATGCTACTTGTGGGATGGGGCATGGGGGGTGGAGGTGGTGGTGGGGGAAGGTTGCATTCTAGTTCTGCTTGAGAAGGTACAAATGTTGTTGGATGAAGCTGCAGGAAACACTGTCAGGGTGACAGCATACCTGTGCCACCTCTGTCAATGCCTTTGCTGTTATCTGCCAGCTACCATTTCTGCACTGTTGTTGGCTTTTTGACTGCTTGCTCTCTTTAGCACCTGCTTGGAACTGATTAAAATTCTTTAAGATGATTTAGTTAGTCAAACTACCCCATCATCCTTTCACTCAAGTCTGTATTATAGCAGTATGGAGAATTAGAAATTTCAATCCTGTCTTTATTCTGAAGCAGCACGTAAATGAAAAGCTATGTTCTTACAGCACAATAAACATCGCTTGCACTAGAGAGGTAAAGGCTGAAGGATATAAGCTGGATAAATGTACCTAAAAATCATGGATCTGCCTTTTTATGTTATGGGCAGAAGTAGCTCAAGGTAGCTAAATAGTATAAGAATGGAACATATTTCTTCCATTGGTCAGGTAAACATCTTATGAGCAGACAGAAGCCCACAATCACAAAGGCAGTCTAGAGGGACCTCTTTGAGTCTGAGGACCAGGCTATATTATTTGCATAAAATGCTGGAAAAAACTCAGCAGATCTGGCAGCATCTATGGAGGGAGAAACAGAGTTAATGTTTCAAGTCCATATGACTCTTCTTCAGAGCTCTAAAGAGGAGTCATGCAGACTCGAAACATTACCTCTGTTTTTCTCTCTCCACAGCCGCTGCCAGACCTGCTGAGTTTTTCCAGCATGTTCTATTTTTATTTCAGATTTCCAGCATCCACAGTATTATGCTTTTATATTATTTGCACGTCATCTTTTGTAGAACAGTTACACAAATCCAATACTGTTATTAATCAATGTGATAGAACTCATTATTAAAGAAACTTTTTGTGTGTGAGGCACAGTTGAATTTATTGTCAGACCAAAAGCCCTTTGTTGTGACAGTGACCAATAAGACATTCGCTAAGATTGGTGTCTCTGCATGGGCATGAGTTAAAGATGTAAAAATGACAAGTGTTGATAGTTTGGCAAAATTGTGGTCTAAGTTCCAGATGGTATCCAATCCATCAGTAAAATAAATAAGGATGTCATGCACATTGGAGAATTTATGCTGCACAACCCACACATATGTGGAAACATCATTGAAGCAACAACAACAGCAATTTGCATTTACATAGTGCCTTTAACATAGTAAAATGTCCCAAATTTTCACAGTAGTGTTACCAAACACTGAGCCCATAAAGAGATAATAAGGATAATAGGACAGATGATCTGTCATAGGTCCTACCTCCAAGAAGCAGGTTTTAAGGATCATCTTAAATAAGCAAAGGGGAGTGGAGAGGCAGGGAGGGAGAGAATTCCATTGCTTTGGCCTTGATAGTTGAAGGCATGGCTGCCAATGGTGGAGCAATTAAAATTGGGGATCCTCAAGAGCTCAGAATTAGAGGAGCTCAGGTAACTCAGGGGTTGTATGGCTGGAGAAGTTTACAACAATAGTGCTGAGCAAGCCCAGAGGGTTATTTTAAAACAAGGATGCAAAATCTTAAATCAAGGAATTGCTTAACCAGGGGTAACATAGATCAGCACAGGGGTGATAGGTGACCAGGTTCTGGTGCGAGGCAGGACATGAGTTTTGAATGACTCAAGTTACGAATGTGGGAAGTTGGCCAGGAGTGCATTTGAACTGTCAAAGCCTAGAGGTAACAAAGGGAAGTAAGAGGATTTCAGCAATTGATGAGCTGAGGCTGAAGTCAAGTGATGTTACATAGGTGGATATAGGTGGTCTAAGTGATGATGTGAATACATGATTGGAAGCTCATCTACAACAAGGTTTTAGAGGATGGTGTCAGTGTCGAGGGAAATGAATTTGTGGCTTCAGTCTTCCCAATATGCAGTTAGAGGAAATTTCTGCTCATCCGGTGCCAGATGTCATACAAGCAGCCTTCTAATTTAGAGATAGTGAAGGGGTTTGAGAGGGTTGCTTGGAAGGTAGCTGGGTATCATCAACATGCATGTGGAAACTGGTGGTGTGTTTTCAGATGGTGTCACTGAGGGACAGCATGTACATGAAAATAGAAAGGGGCCAAGGTCAAATTCTTGGGGGACATCAAAGTTCAATACATTCCATTGATTAAGCAAACAGAGCCCATAGCCCAGCTAAGGGAAGTGGTAAAAAGATTACTCAAAGAGAAAAGTTATAAAAAGGAATGGAAAGATGCAGTTTCACCCTGGTAAGGACAACTAATTTTAAAACTAAGAACTAGAAGCAGAGTGTAATCACAGCCAGCACTTAGAGACCCAATTCGATCAAAAAAATAAAGAAAGCACGACTTTAGCCACTCTCAGTTTTATTTATTTAGTGAATGTAAATTCCAGAAGTCAAGCGATAGTCTCCTCATTTGCTGAGTTTAAGGTGATAGGTTCACCACTTAGTCTGCACAGGGGACATTCCCCGGTAATAAACAGCATTATTTGTATCTTTCCACAAGTGCACAAGGGGTTTATACTGAGGCCCCAGCAGTGGAGATTGGCTGCACAGGGGCCCAAACCTATCCTGAACCTATTTTGCAAGGACCACTGTCGCCATGGCAGTTCAAAGCCTGCTATTCGACAGGTGGGGTTTGTCACAAGGAACTTATTAGTCACTTCCCATGTTTTCCATTCCTTGATCCAGAGGATGTCTGCTGGTAGATGTTGCTCAGTAAGGGCGCTTCATATGGGGCATCAAGATGGAAGGCAAGAAGTGGGTGAATTGAACAGGTCATCATGGGGTGGTAAGTGTGGTGCAGCTTTCAACTAGCTTGTGGATTTTCATCAGTCAGCGGATGTGTGAGGGAAGTGGTGATAGCAAGGACAGGAAGCCAGGGGAGAGGTGTTGAGGGGAGAGTTCCAGTTATGATGTGGATTATTGCATTCAATTCTGTGTCAACAAGTTATGTGTGTGATGATGACCTTTGCCAGGCAACTGCTCAATATTTTGCTGCAGAGTATGATAGGGCAAGTGTTGGGGTTCAACAGCACCTGAGCACAACAGTCCTTATCCCTTCAAGGTCATAGAACTGGAGAAAGCATTAAGCAGCCTGAGAACTGGCAAAGTAGCAGAATATGACAACATTGCACCAGAATTCCTGAAACAACTTGCCCCCATGCTCGTGTGTGCCTGACTCAATTCTTCTCAAGGACTACTAGCTGAATCTCACTCACGAAAGTGTGGCATATGGCAAAAATCATTGCCATTACAAAACCTGGAAAAGGTTTCACATTGGTGGCCAGCTAACGAATGAGTTCATTACTTTCTGTGTGTTTAAAGATCTTTGAGCGTTTTATCCTGTATATCTCTGGAAGTAGAGACCATTCTTAATGTCGGCTAAGGGGCGCAGCACATGTGATTGAGTTCTGGCACTCACCACCTACATTGAAAATGGCTTCCAAAACAATATGAAGACAGGGCTAGTGCTCTGAGACATTGTGCTCAAGAGACTGGACCTCACAGCTGCCTATGATAGAAGGTCTGGCCTATCTTAAAGCTGTCCAGAATGCTTCCAAACTGGGTTGGAGCAGCTGTTGAAACACTCCCTTGCAACAGACATTTCAGAGCCCACCTTGGGCAAAGGATAAGACAGGCCAATGGACTACCATAGGGCTCAGTGCTAGCCACAATCCTGTTCAACATATACACAAATGACCTGCCAATAACCATGCCCCACAAGTTCATCTATGCTGATGACACCTGTTGTGCCACCTAAGACCATTCTTCTGCAGCCTGGACCAGATCCATAACAAAGGTGCTATAAGGTTGATGGATTACTGCAGCTCATGGCGTCTCATGTTAAACCTTTTTAGTGTATTCCATCTCATAATGCCAGTATTAAAAAAAATTGTATATGTAGATGGATGGCCAGAGATCCCAACCAGTAACTCTTGATAGGACTCTGTACTGCAGGGAACATTTGAAGAAAACCACACCAAATTTCAAAACCAGAAACAACCTACTAACCAAACTTGCTGGAACCTTAGCCACTAGGCTATCTCAACTTGAAGGTACAATGAAATCCAGAAAATTAGAAACATGCAAAGCAAAGCAAAGCAAGAAGATCAGGAGGGTTTAAATGAGATGTTGAAACAAACAGTGGAAAAATTGGACAATGCAGTGCGCAAGATGCAAAAGTAGAAGCAGGAGAATCAATTGGAAGAAATTATTGGTTAAAAATGTTCGAGCTAGAGGAAAGGTTGAAGCAGGAGAAAGGCAAGATGCATACCTTAACTGGTGATCAGCTTGGATGTGAAAATGCCTGGGGGAGAATTTTCTCCTCGTCGGGGGTGGGGGGGAGGGGTTGTGCGGAGCAGGCGCACAGCAGATCACTGCCCACAATCGGCTGCGCACCACCATTTTGGGTGGGCAGGCCAATTAAGGCCCGCTCAGTGTGGCACGCAACAAGATGCACTGAGCACTGCCTGTGCGGGCATGGGGGAAGATGTTGAGTTGGAGCCTGCACTCTTTTACACATGCACGTGAAAGAGCGCAGAAATCTCCCTGAGGCATAGAGCTGCCTCAGGGAGATTAGTTTGATTTTTGAAAATTTTAAAAAAGAAAAACAATTTAAGACATGTCCCCTCATGTGACAGTGTCACATGAGCTGGGACATGTCAATGAATTTTATTCAAAATGTTTATTAAACTTTAATAACTTTCATGAAGCCTCATCCCGCCCCATGGATGAGGTGTCATGATAAATGCAAAGGCCACCTGGGCTCTTTGCCTGCCCGCCAACCTTATGGTTGGATGGATAGCTCAGTTTATTTGTTTAATTGCTGTTTACATGGCCTTAATAGGCCTTTAACAGTTTGGCAGGCACACAGCCGACTCCGGTGCGCGCCCGCCGAACTCAAGATCTGAATGATGTGTGGTGGCATCTGGTCACATGCCCGCTGTCACCAGGCATCAGTTTATGCATCGGTGAGTGGGCCCCACCCCTATTCACCGACCCGAAAATTCTGGCCCAAGGAGAAGGAAAGGTTAAGTGACCTAATGAGGATTGCTCTGCAGTATGAGAGAGAGAGAACGGGACAGGCAGTTTCCAAAGGCAGAACCTGCTGACAAACCCACAGGGCAAATAATGCCTGTAAAGATGCTAAACTTTGATAAAAGGAACAAAGCAGAAGTTTCTAGCATTCCTTTGCACACCATCCAAATTAGGGGAATGGCCATTGGAGCCCCCCCCCACCCCCCGGAAAATAGAATTAAAGAAGATTCCAGCAGTAGTCTATCAGTCATGGAACAAATAAGCAAATTATATGGATGCGATGAAAATGAATCGATAACATTATTACATCGTGTCGACTGTCCTTTAGTGTATAAATCATTGCAGGTGGAGGTTAGAAAATGAAAGGTGCATTGAGAAGAAACCAAAAATGAAGAATGAAAAGTGAAACGATTTGGAGAAAGGTCAAAAAGGATAGCCCTAAAATGCATGGAATGAAAATAAGGACATATTGAGAAGTAGGAGCATTAACGAGCAAAAGTGGCGCTAAATATAGGCATTCCCTACTGTAAATAGGAATGATTTAGGGCCAGACGGCATGAAATTGTAGGTTCAATTTTCTGTAGGAGGAGTTTGGAATCAATACGGAGAAATTAGTGACATGTTTGATCCTGCAACCATCAGCCGCACAAAGTTCCAGATACCGTGATGGCTAACCCACATATGTTTATATGTGGTTTTAGATTGCACCATGCACGTTGAAGCTGTTTGGAAAATAGTCAAGGGCAAGAAACCAGCTTCTAAGCCAATGCTTTTGAAGTGCTAAACAGGAAGCAGCAGCAAAGGGAGTTGGTGTTATGCTTTTTTTTTCTTTTGCTCCTTCTCATTTTAAAACCAGGAACTCAAGTTTTATGTCCCAGAACAGAAAGATCTGCCTGAACATGTTGTACAATTCTGTAGCTGGCACCCTAGTGAATTGAGGTCTTTGAAGGCATTGCTCCACTGTCAGATTCAAATAATCCTCTTGTATACAACATGTGCAGTTGGGCCGGTGAGAATGCTCCACTTATAATGAAGCCACATTCTCCAGTCATCCAAAATTCTTGCTGGTCCTCTTCCTCAATAGAAATTCATGTTCAATTCCTCAACTTTCCCTCAAAGCCCATGGATTTGGGGTGAATTTGTATTATTTTTCCAGGGTTTTTGCAGACCTTCCCCCAAAGTCACATAGGATAATCGGGAGAACATCTACAAAAATTCACCTCCACAGGCTTCAGGCAAGTGATTAATTTATGTTTCCACTTCTACACATTTGTGAATAGCAGATAACCCCAATTTGGTTTTTACACCTCTAGATGCCTTGTCCAAACAAGCGCTCAAATTTCACAGTAATACGCTGAACTTTGTGGCAAAGCAAGGGCATTCGCTGCTGACCTTGATGCTAAGAAATTTAGCGATCTTTGTGACAAGGACATTAATTCTGACAAGGTACAATTACAGCAGTAATTGTAGTATTGCTCTGCAATTTAAGCAATTTAAATAGTCAATTACATCTAAGAATTCTCACAGACAGCCAACCAGGGAATGAAAGCATTAATAATCAAATTCCTTTAAAAACAAGCAAACTAAAGATTAGAATGAATGTAGAAGCTAACATGCCATGAAAAAACTTTAAAAACAAAACTTTGGAAAAAAAAATATTTAAAAACCTAGTTTTAAAAAATCTAATAATTAATCATAATGGAGACATTTAACAACAGTCTACCTATCTTTCAGGGCCAGATTGGTCATTCAACAGCAATTACTATTCAGATTACTGTTAAAATCCCAGTTACACCTCATTGAACAAGGCTTAGCTTTTGGGGGGGTGGGGGGGGGATTCCAATAGCGATATGAATGTGGAAAAGGGGAAGTTTTCACCAAATTTCTTTGATTGTTGGACTGGAGTGGGGAGAGGGGGCAAGTCCTGAGTGCACTCTCTAGTGAAGCATTGAATGACAGGCCGCAATTCCAGGATTTCATCATTAATCTGTGCTTGTGCTAAATTCTGAAGTTGCAATCAGATTCGGAAGGGTAACATCAGCGAAAGCTGCAAATTTCAAGTGAATGTAATGGCTGCTTTATTTTCCAGACCTTTAAGAACATTCCCCGCAACAAAGAATTAAAAAAAATCAATTTGAAAGAGACCTTGGAGTGTAATTGCTATGTACTTTCTCCATCCGGTAGTCACCTTACGTTCAGATAACAATTTGCAAGTATCATACACATCATCACCAGATACAGAGTGAAGTTGAGTCCTAGCAATATAGCTTAGCCCCAATCAAAGGAGGTGCACTGTTTCTGCCCAGTAAGACATTTTTATTCCCTACTGTAATATACTACTGTTCCTATCCCTACTGTTGACCTTCTGAATGCCTATTCAAAGGTAAAATCTACAAAAATCTACATTTAGTAGCAGGGATCAGTGGCCCCGTAGGATTTCTAAAATAAAGTGTGAGTTCCTTATAGGGGACAAAAGGGCAGATCTGTAAATTGTTTCATTAGTTCCAAATCACAGGCAGTTCTGCAATTAGACTCCCAACCACCAAGAATTGACTTTATAGGAACGTTTCGGCTGATGGGTAGCTGGGGAGGAGGGTAGAGGAAAAGAGAAAAAAAGAATGGTGTTTGCCTTGTGAAATTAATTCTTGTCGAACAATTACTCATTACCTATAGTTTATAAGAACCAAATTTCATCATTTTCTCTTAGCTCAGTCATGACTATGGTAGGTAGGAAGGTAACGTTAAGATTGGAGATTGCTGCAGGATATAGCACATCCTTCAAGTAACAATTCATGATAAAAGGACTGCATATCCTCCTCCTTTAGGGGAAGCAGTGACATAGTGGTATTGTCACTGGACAAGTAATCCAGAGACATAGGCAAGGATTTTTCCCTCATCAGGCATTTGCTGTTGGAAACATCATTCCGTCCATGAATGAGGTTTCCTAAAAAATGCAAAGGCCGCTTGGCCTTTTCGCCTGCCCTCCAACTGCAAGGTTAGATGGACAATGAAAAATTTCATTCCAATACCCTTTTAATGACTTAATGGGCCTTTTAATTTAACGCTCAATGAGCAAAAAATTATCCCCTTAGTGTACTGCTCTGGGGACCCAGGTTTGACTTCAATCAATTAAAAATCTTGACTTGAAATCATTGTTGTAAAAACCCATCTGGTTCACTAACGTACTTTTAGGGAATGAAATCTACTGTCCTTACCTGGTATGGCCTACCAGAGCAATGCGGTTGACTCTTAAATGCCGTCTTAAATGGCGTAGCAAGACAAGATCAAAATCAGGAAAAAGTTAATAAGGAATGTAGCTGGACGGACCACCTGGCCTTAACCTAGGCACCGGAAATGACAATGGCAAACTCACCCCTATCGACCTAGCAAAGTTCTTCTTACTAACATCTGGGGTTTGTGCCAAAGTTGGGAGAGCTGTCTCACAGACTGGTCAAGCAACAGCCTGACATAGTCATACTCATGGAATCATACCGTACAGATAAGGTCCAGACACCACCATCACCCTCCCTGGTATGTTCTGTTCCACCGGCAGGACAGACACAGCAGAGGTGGCAATACAGTGGTACACAGTGCGGAGGGAGTTTCCCTGAAGTCCTCAACATCAACTCCAGACCCCATGAAGTCTCATGGCACAGATTAAATATGGGCAAGGAAACCTCCTGCTGATTACCACATGCCACACCCACTCATCTGATGAATCAGTGCTCATCCATGTTGAACACCACTTGGAGGAAATATGGACAAGGACGCCAAATGTACTTTGAGTAGGGCACTTCAATGTCCATCAGCAAGTGTGGCTCGGTAGCACCACTACTGACTGAGCTGGATGAGTCTTAAAGGACATAATTGCTAGACCGGGTCTACATTATGTGGTGAAGGATGAACAGGAGGGAAAAACATTCTTGACCTCATCCTCAGCAGCCTACCTGCCGCAGATGCATCTGTCCATGACAGTATCATGCGGTATGAGTGGTCACCGCACAGTCATTGTAGAGAGCGAAGTCCAGTGTTCACATTGAGGACACTCTCCATCATGTTCTGTGGCACTACCACTATGCTAAATGGGATAGATTTCGAACAGATGTAACAAATTAAGACTGGGCAACCATGAGGCGCTGCGGACCTTCAGCAGCAGCAGAATTGTACTCAGCCACAGCCTGTAACCTCATGGCCTAGCATATCCCCCACTCTACCATTACCATCATGCCAGGGGATCAACTTTAGTTTGATGAAAAGTGTAGGAGGCTATGCCAGGAGCAGCATCAGGCATACCTAAAAATGAGCTGTCAAGCTGACGCTGCAACACAGGACTGCATGCATACCAAACAGCATAATCAGCAAGCTATAGACAGAGCTAAGTGATTTCAGAACTAGCAGATCAGATCTAAGCAGTTCCAGTGCAGCTACTACACTGTCATCTACCTGGCAATGTGGGAAATTGCCTAGGTATGCCTTCTACACAAAAAGCAGGACAAATCCATCAAGGCCAATTACCTCTCCATCAGTCTACTCTTGATCACCAGTAAAGAGATGGAAGGGAGCATCAACAGTGTTATCAAGTGTCACTTGCTTAGCAATAACCTGCACACTGACGCTCAGTGTGGGTTCCATCAGGGCCACTCAGCTGTTGACCTCATTACAGCCTTGGTTCAAACATGGACAAAAAGCTGAACTCCAGAGGTGAGGTGAGAGTGACTGCCCTTGACGTCAAGGCAGCATTTGACCAAGTGTGGCATCAAGGAACACTAGCAAAACTGGAGCCAATGGGAATCAGGGGGAAAACTCTCCACTGGTTAGAGTCATGCCTCGCACAAAGGAAGATAGTTGTGTTTGTTGGAGGTCAATTATCTCTGTTCGAGGACATCACTGCAAGAATTCCTCAAGGTAGTATCCTTGGCCTTACCATCTTCAATTGCTTCATCAACGACCTTGTTTCCATTGTAAGGTCGGGGGTGGGGATGTTCGCTGATGGTTGCACAATGTTCAGCACCATTTGTGTTTCCTCAAATACTGAAGCAGTCCATGTCCAAATGCAACAAGACCTGGACAATATTGAGGCTTGGGCTGACAAGTGGCAAGTAAAATTTGTACTACGCAAGTGCCAGGCCATGACAATGTCCAACAAGAGAGAATCTGACCATCGTACCTTGACATTCAATGGCATTATCATTAATGAATCCTCCGCTATCAACATCCTGGGGGTTACCATTAACTAGAAATTGAACTGGACTAGCCTTATAACTACTGTGGCTTCAAAAGCAGGTCACAGACTAGGAATCCTGCAGCGTGTTACTCACCTGCTGACTCCCCAAAAAGTGTCCACTCCTCCCTAACAGCACTATGGGTGAACATACACCACACGGACTGCAGCGGTTGAAGATGGCAGTTCACCACCACCTTCTCAAGGGCAATTAGTGATGAGCAATAAATGCAGGCCTAGCCAGACACTCCCACATCCCCTGAATGAATAAAAGAAAGCTCAGCAACCCTAATTGGCTCAGGGCCCAGTCTAATTCCACAAATTACACAGCCTTAACTCCACTCCTGAAGACCAAATCAACCTGAGACAAACTAATTATATCAATTTGGTTTAGTATGAATGCAGATCTCAGAGGTGAAAGTTCAGTTATTTCACCATGCATCAAATTTGTTTACTAAAGTTAGCATTGCCTCATCCTATTCCATTACTTTCTATGATCTTCTGTTCCATAAATTTGAAAGGCAATTTCCCCCCATGAAGTATCAGTGCAGTCGAGAAATAAACGGTGAACTTTGAACAGGTCCTTAAATCTAGGCAAAGAAAATAAATAACATGTCACATGTAAATAGATAATATATGAAACAGCAGACCTTCAACACTTTCACATGAGGTATAATTTTTCTACATGGTTCACAGTTTTAGGCTCAAACATTGGCAAATTTAAACCAACATGAAAGTATGAGATGTCAAGCTATGGGTAGTGTTATCATAATGAGGACAATCACACAAGTTGTCAATTATCTGTACAATCATCTGATTCAATACCGACTTAAAAGTGACTGAGGAAAAAAAAAATACTTGCACGTTTATGAATTTGAAATCATGAATGCTGGAAATTACAGCACAAGTAATTTTTTTTCTAGAAACATCCAGAATTGGTACAAACTTAATTGGTCCAAAGATTTAGGTGGTCCAGTGCGTTCTTTAATGTTTGATGCCGGTTCCCTGCATTACTTGATTCTGATAATCTTTAATATAGTGCGCATATAGTGATTCACTTGAAAATACCTAAGAGACTTGGAGCTAGAAATTCAATAGCCCTGTTATTTTTCTGCATCCATTCAGGTGGACATAGTCACCAAATATGAATTTGGTGGACCCACCACAACTGAGTGATTATAACATAAGCATGAGTGGCTTCTGTGCTGATCTTCTCTTCTAAATATTGTCTGCAGCCTCTGTCCTCAACAAAAGCCAGGCAGCATTTTTTGAAAACCATATGGTGCAGCCAGCCTTCCCTTCCTAATAGCAGGTTGTCTCTCTTAAAGGGAAGTTGCACTGAAGAAAATTGCTGCAACGTAAAATATTAGAAAATTGAACATCAGGGCATTGAGACTGTCTCAGAATGACAGATGTGGCACTGGATGCTTTTGTGGTGGAGGTGGGCAGAAGGAAAGACGACATGGTTCTGTGGGTCGCCAGGAGGCCTGCAAGGGTTATCCTCAGACGGGAATGAAAGCAGGTGGCAAGGGATGTCAGTTCCTGGATACTGGCTCCAAGGACCCAGTAGTAGTGCCACAAGAGGTCTAATGGCCTTACATGGATGGTAGCTTAAATGTATGCACCTTCACATGACATTCCTACCCACCACACCACCAACCTCTCAGGCTGATCAATGCATCACACCCCAATAGCTCACCCAGAAATGTGATTGACTCTTAACTTCTCTCTGAAATAGCCTAACAGGCCACTGAGTTGCATCTTACCAGTACTGTTATGAACATGATTGTGCCTGAAAATGTCTCCTTTAACTTAAGATGAATAAGGGGAATGCTGATCATACTGAACCTCTGTGTGGAAACAGTTCCATGTGAGCTGGTCATGGCAAAGGAACCCAACTCGAAACCTATTGAGAATCAAATGATAGTTTTCATATCCTAACATTAAAAAAAAGGGCCATCCGCATTTTAGACACAGAGATTCAGAGAATGAGAGAGAGAATGCAGGTGATGTGAAGAGCAGAGAAAGACTGTGGTTATGTTAGCAGCCAAGCAGGATGCCGGTGAGAGCTGGCTCACTGTTCAAAAAGTAGATGGAACTGGTGGGGCTTTCAGAGATATAAGGAACAAAGAGTTGCTGAGGTTGGCCTTGCTGATGGAAGTCTGTTCTGGGGTATTTAGGCTGAGTGGGGGGATTTTCAAAGGGCCCCACTGGAAGATTCAACTTGGTGTGGCAAGGAGAAGTGGGCCTGCTGGAAAGCTGGGAGAAACCTGGGGCTCATGCTAGTAATGCTATATATCTTCCAGAAGTGTACTGCACAGCGAAAGGAGATATAAGAAGTATCTCAATTGCATTAGTTAGTTAATGCAAAAGTACCTTCTCTTTGGTTCAATGTATTAGTGATCTGCTAAATAATGTTTAATTTTGTTGATATTAATTTGTTACAGTCAAAGGCTTAAAACATGAAATCCTGTCCTTCGGTTTATTTCCATCATTAATGAGAAATTTATCTTTTTTTAAAAAAAGTTATCGGCCTCTATGGGGACCATAATGCTACAGAAAGAAAACCCACTGTGGGTGTACTTATACCACATGGCTGCAACAGTTTAGGAAGGTGGCTCACTACCGCCTTCTCAAGGGCAATGAGGAGAGGCAATAAATGCTGGCCTTGCCACCAATATCCACATCCTAAGATTGAATAAAACAAAGAGAACTCCCTGGCGCTCAGCACTTCAGCCTAACATCCAGATACCCCACCTCACCCTCACACACCTACCAGCCTCGTACCCACATCTCACAACAGAACTGAACATACATTGGAAGGGAGAACACTGGCACACAATTTTAAGCTAGAATACTTGGAATAATGTTAGATTGCACGCTAAGCTTCAAAGATCATGAGCAGGCTAGCGTGAAATAATGTGCTATGATGTCGGGCGAGCATCCCGACGTCAATATGCACTCGTGCGATATTTCAGTTGGCAGGCATGCACAAGAGTCGGCAATGTGCCCGCCAATGATTAAGAGGCCTATTAAGGCCATTGATCTACTAATTAACTGCGATTTTTCGCTGCCCGTCTAACGTTATGGTTGGTGGGTGGGCAAATCAGCCAGGCAGCCTTTGGATTTTTGAGGAAACCTCATCCAAGGGCGGGATAAGGTTTCCAATATTAATTTAAAAAAATGTTTGGGCAGTATTTTTATCATTATCATGTTTAGGTGAATGATGGGTGGAAATTTTTCGGGAATTTCACAATCTTTATTTTTGGCTTTTAAATTCTTCAGTTCCTGGAGGCAGCTCTCTGCCTTCATGGAGCTTTCCTCACGGCTCGCTCACACACTGTCCCACGCCTGCGCTGACTTCAGTGCTTGCCCTCCTCCCCCCCGCCTTTCAGCGCGCCTTTCACACTGGCTGGCCGTTAATTGGTCAGCAAGTGTGAAATCGTGGTTGGGGGCCGATCGCGGGTGGCGGCTCTTTCCCCGGCTGCTCCTGGGCCCGCCCACCAAGCCTGCCCGATGACCCAAAAACCTTGCCCCAAGTAATAAAAATAAAGGCAAAGGCGGCAGAGAGAAATAACATCTTAAGGAAGCTGGCCAACTGTAAATGGGAACTGATTAGACAACATTACACAGTGTTTTGGCCCTTGCTAACCAGCAGCTGGATAGCCTGCCTGGTTTAGGAATGCTCTCCCCATGCCAAGATGTTGGATCCCATCCTCAACACACATTGCAGAGCTATTGCTAGCTGACTGAACCCCACTAAAGTGGACGATCTGTACCTGTTCACTGGTATTGTTCCATCTATCTTAAGGAGGCAAGTTGGCCAGCCCCTAGTCTGCACCCCCACAGCTGCCACCTTGCTGATTGGTCAATGCACTTGCAGATGAAAATTTGTCTAATCATTCAGAAGAATCCTTCCTGACAGGAGCCAACGACACATGATGGCTGTGTCTCAATCACCTCAGGATGAGTGTCAGCAGTTGTAAAGCCCTCATACAGTACAGCCAAACAAATGTTGGTGACTGTGACTACAGAGAGGCATTCCAAAGGATAAAATGCCTCCTGGAATGCCATCTACTAATGCAGCAATCCAGTCCTGAAGATCTGTAGATCTTCAACCCTCACGCCAGGGCCTGATCAGTGGCAAAGGAAGATTGCAAGAAGACCAATATCTCTTTGTCCCACACACCTCCAGCTATTCAGCAATGGAAGGTATATTATCCAAACACAGTCATGCGCAATAGCTGACATTGTGCCCTCTCTCTTGCCGCACAAGGTGGCAGGCAAAATAAGGGAGCAGAGCTGAGCCAGCAGGGAACAAGGATGTCTTCATCTCCTGAACCCTGTGGAGGAGATGACTCTCAGCAACACTGGACTGGATGTAACAAGGCACCTGGCATCCAGCGTCACTGAGAACATTGAGGATGATAGCAAATTCCTGCCTTTTGCCTTTCCCAACTCCCAGCTCACCCTTACTCTGCTATCTGGCAAGATGAGAAACTTGTTGATGACATGACTATGGATCTCTTGCTTTACACCTCATTGTCCACATCAGCCTTCCCTTTCTGATTTTCTGCTTTAGATGCCCAAGAACTGCTGCCTGCCCAGGCATAGCAGCCCCAGGAGGACGAATGAAAGCAACGGCACACAAGTACTGAGGTAATATCACTTGACCTGACACTTACAGACACAAGCTCAGACACTGGCACTATACTTACTCCGAAGGCTCGCAGAGAGCTCAGGTCAGCATATGATAAGCCACTAGGCATGAGTGGGCTGCAGCCAGCCCAGGGGTAAAGGATGGTTCATTTTCCAGCACAGTAGAGGGCAAGATTGCAGACAAGTACAGCTGCAGAGGACTCAGATAAGGATTTTGATGGGCCAGCTGCAGAAAGGTACAGATGATCATGCAAACTGGAATGCCGGATGCAATGGCTGGCCTGCTGGACAGACTCCCGTCACTATCAAGGAGCATGAAGATGTCTGGCTCAAACTTAACAGGACTTCGTGAAGAGCTTTTCCTCTCCACAGCCTCTGCTCCAGTTCCTTCCCAGAAGGAAAAAACCAGTAAAAACTGGGAAATAAGAGTATTGGTCTGAAATGTTTTTTTCCATCTGGGTTGTCATCTTTCAGACCCAAAGGCACTGCCACTGCGGCCCCCATACCTGTTGTGGCCTTTGTGTGAACAGGTCCTGTCTCCTTTACCCTCTCAGTGAGGACACAGCAAAATTTAGCAGCAAATTCTTACTAATTGATGGAGCAAGGAGGACGGTTTACACGGAGTCCTGGAGTAAAGAGATGGGGGGAGAGAGAAAAATAAAGCTGGAGGAGGATTGAGAGAGAGGCTGTGAGAGATAGGGGTGAAGTCAGTGCAAGATAAAGGAGGCAAAAATAGGAAAATAAAAGGCTAAAGGAGAAACAACATTTTTTTAAAAATCCCGCATTCCACTTCCACAGCCAGTCAGTTGGCCAGTCCATGGTCGACGAGGGGTTGCGTGGCTCTTGTTCACGTGTTTTTGGTCTTCATCATTCACCCTGCTTCAAACCCAGCTGCACCAAGGAAGCTGCTCAGATCAGTGTTCGTTAACCATCACCTGTGGACAGACACAAAGGTCGCAGTCTACAAGGCAGTTGTTCTCTCGACACTCCATTAATTCTGCGAAACCTGGGTAAGGTATTGCCGATATCTGAGAAAGCTCAAAACAAACTATCAGCACTGCTGCAGAAGATCCTATGCGTCACCTGGATGAATTGTTGTATGAAAATAAACATCCTCTATGAAGAGGCAACCATTCTTGCATAGCAACTACACTGGAGATGCCAGTGAATCAGAATGCTGAACACTTGCCTTCCGAAGTACCCTCTCTACACCCAGCTCACGACTGGTCAAAGATCACAGGGCAGCTATTAGGAACATTTCAAAGATACCCTGAAAGCCTACTTTGACCTCAACAACTGGGAAGAGAGGGCACTGGAACACCCACAATGTTGAGCCCTGCTTCACTAAGCTGTAGCTGGCTTTGAAGCAGCAAACCCAGAAGCTCAATAGAAAAGACTTCTGGAAACACTCTAGAGTACTTGTAGGCACTAACTGGATCTGTGGTAATTAAGGTTGCCCCCTATGTATTGTCGCTGCAGGGCAGTCAGATTTAAAGTCAGAATTAATAGCTCTTTATTTCAAAGCAAGCAACAGTCATAACAAGATGGATGAACTGTTAGCACAAATAATAAATGGGTCTGATATGATAGCCATTACACAGACATGGCTGCAAGATGACCAAGGTTGGTAACTGAATATTTAAGGATTTTTGACATTTTGAAAGATAGGAAGAAAGGAAAAGGTGGCGGTGTGTGTGTGTGTGTATGTGTGGTGCTTTGAGGGAGGGGGGCAGTGTGATTGGCAATCTTCAATTTTTTAAGTTCTTTCACAGGGATGTGGGCATCACTAGCTGCGCCAGCATTTCTTGCCCATTCACAATTGCTCTTCAATATAGGGATTCAAGAGGAAATTAGATGATTATTTAAAAAGAAACAATCTGCAGGATTACTGGGAGAAGGCAGGAGAATAGCATTAGGTGAAATGCTCATTCAGAGAGCTGGTGCACACACAATGGGCTGAACGGCCTCCTTCTGTGCTGTAACAATTCTGTGATTCTGTGAACAAATCTGCACATAGAATCTGCATTGTCCCAATTTCAAATCATAGAGTCACATCAGCAGTCTGGTTCTGTGACATCAGGTTATCGCCAATTCAAAGCTTTCAGACACATTGCAGGGGATGCACCTGTGTGCACACTGTTCCTGCTGCAACGCTATGTGGGCTGCATAGAAGGCAGTCAACAGTGCACTGCACTCCCAGGAAGCAGCAGAAGGCCTCTGGGTCATTGCTGAAATGTAACCTGATTTCTAGCCTTTGCAGTCTGCACAAGGTTCATTAAGGCTCCAATTGTAAGGCAAATTAAAGAGGCCTCCATCATGTCTTTGCAGGAACTGGAAAACATGAATGAGAAATTGGGCTCGATAGCTCTATTTACTTTAGGCACTTTGCAGCTTTCTACTTTGGAAAATGGGATTTGAGATGAGTATGTGTCAGTAGGCATGTGCATGCAAAAGGACTGCCAGAGCTTGCAGATCATAGCGCCAATCAGTGTGCAACTGAAGGCAGCCCTGCTATTTTTGAACATCACACTTCAGCTATTGCCCTGTCTTAAACTCACACAGCTCAATATGATGTGATTGGGCATGAAAGACCCCACTCTCACCCCAGTCAGTTTTTTTAAAGGAATTGTGAACTACTTACGGACTAGTTACCTAATTATTTTTCTGGCTGTGAGATCAATTGTATGCATGTTACAGAGTGCCACTGACCGAATGTATATTGCCTTATATGTGGCATGTATGAACTTGACCATTTCTATGAACCAGGAGAGATCCCACTCCCTCAATCTGTAGCTGGTGTACGACCACAGGAGACTCAACATGTGGGAGAACGGCCATTATCTTGGCAGTAGTTATAATTCCTTCATTCTGCGGCAGTGCTCTGTGCTACCTTTTGGTGACCCACCATGGCAAGTCAAAGGTAGTCTACCAAGCCAGAAGTGTTATCCAATCTTGACATAACTTTTGATTCCATTCAGGAACTCACTGTCATGTACACAACAGGCATACAATGAGAGTGACACCGCCACCACCAACATTACAGAGAACACTATCAGTATCATCAAGCAACCCTTTCACTGTCTGGACCGTTCTGGAGGACTCCTGCAATATTCAGCTGAGTGGGTATCAGGCTTTGAGTTGCAATCTGCATGAAGCACATGACCATTATGAAGAGTGTAATACATTGAGAAGGACTGTGCGTGTTTATCTGCTTAAAGGTTCTGAAGTAGGATCAAAGGGAGCCAGAAACATGTCAGGCAGCTACATTTATACTTTATATGCTTAATTAGCACATGTTTTTATACCACCATCTATCAGGTGAGAAGCTGAGGAGCAGGGCCATGAGAAAGTGAAGGAGGACCAAGTGGAGAAACAGGAAGAGGAAGGTCAGGTACAATATGGATATCCCTTTTCTGCTCAAACTCTACTTCATGAAATAATTCATGAGCAATACCAATAATCTCAACCACACCAGCCTATTCACCAACAGTCTTACACCCCTTACATGTACCCAAACGTTGACCATCACACTGTCCTCTTTCTGCCATAACAGAATCAAAAACCAAAAGAAATTTCAAATTAATAAATTAAACCCTGGCATAATACATACAGGAACAATTCTGGAATTGAAAGCTAGTCTCAGTAATGGTGACCATGATAACTATCATCGATTGTTGTCAAAACCCATCTGATTCACTAATATCCTTTAGAGAAGGAAATCTGCCATCCTTACTTGGTCTGGCATACATGTGACTTCAGATTCACAGTAACGTGGATGACTTTTAACTGCCTTCCGAAATGATCAAGCAAGCCCAATACCCACATCCCATCAAAGAATAAAGAAAAAAAATACAGAAATTAAATAATCATACTTTTGCATGTAAAAAGCTCACAGCACCATTGTAACAGACGGCTTGCAATGCAATGAATGGATGCAGGTTAATCCTGCACTGTGATCCTATGCTCGTTTCTGAGAGCCATCCAATTTCTCCCCCCGTATCTGCATACTCAGCACCACATAAAATAAATCCTGAATGAGAGGCCTCTTCCCTTCAAGTGAGTACTTCCTTAAGGTACATTTTTGAAATTCACTGCACTATATTTCTACTGTTATTGGGAAAAGAAGATAATACAACTTCTTGGAGTCTTACTGATGGCTTGGTTTGGAAATCGAGAGCTTAAAATTAATTACACAATACTTCAGATTTACTTTTTACAATCATCTAGAATTCTCAAGTACAAAACACCATGGACAGAATCTAATGCTGCTCCCTAGCAGGGAGTTTGGAGGTGGGGTCATTAATTGGATGGAAGAGTGCCGTATGGGGACCCCACTGCCTTCCAGTTTCTGCCCAATTAAGTCTTGGGGTTGGGAGGGCTTGTGGACGGCCTTCCTACCAGGACACTAATTGAGGCCCTTAAGTGGGTGGAGGAAGGTGGGATCTATTGAAATTCATTCACCAGCTCTTCCCTCCAATCTCCCCAACCCCTTTCCAGTGACCCCAGCCTGCTACCTTCATCCTGCCCTCACTCACCTTTGGCCTGAAGTTCCTCATTAACCCTGGGACTCTGGTGGGTACATTGCCTGCAAATTACATTACTCGGTGTTGTTGAAGGGCAATAGAGAGCTGGCAGCCTCTGAATAATTGGCAGATCTCAGGGGGCGGGATATCAACCCCATGGTCTTAATTCCCAGGAAAGGCTGGACCCTGGCCAGCTAATTGCCTGATCAGAACTTAATACCAGCAGGCCTCCATAATTGAAGGTGAAGCAGAGCTACCATTAATTCTCCAGCCAGCAGGCAAAACCCAATCACAAATGTTAAATTCAGTGACAGATTTGCTTTTCCCAAATCCCATAGATGATTTTAAAATTGCATTTTTCATTTATGGAGGGAATGCTATGATTGTGTGCTCCTGGTATACAGTCTTGTCTACCACTAGCATGGAGACATAAATATAGCCCCTCAGTGTGATACTCTTTACTATATAACCTATTTTTTTTCTGTTTTCTTTCTTTACAATCCGTGAACACTAAGCTGACAGTGTTTGCCAGTATTCTGAGATCACTTTTCAGCTGCAACATTTCCACTGTTTCACAATAAGTGCATGTTTCATATTATCTTTCTGTTTTTTTCCCCCAAATCTCAACACTTTTACATTTACTTATATGAACCTACATTTATCATTTTACTAACCATAAACTGAGCATCCAATCAATATGAAGCTATGCACAGTGGCTTTTATCATTTAGTGTCATATAAAATTTCAGATGCTTTGAAGTGACATCAACCATTTATAACAATTTATAAAAATGCTTAACAATTATGATCCCAACACTTGATGGCATCTCGCTAACAACTGTGAACAGGACTCTTAATATTTACTGCTAATTACATTCTTTCAGCTTGTTTTTTTAAAAATCCAATTCAATACATTTCCATATATTCCATGGGCAGAATCTTCTGTCTGTCGGGCGGGCCGGTCGGGAACAGGAGCGGGCGGATGCGGAGCCGATCACTGCTCGCGTTTAGCTGCGTGCTGCCATTTTATGTGGACGAGCCAATTAAGGCCTGCCCAGCATGACCCGTGCCCGGTAGCGCTCAGTGCTCCCTGTGCGGATGGCGGGAGGAGGGAGAGTCAGGGCCTGCGCTCTTTCACGCATGGGCGCGAAAGAGCGCAGAAATCTCCGTGAGACATGGAGCTGCCTCAGGGAGATTAAGTTCATATGGAGAATTTTTAATAAAGGAAGTTAAAAATCATTTACACATGTCCCCTCATGTAAAAGTGTCACATGAGCTGGGACATGTTTATGAATTGAGCAAAAATTATTTATTAATTTAATAAACATTCATAAAACCTCATACCGCCTGTAGATGAGGTTTCATAAAAAACGCAAAGGCCCCTTGGGCTCTTCACCTGCCCGCCAACCTTAAGGTTGGATGGGCAGTGTTGAGAATTAGGTTATTAACGGCCTTTACAGGCCTTTGATAGTTCGGCAGGCGTGCAGCCTATGTGAAAATTCTCCCCCCTCCATGGGTCTGCAAATCATGCCCTCATAAAAATCTAACTCAACAGTAACCACTGACTCACAGTGAGGCACTGGATGGGATAGATCCAGCAAAATAAATCTAGGGACACTGTTATAAATTAGAGCAACTTGTGCACAGTTAAACAAGATGGGAACAGACTTCAAGAATTTGGACATTTTGGGTAGTACAATCTACATGATTTTCTACCTCCAATAGATTTGGCAAACATGACCTCTCATTCTTAAAGTCATACTTTATGTTTCCCATTAGCCATTGCCTCTCAGGTTGATTCCATTTACGGTCTCTCAATATTGCTACAAGCAATTGCACCACAATTGATTCAAGATTTATTTAAGTAAGTCAGTCTGTAACTAATTGCTTCATTCTCTTTTGAAAATGAGTATTATGTTTGCTGCTTTCGAGTTCTCTGGGAACTGCCCTGAAATCAATAAATTCTGTAAAAATCTATCTGGACCCAGAATCATCTGTCTGAATTCCTCTAAAACCCTTGGGTGGAGGATGTATCTTATACCTTCGTTGACTGTAATTCACTTATATTTGCTTTTTTGTAATAACTTGCTTTCAGTTCTGGCTTCGTAACTCTCAATTTATGAGTAAATGCAGTTACAAATAGTGGTTAAGAATTTCAGTAACTTCCCTTTCCTCAGAAACAACCTTCTTCATCTCATTTTTTTGAATAGTCAATTTTATTTGAGGTAGCATTCCTAAATGCTGCTGCTGAGCAAGTCTCTGTCATCAGCATGCTCATGCTCATGCTCTTCCAACATCACCTCCATTTGATCCTCCTCATTCATGCTCAATGCTTTACCTGGTGTCACCTCCTCTAACTCACCATCTAGATTTCCACTGCAGCACTCCAATTTTTTATTGCCCATCCCTAATTGCCCTCAAGAAAGTGGTGGTGAGCTGCCTTCTTGAACCACTGCAGCAAATGTGTTGTAGGTACACCCACAGTGCTGTCAGGAAGGGATTTTCAGGATTTTGACCCAGCAACATTGAAGGAACGGCAATATATTTCCAAGTCAGGATGGTGAGTGGCTTGGAGGGGAACTTCCAGGTGATGTTGTTCCCAGGTGTCTACTACCCTTGTCTTTCTAGATGATAGTGATCATGGATTTGGAAGGTGCTGTCTAAGGAGACTTGGTGAATCCCTGCAGTGCAGCTTATTGATGGTACACACTGCTGCCACCGTGCATCAGTGGGAGAGGGAGTGAATGTCTGTGGATGGGTTGCCAGTCAAGTGAGCTGCTTTGCCTTGGATGCTATTGAGCTTCTTGACTGTCATTGGAGCTGCACTCATCCAGGCAAGCGGAAAGTATTCCATCACATTCCTGACTTGTATCTTGTAGATGGTGAATGTGCTTTGAGGAGTCAGGAGGTGAGTTACTTGCTGCAGGATTCCTAGCCTCTGACCTGTTCTTGTAACCACAGTATTTATATGGCTAGTTCTGTTCTGTTTCTAGTCAATGGTAACCCCCCAGGATGTTGATAGTGGAGGATTCAGTTTTGGTAATGCCATTGAATGTCAAGGGGCAATGATTAGTTTCTCTCTTGTTGGAGATGGCCATTGCCTGGCACTTGTATAGCATGAATGTTACTTGTCACTTGTCAGCCCAAACGTGGATATTGTCAGGTCTTGCTGCATTTGTGCATAAGGATCCGTGAATGCTGCTGAACATTGTGCAATCATCAGTGAACATCCCCATTTCTGACCTTATGATGGAAGGAAGGTCATTGATGAAGCAGCTGTTCATAAATAAGTAGGCACCTGGTAAGTGCTCAATTACATACCAAGAACTCCATCTGAATCAGGTCTGACCCCTGAGCATTCACTAGAGTCAGAAATGTATCACTTAGGTCAGTGCAAAAGCTGAACTCAATATTTTCTTACCAGCTGCAGTGATTATGGAAAATCAACCTTCATCTTTATGCCTGTCAAATGCATTTATTTCCCTTCACAAGTGCAGAAATATATTTTAAGAGCAATTGCATGAAGAATAATGCTCTGCAAAAACTGAAGAAAGTTCTCTTATACTGTTAAAAAGGAATAAAATAAAGAGTTTCACCCTTTGTGATTGTTGTGTATTCACCCATTTGTCACATGCTTTATATATCTGTTTTACCTCAGTGCAATGCAGAAATGACACTAGTTCTAAATCTACAGCAGGTTTATGTACAGTGCTTTAAAATATCTCAGCAATCACAGGATTTCTATACAAATCTTCACAGTTCAGGTTTTTCAGGTTTTTCTGGAAGCTCCTGTTTACTTTAGCGCTCAGAGGCTACGCCCAGACTTAATCAATCAAGCACAGTGAGCATATATCAGTCAATAGACTAACACAATCAAACACAGATCAATTAACTATTGAACACTACAGTGATATAGTTCAATTTCCTGTGTCTGTAAAGTAATGTTATTTATGTTTTCATTAAAATGACTCATGACTTATTTTAACACTTTGTTACTTGCACTCCTTCAATTCAGGTGCTTTGAGCATCCTGAAATTTCATTGATCCAACATTGGCAACTGGGCTTTCAGTGGCTAGGTCTTAAATTGCTAAACTTCTCTGCCTGAGTACCTTCCTCTTCTTTGTTAAATTGTTCTTTAAAACCTAACTCCTCACTGAAGCTATTGGAATTTGTGCTAATGCTTCTTTGAGTGGCTCAGTTTCAAATTCTATCTGATAATATTCCTGTGAAGAATCTTGGAATGATTTTGCTATATTGATAGTACAACATAAATGCAGCTTGTTATTAAACAATAATCTTCAGAAATGTAACTATTGTGTAATAGCTAATTCACTATTTTCACAAATATTAATCATGTAAATTTTTAATTTATAAATTAATTTAATTTGTATACGTCCTATCTTTGTCCATTGCTGTGGCCTTTCTGCTGCAAGTGGAGGTCTCTTACTTTGTACTATGTCTGCTACTTTTATATTTATGAGATTATAGTACTGATGTTGCTTTTTAAAAAAAGGCAGATAATATTTGGCTGTCTGTTAAGAACTTAACTTCAGGTTGTTAATCGTTTCAGTCACATCAGTAACACTGTGTGGTGGCATTTTACCTGCAACTACTTTTTTTTTCAATTTTAGATTAACAAAGCCCTTGACCTGACCTACAGCAACCAGATAGCTCTGAGCCTTTTCAAAATTTGTCTGTAGACCGTATATCATTTTCACTTTGCCCTATATCTAAATAATGGGAAAATTGCTACTTCAGATAAATGTTATCTATATGGACAACTTCAAACCTGTTTCAAGGCTAGTGTCACAATGAAATTAGTTTACTGGAACATTTCTTTCTGGAGCAGAGACACAAATCAATCTATCGGCACTGTGGGTGTCAAGGCCAAGGCAATATTTTATTTTGTCATGCCTACAGCAGTAAGAAGCTTAAATAATAATAGTAATATCAGAGGAAATTTAGAACAGATGACAGAAGTGTGGTTTATTTTTAAAAAAGAAAATCATGTACATAAACAGTCACAAGTAAATAAAGGTGGAAAGCTGTTATACAATCACAATAAATCTATACAGTTCATTTTTGATTTGAGCTTCTGCTATTCAGTATAAAAATAAATTAATTTTCATTCTTATTTTGCTTTTTTCCATCTTCAGGGTGTCCTAAGTGTGTTTCACAACCAAATAAGTATTTTTTGAAGAATAGCTACAATTGTAGGGAAATACGGCAGGGAGTGTGTGATAAGGTCCCTCAAGCAGCAATGAGATAAATGACTGTGCAATCTGCTTCAATGGTGCTTGTTGAGGTATGAATCTTGTCCAAAACACATCCCCTAATCTTCTTCAAGCAATACCATGGGTCATTTTACATGTAACTGAGAGGACAGACAGGGCCTCAGATCTGTAAGATGTCAGGTATGGCCATTACAAAAACTGCCTGTTTTATTAGAAGGGGATGACGCATGAAACTCATGCTTCATTCATCACAGAAATAAATATATGTAATATTTCCATTATTCAATAGGTGGCACTAATGTTCATTGATGCTCTCAAATTAATGCCCATGACACTATGCTGAATATTATCAGTCTCTGTTGCATTGCAGTAACAAAATACGAATACAACTGTTGAATAATGTATAACTCTTCCATCAGTTGAAGATCATTTCAAACTATCTAGGGGAGGGGGAAACAAATGATTTTGAATCCAAATATTAACATCGAGCTCACTGTAGTATTAATGGCATTTCTGATATTTAAAAAAATGCTAAACTACTGATCCTTTCAAATATTATACATTTATCTTTTTCCATTGACTGAAACAACACTGAGAAATTTCCTAATAAATCTTTGACAAAATTTTGTTACTGTGTTTCACTTTACATTCAGAACTTTAATTTGATTTATACCACTGGTGCTAGACATTCCCGGACCATGTTTTATTTTTACTGAGGGTGTCAACAACATTCCATACCTCACCAAATTAAAAGCAAAAAGGAAACTTGCATTTTTAGTGTCTTTTACAGTTTCAATATGTCCCAAAGCACTTTGGAGCTAAGTACTTTTGAAGTGCAGTCACTGTTGCAATGTTGGAAACACAACAGCCAAATTACACAAATCAAGCTCCCAAAAACAGAAATGTGATAATGAACAAAGAATCTTTCTTCTTGCAATGTTGATTGAGGGATAAATATTGGCCAAAACACTGGGGATAAGCCCCCTGTTCTTCCTTGAAGGAATGTTATGGGATCTTGTACATGCATCTGAGCAGACAAACAGGATCTTGGTTTAGCAACAGAAACAGAAAATTCTGGAAAAATTCAGCAGGTTTGGCAGCAACTGTGGGGACAGAAACAGAGTTAACGTTTCGAGTCTGTATGGCTCCTCTTCAGAGACTCTTCTTCGTTTAGCTATCATTCGAAAGGCAGCTCCTCTAAAAGTGCAGGACTCAATTAGTACCGCATTGGAGTCAGCCTTGATTTTAATGCTCAAGCCCTGGAATGGAACTCAAACCTGTCAGCTTGAATGTTCTCAGCAATGCCGGGTGCCAAAAGTTCTCACGCAGCCTATCCCATGATGCGGATAACTATCTCCGCCGTAGGGTTCAGGAGATACACGTGTTCTTGTCCACCACCAGTTCTCCTCTACTCCCTCCTCTTGTGGCTTCTTGTCCTGAAAGTGAGAGGGAAGAATGTCAGTGATTGTGTTTTGCTGTGTTTGGGCGATAGCTGAATAGCTGGAATCATATAGAGGCAGACAGAGGTGGGTATGATACTGGTAGCATTTCTAGTTGTGTGAGGGTAAAGTAGAGTATTTAGATGTTAGGCATGAGTCCTGAGTGCCATGGACTGGTGCTGAGTGAGTGATGGGAATGTTGTGCATTGAGCAGTGTGATGGGTATGAGATGTCATGTTAAGATGCATTCACTAACCTTGACAACCCATGTGATATCATTATACTTCTTGTGGCACTATTGCCTGATCCTCAGAGCCAAACATCAGGAATTCCCTTCCACCTCCCCCCCACCCCCGACCCCTTGCTTCAAACCCCCTCTGAGGGCTGTCCTTGAGGGTCTCCTGGCCCCCCACAGAATCATGGCATATTACCCCCTGTCCATCAATGACTTTAATGCTACATTTGTGACCCTGGAGCCCTCGCTCTTCCTTGATCTTACATTCTTCCTGTTTATGTTTGCAGCTTTAATATTCAACTGTGAACCTCTGTCATTCAGTGCAGCTTCCCTTTAAGAGTGACAAACTGCCTTTAAGAATAGGAATCTGACTGCACTGCATTCTTTCAGCAGATTGCTGCAAGGCTTGCTGCTGAACACAGGCAGCCAACGGGATGGAAACCACTTAAGCCAATGCTACTATCAGGTAAGTGATATGGGAGCACCAAATTTGGAATTGGTGCAGGTAGGCTACGAATCACAACCCCTGCACCAGAATAAGATGCAATCCAATGTTTCACTGTCTGCTGGCTGGAAGAATAATTTTTGGGAATGTGCTTTCAGTTCCTAACGGGCACAGGCTGTATTATCCTTAAACTAGAATGAATTTGCAATCACACTCAGAAATTTGACAGCGTGGGAAATGGAAAATCTTCATACTTGTCAGTACAACATGCTCTTCCCAGGTTGGAGCTGTGGCACATTGGTGGAATGTAGGAATAGGAGCAGTCCATTCGGTCCCAAGAGCCTGTTCAACATTCAATTTGAATATGGGTACTTTGTATCTTAACTCCACTTACTCTTCTTGGTTCCACATGCTTTAACACTATTACTCAACAAATATCCGCTGAGCTCAGTTCTCAAATTTTCAAATGAAGTACAAGAATATTAAACCTGTATCTGATAGTGCACTACCTGATCTTGGAGTGAATGGTATTAATATTGGGTGGTTCAAATTTCTCAGAACCAGGTGGCGATTTTTCTGCAGGTTTCTCGCCTCCTGTTTCCCCAAATCATGTCCACCATCTACAAGGCACAAGGCAGGAGTGTGATGGAATAGCCTCACTTGCCTGGATGAGTGCAAAAAGGTCGATACCATCCAGGACAAAGTAGCCCACTTGATTGGCACTCCATCCACAGATATTCAATTCCTCCACCACCGACGAACAGAGGCAGCAGTGTGTACCATCTACAAGATGCTCCGCAGAAACTCACCAAGTCTCCTTAGACAGCACCTTCCAAACCCACGACCAGTGCCACCCAGAAGGATAAGAGCAGTAGACACATAGGAACAACACCACCTGGATGTTCCCCTCCAAGCCACTCATCATCCTGGATTGAAATATGTCGCCGTTCTCTCACTGTCACTGGGTCATAATCCTGGAACTCCCTCCCTAACAGCACTGTGGGTGTACTTACACCACATGGACTGCAGCAGTTCAAGAAGGCAGCTCACCACCACCTTCTCAAGGGCAATTGGAAATGGACAATAAATGCTGGCCTAACCAGCAATGCCCACATCTCATAAATGAATTTTTAAAAACAATTCTGCCATCAGGCTAAAATAGGGGTCAGGATCCCACACTGGATGGTATTTAAAGCAGGCGAAGTGGGTGTTGCCCACCAGCTGGAGTCAGCGAGAACCCCGCGCCATCTCCTCTGGGGAAGGCCTGTTGAATTAAGTGCCCATCAGGCATTTAAATGGACTGGTTAGGGCCTTCACCAAAATCAGGTACCCGGGTGACATATATCCCATTCCCTGAGAACTGTCAGCCGATCAGATCTTCATTGCAGGCACCGCCAGTGGGATCAGTGGTAGCTCCTGGCAATACACCCAACAAAGGCCCAGCATTGCCAAGGGAACTTGGGGCCAAAGGTGAATGAAGGTGGGATGGAGTTTTGGAGTGCAGGTGGTGGAAGAGGGGGTGCAAGGGGTTGGCAGCAAGGGCATGGGGTTGGCTAACAGTGGCCTCCTTTCTTGATGCCGGGTCCCTCAATCAAGGATTGAGTGCCTTTGTACTAGAGACCCCCACCTTGACGGGATTTACATTTCAGGTTTTCTGCTTGGTGACTCCCCTGCCCATCGCTCATTGAATACCAATATTAATTGCCCTTTTAAGGCCCTGAATTGGCCTGCGCATGGGAGGGCCACCCAGAAGCCTTGCTGCCCCAAATTCTATCGAGGAAGAAATGGGAAGGCACCCAGCAACCTACCACTCAATTAAATGCACCTATGATAAAGTGGTACCTTTAGGAGAATGCACGTGGACTAACCATGTGACAGTACTGACCAAACACTGTACAGCATAGGCTGCTGGTTAACTGTAAGTCTAGAGCTGCTGGTGGTCGTGGGAGCATGCAAGGATTCAGTGCTCTGCCTTCTGTTGCAATAAACAATTACTGTTTGTTCTTATGGCGGTCTCTCTCCATTATTGATAGTGAGCATTCCTAATGAGTGTATATGAAGGTGTGCAATTCGAATTCATTCAACCAGTGAGCTCATAGACTCAAGACATAAAACTAGTGACGAAGATTAAAATAGCAAAATTGCAAGACCCTTGAGTGAGAATCCACAAGATGGTTGAGGAAAACATTAGAAAGAGAATCCGCACTCTATTATAAAATAGGCAGCAATCAGAACAGAAAGCAGTGCTGCAGCTTTGAATTTGAGAAAAAAAACCCTGCAGAATCGCGATCACGGGGATCCCACTAAAACTTGAAAAGAGCATGAAACACAGCACAGAAAAGCCGGCAGATGCAGAGACAGAGTTGAAAAAAAATGGTGGCTGATCTTAAAGCGGGAATACATTTAAAGGGATCCATTTAAGATAAAAGACTATGGACATAAAACTATAAGAGACCCCAGAGAGAGGGAAATTCTGCAGAAAGCAAAAGATGAATTGGCTGACAGTAGTCAAGAAAGCCGCAGTAAGCCAAACAACTGAACTTGTCATTAACTAGGAAGCCAGCGGAAGCGCAGTTACCTTGCGCTTGTTCATGATGCCGCACTTTGGGTATGTCAATCCATTCGACCCCATTTCAGATTTCTGATCTCAGGATATTGAGCGCCTAGCGTTCTTTTTTACCGCTAATGACATCGCAGGGGAGGAAAAGAAGACGGTGATTATTTTGTCCATATGTAGGAGCAAAACATACAGGCTGATTCACAGGCTTACATCACCTAAAACTCCCAACTTGAAGACTTTCAATGAGTTAATAATAATTGTACAAAACCACCTGAGACCTGTAGGGGGTGATGGTGTGTGTCAGCTTCACCTCTGACTTCTGAGCAGTCCGAATCACTCCCACTCCCTGGGTTCCAAACCTTGGACTTATTTGGGGTTTGTGACAAAGTGCAGCAGACAACTGGTTTTGGTGCAAGAAACAAAACTGGGTTTATTGCAGTCACAAATTAACTTATAACATTAGGATTACACTGAGATTATACAGATCTACAAAGTACACTTAGTTAAGAATGGGGAAGACACAGCATAACAAAGGAAAATCACGCTACTAATCCCCTTACCCTTGTCCCATCCTCAAAACCTAACTAAATTGAACGCGGAGTGATTAGGGATCATGCTTACCAACCAGGGTTCCTTGACAGTTCGAAATCCAGCCAGGTAAGCCAATTGCAGTTTTGGGGTACACTATTTGTGTTCTCTGGTGCCTGCCATCCCCACGTGGCCCTGGTCTGTGGAATTTGTGAAGGTTCTTCAGTTGGGTGGAGGGCGCAGTTGTGGGTGGTCAATCTTCGTGGAGGGCTGCGTCCATGTTGTCTTCGGTTGAGCATACCACCCAGTGCCCCTTGCCATGATGTTGCCTGCGGGCCAGCAAACCTCCATATCTCCTCCATCCGTTTGGCTCAGCTCCTTGCTTAAACTCTGCTTCAACCGCTCCCAACTGATCACTGCCCAAAACTACCCACTTCAGATCTGCTGGCCCAGTTATGCTGTTTTTTTCAAATTTCTTATCTCAATCCAAATCAAGGTTAGTTCTTTGTTTGATTTTGGTGGGTTTCCCCGGGTGCTTGTTGTCTCGTTTTTAATGGGCTCGTATGATGTTTATCATTGTCTTCCTGCTCCCATAACTAGTCTTGAACAGAAAGCCATTGCACATGTGGAGTATTGATGGGTTTGCATAATTGCATTGATTGTTGTCTTCCTGCCTTAATAATTAGTAGCGATTATTTATGCAAGATTTTGATGGGCTTTAGTTTCATGTAAGATTAAGTCTTTCTCTGGGTTGATTGTTTTAAAGGGAAGGATGAGTATTCTGTCTCCTCTCGTTGTCTGGTTTCAGGTAAAAGTCCAAAAGTCATATCCTTGTTGATGATATGAGAAATGTGGGAATTTTGAGAACCCTTCAGACCAAAGCCCTTAGTCACTATGCAGCACTTCAAGCTCAATTCATGGAATAGGCTTCCAGGGGCAACAATAGCTGACTATGTTGCTCTTTTAAAGACATTAACCGAACACTGCGAATTTGGAACATCCACTAGTGATATGTTGAGAGACCAACTGATATGCGGGATTGGAGCTGATACGATTCAAAGGCGTTTCCTAGCTGAAGTTAATCTCAACTTCATAAGGCAGTAGAATTAGCCACAGCCATGGAGAGTGCTGCTGGAAATTCAGAAGCTATAAGAGATACATAAAATCATGCCATCCATCTGGTTGGGTGGGACAGACCGGTTAAAACAGGCACAAAAACATCAGACCCAACAGAAAGGCGGGAAACGCCCCCTATGCACAGATCAGTAAATAAACAGCAGTTCCACAGTGAAAACCCACAAAATGAATGTAAGAAATGCATCCAGGCATCCAGTGGGCGATTGACAATTCAAACAAGTCGAATGCTTTTTCTGCCACCGCTGGTCACATAAGGTGGCAGTGCAGAGATAGGCTGAGGCAGCATTTTAAAGACAAAGGGAGAAATCGTGAAGTTTGTGTCATGGAAGAACCAGAAGAAATAGAATCAGACATCCATTCATTATGAAAATTGAAATTGGGTAGAAATGAGTCAATCCAAGTAGGCATTATAGTCAATAGACAACTGTAAAGATGGCAGTTGATACTGGAGCGTCGATGTCTGTCATAGGAGAACATACATTCAGATACTTGAATAAAGGAACCCATCATTTAAAATTGGAAGTTTCGGACACTAAACTGACAACATACGTGGGTGAAGAAATAATACTGAAAGGGTTAAGTCAATTCTTGGTGACGTGTGGAGATCAGTCTGAAAGGTTGCCCTTGATAGTGGTAGCTGGAGAGGGCCCCAGTTTAATAGGCCGCAACTGGTTCGGAAAGATTAAATTGAAATGGGCTAAAAGTTTTCAAATTACAACTAAAGACTTACATGAATTATTGCAAAAGCATGCTTCTGTTTTCAATGATGAGTTAGGAAGGATTTGAGGGCTACAGGCCAGAATCCATGTAGACCCAAACCCAACTCCCAGTTTTATAAGAGCCAGACCAGTCCCTCATGCTTTACGGGAAAAAATTGAAACCAAACTGGACAGACTGGAAAAATTGGGCATTCTACGATCAGTGCAATTTTCTGAGTGGGCGGCACCCATCATAGCTGTACTGAAGCCAGACCAAAGCGTGCGTTTATGCGGTGACTATAAGCTAACTGTCAATACGGTGGCTAAACTTGATAGACTTCCAATACCCAAGATTGAGGAATTGTATTCGAAGTTGGCAAGGGGCACAACATATTCAAAATTAGACATGAGCCATGCTTACCAGCAGATAGAGTTGGAAAAGGACTCTAGGGAATTTATCATTAATACGCACCGAGGATTGTCTCATTACACATGTCTACCCTTTGGGACCTCCTTGGCATGTGCTATTTTCCAAAGAACGATGGAAAACTTTCTCCAAGGATTGCCCCATGTTATCATTTACTTGGATGATGTATTGGTCACAGGACTGACCTGCGATGAACATTTAGCAAATCTAGAAGAGGAGCTCAAATGCTTCATTCAAGCAGGGATATGTTTAAAATGTGAAAAGTGGCTGTTCCAAGACCAGGAGGTAGTTTACTAGGGCCTCAAGGTTGATGCACAGAGCCTGCATCCTGTGGAAGAAAAAGCTCAGGCCATTTGCAAGGCACCTACCCTGAGAAATATCACAGATCTTAAAGCCTTCTTAGGCATGGTAAACTATTATGGCTAATCCCTCCCAAACTCTCAACTGTGCTGGCCCAATGTATGGCCTGCTTCAGAAGAATCAGGAATGGAGTTGGCAAGCCCCGCACCAGGATACCTTCCAGAAAGCGAAGTGATTGTTCAGATTGTCGACCTTGTTGGTCCACTTTGACCCCAAGAATTAATTAATTTTAATATGTGATGCATCCCCTTATGCAGGAGGATGATGATGACATGCAGTGAGGACACTCCATAGATCTTCACATTGCCTCTGTGAGTGTCTGACTCCTGTCTGGCTGAAGGCAGCTCGTTTGCGCTCCATGATCAGGGTCACATCATAGAGACACAGCTGCAGAACATTAAATGCACCTGATCCTTTGTCAGCCTCAGCACCTGATCCCTTCAGGAGCACAGCGTCACTGGTCACAGGTGCTGACAAAGTGGGGACCAGCCCCACCTCAAAGGCATTGAGAACACACACAGAGAATGATGGAACTCTGTGATGCCAGCCCACGACATTCTGGCAGCAATGGCAAGCCATCGAGGTGCAAGCATCAGCATTGTGTCCAGGGAGTATGATGTTGGATCAGCACTTTGATCTGAAATGCACAGGCCCTCATCTGAGACACCTGCCTTTATCTTATGCAGGAACCAAGGTTTCACATCTGAGTGACACATACATGACTCATCAGAACAAGGAGCTATAGGCAGGGAGACATTCTTGGGAGTTTATTGACAACAGTGAACATTATGTACAAGTGAATAACACCCGTGCTCAGGCTGTGCTTCCTGATTGGTCTCAGCTGCAGCTCCTTACTGCTGAGCTGTGTGCTGTTGCTGTGGTTGAGCTTGGTGCTGGCTGTGGCTGTTGCAGCTGTTGTGGGATTTCCAGTGGCTGTTCCTGCTGCTGTGGGATTTTCTGTGGCTGTTCCTGCTGCTGTGGGATTCCCTGTGGCTGCTCCTGCTGCTGTGGGATTTCCTGTGGCTCTTCCTGCTTCTGTGGGATTTCCTTCTAGTCCTCAACTGGATCAAGAAGACTGCTGCCAACAAGGCTGCTACTGCTGCTATTACAACCTGCTACTTGTAAGGCCTAGCAAGGCCTGAAGAGCCTGGGAGTGGGAGTTTGGGGAGAGCCAGAGGGTAGGCAACCCAACTGCAGCAGAAGGGGAGGACTTTTGTTGCAAGAGGTGGGTGCCTGGTGCAGAAAATAACTGCATTTTCCCTGCCTGGTTGTCTGCAGGGAGAGGAATAGAACATCCAAGCAGGGAAGGCTGTGAGAGACTGAGCTTTGATGGGAAGAATATCTGCACCCCACTCTGGCCTCGCTGCCTCACCTAGGTTAGGCCCAGAGCCAGCTACATCTACAAACATTTACCATTTTTCTTGAACTGTGCCTAGGCAGTGCTAGCTGCTCAGGTGAAGACTCCTCCTCCCCCTGCAGCAGAAAATTGGAAACCCCACCCACCTTTGTCCTCTTTGTCTCCCCCTAACCCTCCCCCCCTCCCGCCCCGCCTCACTCTCCCCTACTCCCACTCCCCTTTGCTCTGTTTGTTGTGTATATTTTACCTGTATTGGGTGGGTGTCGCTCTCCCCAGGGGCGGTGACAGGGCCTGCTCGGGCCACCTGTAAGGGGCCTCTTCAGCCCCAGCATCTCCTGCTGCCCCGTCACTACTTAAATTGTTGATACGTCAGCTTGGGGTGAAGTGTTACACCCTCCGCAGAGTGACCATCGAGTCCTGAGTAAAGGATTTGACTGGGGTTGTCGGATTCTTGGACATAGCCGCAGCCTCAAAAACGTACAGGAAGGCCATATTCTTCTGAAAGGCCTAGCAGGCGGTGCACCTCACCCTCGAAAAGGGGCTCACGGTGGGCAGGATGTTCCTGGCGGTGGACGTTCTGGAGGCCATCTACCAGAGGCTAATATTATCAAACGACCTGCCCTTCATCCCCGATGGGCACCTCCTCCCCCACCTCTGTCATCTGGGGGAGGTGAGGTCGGGGGTGACACCAATGCCGCTCGGCCTGCAGGAGGCCAGCCTCTGTCATTTGTATTCCTTCCGGCTCCAGGTTTTCGTATGCCTGGCCTGGAAGGAGTGCACCGAGGAGAGTTTTGATGTCGTCTTTGAAGGAGCTGCTGACCACATTTTTTGGTTGGCGGAGGGTCTGCAGTGACATGCCTGCAAGGGGGTGGGACATGTGAGGAAGGACTGCCCCGCCTCCAAGGCCATCAGTACCATCCAGGGGGCCGCAGCTGGCACCACCGCTCCTCCCCCCATCACTGCTCCATCCTCCACTCGGCAAGGGGAGGTGCCACCGGCAGCCAGCACCTTCTCGGAGCTGGCAAGGCAGGGGGAGAGACCTGTGCCAGAGGAAGACCTGCCATCTGGAGGCAGCCCCCCAGACCCCAAAACCTGCCCTGATCCCCAGACCCCTGAAAACACTGGCTTGGGGGTAAAAACATCATCTGGCCCCAGCAACATGTCCACACCTGCTCCTGGGCCTGTGTGCACCTCAGCGCCATGTGCTGGGCCTGGCATTGTCCCCATGTGGGTTCCCATGTCCGGCAGTGGTGGGGCGCGTGACCCCGAGCTGGGTGGACCTGCACAAACCAGAGAGGGTGGAGCGTTTGGAGGGGCTGGATGGGGCAGTGTGGGCCTCGCATATTGAGGTCTCCGCAGCCCCGGCCTACCCCGGAAGAGATGCCACCTCTCAGAGGGGGAGGATGTTGTGACTCGCGAGGCTGAATGTGTCCCCTCCCCCAGTGAAGTGTTGGTGGCATCTCCGCTCCATAAGTCCTCTTAGGTACACCCAGGATCTCCGGCTGAAAATGTGGGGCCAACAAGATAGCCACCCCACCAGAATTGGAGGCTAGTTGACTCATGTAGACCCCCCCCCCCCTGCACTCTTAGGTAACCCCCATTCCTTTGCTGCAGTCCCCTGAGCAGGCCCCCTCGGGGGTTGGTGAGGGTATCACCCTTGTGGTGGTGCCCCACCCCGACCCACCTTGAATGCCTGAGATGCCATCTGCCCCACCAGGGGACTGCGGCAGTCCCTTCATGGACCCGACCACTGGGTCACCGGGCATTAGTGGCAAGGAAGGCCTCCCAGCTCCCTCACAACCTTCAGCACCAGGCACCTCCGTCCTAGATTCGGAGCTTTCTTCAGACTCGCTGAGCGACCCAGTGCCTGGGGGGAGTGGGGCTCTGAGCCGCTGCCGCCCTTTGGCCCATATCCCCAAGTGGAGGCTAGAGAGGACCCCTCTGCCCTTGATATTGGGGGTGGGATCGAGGTGGAGGTGGAGCCAACTGGCAGCTCCAAACCAGCCCCTGTACTCAATACAGGGGAGGGGTTGGAAGTTGAAGGAGACGACCTGGGGGAGGGCAGGGTTTTGGTGGTGGGCACCGGGGATGACTTAGAGTCATTGTTAGATGAGGTAGTGGATTCCCTTGTTCTCCTCATCGATTCTCCCCTCATCTCTTTACAGGAACTCCAGGATTTTTTAGCAAGTAATTGCAGTCGCAGAGACAGAGTCCAGTCGGCCCTGGATTTCTTTTACTCTTGGGTTGTGGTCCACCCGCGAGGCTCTCAAGGACCCTGGGCTGGACTGGAACGCTAAGAGGAGGGTCCACATGTATCTCGCTGGGCTCCTGAAGGAGAAAAATGATTAAAATAGTCCTCTCCTTCTTACACCAGGCATGGTGAAGGTAGCACATACTTCTGACAATGAGGACTTTCATAGCCAGTCTCAACATCAATGGCAGCTTGGACGGTTCCAGAACTTCTTGGTCCTCAGGGTGTGCTTCCTGCAGGAAATCCATACCGTTCCGGGAGACAAAGCTATGTGGCTCCTGGAGTGGCGAGGCGGGGGGGGGTCTACATGAGTCAACTAGCCTCCAATTCTGGTGGGGTGGCTATCTTGTTGGCCCCACATTTTCAGCCAGAGAACCTGGGTGTCAAGGAGTCAGTGCCAGGCCAGTTGCTGCTCCTTACTGTGCACCTAGGGGGTGCGGCGCTTCACTCTGTGAATGTGGGCGTGCAGCAGCAAGCGAGCTTCTTTGAGGAAGTGTCCACTCATCTCGGCTCCATCGACGTGGGCGGGTGCATCGTCCTCAGGGTGGGGGGAGGAGGGGGCGGATGGGGGTTGGTGGTGGTGGTTTCAACTGTACCCTTGGGACCAGGGACTGTCTCAGTCCCCAGCACTGCTCACCAGATGTGAGTAAGTTGAGGGACCTGGTCGGGTCCTTTGACTTGGTGGACATCTGGTGACATCTCCATCCTGACTCCAGCATTTTCACTTTTGAGTCAAGTGAAGTCTGAGTGTCCAGATTCGACTGCCAAATCCCTGGGGCTGGACAGGCTGACCGTGGAGTTCTTCAGAGCGTTCTGGGACATCCTGGGGAGCGACTACTCAAGGGTTCTGGGGGAGAGTTTAGCTACTGGGAAGATGCCCCTCTTGTGGCGCAGGGTGGTCATTGCCCTGCTGCCTAAGAAGGTAGATTTCCGCCAACTTAAAAACTGGCATCCAGTCTCCCTCCTCAGCACTGAGCTGGACCCCATGATCCACCCTGACCAGCCCTACACAGTCCTGGGCCGCACCATCTTTGATAACATCCATCTGGTTGGGGACGTCATCCAGTTTTCCCCGGGGACTGGTCTGTTGAGAACCTTCCTGTCTCTTGACCAGGAGAAGGTGTTTGACAGGGTGGATCATGAATGAGCATTTGGGTTTGGGACGTATTTCGTCACCTGGATCCGACTTCTGTACACTGCCGCAGTGTCTAGTGAAGGTTAACGGGTCCCTGACGGCGCCCCTTAACTATGGGAGAGGAGTACATCAGGGCTGCCCACTGTCTGGCCAATTGTATTTTATCAGCGTGGAGCCTTTCCTGCGCCTCTTGCGGAGGAGGTTGTCGGGATAGGTTCTGAGCGGGCCGGGCATCGGGGTGGTCTGACAAACCTGCTGATTGCTGCCATGCTGTGGTAGCAGCTGGTCACTTTGACCCCTCCCCTGGATTTTGTCACAAAAATCCAGAGAATTCTCGTTCGCTTCTGCTGGGACAAAAAGCTGCACTGGCTGCTGAGGTTCTGAGCCTCCGGCTTAGGGAGGGTAGTCAGGCGCTGGTGTGCCTGTGCACCCAGGTGGCGATATTCTGCCTTCAGGCCCTGCAGCGATACCGTTACGTCGAGCCACCTCTGAAATGGTGTGTCCTGGCAACGTATTTCTTCCGCCAGGTGCACAGCCTGAATTATGACAAGCATCTCCTGTTGGTAGATGGAGGGGCCTTCGTGGCTCCTTACAGGCATTGCCCGTCTTCCAGGACCTGATAAAAGCCTGGAACATGGGTCACCTCGCGGTGCAGCTCTCCACTGTCAGGAGTAGCGACTATTGTCTGAGAGCTGCTATTCAGGAATCTACCCCTCTGTCCTTTTCAGTGGCTGGTGGAGAGGAGGGCTGTGGCTGCCGGGGTGACCAGGATCGGGGACGTGCTGGGTGGTGGAGGAGTGGGCTGGATGATTCCACAGGAGTCGGTGCATCGCATGTCAGTGGAGGTCCAGCTCGAGGCCAAAGCCATTCAAGATCTTAGGATGGTTGTGCTTGGCCTCGATGTCATTCTGGGTCTCGAGGTGGCACAGGTGCACGGTGGTCTTCCGTATGAGCATATCCCTGTTCAGATGGAATTCCACATTGGCCCCAAGCCCCGGACCCTCCCTTGGGAGCTGGTGCCCCGCAACCTGAATCACCTTGCAGAAATGCCCTCCTTGACCTTTAGTATGGCGTGGAGGGGTTTCCTGTATGGGCTGCTGCTGCTCACCCTTCACTTCCTTGCCCTCACTTGCTGCCCAGACCCACCCTGGCATGCCTTGTTGCTGTCCTGTGATGGAGGTCCTCAGTGGGGGCTCCTCTAAGGGGGTGTCCTCCCACTTTCCATTGGGGACCTGGCATAGAGGGTTTTGCACGTGGCAATCCCATACAACTGTAGGTATCGTCGGTTCACGGACTCCCAAATTACCTACATTTTTTGCGGCCTTGTGGAGTCCGTGGACCACGCGTATGTAAGTTGTTGTAGGCTGCACCTCCTTTTTAGTTTCTTGATAAACCTTTTACTGTTGTTTTATTTTAACTTCAGTCCCACGCTACTGATCTATTGGCACCTGGTGTCGAGGGGGGCCAGGAGGGAGGAGGACCTCCTCGTGAACCTGCTCCTGGACCCTGCCAAGTTGGCCATTAACAGGTCCAGGCAACGAGCGGTTGAGGGGGTCGTCCGACCCGACTGTCTTCCCCTTTTCCGTGGCTATATTCATGGCCAGGTGTCCCTGGAGAGGGAGCACCCAGTGTCCACCGACACCATCGAGACCTTCCATGCTCGGTGGGCACTGCAGAGACTGGGGTGCTTTATAGACCCCTTTAATCACACGTTGATTTGATGTTGGTAAGTTTCCTTTGCATTTTGTCTTTTGCTTTTGCAGTTTCCCTTTAAGGTGCTGCTTTTACTTTGTCCCTGATTTTGTTAATTTAGTTTATTTGTTTGTACCCCGAAAGAGTAACATCTTCTTAACTTTCCTAACCCTGCCATTATGTCTTGCTGCTCCACTGACATCCACAGCGGAGGTGGAGGCAGCCTGCTAACTGCTACGTCCGGTCTATAATGATCTTGACAGGAAACCTCTGGAGGGCCGAGATATGGAGGGCCCTGCCTTGCTTTCTGGGTCATGCTGTGTGGCAGTGGCACCCTCCTCAGCCTGTGGAGCTTGATTTTGCTGGGGTTACAGGAAGACGGGCTTCGGATGGGCCAGACACTCCCGGAGACCCCATGGTATGCATTTGCTGATCCCCTCCACCCTTTGGGTGCCTGACATCCAGGCTGACTCCTTGAGGAGAAGGGATGGTTGGAATGAGATTGAGCTGCCCAGCACCCCTCTTGCTTACACACTGTTGGTGGCCAATTATAGCTTCAGTGATGGAATGCAGTTCCTGTAGCAATGCAGGACTGATGTCCTGGACCAAAGTCCCCATGGTGGCCGTCATCCTGCCAGTGTTGACCTCGGTGTATTGGCATGCCGGCGCTATCACCTCAGACTGAAGGTGGATGGACTCCTCCATCGTGCCTTGCAATCTGAGGAGTGCAGCGGACATCCCTTCCTGACATTCCCGAGCTTGCCTTTGCAGCTCCAGCAACTAAAACACGACCGAGTCCAGAGCCTCATCATGTGACTTGACTCAGGACCTTGATTTCAGGCATTCCTCCACCAGTCTGTGACCTCTCCCTCTTGTTGTGTGCCAGCTTGACCAGCATGAATAGAGGTGGAGAGAGTGTAAGCAGGATGCACGCCAGATCAGATTATAAGTCTGCCTGGCATTTGTGGGTGTTGAGTGATTCCAATGAACGGGATGAGAATAATGAAGGTATGTGTGAGAGGGTGAATGGTGATGTTCCTTGAAATAGCAGTGAGTGAGAATCGTTTCGATGTGTGCTGTGTTTATGAGTTGAGAGTCATGAGAAGAGTGACTTACCATGGCAGAACGGAGGAGATTAGTCATTGTCTTTCAGCACTGGAGAGCTGACCTCTTTTGCAGGGCATTGGCACTGACCACCACAGCCACCGCTTCCCATGCTGGATTGGTGATGCTGCTGCCCCTCATCTAGCCAGAGCTGGGTAGAGGACATTATGGTAGGCATCCACGGGGTTCAAAAAGCGCTTGAGGGACACATCATTAAACTGGGGAGCTGTAGTCTTCATGCCTTTCGGGGCCATGTCTTTTTTGCAGTGGTCTTGGGCTGGAAACAAAGAAATCTGCACTTTAAATATGGCGTCCGGCATGATGAAGCAGCAAAGTGATGGCATGGCGGACGAATGAGAGATCAGCCGCCATTCAAATGGCATGTCACCTGGGAATGCATGATTAATGAGGTGGGATTGGGACGACACGGCATGAAAAGCCACCATTATGGAAAATATTCATTTTCCTGCCCACTACCGCACTCAGTGCAAATCTGCAATGATTCTGCCCATAGGAACAGGAACTGGCCTTTTAGTTCCTTGACTCTGTTTTGTTATCCGAACTGCATTTACACACTGTTGGGAAATACAGATAGTTTAAGTTATATTTGTATTTGTGTGTGTTAGGAATGAGTTTTAGCTTTAAAGTTTAAGTTTGATTTGTATTCCTGTATGTGTGTGTTAGGAAAGGTCAAATGGAGTTTTAGTTTCACTTTTAAAGGCTGCTTGCTTTTCTAATGAGATGTTTACACCCCTATAAAGTAAAGGTAAATGCACAAGAGTAGAAAACCAGTGCTTTTGCATGGCAACAGGGGGGCCAAATAGGCAGTTCCCTCCCACAGGCAAACACACAGAACTAAAGAAACAGCAGTTTTAAATTCAATTGAAGCCAGGACCCAGAGAGACTGGAGACCGGGAGTGGGAATTGTAGATTTCCCAAAAGAATAAAAAGGTCGCAAGTGAAGAAAAATTCCAAAAATCTAGGAGAATGGAAGAGGGAAAAGTCCAAAGGAGATTTTGTAGTCAAAGGAAGGGCAGGAATCTGGGAGAAGGTCCTGTTAAGTGAAGTTAAAAGTGAAGGACAGAGAGAAAGGCTCCAAGCTTCAGATTTAAAGTGAGAACAGCTTGCAATAAGCAAGAAGGTTCAAAGAGACAGCTGAGAGTATGTAACTCTTTGCTATGGGCATATGAAGCAGTGCTGTACTGTTGACAACTGGGTCAGTGAGAGAGAGTGCATGGAAGACAGCTTGAATGCATGTGGTGACCCAGGGAAGAGGAACATCAGCAGGAGAGTTCAAAACCCTAGAGATAAACACTTGTGAAAGGTGTCTGAGAGAAAACGTCAGTTTGGGAGAAGATTCCAAGGCAAGGTTTTGGAGAGTGGAGATTGGAAGATTAGAAACACTCATGTGAAGGATGGGATTCAGTGAAACTGTTGGCTCAAGGTGTGATAAACCTTTGGGGGGAGTTTAGGGCAGATCCATAGCACCTGTTTGAGGTGACATCTGTCACTTGATTTCAGAGTGTGATGTGTCTGACCACATGGTGCCATAGGTTTACAGAGACTAACTGTGTACATTAGAGTATAAGATAGCTTTTGTAACTCGTGTTATCCTTACAAATCTGTATACATCTGTAAAGGTGTAGTTGTGGGTGAAGAAGTATTATAATACTGTTCATCCTTTCTTATTGAATAAATGTTTTATTATTTTATAAACAGTTCATCAGCTGACTCCTGTGACTCTGTTCAGTAGCTACTCTCCATGCATCTAAACAAACAAATAAAAGTTAAGACCTATCAAAATGGTTTGTACCCTGGGATTATGCTTGTCCGGGAGTAATCTCAGCTGGGATCATAACAAGTGGAGGGTCTTGCAGGATTTTGAAACGTGGACAGCGGGTGATTAGACATGGAATGATAATTGGTCTGGGACTGGAAATCCTTGACATTGGTGGGATTTGTGAATTCTTTTTAACAAGTATGTGGAGGCAAAGAGGTACTAGACATAGGAATTGTAGTTGCTGTGTGGTGTCATACAGTTTGGAATTTAAAATGGTGTTGGAGGTTGCTAAGGCATTTTTATAGATGGAAAATATAATTTTGAATGGTTTACAGAAATTAACCAAGAGTAAGCTAATGAAATTGGCAGATAAATTACAAATGGGATTACCTGCAGGGGTAAGGAAATGAGACGTAATTGAAGGTATAGGACAACATTTAAAGCTGGAAGGAGTTCTTCAAGGGGTGGGTCATTGGAATAGGCTCAAATTCAGTTGCAAATGAAAAAGATTAAATTGGAGGAAAAGGAAAGAGAAAGGGCATTCCAAAGGGAACAGGCCGAAAGGCAGGAGATAGAAAGAAAACAGGAAAGAGAGTTGGAAATGGTGGGGATAGAAAAGGAGGAAAAAGAGAGAGACAGAGAATTTGAGCTTAAAATGCTGGCAATTAAAAAACAGACACCAGTATGTGAGGCAGGACTTATTTCCAGATCAGAGCCCAGTGGGGAGATTTTTAAACTTGTACAAGCTCTTCCAAAGTTTGAGGAAAGGGATGTAGAGGCATTCTTTATTTCGTTTCAAAAGGTAGCTAGGCAAATGAAGTGGCAAAAAGAAAGCTGGACATTACTTTTACAGTCTAGATTGGTAAGTAGAGCTCTTGAGATTTATACTTCACATTCAGAAGAGGTATAGAAGGATTACAATGCAGTAAAAAAGGCTATTCTAAGTGCATATGAATTTGTCCCTGAGGCATACTGGCAGAGATTTTGGAATATAAGAAAACAGCCTGGCAAAGCTTATATTGAGATTGAAAGGGTAAAACAAAGTAATTTTGACCATTGGATAAAGGCATTAAAGATAGAGAGACACCATATGAAGCTCTTAAGAAAATAATTCTCTTGGAAGAATTTTAAGATGCACTTCCTCTTGTAGTTAGAACCCATGTTGAAGACCAGAAGTTTAAAACAGCTAGGCAAGCGGCAGAGAAGGCTGACGATTATGAACTGTCCCATGAATCTAAACCATTCTTCCATCATCCCCATAAACCTGAGAAGGATAGGAGATGGGAAGGTGAAAGGAAGGCAAGTAGGCAGGGAAGAGAAGGGATAGTTGGGAATTCTCAGGGAATTTCTTTTCAGATCAGAAAGGAAAATGCTGAGGGTGGAAGTGACATTTGAAAGCCTAAGTGTTTTCATTGTAACAAGGTGGGGCATGTTAGGGCAGATTGCTGGAAGCTAAATGGTAGACTTATTGCAGAAGTAGGAAGGTCTAAGAAATCATCAGGAAAGGTTGCGTCAGAAAAGGAAATGGTTGTTAAAACTGTAGCAGTATTACAGGTGAAATACGTTCCCTCAGAACATACAGGAAAGGGGGATATGGTTCAAGATAGTCCAGAATTCATCTTTGGTTACTGGTGAAGGAAGTCAGGCTAACAGAGGGTCTGGATATTTTGTTTCGAAGAGAGATGTGTTCCCTTGCTCCTCCAACAAAATAAGTAGACAGATTAAAATTTTGGGGGATACAAGGGCAGATCAATCATTGATGGTGGCTGATGATACAATTTGTGCTCCAGATACCTTTTCTGTCATAAAACTATTAATGAGGTATTAATGGAATTTATGAAACTGTTTCTTTGTGCCAAGTTAACTTACAAAGTCACTTTGAAAGTGGAATTGTAACAGTTGGACTTATTCCAAGATCACCTTTGAAGAGGTGGATTTTATTCAGGGGAATGACTTGGCTAGTGGAGACAGTAGTGTGGCTATGACTGTATTGCAGCAGGCAGTTGATCATGGTGATCTTAACAAACTTCAGGAAACTATTGTGGCCAAAATTGAAACACTTATTGGCAATAACAAGCAATTGAAGGAAAACCTGATTAACATAGAAAATCAACTTTCATGTGTGAAAGAAGAGTTTGCTAATGAAAGAAGAGAATTGGCGAGAACAATTGGGAATCAGTCAGAGAAAGTAAAACACTTGACTGAGGACTTGAATTGACTAAGTGATAAACTTGTAGAGGCAAATCTAACAAAGGTCAATCTTCAGTTAAAATTTGATGAACTTCAAGCATCAATAGTTGCTATGAAGTATCAGGGAAAATGCTTTGAACAAGAAAAGGAATTGTCAGTAAATCAGAATAACTGATTGAATGCAAAACAAACAAACTGTTAGAACTTTGTCGGGAAAGGAACAATGAGATTCTCGAACTATGAAGCAAATTGGATGAAAGGGAAAAGATGTGTAATATGGAGTATCATGATTCCAAAGTTGTTCCCATTAATAAAAACTCTTTGCTGAATTGTGGCCCAATTGAGCAAAGAATTGATTCAAGTAAAATTACTGATATATAACCTTTAGCTGTTTTCATATTATCCTGTACTAATGTGCATGCAGAATTGGAAATCAAGAATTACCAACAAAAAGAACTGAAAGCGCAGAATGACCTTTCCAAGTCAATGACCAGCAACACTGATTTACAAGGACTTGCCAGTGCGATATACAACATACAGTAGTTGGAATCCAGGCAAGTGGACAATTTGCAAAAGACCATTCAAAACCTGGAAAGGAGTGGAGTGATATATTTCACAGACTATGTAAAAGAATTGAAGGGTTGGAATGAACTATAAAGCTCCACGGGGAGAATATAATTGGCCCTGCTCAAAAAGGAGTGGAAAAGATCTGTTCAAAATGGGACCTGTGGAAACAACAATATCATTAAAAGTTTAAAGATCAAACCAAACAGGAGTACGAAATGCTTTTGTGTGAAAATAAAAAGCATCTCAAAAACATCCTTGAAATAGCAAAAAGAGATTTTGACCAGAGAAGAAATGAGATGTTAACACACTTTGCAAAATTGAAATGAGAATTTATCACATTTGGGTTCGGAAAATGAGCTTGAGGATGGAATTACGCCAACAGCGAATGAAAGGGACAATTGGGCTGTATACTTAAATGAAACATTTTTTGCTGAGTTATAGATTGGGAGCTGCAACTTACTTATGTCAGGCAGGCTGGGTGGGAGCGGGCGGGGGCGGGCACTGAGCCGATTGCCAGCCACGATCGGCTGCGCACCCCCATTTTACTTAGGCGGGCCAATTAAGGCCCGCCCAGCATGACGCACAGCCGGTAGCGCTCAGCACTACCTGTGCAGGCGGGAGGAGGAAGGATAGGCGGGGCCTGAGCTCTTTCACGCATGCATGCGAAAGAGCGCAGCAATCTCCCCGAGGCACGGAGATGCCTTAGGGAGATTAAGTTGATAGTAAAACTTTATAAGAAAGGAGGAAAAAAAATGGTTAAACATGTCCCATCATGTGACAGTATCACATGAGCTGGGACACGTTTGTGAATTGTGCAAAATTTAATTAATTATTTTATAAAACCTTCAGGAAACCTCATCATGGATGAGGTTTCATGAAAACATAAAGGCTGCTTGGGCTCTTCACCTGCCCACCAACCTTAAGGTTGGACAGGCAGCATTGCTAACAAATGTAATTGTTTTTTTAATAGCCCTAATAGGCTGTTGACAGTTTGGCGGGCTTGCAGCCGCCTCTGGCGTGTGCCGCCAAATGAAATATCTAAATGACATACGATGGCATGACCAGTGTCATCGCGCGTCATTTTGTGCGTCGGCGTGTTTGGCTCACCCCTGCACGCCAACAGCAATATTCTGGCCTGGGAATAAGAGGAAAATGACAAAAAAGGGTGTTGTTATGATAATGTACAAATCCTGCTAATCTTTTTACATTTATTGACTTTGCTTAATTACATTTTTGTAATCGTATGATATAACATGTCCATTGTGAAACAAAATGGTAAATTTATTTGTATGGTATGCAATAAGCTATTGTTAGAGGTTTAAGATTTTAAGTTTGTGTGAGTACGATGGAAGTCCATTGTGAAGAAACCTTCATTGTGTAAAGCTTTCTTTTCTTCAAAAGGATAGGTGTTGGGAAATACAGATTTCCCAAAAGAACAAAAAGGTCTCAGGTGAAGAAATACACCAAAAATTCAGGAGAATGGAAGAGGGGAAAATCCAAAGGGGACCTGGTAGTCAAAGGAAGGACAGGAACCTGGAAAAACGTCCTGCTAAGTGAAGTTAAGAGCAAGGGGCAAAGAGAAAGGCTCTAAGTTTCAGATTTAAAGTGAAGAAAGATTGCAATAAGCAAGAAGGTTCAAAGAGACAACTGAAGGTCTGTAATTCTTTGCTATAGGCATGTGATGTAATGGTGTACTGTTAAGACTGAGTCGATGAGAGAGAGTGCATGGAAGACAGCTTAAATGTATGTGGTGACCCAGGGAAGAGGAACATCAGCAGGAGAGTTCAAAACCCTGGAGGTGAACACTTGTGAAAGGTGTCTGAAAGAAAACGTCAGTTTGGGAGGAGATTCCAAGGCAAGGTTTTGGAGATTGGAAGATTGGAAACACTCGTGTGAAGGACATAGTTCAGTGAGACTGGTTGGCTCACAGTGTAACAAGAGTCTGGGGGAAGTTTACGCGAGATCCATAGCATCCGTTTGAGGTGGCATCTGTCACTTGATTTCAGAGTGTGGTGGGTCTGACCACAGGGTGCCATAGGTGTACATGGACTGGGTACTTACTGTGTACATTAAAGTATAAGATAGCTTTTGTAACTTGTGTTATCCTTACAAATCTGTATATACCTATAAAGGTATAGTTATGGCTGAAGGAGAATTGTAATTTAGTTCATTTTTTCTCGTGGAATAAATGTTTTATTCTTTTGAAAACAGTTCATTAGTTAGCTCTGTTCAGAAGCTACTCTCCACATATCTAAACAAACAAATATAAGTTAGGATCTATCAAGCTGGGTTCCACCCTGGGATCAGGCTTATCCAGGGGTAACCTCAGCTGGGGATTATAACCTAGGCTCAAAATCCCTTAATACCTTTGGGTGGCAAAAAATTATTGATCACAGCTTTAAAATTATTAAATGAACGAGCATCTTTTGCTTTTTGTGGGAGTGACTTCTATATGTTAAATCCATTTGTATTAAAGAGTTTCTTAACTTCTCTCCTGAATGCCTCTGATTTTAAGTTAATATCTTTTTGTCACAGACTCTCCCAACAGCTGAAAAAATGTTTTTCTTTTGTTATGACCAGGTGGGAAGGGGTGAACTGGCTGCCCTCTGTTCAACCTTTGATTGGTCACAACAAAGGTATAGACCAGAATTTTCCCCTCAGCGGTTTGGGGGCAGGGCCCGCTTGCTGACGGGAAAATGACACAGGATAATGTCGGGAGGAACCCCCGACGTCATCCTGGTCCCTTTAAATTTTTAGGAAGGCGGGCGGACAGCGAAATCAGCTGTCCACCTGCCGACCCGTCATTGGCCAATTGAGGCCATTGACAGGCTAATTAATATCCATAAACACCCAGCCCGGCCAATCTTAAGGCTGGCGGGCAGGCCAGGAGCCCCAGCGGGCTTCTGATAATACATGAAACCTCATCCACTGGCGGGATGCGGTTTCATGTCCGTTTTTTAAAAAGTGTAATAACGTTTATGTCGTTTTTATTAACAGGTCCCATCTCGTGTGACATTGTCACATGAGGGGGACATGTTAACAATATTTTTATTTTTCTATTTTTCAGCTTTGTTGACACTGTCAGCAATCTCCCTGAGACAGCACTTAGTCTCAGGGATCAGTGCGCTCTTTGACCACTGGGGATTCCCTCCCACCCCTCTCCCACCCCAGCACAGGAAGCGCATAGCACTTCCTGTCGGGCAGGCCGCTGGGTGGGCCTTAATTTGCCTGCTCACTCAAAATGGCGGTGGGCCCCGTTTCAGCGGCAGGGGTTGGCTGTCCGTCCGCTGCCGAGCCAGTGGGACCCGCACGTCCACCAAAGGCAAAATTCTGCCCAATAATTTTCTTTTTCATGAGGATATGCCTTTTCCAAATCAGAATGTATTTAACTATTCAAGCCGTGAGCAATAAGGAGCCAATCAAAGGATGTTTTCTTGAGTCAAAGAAAGAGCATATTTATTAATTCATAAACCCAAGAAAAATAATAAAAATTTGAAGTCAAACAGTTGGACTCCATGCAGTGATTAGGACCCACACACACACACAGACATACACACACACAGTTGCCAGAAATAAGCAAAGTTAGAATCCAATAAAAAGGAAAAATAATATATGGTTAAGTGACTTTTGATTGTCCTTGAGGTGTAAATTTTAAACGTTGCGGCTGAATTAGGTTAGCTGGTTTCTTGGATGCAGTCAGATGTAGAAGCTGTTGCCATTATTATGAAATATCAATTCGCCAGTGGATTACTGGTAGAGTTGGCTTCTCAAATTGGATGACACACTTATTCCAAAAGAGAGAAGGGGAGAGAGCGAGCCCTCAGCCTGTTTCCTCTGCTGAAGACTTTCTGAACACCGCCTGTGTCACTTGCAATCTCTTTCTAGAGGCTGGGCAGAATTTCCTTAAAATGCTTCATCCATTGTGTATTTCCAAGAGGTTTTGGATGTGTCAGTCTGTAGCAGCCATTGTTTCAATGTCCAGTACTTTGCGTTTTTAATGTCTCTCCCTGAAACTGTTATGAGTTTTGATGGGTCTGTGGATTATAGGAAATGTCTCTATCTTCACACTCCCCTGAGAGTAATTTGTTGGATTCTAACCTTTACCTTGGGATGTGCCTTGCATTTTTAAACAGTTTGCTCTGCCTCAGTTCAACTTGTGAAAGTTCCAGTCGGTTGAAAGTTGAAAAATCATATTTTTAAAACTAAAGAGATATAGCCTCATAACACACTCTGCCCTTTCAATTCCTTTCAAAATCCTGGCAATCTCAATCAAATCACCCTTTAACATTCTATATTCCAGGGAATACAAACCTAGTTTATGTAATCTCCCTTCATAATTTAGCTGTTTGAAACCTGATAACTTTTGATAAATCTGCACTGCACTCTTTCCAAGGCCAATATATTCTCCTGGAGGTATGGGGGGGTGGGGAGGTTGATGGGCGGGCGCATATGGGCACGCTTCTGATCGGCACCTCCAATTGAGGCCCGCCCAGCATGATGTCCACAGGGAAGCGTTATGGGCTCCCTGTGTGGGTGGAGGGGATTCCCAAAATCGAGAGTGCGCTCCAACGCGCGTGTACACAAAAGAGCGTGCTCATCTCTCTGAGACTAAGTGAAGCCTCAGGGAGATCGCCTCTACTTTCAAAAATATTAAAAAATAGAAATAAAAAAATTCCCTTACATGTCCCTCATGTAACAAAGTCACATGAGTTGGGACACGTCCATAATTTTTACAAAATCTTTCAAAAATTTTTAAAGCCTACATGAAACCTCATCCCGCCGGTGGATGATGTTTCATGTTTTTTCTACTTCCTGCCGGGGCTCCTGGCCTGCCCGACAACCTTAAGGTTGGACGGGCAGGTCCTTTAATTACTTAATTGACCCTGTCAATGGCCTCAATTGGCCATTGACAGATCGGCGGGCACACTGTTGATTTTGCTGCGCTTCTGCCTTCCTGAAAATTCAAATCGGGCGCGTGACATCGGGAGTTCCCCTACATGTCACCGCGCGTCATTTTATGCATTGCCACTCGCCAACTTGTAAAATTCTGCCCATGGTGTCCACAATTGTGTACCGTGCTCCAGATGTTGTTTAACCAGGGATTTGTATAGCTGTAGTTAAACCACATCCCCATTATATTTTAGCAATTAATTGCAATTACTCTTCTTGTTCATCCTTTGAGGCAAAGATGACCATGCTCATTATCCGGGATGTTGGGTAGGGTTCTGATGGTTATGCCGGTGATTGCTAAGGCTGAACTGCATGCAGCAGGTTGTGCTGTAAATAGGACAGGATACTACAGGTGATTGAGTTTTGGACAAGTTGTCAGCTTGTGATTTTCTCTCCTTGTATTTTCTCTCTGCCTCTGATATGTGCTTGCTTTCGAAGGAGGCTGCACTGTTTTTCATTTGGCTGTGTCAGGTGCAGCGATACCAAGGTTAGAATCTTCGGATCAGTATGCAGGGGTGGGCCCTGTTTGTCGAAACAGGAAGCGATGCACAGTGACATCGAACATGCATCCTGAGGTCACAGCGCGTCATTCAGAACTTCAGGTCGGTGGGCATGCACTGGAGTCGGCTGTGCAGGCGTTGGAGCCGACCTGTCAAAGGCCTATTAAAACCATTTAAATACCAATTAAAATACTTAACATAGCTGTCTGTCCAACCTTAAGGTTGGTGAGCAGGTGAAGAGCCCAGGCGGCCTTCGCACTTATCATGAAACCTCATCCACGGGCAGGATGAGGTTTCATGAAGATTTTTAAACTTCAATAAAAATCTTTCATAAAATTCATAGACATGTACCAGCTCACATGACACTGTCACATGAGTTGGGACATGTCCATAACTTTTTAAAAAACTTTAATTAAATTGTTTAAACCCTACATGAAACCTCATCCCGCCTATGGATGGGTTTCTTGCTTTTTCTAATGTTCGCCAGGGCTCCTGGCCTGCCCACCACCCTTAAGGTTGGAAGGGCAGGTCCATTAATTAGTTTAATGACTCTGTCAATGGCCTCAATTGGCCATTGACAGGTCAGCAGGCGTACATCTGATTTTACTGAGCCTCCACCTACCTGAAAAAATAAATGGGGCGCGGTGATGTCGGGACTTCTGCCTGACGTCACCGCATGTCATTTTACGTGTTGGCATGGGGCCCTGCCCCCGCTCGCCAACAGGAAAAGCCTGCCCTATGTTTCTTTCTCTTTAATTTGTAATTCCATTTTTCTATGTCTTTGCAAATTTACTTTTCCCATAATATCTTTTATGTTGCTAATATGACTACTTTCCTTTAGGGAAAAATAAACACACTGCTTCGCCTTATTGTCAGAAAGTATTGATTTCCACTTTTAGCCTTAGTAAGGGGCCCTACACAATCAGTCAGGATCCTAGTAAAAGGCTTGAATTGGAATTAAATGTGCCTGTTTAATCATTACTTGAGGTTTTCTTGTCACCTGACATGTGTGACATGTTCTACAGAATTTGACTACATCTTTATGCAATCTGAGACAATAGAAATGTTTTTGTATTTTCGCTAGAGCCTTCTCAACTCCTAAATGTCCCCCTATTTGGAATTTCATGAGCTACTCCCAATATCTCATTTCTGTATCCAGATGATATAACTATCTGATGCACTACCATCCATTTTTCATCTGCTGAAACATAAGACCACCTCCATTTCCTCATGAACACATTACCTTTATGCTAATAGCATTCTGGAATACATCCTGCCTCTGTTACTGAGTAAGCTCTCTGATATAACTGCTTTATTCACGGATCCTTTTGCTGTAACTCTACCAATTTAACTGAACTAAACACTTCAGCTTCATTCTCCTCTATTCTCACTCCATGGGCAATCTTATGAAAGATAGTATCAGCTAATTGAATATCAGCATCTTTTCCCTGCCTTTTAAATTCTCCCTCTTCCTGTTTTAACCTGTGAGTTTGTGACCTTGTTACTTCACAATCTGGAAACAATCCTAGATGCTCTTTCTGCAACACCTCTGTTGTATGTATCTCCACAGGCTGCTCAATTACAGTTGGCATCACCATTACCTGTGACCCAGCTATATCATTTCCTAAAATAAATTGACATCCTGCAATGGGCAATTTTTCCCCTAGTCCAACAATCACCTCAACTGTTTTTAACTTACCCTTTAAATAGATGCTAGGTTTAGCATCTCCCTGAATCCCATTTGTTATCACTTTTTCCTGAAGTGCTCCCTCTGAACAACAAATATCACTATCCCATAACATTAAGGATTGACTAGCCCCTGTGTCCCTTAAAATGTTAATATCTATGCCTACTCCACTCTATACATGTGGAAGTCTTCCTTTTCACATACAAAATCTTTGAATATTTCTGTAAACTGCCCTTCAGAACTCCCTTGGGTAAATTGTAAACACATTCCCACTTCTTTACCTATCACTGATTCTTCCTGCTTCACCTATACACAAACCATTGGATTTTCCTGTGTCAGGATCTCAGGACCCACAGTACTTTTATGTCCAAAACTTTGCTGCATTCCAATTACTACAACAGGTTTACCCTGTCACCTCTAATACATTGACTTTGTGCGCCCAACCATTTTTAATGAAAAGACCCCAGTTTTTGAGTGTCACTTCTACCCTCAGCACCTTCCTTATAAGTCTGAAGAAAAACTTCCCGAGAATTTCCAACTATTCCCTCTCTTCCCTGAATACCTACCTTCCTTTCGCCTTTCCACTTTTTATCTTTCCCAGATTTAAAATGCTGACAAAAAGTGGTTTAGATCTATGGACTAACTCATATGGCAGAATTTTGCCCTTGGCGTGTGGGATTGGTGGGGGCGGGCGGGATGCCAACTGCCGCCCATGATTGGCAGCGCTCCATGATTTTACACGGACAGTCCAATTAAGACCCGCCCAACGTGATACGTAAGCGGCAGTGCTGAGTGCTGCCTGTGAGGGCAGGGGGTGGAAGATGAGCAGGCAGAGCATGCAATTCACACACGGGTGGGAAAGAGCGCTGAATAATCTCCCAGAGGCAAGGATCTGCCTGCCTCTGGGAGATGAAGAATATATTGAAACAATTATTAAACACCACAAAAAATTAATGAAATATGCCCCCTCATGCGGCTCTGTCACTTGAGCAGGGACATGTTTTTAATTAAAAGTTAAAGTTTTTATTTCATTTTTTATTTGATTTTGGGAACTTCATCACCCCCATGGATGAGGTTTTTTCATCTGCCTGTCATCCGTGCGGGAGTGGGCCCGACACGCCGATGCGTAAAATGATGCATGATGACGTCGGGCTTGCGTCCCAACATTATTGTGCACCAATATGATATTTCGTTCGGCGAGCATGTGCCAGAGTCAGCAGTGTGCCCACCAAAATGTAAACAACCTATTAAGGGTATTAAGAAATTAATTAAAGTACTTATGAATGCTGCCTGTGCCTTAAGGTTGGCGGGGCCTTCACATTTTTAAGGAACCTCATCCACGAGCAGGATGAGGCTTCCTAAAGCTTTTATTAATTTAATAAATAAATTTTCATGTCACATGAGGGGACATGTTTAAATAAATTTTTACATAATTTATTCAATTGTTTTATTATCCATTCAATCCCCCTGAGCCAGCTCTGTCAATCAGGGAGATTGCTGTGCTCTTTCATGCTCATGCGACTGGCCCAAACTCTCCCTCCTCCCCCCACATGCACAGGTAGCGCTGAGTGTTACCGGCTGTGTAGTATGCTGAGTAGGCCTTAATTGGCCCGCCCACGGGTGATCAGCTCTGTGCCTGCCCTCGCCCAGCCCACCCGCCATAGGAAAATTCCTGGCCAATATAAGTTTGACCAGGCTGTTTCCTTATATTCCTAAATTTCTGTCTATGCCTCGGGAACCAAGTCATAACCCCTCAAAATAACCTTTATTACTGCATCATCATACTTCTTCTGACAGAGAAGCATAAATCTCATAAGTTCTACCCACTAACCTAGATTGTAAAAACAATGCTCAGATTTCATGTAGTTAATTCATCTGCTCTGCTATCTTCTCAAATTAAATAAAGAATGCCTCTACCTCTCTTCCTCCAAACTTTAGAAGATCTTGTACAAATTTAACCATCTCTCCACTGGGCTTTAGATTGGAAGTGATCCTTTCACCCTCAGAACCTCCTTCAGCTTCTGAGATCTCTTTTTTAACTTGCAGCTTTTTGAGATGATATTATCTCTCCCTTTCCTTCTCTCTCTTCTCCCTTACTAATTTCTCCAGTGCCAATTCCTTTTCCTGTTTTCTTTCGCTCTCCTTTCTGCTTGTTCTCTCCCTTTCTTTTTCTTTTGCGTCCAATTCCAGTTTTTTAAATTTCCTTTGCTTGTTCAAGTTTAAGCTGCTTCATTTGCAGCTGAAGTCTCACTACCTCCAGCTGTGACTCATTAGTTTCAGGTATCCCTTCCAACTTCAAATGCTATGCTATTACTGCAATTATGTCTGCTTTCTTTGTCCCGACACTTAACCTCAACTGCAACCTATCCGCCAATTCTGATAACTTACCCTTAGGTACTTTTTGTAAACCAATCAGTGTTATATCTTCTACTCACAGAATAATCTTAGCTATGGATAAAACCATTTTTGCAGTCTTACCACTTTACAATCCTGAGTTCAATGTTCTTCTCGTATTCATTGCCTTAAGATTCACCAACTCCAAACCATCCAAGGAATTTCAAAATCCCTCAAGGAGCCCCCAGTGTTGTTATGATGTAGCATTTGATGTGTGCCAGATGGACCAAATCCTCAAGGGAAAATTTGCCATGCTATCACAATGATTTTGCAATTTGTATTTATTACATGAGGATTTGCATACTGAATCCAGAAGCAGCAAGTCCACTAACACCCTTTAGAGATCCTAAAAATTATTTTAAACATTTATTAACAAAAGAAAAGATTTCAAGCACATAGATCAGATTTCAGTTACTTAATGCTATAACAAATTCTAAAATTCTTAATTAACCTAACTCCCAACTATACACCCCCTTTAAGGCAACAGTCCAAATATATTTTAAATTTAAAAAGCAAGACATAAAGTTACTACAGCACCCACCCAACAGCGAAATTCTAAAAGCTTTTCTCCAACTTTAGTTACTGGATGCAGCAGGTGTTTGCAAAAATGGCTGGAGACTTCTTCAAGGCTGTTTCACACATGCCTGTTAGATCTTAAATGGCCCCCCAACATATCATTTCATTCCTCTTTATATATGTCTTTCTCTCTTTAATCTGCAAATTCCACTGTTTCACATGTCTTTGCAAATTTACTTTTACAATAATATAAAACATTTTTCATGTTGATGATATGACCTCTTTACTTTTGGGAAAAATAAACACACTGCTTGGCCTTGTTTACCTTGCTAGTTGTAAACATCCTACTATCCCTTTGAAATCTAAACAACTCTTTCACTTGTTTAAAATGCAAATTTCCTTCAAACCTTATATACTAAGACCTCACCCATGTTTACTCATTGGCATTTCAAGTACTCATCTACACCTAACTCCTTTTTGTTAATTTCAAGCTTGCAGTATAGCTGACTCCAATTTAATTAAATCACACACAGACAGAATCTTCCATACTCACCCCTATAACTCCCCTATTACTTTATCCACAATAATATTATGCAAATTATTATAGATTTTTAACATGTTTGGTAGGCAGACTTACTCTTCTTCGTTCCCAAACCGATGTTCAAAATCTGTCAAAGTCTACACTTGCTTTGCCAATTTTTCCTCATCAGTATAGAATGCTCGAGAGAATGTGCTGCTGAGATAAGTGAACTTTCCCACTGTTGACAGGTTCGGATCATTGCCCAGTCCATTTGCCTTTTTGATTATTTTTTTTACCTGACCCATGACATTGTATTGATCTGTGTACATGGACCCATATATCTCTGAATCTCCACTAACCAGGGACCAGCATAAAAATCAAGGGGAATAGTGGCCTTTCTAGTGACTGGCATCTGAAAGTTGTGAGTTGACTGTAGGTCTTTGCTACAGAAATAAAGTACTATCCACTTAAGCTGTAGTCAGCTGTGTCATTGACAGGTAAGGCTCCCAAAGGTTACAGAAATGGCACCCAAAAATATTGTAGCCATTTTATCTGTGAATTAAACTATTTGGTAGTTTGTGCTGTTTCAAAAGCTTCTGGTGTGAGAATTATAAATCACTTTCTCAAATGACGTGGAGCCATTACATAAATCAAAAATTGGTCTATTGCTCACACAGAGCATGTCACCCTGGATTATGTTGTGCACATAGTCTTGCTTTGTTCATAGACAATATTGATTTTTTTGGTTGGGCATGAGAAAAGTAATTCAGAGAGACCCAAAGTGTGACACTTGAATCTTAAGCAAGATTCCAAATGCAGTATGTAAATAAAGTTGCAAATATGAATTGCATCCTTGAAACTTTTATATCAGAGCGGCGCGTAATAATTTTTGCCTCAAGACTGTCATGTGATATATGGTTTCAGTAATTTGCTGTACAGTAATGAAAAATGTCTGACACATTTATGCTGCAACAGGATTGTGTGGTAAATATCAGAAACCTCATTCATTGTCCCAGACTAGGCAGGGGATGTGACTGGGTCACATGATGAAAATAACAATACAGAGCTGTCAAATCACAATAGCATACGGCTGTTAATCAAGCAACCTAGGCATTGGAAGAGAGTCTGAAGGCTGTAGATGAAAGTAGATGTGTGAGATGGGAGTATAGTGTGACCACATGGTTAGCAGACACTAATCACATGTATAGGCCAATTCCTAAAATCTGGAGAAATAGATCCGACAATAAAAGACCGTGATTACAATTGCTTTGCTTATATTAGCTGATTGGCAGAGTTTCTAACTGCCTATCAGTCTACCTTTATCTATACCTGCTGAAATACAAATTATACAACACTGTTGTTGAGAATATTTTGGAGTGGGGATGAAAAACTTGACATCATGTGGCTTTTTATAAGAAAAAGATTAGATAATCTTTCATCCAATGCAAGTGAATATTATGCTTTTGTAAGCATACTGGTTATCATCCTTTGCAACAATTTTGCCTTGAAGGTCTAATAATATCCAAGGCCAGGGTTTTCTAACCCCTCTGTGGTGAGACCCGCAGTGGAGGATACGACAGCCCAGCCAAAAGTCCATTGACTTTCAGTGGGAGTGGATGCTATCGTTGGTGGGTGGGGCCAGAAAATCCTGCCCTAAGAGAAGTAAGAGATGCGAAAAATACTTATACTCCAATCCTTTTATAATAAAGGCTACCATTTTCTTTCCTAATGGTTTGCTGTACCTGCAAGTTAACTTTCTGTGATTACTCTGAATGCTGATATTTCTTAGTGTCTTGCCATTTAAAACATATTTTTTCTATTTTTCCTATCAAAGCGTATAATGCTATATTTCTCCACATTATATTCCCATCTGCCATATTCTTGCCCCCTAACTCAACCTGTCTACGTTCCTTTGCAGCCTCTTTGCATCCTCATCATGGATTACTTTCCCACCTAACTTATTATTGTCAGCAAACTTGGATACATCACAGTCAGTCCTCTCATCTAAGTCCTTCATATATGTTGCAAGTAGCTCAGACACCAAGCTTTGATCATTGTGGTACCCCACTCGTCACAGCCTGCCAACCTAAAAATGACTTGTTTATTCATAATCATTGTTTTCTGTTTCATTCCTTTGAGCCTTAATTTTGTATAAAAGTAACCTTTTATGTAACGCTTTATTGAATACCTTTTGGAAACCCAAATATACCACACCCAATGGTTCCCCCTTATCTACACTATTAGTTACAACCTCAAAACTCTGAAAGATTTGTCAGACATGATTTCCCTTTCATAAATCCGTACTGGAGTCTATGAGTTTCTAAGTGGCAGTTACTACATTCCAATATCAGCTTTCTCCCTCCCTCCTTTCTTGAATAGTTCAAGTATGGCTAATACTTTCCAAATCGACTGGGACCATTCGAAAATCTAGGGAATTCTAGAAAGTCAAAACCAATTTTTAATTTTTATTCATTATGGGATGTGGGCTTCACTGGCTGGGCCAGCATTTGTTGCCCATCACTAGTTGCCCTTGAGAAGGTGGTGGTGAGCTGCCTTCTTGAACCGCTGCAGTCCATGTGGTGTAGGTACACCCATTGTGCTATTAGGAAGGGAGTTCCAGGATGTTGACCCAGCAACAGTGAAGGAACAGTGATATATTTCCAAGTCAAGATGGTGAGTGACTTGGAGGAGAAACTCCAGGTGGTGGTGTTACCATCCATCTGCTGCCCATGTCTTTCTAGGTGGTAGTGGCCATGGGTTTGGAAGGTGTTGTCTAAGGAGCCTCGGTGAATACCTGCAGTGCATCTTGTAGATGGTACACACTGCTGCCACTGTGTGTCGGTGTTGAAGGGAGTGAATGTTTGTGGATGTGGTGCCAAACAAGCGGGCTGCTTTATCCTGGACAGTGTCCAGCTTCTTCACTGTTGTGGGAGCTGCACTCATCCAGGCAAGTGGGGAGTATTCCATCACATTCCTAACTTGTGTCTTGTACATGATGGACAGGCTTTAGGGAGCAAGGAGGTGAGTTATTTGTCACACGATTCCTAGCCCCTGACCTGCTCTTATAGTCATAATATGTATATGGCTAGTTCAGTTCAGATTCTGGTCAATGGTAACCCCTAAGATGTTGATAGCAGGGGATTCAGTGATGGTAAAGCCTTTGAAGGTCGAGGGACAATGGTTGGATTCTCTCTTGTTGGAGATGGTCATTGCCTGACACTTGCGTGGCACGAATATTACTTGCCGCTTGTCAGCCCAAGCCTGGATATTGTCCAGGTCTTGCATCATTTGGACATAGAGTGCTTCAGTATCTGAGGAGTCGTGAATGGTGCTGAACATTGTGCAATCATCAGTGAACATCCCTGCTTCTGACCTTTTGATGGAAGGACAGTCATTAATGAAGCAGCTGAAGATGGTTGGGCCTCGGACACTACCCTGAGGAACTCCTGCAGTGATGTCCTGGAGCTGAGATGACTGGTCTCTTACAACCACAACCATCTTCCTTTGTGCTAGATATGACTCCAACCAGCCAAGTGCTTTCCCCCTGTTTCCCATTGTCTCTAGTTTTGCTATGGATCCTTGATGCAACACTCAGTCAAATGCTGCCTTGATGTCAAGGGCTGTCACTCTCACCTCACGAGTTCAGCTCTTTTGTCCATGTTTGAACCAAGGCTGTAATGAGATCAGGAGCTGAATGGCCCTGGTGAAACCCAAAATAGCATCAGTGAGCAGGTTGTTGCTAAGCAAGTGCCGCTTGATAGCACTGTTGATCACACCTTCCATTTCTTTACTGATGATTGTGAGTAGACTAATGGGGTAGCAATTGGCCAGGTTGAATTTGTCCTGCTTTTTGTGTACAGGATGTATCTGGGCAATTTTCCACATGGCCAAGTAGATGCCAGTATTGTAGCAGCACTGGAACAGCTTAGCTAGAGGCACAGCAAGGTCTGGAGCACAAGTCTTCAGTACAATTGCTGGAATGTTGTCAGGGGCCATAGCATTTGCAGTGTCCAGTGCCTTCAGCCATTATTGATATCACGTGGAGTGAATCGAATTGGCTGGTGACAGGCATTTGTGATGCTAGGGACCTCCAGAGGAGGCTGAGATGGATTATCCACTCGGCACTTCTGGCTGAAGATTGTTCCAAATGCTTCAGCCTTATCTTTTGCACTGATGTGCTGGACTCCTCCATCATTGAGGATGGGTATATTTGTGGAGTCTCCTTCTCCAGTGAGTTGTTTAATTGTCCACCACCATTCACGACCAGTTGTGGCGGGTCTGCAGAGCTTAGATCTGATCCATTGGTTGTGGGCTTGCTTAGATCTGTCTATCATTTGCTGCTTATGCTGTTTGGCATGCAAGTAGTCCTGTGTTATAGCTCCACCAGGTTGACACCTCATCTTTAGACAACTCACTGGAGGAGGAGCCTCCACAAATGAGGTCAAGTATGTTTTTCTCTTTTGTTGGTTTTCTCACCACCTGCCGCAGACCCATTCTAGCAGCTATGTCATTTAGGGCTCAGCCAGCTCGGTCTATAGTGGTACTACCGAGCCACTCTTGGTGACAGACATGGAAGTCCCCCACTCAGAGTACATTCTGCATCCTTGCCACCTTCAGTGCTTCCTCCAAGTGATGTTCAATATGAAGGAGCAATGATTCATCAGCTGAAGGAGGGCCGTATGTGGTAATCAGCAGGAAGTTTCCTTGCCCATGTTTGACCTGATGTCATGAGTCTTCATGAGTCTAGAGTCGATGTTGAGGACTCTCAGGGCAACTCCCTCCTGACTGTATACAAATGTGCTGCCACCTCTGCTGGGTCTGTCCTGCCGTTGGGACAGGACATACCCAGGGATGATGATGGTTATGTCTGGGACATTATCTTTAAGGTATGATTCCATGAGGATAACTATATCAGGCTGTTGCTTGACTAGTCTGTGAGACAGCTCTCCCAATTTTGGCACTAACTCCTGGATGTTAGTAAGGAGGACTTCACAGGGTTGACAGAGCTGCGATTGATGTTGTCATTTCTGGTGCCCAGGTCGATGCCGGGTCGTTCATCCGGTTTCATTCCTTTTTTGTGACTTTGTAGTGGTTTGCTACAACTGAGTGGCTTGCTAAGCCATTTCAGAGGGCATTTAAGATTCAACTACATTGCTGTGGGCCAGACCAGGTAAGGACGACAGATTTCCTTTCCTAAAGGACAGATGGGTTTTTATAACAATCGACAATGGTTTCATCGTCATCATTAGAATTTTAATTCCAGATTTTTATTGAATTCAAATTCCACCTACCTCTGAAGCCACCGTTTGAAAAACACATCTCATTCAGGAATAGTTTATGTCCCTATATCCTCTGTAACCATCAAATTGTGACAAACCTGGGGCATGCCATGACCAATAGATCTGACACTATGACAATCTCCAACTCTTATCATAATGTACATATAATTATTAAATGACATTATCTTGTGTGTGTATTTACAGGGGAAAAACAGATGGATAAATCACCCATGCCATTTTTGTGCTCATACTTTTTTGAGTTTTCATTTTCCTGCCACCATGTCTAGGTGCAACCCTGACATCAGCAGCTGAGGTGGAGGCAGTTTGCCCAGTGTGGTGCTTCATTGCTTTGGATGACCATGGCGGCCATCTTCTGGAGGTGTGGGGCTCTTAGGGCTCCACCTTACCAGGGGCCTTCTGCACTGGTGCTGGAATGTCACCCTCAGCCTAACCCGCTGGAGCTATTGGAGTCAATTGCAGAGGGGACGATGAGAATCCAATAACCCTGGGGCTGTCCTGAGAGGAAGACCCTGGGGCAGCTGGCATGTGCTCCTCCTCCATCTGGGTGTGCAATGACACTTGCTGTCTCCCTGAGGATAAGGGGCTCCTGAAGGGAAGATCTGGGGCCTCACCTAGCCAACGTTGCACTGAGTTCATTGCTGGAGTGATGGAATGCAGGTCCGAGCACATTTGGATCGAATGCTCGACCTGGCTGTCCATGGTGGTCATCACCCTCTCCATGGATGAAGTCATGCACTCAAATGCCTGAGACATGGCAGAACTCACTAGCATGGACTCATCCATACCCCACTCAAAGCTGCACAAAATCCTTGGCATCTCTGACATACTTTTCTCTAACCTCTGCTGCATGGCCAGCAGGCTTCTTGTGGCTGCGACCAGACTCCCGTCATCAACAAGGGGTTCAGCAAGGGCCTAGTCCAAAGCAGTCCTCTGATCGTCTGGGGGCCCAGATGTCACATCCTCCCACCGCTGCTGGGGTGTGTCTGTGGTGTGCTAACCATGTTGTTTTCGCGAATCTAAACATGAACCCTCCATGGGTTGCATGGGTTTAGCTGCAGAGGTGGAGGTTGCTGCTGAGGCAGATAGCGATGCATGCTCTGCAGCAATGACTTCTTCATCCCCAGAGGTGGAGTCCTCAGGATACTGCTGTGGCTGCGGCCTAGACCTGGAATGGAGCTGACCTGTAATGAAGAACAAACAGAATCACAATTTATAAACCATTACAATTTGAACAAGACACTTTTTTTATCACGTTCATCCTGTGTACCTAATTGTCACCACCAGGGTGGCTGTCGCTTCCTCCTCACATCTGGCCATCCAACCTCACCAACTACAGTAGATCATGCACCCCTCACCAGTGATTTCAATCCTCCTTGGCAGCTGTCAGGAACCTGAGATCTGGAACTTCTCCTCCTGTACATCTCCGCTCCCTGGTGTTGTGGGTCTACTTGTCCTGCATGACAAAGTGCAGAGTTAGTGATTTGTCAAGTGATACCTAACCCCCTTGTCTGCATGCATCCCAATTATGCATGCTGGTCTGTCGGTCACACGTTGCATCCAAGTGCACAAAAAAGCCAACCTTCCACACACTTTGGCCTCAGTTGCCATGTGGCATCAAGGCTGGTCATGCATTCAATCTCTAGCATAGCAGCCCACTCACACATATTAATTATTGATGACCCTCCTCTCCCCCAGATGTGACATTGGCACTTACCGCTGGTGGATTGGAGTAGGTGCTGACCCATTTCCTGCACCGGACCTAGCTTCCGTTCTGTCCCCCACTGTTGCTCACCTCCTCTGTGATCTCCATCCAGGTCACTCTGGTCAGGTAGGAGGGTGATCTGATACCATCGGCAGGAAAGAGCACCTCCTGCCTTTCCCTGATGACCTGAAAGAGAATCTGCAGTAGGTATCACTGAACCACAGGGCAGCTTTCTGTTGACGCTCGGCCATGAGGAAATTGATGGGGGATTGGGGGGAGTGGTGTGTCTTGTGGAGTTAACTAAAGGTTCCTGGCAGTGAAGCACAGCTTCCCTGCTGAACAGGAGGCTCTTTAATAACCCATCCATAACTGTAGCACTGCCAGCTGGCAGCAGGTTTTACCAATAAGAGGCTTGCCCCATCTCTGAATTGCAAGTCTTTTGTGTGCACACCATCGGCTCTTTAAATTGTAATTGTAATCATGTCCGAAATGGCAAAAGTTTGGAAGTGATGTGCACTTCCATTTACACCACTGGGAATGGCATTGACAAAACTCCTCCCTATATTTCTATTGGTGGTGGGGCATTTTAATTATCAGTTGGTATTCTCTGGATGAAAGCACAAGCCAATCTTCTCTTTTAATATTCTTTCTTTTAAAATTTAAAAACAAAATTATGTTATAGCTTTGAATCATTTGAAAAAGGAAAATTTAATCAAATGACAAACTATTGTTGAATTCAGGTAATTAAAATGGTATGCTTCACAATCAGTACTCAGCAACAGGTTTTACAATTCATCTGACATTTCTTTAAATGTTGTTCCTTTTCCCTGGAATATATGCTGGATGATAAAATATTTTCAGATATTTTGCTTTAATTCAGTGTTAAAATCAGAACCAACTTCATATGATAGTTAAGTTCTATACTACAATTAGTTTTGTTTGAAAATCATTTGTCAAAACTAAGACAGGTAAAGGTCTGGTCCCATAAGGATCTAAGTTTATTCTACTGCTCTTTTTACTGTGTACTAATAATGTCTCTAAAGATTACAGCTGTCAATGTTCACATGTGCAGAAAATCCTTTCGAGTGGTTTGTGCTCACAATTTTATTTTTAAATCAGAAAATAAGGCTTCTTTGCAAATCTGCGGTAACCAAAATAAGCTTAATTATTTAATGTCTGTAATCCTTCAAAGGAAAAAATGGTGTATTCCATGTCTTTGCCACTAAGGAATGGAATTCATGATGTATTGGTAATAAACATATTAATGTAATTTAACACAATTTCTGCATCCATTAAATTAGAAACAAGAAAAGGTTTCCCTCTTCGGCACATATTGGAAATTGTGCAACACAAGCTCATGATTTTCTGCCCGACAAAGAATATTGCTTATATAATAACTCAGTGAATAGTATAATAATAGGTTTTATATTTGTTGGAATAATGAACAAAAGAATTTTAAGAAATATGTTACTGCATTTGTTACGGGTTATATTATACAGTATGTTTTTAATCCTATTCCCAATGATGCTTGCTTAAAACATCAGAAAGTTAATTGGGCAGCCAATCTAATGCTTCAGTGGAAAACTGCCTGCTATAGTAATACTTTCTCAAGGACAATTAAGGATGCACAGAAATTGCTAGACTGGCCAGTGACACTCACATCGCATGAATGAAAAAAAAGATAGGAAATTCCCAAGTTCAATTCACAGACTGTGCTGTGCTGATTTCAGCAAGAGCTGCATTCAGGACTTAACAATTACCTTCAGCACTCCTGGATTAGGTTGTAACAACAAAATGAAATCAGCCTGGGTTCTTGTTCTTGATCACTGTCCAGTGACTCTCCTAAAAGGCCATGTACGTAGGTACCCGTGGTGACAAAGTGAGGGAAGTGGCACACTGGCAGCGTCCTTGTCTCTGATGCCAAGGAAGGTGCCTTCATAATGGGCCAAACAGGTGAGGGATTATGCTTCCAATGTAGGCCAATGGTAGGCAGTAAGTGTGAGAGAGTTTCCTTGCAGCCATGTGATGAGAAGAAAATTGGAGCTCCTACTATCACTATCCATTGCTCTGCAAGTAAAGGGCTATTGGGGTTGCAGTGGGTTCAATCCCTGTTCTGGCTGGGGTGGATTTTGGACCTGCTCCCTTGCCCCTGCCTGTGGTGGAAGTTGTGGTGCTATGGGTTAGACCTGCCTTTGGGTAGAGAGCTGAAGAAGAAGAGACAAAGTCAAGCTCAGGATTTAGTTTTAACACTGTAAATCACTGCTACTTAGGCATGAAGAATATAGCCATTTGAGTGAGATTACAGAGGCTGCTGACACCCATAGCATTTGCTAAGTCTGACTTCAGGGCAGGAAAGAAGAAAATTGGATCTTTGTAAATTAGTAAGCCATTATTACGCTGCAACCAAGCAACATCTTCTTAGAGAACAATGACTGTCAGACCTTACAAGACAGAAACTGGATAGAAAACTTATTGGATTTGCACTAAGAGGGTATTACACATGTCATCGCTTCATCAAAGTTTTATGCTGTGTGAGATCTATCGTTTGTTAAATTGGTGTTTTTAGTTCACTGGCTGTAATCGTTTATCACTGTGTTAAATCTGTTTCAAATATGTGGAGTGACGCTTTCAGTTACCACAAAAAATATATGACTTTGGAAGTTATTGGACCCTAAGGTTATGGACTTTCCAGAATCTGTTACTGGAGAATTTCTTACATTTTTCACTCTTGAAATAAAATCCATGAGGAAAATTACAGAATACTATTCCTTAGGAAAATCAATGTGATCACTTTTCTTTACAAAATCTGCATTTCATTACCTTTCACTTATTGCACCATCTTCTATTCCTAAAATGAGATATCATTCAGGTAGCTGATAGCCCTTTATGCCACACACCAGTTCAACCACAGCAGCTATTCAGTGAGGCGCTCTTGAAACATAAAGCACCACTTACTGTATTCATCATTATTACCTTCGGACAGACCCCTCTCTTTTATTAACAGAAAGGGAAAAATAATTTGCATTTTTATAACAGCGTAGAACATATTGCAATATTCCAAAGCACTTCACATAAGATTAATCGCTTTCAAGTATATTCAATATTGTTCTAGATTTTAGACATTTTATGCATAGAAAAATAGCACATACAAGAATGAGATGAGTTAATTAATTTGTGATAGAAATTGTTGAAGAATGAATGCTGGCCAGTGCACAAGGAAAGCTCCTGTAGTGCCCCTGGATCTTTGTTATTCATTGGAACAGACACATGTGGCAGAAATCTTATTTAAAGTTTCATCTACAAGACAACATTTCTGGCAATGCAGCATTCCCTCAGTAGTGCACTGAAATGTCAGGCTATTTGGGCAGGTTTTTCTGATCATCAGGCAGGCGCAGTAACGGGCCTGGGAGCGGCTGCCACCTGTGATTGGGCCCCGACCGCAATTTCACATTATCTGGCCAATTAACTGCCAGCCAGCGTGAAACACGCACTGAGCAGCTCAGCGCTGCTGGAGTGGGGACAGGAGAAGTGCGAGCACAGAAGTCTGCGCAAGCCTGGGGGTGCGTGTGCTGAATGCTCCCTGAGATCACAAAGCTGCCTCAGGGAGCTGAAGAATTGTGGACACAAAAATAAACCTTTTAAAAATGAGAGAACCATGTCCCCACATGTGAATCAGCCACATGAAGGGGGACATGTTTAAAATGATGTTTAAGGTTTTTTTCAAATTGCTTCTGGAAACCTCATCCCGCCCATGGATGAGGTTTCATAAAAAATCCAAAGGCCGAAGGCTGAGTTGCCCAACCGCCAACCGAATGGTTTGACGGGCAGCGAAAAATAAAAATAATTATCTGCTTACGGGGCTTAATAGCCCACTTAATTGTTGCGGATGCCTGCCGACCAAAAGAATGCATGAGTGCATGATGACTTCGGGATGCTTGCCCGACCTCATCGCATGAAATTTTGCACCCGATCGAGTTGGGTACGTGCCCGGCCATGGGACATAAAACCTTGGCCTCTTCAAATTCTGAAGTGGGTCTTGAACTTATAACTTTTGAATCATAGGTGGAAGTGCTACCAACTGAACAACATTGCCTTCTCAGCAAAACTTTTCCAGGGTCAAACTCTTGGTGCAGGGTCTCATACCTCTGAGAACATATCAAGACTTCAGGCATACGCTCCCAATTAGGGTTTTAATTCTATAAAATTACTCTTTATAACTAGATTTTCCACCCTTTAACTAGGGGCTGATGGGAGTTTAGCCCTATTGAAAGTCATTGCTTCTCAGCATTTAGATAGTAACCATAATCAAAAATTATATCTGTTGAAGCTTCCTGTGAAGTACCCAGGTGAACAAATTACATTTCCATGATACTTGTTCAAATGCAGCAATGAAAGCCTACATATATTGGGGTTCTTCTCTTCACATTTACCCAGAGACAGGCACAAGATTTAATGAATGCAATAAACAAAGGAGGACCTATCACTGAACCCTGTGGAAATGTACTCTTTCTGGATGCTATTAGGAAACTGCCCATTTAACCAAATTTCTTATCCATCTTGCCACTTTAACTTTCACACCATTCGAGTTCACTTGCACAGAGCACGCCTCATAAAACACTTTAATAAAAAAGTTTGAAAATCCAAGTAGATGATGTCTAGCACATTTCCACGACTTGGTGACCTCAGAGAAAATAAATTATGATTGTCAAACATGCCTTCTGCTTTCTGAAGCTATGTTGGATATGTCTTCATTAGTCCTACATATTTAAAGCAGCTCTAGTTCCAGGACCAGTTGTGCAGTGCACTGGAGCACGTGCCCACCACTGATGCCACTTCCATTCAGATATACTGGGAGCAACTCAAGTCTGCTGTCCCAGACACCTGCGCACAGACTATCGGGTTTGCACAACGATGGAGCCAGGACTGGTTTGACGCCAATGACACTGTGAGACACGATCTCCTCGAGTGGAAGCGAGCAGCCTTCATCGCCTGGCAAAGTCACCCACATACCTGGCAAATGGCGGCAGTGTACCACCAACTGAAGAATGAGGTCCAGCGATGCATTTGAGACATGAAGAACAACTGGTGGGTAGAGAAGGCACATGTGATTCAGGCCTAGGCTGACCAGCACGACATGTACAATTTCTTCCAGGCTACTAAGACGCTTGACTCAACAAAACCCTCTCTGATGACAGGCTCCTCAAGGACAACGATGCCATTTGTCAGCGTTGGAAGGAGCACTTCGAACTGCTCCTCAATCAGGACTCCACCGTATCAGAGGAGAACCTGCAAGCCCGTCCCACAACACCCTGCGGCGGATTCCTTCAGCAATCTACTAACCATCGATAAGCTTAAGTGGGCCATTCAACAGGTGAAAACCAACAAAGCCTGTGGGCCAGACGATATACCCACAGAGGTCTACCATGCTGGCAGCTATCAACTCACATCACAAATCCACCATTTCATTCTCTGTCTCAGGGATGAAGAGGATATCCCCTGGGATCTCAAGAACGCGGCCATCATTACTATCCACAAGAAGGGAAATAAATCTGATTGTGAAAACTACAGGTGGTTTCCCTCCTGTCCCCTGCTGGTACTTGGAGTACTGCGGACATGGTCTTTGTGGCTCGACAGATCCAGGAAAAATGCCGGGAGCAAAATCAAGAATTGTTCCTGACCTCCACTGACCTGACCAAGAGTTTGATTCTTTAAATCGTGAAGCTCTATGGATCGTCCTCCAGCGCTTTGATTGCCTGTTGAAGTTTGTTACCATCCTGAGACTCCTGCTTGACAACATGGCTGCCACCATCCTGAGTGGAGGGTCTGAAACCGATACCTTTCACACCCGGACCGGGGTCAAACAAGGTTCTGTGATCACCCCCACTTGTTCATCATTTATCTGACCGTCATCGTCCACCTCACCCAAGATGACCTACAATCTCGTATCAGCATTCAGCATTGTCTGGGCGGGAATCTCTTCAACCTTGGTTGCTTCCGGGCAAAAATATAACTCACCACCATGGACATCCACGGCCTTCAGTTTGTGAATGACTGCTGCGTGATGGCTCACTCTACACGACATGCAAAGGACGCTTGGCCTCTTCAACACCTCATATAAGAGGCTTGACCTGTCCTTAAGCATTGCCAAGATGAAGGTCTTTCACCAACATTCCCCGGGCCAGTTGAGCATCCACCACGCCATGCACATGGATGGGTTGGCTCTGGAGTATGTGCAGCACTTCCCTTATCTCAACAGCCACCCCTCTCAAGGGGCTACTATTGATGAGGAAGTCCAGCAAAGAGTCAACTTGCCACTGCTGTCTTCTTCAAGCTACGCCAATGTGTCTCTGACAACAGGGACTTCTGCAAGTCAATAAAGGTTCTGGTTTATAAGGCCATTGTGTTGACTACCCTCCTCTATTGCAGTGAAACATGGACTGTCTACTTTTGTCATATTAAAACCCTTGAGAGCTTCCATCAGCTTTGCTTGCTTCAAATCCTGGGGGTCAAATGGGAGGACGCCAGACTAATGTTAGCATTCGCCATAAAGCTGTGACTACCAGTGCAAAAGAGGACACAAAACTTTCACAGAAATGTTAGGGAACCAGGGGGGTCTAGTGAGAGGGAGGAATTGAAGAAAATCAGTATTTTTTTTTGAATGGTGCTAGAGAAATTAATCGGGTTAAAGGCTGAAAAATCCCCAGGGCCTGATAATCTGCATCCCAGAGTACCAAAGGAAGTGGCCCTGGAAATATTGGATGCATTGGTGGTCATCTTCCAAAATTCTATAGATTCTGGAGCAGTTCCTACAGATTGGAGGGTGGCAAATGTAACCCCACTATTTAAAAAAAGGAGAGAAAAAATAGAGAACTACAGAACAGTTAGCCTAACATCAGTAGTGGGGAAAATGCTAAAATCTAATATAAAAGACGTGGTAACAGAACACTTGGAAAGCATTACTGGGATTAGACAAAGTGAGCATGGGTTTATGAAAGGGAAATCATGCTTAAGTAACCTAATGGAGTTTTTGAGAATGCAACTAACAGAATAGATAAGAGAAAACTGTGGATGTGGTGTATTTGGATTTCAAGAAGGCTTTTGATAAGATAAGAGGCTAGTGGGCAAAATTAAAGCACATGGGATTGGGAGTAATATGCTGGCATGGATTGAGAATTGGTTGACAGACCAGAAACAGAGAGTGAGAATAAATGGGCCTTTTCCTGAGTAGCAGGCAGTGACTAGTGCCTTACTGCAGGGGTCAATGCTTAGGCCCCAGCTATTCACGACATATATAAATGACTTCGATGAGGGAACCAAATGCAATATTTCCAAGTTTGCTGATGACACAAAACTGGGTAGGGTTGTAAATTGTGAGAAGGATGCAAGGAGGTTTTAGGTGATTTAGACAAGTTGTGTGTATGGGCAAATACATGGCAGATACAGTATAATTTGGATAAATGTGAAGTTATACGCTTTGGTGTGAAAAACAAAAAGAGAGTATTATTTAAATGGTGGCATATTGGGAAATGTGAATATACAAAGGGGTCTGGATGTCCTTATACACCAGTCAATGAAAGTAAATAGGCAGAAGCAGCAAGCAATTAGGGAGGTAAATGGTATGTTGGCCTTCATTGCAAGAGGATTTGAGTTCAGACGTAGGGATATCTTAACTGCAGTTAGAGACAGGGCCTTGCAGAGACCACACCTGGAGTATTGTGTGCGGTTTTGGCCTCCCTACCTAAGAAAGGATTTACTGCCATAGAGGGAGTGCAGCGAAGGTTCACTAGGCTGATACTGAGGATGGCAGGACTGTCATATGAGGAGAGATTGGTTCGACTGGGCCTGTATTCATTTAGAAAGGTGAGAGAGGATCTGATTGAAACATATAAAATTCTAACAGGGCTAGACAGACTGGAAGCAGGGAGGATGTTTCCCCTGGTTGGGGAGTTTAGAACCAGGGGCCACAGTCTCAGGATACGGGGCAGGTTATTTAAGACTGAGATGAGGAAAAATTTCTTCACTCTAGGAGTGGTCAACCAGTGGAATTCACTACCACAGAAGGCTGTGGAGGCTGGGTCACTGAGTATATTCAAGAAAGAAATTGATTTTTTTTGGATATTAGGGACATCAAGCAGTATGGAGAGAAAGCGGGAATATGGCATTGAGATAGAGGATTAACCATGATCATATTGAATGACGGAGCAGGCTCTAAGGGCTGAATGGCCAACTCCTGCTCCTAGTTTCTCTGTTTCTATGTTAGCTACATGGGAACACCATCACCTAGAAGTTCCCCTCCAAGCCACTCGCCACTCTGACTTGAAAATATTTCAGAGTTTCTTCACTGTTGCTGGGTCAAACTCCTGGAAATCCTTCCCTAACAACACTGTGAGTGTATCTACACCACAGCGACTGCAGCGGTTCAAGAAGGCAGCTCATCACCACCTTCTCAAGGGCAAGTAGGGATGGGCAATAAATGCCAGCCAGCCAGCGATGCCCACATTCCACATCATCCTAACCCATTTGTTAGTGAGCTATTGAACATTATCACTGAGGAATCTCACAGGACTTCTGTCATTTATTTTAGTGCCCTGGGATAGATATCTGCTTTTTTTTTCTATCTTCAGTCCTTTCAATTAATCTGACACCATTTCCCTTGAGATCTTTAAGAACCATTCTGAATTTTAGTTGTATCTCCAAGTATGGGATAGATCCAACCTTTTTAGTTAGAAATAGTTACAAAGTACTTGTTCAACACTTTAGCCTGTCTTTGTTATGAGATATAATCATTTCAAATCCTGTTGCAAAGGTCCAATTAATTCTCCAAATGTCTTTTGTCTGTTAACATAAAACAATGATATTTTTATTCATTCATGGGATGTGGGCATCGCTGGCTAGGCCACCATTTATTGCCCATCCCTAATTGCACTTGAGAAGGTGGTCGTGAACTGCCTTCTTGAACCGCTAGAGCCCCTGTGGTGTGGGTACATGCACAGTGCTGTTGGGGATTGTTATGAGATAGCCTTTCAGTAAAGCTGAGTTATTTAAAAGTCCCAGAGGGACGCTTTAAACAACTGTCATGACCTATATTTTTAAGTGGCATGCTTGAGATGCAACTCTAAATTCAGACTAGTTCTTGTGAGGTTTAATATTAAACTAAATGAAACATTTTATTAATTTACATAAATTAAATATATACAAATGGCTACAAATTACTACTTTCATAACTTTTAACAAATTCCCAAACTAATCTCCATTAAGGCAGCAACAGCCCATAGACTTAATCAGACACCAGGCAAAACATTTTACCTTACGAATTAAAAATGAGGTTCCTCTCACTTTGGTTCCTATGGAGACAGTTGTTGGCTTACAGCTACTTTGATCTTACATTGCCTCCAACCCGCATACATAAAACTGCCATCCTTATACCTAGCACAGCTCATTGAATGTAAATTCTCATTGTACCACCAGTCGCTTCTAACAATAAAAACCTATTTCATAATACCAAGTTTATTAGTAATATAAACATATTGCCTGGTCTCTGCTAGCTAGGTGTAAGATTTCACCCCAGATCTTGAATGCTCTATTCAAAAAATGCAAATGCACACTATCTTTCTTACATCTCAAAACTAGTACACATCAAAGCACCCAGACTAGCTGACTTTAATCCAATTAAGACACAACCACAGGATAAACCTCTATTTAAAAAAAAAATACTTTCCCATAATATTATATACATTAATACCTTCATGACAGGGATGGAGTTCCAGGATTTTTCCCACTATGACTGCTTTCTTCTTTGCTGTTCTTGAAATTTACTTTAGCTTGCCTATTTCTGTTACCACTAACTCTTAAGGGCAAAATTCTCCCCCCATCAAGGGGAAGTTGATGAACGAGCATGTGCAGGCATAGAGGCACGGCGCTATTTTACGTGGGTGGGCCAATTAAGGCCTGCCCAGCATGATGTCCGCAGGGAAGTGCTATGTGCGCCCTGTGCGGGTGGAGGGATTCCCTAAAATTGAGAGTGCACTCTTTTCCGCATGCGCACAAAAGAGTGCATTCACCTCCCTGAGGCTAAGTGCTACCTCAGGGAAATTGCCTCTACTGTTAACAATATTAAAAATAGAAAAAAAAAATGCCCTTACATGTCCCCTCATGTGACAGTGTCACATGAGTTGGGGCATGTGCATAATTTCCATAACAACTTTACTAAAATGTTTAAAACCCGACATGAAACCTCATTCCACCGGTGGATGAGGTTTCATGTTTGTTCTAGTTGCCGCCTGGGTTCCTGGCCTGCCTGCCAACCTTAAGGTTGGATGGGCAGGTTCACTAATTACTTTAATTGATCTGCCAATGGCCTCAATTGGCCATTGACAGGTCGGCGGGCATGCAGCTGATTTTGCTGCGTCCCCGCCTTCCTGAAAATTTAAATGGGACGGGGTGACATCGGGAGTTCCACCCGACATCATTCCATGTCATTTTACGTGTCGGCAAGCGGGCCCCACCTGCTAAGTACTTTTTGCACTTTTTCCTAATTGAAAAGTTATTATTCCTTAGATAAGTCTTAAAATATCCCTTCTTGATTGCTTGTTGCCAAAAAAAAACCCTACAACCTTTGTGGTTTTCTCCCATCTTATTCTATTTGACTTCTCTTAGGGATATACAATGCTTTAGCTTTTTATGTACATTTTAAAATATATACTTTTTTAGTGTAATCATCACATGGGTCCAGCTCATTCATCTGCTCAATCATGTCCCCTTTTATTCTGTAAAACATTTCACCAAAATAATATTTATGATAAGCTACCTGCAGCCCTATATGATAAAACATAAATAAAGTGCTCTTAAACTGCAGGGCGCTTGGAGGCTACCAATTACCTGAGACTTACTACTGAACACAAAATCCGAGATTGGATTCCCCTCTGTGAATCTGCATAAAATGAGGAGACAATGCTGTAAAATTGCTGGTAAATGCTATCGCTGTTTCACCATACTGGTCTGGAATTCCCTCCCCTATCTTATGCCAGAACCATAATAATATAAAAGCAAAATACCGTGGATGCTGGAAATCTGAAACAGAAACAGAAAACGCTGGAAAAACTCAGCAGGCCTGATAGCATCTGTGGAGAGAAAAACAGAGGCCAGAATATTGCCGTCGGTTGCAAGGGCAGGCCCGACATGCTAACGTGCAAGCCAACGACATCGCGCGTCTTTTAGATATTTTGTTCAGCCTGTTAAGGCCATTAAAAAATCAAATAAACTTGTTAGCAATACTGCCCGTCCAACCTTAAGGTTGGCAGGCAGGCGGAGAGCCAAGCAGCCTTCGCATTTTTCAGGAAAGCTCATCCATGGGCGGAATAAAGTTTCCTGAAGGTTTTATAAAATAATTAATTAAATTTTGCACAATTCACAAAAATGCCCCAGCTCATGTGACACTGTCATATGATGTGACATGTTTAAATATTTTTTTTCTCCTTCATTAAATAGCTTCACTATCAACTTAATTTCCCTGAGGCAGCTCCATGCTTCAGGGAGATTGCTATGCTCTTTCGCGCGCATTGTCACTCCTCCTCCTGCCCGCACAGCTAGCGCTGAGCACTGCTGGCAGCATGCTTTGCCTTAATTGGCCCACCCACATAAAATGGCGGCTCGCAGCCAATCATGGGTGGCGATCAGCTCTGCGCACCCTCCAACTGGTCCTTCCCAGTCCACCCGATATAGTTAACATGCTGCTGAGAGTTGATGTTTCGAGTTGGTATGACCCTTCTGAACAGATGCTGTCAGACATGCTGGGGAGAATGTTCTCCCCGTAGGGCTGGCCGCTGGGGGGTGGACACGGGTGGGCACGGAGCTGATTGCTGCCCCCGATCGGCTCCACACCGCCATTTAGGCCCACCCAACATGAAACGCGGCTCCCAAAGAAAGCGGGAGTGGGTGGCAGGACTGCAATGACCGCCGGGTCCAATGGCGACCCGACGGCCTGTTTAAGTAATGCTCCTGCAGCTTTGCACATGGCAACCAGAAGGGCTCCCCCAGAGCACTGCTGGAGAGCAGGCCAGGCAGGAGGGTAGGGCAGCGGGACAATGTGGCCCTCACTTTTCTGACGAGTGCATAGCTGCCTCCTGGAGGAGGTGACAGCACAGCGGGAGGTCCTCATTCCTAGGGACAGGAGGAGGAGGAGGCCCCCCCCACCTGACCAAATGTGCCTGGGAGGAGGTGGCAGAGATAGTCAGCTCCCATGACATGGTACAACGCACGTGGGTCCAGTGCCACAAGCGTTTGAACGACCTCTTGCGCTCGGGAAGGGAGAGTACCATGTTGGCATAGATAACTTAACACAGCAGGTGGCCTTCACCCAGGTCACCACCCCCTGCCAACTCTGAGTGCAGTTACAGCATTGAATCATTCACGGCATGTGTCCCTCGCTGGGTGGGCCATCAGATATTGCCCATGCCTAGGTCACCCTGAGAGGGTTGTGCTGAGACGGGCTTTGCACTCGCAGCATTGTGGTAGGGTGACAGAATAATGTTTTGAGGGTTACCTCAAGGGTCTGCACCTAGGCGGAATGCTGGAACTACAAAACATGTCAAAGTCAGGCTGCTGACATACTGGGAGGGGAGATTCTAAGTGGCGGAGCACCCATCCATCTGCTGCCCTTGGTGTCATGCGGACTTGAAATGTTAGCTCTGCCTTCCTCTCCACAGATACTGTCAGGCCTGCTGAGATTTTCCAGCATTTTTTGTTTCTGTCTGTCTCTCATTTAATAAGACCATAAGACATAGGAGCAGAAATTAGACCATTCGGCCCATCGAGTCTGCACCGCCATTCAATCATGGCTGATAAGTTTCTCAACCCCATTCTCCCGCCTTCTCCCCGTAACATTTGATTCCCTTACCAATCAAGAACCTATCTATCTCAGTCTTAAATACACTCAAATACCTGGCCTCCACAGCCTTCTGTGGCAATGAATTCCATTGATTCACCACTCTCTGGCTAAAGAAGTTTCTCCTCATCTCTGTTCTAAAAGGTCTTCCCTTTACTCTGAGGCTGTGCCCTCGGGTCCTAGTCTCTCCTACTAATGGAAACATCTTCCCCACGTCCACTCTATCCAGGCCTTTCAGTATTCTGTAAGTTTCAGTCAGATCCCCCCTCATCCTTCTAAACTCCATCGAGTATAGACCCAGAGTCCTCAAACGTTCCTCATTTGTTAAGCCTTTCATTTCTGGGATCATTCTCATGAGCCTCCTCTCCAGGGCCAGCACATCCTTCCTGAGATACGGGGCCCAAAATTGCTCATAATATTCTAAATGTAGTCTGACCAGAGCCTTATAAAGCCTCAGCAACACATCCCTGCTTTTATATTCTAGTCCTCTCGAAATAAATGCCAACATTGCATTTGCCTTCTAACTACCGACTTAACCTGCAAGTTAACCTTAAGAGAACCCTGGACTAGGACTCCCAAGTCCCTTTGCACTCCAGATTTCTGAATTCTCTCCCCATTTAGAAAATAGTCTATGCCTCTATTCTTCCTACCAAAGTGCGTGACATCACATTTGCCCACGTTGTATTCCATTTGCCACTTCTTTGCCCATTCTCCTAAACTATCCAAATCCTTCTGCAGCCTCCCCATCTCCTCAATACTACCTGTCCCTCCACTTATCTTTGTATCATCTGCAAACTTAGCCAGGATGCCCTCAGTTCCTTCATCTAGATCATTAATGTATAAAGTGAAAAGTTGTGGTCCCAATACTGACCCCTGCGGAACTCCACTAGTCACTGGCCGCCATCCTGAGAAGGACCCCCTTATCCCCACTCTCTGCCTCCTGCCAGACAGCCAATCTTCTATCCATGCTAATACCTTGCCTCTAACACCATAGGCTCTTATCTTACTAAGCAGCCTCCTGTGAGGCAGCTTGTCAAAGGCCTTCTGGAAGTCCAAGTAGATAACATCCATTGGCTCTCCTTTGTCTAACCTACTCGTTACCTCCTCAAAGAATTCTAACAGACTTGTCAGGCATGACCTCCCCTTGATGAAACCATGCTGACTTTGCCCTATTTTATCATGCACTTCCAAGTATTCTGAAATCTCCTCCTTAATAATGGACTCTAAAATCTTATTAACGACTGAGGTCAGGCTAATCGGCCTGTAATTTCCCATCTGTTGCTTCACTCCCTTCTTAAACAGAGGGGTTACATTAGCAATTTTCTAGTCCTCTGGGACCCTCCCTGACTCCAGTGATTCCTGAAAGGTCACCACTAACGCCTCCACTATCTCTTCAGCAATCTCCTTCAGAACTCTGGGGAGTAATGCATCTAGCCCAGATGATTTATCCAACTTCAGACCTTTCAGTTTTCCTTGCACCTTCTCCTTGGTAATGACCACCATACTCACCTCTGCCCCCCCGACTCTCTTGATCTTTGGGGATGTTACTCCTGTCTTCCACTTTGAAGACTGACGCAAGTTACCTATTCAGTTCCTCCACCATTTCTTTATTCCCCACCACTACTTCTCCAGCATCATTTTCCAGCTGCCCAATGTCCACTTTTGCCTCTCTCTTACCCTTTATATATCTAAAAAAATCTCTTGCAACCTTCTTTTATATTACTGGCTAGTTTACCCTCATATTAAATCTTCTCCCTCCTTATTTCTTTTTTAGTTGTCCTCTGTTGGTCTTTGTAAGCTTCCCAATCGCCTGGTTTCCCACTGCTCTTCGCTGCATTGTATGCTTTCTCTTTAGCTTTTATCCTGTCCCTGACTACCCTTGTCAGCATGGTTGCCTCGTCCTCCCTTTATTATGCTTCTTCTTCCTAGGGATGAATTTTGGCTGTGTCTCCCAAATTACTCCCAGAAACTCCTGCCATTGCTGTTCCACTGTCTTTCCTGCTAGGCTCATCTCCTAGTCAATTCTGGCCAGCTCCTCCCTCATGCCTCTGTAGTTTCCTTTATTCAACTGTAATACCATTTCATCTGATTCCAGCTTTTTCCTCTCAAATTGCAGGGTAAATTCTATCATATTATGGTCACTTCCTCCTAAGGGTTTCTTCACCTTAAGCTCCCTTATCAAATCTGCCTCATTACACATCACTAAATCTAGAATTGCCTGTTCCCTAGTGGGCTCCACCACAAGCTGCTCCAAAAAGCCATCTTGTAGACATTCTACAAATTCCTTTTCTTGGGATCCACTACCAACCTGATTTTCCCAGTCTACCTGCATATTGAAATCCCCCATGATCACTGTAACCTTGCCTTTCTTACGTCTACCTGCATATTGAAATCCCCCATGATCACTGTAACTTTGCCTTTCTTACACACCTTTTCTATTTCCTGGTGTATCTTGTGCCCCACATCCTGACTACTGTTTGGAGGCCTGTAAATAACTCCCATTATGGTTTTTTCACCCTTGCGGTTGCTCAACTCTACCCACACAGATTCTACATCACCTGACCCTACGTCATTTCTTGCTATCGATTGAATTTCATTTCTTACTAACAAAGCAACCCCACCTGCTCTGCCAACCTGCCTATCTTTTCGATAGGATGTATATCCTTGGATATTTAGCTCCAAATCCTGATCCCCTTGCAGCCAGGTCTCCGTGATGCCCACCACATCATTCCTGCCAATTTCAATCTACGCCACAAGCTCATTTACCTTATTTCGTATACTGCGTGCATTCAGATACAAAATCTTCAGTCCTGTATTTCCCATCCCCTTCCTCATTGTCGTCCCTTTAACTGTCCAGCTTATAAATGGATAATTGAAATCTTCTATTCTTGTTCATTTTCTTTCAGTGGCAACCTTATTGGAACAGAATTTCCTGCCATAGCAAAATTATCGCCTTATGCTGCATATGTTATCATTTAACACATTGAAAGCTCTATTGCAAACTCGCTCCAAAATTTCCTCAAATTTTAACTTTAATTTGCAGCAGCCAAGATAGCAACAAACCAGTAGTGGCACAGCCTACAGTCTACATTTTAGTATGTGCAAAAGTGGAAAGGTCAAACATGGGCCAGGATTTTCCCCCCACTGGGGGGGAAGTTGAAGAGCAGGCACACAGAGGCATGCCTCCGACTGGGGCTCCCGATTGGAGGCGTGCCACCATTTTACATGGACGGGCCTAGTGTGACGTCCACACGGAAGGGCTGTGCGCTCCCTGTGTGGGTGGGGGGGAATCCCTAAACCCAAGAGTATGCACACAAAAGAGTGCAGTCATTTCCCTGAGGCAAAGTGCTGCCTCAGGGAGATCGGATCTACTGTAAAAAATATTAGAAATGGAAAAAAAAATTCCCTGACATATCCTGACATGTGACACTGTCATATGAGTTGGGACATGTCCACAGCTTTTAAAAAAAACTTTAATTACATTTTTTAGAACCTACTTGAAACCACATCCCGCCGGTGGATGAGGTTTCATGCTTTTTTAAATTCCCGCCAGGGCTCCTTAAGGTTGGATGGGCAGGTCCATTAATTATTTTAATGAGTTTGTCAATGGCCTCAATTAGCTATTGACAGGTCGGCAGGTGCACGGCTGATTTTGCTGCGCCCCCACCTTCCTGAAAATTTAAATGGGCCGGGATGTCTTCAGGAGTTCCGCCCGATGTCAACACGCGTCATTTTACACATTGGTGAACGGGCCCCGCTCCCCACTCGCTGATGGGAAATTCTTGGCCATGCATTCGCTGATGGCTTGAAATTATTTGGAATAAAGATTTCCATCCTTCATCCTGCACTTCAACATTCCTTGTCATAATGTTGGCTAATATTTCACAAGATACATTTATTTGTGAATTTGGTAAATTTGGAGTACCCTTGAGGGGTTTTATTTTCCAAACTATGCAGTACCTGATATTTTTTTTTTTAAATTTGTTCCTTCATGGGATGTGGGCATCATTGGCAGTACCAGCACTTGTTGCCCTTCCCTAATTGACCTTTGAGGGCAGTTAAGAGTCATCCCACATGGGTCTGGAGTTACATGTATGCTGGACCAGCAGAGTTCTTTCCTTAAAGGGCACTTGTGAACAAGACAGGTTTTTACACCAATCAAATGGCTGTTGTATGGTGACTATTACTAAAACCAGCTTATATTCCAGATTTTTTTTCAATTAATTGGATTTAAATTCCACCAGCCACCATTTGAAACCATGCGCCCAGAGAATTAACAGGGGCTTCTAGATTACTGATCCAGTGACATTACCACTATGTTACCATCTCCCTGCTGAAAAGGGAAAGGAAGAAAGTAATTTTGGAACAATATTCCATTAACAATTGCAAGGGACTTTTAAAGTAAATCGAGAGTTATGTCAGTAAGATTGGTTTGGACATAAAAATAGAGACGCTTATTTATACCTCCGCAATAAACGTTAATTTAGACCTTTTTACTCCAAGATAGGATGTAAATCAATATTGCAAGGAGAAGCACTGTGCTGTTGATGATAATTGTTCAAGCTGCAGATGGGCTGGTGGTTCATGTTAGGCTTTTCATTTGAATCAATTTAATTTTGCCCCTCCACTTTCCACATACATTTGCTTGGCTATCTTTTCCTATAGTAGATGAATTAAGTAAAGATTTCAGTAGGCAAGTGTATGGGTGGGAATGGAGATGGGTTATGTTAACCAAGAAAAGAGCAACTTTGATTTTAAATATATAACCTGATTAAAATGATCAAACTCAAATAATCCTATGAGTAATGTATTTTAATCCATTTACACTGTCTCATTGTAAAACATTAGAGTTTATTTCAAAGCCAGGTATTTGCAGTTAGATTGTTTGCAAAGGAAAGTGATGTATTTCATCCTTGGGGTGTTTTCTGGCTGCAGTCAGAGTCAAAAAAACTGCTGTCTTTCTTACTCATAACATTAGATAAAGCAAACATTAATGTTCACAATTGTTCCTCAGAGCACACCCTGAGCACTGTTTCTTGGTTGCAGCTGCAATGCTTCTGGGCCAACTGCTGTTGCTAAAGCTGATAATAAATAATTTATGTGGGTATTGGAATATGTTTAAAGTAAACTGAGGGCTCACCAGCTTCATAATTGTTAGTTTAAGCAGCATCATTGATGAAAGATAGTGGTGATTTCCAATCGTCATTGATTTCAATAGAGGGGCGGAACTACAATAATTAACTTAACACTGTTTCAGCAAGAGTAACATCAGAGTGATTATAAGTTCTGGAAAAAGTTTGGAGTGACATAAATAATGGTCACTTCAGCTATACTTTTTCCTTTCATTTTCACCATTCAACGAAGCCTGCCATATCCACCCAAAGTGTCCAGGCAGCAATTCCCCTACCTCAAACTCAGAAAGTAATGGTGTGTGTGATGCCTCTACTTCACTGAAGACATCTTTGCTGAAATCTGCTAACTGTTGCAGCCAGGACTGTAACCTTAGAGCAGGCTGAGAATGACATTGGGCAAAATTTTGCCCTTGGTGGGCATGCAGGCCCCAACAGCTCGGCGGCGGGCAGACAGCCGATCGCCGCCTCTGAAGCGGGGCGCGCCGCCATTTTGAGTGGGCGGGCCAATTAAGTTCCGTCCAGCGGCATGCCCGACAGTGCTTCCTGTTCCGGGTGGGCGGGTGGTGGGGGCAATCCCCAGGTGTCAAAGTGCGCTCTTTTGCACATGCGCGTAAAAAACGCACTGCTCCCTGAAAGGAAGTGCTGTCACAGGGAGATTAGTGACAGTCTAAAAAACTTAAAAAATAGAAAACTAAAAATATTATTAACATGTCACCTTCATGTGACAATGTCACATGAGATGGGACATGTTAATAAATATAACGTTACATTTATTAAAGTTTTTAAAAAGGAACATGAAACCTCATCCCGCCAGTGGATGAGGTTTCATGTATTATCAGAAACCTGCTGGCGCTCCTGGTTTGCCCACCAGCCTTAAGGTTGGATGGGAAGGGCCTTTAATTACTTTAATTACCCTGTCAATGGCCTCAATTAGCCATAGTCAGGTCAGCGGGCGGACAGCTGATTTCGCTGTCCGCCTGCCTTCCTGAAAATTTAAAGGATGACGTCAGGGGTTCCTCACGACATCATCTCACGTCATTTTCCCATCGGCGAGCAGGCCCCGCCCCCAAATTGCCGACGGGAAAATTCTGGCCATTGTCAATGACTTTAAAGGTGACTGAAAACTTTATCTGTCTGGCTCTTTCAAAGCCGGAACCAACAGCATTCCCAACATCTTGCAGTTTTCTATCCATTTTTGTATAAGGAAAGACACTGATGCTTTGCATGCAAAGAGCACTGAGTAGATTTCATTCTCTCTTGCCAGAGAGAGGAAAGCAGAGTGAGGATGCTGCTTCACTTGGATTGTACTCTTCCCCATGGTAAGGGTGCCATTAACTGCACAGATCTCGCTTTGGAGGTGCAACAAATCAATTTTTTGATGCACCTCAACTGGATGGAATTCCACTTCCCAATTTCCAACTGGTGTGTGATCATACCCAGCACATCAAGCAGGTCAATGCCCATAACCTGGCAGTTGTGAGGCCTCCATTGTGTACCGGCTTTCTAAACCATCTGCATTTGAAGCACCACAACAAACCAGAGGGTGCCTACTGAGTAACAAGGGCTATCTGCTGACCACATGGCTGATGATTGTGGTGTAACCCCAACAATCAATTCACTCCACATGATATCAAGAAACGGCTGATGGCACTGGATAGTGTAAGGCTATGGGACCTGACAATGTTCTGACAATAGTACTGAAGACTTGCGCTCCAGAACTTGCTGCGCCCCTAGCCAAGCTGTTCCAGTACAGCTACAACACTGGCATCTACCCGGCTATGTGGAAAATTGTCCAGGTAAGTCCTGTACACAAAAAGCAGGACAAATCCAACCTGGCCAATAACTGTCCAATCAGCTTACTCTTGATCATCAGTAAAGTAATGGAAGCGGTTATCAACAGTGCTATCTAGCGGCACTTGTTTAGCAATAACCTGCTCACTGATGCCCAGTTTGGGTTCCATCAGGACCACTCAGCTGCTGACCTGGCCTTGGTTCAAACATGGACAAATGAGCTGAACTCCAAGGTGAGGTGAGAATGACTGCCCTTGACATCAAGGCCGCATTTGACCGAGTGTGGCATCAAAGAGCCCTAGCAAAACTGGAGTCAATGGGAATCAGGGACAAAGCTGTCCACTGGTTGGAGTCATACCTAGCACAAAAGAAGATGGTTGTGGTTGTTGGAGGTCAGTCATCTCAGCTCCAGGGCATCATTGCAGGAGTTCCTCAGGGTAGTGTCCTCGGCACAACCATCTTCAGCTGCTTCATCAATGACCTTCCTTCCATCATAAGTTCAGAAATGGGGATGTTCTCTGATGAGTACACAATGTTCAGTAACATTCACGACTCCTCAGAAACTGAAGCAGTCCATGTCCAAATGCAGCAAGGCCTGACAAGTGGCAAGCAACATTCACGACACACAAGTGCCAGGTAATGATCATCTCCAACAGAATCTAATTATCGTCCCTTGACGATCAATGGCATTACCATCACTGAGTCCCCTGCTATCAATGTCTGGGGAGGTTACCATTGACAAGAAACTGAGCTGGACTAGCCATTTAAGTACTGCGGCTACAAGAACAAGTCAGAGGCTAGGAATCCTGCGATGAGTAACTCACCACCTGACTCCCCAAAGCGTGTCCACCATCGACGCACAAGGGCACAAGTCGGGAGTGTAATGAAAACTCCCCACTTGCCTGGATGAGTGCAACTCCCACAGCACTCAAGATGCTGATACCATCCAGGACAAAGCAACCCGCTTGATTGGCACCACACCCAAAAACATTCACCCCCTCCACCACCGACGCACAGTAGCAGCAGTGTGTACCATCTACAAAATGCACTGCAGGAATTCACCAAGGCTCCTTAGTCAGCACCTTCCAAATCCATAACCACTACCATCTAGAAAGACAAGGGCAGCAGATAGATGGGAACACCACCACCTGGAAGTTCCCTCCAAGACATTTATCATCCTGAAATATCTCACCATTCCTTCACTGTCATTGGGTCAAAATCCTGGAACTCCTTCCCTAACACCACTGTGGGGTCATCTACGCCACACGGTCTGCAGCGGTTCAAGAAGGCAGCTCACTACCACCTTCTCAAGGGCAACTAGGGGTGGGTTGCTGCTGTCCATCAAGTGTCGGTGCACTCTGAAGCTGGGCCTCCAAAGGCCAGTGGGGGTCATCCTCCAAGGCCAACTGCAGACCCAGCCAGTAAAGCCCGCATCCCGTGAATGAATAGAAAATATATTTAAGTGGCATGCTGTCACATGAGCAGACCATTAGGGTGCTTAAGCAATTCTTTGACTGTTTAGACCATCTGGAGCAACCCTGTGAGACTTGATAGAGCACAGATCAAGGTTCATTGTGGTCTGCTGCATGGTTCAAAACCTTGTTACCAAGAGAGACTTAACAGTTAAGGAGGAGGAAGAAGCCGAAGAGAAGGAAAAGGAGGGAGGGAGGGTAGAAAGAAAAGAGGAGGCAATCAGCACAACCCCTTTCTGACCAGATAATCTATGATCAGCTCAGCTGACTGCCATGCAAATGAATGCAAACTCAAATTTTCATTCTAAAACAGTTCCACACCATACTTTCCCTCTGTTACTAACCATCACAACATCTTTTTGGTGACATTGTTAAAACGAACATTTTACAAATCAAAACAACCAACATTCCATACAACAGTCGAGTAATCAGCATTCTCCTTGTGCCTGTCTCCCTTGTGCCTTTGACTGCCCTTGCGCTTCTGGGGAGTGCTATCCCAATGGCTGTATCATGGCTGGTGGATGACTGCTGCCTTTCAGAGAGGGAAGCTGCAGTTAGCCTTGGAGGATGACCCCCTTTGGGGGCCCAGCTTCAGAGTGCACTGTCACTCGATGAACAGCAGCAACAGCAAGGGCACTTATGAAAGGACGGACACTGCCACTTTGGAGAGCATAACAGGTCTCCTCAAAGAAGCCACTGCCACTCTCCAAGTTGGTGCCAGATTGTTGTTGATAGAGTGCTGGACTGCACCCAATTAGCTCCTTTGCACAATGCTACCTGTAGCCATAATGATAGCAACCTGAGTTTGTGTAGCAGCAAGCTAAGATTGCAAGAAACTGTCTGGATTTCTACTGGAGCACCCAGACACTGGGTAGCTTCTGCTTGAGCTGCAATCGAAATTGAGACATCACATGTTGTACCATGGATGGGTTTACATGTATTCTCATGGAGCTGGCCACAACTTCAGTACCAGGAAGGATGGGCTCCAAGCTCTGTTTAAATCCCTGTTCTAAGTTGCTGCTGAATTCCTCTATATTCCTTCACATATTGACTGCTTTCTGGCAGGCCTGCCAATGTACCAAGCATTCATTGTGCATATCCATCAACCTTCTTGTTTATCAAATGCTGTATTTGCATCCTCTGCAGAAGGACCTGTGTGTGGCCTTGTCCTTTGGTGAGCTGGCATTATGCTACTCTTGTCTCCAGGCCTTACTGTAGGCCTGTTGTGCCCAGTGTCTCATTACATGCAAATCCTGCCTCTAAGTTTCTCTCTACAATACGCACAGTGACCGTATCTGAGCTGGGTGGCTGTAAGTGTGAATGTGTTACTGTCTTCTCCATCACTAACTCCCTGCTCTTCCCCATAATCTCTTCCTTTGCTGCCTGGTCAGATTGCAGTTCTTGGGCACCTGAATGTAGAAATGCCCAAGAGTAGGTACACCATCTGGAGCTTGTAAATCCAAAATGACCGTGGGATGGATGGAAATGGGGTGTGAAAAGGAGGATTAAATATGAGTGTACCATGATCTTTGATGGATTTAGTCCATGCTACTGGCCACAGCCTCAGTCACGACAGCTCCATTAATGACAAGTATTATTTCCTCCATCAGCCTAAAGATATGCCGTTGTACCTGTTCCCTGCCTGTTAGGTACTGCTGTCTCCGGTTATGTGCCAACTTGCCCTACAATAGAGAGGGAAGTAAGTGTGATGCAATCAGTTTGGGTAATGTGGCTGTCAACGTTGAATAGCTGGCAGTATGTGCAAGATGCCGGTGTGAGGCTTGCACATGTGTGAGGTTAAGGTGAAGCTATGAATATTAAGCATGAATCATGATTATTGAAATTGTTGGTAAATAGGTGATGGGGTTGTGGTGAATTGAGCAGGGTGTGTGCCTCGTACTTCAGTTGGCAGGAGATGACATTTAAAGATGCTTTAACTGACCTTGACCACTCATGTGTGGTCATTAAACTTCCTGCAGCACTGCTTACAGGGCCTCAGGGCTACACTGCTGGCATTGATCCGGTACAGCGTCTCAGAATCTTCAAACACACACTCTCTCCTTTTTCACCATCTGTGATTTCCCTTGCAGGTCAGACATTTCTCCCCAGCCATTTCCTGCATCTACTTCTGCCAGAATGCAGCTCCCCTTTAAGAGGTCCAAGCTGGTTTAAAGTAGTGCAGGCTAACTTTAAGTAGTGTCAGCCTGAAACAAAATTGGATCCCCTGTTGGCCACTTAGCAGCGTGTTTAGTGCTAGACTGCCTTCAGCAATCTCTTTAATTAGCAGGCAGCATGAAGTTTGTGTGTTGCTTGCACCAGAAGCATCTGGAGTGGGTTAATCACATATCGTGAGCTCCACACCCAGTTTTGGGGGCTATCCAATTTTGTTCCTCAATCTTTTGCTGTTTGCAAACAGAGGGGAATAAAAGCTTTCCCAGTGAAGTGATGATCGCAATTGCCTGACAAATTGTTTATTGTTTACAGTTTACAACCCAAATCTTGCTCATTACCATTTTAATTTCCTAAAATCTGAGACACTTTTTTATACTTTTGCAAATAATGCAATCTTTTAAAAACTCAACATTGAACCTTTTCAAATTCCTTTTGTGGAAAAGGACTAATTAAAACTTGAAACATGACAACGCAGCACCAGAACTTCTTCCCTTAGTGGTGGTGGTGTACTTACAGCACAGTTCTAGAGGCACTCTTGTATATCTGACTCATTCCAATTGGATTTAGAGTGCTTGCTGACTGTTTTCCCCACTTACAATATCCACCCACGCCAACAGGTAGATTATTCCTTCACCAAATGGGCAGTAATGTGGTGGAGCCAAACACCTGCACATTCTTGAACCTATATGATCTTGATTCCATTGATTTCAACAGTATGGAAATTAGATAGATTCTAACAAAGATTTTTACACCATTTCAGTGGATTTTCTGCTGATATTCTGCAAGGGTTATAGCTGGGTACCAGATGACCCCTCATGGAAATTGTACTCCTGTATACCCAAGTATAGAACATTCAACCTTCTCATCAAACCCATGGCCAGAATTTTATGTTCCCCCACCATACAGATTTTCATACAGATTAAAAGATTCATGAAATGTTATGATTGACACTACCAAATTGTTTACAGAAATCTAAATCTTTATTTATCAAGTGGATGCTCCATTAATTAACATTTCAAAAGCTTGCATTTAATTGCAAAGGCTTATGAAACTTCTCAAAGGTTTTTGATAAACCAGTGTGGTAATGAGGTATAAACAGAGCAAAAGTGCCAAGTTTATTCTCTGGTATTGAGGCAGGTTTTTAGGTGGGATGGAGGGGGTGCATGAAATTGAGGCGATGGGATTCCCTCCGGGTTCCGGCTCACCCTGACCACGCAGTGATTTTACATTGAGGCAGACAAGGCCTCAGGTGGGAAGCTTGTCCTTGCCACAGTTAAGGCTCTTCAGTGGTCAATTATTGGCTGCGTAAGGGCTGTTTCCTGCCCAGCTTCAATGCTTAGGCTGGCGGGAGGATTGAACTTCCGTGTGGGAAGTCTGAAATTAAACAGAGCTAGATCCCGGCTGGGAAGGGATGGGAGGCTTTGCCTCTATTAGAGGCACCCTTCTGAAGTCGGGCACCCCCCCACCCCCACCAACCCCCACCGCTTAAGGGCCAGTCACCCCGGACTTCCCTCTCTAACCGGCCTCTCCCCTGAAACCCAGGCCTTCCCTAGCCTTCCCACCCTTGAATCTACCTTGCCCGCTGGTGCTTGGTCTCAGGTCTCCTCCTGCAAGGACTGGAGAGCCCCTGGCTAATCTAAGACAGGGTTTCCTCCCAAGGAGGAGCAGAAGTCCTGCCTCATTCGAGCCTGAAATGGCTGCAGGGCACTCGGAGTCGGCATGAAATTTATTCCCTGCTGACTCTTCAGATGAGGGGAAGTGAGACCCACCATCTGAAAAATTCAGGCCCATGTTTCCAAGAGAGCTATCCATAGCAGCATACAAATACAGTTTCATTAATTAGTTCTAGTGCGCCCAATATTTGTACAGTAGCACTAAGAATCATCAAATAATTTGCCACAAATTGATTTCCATTATTTGATTTTTTTTTGTAATGATTCCAAATTTAGAGGCAAGGTAACAATTTCCAGTACCTAACATGGCAGTTTGTGGACAAACTCACACCTTTATTTTACGGGATGTGTATTTTGTCCCCAGCCTAATCTGTTTAATAAAACCAGCATATTGACAGAAAACAGTTTCATAACTGAGTTACTTGGATGGGTTTCATTTAATCCTGTTTCATTCTACAACAAATTTTAGATGTCAACTGCAGGTACACCCAGCTTTGTTGTCAAATATTAAAGTGAAAAATTCTGCTGTTCTAATCAGCAAAAACCTTGTTGCAGTAGTTGTAAACCTACTAGCAAAGTACCGGTTAAATTGAGGTTATCAATACTCCCGTGCAAATCTTTTCCGGCACATATGGTTTATAATCTGCAATCCCTGTGGATAAGATGATAATCATATGGCAGTGTCAAGTCATTGACAGTTGTAGGAATATACAGCAGTGTGCATAAGTTTTCAAGTTATTCACTCCCTTCCAATCATTCTTCCAAGCTTAATAAGTTGTGGTGACCACCTTGACATCTTGCCTGGCCACCTCTGGTGACTGCTGGAGCCTCTACTTAGGTTATCTTCTGAACATGCAAGATTAGCCTCTTCACCACAACAGCTCACAAATTCACTTTGTACTTCTTTATAAATGTGAAGGTTGCTGACTCAGTGTCCAACACATTGTGTGCACGCTATCAATTGGTATCAACAATGGACAGAAAGAACCCCCCCACCAATATTGGTCCATTTGCACAGAAGGAAAAATAAAGATGCCTTTAGGAGGAAACTATAATGTACTTCGGAGATTGTATGCATTTGTTCAATTGCTTCTTTCTACGTGAGTGGTGGCTGCATGTCCCAACAGACTTTTAAATGAACTGACATATAGCACTTCTCTAAGGTGTTAAAAACAAATGTGTTATTTTGATCATGAATGGTTTTATTGCTGTATTCCTGTTCCTATTAATGCTAATCTGTACTGACAAAAGACTGTGAATTGAAAATGACTATAGGGAACACATGCAGAAATAGGTTAGAAGTAAAAAAGTGCACTCACTGATTCAAATTGACTTAAGTATACAGAGTCTTATTGTTATTACAATGTCAGTTGTGTCATTCTTATTAACCTTTGGAGTAGTCAGTAAGGTGTTATGTACAGAAATGAGAAGGCAAACCTTTCATTCAAAAATATGTTGAAACCATTCAACTTTTCATACAGATTAAAAGATTCATGAAATGTTATGATTGACACTACCAAATTGTTTACAGAAATCTAAATCTTTATTTATCAAGTGGATGCTCCATTAATTAACATTTCAAAAGCTTGCATTTAATTGCAAAGGCTTATGAAACTTCTCAAAGGTTTTTGATAAACCAGTGTGGTAATGAGGTATAAACAGAGCAAAAGTGCCAAGTTTATTCTCTGGTATTGAGCTAGTAGATTTCAGTTGGGGAAGTAATAGGAATACAAACCAGTTGAATTAGGACATGTTGATTGCTTTAAGGAGAACATTCTAAATCCCCCGATGTCTCATCAACCATGAAATAGTTTTTTCATTAAAAACTGATCTTCTAATGTAGTTTGTCTTAGATGGACTTTTGAAATGTACCCTATATGTAAGGGACAAATTGCTCTGATCACTATCTAATTATGCATTATACATTAATGCATTATAAGCATTTTATTTCTAAACACATTTACTCATAGCAACCATAGTTTGGTGCCTATATCCCAATAAAGTAGTTTAAGCCCTCTGAGATATCTATACTCCCTATAATTCTGCCTCTTGTTCATTTCCAATAGTAATTTGTCCACAATTGGTGACAAGTGCCTTCAATTGTGTAAACCCCAAGCTCTAGAATCCACTTGGCCTCTCTGCCTCTTTACCTTGCTTTCCTCTTTTAAGACACTCATAAAAGCCAACCTCTTTGACCAAGGTTTGAGTGTTCTGACTTAATGACGGAATCTTCAGTTCTCAGCGGGTGTCTCACTCGCTGCCTGAAAAATCAGCGAGGCACCCCCGCTGACACTGAGGAGGAAGGCCCACCAAATCTCCTGCCCACCAAGCAGTTAGGTGGACAGCGGTGGGGCTTTCTCTAGACTAAGAACCAGAGAAGACAACCTCCTGCCCTCCAAGAGCTACTGGCCAATTAGAGGCCAGCAGCACTTGTGCTTGGCAGTGCCACAGAGGAGACCGTGGCTGTTGTTCGACCAACACTCCCTGGAGTCCAAGGATCGTGGAACAACCCAGACATAAGGTAAGTGCTTTTGGGGGGGAGATGGTGCCTCGTGGGGTAAGGGCTGCAGGAAGAGGGGAGTCATGGGGGCCGGCAGCAAGAGCAGAGGAGGTGGGTATCAGCGACCACCCCCCTTTCCCCATGTCCATGCCATTGATCATGCACATATTAGTGCAGATCAATTGACCCCCCCCCCCGCCCCCCCACAGCCTGCTCATCCAAGTGACATATGGCCCATACAGTTTTACCAGTCATGCCAGCTGCATGTTGGCAGGCCTGCCTGGAGCTTGGAAGCTTGCAGTGGAAGTGGGAAGAGGCCTGTAAGTAGCTATTAATTGGCCAATAAAGGGACTCAAGTGGAGGCAGGGCAGGAAGGTCAACCTAGGGTCTTCCTGCCCAGAATTTGCTTCCAGTGGAGGTGAGGAGGCATCGGGTAATATTCCTGATGCCAACCTGCCAAATTCTTAGGCCCACACGCCTCCTTCCTCGCCTCCTGTGGAGGCAGAAGATTCCGGTCAATATTTCCTTATCTAGTTCGGTGTTATATTTTGTTTGATAATGCACTTGTGAACTGTCTTGTAATGTTTCATTATGCTGAAGACGCTATATCAGTTTAAATTGCTGTTGATTAAAGGTTCAATTTAAACAAGAACAGAAACTCCAGTTTGAGAACTGAAGTAAAAACAATATGATGCACCTTATTTAAATCTGGCTTTTTTTTTACATGAGCTTTTTCTAATTTTCCACTGAAGTTTGGTGAGAGATTATTGGACATAATATTCACACCAATTTCCCACCATAGAAACACGTTACAAATTCAGCCCCACTTTGTTGCAAATAATTAAATCTAGAATCTAAATTATTTCAAATGTTTTATTTTGGAAAGGTTCTGAGAATACAAGTGAAGCATTTTGGCTCCACCACTGCAGAAAACTGGTAAACACAGTGGAACTGAATTTTGTGGGAGCTCTCTCAATTGTCAACTGTAACTTCAGGGGATTATCTGCGGAAACTTATCTACCATTTCTCCAGGATATCTGTCAAAATTATGATGGAAAGAAGGAGAACTGCCATGAAAACTAATGCCATCAACCTTGCAAAGGATAAGCCAACTCTGCTCTCCCTTTCTCTCTGGTCTAGACTATCCTTGACCGTATCAGATATTAGGAGCAGCAATCAACTCCATAAACACTGAGATAGCAGTGCAGGCAACTGAGCACTTAATGTAACCGCGTTAGACAAAGTTTCTCAGAAAGATCACAATATGACTTCATATAGGGCAGAATTTTGCCCTGGGATGGCGTGCGGGCTCCACCAGCTCGGCGGTGGGTGGCCAGACGACCCCTGCCACTGAAACGGGGCCCACCGCCATTTTAGGTGGGCGGACCAATTAAGGCCCACCCAGCGGCATCCCCGACAAGAAGTGCTATGCACTTGCTGTGTGGGGGGGTGGGGGGGAGGGAATCCCCATCTGTCAAAGTGCTGCCTCAGGGAGATTCGTGACAGGTAAGTTTAGTGTAAAAATAGAAACATTAAAAAATTGTTAACATGTCCCCCTCATGTGACAATGTCACACGAGATGGGACATGTTAGTAAAAAACACATAAACTTTATTATCTTTTTACAAAACGGACATAAAACTTCATCCGGCCAGTGGATAAAGTTTCATGAATAATCTGGAGCCCGCTGGGGCTCCTCGCCTGCCCACCAGCCTTAAGGTTGGCCAGGCAGGTATTTAATTACTTTAATTAGCCTGTCAATGGCTTAAATTGGCCATTGACAAGTCGGCAGGTGGACAGCTGATTTTGCTGTCCACCGGCCTTCCTAAAAATTTAAAGAGACCAGGATGACATTGGGGTTTCCTTCTGACTTCATCCCGCGTCATTTTCCCCTCGGCAAGTGGGCCCCAAAATCGCTGAGAGGAAAATCCTGGCCATAATTTCTTCACGAGGAGTCCCTGTAATACCAGGAAAGATGATCCCTTTCCTAAGCTGTATCATGACATGCTCTGCTTCCTCTTCTTTTACCAGGATACTGGCATACAATGAAATATCCATTGGAAAATCCATACTGCTCCTGAGTGCAGGTGGAGGTAAGGCAATCTGAACATCAGATGGTGGGCTGATTCTGTGAGAGGCAGTCAGAAGCAAGTGCAGAAAACTGCTACAAAACTAAACTCGTTTAAAATGCATTTCCAAGCTGTTGAAATCACTGCACAAAATTTCTATATTCTTCAGTTTCATAAACGCTTCACTTTCAAAAAGATGATCCTGGTAGATACCATGCCTCAGTCTTAGCAATAAAGTTCCATTAACAGAACTATCCAGGTGACCCACAGCTGTTAACACTGTAGCTTCTCACTCTGAAATGTGAAAAATTAGGCCAGTCATGGCTTAATTGGTGAATTATGGGAAGTGTGCCAGGAAACACTGGGTGCGGAGGTAGGGGGAGGAAACATTTTATAGTGCATAAACAGTGAGGCAGCAAATCTGATAATCCCCCTGCATGGCCAGTACACTGAAAATAGTAACGAAGTTCAGCCCTTGCTCTTGGTTTCTCTTCTCTGTCTTCTTTCTCTCCGTCTCTCTGTCCCTCACATCAAAGTTTTGTTGCTTCGCTTAAATGGAATCTTCTGATCCTGTGACAGAAGAAGAAAAAGTATTGCCTATTGGAATAGATTATGTTCTTTATGTTGATTCCCTGAATTAGGACGATTTCTTCAACCACTAATTCATTTAAACAGACCTTTCTGCACTACTATTGACATCAGTGTCCAATGACAAGGAAGATTGAAACTCAAATCAAGATTGTTATCAAGTGACCCCTGTTGGAATGTAGCTGCCCAGTAAGGATAGGATCAGGCTTGGCATATTAATCCAAGGTATATTTTGTATCTAGCATTAGCATAGTCTGATCGTCAATAATAAAATTATTAATGCTTGGAATATCCATCAACATGCACTTCACAGAGATGAATGAGGGGTGGCATTGGATGACACATAATCACTCCAGAAGAGCTACAAGCACCCTTCTAAATGCAGCATGCCAGTAATAAAAGGGAAATGGATGGTGTGTCCAAAATAAAATTAAATTCTGGTGACTTGCACATAACATTCATCAAATCCCTGTCAATAATACATTCAGCTTCCTGCTTAGCCCACTGATCATAGAAACCTAGAAATGTGAAATGTGCAGGTATTGCTCCCCCAGCTGAGATCTAAGCACATAATATCTTTAAGTTACTTGCAATAATTCTACAGTGGTAACCTTGTTCAAAAAAGTCTTGTATTCAATGTTAAGACAAACTTAACTTCAGTTGGCTTTTGACGCAAAAGTGGATCTAATAATTTGAATATGTTCAAACCACTTTTGATACAACAGAAAATGGCAGAAAAAGAGTAAATGCTTTTATATTACACAATGGGAAGGCATTTGCAATATTTTTTTGAAACAGTGCCAAAAAATGGAGTGCCCCGGTAGCTGTGCAAATGTTCAATAAATCTTTCGTGGCACAAAAAAATGAAGGTGAAATCTCAGTTCCAGCAGACCGAGCAAAAACTTCCTGTAATATTGGCCATGTACAGAAAAGCCTCAGTGAGCCAGCAGTACAAATATATCAGTATAAGGAAATCATATCTCAAATGTTCAAAAGTTGCAGAGTCTAATGCTTATACAGGTATGCAAGGCAGGACATGCTATATGTTTGCTTGTCTTCGGGTGGCTTCAAAAGCACATTTGAAATGTTCAAATTCTAGACTTCAAGCATTAATCAAGTGTTTCAAATAAGTGGGGACAACTTTAACAGGGGATGCATTTGGCACAGGCAGTTAAGAAAAAAAAGGAAATGCCAATGAGGAACTCAGCCATTTTAACTCCCAAGGCTGATTTAACTCATCTAAAATAAAATGTTTTCTGCCCAAAACTGACAGGAGGAAGCAAAGTGGGGTTGGGAAGCCAAGCAAATGGCACCCAGCGTAATGTTAATACTGGGCAATGGCATTGGTCGTCAATGCTGATGTTGGTGAGGTGCAAGGCTGGTTCCAGGGATGCCCAAGTACTTTCTATGGAGCACAGGGGAGCACAACTATTCCACAGAAAAGTATGTTTTTTTAATAATTTACCTTGACCTCTTCTGACATCTCCGCAACTTCTGTCTTAGTTTGGCAGTACAAATTGTAAGCCTCTCAAATTTGGAAGTTAAAAGGCTGCTGAGGTGCCAATTTTGTAATCGGTCCACATCTTTCCAAAGTAAACTAGGCCCATGCCTGTCAGTGGTTTCCAACCCTCCTGTGCCTGAATTACAGTAAATAAATTTGGTTGATCAGGCAAGATCACATTGTGAATGAGGCACAATTCTCCCTACTATATTGATGTGTTTTTATAATGATACAAAGTCACCAATCACTCATAACGGATTGGGTAAATGCGTTGTGGGTTCATTTATTGAGACTAGCACATGAGATCAGATATACATGGTTATAAAGCTTGAAGACATCAGTAACAGACCTGTCTGTGTGATGAAAAGCTGAGCATTTCCTTGGTGCCTGGAGGAGGCCACACCTTCCACATATCTCACTAGCTTTAGATGTTTCAGTAAGTGTGTCAACAATTAGGGTTGTATTTAGGACCTGCAAGCTTCATCAACCTGAGAGGATCACTTCGTATTTACATCCATCATTCAATGCTATAAGTTTTGAGCTTGTCTAGCAGATCTGTCTGGAAGGCTTCCATGGAAGTGAATGTGATGACCGACTCAACCATTCCAAATGCTAGTTCTGTGTTTGAAAAATCACAGTACTTATCTTTATGTCTTCAACTGCTAATTAAATGGTCTATGGGTCCTGTAGGCTGTTGTTGAAATGGCATGAACTCTAGTCCGTGAATACGGAAGTTTAACCTGGGGCAGGATTTTCGGGTCATCAGGTGGGCACGGTGGACGGGACAGGAAGAAGCTGGGAAATGGTTCGCTGCCTGCGATTGGCAATTGGCTGTGATTTCACACACGCTGGATGGCCATATCCCTTTATTTCATTTGTATTTAGAATCTGTTAATCCCTGATTTAGACATACTCAATGACTAAGCTTCCACAGCCTTCTGAGGTAGAGAATTCCAAAGATACACAACCCTCTGGCGAAAATAAAACTCCTCATCTCAGTGCTAAGTTGTTTCCCCCGTATTTTGAAATTGTGCCCCTGAAGGATTCTCAAAATTCCCACATTTTTCATATAATCAATAAAGATATGACTTTTGGACTTTTATGGCTGAATTAAGTGCAGACAGGAGGCTAGGCCCATGAAGGCCTGGGACTGGATGTGCCCTGGCTTGTTGAGTGCAGTGTGGAATGTTGCCTGAAATGAGACGAGAGGAGACAGAATATGCATTCTTCCCTTTAAAACAATCAACCCAGAGAGAGACTTCATCTTACTTGAAACTAAAGCCCATCAAAATCTTGCACAAATAATCACTACTAACTACTAAGGCAGGATGGCAGCAATCAATGCAATTATGCAAACCTATCAATATTCCACATATACAATGACTTTCAGTTCAAGACTAGTTACAGGGACAGAAAGACAATGATAAACATCATGCAAGCCCATTAAAAACAATGAGACAACAATCACCTGAAAGAGCCCACCAAAATCAGACAAAAAACTAACCTTGATTTGGATTCATGTAAGAAATTTGAAAAACGGTATAATTGGGTCAACAGTTATGAAGGGGAGGAGGGTGAGCAGTTTTGGAGCAGTTGAAGCAGAGTTTAAGCAGGGGAAGGTAGCTAAGCCTAGCAGAGGGAGGATATCTGGAGGTTTGCAGACCCGCAGGCAACATCACAGTGAGAGGCATGGGGTCGCAGGCTCGACCGAAAACAACAAGGCCGCAACCTTCCACGAAGATCGACCACCAAAAACCATGCCCTCCACCCAACTGAAGAACCTTCGCAGATTCAACAGACCAGGACCACGTGGGGATGGCAGGCCCCAGAGGACACAAAGAGCGTATCCCAAAACAGCAACCGGCTTACCTGGCTGGATTTTGAACTGTCAAGGATCCCTGGTTGGTGAGCATGATCCTGACCTCTCCTAGTTCAATTTAGTTAGGTTTTGGGGGTGGGACAAGGGTAAGGGAATCAGTAGCGTGATATTCCCCCATTATGCTGTGTGTTCCCCATTCTTAACTAAGTGTACTTTGTAGGTCTGTATAATCTCAGTGTAATCCTAATGTTATAAATTCATTTGTGACTTCAGTAAACCCAGTTTTTTTTTCTTGCATCAAAACCAGTTGTCGGTTGCACTTTGTCACAATCCCCAAATAAGTCCAAGAGGATGGGAGTGATTTGGACTGCTCAGAAATCAGAGGTGAAGCTGACACACACACCACCACCCATTACATAATGGCAACCACGACAGGACCTTGGCAAAAGGGATGTGATGCAGTGGACACTGATTTGGAAGAGAGAACTGTAATGGAAGAGAGGATTTCAAATTATGTGTTCAGTAAGGTGAATATGGAAAAAAAAATTGGGCCATTAATCTGTTAAGCCTGTAGATGCTGCAGCTAAATGGACAGATGGGAAGGAGCTTAAAAGTCCATAGAAAAGGCAGCCTGGCTGATGTGCTTCAAGAAATGGAACCGGCTTTTGGAGAGGTTAGTTGAAGCACAGGCAGCTGAGATTCGGGAGTCAGCCCTGGAAGTCCAAACAAAGGCCCTAGCAGGGGAGAGGTTACTGTTAGCATTGTAGGCTCTGAACCAGGAAAGGGTGCAGTTAGTGGGGAAGCATAAGACCCAGCAGGAATATTTACAGTGTCAGGTCACCAAGGCCAAGAACAATGAGCTGGGGTTGAGGGAAAATAATGCCCGCCTAGCAAGACAAGTAAGAGAGCAGGAGGAGAAAGTAAAAGGCTTACAGGCAGCCTATAAGATAGTGAGCGCACAGGGGTTTGAGGATGCAGACCATGGCCCCTGTCAGAAGCAGATAGAGTCTGAACCTCGTTCCAAGGACAGCAAAAGGCATGGTGTGCTTCATAAGCCCTAGTGCAGCCCAGGTTGACTTTACAGGGAACCTGGGGAGGACGGTTCAGACACCACAGGTAATGCCAAGGAACTACCTGGTTGAGGAGCAGGGGGGCCCAAGACCACCACCCGTAGCGCCAAGCTTTAGTGAAATCTGGCAGGAAGGGGGGAGTGGAATTTGGGGCAGAAGCTGAGGAGGAAAACCCCCAGCAAGAGAGGCTGGGACCGGGGCCGATGTGCCCAGCCCAGCAGCAAAGGTTTGGCCCACCCGCTGATAACAGGGATAAGGGACCCCTCCAAAACCAGTTCATAGTTCCCAACGGCACCCAATAGCTTAGGGCTATGCTAAGCCATTTAACTAAACTTACAGCAAATGGGGATCCCTTGATCCACTTCAGGGAAGTGGAACAAGCAGCAAGCATCAACGAGTGCAATGATGCTGAACAGGCCAAAATGCTGCTATTCTCCCTGGAGAGTAAGCTCTTCCAGTCCCTCTCAGACCAATGTAAGATGGGACAGTGTGATTATGGGGAGCTCAAGGAGGAAGTTCTTGAGGCCACGGGGATGAATGAGGGAAGTCCTTTCTCCCGGGTGAAAAAAACAGTGCAGCTCGTAGGAGAACCCCCGCAGCCTTTTGCCGACAGGTTGTGGCCGGTCTATAGGAGCGCATGCAGTGGGACGCCTAACCGGGCTAACCTGGACCAGGATCAGTGGGCCCACTGGCTCTGTTGCCTGGTGGCAAACAGCTTGCCACAGGTCCAGGCTGCGGCAGGAATGTGGTTTGACCCAAAGAATTCCCTGACTACCGAACTCACAGTGATCAGACTATTGACCATAGCTTACCGTAATGGTAAAGGAACCGATGCACACCCACCTAAAGGGAAAGTGCATGAAATGAAACCCGACCAGGGAAGGAAGGAGTGGCATCAGGAAGGGAATAACCCTTCCAGCACAAAGCTCAACTGTTATGGCTGTGGGAAGAATGGACACTGGAGGGAGGAGTGTAAGAATCCTTGGAAAGATAACAAGGGAAAGAATTCCTGAACCCCAGCCCAAAAAGCAGAGACAGGAATCCCTCCCGCCACAGTCGAGTCACTTTTGGATGCCATGAGAACCCTATTGACTGGCCCAGGGAAGGTAGCAGCCACCATGACTTATGGAAGAGACCCCTTGTTGAGATGGAGGTAGAAGAGGTAAACGGAACCTATCTGTTGATCCGTGATCCATTCAGCCATCCCCATCACCTCACCTCTATCTAACAGAGTCCCTTGCAGTCTGCCGGGATTCACAGTTAAAGAAAAGGCTGGCTCATTTTCCATCCCGCTGACCATTCATTTAGGAACAGTCCGCTCTAAGTGGACCTGTATCCTAATGAAGTGGGGTGGAAAAAGGATCCTGGGAGCCTACTTTATTATAGGCCACAAAATCCTAGTGGATTTGAGGAATCACTGCCTATGGGGGGAGCAAAAACAGGAAAGGAAGGCGGAGTAGTAGCCATCCCAGAGAAACAGGGGAAGGGGACCCTGTGCACCATGAATCCTAAAGAGGGTTATAACCTCGAACTCATTGTCAGTAATACCCCAAGGGAGTTCCAGGCATTTGTGTGAGCCCACCTAGCCACATTTGCCAAACACAAACACGACTGTGGGAGGGTCAACAGGTTCGAGGTCAGGATCCTATGGCCTGGCCACAAAAGCAATATAACTTCCCTAGGGAATCGGAGCCAGACATGGAAGCAGCCATGTCCTCTTTAGTATAACGGGGGACCTGAGACCGATAGTCACCCATGTGAACTCTCCACTGTGGCCAGTTAGAAAACCGGACAACTCCTGGAGGGCCACAGTGGACTATCGTGTGCTCAACAGTAACATTCCAGCCTGTGCACCCACGGTAGCAGCAGTTGCCAACCTGATAGGAAGTATCTCAGCATCCGCGACCACTTTCACAGTACTGGATACTTCCAACGGGTTTTGGTCCATCCCTTTAAGGAAAGAGGATCAGTTTAAGTTTGCCTTTACCTTTAAAGGGCAACAGTACACCTGGAACTGCCTGCCTCAGGGCTTCCACAATAGCCCCAGCATTTTCCACCAATGCATGGCAAACAGTTTAAAGGGTTTCAGCCAGCCCAGGCGGCTGGTACAATATGTGGTTGACCTGCCCCTATTCACCGATTTGCAAGAGGAGCATGGCCCACTTCTGGCTGAACTGCTGGAACTGCTCAGGCAGGAAGGTTTTAAAGTGAACCCAAAGAAAGCGCAGATCGGCCAGCAGGAGATGAAATTCCTGGGCCTGACAATACGCACTGGGGAAAGAGCCACAGATACAGCTAGATGGGCAGCAGTACAGGAGTTACCAGTCCCCAACACAGTCACGGGAGTGAGATCATTTCTAGGGCTAACTGGTTACTGCAAAGACTTCATTGGGGGCTATGCGGCCACAGCAGCCCCTCTGCTCCAACTCCTGCATAGGGGAGTGGAATGGGTTTGGGATGAGGGGTGCCAGGCAGCATATGTCATGCTCAAGAAAGATCTGCAGACCGCACCAGCTCTAGGGGCCATAGATGGAGGAAAAGAGTTCTTCCTGGAGGCAGCAGCTGGTGGGGACAGCCTGAGTGCTGTGCTGCTCCAAGAGCGGCATGGCAAGCTGAGACCAGTGGTCTACTCCTCCAGGATACTCACAGATATGGAGAAGAGCTATTCCAATTGTGAAAGGCACCTCTTGGCCACACATTGGGCTGTGAAAAGATCACTGATCCTCACAGGCACCTCTCCTATCAACCTCCTCACCCATCACACACCCACCCAGATGCTCCTGGATGGGAGAATCAAGGATGGGACAGTAAGCAGTGCCCGCATTGCTTGCTGGACCCTGCTTCTCTCACAGATGGACCTAAAAGTAAAAGGGCTTTGCGAGCCAAAGCTCGTAGCTAACCTGGTACACTACCACGGACAGTTCAGCCTGCTGGGCACTCATGGTGCTAGGGAACTTAATTGGCAGACTTGCAGAGGACAGATTCCCCTGGGAAAGTGGTGGTGGCTTAGGAACCTGAGCAGAGACATGGAAGATGGTACAGCTGACTGGTAGGGACTGGGGAACGACACCCATTGGACCATTACAGGGAACCATGGTGGGGTGGATGTGTGCTGGGACAAGTGATGGAAATTGGAACAGGGAATCTTTGTCTGCATGTGGGGATCGCGGAAGACCGCCCCATGGGCGTATCCATTATCTTTTCTGCAGCATGGCTGGACAAGGGGAAGGGTGTGGAATGGGATTCCCACATACTCACTTGCATAATCCCATCCTCTCCATCCTCAGTTTAGACCACTGTACTCATGGCACCCACCCAAAAGCCCCTGCCCACGCCCTAACGATAAGGACACAAATGGAGAACTGCCCTGCCACCACCAAGGGACCAGGGAATAGGCTGGTAATAGTGCCGACCGAAAAGATGCTATACCAGGGGGTACATTACGCGGTAGCTTCCGTGATTCTAAACCTCACAGAGTTACACTTACTTGAGTGGTGCCCCAAGGGGACAGAACAGCTATACCAGGCCCTGTTAAGAGAAATGTTCAGGAAATTCTACGAGTTTAATTTTGCCAATTTGGACAAAACAGAACTGTACACTACCCACACTGAGTACTTTAGCAATGCGGGGAGACAAAGAATGGGAAACTGGAATGATATTTTCACAGCATATAATACAGGATCCTCTGTGATAAACAGTCTGGATGATATAGAATTGCAGACACAAATAAACGGCTTAAAAACACAATTATGAAAAATCTTAACAGAGGAGAACACAGTAATAGGCTCAGAGCTACATGAGGACCAGGCCATGATGGTCCATTTATAGGAGATTATTGCTGATTTGGAAAGGCACACCAAAACAGCGAATGCACTCAATCGCGAGGATAGGAATGCATCAGACCAGGCTGCACCGAATAAGGTGTGCGTGCTGTACAGGGCATGGTTGCTGGGTGAGGGCTGCAGCAACCTGGAGGATTTAAAGAAGGGTTTAGTCCCCTCCTGGATCAGCAACAAGCACCTCGCAGCCCTCCACCCATTTGAGAATTCACTAAGCTTATGTCAATTCCACCTAGTCTCTGAAGCCTACCCTGTCCCAGTAGATTTTGGCGCTCCAACCACACCATCATGGGTATAGTAGTGAGGATGCCGGTCATGGGTGGGAAAGCCCAACCTGCACCGGTATATAGGTGGAGAACATTGGAGTCATTCAAGGGGGTGCACATGTCCATTTCGCAGCGGTCCCACCTTACATCATAAAGTGGGAACACATGATGACAGATTCAGACATCTCTGGGTGCTGCAGCCGGGGTGCGCCCTTGGTACTGTGTCCCCAGCACTTGAACGTCTATTCCAGACCACAGTGCGGGTTTAAAACTGCTGGTGCATGGCCTATAAACTGTACCATGGAGGTAATGGCACAAGGCCATGTCCCCCACAGGTAGCATATATACGGGGTGGGACATATTCACTTTGAGGAGTGTGCCATCACGTTGACTGGTGAGGACATGGATCGTGCCTGTAGTGACTGTGAGGTCAGCGGTGAATACCCATGTGAGGATGCTGCACCACATCATCCTTCTCTAAACACAACTGTGAGTGATCTCTCTGTTTTTGACTCTGCTGCCATGAACTAATTATCTCTACTATGGTTCACAGGGAGCTCTGCCCAGCGACCGACACCCTCACCCAGCCAGACCCTCAGCTCCATGCAGGTCCTCACCTCCAGCAAGAGGACACCTCCTCCATTGAAGAGCTGGAAATAAGCAGCCTGGAAGACCCATCCCAGCGCTTACCCACACCCTGCACCAGCGTAGAAACACATACCTCGGTGGGACCCAGATCTAGAACAGGCTTGGGTTCACAATCTGGTGGTCATTGCATGGGCACATGTCCACAGCAGGAGGAGGCAGGTTCAGCACAGCTCCCCAGCACTCAGAGGGCTGCAGGGGAAGAGGCATCTGTGAGGACTGAGTCAGATGATGAACCTCTGGATTCAGCCTCCCAACTCATCATGGAAGGTCAGCAGAAGGCCTGGGAAGATTAGGCAGAGTTGTTGGAAGCTCTCAACAGAGTGGTACATGAGCTGGACGAGTCTGTCCGCCTGCTCTCTGATGAAGTGATGCCCACATTTGCTCATATGGAGGTTGCCATGGGAAGGATGGCGGACACCATTGAGACCCTTGTCCAGCAGAATACAGAGATGCACGCAGGTCTGCACCCATCGCCATAGCCATGGATGAGCTCCTGCAGCAACAATGCAAGAGGGAAACGGGCTACCTCAATGCCCCTCCAGGTGCTCCTTCCCCTCAAGAAACCAGGCCAGGGCCTTCAGGCACCCTAAGGGAAGAAGAGTGGCAGCTGGATTCCCCTAGGTCACCCACTCAGGAATCTGTACTCTCTCTCTGAATCACCTTTGCCTGTACCCCCACAACCTCTACCTCTGTCATAGCAGAGAGATCAGCCAACCCACAGTAGGATGGTCAGAGAGCCCACGCCGAAGACATCAGAGGCAACAGGGCCAAACATTGCACAGGCTGTCCCCACCCCTCCTGCTGATGTCAGGGCAGCACATAGAAGAAGTGTTAGGCCTAGAAAAGTTAAGAATTTCTGATCACAATTGGTTGCACAGGTGAACACATTTTGTTACTGTATAATCTCAAAATATATTCACTTTCACTGAATTATGTGTAATGGTGTCATTCAGCTTTATTTACAGGCTTTGTGAGTTCTCCCCATGCATCCCCCTCCCCCCCATTCCTGCCAGTAGTTCAACTGCACGCAGCCAGACCACGAGTGATTCTGGAGGGAGAAGTGTGTGTGTGTGTGTGTGTGTGTGTGTGTGTGTGTGTGACAGGGCCTTTTGAAGCCTTGTGTAAGCACTCTCCCATGCATGCAGAGCTTTCCTCCATCACACTCATCTCAATACCCTGAGTATTTTCAATACTGCCTGCTGGGGTCCCCTTTCAGTTGTCTAGCTGAGCTGAGCTGCATCTCGGCCCACCCACTCATCACACTCCCATGCAGCATTTGTAACCGCCCAACATGAGGCTCCTTTCACTTATAATTTTAAAAGCACTGTGGTCTTCAGTCACCGGTCCTTTCCCTTCCCTCAGTCACCCATGTCATTTCTCCCATTACTGTGGACTTGGACCCCTGGCATCATGCCCCACCTCCTCACTATCACCTACCAACCAGAACCCTTTTCTTTCTGGGATGTCCAAGTGAATATTTGCATTCCCTATCTTCCCGAGATTCCCACCCTCATCCACATTGATCTCCTCGGCCTCCTGCTTCCCATCTCCAAGGTCCGTGTCTGCCTCCGACTCCCCACTAGCCCCTCTCGCTGTCCCTTCTATTGCTACTATCGCACCCTCACCCTCCCACCCTACCTGCTCACTCTGCCATCTCTCATTCTCACCTCATTTTTCTCCCCAGGAGGCAGTCATTGACACCACAGACTCTTCTCTTGAAAGTTCACTAGACATCTGTTGCTCTTACTCATTCCTCCACCTTGTCTCTATCTCCCCTCTGAACTCTGTCCTCCCCCCTTATTCCTTCCTCCCCCAGAGAATCCTTCCCCCACTCTGAACCCCTTCCTCTACCCAGACTCCTTCCTCCCCCAAGAATTTGGTGGTGGCATCATTGAGTTTGCCAGAAATGTAACGTCTCGTCTTGTCACGTCCCGTCTCATCTCATAAGGTTTCATCTTGTCTCGTCTCATCTCATCACATCTTGTCTCATCTCGTCTAGCCTCATCTAGTCTCATCTAGTCTAATTTCACCTTGTCTCATCTAGTCTAGTCTAGTCTCATCTTGTCTAGCCTAGTCTAGTCTAGTCTCATCTTGTCTAGTCTAGTCTAGTCGCATTTAGTCTATTCCCATCTCGTCTAGTCTAGTCTAGTCTCATCTTGTCTCAGCTAGTCTAGCCAAGTCAAGTCTCGTCTAGTCTCATCTAGCCTAGTCTACCCTATTTCTGTCTAATCCCGTCTCGTCTAGCCTAGTCGAGTCTAGTCCCATCTAGTCTCATCTAGTATAGTCTATTCTCATCTAGTCTAGTCTTGTCTACTCTTGTCTAGTCTCATCTAGTCTAACCTCATCTAGTCTAGTCTTGCCTCATCTCATCTAGTCCAGTCTAGTCTCATCTTGTCTAGTCTAGTCTAGCCTCATCTAGTCTAGTCTCATCCAGTCTATTCTCATCTCATCTTGTCTCATCTAGTCTAGTCTTGTGTCATCTGGTCTCATCTAGTCTAGCCTAGTCTAGTCTAGACTAGTCTAATCTAATCTAATCTAGTCTTGTTGACTCTTGTCGACCCTAGTCTAGTCTAGCCTAGTCTCATCTTGTCTTGTCTCGTCTCGTCCAATCTAGTCTTGTCTGGTCTCACCTCATTTTGTCTAGTCTCATCTAGTTTCATCCACTCTAGACTCACCTCGTCTTGTTTAGTCTTGTCTAGTCCCATTTTGTCTAGTCTAGTCTCATCTAGTCTATTCTCCTATAGTCTCATCTAGTCTCGTATTGTCTCATCTAGTCTAGTCTAGTCTAGTCTAGACCTGTCCAGTCCCGACTCAACTAGTCTTGCCTCATCTATTTTAGTCTAGTCAGTCTCATCTATTCTAGTCTAGACTAGTCTCGTCTAATCTAGTCTAGTCTAGTCTTGTCTACTCTTGTCTAGTCTCATCCAGTCTAGCCTTGTCCAGTCTCATTTAGTCTAGTCTCACCTCGTCTCATCTTGTCTCTTCTTATCTGGTCTCAGCTCAGCTAGTCTAGTCTAGTCTCATATAGTCTAGTCTGGTCTTGTCTAACCTAGTTTTGTCTCATCTCGTCTCTTCTCATCTTGTCATGTATAGTCTAGTCTAGTCAAGTCTCATCTATTCTAGTCTAGACTAGTCTTGTCTAATCTAGTCTTGTCTAGTCTCATCTAGTCTAGTCTCGCCTCGTCTTATCTAGTCTCATCTTGTCTAGTCTAGTCTCATCTAGTCTAGTCTGGTCCTGTCTAGCCTAGTTTCATCCCATCTTGTCTCTTCTTTTCTTGTCATGTCTAATCTAGTTGAGTCTCGTCTATTCTAGTCTAGACTAGTCTCAACTAAACTAGTCTAGTCCAGTCTTGTCTACTCTTGTCTAGTCTCATCTAGTCTAGCCTCGTCTAGTCTCATCCAGCCTAGACTCGCCTCGTCTTGTCTAGTCTAGTCCAGTCTACTCTCATCTTGTCTAATCTAGTCTAGACTCATCTCGTCTAGTCTTGTCTAATTTCATCCAGTCTATTCTTATCTTGTCTCATCTAGTCTAGTCTCATATCATCTTATCTAGTCTAACCTAGTCTAGTCTCGTCTAGTGTAGCCTAGTCTGGTCTAGCTTAGTCCCATCTAGTGGAGTCTAGTCTAGTTTAGCCTAGTCCCATCTAGTCTCATCTTGTCTAGTCTAGTCTCATCTAGTTTAGTCTGGTCTTGTCTAGCCTAGTTTCATCCCATCTCGTCTCTTCTCGTCTTGTCATGTTTAATCTAGTCGAGTCTCGTCTATTCTAGTCTAGACTAGTCTCATCTAAACTAGTCTATTCTAGTCTTGTCTACTCTTGTCTAGTCTCATCTAGTCTAGCCTCATCTAGTCTCATCTAGCCTAGACTTGCCTCGTCTCATCTAGTCTAGTCTAGTCCAGTCTTGTCTAGCCTAGTTTCATCTCATCTCGTCTCTTCTCATCTTGTCATGTCTAGTCTAGTCTAGTCGGGTCTCATCTATTCTAGTCTAGCCTAATCTCATCTAGTCTAGTCTGGTCTTGTCTAGCCTAGTTTAATCTCATCTTGCCTCTTCTCGTCTTGTCATGTCTAGTCTAGTCTAGTCGAGTCTTGTCTATTCTAGTCTAGACTAGTCTCATCTAATCTAGTCTAGTCTAGTCTCATCTAGTTTTGCCTCACCTAGTCTCATCTAGTCTAGTCTCACCTTATCTTGTCTAGTCTAGTCCAGTCTCAACTTGTCTAATCTAATCTAGTTTCATCTAGTCTAGTCTCATCTGGTCTATTCTCGTCTTGTCTCATCTAGCCTAGTCTCATATCATCTCGTCTAATCCAGCCTAGTCTAGTCTCATCTAATCTAGCCTAGTCAAGTCTCGTCTAGTCTAGCCTCATCTAATCTCATCTAGTCTAATCTTGCCTCATCTCGTCTAGTCTAGTCTAGCCTGATCTTGTCTAGTCTCATCTAGTCTAGCCTCATCTAGTCTCATCTAGTCTTGTCTCCCCTCATCTCGTCTAGTCTAGTCTAGTCTAATCTCAAACTGTCTAATCACGTCTAGTCTCATCTAGTCTAGTATTGTCTAGTCTCATCAAGTCTATTCTCAACTTGTCTCATCTAGTCTAGTCTCATATCGTTTCATCTAGCCTTGTCTAGTCTCGTCTAGTCTAGCCTAGTCTAGTCTAGCCTAGTCCCATCTAGTCAATTCTAGTCTAGTCTAGTCTCAACTAGTCTAGTCGTGTCTACTCTTGTCTAGTCCCATTTAGTCTAGTCTCGTCTAGTCTCATCTTGTCTATTCTTGTCTCATCTCGTCTAGTCTAGTCTTGTATCGTCTCATCTAGTCTAGTCCAGTTTTGTCTCATCTGGTCTCATCTAGTCTAGTCTAGATTGGTCCAGTCCCTTCTCACCTAGACTTGCCTCATCTACTCTAGGCTAGTCTAGTCTTGTCTCATCTCGTCTCATCTTATCCAGTCTCATCTTGTCTAGTCCAGTCTAGTCTAGTCTAGTCTCATCTCATCTAGTCTCGTCTAGTCTCAACTAGTCTATTTTTATCTCATCTCATCTAGTCTAGTCTAGTCTTGTCTCATCTGGTCTCGTCAAGTCTAGCCTAGTCTAGTCTAGGCCAGTCCAGTCCCTTCTCACCCTGTCTTGTCTCATCTAGTCTAGTCTAGTCTCGTCTCATCTCATCTTATCTTCTCGTCTTACCTGGTCTCATCTCGTCTAGCCTAGTCTACTCTCATCTAGTCTAGTCATGTCTACTCTTGTCTAGTCTCATCTTGTCTAGTCTCGCCTAATCTCATCTAGTCTAGGCTAGCCTCATCTCATCTAGTCTAGTCTAGTCTCATCTAGTCTAGTCTCGTCTAGTCTCATCTTGTCTATTCTTGTCTCATCTCGTCTAGTCTAGTCTTGTATCATCTTGTTTCGTCTCATCTAGTCTAGTCCAGTTTTGTCTCATCTGGTCTCATCTAGTCTAGCCTAGTCTAGTCTAGACTGGTCCAGTCCCTTCTCACCTAGACTTGCCTCATCTACTCTAGGCTAGTCTAGTCTTGTCTCATCTCATCTCATCTTATCCAGTCTCATCTTGTCTAGTCCAGTCTAGTCTAGTCTAGTCTGGCCTCACCTTGTCTAGTCCCATCTTGTCGCTTCTCGTTTTGTCATGTCTAGCCTAGTCTAGTTGAGTCTTGTCTATTCTAGTCTAGACTCACCTAATCTAGTCTAGTCTCATCGACTCTTGTTGACTCTAGTCTAGTCTAGTCTAGATTTGTCTAGTCTCGTCTTGTCTCGTTTCATCTAATGTAGCCTCGTCTAGTCTCATTTAGTCTCATCTAGTCTAGTCTCATCTTGTCTACTCATTTTCTCTAGTCTAGTCTCATCTAGTCTAATCTCAACTAGTCTCATCCAGTCTATTCTTGTCTTATCTCATCTAGTCTAGTCTTGTCTCATCTGGTCTCATCTATTCTAGTCTAGTCTACACCCGTCCAGTCCAGACTCACCTAGTCTTGCCTCATCTAGTCTAGTCTAGTCTTGTCCCATTTCATCTCGTCTCGCCTCATCTGATCTTGTCTCATTTTGTCTAGTCTAGTCTAGTCTCATATAGTCTAATATGGTCTTGTCTAGTCTAGTCTCATCTTGTCTCGTCTCTTCTCACCTTGTCACGTCTAGCCTCGTCTAGTCAAGTCTCATCTTTTCTAGTCTAGGTTAGTCTCGTCTAATCTAGTCTAGTCTCACAACTCTCATTGAGTCTAGCCTAGTCTCAGTCAGTCTCATCTAGCCTAATCTCATCTAGTCTAGACTAGTCTTGTCTAGTCTTGTCTAGTCTAATTTCATCTCGTCTATTCTCGTCTAGTCTCGTGTAGTCTAGTATAGTCTAATCTCACCTCTTCTCGTCTCATCTAGTCTGGTCTTGTTTAGTCTAGTCTCATGTCGTATAGTCTAGTATAGCCTTGTCTAGTCTAGTCTCATCTCGTTCTGCCTAGTCTCATCTAGTCTAGTCTCATCTAGTCTCATCTTGTCTAGTCACATCTCGTCTCTTCTCATCTTGTCTAATCTAGCCTCCTCTAGTCTATTCTAGTCTCGTCTCGTCTGGTCTCATCTCATTTAGTCTAGTCTTGTCTAGTCCATTCTCATCTCCTCTAGTCTAGTCTTGTCTCATCTTGCCTCAACTTGTCTAGCCTTGTCTCCTTTTATCTAATCTAGTCTTGACTCGTCTTGTCTCATCTAGTCTGGCCTATTCTAGTCTAGTCTCATCCTGTCTCATCTCACCTAGTTTTGTCTCATAAAGACTTGTGTAGTCTTATATATTCTAGTCTAGTCTTGCCTTGTCTAGTCTTTTCTAGTCTAGTCTAGTCTAGCCTAGTATAATCTCATTTAGTCTTGACTGGTCTAGTTTTGTCTCATCTGGTCTAGTCTAGTCTTGCCTAGACTAGCCTAGGCTAGGCCAGACAGATCTAGTCCAGTCCTGTCTCGTCTCATCTCACCTCATCTTGTCTAGACTAGTCTAGTCTAGTCTCATCTAGTCTAGTCTCATCTAGAATCATCTTGTCTCATCCTGTCTAGTCCAGTCCTGTCTCATCTAATCTTGTCTGGTCTAGTCTAGTTTTATTTGACTAGTATCATCTAATCTCATCTCGTCTCATCTAGTTTAGTCTAGTCCAGACCAGCCCAGTCCCTTCCAGCCTAGTCTCGACTAGATTGTATTGTCTAGCCTCATCATGTCTTGTCTAGCCTAGTCTAGTCAAGTCTAGTCTTGCCTAGTCTAACCTTGTCTAGTTTCATCAAGTCTTGCCTAGTTTAATCCAGTCTTGTCTTGTCCTGTCTAGTCTCATCTCACCTCATCTCATCTCGTCTTGTCTCGTCTAGTCTAGTCTAGTCTACTCTCATCTAGTATAGACTAGACTAGTCTAGTCTCGTCTAGTGTCATATTTTCAAGTCTCTTCTAGTCTAGTCTCATCTAGTCTCGGCTAGTCTAGTCTAGTCTAGACTAATCTAGTCTTGTCTTGTCTCATTCCATCTCATCTAGTCTAGTCTGGTCTCATCTAGTCTAGCCTTGTATAGCCTCATCTAGACTAGTCTAGTCTCATCTAGTATAGTCTCTTCTAGTCTCATGTAGTCTATTCTCATCTTGTCTCACCTAGTCTAGTCTCATCTCATCTGATCTGATCTTGTATCGTCTCATCTATTCTAGTCTAGTATTGTCTAGTCTAGTCTCATCTAATCTAGTCTCATCTCATTTAGTCTAACCTAGGCTCATCTAGTGTAGTCTCATCTCATCTAGTCTTGTCTATTCTAATCTGGCCTCGTCTAGTCTAATCTTATCTAGTCTATTCCCATTTAGTCTTGTCTCATCTTGCTTCATCTCATCTAGTCTCATCACGTCCCTTCTCGTCTCGTCCAGTCTAGCCTCGTCTAGCCTATTCTAGTCTCAACTTGTCTCATCTAGTCTTGTCACATTTGGCCTAGTCTAGTCTAGTCCATTCTTGTCTCATCTAGTCTAGTCTCATCTCGTCTCATCTTGTCTCATCTAGTCTTGTCTCACCTCATCTAATCTTTTCTCAACTCATTTTGTCTCATCTAGTCTGTCTAGTCTCATCCAGTGAAGTGTTGTCTAGTCTCATCTCATTTCGTCTAGTCTTATATAGTTTAATCTTGTCTAATATTTACTCATCTAGTCTCGTCTAGTCTGGTCTAGTCTTGTATAGTCTCGTCTGGTCTATTTTCAACTCGTCTAGTCTTATCTAGTCTACCCTAGTCTACTCTAGGCTAGGCCAGTCTACTTTAGTCTAGTCTTGTCTAGTCTAGTCTAGCCTTGTCTCAACTTATCTAGTCTCACCTCTATTAGTCTAGTCTTGTCTAGTCCAGTCTCATCTAGTCTAGTCTTGCCTTGTCTCATCTAGCCTAGTCTAGTCTCGTCTCATCTTGTCTCATCTTGTCTGGTCTAGTCTAGTCTCATCTAGTCTAGTCTCGTCTCGTCTCGTCTCGTCTCGTCTCATCTAGTCTCGTCCTGTCTCATCTAGTCTCGTCTTGTCTCGCCTAGTTTAGTCTAGTCTAGTTTAGGCCAGACCAGCCCAGTCCCGTCCAGCATAGTCTCGACTAGTATCATTTTGTCTAGTCTTGTCTAGCCTAGTCTAGGCTAGTCTCGCTTTGTCTCTTCTAGTCTAGCCTTGTCTCATCTCATCTAGTCTAGTCTAGTCTATTCTCCTCTCATTTAGTCTATCTAGTCAAGTCTAGTCTCGTCTAGTCTAGTCTTGTCTGGCCTCAACTCGTCTTGCCTAATTTAGTCTAGTCTAGTCTCATCTAGACCAGCCCAACCCAGTCTCACCCAGCATACTCTCAACTAGTCTCGTCTTGTCTAGTCTCACCTCGTCTAGCCTAGTCTAGTCTCGTCTCATCTATTCTAGTCTAGTCTCATCTCATCTTATCTAGTCTAGTCTAGCCCAATCTCGTCTCATCTAATCTATCTAGTCAAGTCTAGTCTCATCTAGTGTAGTCTTGTCTAGTCTCATCAAGTCACGCCTAGTTTAGTCTAGTCTTGTCTAGTCCTTGTCCAGTCTAGTGAAGTCTTGTCTCATCTAGTCTCATGTAGTTTAGTCTAGTCTAGTCTCATCTTGTCTTATCTAGTCTAGTCTTGTCTAGTCTCATCTAGACAAGTCTGGTATTGCCTTGTCAAGTCTAGTCTCGTCTCATCTCCTCTAGTCTAGTCTTGTCTCATCACGTCTAGTCTAGCCAAGCTTTGTCTAGTCTTTTCTAGTCTAGTCTAGTCTCTTCTAGTCCATTCTTGTCTCATCTAGTCTAGTCTAGTCTTGGCCAGTCTTGTCTAGCCTAGTCTCATCTCATCTTGTCTCGTCTCGTCGAGTCTAGACTAGTCAAGTCTTGTCTAGTCTGACCTAGTCTAGCCTAGTCTTTTCTAGTCTCATCTTGTCTAGTCTAGTCCAGTCTTGTCTGGTCTCATCTAGTCTAGACTAGTCTTGTCTAGTCTCATCTAATATTGTCTAGTCCATTCTTGTCCAGTCCCATCTAGCCTGGTCTTGTCTCATCTCCTTTTGTGTATCGTAGTCCAGTCCAGTCTCATCTTGCCTAGTCTAGTCCCATCTTTTCACGTCTTGGCCTAGTCCAGTCAAGTCTAGTCTCATCTAGTCTCATCTAGTCATGTCTAGTATCACCTAGTTTGTCTCATCTAGTCTAGTCTAGCCTAGCCTAGTCTCGTTTCTTCTCATCTAGTCTCATCTCGTCTTGTATAGTTTAGTCTAGTCTAGTTTAGTATACACTAGACTAGTCTAGTCTTGTCTAGTCTAGTTTCATCTAGTCTCATCTAGTCTAGTATCATCTAGTATTGTCTTGTCTCATCTAGTCTAGTCTAGTCTTATTTCATCTGGTCTCATCTAGTCTTGTCTTATCTCGTCTAGTCCAACCTAGTCTCCTCTTATCTAATCCAGTCTAGTCTCGTCTCATCTCATTTAGTCTAACCTAATCTAGTCTTGTCTTGTCTCGTCTGATCTGGTCTCATTTCGTATCGTCTAGTCTAGCCTCATCAAGTCTTGGGGAGTCTAATCTCATTTTGTCTCATCTCATCCAGTCTAGTCTACTCTCGTCTCATCTCGTCTTGTCTCGTTGAGTCTAGTCTTGTCTAGTCTTGTCTCATCTAGTCTAGTCCAGTCCTGTCTCATCTCATCTAGTCCTGTCTAGTCTAGTCTCGTATCATCTAGTCTAGTCTAGTCTAGTCTTGATGCATCTTGTCTCGTCTCGTATCGTCTTGTCTTGTCTTATCGAGCCGTCTAGTCAAATTTCGCCTAGTCTCATCTCATCTTGTCTAGTCTAGTCCAGTCCTGTTTCATCTCATCTCGTCTAGTTTAGTCTAGTCTAGTCTAGCCTCATCTAGTCTAGTCTCATCTAGTCCCATCTAGTCTAGTCTCGATTTGTCTAATCTCATCTAGTCTAGACTCATCTAGTCTCATTTAGTCTAATCCAGTCAAGTCTAGCCTTGTCTTGTCTCATATAATCTAGTCTAGTCTCGTCTATTCATGCCCAGCCTCACCTAGTTTTGTCTTGTCTAGTCTAGTCTCCTCTCTTCTCATCTAGTCTTGACCCATGTAGTCTAGTCTAGTCTTGTCTCATTTCATCTCGTGTAATCTCGTCTTGTCTCATCTAGTCTCGTCTCATCTCATCTCGTCGATTCGAGTTGAGTCTAGTCTAGTCAAATCTCATCCAGTCTAGTCTCATCTTGTCTAGTCTAGTCTGGCCCCATCCTGTCTCATTTCCTCTCATCTAATCTAGTCTCATTTCATCTCATCTAGATTAGTTCAGTCCCGTCTAGCCTAATCTCGACTAGTCTCATCTCATCTTGTCTGGTCTAGCCTTGTCTCATCTCATCTAGTTTAGTCTCATCTCTTCTCATCTCATCTAGTCTAGCCCAGTCAAGTCTAGTCTTGTCTAGCCTAGTCTATTCTTGTCTAGTCCCGCCTGGTTTCATCTCCTATAGACTAGTCCAGTCTAGTCACGTCTTGTCTCGCCAAGTCTAGTCTTGTGTAATATAGACTACACTAATCTAGTCTCAACTAGTCTCGTCTCATCTAGTCTCGTCTAGCCTAGCCTTGTCTCATCTAGTCTTGTCTAGTCTAGTCTAGTCTAATCTAATCTCATCTAGACTATTCTAGTCTCGTCTCATCTTATCCAGTCTAGTCTCATCTCATCTGGTCTCATCTGATCTCATCTAGTCCAGTCTACTCTAGTCTAGGCCAGTCCAGTCCCACCTCGCCCAGTCTCGCCTCATTTAGTCTAGTCTTGTCTAGTATCGTGAAGCCTAATCTCATCTCATCTCATTTTGTCATGTCAAGTCTACTTTAATAGAATCTAATCTCGTATTGCCTCATCTAGTCTCATCTTGTTTTGTCTCAAGTCTAGTCTTGTCTAGTCTCATCCCGTCTCATGTCATCTCATCTTGTCTAGTCTAGTCTAGTCCAGCCTAGTCTAGTCTCATATCATCTAGTCTTGATTTGTCTCGTATCATCTCATCTCGTCTTGTCTAGTCGCATCTCGTCTTGCCTCGCCTCATCTCATCGAGTGTAGTCTAGTCAAATCTCATCTAGTCTAGTCTTGTCTCATCTCATCTTGTCTAGTCTTGATTTGTCTCGTCTAATCTTGTCCTGACTCATTTTGTCTCATCTAGACTGCTCTAGTCTTGTCCAGTCAAGTGCTGTCTACTCTGGTCTAGTGTCATTCAGTCTTGCCTAGTCTCATCTAGTCTAATTTAATCTACTATTGACTCATCTAGTCTTGTCTAGTCTAGTCTAGTCTACACTTGTCTAGTCTCATCTAGTCTCGCCTGACCTAGTTTAGTCTCATCTAGCCTCGACTCATCTCATCCATTGTCGCCTCTATTAGTGTGGTATTGTCTCGTCTCATCTAGTCTAATCTAGTCTCGTCTAGTCTCAGCTAGTCTAGCCTAATATTATCTGGTCTCGTATAGTCTAGACTAGCCTAGTCTCATCTAGTCTTGTCTCGTCTAGTCTAGTCTTGTCTATTCTAGTCTCATCTAGTCCCAACTAGTCTAGTCTCATCTCATCTCATCTTGTCTCATCTGATCTGGTCTCGTCTTGTCTAGTCTCATCTCCTCTAGTCTATTCTATACTCCTCTTGTCTCGTCATTTCAAGCCTAGGCATGTCGAGTCTTGTCTTGTCAAGTCTAGTCTAGTCTAGTCTACTCTTGGCCAGTCTCGTCTAATCTAGTCTACTCTAGTCTCATCTAGTCTCATGAAGTCTAGTACAGTCTAGTCTAGTCTTGCCTCATCTAGTCTCACCTAGTCTAGTCTAGTCTCCTCTAGTCTAGTCTCATTAAATCAAGTCTTGTCTCATCTAGTCTAGGCTCATCTAGTGTAGTCTCGTCTTGTCTAATCTAGTCTCATCTAGCCTAATCTAATCTCATTTAGTCTAGTCTCATCTAGTCTAGTCTTGTCTAATCTAGTCTAATCTTGCTTCTCTTGTCTCGTCTAGTCTCGTCACTTCTCTTCTTGACTCATCTAGTCTAATCTTGTCTAACCCATTCTAGATTCATCTTGTGTTGTCTAGTCTCATCTCGTCTAGCCTTGTCTAGCCTAGTCAATTCTTGTCTCGTATAGTCTAGTCTATCATCTCATCGAGTCTAGGCTTGTCTAGTCTCGTCAAGTCTCATCTCATCTAGCCTAGTCTAGCCTAGTCCATTCTTGTCTTGTATAGTCTAGGCTATCGGCTTGTCAAGTCTAGTCTCATCGCGACTTGTCTTGGCTAGGCTAGACTAGTCCAGTCACATCTTGTCTTGTCTCATCTAGTCCTGTCTTGTCTAGTCTGGTGCCATATCGTCTAGTCTAGTCTTGTTTTATCTTGTATCGTCTCATCTCATATCGTCTAGTCTCATCTCATGTCATCTCATCAAGTGCAGTCTAGTCAAACCTTGTCTAGCCTAGTCTCATCTCATCTTGTCTAGCCTAGTCCAGTACTGTCTCATCTTGTCTCTTTTTGTCCAGTCTAGACAAGTCTAGCCTCGTCTAGTTTAGTCCCATCTAATCTTGTCTCATCTCGTCTAGTCTAGTCTAGTCTAGTCTAGTTCAGTCCAGTCCAGTCCCATCTAGCCTAGTCTAGTTGAGTCTTGTCGTTTCAAATCTAGAGTAGTCTTGTCTAATCTAGTCTAGTCTAGTCTAGTCTCTGCCAATCTTGTCTAATCTCCTGAAGTCTAGTCTAGTATAGTCTAATCTAGCCTCGCCTCAGCTAGTCTCACCTAGTCTAGTCTTGTCTTGTCTAGTCTCATCTAGTCTAGTCTAGTCTAATCTAATTTAGAGTAGTCTAATCTAGTCTTGTCTAATCTAGTCTCACCTCATCTAGTCTTGCCTAGTCTAGTCTTGTCTTGTCTTGTCTAGTCTCATCTCATCTCATCTAGTCTAGTCTCATCTTGCTTTGTCTCATCTTGTCTTGTCCTGTCACGACTCTTCTCATCTCATCTAGTCCATTCTCGTCTGGCCTATTCTAGTCTTGTATTGCCTGGTCCATTCTCATCTCACCTTGCCTAGTCTAGTCTAGTCCATTCACGCCTCATATAATCTAGTCTAATCTATTCTCTCCTCATATAATCTAGTCTAGCCTAGTCTCGTCTTGTCTTGTCTCATCTAGTCTAGTCTAGTCTCATCTAGTATAGACTAGTCTATTCTTATCTCGACTTGTCTCGTCTCATCACATCTAGCCTAGTCTAGTCGAGTCTCATTTTTTCAATTCTAGACTAGTCTTGTCTAATCTAGTCTAGTCTCATTGTGTCATGTCATGTCTAGTCTAGTCTAGTGTAGTCTTGTCTTGCCTAATCTCATCTAGCTCGTGAAGTCTAGTATAGACTAGTCTAGTCTCACCTTGACTAGTCTCGCCTAGTCTAGTCTTGTCTTGTCTAGTCGTGTCCAGTCTAGTCTCATCTATTCTACTCTAGTCTAGTTTTGTCTTCTCCAGTCTTGTCTAGACTAGTCTAGTCTAGTCTTGTCTAGTCCAGAGTAATCTAGTCTAGTCTTGACTAATGTAGTCTCATCTCGTATAGTCTAATCTGATGTAGTCTAGCCTTGTCTCATCTAGCCTAGTCTCATCTAGTCTAGTCTCATCTTGCTTTGTCTCATCTCATCTAGTCTCATCATGTTTCTACTCATCTGGTCTAGTCAAGCCTTGTCTAGCCTATTCTAGTCTCATCTTGTCTCGTCTAGTCTCATTTCATCTAGCCTAGTCTAGTCTAGTCCATTCTCGCCTTGTCTAATTTAATCTAGTCTAGTCTTGTCTCACCTTGTCTAGTCCAGCCCTGTCTTGTCTCATCTCATCTAGTCTAGTCTAGTCTTGTCTAGTCTCACCTAGTCTAGCCTCATCTAGTCTCATCTTGGCTCATCTAGTCTAATCTAGTCTAGTCCAGTACAACCCAGTCTCGTCTAGCCTAGTCTCAATGAGTCTCATACCATCTAGTTTTGTCTCGTCTCACCTAGGTTAGTCTGGTCTCGTCTCATCTCGTCTAGTCTAGTCTAGTCTCATCTTGTCTCGTCTCATCTCTTCTCCTCTAGTCTAACCTAGTCTTGTCTAGACTAGTCTAGTCTCATCTCGTATAGTCCAGTCCTGCCTTGTCTAGTCTAGTCTAATCTAATCTAGTATCGTCTAGCCTAGTCTCATATTGTCTCTTCTCGACTCGCCTAGTCTAATCTAGTCTAGTCCAGTCCAGCCCACTCCTGTCTAGCTTAGTCTTGACTAGTCTCATCTCATCTAGCCTTATCTCATCTCACCTAGTCTAGTCTAGTCTCACCTCATCTCATCTAGCCTAGTCTAGTCTTGTCTCATGTCATCTCATCTAGTCTAGTCTAGACTCATCTTGTCTCATCTAGTCTCGTCTCATCTCATCTTGTCTCATATAGTCTAGTCTAGTCTAGTCTCATCTCGACGTCTCGTCTAATCTCATCTCATCTAGACTCATCTAGTTTAGTCTAGTCTCATCTAGTCTAGAGTCATCTAGTCTCATCTTGTCTTGTCTCATCTAGTCTAGTATAGTCTCGTCTTGTCCAGTCTAATGTCATCTAGTCTAGTCTCACCTAGTCTAGTCTAGTCTTGTCTAGTCTCATCTAGTCTAGTCTAGTTTAATCTCATCTATTCTTGTCTAGTCTAGTCTAATCTAGCCTTGTCTAGTCTCATCTAGTTTAGTCTTGTCTCATCTCATATAGCCTAGTCAAGTCTTGTCTAGCCTTGTCTAGTCTAGTCTCATCTAGTCAAGTCTCGTCTAGTCTCATCTAGTCTATTCTCGTCTCATCTCATCTAGTCTTGTCCAGTCACGTCTCATCTAATCTAGTCTCCTCTCACCTGGTCTTGTCTAGTTTAGTCTAGTCTAGACCAGTCCAGTCCTGTCTCACCTAGTCTCGTCTTGTCTACTCTAATCTAGTCTAGTTTAGTCTCATCTTGTCTCATCTGATTTGGTCTCATCTAGTCTCGTCTAGTCTAGTCTAGTCTAGTCACGTCTCATCTAGTCTCTTCTCATCTCATCTCATCTCATCACGCCTAGCCTAGTCTAGTCAAGTCTCATCTATTCAAGGCTAGACTAGCCTCGTCTAATCCAGTCTAGTCTCATCGAGTCTTGTTGAATCTAGTCTAGTCTAGTTTTGGCCAGTCTCATCTAGTCTAGGCTAGTCTAGTCTAGCCTTGACTAGCCTCATCTAGTCTAGTTCAGTCTCATTTTGTCTAGTCTAGTCTCGTCTCATCTCATCTAGTCTTGTCTAGCCTAATCTTGTCTTGTCTAGTCTTATCTTGCCTAGTCTAGACTTGTCTAGCTTCATCTTGTCTCATCTCCTCTCATCTAGCTTAGTCAGTATCTTCTATTCTAGTCTAGTCTCGTCTCATCTCATCTAGTCTAGTCTTGTCTCATCTTGTCTAGTCTTGTCTAGTCTCGACTCTTCTCCTTTAGTCTAGTCTAGTCTCATCCAGTCTCATCTATTCTAGTCTAGTCTCATCTCATCTCGCCTAGTCTCATCTAGTCTAGTCTAGTCTCATCTCACCTAGCCTCGTCTCATCTAGCCGAGGCTAGTCTCATCTCATCTCGTCTGGTCTCGTCACATCTCGTCTAATCTACCCTCATCTCATCTCATCTCATCTCATCTCATCTCGTCTCGTCTCGTCTCGTCTAGTCGTGGACCAGGGTAACAAAGAGGGAATGGTGCAATCTGAATCCCAGCTCCTTCCTCCCCCTGGACACCCACCCAAACTCCTTCCTCCTCCCTGATGTCCTTCAGCTCTCTGAACTCCTTCCCCCTTCCAAACCCCTCTCTTAACTTTCCTCCCCCCCTTACACCTACCTCGTTGTCCCCCATTTCGCACTCCCCCCCCACCTGTACTCCCTCCCCACCTTCCCAAACTCACTCCCACCTCCTGGACACCATTGCTACCCCCGTCCCAATCTCACCCTCCACCACAGTACACCTTTGTCTCCCAGTCAAACCTAGACCTTCCTCTCCACCCCCTCAATGATCATCTGTGGCAGTCCATGGCCAAGACACTGATGTGCCGAAGCTGACCCCAGACATCAACGGTCACCTTACACCTTCCCTGAGCTGCTCCACATCAGAGCCATGTCCATCAGAATCCACCCCAGCATGTGATGCATGTGTTCCTACAGGGTCTGGTAGCTGTAGGGCTCCAGTGTCTTCTTTCTTCTCCTTGGATATCTGTGACATGCGCAAGGCCCTAACGGTAAGTCCCGACTTCTGCACGTCAATCATGTCTAGATGTGTTCAGGGCTGGCTTGTTTTCTCGCTGAAATTGGTGGTAAATTTGATGTGGGGGTATAATTCTGGCAAGCAGGGCTTATAATTAAATGCAGATGTATTAAAATTAGGTTCTTGACATGCAGCGGTGGGAAAGGCGGCCCGCCATTCAAGGGTGAAGCAGACAATCGCAAACTGATCTCATGATGGAGTGAAAACAATTTTTGGCCTTCCCGCCATATTACCCGCTCATGCCCACCATGATGCCTGGCACCAACAGGGACAGAAAATCCTAGCCAATGAGTCCGCCAGGGGATATAGATAAGTTAAGTGAATGGGCATAAAATTTGGCAAATGGGAGTATAACATAGGAAAATATGAGTTTTGGTGGGAAGAATAGAAAAACAGAATAATATTTAAATGGAGAGAGATTGCAGATTGTTGGTTTAATGCATAAGTCAATAAGACACAGGGGTCCAGATGTGTGAAATTCAATATCATTGGACATACAAGCCAGCTGGACAAAAAATTTATTCAAGTCGAAAGTGAAAACATTTCTCCTTGATAGATATTCTTAGTGATAATATAATAGAAAATATCTGATTATTGGTCTTTTATATCATTCACTATTTTATGCTCTAAGGTAATCTTAAGTACTGCTCTCAATGCTCATCCTTCATGCTCTCCTTTTTGAATCAGTACCCTCCTATTGTAAATGTGTAAACTCATGTATGGTAATTAACTGTAATTATTTCACTATACAGCTTGAGGATTCAGCTTTCTTGCTTTCTTTCAGGTTATAACATAAAGATTCAGCTTTCTGGCTTTCTTTTCTATTAACACATTATGACTCATCTCTTTCTCTTTCTGTCTCCCATTCTCTTTCTCAAGTGGAGTCAACATTCATTCTAATACTTATGACCTCTCCTTCCCGTTCAAACATATAACAACATCAATTTATATTTGTATCTCACCATTGCTGTAAACACTGTAATTGTGAACATTTGTATTGTTTGTGAATTGTACGGAAATAAACAAATGAGATTCTGAGAGGGTTTGACAGGGGAGATGCTGAGAGGTGGGTTCCCCTCATTGGGGGAACGAGAACTGGGAGCGCAGTTTCAAAATAAGCGGTCTCCCATTTAAGTCAGAGATGAGAAGGAATTTCTTCTCTCAGAGGGTCATTACTCTTTAGAATTTTCTACCCTAGAGAGCAGTGAAAATTGGGTCATTGAATATATTCATGACTGAGTTAGACAGATTTTTGTTCTACAAGGGAATTAAAGGTGATGAAGGGGAAGGCAGATGGAGTTAAAGCCACAAACAGATCAGCCATGATCTATTGAATGAATGAGCAGGCTTGAGGGACCAAATGGCTGACTCCTGCTCCTAGTTCTTATGTTCTAAAATAAGTATACTTTGCTACCCAAACAAAATCTGAAGCAGTTCACTGCTATATTAAAACACACTTTCCAACAATCACATAGCAGTGACATTTGTTGCAAAGCTAGGAAGCAGATCACTTGAGACACTGAAGGACTATGTGATAAGCATTACTTATTTTGATTTGAAGAGAACAATGTTTCAGGTGAAGACGGCACTCAAAAGAGCATATACATCCACCCGCTGTATTAACTCAATGTTATTACAATTATGCAGCTCTTTCTTGCGGCTTTTCCCTGCCTAGTTGATGTTCTGTAGTTGCAAAGCTGAAAAATAAACTGTTATATTAAGAGCTCCCATCTCATTGAGGAGGCTTCAGGCTAATCCATATCCAACAACTTGCTTTGAAAACTGTGCTTACATTTTGACAGATATGACAAATTCCACCATAGCAGCTGATTCAATCCACAACATTTCAAAACAATCAACAACATTGGGCGGAATTGTTCGTGCCCGTTGGTGGCCGGGACCATGGCGAGCGTGAGTGGACAATATGGCAGGAAGGCCAAAAATTGGTTTCAAGCCATTGTGGAACACTGTTGCAATCATCCACTCTGCCCGTCAATGGCGGGCTGCATTTCCTGCAACTGGACTTCGGGAACTCCAGAGCAAACACATCTGTAGTGTTTGCAGATCAATGAACTTTGGATCTGAGTTGAGGAGCTGGAGTCTGAGCTGCAGACAATGCACCACATCAGAGAGGGGAAAGTTACCTGGGCACTTTACTCCAGGCCGTGGTCACACCCCTCAGATTAGGTAATTCAAATTTGATTTGTGATTAGGGACAGGAGGGTGTGACTGCAGGTGAGGCAGATATAGGGACCCAGGGGGTAGCGTTTGAAGAGCCTCGACCCCTGCAACTGTCCAACTGTTACGAGGTTCTTGCAAGCTGAGGACGAGAGTGGGGACTGCAGGGAGGATGAGCGAATTGACCATGGTACTTGATACAGGGAGCCATTCAATTTAGTGAGGAATAGGAATGTAATAGTGGTATGCGACAGCATAATTAGGGGGATAGACACTATTCTCTGCAGCCATGAGCATGAGCACCAAAAGCTGTGTTGCCTGCCTGGTGCCAGGGTTAAGGACATCTCCTCAGGGCTGGAGAGGAACTTGGAGTGGGAAGGGAGTGATCCAGCTGTTGTTTTCCACATTGGTGCCAACTACACTGATAGGACTAAAAAGGAGGATCTATTGAAAGAATTGGAGGATCTGTTGAAAGAATTTGAACAGTTAGGAGCTAAATTTACAAGCAGAGCCTCCAAGGTAATAATCTTAGGATTACTACCTGAGCCACGGGCAAACTGGCATAGGGTAAATAAAATCAAGGATTTAAATGCGTGGTTCAAAGGTTGGTGTGGGAGGAATGGGTTTCAGTTCATGGGGCACTGGCACCAGTACTGGGGTAGAAGGGAGCTGCTGTTCTGGTGGGACGGGCTTCACTTGAACCATGCTGGGGCCAGTCTCCTGGCAAATTGAACAACTAGGGCTGTGGAGAGGGCTTTAAACTAAGTAGAATGGTGGACGGTTCTGGAGAGGGGATATGTAGACTTACAAAGCAAAAAGGTATGGCAGCATTGCAGGGCAGCTATTTAGGTAAAGGTATCCAGAGTGACAGGAAGGGACAGAGTGTACAAACATAAAAAATCAACAGCATATAGGGTCAAAGGGGGATAAATGGTAAAAAAAAAGGCTAAATTAATGGCTCTTTATTTAAATGCACGTAGTATTTGGAACAAAATAAACGCATTAACGGCACAAATAGAGGCTGATGTGTATCATGTTATAGCCATTATGGAGACTTGGTTACAAGGAGATCAAAGCTGGGAACTAAATATTTAGGGATATCTGCCTTTTTGAAAAGACAGGCCGGAAGGAAAGGATGGCAGAATAGCTTTGCAAATATGAGATGGAATAATTACAATAGCAAGAAATGATCTTGGATCGGAAGATGTAGAATCCATATGGGTGGAGGTAAGAAATAACAATGGGGAGAAGACATTGGTGGGAGAAATCTATAGGCTCCAAACAGTAGCTATATTGTCGGACAGAGAATAAATCAGGAGACAATGAGCGCATATAAAAAAGGCAGTACATTTGACATGGGTGACTTTAGTCTTCATGTAGATTAGGAAAATTAAACTGGCAGAGGTAGCCACGAGCAAGAACTCAGTGTGTGTTCAGAACAGTTTCTCAGAACAACATGTTGTGGATCCAACCAGAGATTAGATTATTTTGGATGTAGTAATGTGTAATGACGCAGGCTTAACATTTGATCTCAGAGTAAAAGGTCAATTAGAAAACAGGAACCATAACATGGTAGAATTTAGCATTCAGTTTGAGAGTGAGAAACTTGGGTCGGAAACAACTGTGCTAAACTTAATAAGGGTAGTTACAAAGGAATGAGGGCTGGAGTGAACTGGGAAAGGAGTTTAGCAGAATAGATGGCTGATGAACAATGGCAGATGTTTAAGAAAATAGTTCATGACTCACAACAAAGATTTATCCCAGTGAGGAAGAAGGATTCCAGGAAGGGGATAAACCAACCATGGCTAATAAAGGAAGTTAAGGACAGTATCAAATTGAAAAAAAAAACATACAATGTGGCAAACATTAGTGGTAAGCCAGAGGATTGGGAAAGTTATTTTTTTATCATCTTTTGTTGATTTTTAATAGAGGGAGAAAATAAACTTTGAGAGTAAACTAGCAAGTAATAGAAAAACGGACAGTAAGAACTTCTTTAAATATATAAAAAGGAAGAGAGGCTAAAGTGAACATAGGCCCCTTAAAGAACAAGGCTGCGGAAATAATAATGGGGAACCAGGAAATGGCAGAGGAATTGAATAAATACTTTGCTTGAGTCTTCACGGTAGAAGACACTAATAGCATACCAAAAATGCTAAATAATTAAGGGGCTAAAGGGGGAAGGAAATAAATACAATAGCCATCACTAGAGAAAAAGTACTAAGGAAACTCATAGGGCTAAGGGCCGATAAGTCCCCTGGATCTGATGGATTGCATCCTAGGGTATTAAAGGAAATAGCGATAGAGCTAGTGGATGTAGTGGTAGTAATCTCCCAAGAATCCTTTGACTCTGGAAAAGTCCCAAAGGATTTGAAAACTGCCAATGTAACACCCTTATTCAAAAAGGGAGGGAGACAAAAATATGTAACTATAGGTCAGTTAGCTTAACATCCGTCATTGGGAAAATGTTAAAGTCTATTATAAAGGATGTAATAGCAGACCACTTAGAAATGCACAATATAAACAAGCAAAGTCAGCATGACTTCATGAAGAGGAAATCATGCTTGACAAATTTATTAGAATTCTTTGAGGAGGTAACAAGCAAGAAAAATAAAAGTTAACTATTAGATGTAATATATTTGAATTTCCAAAAGACATTTGAAAAGGTACCGTACATAAGGCTACTTAATAAGATGAGAGCCCATGGTGTTGGGGGTAGTATGTTAGCATGGATAGAGGGTTGGCTAACTAATAAAAGACGGGGATTTGGGATAAGGAGGGCATTTTCAGGATGGCAACCTGTAACTAATGGAGTGCCACAGGGATCAGTGCTGAGGCCACAATTATTTACAGTATATACTAATGACTTGGATGAGGGAAGTGAATGTACTATCGCCAAGTTTGCAGATGACACAAAAATAGGTGGGAAGGCAAGTGCAGACACAAAGAGTCTACAGAGGGATATAGACAGGTTGAGTGAGTAGGTAAAAACTTGACAGATGGAACATAATGTGGGAAAATGTGAGGTTATGGACTTTGGCAGGAAGAATAGAGGAACTGAATATTATTTAAATGAGGCAGAATCTCCTGTTCAGCGAGCAAGAGCGGAGCCTGCTTGCTGACGCATAAAGTGACGGGGGGATACATCAGGTGTTCTTCCCCATGTCATTTACATTCTCAGGTCAGTGGGCAAGCAGCTGACTCGGCTGTGTGCCCGCGACCCTGTCAACGGCCTATTAAGGCCATTAAAAAACTAATTAAAACCATTAATGGACCTGCCTGTCCAAACTTCTGGTTGGCGGGCAGGCCAGGAGCCCTGGCGGGCTTCTGAAAAAGATGAGGTTTCATGAGTGATTTAAAAATCTCAGAATATTTCAAAGTAAAAGTTACAGACATGCCCCAACTCTTGTGACAGCGTCACATGAGGTGAAATGTCAGCAAAATTTTTCTCTCATCTTTATTTGAAGTTTCAAATCTGATCCGATCACCCTGAGGCAGCGCTTTGCCTCAGGGAGATCTGTGTGCTCTTTCGCACATTCACGAAAGAGCGCACTCCTGGCTCAGGGAACCCCCTGCCCATACAGGGACCGTTTAGCGCTTCCTGTCAGACGTAGTGCTGGGCCGGGCTTAATTGGCCTGCCCACGTAAAATGGCAGCACGCCCCTGACCGGGGCTGCTGATCAGGAACCCGCCCACCCACGCCTGCGCCCACTCTCGCATATGCCCCCTGATGGGGAGATAATGTTGGCCATGGAGAAAGACTGCAGAAAGCTGCAGCAGAGATGGATTTGGGGATCCTTGTGCATGAATCACAAAAAGCTCGCATACAAGTTCAGCAGATAATAGGTAAGGCAAATGGAAAACAAAAACAGAATTACCTGGAAAAACTCAGCAGGTCTGACAGCTTCGGCGGAGAAGAAAAGAGTTGACGTTTCGAGACCTCATGACCCTTTTCCAGGTAATTCTGTTTTTGTTTTGGATTTCCAGCATCCGTAGTTTTTTGTTTTTAAGGCAAATGGAATGTTGGCCTTTATTTCAAAGGGAATATAAAGTATAAAAATAGGGAAGCAATACTAAAACTGTACAAGGCACAAGTTAAACCACACCTAGAATGCTGTGAACAGTTTTGGTCCCCTAATCTAAGGAAAGATATGCTGGCATTGGAGTCAATCCAGAGGAGGTTCATTTGGTTGATCCCAGGTATGGAGGGATTTTCGTATGAGGAGAGGTTCAGTAGATTGGGCCTGTGCTCATTAATGTTTAGAAGAATGAGAGGCAACCTTATTGAAATATATAAGATTCTTAGGGGGCTTGAGACAGTAGACGCTGAGAGATTGTTTCCCCTTGTGGGAGAGTTTGGGCCCAGATGGCATAATCTCAGAGTAAGGAGATCGCCCATTTAAAACAAAGATGAGGAGGAACTTATTGTCTCAGAGGGTAATGAATCTGTGGAATTCTTTACCACAGTGGGCTGTAGAGGCTGGGTCATTAAGTATATTCAAGGCTGAGGTAGACAGATTTTTAATCAGTAAGGGAATCAAGGGTTATGGGGAAAAGGCAAGAAAGTAGAGTTGAGGATTATCAGTTCAGCCATGATGTCATTGAATGGCAGAGCAGATTCAATGGGCCGAATGGCCTACTTCTGCCCCTACGTCTTATGGTGTTATGGTTTACAGAGAGCAGGGATGAAGGAGAAGAGAAGGATGGAGATGTGTGGCTGGGTATATGGAGGTGCAGCATCCTCTGGAGGAAGGGGCAGCTGGGGCTCCTGGATGCTCCACTGAGGAGTCACAGCGAGCCATCACTGGTCAATGCCTAGCTAGACACTGGGTCTATAAATGCAGTCTTTCATTCTTGCACATGACTGACTACCAGTGTTGCCAAAGACTGTGCATGTCCAGGGAACAGGTCAGTCACACCTGACACCTGCCGCAGTATTTGGCACCACAGAGACATGGAGGGCATGCATTGCCAGTGGGCTTGAAAGTTACCCTGGAGCTCAATGTTTATACCAGTGGCTCCTTTCAGGACTCTACAGGTGAGCTTTGTGGGATCTCACAAGCCTCCACCCACAAATGCATCGATGCGGGAAAAGGTAGAGGACAAACTGGACTGATTAGAGAAGCTGGGAGTGATACAACCTGTGCAGTCCTCGGAATGGGCAGCACCAATAATCCCCGCACTTAAGCTTGACCTAAGTGTTCGAATTTGTGGAGACTACAAATTGACTGTCAATAAAGTGGCTAAGTTGGACAGACACCCAATACCAAAAATTGAAGACTTGTATGCAAATTTGGCAGGTGGAAGTGCATACATGAAGCTTGATATGAGCCATGCTTATCAACAATTGGAGTTAGAGAAGGCCTCCCAGAAATTTGTCACTATTCATATACACAAAGAGTTGTACCAATATACCCGTTTGCCTTCTGGTGTATCTTCTGCATGCGCCATATTCCAGAGAATAATGGAAAATTTACCGCAAGGGTTGCCTCATGTTGTAGTTTATTTAGGTGATGTTCTAGTAATGAGGTTCACTGAAAAGGAACCTTTTTCAGAAGTCACTCGACAAACTTGGAAGAAGTTTTAAGGCATTTTCATAGGTGGGAGTGAGTTTACAAAAAGCAAAGTGCATGTTCCACTGAAAGGGGTAGTCTATTTAGGTCACAGGGCAGATTCACAGGGCCTCCACCCAGTTGAAGAAAAAGTGAGCGCCGTTAGTGAGGCACCAAGGAACACCTTTGAGCTCAAATCATTCTTGGGGATGATCAATTACTATGAAAGCTTTTTGCCTAATTTGTTGACAGAGGTGGCACCCATGTATTACCTACTTAAGAAAATCTAACGTTGGCCTTGGCAAACACCACAGAAAGACGCTTTCACAAAAATGAAACAGCAGTTGCATTCATCCACCCTATTAGTACATTTTAGCCAGATCTCCCTATGGAGTAGGAGCAGTGCTGTCCCATCGAATGGATAATGACTCAGAACGACCTATTGGATATGTTTCAAGAATGCTCAACACAGCTGAAAAGGGATACTCACAGATAGAAAAAGAAGGCTTGTCAATCATCTTTGGTATCAAGAAATGTCTCCAGTATGTACAAGTTTTACTACCATTTTGGGCCACAAGCCTTTGCTAGGATTGTTCAGCGAGGACAAGGATATACCAACCACAGCCTCAGTAAGAGTACAGAGATAAGCATTGGCTCTGGCAGCTTATGCGTATACTTTCATCTGCAAGCCTGGAAATCAGATTGCAAATGCTGATGCACTTAGTCGTTTGCCTATAAAAGAAAACATTGGGGATGCTCCAGTTCCTCACAAACTCATTTTGTTATTGAACTTCTTAAATTCATCACCGGTATGTGCTAGGCAGATTAGAGATTGGACAAGTCGAGACCCAGTCTTATCCAAAATACGAGAACAAGTTCCTCATGGTTGGTCACAAGAACTGGGATCTGATGAAATGAAACCATATTTTCTCAGAAGATATAAGATAAAACAGCCAGGAAGGTATCTTATTGTGGGGAGCTAGAGGGATTGTTCCTCCAAAAGGACGAATATCATTGTTAACTGAACTACATAGTGCTCATCCAGGATTTTCCCGAATGAAGACCATAGCACGCAGCTATCTATGGTGGCCAAGAATAGATGGAGAAAGAGACAGCTTAGTGAAAAGTTGTATGCAGTGTCAGCAAGTACAAAAGTTACCTTCAACAGCTCCATTACACCCTTGGGAGTGGCCAGGAAGGCCATGGGTGCGATTGCACATTGACTATGTGGGACCTTTTATGGGAACAACTTCTTATTATTGATGCTCACTCAAAATGGATGGACATATATGAGGTAAAGTCACCAATATCTTTTGCAACAGTTGACAAACTACGTCAAAGTTTCACCATCAAGGGACTACCAGAAGTGTTCATATCAGACAATGGCACAGCATTTACAAGAGCTGAGTTTTGACAGTTTATCAACCTCAATGGCATTACTCACATAAAAACTTCACCATACCACCCTTCTTCGAATGGACTGGCCAAGCAAGCAGTTCAAACATTCAAGAATGGTATGAAGGAATTAACTGGAGACTCCATAGTGACCACTTTCTCTTTTCCACTATAGAACCACCCCTCACATGACAGCAGGTTTCACGCTTGCAGAATTGTTGATGAAACGCCATCTCAGGACAAGATTGAGCTTAGTAACGCCAGATTCAGGGGGAAAGGTGTAAAGGAGTCAGGGAAGACAGAAAATTGTAAATGACTGGCATAGTCATGACAGAAAGTTTACTGTAGGAAAAATAGTATATGTGAAAAATGTTGGTGAAGGACCTAAATGTTTATTAGGTGAAACAAATGCAGTCACTGGACCTCTTTCTTACCACCTGAAAGTAGAAGACCAAATCATACGGAGTCATATAGATCATATAAGGAGAAGAGAAACAAAGTGTCAGGAAATGATTCCTCCATGTTAATGACTGCGTCAATGTGTCCTGTTGAAACAACTCAACTGAGTACAGATGAGTCTGAAGGATCGGCTGTATTTGCAAGAGTTGAGGAAACAGATTTGCAGGTGCCCACCAAAGATCCTGATGTTTGGACAACACCAGAAAAGGAGGTTCCTGACAAAGCACCTGGAGCTATAGAGCTGAGACATTTAACACGCATAAGGAAACCGCCAGAAAGATTGAATTTGTAAATTACTTATCTGTGTAAATAAATTTGATACTTTGAGAAGAATTGTGATTGTAACTGTAAAATATATTTCTGAGTAAAGCTGGATGAATGTGGTAATCTGGTGTGTAATATACCTTTAAGAAGTATGTTATAATAGAAGATCACATGATCTTATCCAATTACAGAGTGGTGCGGACTACCTTAGTAATCAGTAGTGAGTAGTCTAGAGTGAGAGTCTGTAATGTAGAGACAGGGATTTAGCTGTAGGTACACAAGTGTAGCTGCTGAGTTCCTTTGTAAATAAATAGAATGTGTTCTACATAAGAACTGTCCACTGATTTGCTACGTCTATGGTACCAACTCGGTCACCCCGAAACAAGTATGCAACCCAGGTACACTAGTCCAACTAAACTAGTGACCAAGGATCCAACGCCTTCCTAACCGTGCTCCCCAACATCCACATCGGAGCTGGAACAGTCGGCTGACTGCTACACCCTGTCCGTGATGACCTTAATGGACCTTCTCTGGACGGCCGAGACCTGGAGGGCTCGACGTGCTTTCAGGATCTTGCTGTGGCACCCTCCTTGGCCTGTGAAGCTGGAGCTACTGAGGTCACAGAAAGAGGGGATTCAGATGGGCTGGGCACTCCTGGAGTCACCTGGGTAGGTGACCCCGGCATGTGCACCTGCTGATCCTCCTTCCCATGGTTGCCCGAGGGCCCATGGCTAGCTCCTTGAGGAGAAGGGGAAAATGGAGTGAGATCGAGCTGCTTAGCACCCCTCTTGCATACACACTGTTGGAGTCCAGCTATGGCATCAGCAATGGAGTTCAGCCTGCGCAGCAGTGCATGACTGATGTCCTGGACCAAGATCTCCATGGCGGCCGCCATCCTATCATTGTTGACCTCGGTGTGTTGGCAAGCCGGCCTATTACCTCATATTGAAGCTGGACGGACTCCTCCAACGTGTCCCACAAGCTGAGGAGTGCAGCGGACATCCCTTCCTGATGTTCTCGAGATTGCCCTGGCAGCTCCAGCAAATGAGATATGAACAAATCCAGAAGCTCGTCATCTGACTCAGACTCAGCAGATTTCTGGCCTCCAGCAGTCCTCTAACTGCTGGAAACCTGGGAAGTCCCTGCCACTGCCTACTGTGAATTAGACGGTGCGATGTGCTCGCCAGATTGTGATCCTGATATTACTTTAGAACTAGGTCCCACCATGGTGCGTGTCTCTACACTGGTGGAGGTGTGGGTGAGTGCTGTGATGGGTCTTCAATTGGGGTTTCAGCAGATTCCTCTTATGAGGTGTCTTCGGGGCTTGAGTTAAGTTCTTTGGTCGTGGACTGCCTTGGCTGCTCCCCAGATGTGCCTGCGAAAGCAAGGAGAAATGATTAGTGCATGGCAGTGGCCTGTGAAACAGGATGCATCACTCACAGCATGTTATCTAATGGATGTTCACTGCTGGATCCTCCCTTGGTTGAGAACCACTGACTTCACTGGCAGCACAGGCCTGGTCTAGATCCTCCCCGGCCAGCTGGCTGATTCTGTTTTCAAAGTCCATGCGGACCTTGATTTCAGGTATTCCGCCACTGGTCTGTGACCTCTCCCTCTTGTTGTGTGACAGCTTGTCCTCCATAAATACAGATAGAGAGAGTGTAAGCAGGGTGCCTGCCAGGCCAGATGATAAGCATGCCTGGCCTGTGTGGGTAGTGAGTGGTCCCACCGACGGGATGAGGACAGTGAAGGTCTGTGAGAGATGTCCCTTGAACTGGCAGTGAGTGAGATCCCTGTGGATGCCTGATGAGTTTGTGATTGAGTGAGTTGAGAGTGATGAGATAAGTGACTTACCCTGGTGGAATGGAAGAGATCATTCATCCTCTTTCGACACTGGGTGCTGCCTTCTTTTGCAGGGCGTTGACACTGACCACCATTGCCACCTCTTCCCAAGCTTGATTGGTGATGTTGCTGCCCCTCCTGTGATCAGACTGGGGGCAGAGGACATCATGGCGGGTCTCCATGATGTCCAAAAGCTCCAGGGACATGTCACTGAATTGGGAGGCTGCAGTCTCCTTGCCTTTCAGGGCCATGTCTTCTGTGCAGCAGTCCTGGGCTGGAAGCACTGAGAGGTGTGCATGCAGCTGCACTTTAAATATGGCACCCAGCATGATGAAGCGGTGAGGTGACAGTGTGTCAGGTGAATTGGAGGTTGCTTGCCAGTGAAACAGCATGTTTCCCAGGAATTCATGATATATGAGGCAGGATTGGGACGATACAGTGTGCCATTGTGACTGGCAGGTAAAACGTTCTTATTCCCACTCGTTACCGCACTTAGTGCAAATCTGGGATGAGTCTGCCCATTGTAAATAAAACAACCCACAACATTCTTAAAGAAAAAGTCAATTTGCCTTGTCCCTCAATGTTATCGGATCCTTTAAAAAAATTCCAGTGCCCAGGAAGTCGATAGGGTCTCCACCCTGGATATGCATCTTGCCAAAAAATAATCAGTTCTTCCTTGGACCATTCCCTACCTGTGTAACACATTTTGCTGAAATCCACCATTAGGTTTTGAGATATAGACAGACAGACTATCAAATGAGGCAGAAACATTAGCTCCACATGCCTATAGTGGCCTGTAGTCCTGCCAGCCTTGGCGCTATGCCTGTCTAAAGGGACATAGCACACAAACTGGATATTTACTTACACCGCAGAACATTATCAGCTGCTGAAGACCACTATGCACCAACAGATATTATCTACTGTGCAGGGTTGTAAACATTTGCATCTATATTTCTGATGGACACTGTTTGCAATAATCACCAATCACAAACTTTTGCAGTTTATTTTCAACAATTCAGGTCAACTTGTATAGTTGCATCATCAACTTTACAGTTTAACAATAGTGCAGAGCAAACTGATGTTGAAAAAGTATGCAGACTGATGAGAAATAGGTTGGGATTTAATGCTCCCACCAGCGGCAGGCTAGGAGGTGGGACAGGCAGGTCATGTGATATAATGGGGCAGGAGTGTGCAGGGTGGAGACCCCATCGACTTCCTACTGCCCTGATTAAGCCCAGGGCTGGAAGGGTCATGGATCCTCTTCCCATCCAGCGGCTAACTGAAGCCCTTTAGGGCCACTTAAGGGCCTAATCCCGCCACTGTTGGTATTCTACCAGCAGCAGGCAGGGACCATGCCATGAAGTCAACCCACCAGATAAACCTTGGTGGGTATGCCTATGGCCCCAGCTTCTCCAATCAAACTTTGTAGCTAAAATTTTTCACCTCTGGAACCATTTTGGTAACCTCCTCTGCACCCCCTCAAGGACCCTCACATCCTTCTTAAAATGTGGTGATCAGAATTGGACACAATACTCTAGTTGTGGCCTAACCAGATCTATATATAAGTTCAGCAATGCTCCTGTTTATGAACTCAATATAACTATCTATGAAGCTGAAGATCCCAGATGCTTTACTAATTACTTTCTCAATACGTCCTGCCATCTTCAAAGATCCATGCATATGAACCCCGATATGAACCATGCCATTAAGCATTTATTGTCTTTCCTTATCTCTTCAGACAACATGCATCACCCCACACTTCTCTGCATTAAATTTCAATTGTCACTTGTCTGTCCATTCTGCAAGCTTATCTATGTTGCAGTTGATTGGAATCATCTCCATTGTTTGTCACGTCTCCAAGTTGGCATCACTGGCAAATTTTGAAATTTGACTTTGTATTCCAATAACCAAGACATTTATATACATCAAAAGTCAGCAGTTGATCCTGGCACTGACATCATGTTATGAATTAATGAGGTTGAAATTCATTCTCCTTGATAAGAACATATTCCTTTATTATTTTTTCATAGGATGTGAACTTTGCTGGCAATGCCAGCATCTGTTACCCATCCTTAACTGTCCTTGAGAAAGTGCTGGTGAGGTGCCTTCTTGAATCGCTGCAGTCCATGTAATGTTGGACCTCCTATCCGAGACAGAGCAGAAGATCAAGCAAAGCCAGCTTGTGGGACACATTCTACTGTGTGTCTCTAAGATGCAAGAAGCATGCTAACTACAGACAGCAGAATAAAATGGGACGATGAAGGAATAAGCACTGTGATAAGGAAAGATGTATGTTAATTATTATTTTATAAGCCTGATTCAAGCCTATCTGAGGTGATTTTCAGTTACAAGAACAAACACGTGGCTATATTAAAATTTAATATTTCCCAAGGTATGTTTTACCTGATAAATTATTTTAAGTTTTTAATTTAAATGTAAATTGAATTTCATGAGGTAATGCTGTTCTATATTTGATCTCAAACAGAGCCCACATTAAAGCATGAGAAAGTCCTGTACATTCCCCACCTTATATTTCATGTGTACGATGTTGATGTTTTACTATTTTACTGTATTAAAATGAACAATAATTAAACTAGCATTTTCCATTGTATGGGAATAAAGATGTACTGGATCTGCAATATCTCCTAAAGGACCATATTTTCTTCAATTTAAATAAACAAGAGCAATTTGCAGTTGCTTCATAATTTATATCACACTAAGAAAGTTGTGGGAGTGCACAATATGAAATGTTTAATTCCTAGGAATACAATTTCATTCGTGATAACGAATTGCAGCTAATCATGACATGCATGTAATAATGTTTGTTTATTTAGCTGGATATGTGACATGCACAGAAAAGCATCACCATATTTAAGACTCTCCAAACTTAGCTATTAACAATTTTACACAAATATAGTGTTTGTCAGCATGAAATTGGGATCCTTTGCTCCTATTGTTTACTACGACTGCCCTTAGACCTGTGTGTTTGAGTGAATTACTTTCTATCAAGTTCCTCTACATCCCAACCTTCACCTGGGAGTGTTCATTCCTCTATAGCCTTATGCGCAATCAGTGCAATAAAAGCTTCATATGGCTGGTTGGGCATTGCGGGGAGAGATGTGCTAAATTAGTCTTTGGCATTTATCTTTTGCGTATGCCTTACACCCTGCATAATTTTAAAATACATCGAAGTCAATGGGGGTAACTTTAATTTTGGGAAATGGTGTAAAACTGTTAATAATTGAACTGCCCACTCATCAAACAACACACAAGGTTTTTCTTTCCATTAGAAAGGTAGGGTGTGGTGTATGATGGATGGGCAATTCAATATGGGTAAATCAAGCTGCTGATTCATCATAGCTGCCCATTTTGCTTTACAGCCCAAGAACTAATTTTACCCCATAGTCTCCAATTGCAAGGTGCATTGCACCATGGGCTGCTTGCTTATCTGTCATTCTCACACACTATCATAATATGCAAAGGTCAGTCTAAGAGCCATCAGAAACACTACAGATGGCCTCTTAAGTAAATAGATATTTATGAATTCATGCAATGCTACTGGTCACTGTAATAGTAGGGTTGAAAGGGTTAATGTTTGAGGCAGTGTAAACAGCACCACCCATAATTATGATGTAAGAGACTCATAAGCAAGAGACGAGACAGAGAATGCTTCTGGCTCAGGCCAAGTAACACCTAGTCTTGTATTTCCATATAGCTCTGTTATATCGAATAAACCAGTTATTGACAGACCAATGTCTCAGCAATTATTCCTCAGCAAGCCCAACCAACATATAACATGGTGGCAGGTGTGAAGGAGGCAAAAACCTTGAAAAGTCAACCTCAAAGAAGTTTGCAAGTCTGACCTGGAGAAGTGACACCAAAATTGCAGAACTTGTTTAGACACAATTAAAGAACTCCAAAGCTTCTCCATAGATGTAGCAGAGGCCAGGAAGAGTCAGAAAACCAACTGTTCAACTCATTAAGGGCTGCACCACAGCACATAGTAGTCAGTGAAGAAAATACTGATCCAGGGTTAGAGTCAGTGAACTAAGCAACAATCGAGGAATTGGTGAGCCACCTTTAAAAAAGGGTTTAAAAAAAAACTTACTTTTAACAATGCACTAGGCAGGCAGCACTGGGCAAATCACATTCTTAGCAAGCATGGGTTGTTATATGCCCTGCAGCCCGGGTCTGAGACTGGTGCTATTGCATGTGGCGACCACGAGGCAGCAAAAGAACAAATAAATAAATTGGCTGAAAATACTTGATGCTCCGGAAGAAGGGAGTGAAGAGAGTATATAACTTCAAGCAAAGAGTTCTAAAGGATTTGCACAGTTTAAGAAGCAAATACCTAAAAGAGGCAGTGACTGCAGCGGTGAGAGGCTGATTAGTACAGGAAAACTGCAATTAATGCAAAAAAAGTTTAAAAATTAAGGCAAACTACCTAGAAGCTTAAAGCAGTCATGGATTCCAAATTTACAATACCTGAGAGATTGGGACATATGGAAGGGCCAACTCAAAATGAGAATTGGGCACTTTTGGAGAAAAAAGCAACATTCTTGAGGTTCTGAATTGCTTCAGGGTTGGATAATAAGTCTGAAGCTGAACAAGTCAATATAGGAACAATAGCAAATAATGTTATTGCAAGACAAGCATTAATTAGACCTCAGCTAAAATTGAAGAAGTTTTAAAAGCCATTGATTATTATTTAAGATTCTGGAAAGGGACAAATTCAAAAAGGGTCTAGAAACCAGGTGAACCAGTTGATGCTTTTATTAATGACCTTTGCAGACTGGCTGAAGGTTGCGAATATGGAGACATAAAAACAGAATTAGTACGAAGCCACATTGTATTCATTGTTACTGATGACACCCTATAAGGCCTACTTCAATCGAAGGAAGACATAGTCTTTGAAGAAGCAATATAGCTGGTGAGACAAACAGAGGTCTGTAAACAGAATAGGACAATAATGAGAGGTGAAGAAACCCCTTGGCTCAGGAAACCTCCAGTGAGGGTACAATGCATTAAGTACAGGAAAGTAAAAGAAATATTAGAGAAGAAAGTGCCATTTGGGGGAAAAGCACAAGATGCCATAAAACCATGCCTGCGCTATAGCACCAAAAAGACCCATAGGAGCAAACAGAATGCTTTTTCTGCAAAAGGATTGGAAATTTTGGGAAGATGTGCTGATGTAAAGTCTTTAACTTTACAAGTACTAAGGAGAAAGCCTTCACACACAAAGTCATGAATGAAGTTCAGAAATTTCAACAAAAAGAGGAACAAAATGTTTCCTGATTGTGATCAAAGACCCAAGTATGTCCTATTATTATAATGATATAATATCTTGGATTTATTTACTGTACAAGACACAAGGCATCAATTGCTCATAAGGGATTGGGTAAACATGTTGTGAGTTCATTAATTAAGGCTAGGCATATGAGAACACTTATATGTAGGTATTAGGCTTGATGGCATCAGAGCTGTGTGGCTGTGTTCTGCTCAATCCAAAAGTGAAATTACAACTGTATCACATATTTCCCTTCTAGTGGTGTCATGCCAATATCCCTTAAAGGCATATTATAACAAAATGCACCTTCTGGAATGCAGATATTTATGTCAATGGATATATTAACAACTTTAAACTGGATACCGGAGCAAGTGTCATGGTTTTTAAGATAAAGAACCGTGCCTAAGCCAACAGAAACTCAGCTATATGGCCCAGAAGGGATCAAGCTACGAGCCAAGAGAGTGTTACAGGCAGTGCTCCAACACAAGGGAAAACAGTTAGTGGAAACATTGTATGTTCTACAGAATCAGAAATTCCCTCTTCTAAGTCAAAAAGCCCATGTAGACCACAAATATATCAAGAAGGTAGAGAAAATCAGTTAGCAAGGATCTAGGTCTGACTTCAAAAAGGACTTTCCAAAACTATTTACAGGCCTGGGAAGACTTAAGATGAAATTTGGCATAACCTTGTGGAAAGATGCTAAATCTGTGTGTCTTTTCATCCTAGGAAGATACCACATTCACTAATAAAACAGGTCCAACTCCAGCTAGAAGAGATGACCAGGATGGGAGCAATCTCTCTGGTCACTGGAGTGGTGCTCCAGATTAGGTCCAGTTCCGAAACCAAATGGGTCCTTTCACATTTGTGTGTACTTCGCTCAACTCAATAAGGCTTTCGCGAGAAAAAGTGAATGACAGCTTGACAAAGCTGTCCAAGGGCACAATGTTCACAATACTGGATGCCATTAGTGGATTTTGGTAGGTGCCCTTAGATGAAAAAATCTTAAGTACTAACAACCTTCATTACTCCATTTGGCAGATCTTGGCTTAATCGTTTACCATTTGCTATAACCTTGGCACCTGAAAGTTTTCTAACAAACAATGACATCCATTCTACAGGGCCTCAAAGGTGTAATAAGTCACACAGATGATATCCTAGTCCAAGGAGCATCCATCAAAGAACATGGCCTGAGCTTTAAAACAGTTTTGAGCCGTCTATGAGAAGAAGGCCTGACACTTAATGAAAAGAATGAATTCTCGAAAACATCCATTTGATTCCTAGGCCACACTGTTAGTCAAGGGCATAATGGCAGACCCACTAAAGACAAGAACCATTTGTGAATTCCCAATCCCTACTTCAACAATTAATCGACTGGCAAAATTCGTGCTGAACCTGATGCAATTTACAGAGCCCTTGAGACAGCTATTGAAGAAAGCCCAAGCATGGTGTTGAGATGCATATCAGGAGCAGGCATTCTGTCAAATTAAAAACATGTTGCTTTCACTGGACAGCTTAGCTCATTATGACCTGTCTATACCAACCACAATTGCAGCAGTTGCCCCATCTACAGGCCTAGAGGAAGTTTTGTTTCAAGAACAACCAAATGGGTAATTGGATGCCTTAGATCGGTCTATTATGTATCTCGGGTAACGCCCAACACAGATATGAGGGCTGCAGTCATAGAGAGAGGCTCTTGCAGTCATGTAGGCTTGTGAGAAATTCTCCGATTATATCATTGGCCTAAAGGTCATCATAGAGAACAGGCCACAAGCCTTTGGTTTCCTTACTTCATGAAAAAGAACTCGCCAGAATGCCTCTGAGAATCCGGAGTTTCAGGCTGAGATCAATACGATTTGCCTATGAAACGGTGTATGCAGGGAAAGCTGCAAACAAAAGTAGACACATTGCCCTGAGCCATCATGGACCATCTGGCGCAACAGGATATCAACCTCAATAACGAGATTGAGTCATATCCTCAGCTGTTGCAGCACAATTGCCAGCAAACTCAAAAAAGCTGCAACAAATTCACCAAGTGCAGATGCAGGATGAGGAATGTATTCACATTCACCAATACTGCATGCAAGGCTGGCCACCACAGCATTCAGTGGAATGGCGATTAAAAAACCTACTTTGAGCAAAGGAAGCACCTTACCATAGTGGCTGATTTTCTGGCATAAGAGGTGTGGTTGATGATTCCGGTCCCACTCTAGCCAGAGATCTTGGAAAGAATACAGCAGGGCCCCATGGGCATCATGAAACGCAGAACACGAGCCCAGACTGCTGGGTGGTAGCATGGCACATCAAGATCTATAGAAGAAATGAATTTACAGTGTCAGGTGCGGACAGTGCACAGACCAGACAAAAGGAAATCCCTTATCTCCGCTCAATCCCCAACCAGGTGTGGGAACATTGGGGAATGGATTTGTTTGTATTTAATGAAAAATCCTTCCTTACACTTGTTGATTACTTCTCCACATGGATTAAGATTAAATGTCTATACACTACAACCACTGAGGCGCTATGACCACTGAGGCAAAAATTCAGGTTTTGAAGGAAGTCTTTGCAACACATGTCATTCTGGACCAGGTTGTTACCAATAACGGCACGCGATTTGTTAATGACTACTGCACTCATTCCATGGAGATCTATGGATTTCTACATCTCACCAGTTCCTTGAGATACCCTCAATCAAATGCTGAGCAAGAAAGGACCATATGGTCTATCAAAGCCCTGTTAAAGAACTTCAAGGATTCTCCAATGGCACTCTTAACACATTGCCCTACTCCACTGCAATGTGGGTTGGCATGGTCCAAACTGCTGATGGGCAGAAAACTTTGAATACAGAAAGAGTAATTCATAGTCATAGAGTCATAGAGTTATACATCACAGAGACAGGCCTTTTGGGCCATCGGGTCCATGTCGGCCACCAAGCACCTATCTATTCTGATCCCACTTTCCAGCACTTGACCCATAGACCTGTATACTATGGTTTTTCAAGTGCTCATAAAAATGCTTCTTAAATGTTGTGAGCTTCCTGCCTCTAGCTCAGGCAGTGTGTTCCGAATTCCAACCAATCCCTGGGTGAAAATATTTTTCCTCAAATCCCCTCTAAACCTCCTGTCCCTTACCTTAAACCCATGCCCCCTAGTTATTTTCACATCTGCTAAGGGGAAAAAGTTTCTTCCTATCTCACCTATCTATGCCCTTCATAATTTTGTATACCTCTATCAGGTCCCTCCCACAAGCCTTTGCTGCTCTAACAAAAGCAACCCCAGCCTATCCAGTCTCTCTTCACAGCTGAAATGCTCCAGCCCAGGCAAGATCCTTGTGAAGCTCCACTGCACCCTCTCCAGTGCAATCATATCTTTCCTATAGTGTGGCGATCGAAAATGCACACAATACTCCAGCTATGGCCTAAGTAGAGTTTTATACAGCTCCAACATAACCTAGAGATAAAAACAAAAAAACTGCAGATGCTGGAAATTCAAAACAAAAACAGAATTACCTGGAAAAACTCAGCAGGTCTGGCAGCATCGGCGGAGAAGAAAAGAGTTGACGTTTCGAGTCCTCATGACCCTTTGACAGAACTAGTTCTGTCGAAGGGTCATGAGGACTCGAAACGTCAACTCTTTTCTTCTCCGCCGATGCTGCCAGACCTGCTGAGTTTTTCCAGGTAATTCTGTTTTTGTTTTCCAACATAACCTCCTTGCTCTTATATTCTATGCCTCGGCTAATAAAGGCAAGCATCCCCGATGCCTTATTAAGCACCTTATCTACTCATGATGCTGCCTTCAGGGGTGTATGGACATGTACACCAAGGTCCCTCTGATCCTCTGTACTTCCTAGGGTCCTACCATTCATTGTGTATTCCCTTGCCGTGTTAGTCCTCTCAAAATGCGTCACCCCACACTTCTCAGGATTAAATTCCATTTGCCACTGCTCTGTCCATCTTACCAGCCCATCTGTATCATCCTGTAGTCTAAGGCTTTCCTCCTCACTATTTACCACACCACCAATTTTCGTGTCATCTGCAAACTTACTGATCATACCTCCTATATTCTCCTCTAAATCATTAATGTACACTACAAACAGGACGGGTCCCAGCACCGATCTCTGTGGCACACCACCTATCACAGGCTTCCAATCACAAAATTAGCCTTCGACCATCACCCTCTGCCTCCTGCCACTTAACCAATTTTGAATCCAATTTGCCAAATTGCCCTGGGTCCCATAGGCTCTTATCTTTTTGACCATTCTCCCATGCGGGACTTTGTCAAAAGCTTTACTGAAGTCGATGTAGATTACGTCAAATGAACTACCCTCATATACAAAACTAGTCACCTTCTCGAAAAATTCAACCAAATTTGTTAGACAAATTGTCCAGAGGGATGAAAATCAACAGAGATCTTATTTAGTACATACCTCAGAAGGTACTTTATGAAGAAAAGGGAGAAATCTTATCTTTATTCCTCAAAGATGACCATCAGTCATACATTTGTAAGAACCAGATGTTGAGTCAGAAATTGACAAAGAACCAGATACTGTAACTCTCAATGAAGATCAACAAAGTCAAGAAAAGGTTTTGGTAAAAAGGCAAAGCAATGGGAGAAATCCCTTCAGAAAAGATTGGCAAGAACATGATCAGGGAGAATTGTAATACTTCCAGACAGATGAAATCTATGAATTTAGAGATTTTGGGAGAGAAGGGGTAATTTTTTTTATTCATTTATGAAATGTGGGCATAGTTGGCTAGGCCAGCACTTATTGCTCATCCCTAATTGCCCTTGAGAAGGTGGTGGTGAGCTTCCTTCCTGAGCTGCTGCAGTCCATGTGGTGTAAGTACGTCCACAATGCTGTTACGAAGGGAGTTCCAGGGTTTTGACCCAACAACAGTGAAGGAGTGATGACATGTTACCAAGTCAGGATGGTGAGTGACTTGGAGGGGAACGTGCTGGTGTTGGTGTTCCCACTTGTCTCCTACCCTTGTCCTTTTAGTGGCCGTGGGTTTGGAAGGTGCTATCTAAGGAGTGATAGTGAGTCCCTGTAGTGCATCCTGTAGATTGTACACATTGCTGCCATCGTGCATCAATGGTGGAGAGAGTGAATGTTTGTGAATGGGGTGTCAATCAAGTAGGTTGCTTTGCCCTGGATGGTGTCAAGCGTTCTTGAGTGTTGTTGGAGCTATACTCACCCAGGCAAGTGGAGAGTATTCCTGTATCACTCCTGTATCATACTAAAATATGTTTAAAAATAGATATGGATAAGGACTTGGTGGAGATGTAGTATTAGGGTTGAAAGGGTTAATGTGCAGGACCGTGCAAACAGCACCACCCATAATGATGATGTAAAAGACTCATGACCAAGAGCCAAGAGAGAGAATGATTCTAGCTTAAGTACCTAGTCATGCATATCTGTACAGCTCCATTGTACCTAATAAACCAGTTATTGTTTGGGCATGCCAATGTCTTAGAATCAATTCTTAGCCAGTCCAACCAATATGCAACAGTCACAAAAGAGAAGCACATCAAGAAAATTAAATTCACTCCTTTTGATGTAGGTAAGTAACATTTGCACTCACAGTGCCAGACAATGACCATCTCCAACAAGAGAAAATGTAATCCATTGCTCTTGACACTCAATGGCATTACCATCACCAAATCCCCACCATCAACATCCTGAGGATCATCATAGAGCAGAAACGTAACTGGACTAGCCATATAAATACAATAGTGGGATAGAAGCTGGATATTTTGTGGCAAGTGACTCACCTCTTGGCTTAAAACATTCCACCATATACAAGCAAAATTCAGGTTGTGGTGGAATACTCTTCACTTGCCTGGATGAATGCAGTTCCAACAGCAGTCATGAAAACACCATCTAGGACAAAGCAGCCTATAGATTGGCACCCTAATCAACATCTTGAACATTCAATCCTTCCACCACTGACACACATTGGCAGCACTACGTGCCATCAACTGCAGCATTTTGCCAAGTTTCCTTTGACAGCACCTTCCAAACCCTCAACCCCTGCCATCCAGAAAAAGGAGGGCAGCAGTTGTATGGGAACATCACCACCTGCAAGTCCCCCTCCAAGCCACACACCATCCTGACTTGGAAATATAATGCTTGCTCAAAATCTTGAACTCCTTCTCTAACAACACAGTGGTGTACCTACACAACGTTGACTGCAGTAGTACAAGAAGGCGGCTCACCACCATCTTCACAAGAGCTAGATATGGGCTACAAGTGCTGGCTTTCCTAATGATGCCTGTGTCCCTTGAGCAAATAAAAAATTGTGATACACTGATGAAGGAAACACAAACAGCTTCTTGGATGCAACTTATGACACTTTGTATATTGCAAAATGCAGCTAGCCCCGGTCATGTTACTGCTCCTTATCTATTAGAAAGGTCACAAGCTGACCAGTCCATATATTGGTGTTTTGCTGATTGATTTATGTTACTGATGTTTCCATTAGCAGGCTAGATTAACTCTGAGTGATAAAAGTACAAGGCATTTGGGACTTTTGCAGCAATTGCCAATTTTGTCAAATGATGGGTGAGGCTGTGTTTCAATGCATGGCATTGCATGTTGATGGTGTCTTTCCTGAAGTCAGGCCAGAAACAACAGACAAAAAAAAATCACATGAATTGAATTGCCTCGAAACTCCACAGGGCTACTGTATGCCAATGGTGGAGGGAGTGAATGTTAAAGGTGGTGGGTGGGGTGCCGATCAAGCAGGCTGCTTTGTCCTGGATGGTGATGAGCTTCCTAGGTGTTGTGGGAGCTGCACTCATCCAGGCAAGCGGGGCGTATTCCATCACACTCTTGGCTTGTGCCTTGTTGTTCGTGGACAGGCTTTGAGTGGCTTACTTGTTGCAGAATTCCCACACTCTGACGTGACCTGCTTTTGTAGCCATTGAATTTATATGGCTGATTCTGTGAAGTTTCTGGTCAATGGTAAACCCCCAGATTGTTGATGGTGGAAGATTCAGCAATGGTGTTTCTGTTGAATGTTGCAGTGAGATGGTTAGATTCTCTCTTGCTGAAGATAGTCATTGCCTGGCACTTGTCTGGTGCAATTGTAACTTAATGATCATGTTTTTGCACAATTAGCTGAAGGGTTTCTCCTATTGCTTTGTCTTTTTACCAAAATCTTGTATATCACAAGGACAAGAGAGTCATGTGGATGGTGACAAAGGTGTGAAGGCTGCCAGTCAATCATTAATGTGCCAATCAAGCCTATGGAATGGCCTCAGCTCCAGTGCCATTGGAACTTTGCATAAGTTCTTTCACTGGACTTCATTGCTATCTGGCAGAAAATGAACATGATCTGTATTTCAGGAGGTAGATATCCAGAAATTCCTTTATTTGATTTAGTTGCTGCATTCTTGCCTCAGCATCAGGAAACTGTGTATTCAAACCTTTCACCCTGTTTTCTCCTCCAAGGTTAATACGCAAAGTATAGGCCTACACTTTATTGTCGTACTGATGGAGAGTTGCATTGTCATAGACAAGCCAAAAACATTCATCCTAAATAAACCACAAGGATTAGATAGTATTTATCCCATAGCGCTGAGTCAAGTGAGGGGATGTGTGAGGCATGAACATAAGAACTAGGAGCAGGAGCAGGCCACATGGCCCATTGAGCCTGCTGGCCATTTAATGTAATCATGGCTGATCTTGGGCCTCAACTCCATTTTCCCACTCACTCCCCATATTTCTTAATACCCTGCGAGACTAAAAATCTGTCTATCTCAGCCTTAAACGTATTCAACGATGGAGCATCCACAACCCTCTGGGGTAGAAAATTCCAAAGATTCACAACCCTTGAGTGAAGAAATTTCTCCTCAACTCAGTCCTAAATGATCAATCCCTTATCCTGAGACTTCAGAATTTTGTTGGTTTCAATGAGGTCACATATAATTTTTATAAACTCCAGAGACTATAAGCCCTCAGTCTCTCATCATAGGAAAACTCCTTCATCCCAAGGACCAATTTATTGAACCTTTGCCATACTGCAAGTTATCCTTTCTTAAATGTGGAGACTAAAATTGCACATAGTGTTCCAGATGAGGTCTTACCAAAACCCTATACAATTGTGGCAAGACAGCTTTATTCTTGTACTCCAGTCTCCTTGCAATAAAGGCCAATAGCAATTATGTGATTCCAGTGATTCTACTATCTTTCTAGATTGCTATCATCTTCAAATTCAATTTCCAAATCCAAATCATTGATATAAATGAGAAACAGAAGTGGTCTGACACCATGTTGCGTAAGCATCTAACCCTGGATGCGATATCTGTAGGGTGGGGCAATTAGTGGTCAGGGAGTGTGCTTACTAAACAATTAAGGATGATGAGCAGAATCTCAAGATTGGAAGGCCATTAGAATGCCTGTCAGCAATGACACATCGGCAACCCCACCATCTGAACTGGGAGATGCTGATGCATGTAACAGAGAGTGCATCTCATAATGAAGTGCCCACTAAAGAGAAGCTAAAATATTTACAATTCAAAGAGCCACAGTTCCCAAGTGGATGTCAGTGTCTGCAGCTATGGCCCAAGGACCATGGCTTGTGTGGAGTTGTGGGTCGGACTTGGGCGGGGTGGGGTTGGGGTGTGGCGGGGGATTGTGGAGTGGCAGGGTTTGGCAGGGGGACTTCCTAAGGGAATGAAGTGCTAACTCCACCCACTGGTTTGTACTGCCAGAGGTCACCTTGCCTATGTTCAGCCTCAGTCTGTTAAATGGCCTTAATCGGTCATTTAACTGTTCCAATAGGCTACCCATTGCAAAAAAAGTAACTAGAAGTGAAACATGGTGGCAACTTGGCACACTGCTCTCCAATGTGAATTTTAAGGCCTTCCCACCTTTGACAGAAATTGAAAATTCTGTCATTCTATCTTTCTATTCTTCCTACCAATGTGAATAATCACACATTCCCTCACATTACAGTCCATCCCTATATCTACTTACCCGCACACTTAACTAATGTATATTTTTTTGCAGAGCTTTCTTTCCCACCTAACTTTATACTGTCAGCACACTTTGATACATTATACTTGATTCCTTCATTGAAATCATTAATATAGATGATAAGTAGCCAACGCCTCAGCACTGATCCTTCCTGTACCCCCACTAGTAACAGCCTGCTAACTAGAAAATGTTTTATTTCTGACCTGCAACCATTTACCTATGCCCATAATGATATATTACCCACAGGCCATTATCTTGTGCAACAACCTTCCATATGGCACCTTACCAAATGACTTTTGAAAATCCAAATACACTATACCCATTATTTCCCCATTATCTAAGCTGCTAGTTACATTTTTTTAGGATTAATTCCTTCAATTGCATCAATAATGCCATCCGTTAGGAAATCCTTGAAAGGTGTCAAAATGGCTGGAATGTGTACTGGTAAGCAGATAGATCCCTCATGGTGAGATTGCAGAGCATAGCCTGTCAGTTCAGTGAGGGGGACAGTATGCCGAGAGGACCAGCACCAGGTTAGCTCAGTCAGGACAGGCGAGTTACCAGGGTGTGGGCCAGATCGAGAGCAACTGAGCCATACAAAAAAAAAAACAAAATAGAACCATCATAGAAATAGGGCCAGAGGTTGCAATTATAATGGGTGGAGCTTCAGAAAAGCAGACAAAAGTGGCTACAGCAACACTCATCCCAGGTGCTATAGGAGAAGGAAGGTCAAAGGGATAATGTTAAAATGTCCACAAAATTCCCCAGGTTGAATTGTGATGCAGCTGACCTGGATCCAAATCCAGAATGTTTAAACAGTGTACAGAGCTATGGCTTTTGATTCAGGTGTGTCCTAACCAGACAAGCATGTCATAAAAAAATTGCCTAGCAATTGGGAATGAGGGTCTACAGAGGCTGAACACATCAGGATTAACAACAGAAGAGCTAAAGCATCCCAAATGATATGGGCTGCATTGGAAGACAAGAATCGGGTTAAACTTCCATATTCATTGACTAGAGTTCATGTCATTTTGACAACAGCCTACAGAATTCATAGATCACTTCATCAGCTCATGGAGGGGAAAGGATACTGTGATTATTCAACATCCACTCCTCTGGAAGCATTCTAGCGGGATCTGCTGGCAAGCGCAAAGCATATAGCATCGAAGAGCTATTCAAGGATGGATGTAAGTATGAAGCGATCCTCACAGGTGGACAAAGCTTACAGGTCCTAAGTGCAACTTCAACTGTTGATGCACTCATTAGAACACTTAAACCTAGCAAGACATGTGGAAGGTGTGGCCTTCGGCATGCATCAAGTGAATTCCCAACTTTCCATCAATTTTGCATTGCATGTGGCAGAAAGGGCCATTTACAGCAGCAGTGAATTAGAGGAAAGGCTGATGCAGCTACAAAGAACTGTGTGCTGGCCCAAACAGACTGTACACGGTGGGTATCGTCAAGCAATAAGAATGACCACCCAATACCCTGTCAGAAACGTATACATGAGGTGACTCACAAACCAGAAAATGACAATGGTGTGCACAGCAAGCTGAAGAGCAGTGAACACATGTTTTACGCTGTCAATCTCAAGGAAAACAAAGAGGCCATCACACCATATAAAGTGTTTGCCAAGATACAAATTTGCTATTCTAAGAAAATTGATAACTGTTCGCTATTGGCCAAAATTGACACAGGGGCAAGTGCCAACGTACTGTCTCTGCAAATTCCAAAAGACATGTATCCACAGGTATGGAAGGCCATGATGAAGCATGTTACTGTGAAACTTTCAGTGCACAACGGTTCACTATTTCCACGTGCAGGTTCAATAATCCTGCATTGCAAGTGCAATCAATCCTCCTGGAGGTTACAGATGTTCTATTGCAGGCCTACTGGCATGTTGGGACATCACACTAGTAACAATTTCATGGAATCAATCAGACACCACAAGGCAGATCGACCTCAGAAACTATTCCCATCACCTCAGTTCACAACCTAACATGGAAATTTCCAGAATGTTTCTCCAAAATTGTCAGTTTCAGGGGAGCTGCAACATTACACTTGCAGGAGGATGCAAGTCCATCAACTGATCTACCACGTAAGTGCAGCACCCACATACAAAACAAAATTAAATTGAAACTAGGCAAAATGGAGAAAGATGGAATCAGCAGAAGAGTACAAGAGCACACAGATTGGTGCAGCCCAATCACATATGTCATAAATTAGGACAGATCATTAAGAATATGCCTCAACACAGCTTTGAAATGATGTCCTTGCAATACATCCACATTAAAAGATTTAAAGTTGAGATTTGCAGATGCAAGTTTCTTCTTGAAGCTTGATGCTAAGTATGATTACTGCTGTGTATCTCACGCAGGAGTCCCAAGATCTTCCTACATTTCATACCCCATTCATTGTCTTCAATGACTTCCTTTCGAGCTATCTGTTAGCCAGGACCTATTTAAGTTCAAATGGACTGCATTACATGCAATGTGCCAGGATACACCTGTATCACTGATGACATTGCTGCTCTGGGCAAAACAAAGCAAGTACATGACCAAAATCTCCCCTTATTGATGCAAGCGGCATGTAATGAAGGATTGGTGTTCAGCAATCTGAAATGTGCCATCAACATGCAGCAGGTCAATTTCATCAGCTCTATTTATTCCAGTGTTGGCACACATCCTGATCCAAATAAAATAGAGGATATTAAGACTGTGCTAAATCCACAAGATAAGAATGACCTTCGAGGATGTCTCGGTCTCTTTAATTTTTTTGCCTTCCCACATACCCAATTTCACTCAGACATCTTCATTGCTGAGGGAATTGCTGAGAAAGGATGTGCTTTCCTGTGGCACGAAGACCAGCAATGCCTCTTCAGAGCACTGAAATGGTCATTACCAGAAGCATCAACATTGCAACTTTAGGATCCTAGAGAGACATCCACCCCGGAGATAGATGCCTCACAGAAAGGTCAGGGAGCAGGCATACTACAAAGGCAAACCAATTGCATTTGCTTCAAAATCTTTGTCTGTCGCACAATCCAACTACTCCAACATCGAACAGGAAACATTAGCTTTAGTGTTTGGAATCATGTGTTTTTATACCTATCCATTTGGCAAAAGGTTTGCGGTAAAGACCGGCCACAACCCATTGGAGATGATTTGGTGAAAACTATTGACCAATTTATCACCAAGATTGCAATGCAACTTGATAAAGATTCATGGTTATGACTGTGAGATTAGGCACAAGCCAGATAACTTGGTAATCACATTGGATACACTTAGCAGGTTGCCTAACCCAGCAAAAGTACAAGATATATCCTTTGATCTACATATTGACTTCATTGAAAGTAAACTTGAAGATGTTTTCCAAATTTTGTGCAAGCAAATGTCAGCAGCTACAAGAGGAAACAGTGAAAGATTCCAAACAACTGAAACTGTGGAAAACGATCATCGAACAATGGCCTGATTCAATTCAGCTTGTCTATGCACACATGAGACCATTTTGGCCTTATCAAGTTAGCTAGGCATCTCCTGGGGAGTCATTTTTAAAGGCAGGCAGGTCATCATAACAGAATCCTTGTGACCTGATATTCTTCAACAGCTTTCATCACTCACACATGGGCATGGATGGGATGTGAAGTCTCGAAAGAGAGAGTCTATTGTCTGAGTATGAACAATGACATTGAAGTAACCATCAAGAAGTGTAAGCCATGTCAAGAACATATGCCAAGTCAGCACAAAGCACCAATGATTCCTCATGAAGTTCTTACCCATTCTTGGTCCAAAATCGCATCTAACCTCTTTCATGTTCATATCAGTTCAGACTTTGGTGAGGACAATGCCAGGTTAAATTATATTGACCTCCATATTGACTTTCATAGTCAAAGTTTGGGTAAGATTGACTGGCACCTGTGGAAACCCAAATAAATCAGGAATGAATGATTTCTGGAGAGAGAAGCAGATGCGGGAGGGTGGGGGTAGAGTGGAAATAAAGACCCATTCCAGTAATTGCATTTTCTGAGATTCTATGCAGCAACAAACCTGACAGGAGTTTATAAGGTAGCCATTTCCTCTTCAGTTCTCCTGACATATACCAGAAGAACATAGCCAGAAATTGCCCATTCTTAAGCTACAATTGTCCATCTATATCAATTGTACACTCCTTAGATACCAAGGTATTAATCAAAATGCAAAATGTATTCACTTTGGAAGATTTGCTGTGATTATTGTTATCATGTGATAATTTATGAATTAAAGTCTAAACTTTAATGGTTGTTGACAATTTAGGCTTTAATTTCCAATAGCTTGATTCCTGTATTACATTCATCCCAAAGGTTTCAAAATTGTGGAACTCCACACCATTCTCAGTTTTCACTTTCTCCTACAATCTACAAACTTTCTAACCCAAGTTTCCTGTCACCTGACCATTAAATTATTTACTTTGTTTTCTCAAATAGGCCATAACATTTGGCTCCTTAACACCACTGATTTCAGCACTATTGGAGATGGAGATAAAACAATTGACATCCGATCCAGCCTTATTGATTTCCAGCATGGCCCACACTGATCAATAGTTTAGGAAGGGTGTTATGATTCCCAAGGAGACAAATAATAATTTTTTAAAAATGATTCCCAAAATTACCTAATGGAAGAAACTGATGATCAGGAATTTACTTTTTAAAAATGTTTATTAAAGTAATCAAACCCCCAAAATCAACTGAATTCAAATAGTAATTAACAGGCAACTGACTTCAAACAGAAAAGTAAATTTCACTTTAAACCGGCACAAATGTATTATTAAGGGTAGTCACAAAGTTTTTCCAAGCTCGCTGACAGGGTTCCACCACTCCTCACCACGCCAGGTTAAACCATCCAAGGAACTTCACCAACTGGATCACTCCTTCCATGTCCAGATAAGGTTACCACCTGCAAGGCATGTTTCAACAAACTTTCTCTCCCTCTGGCCACCTCAGTGCTGACACCACAGATTTCCAAAGACTCCTCTGCCCGACTGGTGTATGTGTATTTGTAACTGTGTCCTGCTCCCTGCTGCAGAAGACAATCTGTAACTTCAAGTCCCAATTAGGTTTAATTAGCCTTCATTTTCAATACCATAGCAATCTTAGCCAGAGTTTAACTTCTTTGAAGTCTAATGATCTCTTAACCAGGAATCCAATTACCCCAACTCCAGAGTTCTCACTTAGTTTCACTTTGGATTTAAAGGGGCTATACACAAAAGAAAATATAGGCCTTTTCCAAAAAGCCAAGGGTCATCACAAAGTTGCATGCATGTGCCAGAAGCATGTCAAGTGGACAGATTAGACTCAGTGGCCATAATCATCCAGCCCCTCACACTGGCAAGATTTTCTGGTACCACCAATGTGAATGGAGATTTCAATGGCTCACCGGCCGCATTGCGGGGGAACTCACCATGGGGAAACTCACCGCAGAGGATCTCAACGCGGGGGCGGGGGCTTAAAAATTCCAGCCAGTGTTTAATCCTGATTTGGTGACCAAATGTCATTTTGGACCCTCCAGGTCCTGTTCCTCTGTTTTAAATATGCACAGAAAAGACAACGCCCACAACCCCCCCAACCCCAACAACTGCCCACCATTAAAAGAATCACCATGTAACTTTCATGTATGATCATTTTGCCTCTTCTTTTTCTTCTGCTACAGATTTAATGAATACATTATGTATTTCTTGCTGGAGAAGCTGGAGAGGCTCACACAAATTATTTCCATTAGAATGAAGTGGTGCTGATTTGAAAAAGGTTAGTTTACCGGTACAGCAAGTAATAAGAAAAGCAAATAAAATGTTATCATTTATTGCAAGGGGAGTTAAATGCAAGAGTAAAGAGGTTATGCTTCAGTTAAATAGGATATTGGTGATACAACATTTGGGGGACTTTGTACAGTATTGGTCTCCTTATTTAAGGAAGGATGTAAATGCATTGGAAGCAGTTCAGAGAAGGTTTATTAGACTAGCACCTGGAATGGGCGGATTGTCTTTTGAGGAAAGACTGGAGAGGCTAGGCTTGTATCCACTGGAGTTTAGAAGAGTAAGGGACGATTTGATTGAAACATATAAGATCATGAGGGGGTTTGACAGGGTGGATGTGGAAAGGATGTTTGCCCTTGTGAGAGAATCTAGATGTAGGGGTGTCTGCTTAAAAATATGGGTTAGCCCATTCAAGACAGAGATGAGGAGAATTTTTTTCTCTCAGAGGGTCATGAATTTTTGGAACTCTCTTCTTTAAGAGGCAGTAGAGGGAAAATCTTTGAGGGGAGAATTTTCTCCCCATCGGGGGGGCTGAGTGGGAGCATGCATGCAAATGAGCGCAAAAATCTCCCTGAGGCACAGAGCTGCCTCAGGGAGATTAGTTGATTAGTTTGATTATTATTCTTTGAAATAAAGAAAAAAAGATATTCAGACATGTCCCTTTATGTGACAGTGTCACATGAGCTGGGACACGCCATTGATTTTTAATAAAAACTTTCATTTGATTTATAAAGCCTTCATGAAACCTCGTCCTTCCCATGGATGAGGTTTCAAGATAAACGTGAAGGCCGCTTGGGCTCTTTGCCTGCCCGCCAACCTTAAGGTTGGACAGCTATGTTAATTCTTTTAATTGGTATTTAAATGGCCTAAAACGCCTTTGACAGTTTGGCGGGCGCACAAATAACTCCGGTGCTCGCCTGCCAAACTGAAGATCTGAATGATGCGCGGTTACATCAGGATGCACGCCCGACGTTATTTTATGCATTGGCTAGCAGGGCCCGCCCCGCACGCTGACCACAAGATTCAGGCCCGAATATTTTTAAGGCAGAAGTCGATAGATTCTTGATAATCAAGGGGGTGAAAGTTTATCAGGGACAGGTGGGAATTTGGAGTGCAGTAAAATCAGGTCAGCCATAATCTTATTGAATAGTGGAGCAAGCTCGAAGGGCCCAGTGGCCTACCCTGCTCTTATTTTGTATGTTCATATGTTTATGTCAGCAAAAAACTTGTGTCCAGGGAATTGCAATTCCTGTTGGGCTACATGGCAACATGAGGCTGGAGCGGAGGTGGCAGAGAGGAGAAACCATTCACAAAAGGAGGAGGAGGAAGGCTCTCAAAACAAGGCCACACACCCAGAGAGCATTTTAACCAGGAATGTTTTCTGTGGTTCCCGCCTGCAGTATTTTGCTTTCATGCTTTCTGTGATAGTTAAGCTTCACCAAGGAGGTGGATACTAAACTATGTCACCTCCTGAAATCAGTACAGCTGGGTGCAATGACACTGCTAGAGGCTATTATGTTATTTTGGCTTTCAATTTCTACATTTCAAGATCTTTTAGGCTGGAGCCTGTGGTATTGCCAAAACCTTTCAGTTCACTATGAATTGTTGCATCACAAAAATAACTGTGGCCAAGGATGCAAGGAGAAGAGACTTTATTGTCTTTTCTCTAACCAGAGGGTTGCTTTGCCAGGGTAGTAGGCTTCCCAGTGGTGCAGAGAAATATTGACTGCATGCATGTGACTCTGTGGGTGGCACATCTCAATGGGGAGATGTATAAAAACTGCAAAAGATTCCACTCCCTGAATGTGCAGGTGGTGTGTAACAGCCATCATCTTGGTGAATGTCCACTATTCTGGCAGCAATAGCACTGTTTTTATCCTGCACCAGTCAGCATGTCTGCCATCTTGAGCCACCACATTGAATCAGAGGGTGGCTGGTCAGCATTAAGGGCTGTCTGCTCCTCACCAGGCTAATGACTCCCATCTGCCACCCAACCACATATGGATAGAGTTTCAACAACGCGAGCCATGCTGTGACAAGTAACATCACCGTCAGCATCCTCAGGTAACAATTCCATTGCCCGAACCCCTTGGGGAAGTCCCACAGAACTCACCTAAGATTGTCTTGCGATTCATTCTGCTCTGCTGCACCCTACACAACCTAACCACAATGAAGGCACAGCCCTTGCTAGCAGGCCTTCAGTGACCATCTTAGAAGAATGGGGAGGAGGGAGGGAGGAGGCATACAGGACATAATCGCTTTGGATAGGCTGCCCATCAGACTCTGGCTCCCATGGGAAAATTCCCATTGTTCATTGTTCATCCATATTTCACCAATTATCCATCTCTATGTTACAAACGTCACAGAATCTTCTTGGCCAAGAACTCACATAACACTGTCCATAAAACAACCATTCCATATCAACTTTATCCAACAGGTTTCCCAATAATGCATATAATACTCAACTATTCGCCCTTGTGCATTTCCTTTTAGTGTGCAGCACACATGCACCTTTGAATGGTGTGCTCCCACACAGTTCCATTCCAGTGACTACGGCATGGACAGTGGAAGGTTGCAGATTTTCAATGAAGGAGACTGAAGATGGCCTTGCACACTCCCTTCAACAGGCCTAAGCCTGGAGTACCTAGCTCTAAATTGTACCATCTCAGAATGGACAGCAGAATTCTGGTGGCTGAGAGATGATAATAAAGTCACTGGTGGAGTGCTGTGGTGGGAGTATGAGTAGCTTTATCTTGAGAGAGGGCTGCAGGTTCATACTTAAGCTGGCCACTGCCACAGCACCCCGAATAATCTACTAGAGCGCTGTGACAATCTGCAACAACTTTGAGCAATGGTATCTCATAGCACAATGGCAGTAGGCAGAGCTTTTATGGAAACAAGCAAATAACTCATAACTATTTTTTTTATTCATTGGATGTAGGCGTCGCTAGCTCGGCAAGCATTTATTGCCTGTCCCTAATTGGAATTGTTCAGCAGGCATTTAAGAGTCAACCCCACATTGCTGTGGGTCTGGAATCACGTGTAGGCCAGATCAGATAAGGGCAGCAGATTCCCTTCCCTAAAGGGTATAGGTGAACCAGATGGGTTTTCACAACAATTGACAATGGTTTCATGGTCATCATTAGATTTTTAATTCCAGATTTTTATTGAATTCAAATTCCACCATCTGCCATGACAGGATTCAAACCCAGGTCCCCTGAGCATTACTCTGGGTCTCTGGGTTACTAGTACAATAACAGTACCAGTAGCCATTGCCTCTCCCTATCATTGAACTTCCACCGGCTGCTGTGCTGCAATGGAAACAGAGACATCAGCCATCAGGTGCTGTGACTGAAAGGACGATGAGAAAACAATGGCAATTCATGGGGTTCATTAAAAATCAGGCAAATAGTCCAGTAAATGACTGCTTTCATTGTTAACAGTGCAAAACGATTTATTCAGAGTACTTCTGCTGAGAGGCTACTTTCTACACTTTGGGGATTTTCAGAACCAGGTTAGGATGGGTGGCTGCCTTAGATTGAACCTTAGATGAGGAGCAATATGATAATCAGCAGCAATATCATCCTGCTGTAGACAGGCATGCAACTGGACATCGCAGAGGGGAGGAGGGGAGTGGGTGAGTTCACAGGAGACACTATCTGTAGCACATCAGGTACAGGAAGAGACTGAGCTTCCTAGGGCTATTGGAGTAGCAGTGCTTGAAGAGGCCCAGGTTGTGAGATCAGGAGTTGGCAAGCATCCCCAGCTTCCTAGAAGAAATCATGCTCCCTGCTGGAGCTGCATTACCAGTGCCTATAATAGTGACAATCACATTCAGCTACGTTTTCCTCCAGATCCTTCTAGGGGTCTGCCAGACACATATCTAGGATCTCCCAATTAGTGAATCAAAAATACATAACGCATGTCACTCATGACTTGTTTATCAGGGGTGGCAGTTATGTGAACCCTGCCTGTAATGAAACCAGTCAGAATGGCCAGGATTATCCAGCCTCTCCCGCCAGTGGGATCTTCCAGTCCCGCCAAAGTGAGTGGAAGTTTGAATGGCCCACTGCATCTGCTGCGGTGGGACCTGCCACGCCGAGGCCAGAAAATACCGGCCAAAGCTCAGGTTTGCTGCTGTGGCTGAATTCCCACAGGTGCAGGACATCAGCAACTACACACATATAGCAATAGGGCCAGGTCAGCCAGGAATAATTGTGAACCACAACCTGGTCCACTCCGTCAATTTGCAGCAGGTGCCCAGCCACAAAAATATGTCTATGCGGATGTGTGCAAGATTCCTGGGAAGCTACCATGATGCTCCAATCCTGCAGCTGTCCACACTCTCTGGCCTCTTTTTACCTTAAGGGATGGCTTTGAGGAGACAAAGGACACCCCTTTCAATCTTTCAATCTTGACTGATGACACCTGCTAAAAACCAGTGAGGCCCAAAAGCTGCACAATGGAAGCCATATGACTGCCAGATGTGTGATCGAACAAGCCAATAATATGCTCAGCAGTTCTGGTGTCAGGACACATCTGGAGATGCCATTCAGTGCTCACCATCTGTGGTGTCTAGAACGATCATGGTGTGCTACACTCTGCATAACATTGCATATTAGCAAGGATTCCAGATGCAGGAGGGACCAGATGCTGAGCACACATCCTCTGCTAACAAATCCAAGGAGGAAGACGAGGAAGATGGTAACACTAAAAAAGTACCAGCCACTCACATTGTTGCCCAGGATGCCAGGGATTCGCATGTAAGATTTGTTTTGTTACCACCAGTGGACAGACACAAACACCACCCAACCCCTGTAGGACACTGACAAAAAGCTGTCCTGCAAACAAAAGTTCCATTACACATCCCCCATTGGATCCCATCAATTCATGACTTCCCATTCAATAATAAGCAACTAAAAAGATGAATTGGCAACCAGCAATCAGGGACGGGCAATGTGGGAAAGTAGTGAAATGTAATACATTTTAACTGATTCTGCTAAAGAGCAGAAATTTCATAACATAACTTTTTCTCATGAAGCCACACGCAAACCTTTGAGCAACGACAAAGCCTTACTAGAGCAAAATGCTGTGGATGTTGGAGAACTGAATTAAAACAGAAAATGCTGGAAACATTCTGTAGGCCTGGCATAATCTGTGGGGAGAGAAACAGAGTTAACGTTTCAGGATGATTACTGTTCAGAAAAAAATCTTTGTTCTTTCTTTTCCTACTGCTCTACATGGTGCAATATGCCTGGCTTCAGCAAAGGCAGAGGCAGGCTGCTCAAATGCCTACTCTGATGCTAAAGTGCTCTTGAACAATGATCTCTGAGTTTAGGAGCCTGTGAGAACCAACAAAGTCAGCTCCACCTGCACTTGTTGTTCAGCTCGAAAATTACCCGCCCCACCCCCAACCTCCACAAGGCAACATGTCTGATACTGTCTGGGGGGGCTTGTGAGTGGAAGTAGTGGGTGAAAGTAGCGGAAGTGTTTTGTGTGGAGTCCCCGCTTCTATACTCCCTTTTACCTTCATCCCTCTCATGAGCCAAACACATTTCACTACTACCAGTCTACAGGAGGGCAGCTTGGTGCAGGTCAGTGCTGAGACCATGGGCAAGGTGTCTGTCAACCTATTTAGGTGTCAGACTTGTTGGTATCCAGAGTGGTAAAGGCCTGGATGGACTCATTTGGATGCAGTGTTTGATTTTCCACATAATTAACCACTCTATCCATGCAAGAAGGAAATGTCACAATGCCTTGTGACAGCAATACAAGCTTGAGGCAGACTTCTTCATTTGACCTGCATAGTGGTCAGTGTGTTTAGAGGGCTCTCAGTACATCACAGGTTGTCTGCTGCTCTGAATGATTTCATTGGTGGTCCCTGGGGCACAGTAACTGTACAGAACTTGGAGAGGGCTATGACCTCTGAGATAGACTCCCTAGCTTGCTGATTTGTGAAGTGTGAGTCACCAGGGGAAAATCCAACTATTTCTATGACTGGACCCACTAAAGTATGAGCAGCTGACCTGGTGTATGGAAAGCATGAATCCTGTGACCATGCACCCTCAGCTCCTTGGAGGATTCATCATTCGCCAGGTCCATTGAATGCTGCTGCACACATGATGGCCTTGGCAGAGAGTTGAGGTATGAATTCGTATTAGCAAGGTAATAATATTGCAACTTATCATTATGAAGATGCTCATGTTTCACTTGCTACTGAAATTAAGTGTTGTATGTTATGTGCATGGGTTATATTTGATTCTGTTGACAGACAGCTGGGTCATCCCCATCTCCCCACCTTCCCATCTCCGATGGCCGAGGTTGCCAAGATGCCACTGATCTCCAATGTTTCCTCTACTGCAGTTGTCAGTTGTGAGATCTGTGGAGGATCAGCTCCGGTCATCTGCCTTTCTCATGTATTCTATGTTCACTTCTGCAATGGGATAAACAGGCCTGTGGATGAGTGTAATGGCAAGTTTCACCAGATGGATTCCAAGCATTTGTTGAGGGAGAAAAAAAATGTATAGGAATCAGGTTAAGTGACAGGGGTATTGATTTGGGGATGTAAGAAATTGCATAGAAAGAGAAGGATGGTTGTGCTTACAAGTCAAGTGTGAGGATATGAGGGTGTGAGGAGTGATGTGATGGAGCATATTTGACAAAGCAAGTCGTGGGACAGATGGTACAGCAATGTGCACAGCAGAATGGGGCTGTTTTTTTGCAATTATATTGTCTCTGATTTTCAATATCAAAGATTTCTTTTAGCTGGTCACTAGCAAAATTCTCTCATGAAGCATTATCATCTACTTGTGAGTGCAGTTCCTTAATAGCCTGTTTCATCCTTTTCCCAATGATTTACCATCTCCCTTTTTTGGCTGCTTTTTTTTTGCAATTAAATTCTCTCTGATTTTCATCATAAAAAATTCCCTTTAGCTGGTGACTAGCGAAGGTCACTTCATCTACTGCATCTCGTATTCTCCTGCAGTACAATCAATCCCATTCAAGTACTAACCAGGGCTGAGTCTGCTTAGCTTCTGAGATCAGGCAAACACAGTAGGAAATAGGAGACGCAGGAATGAACACTTCAGATTCTGTGAAAAAACCCAAGATTGACCTAGGGAACCTTTCGGCCTTCAGTCCAATGCTCTCCCAATTGAACTATTTCAGCTGACTAAAGCTTACTGCACCTGGTATTCCCAGACAGTCTCTCATCAAAGTACTAACCAGGCCCGATGTCTGTTTAGCTTCACAAGATCAGGTGTTTTCAAGCTAGCATGGTCGCAATTTAAATTTCACCAGCTGCCATGGTGGGACTTGAATGTGCAATTGCACTCACTTTTCCTGAACTAATGATGTCATTAAAGCACATTCTGCATTAAAGCCAGGGAAAAGGCACAACACTCCTGCTGCTGACCTCCTGAATCACTTCCAGCCACATGTTCTTTGTGGCAACATTTGGTTCCTTCCTCCTGTTGCTGGGTAAGAGTACCCCTTTCTGGCTCCTCAGTGCCCTAGCAGAACATCAAGGCAGGTGTCACGAAAGGAGGCTACAGGGCTTGACCAGGTCGAATCCATTTTGAAACTTTTTTCTTTCTTGCTTCCGACTCCCAGCTCCTCCAAATCACATATTTGGATTGTCCCCTTAAATATTCCCTTTAAGGCCATGTTGTGTGTGTTCATACCATGTCTGCTGTTAGGCAATCAGTGCCAATACTGGAAATAAAATGACAATGAGGTAGGTGCGTAAAATGCTGCTGACAGATGTACTGAAATAATATTGAGATTTCCTACATAATATTGGACCCTTACCTTCACTCCCAAGGTACCTCACAGTTAATGTCAGGGCCATTGCTTCCATTATGTCAATTATTCCCCAACAATTTACATGGTAAAATTTCCAATGTGTGAGCACTGCGAGTGGTAAAGTTGGCCTTTACTGCCAAGTCCCATCAAACAAATGTCCACGATTGTGGTGTATATTTTATATCTCAGAGCTATGCAGAGATGATACTAATTTCTACATGTGTAACAGGTTTTATTCATAGTGCTTTGAAATGTCTACTCCATCTTTAGCTCAGGCTTTCAGCTTTTTCTACAGCTTTGTTTACTTTTCTCTGAGTCCACACCCAGACTTAACCAGTCAAGCACAGTGAGAATCAATTGTAAACAGACTCACCTAATCAAACACAGAACGATTAAACACTATATATTGCAAAACCAATAAAAGATTAGATTATGCAAATGAATATATACAATAATAAATGAGTTTCTTGGTTAAGTCAGATGTTATTTCTGCTGTTGTATATTGGAAAACAAACATTAGAAGGGAGAATCTATGACCTGAATATTAATATATGGATATTAATAGGGATGAGTTGCATAGGTGGGGTGTGGAATTTCGGACAGGAAACATTGGGGATAAAATCCTCACTCGCCAGTTCTTTGTTGGGGTATCTGGAAGTGTGTGGGGGGTGGGTGTGTGAGTGGCGGGGGGGGGGAGGGGATTGGCGGGGGTGGGGGGGGGGGTGAAGCTTGAGGGGCCATGTGGAAATGCTTCTGTTACTCCTAGCCTGCATGCAGTGCTGCAAGGCACTGACTTTCTCCCCAAAGCTATCATTGCCTCCCTTCACCTACTAGGTTTCCCATGATCAACCTTGTAAAACCTACAAAGCAAGTTAAATCAAAGGCCGCCAGCCTTATTGCATTATTTAATTTGCCAACCTGCTTCCTCATGGCTACGTGCCTTTCGTCCCATCTTCATTTAACTCACAAATGAACAAATTGGAGCCAGTCGAGGTCACAGTTGAGACTTTTAATTTTTTTACTTCTGTTTCAACTCCAACCCACCCATTTTTGATTGTTAAAAATCATAGTTCTGGGAAGCAAACAATGACATTCCAGTGCATTGTGTGGGCCACTTTTAAGTTGACCTTGAAAGCTCAAATACCTCATCATGAAGCATCTAAATAAGTTCAATTATTTCTCAACAATCTCCTGTCCACTTTCAGTTGCAATTATGAAGATACTTGGAGACTTAAATCCAGATTCAGTTTAAAATTAACTGGATCAGACCCTTTTAGAAATTTTAAGATACATGGTGACCAACCAATGTTTCAACACCTTACACAAGTAATTCTGGACAGTTAGCCAAGCAACACTGCAACACCAGCCCCTCTTTTCCAAGTGCCTGACATAAGGTGAATGTGTTGAAAGCACCTTGACTGCCACTCTAGGTGACACATTGCTCTGAGTAATAATGCCTTCACTAGAAATATCACTACTGGCAGTTGAGAAGTTAAAATATTCAGGCAGCAGTGAAAATAAGTATCAGTCCAATATATGTACCTTTTATTATTCTAACTGTGTTTCCTTGCCTTTTATAATTAAAAAATAATAATTAAATAACATGCATCTGTTTATAAAAACAAAAAAAACTGCGGATGCTGGAAATCCAAAACAAAAACAGAATTACCTGGAAAAACTCAGCAGGTCTGGCAGCATCGGCGGAGAAGAAAAGAGTTGACGTTTTGAGTCCTCATGACCCTTCAACAGAACTGTTCTGTTGAAGGGTCATGAGGACTCGAAACGTCAACCCTTTTCTTCTCCGCCGATGCTGCCATGCATCTGTTTATCACTTTTTTATCAAGTTCTTTTCTCATTGCAATCTGTTGCAGACTAATTGATGGGGATTATTACAATTAGGCAACAATTCGATTATCACTTTATCATATGACTATCAGGATGGTAGAAGGTGATAGCAATTCCTATTTTCTGATGTTCCAAACAAGATATTAATTTATAAATTAAAGTCATAAAAATCAACAATGTGAAGACACAGTCTTATTATGTATAAAACATACAAGACTTTCTGGATGATCAACAATTTAATTCTTCATAAGGCCTGTCACAAAGGTTGTACTTTTCCTGTAAAATTCTTTTGTACTAATCAAATATATAGAGATTGGCCTGACCTGTTCCAGGTAATTCATCAAATGGATGTAAGGGTGTGACATTTCTTTCAGAAATGATTGAATACTGTACCTTTAAGTATAGTAATATGGAAGTTGCAGTAAGATCTCTTGCACTACAACAAATTTAATTAAATCATGAATTGCATATGCATTATATAATGCTTTAGGCACTGCCTGACAGTCATTTTAAATGATTCCTTTATTACAAAACAACCATCTCTGCTATTGTTACCACCTAAAGTAGCACAGAAGATTTGTCTGTGTAATCTTTTATGGTAGAGTGGAAATACTAAACCATAGTTCAGACAGCTTTCATACTTCCAACATGTCGAGCCTGCATAAAATTATTCTAAATGAGATTGCGCCCCTTAATTGTACAATTAATTCTTTATTTAATCTGTTGGTACCTACAATCAACATACAATACAAAATCTAACCAGAGTAAATCTATTCAAATTGAATTTGTGCCCCAAACTTTATTTGACATCAGGCAGCAAACAACATCATACATTGAAAAATTGTCCCAGGGTGTTTTGTTCTACATATTAAAAAAGATAACACATGCCAATGAAATTAATATTAAACAGATGCACTAGCAGCAACCAGAATCTTCATTCAGAAACGTGCTAAGAATCTAATACTGGGATTCCACAATCACAGCATTAACAAAGACTAATATTATTGTCTAATAGGGTAGTGGCTGTGGAAAGAACTACAATGCAATTAAAATAAACTTAGTAATTATAAAATGTTTGTACAGAATACACTTAATTTAAAGTTGTTTAATGGAAATAATTTGAGAATTCAAGTCAGTTTAATGCACAAAATGGACTGAATGAACAACAGTTATTGGGACAGATTTGTGCATTGTGACTGGATGATAAACAAAAGGAAATGTTCAGAATCACAAGCATTCCTCAGGCACAATGACACTTCTCAAATCTAATAGACTGCCTTTTCAGTCATCATCATCTACCCTTGTGTAAATCTACATTAACCATGTAATGAATAAGACACACAGCATGATCTGAAATGTTTTTGACATATCTAAGGTAACTCGGGCTAGCTTTTGGCTTAATGTCTGATATCATCAGCAGATCTTTAAGGTTAGCTACCATCTTAACAGTGTGCGACCTCCCTGTTAACTCAAAGTAAAAGTGCTTGTCATGCTGGTAGGTCACTATGGCCTGAGTTTTAACCTTGGCTGGCAGGCACAATCGGCGGACCCGCAAGCGGTCAGGAAATGGGCCGCCACCCACGATTAGTCCCCAACCGCGATTCCACGCTGGCTGCAGGCTGGCCAATTAAGGCCCGGCCAGCGTGAAATGCCTCCTCCCAATGGGTGGGAAGGGATAGGTGGGGGCGGGGCCTGTCAGCCACCAGGTCCAATGGTAAACCGAGTCGGTTTGAAAGCAGCACAGGCAACTCCTTGAAGGCTGCCAGGGAGGAACGTATCTTCTGCGTTATGAACACTGAAGTTATGGCATCAACTGCTGCCAGGTGGGAGGGCAGGCAGAGTGGGAACTCGTCCCCTGATTTTCGGATGAGTGCCTCATGGGGTCCTCTTGGAGGAGGTGGCTGCCAGGTGGGAAACCCTTGTACCCAGCGATGGAAGGAGGAGGCCACTGCACCAACAAAAAGAGCTTGGGAGGAGGTGGCAGTGCAGGTCAGCAGCCACGACATTGTACGGTGCACATAGTGCAGTGCCACAAAAGGTTCAATGACCTGCTGCGCTTGGGAAGGGTGAGTACTGTGCTGGCATGGATCAGTGTGATGACGTGTTAAGGTCTGGCCATCCACCCACCTCTGCCGTGGAGCTCAGCAATGTTAGAGTCTGAGTGCCAACTGCCAATGATGCTGGAACTGGCCAAGTGGGTAAGTCTTGGCTGCTTGTACTGAGTGCCTTGCGGCTTGAGGGCCACAAATTGGATGTGCCCTGTGAGGTGTTCCTCAGCTGGGCTGCAATGGCTCTGCAGGTAGAGAGTGGACTAATCCATGCTCCTCTGTTCTTTCAGGAGAAGATGGCCCAAAACAACATTAAAAGGTCACAGACAGGCAGAGGCCCTCTAAACCTCCTAATCCTATCCAGATTTGAGCAGGATGCCTTGGAGCTGGAGAGGCGCCATGCACTTCAATCAACAGGCTGCGGAGAGGTTGGGGTCTCCGACGAAGGTAAGAGTGCAGTGCACAGAAGTAACAGTTTCGGATGGTGCAAGCATTCTTGTGTAGTCTCATCACTGATGGGGGCCTCAAAACTGGATTCTCCATTGATCATTGAAAGAAGGCTGAACCAAGATGCAGATCTCCTTTGTCTCACCAGGGTGCCTGGCATGCACAGTGACAGTGTGATGGCTTAAAGTAATAACATGTTGTTGTTCTTCCTTAGATTCGCCAGCATGCACTCTATCGCAGGACTCTGAAGAGCCACCCCTGACACCAGAGGACCGCTGGGCTTCACATGCACCTGAGTCACACCCGCTGTCTGAGTCAGGCACCAGCGCAGACACCAGCACCTCAGCGGGCGTTAGGTCCTCAACTGGATTGTCGTTGCACAGCAGAGAGGGCACTTCACACTTGCTTGAGGAGCAGGCAGAGGCTGAGAGTGCCCAGAGCACCAGCAGTCGGAGGACTGCTGGAGACCAGGACAATGCTCAGTTGAAGGCAGATGATGAGCCTCTGGGGTCATCTATTAGGCAGCAGATGCTGGATGTCCAGCAGGATGTGCGGGAGGATCTGGCAGAGATCCATGAGGGTATGTGTGCCATGGTCTCTGTTATGGAGGAGCCCATCCAGAGCATGAGCAATGCGTTGGCCCACATGGCCGGGTGCACTCATCCTCCATTGAGAGAGTGGCGACTCTCATAGGCAGGCAGCTCCAGGAACAGAATCAGTGGTTCCTTGGATTGTGCTCAGCCCTGCAAGCCCTGATACAGGCAATGCATATCTCTGATTGACACATCTTTCTGCCACATAGGCTAGGATTTTACTGCACCACCAGGCAGATTCGGCAAGCCATTTAAATCTCCATTAATTTCGGAGGGACTGTAATATCCCACAAGGCAGGAGGGGCCATAAACCCTGGCCATAGATTACTTTCTCTTTAGCTTCCTTGTCAAATCTTCATAACAACAGACCACACTTAAACTCACCCTTATCCAGTTGTCCTTTCGAACCCATTCCTCACACTCACACTCCTCAAGTTTTCATCCCCCATCCTCAGCACACTTCTCACTTCTCACACTCCTACGTTCTGCCTTTTGCAATTGCCAAAGAAATGAGACCACAACACAAGGGAAAGGCAGAGAACTGGAGGTGGTTCTGCAACCAGATCACAAAGGAGGAGGAAGCCCCTGAGATTGGCAGGGTAGCACCAGTTCAGCTCATTGCTATTGGAGAGATGGGGGTGGCCGAGAGACCTGGTTACAACATTAGATATCACACTGCCACTTGGGACTGAACTGTCAATTATGTTGAATACATATCATCAATACATTAAATATCATAATCTGAACCATACTAAGTTGGAACCCAATTTCACCTCAATTCAACACAAACTCATGCCTTTCATCTCCTGTGGATGCATTGATTTTCTTTTAATCATTTACAGAATGTCAGCATCTCTGGCTAGGCCAGCATTTATTACCCATCCCTAGTTGCCCTTCAGAAGGTGGTGGTGAGCTGCCTTCTTGAACTGCTGCAGTCCCTGTGGTGTAAGAACACTTGCAGTGCTGTTAGGGAGGGAGTTCCAGGATTTTAGCCCACTGAAGGAACGGCAATATATTTCCAAGTCAGGATGGTGAGTGGCTCGTGGGGGATCTTTCAGGTGGTCGTATTCCCATCTATCTGCTGCCGTTGTTCTTCTAGATAGTAGTGGTCGTGGGTTTGGAAAGTGTTGCCTAAGGCCTCAATGAGTTCATGCAGTGCATCTTCTAGATGGTACACAATGCTGCCACTGTGCATCTGTCAGGGAGGGAGCGAATGTTTGTGGAAGGGGTGCCAATCAAGTGGGCTGCCTTTTACTGGATTGTGTTAAGCTTCTTGAGTGTTGGAGCTGAACTTATCCAGACAAGTGGAGTGTATTCCATCACATTCCTGACTTGTGCCTTTTAGATCGTGGACAGAGCTTGGGGAGTCAGGAGATGTGTTAATCTCTACAGAATTCTTAGTCTCTGACTTACTCTTGTAGACACCGTATTTATATGGCTAATCCAGATCAGTTTCTGGTCAATGTTAACCCCCAAGAATATTGATAATGGGGGATTCAGTGATGGTAATGCTGTTGAATGTCAAGGGACAATGGTTAAATTCTCTCTTGTTGGAGATGGTAATTACCTGGCACTTGTGTGGCGCTAATGTTACTTGTCACCAAGTCTGGATATTGTTCAGGTCTTGCTGCATTTGGACATGGACTGTTTCAGTATCTGAGGAGCTGAACATTGTGCAATCATCAGCAAACATCAAGGATGTAGGGGATGAGGGAGGTGCCTGAAGAGTCCTCAGAGGATGACCATCTCTCTGCCAGTTCACCATCACATGATTCCTGCACACTCGGCAACAATGCAGGGACACACACCTCAGTGAGTCCAGCTTCACAGATACATGGGAGTGGCACAATTTGGGGAGCATATCACATATGAGCAGGAGTGGGTGCTAGAGGTAGGGAAAGCAATGCAGATTCCCCACAGAGGACCCAGGGCACTTTTAAGATCTTCTCAGCTGGACAAAGGTCATCCACAAAAAAGGAAATTGTGGAGCAGCAATAGGAAACGTGTATATATTTGTCAACATTTCCAGATTGCTACAGCCAGGGAAGGAGAGTTAAACTGAAACACCCAATTCCCTTCCCTAACTGCTCATAATTAGTGTTTTTTTTTCAGAAAGGTAGATTGGTGCATTTCTAATTCCCCTTTAGCATGTGGTCAATTTAAATAACCAGCATCAGATTTTGGTTTATATAAAGAAAAATATTGATTCACACCCTCACCCTGAAAGTCTAATCGCTGCATCACTCACACACACTCAAGAAAGATACCATTAAAAATAGTGCACTTTTACAAATGGTAAACAATACAATAGTTCATGTTTCTGGCTTGCTGTAGGAGATCCACCATGGAGGACCCAGTAAAGAAAGGAGTATTTCTCAGTCTTGAGTTGTAGTTTAACTGGGTCCAAATAGCTAGCATCAAAAATCAGGATAATTGCAGGATTCCCTCAAAAAGATTGCTTCACAGCAGATCATCAATTACCAGGAGGCCAAGTTTTGCACTGGTGGATATTTGAAAGAAAGGCATCAGGCTGGGAGGTGGTGAGGATTTTACAGCCCCCTGTGCTTAAAAGCAAACATGGCACAGCCTTTTTGATTCAGCTTCTATCTCTTTTGGTGCTTCCTGCAGACTGGCAGGTCTTTTTGTGTCATTAGGTAAAAACTTGTTATCTCAAGTCGATTTCAGTCACATGACCAATATTGGCATTGTCCAACCAGAATGGTTTAGAAGTCTAAGACCCTCATTACAGAATAGATAGATGGTGATATATGGTGGTCCTTCACACTATATTTGTGGATAACTTGTCTCATCAGCTTTCTTTTATTACACATTGATTGGAGACAGGGTGTCTGGACATTTATTGATTTTAAGTTTAGGGTAACTAATTAACAATTTGCAGATACAAATTCCAGAAATAGTTCTGCCTATATTTGTAAATGAGAAAAAGTTCCAGAAACATTTATACGAGTACTGAGTCCATACTTAAAATTATGAATATGACATGCCTTTACTGGGCATAACAGGAGGCAATGTGCACCCTTGCAAAGAAAATGGAGACGTCCGTCTCTAGCATATATGCAATGTGTCTGATACATTTGCACTGATGACTACTGCGTTGAAATAATGGGCAATCTCATGGAGAATCAGACACAATGGATTATCGAGAGCACACTTGTCCATACCAATGACCTGCACACTCTGACTGCCTGTTTGTATCACATCAATGTAAGCATCACCTTGGGGCTGAACATTGCACTGACACGCAGTCAAGTACTCTCCTCCCCTAAGTTAGGAGAGAAGTGAAAGCAAGCCCAGAGATGGAGGATGCAAGAAGGACTCATGCGGTGAAGATTCTTCTCAGGGTACCCCTGCAGGCAAGCTTTGGTCTTAAATATGATAAAAAAAGGTTAGTTTATTATGAAAACTACTGATGAAAGTTACTTAAGTAAAAGTAATAAAGTTATTAACTAAAATACAGATACAAAGATTAAAAAATGATAAAGATAAAATTATACCAAAAGAAGAGATTTCAAATCAGTCTGTTATATCATTGTGGGCCCATTGTTTGAATTCCTTCCTTCTGAAGTGAAGGGACTGAAACTTGAGTTTTGGGTTAGCAGCTGTGATGGCTTCTGTAGTTGAATGTTTGGAGGTTTATGTTTGCAGGTGGACTCAACAAGCAGAACAGTTCCTGGTAGTGAGTGAAGTCTCCTATTTTCACTTTTACGGTACTGCAGGTGGCTCTTGGTATCCTGATTTAGTACAGCAGTCTGATAGCTGTTTCTGGAAACCTTCCTCAGTGTCTCCCTGTTGAGAAGCAGTTTCTGTTTCAATATGTCTCTCTCATTATGTTCAATTTGCCTTAATTGGCCACTCATCGTAATATTGTATTCACAGTGTGATCTGGCTGGGAGCGGGTTTTACATTAGCTTCCGGCCACGCTGATTTCAGGTGCACGCTGAAGATAAAATTCAGGCACATGTTATGAAGGGTCCAGAAAACCACAACACTCCTGGGGACCCTTGCTGGGGCATATTGAATGGATGCCTCAGATCTGTCAAGGCACCAGAAGCTCATTTGAAGCAAGCCAATGGCTTGCTCTATTGTTATCCTGGTGCTGACATGGTTGCTGTTGTATCTCACCTGTGCATCTGTGTGACATTCCTCACTGGGGTCAACAGCCAGGTCTTGAGTGGGTTTCCCTTGTTTCCCAGGAGCCAAGCTGAGGCTGTGCAGTGAGAGAGCAACTGTGGAATTTGAGGCTGCCAAGGGGTGAAAAATCAAAGCATCTCCATGGGTAATTGGCGCAGACTTACTTTATGTTGGTGCAGTAACCACAGACCGGCTGTACATTAAGGAAGTGGAAGCCCTTTTGAATTACAAAGGCGTCTGGCTGATCTGATGGTGCCTTAATTGCCACGAGTGCATGGACATATGGAAATCATGCAAGGGAAACAAAGCCTAGAGTCCTCTGGGTTTGACTGGCCTCATCTGTGTCACAGAATCACATAGTGCAAAAGAGGCCCTTCGGCCCATCGAATCTGTACCGACACATGCGAAACACCTGACCTACCTAACTAATCCCATTTACCAGCACTTGGCCCATAGCTTTGAATGTTATGACATGCCAAATGCTCATCCAGGTACTTTTTAAAGGATGTGAGGCAACCTGCCTCCACCACCCTCCCAAGCAGCACATTCCAGACTGTCACCACCCTCTGGGTAAAAAAAGTTTTTCCTCACATCCCCCCCTAAACTGCCTGCCCCTCACCTTGAACTTGTGCCCCCTTGTGACTGACCCTTCAACTAAGGGGAACAGCTGCTCCCTATCCATCCTGTCCATGCCCCTCATAATCTTATACACCTCGATCAGGTCGCTCCTCAGTCCTCTCTGCTCCAACAAAAACAACCCAAGTCTAACCAACTTCTCTTCTTAACTTGAATGTTTCATCCCAGGCAATATCCTGGTGAATCTCCTCTGCACCCCCTCCAGTGCAATCACATCCCTTCTATAATGTGGCAACCAGAACTGCACATAGTACTTCAGCTGTGGCCTCACCAAGGTTTTATACAGCTCCAACATGACCTCCCTACTTTTGTAATCTATGCCTCGATTGATAAAGGCAAGTGTCCCATATGCCTTTTTCACCACTCCACTAATATGCCCACCGCCTTCAGAGATCTATGGACACACATGCCAAGATCCCTTTGTTCCTCAGAACTTCCTAGTGCCATGCCGTTCATTGAATACTTCCTTGTCAAATTACTCCTTCAAAGTGTATCACCTCACTTTACAGGGATAAATTCCATCTGCTACTTATCTGCCCATTCTGACCATCCTATCCATATCTTCCTGTAGCCCAAGACACTCAACCTGACTGTTAACCGCCCGGCCAATCCTTGAGTCATCCACAAACTTACTAATCCTACCCCCCACATGGTCATCTATGTCATTTATACAAATGACGAATAATAGGGGACCCAGCACAGATCCCTGTGGTACGCCACTGGACACTGGCTTCCAGTCACTAAAGCAGCCTTCTGTCACCACCCTCTGTTTCCTACAACAAAGCCAATTTTGAATCCACCTTATCAAATTCCCCTGTATCCCATGTGCATTTTCCTTCTTTATAAGTCTCCCATGTGGGACCTTGTCAAAGGCTTTGCTGAAATCCATATAAACTACATGAACTGCGCTACCCTCATCTACACACCTGGTCCCCTCCTCAAAAAATTCAATCAAATTTGTTAGGCATGACCTCCCTCTGACATAGCCGTGCAGACTATCCCTGATCAAACCTTGCCTCTCCAAGTGGAGATAGATTCTCTCCTTCAGAATTTTCTCCAATAGATTCCCTACCACTGATGTGAGTCTCACTGGCCTGTAGTTCCCTAGCTTATCTCTACTTCTCTACTTTCTTAAATAGCAGAACCACATTAGCTGTTCTCCAGTCCTCTGGCACCTCCCCATCGCCAGAGAGGAATTAAAAATTTGGGTCAGAGCCCCTGCGATCTCCTCCCTTGCCACCCTCAGCAGTCTGGGACACAAATCATCCGGACCTGGAGATTTGTCCACTTTTAAGCCTGCAAACACCTCCAATACCTTGTCACTCCCCATATCAATTTGTTCAAGAACCTTGCAGTCTCTCTCCCGAGTTTCATACCTTCGTCCTCGTTCTCTTGGGTGAAGACAGATGTGAAGTATTCATTCAACACTCTACCAATGTCCTTTGGCTCCACCCATAGAGTGCCCCCTTGGTCCCTAATGGGCCCTACTCTTCCCCTGTCAAGGTGGATACAGTTGGATATCGGTGTTAAGATTGATGATTTGGGTGGTGCAGTTGTAGGCTGCAGATTGTGAGGAGCCTGGGCTAATGCACCAGAGACATGGAGGGGGAACGAAGAATTTTACTATCCTCTGCAGGCAAACTTGTAGACGAGGTGGGGGGCATGTAAAATAAACTGGGTGGCTAGCCCACCACCTTCCTGCTCACCCCCAAGCTGTTCCCATATAACAGGGAGGCAGGTAAGGTGTTAGCTAGCCCACCCACCCCTAGGGCTCATTTTATGGCCAGTTAAGGGCCTCATTCAGCCTCTGCCACAATAATATGTGTGACTGGGGAAGGTGGTGCGAAGGAAGCCAGCTCACTACTTTTGCAAATCAGGCACAAAGGCAGAAAGGAAGGGGAACTACCTCCTTTGGGAGATCCTCTGCCTCTGCTGGGCCCACCTCCCCTCCAAGATCATATTCCCCTTTGTACCTCTTCTCAACCGGCCCCCGAAACCTGATCACCCAACCCCCTCCACCTCCTCTTTAGGGACCCCAATCACTCTCCGGCCAATAACCCCAGACTTGCCAAAATTGGGTAGGCATGTTGTCTTCTTAGGACTCCGTTGTGGTCCCAGGAATGGCCATTACTGTGTCCTGGCATGACTGGAACTATCCTCAGCAACCGGCCAAGGAGATTAGCCTTTCAATTCTCTTCACTAGACAGCCTCAGTGTTTGGCTCCTGGGAGACAAGGGAAACCCATTCATGATCTGGCTGATGGTTTTGGTCTGCTGTGCCCTTTTCTGAGGGGTGGAAGTCCCACTCTTAGCTTGTTATGGCCACTCACAGCATATTATCGCTGCAAGGCAGCCCTTCTTAAAATTGACAGGCTCAAGACTGACTTTCCTACGGATTGGGGGTGGGGTGGGGTGGGGAGGGGGGAGTGGTGCTTGGAGTGGGGTGGGGAGTGTGAAAGATATGCCCTCCCTGTAAAATTCATCCCATGGCAGTTAGTGGAATTTAAATTCAATTAAATGATAAATCTGGAACCTAAGTTTAATAACGATGATCATGAAACTACTGAATTGTTGTAAAAAAAAACTCTTCTTGTTTACTAATGTCCTTTAGGGAAGGAAATCTGCTGTGCTTATACCTGGTCTGGCCTACATGTGACTTTGGACCCAAAGAAATATGTTTGACTGTTAAATGCCCTCTAAAATGGTGTAGTAAGCCATTCAGTTGTGTCAAACAACTATAAGGAATTTTAATAGCTTTGCAAACTTTTGATACAGCTTTTTGTGATGTATTCCACTGTATCCCTGAATCTATTTGCTCTTCTACTGCATTCAGGTTTTTAACATTTATTTTCTAATGTCTACAGGGTGCTTCTATTTTTGTGACCAAAATGCATCACCACGCATTTATCTATGTTAAATTACATTTGCCATTTAACTGCCTAGTTTGGAAGCTTTCTAATGTCTTCTTGCATTATGTTGCATTCTTTCTCAGTGTTAGCTGCATTCCCAGTTTGGTATAATTTACAAATTTTGCTATGGGATTACTTATTTGCAAGTCGTCATTAATGGAAATTATGAATAACAGCAGTCCCATCACCGGCCCTTGTTAAACATCATTTTCTATCTTCTACCAACCTGAGTAATTCTCCTTTACCCCGACTCTCTGGTTCCTACTCATAGTAATCAATCTTGATCAATTTGTCTACAAGAAACCCAGGGCGGAATTGTCCCAGTTTGGCACTAAGTGCAGTACCAGGCGGGAAAAAGAAGGTTTTATCTGTCAGCTGCAATGGCAGCTTTTCACACCGTATCATCCCATTCTCACCTTATTAATCATGCATTCCCAAGAAATATGCCATTTCTTCAGCAGGCAGCCTCCGATTCACACGCTGCGACATTACCTTGCTGCTTCCTCACACCTGGTGCCATATTTAAAGTGCACACCTCTCAGTTCTTCCAGCCCAGTGCTGCTGCACAGAAGACATGGCCCTGAAAGACAAGAATACTGCAGCCCCTGGTTTAATGATGTGACCCTGGAATGCCTTTTGGACACTGTGGTGGCCTGCCCTGATGCCCACTACCCCCACTCTGACTGCAGGATGGGCAGCAACGCCACCAATCCGGCTTGGGAGATGGTGACGGCGGTGGTCACCGCCAATGCTCTGCAAAAGAGAACAGCCACCCAATGCCGAAAGTGGATGGATAATCTCCTTCGTCCTATAGGGATCTCATTCACTGCCAGTTCAAGGGACATCACCATTCACTCTCTCACACACACCTTCATTGTCCACATGTTCATGGGACCACTCACCACACACATATGCCAGGCATGCTTATCATCTGGCCAGGCAGCTGTCCTGCTTACACTCCATCTGTCTTCATGTAGCACAAGCTGGCACACAACAAATGGGAGAGGTCGCAGACTGGTGAAGGAATGCCAGAAATCAAGGTCCTTATGGACTTTAAAAATAGAGTTATCCTGTTTGCTGGTGAAGATCTGGATTTTTCCTTTGCTGACAGTGAGGCTGGGAGTGCTCAACCAAGTGAGGACAAAGTGCAACATCCATCAAACAACCATGCCATGAGTGATGAGTCCTGTTTCACAGGCCACTGTCATGCACTAATTATCTAGTCTTGCTTTCGCTGGCACATCTGGAAACAACAGGCAGAGTCCACAATCCAGGGCCTCCAATCAAGCCCCGAAGACACCTCAGAAGAGGAATCTGCTGAAACCCTCACTGAAGTCCCATCACAGTACTCACCCACATCCTCCACCAGTGCAGAGACACACATCTTGGTGGGACCAAGCTTTGCAGTAGCCTCAGAGTCACAACCTGGTGAGCACATCACACTGTCTGATCCACAGCAGACTGTGGCAGGGATTTCCCGGTTTTCTGGTACTCAGAGGACTGCTGCAGACCAGAAATCTGCTGAGTCCAAGTCATATGACGAACTTCTGAGCTTGGTCATGCCTCAGTTGCCGGAGCTGCAAAGGCAACCTTGGGAAAATCAGGGAGAGATGCCAGCTGCCCTCCTCAGATTGCAAGGCATGTTGGAGGATTCTGTCCACCTTCAGTCTGAGGTTGTAGCACTGGCATGCCAATACATCGAGGTCAAAGCTGGTAGGATGGCAGCTGCCATGGAAATCTTGGTCCAGGATATCTGGCTGCGCAGGCTGAACTCCTTTGCTGATGCCATAGTTGGCCTCCAACCGTGTCAGAGTGAGAGGGGTGTGGGGCAGCTCGGTCACACTCCAGCTTCCCCTGATTCAAGGATTCAGGCAGGGGTCCTCAGGAACATTTTCAGGAGCACACTACAGGACCATCCACCCAGGTGACTCCGGGAGTGCCTGACCCATCCAGATCCCCTCTTCCTGTGACCTCAGTAAATCCAGCTCCACAGGCCAAGGAGGGCGCCACTGCCACATAGCAGGACCCCAAACCAGGCCAGGGCCCTCCAGGTCTCGGTCCTCCACAGGACGCCCGTCAATGTCATCACAGACAGGGTGTAGCAGTCAGCAGGCTGCCTCCACCTCCACTGTGGATATCGGTGGAGCACCAAGATATAGAAGCAGGGTTAGGAAGGTTAAGAAGATGTAGTTGCACAGCCTGGGCATGGGTGTTAATTATTTGTACATAATGTTCACTTTGTTAATAAACTCCCAAGAATGTATACTTGCCTATGGCTCCTTGTTCTGGTAAGCAGTGTTCATGTCACTCAGAAGTGAAACCTTGGCCCCTGCAAAAGATAAATGCAGGTGTCTCAGCCCAGGGCCTCTTCCCTGTGCTTTGTGCAACTTTCCCAGCGTACTGATGGTGTGCCTTCACAGTTATTGGTCATATCAGTCATGCGAGACCTCGATGGCGCTTGTCATTGCTGCCAGAATGTCCTGGGCTGGCGGCACAGAGTTCCTTCATTCTCTCTGTGTGCTCTCAGCACCTTTGATGTTCGGCTGGCCCCCATCCTATCAGCATCTGTGTCCGGCGACAGTGTGGTCCTGAAGGGTTCAGCTCACAAAGGATACCATAGGATCAGGAGAAGTTAAAGTTTCCCCATTACATCTCCATGATATGGCCCTGTTCAAAGAGCACAAGTGAGGTGCCATCAGCCAGACAGCAATCAGATATTCACATAAGCTATGTGAGGATCTATGGAGGGTCCCCACTGCTTAGTTAAGTTTGAAGGCCCTTAACCCACCCCAGAGTCTGCTGGCTACCAGTTGGATGGCCAGAGTTTAGTGCACTGCATGGCTGCCTGAAACCCCATCCACCTCTGCCCCACTCCACCTGACCGATTGACACCCACTGGACTGCATGCTGAGCTCTCAGCTCAGGTGCAGGCAATCTCCTAACCCAGACTGCAAGGCTGCACTGTTAGCTTGAACCATGGGGCAGACTGGTCCAAACTGGAATGATGACATTACAACGAGCTGCAAGTGCCTCCACCAATGACTGCTCCATGGCCAGCTTCCACAAGGAGATTGCACAACGTGTGCAGTCGTTCAACTGTTCTGCCAACCACTAGAATGCTCATTAGCTTGCAGTCTTTTCCCAAGGGGTGAAAAGCTCTGGAGCATTTGGTGACACTTTCAAGCCTCTGCGTTGCTTGAGCGGGCAGATAAGCTACGGGCCCGTCTCCAAGCATATCAATGCGGCTTGACTGAACTGTCTCAGCTGCGGAGGAATGGTCACTTTATACAAGTTTTCCCTAATGCGTGGCCAATCCCCTCCCCCCCTGCACGTGCTTGCAGGGCTGCACCACCATCAACCATAGTGCAGCCCTTGCCCTGGCACTGCACTGTCAGCCAGCTGGGAAAATGCGACTTGCCTGTGCGCTTGCCTGAATGAGCACCACTTCAACCTTGAGGCTCAACAGGCGATCCCATGTGAGCACTGCGCAACATTCCTTTACGCTCGCCCCTGAGTTCTCCTCGAAGAGCAGCTCGCCAGGTACACGCCTTATAAATGTTGTTATGAAACACATTGGCATGCAATCTTGCCAATGTGCCCGATGGTCCAGCGTGGTAGAGTGATTCTAGGGTGCAGGGCTTATAATGATATGCAGATGTATTACAATAGCATTTACGATGTGTGGCGGTGGGAAACATGGCCTTCCATTGATGGGTGGAGCGGATATTTACAACCTCGCTTCACGACATCATGAAACCAATTTTTGGCCTTCTCACCATACTGTCTGCTCACGACTGCCATGACACCCAATGCCAACAGGCACACTAAATTCCACCCCCAGATGTAAGGAAAAACGCAAATGTGGGAATCATAGGCCCAAAGTTACCTGTTTCTCCAAAACCTGCTGCACTCACCACATATCATGTCTGAAATTACCTATATAATTACCCATATATTTTACCCCAGAATGTTATTTTCTGAAAGAATGTGTGAAGATAGAACATTATCTCACCTTGCCCATGGTTTTTTAAATCTAGTTTTCTTGGGGTTTTGTTTATTAATACACTGCAGTACCTATCCATCCCCACAAATTCAAAAAATAATCTGAGATAACAGCTGTTCAAGAAGCCCTCTCCATGAAAATAGCAAATAAAAAAGCAAAGGATCATGGCAAGTCTAGTCAGGTGTCTTGAAGATCAGCAACACGTTTAAGTGAATCAAATACATATGGCAATGCTGAAGCTATTAGTGCGTAGGTGCTGACAAGGGGAAAAAACCCTTTTATGTTTATTTTACATACAATGGGCCAGTTTTGTTATGATCCCTTTCATTAGGCAGGAAGTGGGCAGAGTAAGTCTGCCACTTGCATGATGCAAGTTATTTGAGATCTGAACAATTTTGATAGGCAGGCAGCATTACCATATTTGCAATGAGCTACCATTGCATTCAAAGCAGTTGACTGTTTAGGGGTCTGCAGATGGAGTGCAAGAAACCTGTAAACTTCTGCAAGGAGTTAAGCCAGTCCTGGGCAGAGAAACATGGGACAGGGTGTTAAGGCTTGGGAACTGGGCAAGTAGTTTATGTACAGCTAGATGGTGCTCTGTTTGCAGAGCATAATACAATGGCCCTTTAAGGACACCTGTTTAGGCCACTATGTTTGGTGTTACTGGGTAAAGTACACACCTGGCATGGTCTACTTCTTGATACTTGAAAATTGTACTGAGTTTATATTGGCATTGCCTGGCCTCAATTTGCTCTGAATAGCAAGTACTTGTTCCTGCTGGGAGGCTTCACTGCCTATCTAAAAGACCCATCAAAATAATAAGTGAAACAATAGTGGGATCAGTGCAGTTGAGTTCTGCAATCCAGTTATGAATAACTATCATCGTATTCCCACTCAAATATAGGAATGAAATTCAGAGGCATGGTGTTCCTCTGAGACGGAATACCATTCATTATGAGGACATGGAAAAGTGCCACAAAATATAAAAGAACTCAAATCAATATTTCACCATGTACAAACTTTCCAATGATAATTTAGGTCATCCTGTAAGATGATGGCCCAGAACCTCAATTCCTTTGAAGCCGGGAGGTACCCCAGAAGTTTTGCTGGGGGCCCTGGAAGTCCCCATGAAAGGACTGCAAGGGAAGCATGTGGAAAGTTCAAACTTCCATTGGGCAATTACCCTTCACTGAAAAACACCTGAATCTCTGATTTATCTATGGATAGTTCCAACTCTCTTAGCATAATAGTTACCCAGAAAAAAGTTAGAAGAATTAAAACCACTTCTAACTCCTAGGTAACTATAGTACTGACACCCTTTGATCCCTCACTGACTACCCCAACCCACTGACCACCCGACGCCCTCCATCCCTGAACACCCCTGCCCAGAGCTGCCTCCTCCCACCACCGACCACCTCACCCACTTACCTTAGGCATTTACCTTCCCTCCTGTCAACGCTGGAACCTTTAAACTTACTGCTTTAAGGCAGCTAGTGCCATAAAAAGGTAGAATGGCTTCACTTCCTCTGATACTGCTGCCCCGCACTGGAAGGACTCCAGAGCTGCTGCACTGCACATTTCACATGAAGCCCAGTTTGGAAGATCTTCAGCTCGTGACCTGGGTAAGGAAAAAGGAGTAGAATGGCAATCCAATGGTGATTGCCAATCCACGGAAGTTCTGGGCCCATGTCTAAAATGGCTTAATCCTTGCAAATGGAACATTTTTTCTGAAAACTGCTAATTTCATTCAGTGTTGGAGTAGTTCCATTTTGGGATCTGGCTAAATTGCCAGCCAATATCTCAGCAATTACACAGAAACAGTTTGATATTTTTTATTCGTTCATGGGATGTGGGCTTCGCTGGCTAAGCCAGCATTTATTGTTGATCCCTAGTTGCCCTTGAGAAGGGGCTGGTGAGCCACCTTCTTGAACCGCTGCAGTCCCTGTGGTGTAGGTACACCCACAGTACTGTTATGGAGGTAGTTCCAGGATATTGACCCAGCAACAGTGAAGAAACAGCGATATATTTCCAAGTCATGATGCTGAGTGACTTGGGGGGTACTTCCAGGTGATGGTGTTTCCATGCGTCTGCTGCCCTTGCCCTTCTAGATGGTAGCACTCGTGGGTTTGGAAGGTGCTGTCTAAGGAGCCTTGGTGAATCCCTACAGTGCACCTTGTGGATGGTACACACTTCTGCTACTGTATTTCAGTATTGGGGCGAGTGAATGTTTCTGGATGGGATGCCAATCAAGTGGGCTGCTTTGTCCTGGACGGTTTCAAGTTTCTCGAGTGTTCTTGGAGCTGCACTTGCCCAGGCAAGTGGGGAGTATTCCATAACACTCCTGACATCTGCCTTGTAGATGGTAGACAGGCTTTGCGGAGTCAGGAGGTGAGTTACTCATCGCAAGATTCCTAGCCTCTGATCTGCTCTTGTAGCCACAGTATTTATGTGGCTAATCCAGTTCAGTTTCAGGTCAATGGTAACCCCCAGGATGTTGATAGTGGGGTATTCAGTGAAGGTAATGCCATTAAATGTCAAGGGATGATGATTAGATTATCTTTTGTTGGTGATGGTCATTGCCTGGCACTTGTGTGGCATAAATGTTACTTGCCACTTGTCAGCCCAAGCCTGGATGTTGTCCAGGTCTTGCTACATTGGACATGGGCTGCTTCAGTGTTATGGTGCAGCCAATGGTAAATGCTGAGTTGTTCAAATCCCAGAGAGAAACTTGAAACAACTGCCACAACTTATTTGCAATTTGTATAAAGTTTGAGGTGTGTGCCTTGAATTCAGTAGTAAGAAGACCACCAAGTCTTAAAGGTTTTTACAAAACTGGATTAAACATCTATTAACAAGAAAAAAATGTTTTTAAGCACATACATATGTCTACAAATTGCTGCCATATAACTTCTAAATCCCTTACTTATTCTGACTCTCAGTTACAGTTTTGTTAAGGTAACAGTAAGACACATGGATTTTTATAAGACCCAAGCAAAGAAACATGATACCCTGAACCAGTCGAATTCAAAGCGACTTTTCTTAAGTTCAGTTCTTTGAAAACAGCAGCTTGAGGCGTAGATGACGAAGGCTTTTCACACTTGTAAGATCTTAAAATCCTTTCCCTTCCACACAACGTTCGCCCCTTTATTCATATTTTACTCTTTGAAATTCCCATCGTTTCACTATGTAATTGGACTTTATCTTCCTGATAATAAAAATCTCTCATAGCATTAAGTTTTACCAGTAACCTTTAGGAAACATAAACACATTCTTTCTAAACTTCTCCTGGCTAGGTGATGCATTTCACTCCCTCTTTTGAAATCAATCTGGTCTGCTTTATTTAAAAATGTAAATGCTCCCTTGACACCTATGTTTCTAAACATCCCCCATGTTTACCATGTTTATACCAAAGCCTTCAGACCAGATACCTTTAATCCAATTAAGTCTCACACACCCATACACACACACACACACACACACACACACACACACACAGAAACAGACACCGATACCACTATTTTACAATAAATTCCAATAACATTATGAGAATTATTATACCTTCCTGAGATTCAGCATCGGAGGAGTCACAAATGGTGCTGAACATTGTGCAATCATCAGTGAATGTCCCTACTTCTGACTTTATGATGGAAGGAAGGTCATTGAAACAGCTGAACGTGGTTGGGCTGAGGACACTACCCTGAGGAACTCCTGCAGTGATGTCCTGGAACTGAGATGATTAACCTCCAACAACCACAACTATTTTCCTTTGTGCTAGGTCTGACTCAAACCAGTGGAGAGTTTTCCCCTTGATTCTCATTGGTTCCAGTTTTGCTAGGGTTCCTTGATGCCAACTCGGTCAAACGTGGCCTTGATGTCAAGGGCAGTCCCTCACCTCACCTTAGGAGTTCAGCTCTTTTGTCCATGTTTGAACCATCACTGTAATGAGGTCAGGAGCTGAGTGGCTCTGGTAGAACCCAAACTGGGCGTCAGTGAGCAGGTTATTGCTAAGCAATTGCCTCTTGATAGCACTGTTGATGATCCCTTCCATTACTTTAATGATGATCAAAAGCAGACTGATGGGGTAGTAATTCTCTGGGTTGGATTTGTCCTGCTTTTTGTGCGCAGGACATACCTCGGCAATTTTCTACATAGCTGGGTAGATGCCTGTGTTGTAGCTGTACTGGAACAGCATGGCTAGGGGCATGGCACAGCACTTCTGGGATAGCTTTTGCTGACTGGATCCAATCACTCTCACCACCTCTCCCCCAACCCCCAGCTCCTCCACTTGCATCAATAGCATCCTGCACAGTACCAACAATCCCCACATCACATCAGTCAATAATCAAGATGCCAGGATATCAACCTCAACATTGAATTCAAGACTCAAGTCTTTTTGCAATTACGAGAGGGAACTCGCTCTCAATGAAGCTTGTTGCTTCAGAATCAAAAATTAGCACCTGTGAGGGATCTTGGACTATTTCAGAAATAGCCACTGGTTTCCAGTGAAATAGATTTGTTTTCAGCATCTCCTATGATAAATGGATTTTGTGGTTTTCCAGCAGAACATAAATAAAAATAGTACATGTGTAACACTAACATTTTTTGGTGCACTGAGTCATAATTATTAGAGAGCAACTCATTTCACCTTGAAAAACTAATTTAAGAGTCTGGGGTGTAATTATTTTTTCCATCCTGTGATAAAAGTAAATCCCCATGGTTTTACAAATAATAAAAAATAACTTTTTAAAACTTTAATAATGATATTTCAGCTTTTACCTTAACGTCAGTTCTATGTCGTACTCTGTAAAATGATTAAAATGCAAAGGATATCCTTGCTTTCTACTTCCTGTTTTTCTGTCTGTGAGAATTTTTCAATCTGATTGGCTGCTAATCCTGCTTGTTGTCTTCTCTGGACCCCAGTGATCACCTATAGATTATAACTGAATGACAATGACATCATAACATGTGAAATTGATGCCACAGGTTCTGCTAAATATTTATGGGTAGCTTTCTTCGAGATCAGATTTCCCTCCACCACTGACCGTGAGATCCAGGCCAATATAAATCTGAAGGGTGTTTGCTGAGAGGCAAAGACAGCAAAAGACATGTTGGGTTGATCCTATAAAACTTTAGTAAAATGATTTACAAGACCCAGAGGAATAAAAGAGATAATTCAGCAGTTTCAGCAGTAGATGAGAACTGTATTAACTTACAATCAGAATATTGAAGGACTTTAATGGAATGTTTAACATTTGATATCTTGTGGATGATTTTTGCATCTTAATATTTAATATTAATAGTTTAATGCATAATATTTGTTAAGTAATATTCATTGCATAAAGGCTGGAAATCAGTATTTAATGCATTAATATGTAAGAGTATTTACTGGTTAATGTTTAGTTATATTCAATATTTTATGAATATTTTAAATATTTAATTCAAATCTTTAAATCACTTTTGTTAACTATTTAACACTTACTAAACTAAATTTTGAGAGAATTGGAGGTGAGTGAACAGTATCGTTTTGCAGAGATCGCCAGGGTCGCCTTTTGCTTGGCAGGCTTCAGGAACACCAGGGAGGGGGCTGGGGTGAAGTGCCGCCTTACCACCGAGGCAACTGTTGTCAGGGGGGGCCTTTCTGGGACAACAGCTGCCCAGCCTCAGAGGCGACAGTTGAGGGTGGGGAGTGGAGGATGGGGGAGGGTCAACTGCTGTCCCGGTGTTGGATCCTGTGCACAAGAAGTCGAGATGGGGGCAGGGCAGGCAAGAGAAGTGGCCAAGCAGTAGGGACACCTGTATAAACCGACCATGCCTCTGCAATTGAGACACTTCAGGAGCAAGAGCAACCACAATCATATGATTGGGGTCGGGCTCCTTGAATTCCTGGCCACGTAAGCAATGCAGAGGCAGCAAAGTGCCACCACGCGCTCCTGACCTTACCCCTTACCCACCCCCACCCTCATCCCCTCAAACCCCCCACCCCCCCACCCCCCCGCAGCATAGACTGCGAGTCTGCAATAACTTTATTGGACCACTGAGCAGTTGGACTGCACACATTGCACAATCTCCTCGCCAATGCTGGCCATATGTCAGTCACTGCTGGAGGCGCTCACGGCCCCTTGCAATCTCAGCATCCCAGTTAGGTGCGGTCTCCCCCATGTTCCAAGTTGACAGGGCAGCCACGCAGCGCATTCATCTGTGGCCATCTGAGGGGTGGACAGCACTCTCCCGGAAGCATTTAGGCGCAATCACACAGGGCCAGGAAAGGTGCTAATTGCAGCCATGATAACCATGTCTCTCTCTCTCTTTCATGCTGCAGCTGGACCATGTCAGGATCATGGAGCCTGGTGACCTAGCTGTATGCCTGATGGCCTACAGACAGAGGAGAAGACGGAGGAGAGAGCAGCTGAGGCTCCTGCCACTCAAAGGCAGGAGCAGCAACCTCAGAAGGGGCAGCTGGGGCTCCTGCACATGCTGCCCAGGATCGACAGCGATCTGTGGCTGGTCAGCACCTAGCGACACCCAGGGTCTATAGATGCCTCCTGTCATTCCTGCAGATGAAATAGAGCCAGTGTCACTGATGACTGAACAAGCCTAGAGACCTGGTCGCTCACACCTGCCACTTACTGTAGGACTTGGCGACAAGGGGACATGGAGGGCATCCAGTGCCAATGGCTGTGAAAGTGACCGCAGTGCTCACTTTTTATGTTAGTGGCTCCTTTCAGGGCTCCACAGGTGACCTCTGTGCGATTTCACAAGCCACCACCCACAAATGCATCCATGAGGTCATGGATTCCATCTTCTTGAAGGCACACAACTTTGTGCATTTCGCCAGGGACCAAGACAGCCAGGATGCAAGGGCTATTGGATTCTCCCGGATCTCCGGATTCCAACAGGTGTGGGGTGTGAGCATCCTGACGTCATCGCGCACTAGTGTGATATTTCGGTTGGCGGGTGCACGCGACAGTCGGCAGCACGCCCGCCGATAATTAAGAGGGCTATTAAGCCTATTAATCAAGTGATTAAATTGAATTTTTTGCTTCCCATCCAACCTGATGTTTGGCGGGTATGCGAAGAGCCCAGGTGGCCTTTACATTTTTTGTGAAACTTCATCCACAGGCAGGATGATGTTTCCAACAATGGCTGAAAAAAAAAATAACAATTTTTAAACTAATTTTTCGCATGTGACTCTGTTTTCTTTATTTTTCAATTCTTTATTTTACATTTTAAAAACCTTCAGCTCCCTGAGGCAACTCTGTGCCTTTAGGGAGCCTCTACTGTGCGCACCCCTATGCATGCGCAAACTTCAGCACTCGCAACCCTCCCGCCCCCACCCTGGCTGGTCTTTAATTGGAGAGCCAGGGTGAAATTGCTGTCGGGGCCCGATCGCGGGCAGAGGTCTATTTCAAGGCCGGTCCCAAGCCTGTCCGCTGCACCAGCCCAACGAGGGAAAAACCCTCCCCCGGTGTTAATCTGACAGCATGGACTGTATGCCCTTTATAGAATACTTTCAAATCAACTACGATCAAGTCACAAATTTCATTCAGCACAAGATAACAATATATCCTTTGACTCACTGGGCAGAATTTTGCCATTGTCAGGCGGGCTCAGCGGGGGTGGGCGGGAGTCGTCGGGAAACCGACCAACGCCCGTGATCAGGGCCGGACTGCAATTTCATGCTGATGGGCCAATTAAACCCGCCCGGCATGAAATGTGTGCTTCAGCGTTCTTCCGGTGTGGGGGTGGGAATGACTGCGAGAGCACAAGTTCGTGCATGCACTCAAGTGCGCACTGGCAAAGCTCCCTGAGACACAGAGCTGGCTCAGGGAGCAGAAGGTATAAAAAATTAAAAGTAAAGCATTTTAAGATGTTAAAAAACATGTCCTCTTATGTCACATGAGCAGGGACATGTTAGAAATTAGTATGAAAATGTTTTATTTTTTTTAATGATGGATTGAAACCTCATCCCGCTCGTGGATGAGGTTTCGCAAAATATGCAAAGGCCGCTTGGCCTTTTCATCTGCCCAGCAACAGTAAGGTTGGATGGGCAGCGAAAAATTTAAATCAATTACATTGTTAATGTCCTTAATTGGCCTTTCAATTGTTGGCGGGTGCGCTGCCAACTCCCGCACGTGCCCACTGACTGAAATATCGTGTGAGTGCGCGATGACATCAGAATGCTTGCCCAATGTCATTGCACGTCATTTTACGCTTAAGCAGGTCAGGTGCGCACCCACCCACTCAGTGAAAAATCCTGCCCACTTTAAGCAATACCCAATTTCATTTATAAGATTTGAGAGGAGCATATTAGTCAATTGATCAGACATCATATTAGAAAATAGTCTCGGTTTAATCAAATTAAGCAAACTACAATAAGATTAATACACAAAGCATGATCTTATGATTCAAGAGCCTTTTAAAACCTTAAGAATATACTTGTTATTGCATTCAAGTGTGATTTCTTTTCTCTCTAACTTAAGTATTGCAAATATCTATTGCACATGTAGGCTAGTACTTGATTATGATATACTGAATGACTTTTTCTGTAATTTCTATTCAATGTCTATTTGATTTATTTGTTTTTGGCTAATAGAGGTCATCTGTTGTTATATACAGTTCAGATTTTCTGTAAAAAAAATGCATTTGAAGCTCCTCTCAGATGAGGAAGCTGAGATATCATTGACCAGCTTCTATAAACCTCCTTTCATAGTGTGTAGGCCTTGCTTTAATTTATATATCAATGAAATATGTGATGCCAATTTTACCATTTTGTTAATGCACATACATAATTTGTCACAAGCATACATTTTCACAAGCATCTTTTTTAAAGATGCAATGCAAAGTGATGCTAGTACAAAGATGCAACATTGTAAAAGTGGGCATCCAGCAACGTACACTGGAGCTTATCCCTGCAATGATTCAAAATGGAAAAATGTAATTGCCCAGTAGTGAATATTTTATTATAGTTAAAGGGGCATTTAGTTCATATTTTGGTTAATTTAAATTCCGATACTTAAGTAATTGGGGTTAGTTGAGTTATCCTCAATAATAATTGGTTTATATGGTGGATTTGGTCCACTTTAATGTGCGGTGAATGATGTAAGCTACAAAGCTACATCGGATCTGATGCTACCAATAACTGAGAGTGAAGTTCCCCTTTCATCAAGACAACTGGAGAATGCCCTAGTCTTACCTGTAATTAAAAGCTAAGAAAAATACGTTAAAAATGGTAGATTTTCTGATTGCAATTCCATTATCTGCTAGCTCATTATACAGATTCAATGTGTGGGCCAACGGCTGAATACCTTTACTACATGATACAATCATCAGATTGTATACGTTTTGTTACATTCCTTTTCAAATAATTGGGGACATTTGCTCTTCATGTCATAATTCAAGCAGAACGTGCCTTCAGGGATTTCTCTCTGACATCAGTGGAAAGTGTCCTTTTCAATTTGTTTCACTAAGATGTTAGAAGCCAAAACATGGCAATGGAGCCTTTTACGATAGAATTATGGTTTGTAAATAATATTTTCTCCCTAAGATACTCATGAGACGTGTTAAATATGCTTCCTTTGACCGTTTACTTTTTTAATAAAGTTGCTTGTTTTTGCTTTGTGGCTAATTTGAAATCTGCTATTCATTTGAAATGGTACCCATGCTTTAAACGACAAAGTACTTCCACATCTGAAATATCACCCAACACTATCCTTAACTCAATCTATTTGACACTGAAATTCTGATTAATGCTTACTGAGATGAATTAGTGTTTTGAAAAGTGGGATGTTCGTTTTTGTTCACTTGAAGTTACCATGCTCATTTGTACTTGTGTACAAATGAGCAGAAGCAGTTTTGCTAAAGGAAACCATTGCTGTTTTTGCAATTTTAATTCTGGGTGTTTCAGCTATTTTATGTCCCAAGAATTTCTGTTACCTCCAGACTTGACTATTCTAATGATTTATTGATTGACCTCCAATCTTCTAGATTTCATAAACTTTACCTTATCCAAATCTTTGCTGCCCACATCCTAACTTCTGTGCACCCATCACCAAGTGCTCACCAAGCTATATTGGCTTCCAGTTGGGTCATGTCTGAAATTTAAAATTTTTATTCTTATTTTCAAATCTCCCATGGCCTCATCCATCTCCGGCCCTACAAGCCTGCAAGATTTCTGTGATGAATTTTCATTGCCCAACATTGGCAGCCATGCCTATGGCTGCCAAGGCCCTCAGTTCCAGAATTTCCTCCCTAAATCTTATGGCCTCTATCTCTCTTTCATCCTCTTTAAAACTTCCTGGTTGATGGAGTTTTTGATCACCTGCCCTAATGGCCTAGAAATTTCTGGAAAATTACCAGTCAGTTAATGCATGTAGTATTATGAGTGTGTAAAACGTCTAGTAATTTGAGGTGAGAAAGCGATACTGGTGAGTTGCGAATCACCATAAATTGCTGGCTCCAGCTTTAACCTGGAGCCAACAGGACCTCACTACCAACCCCCTTGGGAGCTGTAAAAAGTTGCTGCATTTGCACAATAAATATGAATTAAACTCATAAACAAAGTTTAGTAACTAACAGCATAAGGACGCTTTTACTGACAAAATTTATGTTCCTGCAATGCCTATCAGCCTCTCTGTTCCAAATGAAGGCAACAAGTGAAACAGATATAGTAACTTATTCTCAGAGGTTTCTAAAATTAAAAATAAATAATTTTATTTCTTAGTTTTCCTTTCTGTTTCTATCTTATCTCTCAGATTGATAGGCCAGAGTCTCAGATGCTCTATTGGCCTTGCTGTGCCGTTACCAGCTTACTTTTCTAGCAACTTATGGCCCCCAATTTTTTTGAATTCCAGGCTGAGGCAGGAATCTAATGAACAGGGCACACTGTGAGATGCCCCTCTCTGGCAAATTCTGGAATAATACCTCATTTTGTGGCTCAGTGTGAAATTGTGTTTGATTGTATTTAAAGCTGCTGCACAAATTCAAGCGGTGGTTGAATTCCTGATTCTAAAAAATTTTTCCATCAAAATTTGACTCTTAAATTCTCTGAGAACAAATTCACAAATCTATTTTCAAACAAACTAATTAGTGTAGTTTATGTCACATTATGGCCTAAGACTCTTTACAAAAATAGTTGGCATGTATAGATATTGTTTGTGCTTTCCTTATATGACACTAACATGGTTCTAACAGCTTTGAATCAACATATTATTCACTATTTGATCATTTATGTTTATATTTATACACATAACCTTCAATCCCATACTTAAACAGTATTTATCCAGCTCTCAATTGAAAGATTATCTGCTGAGTCGTGTTTGATGATGCAGATATAATTTTCAGATCGAAGCATTATTTTATATTAGGTCAGTAAAGCCAGTGACTAGCCTGTGGGTCTTAAATATCATATTGTCATAATGGAATGCCAGAATTTCCATTTCTTCATGAAACACAAATCGACAGCTAACTGAATTTCCAACCCACGTGCTCTATTAATTAAATAGAGTTTGATGTGCCTTGCATTAATTTACTTTAACTGTCAATTATTCTCACTAATGTAATTTGATCACACAATACATAAATATGTGTGAAATGTTGCAATTCCACGAAACTGAGATATTGGCAAATAATCAAATTGTGTTGTGCCATTTAATAGCACTGGCTTGGTATGTGTTTGTGGTGCTGAAACAGGCTCTGAGATACTGCTGTTGATTATATTAATATCCTTAACAGAAAATATTTAAATGGTAATGTTTACTTTGTTTCAATCAGCTACGATTTTAGTAATTACCCCTGAAATATTGCCTTCACGTTCACTTTTGATTTCTTTTTGCATTCATTTAAAGCTGGCACCGAGCTGAACATTTCTATCAGCTCAATAATGTCCTCCAGTGCTCCTGCCTGTTCTGGACTACCCATTCATTTAAACATATTGAGATCCACTTTTAGATCATGCACTCTCTCACAAGTATGCACTCACAGTTCTAATCATGCTTACTTGTACTCATATTGAAGGCAATTAGTACTTGCTAACTTTTTGCAAATTAATATAAAGTAAATAATTCTCACCAAACTTAGAACATGTTTCTCTTTAACATAGAACGTAATTTTCTTTGTTAATGTCATCCTGATATCAGATCATGAAATGGCATTCATGGACATTTTAGCAGTCAAATGCATTCACTTATATTAATTAATATCAACCTTTAAACTGCTGGAAGCTTCACAGAATCTCCTGTATCTCTATGTCAATTGGTTTTATTTATTTTTAGTGTGTGCACTAAATGAGCAGCAATATTGTGACAACATCAACATTGATCCTTTCTTTTAAGATTTTATTCCCTCACTCTCAGCTGAGCTGACTCTAATTGGTGTCAGCCTTGGTTCAATGCTAGTTCATTTGCATTTGAGTCAGAAGTTTGTGGGTTCAGAGATTTAATTGCATAGTCTGAACTGACAATTCAGTGCAATACTGGAGGGTTGCTGCAATGTCAAAGATATCATCATTCAGTGATAAAACCAAGGCTCCATTTGTCTCTACAGATAAAAGATCACAGGGCATTTTTTAAAAAGAAGAAGGAAGTTCACCCTGACGTCCTGGCCATCATTTACCCTTCACGAACATCAAAAGAATGGATTGGTAAAAGCGGCTCTGAAGAAGAGTCATAAGGACTCAAAATGCTAACTCTGTTTTTCTCTCCACAGATGCTTGCTAGACCTGCTGAGTTTTTCTAGCATTTTCTGTTTTTATTACAAAAACAGATTAACTGGCTGTTATCACATTGTTGATTGTGTGACTTGTGAAAACAGGCTGGCATTGGCCCTCTGGGAAGCTGCATTGAAATGGCCTGGAATTGACCAGCCCCTGTCTCGAGCACTGGGACTCTGGCCTTTATTGTCTCTTCCAGTGTTAAAGAACAGGATTTGAAAGCTAATTTCCTGCAGTGTCTTTTCTGCTGTAGATAATTGGGAGAGTAGATGGGAGGGGAACAGGTAGCGTTCAAGTGTTCTGTATTTTATTATGTGAGTCTATTTATAGTTGATGCTTACTGTGATTGATTGGTTAAACCTGGGTGTGGACTCAGAATAAAGTATACAAAGCTGTATACTCTAGCTCTAGCTAGAGCTAGAACATGGAGTATACATTTTAAAACACTGTGAAGAAAACCTGCTACACACATAGAAACTAGTGCATCACTGCACTGCATATATAATACATAACAAAGTGGCAATGAGGATGATGGAGAATAATTTAAATCTACTGATTCATGCACCTTTCCTTTCTTCACCAGGATATCCACTCATGCCATGGGATTAATGGATTTTGGAGTTCAAGACATACTTGCTTGCTACAGTGATGGACAATCTGGATGGAGCAGCGATCTGCAAGAAGGTGATACTTGTATGATGTCTTGGAGCGCAAGGTCAGTGGTTATTCAAGCAGCTCACCGATGACATGTCAAAGTTTGTTATGGTGGTCAATGCTCTTGAAAAATACTTTGTGCCAAAGAAGTGTGTGACTATTGAACAATATACATTCCACCAGAGATGCCAGGGAAATGGTGAGCCCATAAAACAATATGTGGCAAAGTTCCAGCAATTGGCTTCTACCTGTAAATTTGGCACACTAACCAAAAAACTAATTTGGGACCAATTAATTGAAAAGACTTCAATTCCATGAATTAGGGAAAATCTCCTCATGGAAGCTGAAGATTTAACTTTGGAGAAAGCCACGATCTTGGCAAATTAAATCTACCACGTTGGTTTCTAAAAGCTTACACGTAAATGCACCCCTTTCACCAAAATTCACTCCCCCCAACACCAACCAACAGTAGCAGTAGCATGTACCATCTACAGGATGCACTGCAGAAACTCACTAAGGATCCTTATGCACCACCTTCCAAACCCATGAACACTACCATCTAAAAGGGCAAGGGCAGCAGACACATGGGAACACCACATGGAAGTTCCGCTCCAAGCCACTCACCATCCTGACTTGGGAATATATCACCTTCACTGTCGCTGAGTCGAAACCCTGGAACTCCCTCCCTAACAGCACTGTAGGTGTACCTATACTATATGGACTGCATCGATTCAAGAAGGCAGCTCACCACCACCTTCTGAAAGGCACTTAGAGATGGGCAATAAATGTTGGCATAGCCAGCGACAACAACATCCCGTAAATACATTTTTAAAAATACCCTCAGACTCAGGGTTGCAGACACAACTTGCCCACCCAGCAAGGGTTATGGACAAAGAAACCTCAGCAGCCCCACCAACACGTTCCCCATCATGGATAGATACCTTCAAAACAGCCTAAATTGTGAAAGTGCTCATCGATTCACAATGCCAATGCTTGAATTTTATGCTTGGGGTGGGAGCGCGATTGGCGGGACCGGAAGTGGCCAGCCAGCGTGAAATGCACTCAGTGGTGGTTGGGGGATGGTTGGGGGAAGGGCAGGCACCAAGAGAAATGAGGGTAAAGGACGCAGTATCACACATGCTCCCCGAAGGCTGTGAAGATGCCTCAGGGAGCTGAAGAATTGTTGGAAGGGTATCAGCACACAAAAAATGCCCCAAACTTTCTATAATGACGAAATGAACAACTGACAGCAATACACATGAATCATCAAACCTCAAACATATTCAATCCTTTAATCCCGCCCTGGATCGAGAATGGGGAAAATGTGTGAATGCTGCCTGGCCGATTTGCCTGTTTGCCAAGTGTAATAGCACACGGGCTGCATAAAATTCTGGACTATTGCATGTTTAATGGCCTTAATTGCCCTTTTAAATGTCAGTGGGTGCGCTTCCGACTGGTGTGCACGCCTGCCAATTGTAATATTGGGCGAAGTCGCCATGACATCGGGATGTGCGCCAATGTCTTCTTGCATGATTTCATGTGAGTTGGGGTCAGGCACGTGCCCGCTCAAGTTCCATAAATTTCTGGCCCATGTTTAGCTCGAGGGAAAATCTGCAACTCATCCTTAAAGTGGAACCATTTTGCAAAGACTGTCTTTTGTAGGCCTAAGAAAAGAACTTCATCTGTTTGATGCAAGGAGGATTCTCTTCCTGAGAGTGATGTACGACATGCATATATCCTCACGAATGGTAAAGCACCAGGTCATTTTAAGGAATGTTCAGTCGAGATCACGGGCATCACTGTGTCATTTTTCATCAATGCTGGCATGAAAGTATATATTTTGTGCAACAAACTCTTTGGTAGTTTTTGCAACTTTCTCCCACTCCTGCGACAGACAGTCTACAAGCTTATGATGACTCAATTATTCCAGTTTTGGGAATGAACACAGTTCAAGTGTGCTCCAAAAATGCAACCCTAGACTGGTTCATGTTCTATGTATCTAAAGTCAGAAGCCTTATGGGGATAAGTTTGGATTCAAACTTGAAGACTCCAGTTGAGAACATATTAACATGATTTATCATGCAGACTATACAGGCTTCTTTGTTTATCGGATTTGAATGGGTTAAGGAGTACATGCTCCTCTTGTCGACATATCAATTCCACCAGTTTTGCAAAAGTTGAGATGGTTGCCATTTGCGATCCGTGCTGTAGTATCACAGGAGCTGAAATGAGTAGAGAGAGCATCATTGAGTGAATTGACTTGTCACTATGGATCTCGAACATAGCCATTGCACAACGCAAAAAATTGCAAACTTATGCATTGACCTTAAGGCGATCAACAAAGTTATCATTCCAAGTATCCATTTCTACAATGCAAGAACTATCAGCAATTTTTCATGACTCCACAGTCTTTGCGAAGCTTGAAATCTGATAATACCACTAGCAGAACAAAACTGATATCTTACAGCTTTTGTTAGTCAGGAAGGCGTGTTTTGGTGCTGCAGAAAGCCCAATGGACTAGGTTCACCACCTAGCACATTCCAGAAGATAATTTCTTTAGCCTTGTCAGACATTGAGGGAATTCTTAACCTACTTCATGACTTTGTTGTCCATGGATGGGTGAATGCAGAACATGATCATCAGTTATCAGTGGTGTTCACTTGATGTGCACAACACAATTTGCTGACCAACAGGTATGTATGGTTGTGGCACCCAGGATTGACTTTCTAAGTTATTGATTCACATCAGCTGGAGTAAAGCCTACAAACGACAACATCAAAGCCATTCATGCCCTTCTGGGCGATAGAATTGGCATTGATCCTTGGTGCTACAAACTTTTAGCACAAATTTGTTCCTAAGTATGCTGAGATCATGGAGCCTTTTAGGAAGGCACTGGGCAAAGATGCACAATAGAAATGGACAATCTCATAACAAACAGTGTTAGATACTGCAAAGACAAAGATAGCATCTCCGCCAGTCCTTGTGCATTTCAACTCACACTCAGAAATGTATGCCACAATAAATGCATCAAGAAATATGACTGGAGCTGTACTTTCACAGCACATTGAAAGAAGTGAACAACCAGTTGCTTCATCATACTCATTGTTGGAAACTGAATGTGAATACTCTATTGGAGGCGTGGAACACTAGTCTGCATGTATGCTTGTGAACATTGGCCCATGTATATCTAGAGTAGAAAATTCACTTTCTGCATTGATCACCAAGTGCTTACTATGTTGTTAGCCATGTCAGGATCTGATCATCAACCTCTATACATCTACAAATGGTCAGATCATCCTTATTTGTATAACTTTGAGGTCGAGTATCTTGCAGGTTCACACAATTGAAGTAATCACGCAGAACCATTACCTCAAATTCACAGATCTCAGCATTGTTGCCAGAGACCTTTGTATCTCAAAGACTACTTCTGTACTTAGAAAACTGTCAAGCTGAACACTAAGAAATGACTCAATATACATATATTGGTTGTTTAGGATGTGTTAATTTAAAATAAGGTCTTCAGTTTTACAAGGGGAAAAGATGTACTATTGAGTTTTTCTGTGTTTGATTACGTGAGCTTGCTTTCAATTGATACTGACTGTGCTTGATTAGGTAAGGCTGGATGTGGATTCAGAGAAAAATAACAAAGCTACAGGAAGAGCTGAAAGCCAGATGTAGAACATGGAGTAGACTTTTTAAAGCACTGTAAAGAAAGCCTATTGCACACATGTAAACCAGTGTCACCCCTGCAAAGATCCAAGAATTGAAATATATAACACTGTAGAGGGAAGTGCTTCTGTGCCCTTCTCAAACTCTTTTCCAATGCCCGCAGTGGTGCCACTAAGTCAGCTGGGCCAGATTGCTCCAGCAGATGTGTCGATCTGCAGCTAGTTCCCTTCGGGGCCATACTGTTAGAAATTGCCCAACATAAATATCCCCAGTGTCCTCATTACATGAACTACAGCATTCTTCTAACCATGTTGAAGCCACAGAGCAAGATGGCATAAAATAATTACATTAAGAGAAAAGACATTTAAAAGAGATATTATTGGGTAACATCTGGGTCACTATTTAGCTCAGTGGAACTCGTTCACTTTATTGAAGAGAAATAGGCTTTCATTACTGCCAATTTCCACAAATTGGTTCATTAGGAGATGCAGAGCTTTACACTGTGCACTGATGTTTTTATGTCACCTGTAGTGGTTTAATTTATTTGGGTTGGATGGCAGGACTGGGCTACATGTAAGTGAAGAATGATATGGATAAGTTTCAGGGGCTGCAGTTCCATGGATTTGCTGGTTGGTCACTTGTTATAAATACAAGTTTTTTTCTTCTTTATCCCTTGCTCTCCGATTACACATGCTACAAGGTGTTGCTGATTTGCAGGTCCTCCATCTTCTCCTTCTCTTCTCATCAGAATTCTGCAAGGCTTCCTGCTGCTCCAGTTCCTAGCTCTTCCCATGAGTAACAGTGAAATTATCTAAGAAGCATCCTGTCATCACCATGCATAACATCTTTGGCAGGCCATATCGCAAGCCCCCCCTTGACAGGTCCAAGCATCTGAAGTGTTGCTTCAATATTCTGAGGACCTCCTCAATAAGTACATATGATAGTTATTATTACAGTGATGACCTATGGGAGACTGTAGCATCATCAAACTTGTGGATAAGGAATGATCTTTATCACCAAAGGGCCATTCACGGCCTTTCTGGTCTTGTAAAAGAGCAGGGGCTATGACCTATTGTAGTATAGCAACATCATAGCGTCAGTCTTGAAAGCTAACAAACAGGTGCATAGTTTTTATTGTATGGTCTGTGACATCTTACACATTATGGTTTGAAAACCCTTTCACTTCATGAAGACCACAAGCTCATGGTGTGGTGCCCTGAAAGTGATGTGTGTGCAGTTTATGGTTTCCTTCCTACAATTGTGGGAAGCCTGCAATGGCTGCAAAGTCAACTGCCTATTCATGCTGCTGTCTATGGGGTATTTGATTAAACTGCTGATCTTTCTGAAGACAGCATTCACAATATGCTGGATGGAATCAGCTGTCTGATGTGCACCATTTCGCCTTCCGCAGCCTGAAATAACCCAGAGGCAAAATAATTTGGAGTTTTCATGACTTTGATGGCCACAGACAATGCATAGCCACCTTTCAACATAGGTTCCTGGTCTGGTTGCAGCAAGTGACAATGGACAGTGACAGCTATGCAACATCTTCATTTCCACCTGGCTCCCCCATTGGCACTCATACAGAAGCTTCCTCATCTCTTTGCTGTTGCTCCCGCTGTTCTGTTCTACTGGCCCCAGAACCACCCAGTTAGAATATGAATAAAATAATGAATAAAAATAAATGTGGTTAATGTAGACCAATATTCAATAAAAGGCAACTGAAAGGGAAAAAGGGTAACAGTAAACTTAACCACAATGGTACAAAACACCAGAACTTGTGAATGAGAAATACATATATTCTGACAGAAAGTTGGATACTTAGATCTACTGTCAAGCTGAGTTCCAGTATCACAGATGTATCCTTCATAGTACACAGTTCATTTTTAAGTTTTACCATGTAATTTTCCATAATAATTATCACTGGTAATAAAATAAACCTGAATGAGATTGATACATTAATTAAATATGCAATTGATTTACTGATCTTAAACATTTTTATCGCAAGATTAATTGTGATATTTTAAATTGTTTAACAGTCCTAATATTCCCTCACAAAAACATGAAGGAGCTTAATCATATACCAATATCCGTAAACTAATAAAACAAACAAACCTTTGCCTCTGTTCACCTTTGCACTCTTTTCTTCCCTTTCCTATTCTCTTTATGTCCAGAATCTTCCGTTCGGTGTGTGGCGGCGGGCCCCACACTCCAACGGATAAAATGACGCATGGTGACATCGGGCGAGCGTCCCCATGTCACCACGTGTTATTCTGATCTTCAGTTTGGCGGACGCACATCAGGGTGGGCTGTGCTCCCTCCAAACTGCCAACGGCCTGTTAAAGCCATTAATTAACTAATTAAACTGATTGTCAGGTCTGCCTGCCCAATCTTAAGGTTGGTGGGCAGGTGAAGAGCCCAGGTGGCCTTCACATTTTTCATGAAACCTCATCCACAGGCGGGATGAGGTTTCATGAAGTGCTTATTAATTAAATAAAGTGTCTGCTGAAAATTCGGAAACATATCCCAGCTCATGTGACAATGTCACATGAGGGGACATTGAGTAATTTTATTTTTTATTTTTTGCAATGTTTTATTATTAAATTAATCTCCCTGAGGCATGGAGCTGCCTCAGGGAAATATAAAGCCCTGACTCTCCCTCCTCCCCCCACCCGCACAGGTAGTGCTGAGTGCTTCCAGGTGTGCGTCACGCTGGGCGGGCATTAATTGGCCCGCCCACGCAACATGGCAGCACGCAGCCGGTCATGGGCGGTGATCAGCTCCCAGCCTGCCCCCAACCATTCCTGAACCGCCTGCCCGACAGGGAGAAAATTCTCTCCCATTATTCTATTTGCGGTCTCTCTCTCTCTCTCTCTCTCTATATATATATATATAGTTAATTTCATTTATATCTATATTTTTGGCATGTTTTACACATTCTAACATTTTTAATATTTAAAATGTTTTGCTTACCATTATTTTCTGTTTACCTGTCACCAATATTCATTTAAGGAGACAATATCTGTTGATGTGATTGACATTGACTGAAAACTAGATATAAGAGCTTGTATTGGAAAATCCAAGCTGTGAAAATTGATATGATCACATCCTCAAATCAGTCAGCTTAATCTTCAATGGGGTCAAATTAAAACAACTAGTGCAAGTCGCCATGAAGGAAAATCACAAGTGGTCTGCAGCTAAACTTTTCCATGGTGACAGCTGGCAAGTCTGGACAATTATAAGACTGAGCAAGGTTTTTGCAAGTTAGCAATTCATGCACTATAATGCTAACAAACCCTGATAACAGTAACAACAAAAATTGAATCCCCACTAAAGAAAAGAATAGAAGAACATCTAGAAAGGAAAAATATAATAATGAATGGTCAGCATGGATTTCAAAAAGGAATTTTTTTCTTGACCAACCTTCTTGAATTTTTTGAGGAGGACAGAGAGAGTAGACAATGGTGATGCAGTAGATGTAATGGCCTTCAATAAGGTCCTCCAAAATAGATGAATGAATAAGGTCAGAGAATATAAAGTCAGGGACAAGTAACAGAATTAACTGCTAGCTTGCTTTAAGACAGGAAGCAGAGTGTGAGGGTAAAGGGTAGTTATCAGACTGGCAGAAGGTGGGTTGGTGGGAAGTTGCACAGGATCAGTGTTGGGACCATTACTGTTCACAATGTGCATTGATGATATGGACTGTCGAATCAAATTTCTAAATTTGCGAATGACACCAAATGTCGGGGGGCACGGGTGGTGGGGGGAGGTATGGAGGAGAATCTAGACTGAGGAGGACTGCAACAAATTACAGGAGGACATTAATAATCTTGCACAATGGGTAAACAATTACCAAATAAATGTTCAACACAGATAAAGTGAGGTAGTGCATTTTGTTGGAAGGTATGGGTAGAATTGTTCCAGATTTGCATTAAGTGTGGTTTTACCCGCTGGCTGCAATGGCAGTTTTTCACGCCGTTTTGTCCCAAACCTGCTGCATTAATTTTGAATTACCAGGAAACATGCCATGGCAGGCACGCTCTCAATCATCCATCACACCATCACCTCCACGCTTCATCACGCCGGGCACCATATTTAAAGTCCAGCCACACGCACACCTCCCAGTGCTTCCAGTCTACGGCTGCTGCATGTTGCCCTGAAAGACAAAAATACTGCAGGCCACAGGTTCGATGACACATCCTTCAAATGCCTTTTGGACGCAGTGGAGGCTTGCCGTGATGAACTCTACCCCCGCTCTAGCCACAGAGTGGCAGCAACCTCAGTAATACAGCTAAGGAGGTGGTGGCAGTGGTGATCAGTGCCAATGCCCTGCAAAAGTGGACAGTCACCCAGTGCCACTACGGGATAAATGGCCTCATCTGTTCCACCAAATAATTTACTTGTCTCATCACTATCAACTCACACACTCACAAACCCATCACACATCCACAGGGATCTCACACCTCAAGGGACAACACCACTAACTCTTACACACACTCTCACATCTCCATCAGGCTCATATCCTCTCAAGCTCATGCCCTCATCCGGTCCATGGCTCCACTCACCACACAAGCATTCCATGCATTGCCATGTGTCCTGTTCACATTCTCTCCATCCATTTCATGCAGGAAAAGACTGATCCCATCAACAGGAAGAGGTTCCAGGGGGTGATGGACTGGCCCATATTAGGCCCCTCATTCACTTTGAGAAGCGTGCTATCACACGGACTGGTGAGGACGTGAACCATGCCTGCAATAATGGTGAGATTGGTGATGAACACCCTCGTGAAGATCCTGCACTGCATCATCCCTCTCTCAACGCAAATGTGAGTGCCCATTCTCCTGCTTTTGACTCGGCTGCCATGCATCACTTATGTCAACTTTAGTTCGCAGGGATCTCTGCCAAGTGACCAGCACCCTCGTCCAGCCAGTCCCTCAGCTCCATCCACATCCTCATCTCCAGCCAAGAGGACAACACCTCCATTGAAGATCTGGAAATAATCTGTCATTATTCTCTGTCATTACAGAGGGAGCAGCTAGGCAATGAGTGATTCTAGAGGGAGAAGTGTGTGTGTGTGGCAGGGTCTTTTGGACCCTCATGCAAGCACGCAGATCCTTCATGTATCATACTCACCACAATGTCCTGAGCATTTTGAACGCTGCCTGCTGGGGTTTGCTTTCAGTTGACCATCTGAGCTGATCTGCTTCTCCACCCACCAAATAATCACGCTTCCATGCAGCACCTGATCTCACCCACCACGACTGTGATTTCATTTTCGATTTGGACAGCATGGTCAGGATTCATTTTTTTGTGCACTCCCCCTCCTTTCCCCTCCCCAAGTCAACTATTTCCTTACCCCCATCACAGTTGACCTCCCCCATCATCACCTTCCACCTCCCCTCCGTGACCTGCCTGCCATAACCCTTTTCCTTCGGGGATGTCCAGGTGAACGTGTATGTTCCCATCCTTTCCGAAAATCCAATTCCCATCCACACCCACCTCCCCAACCTCCTCCTTCCCACCCCCAAAGTCCGTGTCTGCCACTGAGTGCCCACCAACCACACACGCCGTCTCTTCTATCGCTACCGTCGAACCATCACCCTCCAACCCCACCTCCTCACTCTGCCCTCAATGACTCTCACCATTCCCTCATACCACGCCCATCCTCAGACAGCAGTCATGGACCCATCAGATCCCTCCCTTGCACATTGACCTGGACGTTCCCCCCTCCAGACCCTTTCCGCCCCCGGAGCCCTTTCCCCGCCCCGTTACCATTCCACACCAGAACCCCTTTCCCCCTCTGGACCCCTTCCACTCTGGAACCCCTCCCCTCGGAACCCCTTAACCCTCCCGCCCCCTGTCATCCCACACCCCATCTCCTGTCCCCACTTAATCCCTCCCCCTTCCTGACTCCCTCAGACACCCTTACTTCTCCCACCGCACTTTGTCCTTCCCCCCCCAACTCCTTCCTCCAGCCTTAACTCTTCCTCCAACCTCATTTCTTCCTCCAAGCCTTACTCCTTCCCCCTGACTGACTCCCTCAGGCACCCTGACTTCTTCCTCCAGCTTTACTCCTTCCTCCTTCCTGACGCCTTTCTCCACCCTTACTTCTTCCTCCACCTTTACTCCCTACCCTCTCCACACTCCTTCCATCCCCCAGTACTTCCTCCCCTCTCTGCACTTCTTTCTCAACTTAGACACCCTCCCCTCTCTGCACTCCTTCCTCCCCCGAACTCCCTCCCCTCTCCACCCCCCTTCACCCCACTGAGCTCCTTCCTTTACACCCCCGCCCCCTTACACCTACCTCCCCAGTCACTATCTTCCCACCGTTACCACCTCCTCCACCGTACTCCATCTCCCTCCCAACCTCATCCTGTCAACACCTTCATTTCCCCCCTGCAACCTCGCACCCACCCCCCCACTGACACTTTCATTTCTCCCCTCCCAACTTCACGACCTCCAACACCTCTGCTTCTCCCAGCTGATCTGAGACCTTCCTTTCCCACCTCCTCAACCATCACCAGTTGTGAGCATCAATGGTCACTTTTCAACTTTGGTGAGCTCCTTTGCAGCAGAGAGCGATGTCCATGAAAATCCACTCAGCATGCCATGGACACTCCTCCAGGATCCTGTTGTTGTTGGGCTCCAGTATCTTTTGCACCTTGGATGGTCGGAGTGAGCAAGGCCCTGGCAGTCAGTCCTGACTTCTGCATGTCACAGTTGTCAATATGTGTTCTTCACTGGTGTGTTTGTTTTCCCGCCGATGTGCATGGATGATCCAGCAGGGGCTGGGGAGGGCACGGGTGTGATGGGTGGGGGATGAGTCCAGCAGGTTGGCCTTATGATATGCTGATGTATTACAAGGAGGTTCCTGATGTCTGATGGTGGGGAATGTGGCCCGCCATCGATGGGCTGAGTGGACGATTACAAACTGGTTTCACGACGTCGTGAAACCGATTTTTAGCCTTCTCATCACATTGTCCGCTCACGCCACCAAACACACCTGATACTAGCAGGCACAGAAAATCCCAGCCTATGTGTCTAGGTTGTGTATAGGAACAAAGGGAGCTCGGAGTACAAATACATAAAGCACAAAAAAAAATCACAAAATTTCTGCCAAAAATTAGCAGTGATGAAAAAACAAGCCAAGCACTTTGCTTGATTTCTAGAGGAATAGAACTGAAAAGTAGGGAAGTCATGCTAAACTTGTATCAAGCCTTAGTTGGACCACATTTGAGTAATGCATGTAGCCCTGGTTGCCATATTATAACATTAAATAGAGACATTGGAAAGAGTGCAGAGAAGATTTACAAGGATGATGATACCAGAAATGCATGGGTATAGATATCAAGAAAGGGTTAACAGACTGGGCCCCTTTTCTTTTGAATAAAAAAGCTGAGGGTTAACCTAGAAATATTGAAAATTATGAAAGGTTTTGATAGGGTGGATGGACAGAAAACGTTTCCTTATTTGGGAAAGAGCATAACTAGAGGCCAACCATATAAGATAGTCGCCAGGAAATCCAATGGGAATGCAGAATAAACTTATTTACCCAAAGTGTGGTAAAGATGTGGAACTCGATCCCACAGGGAACAGTTGAAGTGAATTGTATAGATGCACTTAAGAGGAAGTTAGTCAAGCATATGAGGGAAAAAGATATAGAGGGTTATGATGATAGACATGGATGGGGAAATATAGGAGGAGGCTCAAGTGGAGCTTAAACAACAGTATGGACTGGTTGGGTTGAATGACCTGTTTCTGTGACATATATCCGACATTGTATGTAATAAAGCTACAAATATGTCAGTTCACAATTGTATAGTTAATTCAAAACTATTTATTTTCTTAAGAAATGTTTTATTTCTGCTTATCTTGCCTTCCCCTCTTCTTCATTCTAAACATACCCAGTGGATTTGCTGTCATTTGAAAAGTAAATATACTTAAAAGTCATTCTGCTTCTTTAAACTGTGTGAGTTTATCTGGGTATTTCCACAAATAGATTTGGTTCTGGGTGTTTAGGAGCCAAAACAGTGGGCGCCTTGAAGGGTTCTCAAAATTCCCACATTTTTCATATCATCAACAAGGATATGGCTTTTGGGCTTTTAAACTGCTGAGTTAAGTGTAAAACCCCACAGACAGGAGGCTGGGCCCATGAAGACCTAGGGCTGCGCATGCCAGGCTTATTGAGTGCAGTGTTTTGCCTGAAACCAGACAACAAGAGGAGACAGAATACGCATTCTTCCCTTTAATACAATCAACCCAGAGAAAGACTTCACTTCACACAAAATTAAAGCCCATCAAAATTTTGCATAAATAATCAAAGGCACAATCAATTCAATTATGTGGACCCATCAAAGCTCCACACATACAATGGCTTTCAGTTTCAAAACTAGTTACTAGGCAGGAAGACAATGATAAACATCATGCGAGCCCATTAAAAACAAAGAAACAACAATCACCTGGGAAAGCCCACCTAAGTCAAACAAAGAACTAACCTTGATTTGGATTCCGATAAGAAATTCGAAAGACAGTTTAACTGGGTAGTCAGTTAAGAAGGGGGAGAGAGTGAAACCTGTCAGTTACGAAAGAGAGAGAAACCGGTCAGTTATGAAGGAGAGAGAAAGCGGTCAGTTACAAAGGAGCGAGAGAGACAGAAACCAGCTGGCAGAAGGATTGCAGTTTTGAAAGCTAACACAGAGCAGTGAGCAGCTGGGAGTGGTTCGAGCCGAGTTTAAGCAGAGAGGAAACCAGCTAGCAAGCGGTGAGCAGTTGGAAGTGGTTGAAACAGAGTTTAAGCAAGACGATCTGTAGGTTTTGCAGACCAGCAGGTGACATCACGGCGAGGGGCACGGGGTGGCAGGCTCAACCAAAGACAACAAGGCTGTAACCGCAGCCCTCCACGAAGATCAACCACCCACAACCGCGTCCTCCACTCAACTGAAGAACCTTTGCAGATTCCACGGACCAGAAGCACGTGGGTACGGCAGGTCCCAGAGGACACAAAAAGCGTACCCCAAAACCGCAACCGGCTTACCTGGCTGAATTTCGAACTGTTAAGGAACCCTGGGTTGGTGAGCTTGATCCCTGACCTCTCCAAGTTCAATTTAGTTAGGTTTTGGTGGTTGGAGAAGGGTAAGGGGATTAATAGTGTGATTTTCCCTCGTTATGCTGTGTGTTCCCCATTCTTAACTAAGTGTACTTTGTAAGACTGTATAATCTCAGTGTATTCCTGATGTTATAAGTTCATTTGTGACTTCAGTAAACTCAGTTTTTTTCTTGCACCAAAACCAGGTGTCTGCTGCACTTTGTCACAACCCTAAATAAGTCCAAGGTCGAGAACCCAGGGAGTGGTGGAGATTTGAACTGCTCAGAAGTCAGAGGTGAAACTGACTCCCACCACCACCCCCTACAGCCTAATCTGATTGCGGATTGCAACTCCTGAAATTAATTTTGGTCTTCAACATCATTGGAACATGAGGAGTCAGTTCATTTATTTTTGGGAAGGCTGTGATTAGTGAAAAAAACACATGTTTGCCATTAATGATACTACATAAATGTCAATTTTTTTTTCAATTTGCCGTATTTAATAGATGAACACTATTGAATCATAAAATAGCTCGTCCCACTCTCCTGCCCTGTCGCTGTAACCCTGATTTTCTTTTATTACCTTCAGGCGCTTATATAATTCCCTTTTGAATGCCACGCTTGAATCTGCCTCTCTCACCTCTCAGGCAGTACATTCCAGATCCTAAACACTCACTGCACAAAAAAAACTTCTCTCGTGTTGCCTTTGATTTTTTTGTCAATCACCTTAAATCTATGTCCTCAGGTTCTCAACTCCTCTGCCAAAGGGAACAGTCTCTCCCCATTCAGTCTACCTAGATCATCTGTGATTTTCAACACCTTCACCAAATCTCCCTCAACATTCTCTTCTCAACCCTATCTCTCCAATCTATCCTCCTAACTGAAGTCCCTCATCCCTGTAAATCTTTTCTGTACGCTATCCAAAGCCTTCATTTCCTTCCTGAAGTGTGGTGCCCAGAATTGGACACAATACTCCATTTGAGACCAAGCCAATGTTTTATAAAGGCTGATGATAACTTCCTGGCTTTTGTACTCCATTCAATGTGTCAATTTATAAAGTGGTGGATCCCACCTGACTTTTTAACTACTTTCTTATCCAGCCTTGCTGCCTTCAATGGTTTCTGTATATATAACCTTATGCCTCTATGTTCCTGCACCTCTTTTAGAATGGTACTCTTAAGTTTATATTGCCTAATCTTGTTCTTCCTACCAAAATGTATCACTTCACATTTCTCTGCATTAAATTTCATCTGCCATGTGTCCATCCATTCCACCAACTTGTCCATGTTTTCTTGAAGTTTACCACTATCCTTCTTACAATACTTTCAAGTTTTGTGTCATCTGCAAATATTGAAATTGTGCTCAGTGGACTCAAGTCTAAGTCATGAATATATATCAAGAAAAGCAGTGTTCCTGGTAATAACCCCTGAGGAATGTTGCATAACTTCTTCCAGCCTGAAAAACAATCATTCATTTCTGTGCTCTGTTTCCTGTCACGCAGCCAACTTTGTATCCCTCACTGGCGCAGTCCTTTTTATTCCATGGGCCTCAACTTTGTTAACAAGCCAATTATGTGTTCCTTTATCAAGTGCCTTTTGGAAGCCATATACACCAATGACCAAATTAACCTCAAAGTTTGAGATTCAAGACACTCACTAAGGGAATAAAGCTACACAATTCCATTGGTATTGAACAAAAAATTTAAAAATATTATTGTACTAGGTCAGAAAGATAAAACAATTTACAATATTTATCTTATACTCTAAGATTCAGGGTAAGCATGAGGTCCTTGTGAATTAGCAAGCCAGCTGTAGTCGACCACAGATTCGACACAATAAATGGCAGATGTGACAGTGTAATGGCGGGTAGGGGAAGCTGGAGCTGAAAAAGCGTTTTCCTGCCGGCGTGAAATAAGGGCAGGAACATGCGCTCTGGCCAGAGTCTGGCATGAAACGGCTTTGCATCCTGTTAATGGGATGCAGATGAAGCTCCGACTGGGATTGTCCAATCATCCATGCCACCGGCAGGATATCATGCCAGTCCGGAACACATCTGGACTAAAATGGCATGAACATGTCGGGACTTACCTGGAAGAAGGCCTGGGGCAACTTGAGAACAGTGGAAGATGGAGGCATTCAGTTACTGTGGAAACTGGAACCCAATGTGCAGCAGTTGGTGGGGGCAAGGGGGGTGCAAGAGATGGGGGTTGGAGGACCCACTATGTGGTTCTCCGTGCTGCAGGAGCATCCAGGACGTGGGTCCTAATTTTGCAGGAGGTACTATTGGCAGCGATGATCTGTGCTGGGAGTGGGGGGGAGATTAGGTGGGGAGGAGAGGAATAAAGAGGTGGAATGGGTGTGGAGGCCTAGAGAAAAAAAAGAAAAGAAAAGTAAAGCACAGGAACAGGCCCTTCGGCCCTCCAAGCCTGCGCCGATCATATTGCCCGTCAACTAAAGCATTTTGCACTTCCGGGGTCCGTATCCCTCTATTCCCATCATATTCATGTATTTGTCAAGCTGCCTCTTAGATACCATTATCGTACCTGCTTCCACCACCTCCTCTGGCAGCGAATTCCAGACACTCACTACCCTCTGCGTAAAAAACTTGCCCCGCACAACTCCTCTATAGTTTTCTCCTCTCATCCTAAATCTATGTCCCATAGTAATTGACTCTTCCACCCTGGGAAAAAGCTTCTGACTATCTACTCTGTCCATGCCACTCAAAATTTTGTAAACTTCTATCAAGTCACCCCTCAATCTCCATCGCTCTAGTGAGAACAATCCAAGTTTCTCCAACCTCTCCTCATAGCTAATAACCTCCAGACTAGGCAGCATCCTGGTAAACCTCCTCTACACCCTCTGCAACGCCTCCATATCCTTCTGGTAATGTGGCGACCAGAATTGCATGCAATATTCCAAGTGTGGCTTAACCAAGGTTCTATACAGCTGCAGCATGACTTCTCAGCTTTTATACTCAATACCCCTGCCAATGAAGGCAAGCATGCCATATGCCTTCCTGACTACCTTATCCACCTACGTTGCCACTTTCAGTGACCTGTGGACCTCTACACCCAGATCCCTCTGCCCGTCGATGCACTTAAGGGTTCTGCCATTTACTGTGTGATTCCTGCCTGTATTAGACCTTCCAAAATACATTACCTCGCATTTATCTGGATTAAACTCCATCTGCCATTTCTCCACCAAAGTCTCAAACCGATCTATATCTCGTTGTATCCTTTGACAATCCTCTTCACTATCTGCAACTCCTCCAACCTTGGTGTCGTCTGCAAACTTGCTAGTTAGCCCAGTTACATTTTCCTCCAAATCATTTATGTATACCACAAACAGCAAAGGTCCCAGCACTGATCCCTGTGGAACTCCACTAGTCACAGCTCTCCATTCAGAAAAGCACCCTTCCACTGCTACCCTCTGTCTTCTATGACCAAGCCAATTCTGTATCCATCCTGCCAGCTCACCTCTGATCCCATGCGACTTTACCTTCTGTACCAGTCTGCCATGAGGGACCTTGTCAAAGGCCTTACTGAAATCCATGTATATAACATCCACTGCCCTTCCATTGTCGATCATCTTTGTCACTTCCTCAAAAAACTCGATCAAGTTAGTGAGACATGACCTCCCCTTCACAAAACTATGCTGCTTCTCACTAATATGCCCATTTGCTTCCAAATGGTAGTAAATCCTGTCACGAAGAATCTTCTCCAATAATTTCCCTACCACTGACATAAGACTCACCAGCCTGTAATTTCCTGGATTATCCCTGCTACCCTTCTTAAACAATGGAACAACATTGGCCATTCTCCAGTCCTCTGGGACCTCACCCATAGCCAGTGAGGATACAAAGATTTCTGTCAAGGCCCCAGCAATCTCCTCCCTTGCCTCCCTCAGTACTCTGGGGTAGATCCCATCTGGCCCTGGGGACTTAACCACCTTAATATTCTTCAAGACACCTAACTCCTCCTCTTTTTTGATCTCAACATGATCCAGGCTATCTACACACTCTTCCCTAGACAAATCGACCGCTATGTCCTTGTCTTTGGTGAATACTGATGTGAAGTATTCATTTAGTATCTCTCCCATTTCTTCTGGCTCCACACACAGATTCCCACCTCTGTCCCTGAGTGGGCCAACCCTTTCCCTGGCTATCCTCTTTTCCTTTACATATGTATAAAAGGCCTTGGGATTTTCCTAAATCCTGGTTGCCAGTGACTTTTCATGACCCCTTTAAGCCCGATCCTTGCTTAAGTTGCTTCCTACTTTCTTTGTATTATCCACGGGCTTCATCTATTCCCAGCCTTCTAGCCCTTACGAATGCTTCCCTTTTCTTTTTGACTAATCTCACAATATCCTTTGTTATCCAAGGTTCCTGAAACTTGCCGTGATTATCCTTCATCCTAGCAGGAACATGCCAGTCCTGAATTCTTATCAACTGATGTTTGAAAGCCCCCCACATGTCATTTGTTGATTTGCCCTCAAACATCTGCCTCCAGTTTAGATTCCTCAGTTCCTGCCTCATATTGTTATAATTACCCTTCCCCCAATTAAGCACCTTAACCCGAGGACTCCTGTTTTCCTTATCCACCAGTACATTGAAACTTACTGAATTATGGTTACTTTTCCCGAAATGTTCTCCTACTGAAACTTCGACCACCTGGCCGGCTTCATTCCCTAATACCAGGTCCAGTATTGCCCCTTCCCTAGTTGGACTATCTACATGTTGTCTCAGGAAGCCTCCTGGATGCACCTTACAAATTCTGCACCATCCAAACCCCTAGCACTAAGTGATTCCCAGTCAATATAGAGAAAGTTAAAATCACCCACCACAACAACCCTATTGCTCTTACATCTTTCCAAGATCTGCCTACATACCTGTTCCTCAATCTCCCGCTGGCAATTGGGAGGCCTATAGTAAACCCCCAACATTGTGACTACACCCTTCTATTGCCTCGCTGCATGAGCCCAATGAGGTGTCCTCCTGTTGCACAGCTGTCATATTCCCCTTAACCAGCAGTGCAACTCCCCCACCTCTAACATCTAAATCCTGGAATGTTTATCTGCCAATCCTGTCCATCCTTCAACCAAGTCTCTGTAATAGCAATAACATCATAGTCCCAAGTACAAATCCAAGCTCTAAGCTCATCTGCCTTGCCTGTTGTACTTCTTGCATTGAATCAAATGCATTTCAGACCCCCAGTCCCACTGTGTTCAGTAATTTCTCCCTGCCTGTCCTTCTTCTTAGTCCTACTGGCCATATTTGCTGGTTTCCAGTCTTTTATTTCACCTGTTGACCTATTGCTCTGGTTCCCACCCCCCTGCCATAGTAGTTTAAATCCTCCTGAGTGACACAAGCAAACCTCACAGCCAGAATATTGGTGCCCCTCCAGTTTAGATGCAACCCATCCTTCTTGTACAGGTCCTATCTGACCCGGAAGAGATCCCAATGATCCCGATATTGTAAACCCTCCCTCCTACACCATACAGAGGGGCAGGGGAGGTTGGAGGTGGTAAGGGAAAAAGAGAGATGCTGTGTGGAGGTTGTGGAATGGGTGAGGCGGTTTATGGAGCGCGAGAATAAGAAGGGCTGTGGTGGAGTATGGAAAGGGGGATGGGGTGTGCAGGCGTAAATGAGCATTGGGGGAGGGTATGCAGGTGTGAATGGGCATCAGGGGAAGAGGGGAAAGCGGTTCAGAAAGAGGGATCCATGGTGTCAACTGATGAGCCCTGGTTGGGGGTATCCTGAGGGAATTTTCAATAGGGAGAAATGGTGAGGGTTAAAGGGGGCAGTGGGAGGGTGATGAGAGTGGGGATGATGGGGGGGAGGGGTGACTGGTGATCCTGTGATGACAGGTGAAGGGTTGTTGGACGGAGCACAGAAGTAAAACCAGATTTTGGGGTGGGCAAGTTTGGGGGGCGTGGCATGTATATTACCACAGGGGTGGAGTCCTTGGGAAGATAGGGGACGTGGACATTCACCTCCACAGGAAAGGAGGTGATTGGGGAGGCTTGTAGGGCGACTGTGGGGATGTCAAAGATCACACCAGGAGGGTCAACAGTTATGAGAGGAAGGGTGTGGATCATGGGGTGTGGGAGCATTGGAAGGTGTGGGACTCAACCTGAAAAGTCACATGCACCATGACGCTTGCAAATATCCAGAGCCCCAAGTTGGAGATCTCGAGCTGCTGCATGGGAGTTGGGCTGTTGGGGATGGGTAGAGTGGCAGGTCAGCTCAATTGGACTGCTGAAGGGGAACACCAGCATATAGTACTGACAATGCTGAGGTGTTTCAGCAGATGAGTGCATGATGGGCAAAGGCTCAGTGTGCACAGAACACTCCTTGCACGTGGCACACAAGTGCCCTGGCAAAGAACCTTGCCTCCCTTCACATGCATGGTTCCGGGGGACATAGACTGAGCCTGGGGTGACGCCCTGAAGACTGGGTGTGGTGGTGGGGGAGCTGGGGGTGGGGAGGGCACACCGATACACTATTCTTCCGTGTCCACTCCCAGTCACCTGACTCAGCTTTTCTGCCATTTCTATTCCTTGGTGTTTGGCCCAAAGAACTTAAAAAGTGCAGAGCTGAGCATGTACAGCATGCTTCCAGTCTGCAAATGCACAAAGCCCTGAGGTCCATTGGGAGTTGAAGTTCCCGAGCTTTGCTCTCAATGAGGTAAATATTTTTTTTATAACAATATCCTACATTAGTTTATAATAATTAAATTTCCCTATTATCACTAAGCTCAGTTCTTGGACCTCCCTGTAATTTCCTTGCAAATTTGATTTTGGAAATTTTTTCCATTCATTTGTGACCTACAGAATCACCCTGGTGTGTAATGACATCTCTATTGTTTCTTAATTCTAACCAAATAGTTTTCATCATTCAAATATATTCTTGTCCATTGCAGAATTTTTCAAGTAGAAATGATGGGAATGATTAAATTGTAATAAAAAACAGATGTTCAATAACCTCATAATTACAACATTTGAACTTATAAATGTGGTGTTTCTTTGAATACTATGCCTTTCATTCTTCTTTTAATCTGTGCCTTTATTCTATTCATCTTTTTTGTGCTGCATTTTAATATAGCAGTATCAAATTTGGCTTGATTAATTTGTGATTAAAAGATGCATTTTTAACAACTAGTTCATTTCCCATAGCATTGCACATAGGTAGTCAAGGCCTATGTGAAATATTTACAGGGCAGTGAAGTTAGGATGTGTGTCATAATGGAACCAATGCTGGAGAGGCAGAGGGGGAAGTGAGACCAAGAGGAATCTGAGGAAGCAAATAGAAAGTATAAATGAAGGAGGATGATGAGGAGGGATAGGCAGGGGAAGAGGATGGAGTAGGGGAGAGAAGGGGAGGCAAGAAAGATAAAGGAAGAGAGGAGGCAAGTATAAGAGAAAGCAATTGGGAGTGAATAAGAAGTGAATGAGGGAATAGGAAGGGAGAAGACAGTAGTGGGGAGGAAAAGAGAGGAGGTGAAGAGGGGACAAGAAGGAACAAGAGAAAAGAGGAGAAAGGCAAGTGGAGAGACAGAGAGGGAGGATAGATAAAGTGAGATTAAGGCATGGGAAGAGCTAGGGACAGCAGGAGAGAGAGGCGGTAATGGGACAAATGGGGGAAATATGAGAGGAAGGGACAGAGGCAGAGATTAAGGAATGGAAGGGAACAGGAGAAGGGGAATGGGGGCTAGCCAAGCATCAGAAAAACATTTTGGGGACATTGCTGAAAGAAAAATGGGGTGCCTTCCAAAAGGCTAATACTAGAGCTGGCACTCTTTAAACCATTCCATGAATCTTGTACCATTGCACGCTAAAATCTGAATTTTCATTGTGGAGGCAGGAATCAGAAGTTAGGAATGTCCCCAACATCATGGCCCCACCTCAGGCATTGTCAGCTTGTAGGATTTTCATCTCCTGGAGGGTGGGCTTGGAGTCGAGCCTGCCACCACTATTCCCAGAGACATCAGCCCAGTTGTTTAGATCAGCAAGGACAAGCTTAACAACTCTTTCAGAAGAACTGGATGACCTCATTATATATGCTTGGCTTGAGAGCCTTGATTCATAAAAGCATTTTTTCAGTCGGGAGTTCTGTTTTTACAGCTGGAGGGAATTGCTCATTTTGCTTCATTTACATCATTAAGTCATTACATTAAATTGCTCTTTCTGTGATCTCTTTTTTCAATCTCTCAATTTTTATTTGCACCAAGATTTAGAAATGTGAAGTTCTGGAAGCCTTTGTTATTGATAGTTTAATGGTCTGTCTGATTGACACTATTACAGGGTTATAGGAACAGCAGGTTTTTTTTTCAAAAGATTTATGAATGAGTGTTTTGAGAAGTTCCTCAAATTCCATTGTTATTATATGGTTCATTGGTACTGTACATGGTGTATACTGAGTGAAATGGCATGGAATGGTCATGAGTTTGCATGGTGCATATGAGCAGTTATGAGGGGTGAATGGGAGGCATGAGTGGACATGAGTTGTCCTGGAGGCTGTAAGGAGACATTTGGATGGTTGGGGATATGAGTTGTCTATAAGAGACCATGGGGATAGGGGGAATGAAGAGTGAGTGCAAAGATGAAATGGATGTGAGGGGTGAGGGATAGAGGGCCTAACAGCCTTTAATATAATTGGGATGAAGTCCCAGAGAATCGAGGCCAGCTTTGTAACCAGCCCTCCTCAGCACTCAGCTGCCTAAAGTCTGTCAGCTGGCCCAGATCCATCCTGCACCCTCCCCCAGGATCGAAGATTGTGACATTCAGGGGTCTTTCAACCGAGGTGTAAATTTCCCGACTCCAGTTACGCACTCGGTAGCGAAAATCCAGGCCTTAGAGTCAGATCTTTTTGGATTTCTGAAGGCTCTAAACCATCAAAAGAATTTGTATTTGATTTTTCCTATTTTGTTTTTCAGGTATAGGAGGTTTATCGGGGGAGAAGCAAATCGTTATTACATCTTAGAAAGGAAGGGCAGGTGCTGCAGAGGTCCTTTTCGGTTACTGGCAGTTCACACTGGGTATGCAATTGACTCTGTCCAGGATTTGGATGGTGGATCTTCAGCTGGAGTAGGGATGAATGGAGGGCAGGTGTGGTTCTACGCCACTCTATTTACACCCATTGAATGAAGCCGCAAGAATTCCTGTGCCTATGCCTAATCTTAGACCTGAGTACAGTAATTCACTGTAAATTCTCATTGTGTGGGAGGAGGTGACATAGTGTATTGGCACTGGACTGGTATGTCAGAGATCCAGGGTAATTATCTGGGGACCCAGGTTCGAATCCCAGCATGGCAGATGGTGAAATTTGAATCCAACTGAAATCTGGAACCCCTTAGGTTCATTAGTGTCCTTTAGGAAAGCAAATCTGCCACCCTTACTTGTTCTGGCCGAGATCCATTCCACACCTACAGCAATGTGGTTGACTCTTAAATGCCCTCTGAACATGGGCAATAAACACTGGCCTGGCCAGTGACACCCACATCCCATGAACGAATAATAATAAAAGAGTTTGGAGTATAATATTTCCCTATGTGCATGTTCTCAACCAGTCTCAAATGATGAGAATACCTTCATTTCACTGCACATTTGCTTAAACAGCCTTTATCAGCTCTGTCCTTGTATGATCTGCCTCAAGAGTATTGTTATTGTAATTAGCTTCCTTGATTTTATTTACTTTACTTTTTGACTTTTCTGCTACACAACAAATATTTCTACCTTGAAGTATCACTCTAAAGTCCCTGCTGAATCTAATGATTTTGATTCATTGTGTAATTTAGTTCTCTATCAGTAATTTTCTATTACAATATCTGTCAGAGCGTGTCACCTTTTGCTGATAATGTGAGACATGATTGGATGTACTTTGACACAGCTTTAACTTCATTCACTGCACATAGAACTTCTGCAGAAACCTAACGGAAGCTTACAAAGGAGTTTTCTTAATGACCAGAGAAAATAATTTGCACAATCTCCAAATGTTAGTTTATGGCAAATTGCTACAGGATATTGGAGTATAGAAAAAGCATGGCCAGAATTTTCCCGCTGGCCTGTGCATAAAATGGCAGGCGGTGACATCGGGCGAGCATCCCGACATCACCGCGCACCGCGCATTTGAGGAAGTGGGCACACTATAAGTTTGGATATGCACCCGCCATCAATTAATGGGCCAGTTGAGGCCCTTCAGGCAGCAATTGATCTCGATTTTTCACAGACCGTGCGATGTTCTGAAGATCACACGTGTGCAACAGGCAGGTGGGTCGGAGACATTTATCTAAACCTCACCCACGGGCAGGATAGGAGGGGTGAGTGGGGTCACGAATGTGATGTTTGAGGGATTTAAGTGTGAAAGTAACATACTTGCCTGAGTGAGCAGGAAGACTTCAAAACTCGTACCAGCTGCTAGGATAGGAGTAAATGCCTTGGTCAGGACTCTACAGTAGAGGTAATTTCTGGGCCCTGCAGCTTACAGGAAGCCTTTCCTTAGCCTGGGAATGGGAGATGTGCTCTCCACTGGAGGCACCTCCTCTGAGGAGGAAGGGAGGTCCAGAAGAGGGAGGAGGCCAGGAGTCCACATTCAGCCCCCAGGGGAGCCACCTTTGGAAGGGGAGGCGCAGGCACAAGGGGTGCAGAGCCAGTAGGAAGTGCAAGGTGGAAGGGGCCACAGAAGACGCCAATAACCTGCTGCCAGGGTTTACAAGCGGCGAAGCAGCTACCTCAATATGTCTGAGGTGCAGTGCCGTAGGAGGCTCCATCTCTCAAGGGAGACAGTCACCTTCATCTGTCAGATGATAGGCCCTGAGATCTCCACAAACTGTGTGCGTGGGCACCCCATGCCAGTGGCTCTAAAGGTCACAACTGTCCTCAAATTCTATGCCACCGGCTCTTTCTACGGGTCCGTGGGTGATCTTTGTGGAGTTTCCTAGTCAGCTGTCTACTCTTGTGTGAAGCAGGTGACAGATGCTCTGTTCAGATGTGCATTGGCTTTCATCCACTACCATTGGGATGATGCCAGTCAGGCACAGCGAGCCAGAGGCTTCGTGGCCATTGCTGGCTTCCCTCGCGTTCAGGGTGCAATCGACTGCACACATGTGGCCATCAAGGCACCAGCAGGTGAGCCCGGTGCCTTCATCAACAGGAAGGGCTTCCACTCCATGAACGTGCAGATAGTGTGTGATCACAGGATGCTGATTCTACAAGTCTGTGCAAGGTACCCAGGCAGCTCCCACGATGCCTACATCCTCAGACACTCCCAGGTGCCGAGGCTCTTCAGTACTCTAGCCCGGCTGGGTGGATGGTTGCTGGGTGACAAGGACTATCCCCTCAGAGGCTGAGCAGCGGTACAATAGGAGCTACGCCTACACAAGGGCTGTGGTGGAGAGAACCATTGGACTTCTCAAGATGCGCTTCCGATGCCTGGACCATTCAGGGGGCGCATTACAATACACCCTGGATCATGTGTCACTGATAGTGGTTGCATGCTGCGCTCTCCACAATCTGGTGCTGGAAAGGGGCGACGCAGTGGACGAGGAAGATGTAGATGTAGTGGCTGCAGCTGCACACAATGAGTCCAGCAGTGAGTCCGAGGATGAACATACACAGGGAAATGCTGAGGGGGTAGACGCTGACCTGGGCATACTCCAGGGAGGCAGGGATACCCGGGAGGCTTTAATCCAATGAACCTTCACCACAGATGGACCTCCAACACACACCAGGGCTGCAGGCTCCACACTCGATACCTGAGTGCTAAATCAGCCTGGTAAATAACATTAACTAAGGCCCTTGTCAAGAAACCTCAGTGTCAAACAACTCACTTGTATCATCGTGGCTTCCCGTACACATGCAGAAGTAAGGAATCACCCTGAGGCATGGCAGCACGTCAAACTGTATTGAGTAAATAAAAGTAAATTCATAAAGCAAAATAAAAATGGTGTTGGACATCACACCAAGTCTTCAACATAAAAACATCAGTAAGAAACCTGTGGTGTGCCTTAAATTTATACTTATGGGCGTTACTTCTAGGTGCTGTCCTCTCGCTGGCACTGACATCTGAGACAGCCTGCTCACTGTGCTGTCCTGTTGGCCTCGATAACCTTGGCAAGCGTCCTGTGGAGCATTTGATGGCCCTGCCTGAGAGGGAGCGGCCAGTCCCCCAGCTGGCTTTTCCCCAATTGCCGCAGCCTCATCGGATGTCACGGTCACTGGCAGAGGGAAGGAGGAGCTGCTGCCCTCATCTGTAGTACCCTGAGAAGATGCCACAGAGACAAAAGGCAGCTCCTGTGCTGACGTGAAGTCGCTTTGGACCTCCCCGCTCACCACTGATGGATGGGAATCAGGCTGGAATACTTGGTTCCCAGACCATCTCCCACACTGGCACTGACCAGTGCCAATGCCACTGTGAGGGCTTGCAGGTCCGAGCACAACTCCAAGAGGACCTGCTTGTTCTCCTGGAGGTGCCTGTCCATGAGAGTCGCAATGGAAGAAGCATGGCGCTCAGCCATGAGGCTCATTGCATAGGTGATGCTCTGTGTGGGCTCCTCCAACACGGGCACAATGCCACGCAAGAAGCCTCATGTATCTCTGTCACTTCGTCCCGCGTACTCTGCTGCACTTCCCACATTCACTGCCTCACGAACGACTCCAGAGGTACATCATCAGCCACCGACTGAGCAAGTACCTGGTCCCCAGCCGTCCTCCGACTGCCAAAACCCTGGGCACTCTCTGTCTCTGCCTGCACCTCAAGCAAGTGTGATGTGCCCTCACTGCCATGTCCCGGTACACTAGCCTAAGATCTAATTCCCACTGAGATGCTAGTATCTGTGCTGGTGCCTGCCTGGCAGAGATGGTGTGATGATGGTGCATGCATTTGCTTGGGGGCTTCAGGGGTGAAAGGTGGGCCCTCTGTCCCCTCCTCCGGGCCCTGCTCCGGTGATGCTGAAAGGAAGAAAAAGGACATTTGATTAGTTACAGTGTGGACAATGTCAATTTGCATGCCGCTCTCCCAGATCATTATGCGCTCAACCTTCCATAATCAAGGGTAAACCCATGTTGCTAACTTCAATCACTGAGCATTCAGCAGTGCCATGGCTTCTGTGACACACATGGTGACCTGGGTGCTCGCCAAACATACCTCCCCGTGGCACCCCAGCCTCACCGTCACCAGTGGACCTGGGGGCATGGTCCTCTCAAGATCCGTGGCCTGCTGCTCATCAGCCATTAGGATGGCCAACTGGGCCAGCCCTTCACCAGTCTGTATTCGTTCCGACACGTTGTGTGCAGTTTTTTCCTGAAAAGGAGAGAGGTGCATTGATTAGTCCAGCCTGCACCCGAATCCCATCGCATCCCTGCCAACCCAGCCAATGTGGGACGTTCCAGTACTCCAGTTTTTCGTTACCCCGCAGCTGCCGCACACTCTCCTAAACAAACCAGGGCTGATCCCCCCCCCCGCCCATTGCCCAAATGCTGCCTCCTTCATATGTGACACCACAAGGGGCCACTTGCTAAGCAAGGAGGCACAAGCACGTGGAGCGCAAACACCAGCAGATGGATTGGTGCCTCACCAACTGGAAGCTCCCCTCCCAGCATGTTAGCACCCTGACTTCGACATGCTTCCCAGTTCCAGCACTCTGCCTAGGTGCAGACCCTTGACTTGCACCCCCATTCTATACACTAGGTTACACATGCTGCAGATACAGAACAGATTCTAGCTCAACCTTCTCAGGGTGAACTGGGCATGGGCAATCTCTGATGTCACACCCAGCGAGGGATACATGTCATGAGGGATTCAATGACGTTACTGTACTCAGAGTTGTCGGGGTGGGGGGAGGCAGTTTTGGGGGAAAGGATGACGGCTGCATTAAGTGACTTGAGGCAACATGGTGCTCACTCTTCTCGAACGTTGGAAATCATTGAATCTTTTGCGGCACTGGAGCCATGTGCGCCGCATCACGCCATGGGAGCTCACACTTTTGGCCACCTCCTCCCATGCACATTTGGTCAGATGGGGAGGCCTTTGCCTCCCAGCCCTTGGAAGAAGGACCTCCCACCGCACTGCCATCTCCCCCAGGAGGGCACTCAAGTGAAAAATGAGATGAACACTGCCCTGTTGCCCTACCCTCTGGCCTGGCCTGCCCCAGTGGACTACCCTCCAGACTTGCATCACCAACATTGCCCCTCTGCAGAGCCCTTCTCCCAGCCATTGTGAGCAGCCTTCCTAAGGCTGCCACGCCTTCATTTATATAGGCCTCCGGGTCGCCATTGGACCCGCTGGTCTAAGCGTGCCCGCCGCTGCCCGGCCACTTCCAATATGCATGGACTTGTGAACTAAACTTGGCAAACATTAATTGGCCCACCCACATAAAATGTCGGAGCGGACCTGGGGTCGATTGGGTCCGCGCCCGAGCCCACACCCAACCAGCCCACCTAACATGGGGAAAATCTTCCCCCATGACTTTTCTGATTCAAATTTTTTTGGGTTTGTTGAGGGGTCATACACAGCAATAGAATCAGGAGCAGGTCTGGATATTTCTTTTTAGAGGTCACTGAGATGAGAAGTAGATAATAATTTTCCCAAAAATTGCAAATCACAGAATCACAGAATCACACAGTGCAGAAGAGGCCCTTCGGCCCATCGAGTCTGCACCGAGTCTTCTCTCGGTTACGGAAACTTATGAATAACAGCTTTTTGTTGGCTACTTGCCCGGGGGTTGTCAGTCACATCCTTTCAATTTGTGAACATAGGGAGACAGAGAGAAAAAACACAAAGGGAGTTTTTTTCTCAAACAGAAAACTCCAAGGACAAACAATTTAGGCCTAGCAGTTTAGCATGTGGGTTAAGAATTGCGAAGTAAATCAAGCCATTGATGTGGGGCAGCATAGCATGCTCATTATTTCATACCATCAAGTAAGGCAATTGTACTGATACAGTTTCTCAGTTGCTCCATCTCTGTCATATCTATTCTGATGATGCAACCTTTAACAACAGGATTTCTGGGATCTCGTTGATTTTCCTCAGCCAAGGATTCTCTCCAACCATGGCAGACAGAGCTCTCAGCCATGTCCACCACATTTTTCTTGTCCTCACCTTCCAACCCACCAGCCTCTGTATTCAATGGATCATTTTCCACCATTTCTGCCACCTTCAGCATGATGTCAACACCGACCACATCTTCCCACCCCTCTCCTTCATCATTCTGAAGGGGCCATTCCCTCCGTGATACCCTAGTCCACCTCTCAACATTCACTCTCCATCCCATGGAATCTTTCCATCCAATCCTAGGAGGTGTAACATCTGCTCTTTTCCTTCCTCTCTCCTCACTGTCCAAGGCCACAAACAGTCTTTCCAGATGGAGTAGTTATTTTTGAGTACTGCTTTCAATTTAGTATTGTAACAAACCCCGTTACTTACCTTGAGTTTAGGTCGGGAGTTCAGAGCTCGGGGACCACGCCCCGGTGGGCCTCTGGACTTCTGTACATGCACCACCTGAGAATGAGCTGCACATGCACAGTTCACTCATTTTCACATCTTCAGGCTTCCAGCGTGAAATGTGTGCTGCAGTTCTCAGCACTGCCTGTCTGGATGGGGTGGGGGGCAGTGGTGGGGGAGGAGGGCGAGCGGAGAACTTTGAGCATGCGCACAAGTGCATGCAGGAAAAGCTCTCTTGGCACAGAGCTGCCTCAGGGAGCTGAAGATATAAAAAATCCAAAATAAATATTTTTTAAAAAATTACAAAACATGTTCCCTCATGCGACTTTGTCACATGAGCAGGGTCATGTTGTTCATGGAAAGTTAGAATTTTTATTTTATTTTTTAATTGCTGTTGGAAACCTCATCCCACTCCTATCCTTTCAGGAGAAGTGGAGCCATAACAACATTGAGGGGTCAATGACAGCAGGAGGCCCCTCCCCAAACCTCCTAACCATAAGGAGGTATGAAATGGAAGCATTGGAGTTGGAGAGCCAGCGCCCACCTTGGTCAGCCAGTCATAGAGAGGCAGGGATCTCTGATGAAGATAAGAGTGCAGTGCACAGAGGTGAGAGTGTCAGCTTGTGCAACCATTCTTGTGTCATCTTACCATTGATGGGAGCCTCAAAAGTAGAGTCCCCATTGATCATGGAAAGACGAGGGCACCATGATGCAGTCTCACCATGCACAGCGATAGGTGATTACTTAAACTAATGACATGTTGTTGTTATCCCTTAGATTCGCCAGCATGCACTCAAATGCAGGACCCCGAAGAATACCCCTGAGGCTAGAGGACCATTGGGCTTTAGATGCATTTGCACCACACTTGCTCTCTGAACCAGGCACCAGTGCAGATACCAGCACCTCAGCAGGTGTTAGATTGTCGGCTAGAATGTTTGTGCACAGTGGTGACGGCTCTTCACATTTGCTTGAGGTGCAAATGGAGGCAGAGAGTGCCCAGGGCTCCGGTAGTCAGAGGACTGCTGGAAACTAGGACGATGCTCAGTTGAAGGCAGATGATGAGCCTCTGGATTCATCTATTAGGCAGCACATTCTGGATGTCCAGCAGGATGTGCGGGAGGATCTGGCAGAGATCCATGAGGCTATGCGTGCCATGGTCTCTATTGTGGAGGAGTCCATCACTGCGTTGACCCTCATGGCTAAGTGCAATGCCTCCTCCATTGAGTGGCGACTCTCATGGAGAGGCAGCTTCAGAGACAGAATCAGGGGTTCCTGGGGTTGCGCTCACACTTGCAAGCCCTCTCACTGGCAATTACCTCAGGTGTTCAGTGTCAGTGTAGGAGATGGATGAGGTACCCAGTATCCCAGCTAGGTGCCCATCCATCATTGGCGAGCAGGGAGATCCAGAGCAACCTCACGTTGGCGTACAACCTCCCTGTCATCTCACGGCATTCTGGATGATGGCAGCAGCTCCGCCACCCCTCTACCAGTGACCGTGGCATCTGATGAGACTGTGATGACTGGGGAGATATCAGCTGTGGAACTGGTCGCTCCCTCCCAGGTGGGGCCAGCACAGGCTCCATTGGTCAAAGCATGACCACCAAGGTCATCAAGGCCAGCAGATTCAGCAGGCTGCCTCCAATGCCCACTGTCAATGAGGGTGGGGGGAGGGGGAGGGGTGGTTGGCAACAAGATGCAACACACATAAATGTAAGTTTAAGGCACCATGAACACAAGAGGCCTCTTCACAAGTGATCTTCTATTCTGCCATGTTTTGTTAATATGTTTACTGGTGTGGCTACTAACATCATATATAGTTCTGTTCATTTGATGTGAGTGTCAAAATGAAATAAATTTTGCTTTTGTCTTAATGGCCCAAGTATGCTTCACTTTTTTTTTTGGTGTAGGGCGCATTATTATGTTATGCTAGATGTGAGTGGCCATAAACTTTATTGCACAGGCACTGGGTGGGCTTTGAGTTCAAGTGAAAGGGTCATTTCAGACATCTGAGATGGATGCGGCAGCCCTGGCATGAGCTGGGTGCAGGCCTTTGGCAGCCTAGCTGAAGGAGAGTTAGATCAAGGCATTCCTGGTGTCCCTGCCTCCCTGAAGGGATACAGAGGTCTGCCTCCACATCCTCAGTGTTCTCCTCATCATGCTCCTATTCTGACTCACCACTGGATTCACACTCTGAGGCTTGTGGAACTGCATCATGATCCTCTTCCTCCAATGGGCCCCACCTTGCCAGTGCCAGATTATGGAGAGCGCAGCATGCAACCATTATCAGTGACATCCGCTCTGGAGGGTATTGTAGTGCTCCCCCTGAATGGTCCAGGCATCAGAAGCGCACTTTCAGGAGACCTATGGCCCACTCTATCACTGCATTTGGGAGGCATGACACCTATTCTACCGCTGCACTGCCTCTGTTCTTGGGTGGCGGAAAGACGTCATCAGCCACCTTTTCAACGGATAGCCCTTGTCACCCAGCAGCCATCCATCCAATTGGGCTGGAGCACTGAATAGCCTCGGCATCTGGGACTGTCTGAGGATATAAGCATCAAGAGAGCTGCCTGGGTACCTTGCACAGACTTGCAGAATCTGCATCCTATGGTCACAAACTATCTGGACATTCATCGAGTAGAATCTCTTCCTGTTGACGAAGGCATCTAGCTGACCCGCTGGCACCTTGATGGCCACATGTGTGCAGTCAATTGCACCCTGGATGCGGGGGAACCCAGCATTTGCTGCAAACTCTTTGGCTCACTCAGCCTGGCTGGCCTCATCCATACGGAAATGAATAAATGTCATTACCCACCTGAACAGAGCTTCTGTCACCAGCTTGACGCAACTGTGAACATCTGATTGGGCCACTCCACACAGATCCCCCACTGAGTCCTGGAATGAGCTGGAGTCATAGAAATTGAGGGCCACCATGACCTTCAGAGCCACTGGTATAGGGTGCCCACCCATACAGTTGGAGGTGATCTCAGGCCCAATCATCAGACAAATGGAGCTCACTGTCTCCCTGGAGAGACAGAGCCTCCTTCGGCATTGCACCTCAGACATATTGAGCCAGCTGCATTGCTGCCTATAAACCCTGGCAGCAGGATAGTGGCGTCTTCTATGGGCCCTTCCACCTTGGACTACCTGCTGTTGCTGCACCCCTTGAGTCTGTGCCACTCCTCCCACATGTTGCTCCCCTGGAAGCTATATAGGGATACTTGGCCTCCTCTCCTTTCTGCCCCTCTCTTCCTCCTCAGAGCAGGTGCCACCATGGGAGACCACAATCCACATTACTAGGGTAACAGAAGGCTGTCTGATACCTGGGAGGGTCCTCATGATCAAAATTCTCCAATGGCCTTGGAATCAGCAAAGAGTTCTGAAATGAAGCCTAAAAAGGCTACAAATGAAGATCAGAACAGAGATGGGTGCAAGTTCAAATAAGTAACCAGCAGCAAACTATCTTCTATACTCCTCACTATTCACAATGGTAATGCTGCTGACCCTTTTTATCCTGCCCTTGGATGAGGTTTCGTTAAAAGTGGGCTGTCCGCCTGCTCATTTTGCCCTTGTGGCGAGCGCTAGATCATATGGGCAATGTAAAATTGTGAACAATTGCCTTTTTAATGGCCTTAAATGGCCTTTTAACTGTTGGCGACGTGGCTGACACCCGCGCGTGCCAGCCGAATAGAAGATTGCTCACGTTGGGAAGCTTGCCAGACATCATCTCGCGCTATTTCATATTCGTTCAGGTCAGGCACACAACCGCTTGCGAGGCATAAAATTCTGCCCAAATTAGGAGCGTCTCTGTGACTTAAAATCCTTGAATTTTGGTGGGATCTGCGTATTCTTAAAGAAACAAGTACATGGAGTCACTGGGCATTGGAACAGGATTTGCTGTTAAGTTTATGACACTTGTTGGAACTCAAAAATAGCTTTGGCTGTTGCTAAGACTTTTCTGGGAGTGGACGAGGTGAAAGTGAATCATTTGAAATCCTTGAGTAAGGTTGAACTAAGAGAGTTAGCAGATAAATTGAATGTAGGAATAAAAGCAGAATTTCATAAGGATGATATGATTAAAGTCATCACCCAGCATTTCAAATTAAACAGAGAGAAACCTGAAATTGGTGCTTCACTGCTGAGTTAGCAAAAATTCAATTGCAAATGAAACAGCTTGAAATACAAAAATAAAGAGAGATGAAGAAGCTTGAATTGGAGGAAAAAGAGAGAAAGAAATGAGAAGACTTTGATTAGGAAGAAAGGAGAACGAAACAAAAAAAGCATAAGAAATGGAAATGCAAAAGCTTGAGCTTGAGTTCCAAAGAGAGAAAGAATTCAGAGAGTATGATGTGGCTACAGGAAAGCTGAGGATAAAGGAAGAAATAAGAGATAGTAGTTCAGTGGGTGGGTCTGATTCCACTGAGAATTTTAATTCAACCAAAGATCTTCATTTAGTGTCTAATTTTACAGAGGATGGAGTTGAAAGATATCTCACCTCATTTGAAAAGATAGCTGTGAGGTTGAAGTGGCCAAAAGTTGCTTGGACCTTAATGTTACAAAGTGTCTTATCAAATACATCTATGAGTGTGTACAATAGTCTGTCAGAATAGAAATCTACGGACTATAATGTGGTTAAAAGGGCAATACTCAATGCTTATGAGCTTGTCCCTGAAACTTATTAATTAATGTTTAGGACCATAAGAATGAATCCTAATCAGACATCTGTAGGATTTGCAAGATAAAAAGAAAGGCTGTGGGATCAGCAGTTTTGATCACTGAAGTTAAAGAAAAATTTTGAGAACATGAGGGAAATCACGATTATGGAAGAATTCCAAAACAGCATTCCAGTAACCATTAAGGCTTATTTAGATGTGCGTCAAGTGGCAAAGCTCGGAGAAGCGGCAGCTTAAGTTGATACCTATGATATCTCACACAGACAGTTACATGTGGGGAAATGGTCATATGGGAATCAGCAGGGAAACTTCATGGAAAAGGCAGGAGATGTTCCAGTCAAGAAAAAATGATAGTGTAGAGAATAAAAGGGGTGAAAATATTGCCATAAGACAGAGCATCTCAAAGCCCAATGTTAGAAGCTGAACAGTGAACTGGTGGCAGTAATAGGAATGCTTAAGGAATCTTCAGGAAAGGCAATACCAGAAAGGGAAATGGGTTTTAAAACTGTAGCTGTGATACAGATGAAACATGTTCTCTCACAACCTACTAGGAAGGGGGATATGGCTCAGGATGGTCCAGAGAATCCTTCTTTGACTATTGCTGAAGGGAGTCAGGCTACTGGAGGTTCTGGATCTTTTGTCACCAGAGGGAAAGTGTTCCCTTGCTCTTCCAACAAAACAAGTAAGCAAATTAATATTTTGAGAGATATTGGGGCAGATCAATCATTGATGGTGGCTGATGATACAATTTGTGTTCCAGATAGTTTTGTGAAGGAGAAGTTATTAATAGGAGATATTAATGGAATTTATAAACTTGATCCTCTGTGTGAAGCCAATTTACAAGCAACTTAGTAAACGGAATTGCTATGATAGGAATTATTCCTAGGTCGTCTGTTGAAGGGGTAGATTTGATTCTGGGTAATGATTTGCTTAGCAGAGATAATAACATGGTGACAACTGTATTGCAACAGGCATTTGATCATGCTGATCTTACCAAACTCCAAAAATTACTGTGGCCAAACATGAGAAGCTTATTGCCGATAATGAGTGATTGAAGGTAAAATGCTTAGTGTGGAGAACCAGCTATCATGCACAAAAGATGAGTTTGCTAATGAAAATTTGATGAGAACAATTGAGCATCAGTCACAGAAAGTACGAGACTTGAATGAGGACTTGAAATGTCTAAGTGATAAACTGGTAGAAGCAAATGCCATGAAGGCAGATTTTCAATAAAAACTTGATGAACTTCAAGCATCAGAAAACTCTATGCAGTATTGTGAAAAATGCCTTGAATAGGAAAAGGATTTGCTGTTGAATCAGAACAGTTGGTTGAATGCAGAATTAAAAACCAAGACTAATGAACTGTTAGAAATTTGTCGTGAAAATATCAATGAAATCCTTAAATCTCGATGCAATCTGGAGCAGATGAAAGAAAAGGTGCATGGTCTGGAACGGTAAATGAACAGAGGCACTGATTTACAAGTGCTTGCCAGTGTTGACACACTGTAATCCAGACAAGAGGACAGTTTGCAAAAGACTATTTCAAACCTGCAGAGGATTGGCACAATGTAGTTTGTGAATTATGTAAAAGAGTTGAAGTATTGGAACGAAAAACAAAACTCTTGAGGGAGGAAATGGTTGAAGTTGCTCAGATAGAATTAAATAACACCTGTTTGACATGGGATCAGGAGAAACTACAAGATCTTAACATGATCAAAGATCAACCAAGCACGAGTATGATTTTTTTTTTGTGTGAACATAAAAAGCATCTCAATAACATCCTTAAGATGGCTAAAAGAGATTTTGATCAGAGAAGAAATTACTTGTTCATACTCAAAAAAATGCCTTTTGACCTTATTGTTTCAAAATGAGAAATTACCATGTATGATGAGCTTGATGATGGAATTACGAACATATGAACATATGAATTAGGAGCAGGATTAGGCCACTCAGCTCCTCAAGCCTGTTCTGCCATTCAATAAGATTAGTAAACTTACACCTATAGCTAATGAAAAGGAGGACTGAGCTGTGGACTTAACTAAGACATTCTTTGCCAAGTTAAAGACGAGGAATGAGACAAAAAAAGAAATGCAGGTATTGAGTTATGATAATTCAATCATGTTTAAATTCTGTTAATCCTACTTGTTGTATGTGTCAATTTTTGTTTTTGTTAAACCTTTGTAATTGTAGAAGATGACATGTGTAGTTGTAGAACAAAAGGATAAGTTTATTCGTATAAAATGTAATAAGCTTTTTGTTAGACATTTATGCTGTGAATGTCTTGTAAAGAAAATGTAAAGCCATAACTTGCTGTGTATTTCCAGAATTTTCTGTTTTTAATTCATAACTATTATCCTGTATGCTCACTTGCTATTAAATAAACCAGCTTAACAACTTACATCTGGCATTTCCTTTGAAAAAGTTGGAAAAGTGCTTGGGACAAGGGTTAAAGGCAGGAATGTTTGATTCATATTAAAAAAGTTGTGCTACACCCTTGGATTCCACTACTGTAGGGCTGGATATTGGGCATTATGGCATACCCCATATGATGTCCAGACTGATTATGGAATGACTAACAGCACTGTACCCGAAATGATGGGCAGAATCTTGTTAAGCTATTGGGGATCTCATCTGCTAGCTGCAGAGCCGGTGAGACATCTGCGCTGCACTTTTTGGGAAGACCCTTCGAACCGCAAGTCAATCAGGCGATGGTGAGGCCAGCGGCAGGCTTTCCCCTGGAAATAAGAACCCGAGGACAGAAGTCTCTCCTACCAAGAGTTGACAGCCAATCAGAGGCCAGCAGCACTTGTGCTCAGCGGCGCCACAAGGGAGGTGGTGGCTGCCACCAGGTTGTCAAGCTCCGGAGTTGGAGATTCCAGAGCAACCCAAGCCAGGCATAAGCAATGTCAGGAGGGATTTTGCAGGGTGTGGATCATTAGAAGAGTGGTGCAGGGGGTCTGTAGCAAGGGCAGGGGGTAGCTCTCACATTTTGTCTCAGGAATGGAAAATGCCACCGTAGAAATGTGATACCAGAAGTTATGAGCCAGGAGAATGAGGTAAGGAAATGTTTCATTCCAGGAGCTCATCAGTGGCATTAATTAGACAACCGGCTTGTTTTGTTCCTCCACTAGGATAGTAACTTTAAGGAGCATTGAATTTCGGCTCCTCTGGGGCAAGCATGACAGGCTGAATGGCCCACTTCTGTCCTATAAGATTCCATGATTAGTGAGTCATAAGGGGAATCAGTGAGGCAAAAAGCACTAATCTGTGATGTACCACATTGGAATAGTCATTTTTTTGGACTTGGGTTTCTGGTTTGAACAAAGATTTTAATTGTTCGGCGGCAGATTTCTGTACTAGGAAATGAATGGCGAGGCATGCAAAGTGGTTGAGATACTGGCCCAGATCTTCTAGTCTTCAGATGGTTGCACCACCCTGCCACCCAGCACCCTACCACCTTATCACCCTACTCACTCACCTCTCTAGCAATCATTCACTAACACAGTGAAAAGCTATTTAAGTGTCCCAAAGCCATCCCCGACGCCCCCCCCCCGCCAAATTGCCCACACCCTCATCCTAACATTCAGTAAAAATTCAAAAATTCTACATGTTCTCTTTGCCGCCTTCTCATTCTCCTTTTCCATCTGCTGCCTGCTGATTTTTCTTTATTGAGCCTAATTGTGAAGCACTTAACACATAATGATCATTTTCATGTCTGTGACTCAGTTTTAATTTTTTTTTCTTGTGAAGGCATTTTTCTTGCTGTTGGATTTTAGAATGGCATCATGAAACACATCTCAGGAGGGTATCCATGGGCCCCCAGGAATCATTTGTCTGGCCTTAACATTCCCTTATTGCTTATTCCCTTATTCCCTGGAACTTCTTGGAAATCTGTGCTGGAAAAATGAAATAAGTGCAGCATAATACCAATTTTCAGCACAGAGGATTGAGTCAATTTGTACGTTGTTGACTCATATGGATTTTATCCTACGTTGGGCTTTCATCAATCTTTTGTGTGTTTCAGCAAAATCTTTGCCAAAGTGCCTGGTCACTAACATAGGTGCACTGCCATGCAAAAACCATACTTACTCCAGTCTGAACAGGCTTTAAGTTCAGTCCCAATATTTTAGGTGCACCAGGATCCAAAATTGGAATCTGTTTTTCTGCCACACTTTTTAAGCAACTTTTAAAAATGTCTTCTTAATGACACCACACTACCTTGAGGGCTTCCATCAGTAGTGCTTACATCAAATTTGATCCTGGGGATCAAATGGGAGGACGGCCGGACTGACATGAGCATCTTCCATGAAGCTGCGTTTACCAACATTAAAGCCCTGCCCCTGCGGAACCAACTCCGATGGGTGGGCCATTGCATCTGGATGCCTGAAAACTGGCTCCCTCGGCAGGCTGTCTTCTCACAACTCTCCATTGGCCAACACTCAAAGGGTGGACAAAAGGAAAGATATAAGTATACGTTCAAGGCCACCCTAAAGCATGGAGACATTAACACCATGGGCTGGGAGGAGAATGCTGCCCATTGTTCAGGGTGGCACTACCTGGTCCTTCAAGGCACAAACCACTTTGAGGTTCACCGACTCGACAGTGAGGCGAAACGGCAAAGGCAGGCGAAGGAGAAGGAAGCCAACCCAGGGCTGCGATTTCCACTCCCCTTCACAACAATGAGCCCCCACTATGGGAGAACATATGGATCCAGAATTGGGCTCCTCAGTCATCTGAAGACTCACCAAGCCTGACAGATGTCATCCTCAATTCCGAGGGTCCGCCACCACCAACGATCTTGTTGCATCTTTGAATACATTTTCCTGGCATCAGAACGAGTGGGAGTAAAAGTTGTGAAGCTGCCAAAACTGTGCTTTCTTAAATATGCTGCCCTAGAGTTTCCACTAGTTGCTTGAAACCTTCCACCCGAGTTTTAAGTAGTTTGAAGTGCAAGTAACAATGAGCATAATGCAAGTTTCCACAGTTTGTAACTTTTTGAGGAGGCTCTTCAGATTGAGGTTGTGTTTTTTGCTACAAAGACATTGTTTTAATTTTTTTCACAGATTAAAAAATGTTCAATTTGCTAATAGAATGACTAATGTATATCGATAGAATTGGTAAATGGCTTAGCATAGATTTTATGACATATTAAATGACTTAAAATCAGGTTACTCACAGGCGGAGGATTATATACCATTCTTAAAAATGATTATTTTTGTGATAACCCATTTTCAGCTCGATTAATTGTCCCAAGTTGCCTTTCTTAAAAACATCAAGGATTTTTTTTAATGCAAAAGCAAAAAGCAACAATTACATTCTATTACATTTGCCTGATGGCCCTAGTTCAAGGGAGAATTTAAGTTTGCAATTAAACAAATAAATATGAGCAGAAACTTGAACCAGAACTCTATTTGAAAATCCAAGCTCACTTCGCACCTAGATTGCTGATTGTGCCCAAATCTGAAATTTTGCATCTGCTTTAACCAGTGAGCATAAGTGATAGTTTGATGGCTTCAAACTTCAATTGTCATAGTTAAAGATAGAATTAAGTAATATGACATAAGTTCCGTTATTATCTCAGGCTGTTAATGCTGATTCCCACTTGTGTACGCTGGATTTTATATTCCAGCATATGTTAAAGAGATTGGCAGGAAATTTTGGCGAATGGCAGAGAAACCAGAATAAATGTTGGCAAAATTTACCGTTAAAGCAAGTTATAAATTAGGACTCCCTTTTTGTAATTGTTCCAATAGTCTAACTGATGCTTTGAGGCTCGGAGCCACTGAAGAAGTTATGTGTCTTCCAGCATAAGCATACGGGGCGTTTCACTGTACCAACTACTAGCGGAGTAGGATCCCAGGACCTTTAAAGTATATAAGTTCAAGCGATCAATTTGTCCTTTACTTCAACCTTTGCTTTGTTAGCTCTGCTTGCACTACCAGACCTTTGTCCCTTTTCTGACATTACAAGTACTTCTCTCTTCCCAGATGTTCCTAGTAATCCAATCTGTGACTTTTGTTCATACCTTGCATGGTTGCTGTAATTCAAAATAATTCACTGAGTGGAAGTACAGCAAAATTATGATAGATCTATATACGTACAACTATTTCACAATATAATAGCTTTCTCTTCCTTCTGATATCCAGATCCAGTGCATTTTTATTTCTTACCTTACCCCCACAACTCTCTTAAAAACGCAGCCCAAGTAAGACAACCACCATTTACCACATTGCTATTCTCTCTTTACCTCCAGTCTATCCATAAATGCTGTCAAACCAAATTAAAAATATAGGTAATTTTCCTCTAATGCCCATGTTTCTAATTCCAAGCTGCATGTTCATGTCTAAATTCCCTACATACTTGCAGAAAGGATTGTTAAATTAGGATATTTGCTGAGTAGGGCTTGGCGATTTATTGCATCAGAAAAATGAAAAGTCACCAATTTGAATTGTTACAATTCTGTTACAAAATAAAATATTGTGACCACTGCTTCATATTATTTGTGCTTTTCTCAATGTATGGCTCTTTCTAACTTGTGAACTGGTCCAAAAAGTTCCAGGTACAGTAAAGTCCCACCGTTCATCCGGGTTACGTTTCTGCAAAACCTCACAAACGGTGAAATTACAAACCATGAACGTGTTTTTCAATGGGATTCAACTAGATAGGTTCCAGCAATGCGAGGGCAGCAGTGGTTTGGGCAGTTACTCTGCAGCAAATTGTGGTGCAGTACCTGTATATGACAGATGGAGGGAGCCTCTGAGTAATATATTGGTGAAGGCTTCAAATCTGAACAGAGGCATTGCTACAGCTCTGGACCAAAAGATTTGGATGTTACCAGGTTAATCCCTTTGTTCGGGCTGCACTGCAAGCTGCAACCATTCCAGTCTCTGATCCGTCATGGCTTCCGTCTACCCGGGGAAAGAAAAGAGAGGGAAAAGAAAACATGGATAAGTGAACTTTGCTCATCTGATCGGTGATGCAGTGCACAAAGCGTGGATAAGTGAAAATGTGAAAAGTCGCAAAAGATGGGGCTTTACTGTAATGACTGAAGTTTTGCACAGTTGCAATTGTCTTTCTGAATGTATCCAATGAAGGGATAACTGGTTCTGGGTCTTCCTCATCTTAGTCACCAAAAGCTTCATCTTCCTCTCCCAAATCAATCACCCCAATAATAACTAAGAGGCAGGAAGTGTGGGGAGGTGGTGGGGGTGGGTGGGTGGGGGGGGGGGTGCAACAGCAGGAAACCTTACATAATTGGTTTCTCAAAGATCATACCAAAATAAAAATAACAGGACCTGATTTAAATTTTCAAATTGGTTTCCTGGCCACAGTTACTCATTTTGAGAGGCTGTCTGTTGGGTGAGTTGGCAGCCAAGGAGTGGAGCATGGGGGTGGATTGAATTAAACATTAGAGGTCGAGCATTGCCGACTTGAATTCCACCATTGTATCGAGCTGAATCTGGGTAGACCCTGCTTAACTGTTTGTTGCAGTAGATCTAAACTCCAGTGGAAAAAAAAACATTGAGCCTGACTATTAGAATAATTAAAACCGGAGATATTTTGCAGGAGTCGTTACAGTGAAGTTTTACTCTCTAGGCAGATTTTTTGCTAACCTGACTCACAGCCTCACAGGGAGCAGTCAGAAAGTTAAAGGGAATCCACAACTCAGGATTTCCCCACACGCTGTGCAGTAAACAGGAGCCCAGATTTTCACAGAGTTGGGGGTATCGAGAGTGCCTGGAAGTTCCATCCCCATATTTGGCACCCAGCATTTTCTTGTAAGATGGGGTCGGGGTGGCAGGTCCTGGGGAAATGGGAGTGAGACGGATTTCACACAAATGCAGTTTACAGAGGCAGTGGCACATTTCAAAGTGAAGCTGCCTTCAATCAGAAGGGATTTTCATCACAGAGATTTCCAGAACACTATTTGTGGGATTTACCACTTTGAGCAACAGGTGTAAACCTAGCGGAGACCATCCAGGTGAGAAGAAGGAAGGTGTGTCAGATGAGGGGATGAGCGTGCATTTTGGCAAAGAAGCTGCAAAATGGAGATGGCACCATCGCCCATTTCTGCCATTGAGGCACATGAGCAGGAGAAATGTGCGGCCAAAGGAACGGGTCAAGGCCAGGAGTTGGAGGCAGTGCAGCATACTCCAGGCAGGAGGAGAAGGATGAGGGCAACAAGTTTTTACCCCAAGGAGAACTTTGGTATTCCCCTGCAAGGGTCTCTAGAATAGTCGTCGTGTGCTACATGATTCAAAATATGGTGCAGCAGAGGGACCTAAAACCATAGCAGGCAGAAGCCGGGCTTCTAGCTATAACTCTGAGGAGGAGTATGATGAGGAAGATGAGGAGCAGGAGGAGGAGGCCCCGGTTAAGAGCCATGGAGCTGATAAGTAGGAGGGTAAACAAGGCAGCAATGGCCAAACAGCTGAGGGGCAGTCCCAAGTAGCCATGTCAGATTCTTTACAGGAGGGGGTCATTGCCAGAAGCCTCTTAATACAGGGCAGATTCCTCAGTGTCAAGACTGTGTGGCATCGATAACATGTAATGCCGCCAAACACCTCGGCTCCCTGTGACTCCATGGCCTCTACCACCTAGAAGACAAAAGCTTCAAATGTGGTGGAAAACTACACAAGTATGCTTCTCTGGAGCATTCATGGCATCCTGACATGTAGGAAATTCACTGTAACACTCAAATATGGATGACTGCCTTCGACATCTTAAACTGCAAGTATGGTGTGGAACTTCAAAAAGATATAGACAAGTTGGTGGAGTGGGCAGATAGGTGGTAGATGAAGTTCAATACGGAGAAGTGTGAGGTGATGCATTTTGATAGGAAGAACATGGAGAGACAATATAAAATAAGGGGTGAAATTCTGAAGAGGGTGCAGAAGCAGAAAGACCTTGGTGTATATTTGCTTCTATCATCGAAGGTGGCAGGACAGGTGGAGAGAGCAGTTAATAAAGCATACAGTATCCTGGGCTTTATTAATAGGGGCATAGAGTACTAGAGCAGGAAGATTATGCAGAATTTATATACCACATTCATTAGACCTCAGCTGGAGTATTATATACAGTTCTGGGTGCAACATTATAGGAAGGATGTAAACACTTTGGAGAGAGTGCAGAAGAGGTTTACAAGAATAGTTTCAGGGATGAAAAACCTCAGCTATGAGAATAGTTTGGAGAGGTTGGGACTATTCGCTCCGGAGAGAAAAAGGCTAAGAGGAGATTTGATAGGGGTGTTCAAAATCATGAGGGGGCTGGGCAGAGTAGATAGGGAGAAATTATTCCCACTTGTAAAAGGATCAAGAATGAGAGGGAACCAATTTAAAGTGATTTGTGAAAGAAACAAATGTGATGTGACAAAAACTTTTTTACACAATGGGTGGTTTGGGTCTGGAATGCACTGCCTGGAAGTGTGGTGGAAGCAGATTCAACCGAAGCATTCAAGAGGGCATTAGATGATTAATTGAACTGAAACAATGTGCCAGGATAGGGGAAAAGGCAGGGTAGTAGGTCATAATGCTCATTTGGAGAGCTGGTGCAGACACAATGGGCCGAATTCATTTATGCCGTTAAAAGTCTGTGATTCTGTGACACAACAATTATGCTTGAAGTTTACCTGATAAACTGGATTTGATTCATTAAGTTCTGCAGATACTCCACAAAGAGCGATATTAGCCTAATATATAGTGCTGGCAGGGACAAATCTCTTGAATCTGGCAGTGCATCACAGTACACATTCACATTTCTACTTTGTGCACTTACAAAAGTGGCATGGATTTACAAACCTCCATGCTAGAGAGGAATATTCCAGGTCTCCCACCATAAGGGACGCATTCAGATGTGAACCATCACTTATCTCTCTGTGTGCTTCTACTCAACAACTCACCTTACTGGAGTGCAGCACATCATGGAACCTCTTCCTACATTATTTTTTTAAAAATTTATTCAGCCATGAGATGTGGGCGTTACTAGCTAGGTCAGCATTTATTGCACATCCCTAATTGCCCTTGAGAAGATGATGGTGAGCTGCCTTCTTGAACCGCTGCAGTACATGTGATGTAGGGACACCCACAGCGCTGTTAGGAAGGGAGTTCCAGAATTTTGGCCCAGTGACAGTGAAGGAATGGTGATATATTTCCAAGTCAGGGTGGTGAGTGGCCTGGAGGGGAACTTGAAGGTGGTGGCATTCCTGCTGCCCTTGTCATTTTTGGTAGTAGACATCATGGGTTTACAAGGTGCTGTCAAAGGAATCTTGGTGAGTTGTTGCAGTGCATCTTGCATATTGTACACACTGCTTTCATGGTGCATTGGTGGTGGAGGGAATGATTGCTGGAGGTGGTGGATGGGATGCCAATCAAAGGGCCTGCTTTATCCTGGATGATGTCAAGCTATTTGAGTGTTATTAGAGCTACACTTATTCAGGCAAGCGGAGAGTATTCCATCACACTCCTGACTTGTGGCTTATAGATGGTGGACAGGATTTGGAGAGTCAGGAGATAAGTTACTCACCACAGGATTCGTAGCGTCTGACCTGCTCTTGTAGGCACAGTATTTATATGGCTATCCCAGTTCAGTTTCTGGTCAATGGTAACCCCCAGGATGTTGATTGAATCCACAATTGGGCATGGTCCTCTGCTGCACTCACAGCAGATGCTATCTTCTGCCATGCCTATTGGTCACTGTGGGTGGGCTCTGCCAGCCTGGGATATACCATGCTGTGCTGTCTCTGGGTCTCCTCAACCAGGATCTGCAGGTTCTGGTCATTGAAGTGGAGCCCAACCCCTCCTGCTTCTTCCCCATTTGCTCTGCTTTGTGACATTCTGATATGAGAATTGAAAAGATAAAGCATATAAGGCTTCCAGCTTTGAATGGTTTCACATAAATATGTCTGCTTACATCCATGGACCATGTTCTTTCTCTCATGTTTTGCAATAACAATGTGCAGCTGAGAGGGTCCTGCCTGGTCAAGGCTCAATTGCATGGCTGCACCCTGAGAAATTAGTAGAAAGAGGGTAGGTGGAAGGGCAAAGGTTCCTGGCACATGTGGTGTCAATCAGTCATTCCCTGAGCTATTATGGTAAACTGAATCAATACGGAATATCGTGAGCAGCTAATGGTGCCAAGATGCTACCATCTCCATGGCTGTGTCTTGTGAAGTTTTTCAGGCTTTAACTTTGTACAGTGTGCTCCTTCATTACAAGTTGAATAGGCAGCAGTAAGTTTCCTTAAGCCCATGAAGGTCCATCTTTTCCAGTGTCAGCAACCAGTTGGACAACCATCGGAGTTAGTCATCACCTGGTTGTTGATTGATGTCTCCTCCGAGCATCAACAACACTTGCATCCATTATTTCACCCTGCTCCTTGGATTCAACCAGTTCTGCTGAAGGGTCATGAGGACTCGAAACGTCAACTCTTTTCTTCTCCGCCGATGCTGCCAGACCTGCTGAGTTTTTCCAGGTAATTCTGTTTTTGACTTGCATCCATTCCTGCTTCACAACAGGAACTCCATACAGGCCCTCCTTTTATCCCCTGGCCAAGTCTATCTACCCATTCAGGACCCATTTCTATATCTGTACTGCTTCCAGGGTCGATGGGCCCCAAGTACAACACCCACTTCCCACCACCACCCACCACCTCCTTATTCACCACCCCCATCCCACCCACGCCCAGAATAAGAATGCAGTCATTTGGGGCAATTTCTCTCAAGTTGGATTCAGAGAGCTGGTAATTTTCCTGACTCCATGCTCCCATTTTTGGGACTGAAAATCTGGGTCAATGTGTCTCTGACATCATGAATCGGACAGTAGTTGGTGGCAAGGCAAGGGCATCAATCTGGGGTGTGTTATGATGTGGCAGATGATGTGTGCCAGGTGGACCAAATCTGCAAGAGACACTTGGTTACATTATCACAATGGTTTTACAATTTTTATTTATTACGAGAAAATGTGTGCACTAAATTAGAGGTAATGAGTTCACCAAGACCTTTAGGGATTTTGAAAGTTATATTAAAATATTTATTAACAAAATAAAAAAATTCAAGCATATACATAAGACTACAATTACTTATTGCTGTAACACCTCCTAAAATTCCTAATTAACCTGACTCCCAGTTACACATCCACTTTACGGCAACTGTTCAAAATAGATTTTAGATTTAAAACAATCAGCAAGTTAACACAGTACCCACTTGGCATTGGAATTCCAAATGGCTTCCCCAACTTTAGTTTCTTTACGTGGCAGACTTGTGTACAAATGGCTGGAGGCTTCTTGAAGGCTGTTTTACACACGCCTGTTAGATCTTACATGGCCCTCTCCTCACATAGCCTTTCATTCTCCTTTATATATGTTTCTCTCTCTTTAATATGTAAATTCTATTATTCCATATGTCTTTGAAACGGCATCTTCCTCATAATATAAAAACTTTCAAGTTGCCAATATTGTCAGTAACCTTTGAGAAAAGTAAACACACTCCTTAGCCTTGCTTATCTAGCTAGTTGTAAACAGACTAAGACCCCTTTGAAATCCGAACAATCCCTTCATTTATCTAAAAATGCAAATTCCCTTCACATCTTACATGCTAAGCTGGCATCCATGTATTCTCATTAGCATTTGAAGCACATTTCTACACCTAGCTTCTTTTGATGACTTCAAGCTTGCAGTCTACTTCACTCCAAATGTAATTAAATACATAAACAGAACCATCTATACTTACACCCATAAACCTACTTTACAATAAACCAGAAAAATATTATGAAAATGACTATATTTTCATCACAGGTGGAGGTGACTGGGGTAGGAAGTAAAGTGGTGTCACCCACAGAGGCAGTGAGGGGATGGTGTAATTGTAGGGAATGCTGATCCTAGAAAATCGGGACCTGATGGGAGTAAGATTGGAGACTGTATGTTAGGTGAGATTGGGGCCTAGCAGAGGTGTGGGAATTGGAGCCTGATGTGGGGTTGCAGGAAAATTATGTATGGGGGCCTAGATCATGAAGGCTTTGTAGGCCAGCTGTGGCAACATGCATTTTTACATCCATGTTGTAGACCCAGAACTAGAATATTGATGGCAGATTCTCCAATTTTCTTCCCATCACATGGCTGACCAGGAACCTCTTCCACTCTTACTGCCTACTATGGTGTATGTTGGAAGGATTTGTAGGTTGAGACTCAACCTGCTTGCTGCTTTGAACACACCTTCCTTAGCCATCAAGCTCTGGAGTGGGACTTGAATCCAGAGTTTCTGATTCAGAGGAAAAGGCACTATCTCTGTCCCACAAGACTTCCTCTCAGATGGGTAATACCTACTTAATAAGTAGGAAGAAATCTACATGGTATGAGTACATTTCATCAGTTCTGCAGATACATGCCCATATCGTTGCGCCTTCATGTGTTTCAACTATCATCTTTAGTTGGTGTTGTTTTCTAAGAGGGTAACATGAAACTCATATGCTGATACAGCTTCAAAGACTGAATTATCTAATCTTGCAAAATAAAAGAGATAGTTTTAACTGCAACACAATGGTGAGAATACTCACAAAGTTCCATCCATCCAGACTGAATACTTATGTGACAATGGCAGGCTGTGTTCCCTGATATCGTATTGATTGACTTTCAAACAATTATCATTCACAATTGTGAACATCCAGCTTTTCCTACCAAAAATACCACACAATTTTCCTCATAAACTTTTTTGGGACAACATAAACTATATATGCTTCTCTGAAAAAAAGTCATCTGAATGCAGAGTTGTCAGGGCTAAGGTAAAAGAGAGGTGAATATGCCAATTCGATAGCTCTTTCGAAGGATTGCCACAGACATTGCAGGCTGAGTGGACTCCTCCTCTGCTGTAAAATTTCATGCTTCTAATCAAAAATGGAATCACCCCTGCCCTATTGCTAGCACCTAGCAGAGGGCTGATGGAAATAGTTCCTTCACCACCACAGAAGGTGAAAATGAACGGCTCAGCAAACAAGGAGTAAAAAGGTTAACTAAATGGTATATCCAGAATTTTGCTCATCAGTTATATTGTAGAAGTAATATGTATAGTTAAAAATCAAAATTACTCAAATTTATTCATAGAATTTTACCAAAAAAAAAACCCAGCTTGTGCCTTAGAGGAGGTTATGAGGAACAAGCAACTTGTCAACAATGCAGAAGGCAGCAGAGAAGGGTCAGGTGTAAATTCACTATCATCATATGAGCAGGATATGGTTTTCATCTAATCTATTTAAACGCCCCTTTTGGCACTCTACAGTTTCTTTAGTCTTGTAAAGGAAGCAATCCTTTTGGAGGTTCTGCTCTCTCTCCCTATTTGTATTATTAGCACAAGGTAGAATGTGATTTCTGCTCATACCTACATGTAAATTTAGGATCAGTGAAGACTACGACCATTTTTTTCAGGGAGGAATTCCTACCAGATATTTGTCAATATATAAGTGAGCTGGTGCCAAAATTAGAAAGCTAGATCTGGTGCTTTAACAACTTGTTATGAAAATGCTGTGATAATAGAATCCTTCCTTTAACCCAGTCAATATATAGAAATATGATTAACAGCTGTCAGAATATGGTTTAGTTATGAAATTACAATTTAGGAAAAGCCAGAATATAAATGTAAGAAATAAATTTGACACTTATCTTGCAATAAATTACAAATATATGTACAACTTATATCCCTCTGGAGTAATTTGGCAACTACTTATTTATTTTGTGACGCCTCTTTTGATTAATGTCTTTCGGGTCTTTAATTATGATGAGAAAGGGTATGTTCCCCTGAGGGACATACACACATTATTTTCATCCTCCTTAGAGGTGTATATGCTTGGTGCCACAGTTCATAGATATGTAAATTGGATCAGCCTTGAAATGAGGTCAAGATGCTGTTATTCTGTCAAAAGCTTCAAAAGTTAGTGCTGTTATAATATATTCTATCAAAATTCTAGAAATGCCAAAGGCTAGTGTTTTAACTTAATGCTGGGAATTGAATTCTAGACCATGGCGCTTTGAAAATCATAAACCAACCAATTTGTTCAGAACTCACAGTAACAATCAGGTAGCAGATTGCTCTGATTAAATTGTTGGAGTGTCATGCAAGTCTCGCAAGTCAACAAATTAGCTGACTTTTCTATTCCTGCAGGAAATAGCACTCCTATCACAAACATGAAGTACACTGTGGTAAAACATTGGAGGGCCAATTTTAATGGTAGCAGTGCCACTGAAGAGAGCCGCTCCTGCACAGGAACATAGGGGTCGCCTGGAACACGCTGTGTACGCCAACAACTTGACAGGTCTTAAAGTCTAAAGGGCGGAACTTTCCATTTATGGACTAAGGGCAGTGGCAGGTGGATTCAGAAGTGCCCACCACGCTGGCCGGAATAGCGGGAACACATGCCGAATCCACGCTTGGAGGGTTATTAATTATGCACAGGTGGGTATCAGGCCGAATCACCTGGTGAGTCCGGAGCTGATTTGCCCACCCTCCATCAGCTGGCGGGGGTTGATGGACAGGGCACCATATTTAAAGACTAATCCAACACATAAGGCAGAGTTTTATGCCAACAGGATTTTACAGTCCCGCCACAGTCAATAGAATTTGGAATGATTCTCCGCATTTTAAGGCCTTTCTCTTGCTGTGATGCGGCTGTAAAATTCCGGCCATAATCTCATTCTCTCCAGCCCACCTGTCTGGTGGACATGTCTTGCAGCCAGAAGAAAAAGGCCGAGAACCTCAAGAAAAGGCAGCACCCCGCTTCACCCACCAGGCCCTCCAGGCCTTGATCAGAGGGGTGCAGGTGCACGGGCAAGTGCTCTATCCCGGGGATAGCTGCAGGAAGTGCAGTAGCCTCACCTGCGCCTTTACTTCCCCTCTCCTCACTGTCCTAGGGCCCAAACACTCCTTTCAAGTGAAGCAGCATTTCATTTGCACTTCCCTCAATTTAGTCTACTGCATTTGCTGCTCCCAATCCGGTTTCCTCTACATTGGAGAGACCGAACGCAGACTGGGTGACCACTATGTGGAACACCTTCGATCTGTCCGCAAGCATGACCCAGACCACCCTGTCGCTTGCCATTTCAACACTCCACCCTGAACTCATGCCCACATGTCCGTCCTTGGCCTGCTGCATTGTTCCAGTGAAGCTCAAGACAAACTGAAGGAACAGCACCTCACCTTCCGACTAGGTACTTTACAGCCTTCCGGACTGAATATTGAGTTCAACGATTTTAGATCATGAACTCTCTCCTCCATCCCCACCCCCTTTCCGAACCCTCTTTTCTCCAATAATTTATATAGATTTCTCTTTTCCTACCTATTTCCATTATTTTTAAATGTATTTCCATTCATTGTTTTATCCTTGCCTTTTAGCCTATTTCGATCCCTTCCCCCTACCCCACTTCCACTAGGGCTATCTGTTCCTTTATTCTCACATTCCTTAGATAATATCACCGGCTTCAACACCTCTTTGTCCTTTTGTCTATGACATATTTTGGTTATCTCCAACTATCACTGGCCTTCTATCCACCTCTACTTGTCCCAACCGCCCCACCCCCCACCCCCCCTTAAACCAGCTTATATTTCACCTCTTTTCTACTTTTCCTTAGTTCTGTTGAAGAGTCATACAGACTCAAAATGTTAACTGTGTTCCTCTCCGCAGATGCTGTCAGACTGCTGAGTTTTTCCAGGTATTTTTGTTTTTGTTTTGGATTTCCAGCATCCGCAGTTTTTTGCTTTTATTTTTGTGTTTAAATCTTTATTGGAAGTGTGTGATGTAAGCATTTCTAACCCTTCTTACACAAGGAGCACCATTGAGTGAGGGCACCTCATCAGAATTGATATTCTAGCAGCATTTGTGTCTTCTCAGTGGTAGTGGCAGAAGAAAAGACATGCACTGGAGGAGGAGGTCCCTAGACATGTCCACATCATAGTTGCAGCAGTGTTTGCATCATTAGATGGTGGCGAAGGCTTCAAGTCTTCTCTCGCATTAATCTTGTTCCTAAGTAGGCTTTCAGTTCCCACAGTGAGCTCACTCACAGGGCCTCATGGGCCAAAGCAAAGATCATGGTCTGGCGATTCATGCGACCAGAATGCGCAAGTGTGAATGCAGGACTCATTCTCACAGCAAGTGGGTGGACAGCCTCTGAGATTAAAGTAAGTGGCATTGTGGGCTAAGAGAGATGTGGCCATATGCCCTCACTTAACTTTACTCTTCCTGGAACCTGTCAGCAATTAACACATCACGGGCATGTCTCCCATATCTTCCTTCCTCCGTGGTGTGATTGCGCTAATACTGACACTCAGCAGCCTCCTGAGGTTCCTGGGCCTCCAGATCTTCATCGCCCGATGAGCTCACATCATCCTCCAGTTCATCCTCTGGCAGGGGGTTTACCCCTTTGCATTGCTAGATTGTGAAGGGCACAACACAGATGATGCAGTAAACCTTGTCGGGAGCATATTGGAGTGAGCCACCTGAGCAGTCTAAGCATCTGCAGTGCATCTTCATGAGCCCTATGGTCTGATCTAAAAGAGAGCATGTGGAGCTGTGAGCAGCATAGTACCTCTCCTCGGAACAACTCTGAGGGTGATGCACCGTTGTCGTCAGCCAGCATTTCAGTGGGTTCTCCTTATCCCCAGGGAACAATCCCGACAGACATACTGGCCCCTCGAAAATCTCAGGCACCTGGGGGTTACTCAGGATTCAGGTGTCATGGCAACTCCCAGGATACCATGCACAAATGTGCAGTACGTGCTTCTGGTGATCACACATCAGTTGTTTGTTGATGGAATGATAACCCTTGTGGTTTATAAACATTAGGGCCTGCTGCGATGGAGCATATATAGCCACATGGGTGCAGTCTATTGTATCCTGCACTCTTGGGAAGCCTGAGATGGCGGTGAAGCTGGTGAGTCTCTCAGCCTGGCTATCTTCATCCACAGCAAACCTGACATAATGATGAGCCTTCCTGTAAATTGCATCTGTGAGCTCCTTTGTTCATCAATGTGTTGCGAACTGAGAGATGCTGCACAGGTTACCTGTTGATCCTTGGAAAGAACCAGAGGCAAAGAAATTTAGCATTGTGGCATCTTCAAAGCCACTGGTGGGGTTACCCTTCAACCCCATGTGGCATCAGGTCTTCATGTAGAATGTGGCATATGTGATGTACCAGGGCTTGGGACAAGCGCAGACTTGCACAGCATTGCCTTTTGCTCACTTGTAACTAGGAGACTCTTCCACAATAAACCCTAGGTCTGGCGAGTCGCTCCCATTGTCTGGATCTCCCCTCCTGACCCTCCTGTTCATGCTATAGATCCCTTGACCATGTCCCTCCTTCTGGAGCTATGCACGGAGTCGCCTCTCCCTCCTTCACCTCCTCCATTGCATTAGGACCCTGACAAAGGGGCATTGAGCCCTGGATCCAGATCTGTTTTTGCCTTCTCTGAAAGGAAGCATTGAAGACATAAATGATCAAGGGGCAAGAAAGTGAAGCTCAGAAAATGAAAGCCAAGGAAACTGTAAGGATCCATCGTTTTTCCTGCCCTTACTTGCATGGTGACTGATGCCGCTTTGTCCCTGAGACACTAGTGCATACATCAAAGTGACCAAAATGGGGCATCGCAGATATGTAACATTTCAAGCCCTGCGTGGGGTGCTAAAGTTTATTTGAGATGAGTGACCCAAACTAGTCCCATGCTCCAATGTCTGATGTGGTATATTACTGACCAATCAGTTTTTAAAAATTCATTTGTAGGATGTGGGCATCACTGGCTCTGCCAGCATTTATTTCCCATCCCTAGTTGCCTTTGAGAAGGTGGTGGTGAGCTGCCTTCCTGAGCTGCTGCAGTCCATGTGATGTAGGTACACCCACAGTGCTGTTAGGGAGGGAGTTCCAGGATTTTGACCCAGCAACAGTGAAGGAACAGGGATGTATTTCCAAGTCAGGTTAGTGAGTGGCTTGGAGGGGATCTTCCAGGGTTTGGTGTTCCTATGTGTCTGCTGTGAGTGGATGCCCCTTGGCCTGTTAGGAGCGTCAAATCTGATGAACACTTGACAGGCCTTTATTGATGGAATGTCATATATGATACAGCTGAGCTTCCTTCACTATTCCCTGCATTCCCAAATTCTACATTCCTGTCTTTTACTCTTGAAATGCTGCATTTGTGATGTGAAGTCACTGAGTTCTGAGTAGCCCTTTAACAGTGCTAATGCAGCCATTGGCCTTCAGTGGCTTTCATCGTAAAGAGGCCTTCCTCCTTTCTTTCTAAGCAGGCTCCTGTTCATTCCTGCGGCAAAAGGAAGTTTGAGGACGACCCAGAAAGACTCCTTTGTGTTCGCCCTTCCCCCTCACTGCCATTCCACAGCCTTCCTTCCCCAATGCCCATGTTGTGTTCATCAACCCCACCCTCACCTTACAGCCCGATCCCAGATGAAGTGCTAGTTCCTGAAAGTGGAGGCCTGCTTGAATACCACAGCACAGTGGTGTTCTTTGGGGCAATGTAGGCAAAGAGCAGGAGCAGACCAACCCTACAGTCCCAGCTGAGTAGAGTTCAAAACGACAAGACCAACACAGTGCTATGGCAGGCGGGCTACGTATGTTCCAATCACCTTGAAGCTACCAGTGAACTGAGGTCTGACTTGTGCACGCCATCCCTTTTCAAATGGGTTTGAAGCTGACATAATTTCCCACCGGTGTGACGCAAGATCGGAAGGTGTGGCAAGATTCCGGCGAGCATCTGTTTTAATGAGCATTCATGACATGTCAATGAATGCAAATGGTGTTTGTGCCACTAGATGATGGGATAGCCGACCCGCCATTAACACACCATCTTGAGAATTGCAACCTGTTTTTACGGCAGCAGATTTCTGACTTTTTCCCTGCCAATGGGCACTCCGCTCCCACCCGCACAAAACCCACTGTGAGCGGGATGGGAAAATCCTACCCTAAAAAGCAGGTGAATTTCTAAGGGTGCAGCATCCCATCAGCAGTGCAGAGGCCCCAGTTGACCCAATTCATCTAGAAATAAGAGACCATTTGTGAAAAAGGAACATACGAACATAAGTACGAATTAGGAGCAGGAGTAGGCCACTCAGCCCCTCCAACCGGCTCTGCATTTCAATAAGATCATGGGCTGACCTGATTTTAACCTCAACTCCACATTCCCACCTACCCTTGGTAACTTTCCACAATCTTGCTTATCAAGAATCTACCTAGCTCTGTCTTCAAAATGCCCAAAGACTCTCATTACACTGTCTTTTGAGGAAGAGAGTTCCAAAGGCTCATGACCCTCTGATAGAACAAAAATCCCCTTAACTCTGTCTTAAATGGGCAAACTGTTATTTCTAAACGGGAGCCCCTAATTCTAGATTCTCCCACAAAAGGAAATATCCTTTTCACTTCCACACTGTCAAAACACTCAGGATCTTAAAGGTTTCAAACTCCAGCACATACAAACCTCACCTGCCTAGTCTTTCCTCATAAGACCATTCCTGGTATTAGTCTAGTAAACCTTCTCTGAACTGCTTCCAGCGCATTTACATCTTTCCTTAAATAAGGAGACCAATACTGCACACAATACTCCAGGTGTCGCCTCACCAATACGTATATAACTGAAACACAAACTCCTTCTTTATTCAATTTCCCTCACAATAAACAATAACATTCAATTAGCTTTCCTAATTACTGTGGTCGAAAAAAACTTGTCTGCTTGCCTTTGGTGTTTCCTGGTAACATCTACCAATGCTTTGGACAGCAGAGGTCTGGGAAGCAGGACATGATGTTCAATTTCTCCGAAGACTCCTGCTACAGGAATCCCGAGAGTAACATGAAGAGGTGGTGGAAACGTTGCTCGAACTTTGCAGCCAGTGAATTACAATAGATTGTCTGGAAAATTGGTTCCAAAAAGGCAGAAATTTCACTTACAAATTGAATTTCATAGGCCGGATTTTCCAGTCCCACCTGTGCTGGGCATGGTGGTGGGCGGGATGGGAAAATTTAGAGTGCAGCCAAAAGTCTGTTTCCCACCACCGTAAAAGTAGTTTGAAATTTTCCGCTCTTGGCTTTCATGGTGGGTGGAGTAGCCCGCCATGTCAGGAAATGTATTTGCATGCATTTGTTTATCATGAATATTCATTAAAAACCCAGTTCACTGGAATCTCATCCCCCCCCGCCCCGCCCTTCCATATCAAACAGCCAAGCCAGCAGCAAATTAGACCGGCGTGAAACACCACTGGATATAAGTGACATGCACCTGGCGAACTACACTTCACTTGCGACTTCGAGGTTTGTGCGCGCAGTGCTTGCCTACCTTTTACTGCTCCACGTTTGTGGTTATTCCGATTCCATGCCAAAGCTACTCAGGCAAGAATAGCAGGAAAGCAAAGGGGGTGGCGGTGGGGGCCTGTGCTGAGGTTGCTCAGGAAAGACTAGCAGGAAGGTGAGGAGAGGGGGTCAGGAAGGCAAAGGCTTGACTCTGGGGGAGGGGGTTGACTGGACCGTGGGGGAAGGATGGAGAGTGACACATAGCCAGGGGTCTGATGGGGGAAGGGTGAACAGAGATACATGAATGGGGTGATGACAGGAGAAGGGAGCATAGAGACATTTGAGGGGGGTGGTGTGGGGAGGGAGTTAGTCATGGCCAGTAAGCATTGACTGTCCTGGGTAATAGCGCAATAAGTAGTCAGGGCCAGAAAACATAGACTGCCCTGGGCAACTGCGTACCAACTTACAGGGCTATGTTTGGCAAGCCTGTGCCAGGCTCAGTACATGGAGTGAAAGGTGTGTCAGTTGTGCCCAGCATGGTGCTCAGGACATGGTCAGTCCCTCATAAAAGTCATTCCTGGGAGTTGTTGCATTGGTACTGGGCCGCAGATGGCGCTGTCACAAACAGGGTAGGCATCTGCAGCATGTAGATGGGAAGCAGGTATTACTGTGGGGGGCATCTGATAGTCTCATGAGGGGTGTGGGGAGGTTTCCATACGTCATTATGCATAGGACCTCTAGGTGGGGAGGGGTGAGGTTGACATAGAGCATTGGGACATCAACAGCAAATGGTTCAGTGGGGAGGACAGGGATATTAACAACAATCATGATGAGAATGAGGATTAGAGGGGGAGGAAGGAGAGTGAAAGGAGGGAGGGAAACCTGCACATGATGCTCTCCCAGCACGATGGGAAGGGTTTCAATGGTGACAATGGGGGTTGGAAACAGGTCTCACAATAATACCTGAGCACCACCATTTTACAAGCCGATCCACTGATGCAGTTAAAAAAAAGCTATGAAAAAATCAACAAGGAAGGGGTTTAATGGGCTTGTGGGCGGAGTCAAATACTGTGCTTTTGGGCTGAGTGAAGGGGCTCTAATTTGCGCTCCAGCAAATGGAGACCACTGCACATTTGAAACATGTTAGACATACTCAAATGCCAATTGAAGGACTTGGGCACTTTAACTCATGGTGCACACTCTTGCGAGGCTCCATTCCACCCTGGGGCCACATTATGATGGTGTTCCAATTACTATTTGTCCCTCTCATAGGAAAGTGCAGCCTTCAGAAGGGCCCAGATGTAAAGGGACAATAGCTAAACAGTATATGCTTAATGCTCCATAAACCTTCACACCTTGGAGCTGACAAGTCTAGGCTTCAAAAGCCTTCCTGATAAGAGTCATTACATTAGTACAAGGTTAGGCTCTAGTTTAATCCAAAGGAGTCAGCCTGGCAGAACCCTGACTAACTTTGCTAGCACCTGGCTGCACTCATCCAGATCCAACCCCCTTTCTGAAAGCGCTGTCATGCCTGGGGTCATGAGGGGGAGGGAGGGGTTACTTCCATTGATGATCAAGGCTATGCAAGGTCTGCAGAAGACCATCTTGGGATGTAATGCATGGAATGAGGGCGACCCAAGGGCTTTATAATGACTCCTTGGCTTGCAACAGGAAAGTGATCACTGCAGGGTTATTTACAATCATGTATCTGTTTAACATTTCCGCAGAAACAAAGAGGAGTGGAGGATGAATGCAGCAGACAACGTTGCTTTTTTCCTGGCACTCAGGCAACTGAGAATGAGAAGAAGGGCCTGTTGTCATCAGATAGGGTAAAGGGAAGGACCTGACCCTGAGGAACTTGGGCCCCATCAAGACCCAGAAGCTGAGGTTGACAGACCCATTCCACGGAGGCATTTGGCACAACCAAGGGTGTGCAGAAGACACTTCTCATATCTACAGAGGAGCAACATACAGTGCTGTAGATACCTTCATTTGTCAAGGCATGTGGTGGATCACAACTGCAACATTCCTGAGGAGGAGCTGATTCCACAGGGACTGGGAGGCCACCCATTGCCAGTGGCAATAAAGGAGACCGCCGCACTGAACTATTTTGCGTGTGGCCCGAGCGCTCCAATGGGGACCTCTGCACTATATGCCAAGCAACTGCTCATAAATACATCCGAGAGGTCACCAATGCCCTAGGTAGCAAGGCTCACAATTACATCCACTTTGCCCTGGATGAAGTCAGCCAGGTTGCCATAGACAGTGGAATGTTGATGAGATGCTTGAAGCGACTGCACCATGTCTGCTCTGTTCACAATGTGTGCCGGTGGAGTTATGGTCCCATAACAGAATGGCCTCTATAATAGATGGTGCCTCGCATTCCAAATCTGAGGCATTATCATGCCACTGGTGGGCTTTGCAACTCCAACTTCCCACAGGTGCAGTGCGCCTTCGACTGCACGCATGTGGCTTTAAGAGTTCCCTGGCAGCAGCTACTATGATTCAGCAACAGATAAGTTACAACGTGACTCAGTCTGTGACACGCTCCTTGAGTGAGCGGACCACTGGCATGTTGACGATGCATTTCCAATACCTGGACTGGTCAGGCAGCACTCTCCAATACTCTCTCCAGAAGGTCTCTGATATCATTGTGGCTTGCTGCGATCTACAAAACCTGGCGCTCCATAGGGGGAATAACTTGCTAGATCGAGAGATGCAGGATCTGCATGTCTCCTCTGACGAGGAAAACATTGAGAGGGCTGAGCTCGCTGATGGCGAGGAAGCTAGGGCTCCAGAGGAGGAGGCCATAGCATGGGCCAGATGTGGCAGACATGCCCAAGAGATGCTAATATCCACAAGGTTCCAGGACTATGATATTGATAGCTCATATGAGCCTCTTTCACCTGGGCCCACCATGCTGTCTCAACATTAACACCTTTGTTGCTATCCTGAGTATCTCAATCAATGATATAAATCTCAGAATGCATAGTTATAATCTTGCATGATGATGGCCTCAGACTTGGAATGCTAGGCACTATCTGAAGCATGTCGCTGTTCCGTTATGGATCATAACTCCACCAGCGCACATTGTGAACAGAGTAGAAATGGTGCAGTCTCTTCAACCATCTCGCCAACATCCCACTGTCTATGGCAGCCTTCAAGAGGCAGGAGAAGCACTGCAAACCTCAGTGCATGCATGACAATATGCTTGGAATGTTGCAAGGCACCTCAAGGAGGACAATCCTCACCCATCGCTTCTCGCTTTGATGCCTGAGGTATAATTTAAATCTGGACTGTGGCATCTTTCCACAGGTAATCCCTCTTGCAGGACTTGTCATCATACTGAGTCCACAGCATGAGACCATTATTTAGGATTCAATGAACCATCACTCTCAGTGATGGATGTGAGCTTGTGAGTCACATCACCTCTGTGTGCACTGTGAGAGCTTCAGCAACAACATTGATCACTGACAATCGCTCATGTCTGTACTTTCGCCTGGAGTATCCCAACTTCCCATGCAGCCCAGCCTTTGCCTCTGTGGGTTTTCAGAATGCAGGCACAGCATTTTGCCGTTACTTATTGAATGCTTTGATAATAAAGAGCATAAATGTAGTGGAGCTTAGCTCTGATCCCATTTGAGACCTCCACAATTTCATTCCAGAAGTCTCAGATGTTCACACAAAAACCAGGCACACTGATGGCACTCTCACAACCAGATAACCATGTGGACTGCCCATTGGAGAGCTGTCTCAGAGATTTGGACAAGCAACTCTAGCCAAACCTTCAGGTCCAGAGCAACATCCTCCCATGTAATAGTCCGGCATCTGGGGCCTTGATACACACCTCTGATCTCATATAGTCATTGCCCTCTAACAGGCTTTCAGGAGTCACTGAATGTTAACTAGGTCCATAGTTCTGCATTATGCAGGTGGACAAGTGGGGACTACAATAGGGCTGATGTCTAGCTGTAAAAACGGACATGACATTACACTGCAGGATGCCAGGAGCACATAAGGTCCATGAATATTGGTGGATATGTAACCCACGCTCAAGCCTGACAGCCATTATATGGAAGCCATTGAAAGATGCACCAAGTGTGATTGACTCCAATGCAACTTGCCATTAAAACATATAAGGTCCACATTGACATTCAGTGCAGGAGCATAGGTGAAGAAACCAAATTGCAACATCTGTATGCATAAGACCACATGATATGATCCGCTGACACAAGTCGCAGACATGCATTGCCCATTCACCATTTTACCAGAGCCGGAGGCCTTGCTCATGTCCCTGATGTCCACAGACAGGTAACGCACTGTAACAAGATGGTGCAAAACACCATGACCTGAAGCATATGATGGGAGATATGTGAGGAGGAACAGCTTCTGCTACACTTGTATCACCTCAGAGCATCGCAGCAGATAGAAGAGCCATTCACTAGATGAGAAGTTGACAGAAACAAAACATATTTACATATGTGCATAGCATATACAGATTCCGAACGTCTGTGCCACCTTTGTGATCTCAAAGTTTATTTTTAATTTTTCTTACTCTTTGGATGGTGCATCCCCGACATCCACATCAGAGGTGGAGGCAGCCTGCTGACTGCTATGTCCCGTTGTCTGTAATGACCTTGGTGGGTGTGCACTGGAGAGCCAAGGCCTGGAGGGCCCCGGCCTGCTTTGGGTCTCCTGCTGAGGTCAGATGCACCCTCCTTGACCTGAGGAGTTGAGGTTGATGGGCTCAAATGCAAAGACGATTTGGAGCGGCTGGACAGCCCAGGAGAGACCTGGGTAGATGGTCCTGGAGTGCCCAGCTCATGCTCCTCCACCTTGTGCTTGCCAGAGGGCCCCTTCCTGACTCCCTGAGGAGAAGGGGCTCCTGCAGGGAGATCAAGGTGCTCTGTCCCCCTCTCGCCTAGCCACTGCTGGAACATTCCCATGGCTGAAGCGATGGTGTGCTGGTCCTCATGTAAATCTGGCACAAACTGCTGGACCAAGGCCTCCATGGCGGTCACCACCATTCTGACGGTGACCTCGATGCATTGGCGTGTCGGTGCCACAACATCAGACTGAGCATGGACGGATTCCTCCAACCTCTGTTCTAATCTGGTGCCAGCCTCTGGCAATCCTGCCTGATGTGCCTCTCGTCTGTTTTTGGAGCTCCAGCATCTCTCTGAGGACTGTGTCCAGATGCTCATCATCAGACTCAGACTCAGCAGAAGCCTGGCCTTCAGCAGTCCTCTGACTGTCGGTGAACTTAGCTGTCACTGCCTCCGACTGCTGTGGACTCTAACCTGTGCTGTGCTCACCAGATGGTGATCCCAAGCCTGCTCTAAAACTAAGTGCCACTGAGGCGTGTGTCTCCGCACTGATGGAGGGGGCAGGTGAACACTGCGATAGATCCTCAGATTCCTCATCCAGGGTGGTCTGGGGGCTGGCTGCTGGTGAGGCTTTTCTTTTTCTTACTGGTGTCTGTTAAAGAGTAAAGAGGCATTTATTGATTGGCCGCATAGTCACCAACAGTAAAAAGCACTCACATTTTTGGAAAGGTCATTCATGGGGCCTCACTGGCTTTCTCGTCTTTCGCACAGACATGGTCAGCCAGTTCTGTTGCGTTCTCCTCAAAGTGGGTGAGTAGCCCACCCACAATCTCAGAGGATCACAAAACAATCAGTGAAATAATTTTGAAATGTAGTCATTGTTGTAATGTAAAGGAACAAAGCAACCAGTTTGCACACAGCAAGATCCCACACACCAAAGAAGCATGCAACATGGCCAATGCAGCTAGCAAACTGCGGAGAATCAACATAAGTCTGCAAACCACTGCTTGAAGCGACGCTACTCAAACAAAATATTTCCCCCTTAGACTTACACAACACACTTGTATTACATTGTTTTTGATGAACTTTACTGGTAAAAAAAATTCTCTCATATGAAGAAATAAAATATTGATATTTACATTTTTAACAATTACTTGGCAGGAATCATCTGGAAAGTGACGTTGAAGATATAATATGAAAATATGTTTCATTAGTAATTACACTGTTTTTTCTACTATTATTAACTTTTAGCAGTTAAATAATTGAAAGAGTCATAACCATTAGAGATCAATGAACTTACTTCAGTTATCATGATTTTAAATCTATAATTTGTCCTTTAGATTTTTGTTGAGCTCACATTCTTCTATCATTTATAACATAATTTGAAGTTAATTTCTATTTTTTCAATGCCACACTGAAAAAAATTCATTAAATCCTGTGTCTGAGCTCATTAAAAGCCACGATTTATTCAAACAAGCTACAGATGAAACGAGTCTTGGGTTTGAGTGCAATTGGCAAAATGGGCATCTACTGTACTTCAAATTGTACAGGTATTCTCAAGTGAAGTTACAGTTCAAGTTACCAACTTGTTTACTTAATGACAAATTTAATATGTTCTCTGAACGAGTGCAATCAATCAAGTAATTTCTTTTACATAAAAACTATCCATTGATTTACTTAGAAATGTTAACCTGGGACAGTTTTATAAATACAGCTCAATTTTGGTTTATCGCAAAAAAATATAAATTTTAATAAGGAGGTCTAGTTCTTCATCTGTGAGTAACCCAATCCTTGAAAAGATTTTTAAAAACTATACGGAACTGTTTACTAGTCTCATTGCTGCAAAACGTACTGAACATGCCTTTCTGCCAAAAAAAAGTTCATTTTGAACAGCATTTGCAACACGTGCAAATGGATGTAATCAACAGACACTCACCAAACTCACTGGGCCAGATTTTCCCCTTCAAGTCAGGAAGTGTGGTGCATACCGTTTCCAGACATGGTAATCCTGACTTCTGAAAGTCAGCCCATTCACGAGGAATTTTCACTTTCCAGAGTGTGGGGGGTGGGTTGGAGTTGTTCACACTGCCTCCTGATGCAGTCCTAAGCAGGAGTGGGCAACGTGGTAGGTTGTGCGACCAGATGTTCAGAAAAAGTAATGTCCAGTTCCCCATTTAAATGCTGCTGCCAATGCAATTTTCCCTAACATTGGTATTTTTGTCAAGGCTGGTGAGTTCCTGAAGGCTGTGTAAACCATGCCAGGTAAATCAGTTTGTGAGCACTGGGGGAAGTCTGCTATGGTGTCAGGAACCTTTTTACAGGCAAGTTTAAAAGCTCTTGCCAACTCCAAATGTCAGAATTAAGTGCTGTCTGATGAGTTAAATATGGTCATAATGCACTGCTTGATCACTGGCCAATGTGAATGGGCCATGACATGTACAAATCTGCAGGCCCTTGCGCCTTCAGTTTGGGCTTCTCGACCTTGGGTTTGCTCAGTGTCGGGAAAGGAAAATCTGGCCTAATTCAAGCTGGAGGTGTGATCAATTTTGTGGATGGGGGCAGGTTTGAGCACAATGCTTTCAAAACCTGCATTAAAGATTGTGGAAATTTTATTTACGCTTGATAAAACTTAGGTTTAACATTCCATTATCTTTTACAATGGTTTGACCGATTTCAGCCAGTTGATAAAACCAATGAGAACTGGAGGAAAATCTAAACTGTTAACTTTAAATCATGAGTGAAAGAAGTCTTTACGATTCAGTGCCAATTCATTGGACAATGGCCAATATTTTATAAAACAACTCAAAAAAACAATGCGATTCAGAGTTTCTGAAATTATTTTAGTTCAGCAATAATTTGAGGTAATGCAATATTTAAATTATGCTGGATTTCAATTTAAAACATGATTATCAGCTCTTTGGTCACAATAGTACAAATATTGCTTGTAATGTCAAACTTACTTTGAATAAACAAATCCCCTGTCACAACTTTAGTGCTCACATCCAGAGAGAAGTGAAGTAAGAGAGTTTCACTTATGTTTCAAAGTCATAGACTTGGACAGAAAACAGCACACACCCTTATGATCAAAAGTCCTGGTTAGGATGAAGAAAATGCCCATGAAAAACTAGATTGTGGCCATTTGCAGTTGAATGAAAGACAAGAATAAGTGTTCTCTCCAGGGAAGATAGCATGACCTTGAATTAAACTTAAATTGAATTAAATTTATCTCTGCTGAATGGTTGAATCAGCAATCCCCTTGACAATTTTACACTGAATTCTTCAGCTATAACCAGGTAACAGAAAGTTTGTGAGTGGAAGAACATTTAGACATTAAAAGATGCATATTAGTAGATGAAGCGTCACTGCAGCTACGAGGTATCTTGTCACGGTTTTGAGTCCTATCATTCTACAAAGCTCCGCTGTTATGAGTTGAGGGAAAACAGTTTTGCAGTGTAGTAAATCTTTTAAATATGTATCAGCTGGAGTAATTTTAGCTTATCCACCTGGCAGAAAACAGGTAGATGGGTAGTTAAAACCAGGCGGTTGTTTATCCTTTCTGAAGCCACAGGAAACCCTATTTTATTTGCTGTACTAAGCAGGCACTCACAAAACTGACAGGCATCTCTTTCTCATGTGCATGTCAGATCCTGATGGTGCTATTAGCCCCAACTGCAAATTTAACTCAAAGGCCTGAGTGGGAAGAGGTAATGGCGTGCTTGCTAGATGAGGTCATCGGAGAAGAGCTTTGGGCCCAGAAAATGACCAAACAGGTGCATTTATAATAGCTTCCCTTGTGTTATTTCTGCAGAAGTGAGTGAGTTTCTTGCATGTTTTTGGTTATCAGGTTTGCTTTGTCCAGCAAGCGCTAGCTGCCCCCTTGATATTAACATGTTAGTTGGTGCTTGAAACAATATAGGCAGAGAGGCCAATAACTGAACAAACACTGGTGTTTTATTGGAGCTAAGAACAGAGCACTAACACCATGTGTGCTTCTTCAATCACCTCCAATTCCACCTCCAATTCTGGAGCACAAGTCTTCAGTACTATTGCCAGAATATTGTCAGGGCCATAGCCTTTGCAGTATCCACTGCCTTCAGCCATTTCTTGCTATCATGTGGAGTGAATCGAATTGGCTGAAGGCTGGCATCTGTGATGCTGAGGACCTCCAGAAGAATCTGAGATGGATCATCCACACGCCACTTCTGGCTGACGGTTGTTGTGACTGCTTCAGCCTTATCTTATGCACAGATATGCTGGCCTCCTACATCATTGAGGATGAGGATATTTGATTACCACCGCCCATCCATAAACATTCACTCTCTCCATCACTGACACACAGTGTCAGTAGTGTGTACCATTTACAAGATGCACTGTAGGAACTCACCAAAGCTTCTTAGACAGCACCTTCCAAGCCCATGAGTACGACCATCCTGAAGGACAATGGCAGCGGGTGCTTGGGAACATCACCACCTGAAAGTTCCCTTCAAGCCACATACCATTCTGACTTGGAAATCTATTGCCGCTCCTTCACTGTCTTATGTGTGTGCCTGCATGCCATTGTAATGTAAAGGTGCTCAACAGAGTAAGGGATAACATGGGATTGGAGAATAGCACTGCCTACGGTATGGGTACAGAGTCAAGTGGGAATAGACTCAGGCAACAGTACAGGACAAATATGCATGGGAGCAGCGCCATGCATGGCGTTAACTAGGATCTGTATGTAATTAAGGATTACCAATAAATGGTTCACATTTAAACATATAAGTCACTAGATTTCATCAATGAGACACCAAACAAACCCATAGCACAACACTGTCGCTGGGTCAAAATCCTGGAAATACCTCCCTAACAGCACTGTGGGTGTACCTACACCATATTCATGACAACGGTTCAAGAAAGCAGCTCACCACCACCTTCTCAAGGGCAATTAGGGATGTGCAATAAATTCTTGGCAGAAAATCATGCCTGGTCAATGAAGAGTGGAGCATTTGAGTAGCAGTGGATTGCTCAAATGTGGGAGAGGGTTAGAGCTGATGTCCATGTGTGATGTTTTTCTAATCATTAAACAGATGATCTGGGAATGCTGCATTACTATGGCAAAATGGATTCGCTTGTTTTTTTAACTTATACTAAACAAGGCGAGCCAATAAATTTGCTACAAATATTTTTGAAGTAATTTTGGTGACAAAGCTGTTTTCTCACGAATTGACATCCTATAAAGTAATAAAAGCATTTAAAACCAGAATGAACAATCACTGTTCCCAGTGCAGTTACTTTATATGCATTTGAAATCTCTTTAACAATGGCTAGGAATTTTTCAGAGTTTCTGCCACTAAGTGTGACAGAAGTCTTGTGGCGACAAAGCAAGAGTAGCTCAAAGTAAATTTCCAGTCAATGTTTCCAGTTGGAGGCCTCTGCTTTTCTGAAAAGCCTATGGTTTGAGATAATGAGCCTTCCCAGAAATATTATTTTCTCAGCTGAAAGAAGAGGTTGAACCAAGAAGCAAAGAACTCACAGAATTCTCCAGCGTGACTCTGGGAGCAACCTCTACATGACAATGTCAGAATGGATTAAATACTCTTCTCTTAGAACTCCTTCAAAACCATATTTTGACTTGGGAGAGGCAGGGATTATATAACATACCTGGATTTTATTATTTTATTATTGACAGCAACATTGGCCATTCACAGAGCATTTGAATTCTCACTGTTTGTTAGACCCACCCCTGCTCATCCAATGATGGAAATCACCTGAGGCTTGACAGCTATGAAAAACATCAAAAGAAGGCAAACCCTGAACTTCTGAAATATATATATGTTAATTTTCACAGGAAAATAAATGGCTAATATTCAAGGTGTTGGTTTATTTGTGCGAGTACAATGGGCAATTGTAAATACAATTTAATACTACCATTCCTCCATCACCCCACACCAAGATGAGTTCTGAAGTAGAGGGGTACCACTTTATCAGGCAGGAAGGTGCAGAGTGGGAATCCCACTGCTTTCCCAACTTACCCTGGTCAAGTACAGGGTGGAACGGATGGAGGGCACCCTTCATGCCTGGAGACCAATTGAGACCCTTAAGTAGCCACTTAAGGGTGACTTAAGGGTCTTATCTTACTGCGACTGGTATTTAACCAGTGATGGGCAAGGGACTCATTAACAAAAGAGGCCACCTAGCAACCCTGTTGGAGTTATGGTAGGCCCCTCAGTGACAGGCACTCTGTGCCCAACCCTCTTCCCTTGCTTCCAACACACCCCTCGCTGGTGACCCTTTCCTCACAACCCCCACCTGGCCTACACTATCAATGGACCCATCACCAATCCCTCCTGTAGGCCTAATTGTAGGACTGGCGGTGATCATCACTGCCAGTGGCGCTGCAAGCACTGGCAAGCTACCAGATTCTGATTGAGGATGTCTGCCCTACTGGGGGCTTAATCAAATGGGATGCCTGATGCTGTCCAGGCATGTGCTGATTAGCTGGTTGGCCAACAAGGAGAGAAGCAACCCAAGGTTCCCATTGGTTCTCCAATCGGTGGATGAGAACCCCGTTGCACTTGTTAAATTCCACCCAATATGTTTATGCAACTGTGGAGTACATGGTACCACATTCATTGTCTTTATTTACAATCTGTGACAGGCTAAGGAAATCACAATATATTTTTCAGAATGAATTACTATCCCAAAGCACTTAACTGAAAACTCTTTTCAAAGGACAAATGAACCCATCCCACACACACCCATTTGAAACTGCATTATCTCAGAATCAAAGTCTGCAGCTTAATAGGAAATCTTACAGTAAAATAATCTTAAGAAGGCTTATTCAGTTGTCTTGCTTATTCATATTTTACATTTGCAATTTTCTAACCTGGAGACAAAAGAATTGAAAACTTGCAGAATGCCTCTTCATGTCCTCAGAACAACCCAGAGTTTAAGATTGAAATGAAGATACTGTTGTTACGTGGGTAAAGAAACAATAACTTGAACTGGCCACCACAACCATAATTTGTATTTATATGAACATTAACATAGGAAAAAGTCTCAAGGACCTTCACAACAGCGTTATCAAATTAAGTTTGACACTGAGCTACATAAGTGGATGTCAGGCTAGGTTACATAAAGCTTGCTTGGAGGTAAGTTTTAAGTAGCATCTTACAGGAGAAAAGAGAGGTAGAAAGGCAGAGAGGTTTAGCGAAAGAACTCCAGAGCTTACGGCCTCTTCAGCTACAGGTACAGCCAACAAAGGTGGAGTAATTAAAATTGGGGATACTCAAGAGGCCCGAATTGTAGAAGTAAAGATACCTTAGAGGATATTAAGATTGCAGGAAGTTACAGAGATAGAGAGGTTCTGGAGGGCTTTGAAAACAAGGATGAGAATTTTTAAAATGAGACGTTGCTTAACCAGGAGCCAGTGGCACAGATGCTCATTCACTGTGCATGTAATGAACCTTTGTAAATACAGTTTTATTTCATGACTTTACATCTCAGGATGTGAATGCCTCTTGTATATGATTCAAATGTGCCGTCTTATTTCAAGGCTGACCTATACTCCCAATCCTCAAAGTTCTGCCTTTGTGTGCCTCAGGTTCATGTTATGTTTAGCTGAGTAGTGTTAGTCACTCAGCCATTGTGTTATTGAGGGGAGATGTGTCAAGCCAGAGCCTAAACGTGCATTTAGATAGAAAAATGCTCTTGTAAGTCAATCACACCCGATTAAATTGTGTGTGCTCTTGTGTCTTAAAGGGTGACACCTGACGTTGCAGCATTAGCACTAAGCTGTGATACTTGTAAGTGTGAAAGCACATGTCCTCGATGCATTATGTTAATTCCTACCAAGCCCACATCTCAGTGGCCACTGAAAGTGTTGTGTGCTGGTGGCAAAGATGGCACAATATGCAGTTGACTCTGGGTGTGTGCTGCTGTGCTGCCTTTCACATCGCACAGATGCACTATTTGGGTGGCAATCTTTCCAACACTCATCCCCTTGTTATCCTTTAGGGTGATTGGTCTCAGACTGAAAGATGAGCTTGCTGGCGATGTCAATGATTGGGAAGAACTTCCCATTGATCTCTTCCATGCCCTCTAGGGGACAGAAGAAATGCATGCTTTTCACATTGTGTGGGCTTTACTCCTGCTGGAACCTAGTGGCAATCAGGAGTCATGGGCACATCTTCCGTGTCATACCACTGCAATAGCATTCTCATGCAGAATGTCTCCACCCTGGCTCTCTTCAGGTTCTATCTTTCCAAGTCCTCCTCATGCAAGGAAATCTCTCCCTCCTCCATGTCTCCCCCTGGCAAGTGACCTTATCTTTGAAGTGCCAGATTGTGCAGTGCAAAGCACACCATGATGATGTGGAACACGCTCTGTAGAGAGTACTACAGAGCGCCACGGAATGGGCCAAACATCAGAAGCGCATCTTCAGGATGCCAATGGTTTGCTCTATGATGGACATTGTCACTGAAAGTGCTGCACTGTATCTCCCTTGTGAGATACTCTGAGGATGACACATGGCTGTCATAAGCCAAATCTTCTGCGGGTACTCCTCCCACCAACATGACAGCGCATTCACAAAGTAACTTGGAGAAGGGTGATTGCAGCCATGTGAGAGCAACCTCATTTCAGGCACTATCAGGCTGACCTCTATTGATGTGAGTACAGCAATAATTTACAAGCCTTGTGCCCTGTTAGCCATGTGGATCCTAAATGCCGTGTGCTGGCTTCCCTGGAGTATATTGCATATGTCCTGCAGCTGTGCTCCCTTAATAGTTTGATCCTTCTTCCCTTTTCAGATTCCTCTGTGACAGTTATATGGTCCATCAGAGCTACTCACATGTTGCCCCAAGCCCTAATGTCTTATTGTAAGAAAGCACACCATGAGTTAGGGTGGCCCAATCAGTCATTTCATTTGACTCTTCATAATGTTTCTCAGCTGAGCCTAGATCTCCACGTGTTCAATCCCAAAGAATTAGGGTGCCACTCGAATCAGCCCAGGAGTCCAGTAGAGGAATCCTCAGGTAATTCAAGAGGCACCCTTAGTAGTGGACTCCTCCCACACACCCTCAGAGTCTTCCCCTGGCGATTTTTCCCCCCAAAGTTGTTATTCAATTGCATCATTACATCTGGCTCACAAAGTGATGGTGCTGCACATGTACTGCGAGACCAGATTCCAACCTCCCCCTGTCACCGTTCACATCCCTTCAATCTTCCTGGAAATCCATGATGTGCAGGTACACTTCCCTCCAGTCACCCACCAGCCTCCCCCTTTAACCTCGGAGTCCAGAGTTATCATGGTTGACATTCCTGTCCTCCCCACTGAACTGAAAACTGTAGAGGCACTGAACACCATGCCTCACCCCTCCCCATCTGGAGGCCATACACACCTTGGCTTACAGGGACCCCCAAATGAGAGCTTCAAGTACAACCCTCCCCCCCCACCACAACTGTATTACAGGTTCCCCATTTACAGGCTGCAGATGCCTACACTGACAGTTACAGACCTATCTGCAGCCCAGCAACAAGCCTCCCATTTCCAGGACCCCTGTGTGTGAAGGACTGACCATGTCCTGCACACCATGCTGTGCACGACTGGCATTGCATAGATAACCTTTCCCTCTCCCTGGACTGGGCCCAAGACATGCATGTCATTCATCGCCCTGTAGTGTGGAGTGTGCTGCCCAGAACTGGCTTCAATTTCCAACCCTGACCATCTGCTAACAGTCCCTAGAGTACACTGACTGGCTGACACTTATCCCTCCATTTCCTTAAGACTCCTCTAGTCATGAGTCTTTGTGCACCCCATCTGTCTCGTGGAATACTAACCCCCAACCCCCCTGCTCACTAGTCTACATGCACTCCTTCCATGTTGAGCTCCAGCTCTGCCACCCCAAAACATTCCTGTGCCTGTCACCCCCTCCCTTCCTCCACCATCCCCCCCACCTGACATGACTTTGCTTATTCATTCCCCCTGCCTCTGCTAGTCTGGTAGAGTGCAGCCCTGCCTGCACACGCCAACACTCACGCCTGAGACACTGCAGTCCTGCCTGCGGATGTCAACCCCAACAGTCTAGGACAACAGAGTGCAGCCCTGCCTGCAAACCCCAACAGTTTCTCACCTGTGAGAGCAGCTTGGCCAATGCTCAGGAGTCAGAGCAGCGGCAAGGGATGGCATTAGTGCTATTACAGGTGGGCTTTGAACGTTGCACAAAATTCAAAGTCACAAGTGAAGTGAAGGAGGGCAGATGCATGCTACTTATATACGGTCACGAATCAGACAGGTCGAATTACCCGCCTGGTGTGACACATAATTTGGAGGAAGAACGTGATCTCAGTGAGTTGTGATTTTAATGAGTCTCATGGTATGCTAATATATGCAAATATGGTTTGCGACATGGACCAGCAGGAAAGCCAACCTGCCACTGGGCTGTCATGGAAGCCCAGAGGGGAAAATTCCAACTTGTTTTCCCACTGGCAGATATCTGACTTTTGGCCTCATTCCCAGTTTTGTGGCCCTGCCTGCCATGAACCCGCTGCTGGTCGGACAGGAAAATTCCAGCCAAAGCCTCCTGCCCTCCTATAGAGACCTCCTGGATACTTTTTAAAAATGCTTTTCATGGGATGTGAACATTGCTGGCAGGCTCAAATTTCCCATGAGGTGGTGATGGTGAGCCGCCTTCTGAACTGCTGCAGTCCATGTGGTGTGGATATGTCCACAGTGCTTTGGGGAAGGGAGTTCTAGGATTTTGACCCACTTCTGTGTATGATGAACTGTGGCATGTTGTTGGTGTCACCTGCTCCTTCCTGAAGGCATCCCATTATGTAGAAAGGGCGACAATGGTTGTCATAGCCACTGTGAGGGCTGTGCTCAGCCTGATTGGAGGTTCCAGGTTGTTGTGAAGAGAGTGTAGGCGGTGCTTCCGAAAGACCATTGTGGGGTAGGAGCTCTAAGGAGAGCCCTCCTTCCCTTCCTTCCTCGCAGAGCTCCCCCTCTCCGCCTCCTCCTCTGCCTGTCCTGCTTATGCTACACAGCAAGTGGCACAACTACAGTCCCCATATCTCTGCAAGGGAATGTAATTCTCTCTCCATTTCTGTGGTCAGTAAGAGCCACCAAGTTCCTCCAGCCACTCACCATCGTGCTTCTACCGACTTTACCTCAGCACAGGTAAGTTGAAAACACTTCAGCTGCAACATGTTGAGCAGCTTTAAACAGCATTAGATCAAGACCCATCTTGCTTCCTAGCAGTTGTTGTTTTAGAATAAGATGTCACCTGCACAATCATTGGTCAATTTTGGTATCCCGATGTTTCACCAGCCCAATGATTGGAGTGATGTCATGATTGCACGTGCTTAGTGACGTTCAGGATGGGGACATGGCTGTGTGAGCCACTGCAGTTCAGTTGTGCTGAGCAGGCCAATGGGAAGCAGCCAGTTAAGCATCCCACCCCCACCCACCCCTCCCCCCACCCCCCACCCCGTGCTGCAAATCTTCAGTTAGTCCTTTGTAGTGGTGATTGAAGCTGTACTATCTGAGTGAATTTAAAGCTCAAAGTATGCTCACTGTAGCCGCAGTATCAATACAGAGATGGTAAGACTGCATGGGAAAAACAGGCAAGACTGGGGATGGTGGGGATCCAGAGTCCAACTGTGACCAGGGATGGAACGGAGTCTGACTGTGATCGAGGGGTAGGGAGTATGACTGTGATCAGGGGAAGAGGGTCTGATCTAATCAAGGAGGGGGAGGGAGTCTGACTGTGACAGGGGAAGGGGGTCTGATCTAATCGAGGAGGGGGAGGGAGTCTGACTGTGACAGGGGAAGGGGGTCTGATCTAATCGAGGAGGGGGAGGGAGTCTGACTGTGATCAAGGGGTAGGGAGTCTGACTGTGATCAGGCCGTGGAGCTCTGACTGTGATTGGAGGGAGGGTACCTGCCTGTGATCAGATGAAAGGGTTCTATGGTGGGATTTTGTTGTGATCGGGGATAGAGGGTCTGACTGTGAGTGGGAGAGTGGGGGCCTGACTATTGGGAAAGTGGGGGCCTGACTTTGATTGGCAGTGTAGGGATCTGACTGTGACTGGAATAATGGGAGTCTGACTGTGATTGGGGGAGGTGGGATTTTACTGTGATTAGGGCAGAGGGCCTGACTGTGATCAGGAGGGTGGGAGCCTGACTGTGATTGGGAGACCAGGGTCTGACAGCAATTGGGTGAGTGGGGGTCTGACTGTAATTAGAGACAGGGGGTTTGACTATGGTCGGGAGATTGCAGGTCTGACTGTGATTGGGGGGAGGTGGGATTTTACTGTGGTCAGGGGCGGAGGGTCTGACTGTGATCGGGAAAGTGGGTGTTTGACTGTGACTGGGAGAGTGGGTGTCTGGCTGTGAATGGGGAGAGGTGGGATTTTACTGTGATCGGGGGCGGCGGGGGGGTGGGGATCTGACTAATCAGGAGAGAGGGATCTGACTATTACAACCTGCACCTCTGGTAATACATCACTGCCAGTGTATTATATCAGGGTGTTGAGTGTCACATATTCTATAATTATTGTCATAGAAGAAATATAAAACATACTAGTGGACTTGGTTCAAGATTGGCTAACCTTACTTAGCTTTTCAATCAATAAAGTTGAATTATTTGCCTCCTTTGATATCAATAAAATAAAACCAATTCAGAAGACGAAGGATTTTTGGGGCTAAACTGTGATTAATGAAAACAGAGTATGCAATATAACCTTTTAGATTGGGATGATGAATTTTCGATATGTTAGCCAGCAATCAAAAGTTTGCAAGTCATGCATAGTAGAAGTGTGGTATAGACTATGGTAAATATACCCCCTTGTTATCAACTCTTATCTTGGGCATATTTATTCCAGTTTTTTTTTTCAAAAAGACAAAGTTGTTGCATTTTTTTTCAAACCAAATTCCAGAAGATATGAAATTCTGTTTAGCATTACTGGAATCTCTCAGGATTATCCTTCGATTAAATTTACTATCTGATTAAATAAAGCTCAGCAGAAAAACCCTGGGAATATAAGTTTCCCTATTTGAAATAGCTAAATTAAAACTGCTCACTTCAAATCAAAATATAAGCCTTTCAGGCCTTAATATGGATATCAGGTATGATCTGAAGTGTAATAAGATAAAGCTTAATGCATTTTCTCAAAGACAAAAAAAGCCCAATATCTCTGACAGATCAGTGAGTTTATTCAATGAGTGGCTGAGCCATTTAAATTGCGTCTGAATTATGTTCAAGTTAGGTTGTGGCAGCAGTGTTGCCACACAGACAAAATTTGTCTCGGTACCCTTGATTTAGAGTTAGGGAGGGGAAAAGTGACCAAGGTTCCTGTTCGTGAACAATGCCAGAGGTAGAGTGCTTGTTATGTTCCCACTGCTATGGCATTCTGCCAATGGCAGGCAAGGTGGAGGACAGCCCTCCCATCAAGAGGCCAATTGTGCCATTTAAATGACCATTTAAGGGCCTCTTCCTGCTGCCCCTGGCATTTTACCAGTGGCAGGTGGGCCCTGCTCCATATGGGGAGATCATGTGGTGAGCGTGGTGGCCACCCTATGGGCTTGAGGATGAATCGCCCTACTTAACTCTGCCCCATGGATGGTCACCATGGTGGAAATGGCTGTCCCCGCAGCAACACAACCCCTATCTTCATCAATCCCCTCACCAAGGCCAGTCTGACAGGCCCTGGCAATCCCCAACCACACTCACTTTGACTTGAGGAAGATGTTTATCTCGGGCGGTTGCAGTCCCAGCAGTGACCACGCTCCTGGTGCCGCTGCTGTGAATAAAGAGTTGCCAGCCCTCTGATTGGCCAGCAGTTCTTGAGGGCTCCGCTCTTTTAAAGAGACTTGGGCCTTGACAGCAAGTAATTAGTGGCCAGGTGGGCCAATGCAACTGGATGTCCTTGGAAAGGTTGAGGTGAGTTTGCCCCTGGTTTTTCAGTCTATCATCAGGCCCCTGCTGTTCTGACAAAATTCAGCCCAATGTATGCGTTAGAATAGGATCAGCTTCAATTGTCATGCCCTTAATAATTAAAGTCACCAACACTACTTTCAAGGCTCACGCGTGATATGGTCATTTGGCACAGATACTAGAGAATGACGATAGTCCAGCAAATAGTCAACACCTTCCGGATATGAAGGAAGGGGAGAAGGTTGGTGAGAAGAGAAAGGGTAAATTCATGCATGCTGCTAACAAGCTGCTCTGAGGTATTTGAATACACTGAATTATTACATGTTCCTATGCCTCATGTGCATTAACCTTGGAAAAGATAAAAAGGCAAAAGCAATAATTTTCAAATGCTGTCTTTGTCAAAAATTCCCTTGGGCTTGGTTGAAGTTGGGTGTCAGTTTGCATTTGACAACATTTGATATGTGCTTCAACCAATTTCCATTTATCACTCACTCATGTCAGCTCTTCTCATATTATCAGGACTTCTTTTATTACACCAGACTCTCCCAGAGTCTCATCCTTGCTAAGTATAACCTTCAGCTAGCTTCCCCCATGTGCTTCACCAAGAATAGATTTGCAGTATTATTGAGATGGGATTTAAGATTTTTATAAGATTCTTAAAGTTAAATTTTTAGATCAAAAATTCAGTTTAAAAATATATAATATATATATGCTTAACCAGGAGCATTATTCAACAAAATATGGCGCTGAGTCACCTAAAGAGATTTTGGACTAGAAGACCAAGTTTGGTCAAAGAGGTAGGTTTTAAAGGGTGCCTTAAAGGAGGAGAGTAAGGTAGAGTGGCAGAAAAGGAATTCCAGAGCTTAGGGTTGAAGGCATGGCTGCCAGTGATGGAGCAATTGAATCTGAGATGTTCAAAAGGCAAAATTAGATCAGAGTGTTGTGGGGCTGGAATTGATTGCAGAGGGGTGAGGCTATGGAGGGACAAGGATGAGAATTTTAAAATAAAATTGTCGCTTGGTCCGGAGCTAATGTAGGTCAGTGAGCACAAGGGTGATAGTTGAATGAAACTTGGTGCGCATTAGGACAGGGGCAGCAGAGCTTACCTCAAGTTTACAGTGGAAAGGATGTGGGAGACCAGCCAGGATTGTGTTGGAATTGTCAAGTCTAGAGGTAACAAAGACAAGAATGAGCAGATCAGCTGTAGGAGAGGCACTGTTACAGAAATGAAAATAGGCAGTTTTAGTCATAATGTGAATATGTGATCAATAGCTCATCTCAGGACCAAATATGACATGAAGGTTGTGAACAGTCTGATTCAGCCGTGAACTGTTATCTGGGAGAGCAATGGGGCCAGATTTTCAATCCTGGGTCAGGAACCAGGCTGCCGATTCAGCTCTGGATACTGACTCCATGTCACGTTAGCATCAATGACAGAATGCAATTTTTAAATGGAAAGGGGCTAATTGGCCCGGGCGAGTGTTAGTCGTCCAATCGGAAGCACTGAAAGAGGAGTGACACAGTCACCAAGGACCCTTTGAAAAGGTAAATGGCAGCCTAGGCTTATTCTCTCCCTCACTGTGAAGATGGCTGTCTAAGAAGTAGAACGGGATCAGGCTGGAACTGCCAGGGGCATGTAGGCGTGTGCATCTGGCAGACTTTCTGATGCCTCCCTAGAGCTCCTCACTAAGGCTGTGCTTGAGGGGTTGGAGATTTTCTTCTCATGCAGTTGGGTAAAAAAAAACTTTAGAAGACCAAAAAGAGGTGGCAGAGGAGGTGAGCAGTTTCAGTGTGACCAGAAGTACATAAGTCCAGTGCCATAAATGCTTCAATTACCTCATAAGATCTGGGAAGATGAATGGTGAATGGCGCCCAGGCTTCCAATTCTGTACACAACAGCATGTACACAAGCTCAACAGACTGTGTGGCCATATTGTGTCACATGGTCAGAGTGAGTGCCCAGTCACATCAAGATGTCAGCCATCTTCACGTGTGGATTGCACATTAGAAGGGGGGTACCACTGAAGAGCACAACAGCTCATGTCAATGTGTGAGAGTTGAAGGAGGGAATTCTATCTGAGTATCATTCTCCCTCATCCTGCAGGTGAAGTGCATGCACAATAACCAGACAGCAGGCAAAGTGCCCGATCTGTACCAACTAATGGCTAAAGAGGAGGTGGTGCTGGACATGGGGGAGGCCAACAATGATAGCAAGTTTGAAAGCCGAGGAGAGCAGGGTCATTTGATAGCTCTATCTTCAGGTGTAGGACATGGAGGAGACTCTGTGGTTCTTTGGCCACTGTCATCTTTGGCAGCAAAAACAAAAATAGCTTGAAAAGCCCAGCAGGTCTGACATCATCTGTAGAGAGGAAGACAGAGTTAATGTTTCGAATCCGTCTGACTCTTCATCAGAACTGAAGAAAAATAGAAATGAGGTGAAATATAGGCTGTTTAAAGGGGGTGGGACAGGTGGAGCTGGGTAGAGGGCCAATGATAGGTGGAGGCAAAGGAGAGATTGCTAAAGACATCATAGACAAAAGGACAAAGGGGTGTTAACGGTGGTACTATTAGCTAAAGGATGTGCTAATGATGGCCTTAAGTGTAAAAAGCAGGATGAGCAAGTGACAGATGGTCCTAGTGGGAGTGGGGTGGGGGGAAGGGATTGAATTAGGCTAAAAGGTGGAGATAAAACAATAGATGGAAATAAATTTAAAAATAATAATAGAAATAGGTGGGAAAAGAAAAATATATTTTAAAAATATATAATAATTACTAGAAAAAAAAGGGACCAGGAAGTGGGTGGGGATGGAGGAGAGAGTTCATGATCTGAAGTTGTTGAACTCAATGTTAAGTACGGAAGGCTATAAAATGCCTAATCGGAGGATGAGGTGTTGTTCCTCCAATTTGCATTGGGCTTCACTAGAACATTGCAGCAGGCCAAGGAGGGACATGTGGGCATGAGAGCAGGGTGGTGTGTAGAAATGTAAGTAGATGGCTCTGGTTGTAGCGCCTCTCCACTTCCATGTCTGAGCAATGGACAGATGTCAGGCGCGACTTCCTCAGGGGATAACCCTTATACCCCAGCAGCCACCCATAGAGTGTGGACAAAGGCCTGAAGAGGTGCTGCATCTGGGACTCTCACAGGATGACATCATGACAGCTGCCTGGGAACTGAGCACACACTCACAAGATGTATTTCCTGTGTTCAAAGATCAGCTGAACATTCAATGAGTCCAAGCATTTCCTATTGGGTAACCTGGCTGGCAGGTCTCTTGGTGCCTGGATGGCTATGCAGGTACAATCAATGTCCCCCTGAACCTGGGCAATCCATCAACAGCAGCAAAGGGTAATGTCCTCTCTCCCTCCACAGGCCTTCTAAGTCAAGATGGATTTATTTCTGGAATAGGGCATCACAACCTGCCTGATGGCGTGATGAGTCGTCAACTTTGAGATGATGCCCAGATCTGTGGCTGACCCCTAGAACGACCTGAATGCAAAGAAATTCAGAGTGATGGTGACTTGACAGGGGCAGATAAGGGGCAGCAATGGGGGCTTGAGGCATTAGGTAATTTTGGATCGCAGAATCAGAGCTGTTACAGCACAGAAGGAGGCCATTCAGCCCATCATGTCTGCATCGGCTCTCCAAATGACCACTTCCCCTCATGCCATTCACCCGCCTTCTCCCAGAACATCTGCACATTCTTCTTTTCCGATAACAGTCTCAATCCCTTTTAAATGCTTTGATTAAACCACACTCTCAGGCAATTCATTCCACACCTTAAACACTCACTGCATGAAAAAGTATTTTCTCATGATGCTTTTGCTTCTTTTGCCAATTATTTTAAACCTGGCCCTTTCATTCTCAATGCTTCCATCAATAGGAACAAATTCTTCCAATTCTTTCACATCAACCACAAGTTTTGAAATTGTGCCCTATGTAACAGGGTCAAGGTTAAGAAATTGTAATATTTTCCTTCTGATAATAGCCCTGGCATATTTTCTTATGTACTGGAAGTCAGGCTGTAATTGTATTAAGAGCTAGAGTGATGGCAAGGGTCTAAAGTCTGCAGGAAGGAGTTGTTTTGATATGTTACTGAAACAAAAGGAAATTCAATCAAAGTTTTACTCAAAGCAATAACAGGAATAGTTTGAACTGAGTTGTTTTAGTTCAAAGGGGGATATATACAGGTTGTAATGAGTTGTAAGGGAGTGAGGTAAAGATAGGGTAAGTTGGTTTTCACAGGTCTAAGAGTTAACGTAAAGAACGATTTAATCAAACCTGGGAAGAAAGCATTTCTGAAGAGACTGGTTGAGATAATAGAGAGGCCAAAGGGAAGGAATTAATTTAAGGAAATACTGAAGCCTCTGTGAGGGGGATAGCTGCTTAGATTTCCCAGGAGACAACAGGATAGCTGGGCACAACTTCAAGAAGACTGTGTGAATAAGGCCAGACCTGAAGGCCCAGTTTCAATCAGCCTCAAAGGACACGCCAAGGAAAAAATAGTGTATGGTAAAATTTACTGGAATTCTATAGATTTGAAAATCTATAAGAATAGATGCTGAACAGAAAAGGGAAAGGTTAGATCTGAGGGTAGTTAAGTTAAGATTTGTGGAACTGTTTTAAAGTACTGCTTACTGTGTGAAGCTATTCTTGTGTTTAAATGTAATTGTGTTTTATTTGTTTCCTTTATTCATTTACTGTAAAATCATCACAAGTAGTCGGGGAAATCATTTCCTGATTTTTGAACCGCTCTTCACGTTATATAAATTGCAAAAACCATTTTGGCAGCTGTTTCAAGTTTCCCTCTGAGATTTGAACAGCTCAGAATTTACCATCTGCTATGCCATAACATAGACATTAATATATATCAGGAAGAGCAGGGGTCTCAACAGTGACCCCTGGGGAACACCAGTACAAACCTTCCTCCAGCCTAAAAAACATCCATTAACCACTACTCTCGGTTTCCTGTCACTCAGCCAATTCTATATCCATGTTGCTACTGTCCCTTTTATTCTATGAGCTATAACTTTGACCATAGTGTAAATCTCTGAGATCATCTGCCTGGATAGGTGCAGTTTCCTCTGGTACTGGAGCTCTGTCATCTGCAGGTAGCTGAGCCCTGGATGGTGTGCCTGATGTCATGGAATACTTTCTTCTCCTTGCAGATCCTCTCTGTGCTCTTCTGGCCTCCTCCTTGTGAAGTCCTTGGGACTAGAAACCGCCAGAGATGAATCAGGATTAAAGTGAACAAGTAACATGGCTCCTTTATTAAACCTTCTTCATACCCTGTTTCTGCTTCAGCATTCAGGCTCTCTCTGCTGATACAATTCTGTATGGTAACTTAAAGTAACAATATGTACAACATTGCACTTTTCAGCAATAAGCTACAACCTTAACCAGAAGGATGCCTCTGCTGAGGCGCCTCCTCACTACTCTGCTTGATGTTAGAGTAGCATGCTCCCATTTCCAGTCCCTGCTGCTGGTGGTTTGTCCAACAGGGCTTGATCTGCCAACCTCTACCGCCCAGATGAAGCCAGAAGCTCGATTCCCCTCCCTAGCCTCCAAATTCTCAATACTGAGAAAGACATACCTCTCAGGATGGCAATGACAGCTTTGTGCCACTGGCTGAGTGGCTGGGCTTGGTTGTTCATCTTTCAAATGAGTTGACCAGTGCTTTCATTAGGCCGTAATGGCTCACTGCTGTGTGCACCCCAGGTTCACCCTGTTGTGTTCCAGATATTACATGTTCCCTATGCTTACTGATTTAAAATCCCAAACTGGCCCAGCGAGGGTTTTTAATTGGTTTCACAACTAGATTAACAGCTACTTAACTGGCGATGTGATGTGTTGCAGCAATCACCCTCCAGCCGCCCCTTTGAAAATTGCATTGTGTTCCAGAAGCTGCAGAATCCAATGCCACCTTTTGGAATGCGATTTTTCAAATTGTCGTGTCCGCACCCTTTCCCGCTCCCACCGGCAATTGAAAATCCAGCCCATTGGTGTCAATAGCTAGGGAACAGAGTTTGGATTTGGGGCTGAAGATAGGGACTTCCCAATATTTAATTGGAGAAGATTACTGCTCATCCAGTACTGGATGTCAGATAAACAGTCTGATAATTTAGGAGGAATTGAGAGAGGTGGTATTGAGATAGAACTGGGTGCCATCAGCATACTTGTGAAAACTGATGACATGCTCACTGAAGAGCAGAATGCAAAAGAAAATAAGAGGTGGCGGCAAAGATAGGCCTTTGGAGTCCACAGAGGTAATCAAGGGGGATCGAGAAGAGAAGCCATTGCAAGCAATTTGCTGGCTAAAATTAGATAGGTAAGAATGGGATCAGACGAGTGCAGTCCCACCAAACTGGAGGTGGTTGGGGGAGAATGGCATGGTTAACCCAGTCAAAGGTTATAGGCAGGTTGAGTAGGAGGACATCACATATGATATCATTTGTGACTTTAAGAGCCATTTCGGTGCTATGGCCGATAGAAACCTGAGGGATTCAAACATGGAGTTCCTGGAAAGATGGGATTGGATTTTAGAGTCAAAAACGTATTCAAGGACTTTGAAGAAAAAGGGAAGTTGGAGATGGGGCAGCAGTATGAGGGACAGTGGGGTCAAGGGTTGTTGTTTTTTTGAGGAGAGGAGTGATGTTGGCAGATTTAAAGGAGAGAGGAACAATATCTGTGTGATCAGTAGTTTGGTGGGAATAGAGTGGAGAGGACAGGAGGTGGATCTGATAGACAAGATGAGCTCAGTGAGGGCATGTTCCAACTTAGGAGAGAACTGGAAAAAGATGTAAGCTCCACTCAGGCCAAGGGAAGCTTTAGTTTGACCTGGTGGTCTAGTGGAAGGGAAGCATGTGGCACAGGTGACTGATTGGGTGGTTTCAATCTTAGTGACAAAGAAGTCCATGCATATTCCTTAGGAGATGAGGGTGCAACAGCTAGGGAGAGGGGCTGAAGAAGACAATTTGCAGCACAGCAAAGAAGCTAGCAGTGTTCCAGGTTAGTCCTGGATTAATAAGCAAGTGAGAGGTGCTTTATGTGGTAGAACCAAATCTGGTGGTGGACAGCTTAACAGTTGTTCAACATATAATTTCAAGTCTGCATCTTTTGGACATAAGAGAGTGAATATGATTGCCGAACCAACAGAAGTGACCAAGGAGAGGGAGGGTAATGGTTTTAGTGGGTACAAGGGCATTAAAGATGAAGGCAAAGGTGTAGTTGAGTAAATCAGCAGCTACGGAAATGTTATGCCAAACGGTGTGTCAAAGTCTAGACAGTTGAGATTTTGAAAGTACAGTTGTCATTGAATTGGGGGATAGTTTTTCCCAAGGGTAGATTTAGAAGATGAGGCTGGGACATGCAAGGGTAGGAGCATGTAGAGTGATACAAGGAAATGATCAGAGATGGCCTTGTGTGACTGATACAATGGAGTTAGTAAGGCGACATGAGATATGGCAAGTTCAACGGAATGGTAGTGAATATGAGTTGGGGAATTTACATGGGGGAAGAGATTTATTGCTGAAAAAAGAGACATGTCAAAGCTTTTCATCTTGCACTCATCAGGACACTTTGCAACAATTCAATTATAAGGGGAAACCAATAATTTATACCATATGAGAAGAGAATGCTGATTGGTTGGTAAGTGGACACTAGTTGGTAGAGGCATTGCCATGGAGAATGCACCAGTGATGACGACTGATGGTTAACTGCCAAGCATTGTTTGAAATTTAAGCCAGACAGCTTGACTCTGATTAGTCAAGGCTTTCTCCTGAGGAATGAGTCAGCAAATGGATGTCACTTATTTTGTTTAGCTGAAACAGGTACAGTGTATGTACATGTTCTTTCTGTCTGCAAGGAACAGGGCCCTGTGTATTAATATATGTAGCTTTGAGCCCGATTGACAATCTTAAATTGGTCGTCAGCATAATTCTCGGCACACTGAGGATCACTTAACAAATGTTGTCTGATGATGGAATCACATCTAATTTTGGGCACTGTGTTTTGGGTTTCGTAAGCATGGGCTGGTTGGTCTTGATCCATATCTTGTGCATTTTGAACATGGGACATGGGACAGGATTTTCCCCCTGTCGGGGGATAAGTTGAAGTTGGAGGCGCGCCTCCAATTGGTGCCCCTGATCGGGGAGGTGCTGCCATTTTACGTGGGTGGGCCAATTAAGGTGAGGCCAGTGTGACGTTTGCACGGATGTGCTATACGCTCATTGTGCGGGCAGGTGGGGAATCCCTAAACCTGAGAGTGTGCTCCTTCGCTCATGCGCACGAAAGAGTGCACTCATCTCCCTGAGGCTAAGTGCTGCCTCAGGGAGATTGGCTCTACTGTCAAAAATATAAAAAATAGAAAAAAAAATTCCTTGACATGTCCCCTCATGTGACACTGTCACATAAGTTGAGATATGACCATAACTTTTTAAAAAAAACTTAAATTAATATTTTTAAAATCTACACAAAACATCATCCCACCTCTGTGTGAGATTTCATGCTTTTTCTAATGCCCATCAGGGCTCCTGGCCTGTCCGACAACTTTAAGGTTGGATAGGCAGGTCCATTAATTAGATTAATGACTCTGCCAATGGCCTCAGTTGGCCATTGACAGGTCGGCGGGTGCACAGCTGATTTTGCTGAGCCTTCCCTACCTGAAGATTTAAATGGGGTGCGGTGAAATCGGGAGTTCCGCCCGACGTCACCGTTTTATGCAACAGTGAGCGGGGCTGCACCCCCCACCCCCCGGCTCGCCGACGGGAAAATCCTGCCCATGGTGTTTGGTATGATCGCCAGTCTTTGGGACATATGGCCTACATACCTAGTATCACACTGGCACTGAAATTCATATTCCACATTACTCATTTGTGTGAAAGGCAGAAAGTCTTTTTGGCTTGATGGCAACGTCTATTAGTGATGAAAAACACTGGTGTTGTTACTGCATAACAGCAGCATGAAACAGCTAGTTTCACTACTGGAGGAGATGGAAAGCCGCATGGTTTGATGATGACTCCCTACCTGTTCTACTTCAAGCTGCAGTTGAACAGCGGGAGGCTCTCCTACCACAAGAAGGGAAGAGGTGACCTCCCCACCAAACCAGGTAAGCCTGGAAGGAGGTGGCAGAAGAGGTCAGTGGCTGTGAGGTCATCTGAAGGACTTGCCTACAGTGCCACAAGAGACTGAACGGTCTTCTCCAATCTGCAAGGGTGAGTGACAAACTTCTCGATGTGGGACCACATCTATGGGAGATTAGGTGGGTGATGTGAATGGGAAGTGGGTGCCTTGGGAATGGATCAATGAATGGAGCAGCCAGAATGCATACTCAATGAGCCTCAGTACTCTGCCTGACTTTGGGGGAATGGGGTTAGAAAAGCAAGGTGGCATGATTGACAGGAACAATTCCCTGCAGAGGAGTGAGTCACTTTACTTTGTGAGTCTAACACTGGAGTTTTGATCTCTCCGGACATGAAACTCATCACTCTTCCATTATCTTCTTCTCCGGAGAAAAGGGTCCTTAATGCCTGTGAGAGCGTGAGGGCTGGTAGGCAAATGCCCAACTTGGCTTCTGCCTTCATCTTCTCAGAGTGATTCCCTTTCCATCCATTACGTAGTGCCCACGCGTTATCCATACTTACCTGCCAAGATTCACTGTAAAATTGCACAAGCCATGAAAAATTTCATTCAAATGCACTTTTCATTGCCTCAATTAGCAAATAATTGCCTGTTTTCAGAAGGTGGGCAGGCTTCTGATTTCCCATCCCACTTGTCTCCCATATTACTTTGTCTTGTGTTACCTTTGGTAATATATGGTACGAAAGTTGATCTCTTAAAAATGAAAAATTAAAATAAATATTTTAACCTGGAAAGAAAAACTGATGGGCAAGGTAATTAACCATTTTTGTTCCATATCCTTTGCCAAACCTAACCTAATCAACAGAAGACAGTATGTGTAAAGTGAGTGTATATGATTTATCCACTTGTAGAAGTAGCATTTATTATTCTTTGAAAGGCTTGTTTCCATGTGCAATCACACCAAGAAAATAGAATTTCTCAACGCAGCAAAAAAAAATTCAGTAAGAATGAAGTGAATATTGCTTGGGAACATTTATAAAGCCACCCCATGTTGCATGATGTGTGCTCCCTTTGCCATTAGTTATAATCCAAGCCACTCCACTGTGCATGAAAATCATGCATTCAAAAGGCAGCTAAAAGTTCACATTGGCAAGGATTTTACATTCCCACCATGGCATGTCCCCCCCAACACCACCCCCCCACCCCCCCCACCCCGCCCCACCTCACCCCCCACCCCCGGCGGATGCGGTGAACCATTTAAACCTCCATTCAGTTCGGCAGGACCATAATATCCTGCCAGGCAGGAGGGGCCGTAAAGTTTTGGCCATTGTTGTTTTGTTGATTAGAATTTAAGATTTTTTTATTCATTTATGAAATGTGGACATCACTGGCTAGGCCAGAATTTATTGCCCATCCCTAATTGCCCTTGAAAAGGTGGTGGTGAACTGCCTTCTTGAACTGCTGCAGTCCCTGTGTGTATACTTCTGTAAATTATTTCTGAGGTTAAAAAATGTATTAATTACCATGTATATTCCATTTTATTTAATTTGACTATAAATACTAAATTTAATATAGTTGCAGTTTTTTGCAGTATAGTTTTTAAAATTATCTTACAATTTTGTAAATAATTGAAAAAAGTAATTTCTTTATATTAATCCAATTATTCCCTTGGCTAATTAATCTCTCATGCTACACATTGTAAGGCTGAAAATGTGGCCACTCTCTTATTTTTCTATGCTCTCTTCATGGTACTGGCTCTCTGTGTGTTTATTCTCCCATGTTTTTCTTTCTTTGTTTATTTTCTGCTATTCTCTCTTGTTAGCTATTTTTTGTGCTTTTTTTTCTGTCTTATCCTCCTTTCAGATCAGAGCTAGGATGTATTATAGCATGGTTTGGCAAAGGAAGGAGATGCAAGTTGTGAAGGAGTGTCTAAGTGACAACATTTTGATATTTGTTTTTCTGCATTTTTTCTGTAGTTATGTCCCAGGACCAAACCAGCAAAAGCAAACAGAATTTCCACTCAATTTTAGCAATCATTAATTCAGCATTAAAATAAAACATTATTTTGAAAAACATTAATTGTTGCTGGTCCACAACTCATATTTTAAATGGACTGAGTTAGCATTGGATGGGGCTTTCCCCTAAATTATGGGAAAGAAACAATTGGGCAAAGATGCCTTCTTTTAACTAAGATGAGTCGTGTAAAGGAAGCATTAGAACATTCTGTTTAAGTGCTATTTATACCAGAGGAAAATACAGAATAACAAATGGAGCAGCATCCATCCAGAGTGGAGACCAGAGGCATCTGGTAGAAATACATTTCTGAACCCTATCTGCACAATTTCCATTGGAGGAATAGTTGACACCCCTTCAAAATTTTGTGCATTAGGTGTATCATAGTGTATGTGTTAACTAGCGGAAAATAGCAATCATGTTTTTCTGATTGGTTCAAATTTCCCACAAGCCAATCTAAAACCAGCTGACTATTGCCAAGTTAACTCACTTTCTCTCATCCACATCTTACAAAAATTTCTATCACACACTTCATTTGACCATGAACAATGTATGGGAAATCCAGCAAAAATCACCTGAAACATTAAATAATGCAAGATGGTTTGCACTCCTGTGTAATCTGCCCATTACAGGTTTAGCAATAATTTAAGTAAAACAAAACCATTTGTGCAGTATTAAAGAGAGCTAAGTTTGTCCCATAGGATCTGTTTATGGAACATATTACAGTAATTAAAATTGTTTGTCCATTTACAATTATTATTTGCCTGTATCAGTTTCTTGATAGGCTAATTTAATTTTCTGCTCACTGAGCTAAATTTATTAATCTAACACTAAACAACAGGTGTGAAGAGAAGGGAATTGAAGAGAAAAATTAGAGCATTACATTTAGAAGATGTTTTGCACATAAACTTATTCAGAGTCATTTAACTGGTGTGTGGAAATGGTAATGCTTGTAAAATAATGTAAATAATGTTATCATACAAATATTTCAACAATTTGCATTTATTTTATCCTGGGTATTTTAAAAGGGCATTAACCCTTTTTACATAAACAGGCCAAAATTTGCATTTCTTTTGTCCTGGGTATTTTAAAAGGGCATTAACTCTTTTTATATAAACAGGCCAAAATCGCAGCAGAGAGGAATTTGTTACTTGTGCTTGAGAAATCATGTAATAATACAGAAATTTCCTGGGTTACATTATAAAATGAGGAGAAAGACAGTTTGAAGAAGACAACAAAATTATTTGTGTCTCAACAAGAATTATTCTCCAGATGATTGATACATATCGGTGTAATGCATTACAAGATGTGGGCTGATGATCTGTTATTCATCATCCAGGCACTTGTTGTGCACTTATTTAATAGTATAGGCAAGGATCATTAAGGCACGCAGGCAATCACACATGTAAACCCACAGCTTTACTTGGTTTTCAAAATACATGCTTTCAAAAGGATCAAAGCTGAGTTTAAAACAAGTATATTTAATTCACTGAATTCATATTCTAGAATTTATTGGCAAAAATGATAAAATATCTTTCAACTGATTCTGAATATTAATTATCTAATTTCATCTATTATCAACGTGAACCAACAATGATTGCACTGCAACCTAGATAGGAGGGAATATTATCCAACACTATTCTTGCATTAAGCTCTGCAATCCAGAAAAATGTGATTTTCATTGACAATTAGATTTTGCAAAAAAAAAAAACAAGCGGCAAAATGTTTGGCAGTCAAGGCTAAGTTGGTCCACTGCAAGCTAAGCTGACTCCAATTTTGCAATGTTGGCTTAGTTTGCATACATGTGGGCAACACTGTCAAGACATGAATTCATGTTCCTTTATGATTGACCTGAGAGCTTGAAGAATCAACAATACATGGCTGCATTTTAACTGTCAAGGGCAGGCGGGTTTGGGTGCAAGTGGGGACATTAAAACGCCGAGAAGTAGCGTCAGGGCAGGAACCCGACATAATTCCATCCACTTCTGCATATAACATGGGGAAGTTTCCAAGTGAGCAGAGGAATTATGAACATATGCACAAAGAAATGAATTAGGAGCAGGAGTAGGCCCCTCAGCTGCTCAAGCCTGTTCCGCCATTCGATACGATCATGGCTGATCTGATTGTAACGCCTGATAATCTTTCACCCCCTTGTTCATCAAAATCTAGCTGACTCTGCCTTAAAAATATTCAACTCTGTTTCCACTGCCTTTTGAGAAAGCAAGTTCCTAAGACTCACTGCCCTCTGAGAGAAAAAATTTCTCCTCATCTCTGTCTTAAATGGGTGACCCCTTATTTTCAAACAGTGACCCCTAGTTCTAGATTCTCCCACAAGATGAAACATCCTCTCCACATCTACCTTGTCAAGACCCCTCAGGATCATAAATGTTTCAATCAAGTCGCCTTTTACTCTTCTAAAGTCCAGCGGATGCGACCCTAGCCTGTCGAGCCATTCCTCATAAGATAACTCGCCCATTCTTGGTATTAGTCTAGTAGAACTTCTCTGAACTGTTTCTAACATACTTACATCTTTCCTTAAATAAGGAGACCAATGCTGTATGCAGTACTTCAGATGTGGTCTCACCAGTGTCCTATACAACTGAAACATTACCTCCCTACTTTTTTATTCAATTCTCCTCACAATAGATGATAACATTCTATTAGCTTTCTTAATTACCTGCTGTACCTACATACTAGTCCTTTGTAATTCATGCACTAGGGCACCCAGATCTCTCTGAATTTCAGAGCTCTGCAATCTCTCACCATTGAGATAACATGATTCTTTTTATTCTCGGTGCCAAAATGGACAATTTCATATTTACCCACATTATACTTCATTTGCCAGGTCTTTTCCCACTCACTTAACCTGTTTATGCCCCTTTGGAGCCTCCTTAAGTCTTCTTCATAACTTACTTTCCTACCTACCTTTGTGTCATAAGCAAACTTAGCAACCATACCTTTGGTAACTGAGGCCGGAATTGTCTAGCACCACCCCCCCCCCCAACCTCCCCCCAACCCCACCACAGCGGCTTTCCCCGCAGCAGGGCCAGTGTGCCATTGATATCTCCATTCACATCAGAGAGTCCAGAAGATCCCGCCGGCATGAGGGGCTGGAAAATTCTAGCCTGAGGGTTTAATGCAGCATTCTAGTTTTAAAAGTCCGTGCACAGGTTTCCTGGGCTTCTGTAACTTGCCAGGATCAACCACTGAGAAGCCATTGATCAATGAGACTGATGGGCTGGGAATCCTTCAAAGAAAGAAGCAGGCTAGCTGCGGTCATGTCTAATTGAGAGGCTGGAGCTCGCAGCATTTCTTTTGAGAACATTATCTTCTTGATTGACAATTGGTTTCCAACTTGTTGGACATCAGCTCACCAGACTTGGACTTCACACACCTTGATCTACACTTCTCTGCTGCCAGTCTTCACTGCAGCACGGGAGCAGTTTATGCAGCTTGAACTTGGATCTCTGAGGAATGAGGAGCATCAACATCAACACCAAAAGCACCAAGAGCTGAAGTGAAAAGGATATAAGGATATGGTTAGGACCAGAAAACTGGAAGCTGTTAAAGTGGTGGAATGCGTTGGTAGAGTTGCTGAGGCAAATGGCAAGAGAATGGACAAAGGGATAAACTAGTGTCAAGATATGTGCCCTGAAGCAAGAGCACCCTGAAATGGTGGGTTTACCAGGGAAGTCTTGTTTGTGGATCTTGGGAAGGAGGTCCAAGACTATGAGGTTAGAGGCCTTGGCATGAACATGACCAGGGCAGATGAGATCAGTGATGAAGTCATCATCACTCAGGTATTTAGTGACAAATTAACAAACTCCCAGCACAGCTTTGCCCTTTCATCAGCCACACAGCAGCTCGAGTTGATTTAAAGAGATGGGTGCACATAAAGTTAAGTGGCTGTGTATGGAGGCAAATTTAATAAAACTTCTAAAAAGATTTCAATTAAGTGGAATTTAATATTAGCGACGGAGGCCTTGCCTGGCATCTGAAGAAGCAACGGGAGCCCCACATTGCCTCTGTTGGGGAAGGTCCATCAGAATTAAGTGACCATCAAGCACTTAAGTGGCCAACATTAGGCTTTCCCTGGGATTTAGGACCTCGGGACGGAAATTCTGCCTGCTTAGAGCTGTCAACCAATCAGAGGCTGGCACCTCTCTACTGCCCATCAGCATCACCGGGAACAGTGACTGATGCCAGCAATGTACCCACCAGGGTACCAGGATCGACAAGGGACCCAGGCCACAGGTGAATGAGGACGGTATGGGAGTGGGAGGATGGGTACTGGTGGAGGGGTAGGAGGAGAGGATGGGGGGGTTGACTCTCAGTGGGATCCTCCCTTCCCAATGCCAGATTCATTAATTTCATGTTCAGGTTCCAAAATCCTGGATTGCAAGTACAATCATGCCTCCTGGGTGTCACAGATGTTCTATATCATGGAAACTAAAGGCCCAGTGATTGCAGGTGTACTAGCATGTCATGACATCACACTAGTAACCTCAGTTCACATTTTAATGTGGCCTGAGGCCAAATTTCGAGCTGGCCTCCAGTTTCCCAGTTGTACTATCTCAGACCCAAGAATAGGCCTGAGAATTTCTACCCTTGTATTTCTTCCTTTTTATGAGAAAAGAGGAAGGATTTCTTTGCTTCCTGCTAGAGAGTACCTATGCTTCTCTCTATCAGACTTAAAGGTCTTACCCAGAAGGAAAAAACAGTAAAAACTGTGAAATAAGAATACTGGTCTGAACTGGTCTTGTAAACCTTAAAATGGAACACCAGTAAAACTGGGAAATAAGAGTACAAAAACAAAAAACTGTGAATGCTGGAAATCCAAGACAAAAACAGAATTACCTGGAAAAACTCAGCAGGTCTGGCAGCATCGGCGGAGAAGAAAAGAGTTGACGTTTCGAGTCCTCATGACCCTTCAACAGAACTGGTTGAATCCAAGGAGAGGGGTGAAATATAAGCTGGTTTAATGTGGGGGGGGGTGGCGGTTGTTGAGTGGTGGGAGAGAAGTGGAGGGGGATGGTGTGGTTGTAGGGACAAGCAAGCAGTGATAGGAGCAGATAATCAAAAGATGTCACAGACAAAAGAACAAAAGATCACAGAGGTGTTGAAGTTGGTGATATTATCTAAACGAATGTGCGAATATGCATCTCCCCCTACTCCTCAACCCCCACCTATGGCACCTCCTCATGCCCACGCAAAAGATGCAACACCTGCCCCTTCACTTCCTCTCTCCTCACCGTCCAAGGGCCCAAACGCTCCTTTCAAGTGAAGCAGCATTTCACTTGCATTTCCTCCAACTTAGTCTACTGCATTCGTTGCTCCCAATGTGGTGTCCTCTACATTGGAGAGACCAAACGCAAGAATGACCCAAACCTCCCTGTTGCTTGCCATTTTAACACTCCACCCTGCTCTCTTGCCCACATTTCTGTCCTTGGCTTGCTGCATTGTTCCAGTGAAGCCCAACGCAAACTGGAGGAACAGCACCTCATCTTCTGACTAGGCACTTTACAGCCTTCCGGACTGAATAGTGAATTCAACAACGTTAGATCTTGAACTCCCTCCTCCATCCCCACCCCCTCTCTGTTTCTTCCCCCTTCCTTTTGTTTTTTCCAATATTTTATATAGATTTTTCTTTTCCCACCTATTTCCATTAGTTTAAAATCTTTTATGCCCCCCCATCCCCACTAGAGCTGTACCTTGAGTGCCATACCATCCATTCTTAATTAGCACATTCGTTTAGATAATATCACCAACTTCAACACCTCTGTGATCTTTTGTTCTTTTGTCTGTGACATCTTTTGATTATCCACTCCTATCACTGCTTGCTTGTCCCTACAACCACACCACGCCCCTCCACTTCTCTCCCCCCACCCAACACCACCCCCCCTCCCCAACCTTAAACCAGCTTATATTTCACCCCTCTCCTTGGATTCATCCAGTTCTGTTGAAGGGTCATGAGGACTCGAAACATCAACTCTTTTCTTCTCCGCCGATGCTGCCAGACCTGCTGAGTTTTTCCAGGTAATTCTGTTTTTGAATAAGAGTACTGGTCTGAACTGTTTCTTCCTTCTGGGTATTCATTTCATCATACATGAGTTTCCTTTACATTTAATAGAACAACCAAAATACAAGCTGTTATTTATTCCAGATAAATGCAACATTTCCTGTTAAAGGAAACTAAGTTTAGTGTTAGAAATAACCCTTTACTGCATTCAAATAGAAGGGTAGATGAGGAAGTCAATAATTTGTATTCATTATTTCAAAGAAGCTAGTGTTACAACTCCAACTTGTTCCATCAGAGAGGATGGAGGAGATTTCTTCCTGGCACAATAATCAGACTGGTGATATCTAAGCATTTTTCTGGGATCCTTGGCCCAGATCTTTCGAGCAGTGTCAATGATTGTCGAATTGCTGCTCTGCTCAAAAATTCACCCGGCTCATGATGTTACACATTTCTTCTGGGACCTTCCCATCCCAGTTTTCACAGGAATACACAGCACATTATCCCTCATATGGAATGCCATCAGATTGACTTGGAGTCTGGGAAAGACAGGACGTGCCCATTTCTTACAGCAGTAGCTACTGTACAGTAAGTTTAAAGATCAAATCTGAATGTTAGTGAATGGATGAGTGAATGGGTGAGTGAGTGGATGAATAGGTGAGTGGGTGAGTAAGTGAATATCTAGGTGGGTGGGTGAAGTGAGTAAGTAGGTAGGTAGGTGAGGTAGATGAGGTGGGTAGGTGGCTCACATGGTAGGTGGGTGAGCTGATAGATGTGTTAGGGGGTTAGTTGTGTTGGGTTGGGGGGGGTAGTCAGGCCGTGTCGCATTGGGAGGGTAGTCAGGAGTTGGGGGGTAGTTGGGTCAGTTCAGGAGTGGTTGTCAAGGTGTCGGGGAGAGTGATTGAGGGGTCAGTTGTGGAATTACCCAGGTGTTAGACTAGGTTCTAATCTGTCTACCATTTCCTGGGTAACTACCTGGATAAGTACCCCGGAACTGTCCAAGCCAATTTTTGGAGATAATTGGGAGGGTCCCAAGGACAGGAGATTTGGCCATCAAAAGTTTAAACTTCCAGGGCAATTCCCACATAGGTCCATGCTTCAGAACTTCCACAGGGTCCCTTTGTGCATCTTCTATCTGACAATCCGGGTATCAGAAGATTTGGCCGCATATGTTTTCCAGCTGCTGAAGCAGATAGGTTGGCTATGTGTGACCACGAGCTTTGTATATCCAGCACCTTCTTCGTAGCAAACCATGCCACAAGGTGTTCTGGAGACATCCAAGACCAGGGAATTGGCACAAGCTGGATCTGATCAGAGATATGTGTTAGCATAATAGGATAGTCACTGGATTGGGAATCCGGAGACCTAGGGAAACAGTCTAGGCACCTGGCTTCAAATACCACCATGGTGAATGGTGGAATTTGCATTCAGTAGAAATCTGGAATTAAAAGTCTAATGATGACCATAAAAACCATTGTCAATTGTCGTAAAAAAAAAAGCCTATCTGGTTCATGAATGCCCTTAGGGAAGGAAACCTGGCCTACATGTGACTCCAGACCCACAGCAATGCTGTTGACCCTTAAATGCCCTCTGAAATGGCTTAGCTAGCCACACAGTTGCATCAAAGTGCTAAAAGGAATGAATCCGGACAGGCCATCTGGCATCGACTTAGGCCGGAAATGACAACTCAGCCCTGTCAACCCCAAAATCCTTCTCACTAACATCTGGGGGCGAGTGCCAAAATTAGGAGAGCTGTCTCATAGACTAATAAAGCAACAGCCTGATATAGTCATACTGACAGAATCATACCTTACAATATCCCAGACACCACTATCATCATCCCTGGGTATGTCCTTCCTTACTGGCAGGACAGACCCAACAGAGGTGATGGTACAGTGGTAGCCAATACAGCTGGGAGGGAGTTGCTCTGGGAGTCCTCAACGTTGACTGCAGACTACATGAAGTCTCATGGCATCAGGTCAAATATGGGCAGCAAAACCTCCTGCTGAATACCACATACCGACCACTCCCCCCGCCCCCCAGCTGATAAATGAGTACTGCTCCATGTTGAACACCACTTGGAGGAAGCATTGAGGGTGGCAAGGGACAGAATATATTCTAGGTGGGGGGCTTCAATGTCCATCGCCAGGAGTGGTTCAGCAGCATCAGTGAGCTAAAGGACCCAGATGCCAGCTTGGGCATGCAGCAGGTGGTGAGAGAACCAACAAGAGGGAAAAACATACTTGGCTTTGTTCTTGCCAATCTACCTGTCGCAGATGCACCTGCCCATGACAGTATCAGTAGGAATGACTCATGCACAGTCCTTGTGGTGATGAAGTCCTGTCTTCACATTGGGGATACTCTCCATCATGTTGTGTGAATAAATTCTGGAGTATGGTGTTGAAATAGAGGATCAGCCATGATTATATTGAATGGTGGAGCAGGCTCAAAGGGCCGAAGAACCTTCTCTTGCTCTTATATTCTATGTTTGTACGACCGTGCTAAATGTGATAGATTTTGAACAGATCTAGCAACTCAAGACTGGGTATCCATGAGGTGCTGTGGGCCATCAGCAGCGGCAGAATTGTATTCAACCAACCTGTAACCTTGTGACCCAGTATATACCCCACTATACCATCACCACCAAGCCAGGGGATCAACCCTGGTTCAATGAAGAGGGATTGCCAGGAGCAGCACCAGGCATACCTAAAAATGAGGTTTCAACCTGGTGAAGCTACAGCACAGGATTACTTGTGTGCCAAACAACATAAGTAGCAAGTGATAGACAGAGCCAAGTGATTCCACAAGCAACGGATCAGATCTAAGCTCTCTAGTCCCGCCACATCCAGTCATGAATGCTGGTAGACAATTAAACAACTCACTAGAGGAGTATCCCCATCCAAATATCCCCATCCTCAATGCTGGGGAAGCACAGCACATCAGAGCAAAAAATTAAGGCTCAAGCATTTGCAACAATCTTCAGCCAGAAATGCCAAGTGGGTGATCCATCTTGGCCTCCTCTGGAGTTCCCCAGCATCACAGATGCCACTCTTTAGCTAATTCGATTCAAGAAATGGCTGAAGGCACTGGATACTGAAAATGCTATGGGCCCTGACAATATTCAGGCAATAGTACTGAAGACATGTGCTCCAGAACTTGCTACATTCCTAGCCAAGCTGTTCCAGTACAGCTACAACAATGGCATCTACCCGGCTATGTGGAAAATTGCCCAGGTATGTCCGGTACACAAAAAACAGGACAAATCCAACCTGGCCAATTACTGCCCCATCAGTCTACTCTCGATCATCAGTAAAGTAACGGAATGGGTCATCAACAATGCTATCAAGTGGCACTTGCTTAGCAATAACTCATTCACTGATGCTCAGTTTGGGTTCCACCAGGGCCACTCAGATCTTGACCTCATTACAGCCTTGGTTCAAACATGGACAAAAGAGCTGAGCTCCAGAGGTGAGGTGAGAGTCACTGCCCTTGACATCAAGACAGCATTTGACGGAGTGTTGTATCAAGCAACCTGAGCAAAACTGGAGTCAATGGGAATCAGCAGAAAGCTCTCTGCTGGTTGCAGTCATACCTAGCACAGAGGAAGATGGTTGTAGTTGTTGGAGATCAATCATCTTAGTTCCAGGACATCACTGCAGGAGTTCCTCAGGGTAGTGTCCTAAACCCAACCATCTTCAGCTACTTCATCAATGACCTTCCTTTCATTATAAGGTCAGAATTGGGGGTGTTCGCTGATGATTGCACAATGTTCAGCACCATTCATGACTCCTCAGATACTGAAACAGTCCATGAGCAACTGCAGCAAGACCTGAACAATATCCAGCTTGGGCTGACAAATGGCAAGTAACATTCATGCCACATAAGTGCTGAACTGGACTAGCCATGTAAATACTGTGGCTACAAGAACAGGTCAAAGGCTAGGAATCCTGCGGCAAGTAACTCACCTCCTGACTCCCCAAATCCTGTCCACCATCTACAAGGCACAAGCCAGGAATGTGATGGAATACTCTCCACTTGCCCAGATGAGTGCAGCTCCAACAATGCTCAAGGAGCTTGACACCATCCAGGACAAAGCAGCCCTCTTGATTGGCACCCCATTCACAATCATTCACTCTCTCCATCACTGACGCACAGTGGCAGCAGTGTGTACCATCTAGAAGATGCACTGCAGGAACTCACCAAGCCTCTTTAAACAGCATCTTCCAAACCCACTACCCTTATGATCTAGAAGGACAAGGGCAGCAGACACATTGGAAGACCAGCACCTGGAGGTTCCCATCCAAGCCACTCACCATCCTGACTTGGAACTATGTCAATGTTTCCTTCACTATCATTGGGTCAAACTTCTAAAATTCCCTTCCTAACAGCACTGTGGCTGTACCTACACCACAGGGACTGCAGCGGTTCAAGAAGACAGCTCACCACCATCTTCTCAAGGGAAATTAGGGATGGACAATAAATGCTGGCCTAACCAGTGATGCCTGTATCCTATGAACGAATAAAAAAGAATCACCTGATGCAGCTCCCTAAACAGCCTTCTCAACACACACAACTACCGCAGCACTGACAGCGATACAGATCACTCGCTGATGTGCACCAGGTTTAGGATGCAAACCTTGAAGTTTTTTCTTTAAAAGTAGAAATGGCATCCTCATATCAACATCTGCCATGCTGCCTATGCCAGATAAATACCAACAGTTCTTCAACTTGACTGAACAGGTGCTCTCTGGCATTACCACACATAGTACAGGAGTGAAATGGAGAATACTTTCAGACACTATCTACAATACAAAAGTGGGAAAATGCTGACTGGTTCATGTCTAACATCACTGCTTTGGAATCTGTCATTAAGACCAGAGGTCTGCTCTCATGAGTTACAAGAGAGATCCAAATGCAAAGACTCTGAATGCACGAAGAGCTGTTCAAAGTAAAGTCCAGCAGGCTGCTCGGTGGTTCACCAATGACTACTGTTACAACTTTTCCAGAATATCCACAAGTCCTTCTGCACCGGGAATGCTAGGTGCATATATGAAGCAATCAAAAAGGCATCAGAAAGGAAAACAGCACCATTGGAAACTAAGGGAGGGGAAATCATCACTGACTGTAACAAACAATTGAATGGATGGGTGGAACACTGCCTTGAGTTGTAGTCTAGGGAGAACACTTATGCTGGGGAAGCTCTGGATATCTTTGAAAGCCTGCCTGCATTGGAAGAGCTGGATATTGATGCCACAGTGGGGGAGCTTAGCAAAGCTATTGACTCACCTGCCAGGGGAAAACCCAAGGTACTGATATTAGACTGTCTGAACTCATCAAGCAGGAAAATGGTACTCCCGCATCACCTGCATGAACTTCTCTGTGTTTACTAGAGGGGGGAGAGGAAGTATCTGTATGATGCAAAGATGATGGTGACCCGGTACAAGACAACTGCAGCAATTGCAGCAACTATCGAAGCATCTCCCTTCTGAGCATCGTGGGAAAAGTATTTGCCTGTTTTACTTTTGCCAGTCTGCAAATCCTGGATGAATGGATCCACCCCAAATCCCAATGTGGTTTCAAAACTGGAAGTCTACAATTTACATGATCTTCTCAGTCCAGCAGCTGCAAGAGAAATGCCATGGACAAAAGAGACCACTATGCATTGCCTTCATAGATCTCACCAAGGCAATGTGAGCAGAGGGGGTCTACTTAAGCTGAAGGAGAAGACCAGCTTCCTGCCGAAGCAGTCCAATATGATCTCCCCTTTCCATGATAGCATAATGGGTAAGGTCAATTATGAGTGGGCAACATTGGAACCTTTTGAGGCCCACAGTGGGGTTAAACAGGGTTATATTCTGGCACTGACAATTTGTGGCATATTCTCTTTGCTGTTGTCATATGCCATCACATCATCTACAGGGGTTGTCTACTTGCATACCAGAACTGACAGAAAGCTTTTCAGCCTTGCTTGTCTGAGATTCAAGACCAAGGTGTGCCAAGTCCTCAACACAGAGTTGCTCTATTGTGGCTGATGATGCCACATTAGCATTTCATACCAAGGAACCCCTCCTGTGGCAAATGGACAGACTCTCTCACGCCTGTACAAAATTAGGTTTGACCATCAGCATCAGGAAGACAAATGTCATGGTCCAGGAAGTTGCCAATAAACCATTTATCAGCATTGATAATGTGATGCTGGAGGTTGTTGATAGCTTCACATGTCTAGGCTCCACAATCACCAGCAATCTGTCACTTGATACTGAAATCAGCATATGCATTGCAAAAGCTGTAGCTGTTATTTCCAAACTGAGTGGGAGGGTGTGGAACAACAGCAACCTGACTGGGAATAGCAAACTGTACGTCTACCAAGCCTCCTTCCTCAGTGCACTCCTCAACAGGGTGAGATCTGAACAATATAGCAGGACAAGGCCACTAGCTCAGAGATTCTGGAGTGTGCTTATTCCATTAGCATACCCACATTGCTAAACAATATGATGTCTGTGCTGGCTTGGCTATGTTCATCAGATGGATGATGGTCATATATCCAAAGACCTTCTGTATGGCATACTGGTCTCTTGGTCACCACCTTCTGGGTGTCCATACCTCCAGTACAAGGACACCTGCAATTGAGATATGAAGATGGCAGACATTAACACTGACAAATGGGACAGAGTAGCTGATGGCCATGACCTCTGGAGGCTGACTGTTTGGAAGGGCATTGGAAGAGGCAAGCAGAAACAAAAAGTTCAGCTGGCCAAGAAAAGGGCACAGAGAAAAAGAGGCCGTGAATTTTGCACCTTCTCAGCCCACTGTCTTCCTCTGCAGCAAATGAAGTAGAGACTGCCATGCCAGAGTGCAACTCTTGAGCCACACCAGGCGATGCTTAGCACAATATTGACCACCATGGACAAGCCATCTTCTTACAAGACAGAAAGCCACCACTAAAAAAAATATAAAGACAGATGGTTTTACAAAATCACTCAATTACATCTAACGCTTATATATTATACAACATCTGACTTAAATTTTAAAAAAAATCTTCAACCACATTTCACAGAATGGCTCCTTAATTTTGCTTGGAGCAAAACAAGATGTTACACAAAATTATATTGTGACCAGAAGCTATTTGGACTAATTTGAGGCAGACATAAATTGTCTTGTTTATACTGTCAAGTCGCATTAAGTCGATGAATTAATAATTGCCAAAGTAAGCGAATATGAGGCTAATCTGAGTAACAAGAGGGAATAGGCTAGTATGTATTGAATGATGTGCTTAAATTTGTCCTGCACAATTCTAAATCCCTTATATTTTGCTGTTCACTGAAACTTGTATTTAATCTCAGACTCACCACCTGTGGCTGGATCCACATTTTTTTTCAGGAAATCCACAGCTTCTGCACGAGTTTTGTTGGCCATGCAATCCATTAAGTATGGCACAGAAATAGGAGAACACACCTGGGCATTTCAGCAACAATAAGTTCCAACATGCACTTTTGTAAAGCTTATTCATTTACATAGGAGCACAATTTTCCCAGAAGGTTTCCCAATCTTTACCTGTAACCACAGTGGAAAGCTGGTGGCAAACCAAGCATTAGCAGCTGAGTACACCTGTTGTTCAGCGTTTCTATAATCCTTCCACTAAAATTGTGGAAGACAATCAAGACAAAACCCATGAAAATTCCAGGTGATTTTTTGATACATATTTAGTGATTGTAATTCACTGATTTTTATTTTCAGTTTTAACTTAATTTAGAGGGTACGAAATGCTTCCATGCCCTGAGAAAATTTTGACTAAACCTAGTGCATGACCAATAAACTGACAACATTAATTGATGTGAGTGCATGATTTATTCCATTTGCTAAGGTTACGCTTTACATAAATTTGACAAATGTGAGCGAAAGAAAAATTTAAATTGGGGGAAATGCACAGCATGTCAGTCAGCATTCGCAAAAAGTAAGTTCTGGTGAGATCACGTCTGAAATATTCACTTGAGTTTATCAGGAGCTAATTAGCCTATTATGCATTCTAGCATTTTCAGGCTCTAATTTCATATTTTTAGAATTCACAACTTTGCTCCTGTGATTCGAACTTTACATAACATAGCTATACTCCTTATGGGACTTTTAAAATAGACTTACAATTTTGTACATGTGGGAATGGCTGCAGTCTATTTATAACACTCAGCAAAGAAGAATAAAATTGAAATGCTTGCTACAACTATATCTTACAATAAATAATAACATTCATGAACATTTTCTTATCTATGGTCCTTAGGTAATTAAAGTTCAACGACACTCCAACTCAGTATGACTGTACTTCTGGTGCAAACTAGAGAATAAAAGGCTCACCTGAAGCTTTAGGCATTTACTTTATTGAGAAAAAGTCTTTGCAAATATGTCAAAATTAATGCTAAATTCAAATTATGATCAATTGCAATTGATTATAATTATACATTTCATATTACTTCTCATATATGCAAGTTTGCCTTAAAACCATTGTTAAAACCTTTAGTGCATAAATCAGTATTTATCATCAAATGCAATTTTTCACTGTAAAGATGTAAAAATAAATGCTTTCTTGGCTTGCTTAGTGAGTGTTTAATGATCAGTTATATTCATGATTTATAATCTTCATTTTTTAAATTACTTGCCATGTTTAAATATCTAGATAGATAATGATTATGCCATGATGAATAATGGTTACATTAATGTAACTTCAGCTGAGTAAATCTTTTCAGATTTAATTCCACCTTCATCTTTTACATCAATACCAACACTGCTTCAGAGTTGCAGTGAATGACTATGCTTTGACTGTTGTATTAGTGCGCTGTATCCTAAATGTGACTCATTTGACTGATAGTTTTCTTGCATTTTAGGCATACAAACCTGGATTTTCCTCTGCACTGGGTGATTGTTAGGCAAGATGAGGACACGGTGAGAAATGGAACATGGATTCCTTCTGCCAAATCCCAGCCCATTTTTACACTCACCTAATTTTTGCCATCATTTCCATGGTGACATCCTTTGCCCATTTTCTATTTTTTCCACCTCATTTGCATTCACTGGCTGTCATGCTGGAAGAGCAAATAGAGTAGCAATGAAGAAAGGCCAGGCTCATTGTTTCAATTTCCATGCATCAATACATCAATTAAATATTAAAATGAAGCTCTTGTTTGTATGCAAGAGCAATCTACATGGACATTAATTAAGCCTGACTGGAAGATTGAGCTTCTTGATATTCCTGTCTGTGTGGGATCTTGTGACAATTAATTTTCTGTTTTCTACTTGCCTAAATCATTTGGAAGGACAGGATGCTGTCATTCAGAAAATGCTCCCTCAATTTTTTGATTATGTTCTTACGTGTTCATGGATTTATGTCTAAAAACTTGGGGCAATTGGGAACTTGAAGTTTATTGCACACATCTCCACACATTCTTGCAGTAATACCTCCAAGTACAATTTTCTCATCAGGTTTAATGTTGATTTCTCTTGCACATAAGTTAGAGCTTAATGTTTAAATATAGCATTAATGTAAGAAAATTGTAAGATAAAGAAATAAAGTCTTGCTTTTGTGTAGCATATTTCATGATCTCAGGTCCAAAGTGCTTTATAACCAATTAATTACTTCTGATGTGTCACTAATGTAATAAAGGAAACATAAAAGCCAATTGCACAAAGCAGGATTAGACAGACAGTAATGAGATAAATTACCAAATCATTGTTCTTTTAGATGTTGGTTATGGGATAAATATTGATGATAACACTGGGGTTAACTTCCTTGCTCTTTAAAATAGTGTCATGGAATTTCTATCAGCTACCTGAGAGGGAAGGGGCCTCAGTTTAAAATATCAGTACTATAAGATGTTGCACCTTTTAAAGTGCAAGCCAAATCTAAAGGTGTCACTATTTGTGAAAAACAACACAAGACACAGTATCAAGGTAAAATTCTGATATTACTTTGGAGCATGTAGGTCAAGTATTAAGCACACAGCTAAATCCAAGATAAGTTACTTAGTTTTGTGAAGTTACTTTATCTTTATGGAGGATACAACTAAATCCAGCACATTGCAAAAGTATAAACCACAGGAAACACTATAACACCCCCATCCCCAGCAGAAAAAGTTTAGGCATACAGTCTTACTGGATAGAGGTGCTCCTTTCTGTAAGGCTGATCAGGTACAAAAACAGAATTACCTGGAAAAACTCAGCAGGTCCGGCAGCATCGGCGGAGAAGAAAAGAGTTGACGTTTCGAGTCCTCATGACCCTTCGACAGAACTTGCGTTCCAGTCCAAGAAAGAGTTGAAATATAAGCTGGTTTAAGGTGTGTGTGTGGGGGGCTGAGAGATAGAGAGACAAAGAGGTGGAGGGGGGTGGTGTGGTTGTAGGGACAAACAAGCAGTGATAGAAGCAGATCATCAAAAGATGTCAACGATAATAGTACAATAGAACACATAGGTGTTAAAATTAAAGTTGGTGATATTATCTAAACGAATGTGCTAATTAAGAATGGATGGTAGGGCACTCAAGGTATATCTCTAGTGGGTTTTTTTTTATATAATGGAAATAGGTGGGAAAAGGAAAATCTTTATAATTTATTGGAAAAAAAAAAGGGGAAGGGGGAAACAGAAAGGGGGTGGGGATGGGGGAGGGAGCTTACGACCTAAAGTTGTTGAATTCAATATTCAGTCCGGAAGGCTGTAAAGTCCCTAGTCGGAAGATGAGGTGTTGTTCCTCCAGTTTGCGCTGGGCTTCACTGGAACAATGCAGCAAGCCAAGGACAGACATGTGGGCAAGAGAGCAGGGTGGAGTGTTGAAATGGCAAGCGACAGGGAGGTTTGGGTCATTCTTGCGGACAGACCGCAGGTGTTCTGCAAAGCGGTCGCCCAGTTTACGTTTGGTCTCTCCAATGTAGAGGAGACCGCATTGGGAGCAACGAATGCAGTAGACTAAGTTGGGGGAAATGCAAGTGAAATGCTGCTTCACTTGAAAGGAGTGTTTGGGTCCTTGGACGGTGAGGAGAGAGGAAGTGAAGGGGCAGGTGTTGCATCTTTTGCGTGGGCATGGGGTGGTGCCATAGGAGGGGGTTGAGGAGTAGGGGGTGATGGAGGAGTGGACCAGGGTGTCCCGGAGGGAGCGATCCCTACGGAATGCTGATAAGGGGGGTGAAGGGAAGATGTGTTTGGTGGTGGCATCATGCTGGAGTTGGCGGAAATGGCGGAGGATGATCCTTTGAATGCGGAGGCTGGTGGGGTGATAAGTGAGGACAAGGGGGATCCTATCATGTTTCTGGGAGGGAGGAGAAGGCGTGAGGGCGGATGCGCGGGAGATGGGCCGGACACGGTTGAGGGCCCTGTCAACGATCGTGGGTGGAAAACCTCGGTTAAGGAAGAAGGAGGACATGTCAGAGGAACTGTTTTTGAATGTAGCATCATCGGAACAGATGCGACGGAGGCGAAGGAACTGAGAGAATGGGATGGAGTCCTTACAGGAAGCGGGGTGTGAGGAGCTGTAGTCGAGATAGCTGTGGGAGTCGGTGGGTTTGTAATGGATATTGGTGGACAGTCTATCACCAGAGATTGAGACAGAGAGGTCAAGGAAGGGAAGGGAAGTGTCAGAGATGGACCACGTGAAAATGATGGAGGGGTGGAGATTGGAAGCAAAATTAATAAATTTTTCCAAGTTCTGATGAGAGCATGAAGCGGCACCGAAGTAATCATCGATGTACCGGAGAAAGAGTTGTGGAAGGGGGCCGGAGTAGGACTGCAACAAGGAATGTTCCACATACCCCATAAAGAGACAGGCATAGCTGGGGCCCATGCGGGTACCCATAGCCACACCTTTTATTTGGAGGAAGTGAGAGGAGTTGAAGGAGAAATTGTTCAGTGTGAGAACAAGTTCAGCCAGACGGTGGAGAGTAGTGGTGGATGGGGATTGTTCGGGCCTCTGTTCGAGGAAGAAGCTAAGGGCCCTCAGACCATCCTGGCGGGGGATGGAGGTGTAGAGGGATTGGACGTCCATGGTGAAGACTAAGCGGTTGGGGCCAGGGAACTGGAAATTGTTGATGTGACGTAAGGTGTCAGAGGAATCACGGATGTAGGTGGGAAGGGACTGGACAAGGGGAGAGAGAAGGGAGTCAAGATAACGAGAAATGAGTTCTGTGGGGCAGGAGCAAGCTGAGACGATCGGTCTACCGGGGCAGTTCTGTTTGTGGATTTTGGGTAGGAGATAGAAGCGGGCCGTCCGAGGTTGGGCGACTATCAGGTTGGAAGCTGTGGGAGGGAGATCCCCAGAGGAGATGAGGTCAGTGACAGTCCTGGAAACAATGGCTTGATGTTCAGTGGTGGGGTCATGGTCCAGGGAGAGGTAGGAGGAAGTGTCTGCGAGTTGACGCTCAGCCTCCGCGAGGTAGAGGTCAGTGCGCCAGACAACAACAGCACCACCCTTGTCAGCAGGTTTGATGACAATGTCAGGGTTGGACCTGAGAGAATGGAGTGAAGTAAGTTCAGAGAGAGACAGGTTAGAATGGGTGAGAGGAGCAGAGAAATTGAGACGACTAATGTCGCGCCGACAGTTCTCAATGAAAAGATCGAGAGAAGGTAAGAATCCAGAGGGAGGGGTCCAGGTGGAGGGAGAATATTGGAGATGGGTAAAAGGATCCGTTGAACTGGGAGAGGACTCCTGCCCAAAGAAGTGAGCCCGGAGACGAAGACGGCGGAAGAAGAGTTCAGTATCATGCTGAGCCCGAAATTCATTGAGGTGAGGGCATAAGGGTATGAAACTAAGTCCTTTGCTGAGCACTGAACGTTCAGCATCGGAGAGGGGAAGGTCAGGGGGTATAGTGAATACACGGCTGGGGTTGGGATTGGAAGAAAGGGTGGGGATGGAGGAACAGGCAGGGGTGGAGGGTCCTAGATGGGTGTTGGTGTCGATGAGTTGTTGCAGCTTGCGTTCCTTAGCACTTGAGAGAAAGAGAAAAAGTTTCTTGTTGAGGCGTCGGATGAGCCGAAGGATAAAATGAAACTGGGGGCACGCGCGGCTTTGAAAAAGGGTACGGCGGTGCTGCTGGAGGGAGAAGCCGAGTGTGTTCATATGGCGGCGCATGGCACTGAGTGTGGATTACAGAATGTGACGGGAACAGCAGTCCGAGAAACGTTTTATGTCCCGGAGATACCTGTAATCCTGGGTGGGTTCGAAACATGAGGGGTGGAATTTCAGTTGAAATCCACGTGGGGTAAGTCGGAGACGGAGACAGTCACTGAGAAAGGAGATATGGCTGTGAAAGCGGGTTTTAGTAAACACCTTGTCAAACACTAGAAGGGAAATGGAAAGCAAGGAAGGTGAGCAAGACAACAGAGAGATACGGAAATCTTGTCGCAGAGAGGAACAGAACTTCTTCAAGGAGGTAGGCATTTCTTGAAGAGCAGTGGCAGTCAATTAAACACAGAGATAAAAACAAAAAAACTGCGGATGCTGGAAATCCAAAACAAAAACAGAATTACCTGGAAAAACTCAGCAGGTCCGGCAGCATCGGCGGAGAAGAAAAGAGTTGACGTTTCGAGTCCTCATGACCCTTCGACAGAACTTGCGTTCCAGTCCAAGAAAGAGTTGAAATATAAGCTGGTTTAAGGTGTGTGTGTGGGGGGCGGAGAGATAGAGAGACAAAGAAGTGGAAGAGGGGGGTGTGGTTGTAGGGACAAACAAGCAGTGATAGAAGCAGATCATCAAAAGATGTCAACGATAATAGTACAATAGAACACATAGGTGTTAAAATTAAAGTTGGTGATATTATCTAAACGAATGTGCTAATTAAGAATGGATGGTAGGGCACTCAAGGTATAGCTCTAGTGGGGTTTTTTTTTTATATAATGGAAATAGGTGGGAAAAGGAAAATCTTTATAATTTATTGGAAAAAAAAAGGGGAAGGGGGAAACAGAAAGGGGGTGGGGATGGGGGAGGGAGCTTACGACCTAATGTTGTTGAATTCAATATTCAGTCCGGAAGGCTGTAAAGTCCCTAGTCGGAAGATGAGGTGTTGTTCCTCCAGTTTGCGTTGGGCTTCACTGGAACAATGCAGCAAGCCAAGGACAGACATGTGGGCAAGAGAGCAGGGTGGAGTGTTGAAATGGCAAGCGACAGGGAGGTTTGGGTCATTCTTGCGGACAGACCGCAGGTGTTCTGCAAAGCGGTCGCCCAGTTTACGTTTGGTCTCTCCAGTGTAGAGGAGACCGCATTGGGAGCAACGAATGCAGTAGACTAAGTTGGGGGAAATGCAAGTGAAATGCTGCTTCACTTGAAAGGCTGATCAGGTTGCTTGCCTCATGGCATCAGAAGAGTGCCAAACCTTTTTGAAAATCAGTTCTTCTTATACCTGGTTTCATGTAGTGTTCCAGATGGGTACTTGCCCCAAGTCACACCAGCTAGTGTCCAATGTTGGTATCTCTTACCCTTATTGATGGTCGGTGGACCTCAAGGTTACTTGCTTAATGTCTGAAGGGATTGCAGAATTTGCAGCAGCTTATTAATTTCCGATGGTTGGGAGGATTGTTAGCAGAATTCTCATGGCCCACATCCTTATCTCGAATGCAGATGTCTCCACTGTGGCCCCATTCAGTTTGACATAATTGTCTGGTTTGGTCAGTTTGAAAAACAAGGTAAATGTTTCAGTTCAGTAAATTTTAAAAATGTTTTCCCATTAACACTGCTCTCAAGGCATGCAGAGACACTAATTTTGGTCAAGCTTCAGTATTAAGCCCATAAATTCAGCATCACCTTCCAGTACTGTACTGAAGTATAAGCTTGAATTTTGTGCTCAAATCACTGAAGTGAGAAGCACACATTTCTGACTCAGAGTTGAGTCACAGCTGACGTAAGGTGAATGTGGAGACTTGAAACTGCTGCTTGGAAGGAGAGAGTAGGAATATGTGAAATTTTGGAGGTACTCGACTCAAAATTCCATAGGTGAAGAGTCTGATAGTGACCTCCAACAGAGGGTCAGAAGGAAGGAATCTAATCAGCATGAGGCTAAGATGTACTACAGACGCATCAGTGGCATTTGTTTGCCCCAAGCTACTAGGAATTCCAACATCTGTGGGGAGGATCCCTCCCTCCCCCACCACCCCACAATTTCCCAAAGGAAACACAGGCCTTAAGTATTCTTACATTTATATCTGTTGTAACTTTTCTCACTCCAGCCAAAATAATGATTTTAAATAATTTTCTTGGTTAAGCCATGTTCTTAAAGTCAAAATGCCATGGACAGAATTTATGTGTTTCCTTCCTGCCTGTTATTGATGTATTTGTATGTGAGGGGAGTGTGATTTCTTACCCTCAGCGTGATGATCCAAAATTTTAATTAATACCAGCAGCAAGCTTTTTATAAAGAAGGTTATTTTTTTATCACATTCTTGCCCCAGATGTTAAAGAAAATGCAATATCTCATTCACTCGATTCATATCATACATGCAGAAATTAGGTACAGATGAGGGGGAAAAAACGCAATTGTAATGTATAATTGTCCAGTCTCTTTTGTGGCAGGCTTGCAGTTTCTTAGATGAGTTGATGCTTTGGCTGGTGTGAAGGTCTTGTAAGGCAGAAGATTCTTGGTAAGCTGTGAGGATTCTTGTAGTTGTTATGACCAGGTTAACAGGGGTGAACTGATGCCTCTCATTGTCCCACTCTTGAGTTGGTTATAACAGAGTTTGAATTTTAAAGGGAGGTGATATTGCCAATTTAATATATATTTAAAAGTGTATAGCTCAGTGCAAGAAATAAGCCAGCCAGGTTCCTTAAGTTAAAAAGTAAAGAGTTAGTTTTATTGCTAAAACCCACTCAGTAAAGATTCATAAATTATTTTTAAAAAGGTTTGAAATGTAGAAATATATCCACTGCACCCAATGCAAAAAACAGAAAAAACACACACAATCTCCCCAAGCATGCAGAATAAGAGGTAAAACATTTCAGCATATCAGACCATAAAAAACTTGGCCAAGTAACAAGTAAAGCAAGAAAAAAATATTCAGAGATTGTCCAGAGGCTTGCTTACAACAGAAGGGTCCCTCTACAGTGGAGTAGTTGGTCTGCAATCATGGCTGGTTGATTCGAAACTCTCCTTTAAGAACTCTCAGTGTCCAGAAACGAGGTCTTCTGATGGGTTTTCCAAATCAGAAGCAGCTCAGTTTTGATGGGTGAGATTTCAGGAGAAAAAAAGATGGGGAAAGGCTATTGCCCCTGCAGCAGTCTCTCTGACTATACTAAATCCAGTATCTTTTCACCCAAGAGGGTCACATGATCTCTCAAGAAGACTCCATAGACTCTGTGTATCCATTAAAGCAGACGGTGTCTTTTGCAAAAGTCACATAGGGCAGCATTTTCCCCCCATTGATGGGGTTCTGTGGGTATGGGCACGTGTGGGCAGATTTCCAATCGGTGCCCCCAGTCTGTGGCATGCCGCCATTTTACGTAGGCGGGCCTTAATCGGCCCGCCTAGCGTGATGTCTGCCTGCAAGCTTCGTTTCCTGTATGGGCATTCCCTGAGCCAGGAATGCACTCTTTCGCACATGCGTGCAAAGAACACACAAATCTCCCTGAGGCAAAGTGCTACCTCAGGGAGTTTGGCTCAAGTTTGAAAACTGTATTAAAGGGAGAAAAAAATATTCCTGGCATGTCCCCTCATGCGACACTGTCGCATGAGCAGGGACATGTCAATTACTTTTATTTAAAAATTTTATACACATTTTAAATCCCCCATAAAACCTCATCCCGCCCGTGGATGAGGTTTCATGTACTTTCTGAAGGCCGCCTGGGCTCTTTGCCTCTCCGTCAACCTTAAGGTTGGACAGGCAGGCACATTAATTGGTTTAATTATTTTTTTAAAGGCCTTAAGTGGCCGTTGACAGTTCGGCAGGCGTGCAGCCAACATGGCTGTGTGCCCGCTGAACTGAAAATCTAAATGACGCGGGGTGACATCAGGACGCACGCCTGGTGTCACCGCGCATCATTTTATGCATCGGCAAGCAGGCCCCGCCGCACCCCCCCTGCTCGCCGAAGGGAAAATGCTGCCCATAGTAGCTGCTGTAACCAGTGTAATTTGCATAAGCAAAAAGTGGCCTGCTTCAAAAATATTCAATATATATGTATGTCCAGCGGATGACATAAAGTAATATATGTGCAGCCAATATCATTATAATTTAATATTTTATACAACACCTCTTCATAACATAATCAAATTTCCAGGAGGTCATTCTCGGATGAATTTGAAGTTGGAAGAGTTTGGGGACTAAGATTGCTTATTACCTTGGCTGCTTGGTTGACTTACAGTTTGTTTTGACGGCTTTCTGATGGAGTCTGTCCCCAAGCAGCTTCTTGCTGAGTTTTCAAAGCAAACAGAAAGTATGGTTGCCTCATCATTTTGACCTCCACCAGTTCAAAATGCTTTTCCAAATAAGTTGGCTGGTTAGGTCCAAAATACATACAGTCTTCACACTTTGAGAGTTTGAGACAGCCAGGATCTTTGTTTCTGAATGACCCATTCAATTTGAAATTACCCTTTTGAATGTCTTTCAGGAAAATAAATTGAGTCAACGTCAGTCTGGACGATTCATTTTGTTCCCTCTGAAGACACAGGGGTGTTTCAATCCACAAAATAAGTCAGGTGATCCTTGGGAGGCCATCTTTTTGCAGCCTTTCATGGTCAGTCTTTTAAAATATAAAAATTAGTTTGAAGTTCAGAGTATACAGATTGGAGCATGACAAGATATAAGCATTGCTACATAATATACCAAAAGCACAATAGGTTTCATTGGTTGATGCTTGATTATTCAGGGCTTGTTTTTGTGCTCAAATGCACATAAGAACCATATGATAGAAAGGATGTGAAGGCATTAGAGATGTTGCAGAAAAGATTTGCGAGAATGGATCCAGGGATAAGGGGCTTCAGATTTGTGGATAGTTTGGAGAAGCTAGCTTTGTTCTCCTGAGAGAAGAGAAGGCTGAGAGAAGATTTGAAAGGGGTGTTCAAAATCATGATCGGCTTGAACAGCATAGTTAGGGAGAAACTGTTCCCATTGGTGGAAATGGTCAAAAACTAGAGGATCCCAATTTAAGGTGAATGGCAAAAGACAAGAGGAAAACTTTTTATGCAGCATGTGGTTAGAATCTGGAGGCTTATTCAATCGTGACATTCAAAGGGAATTGGATAATTATCTGAAGAAAACACATTTATAGAGCTATAGGGAAAGGTCGGGTGAATTGCTCAGATGCAAAGGGCCAAATAGCCTCCTTCTGTGCTGTCAACATTCTACCGTTCTAAGAAGTAATCTGTAGAAGTTTATGATTTAACCTGAACGATATCATATCAGCCAGTGCTTGTGACACCGATCAGCAATGGTAGCTCTTACACGTGCTTCTAAGATCAGAAATTCAGCATACTTTCCTGCAGTCTTACACTCTTGCAAGTATTGTACTTCATTCTGATTTAAAGAGGCTTTGAAATGTGGTCTTTCTTAAATGTAGGTGATTCCCATATAATGTATCTGTCATGAACATTATGGATCGCTTTTCCCTACATGTTTAAAAAAATGCTCAAATCACTGTCACATGCTCTAGACAAGATTTAAAAGGATGTCATGATCTTACTATTTTCAGTGCAATATCCTTGTACAGGTGGCTTACAATTTGCCTTTTTGAAATAAGCCTCTTTTTATATACATTAGTCCCTTGTGTGTCATATGACCACTGTAAAGCAAGTATCCAGTATCATTTGTTATTTTGGCCACTGACTGCTTTGTTGCCATATTTCTGGAAGCTGAAGATATGGAATAACTAAATCAGCACTCTCCAAAAATAAAGTAAAATGTTTGTGTCTGTAACTGTTGTTTTGTATCTAGCAGCATTAAATGTTGGTGGTATTAACTGTCATTCTCTTGTTCAGTCAATATTCAAGGTAAATTGTGAAGTTTAGAATCCCTTTGCCCATTGGGAATGGCAGAGCTATCAATTATTATGGTAAGCAGGGCTCTACTGCAGTGGAAAACATCAACTAGAAGTAACGTCAACAGCATCCAAGTGGCACTTTATTTAAATTAAGTCATGAATGAGTGTTTATTAGTTGGCACTAGAGTTGTCTATTCTGCTCTCCCAAATCTCAAAGATGTTTTCATGTATTTTTTTCAAATATTCCTAAGGGATTTCCTGTCATAGGTTCCTTGGAAAATTAAGTAAATCAACAATAATTAACAGTAATTTCTGGAGTGTTTTTATACTGTACTGATTATCAATATATGTGATAAAGTGGGAAACAATGCATAACTAATATTTAGCTCCAAATTAAGAATTCATCGTCTACAGCGGTATCTGTTTTTCCTTTTGAACCGATATATTTCAATGCTTCTTATTTCAAAAAGTGCTATTTGAAGAGGACATGATGTAATATTTACACTAAGCAAGTAAGTATAAATGTCACATGCAGCTATGGCTGTGCAGTGGAAGAAGCCCTGAGGAAATTTGTACCCTGTCCCATCCCTTCTGTTTCCAGCAGCAGAGAATATTTAAATTGATCCCATTTGTATATTTATTGGAGATCTCAGTACAAGGTTAGTTTCTAAATTCATGGTGATATTATGCCTTTACAGATCTCTACCATCAGTGTGTCTTTGTCCCTGCATTATGGAAATTGTTGTTGTGGACAAAATGAGCCAGTGTAATTGTGCCAACAAAGTCAGCAGCATCAAATTCATAGTCAGCTCAAAAGGTGTTATTATTAAGGAATATACTTTTCTAAGTTTTAAATTTAGAATTAATATTGGAAATGGACCTTATGCCAGGATCCCACTCAAATTCAACAATCAGAAGATGCCTGGCAGCAAGCAGAAGAGCAATCCAAAGATATGAGAAATGTTTTATTTTCAATCACCTGTAAGATACTTGGGTCTTGTGGTCTTCTGGCCACCGTTAGTCCATGAACAGTAAAATACATTTCCCTAGCTTCTCTCGATGGTTAGATGAGGAATGAATGGTTTACTGACAAAGTGGGCTGATTATAACCTTCAGAGTTGACATAAAAGGGATGATATTTGATCACCTTCCTGCTAAATCCCAGACAATGTTCCTTTCTGTTGAAGAAAGCAAAGTCAGACTGAGTACATAATGCATGGTTGATGCACAATGTTTCCTCTAAGTTGTGTAGATCTGCAGCAACCCAGTGGTTTCTAAGCAGGCTGAACACAAGTCAGCCCCTTAAAGATACCACATGTACATAGCCATGCAAAACAAAACATTAAAGGTCCCATGCATTTAAATGAATAGGCTGTGTACAACAAAAGAAAAGCACCATTGTCCAAGTTACATTACCATTAAAGGTGAGCATTTGCTGAGCAAAGAAGTGAACTTTGTCTCAACAGGCATATGGGAGCTGAATTAGAGTGTACCTAAGTCTTTAGAACTGGACAGGTTTATTTATCAGGTAATAGTTAATCATACCAGCTGTAGCCTTTAGGTTATTTGTTATTGGTTTTCTCTAGGACATATGACAGATCAAGGAGTGAAAGTTAGAGGTCAAATAGTGAAAGCTATCAGATTTGCCGATGGCAAAACCTTGGTAGCAAATGCTATGGAATTCACTGCTGTTGGTTTACTGTTTGAATGCCGTAGTAATTAATTCCAGAATATAGATTAATGTGGGTAACACCAATGTTATGAAAGTTTCTAGGAATGCAGGCGATAGAATGAGAATTTTAATAAACAAGAAATAGCTTAATTGAACGAGATGATATAAATATCTATGAAAGATCATAAACATTGACTCCCTGAGAATTGCCCGAGACGTTTGAACTTCCAGAGGGTAACTCCCCTGTTTCTGGGGCCCTCAGAGTCAGAGGGCGGGATATTCCAGCCCCATCTGCGACCGGGATTGTCCGGTCTCGCTGGAAGTCAATGGACCGCTGCATCCCCCACTGCTGGTCCCGCCATGGTGGGGCCAGAAAATCCTGGCCAGAGACTTTGGACGTTTCCAGCTTACTTACCTGAATAGTTACCCAGGAAATATTAGGTAGAAAAATCCTAGTCCAACTCCTGTCTAACCATACAACTGATACCCCTGACTCCTCCCTTCACTCCCTGACTACCTCCAACACCTCCTGCCCCCCGACTCCCCCCAAACCCCAACTCCCCACTAACCTGACCTGACTATCCTCCACCAGCTGACTCACACCAACTCTTTGACTGTCCCTTGACTCACCAACTTCCCCCGACACGACCTGACTAGTCCCCACCACCTGACTCCCACTATGGCCACTGGACTCCCCCATGACTCGACCTGACTATCTTCCATGACCCAACTCCCCCACGATCTCCCGACTCCTCCATGACCCAACCTGACCGGCCTCCGCTACCCGACTTCCTTCCTGACTGAAGAGGGTGGTGGTGTCAGCTTCACCTCTGACTTTTGAGTGGTCCGAATCGCTTCCACTCCCTGGGTTCTAGACCTTGGACTTATTTGGGGGTTGTGACAAAGTGCAGCAGACAACTGGTTTTGGTGTAAAAAAAAAATACTGAGTTTATTGAAGACACAAATGAACTTATAACATTAGGATTACACTGAGATCATACAGACCTACAAAGTACACTGAGTTAAGAATGGGGAACACATGGCATAACGAGGGAAAATCACGCTACTAATCCCCTTACCCTTGTCCCACCCCTAAAACCTAACTAAATTGAACTAGGAGAGGTCAGAATCATGCGCACCAACCAGGGTTCCTTGACAGTTCGAAATCCAGCCAGCTAAGCAGGTTGCAGTTTTGGGGTACGCTCTTTGTGTCCTCTGGGGCCTGCTGTCCACAAGTGGTCCTGGTCTGTGGAATCTGCGAAGGTTCTTCAGTTGGGTGGAGGGCGCAGTTGTGGGTGGTCGATCTTCGTGGAAGATTGTGGTTGTGGCCTTGTTGTCTTCGCTTGAGCCTGCCACCCCGTGCCCCTTGCTGTGATGTTGCCTGCGGGCCTGCAAACCTGCAAATCTCCACCCTCCACTTGGCTCAGCTCCCGGCTTAAACCCTGCTTCAACCGCTCCCAAAACTGATCACCCTCCTCCCCTTCGAAACTGGTGGCCCAGTTATACTGTTTTTTGAATTTCTTTTCTGAATCCAAATCAAGGTTAGTTCTTTGTCTGATTTTGGTGAGCTTCTTCAGGTGATTGTTGTCTCATTGGTTTTAATGGGCTCGCATTATGTTTATCATTGTCTTCCTGTCCCCATAACCAGTCTTGAACTGAAAGCCATTGTATATATGGAGTATTGATAGGTTCGGATAAGTGCATTGATTGCTGCCTTCCTGCCTTAGTAGTTAGTAGCAATTATTTATGCAAGATTTTGATGGGCTTTAGTTTCATGTAAGATGAAGTCTTTCTCTGGGTTGATTGTTTTAAAGGGAAGAATGCATATTCTGTCTCCTCTCGTTGTCTGGTTTCAGGCACCAATCCACACTGCACTCAACAAGCCCGGGCATGTCCAGTCCCAGGCCTTCATGGGCCTAGCCTCCTGTCTGCAGGGTTCTACACTTAACTCAGCAGTTGGGTCCTCTGCCATAAAAGTCCAAAAGTCATATCCTTGTTGATAATATGAAAAATGTGGGAATTTTGAGAACCCTTCATAACCCTCCTGCTCCCCCCAATGAGACCTGACTAGCCCCCGATCCGACAACCCCATCCGACGTGACCCAGCTGCCCCCCCAGCCCAACTACCTCCTCACCCACACTACCCGCCTCACACACTTGCCACCCTCCTACCTCATCCACTTGCCACTCTATCCATCTGCCAACCTACCCACCCACCGCCCTACCCAGCTGCCTCTCTAGCCAATTATCCACTTAACTCACCCACCTCCTTACACATCTGCACGTTCACCCATTTACTCATGCACTCATTCCCTAACATACTGAAAAGCTGTTCAAATGTCCCAAAGCTTTTCAGCGCGTTCATGGACACTTACTAGAATGTGGCTCATGCAGTAAAAAGGGGCTTGGCCTGCTCTCCCCCCCCCCCAACCCCCCCTTCCCTTGCCCCCACCGTGCACCCCCAAGAACCCAGCGCCTGGAGGAAGCAGGTCTGTGGGAGACCGCTCCGCGTTTGCGAGGCAGCCAGGATCGGAAGACCTGGCCGGCAATGCGGAGCTGCGTCGTACTGCGGAAAAGATAGAGCTAGTCCTCGGAAGATTTAGATCACAACTCTTAATAGAGAAGCACATTGAAGGGACAACAGGATAGAGAGCTGAAGAACAGATCAGTGAAGTGTTTAACATGGAGTGTGGTGCTGCAACTAAGGCTTCGAGAGAGCTTTCAGGCGGAAGTTTGGAGACGAATGGAAAATGTTAAGTGAATAGACAAGAAAAGTAACAACTAGTTGGTGGCAATGATGTAAGAAAAATGTGGTTTGATTGATGTTATCATTAAAAATCAAATCAGTTGGATAGGGCTTGGGATGGTACGGATGGCACGTTGAAAGAGGTGATCATTGGGCAGTTGGAAGGACAAATGGTGGCATTTTATGCTCCCCCCCCCACCCCCCGCCAAGAGCATGTTAGCCTGCAGGTGGAGGTGTAGAGTCAAATTAGCCACTTGGCAGCGGCCTGTTGGCTGACCGTCCCTGCCCACCCCGGTGGTATTTTACCTGTGGCAGCAGTTGTGGGGGGTCGGGGGAGGGGTGTCAGGTGACCCGCTTGCTGGTGGGCCAATTGAGGCCCTGAGTGGTCGCTTAAGGGCTCCTACTGTCGCAGCTGGGATTTTCCTCAACACAAGGCTGGTGCTAAGTGTTCAAGCTGCCAGGTAAAATCAGGCAGGGATGTGGCTGGGTACAGTTGGGGGAAGGGCTCTCCCCAGAGAGGTGCTTTTCTCCCTTGCATTTTCCCTCTCCCCCTGCTCTATCACTCTAGGCACCCCACCCCCTCCTCACAGATTCCTGCAGGCCTGGCCCTGCCAAGAACACAGGAATAAATGTCTGCCAAGGCTCCAGGCTCCTCAGTACAGCTCGCGGTCTGACAAGTCGCCATTTCATTGGCCAGCATCTCTCAGAGGCAGGACTTCTTCTCTGATGTGGTTGGAAGGCCCACCTCAAGCCAATTAATGGCCCGGTGGCCGTTAAAGGGCTGCAAGGTGAGCCGACGAAGAGCAGTTGGGCTCACCACTGACTTTTGTAATCCGCAGTGTAAAATTTAACCTGCAAAGGGAGGAAACAATATTGCTTCTGGTTTAATTGAAGAATGGGGGAGCATATGAGAAACTGAAGAGAGAAGTACAATGCAAAATCATTTAGAAAAGGAGGAATTGATCCAGAATTTGCCTTAGGAAAACCATTGAAAATTATGATATGGTGCATATGTACAATGATATACCTATTATATCCAGTCACAATTTCGATGGTATGCAAAATGATCTTTAGGGCACATGAAAATAAAATGCATCTATTTTGAGTTCATTGCAAACAAATGAATAAAACAATTTCATTAGAAGTTCTCCATCATTACATAGTTCTGTCATTTAATTTTATGGAATGATTATTTGCTATAAAACAATATATAATAATCTGGTTTAGTGTAAATCTAAGGCACCAATTGTACTGTATTGTTACTGTTACATTTTGGTCTTCTAGCAAGTTTGCTGTGCTGATAAGTCCCAGGGTGGCCAGAAAGATTTTGCTGAAATATTATCTAATAAAAAAAGGTTGCCAAAGGCAGGTGGTTTTAAAATGCTCCCATTGCATATTGATGAAAACAACATGAATTGTATACTGCATGATTTATTGATATAGTTACACTGTTCAGTTTTCCAATTCTTTTTAATTCATCTAAACTCATATCCTAACATAAATTATCAAAATCTTACACATAGGACCACATTTTTACTCTGTGAAATTGCGTGAATTTTAAATGAGTCAAAATCTTTTTTGGTTTGTATATTTGGGGTAAGGGATTCCTTTACATTATGGGAATGAAATTTCCTGAGTAATTCCGACATACCATGTCGGAAAGATATGTGTAATTATTTTATGCAAGACAAGCTGGGTGAAGGCTCATTCTGCCGGCAATTGGATTTTGGTTGGCATCAGTTGAAAATGGGAGCCAATAGTGAAGCACTTTTAATTTCCTGAAGATGGACTGTGGTTGAACCCAGAGTAACTTAGATACATTTCACTGAGACACAACTGCTCTTAGGATCAGCAGAAGCAAGGAGTTCATGAAACAGAAAATAGGCGTTTTTAAAGTCAGACTTTAAAGCTGTTTTATGATCATTCTGCAATCAAACTCCTGCATTTGCTTTGAACTACTTCTCCCAGGGTTGAAACACTAGAGTTCTCAGGAGAAGGTATGGCATTCCCTATGTGCTTTCCCTCATTCCCGTATGAGGGCAAGGATTGTGGGAGGTGATTGACTGGTTACGTTCCACAGCAGCCTTATGGGATTAAGGTAGACCTGGTATCCTGTCAGCTTGCTCCTTGGAAGCTTGATTCACTGCTATGAGACATGTGGTTGAAGGCCTTATATATGCTGTTGTCCTGAAAGACAACACTGTCATGCAGCTGTGGCCTCAGGGTGGAGCTTGTCCTCTTCCTCCAACTAAGACGCTTTAAATTATCAGTACATCATAAAGAAGAGTAAAAGCTGGGGATGAGTGAGCATCACAACATTAGGATTAAGGAGACAGAAGGGAGTGAACGGTTGTGTCTTAATGATGCTTCACAGGGATACTGGGGTGACAGTGTAGGTACTCCATCAGTAATCTGGGGTAGGGGTTTAAAAGTGGGGATGCCCACTAGGAATCTGCCTTTGGCTGGTGCTGTCAATTTCTCCTGCAAAATGATAGAGTGAATAAAGTAAGATTACCAGAATGTGTGCCAAGTTGGATTAAGGAGTTGAAGTAAGAGGTCGGAGTGTATAAAGTGGAAGAAGGTGTTTTAGGGTTGTGCATATAAGTGATTGCTGTGACAGGAGATGTGTTATAATAGTGCAAGATGCTGAATTTGACCTTGCACCCCCCATCCTCCGCCTCCTTAATCAGAGAGCTAAGAATTTGTGATATGCTAGGATAAGGAGCAGGGGATGATAGTGTAGTTTGTGGTGTGAGGTGTGGGGTGCAGTATGGTGGGAGCGATGTTTTGAGGCTCTCCACTAGCAGTGCAAAGCTGCCAAGTCAGAAAACTGCTGCAACTTTGAACCTTTGACATGAAAACTGGCTGTATGCTGTTCCAAGTGCTTTCTGGATTCTTGTCCCTCTCTTCTGGCAGTCATTATTAACTGACCATGACTAGATACAGTTTTCTACTCCCTGAATCCATCAAGGTCTGCACCTAAATTATGCAAATGACATGACCACAGAAAACTAAGTCTAAACCCCACCGATAATTAGCCCACTCTAAACTTCAGCAACATCACAAATTATGAGCAATTAAGTCCATTGTTTAATTAATGAAACCTTTGGAAAATGCTAATGAGCTAGACCTTACTGCAGGCAACACCCAGACTTGCTTTTGCCTATTTAATTTGCATGAGCTTTTGCATTGCAAGGTGCTGTAAATGGAAGATGAAAAGGATTTGGCTCCCTACAAATGGGATGTGTGTGAGTAAGGTCAACAAATCATTGTTCATGAACAGTGCAGCATCTAGATCAGAAAATGTAAGCTAGTTTGGAAAATTCAATGTATCAAATGAGAATAGGAGGGGGGAAGAAAGATTTGATTAAGTGACATAAAAATAAGACCATAGAAAATGTTTTAAAAATACACTTCTTTATAATCTTGCAACAAAAATTGAAAGCTGAAACAATGAGACTGCACGTTAGTAAAAGTTAATTTTCATTTCCAGAGAGATTGTTTGGCAGCAATTAAGAATTATCTCACCAGTAAAAAAAAGTTACTTGGAATGAAATGGGCAAGCCTTAAACTTACACTGCAAGTTTAGGCTGTATCTGTCATTCAAGTGCAGTTAATTCTCATTATTCAATGCATTTGATATGGGAGCCAAACAGTAAGATACCATTTTTGAGCTGTCTATGGAGGAGCAGTGCATCTTGGATTCCAGTTTCAGGGTTTACACATTTGCACTCACCCGAATTTGCTGTCCAATGTGTGCAGAAAAGTGTTATTAGTCAGTAAATTCTGGCCAATATTGTTACTTATACAAGTACTATTAAAATGCTGTTAGTATTTTCTGCATTCTAATGCACCAATGTTTGTTGTATATCGCTGTATCCTTTTATGATGTGCTGACAATTTAAATACATAATTTCTATTGTGTGGAAGAAACTGCCACACGTTTGCCATTCTTCTGGTGAGACTTTGGGTAGAATCATCCCAGATTTGCACTATGTGTGGTAGCAGGCAGGAACAGTGATGTTTTATCCCCTGGCCACAACGGCAGCTTCTCACACCATATCACCCCAATCCTGCCACATTATTTATGCGTTCCCGGGAAATCCACCGTTTTGATGGCAGGCGGGCTCTCATTTGCCCGCAACACCATCACCTCCCTGCCTCATCACACCAAGTGCCACACTTAAAGTGCAGCCGTGGGCACACCTCTGCTCCTGCTTTGGCTGCAGGACGGGCAGCAACATCACCCATCCAGCATGGGAGGTGATGGCAGCGGTGGTCAGTAACAATGCCCTGCAAAAGAGGACAGCCACCCTGTGCATGATGATTGGTCTCATCCATTCAGCCAGGGTAAGTCACTGCTCTCATCACTCTCAACTCATACACTCACAAGCCCATCACACATCTGCAGGGATCTCATACCTCAAGGGACAACACCACTAACTCTCTCACACAACCTCACATCTCCATCAGGCTCATATCTCCTCAAGCTTGTATCCTCATCCCGTGCATGTCTGCGCTCACCACACAAACATTCCACGCAGTGTCATGTGTCCTGCTCACACTCTCCATCTGTTTTCACGCAATAGAAACTGGCTAGCAGCAGCAGGGAGCGATCCTGGGTGGTGGGGGGGTTGTGGATTGGCCCACATTAGGCTAATTTATTTTGAGGAGCGTGCCATCACGTTGACTGGTGAGGATGTGGACCGTGCCTGCGTGGACCTGGACAGTGAAGTCGGTAGTGAACACCTTCATGAGGATCCAACATCACATTATCCCTCTCTCAATGCGACTGTGAGTGCTCCCCTGCTTTTGAATATCCTGTCATACACTAATTATCTCTACTTTGGTTCCCAGGGAGCTCGGCCAAGTCACCGATGCCCTCATCCAGCCAGACCCTCGGCTCCATCCACTCCCTCATCTCCACCCAAGAGGACTCCTCCTCCATTGTAGAGCTGGAAATAAGCAACCTGGAAGATCCATCATGGCACTTACCCACATCCTCCGCCAGCACAGAGCCCTAGATCTAGAGCAAATTTGGGTTCACAATCTGGTAGTCACCCATGTCCACAGCAGAAGGAGGCAGATTCAGCTGAGCTCCCTGACATTCGGAGGACTGCCGGGGAAGGGGCATCTGTGAGGTCCGAGTCAGATAACAAACTTCTAGATTTGGCCTTCCAGTTCATTCTGGAAAGCCAGCAGAAGGCAGGGGAACACAATGCAAAGCTGTTCGAAGCCCTCAACAAAGTGGCACATGAGTCAGAGGAGTGTAACTGCCTGTTTTCTGATGAAATGGTGCCCACATGTGCGAGCATTGAAGTCTCTATGGGAAGGATGCAGACACCTGGTCCAGCAGACTGTGGAGATATGTAGAGACTGGCACTCTATCATGGGAGCCATGTGTGAGTTCCTGCAGTGGGGGTAGGGAAACGGGACATCTTGATGTCCCCCCAGGTCCTCCTCCCCTTCGAGGTATCAGGCCGGGATCTCGGGCATCTGGAGGGAGGAGAAGTGGCAGCTGGACACCCCTGAGTTATCTACTCAGGCATCTCATATGCTGTCCTCTCCCTCCAAGCCCCCTTTGTCTGTGACCCTCTCAACCTTGTCCCCTGTCACTGCAGAGGGAGCAGCTCGCCTATAGGAGGACAGCCAAAGCAAGCCGGGGGCTCCAAGGCCTCGGCTCTCCAGAGGACCCACTTGAAGGCATCAGAGGCAACAGGGCCAACCATTGTACAGGTCGTATCCACTACTGCTGCAGATGTCAGGGCAGCACCTGGAAGTTGGAGGCATTCAAATATGAAGTAATTCTGATCACAGTTGGTTACACGGGTGAACATATTTTGTCACTTTACAACCTGGAAATATATTCACTTTCATTGAATAATGTGTAATGGTGTCTTTCAGCTTCATTGACAGGCTTTGCAAGTCCTCCCACTCCATCCCCCCACCCTAACCTTCCCCTCCACCCCTGCCCCACTAGCAGTTCAGGTGCATGCAGCTGGCCCACGAATGATCCTGGAGGAAGAAGCGTGTGTGGCAGGAGCCTTTCAGAGCCTCGTGCAAGCACTCTCTCATGCACATGGATTCTTCCCGTATCACACTCATCTCAATGTCCTGAGCATTTTCAGTGCTGCCTGCTGGGGTTCGTTTTCGGTTGACCTTCTGAGCTGACCTGCTTCTCCACCCACCCGCTGATCACCCTCCCATGCAGCACCTGATCTCGCCTACCATGACTGTCATTTCACTTTTGATTTAGCCAGCATGGTAGTGAAACAGCTTTTCTTTCACTCCACCATTTTTCCCCTACCCCAGTCACCCATTTCCTTTCCCTAATCACTGTCGACCTCCCTGGCATCACCTGCCTCTCCTCTGTGATTTGCCGGTCAAATCCCTTTTCTTTCTGTAATGCCCAGGTGAATGTGCTTGTTCCCTTTCTTCCTGAAAATCCCACACCCATCCACATTAACCTCCCTGACCACCTCCTTCCCACCCCCAATCTGCGTCTCTGCCTCTACATTCCACCAACCACTCTCACCTCCCTTCTGCCAATACCATAGCACCCTTACCCACCCATCCTATGGCCCCACTCATCCCTCAGTCAATCTCACCATTCCCCCATACCACACCCACCCTCAGGTTGCCCCTCAGGAGGTAGTCAAGGACTCATCAGAGCCTTCCCTTCCAAATTCACCTGGAAATACCCCCCCTTCTCCCACCCTGTTCCAGATTCCTCCCCCAGAACTCTTTCCCCCTTGGAACTCCCCCGCCCCCAACACCACCCCACAGAATCTGCCCCCCCCTTAGTCCTTCCCCTGAAACCCCGGACTTCCCACCTCCTTAGTCTTTCCCTCTCCCTGACTCCTTCAGACACCCTTACTTCTTCCACCATCTTTACTCATTCCCCTTCCTGACTCCTTCAAGACACGCGTACTTTTTCCTCCATCTTTACTCCTTCCCCGCTCCACACTCCTTCCTCCCCCAAGACTCCTTCCTCCACCTGGACTCCTCTTCCTCTCCTCACTCTTTTTCTCCTCCGAACTTTTCCCTTACATCTCCCACCCACCACTTCACCTACCCCATCAGTTGCTGTCTTCTCCCTGTTACCCCCTCCCCCATAGTCCCTCGCCCACGAACCTCCCACCCAACACCTTCATTCCACCCTCCCAACCAGACCCCCTCAACCCCTTCATTCCCCCCTGGTACATCTTCCTCTCCCAAATGCAGTTGAACCTTCCTCTCCATCCCCTTGACCATCATCCATTGTGGGTAGACCCTCAATGGTGACTTTCCACCTTCCGTGAGCGGCTTTGCAGCGGAGCCATGTCCATAAGAATCCACCCACCATGCCATGGACATTCTTCCAGAGTCCCACTGCTGTCAGGTTCCAGCATCTTCTGCTCCTCGGATGTCCACGATGTGAGCAAGGCCCTGGTGGTAAGTCCCGGCAACTGCACGTCACAATTTTCAAGGCATGTTCTGCACCGGTGTGTTTTCCTGCAGACGTAGGCAGAAAATCCAGCGTGGGGGGATGATTCCGGTGGGATGGCCTTATAAAGATAGGCAGGTGTATTGCAATGAGGTTCCTGACGTCTCATGGTGTGAAACGCGGCCCGCCACTGGGGGGCTGAGCAGATGATTGCAAACAGGTTTCACGACATTGTGGAACCAATTTTTGGACTTCTCGCCACATTGTCTACTCACGCCACCAAACACATCCGACGCCAGCGGACTCAGAAAATTCTGCCCTTTGTTGTAGGTGCCAAAGAGGAATAATCAAATACAATGTGGTGGATGCAAAGCCATTTCTGAGGTTGTTACATTTTCATAAGTTTTAATTAGAAATATTAGCAAGTGTCACAAAAGCCTAACTGGTCTCTTGCCCCATTGGAAATACCTTTTGTTGTTGTTCTCAGTTTAGGGTGGTTATGTTTAAACAATACAGTCTATAGAGCACCGTTACACTAATGTAAAATAACTAGAGATTGTATCTTATAAAATATTCCATAAATCCTAGGTATAAATTGATTTAAACAGCATTATTTGCATCACATTTCCCTGTGAGACCTATAATGTTTTTTCAATTTTTCCAAGTTCACCTTAGTTGAAGTTTGAATTATTTAAGACTGATAAAATATTTAGTGCAGTTCTAATTGTAGAACACCAGCACATATAAGTATTTTGGAAAATTCCTGAAAATAAATGTGCAGGATATTGTACTCACCTGTTAGGAAAAGAGGCTGAGCGTCAACTCGCAGACACTTCCTCCTACCTCCCCCTGGACCATGACCCCACCACTGAACATCAAGCCATTGTTTCCAGGACTGTCACTGACCTCATCTCTTCTGGAAATCTTCCCTCCACAGCTTCCAACCTCATAGTCTCCCAACCCTGGACGACCCACTTCTACCTTCTACCCAAAATCCACAAACAGGACTGTCCCGGCAGATCGATCGTGTCAGCCTGTTCCTGCGTCATGGAACTCATTTCTTGCTATCTTGATGCCATTCTCTCTCCCCTTGTCCAGTCTCTTCCCACTGACATCCACGATTCCTCTGACATTCTACATCATACCAACAATTTCCAGATCCCTGGCCCCAACCGCCTCCTCTTCACCATGGACATCCAATCCCTCTACACCTTCATCCTCCACCATGATGGTCTGATGGCTCTCCGCTTCTTCCTCGAACAGAGGCCCGACCAATCCCCATCCGCCACTGAACAATTTCTCCTTAAATTCGTTTTACTTCCTCCAAATAAAAGATGTGGTTATGGGTACCCGCATGGGCCCCAGTTATGCCTGTCTCTTTATGGGGTATGTGGAACATTCTTTGCTCCAGTCCTACACAGGCCCCCTCCCACAACTCTTTCTCTGGTACATCGATGACTGCTTTGGTGCCGCTTCATGCTCTCATCTAGACCTGGAAAAATTTATTAATTTTGCTTCCAATTTCCATCCCTTTGTCATTTTCACATGGTCCATCACTGACACTTCCCTTCCCTTCCTTGACCTCTCTGTTTCAATTTCTGGTGATAGACTGTCCACCAATATTTATTACAAGCTTACTGACTCCCACAGCTACCTCGATTACAGCTCCTTACACCCTGCTTCCTGTAAGGATTCCATCCCATTCTCTCAGATCCTTTGCCTCCGTCGCATCTGTTCTGATGATGCCACTTTCCAAAACAGCTCCTCTGACATGTCTTCCTTCTTCCTTAACCGAGGTTTTCCATCCACGGTGGTTGACAGGGCCCTCAACTGTGTCCAGCCCCTCTCCCGCACATCGCCCTCATACCTTACTCTCCCTCCCAGAACCATGATATGGTCCCCCTTGTCCTCACTTATCACCCCAGCAGCCTCCGCATTCAAAGGATCATCCTCCGCCATTTCCACCAACTCCAGCATGATGCTACCACCAAACACATCTTCCCTTCATCCACCATGTCAGAATTCCATAGGGACCGTTCCCTCTGGGACACCCTGGTCCACTCTTCTATCACCCTCTACACCTCAACCCCCTCCCACAGCACCTTCCCATGCAACCGCAGAGGGTGCAACACCTGCCCCTTCAACCTTCTTACTGTCCAAGGGCCCAAACACTCCCTTCAAATGAAGCAGCACTTCACTTGCACTTCCCTCAATTTAGTCTACTGCATTCGCTGCTCCCAATGCAGTCTCCTCTACATTGGAGAGACCAAATGTAGACTGGGTGACTGCTTTGTGGAACACCTTCGGTCTGTCCGCAGGCAAGACCCAGACCTCCCTGTCACTTGCCATTTCAACACACCACCCTGCTCTCAAGCCCACATGTCTGCCCTTGGCCTGCTGCAATATTCCAGTGAAGCTCAATGCAAACTGGAGGAACAGCACCTCATCTTCCGATTAGGCACTTTACAGCCTTCCGGACTTAACATTGAGTTCAACAACTTCAGATCCCGAACTCTCTCCTCCATCCCCACCCCCTTTCCAATCCCTTTTTTTCTAATTTTTTTATATAATTTTTTATTTTATTTTTTATTTACTTTTTTTAATTTTTTTTTAATATATTTTTCTTTTTCCACCTATTTCTATTATTTTTAAATTTATTTCCATCCATTGTTTTATCTCCACCTTTTAGCCTATTTTGATCCCTTCCCCCCCACCCCACCCCGACTCGGGCCATCTGTCACTAGCTCGTCCTGCTTTCTACCCTTAATGTCACCATTTGCACATTCCTTAGCTAATATCACCACTGTCAACACCCCTTCGTCCTTTTGTCTATGACATTTTTGGCAATCTCTTCTTTGCCTCCACCTGTCAATGGCCCTCTATCCAGCTCTATCTGTCCCATCCCCCTTAAGCAGCTTATATTCCACCTCATTTCTATTTTTCCTTAGTTCTGATGAAGAGTCCTACGAATTCGAAACATTAACTGTATTCCTCTCCATAGATGCTGTCAGGCCTGCTGAGTTTTTTCAGCTATTTTTATTTTTGTTTTTGTTAGGAAGTTTATTATTTTTTGTTACAACAATGAAACAAATATTTTAAAGATCACATGCTTGAAATCATATATATTATCCAAATGTGAATCTAGTACAAAGATTCAAGAACATCATTAAAAGATACAGTTAAAACATTAACTTCTTCTATCTGAAGATATGCAATCCTCCACTGTGAACGTGTCATGTGTTGTTTCTTGGATGAAATATATCTAATACATTGTAAATTTTGTTTTCAAATTTCTTGTAAAATTTTAAAACTAAAAGTGAAATGATCTGAGCAATATTTATTTATGTGTCTCCCAAATGCAATATCTAGGAAGATTTTTACTGAGTGAGCTCTTTATTCAGCAGCTATGTAAGACTACCAGGGACAGATGCTCCACTATTCAATCTGTTGAATCTCCAGACGCTTAGATTAAAGCTGAAACTTTCCCAGTAGGCATTCTGATCTTACAGGTTGATCTTCTAGTCTTCTTCTAACAGATGATTGAGACTAAGAGATCAGCATTCCAAGCAATTTCCAGACTTCTGAATTGACATTCCCAACCTTGACAGGTTTATTTTTTTCCAGCTGCTGCTTCAGGTTCTGATGTGTACCTCCTTAAAACAAGATAATCTGATGACCATTAGCAGTCTATTAATATGATTTTACAATGGGTAAAATCATCTGAGACTACATCAAATTACATAGAGAAATGTTGCATTAATTTGGCTAGATAGGCAAAGAATTAAGGACTTAGAATTAAAAATCAGCTCAGGCCTGAATAATGTATGGAATAAAATGCAAACTACATGTAAGATTTAGAACGGCTTTACTGATTCTTGATTTACTATAAATTAAATACATATGAGAAATGCCACCAATCCAAATGATGTGTTGTGGTGATTTGTCACACAGTATCATACCAACTAAACGTATAATACATTGTCATGATCATGTCAAAGGTGTTTCCTCAAGATGGTCCATGGGCTAAGAATGTGCGTGTGTGCACGTGAGTGTAGCCCCTTTTTCAAATTTATGAGTGATTGAATTGAGAAATAACCTGGAACAAAGCTTTAGTCCTATAAAGGTTTGTTTATTACACAATTATTGCTGTAAGTTGCTTAAGTTAAAATAATAAAGTTATTAACTGAATACATATAAAGATTAAAGTAGAAATGAATAAAAGATACTTATAAAGATGAAATTCACTTCAATAATTAAGATCTCATTGCAGGGCCATGGCTTGCAGTTGAAGGGTTGATCGTCTGGATTGAAGGAATGAAGTTGAAGAGTTGTGTTCAGTAGCTGCGGTGGCTTCTGTAGTCAATGGTTGCCTTTTCAGGTGGACTCAGAAGGTCAAGCTGGTTTTAGGGAAGAGAGGAGTTTTCTTGTTCTTCACAAGTTCTGTGGTACAACATTTGAAGATTGCTTATATTCTTTTCAGCAGAACAGCAATTGATTTCTGGATACCTTGCTCGTGTTCTCCCTTGGCCAGATAACCTCTCTGATAAAAGCAAAAAACTGCGGATACTGGAAATCCAAAACAAAACAAATATACCTGGAAAAACTCAGCAGGTCTGGCAGTATCGGTGGAGAGGAGCATAGTTGATGTTTCGAGTCCACATGACTCTTCCACAGAACTAATTAAAAATAGAGAAGGGGTGAAATATAAGCTGGTTTAAGGGGGGTGGGGGTGGGATGGGACAAGAAGAGCTAGGTAGAGGGCCAGTGATGCGTGGAGATAACCACAAGATGTCACAGACAAAAGGAGAAAGAGGTGTTGAAGGTGGTGATATTATCTAAAGGAATGTGCTAATTAAGGGTAGAAAGCAGGACAAGCAGGGTACAGATAGCCCTAGTGGGGGTGGGGTGGGGGGAAGGAATCGAAAAAGGCTAAAAGGTAGAGATAAAACAATGGATGGAAATACATTTAAATTAATGGAAATAGGTGGGAAAAGAAAAATCTATATAAATTGTTGGAAAAGACAAAAAGGAGGGGGAAAATGGAAAGGGGGTGGGGATGGAGGAGAGAGTTCATGATGGCTAAAGTTGTTGAACTCAGTATTCAACCTCTCTGATGTCTCTCAGGGTTCTTCCTTGCAGTTCAGCACACATGACTTTCTCGGCCTGTCTTTTTATCACAACCAAAGCAAAATTTCAAATGAGACAATATTTCACCAGGCAAAGAATAACGTTGAGGTCCTTTGAAGTCCCTTCGTGTCTCCTGTTCTCTCAGAAGCTAATGATTTTTCACACCTTTAGAAGATTCAATGGACAGCCCTGGAGAAATCTTGCAGTTTAATGACTCTGTGATCAGTTCTGGAAATAACAGCGTCGTACAAGGTCAGAACAAACACAGAAAGGTGCCAAGATGTCTATCCATACCTCCATTTTGAAGCTCAATTTAAAGGCTTAAAAGCACAAATGTACCATAAAAAGACTTGACCTTAAAATCTATATTCTTATAATTACATGTTCGCAGCAACATAATTACATAGAATATACAGCATCGAAACAGACCAATTAGACCAACTGGTCCATCCTGGTATTTATGTCCCACTTGAATCTTACTTTATCCTACTTAATTTAACCCTATCAACATACCCTTCTATTCCTTTCTCTCTCGTGTATATAATTCGACTTCCCCTTAAATGGATGTACGTTATTAAGCTCAAGTATTCCACATAGTAGCAAGTTCCACATTATAAGCGTTCTATGGGTTAAGATCTCCTAAATTCCTTATTGAAGTTTATCAATAGCTAGTTTATATTCTAGAGCTGACTTGGGCAACATACGGACTGTGGTCCAGATGCAGCCTCCAGCGCCCCTCTATGCAGCTCCCGGAGCCAGTTTTCAAAATTCCAGTCAAACTGGTGAGTTTCCATGGAAGATTCTGCATGAAGCTGCTCCTCCAATCACAAGCCATTTCTCTCCCGTGTTTGAGGAAGAGAATGAGGGAGAGAAACAGTCTCTGATTGGAGGAGCAACAAACATTGACATTTATTTAAAATTCATTCACGGGCTGTGGGCATTGCTGGCTAAGCCAGCATTTATTACCCATTCCTAATTGTCCTTGTTCGGAAGAGTCAACTACATTGCTGTGGGTCTAGAGTCACATGTAGGCCAGACTGGGGAAGGACAGCGGATTTCCTTCCCTAAAGGACATCAGTGAACAGATGGGTTTTTACAACAATGGACAAGTTCATGGTCATCATCAGACTTTTAATTCCAGATTTTCATTGAATTCAGATTGCTGTGGGGGGGATTTGAACTTGGGTCCCCAGAGCTCTACCTTGGGTTTCTGGATTACTAGTCCAGCGACAATACCACTACACCCAAATTGGCATTGATGAGAGCTGCCTCATAGGGCTGCTGGGCAGAGTAAAGTGAAGGTATGGTGGGGCTGGAATCTAAGCAATGGCGGGGCTGGAGCTTGGGATCCAAGCAATGGCAGGGCTGAAGCCCAGGTAGCCAGGTACATTAGCCCAGGGAGGACGAGGTTTTGGTGGCCCGGGGAGGGTGAAGTGGTGAATATGTGGGAGTGAGAGAGAGAGTGTGTATGGGTGCGTATGTGTGAGAGAGACTGAGTGTGTGGCAGGAAGGAGCACAAGAGACTGAGTGAGTGTGTAGGGGTGAATGTGAGCCAGCCTTATGCCCAGTCTCAGGTTTCTCACTCACTCTCACCACCACACAGCAACATATACACACTTTTTTTTTGCAAAAATATACTTTATTCTTAAATCTTCAAAAACATTTCAAACCATTTCAAAATCACCATTACAAAAATACAATCAGGTTCAACTTTTACAACATGGATCACAAGGTGTATCAGTACAAACAATGAATATTACAATCATTGGCAGACCTTCATTTTAAGCAGTACAGCCTGAGGGGCTCTCTACAGTTCCCAGTCCCTCGGTGCCCTATGGCAGTAAAGTCTTAGGCAGCGACCCTTCCCCATTGCGCCTTTGTGGCGGCTGCCCCAAGCTTAACTGTGTCCCTCAGCAGGTAGTCCTGGACCTGGAATGTGCCAGTCTGCAACACTCGGTCGGGGACAACTCTTTGCGCTGGAAAACCAACAAGTTTCGGGCAGACCAAAGAGCATCTTTCACCGAGTTGATGATCCTTCAGCTGCAGTTGATGTTTGCCTCGGTGTCTGTCCCTGGAAACAGCCCATAGAGCACAGAGTCCTGTGTCACAGAACTGCTCAGAATGAACCTCGACAGAAACCACGGCATCTCTCTCCAGACCCTCTTCGCAAAGACACAATCTACAAGGAGGTGAACAACGGTCTCTTCCCCACCACAGCCACCTCGAGGGCAACGTGCAGAGGGGGTGAGACTCCTGGCATGTAGGAAGGATCTTACAGGGAGGGCCTTTCTCACCACCAGCCAAGCTACGTCTTAGTGCTTGTTGGAAAGTTCTGGCAATGAGGCATTCTGCCAAATGACTTTGTCAGTCTGCTCAGGGAACCATCCCACAGGATCCACCCTCTCCTTTTCCCTCAGGGCCTTTAAGACATTATGTGCCAACCACTGCCTGATGGACTTGTGGTCAAAGGTGTTTCTCTGCATAAATTTTCCCACGAGAGACAGGTGGTATGGCACGGTCCAACTACTTGGAGTGTTCCGAACAGCGTGGCCAGACCCATCCTTCGTAACACTGGGGACAGGTAGAACCTCAGCATGTAGTGACACTTGGTGTTTGCATACTGAGGGTCTACGCACCACTTGATGCAGCTGCACACAAACGTATGCATCAGTATGAGGGCGATGTTGGGCACGTTTTTTCCCCCTTTATCTAGAGGCTTGTACATCATGTCCCTGCGGACACGATCCATTTTCGACCTCCAGATAAAGCGGAAGATGGCTCAGGTGATCGCCACCACACAGGAGTGTGGAATGGGCCAGACCTGCGCCACGTACAGCAACAGCGAGAGTGCCTCACACCTGATGACCAGGTTCTTACCCGCAATGGAGAGGGAACATCGCTCCCACATGCCCAGTTTCCTTTTCACCATAGATACTCGCTCCTTCCAGTTTCTAACAGGTGCCCTGGTCCCTCTGAACCATATCCCCAGCACCTTCAGGCCATCAGCCCTGACAGCGAAGGGGACAAAGGATCAGTCAGCCCAGTTCCCAAAGAACATGGCCTCGCTCTTCTCACGATTTACCTTGGCTCCTGAAGCCAGTTCGAACTGGTCGCAGATATGGATAGGTCTTGCTCACCGACAGCGGATCTGAGCAGAAGACGGCGACATCGTCCATGTACAGGGAGACTTTGACCTGAGTGCCTCCACTGCCTGGGATCGTCACTCCTCTTATGCCCGGATCCTTCCTGATGGACTCAGCAAAGGGTTCTATGCAACACACGAAAAGAACAGGCGAGAGAGGGCAGCCCTGCCTGACTCCAGATTTAATAGGAAAGCTATCTGATATCCACCCATTGATAGAGACTGCACTTCTGATGTTAATGTAGATCAGTTGGATCCAACTGCGAATTCCCTCCCCAAACCCCATTTTGGAGAGCACATCCACCAAGTAGGCCTTCTCCTGATCCAGGCTGATGAGGCAGGTGTCCACACCCCTGTCCTGTACGTAGGCAATCGTATCCCTGAGCAGCGCGAGGCTGTCAGAGATCTTCCTGCCCGGCACAGTGCAGGTCTGGTCGGGGTGGATCACCAATTCCAGAGCGGATTTGACCCGATTGGCGATGACCTTGGACAGAATTTTATAGTCGACATTCAACAGTGAAATGGGTCACCAATTTCTAATTTCCTCCCTTTCCCCCTTGTGCTTGTAGATACAACACATACACACACACCCACTCACAGTGGGTGAGGGTGAGCGAGTGAGCAGCCTGAGACTGGGAATGAGTCGGACACACACACTCTGACCTTCTCACACTCTGGTCATTTTAATTAAATACTCTTTTTTTAACTTCACAATTTATTGCTGTACCATTGCTATACTTTGTTTCAGCAATTGTTTCTTTCCTTAAAACCTCAATATTTTTTTGAAATTCAGTTTATTGTTGTGCTAAGTCTTATATTTCTGAAATTTGCACATCGGCCCCTTGAGTGAGAAAAATATGCAATATGTGACCCCCCAAGTGAAAAGTTGGACAAGCCTGTTCTAGAGAAAGGAGCCCTAGCCTGCTCACTCTTCCCAGAGAGTTATAATGTTGCAGTCCTTATAATATCCTTGAAAATATTGTTTGCACCTTCTCCAGTCCTCTGCATAATTTCTGTATTATGGAAACCAGAATTGTACACAGTATTCTGTGAATGTGGTCTAACCATAGTTCAATGCACGATTATCATAATTCCTCTGCTTTACAATTCATTTCCTTTAAAAATGTACCCCACTAATTTTAATTGTTATGGCCTTGTCAATCTACATTGATGCTATTTTTTTATATTATTCTTCATTATGTTGCAAAGCCTGTGACCCTGATTACGAAGGAGAAACCGTGAATGAAATTATTCAAAATGCACCTGTTCATCCATAAAGATGTCTAATCCCTTCGTTGGGCAGGATTTTACATGTTGGTGAGTGGGGGCGGGGCCCACTTGTAAAATGACGTGGGGTGACATCGGGCGGAACTCCCGACGTCACCGCGCCCCATTTAAATTTTCAGGTAGGTGGGGGCACAGCGAAATCAGCTGCACTCCTGCCGACATATCAATGGCCAATTGAGGCCTTTGACAGAGTCAATTAAGTAATTAAAGGACCTGCCTTGGCAGGCAGGCCAGGAGCCCTGGCATGAATTAGAAAAAGCATGTAACCTCATCCACGGGTGGGATGAGATTTCATGTAGGTTTTAAAAAATTTATGGACATGTCCCAACTCATGTGACATTGTCACTTGAGGGGACATGTTAGGGAAATTTTATTTTTCTATTCTTAGGTTTTTAACATTTAGAGCTGATCACCCTGAGGCAGCACTTAGCCTCAGGGAGATGAGTGCACTCTTTTGTCCTCATGCGCAAAAGAGCGCACTCTCAATTCTGGGATTCCCCCGCCCGCACAGGAAGCGCATTGCGCTTCTGTGTGGACGTCATGCTGGGCGGGCCATATTGGCCCGCCCATATAAAGTGGCACCGTGCCCCCAATCGGGGGTGCCAATCAGAAATGCTCTGGAGCATGCCCGCCCTTCAACTTCCCCCCCCAGATGGGGGGAAAATTCAGTCCATTGATTTTATTTTTTGGATTATATATAAATTGCAGCATGTGGTCATTTTGCTTGATTCTTATTCAAAAGAAATGTGAGTTCACAAATTGTTATTCACAAATTGTTCACTAAACTTTACTGATCTGTGAAACAAGAGTTTGGAAATTAAATTGCTAAATATTTAGGGCTAAAAACTGGATTGTGCAATGATTCACCTGCTGGGATCACAAATTATGAGTTGGGGCAGAATTTTCTGAGCCTGCTAGTGGCAGGTGTAATAGGTGGCGTGGAAAATATGGTGAGACCTGCTTCACAGCTGCGTGAAGGAAGGTCACAATCACCCGCTCAGCTTACTGACAAAGGGCCATGTTTCCCACCATTAGTCGGCGGGGAGCTAATTGTAATACATCAGTATATAATTAAAGGGCCACCCCGCCAGGCTCTTGGAATCCCACTGTATCATCCGTCCATGTCGGCGGGAAAGCACACCGACGTGTTTCACAACAGCACGCAGGCGACATGCACTTGTCAGCCTTCACTTTGGGGGAATGGAGGTAATTGAGCACCAGCTTTCTGCTCTGCTTGCCTGTTATTTACAGGCCTCAAGAGGGCCGAGGGATGGGGGCAACTGATGGCCGGCCCCGGAGGCAACTGCTGGGGGTGCGGGGGGTGGTGTCCAGGGACAAATGCTGGCCAGCCTCGGAGGCGAGTGTTGAGGGGCTGGGGTGTCCGGGGGCACGTGCTAGCCAGCCTTGGAGGCGATTGTTGAGGGTGTGGGGGTTGTCCAGGGGCAAGTGCTGGCCAGTCTCAGAGGCGACCGTTGTTGGTTGGGGATGGGGAGTCAAGTACTGCCCTGGCGCTGTATCCTGCACACAGGCAATTGAGGTGGGGTCAGGTTAAGTGAGGGAAGTGGCCATGCATTAGGTATGCCCGTATAAACTGACCATGCCTCTGCAACTGAGACAGATTAGGCGCAGTCACAGTGATATTGGGTTCAGGCTCCTAATCTGCCTGCCCATGTAAGCAACTCGGTGGCACGAAAGGGCCACCAACTGCTCCATACCGTACTCACCTCTCCATCACAGATGTCAGGTACGCCACCACTTTATTGGACTGTAGAGCAGTTGGACTGCACACGTTGTACTATCTCCTCATTATTGCTAGCCATGTAGCTGCTGGAAGCGCTCACAGCCCCCTGCAATCTCAGCATCCCAGTTTGGACCAGTGTCCCACATGTCACAGGTTGACAGGGCAGCCATGCAGCGCACTCACCTCTGGCTATCTGAGCACTATCTGGGAAATGTTAAGGGGTGGACACACAAGGCCTGGAAGGGTGCTAAGTACAGCCATGATAACCACGTCTCTCTCTCTTCACATCAGGATCATGGATCCTGGTGACCAGCTGTATGCCTGATGGCTTACAGTGACCACAGAAGACTGAGGAGAGATCGACTGAGACTCCTGGCGGCGCAAAGGCAGGAGTAGTAACCTCATGAAGAAGGGGCAGCAGGTGCTCCCACACATGCTGCCCAGGGGTGAAAGCGAGATGTGACTGGCCGGCACCTACCAACACCGGGGGTCTATAGATGCCGCCTGTCATTCCTGCAGATGATTGAGAACCAGTGTCGCTGATGACTGTGCATGTCTAGGGACCTGGTGGCTCACATCTGCCACTCACTGCAAGACTTGGCGCCAAGGGGACATGGAGGGTATCCACTGCCAGTGGCTTCTTTCAGGGCTCCACGGGTGACCTGTGTGGGATTTCACAATCCGCCATCCACAAATGCATCCATGAGAGCACAGATGCCGTCTTCTCCATGGCACCCAAATTTATGCATTTCGCCCGGGACCAGGAAAGCCAGGATGCAAGGGCCATTGGATTTGCTCTGATTTCAGGATTCCCACAGGTGTTGGGTGTGATTGACTGCACTTGTGGTGCTCAGAACTCTGTCACTACACTCGGTGGACTTCATCAACCACAAGGGCTTCCACTCACTGAATGTGCAGCTGGTGTGCGACAACCAGAAATGCACCCTCCAGGTGTGCGCAAGGTTTCCATGAAATGTGCATAACGCCTACATCCTGAGTCACTCCCAGATCCCTACAGTCTTCCAGGGTCCACAGAGGCTGCAGGGTTGGCTCCTTGGGGACAAGGGCTAAGTGATGGGCCATGGCTGATGACACCCGTGCGGCGGCCTCAGACTGCAGCAGAGCGATGCTATAATGAGGCTTATACAGCAGCTCACAACTTGGTGGAGCAGACCATCGGGATGCTGAAGAAGCAGTTCTGGTGCCTGGTCTGGTCTGCTGGAGCCTGCAGTACAGTCCACAGAGAGTGTCATGTGTCATTGTCGTTTGGTGAGCCCTTTACAACCTGGCACTTCAAAGGGGAGATGAGCTGCCTGAGGAGGAGATGCAGGAGCTGGATGTCTCCTTGCGTGGGGAAGATGCTGGCAGGGATGCTGAGATGGTCCTTGGTGGTAATGATGACAGGGATGAGGCTTTGACACTGGCTAGATGAGGCAGGCACACTCAGGAGGCCCTCATAGCTCGCAGATCTTTAGAGGATGATGATGACATGCAGTAAGGTGTCCCCATAGATCCTCACATTGTAGTTGTGAATGTTTGACTCCAGTCTGGCTTATGGCAGCACCAATACCCTCTGTGAGAATGCTCCTGTCATGGAGTAGCAGTGGAGGCCCTAATAGTCACTCGATCACAGGAGGATGATGACAACATGCATTGAGGACCCTTCATAGATCTTCACCTAGCCTCTGAGAATGTCCGACTCCTGTCTGGCCGAGGGCAGCTCGCCTGCACTCCATGATCAGGGCCATCTGAGAGACGCAGCCATGAAACTTTAGATGCATCTGATGCTGTGTCTGCCTTCAGCACCTCAGCCCTTCAGGAGCTGGTGCACAACATCACTGGTCACAGATGCTGGGGTGATGGGGACCAGCCCCACCTTAAAGGCGCTGAGAGCAGAGAGAATGAGAGAACTCTGTGGTGCTTGCCCACTATGTTCAGGCAGCAATGACCAGCACCACCGAGGTGCAGGCATCAGTAATGTGTGAGGAGTGTGAGGCTGGACCATCACTGTGGCCTGAAGGCTGCACAGAGCACAGGGGAGAGGCCCTGGACTGAGACAGCTGCCTTTTATCTTGTGTAGAAAGGTTTCACATCTGAGCGACAAGAACACTGCTCATCAGAACAAGGAGCCACAGGCAAGCAGACATTCTTAAGAGTTTATTAACAATAGTGAACAGTATGTACAAGTGACCAATACCCATGTCCAGGCTGTGCAATTACTTTTACCTAACTTTCCTAACCCTGCTACTATGTCTTAGTGCTCCCCTGACATTCACAGTGGAGATGGAGGCAGCCTGTTGACTGTGACGCCCTGTCTGTGATGACTTTGGCGGTTATCCTCTGGAGGGCTGAGACTTGGTAGACCCCAGCCTGCCTTCGGGGTCCTGCTGTGTGGCAGTGGCACACTCCTCGGCTTGTGAAGCTGGAGCTGCGGAGGTCACTGGAAGAGGGGATTCGGATGGACTGGTCACTCACAGAGTCACCTGAGTGGATGGCCCCAGATTGTCCACCTACTGATCCTCCTCCCTATGGGTGCCCAAGGGCCCCTGGCTGACCCCTTGAGAGGAAGGGGTAGCTGGAGTGAGGTTGAGTTGCCCAGCATCCTTCTCAAGTTGGAGGCCGATTATGGCATTGGCGATGGAGCTCAGCCCGCGCAGCGGTGCCAGAGTGACATCCTGACCAAGGTCTCCATGGTGGCCACCATCCTGCCAATGTTGACCTTGGTGCGTTGTAATGCTGGCGCTATCACCTCAACCTGAAGACAGTGGACTCCTCCATCATGCTTCACAATCTGAGGAGTGAAGCAAACATTCCTTCGTGATATTCCCGAGCTTGTCTTTGCAGCTCCAGCAACAGAGGCTCGTCATCTGACTTGGACTCAGCAACGTTCTGGTTTCCAGCAGTTCTCTGAGTGCCGAGGACCTGGGTAGTCACTACCTTCGCCTACTGTGGATCAGAAAGTGCAGTGTGCTCGCCAGACTGTGATCCTGAGGCTATTCTAAAGCTAGATCCCACCAAGGTGTGTGTCTGCACTGGTTGAGGGTGTGGGTGAGCGCTGTGATATGACTTCATGGAGGTGCCACCAAATTCCTTCACAGAGGTTTCTTCAGGGCTTTATTGGAGGCCCTGGGTCATGGACTCTGTCAGTTGTTTGGCAGATGTGCCTGCGAAAGCAAGGGGAGATAATTAGTGCATGGCAGTGGCCTGTGAAAGAGGACACATCACTCATGGCATGGTTGTCTAATGGATGATGCACTGCTGGATCCTCACTTGGTAGAACAGCGTCGACCTCACCGTCACCACAGGACTGGTCCTGGTCATCGCCGGCCAGCTGGATGGCTCTGTTTTTGAATTCTGTCAGAACTTTGATCTCCAGCATCCTTCCATCGGTCTGTGACCTTTCCCTCCTGCTGTGAGCCAGTTTGCCCTGCATGGATAGAGATGGAAAGAGTGTCTCAGGCGGCCTGCCAGGCCAGATGAACAAGTATGTCTGGCCTTTGTGGGTGGTGATTGATCCCATGGGCGAGATGAGGACAATGACAGTGTGTGTCCCCTGCACAGGCAGTGAGTGAGGACCCTCTGAATGTGTGATGGGTTTGTGAGTGTGGGAGTTGAGAGCGATGAAAAGAGTAATTTACCCTGATGGAACAGAGGAGATTATTGATCCTTTTGCGGCACTGGGTGGTTGTCTTCCTCTGCAGGGCTGTTGCACTGGCCACTGCTGCCACTGGCTCCCAAGCCGGGTTGGTTACTTTGCTGCCCACCCTATGGCCAGGGCTGGGGTAGACCACATCCCAGCAGGCCTCCACGGTATCCAACAGTCGCTCGAGGGTCCCGTCGTTGAAGCGGGCGCTGCAGTCTTATTTCCTTTGCTGGCCATGTCTCCCAGGCAGCGGTGGTGAGCTGGTGACAATGAGCACTCTGCTGGTGGCTGACTTTTAAAGATGGCGGCCAGCATGATGCAACAGTGAGGTGATGTTGAGCGGGCGAATGAGAGCCTGCCCACCATGGAAACGGTGTGTTTCACGGCAGTGAATAACTAAAGAGGTGGGCTCGGGACGATATGGCGTGAAAACCCGTCATTTTTGTTGGTAGGTTGGACTCCATTTTACCCGCCCGCTACCTCACTTGGTACAACTCTGGGAAAATTCCACATTTGATTGTGCTGGTTCTACATAAGAGTGGACAAAACACAAATTTGATGCTACTACCTTATTTACCTGATTAATATCACTGAGCTGAATGGATCCCACACTGCTGGCTACCTGTGCACACAACAGGGAGCTGAGGAGTATTGTGCTGCAAACATATTCTGTTCTTAAGGCAGTCTACCTGTCTCAAAGGTAAACTGCACTGAATAACTAGAAGCTGCTGCTGAATACCATGCTGCAATTCTAAACAGGGAAAATGGAATGCCAGGCAGAAAGAGGGCTTCAGTCATTCAGAGTTATGGATGTGGAACTGGATGCCTTATTTGTGAAACTGAACAGGAGAGGCACAATGGCCCCATGGGGTCCAGGAGGTCCTCAAGGAAATATATCAGAAGGGATTGGAACCATGGCTAGGGAAGTCGATACCAATGTCCCAGACCTGAAGACCCGATAGCAGTGCCACAATAAGTCAAATGTCCTCATGAGGTAAATGAAAACATCTTCACATGACATCTCCAACCCATGCAGCACCAACCCCTCACACTGCACAATGTACCATATCCCTATTACTCACCCAGCAGTACTTTCACTCAGGATTCACACCTAACATCCAGGTAATCCAAATCACCCTCACCAAATGCTGCCAAACTCGCATCTACCTTTCACAGCCTCCACATACCTCTGGCCATTCAGCTATGACAAGCACATCTCCGAAAAACAATCATGATGTCCTCCCTTTCTTGCAGGAAAAGGTGGCACACAATAAAAAGAAACAGACCAGATCTGGTGGGGAACTTATGAACATATGGACATACATACAACATTTGAACATTTGAATTAGGACAAGGAGTAGGCCACTCGGCCCCTCGAGCCTGCTCCTTTATACAATAAGATCATGGCTGCTCTGATTTTAACCTCAACTTTACATTCCTGCCTACCTCTCAATAACCTTTCACTCCCATGCTTATCAAGAATCTATCTACTTCTGCCTTAAAAATATTCAAAGATTCTGCCCCCACTGCCTTTTGAGAAAGAGAGTTCCAACGACTCACGAACCACCCCGACAGAAAAACATTTCTCCTCATCTTTCTTAAATGGGCGACTCCTTATTTTTAAACAGTGACTTTCAGTTCTAGGTTCTCCCACAAGAGGAAACATACTTTCCACATCCACCCTGTCAAAGCCCTTCAGGATCCTATGTGTTTCAATCAAGTCACTTCTTAGTCTTCTAAACGCCAGTGGACACAAGCCTAGCCTGTCCAGCTTTTCCTCATAAGAAATCCCAACCATTCCAAGTATTAGTTTACTAAACCCTCTCTGAACTGCTTCCAAAGCATTTAGCCATTTCCTTAAATAATGAGACCCATGCTGTATACAGTACTCCAGATGTCATATCACCAATGTCCTTTATAGCTGAAGAATAATGTCCCTACTCTTGCATTCAATTAACCTCACAATAAGTGATAACATTCTATTCACTTTCCCAGGACAAGGGCACCTAAATCTCTTGAGCCTTATGGAGGAGATGGTTCTCATCAACATGGGGCTGGTTGCAACAGATGTCACTAAGAGCATTCATGACCACCATATGTTTGTGCCTTATGCCCCTTCTCAACTCCCAGCCCACTCTCATTTTCTGACTTGCTTTCTACCCCACTCACTCACTCCAAACTTCCCCTTCTGATTTTCTGCTTTAACCTGCTCAGCCACAGCTATCCAATAAAAAGAGAAACAGCCCAGCATGAATGAAGAAGCATGGTTACTTGATTGGACAAACGTAGTCATCAGCTCAGATATTGCATTGCATGTACCTTTAAGGCAAGTACAGAGTTGGGATCAGCACCTGATGAACCATTGGGCATGAGTGGGCTACAGCTGAGCTAGGAGTAAAGAATTTTTTGTGTACCAGCTCACTGGATGGTGAGGTCACATATGAGCTCTGCTACAAGGGACTCAGATGAGAACCTTGATGTTGTGGCACCAGGAGAACACTGATGGGCATGAACAAGGAGATGCTAGGTGCATGGCTGGCCTGCCAGTCAGCTTCCTGTCACTATCAAGGAGCTAGGAGGAGTCTGGCTCTAACTTGGCAGAGGGCTTTGTCCAGATCTTGCATTCTTTGAAGCCTCTGCACCATCTCCATGTCATGTTGCATGGCCAGAGGCAATGCAACTACAGTCCCTGTGTGGGTCACCTACTCCTCTACCTTCCCTGTGAGAATGGAGCAACATTCTTGTGTCAAATCCAGGAACTCACCACCTCACCTCCAAAAACACCCCAGAGTACTTTCAGACACTTTGCAGTAGCAGGAATTTATTCTAAGTTACCACCACTGGAATGGTCACCAGCAAGAAGATAAGTCAGGGAGCAGATTTTGTGGGCACCGTATGAGAGGCAAAGAGATAACCTAGAGCAAGGTAGGCCACGATTTTCTTTTTGGGCAAAAGCCGCAATCCACTTCTTCCTCAGTCCACAAGGGATATTTCCAACATAGTTTGAGAGCCCCTTTGTGCTCCTGACAGCTGGTGACTTGGTTTTACCTGCCAATAATACCATGCCAGCTTCCTCACTTGGGTGAAAATTCAATCCCATTAGTATCATTGGACCCTGACCTGCATTAATTCATGAGATAAGCACCTGGATGCAGTTCCAAACCAATGGCAGTTAAAAAAAAAACCATTAGGGACAGAAATGGAGTGAAAATTGGAGCTGTTTCACTGTAACTGCTAACCCACTCTGTCCTCACAGAGCGAAAAGAGTTAAATTGCTCCCTCTTGTTCTCTTAAGGCTTCCTGTTCAAATTGAAATACCAAATATTTATTTTTTTGGGGGGGCGGGGGCTGTAATTTTTTCCTACTGATTTTTTTTCTTGGATTTTTATGCTAAACATAGAACCCAAAATACATCCAAATAACTCAGCTTTTTAAATTAGCAAAAAAATATATATTTAATGGCCTTTAAATATGTAGAAATGACCTTATGCCGCAATTGGACATGATTAAAGTCAACTCAACGTAGGAGCCATTATATGCATTTCTTTTTCACTTGCAGAGCTTCCCTTGGGTGATCATTAAATAACTTGTATTTGGGATTCAGGCATGGAGGTCAGCAGATTCCACATTTTTCCAGAGCTCTCCACTGGGGTCACAAATTTGTAATTATACCCAGTCATCAGGAGCAGCCAAACTTTCCAATGTAACCTTGGAGGGCTGCTGCAGAAGATTTGTAACATATGGGTGTGCCTACTGTCAGTATAACCTTTTTTCAACTTTAACAGTATCCATGCTATAAAAATACTCAACCTCAATTCTCCAAATTTTCAGTTTATATTTTATGCAGTGAGCCTCAGGTCAGGTAGAAAGTGGGTTATATAAATATAGAATTTAGAATCAGGCAATTTAACCCAACCAATCTATACACCACATAAGCCAGACCCCATCTTACTTCATCCCATCCATTCAACATTTCAATCTGCTCCTTTCTCTTTCGTGTACTTATTTATATTTTTCTTAAATGCGTTTATGCTATTTGCATCAGGTACTCCATGTGGTAGAAGTTCCACATTCTAACCATTAACTGGCTAAAGACATTCTCCTGGATTCCTTTAGCTATCTGATATTTATGACTCCTAGTTTTAGAGCGGCCCACAAATTGAAACATTTTCTTGACAACCACACTATCAAACCCCTTCATATTTTAAAAAGCTCTCGTAGGTTCGCCCCTTAACCTTTTATTTTCTCTAGAAGGGTCCCATTCTGTACAATCTTTCTTGATAGTTATGTTTTCTCAGGTCTGGTATCATCCTTGTAAATTATTTTTCTATCATCAGTAGTGCCTCAATAACCTTTTTGTAATATGGAACTTGGGCCTGGATTTTTGCTTCCGAGGCCAGTGTGCAGAGTTGGGAAATCACCCGGCTTGGGAAGAAGAATGGCTGGATCTTCATTCTGGGGTTGGGGTGGGGGGCGGGCGCAACTGCAGGTTAGTGTCAAGCCCACCACTCCTGGACACAGATCAGAGGCTGCAAAAGGTCTTGCCAAATATCAAGGCAGGCCAGTTTAAAGGCCCTCCCCAGTTCTCTGGGACTTCATCCCAGTTGTTCTGTTAAATATTAGACCCTCTAGGCCTCACTCCTCACCTCCCTCAGCCCCCATCTACTCCTCATGCCCATGCATGCCAACCCATGGCCCCACCAACCCCTATTGCTCCTTATAAGCCCTATGTCAACTTAGTGCCAGTTTCTGCCAACTTTTGAACCCACTCCCATTGCCCCTTATAACCCCTATACAAACTTAGCAAAAACTCATGCCAATTTATGAACCTGCATCCACCCTTATGACTCCTTATAACCCTTATGCCAAATTATTGTCAACTCATGCCAACCTATGCCCCTCACCCACCTTACACCATCCACTCACCCAGTATCCACCATGGGCAGACCCCAGGAGCCATGCTGAGATGAAATAAAATAAAGTTCTAAATATTTATTATTTATTTCAGTATTTAAAAATAAACTAATTCATAAAGACTCATTCAATATAATTTAATCCCTGCAAGCACTTAATTCCTTATGAAAACACACATTTGTATTCATAACACCATAAAAAAGGCAGCTAATTATTTAATAACCTCTTGGAACTGTCAATCAAACTATGAGCTTACAGGCCGCCACCGTGATAATGATAGGTTGTGGAAGCAATCAAGCAATAATAATGATAACACCTAGGGTTATGTCAATAATCAGCAATTGGAAATGCAGCACAGATTTTTTTTATTTCACAGACACAGATGATTTTTTTTCAATTTTAAAGGGTCAGACTACTTAAATAGCTTAACAGTTTGATAGTTCGACAGACCGTATCTGCCCTTTACGAATATTTATATCTACTCCAAAAATTTGCAACTCCTAAACTGCAGGATAAGGCCCTCACTCCAATGAAAATAGGTTTTGTTTGCACTCAACAGTGAGCTCAAATAGCACTGCAGATTTTGGGTTCCTTCATGTGTGACATCCTGCCCTCATTCCCTTACTGGCAAAAGTAGGATTCGAGATTGGGAGTGGGACTTCTGGATACTGGTTCCCAGTGTCATTTTTGATATGCTGTGGAGTCTCCATGACATTGCGAAAATCTAGGCCTCGAGCTGTGCACAATACTTTAAGTGGGGACCAGTTGTGATGTTGAACATATATTGAGAAAATGGTGAGTCAATCATCTCTGTCTCAAAATTGGTATACTTTATTGTTAACTCTTTGCTATCAAGACTTTAAACCCAATGTCTTCTGTAATTTGATATCGGTGCATGTAGCCTGGATCTACTAACAATGGAGGTCATTTTTACAATGTGCAGAGTGCATTTCCTCTATAAGGAACTATCACTTGCTGTAACAATTGCTAACTATGGTGGGAGGAAATCATTTTGCTTTGTCTAATGCTGTCTAGATGGTTCAGTAAACATTTCAACAGAGTTGTTTATCAGTTGGGAAAGTTTGCGAAAAGCGCATGGTCACTGCAACCCAATTTTTTTTTTCTTTAATTTTTTCTTTGGTACATGAATATTTATTCATTCCATATGAATATAGAATTTTCTATTGCATTTGAGTATCAGCAGTTTAACCCAACCCAGTGACAGCATTTTTTAAATTAATTTATGGGATTTGGGCATCACTGGCTGGGCCAGCATTTGTTGCTTATCCCTAATTTCCCTTGGGAAGGTGGTGGTAAGCCACCTTCTTGAACCACTGCAGTCCATGTGATGTAGGTACATCCACAGTGCTGTTAGGGAGGGATCCTCAGGATTTTGCCGCAGCGACAGTGAAGGAAAGGCAATATATTTCCAAGTCAGGAGGTGAGTGGCTTGGAGGGGAACTTCCAGTTGGTGGTGTTTCCATGCATCTTCTGCCCTGGTTCTTTTAGATGGTAGCAGCCGTGGGTTTGGAAGGTGCTGCCTAAGGGGTTTTGGTGAGTTACTGTAGTGCATCTTGTAGATGGTACACAATGCTGCCACTCTGCGTCAGTGTTGGAGGGGGTGAATGTTTGTGGATTTGGTGCCAATCGAGCAGGCTGCTTTGTCCTGGATCCTGTCAAACTTCTTGAGTGTTGTTGGAGCTGCACTCATCCAGGCAAGTGGGGAGTATTCCATCACAGTCCTGACTTGTGCCTTATAGATGGTGGACAGGCTTTGGGGAGTCAGGAGGTGAGACTCTCGTCACACAATTCCTAGCCTCTAACCTGCTCTAGTAGCCACAGTATTTATATGGCTAGTCCAGTTCAGTTTCTGGTCAATGGTTACCCCCAGAATGTTGATATTGGGGGATTCAGTGATGGTAATGCCATTGAACATCAATGGGCGATGGTTGGATTCTCTCATGTTGGAGATGGTCATTCCCTGACACTTGTGTGGCGCGAATGTTACTTGCCACTTGTCAGCCCAAACCTGGATAGTGTCCAGGTCTTGCTGCATTTGGACATGGACTGCTTCAGTATCTGAGAGTCATGAATGGTGCTGAACATTGTGCAAACATCAGCGAACATACCCACTTCTGACCTTATGATGGAAGGAAAGTCATTGATGAAATAGCTGAATATGGTTGGGCCTAAGACACTACCCTGATGAACTCTGGAACTGAGATGATTGACCTCCAACAACCACAAGCCTCTTCCTTTGTGCTAGGTATGATTCCAGCCAGCTGAGAGTTTTCCCCCTGATTCCCACTGACTCCAGTTTTGCTAGGGCTCTTTGATGCCATACTCGATCAAATGCTGCCTTGATGTCAAGGGCAGTCACTCTCACCTCATCAATAAGAGCGATAAGAGCCTCTGAATATTCTAAAATGAAGTTTTAACCCATTCATTCTCATAGGATTTAACCCTCATACACCTTAAAGACAAGCTTTAATAATGAGTTATATAAATGCAATATTACATATCAGTTCCAAATCTGTAAGTATATCACGTGCCTGTAGATCTTCCACAGAGGCTGGCAACAATTTAAGGAACAAATTGAGCTATGTTACTATTTTAAATATAAATGTATGAATTGGTTGTGATCTCTGTGGGATCTTCCCTGCTCAATGGCTGGGAATTTTCTGCCCCATCATGACGGGATCCGCAGTGCGAGATTTGGTGGCCCAGCCAAAAGCCCCTTGACTTTCGGCGTGACCAGCCGATCCCGGTGGTGGGTGGGTCTGGAAATCCTGCCCTATGTATCAGTAAAGCAGCATGGTTATGTTTGTTATTTGAGTTAATTTTTTAAAAAAGCCTTTCTGATTTATTTTGTCTGTGTTCCAGGCAGTGCCAGTCTGCAAAATCAATGCATAATATGCCAAACACAATACGTTTAATTATCTAGTTAGATAGCTTATTAATTCTGAAGAGGCTCGCTTTCACTCATTAATCATGAACTGCTAATGCATGAACATGCAACTCTGAAACATGTGATACTCATGAAGTGAGATTTGTTATATACAACATCAAGATCACCCAATCACAAGGCACTTGTAATAATAAGCCTTTTCAAGCTGAGGAGCTTCTTCATTAGTGTAAAAGCTCCCACATTTTGTTAATGCAGCTGCAGAGCGTGAAATTGCAGAAGAGCATGTCTGAATGCCATTATAGTGATGAAGCTGTCCAATTCCAATGGACACTATGGGGTTAGTTTTTTATAAATCTTCACTAAGGTTAAGTGAGACTTGTCACCAACAGTGTGGGCTCATAAAATTGGCCCTCCTTGTGAAGCGCTGCACGGACATTCAAGATGGGGAAGACCAAAAATAGGGAATAAGACATGTGGGAGCATATTATTCAGATGTTCAACACTTCCCTGGACTAAACTGGGTAAGGTTTCATAACTTATGGAATTGCACAAAAGTAAGTAAGATTTGAATGCTGCTAGAATTAACAGCACAGGATTCGTAAAAGATGTATGCTGCAGTGATACAGCAGAATTTTAATAAAAATGTAGGCAATAAGGTTTTATATTTAAAACAATGGGAATATGCAAACTACATTATCACAGAATCTGATGCCCTCCCCCATGACATGTTTAATCAGGTGAGAGGATGGGGACCTTGTCACCATCCTGCCGCCACTGCAATTAACCCTGGATAGTTCCAAGTCAGGACAATGTGTTGCTTAGAGGGCAACTTGCAGGTGGTGGTGTTCCCATACATCTGCTGCCCTTGACCTTCTAGGTTGTGGAGTTCACAGGTTTGGAAGGTGCCTTTGAACGAGGCTTGACCAGTTGCTGCAGTGCATTTTGTATATAGCATATTCTGCTGCCACTGTGCATTGGTGGTGGATGAAATTAATGTTTAAGGTGTTGGATGCTGTGCCAACCAATCAGGCTGCTTTATCCTGGATGGTGTCAAGCTTCTTGAGTGCTGCTGAAGCTGCATTCATCTAGACAAGTGGATGGTATTCCATCATGCTCCTGACTTGTTACTTGTGGATGGTGGACAGGGTTTGGGGAGTCAGGAGGTGAGCTATTTGCCTCCGGATTCCCAGCCTCTAACCGGCTCTTATGGTCACAGTATTTTTATGGCTAGTCTAGTTAACCTCTAGTCAATGGTAACCCCCAGAATGTTGATAATGGGTGATTCAGTGATAATAATGTTGAATCCCAAAGGAAATGCCAAGCCTGGCACTTGTGTGGTGCAGATGTACTAGGTGAAATATTAGTTTTAAGTTGCTTTAGTTCAAAACTTCTTCAAGATTAAGGCTTTGTTCTAGTGTTATTTGCCAGGAGCTGATTTTGCATTTAACCTATGGGAATCAGGGGTCAGCAAAGAACGAAGAACAAATAAAAGTACAGCACAGGAACAGGCCCTTTGGCACTCCAAGCCTGCGCTGATCATATTGCCCGTCAACTAAAACATTTTGCACTTCTGGGGTCCATATCCCTCTATTCCCATCCTATTCATGTATTTGTCAAGCTGCCTCTTAAATACCACTATCGTACCTGCTTCCACCACCTCATCTGGCAGCGAATTCCAGACACTCACTACCCTCTGCGTAAAAAACTTACCCCGCCCATCTACTCTATACTTACTCCTCTCACCTTAAATCTATGTCCCCCAGTAATTGACTGTTCCACCCTGGGAAAAAGCTTCTGACTATCTACTCTGTCCATGCCATTCATAATTTTGTAAACTTCTATCAAGTCGCCCCTCAATCTCCGTCGCTCTAGTGAGAACAATTCGAGTTTCTCCAACCTCTCCTCATAGCTAATAACCTCCAGACCAGGCAGCATCCTGGTAAACCTCCTCTGCACCCTCTCCAACACCTCCATATCCTTCTGGTAATGTGGCGACCAGAATTACATGCAATATTCCAAGTGTGGCCTAACTAAGATTCTATACAGCTGCAGCATGACTTCCCAACTTTTATACTCAATACCCCTGCCAATGAAGGCAAGCATGCCATATGCCTTCCTGACTACCTTATCCACCTGCGTTGCCACTTTCAGTGACCTGTGGACCAGTACACCCAGATCCATCTGCCCGTCAATGTACTTAAGGGTTCTGCCATTTATTGTATAATTCCTGCCTGTATTAGACCTTCCAAAATACATTACCTCGCATTTGTGCGGATTAAACTCCATCTGCCGTTTCTCCGCCCAAGTCTCCAACCAATCTATACCCCGTTGTATCCTTTGACAATCCTTTTCACTATCTGCAACCCCTATAACCTTAGCATTGTCTGCAAACTTACTAATTAGCCCAGTTACATTTTCCTCCAAATCATTTATGTATACTACAAACAGCAAAGGTCCCAGCACTGATCCCTGCAGAACTCCACTAGTCACAGCTCTCCATTCAGAAAAGCACCCTTCCACTGCTACCTTCTGTCTTCTATGACCAAGCCAATTCTGTATCCATCTTGCCAGCTTACCTCTGATCCCGTGCGACTTTACTTTCTGTACCAGTCTTCCATGAGGGACCTTGTCAAAGGCCTTACTGAAACCCACGTATATAATATCCACTGCCCTTCCATCGTAGATTATCTTTGTCACTTCCTCAAAAAACTCAATCAAGTTAGTGAGACACGACAACCCCTTCACAAAACCATGCTGCCTCTCACTAATATGCCCATTTGCTTCCAAATGATAGTAAATCCTGTCACAAAAAATCTTCTCCAATAATTACCCAACCACTGACGTAAGGCTCACTGGCCTGTAATTTCCTAGATTATCTCTGCTACTCTTCTTAAATAATGGAACAACATTGGTCATTCTCCAGTCCTCTGGGACCTCACCCATAGCCAGTGATGATACAAAGATTTTTGTCAAGACCCCTGCAATCTCCTCCCTTGCTTCCCTCAGTACTCTGGGGTAGATCCCATCTGGCCCTGGGGACTTATCCACCTTAATATTCTTCAAGATGCCTAACACTTCCTCTTTTTTGATCTCAACATGATCCAGGCTATCTACACACTCTTCCCTAGATAAATCAACCGCTAAGTCCTTCACTTTGGTGAATACTGATGAGAAGTATTCATTTAGTATCTCTAGCAGTATATCAAATGTTTAAAATCTTCTGTTTGGAAGTTTTTGATCTCATTGCACACAATGCACAGAGAAAATGTTCTGAGGCTGTTAGTATTCATTTCAAAATGTGCATCAGAGCCATAAAAGCAACTCCAATAATATTGGGGCTTGCATTTGGACAAAGTGCAAGAATATTCTGTACTCACCTTGACCAATCTACAGTAACTGGGGAGTATCTGACAATATGCATGTAATTTGTATCTATCTAGCTCTGTGCAAATGGATAGAATATTGGTTAGTTAACAGGAAGCAGAGAGTTGGCATAAATGGGTCTTTTCCTAGTTGGCAGGATGTAACGACTGGTATGCCATAGGGATAAGTGCTGGAGCCTCAACGTTTTACAATTTATATGAATGACTTGGATGAAGGGACCAAAGGAATGGTGGCTAAATTTGCTAATGACACAAAGATAGTTAGGAAACTAAATTATGAAGCAGATGTAAGGAGGCTACAAAGTGATGTAGATAGGTTAAGTGAATGTGCAAAGATCTGGCAAATGGAGTATAGGACAGAATTTTACGTCCCGTGGGCGGGCATGCGCCTGACCCGATCGAACATAAAATAGCGCACATAGGGCGAGAGTCCCGATGTCATCAAGCACTCGCGTGATATTTTGGTCAGCCTGCACATGCCCACCAACAATTAAGAGGCCTATTAAGGCCATTAATCAATTAATTAAATGCTATTTTTTGCTGCCCATCCAACTTTACATTTGGCTGGCAGGCGAATCAGCCAGGCGGCCTTTGCATTTCTGAGGAAACCTCATCCACGGGCGGGATGAGTTTTCCAACACTTAAGAAAAATGTTTTGACAGAATTTTTACTATGTTCTTTGTTCATGAGAGTGAGTCCTATGTTGGGACGTTTTTTTCATATTTTCAAAATCTTCATTCTTGATTTTAAAACTCTTCAGCTCCCTGAGGCAGCTCCCTGCCTTCTGGGAGCTTTCAGTGCGCACTCCCCTACGCGTGTGCAGTCTTTTGCGCTCACCTTTCTCCTGCCCCACCCTGGCAGCGCTGAACTTCTCAGTGCGCCTTTCACGCTAGCTAGCCATTAATTGGCCAGCCAGTGTGAAATCACGGTCGGTGGCCGATCACGGGCGGCGGGCCACTTCTTGCCCACTCCCAGGCCCGCACACCACACCCGCCCGACAACCTGAAAGTCTTGCCTATGATGTGGGCAAATGTGAAATCGTTCATTTTGGCAGGAAATATAAAAATGGAGCTTATTAGCTAAATGGTGAGAGAGTGCAGAGCTCTGAGATTCAGAGGGATCTGGATGTTCTAGTGCATGAATCACAAACAGCCATTATGCAGGTACTGCAGGTAATTAGGAAAGCTAATAGAATGTTATAATTTATTGTGAGGTGAATAGATTACAAAATTAGCAAGTTTTTGCTTCAGTTGTACAGGGCATGAGTGAGACCACACTTGGAGTATTGTTTATAGTATTGGTCTCCTTATTTAAAGAAAGATGTAAATGTGTTAGAAACAGTTTAGAGAAAGTTTACTAGATAATACCAGGAGTGTGTGGGTTGTCTTATGAGGAAAGGCTGGACAGGTTAGATTTGTATCCACTAGAATTTAGAAGAGTAAGAGTCGACTTAATTGAAACCTTTAAGATCCTGAGGGGTGTTGACAGGATGGATATGGAGAGGATGCCTCCTCTTTTGGGAGAATCTAGAACTAGAGGCCACTATCTAAAAATAAGAGGTTGCTCAATTCAGACAGAGATGAGAATTTTTTTCTCTCAGTGGATTGTGGGTCTTTGGAACTCTCTTCCTCAAAAGGCGGTGGAAGCAGATTCTTTGAATATTTTTAAGGCAGAACTAGATAGATTCTTGATTAACACGGGGGATGAAAGGTAATCGGGGGTAGGCAGGAATGTAGGGTTGAGGTTACATTCCAATCAGTCATGATCTTATTGAATGGTAGAAAAGGCTCAAGGGGCCGAGTGGCCTACTCCTGCTCCTAATTCGTATGTTTGTATGTAAATGCTTTTTGCAACAACAAGCAATTAAGTGGCATATCTAGGAAATCTGTATTGGGACCTCAATGATATAGTTCCTTTACACAATAGGAATAACTTTCATGAACGGTCACAGTGTTGCTGAGAAGATCTTGAACCCAGTGTGCCACAAGTTCTCTCTATGTTGGCATCATCATGCCGGAATATCAAATTGAGAGAATTAATAAACTACTCAAGTCTCACTACTATTATGTATCACGTCACTCTAGCAAAGAAGACTGACACCAAAGATGCTCAGTTCACTTATTTTTATTACTTCATTACTGGGTGTTCAATTGTTCAACTGCTCCTTGTTTGATTATGTGGGTGTGGTAACTGATCCATGCTCACTGTATTTGATTGGTTAAGTTTGGGTGCTGTCTCAGAGAAAGATCTGGAAGCCTGAGTTTTAAGCACGAGTACAGCCATTTTGTGTCTGCAGAGATATTTTAAAGCACTGTAAATCTAGTTTCTACACAGTTAGAAATTAGCATAATCTCTGCATTGTTCTGAGGTAAATCAAATACATAAAATATACAACAATTGCACACTGTGCGTGCTCATAATATATGAATACATTGTACTGCTACCCCCTTCTAAAAGAAAAGTACTTTTGTTTCTCTTCAATAAACTATTTCCAGTTTAACTAATTACATAATTTCAATAGTGAGATGCAAAAACACCCAAATCTCTTATGTATATGCACACTTGGCAAAATCACAACTGTTTATTTTAACTAGATCTACAACTCAAGTTTAGTAATTGGTTTACAAAGCCTTTCTGCTCTCCTTACAGATTTTGCTGTTGGATTGCATGATTTTGATTCAGTACTTAAAAAAGATGCTGTTTCTTAGAAATTGGTCATTCAGACACTGAAGTCTGAAGTGGCTCAAACTTTGGCATGAACTCAGGATCAAGTAGACCTTGCTCATGTTTTGGTTCACCCCTTGCTGGAATCATGATATCTACATGAACATTTTTCAGTTCTCTGTCAGTTTCAACTAAGTACGCTTTGGTTCCTCCCACGACGATTATATTTTCCGCATTCCACTTTTGTGACTTGTGAGGGTGGAGGGGAGCACTCAGAACACAGGCATGCTAATTTTGCCTGCAGCTACATTCCACTTGTTTGTGTTATGTTTTGTGAATTGTTTGTGTTCAACTTTAGTGGCTAAGTTGGTAGAGCCAGATTCAAACGTGTCCTTAACAGTCTCTTCATCAAAAGTCAGGGGGTGTATGCCCTTTAGTGGATTATGGCGTGTTCCATACCTCAGCAAGAAATTAGCCAGCTGTTGTTTCATACTGAGTTATGAACACCATTGCAACACTTGTTTCTTGAGCGCTTCTTTAACTATCCTAATGCATCTTTCAGCTTCTCCCTTTGATGTTGGATGGTAAAGAGGAGTGAGGGAATGAGTGAAACAATTTTGCTTCATAAAGCTTCGGAACAGAGCAAAACAAAATTGATTCCAGCCTCTAATATTTGAAGATTCTTTTCCTCTGTTGTGGTCGCAATCAACACATCATCCTGATTGCATAAGCAGGCCCTGCAAAATCTTAACCATTATAGCTTGGAAGATCTTTGGAGTAATATTGGCACCATGGTGCAGCTCTCTGTAGGAGTATGATGTGTTTATGGTGAGATGCTACTGACTCCCTTGACCCACATTGAGTATATAAACGTAAAACAATTCCAAATTCATGAATCGCTTGGATCCCACTAACACCGCATAATGGACACCAGTCAACATCCATTGCCTGATTGATTGTGCCTTTGTAAGCCTCAAATAGCCTTACAGGTTTTTCTAATTTTGGCCCTACTGCATTTGGGGTTGCCCAATCACTGTGATCAGTTTTCACTAGAACACTATTTCTTTCTAACTTCTTTAGCTCCTATTCAACAAGGGTTTTGAGAGCTGAAGGAAATACTTAATCTTGCAATGTATTGGTTTTGCATCAGGTCTGATTCAGATGCACAGTTCCACATCAATCGTGCCTTCGTAGCTGTCCTTGAAAATATTGCTGTCATTATTCAATTGCTAATCAAGTTTCTTGGTTATCTCAAATGATAAAACTTGTTTCCGACCTACCTTCAGCTTACAAAGCCAGTTTTTGCCTATTAACATTGGTTTGTTGAAATATCTAACTACAACTATTGGCAACTTGAGGAACTTGCCCTTATGTTGGACATTGCACTCCATTTGCCCACATGTTTCAGCATCAGCAGAGTTTTCAATGGAACCATGCTCTCAGTGAAGTTGCTCTTGTATGTGTCTCTACTCAAAATGGAGTATTCTGCAGCCATATTAATGTATATGTTGCTTTACTGTTGCTTTACCAGCACCTTTATACTAAAGTCTCTGTCACTTGAGTGATTGCGAGTAGCATAATGCTCTAAGCCCTGTATCTTTTTCACTGAGGCACTCTGGATTTACTTCAAGATTGCTATCTCCACCCTTGTGCTGTTTTCCATTATCACTGGAAGGAGTTGTCTTTCCTGCTTTTGCCTTCAGTTGGCCAGCAGTTGCAATATGACCTTTCTTTTGGCAATTAAAGCATCTGTGCTGTGTGGTTGTCATTAAAGTGATAACAAGTCACTAAACCCCTATCACTAGCACTTTTCTGATAAAGTCTCCCCATGCTTGACTTGGCAGAAGCCTTCTGACTGTAGACAAAGCTGTAATGGCCACTTGCGTAGAGAAAAAATTCTGAGCATTCTTTGATGCCATCTTCATGTAAAGGACAATCTTACATGCTATCTCAAATGTAAGATTTTGTGTATTCAGTAACTTCATTTGGATTCTTTCATCCACCAATCCACACACAAATCTGTTTCATCATGCGTGGTTTAAGAATATGCCAAAGTAGCAATGTAATGATAAATTCTTAAATGCCACAATGTATTTACCAACTGCTTCACTAACTTTCTGATTTCTGATTCCAAATTTGCAGCTTGTCGCTATTTCCAGTGGTTTAGGGTTGAAAAGTTCCTCTAACTTGATGATTGTTTTGAATGACACATCTTTTGCCTTGTTGGAGGGGAGAAAAGTTTTGTTAGCGTGCCATACATTTCTGGGCTAACTCCCGTTAGCAAAATTATTTTCTTGCATTCAAGCATTGCCTTATTCTGAGTCTTGACCTCTTCATTGTCACCTTCAAGTTCCAAAATGTTATTATCTCTGAAAAACATGCCCATTCTTTCAAACTACAGACTAAATAGTTCACAAACCTTTTTAGAGATTTCTCATGTATACTGTGGACCCAGCCATACTGTTCCATTTCCAAATTTAACAGTGGCATGGCAAACAGTTCACTGTAGCTGTCCTTAACAGTGATATAGAATCCCATGTGCAGATATTGCAAGTGTGAAGCAGATGAAATTCAACGTGTGTTTATCACAAAACATCTTAATAAGTTTGTTTAGTTAAAACAAACTCACCAAAACCCAGTCTAGTCAGTAATTGAAAATGTCCTGATTCCGTGTGGATGCCCCTCTGGCTTTGGCTCCTACTCAGCTGGCTTCTGCTGTTTGCTGAAAGCCAGGATCAATGCCCTTTCTCTGCGAATATTAAAAGTATTGTGAACTATGAGAACAATGTTAAACTTCAAAAGGACATAGGGTTGGTGGAATGAGTGGCTAAGTGGCAGATGAAATTTAATGCCGAGAAATGTGAAGTGATTCATTTTGAATTCAAGAAGGAAGACAGGCAATAGAAAATAAAGGGTAAAATTATAAATGGGATGTATGGGCAGAGGGTCCTGGGTGTATATATGCATAAATCATTGAAGATGACAGGGCAGGCTGAGAGAGCAGTTAATAAACACAGCATCCTGGGCTTTATCAATGGAGGCATAGAGTACGAAAGCAAAGAATTTATGATAAACATGGATAAAATGTTGGTTCAGCCTCAGCTGTAGTATTGTGCCCTGCCCTGGGTACCAGTTAGGAAGGATGTGAAGGCATTTGAAAGGCTGCAGAAAAGATTCACAAAAATGGTTCCAGGGACGAGAAAGTTCAGTTGCATAGATAGATTGGAGAAGCTGGGGCTGTTCTCCTTGGTGAAGAGAACGTTGAGAGAAGATTTGATAGAGGAGTTCAAAATCATGTACAGAGTAGATAGGGAGAAATCGTTCCCATTGGTGGAAGAATCGAGAGCCAGAGGATATTGATTTAAGGTGTTTGGCAAAAGAAGCAACAGCGAGTGACATGAGGAAAATCTTTTTCACACAGCAAATGTTCAGAATCTGGAATGCACTGCCTGAGTGTGTGATGGTGGCAGATTCAATTAAAGCCTTTATCATAATATGCCTTTTGGAGATATCAGCATGGCATCACTAGGAGGGAAATATAATAACAGGACAGCTTTCAAAAGAAAATTGGATATTTATTCAAGGGGAAAACAATTGCAGGGCTACAGGGAAAATGTGGAGTAATAGGTCCAGGTGAATTGCTCTTGCAGAGAACCAGCACAGACATGACAGACCGAATAGTCTTTTTCTGTACTGTAACCACTCAATGGTTCTATAAACATCAGCTACCTTTACTGGGTACAGGTCCTAGTCTGCTCCAAACTGACTTGCGGGAGAGCAACCATGTGACATTGGTAATAGTAAGGGTCGCTACAATCCGGCCTATGTCTCCGCCATCTGAGCAGCCCAATCACCAGGAGCTGCCTGGTCTTGTTCACCGCAGTCACTGCTGCTGCTCACGGCTGATATTTGTGGACTTTGATCCCACGCTTGTCACCAAATTTTGTTACATATTATGTGGATTCTAGCAAAGAACAGAAACACCAAATCTGGCCAGTGCACATATTTTATTACATGATTGTGTACTGCGCATGTTCATCATATAATTAATACATTGCAGCTATTGCTCAGAGTTCTTCTCCCAAATGCATCAGTAGAGAGAGTAAAGTATGGTGAACAACAGGGGCACGGCTGGGGTGAACAATGAGTTTCCTGTCTCTCAGGGTGATCCACATTTAACCAATCTGGTCCTGCATTCAAACCAGAAACGAGCAGAACAGCTAGCCACCACAATGTCAACTTTTGCAGAAACCTCTCCTTATAAGAAAATCCCTCCATACCCGGGATCAACTTAGTGAACCTTCTCTGGACTGCCTCCAATGCCAGTATATCTTTCCTTAGATAAAGGGACCAAAATCGTTCACCGTTTTCTAAATGTGGTCTAACTAGTGCCTTGTATAGTTTCAGCAAGACTTCCTCATTTTTAAACTCCATTCCCTTTGAAATAAAGGCCAAAATTCAATTTGCCTTCCCTATTACCTGTTGAACTTGTATATTAGCGTTTTGGGATTCATGCACAAGGACTCCCAAATCCCTCTGTGCTGCAGCATTCTGCAGTCTTTCTCCATTTAAATAATATTCAGCTCCTCTATTCTTCCCACCAAAGTGCACAACCTCACATTTTCCTTCATTATATTCCATCTGCCAAGTTTTTGCCCACTCATTTAATCTGTCCGCATCCCTCTGTAGACTCCTTGTGTCAGCCTCACCACTTACCTTCCTTCCTATTTTTCTGTTATCCGCAAACTTGGTGATAGTACATTAATTTCCCTCATCTTAGTCATTAATATATACTGTAAATAATTGTGGCCCCAGCACTGATCCCTATGGCATTCCACTAGTTACAGGTTGACATCCTGAAAATGCCCCCCCTTATCCCAACTCTGTCTTCTATTATGAAAACAAAAATACCTGGAAAAACTCAGCAGGTCTGACAGCATCTGTGGAGAGGAATAGAGTTAATTTTTCGAGTCCGAATGACTCTTCATTTGCTTTTATCTGTCTTCCATTAGTTAGCCAGTCCTCTATCCATGCTAATATACTACCTCCAATACAATTGGGCTCTTAATAAACAGCCTTATGTGTGGTACCTATCAAATGCCTTTTGGAAATCCAAATATATTACATCTAGTTGTTCCCTTTATCTATCCTGTTTGTTACCTTCTCAAATAATTCTAATAACTTTGTTAGGCATGATTTCTCCTTCATGAAGCCATGCTCACTCTGCTTGATTATATTATGCATTTATAAATGCTCTGCTATTGCAGCCTTTATAATAGACTCCAAAATTTTGCCAAAGACAGATATTAAGCAAACTGGCCTATAGTTACCTGTTTTTTTGTCTCCGTCCCTTTTTGAATAAGGGTGTTACATTGGCCATTCTCCAATCCTGTGGGACTTTTCCAGAGTATAAGGATTCTTGGAAGATTACTACCAGTGCATCCACTCTCTCTGTAGCTACTTCTTTTAATATCCTAGGATGCAACCCATCAGGTCCAGGGGACTTATCGGCCTTTAGCCCCATTAGTTTCCCTCATACTTTTTCACTAGTGATAGTTATTGTATCTATTTCCTCCCCCCCTCCCCCCACTCTTTTGCCCCTTGACTATTTAGTATTTTTGGAATGCTATTAGTATCTCCTACCGTGAAGACTGAAGCAAAGTATTTATTCAACTCCTCTGCCATTTCCTGCTTCCCCATTATTACTTCCCCAGCCTCATTCTCTATGGGGCCAATGCTCACTTTGGCCTCACTCTTCCTTTTTATATATTTAAAGAAGCTCTTACTGTCTGTTTTTATTTTACTTGCAAGTTTACCCTCAAAGTTTACTTTCTCCCTGTTTATTTTGGTCATCTTTTGTTGGTTTTTAAAACTTACCAATCCTCTGGCTTACCACTAATCTTTGCCACATTGTATGTTTTTTCTTTCAATTGATACTATCCTTAACTTTCGTGGTTAGCCATGGTTGGTTTATCCCCTTCCTTGAATCCTTCTTCCTCACTGGGATATATCTTTGTTGAGAGTCATGCACTATTTCCCTAAATGTCTGCCCATTGTTCATCAGCCATCTTTTCTGCTAAACTGCTTTCTTAGTCCACTCCAGCCAACTCTGTCCTCATTCCATTGTAATTACCCTTGTTTAAGTTTAACACAGTTGTTTCCGATCCAAGTTTCTGACTCTCAACCTGAATGCTGAATTCTACCATATTAGAGTCACTGTTCCCTAGGGGATCCTTTATTCTGAGATCATTTATTAAACCAGCCTCATTACACATTACCAGATACAAAATAGCCAGATCCCTTTTTGGATTCACAACATATTGTCCTAAGAAACTGCCCTGAATACTTTCTACTTAATCCCACTCCCCTGCCTTATCGCCGTAACACATTTTCTTTTCAGCTAGGATAAGGTCTAGAGACACATATCACCATTACAGCATTAAAAGACTTACACCAGGAATTCTTCAGGAAATGTCCAGATCCATTAGTCACACAGTGTGTCTGATCTTTCCACTGAAGTTATAGCAGCCGATTGGAGGATTCCGCGAGTAAAGTCCTGTTGACTATGTCAACATGAGAGAGCCCTTGTGTAATATCTAAAAGCCATAAACATAATTACATCCAGAATAATACATTAGGTTACACTTAATTCAACTTTGTTGATAAACTTTTATTTTGATGATGCAGAATAGGGGAGGAACAATACATGAAAAAATGAACTTTCCTGGCAATTGACCTTGTGCAGAGTCTGTGTTGGTGAAAGTGCGTTAAACCATTACATACTGCACATTGGCATATAACTATAAGTGAATTGTTCAGTTAAAACACTTAGATGATATCTTTGGTATAAGACCCTGGCCACGTAGTAAATTCCCTCTGGTACTTACAAAGCTGTTTCATCGGGGATATCTTCTGAATCACTGTCTGTATCCTCCACTAACCATATCTATAGTTAGGCCACTTCTCCATTTATCAGCACAGGTAAAATTGGCTAAATTAGTTTCTCCTGTGCTGTAAATTTCTATAACTACAAGGTGCATAGTTCAAACTCTTTGGATAGCAATAAGGGGCGTGCAAGGAGACAGGCGACTATGCCATATAAGACAGAGACCGAGTGAGTAGCGAATTAGGCTCACATGGTAAGTTCTGATAATCTATCGTTAAACCTGAAAAGGAATTCAGAATCAAGTTCTGACATAAGTAAGTTAGGCTAGCTTTTTAAGTGGAGAGCTGCTTGGAGTGGCTGTTATCTGTCAATCACCTGAAAGTAGTTGGTTCCAGTGGTGTTAATTATTGTAGCAGGAAGCTAAACTGGTCAGTGACTCATCAGAGGGTCTGTAAGAAAGACACGCTTTTCAAATTGCACATTACACTATAAGGGGCATGCAAGCTGTCAGTTGACTATGCTGGAGTGAGATAGAGACCAGGTGAGTAGCGAGTTAGGCTCGTGTGGGTATTTGGTACACAGGGGAAAGGGGTGTGGTATATATAAGAATTATTCTTGATCGGGAACAGGAGCAGCTGAGCAGGAATGGACCTGGGTGTAAACCCCACCTTCAGAGCTGAGTTTGAGAAAAACCATCGAACAGTGACATCACAGGAAAACCATAAGTTCATTGGATGGTAAGAAACTGCTGTAAGGGAGTGACTTTAGCTGTAGCTGTAAATTAGAAAGGCATATTATTCTTGTAAAAGTAACCATTTGAATTTGAGTAAGAAACATTTGGAATAAGAGGAAGTCAGGGTTAGTAACATAAAGTAATATAGGTAAACCAAAGTAAAATTAAGTTAACTAAAGCTAAGATATGGCAGGGCAGCTCAGTCATGTGAATGCATGTCCTGTAATGTGTGGGAAGTCATGGACACTGCTGTTTTGTTTCTATTCTTTCATGGGATGTGGGTGTTGCTGAAAATGCCAGCATTTGTTGCCCCCATTCCCAATTACTCTTGAACTGAGTGGCTTGCTCAGCCATTTCAGAGGGCAATTAAGAATCAACCACATTGCTGTGGGTCTGGAGTCACATATAGGCCAGACTGGGTAAGGATGGCAGATTTCCTTCCATGAAGGACATTAGTGAACCAGATGAGTGTTTATGATAATTAATGATAGTTTCATGGTCAGCATCACTGAGATTAATGTTTAATTCTGGATTTTATTTATTGAATTTAAATTCCACCAGCTGCCATGATGGGATTTGAACCCATATCCCCAGACAACTTGCCTGGGCCCCTGGATTACTAGTCCATTGACATTACCACCATGTCACCATCACCCCCTGTAAACTAGGCCAGCACATATGCAGGAAGCGCTGTCAGCTGCAGAAACTTGAGCTCCGGGCTTCAGAGCTCGAGTGGCGGTTGGAGTCACTGTGGTGCATTCGCGAGGCTGAGAACTGCATGGATAGCATGTTCAGAGAGGTGGTCACACCACAGCTTTGGAGCATGGAGACAGAAAGGGAATGGACAACCACCAGGCAGTCCAAGAGAACCAGACAGGCATTGCAGGAATCCCCTGGGATCCTGCTCGCTAATAGGCTTTCTATTTTGAATACTAGTGAGGATGATGGTTCCTTAAAGGAGTGCAGTCAGAACCAAGTTTGTGGCACCACGAGAGGCTCTGCTGCACACAAGGGATGAAGAAGAAAGGAAGACCATTAGTGATAGGAGATTCATTAGTTAGGGGAACAGACAAGCGTTTCTGCGACTGTGGATGTGACTCCAGGATGGTCTGTTGCCTCCCTAGTGCCAGGGTCATGGATGTCACTGAGCAGCTGCAGGACATTCTTCTGGTTGGGGTGGGGGAGAGGTGTGAGTAGCCAGCAGTCATGGTCCACCTGGCACTAATGACTTAGGTAGGAAGGGGGAATGTGGTCCTGCAGACAGATTTTAGGGGCTTTGGGAGAAAATTAGCAAGCAGGACCTCAAAAGTAGTAGACTCCTGATTACTACCAATGTCGCATGCAAGTGAGTACCAAAGTAGGAGGATAAGGCAGATGAATACAAGACTGGACTGATGGTGTAGAAGGGAGGACTTTAGATACCTGGGACACTGAGACTGGCTCTGGGGGAGATGGCACCTGTACAAGCCAAACAGGTTACACCTGAACAGAGCTGGGACTGAGTTCCTTGCAGGGTGTTTTGCTAGTGCCATTGGGAGGATTTTAAACTAACTGGGCAGGGGTTTGGAACCTGCAGAGAATAATAAAGAGTAATACAAAATACTGGGAGAGACAGATAGAATGAGAATAGTAAGTTAATAGGCAGAGTCAGAAAAGGGAGAAAGTAATGAAGTCTGCATCAGGTTTTATATTGCATGTATGTGAATACATGGTTGCCATGTGAAATTATGGGACGGAATCATCCCAGATTTGCACTAAATGCGGTAGCGGCAGGTAGAATGACATTTACCCGCCAGCCACGAGAGTGGGTTTTCATGCCATGTCTTCCCAAATCCATTGCATTACTTAAGCATTCCCAGGAAACACACCATTTCCATGGCGTATGGGCTCTCATTTACCCATTACGCCAAAATCTCGCTGCTTCATCATTCCCGGTGCCATATTTAAAGTCCAGCCATGTGCACACATCTCAATGCTTCTAGTCCATGACTAGTGTAGGGAAGATGTCCACACAAGGCAAAAAGACTGCAAACCCACATTTAGTGATGCATCACTGGGATGCCATTTGTATGCCATGGAGGCCCGCTGTGATGTGCTCTACTCTTGCACTGGGCAATGAACAGGCAGCAGCATCACCAATCCAGCATGACAAGTGGAGGCAGTGGTGGCCAGTGCCATTGCTGCACAAAAGAGGTTGGCCATCCGATGCAAATAGAGGATGGATGATCTCACCCATGCAGCCAGGGTATGGCAACCAACTCATCACTCTAAATACACACTCAAACCCATCACACATTCACTGACATCTCACTAACTGCCAGCTCAAGGCACAAGACCATCAATTCTCACATTATACCCTTACATGTCCACCTGGTCTCCTCCACTGGAGACTGCCATCACCATCACCAACTTGAGGCCGATTGCACTGCTCAACATACACACCCTGGGATACCCTCCTTCTTTCAGCCCTTGTCCTGCAGCCTCTTCCTTTGCCTGATGCCACACCTCCCCCTTCCCCAAGCAAGCCCTAGTCCTGCATCCATTGAAAAGCCACCCACATTTGGTTGATCTGGTAGGTAGAGACCTACCTGTGAGCCCCCTTAAAAGTGATGTGGTGCTGTCTGTGAAGCCTGGTGCTGATGACTGCAATTGTTGACCAATGCAAGGTAGGCAAACGAACCTTGAATTCCCAAGTGAAGTGCAGCCCACTAAATGCATCTCGCTTATGTGCTATTGTGAAACACGTCAGCGTGTGTTCCCCTGGACGTTGTTGGAAGTGGGGGGCACAATCCAGGGATGGAGTGGATGAGTCCAGCAATATGCTGATATGCTGATGCATTACAATGAGGTCCCTGACATCTGATGGCGGGAACCGCAGCCAGCCTTTGGCAGGCTGAGCGGAAAATTGCAAACTTGTTTCACGCTTTTATGAAGCTGATCACGCCTTATTGTCAGCTCATGCCACCGAATACGCCCAATGCTGATGGGCACAGAAAATCCTGGCCATGATGTTGTGGCCATAACAGAGACTCAAGGAAGGGAAGGACTGGACTGGGTGTTAAATATTCCTGAGTATAAGGTGTTCAGAAAAGATAAGGCAGGAAAAAAAAAGAGAAAGGATGGCTGTGTTGGTTAAGGAGAACATTGCAAGAGGGTTCAAAGACAAAATTAATTTGGCTAGAGCTAAGGAACAAAAAAGCTGCAATTATATTACGTGGTGTAGCCTATAGGCCACCAACTAGTGGGAAGGATATAGAGGAGCAAATCTGCAGGGAAATTACAAAGAGGTGCGAACATTATAAAGTAGTTAGAATGGGGGACTTCAATTACCCAAATATAGACTGGGATAGTGGTAGCGTAAAGGGCAGAGAAGGGCAAGAGTTCCTAGAGTGTGTTCAGGAGAATTTGCTACAGCAGCATGTGTCCAGTCCAACAAGAAAGGAGGCACTGCTAGACCTGGTTCTTGGAAATAAGGTGGGCCAAATAGATCAAGTGTCAGTGGAGGTACATTTTGGAGACCGTGATAATTATATCATAAGGTGGAAGAGCCAACTTCATTGGGGCAAGAACAAAGCTAGGCCAGATAGACTGGAACCAAAGGCTGGCGGGGAAAACTGTAGCTGAAAAATGGGCTGCCTTCAAAGAAGAAGTTTTGGGCACAGTCAAGTTATATTCTCCCAAAAGGGAAAGTTAGGGCAAACAAGTCCAGAGCTCCCTGGATCTAAAAGGAGATATAAATTAACAAAAAGAAGAAAAAGGTGTCAGTAGAAAATGCAATTGAGAGTGAAGCTGAGTACAAAATGTTCATAGGAGAGGTGTAGAAACAAACAAAAGTTATGAGGGATTATGAGAAAAGACTGGCAACCAACATAAAGGGGAACCCTTATATAGGCACATGAATAGTGAAAGGAGGATTAGGGGCCAAAAAGGGGACTTACACATGGGTTGGAATTTTACGGCCCCTTCACAGCGGGGACGGTGCCATAAAATATGGCAAGCCATTCCATACCCCATTGACTTTGAGGGGACTGTAAAACCCCACTGTCGTAAAATTTCACCCATGGAGGCAGGGGGCATGACTGAGGTGCTAAATGAAGACTTTGCATCTGTCTTTACTGAGGAGAACAAAGAACAAAGAACAAATAAAAGTACAGCACAGGAACAGGGCCTTTGGCCCTCCAAGCATTCACCGATCATATTGCCCGTCAACTAAAACATTTTGCGTTTCCGGGGTCCGTATCCCTCTATTCCCATCATATTCATGTATTTGTCAAGCTGCCTCTTAAATACCACTATCGTACCTGCTTCCACCACCTCCTCTGGTAGCGAATTCCAGACACTCACTACCCTCTGCGTGAAAAACTTGCCCCGTACATCACCTTTTTAGTTTTCTCGTCTCACCTTAAATCTTTGTCCCCTAGTAATTGACTCTTCCACCCTGGGAAAAAACTTCTGACTTCCTACTCTGTCCATGCTACTTATAATTTTGTAAACTTCTACCAAGTCACCCCTCAATCTCCGTCGCTCTAGTGAGAACAATCCAAGTTTCTCCAACTTCTCTTCATAGCTAATAACCTCCTGACCAGGCAGCATCCTGGTAAAACTCCTCTGCACCCTCTCCAACACCTCCATATCCTTCTGGTAATGTGGCGACCAGAATTGCATGCAATATTCCAAATGTGGCCTAAACAAGGTTCTATACAGCTACAGCACGACTTCCCAGCTTTTATACTCAATACCCCTGCCAATGAAGGCAAGCATGCCATATGCCTTCCTGACTAACTTATCCACCTGTGTTGCCACTTTTAGTGACCTAAGGACCTGTACCCCGATCCCTCTGCCCGTCGATGCACTTAAGATTTCTGCCATTTACTGTATAACTCCTGCCTGTATTAGACTTTCCAAAATGCATGACCTCGCATTTGTCTGGATTAAACTCCATCTGCCATTTCTCCGCCCAAGTTTCCAACCGATCTATATCCCGTTGTATCCTTTGACAATACTCTTCACTATCTGCAACCCCTCCAACCTTGGTGTCGTCTGTAAACTTGCTAGTTAGCCCAGTTACATTTTCCTCCAAATCATTTATGTATACCACAAACAGCAAAGGTCCCAGCACTGATCCCTGCGGAACTCCACTAGTCACAGCTCTCGATTCAGAAAAGTACGCTTCCGCTGCTACCCTCTGTCTTCTATGTCCAAGCCAATTCTGTATCCATCCTGCCAGCTCACCTCTGATCCCATGCGACTTTACCTTCTGTACCAGTCTACTATGAGGGACCTTGTCAAAGGCCTTATGAAATCCATGTATATAACATCCACTGCCCTTCTATCATCGATCATCTTTGTCACCTCCTTGAAAAACTCGATCAAGTTAGTGAGACACGACCTCCCCTTCACAAAACCATGCTGCCTCTCACTAATACGTCCATTTGCTTCCAAATGGTAGTAAATCCTGTCACGAAGAATCTTCTCCAATAATTTCCCTACCACTGACGTAAGGCTCACCGGCCTGTAATTTCCTGGATTATCCCTGCTACCCTTCCTAAACAATGGAACAACATTGGCCATTCTCCAGTCCTCTGGGACCTCACCCATAGCCAGTGAAGATACAAAGATTTCTGTCAAGGCCCCAGCAATCTCCTCCCTTGCCTCCCTCAGCAATCTGGGTTTGATCCCATCTGGCCCTGGGGACTTATCCACCTTAATATTCTTCAAGACGCCTAACACCACCTCTTTTTTGATCTCAACATGATACAGGCTATCTACACACTCTTCACTAGACAAATTGACCGCTAAGTCCTTCTATTTGGTGAATACTGATGAGAAGTATTCATTTAGTGTCTCTCCCATTTCTTCTGGCTCCACACACAGATTCCCACCTCTATCCCTGAGTGGGCCTACCCTTTCCCTGGCTACCCTCTTGCTTTTTACATATGTGTAAAAGGCCTTGATGCTACCCAGACCATGGTGACAGAGGAGGAAACTCTGTCACTGGAGGGGTTAAAAATCGATAAGGAAGGGGTGTTGGATAAACTGTCAGTAATTAAAGTTGACAAGGTGCCAGGACAGGATGGGGTGCATCCAAGGATATTGAAGGGTGTAAGAGTGGAAATTGCAGGGGCATTGGTCTTAATCCTTCAGTCTTCCCCAGACTTAGCGGAAGTGCCAGAGGAGAGGAGAATTCCAAATATAATGCCCTTGTTCAAAAAAAGTTGTGAGGATAAACTCAGCAATTACAGGCTAGTCAGCTTAACTTCGGTGGTGGTGAAGCTTCTAGAAACAATTATTCGGGATAGAATTAGTAGGCACATGGAAAAATGTGGGTTGATTAGGAAGGTCCAGCATGGATTTCTAAAGGGGAAATCATGATTAACTAACTTGCTGGAGTTTTTTGAAGAGGTAACAGAGAGTGTTGATGAGGGTAATGCTGTTGATGTGGTGTACATAGACCTTCAAAAGGCATTCAATACAGTGCTGCACAAGAGACTTGTGAGAAAAGCTATAGCTCATGGAATAATAGGGACAGTAGTAATGTGGTTACAGAATTGGCTGACTAACATGAAACAGCAAGTAATGGTTAATGGGTGTTTTTCGGGCTGGAGGAAGATTTGTAGCAGAGTTCCCCAGGGTTCAGTATTGGGACCCCTGCTTTTCCTGATATATATCAATGATCTAGATCTTGATGTGCGGGGGCAATTTCAAAATTTGTGGATGATACAAAGCTTGGAAGCATTGTAATCTGTGAGAAGAAGAGTGTAGAACTTCAAAAGGACACAGACAAGTTGGTGGAATGGGCATATAGTTGGCAGATGAAATTCAATGCAGAGAAGTGTGAGATGATTCATTTTGGTAGGAAGAACATGGAGAGACAATATAAAATAAGGGGTAAAACTCTAAAGGGTGTGCAGAGGGATCTGGGTGCATATGTTTATAGATCATTAAAGATGACAAGACAGGTAGAGATTGTAGTTAACAAAGCATACAGAATTCTAGGCTTTATTAATAGCGGCATAGAGTACCAGAGCAAAGAGGTTATGTTGATCTTGTATTGGACACCAGTTAGACCACAGCTGGAGTGGTGCGTACAGTTCTTGGCGCCACACTATAGAGAGGATGTGAATGCATTGGAGAGATTGCAGAAGAGGTTTACAAAAATGATTCCAGGGATGAAGAACTTCAATGATAAAGATAGATTGGAGAAGTTGGGACTGTTGCCCTTGTAGAGAAGAAGGCTAAGAGGGGATTTGATAAAGGTGTTCAAAATCAGGAGGGGGCTGGACAGAGTAGATTGGGAGAGATTGTTCCTGCTTATAAATGGATTGAGAATGAGAGCACAGATTTAAAATGATTTGCAAAAGAAGCAAATGCAATGTGAGAGAAAACGTTTTCACACAGCAAGTGGTTTTGGTTTGGAATGCACTGACTAGAAGTGTTTTTTTTTAAATTCATTCATAGGATGTGGGCATCGCTGGCTGGGCCAGCATTTATTGCCCATCCCTAGCAGCCCTTGAGAAGGTGGTGGTGAGCTGTCTTCTTGCACCGTTGCAGTCCATGTGGTTTAGGTACACTCACAGTGCTGTTGGGAAGGGAGTTTCAGAATTTTGACCCAATGACAGTGAAGGAACAGCAATATATTTCCAAGTCAGGATGGTGAGTGACATGGAGGGGAAAAAAGTTCAATCGAGGCATCCAAGAGGGCCTTAGATGATTATTTGAATAGAAATAACATGCTAGAGTATGGGGAAAAGGCAGGAGAACTGCACTAAGCCATAATGCTCATTTGGAGAGCCAGTGCAGATGCGATGGGCCAAATGGTCTCCTTCTGTGATGTAACAATTCTATGATAGCAAAGTGATAATTGGTACACAAAAATGAGCTTGGAAATCCTAGGTGAGGGCAGCAGTATTGTGAAATGTCCACTTAGTTTGTGTAGGCATCAGAAGCTTTGCTGCAGTATGTTGAGTAATGAACTTGATGGTTGTTTGGATCATGTCACATTTTTATTGTCTCTATTTTGACCTCAGCAGAGACCAAGAATATGTTTTTCGAATCTGAAAATCCAGGGGCAGAATAATATTTTGCGGAGCGGGAGGGTGTGCATGACCCACTCAAACATAACCTAGCCGTGATGATGTCGGGCAAGTGTCCTGCTGTTATCGCGCACTTATGCAATATTTCGATCGGCGGGCTCGTGCGGGAGTCAGAACTGCACCCGCCATCAATTACAAGGCCAGTTAAGGCCTTTAAAAAGGCAATTAAGCTAGATTTTACATTGCCTGTTCGACTTTGCACTCGTCACATGATCAAAACGAGCAGGCTGGCAGCCGACAATTTGCTAAACCTCATCCAAGAACAGGATAAAAAGGATTTCCAGTTTAAGTAGTGAGAAGTTTTGGAGGTAGTTTGCTGTTGCTTGCTTATTGGTACTTGGCATCTTCATCTCTTTTTGGGGCTTCGGAGGTGATCGCATAGTGGTATTTTCACTGGATTAATATTCCAGAGATCCCAGGGTAATGCTTTGGGGACCTGGGTTTGAATCCCACCAGAGCAGGTGGTAAAGTTTGTATTTGATTGAAAAAAAATCTGGAATTAAAAGTATGATGGTAACCATTGTAAATTGTTGTAAAAAGCCATCTGGATCACTAATGTCCTTCCAGGAAGGAATCTGCTACTCTTACCAGGTCTGACCTACATGTGACTCCAGACCTACAGCAATGCAGTTGACTCTTAAATGCCCCCTGAACATAGCCAATTAGGGTTGGGCAATAAATCAAGCCTAGACAGAGATGTCCAGATACCTTGTACGAATTTTTAAAAAAAGCATTTCCAGGCTTCATTTCATGCTGCAGGACAATCTGCCTCTCAAGGGAGATAGTGACCTCCATTTGCCAAATGTCTGGGCCTGAGATCAGCTGCGACTATATGGGTGGACACCCCATGCCAGTGGCTTTGAAGATCACAGTGGCCCTCAACTTCTATGCCTCCGGCACTTTCCAGAGCTCAGTGGGGGATCTGTGTGGAGTCTCCCAATCAGCTGCCCACAGTTGCATCAAACTGGTGGCAGAAGCTCTGTTCAGATGGGGATTAACATTTATTCTTTACTGTACAGATGAGGCCAGCTAGGCTGAGTGAGCCAGAAGCTTTGCAGCAATTGCTGGGTTCCCTCACGTCCAGGGTGCAATCGACTGCTCACATGTGGCCATCAGGGCGCCAGCGGGTCAGCTTAGTGGCTTTATCCATGAATGACTCCATGAATGTCCAGATAGTGTTTGACCACAGGATGCTGATTCTGCAAGTCTGTGCAAGTTACTCTGACAGTCCCATGACGCTTACATCCTCAGACACTCCCAGGTGCCAAGGCTATTCAATGCTTCAGCCGACTGGATGGATGGTTGCTGGTTGACAAGGGCTACCCATTGAAAAGATTAGAGTCACCACTCTCTCAGTGGAAGAGGCAGTGCACTCGGCCATGAGGGTCAACGCTGTGCTCATGCGCCGCTTGGACTCCTCCACAATGGAGACCATGGCACACAGACACTCATGGATCTCGGCCAGATCTTCCCACACATCTTGCTGGACATCTAACTTCTGCTGACTAATGGACTACCCCAGAGGCTTATCATTGGCCTTCGACTCAACATCCCCCGACTGCTGGCGCCCTGTGCACTCTCTGCCACTGCCTGTAACTCAAGCGAGTGTGAAGTGCCCTTGTCAATATGCACCAACATTCTAGCCGCCAATCTAATGCCCACCAAGGTGCTGGTATCTGTGCTGCTGCCTCGTTCAGAGACCAGGTGTGGTGCAGGTACAAATGAAGCCCAGTTGTCCTCTGGTTCTTTGGGGTCCAGCTTGCAACCGTGTGCTGGTGAATCTAAGGAAGAACAAGGACATGTCATTAGTTTAAGTCATCACACTGTCACTGTGCATGCCAGGTACCTTGGTAAACAATGGAGATCTGCATAATGGTGCCATCGTCTTTCATTGATCAATGTGGACTCTAGGTTTGAGGCTGCCATCAATGAAGAGACTACAATAGAATGGTCGCACTTCCATCTGGCACACCTGCCTCTCCAAACCTGGTTGCACGTGGAGAATACCAGCTCTATAGCTCAAGGGTGTCTCACTTGAACCTGGTGAGCAGCAGCAGGTCGGGCCGGTCTCTGCCTGCACATGACCTCTCTGCTTGGTTATGGCTTGTCTTCTCCTGAAAGGACAGAGGAGCATTGATTATTCCATTCTCTACCTGCAGTGCCATTGCAGTCTGGTCAACCCCAACTGAGGAACACCTTGCAGATCACATCCGAGTGGTAGCCCTCGAGTCGCAAGGCACTCAGTCCAAGCAGCCAAGGCTCACCCCCTTGGCAAACTCCGACATCATTGACAGTTGACACGCAGACTTTAGCACCCGAGGTCCACGAGGGGACAGCCAGCCTGTAACACTTCTGCACACTGACCCATGACAACACGGTTCCCTTCCTGAGTGCGGCAGGTCATTGAACCTCTTCTGGCACCATGCTCATGTGCGCCACACAATGTCATAGCTTACAACCTGTGCTGAAATGTCCTCTTTGTGATGTGCGCTGGCATCCTCTTCCCATCCCTGGGGACAAGGGTGTCCCTCCTGGCAGCCACCTCCACAGGAGGACCATGAGGCCCTCATCCGAAAAGCGGGAGGACAAGTGCCCACAAGATCTGCCCTCCCATCTGGCATCTCCAGCCGCACTCGACTCCATCGCGTTAGGTAACGAGAGACAGAAGAGACATTCTTCCGTGGCAACCTTCAAGGAACTATCTGTGCCGTTCATAAACCAGCCGCTGGATCGCCATTGGACCCGGCTGCCGATAAGCCCGCACCCCCGCCCAGCCCTTCCCGACGCATTATACCCACCAGCCGCAATGGTGGCTTTTTGCATTGTATCATTACATTCCTGGTGCGTCCTGCCTCATTAATAATGTATTCCCAAGAAACATGCCGGATCGCTGGCAGGGCTGCCTTCACCTCAGTCCTTCAATAATCTGGGAGCCATATTTAAGGGGCACCTCTGCATAAAGACAGCACTCTCTAAGGCATCGGAAGTTGCAGCAAAATCATGGCTGCCAAAGGGAGAAAACATGCTGCCCCCAAATTTAGTGATGCCTCCCTTGGGCACCTACTGGATGCTGTGGAGGCCTACAGTGAAGTCCGTTTTGGTCAAAGACCAACCAAGGAAGGTGACTAATCCAGCTTGGGAGACAGTGGCAGCAGTGGTCAGCACCAATGCACTGCAGGCCTTAATTGGCTCGCCAGCATGAAATCGCAGTCTGGGGCCAATCGTGGGTGGCGGATCATTTCCTGGCCGATCCCAGACCCACCAACCGTGCCCACCCACCCGCCGACCTGAAAATTCTGTCCCAGGTTTTACTAAAAGAAGGAAGCCGCAAAGTTTACGGTTTAAATCAAAAGAATTTTACTACATGCAAACCATAGAACATGAATATTAATAACAACACTGTCTTAAATGATTAGTTATATTAAAGATATTTAAAGTACAATTGAACACAGCTATTTATTTTCTAAACTGAACTTCTGAACTCAAATTTTGTTCTACACCCATTTGATATACACCCGAAAATTTAAGTCAGATACTTATCAAAATTTGGAAGATTAACCACTTGGCCTGAGGAGTACTTCAAAAGACCGGTACCAGAGTTCAGATTTCTTAGGCTCCCTGATAACATCCAGTAAGGTTTTCCCTTCGGATCTCCTCCATCCATCCATGGAGTAGAGTTCCAGTTCAACTTAGGCGTAACTAGCGTCTTAATTATAACCTTATCAAGTCAGAACTTTCTTGATTCTCATAATCTTTGACTCTGGAGTCTTATTTTTCGAACTCTCTGGTCAGAATCATCCCAGATTTGCACAAAATGCATTATACCCACTGGCCGCAATGGTGGCTTTCCGCATTGTATCATTACATTCCTGGCGCGTCCTGTCTCATTAATAATGTATTCCCAGGAAACATGCCAGATTGCTGGCAGGGCTGCCTTCACCTCAGTCCTTCAATAATCTGGGAGCCATATTTAAAGGGCACCTCTGCATAAAGACAGCACTCTCTAAGGCATCGGAAGTTGCAGCAAAGTCTTGGCTGCCAAAGGGAGAAAACATGCTGCCCCCAAATTTAGTGATGCCTCCCTTGGGCACCTACTGGATGCTGTGGAGGCCCACAGTGAAGTCCGCTACTCCCGCTTTGGTCAAAGACCAGCCAAGGAAGGTGACTAATCCAGCTTGGGAGACAGTGGCAGCAGTGGTCAGCACCAACGCACTGCAAACAAGGATAGCCAACTAGTGCTGAAAGAGAATGAATGATCTCTTTTGTTCCATCAGGGTAAGTCACTCTCCTCATCACTCAGCTCACATGCTCACAAGCCCATCACACATTCACAGGGATCTCACTCTGCCAGTTGAAGGAACATCACCATTCATTCTCTCACACGCAGCTTCATCTGCCCTGTGTCCTCATCTCCTCCATGGCATCACTTACCACCCACACATGCCAGGCATCCTTATCATCTGGCCTGGCAGGCATCCTGCTTACACTCTCCCCAAATGTATTCATGCAGGTCAAGCTGGCACACAAAAGGGAGAGGTCGCAGACAGGTGGAGGAAGTTCTGACATCAAGGTTCTCGCAAGTTTTGAAAATAGAGCCATCCAGCTGGCTGGCGATGAACTGGACCATTCCTGTGGTGACGATGACGTCAGCGGTGCTCAAGCATGGGAGAATCCAGCAGTGCAATATCTACCAGACAACCATGCTGTGAGCCAATTCCCCTGTTCTGCAGTCCCCTACCATGCCCTAATTATCTCTCCTTGCTTTCACAAGCACATTTGGGAAGAAGCCGAGGGCCGAGGCCCTTGACTCAAGCCCTGAAGACACCTCAGAAGAAAAACCCGATGACACCCTAACTGAAGACCTGTCACAGCGCTCACCCACACCCTCTACCAGTGCAGAGACACACACCTTGATGGGACCCAGTTCTTGAGTAGCCTTGGGGTCACAATCTGGTGAGCATATCACATAGTCTGATCCTCCGCAGGTGGCAATGGGAATAACCCAGGTTTCCAGCACTCAGAGGACTGCTAGAGACCAGAGACCAGAAATCTGCTGAGTCCAAGTCAGAGGAGGAGCCTCTGGGCTCGGTCACACCTCAGTTACTGGAACTACAAAGGAAAGCTTGGGAGCATCAGGATGGAATGCATTCCACAGATTGCAAGGCATGATGAAGGAGTCTGTCTGCCTTCAGGCTGAATTGATAGCACCTGCATGCCAACACACCAAGGTCATCGCACATGTAGGATGGCGGCCACCATGGAGACCTTGGTCCAGGACATCATGCTGCATTCCTACGCGGGCTCGACTCCATTGTTGATGCCATGTTTGGCCTCCATAGGTGGCAACATGAGAGGGTTGCGGGACAGCTCCATCTCACTCCAGCTTCCCCTTCTCCTCAAGGAGTCAGCCAGTGGCCCTCAGGCACCCATAGGGAGGAGGATCAGCAGGTGCACATCCAGCCAGCTGATTCCAGGGGTGCCTGGCCCATCCAAATCCCCTCTTCCTGTGACCTCAGCAGCTCCAGCTCCACAGCTCAAGGAGGGTGCCACTGCCACACAGCAGGACCCTGAAAGGAGGCTGGGGCCTCCAGGTCTTGGCCCTCCAGGGGATGCCTATTAAGGTCATCACAGGCAGGGTGTAACAATCAGCAGGCTGCCTCCACCTCCACTGTGGATGTCTGAGGAGCACCAAGATGTAACTTTTTTGAGTCAACCAAGTAAACTAAATTAACAAAATTAGGGACAAAGTGAAAGGAAGCTCCTTGAAGGGAAACTGCAAAAGCAAAGACAAAATTTAAAGGAAACTTAAACATCAAACCAAAAGGTGATTAACAGGATCAATAAAACACCCCAGCCCCACGATGCCCACTGAGCACGGAAGGCCTCGACAGTGCTGGGAGACACCGCGTGCTCCCTCTCCAAGGACATCAGGCTGCGAACATAGCCACAGAAGAGGGCAAGCAGTTGGGTCGGATGACCCCCTCGGGTGCCCGCTGCCTGGACCTGTTAATGGCAACTTGGCTAGGCCCAGGAGCACGTTCATGAGGAGGTCCTCCTCCCTCTAGCCCCCCTCCACACCATAGATCAGGAGCGTGGGACTAAAATGCAAACAAAGCAACAGTAAAAGGTTTTTTAAAAAGCTGAAAAGGGAGTGCTCGGGTGGTCAACACTTGTAAATAATGATCACTATTGTAAATTAACTCCCAAGAGTTTCCCCTTGCCTATGGATCCTTGTTATGATGAGCAGTGTTCGGGACACTCAGATTGAAACCTTAGTTGCTGCTCAAGATAAGGGCAGGTGTCTCAGTCTAGGGCCTCTACCCTGTGCACTGTGTAACTCTCAGGCCAAAATGATGGTCCGGCTTCACACTCACTGGACGCATTATTGATGCCTGCACCTAAATGGTACTTGTCGTTGCTGCCACAATGTCGTGGGCAGGCATCACAGAGTTCTGTCATTCTCTCTGTATGCTGTCAGCACATTTGAGTGGGTCTCAACCGCCCCCCTACATCTCTATAGCATCTGCAAGCAATAATGCTGTGCTCCTGAAGGGGTCAGGTGCTGAAGGCTGACAAAGTTTCACCTGCGTTTAATATTTCACGGCTGCATCTCCATGATACGACTCTGATCACAAGTCACAAGTGATCTACCCTCAGCCAGACAGGAGTCAGACATTCACCGAGGCAATGTGAAGATCTATGGACTGTCCTCACTGCATGTCATCATCATCCTCCTGGAATCTAGCATCTATTAGGGTCTCCACTGCATTTCCATGACATGAGCCTGAGCACGAAGGGTATGTGCGCTGGAACACCTGAGATCTGCGCAAATTCCAGCGCTCTTGCTACCTAGATTTCCTGATCCCAGGCAAAGTGCACTATGTTCTGTGCCTTCGCAAAGATGGTACCCATGACCTCCTGGATAAACTTATGTGTGGAGGCTTGTGAGATTCTATGGAGGTCACCTGTGAATCCCTGGAAGGAGCCACTGGCATAAAAATTGAGCACCAAGGTCACTCTCACGGCCTCTAGCAGTGGATGCCCTCCATGTCCCCATAGCTCCAAACCGTGCAGCAGGTGGCACATGTGACTAACCACTTCCCTAGACATACACAGTTTTCTGTTGCACTAGTTCTCAGTCATTTTCAGGAATTACAAGCACAGTCTATGGATCCTGATACTAGTAAGGCAACTACAAGTGACAGCTCACTGTGGATCTTCAGCTGGGCACGCAGCAGGCCCTGCCACCTCTTCATCTCGAGGGAGGGGCTCCTCCCTTTGCTGAATCAGGCTCCGTCGCTGCTCTCTTCTTCTTCTCTGCTCTGTGTAAGCTGTGAGGCATACATCACCAGGCTTCATGATCCCCCTGCAGGATCAAAGAGAGAGATGTGTGGGTTAACATGGGTGTCCTAAGAACTCTCTTGGTTAAGTCCGAAAGACTCTTCACACATGCAGGTGACTGCTGGCCACCACCTGGATGGGCAGTGTGTAGTGTTCTCATTGACTGTCCAAAACCCCACCCACCTCTGCCAAACTCCACTTGGTCGATTGGTGGCAGCTTCGGCCACTGGACAGCATGCTGTGCTCTCAGCTCAGGCGCAGGCATTCTCCTAGCCCATACGTCGAGACTGCACTGTTAGCTTGAACCATAATGAATACTAGTCCATACCTTAATATAAACATTGCAAGGGGCTGTGAGTGCCTCCACCAGTTACTGTGCCATGGCTACCTTTTGCAAGGGGATTGTACTTTTTGTCCAGTCAGCCAATTGCTATGCTGCCCCCTAAAACACACATTAATCTGCAGCCTGTATCCGATGGGTGATAGATTCTGCAGCTTTTTTTGGCATTTTCATGCTTTTGTATTTGCTTGACTGGGCAGAAAAGCTTCAGAGGCCCAAATCGAAGCATGTCAATGGAGCTGCTGCTGAACGGTCTCAACTGCGGAAGAATGCTCACTTTTTTGTCAATCTTTTCCAATTTTGTGGCCGCTTCCCTCAGCACCCTCCTCCCCAGCACGTGGTTGAGTCTTTCCTTCATTCTGTCTCTGCTGCCCGCCGCCCCCACCCCCCAACCACCCCCGCCGCCCTTGCACTGGCACCACACTGATAGCCAGCCGAGAAAAAGCAACTAACCTGTGCCCCCTGCAAATATGCAGTGCCTCATCCTTGATGTCCTTCAGGCGATGCTCATGAGTGCTGCATAAGGTTGTATGCACTCACCTCTGAGATTCCCTCGACATTCAGGTTGCCTGGTGCATGCCTTTTAAAGGCAGTCATGAAGCACACAATTATGAAGTCATGCCGACGTGGGTGGTAAATTTGAAGCTGGGAATGATTCTGGTGAGCAGAGCTTATAATTAGATGCAAATGTGTTATAATGATGTTCCCGATGTCCGGCGGCAGAAAATGCAATTCACCTTTGACGGGTGGAGCGGATGGTCACAAACTAGTTTCATGATGACGTGAAACCAATTTATGGCCTTTTCACCATATTGTGCCCCCCCACTTCCGCCACCCGCCCACCATGATGTCTGATGCCAATGGAGCCGGAAAATTCCGGCCATTCTCTTCTGGATGAAGAAAAGTCTGTAACTGCAGCTACTCTTCAATATTCCTAAGCCTTGAGTCATTTATTATGGTTGTCTGATAAAGGTTGGACACAGACATTGCACAACTGGTGCAAGCTTATCTTCAAAAAGTCCAGATAGAGAGTGACAATGAGTTCAATTTAAGGTTTTTGACTGGAAAAATTGCGAAATCCATCACCTTTAAGTATCTACTTCCAGAAGCATGTCTGGCTAGTGGAACATATTGGAAAATTCTGCAATCAGTTAAATGCTTCTCGCTTTTTATGAATCCAGGGGTGAATTGGGACTTCATTGTACTCATTTTCCAGGTGAAAAAGATGTAAACACATACAAGCTAGCAACCAACCTAAGGAGAGGCAAAAAAAAAAACAATTCCAATACTATATTTTTTTGGATGCTCTGAAAGTGTCCATGGTGACCACCTAAAGCAAGCATTAGGTCCCTTGAATGTGTCCATAAAAAGGCCTACTGCCTGTTTTAGGATCCAAGCCAGAAATTAAAATACAGCAGACCCTTATTCAGCGGCCCTTAAAAAGGATAACACGGGGAAGAGCACCTTTTCTCCAGGTATGTGCAGGCCACAGTGACAGCATTTAATAGGAATAACAAAGATATTAAAACTTCTTTCAAGAAAAAAAACACCATGAGTTAATCGCTTTGGGTTAGTAAGTAATAGAGCTTAATTATTATATTTGCTATTACTGGTATCAAATGTAGTTAAATAATGGGTTCTGTGTCTGAATTATCAGTATATCATTGAGATAGATGTTGTCTGAATGGAAGATAATTCATGATTACGGAAATGATGAAGGATGTATCAAGGACTTCAGCAGAAGTATGAGCAGTTTGTTGGAGCCACTGAACTATCAAGCTGATCCCTCACACCTCTTGCTAAAAAGCCGACAGTCAGCCCTTCTGCTGCTTCTTCTCCTTCCCTCTGATCTTCTTTGTCTGATGAGGACTACCTCTGCTGCTGCTCCTCCAAATGGAGGTCACTCTGAAGTATAAAATAATGCCACATGCAGCACACCGCAAATATACTGCAAGCTCTCTTTGAGGGATAATGCAAAGAGCTCCCTGATAGCATGTTCTCTCTTTTATTCTATTTATGCTCCTTGAGGATGTTAGTGTTGTGCAGGGCTCAGGTCAGCCATATCAGTCATAGGTATCCCACGTTTTTCTTATCCGTTCATGAGATGTGGGCGTCGCTGGCTGGACCAGCATTTATTGCCCTTCCCTAATTGCCCTTGAGAAGATGTCGGTGAGCTGCCTTTTTGAACCAATGCAATCTATGTGGTATAAGTGCACCCACATGGGACTGTTAGGAAAGGAGATCCAGGATTTTGACCCAGCAACAGCGAAGAAATGGCAATATAGTTCCAAGTCAGGATTGTGAGTGGCTTGGAGGGGAACTTCCAGGTGGTGGTGTTCCCATGTGTCTGCTGACCTTGTTCTTCTGGATAGTAGCAGTCATAGTTTTGGGAGGTGCTGTCAGTGGCACCTTGTTGAGTTCCTGCAGTGAATCTTGTATATGGTTCACCCTGCTGCCACTGTGCGTTGGTCATGGAGGGATTGAATGTTTGTGGATAGGGTGCCAATCAAGCGGGCTGCTTTGTCCTGGATGGTGTCAAGTGTCTTGAGTGTTGTTGGAGATGCCCTCATTCAGGCAAGCGGGGAGTATTCCATCAGACTCCTGACTTGTACCTCTCAACTCACCAGCTGCCGTCACTGCAGCTTCTTCATGGAGTCCAATGTTGATGAGGAAATGAGTAACTGACTCTGCAGAAGTACACTACGGCAGTTCATGGCTCAGTGGTAGCACTGTTGCCTCTGAGTCACAATGTTCTAGATTCAAACTCCACTCATAATATCAACACAAAAAAATAGGGCTGCTCCTTAAGTGCAGTACAGAGGGAATGCTGCACTGTCAGCGGCACCATCTTTCAGAAGAGACATTAAACTGAGGTCTTGGCTGCCCCTCAGATGGGTGTAAAAGATCCCATGGCTCTATTTTGAAGAAGAGAAGGGGAGTTATCCCCAGCATACTGGTCAATATTTATCCCTCAATCAACATCGCAAAAAAAACCAGAATATCTAGTCGTTATCACATTGAACTTTATGGGAGCTTGCTGCGCCCAAACTGGCTGCCATGTTTCTTACATTGGTGACTACACTTTAGAATGACTTAATTGGTCATAAAACGCTTTGAGACATCTGGTGGACGTAAAAACCTTTATATAAATGCAAGTTTTTCTTTCTTTTTTTACCCTCTGGCACAGACTATACCAATAATCAGCAACTAACTGAACATTGATGGAAAGGCATTCTTTTCTATTTACATGGTAGGAGCCAGCCACTGCTTCAAAGTTGACTGCTGAGGTCAGTGGGGAAGGTGTTGTGCTGCTCAGCCCTGGCAAACAAGATGACAGTCACCTGCTGAATGCAGTGATGTACTGTGGACTGTGATTTGCAACCAAAGCCCCCTGCATCAGCCTAAAAGGATCAGAGGTGAAAAAAATTAAGGGCTGTGGCAACTGTGAAAGCCATTGGCAAAGTAAGAACCCCTGGTCCAGCAGGCAGCATGTCCTTTTAAGGAAACTGCAGGTGTCTGTGGCAGCCTGTCTTGAGAAACTCAGGCTCCTCCTACACTGTTCCTTCAGTCCAAAAAGATGATTCTTGCCCTGTCCATGTATGCTAGGTCTGGTCTCCTTCACCTGATTTTTCCTGAGATACCCAGCTCTTGCTAAGGCTGCTGGTGATGCTGCTGTTCCTCAGGGTATTCCTCCACTCAGAATCAAGTAGCAATAATTGCACCCATTAAAAGGACACAACACCTATTAAGGATGGTAAGACCACAAAGTGTGAAAGCTGGAAATTCCCCTGGCAAACCAGACAGCAAAAAGCCCCCAGATTCAGTGGGCTGCAGCTAAGCGCCTTTCTTAGCCGTGTTTACGTCATTCTCATAAATCAATCTCACCAGGTTTGCTCGCAGATCTGGCCTCTGCAGTTTTCAGTTAAAATCACGGTTGGTCCAAATGACATTATTGAAGAGTAACTTATATATTTTCGTTAGGCCAAGCAGGCTCCTGTCCCAAAGCAAAAAAACCACACAAACCAAAAAAAAAAATCAGCAGTTAAAACATCAGCAGGCAGGAACCATGTGGGAACAGTGTGGGAAGTATCCAGATGTAATTTTAAACCCATACATACACTACCCACGTTGACCTGGCAAGATTAAAGTCAATGCTAAAGGAAGTGTATCAATGCTGAATTACTGAAATAAAAGAAACAAAATAGTGGGAATACACAGAAGGTTAGTATGCATTTGAAAGAGAAGGATGGCTTAATGTTTCAAAAGGAATGCGACATTAGAACAAATATTTTCTTCAATAAAATTAAATGTGGTAGGATTCTTAGACAGGCATCTGAAAGGGCATTAAAAAAGATAATAATAGGCAGAATTTTTTACTGACCTGTCCCACATAGTAGTTAGTCAGAGAGTCTAGGGGAATGCAAAATTCGGCATTTTTCCACATGCTGCAGTATTGTAACTGTACAGCGTGTCTTATGTCATGGTTTGGTTCCCTATCTGGAGGCCAGCCTGATTGACAGCTGTGTCTTCAGTCGGGCAAGGAACCGGTCACTGATGGTCAGTCCACACCTGGAATTAGGATCAACGGCGGGATCCTGGAAAATGTGGACCATTTTCCTTATCTGGAGAGATACCACTTGACAAAGGCAGACATAAGTGACAAAATTTATCATCAACTCCAATGTGCCAGCTCAGCCTTTGGCCAACTGAGAAAATGATTATTTGATGACAGGTATCTCAGACCCAAGGCTAAGGTCATGGTTTACCGAATAGCGGTGAATTCCGCACTCCAAACACTTTGAAGACTTGGACAACCTACAGCAGGCACCTCAAAGCACTGGAGAAGTACCATCACCAGTGTCCTCATAAGATCCTCCAAATCTGGTGACAAGAAAGGCAGTCAAACAGCAGCATCCTCTCCCAAGCCAGCATGCCCAGTATCAAGATGCTAATCACTCAAAACCAACTCCGCTGTCCTGAAAGCATCCCTGAAGAGGTTCAATACTTTTTGTAAACCTGGGAAGGCAGTGGGCTGATGATTTTTTTAAAGTTGCACAGTAGTCTGGTTATTCTTAAACTGGTGTCATAGTTAATACAAGGTGGCCATGATAAAATCAAGCCTGGGTTTGTACTGTAAAACCATAGGATTACAGAAAACCTACAGCACATTCAGCCAACCATGTCTGTGTTGGCTGAAAATTAGCTATCTAGCCTAATTTCACTTTTCAGCTTTTGGTCTGTATCCTTGTAGGGTACACCGACTCAAGCGTATAGCCAAGTGTTTTTTTCAAATGTCATGAGGGTTTCTGCATCTACTACCCTTTCAGGCAGTGAGTTCCAGACCCAAACCACTCACTGGGTGAACTCCCCTTTAATCCATTTCCCAATTACTCTATATCTATTGGTTATTGGCCTCTCTGCTCATGGAAATAGGTCCTTCCTATCCACTCTCTCTAAGCCGCTCATAATGTTATATACCTTAATTAGATCTCCCCTCAGCCTCCTCTGTTCCAAAGAAGACAATCACAACCTGCCAAATCTTTCCGCATAACTAAAATTCTCCAGTTGGCAATATCCTTGTAAATCTCCTGTCTATACTCTGTAGTACAATCACATTCTCTCTTTAATATTGTGACCAGAACTCTACACAGTACTTTCAATGTGACCTAACTAATATATTATACAGCTCCAGCACAACTTCCTTGGTTTTATATTATCTACTTCGGATAATGAAGGAAATTATCTCATACGCCTACTTAACCACCTGTTCTGCTGCCCTGCTACCTGCAGGGATCTGTGGGCATGCACTCCAAGGCTCCTCTGTTCCTCTACACTTCTCAGTATCTTACATTTGTTGCATATTCCCTTGCCTTATTTGTGTTCCTTAAGTACAATACCTCATACTTCACCATAGATTTACTCTCGGGTCCATGTCATTTCCAATAAACATACTTTCATGTTTTCTTCCATGCTCTACACATTTCCTTTTTGATAATGAGGATAGTAATCTGATTCCAAGCATCACCAATGCCACTCTATAATTAAACAATACAAAATACATGTCAAGCAGTGCGCATCACACTATTCTTACATGGTCAGCTATTGCAGTTACGCTGCGAATACATTTATAATAAATACAATTTCCAATTTTGGGTTAGAATTGAGATAGCCTTTAAAAATCAGAAAAATAACATAAGATAAATTGCATGCTAATAAATGTCAAGTGGTTAACTAAAACTTAAGGCATGTCGCTCGTACTAATGTGAATAATCCATGAACGAAAGCTGGATAAGGATGGCAGACTCTGGAATTACATACTGCAGAAATATGAGGATTAGTATGTAGAAGATTAAACTATGTATAATGTACAATCTCCTTTAATATTGACAATTTCTTTAGGGTAAATACTTTTAATCACCCCTCAAAATAGAGTCTTGAAGGCACTTTCAAAGCAATTGAGTCAGTGTGTATATTTGCAGTTAACTATGGTCATGTTTATTTCCTGTTTGATTAATCACCTTTTCTTCTACTTTCCATATTTTTACAAAATTGCCTGCAGGTTTTCATAAGAAATTGTGATGAGCTTAATTCTAATTATTTGTATGACCAGCTTGATTAAATGACGATTCTATAGATGTTCAGTCACACTTCATAGTTTTGTTCTATAGACAGCTCGCACTGTTCTCACCCTTATAGATTTTGGGGCAATTATGGGGCAACTTTCTGAATGTCAGCTTTTAGGACTTATAATAGAGGATTTTTTTGCAGGTAATTTATGTTTTATTCGGCCCTCTGGTGATAAATATTTACTGGTCTAAGCGACAATATGTAAAGCTGTAAAATGAGTATTAGACATTTCTGTATGTGACTCAATTTAACTAGGTGGGGGAACTTGCTTTAACTCAAATTAAGGTAATAAGACTGTCCCTAATTTTCTATGTCATTGCTTTCATCTTCTGCTGGTTGCAGTATAAGGAGTTGAAAGCTCTTCTCTTCCTGACAATGGCATGGTTGTGCTTCATTGATATCAAAGTAAAACATCTGAATAGCAATGTCATGGCATGTCAAAGGCACAACTAATGTGCATATAATGTGCAGAAACTTTGATTCTGCTATAGTGTAAACTGTCCCTAATACCCAGCCCTGGATAAGCTTTTTTGTCCAAAAATATACTTCATTCATAAAATTTATAAAAGTGCATTGTATAATAATTCAAAGTCTACATTACATAAAGTGCAAAACATATCAGGTTCCTTCAATTTAGTAATTGGCACTCTGAGGTACCTCACTACATTTACAATCACAGGTTATATTTGCAATATTTATTTAATATAGGTCAATACCATATTCTGGCTAAAACCTAATAAATCAGCATCAAATGACTAAAATTAACCAATGGTGAAAAAATTCTGACTCTCACAGTCACCTACACAGAAATGTTTGTCACAAAGTAATTCCTCAAGTCATTTTATACCGGCTTTGTGGTGAACCTCAAGTCCCTAAGCACAGCTCCTCTATTATTTCCAATCATGGTACTTTGGTGTTGTAGACCCTTTCCTTTCAAAATACCAAACGAATTTCCTCATTGTTTCTCCTGCACTACCAAGAAAACATTTGCAAAAGTTCAGCAGAAAGCACAAATGACTTTGGGCAGGGAAAAATCTCAAGGGAATTCAACTCTGTGGTCTTCTCTTAGGAATCTGTTGCTCATGTGCTTAAATTTTCTATTTCACTTGTTCCTACCCTAGTAGTTACAATAGGAACAAAAACTAAGGGCACTATCACCCCAGATTTGCACTAAGTATGGTAGAGGGCTTCCTGTCGGCCACAAGGGCAGGTTTTCACGCAGTATCACCCCAATCCCACCTCGTTAATCATGCATTCCCGGGAAACACATTATTTCAATGGTGGGCTCTCATTCACCCTCCACGCCATCACCTCGCTGCTTCATCACTCCAGGTGCCATATTTAAAATACAGCCATGCACACATCTCTCAGTACTTCCAGCCAAGCCTGCTGCACAGAAGCCTTGGCCCCAAAAGGCAAGAAAACTGCAGCAGCTGAAAGGTTCTCAAAATTCCCACTATTTTTCATATCATCAACAAAGATATGACTTTTCGACTTTTACCCGAAACCAGACAATGAGAGGAGAGAGAATACGCATTCTTCCCTTTAAAACAATCAACATGAAACTAAAGCCCATCAAAATCTTACATAAATAATCGTTACTAACTACTAAAGCAGGAAGACAACAATCAATGCAAATTATGCAAATCCATCAATACTCCACATGTACAATGACTTTCAGTTCAAGACTAGTTACGGGGCCAGGAAGACAATGATAAACATCATGTGAGCCCATTAAAAACAACGAGGCAACAATCACATGGGGAAGCCCACCAAAATCAAACAAAGGCCTAAACTTGATTTGGATTGAGATAAGAAATTTGAAAAAAAAAGTATAACTGGGTCAGCAGATCTGTGTTTTGAAAGCAGTTTTGGGCAGTGACACAGGAGAGTGAGCAGTTGAATATGGTTGAAGCTGAGTTTAAGCAGGGAGCTGAGCCAAGCGGAGGAAGGAAATCAGGAGGTTTGCAGGCCCTCAGACAACATCACGGCGAGGGGCACGGGGTGGCAGGCTCAACTGAAGACAGCAAGGCAGCAACCTCAGCCCTCCACGAAGATCGACCACCCACAACCATGCCCTCCACTCAACTGAAGAACCTTCGCAGATTCCATAGACCAGGGCCATGTGGGGACGGCAGGCCCCAGAGGACAGCAAGAGTGTCCCCCAAAACTGCAACCAGATTACCTGGCTGGATTTTAAACTGTCAAGGAACCCTGGGTTGGTGAGCATGATCCCTGACCTCTCCTAGTTCAATTTATTTAGGTTTTGGGGGTGGGACAAGGGTAAGGGGATTAGTAACGTGATATTCCCCCATTATGCTGTGTGTTCCCCATTCTTAACTCATTGTACTTTTTAAGTCTGTATATCTCAGTGTAATCCTAATGTTATAAATTCATTTGTGACTTCAATAAACTCAGTTTTTTTTTCTTGCACCAAAACCAGTTGTCTGCTGCACTTTGTCACAACCCCCAAATAAGTCCAAGGTCTAGAACCCAGGGAGTGGGAGCGATTCAAACCACTCAGAAGTCAGAGGTGGAGTTGACATACACACCACCACCCCCTACACCCTCCAGTTTAGCGATGAGCCCCGCGAGCATCTTTTGGATCCATGGAGGCCTGCCATGATGTCCTCTATGCCCAGTCTGGCCACAGTAGCGCCAGCAACATCACCAATCCAGCTTGGGCAGCAGTGGCAGTGGTGGTTAGTGCCAATGCCCTGCAAAAGAGAACAGTCACCCAGTGCTGATAAAGGATGAATGATCTCCGTTCCACCAGGCTAAGTCACTGTACCCATCACTTCCAACTCACACGCTCACAAATCTATCACACATCCAGAAGGATCTCACTCACTGCCAGTTCAAGGGACATCACCTTCACTCTCTCACACACACCTTCATTGTCGTCCTCCCATCCATGGGACCACTCACCACCCAAACATGTCAGGTGTACTTATCATCTGGCCTGGCAGGACTTCGGCTTACACTCTCCACATTTGTATTCAAGCAGGACAAGCTGGCATACAACAAAGGGAGAGGTCACAGGCTGGTGGATGAATGCCTGAAATCAGAGTCATCACGGACTTTGAAAACAGAGCCATCCAGCTGGCTGGCCGGGGCTGGTCCTGTGCTGGCAGTGAGTTTGGCGGTGCTCTACTAAGTGAGGATACAGCAGCGCAACATCTATCAGACAGCCATGCTGTGAGTCAGTGGGCACGGAAAATTCCACCCAAACAGTCAGCCTGTTTGTTGGGCTTGACCATAACGTCATCCAAATAGTACCACCATCAAACTTAACCTGTCAGCGACGTTATTGTAATTGATTAAGTCATGGGGTGGTTTGTTTAAAAAAAGGCATTCAAGTTATGAGTATGGTTAGCAAAACCATATTTTTTTTTGCCCATTCCTAGTTACCCCTGAGAAAGTGGTGGTGAGCCTTCTTGAACTGCAGCAGTTCTTATGGTGAAGGTACACTCATAGTGCTATTGGGTAGGAATTCCAAGATATTGACCTAGCATGGATGAACACCATCCATGTTAGGACGGTGAGTAATGTGGAGGGGCACTTGGAGGCAATGGTGTTCCTTTGCACCTGTTGTAGCTTGGGATATGCTGTTGAAGAAGTCTTGGTGACTTGTTGCAGTTCATTCTGTGGCTAGTGTACACTGAAGCAATGGTGCACTGGTGATGAAGGGAGTGATGTTTTAGGTGGTGGGTGAGCTGCCAATTAAGTAGATTGCTTTTGCCTGAATGGAATCAAGCATCTTGTATGTTAGTGCTACTGTTGCACATATCCAAGTGGACAATATTCTGCCAGAAGTCTGACTTATACCTTGTAGGTGGGACATCAGGAAATGAGTCACTTGCTGCAGAATGCTGAGCCTCTGACATGCTTGAGCAGACATGTTATTTATGTGGCTGGTCCAGTTTTGATCAATGGTATGGCCAGGAGGTTGATAGGGGGGATTCAATTATGGTAAAGCTATTGAATGACAAAAGAAGGTGATTTGACTCTCTTGTTGGAGTTGGCCACTGTGATAATCGTGTAGATAAATGTTACTTGTCACAAAGCAGCCCAAGCCAGGAGGTTGTCCAAGTCTTGCTGCATGTGGACACAGATTACTTCATTATAGAGATGACCCACATAATGTTTTAATTTTTTACCAATCCATAGTTGCCCTATAAAAACAGTGATGGTTCTTTTTTCCTAACTTCTATAGCTCTTGTGATAATGATGTGCATTAGGTAAGGAATTCCAAAATGTTGACCCTGTAACGTGAAAGATTGCCTGTATCAGTGACTTGGAAAGAAACTTGGAACTGATAATGTTTCCATCATATTGATGCTCTTGTCCTGCTTGGCTGAAGAGGTTATAGAGCTGGGAGATAGATGTCTTCATAAATCCTTTGAGCACCATGAAAGTGCAATATGACTCTGTTATGAGGCAGCAGTTTGGTAAAGCTGAGTTATTTAAAAATTCCAGAGGGAAACTTTAAACAACTGTCATAACCTATATTTTAAGTGGTATGTTTGAGATGCAACTCTAAGTTCAGGAGTCAGAGCACCAGTTTTTGAGAGGTTTATAATAAAGTAAAGGACACATTTTATTAATTTACACAAGTTAAATATGTACACATGGCTACAAATTACTACTATCATAACTGTTAACAAATTCCCAAACTAATCTCCATTAAGGCAACAGCAACCCATAGATTTTAACCAGATACCAGAAAGCATTTTCACCTTACAAATTCAAAGTGAGGTCCCTTTCACTTTGGTTCCTGTGGAGACATTTGTAGGCTTACAACCACCTTGATCTTACATTGCCTCTGTCCCACACACACAAAACTGCTATCCTAATACCTAACACAGCTCATTGAATGTAAATTCTCATTGTATCACCAGCCTCTTCTCACAATAAAATCTCTTTCATAGTACCAATTTTATTAGTAATATAAACATTGCTTGGTCTCTGCTAGCTAGGTGCCAGATTGCACCTACCTTCTTGAATGCTCTATTCAAAAAATGTAAATGCACTCTACCTCTCTTATATCTCAAAACTAGTACACATCAATGCACTCAGACTATTAAGATACACCAACAGACTAAACCTCTATTTTAAAATAAAAATATTTTCTAATAATATTATATAATTTAATAGCTTCATGACAGACTCAATGTACTTAAATCTGGTCCTCCCCCATTTGATGGGTTTGATTGACACTGACACAAAAGGTTTGTAAACTCTATTTCTGACATCAGAAATGGAAGACTGATTCAATGTACACATTGACCACAATAGTTATGGGCAGACGCAGAGGGTGGGGGGCAGGCTGAAGATGGTGTAAAAACCCAGCAAGGCCAGTGATACAGAGGTCCTGCTGAAATGAATGGAAGGACATCACTAACATTTTTTCAGTCTATTTCCCTCCCAGCAGCCAGCCATGTGAGCAATGACAGGAAGCCACGGGCAAGTGTCCTTGGAGTTAATCCCCAACAACTGAAAGCGGGTAGAGAGACCACAATTCGGAGAAGAAAAAAGGCAACAATCAGGGTTTGAGAGAGAGGCTGCAATCAAGGGGGAGGAAAAAGCTTGTAATCAGAAGGGAAAGAGAGAGAGGTCACCAATTAGCAGGGCTGAAGGTGGGGAGGCTAAAGATTAGGGCTGGGGGCAGCACCCTCCTGTTTCCCTTGCCCACAAGGAATGCTAGAAAACACATTTACCTTTTAAAACCCCAACTCCTGCCCCTCTTTCACTGCCAGGTACTTGGGAATCCAGTGGAAGAAAGCCATTTGGCCCATTGTGTCCGTCCTGGATCTCTGAAGGAGCAATTCACCAATTTCCACCCCCCCGCCCCCCCCCCCCAAATCTTCTCCCCATAGTCCTGCACATTCTTCCTTTTCAGGTAATAACCCAACCCCTTTTTGAATTCCTGGATTGAATCTGCCTCCACCACACTATCAGGAAGTACATTCCGGATCTTAACCACTTGAAGCGTGAAAAAATTTTTCCACATGTCGCCATTGCTTCCTTTACCTTTACCTTCAACCTGTGTCCTCTCGTTCTTGATCCTTCCACCAATGGGAACAGTTACTTCTTATCTACTCATGACTTTGACCAGCTCTATCAAGTCTCCTCTCAGGAGAAATATCCCAACTATTCCAATCTCTCTCTGCTACTGATGTTCCTCATATCTGGAACAATTTTCATAAATCTTTCCTGTACCTTCTCTAATTCCTTCAGATCCTTCCCAAAGTGTGCTGTGCAGAACTGGATGCAATAGTCCAGTTGAGGCTGAATCAATATTTTATACAGGTTTAACACAACTTCCTTGCTTTTACACCCTACCCCTATTGAGAAAGCCCAGGATGCTTCACGCTTTCTGCACATGTACCCTCAGGTCCCTCTGCTCTTGTACCCACTTTAGAATTTTACCCTTTAGTTTATATTGGGCCATAAGTTTCATGCTCCCTGTGTAGGATTTGGGGGGTCCCCCACTGATACGCTGGGGAACCCCACTCAGTACTTCAAAGGTAAGGGTTCACACAGCAATTGTCCAGAAGTGCAAACTTCCTCCAGGCAATTGCCCTAGTTTGGGAACCATTCAAAAATGTGATTTAAACCACATAATTTGGATGATTCTGGCTGTGTTGCACAATTAGTTACTCAGAAAAAATTAGATCAATAAAAACCTCTTCTAACTTCTTGGTAATTATTGTAACGACACAGACCCGAGCACCGCACCACCCCCCCACTCCCCACCCCACTGCCCAGGCCCCCTGATGGGACTACCCCCACATACCCAATTGCCCTGGGGGTCTCCCACCAACCCCGATTACCTCCCAACATGGCATTCCCCACCCACCCCCAACTACCCATGGGATTCCCCTGACTGACCCAACTTGACCCCCTCCCCCTGCAGTACTGACCCCCACCTCCCGCAGGCCCAACTCCCCCGACCCGACCTGAACCCCGTCCACCTAACCCAACCAGACACCCAGCCACCCTTGCCTTGCCTCCTTCCCGACCCAACTGAACCAACCCCCAATCTCTGACATCCCCTTCCGAGGTCTGACCACCCACCTCTCTCCAATGTCTGACCTCCCCACCCTCTAGCATCGTCCGATGCCCGTCCCCCCCATCCATTCCTCTGATGTCTCCCAGCCCCCACATCTGCCTCCGATGCTGGCACCCCAATACCCAGCCCCTGCCCCACCCCCCCCACCCCCACAACCCTCGGCACCGATGTCTGACCTCGCCCAACCCCTGATGTCCGGCGATCCTCACCACCCCGATGTCTGACCCACTCCAGCTAATGTCCAACACCCCCTGAAGCCTGATCCACCTACCTCCTGATGTCCGATACTTCTACCCCCCTCAATGTCCGACAGCCCCCCAGCCCCCCGATCTCCCACCCACTCCTATCCCCTTGATGTCTGACAGCCGTCCACACCCCGACGTCCGACAGCCTCCTACCTCCTCCTGATGTCCAACCCATCGTCCACCTTCATCCAACCTCTGACTCCCTCACACCCCCAAATCCTAACCTCTTATCTTAGGCACTGACCTTCTCCCTGGCCGGTCAATTTCAATCGGAACTTAAAACTTACCTGTTTTACTGCAGCTGGTGACCTAAAAAGGGGGCCTGTATTTCTTCAACCTGACTTTGCTGGACTGCAACACTTCTCTTCAGAGACAGCTGCACTGGATCTCGCCTGACACAAGTCGGAAGATTGGGTGAGACAGGCTCGGAAGAATTTTGCGTAAGTAATTGGGCATGGAGTTGCCCAATTACTCCAACGCTGATTGTCAATCCCAGGAAGCTATGACCCATTGTCTCGCTGCATTCTTCCTAACAAAATGAACACTCATCTGCATTAAATTTCATCTGCCATGTGTCCAACCATTCCACCAACCTGTCTATGTCCTTTTGAAATTCTATACTATTCTCACGGTTCACAATAATTCCAAGTTTTGTGTTAACAAAGAACAAAAAACAAAGAAAAGTAAAGCACAGGGACAGGCCCTTCAGCCATGTATTATCCTCTTGTCCGCAAACGTTGAAATTCTGCCCCATACACCAATGTCTAGGTCATTAATATATATCAGGAAGAGCAGGGCTCCTAATGCTGATCCCAGGGAACTCCACTATGAACCATCCCCCAGTCCGCCCAGTCCAAAAAACAACTGTTAACTACTACACTCTATTTAATGTCACTCAGTCAATTTTGCTTTCATGTTGCTGCTGTCCCTTATGTTCCACTAGCTCCAGCTTTGCTCACAAATCTGTTTTGAAGCACTTTATCAAATACCTTTTCAAAGTCCATGTACACCACATCAACAGCATTACTCTTGTGAACCTCCCTGTTGTCTCATCAAAAAGCACCTCAGTGGGAATTAGATTGTCAGCTGGTGTCCCAGAGCACAGTGGTGAGGGCACTTCACAGTCACTGGAGGAGCTGGCAGAGACAGAGAATGCCCATGATGCCAACAGTTGGAGGACTGCAGGGGACCAAGCACATGCTCAGTTGGTTCTTATGATGTGCCTCTGGAGTCATCCGCGACGCAGCAAACACAAGAAATGCAGCAGGGTATGCGGGAGCATCTGGGGGAGATACACAGCGCTATGCTTGGCTTGGTGTCCGTGATGGAGGAGCCTACGTGGACTATTGCTAAAGCAATGAGCCTCATGGTCGAGCGTCATGCGTCTTCCATGGTGAGAGTGGCAACTCACATGGAGAGGCTCCTCCAGGAGACCAGTCAGGGCTTCCAGGGGATGCGCTCGAACCAGCAAGCGCTCACATCAATATTGACTTGGTCATTGCCATCGTGGGAGATGGTCTGGACACCAGTTTCCCAGCTCGGTGCCCATCCATCCACGGTGAGCAGGGAGGTCCGAAGTGACTACACATCAGCGCAGCAGCTGCCTGTCATCTCTGCAGGTTCCTCTCAGGGTGCACCGGATGAGGGTGGCAGCTTCTCCGTCCCTCTGCCAGTGACCATAGCATCCAGTGAGGCTGCGACGACTGGGGAGATGCCAGCCGTGGAACTGGCAGCTTGCTCCCGGGTCGGACCAGCACAGGCTCCACAGGCCAGAGGACGACCGCCAATGACATTGAAGCCACCAGGACAGCAGAGGCAGCAGGCTGTCTCAGACGCGGCTCCCAGCAAGGGATCAGCACCAAGACGTCACACCCGAAAACATAAACGTGAGGCACCTGAGGCAAACCATGGCTTTTCACTGGTGCCTTTGTGTTGGCCCACAATTAGGTCTTTATGAGTTAGTGCGATTTTTAACACCTTTGTCATTTTGTTTCCTTAAGATTCTTTGGTTGCAATATTAAATTCAGACATGTCACCATGGCTGAAGGTGCCTCTTTTCTGCAGGTGGATGGTTTCCAAAAATGTTATGAGTGATTTGTTTGTCATTGAGCTTTATTGACAAGGCCGTTAGTTAATGTTCCTAACCAGGCAGATTTAGCACTCAGGTATCGAGTATGGAGCCTATAGCCCAGGCTTGTGCAGAAGGTCTATCTGTGGTGTGATAGCTGAGGGTTCGTTGGATTAAAGCTTCCCAGGTGTCCCTGGCTCCCTGGAGTATGCCCGGGTCAGTGTCTACTCATGCAGCATTTCCCTGTGCGTGCTTATCCTCGGACTCACTATTGGACTCATTGTGTGCAACCGCAGCCACTGCGTCGACATCTTCATCATCCACAGCGTCTCCCCTTTCCAGCACTAGATTGTGGAGAGTGCAGCATGCAACCACTATCACTGAGACACATGATCTGGGGGGTACTGGAGTGCGCCCCTGAACGGTCCAGCAAGTGCATCTTGAGAAGATCAATGGCTCTGTCCACAACTGCCCTTGTGGAGGCGTGGCACCTATTGTACTGCTGCTCAGCTTCTGTTCTTAGATGGTGTAGAGGTGTCATGAGCCAACTTCTGAGGGGATAGCCCTTGTCACCAGGCAGCCATCCATCAAGCCGGGTTGGAGCACTGAAGAGCCCCGGCACCTGGGAGTGTCTGAGGATGTAGGCTTTGTGGTAGCCACCTGGGTACCTTGCACAGACTTGTAGAATCAGCATCCTGTGATCACACAGTATCTGCACATTCATGGAGTGGAATTCCTGTTGACGAAGGCACCGGGCTCACCTGCTGGTGCCTTGATGGCCACATGTCTAAGTCTATTGCACCCTTGACGCGGGGGAAGCCAGCAATGGCCGCAAAGCCTCTGGCTCGCAGTGTCTGGCTTGCCTGGTCACAACAGTAGTGGCTGAAGGTCAATGCACACCTGAACAGAGCATCTGTAACCTGCTTGACACAAGTTGGGCAGCTGCTTGGGAGACACCGCAAAGATCATCCAGCAACCCCTGGAAGAAGCCAGATGCATAGAGGTTGAGGGCAGCTGTGACCTTTAGAGCCACTGGCATGGGGTGTCCTTCCACACAGTTAGTAGAGATCTCAGGCCCAATCGTCTGAAAGATATAGTTGACTGTCTCCTTTGAGAGACGAAGCCTCCTTCGGCACTGCACCTCAGTCATATTGAGGTAGCTGCTTCACCACCTGTACACCCTGGCAGCAGGATGGTGGCGTCTTCTGCTGCCTCTTCCATCTTGGACAACCTCTTGGCCCTGTGCCCCTTGTGCTTGCGCCTGTACTCCCAAACGTGGCTCTCCTGGAGACTGTATGTGCACTCCTGGCTTCCTCCCCCTTCTAGCTCTCTCTTCCTCTTCAGAGGAGCTGCCTCCAGTGGAGAGTTCAGCTCCAATTCCCAGGCGAAGGGAAGGCTTCCTAAAACCTGCAGGCCCAAAAAAAATTCCTCACTGCAGAGTGCTGCCCTGAAGGTTGTAATTCCAGCAACTGGTATGCGTTTTGAAGTATTGCAGGTCACACAGGCAAGTATCAGTAACTTTGATATTTGACAGAGCACACTCGCGGCCCCACTGAGCCCTCTTATCCCACCCGTGGATGAGATTTATACAAATGTGTCCTACCCACTTGCCTGTTTCACCCATGCGCTGACCCGAATATTTCATGGACGCCGAGAAATCGCCGTCAGTTGGCACTTCAAGGGCCTTAAGTGGCTGGTTAATTAATGGCAGATGCGCATCAGAGATCAACGCGCGCCGGCCCAATGAAATATCGCGATGACGTGCAGTGACCTCGGGATATGTCACCGCATGTCATTTCATGCGCAGGCATGCAGTGCCCGCCCTCGCACACCAACTGGAAAATTCTGCCCCAGGTCTAGCAGTAGCTACTTTCTGGACACATACTGCTTTAGAAAATTCTCCTGAACACACTCTAGGAATTCTTACCTCTCTCTTCCCTTTTTATTACCACTGTCCTAGTCTATATTCAGATAAAGTCCCCAATTACTAGTTTTCTATAATTGTTGCACTTCTTTGTAATTTCTTTGCAAATTTGTTCCTTTACATTTCCCCACTATTTGTTGGCCTATAGACTACACTGAAAATGTAATATTTTATCCCTTAGCTCTAGCCAAATAGCTTCTGTCCTTGTCTCCTCTAGGACCTTCTCTCTCTCCAGCACTGCAATGCTTAATTAAAACTGTCCACACAATCCTTTCCTTTTTTTCCTATCTTTCCTGATCACCTGTATTCAGGAATAGTTAATGCCCAGCTCTGTCCTTCTTTGAGCCAGGACCCAATTGTTACCATAACTATCTGCACCTACAACTCACCAATCTTATTTACCACACTCGCTCATTCACATATATGCTCAGTAACACTAACTTAGACTTAATTGCCAGCTCCTTGCTTTGAACTCAACTAACACTTTACTAATTCCTACTCTCATGCTATCTGTCTTTCCCAGTATTCTGTGCACGCTGGTACTCCCCTCTAGTATTATCTGCTGGTTCCACACCCCTGCCTACTTACTTTAAATCCTCCCCTGTGCTAGCAAGGAAATTGGTCCCGATTCTATTTAAGTGAAATCTGCCTGGCCTGTATAAGTCCAATCTCCCCCAGAGCTGGTTGCAATGCCCCAGAAATCTAAAGCTCTCCTTCATGCACCATCTTTCCGTCATTCATCTGCTTTATCCTTCTCTTTCAATATTCACTCATGCATGGTACTGGCAGTAATCAGAGATTATTACTTTTCAGGTCCAGCTTGCTAATTTCCTACCTAGCTCCCTAAATTCTATCTATAGGACTGTTATGATAGCGGATTAACAGTACCAATGACCTATGGGTAATTTTGAATTTTTTAAGGAAGACCTGTGTTTTTTTTAAAAAAAAGAAAAACAAGTAAAGACACTGGGCAAAAGATGGCTGATAATGTATGGTAACTGTGCCCTGGAAAATTCCATTATGGATTATAGTTGACTGACTAGTCCCAGGGGAACATGGAATGTCACACTTGAAAGGTGCCATGGATTTCCTCAAACAAAGATTTGAAATGGAGATGGGAAAGAGGCAAAAAACTGAACTTTAATCTCCTGTGGCTGAGGAGACAAAAGTCTGATTTGCATGCCTCAGCAGACATCTGAAATCCAAATCCTGCTGTAAAAGGTCTGAGGTGAAAACAACATGGAACCCTGGGTGTGAGTCATAGGCCTGAATTTTCAGCTCAGCTGGTGGGTGAGATCAGCGGGCCCAGGATCAGCCGGGAAATGGACTGCCAACCATGGTTGGTCCCTGACTGCAATTTGATGTTGGCCTGGCCAATTAACGGCCAGCCAGCATGAAGCATGTGCTGAAAAGCTCAGCGCTGTCAGGGTGGGCGCGGGAGGAGGGCAGGCGATGATGTCAAGGCGAGCACAGGTGGGTGCTGAGAGAAAACTCCCTGAAGGTAGAGAGCTGCCTCAGGGAGCTGTAGACCCAAAAACCATGAAAGAAAGTTTTGAAAATCAGAAAAATAATTTCCAAGAATCACAATAAGGGACCAGAACATACAGATGATAAAAATGCTGTCCACAGGTTTTTATTTCTATTTTATTTACTAACAGAAACCTCATCCTGCCCTTGAATGAGGTTTGATGAAAAATGTAAAGTCTGCCTAGCCGATTCACCTGTCCGCCAACTGCAAGGTTGGATGGGCCATGAAAAATTGGAGACAACTATGCCATTAATGGGCTTAATTGCCATCTTAATTGTCAGTGGGTGCACTTCTGACTTTTGCGCATGCCTGCCAAATGAAATATTGCGTGAGCACAGGATGAATTCGGAATGCTTGCCCCATGTCTTCTCGTGCTGTTTTATGCCCAATTGGGTTGGGTGCAATGCCGCCTGCGAGGCATAAAATTCTGCCCATAGCTTTTCCTTTCCAGAATACACAGGTTAAAATCAGTTAAAAGGTTGAGGTGCTGGTGTATGACTGTGTGTGACAGCAAGCAGAAGAAAAGAGTCGACCCCTGCAGCTTACAGGAAAAAATGGATCTCCCTCTCTCTCTGTTTTTGGAGGCAAAGTTTAGCAGAAGCCACAATCTAAAGGAAATAGGATAACCTTTCAGCCACCCTGCAGAACCAAGTATCTCCAAACCAACAGCGAAACTGCCAAAGTCAGCTGACCAAAATCACTTAATTTAACAGCCGCAACGTAGCACCATCTATGCTTCATGGCCAAGCCAAAGACTGATTCATATATTTTAGTAATTTTTGTTTGGACTCTTAACTTCTCATTTCTGACCTGTGTGTATGTGTGTTGGATATTTTTATTAATTTTCTCAGGTTTTAGTAACAATTAGAACTTACTCTTTCTTTGACTCAAGAAAGCCTGGTTGAATTGGCTCCTTCTAAAAAAATAAATAATTTTGGACTGGGAAAAGGTATCCATGGGGGGAAGGGATCTCTTTTAAGTTAATTTTACTGTCCCCAACCAAGGGGGTTGGATAAACAAGGGGAGCCAGTTCATTCCTCCTTACCTGGGAGCATACCAAAATTGGGGACCCATTTGGGAAGTTAACAAGTTATGGGACCTCGTCCAGGGGCCAGTAATATTGGGACCACATAATTCGTTCTACCTTTGTCGTTGGTACCATATGGAGCATGACCCTCTAACTGCTCACCCTCCCCCCATCAGGGTTCTCTACAACTGTTCAGTGACATCCTTGATCCTGACACCAGGGAAGCAACATGCCACCCTGGATTCATGTCTGTGCACCAGAAACACCTCCCTGTTGCCCTAAATATCAAATTTCTTATCACTATTGTGCTCCCTGTCTTCTTCCTGTCCCGCTGTACAGGTGAGCCAGCCATGGTGCTATGGTCTTGGCTCTGGCTGCATTCCCCAGATGAACCATCAATTTCATCAGTATTCAGAACTGAATACAGGTTTGTGAGTGAGATGCACTCAAGGAATTGCTGCACTATCTGCCTGTTTCTTCTTGCCTGCCTGGTGGGAACTAGAAGTTCTTGCTGGTTTCCCACCTGAGGAATTACACTTGGAGTTATTATCAGGGCCAATGATTGCGGTCAATGATCTTTCATTCAAAATGAGAATTGACATTTGTGTTATGCCATTACATCATGGGTAACATGAATGAGACCCCATGTCTTCTGTTCCATAAGTTGGAACCTAAGCAGCCAATAAAGAGGTACCTAAATTAGTTTTGGTCTTATTGGACTTATCCTATAGTTGCTCCCACTCTGCCATTATATCTTTGCCCTCAGTGCAATAAAAACTGAGTTTACATTTTAACAGTGATTTTGTCGCACTTTCTGGCAATGCTACGTCAGAGCATGGGGAACTCTAAGAAAAGTTTTGGTATATCTAAACGTGTAGTTCTAGTGAGGCGCTGGAGTTTGAATTCATCTGTCGGTATGCAATTATTTGTGAACAGTAAGCAGGCTCCGTTTCTGTAGCAGTAAAAAAGCTTTGAAGCAATTTTAAAATCTTTCAGCTAAACTGAACTGGTTACTCCAAACAAAATAAGTCAAACTGAAAATATTTATCCAACTGGAAAAGTTGCTGCAATCTCTTTTTCAAAGAATTTTTCAAATAACCATTTGTGTTAGTTCATAAATAATGCATTTTACAAGGTATGCTTAATAACACAACTACTATATTCCCCTAACAAAGAATTTTGAAAAGCTAAGTACGTATAATTATTTCTACATAAATATAAAATTGTGCAACAACACATTCACAGTCCTTGTCACTGAGGACAAGCCTTACTGAAAGCTGCTTTAATTCTAAACCATGCCTTGGTATGTATTGTTAAGTTTTTAATAAAATGCTTGAAATATCAATGCAATCTTGAGAAAGAAATCAATAATTATTGCAGCTGGAGTTAATTATACAATAGCTTTCCATAAATATATTAACAAAAAATATTCTTTATAACACTCACCATACATATTAGTTGCTACCTGTTAATTGCATACCATAATAAAGGCACGTTTTCAATTACAAATAATAATATGCACATGATACCCCAGGTGGCGAGACACTTACTTGAGGTGGCTATGGTTTCTGTGAGTCATTTTAATGTCATGTTTCAGATACAGGCTGCTATGTTAAGATCCAGATGCGTGCCAATAAATTACCAGATCTTTATCTAATTAGTTTCTCATGCTGATAGTTCCTCTGGTCCAACAAAATAACATGAGCAAGGACATGGTGAATATAGCCTCTTGTGCTTTTCAAAGCCATCATTTATAATCTGTGATTTAAACACCCCTGCTGGGCTCCTTCTATTGAAGTTGCTCATCATAAATCTTCATTGGGAAGATTCCAATCTATCTTAAACATGATTTTTTGCATGTGTAAGTAAAGAGAAATTTTCTTTACTCAAACTTGGTAGATGTCAGGCACATGAGTGCTTTGCAAACATAATTACTGTTTGTGTATGGCGTAACATGCAAATTGTAAATAATTCAATACATATGTGTAACATTTCCAGCGCTATTTATTGCATAGTAAATAAATTGCATACCAAAAGGATTAGGGTAACTTAAGCTTAGTGTTATGTTGCTAGTGCTTATTAAGGAGACAGTAATTAAAAGTTTATTTGTAATATAATTCCAGACTAATCACCTTCTCTAACATCACAATTGTTTGCATAACCAATAGTCAATGCATAAAATTTCTTTTTACTGTTTAGAATAGGGGACAATCTGTTATGAAAAGAAGAAAACCTTCCAAAAGTTTTACTTTTAACAGCAATAACTTGTATTGATATAGGGGTCCTTCAAAATGATAAAAAGTAATTCCAAAGTGCTAAAAAGGAAGGCATAATGAAACAGATACACAACCAGGAAGGGAGAAATTAAGAGGATTGTTATGGGTGAGAGGTTTTATAGGATGCTTATGTTTTAACTGTCTCTTAAATTCAAAGTTAGAAGGGAACATGTGACCTCCTGATAGTTCTGGCCAGTGATAAGCCGTGGTGACCTGGTTAGCATGGGGACTGCAGGCCCAGGTCAAGTGCTATTGAAGTCTACGTGCCAGGTTAAGCACATCAACATAATAGGAAAGGCAGCTAGTCTTGCTATTACAGACATGTTGACTCAAAGACTTCTGGTTAGAGACAGAGAGAGAGAGGGGCAGTGTCATGATAATAGTTGATTGTGGTAATGGACTCCAGTATTAGATGCTATACGATACTCTGTACTAGATGTGGGGGTGGGGGTCACCTAAACTGGGAGTTGAAGGTCAGATAGCACATGTTGGAATCTGTCTTGCCAGAATTCAGTTACTGCAGATATGTATTTGTTAGGAAAATGTGTTATCAATAAAGTTAGCTCAGCTACAATGTTGACAGCCTGTGTGCATCATTGAAACAGAAAACAAGACAGGCAGTAGTTGCTGTGGTCAAACAGAGGGATAAGGGCTGTTTCTCTATTAGCTACCAGACAGATGCCGAATGGAAAGATGTTCCCTGGTGGAAGAGACAGAACTCATGGTTATTTTAGGGCACTGGAAGATTTATCCTGGTGTGGTCAGAAGAAGGAATCACCAAAGTGATTCGTGCTGCTGGATGTCAGTTCAGGATTTCTCAGAAGATTGGGGAAAAGACTGTCAACAGTCCCTGGACATTATCTCACAGTGAAACAGGGGGAAGTGAGCCCATGGGAAGCTGGGGGCAAATTTTTACTGGTTCCTGTAAAAACTGCTAATCTGCAGAGAGTATACTGCAACAAAAAAATAGAGCATAGGTTTTTTGAGTTTGTTAAACACTAATAAAGTATGTATTTTCTCTGGTTCAGAGCATATGTTGCATACCAAAAGGATTAAGGTAATTTAAGCATAATGTTAGTTGCTAGTGCTTACTAAAGAGACAGTAATTAAAAGTTTATTTGTAATATAATTCCAGACTAATCACCTTCTCTAATATGACAGTTGTTTGCATAACCAATAGTCAATGCATAAAATATTGTTTTACTGTTTAGAATAGGGGACAATCTGTTATGATTGTGTAATGATTAGTCAATGTTGCGTTTTGTTATAGAAAAAGTCTTAAAACTTGAAATCTTGTCATGTGATTAATTCGAGTTGGCCACTGGGAACTCAAATTTCTTTTTAAAATTTATCTGTCTCACAAGGCTTGCAACAGGTTTCAAGGAAAGTTTGGTTGAGAGAAATTTTGAAAAGCTTTTTAAAGTGTTAGGTGGGTCCAAATCTAAGGGAATGATTTTGGGTCATATAGGATTACAGCACAGCAAAATACCCTTCTGCCCATCGAGTCTGCGCTAGTCAAACAAGTACCTAACTATTCTAATCCCATTTTCCAGCACTAGGCCCATAGCCTTGTATGCCATGGCTTCGCAAGTGCATATCCAAATACTTCTTAAATGTTATGAGGGAATCTGCCTCTACCACCCTTTCAGGCAGTGGGTTCCAGATTCCCACCACCCTCTGGGTGAAAAAATCCTTCCTCATATACCCTCTAAACCTCCTGCCCCTTACCCTAAATCTATGCCTCCAGGTTATTGATCCCTCCACCAAGGGGAAAAGTTCCTTCCTGTCTACCCTATCCATGCCCCTCACAATTTTATACACCTCAATCATGTCCCCCCTCAATCTCCTTCGCTCAAGGAAAATAATCCCTGTCTACCCAATCTCTCCTCATAACTAAAACTCTCCAGCTTAGGCAACATCCTGGTAAATCTCCTCTGCATTCTCTCTAGTGCAATCACATCCTTCCTATAATGTAGATTCCAGAACTGCACACAATACTCTAGCTGTGGCCTAACCAGTGTTTTATGCAGTTCCAGCATAATCTCCCTGATCTTATATTCTATGCCTCAGCTAATAAAGGCAAGTATTCTCTATGCCTTCTTAACCACTTTACCTACCTGTCCCGCTACCTTAAGGGACAGCTGGACATGCACACCAAGGTCCCTCTGATCCTCGGTGCTTCCCAGGGTCCTAGTATTCATTGTGTATCTCTGTACCTTGTTTGTCCTGCCCAAGTGATCACTTCACACTTATCCGGATTAAATTCCATTTGCCACTGATCAGCCCATCTGACCAGCCGGTCTATATCCTCCTGTAATCTAAGGCTATCTTCAATTCCGAAATTCAGATGGTGTTAGAATTTGCTTTGTGCCCCAACAAAGTTAATCATATCTCAACGTGATTATCAGATAAGGTTTTGTGTTAACATTGGAAGTTAGCTGGAACAATGGACTTTCCTTATAGCCATATATTCATCATCCCAGCTATCTATTTGGGATGCCTAGGGCAACTCCTGTCTCTTTTTCTTGCCAGACAGGAAACATTAGGTTAAACTGTTTAGCAATTGAAGTAATTGGGATCACTATTGTGTCAGCATCTGGAGGTTTGGTGAGAAGAAACCTCACTTCAATATACATTCTGGGCATTGTATGTGAGATGACTCACCTTAAAGGGAAGACATAAGAATAAGTAGCAGGCATTTTGGGTTAAACTGTCAGAACAATCAGAAGTCCAATCTAGAGGAGCCAAGCCTGATCATGTTGAGTCTGCTGGAAAGCAGGTTGTATGAGTTTATCTTACCACTATAATAATTGCTATTATTTTTGACCATCAGGAAATTGGTGCTGCATGGATCAGGAGCAGAAGCAGGACATCAAACCCTGGCACTGGGTTTTCAGGTTGATATTCCACTGCTGCTGCTGGGATTGGGCCTCAAGATTGGAGCCTAAAGGCATTTAGCCCAACTTACAGGAAGGCCATTGGATTGGGTGGAATTTTGATATTACGCCCCATTCAATATTAGTCTCCAGTGACTAGCTGCATTACAATTGACTTAGTTATTGCTATTGATCTAAATATTGCTTTGAAGAAAACGTTGTGTAACTAAGAAAATATTGTTTAAGATCTACAGAAATTATTACTTTTATCCTTTTATTAATTTCTGGAACTTGCTTTGTGCTAGAATCAGTGGCATTTGCTGATGACATTATCCATAAGCCTGTGAAGGTGATACAGCTGCATATGGGGAAAGTTTGTGACATTTGGCAAGAGCAGTTCTAGTGGAAGGAATGCATCAGTGCCAGAAGACCATGAAAGTAAATTGATTAGGTTATTAAGTAATTTTGTTACAAAGCAAATGTAATCTGTCAGCCTGCTGAAAATTACTGATATCATTAGCTTCACAGCTACAATTTGAAATCTTTTAAAATCCTTAACAATGAGCAAAAGGTCAGACTGGCTCAGTGCAGATTTTTTTTAAAAGACAGTTTCAGAAGACAGAATGGCAGTTGTATGTTTATTGTGCCCATTACGTCTGACAGCATAACACTGTTAATGGCATCTCAAAGGATCCACAGCATTAATATATTGTGTTGCGCACTATGTCTGTTGGCTAAAATACATTCTCAATTAACCACATTTATATCCTTCCTATCACAAAACAACCTTTTTTTCAAATAATAAATTATGCCTGCTAATTTAAACCCACACAGAACATAATCAGCACAGCCACTGGGTTTATTCTGTTCTTTAATGGAAACACACAATTCAATATTTAAAAGAAAGGTCTGGCTGTTTATAAGAACCTCTGACAGGTAAATAATTTAACTTGTACTCCACAATCTGAAATATTCTCCATGTATTTCTGCACATACTCATTTTGTTACCTAATTCGGGTTTGCCACAGATACCTATCTGGCCTCAATGGGGTCAGCCATTCTCTTAAACGGTTTAATCGCCTGCTTCTTCCTGAGGTTGACTTTGTGGGCAGCTTGATGCCAGTGCTGTGACAGGAAGTGGGAGTATAATGATAGAATTCCTCTGTGATTTCAACCAGACCTCCATTTCTTAAGCTAATTCATTCTTTTTAACATCCCAGAAAGCAAACTACCACCAGTTATCATTTGATTTGAATTCTTAGCTGCTTTCATGTTCATTAAGTCAAAAAGTTAAAACATAACAAACATGTAAGCGTGAGTCCATTGTCGGGGTGGGGTCCTTACTTAATGTGGAGAAGTAAATTTACATTGTAAGTTGTTCAACAGAACGTGAAGAGTGAATTTTCTTCCTTGTGATCTCCTACAGTCTGAAGTGTTCAATTGTTCGGTCTTTGATTATGTGAGTCTGGTAACTGATTTATGCTCACTGTGCTTGATTGATTAAGGCTGATGTGGAATCAGGGAAAAGTAAACAAACTGTACAAAAGTGCTAGAAGCCAGAGTTGAAACATGCAGTAGACAGTTTAAAGTACTGTAAATAAATCTTGTTACACACATATAAACAGTTGCATTATCTCTGCATAGATCCAAGGAAAAAAGGGCAAGAACTTCTGAGGAGTGGCAGTCACAGCCGGATTGCTACTTTGCTCCTTTTTACGGACATTAAAATGCAGCTCCACCTTTCTCACCTGACCTTCCGATACAGGTCAGGTAAGAAGTGTGAAGTGTACTGGGTCCCCAAGGCCTGCAGTTGGGGGCAGCAGAGTTGGGGGAAGTGAAGTCACACCCCTTTTTTATGGCACCAGCTGGCATAAAGCAGGTAAGCTTAACGGTCCCAGCCACTTTGAGAAGTCAGGGAGAAGGCAGGCATATAAGTTGTGTGACTATGATTGGGGGTGCGGAGGGGGCAGGAGGTTGGGCGGGGGGGGTGGGTGGTCAGTGGGGGCAGGGTCAGATGGCCAGTGGGGGGGCAAGAGGAGGGGTCATCGAAGGGCGGAGGTAGTTGGGGGTTGGGAGGGTAGTCGGGGGTGGAAGGTAGTCAGTGGTAGGGGTAGTAGTCAGGGGTTGGGAGATTAGTTAGGAATCGAGGTTAGTTGAGGGTGTGGCTGGTAGTATGAGGCTAGGGGTAGTCAGAAGGTCGGGAGGGTAATCAGGTGTGTGGGGGTTAGTCAGTGGATTGAGGGGGTTAGTTGGGAAGTAGAGAGTAGTTGGCAGGTGGGGTCAGTAATCCAGGGTGGGGGTAGTTGGAGGTGAGGGCTACTCAGGGGTGTGGGTGGGGGTATTTTGTGGTGTTTGGGAGACTAGTTGAGGTGGGGGGGTAGGCACGGGCATGTGGGAGTAATTGTTGGGGTGGGGGGTAGTCAGGAAGTTTGGGGGATAGGGAGGTCACAATTATACTTACCCAGGAGTCAGAAGTGGTTTTAATTCTTCTAACTTTCCCTAAGTAACTATTCTGGTAAGAAAGGCAGAACCACCTGAAGTCTCCGATTTAAATCGGAGTATCAGATGGTTCCCAATGCAGGTGATTGTCCATTTGAAGTTTGAATTTCACGGGCAATTCCCATATATTCCTTGTGTAGGGAATTCCGGGGAGTTCCCCAGCGCATCTTCTGGGGTAACTTTTGGGTGCCACCCCGCGAAGATCGGAAGTTAGGGGCCATTATATATAATAAAGTGGCTACAAGGATGATGGAGAAAACTTTTAACCTACCAAATCTCACGCTTTTCCTTTCTTTGCTGGGAGACTCCCACATGTCGCGGGGTTAATGGAATTTGGGCTTCAAGACCTACAGGCAAGGACAGTCCAGATATGGCAGCGATCCACAAGGTGAAGTGGGGTAACTGATTAGGATGGGCATGTACTAATAGCTTTAGAATAGACAAATATGGTTATGAGAACTCTTTCTAAGTATGATGGGAAATATAGCCAACACTTGGCATAATGGGGATATGCTGTGGGAATCTAACTAACAATCACAAGTCATAAAACTTAATGACATTCACAGGGTGGGTAAACAAATGTTAGGGTGATAAGGGCACAGGCCAGGAGGTGATAGGACCAAGGTATTTCCCAGCCTCCCAATGAGATAACAAACATCTGCAGTATGGATAATTCTGCTCATTAGGTATATAAGGAGGTCGTACTAGGTAGTAAAGTGAAATGTAATAACTAAAAGTTATAAATATGTTGTGCAGCCTTTGTGTCAGGCAATCGAACAAGGGAGGAGACCTAGGGTAATGCTCTGGGAGCTAAGGTTTAAATGCAGTCCATGGCAGATGGTGAAATTTGAATTCATTAAAAATCTGGAATTAAAAGTTTGATGATGACCATGAAACCATTATTGATTGTTATTAAAAACCCATCTGCTTCACTAATGCCTTTTAGGGAAGAAGCTCTGCTGTTCCTGCCTGACCTGGCCTCCATGTGACTCCAGACCTACAGTGTTGTAGTTGACTCTTAAATGCCATCTGAACAAGGCAATTAGGGATGGGCAATAAATGCTGGCCTAGTCAGTGACACCCACATCCCATCAGTGAAGCAAATACAAGCATAAGCTCATAACTAAAAGTCCTAGGTTACTTGCAGTTTACAGACTTGTGGTTCCTTTTTCTACATTGCCAGTGAACATTTGAGTAGCTCACAGGTCTATGTTTGATCTGGCTCTCAAAAAATACTCCAGGCCAAATAAAAATGTGATGTCCCTCCAGCTGCCAGGGAAATGGTGAGCCAATTAAATAATATGTGGTAGCATTGTGGCAACTGGGTTATCCATGTAAATTTGGCACACCATCCAGTGAACTAATCTGTGACCAGTTAATTGAAAAGACTTCAATTATGGGACATTTCCCTTTGGATGATAATGATTTAACCTCGGAAAAAGCCACAAACTTGGCAGTCCAAATTGAACTGCCATGTTAGATTAAAAGAGGTTACTCAGAAATGTGGGCTCAGACTCATGGTTGCAGACATAGCTTGCCCAGTCAGCTCAAGTGCATCAGTTATTGACAAAGAGGCCTCTGCAGCCTCATCAACATTTGCCCCATCATGGTTAGATACCTTGAAAACTGTACCTAAATTGTGGAAGTGCACATCAATTCACAACACCATGTCCAGCTCAAGGAAAGAAGAGTAACTCATGTTTAAAATGGATTCATTTTGCAAAAATGTGTAGATTGTTGAAGAGGACAACTTCATCAGTTTGACATATGAAAAAGTCCTTTCCTGAGATTGTGTATACCATCATGAATAGTAAAGCACCAGGCCACTTTAAGCATAGCTCAGTCAAGATCATAGGCATCTCAATGTCACTTCTCATCTTGGCGTGAAAGTACCTAATTTGAACGACAAACTCAACCATTGGCACTGTGAAGGAATGCAGCTATAAATTCAGCTATAAGAGAATCCAGCTATAAATAATGAGTTATAAAGTTAAAAGGAGTAATTCTCCATGAAGTAGGGCTTAAATAGTAAAAGCAGAGTTCATCTGCTGGACAAAGGTTTAAAATTTATAAACATGCCTGGGTATAATTGTTTGCTGAAGGACAACAACATCCTGCAGCATATTCTCTAAACAAAGCAGACCTGGGGAAAAAAATAAAACAGGAACTAGCCTTTACCTCACCTCAGCAAGACATTGGTAAATTGTAAGTTACTACACCCTAACAATGGATAACCTTAAGGATGACACTAAATAAGTTCTTAACTGAATCCTAGAAATTGGGTGTTGCAAAGAAGTGACCACTATCATCTCCATTTCTCAGTACACTGATTGAAGGATGTTATCTAAAAATGAAGAATGTTGATGAAAAACAAAGGATGTTGTCCAGCATGTGTGCTCACATGCTTCCTGCTGGTTTAGTACTTTTAGGGTATAAATATTGGAATTACAGTTTGATTTTTAGATTCATTGGATTCACCCCAGAGTCTTTCAAAGTATAGGTAACTTCTGTGGTGTAGTGGATGATAGTTCTCCCCTTAATTGAGATAGAGGTATCTTGCTAGGCTTGGTAGCTTTCTACTCAGGGATTTAAGGTAAATACTACTTTAAATATTGATGGATATCTTAAAAACCTCTCTGTATCAATAATAAGACCTTGATCCTGTATTAGAAACAAGATTATACTTACTTTTCCAGGAACTATCAATGTTGCAATTGAATTACCATCAAAAGTAAATTGCATGTTCAGTTCTTTGATGAACTCTTATATAATTTTTATAATGTATTGTCTCATATAGTCCTTTGAAATCAAACTTGAAAACCCATCATCATACGCTTTTCAGTGGAGAGGTACATTGTTGAAGAGAGCTGCTTGGACTATTAAAATATCCGAATTGTTATAATCTGGCTAAAATTTGTTAAAAAGGTATGCAGGGGACAGAGGTGGTTCTTTTCCTTCGGGGAGAGTTAGATCAGTTCTTCAGCCCATTTAAGTGTCTCTAAGGCCTGCCTTTCTCAACCTTTGGTGAAAGTGATCGCCTGAGGAGTACGCAAGGACTATAATCCACTTCAGTATTTTGTGCAATTTTCTCTCACTCTTGTAACAGACAGTCTTCAAGCTTCCAACAGCAATGGGAATGGACAATCACATGGTAAACAGTGTTTGATACATTAAAAGTGAGGATAGCATCTCTGCTAGTCCTCAGGCATTTCAGCCCACAAGTAGAAACCTATGTCACAACGGATGCATCAGGAAATTCGATTGAAGTTGTGCTGTTACAATGCATTGACTGAAATGAATGATCAATTGTTTATGTGTCACACCTGTTATCAGAAACGGAACACAAATACCCAGCTGGAGAGTGGGAACTAGTTTGCATCTACGCTTGTGAACATTGGCACATGTATTGCTACGGTAGGAAGTTCACTCTCCGCACCAATCACCAAGTGCTGATTACATTGTTTCCTCTCTGCATCAATCCAAGTTATTAAATATACAACATTGCTTTCATTCTTTTTTCAGCCTTTCTGAAACATTTATGACTTCTGGGTATCGATATTGACTTGGCACAAGTGTAAAGCAAGTGATATCAAACCACTTTGGGAGTCTGTTTTAAATCTCTCATCATTTTTATTTCCATTGAATTAATTTTTGAAAAGGTTCCCTTAAAATACTAGCAGAGAGCAAATAAATGTGTAGAAAGCAAGATGCTACCTGTTTCCTTATGGGAAATGTGTAAAACAACTGCGTAATTTGCATTCATTTCATTTGTCTTCTGCCTATGCATAGCAGCCCAGCATGAGTTTGTCTGTGGCAACTATTTCCTTTCAGGCAAGCTTCTGCTTAAAACATAGGTTAAAATAAGTTCTGCCCAACTGTTTTGTTGAAGATTGGCAAAGGGAATTTGAGCTATGACACAGGTGTAAATTAATACTGCCTTGGAGGATACTTAACAATGAAGCATTCAATGCCAGTTTAGATATACTATTAGGAAAATAAACTGAAGTTTTCCATTCTATAGAAATGCATCATAAATAGGTCTTCAGCTCTCCAGCATAGGCATAACAGGTTCCAAAGTCCATCTTCTCACCCTCACTGTGGAACCTGGACAATGTGTAAGAAAGGTTTGATCAAAACAGGCCAAAGTACGATGGGACTTCTTATGTCCTGGGTCACTTCAGTTACCATGAAGGCCTGTTTAGAAATCCTAGAAATACTCAGCATGCAGGGCTCTGGTAAACAGGCCTACAATGGCAGAACAGGCAGAGGAAGATCTGCCATCTGGAATATCTCAATGGATGGCCTGACAGACGAAGGCTGCAGCAGAACAAAACCTCCAATCACCTTGGTTTCATTGCCAATGGATCAAGGTTCATTCCACCAAGACATGTGTGGAAGCTTGTGTGTAATGGTTTCTCTGTGCTAAAAGATGTCACGTATAGGCATCTTTCTCTCTGAGCACATCTCCCCAAGCCCATCAGCGACCAGCAAATAGCGACAAGAGCAGGAATGTGTTGTCTGGAAGCTTCTAGTCATGGTCTGACATGGGGGTGGCAGTTACAAGACGGTCGTTTAGCACTTGAATGAGACAGGGGTGCCTTTCGGTGCCTGTGACTGCAACTGAACATCCCTCTTTAGGATTCACTCTGCTCATTCCTTATTGGGGAGGGGGTGAGAAAGGTGCCCTAAACTAGGGCCTGGGAGAGTGGGGTGCTGACCGTGCCAAACACCAGGATCCAAGGTCTGATGTTTCAAACAGTTTCTGTCGTCCATGCTGAGTAGCCAGACCTGCAGACCTGAAAGACTGGCTTAAAAAATTAGGCTGTAGGCTGAGGGTTCCGATATTTTTTAAACGTCAGTGTCAGCTCAATTTTGTGAGTTGCTGCTGCTGCTTCCAACCTTTGGGCAGCTTCGCGATTCTGATTTTTATTTTTAAAGCTTGTCAGGAAAGCAGGAACCTGCCTGAGGGTGAAAAGCAGCGGCAGCAACTGATAGTGTTCTTGCTTAAAAACATGTTATGTCAAAACCCTGTAATTTTATAACAAATTAGATGTGTGTGTGTGTGCATGTGTGTGGCGCAGAGAGTGGCGGGGATTTGAGGTGTTGGGGGAAGGTTGGGGGGTGGTTTGGGGGAAGGTTGGAGGGAGAGTTGGGATAATGTTGGAGGGGGGCTTGGAGGTAGGTTGGAAAGAGAGGGTAGGTTGGGTGAGGTTAGAGGGGGGTTGGGGTAAGTGTTGGGGGGAAGTTAGAGGGGAGCATTGGGGAGAGATTAGCTACAGATTTGAATTGTTTTGTAAATGGTTTCTCTGCGTAACCACTTTCCTAACATCAGTTGATTACTCTGTGATTAATTATCCTCAGGGAATCAGCATTGAGCCTCCAATTTCACTATGGTTACAGTACCTCTGCCTACTGCATGCAGGTGTAATGATAGAAAAACAAAATCTCCATTGATACACCTTTCACAATGCCCCAAATCACTTAACAGCCAATTAAGTACTTTTGAGTTGTAATCACTAGTATGATGTACGCAATGTTATCAAATGGTAGAGCAGGCTTGAGGGACCAAATGGCCTACTCATGCTCCAAATATATATGTTCTTATGTCATTCTGGGATGGATGAGGTGAACTGAGCTAGATGGCCTTTGTCATCCATAATTATCTTGCGAACAGAGGGCGGAAGCATAGCTGGAGTTCTGTTTATTTTATTGCTGATGAAAGGTTATTGTGAGTGGGCTTTGTGGGGTGAGATTGCCAGGACAGGAGTGTATAATGAGTTTACAGTAAATCAATAACCTGTTTTACAATACACATGATTTTCAAGAGTCTTTTCCATTGACTTCAATCTGTCTTTTTGTCTACTTACCTATTATCTCACTCTACCTTGGTGCTTTTTAAAAGTATTTTGAGGTATTGAAATGTCCAGCAGACTTGTCCCAGATTTGCACAAAGTGTGGTAGCAGGCATGAATAAAGACGTTTTACCCATTGGCCACAATGGTGGGATTTCACGCAGTATCGTCGGCTTCCCATTGCGTCACACCTCATTAATAATACATTAAAAGAAACACACCGGAGTGCTGGTGCTTTGACCTCAATACTTCCTCACTCCAGGCACCATATTTAAAGCACACCAGAGCGCAGCCTATTTCACGTCTACAGACCAGGACTGCTCCAGGTGTTAGATGGCTCAGAAAGCAAAGGTGATGGCAGCCTCCAAATTAATGACGTCTCCCTGGGGTATCTGCTGGGCACAGTGGAATTCTGGGCGATGTCAGCTACTCCACCATAGTCACTAATATGGCCTGGGAGGCTGTGGCAGTGGCGGTCAGTGCCGACAGAGATCAGAGGAGGTCAGCCATCCAGTGCAGGAACAGGATCAATTATCTCATCTGTTCTGCCAGGGTAAGTCAACCACCACATCACTCTCATCACGCACTCCCAAACCCATCAAACATCCATAGGGATCTCAAGGGACCTCACCACTAACTCTGCCACACTTCCTCACATCTTCATCAGGCTCATATTCTCTGGATCTCATGTCCTCAATCCCCTCCATGGTTACACTCACAACACAAACATTTCACACAACCTTATCATCTGCCTTCACTCTCAAGAGCGGGCATCGTGCTGTCTGGTGAGGATATGCACAGTGCCTCTGGCAATGATGAAGTTGGTGGCGAACACCCATGTGAGGATTCTGCACCATATCATCCCTCTCTAAGCAACTGGGAGTGCCCTGTCTCCTGTTTTTGACTCTGCTGCCATGCACTAATTTCTCTATTTTGGTTCATAGGGAGCTCTGGCAAGCGGCTGACACCCTCAACCGGCCAGACCCTCAGCTCCATGTATGTCCTCACCTCCAGCCAAGGGGACACCTCCTCCACTGAAGAGCTGGAAATAAGGAGCCTGCAAAACCAATCACAGCATTTACCCCCACCCTCCATTAGCCCCACAGAGACCCACATCAGTTTGATCTAGATCTAAAGCAGGCTCGGGTTCAAAATCTGGTAGTCACTGCACAGACACTTGTCCGCAGCGGGAACAGGCAGGCTTAGCCCAGCTCCCCAGCACTCAGAGGACCGCTGGGGAAGATGCACCTGCCAGGCCAAGTCAGATGATGAGGTTCTGGATTCAGCCTTCCAACTCATCGTAGGGAGTCAGCAGAAAGCAGGGGAACATCATGCAGAACTGTTCAAAGCCCTCAACAGAGTGGCACGCGAGTCGGAGGAGTATGTCCGCCTGCTCTGTGATGAATTGGTGCCCATGTGTGAGCCTTCAGGTCTCCACGTGGAGGACAGCGGGCGCCGTGGAAACCCTGGTCCAGCAGAACACGGAATTGCGTGCAGACATGCACTCCATCGTGGTGGCCATGGATGAGTTCCTGCAGTGACAACGTGAGAGGGAAATGGGGCACCTTGCCATCCCTCCAGGTGCTTCTTCCCCTCAAGGAGTCAGGCTGGGGCCCTCGGGCACCCAAAGAGAGGAGAATCAGCAGCTTGACACCCCTGGGTCATCCACTCAGGAATCTCCAAGGCTATCTGCTCCCTCCGAGTCTCTCTTACCTGTGACCTCCTTGTCATCTGCCAACACAGAGGGAGCAGCTGGCCAACAGGAGGGCAGCCAAAGAGCTTTCCAGGGGATGCAAGCCAAAGTCACCACAGGCAATAGAGCCAACCATTGCACAAACTGTGTTTACCCCTGCTGTGGACGTCAGGGCAGCACCTAGAAGAAGTGGTTGGCCTAGAAAAGTCAAGAAATTCTGATTACAAGTGGATACACGGGTGAATACATTTTGTCACTTTATAATCTGAAAATATATTCGCTTTCACTGAATAATGTGTGATATTGCCTTTCAGCTTCATTGACAGGCTTTGTGAGTGCTCCTCTTGCATCTCCCCCGCTGCCCTTCCGCCAACCCTATCCTCCTCCTCACCCCAACAAGCAGTTTAGCTGCACACTGCCGGGGCACGAGTGATTCTGAAGGGAGAAATGTCTGTGGAAGGGCTTTTCGGAGCCTTGTACAAGCGTTCTCCCATGCACGGGGAGCCTTCATCTATCACACTCATCTCACTGGCCCGAGCATTTTCAATGCTGCGTACTGGGGTTCTCTTTCAGGTGTTCATTTGATCTGACCTGACCCCCTCCTTCCTCCCTCCAGACTCCCTCCCAAACCGTCCCTCTGGACTCCTTTACCCTGTTCTCCCCTTCCTCCCACCCATTGATTGCACTGCCATGCAACACCTGTCTAACACAAGTGCCCATCCAGCACGAGGCTCCACTCACTTGCGATTTCAAAAAGATTGTAATGGTCAGATTCCTCATGAGCTCCTCCAACATTTCCCCTCCCCCAGTCACCCAAGTCCTTTCCCTCATAACCATAGATCCCACTTGCATAACCTTTGACCTCCCCACCATAACCTTCCAGCCTGAACCCTTGACATTCCTGGATGTCCAAGTGAATGTGCATGTCCCCCACCTTCCTGAAAATCCCACCCCCATTCACATTGACCTCCTCAATCTCCTCCTTCCCACCCTCCATGTCTGTGTTTACCTCTGTCCCCACCAACCAGCACCCCTTCTGCTGATACCGTCACACCCTCACTCTCCCATCATACCAAATGCCTCTGCCCCCTCTTACTCTAACCATTCCCTTCTACCACACCCACCCTGGGTTTGCTCCTTAGGCAGCAGTCATTGACTTGACAGCCCTCTCCCTTACATGTTCACCTGGACATTCTGCCACACCACCCAACCTTACACCTCCTCCCCACTTAGTCCTTCCTTCCCCCCTACATCTCCCTCCTCCCTTCAGATACCAGTCCCCTCCAGATTCCCTCCCCACTCTTCCCTCCAGACACCATCATCCCCTCCGGACACCCTCCTCCCCCCGACACCTTCCCCACTCCGTCCTCCCTCTTCCCCCCAAGGGCACCCTCCCCTCTCCAGACTCCCACCTCTCACTAGACACCCATCCTCCCCTCCCTTACACCTCCCTTTCCTCTTATAGCATTCCCCAGTTGCACCATTCTCCACCATTACACCTTCCCCCCTCCAGACTCTCTCCTCCCCCATAATCACTCCTCTCCCCCAACCCCCGAACTACCTCCTCCCCCCGGATACCTTCCTTCCCCCTCCTACCATCACCCTGCCACAACACCATTGCCTCCCCCCCACCCAACCACACCTCCCTGACACCTTCGGCCCACCCCTCTCAATCTCACCCCCTCTCCCTGAAACCTTCACCATACTCCCCTTCCATTTTCAGCCCCCCACCCCAGTACATCTTCATCTCCCATTCACAGATAGATCTTCCTCTCCCCCACCTGTCTGCCTTTGCCAATCATCTGTACCAGCCCATGATAAAGTCCCTGAATTCCAAAGCAGGCCCAAAGCATCAACAGAGACCATGGAAGATGATGCAAGCCCATGGCATCATCCGTGAAGTTCTGAAACATCAACAAAGTCGAAGATGCTGCATGGAGACCTCACACCTTCCGCAGTGGAGCCTTGTGTGTGAGGATCCACCCAGCATTCAATACACATGTTCCTTCAGGGTCTGGTAGCCTCAGGCATTTTTTTTTCCTCGGACGCCTGCGGTCTGAGCAAGGCCCTACAGCTAAGTCCCGACCTCTGCACATCACACTTGTCCATACATGTTCTGGGCCGGTGTGTTTTCCTGCCGGTGTGTAATGATAAATTGGGTGTGGGGAGATGATTCCAGTCAGGCCTTACTTTGCATCACATTAGCGGAATGCAAATCGGGTTCATGCTGGCCTCCTGCGGGATTTGCGATCCGCCATTGCGGACACCATAGGATGATTCCATTGTGATTTCACACTGGCGTGAAACCGATTTCTGCCGCTCCAGCAGAATTCCTGTGCGCCCCCACGCCCCCCCCCCCCACCAATCATGGCACCCGCCGCTAATGGGAGCAGACGATTCTGCCTAAAGCAATAAAGCTGCATTGCATACTGGATATTGAAAATATGTGTAGTAACAAGCAGCCTGCAGAGTTGCTGAACACAAAACAGATACAATTGTGGACCATTCAGTCTTTGTTCTGTGGCCTCTTAAAAGTTCTGCTGTACAGGCACACCTGAGGTCTCAGGAATAGGAGAAGCACTGGGGGCTTTCGTTTCTCTCCCTGGCCCTGCCTTAAACATAGTTGGTTTCATGTCCTGAGAGATCAGCTTCTATGGTAGAAATACACAAAAGATTCAAGTTGTACCGTTTGGGATCTGGAACATTAGGACCCTCATGGACACACCCGTGAACGCACAGTCAGAACATCACACTGCACTTGTCATGCAAGAACTCCGGTGATATGACATTGACATCACCGCTCTGTGTGAGACCCAGTGGGGCAACTCAAGGAACCCTGAAGTGGTTATACTTTGGAAAGGGAAATCAGAAGAAGAATGCAGAGTTCACGGAATTGGGTTTGCCATCAAGAATGAACTTGTGAATCAGCTTCATGAGTTCCCTCTTGGAAGAAATGAGTGCTTCATGATTCCTCGTCTCAAACTGGCAAGCAGCCAATTTGCCATTGAGGCCAGTGCATATGCCCCAACTCTGGATGTGAACGACAAAACCAAGGAAGAGAAGAACAAGTGCAAGATGTCATGGCAACACTCACGGTCCAAGCACTCGCACCTGATCGATTATGTCATAGTCCATGCCTGGAATCGCAAAAATGGCCGCACCACCAGAGCAGTGACAGGGGCTAATGCCTATTGAACTGATCACCAACTTATTCGTTCAATTATGTAAATCAAACTAGGTCTCACACAATGGGCATAACAGAAGAGTTGTTCACAAAAGGTCAACATCAAAGTTCTGAAGGATCCAATCAGAAGAGCCTGATTTGAACAATGCCTTAGGAAAATTTCAAACTTCAATCAAGAACAGAAGAGGAGTCTCCAGAGTTCTTGGAATGTCCTTAAGAATAATATCATCAATCCCTGCAGACACTTGCAGGGGGATCTTCCGGTTCCACCCATAGGATTTACTGGTCCATTCAAAGTCAATGGACTTTTGGCTGGCTCACTGCATTTTCCAGTGCTACCCTGCCAAGGTAGAGCTAGAAAATCCCAGCCTTGGGATTTCTGTCAGGAAACATCAGGATTGGGCTGATGATAAAGATCAGGATATCAACAATTGATTGATCACAATCACAATCACAAGACTTTCTGTGCCTGGTGGAATGCCCTAAACTCAAAGTAAAAGAAACTGGCTTACCAACAAGCACAGACCGAAGTACAAAGGTGCACCCGCGACATGAAGAACATGTGGTGGGCAGACAAGCAAAAGAAATTCAACATCTCGCTGATGTGGATTATACCTGTGGCTTCTTCACTGCCACAAAGACCATTTATGGCCTAAGTATTCAAGCCCCTCTGAAGCCTCAGGATGGGGGACATCTGATCAAGGAAAGGGAAGTTGGCAATGCCCATTGGAAGGAGCATTTTGAAGACTTTTTCAACCAAGAATCAACTGGAGATGAACTTAGAACTCCGCCAACATTTGTGCAAGTGATGAAAATCATCACAAAAATAAAGAACAACAAAGCAACAGGAGGTGACAGAATCCCTGCTGAAATATTTAAGCATGGAGGAGAGGAACTAACATTACAGCTCCATGCCCATATCCTACAGATTTGGAATGAAGAGGAAGTCACGAATGATCTTAAGGATATTATGATTGTGACAATCTTCAAGAAAGGGGACAAATCCGATTGTGGAAATTATGGAGGTGTCTGCTTTCCATTGCTGCAACTTTTCTATGGTTCTATTACAATTGCTGAAGAGCTACTTCCTGATCTCAATACAGGTTTAGGCCATCAAGACGCATGGACAACCCAATTTTAACAGCTCACAAACTACAAGAAAAATGTGGCGAACAACATCAACCTCTCTAGCATTCTTTGACTTGACAAAGGCCTTCGACACTGTAAATCGTGAGGCATTCTGGAAGATTCTGCTGAAGTATGGACGCTGTCCAAAATTCATTGCCGTCCCTTGCCGGCTTCATGATGATGCATGAACAGTGATCCTCAACGACAATGACAAAATGAAGAGGAAAAGTGTTGTAAGAGGTGGCCGAGTTTGTACTATTGATAGAGTTGATCAGCAGACACTTCTTAGGCGGAAACTTTTAAGTTTATTCGCAAAGGTACTCAGCAGTAACTACATGTATGCTATCACTTCAAACTCTATCTCTACACCACTAACTACTAACTGCAGAGGTAGCCCGCACTACTCTCATATTGGGTACTAAAGATCATATGATCTTCCTTAACAAGCATTATTCTTAAAGATATATTACACACTAAATAAAACCATAATTACCACAACCCTCTCTCTTTACTCGGATATACATTTTATATTTACAAGTACAGTTTTCTCGAGACAGCAAAATATTTATATGGTAAGTAATTTACAAGTTCAGTCTCTCTGGGGGTTTCCTTATGCATGTAGAATGTCTCAGCTCCACAACTTCTGATTCTTTGTCAGGAACCTCCTTTTCTGGAGTTGCCCGAACATCAAGTGCTTCAGGAGACACCTGGAGCTCTGTATCCTCAACTCCTACAGAAACGTCAGATATGTCCGTACTGGGTTGCGTATCCTCAACAGGAAACACTGGCCTGGATGTGAACACTGGTGGAATCAATTTTTGATGATTTGTTTCTCTCTTCCTTAGATGATCCACATGTCTCCATATGACTTGGTCTTCCACCCCCAGTTGGTAAGATAGAAGTCCAGTCACTGCACTTATTTCACCCAGTAACCACTTTGGTTCCTTCTCCAAAGTTCTTCACGTATACCGTCTCTCCCACAGTAAATTTCCCCTCATGATTATGCCAGTCGTGTCTGGTTTTCTGGCTTTCCTGACTCCTTTCCACCTTCCTCTCTAAATTTGGCATTATAACCTCAATCTCATCCTGAGACGGCGTTTCAACAATAGCTCCTCAGGTGTAATACCTGTTGTTGTGTGAGGGGTGGTCCTATAATGGAAAAGAAAGCATGTTAGCTGGGTTGCTAAGGAATCTCCAGTTAGCTTCCTCATGCCTGCCTTGAAAGTTTGAACCACCCTTTCAGCCAGCCCATTTGAGGAAGGGCGGTACAGTGAAGTTTTTACATGAGTGATACAGTTGAGGCTGATAAACCATTGAAACTCAACACTCATAAATGCCGTGTCGTTATCAGAAAACATTACTTATAATAGTCCGTTAATGGAAAAACTTTGACATAGCTTCTCAATTGTAGCAGAAGACATTGGTCACCTCACCTCATATACGTCCATCCATTTTGACTGGGTATAGACAATGAGCAGAAATTTTGGGCAGAATTTTGCCCTTGATGGGTGGGCGGGCCCCACTGGCTTGGCGGGCGAGCAGCCGATTGCCGCTGCCGAAAGAGGCCCCGCCGCCATTTTGAGTGGGCGGCCCACCCGACCGGAAGTGCTATGTGCTTCCCGTGCGGGGGTGGGGGGGAGGGATTCCCCAACTGTCAAAGTGTGCTCTTCCGCGCATGCGCGCAAAAGAGTGCACATCTCCCTGAGACCAAGTGTTGTCTCATAGAGAGCGCTGAAAGTTTTATAAACTTAAAAAATAGAAAAATTTTTAAAAATTAACATGTCCTCCACATGTGACAATGTCACACAAGATGGGACATGTTAATAAATATCACGTAAAGTTTATTCAAGTTGTTTAAAACAGACGTGAACCATCATCCCGCCAGTGGATGAGGTTTCATGTTTTTTCAAAAGCCCGCCGGGGCTCCTAGCCTGCCCGCCAGCTTTAAGGTTGGATGGGCAGGGCCTTTAATTGTCTTAATTATCCTGTCAATGGTCTCAATTGGCCATTGACAGGTCGGTGGGCGGACAGCTGATTGTGCTGTCTGTCTGCCTTCCTAAAAATTTAAATGGGGCGGGATGCCGATTAGGGTTCCTCCCGACGTCATCCCACGTCATTTTCATGTCGGTGAGCGGGCTCTGCCCCCAACTCGCCGACGGAAAAATTCTGGCCATTGTTCCCATGAGAGGCCCCACGTAGTCAACGTGTAATCGCACCCAGGATCTACCTGACCATTCAATGGGTGTAACGGAGCTGCTGACGGCAACTTCTGCAGTTGCTGATGTTGCACACAATTCTTCACTAAACTCTCTATTTCATCATCCATTCCAGAACACCATGGGTCACTGTGTGCTATGATCTTCATTTGGGATATTCCTGGATTTGCACTGTGTAGTTTAATTAAAAGTGGCTCCCTTGCCTTTGGAGGAACTATCATTCGTGCTCCCCACAATAAGATGCTATTGTGGCTGATTATTTCATGTCTTCTATTGCATGTGGTGGGGAGGGGGGGCTTGTGTCTATATTTGTAAGTGGTCCTCTGGAATGACTTAACTATACGCAGGGCGATTCTGACTGCTAAAACCATAGCTCTATTCCAATTGTGTTCAGCCATGATCTCTTGTAAGTATGTATTCCATAGTTGCATTAATGAATTTGATAGGTTTTCCACTGGTTAAATGGCATCTTGCTGCTTGTAACATGTTAAAGGTTCATTGCTACAAGTGCATTATGAGTGGCTATTCCATGCTCATTATTGGTAAAATGTCCATGTTCTGGAATTGCAAGCTGCAAAGACGTGCGTTGCTGTATTTTCATAGAATTACAAAAAAAGTACAACAGGGAAACAGACCAGTTAACCCAATCAATTGGTGTTGGTCTTTATCTTTCACTCGAGCAGTGGTCCTGATCCCTGTTCCCAGATCCATTTGTTCTCCTTCCCATCAACCATCTATTTAATATTGAAACATCTTTCACTTTAATCACTAATCATGGTTTTGCAACACCCTCATAACCTTCAAGAAATGGTTTCACTTGCTCTTTGATCTACATCACTCACATTTAATCTTACTTTTATTCTTTCTCATTGTAAATACGTGAACAACCAGCTTCTATCTACTTTGTTCCCTCGCTTCATAATTTTAAATGCCACCATCAAATTACCGCATCATTTCATTTACTTTACAAAACTGGTCACAAATTTCCAGGTCAATTCTTTCTATTTGCATTTCCATATTCTTGGCAGCATCCTAATATATTTGCTCTTTGCCCTCTTCATTTGCCCAACATCTTTCCTGCAGTGTGCAGACCAAAGCTCTGATACTCCAACTGTGATCTTACTGACAATTTATACAGATCTACCATGATAGCTTGCCTTTCATATTCCATATCTCTTTCTGCAAAACCCAATATTTAATTAACTTTACTTCTGGTCTTATACACTTGAAGTGCTGTTTTTAAAGTCTTGCAAATCTGAACTCCAAAGCCCTTTGCTCTTCCACAGCAGAAAATTTTCACAGTATAAGCATTACTTATATTTTTGTTACCTAAATATAGCACCTCATATTTACTGACATTGAATTCCATCCTTTGCACATTCCACAATTTTATCAATATTCCCTGAAGGTTTCCTTTATTGCTCAGAATTATTTGCTATTGCCTCTGTTTTAGTATTGTCTGCAAATTTGAATGTCATGCCCTCTGGCCCTATATAAAATTATTGACGTGCACAATGAGTAGAAGTGATCCCTAGCAGAATGCTATAGTATATTGTTACCTACTCCTATTCTCTGTTTTCTCCATTTTAAGTTGTTTCAAATCATCTTTAAATCCTTTCAGGTTTTCCTTTTCATCTCTGTAATTTTCTACAACCCCACATATCCCTCAGAGCTGTCTATTTCTCTGAGTCTATCCTTTCGTTCATCCACCCCATCCTTTCCCTATCTTTGACAGGCACATCTTCAGCCATCTAGGCCCCACACTCTGGAATTTTCTCTCTCCACCTCTCCATCTCCTTCTCTTCTTTTGCTTTGTTTTGCCTCCTTAAACGCAACTCTTTGACCACATTAAAAGTGCTATATGACTATAATTTGTTGTTTTTTTTCAATTGAAGTTTCCAAAATTTTCTTTCACATGGACATTTTACTCTCTAGTGTCCAATTACCTGAATATTAGAGTGGTTCACTTGTCAGTCCGTTGTCCCATACCCTTGATCAACATAACCCCGTAGCATCAGTTGTAAGGGTTTTCCCACACTTTGTACCATTTCCCTCAGATTCCAATGTTCCGTTTCCTTTAGTTTAACTTCTAATACTTCCCCTTTATTTACCTCAAGATCTCACATCTCACTTTCAGCATTCAGAAGTTCCTCCTTCCAAACACCCCTAAACACAGCAATATACGTACATCTCCATTGATATCCACTTATCCACTATTAACTCACTGTTTTCTTCCATCATAGGACTCCTCACATTTAACAATTATGTTTTTTTTACAGATATAGTTGTAGAATACTTTACTAAATCTTTAAAAGTATCTTATTCTCCCCTCATGGTCCCTCCTTGCTTTCCTATCTCTTTTTTTTTGCTCACTTCTTATTTTATCCTCTTTTTAAATCATACTTATTTCATCTGCAATTCATAATTAAGGTGAAAATAAGAACCTTCTCAAAAAGGTCAGCAAAGATGAGCACAAATCTGCTTTATTTCATGGCGAATGAAAACAGTCAATATATTTGTTCCACTAGATGGCAGAAGAGTACCAATAATGTCATAGCGTAGCTATTATTTACCTCCTGATTTGTGTTGAGGAAATTAATACTTCTTTCAGATTAAAATTGGCGCTGACATTCAGTGCCTGTACATTATATTTCTGACTAAATCAAAAAAAAACTCAATGAATCCAAATATTTGAGGTTTACAATAAATTTTATATTGAGATAAAATATATAACATTTAACTGTTATTCATAATTATCAACAATAAGTACATAGAAGAATTTTATTTGATAATGCAGTGCACCAGAACACAAAATATAAAGACTACCAATGTATCTGTCCAACGTTGACTTCACGTGTTGCTCCAGAATTGGTGATTTAAATACCAACTTCCATTGCTGCAGAGCACTCAACCCAAGCTGGCTCCTGCACATTGATTGAATGCCTGAAGCTACACATATCTGAATATACTTAAGTACATATTGTGATATATTATCATTTATTTTGATTTAGATAATCAGTGTGTTAGGTTTTCCAATGTTTATAATATTTCGCTATCACATTAAAATCATGTTTGCCAAAGTTTTGGACAACAATGAATGGAAGGTGCCTTTCTTTCTGCAACTTCTCATATTACTAATATATTCTGCTACAAACCTTAATATATATTTTTTGAAAGGATTCAATATTATTTCAAGGAGGGAAAGAGACCAGAACACCACAATGGCTTTATGCCTGGCAGTAGTTTTCAATGACATTTCCCAAAACAAATGATATCATCATGAAGCAAATATCTCTACTATGTGGCTAAACAAGATTAGGATGTTCTATCAGCACCACTGAAACAAAATTAATGCTGCTTTAAAATCAAAGAACAAATGAATTGCTGAATAATATTTAACATTTAGACATAAAATATTCATTGTCTTATTCATTTTTATTCATGTCTGTTTTAACAAATTTTCCGATGAACCACTTAAATGACAATACTTCTAAAATCCAGAACAGCCTGTAATTATCTGCAATGCTAATGTCATTACTGATGGTACAAATAGTTCCAGATTTTGCCAAAAGATTGATGCGTAGCTGTGCCTCCAGTGCCCAGACATCAGTACAGACATATTAAAGGACAGAAATAAAGGAAATAATATATATTATAGCATGCATGATAAATAAATACCAATCAAAATGTCACTCTTTCTTTCAGTGGATTTGTTTCATATTCAATTAGCTTCACAAATCTTAATAATGCTCTATTTTCAAATTACATGGTTTTCTGTTTGCAAGTAAAGGCTAGTTCTGAACACAACATCCAAATCCAAATTGGGCTACATTGGATGCATTCAGAAAATACAAAGGTGCTGAAACTCGTCAAGGATTTTGCTGGCCTCCTGTTATAATTCCAGGTTGTTGTGAGCAGAACCAACAAGGACTTGGTGGCATGAACCAAGGATGCACCAGATCCATGCTGTTTCCTGAATTCTTGCTTGGGTCTCAAAATGGAAGGAACCATCTTCCACCCCTTACCTGAGAACCCACAGCAGGTGGTACAGAACCAAGTGCAATTCTAAAGGCAGGGACCCCCAAACTAGGCATCACCACCCCCATGACCTATAGAAGATCCAATTTAAGATTTATGGCCTATATGCCAAGGGGAGAGAGTATTCCTGGCCAGCAATCTCAGTGCATGTTAGCCACACCCAGGGAGGGTCAAGTACCGTACCCCTGTAGAGGTATTTTTTGTTTATTGAGAAAACATGAGGGATGATATTGTGGGGCATGTTTTGCTTCGATCGGTAACTGGGGTGTATGCATAAGGCAATCCCCACCTTCGGAGGTATCACCAGGAATTTCCAAAGCAACTAATAGGGATGAAGGTCAATTTTAACTGTTTCTGCCCCTTTTCCTCAGCTTTGTGCCAGGAAAATAAGAAAATTGGAGGAAAATAAGTCTACAAATCTTTGCTTCAGTAGCCACTTGTGGGAAACCATTCCAACTTCTAATAAGTGTGCAAAAACATTTAATTAACATCTTCATTTGCTCTTCTATGCTGTATGTCTGAATCTATGCCCCTTGGCTGCTGATTTGTCAACCAAATTAAATCATTCAGCATTTATTCTCAAAACAGAAGTTTACAAGATTCTGTTGATTCCCTTAACCTTTATTTCTGTTCCAGTTTTTAAAAAAGCCTGACTTCTAAGGAGCTCTTTCATTTAAAATATCCAAGTGCCTATTTCTATCCCTCAATGCCAGATGTGGAAATAATTTAAAAATTGGCATTGTTGAGTGGTGCAGTTATCATACATTGATTGTCTGCAAGCAAAATTTGTAAGTTATATGGTATTAATTACCATAGATCATGGTATATAACTTGATCAGGTGTACAAGACAACCCAATTTTATTTTGGTGCTAAATTGCATATTTAGGTCTACACTCAGCATACAATGTTTTCAGTAAATAAGTGTATGTTTGGGGCAATGCTCACACTAGGAGTCGGCCTCAATCGTTTCATTCAGAAATACATGTTTAAGATTATACTCACTTTATAAGTCAGTGTGTAGGGTCATGCAGGTGATGCGGGCCATGTTGCCAAGAAGATGCACAAGAGTTTAAGGCACGCCCACAAAGAGCAGACCCGGCATGGTGACCAATAAACAGAAATAGGGTCTCCTGTAAAAAGAAGCTGGTTTCAAGCTATAAGCCATAATGTTTGTTAACTATCAAATAACTGTGCTGCACCAAGGGAATTCTGTGTTAGTGAAAAAACCAGTGCCAGAATGGAAGAAGGACTCTGCTCTAAAGAGGATGCCCAAGACTAAATGTGCCATCAGAACAGGGATCAGCACTGGCCTACTCTTGAGAAGAAACTAAAGGAATAGATGCTCGAAAATCATCGGAATGGTTACATTGTCACCAGAAATGCAATGCATATAGATGCACATAAGTGGGCCAAATCAAGCCCTGAATCCAGCCAATATTTCAGAACAACAGTCAGTAAGCATAGCTGCTTTATGGAACGAAAATATCTAATATTGCAGCAAAAGACCAAGATCATTCAGAGACATAATGGATACTCATGCTTTTGCCACTGTTGAATGCTGAAGATGATGAATTTGATGGTTTTTAAAACATTATTATTGTAGTTCAAACCACCCTTGTAAAATTATTTCATTAAATAAAATGTGACACATTGATTTAATTTGAATTACTGGCGGTAAATTTCAAAATGGCGACCACCTACATCAACACTGGCAGTTTACATTTTATACCATTCGTATAAGTTGACTACTGTTTTTGGAATGTCTTTACAAAGCTTCAAAGGTTGACTTAAATGCCACAGTCTATGATGTATTTTATGATTAGCCCCCATACAGCATTGATGAAAGAAATTATTATCACTTGCAGCAAGCTGTTGCAAACTACTGGTGAGCTTATCCTGGTGGTTTAGTTAGTAAATGGACTGTACAGTCACAAACCGCAGAATCACAGAATCACAGAATTGTTAAGGTGTGGAAGGAGGCTATTCGGCCTTTTGTGTCTGCACTGCTCTCTGAGCATTTTAACTTGTGCCTGTCTCCTGCCTTTTGCCCGTAACCCTGCACATTGTTTCTATTTAAATAATCATCTAATGCCCTCTTGAATGCTTCAATTGAACCTGTTTCCACCACATTTCCAGGCAGTGCATTCCAAACCCTAACTACTCGCTGTGTGAACAAGTTCCTTTCTCACCTCGCATTTTCTTCTTTTGCAAAACACTTTAAAACTGTGCCCTCTGGTTCTGCTGTAGGTCCCCATTTAATTAATTGACCTCAGTATGGGAGCAGTAGGGGTGCTTTAACTTGTCTTAATCTCATTGGGCAAAAGAAGAAATCTTACCAAATGGGACTGCCCCACAAATCCTATTTCCATCCTCTACACCAATGCAAAGCCCAAGGCTCAAGAAGTCTTAGTCCCCCCAACACCCCCCACTCCTGCCCCCCCACCCCTGCCCCCCCACCTCACCCCCAACCCCTCCTCGGGCTTTCCTTCTCCACCAACCCAACTGGGATTATCAGGAACTACCCAGTTCCACACCCCAGTCCCCGTACCCGCTTCCCCTCAGCCCCACCATGCATTTAAAGTGCCTTGCTGGGACCTGCCTCACATCCCTGCTAGCTTCAGGTGGTCATGATTGGGATATTTTAATGAGGCCTGGAAGTAAAAATAGCCCGAGCCTCATGTTTGCTCTGTCATAGATGCTTTCATTCAACTCTGCCCCCATAAGCTGCACGCCTTTCCCAGGTTAATATCAGAGCTGTTTTCTCAATAAAACTGTGCACTGAAGCATATATAAATCTTTGATTGAAACAAGGCTGTTTTGAATATGCTTTGGTTTTACAAAATTTTAAAATTTAATTCATGTCTTTGTAATGCAAAATATTTAAATGTGTCATTTCTTGGCAGCATAAATGTCCTATTTTCCCTTTGACTGTTTTAAATCACAAACAAGATGCTTTCAACTGATATGGGCAAGACTGTTCACCAGATACTGACATGCATAATCTGTCAAGTCTATTATAATTCATTCCACAGGAGACATTATTAACTAACAACTGTGAATGCAGCACACCGTCCCCAAAGATAAACTGTATTTACCCTGTACATCAATTGATGCCCACATATGCTGAATCTTCAACAGTTTTCAATGACAGTAAAACACTTCTAAATTTTTCAAATTTTGCTGTTTGAGTGACCATCCTCTGCGTTTTGGAAATGGGTCAATATCTGAATTAAAGTGGACAGATGAATGTCATATCAGTGCATTGTGGGTTCACCTGCTAATATGTAAAAGTGAATTGAGAATTAAATAAAGCATGAAACATAACAAAGAGAGCATGTGTACCCTCCCATGAAGTATAACTATTCATCACAATAACAAGCAGAGAACCCATTTTGAAAACAGTAATTATGACTTGCTGCAATGCCTAAACAGGCAGAGTTGCTATATTTCTTTATTCATGTATATATGACTGGAATTTCATTGATTCCATATTTTTTGAGGTGCATTTTCTTTGTCTTCTTTGCTTCTGCTAATCACACAGAAAATCCATTGTAAAAATGCTTTACTCCACAAGAATGTTTTGTTCAGAAATAGAGATGGTTTAAGTAAGTAATATGTGTATTTGGGTGTGTTAAGGTGTTGACAAGGTAGATGTCGAAAGGATGTTTCCTCTTGTGGGTGAGTCCCGAACTAGGGGGCACTGTTTTAAAATTAGGGGTCACCCTTTTAGGACAGAGATGAGGAGAATTCTTTCTCTTGGGGGCTGTGCAACTTTCGAATTCTCTGCCTCAGAAGGTGGTGGAGGCAGGATCATTTAATATTTTTAAGGCAGGGGTAGATAGATTCTTGTTAGGCAATGGAATCAAAGGTTATTGGGGTCAGATGGGAATGTGGCAATCAAAACACAAGAAGATCAGCCATAGATAAAAGCAAAAAAACTGCGGATGCTGGAAATTGAAAACAAAAACAAAAATACCTGGAAAAACTCAGCAAGTCTGGCAGCATCTGTGGAAGGGAGCACAGTTAACGTTTCGAGTCCGCATGACTCTTCAACAGAACTAAGGAAAAATAGAAAAGGGGTGAAATATAAGCTGGTTTAAGAAGGGGGGCGTTGGGACAAGAGAGCTGGATAGAGGGCCAGTGATAGGTAGAGATAACCAAAAGATGTCACAGACAAAAGGACAAAGAAATGTTGAAGGTGGTGATATTATCTAAAGGAATGTGCTAATTAAGGGTAGAAAGCAGGACAAGCAAGGTACAGATAGCCCTAGTGGGGGTGGGATGGGGTGAAGGAATTAAAAAAGGCTAAAAGGTAGAGATAAAATAATGGATGGAAATACATTTAAAAATAATGGAAATAGGTGGAAAAGAAAAATCTATATAAATTATTGGAAAAAACGAAAAGGAGGGGGAAAAAATCAGAAAGGGGGTGGGGGTGGAGGAGGGAGTTCATGACCTAAAATTGTTGAACTCAATATTCAGTCCAGAAGGCTGTAAAGTGCCTAGTCGGAAGATGTGGTGCCGTTCCTCCAGTTTACGTTGAGCTTCACTGAAACAATGCAGAAAGCCAAGGACGGACATGTGGGCATGAGAGCAGGGTGGAGTGTTGAAACGGCAAGCGACAGGGAGGTCTGGATAATGCTTGCGGACAGAATGAAAGTGTTCCGCAAAGCAGTCACCTAATCTGCGTTTGGTCTCTCCAATGTAGAGGAAATCGCATTGGGAGCAACAAATGCAGTAGACTAAGTTGAGGGAAGTACAAGTGAAATGCTGCTTCACTTGAAATGAGTGTTTGGGCCCTTGGACGGTGAGGAGAGGGGAAGTAAAGGGGCAGTTGTTGCATCTTCTGCTGTTGCATGGGAAGGTGCCGTGGGAGGGGGTTGAGGTGTAGGGGGTGATGGAGGAGTGGACCAGAGTGTTACAGAGGGAACGATCCCTACGGAATGCTGCCAGGGGGATGAAGGGAAGATGTGTTTGGTGGTGGCATCCATGCTGGAGTTGGCGGAAATGGCAGAGGATGATCCTTTGAATGCGGAGGCTGGTGGGGTGATAAGTGAGGACGAGGGGAACACTATCATGTTTCTGGGAGGGAGAAGAAGGTATGAGGGCGGATGCGCAGGAGATGGGCCGGACACGGTTGAGGGCCCTGTCAACTACCGTGGGAGGAAAACCTCGGTTAGGGAAGAAAGAGGACATGTCAGAGGAACTGTTTTTGAAAGTGGCATCTTCAGAACAGATGCGACAGAGGTGAAGGAACTGAGAGAATGGGATGGAGTCCTTACAGGAAGCGGGGTGTGAGGAGCTGTAGTCGAGGTAGCTGTGGGAGTCGGTAGGCTTGGTCCGTCAAGCTCTGTGTCCTGCCCTAGAGGGTTCCCCCTCATGGGCGGGACCAGAAAATCCTAGCCCAAGAATTAACATTGATAGAGCTTTAAACTAAATCTAACACCTTTATTGAGAGCTTGAGCAAATCAATTTCAATTAAATCATATAGTTACTCCTCAGTTTGTCAATGTGAGCTGACTGTAGGTCACTTAGAAGTGATCTTTGACGAAAATCTCCCTGCTTGGTTCACTCAGACTCCTCCCTCCCATCCACATGTTTCTTCTGTCCTCTTTCTCAAACGCTGCTATGTGGGGCTTTTCAAGAGTTACGTACAGAATACAGTTTGTGAAAGGTCATATGCACAATCCTCTTCTGGATGATGACTGTTGGTTGGTTAACGTATCCTCAAGTTGTCTTCCATTTCCCTAGCCACAAAAAGGGCAGGATTTTATGGTCGGTATGCGGGGGCGGACTCGACACTCCGACATATAAAAGGACGCTCGATGATGTCAAGCATGCGCCCTGATGTCATCATGCAGTCCTGCAATATTTTGTTCGGCAGGCGCGCACCAGAGTTAGCTGTGGGCCCGCCAAAATGTAAATGGCCTATTAAGGCCATTAACAAAGAAATTATTGTGATTCTGAACGATGTCTGTCCAACCTTAAGGTTGGCGGGAAGAGGTAAAGCCAAAGCGGCCTTTATGATGTTTAGGAAACCTCGTCCATGAGTGGATTGAGGTCTCCTAAAGCTTTTATTAAATAAATAAATAAATTTATTTTCATAAATATAAAAACATGCCCCATCTCATGTGACAGTCACATGAGGGGACATGTTTAACTAAATTCATAAGCCTTTTATTTAATAATTTTAATATTGATTCAATCTCCCTGGAGCAGTTCCATGCCTCAGGGGGATTGAAGTGCTCTTTTGTACACGTGCGTGAAAGAGCGCTGGCCCTAACTCTCCCTCCTCCCCCCGCCGACACAGCTAGTGCTGAGCGCTACCGGTCACGTCTTACGTTGGGCGGGTCTTAATTAGTCTGCCCGTGTAAAATGGCACCACGGAGCTGATCGTGGACAGCAATCGGCTCCATGCCTGCCCCTGCTTGCTCCTGCCCAGCCCACCTGCCATATGAAAAATTTGGCTCAAGGAGTTCTTCTCATCCCACAGTAATTATCTGTCTGGTTTCAATTCAAATTGTTCTAGTTAATTCAGCAGTGTCACTGCAATTAACAAGTATTGATGTATTTAGGAAGTATTGCACCCAACCTGTTTCCTCATAACAAACTACCCTTAATTCACAGCCTGTCCATTACAGTCTCGGTAAAATAGAGAAGCAATCTGAAACCTTCCTATTCACTTTAGCTGTATGACATGTAACTATTTTTTCCTCAGTCTAACAGTATTTAGAGTTCAGACCCATGGTGGAACAGACAATTTAGGACAAAGATTTCAGAGTAACAGTTTCTTTACTTAAAATTGGTAACAGTTACAAGCAAGCATGAGCAAACATGCATACATGCTAACACAAGCAAATGACCAGCTCAGTGGTGATCAGTAGGTTCTGCATTGGAAGAATGAAAGATGGATTTTTATGATTTTTGTCCTTTAGCTACTCCCAACTTTGAAGGTACTAAAGTTAGGAAAAAGATTGTTGCCAGAATTTTCTACCCCAGTTGGCGTTGGTGTCATGGTGGGCATGAATGGACAATATGGCGAGAAGACCTAAATCGGTTTGACACCATTGTGAAATATTTGTATTTGGGGTTTCCATTTTGATTAACGATCTCTGGATGAACCTTACCTCCAGCATGCAAGAATAAGATCGTCGCTCCACCCGACAAAGGCTGGCTGCAACTCCCACTACCGCAAGTCGGGAACATCATTTTAATACATCCGCACCTAATTATAAACCCTGCTTGCCAGCATCATCCCTCTACATCACATTTATAGCCTATGTCAGCAGGAAAACATCCTGACACATAGAAGTCGGGACTTACCGTTAAGATCTTGCTCACATCACAGACATCCGAGGAGAGGAAGATGCTGGAGACCTACAGCTACCAGATCCTGGAGGAACATGTGCAGCGCATGCTGGGTGGATTTTCATGGACTTGGCTCCACTGCGAAGCAGCTCACAGATGGTGGGAGATGTCCAATGGCATCTGGGGTCTACTTCAGGATGTCAGGGTCTTGGCTATGGGTTGTTACACATGATCATCGAATAGTGGGGGAGAGGAAGGTGTACTGGGGGTGGGTGGTGGGAGAGGAAGGTCTAGATTTGACTAGTAAAGTGTACCGGGGGTTGAGGATGGGAGGGGGTGAACAATGTGTCGGTGGGGGGGGATGTTGGGAGGAGAGGGGAGGGAGTACGGGGGAGGAAGGTGTAATGGAGGAGAATGTGGCAACTGGGGAGGTAGGTGTAAGGGGGAAGGAATGTGAAAGTGAAGGAGTTCAGAGGCAGGCAGGACTTCAGAAGGAGGAAGGATTTTGGAGGGGGGTAGGATCCTAGGGATGAAGAAGATCTGGGGGGAAGAAGGAGTTTGGAAGGGGGAAAGAGTCCAGATGGAGGAAGGAGTCCAGGGGAAGGAAGGAGTCCAGGGCGTGGAAGGAGTCCAGGGGGGAGGAGGGAGTATGTGTGGAGGAGGGAGTAAGGATGGAGGAAGGAGTAAAGGGGGGAAGTCCAGGTGAACGTGCAAGGGAGGGGTCTGTGGAGTCCACAACTGCCTCCTCGGGAGGGAACAGAGGGTGGGCTTGGTAGAGGGAATGGTGAGTATGAGACAGGGCCATGTGATCCAGTAAGGTGGGAGGGTGATGGTGCAACAGTAGCAGTAGAAGGGATGGAGAGAGTGATTGGCAGGGACTCAGAGGCAGGCACAGACTTTGGAATGGGAAGGAGGAGGTCGGGGAGGTCAATGTGGATGGGGGTGGGATTCTCGGAAAGACAGGGAGCAAACATGTTCACCTGGACATCCTGGAAAGAAAACAATTTTGGTTGGTAGGTAATGGTGGTGAGGTGGAAAGTGATGCCAGTGGATTAACAGTGATGGGGGGGAAGGACATTGGTAACTGGGGGAGGGGAAAGGATGGGGGAGCTGAAAACAAACTTTACAACAACCATACTAATGAAGCCTAAAGTGAGTGGAGCCTTGTGCTGGGTGGGAATAGGTGCTGCACGGGAGTGTGATCAGTGGGTGGACAGAGATGTAGGTCAGCCCAGATGGACAGCTGAAAGAGAATCCCAGCAGGCAGCATTGAAAATGCTTGGGGCATTGAGATTACTGTGTGGGGAAGGCTCCCTGTGCATGGGAGTGTGCTTGCACAAGGCTCCAAAAGGCCCTGCCACACACACTTTTTCTTCCAGAATCACTCGTGGTCCAGCTGAACTGCTAGTGGGGGTGGATGTGGGAGGAGGATTCACAAAGCTTGTAAATGAAGCTGAAAGACACCATTACACATTATTCAGTGAAAGTGAATGCATTTTCAAACTATTGTGTGACAAAATGCGTTCACCCATGCAACCGCTTGTGATCAGAAATTCTTAACTTTTATAGGCCTACACCTTTTTAGAGGTCCTGCCCTGACATCCACAGGAGGGGTGGAGACAGCCTATTGCCTTGATTAATTTGGCGTGTGCCCTCTGGAGAGCCGAGGCTTTGAGGGCCCCAGCTTGCTTTGGATATCCTCCTGTGGGCCAGTTGCTCCCTCTGCGGTGACAGAGGATGAGATTGAAGGGGCCACAGGCAAAGGGGACTCAGAGGGAGAGGACAGCCTTTGAGATTCCTGAGTGGATGACCCAGAGGTGTCCAGCTGTCGATCCTCTTCCCTTCGGGTGCTCAAGGCCCTGGCCTGACTCAGCGAGGAACACCTGGAGGGATGTTGAGGTGCCCCTTTTTGCTCTCACGTTGCCACTGCAGGAACTCACCCATGGCTTCCACGATGGAGTGCAGATTTGCGCACACTTTCGTGTTCTGCTGAACCAGGGTCTCCATGGCATCTGCAATCCTTCCCATGGAGACCTCCATACATGCACATGTAGGCACCACATCATCAGAGAGCAGGCGGACACACTCCTCTGACTAGCATTCCACTCTGTTGAGGGCTTCCAACAGCACTGCATGATTTTCCACCACCTTCTGCTGATTCTCCATGGAGAATGGGAAGGCCAAACCCAGGGGCTTGTCATCCAGCTTGGGCCTCACAGATGCCTCTTCCCCAGCAGTCCTCTGAGTGCCAGGGAGTTTGGCTGAGCCTGTCTCCTCCTGCTGCGGACACAAGTCCATGCGCTGACCACCAGATTGTGAACCCGAGCCTACTCTGGATCTAGATCCCACTGAGGAGCGTGTCTCTGGGCTGGTGGAGGGTGTGGGTAAGCGTTGTGACGGATCTTCCAGGCTGCTTATTTCCAGCTCTTCAATGGAGGAGGAGTTCTCTTGGCTGTAGGTGAGAACCTGGATGTAGCTGAAGGACTGGCTGGCTGAGGGTATCAGTTGCTTGGCAGAGCTCCCTATGAACCAAAGTAGAGATAATTAGCACATGGCAGCAGAGTCAAAAGCAGGAGAGAGAGCACTCACAGTTGCACCTCACCGTCACTGCAGGCATGGTCCACATCCTCACCAGTTAACGCGATGGCACACTCCTGAAAGTGAGTGAGGGGCCTAATGTGGGCCATTCCCCCCCCCCCCCCCCCCCCCCCCCCCCCCCCCCACCCCGGTCTGGAACCTCTCCCAGCTGTTGGGAGCCAGCTTCTCCTGCAATGAAATAGATAGAGTGCGAGCAGGTCTCATGGCACTGCATGAAATGTTTGTGTGGTGAGCGAAGCCATGGATGGGGTGAGGATACGGGCGCCAGAGGATATTTGTCTGGTGGAGATGTGAGGGTCTGTGAGAGAGTTAGTGGTGTTGCCCCTTTGAGGTGTGGTATCCCTGTGGATGTGTGATAGGTTTGTGAATGTGAGAGTTGAGAGTGATGAGAAGAGTGACTTACCCTGGTGGAATAGAGAAGAACATTCATCCTCTTTCTGCATTGGATGGATATCCTCTTTAGCAGGGTGTTGGCGCTGATCACCGCTGCCACCGCCTCCCATGCTGGATTGGTGACCTTGCTTGCTGGTCTTTGCCCAGAGCGAGGGTGGAGGGCCTCGTGGTGGGCCTCCACTGTGTCCAGCAGCTGCTCGAGGAAAGCATCGCTAAATTTGGGGGCAGCATGTTTCTCCCCTTTGGCAGCTGTCAATTCACAGCTGCTTCCTATCCCTCAAAGAGTGCCAGCACTATGCAGGTGCTTTAAATATGGAGCACAGTTTACTGAAGGCCTGATGTGACGGTGGTGCAGACAGTTCAGAGGCTGCCTGCCAGGAACCCAGCGTGTTTCCCAGGAATGAATTATTAATGAGACAGGACATGCTGGGAATGGGACAATACAGTGTGAACAGCCACCATAGCAGACAGCCCACTACCGCACTTACTGCAAATCTGGGACTTATCTGCCCTGTCAGTTCATCACCCCTTTTACATAATCCTGGGATTTCTGGAGCCATTTCCAGGTGGTTGGAGGAGGACATTGTGTTTGCCTATCCATGTGCAGTAGCAATTAAGATTTATTCAGAGGATAAAGGAGGAGCTCCTGGTCTTTCATGTTATTCTCCTGTTCAATCGCCTGATGGGTGTTCTGGGATAGGGTGTCTCAAAGCTCATTGTTTTACGGCCTGGCTCTGCAATCTTACCTACTGAAAGACCATGAGGGTCCTAGGGACAGGTAAAGATTGTTTCATCTTTTTTTAATACACCAGAACTTCAAAAGAAATAACTGAGACATGCTGGCCACTGATTTCACCCAATAGCTAGAAGGTCCTGATTGTCAAGGCTTTAAAAAAAAGGGTGAATTTCCTGTCTATCTATTGTATATTTGTGCATTTGTGACTGGGAGGTTGGGGGTACTGATGGGAACAGGCATGCCCTGGGGAAGTATTTGGAACACAGAAGTGGCTTGGAACAGGAATTCCTGGCAATGTTGGGGCTGTTTTAGAGCACCATACTTAGGGTACTCTGCACCTGTTTAGCACCATGTAGAGAGTAGGCAAAACAATCTGCCCTACCTCTCTAAAGACTGGATCTAATAGATCTGGGAGGGCAATCATTCATCAGAATATTTTGCCTGGAAAGGGGAACACAGGGTTACTTAGTTTTGACATAAGGCTATGAACTAATTATACGAAATGTAGGAAACAGCGAGTTGCCAGAGCTCTTCTTGAATGAAAATAAAGGGTACAGAAAGCAGTGCAGGCTAGTAGGAGCTGATTACAGAGAATTCTATAACTTAGAAAAGGGGTAGACAATGCAAGAGAAGTGTTCAAGAATGAAATATGACTGTTGTGAGTATCCTGTGTCTGAATCTGTACAAATTGAACACTAATGAAATTACAGCTTTGAGTGCAATCACAATGAATTCCTTGGTTGCCATGCCATACCACTGAAATATTGTTTTCTCTATGTCGCATACACTAATGGACAGAGTTAAAGATGTGTCACTTGCACATGATATTTTGCATAAATCTCCACAGCTAAAATCTAATTATGTAAGGTACAGCAATACCTGAATATTTTCTGTAATCAGTTATTCATGCCTGTATAATCTCATTAGTGTGCACTGCAGCAGATGTTTTCCACCTTGTACGAGCAGCACTCGGTACATCAACCAACAGCATGCAAACTGATTCAAGAAAATCCGTAGTCTGCTGATCTTAAATAATGAGCCTTTAATACTTAATACTGGTTTGGCTTCATTTTTCCTTAGATTGAGTAGCAAAAATTAATATAGTTGGGAGGGCGGGGTTAATATTTTCTTGGCAATAATATGTTACCATCTAGAAAATGACAATCAAGATATTAGGATAGAACTCCTGATTTACGAAATTGGTTAACTCATTCATACTGCATTTCTTCATGCAAAATTTTTAATGGCCAACTTAACATCTGTATAAAACAATGCACATAGGAATCTAATATGAGATTGCAAGCATTTATATGTTAACCTTGCCATTCAGAAATTAGGTCCTGTTATGTCAAAGTAGTTACTTGTTATTGCTACTCAGAAAATTCTAAATTGCATTTAATATATTGATAAATAATCCAGAATTAAGAAGCTTAAAGAAACCATACAGTTAGTTATTAAAAGACTGGATCCATTTAACTTTAGCTATGCTGCAAATTCCAAGTTTGGCTATTCAGGGAGCGCTCAACCAGAATAAATCACGCTTGGATCAGGCCTTGATCAATGCTGATAGGGCAAAGTTAGTTCAATGGAATTAAAGGTTTACAAAATTGTTGTGGATGTAACAAGGAATGTATCCATCATTGTGACATTTTGCTTTAAGTCTGATGATGTTCCTTAAATTGTTGCATGCTGAAATATTGAACCTCTCATTTTATTAGGGCATTGCTCTGGATGTACAGTCTACATGAATTCAATTACAGCATAGGCATGAAGGAAGCAAAATATTATTTTAAGATTGTTCAGCTGAATATGTTAGTGTTATCAAGGCACAACAGATAATACAGGATAACAAAGTTGTAGTTATGTGATGGATTACATGAATAGTTAAGTAAAATATAGATATTATGTAGAATTTGTATATAATTAGAGCATTATACTTTAAAAATGAGAAAATGGTTACAGGCTAACAGACAGTCATTTTACCCAAAAGCCCTTTCATACATGGGCATACTAAATTTAATTAAAAACAGTTCTGAATTTAATTAAAGACAGGCAACGTTATTTAGGGTCGGTAATATTCACTGGAATTCTAGTACTTTTGCCATTTTTGGAAATAGCTATTAAGAAGGACTATCCTTTCACAATTTAAATGCTTTATTTACTACTAAAGGAATTTTTAAAAAGGTGATAACACACATTAATGGCAGTACAGTCTGGGATTTGGAGTCGTTACCTATTAAGAAGGTATTCTTAAAATTTAGCTCAGCATATCATGAAAGACTAGTGGGCTTCAAAAAGTCAGAATTGAATATGATCAGACACCTGGTACAAAACACAGATGCTGCAAGAACGTCATCTTTAGTAAGGTAGAAAGAACAACCTTCAAGAATCACTATTTCTGTGTTAAAAGTTTAAAACCGCTTTATGAAAATATAGAAACAAGTGAAATGAATTAGGATTGATATCAGAACAAATCACAAGCAGATATTGAGCAGATACATGCACACAGTGTTCATATAACAAAGCTATCCTCAATAATTAAATGATGGTGAATTATAAGGGATAATCAAAAAGGAGGAGTTTAATTAAGGTGGCAGCACGCCTAGCTGCTAGAGATGATGTAATTTAGTTTAGAGGGTTATAATGATACAGGCTTCTTCACTAAAAAAGGCAGAAGTATTGAAGAAGGGTCTAAGAAGGAAACCTTAGTCAATGCTTCTCAGGATTGGACACTTTAAAACAGTTTCTCATGTCCTGCTGTTCAGACAGCTGAAACAACTCAAGGATTTAAGGTAATGCTTTGCTTTAAATATTTGATGGACATCTTAAAGACAATTTTAGATTGTAACATTATTTTGCTAAGACCATGGGCAGAATTTTCAATTTGGCGGTTGTGCATGATTGGTGGGCACAGAAGCAGCCAGGAAATGGGCTGCCGCCCATGATTAGACCCCGACCGCGATTTCATGCTGGTGGGCCAATTAACGCGGCTCCTCACTGTTGGGAAGAGCCAAGCGGGGGTGGGGGCCTGTCAGCTGCCAGTGAAAAAGATACCTTTGGTGTTGCCAACAGGAAATTATGGCTTCCAATGCAGCTGCAGACAACAGGCAAGGGGGCAAGTCGGGTGGGCACTTGGCCCCCCCAGTTTTCTGATGAGTGCTTCGCTGTCATCCTGGAGGAGTTGGCTACCAGGAGGGACACCCTTGTCACCAGGATTGGAAGGAGGAGGCCTCCATAACTTACAAAAAGTGCTAGGGAGGAGGTGACAGCGTTGGTCAGCAGCCATGATGTTCTGTGGTGCATCTGGGTCCAGTGCCGCAAAAGGTTTAATGACCTGCTGCACTCAGGAAGGGTGAGTACCATGTTGGCATGGATCAGTATGTTGAAATGTTAAGGTCTGGCCATCCCCCCTGTGGAGCTCAGGGACATTAGAGCCTTAGTGCGAATTGTCAATGACAGCGAAGCTGGCCAAGGGGGTGAGCCCTGGCTGCTTGGACTGAGTGCCTTGCAGCTCGAGGGCCACAACTCGGATGTGCCCTGTGAGGTGTTCCTCAGGTGGGTTGGCCAGGCTGCAATGTCACTGTACGTAGAGAATGGACTAATCAATGCTCCTCTGTCCTTTCAGGAGAAGATGGTCCATAACAACATTGAAAGGCTGCGGACCCTAAAACCTCCTAATTCTCACAAGGTACAAGCTGGATACCTTGGAGATGGAGAGCCGGCACACACCTAGGTCAACCGGCCTCAGAGTAGCTGGCGTGTCAGAAGGTAAGAGTGCAGCGCACAGAGGTGAGAGTTTCAGATTGTGCTAACATTCTTGTGTAGTCTCATCATTGATGGGGGCCTCAAAACTGGATTCCCCATTGATCATTGAAAGATGATAGCACCATGATGCAGATCTCTATGGTCTCACCGCGGTGCCTGGCATGCACAATGACAGTGTGATAACTTAAACTAATCTCCCTCAGATTTGCTACCACACACTTAATCACAGGGCCCCGAAGAGCCACCCTTGACACCAGAGGACCACCATGCTCCAGATGCATCTGCGTCCCTCTCTGAACCAGGCACCAGCGCAGATACCAGCACCTCAGTGGGCATTAGGTCAACGGCTAGCATGTCAGTGCATAGTGGTGAGGGCACTTCACACTCACCTGAGGTACAGGTGGAGGCAGAGAGTGCCCAGGGGATTGGCAGTTGGAGGATTGCTGGAGACCAGGACAATGCTGAGTTGAAGGGATATGATAAGCACCTGGAGTCATCTATTAGGTGGCAGCTGCTGGGTGTCCAGCAGGATGTGCAGGATGTGAGGGTATGTGTGCCATGGTCTCCGTTGTAGAGGAGTCCATGTGGAGCATGAGCATTGCATTGACCCTCATGGCCGAGCGTACCTCCTCCTCCATTGAGAGAATGATGACTCTTATGGGGAGGCAGCTCCAGGGACTGAATCAGAGGTTACTGATGTAGCACTCAGTCCTGCAAGCCCTCACACAGGCAATGATCTCAGGTGGTCAGTGCCAATGCAGGAGATGGATGGGGCACCCAGTATCCCAGCTAGGTGCCCATCTAACAATGGCGAGCAATGAGGTTCAGAGCAACTTCACTTTGGTACACAAGCTGCCTGTTGTCTCTGTGGGCTCCTTTCAGGGCACTCTGGATGGCGGCATCAGCTCCTCCACCCCTCTGTCAGTGACCGTGACATCTGATGAGGCTGCAGCAACTGGGGAGATGCCATCTGTGGCATTGGCTGCTCCCTCCCAGGTGGGGCCAGCACAGCCTCCATGGGCCAGAGGATGACTGCCAAGGTCATCAAGGCCAACAGGACAGCAGAGTCACAGGCTGTCTCCCATGCCGGAGCCAGCGGTGGGGCTGCGGGGCAGTGGCACCAAGGTGTAGCACTCTCAAATGTAAGTTTAAAGCACCATGAGCATTGAAGAAGAGTCATACAGACTTGAAATGGTAATTCTGTTTCTCTCTCCACTGATGCTCTCAGACCAGCGTTTTCTGTTTTTATTTTAGATTTCCTTACACATAATGGTCTGGGGTTGAAGTCCAGAGAAGATTCTGTTAATTCGTTTGGACTGTCAAAATTAGATAAATTTTCTTTTGTCATAATGGCCCTAATATGCTTCACCTTTTTATTTAATGTGGCGCAGGGTACACCAGTATGTAATGCTGGACGCTGGCGGCTCTAAACTTTATTGCACAGGCACTAAGTGGACTTTGGGGTCAAAGGAAAGGGCCATTTCAGACATCCGGGTTTAAGGCTACTGGATTCATCCTCTAAGACCTTTGCAGCTGCATCAAGATCCTCTTCCTCCAGTGGATCCCCCACGCCAGAGACAGAATGTGCAGAGCGCTGCATGCAACCACGTTCAGTGACACCCGCTCTGCCACTCCAGCTGCCACCCCTCCTCCCTTCAGGTGCCCGGGGGCTCCAGCCTGACTCCTTAAGGGGAAGGAACACCCAGAGGGATATCAAGGTGCCTCATTTCCTTCTCGCGTTGCATTACAGGAACTCACCCATGGCAATTTAATGGAGTTCAGGTCTGTGTGCATCTCCATGTGCTGCTGGACGAGGGTCTCCATGTCATCTGTAATCCTTCCCATGGATACCTCCAACTGTGCACATGTGGACACCGCTTCATTAGAGAGCAGACAGACACACTCCTCCAATTCGTGTGCCACTCCATTGAGGGCTGCCAACAGCTCTGTGTGATATTCCCCTGCCTTCTGCCAGTTTTCCACGGTGAGTTGGAAGACTGAATCCAGAGGCTTGTCACCTGCCTCAGAACTCACAATTGCCTATTCACCAGCAGTCCTGCAAGTGCCAGGGAGCTCCGCTGAAACTGCCGTCTCCTGCTGCAGGCACATATCTGTGTGGTGACCACCAGATTGTGAACCCAAGCCTGCTCTAGATCTAGATCTCACTGAGGTATGTGTCTCTGCACTGGTAAGTACTGTGATGGATCTCCCAGGCTGCTTATTTACAGCTCTTTAATGGAGGAGGTGTCTTCTTGGCTGGAGGTGAAGACATGGATGGAGCTCAGGGACTGGCTCGTTGAGGGTCTCAGTCGCTTGGCAGAGCTCCCTGTGAACCAAAGTAGAGATGATTAGTGCATGGCAGCAGAATGAAAAGCAGGAGAAAGAGTACTCACAGTTGTATTGAGAGAGGGATGATGTGGTGCAAGATATTCAAGTGGGTGTTCATCGCCAACCTCATTGTCGCCGGTGGCACGATCTACATCCTCAGCAGCCAGCGTGATGACACACTCCTCAAAGTGAGTGAGGGGCCTAATGTGGGCCACACCACCCCTGAACTGGGACTGAGCTGTGAGCCAGCTTCTCCTGCATGAAAACAGAAGACAGTTTGAGCAGGATGCATGGCACTGCGTGGAATGTTTGTGTGGTGAGCAGAGACATGAACGAGATGAGTTTGCAAGCTCCAGAGGGTATGAGACTGATGGAGATGTGAGGGTGTGTGTGAGAGGTAGTGGTGTTGTCCTTTGAGAAATCTTTGGATGTATGATGGCTTTGCGAGTGTGTGAGTTGAGAGTAATGAGGAGAGTGACTTACCCTGGCGGAACGAATGAGACCATTCATCCTCTTTCGACACAGGGTGGCTGTCCTCTTTTGCAGGACATTGGTGCTGACCACCGCTGCCGCCACCTCCCATGTGAGGATTGGTGACCTTTTTGCTGACCTTCACCCAGAGTGGGGGCAGAGATCATCATGGCGGGCCTCACAGCTTCCAGTAGATTTTGGGGCAGCCTTTAAATTTAACGCCTTTTACTGAAGGCCTGATGTACCGGAAGCGCAGGTGAATGTGAGGCTGCCCTACCAGTGATCCAGCATGTCTCCCAGGAATGCATGATTAGAGAGGTAGGATTAGGACAATATAGTGTGAAAAACCGCCATAGCAGCCAATGGTAAAACATCCTTTTTCTCACTTGCTACCACACTTAGGGCGGAATCGTCCCAGGTTTGCACTGAGAGAAAAGTGTTGTGGATGCTATACCAGCAGACATTACTATCTTGAAGCACAGCTGAGGACTATATACAAGCTTTATACATATATATTAATTAATGTTATTGATATACTGCTTTAAATAAATATTACACATTGTGTTGCTGAGTACATTGATGGTACTGGGGGTTGGGGGATATGTTAAATAGTCTTTATTCAGTATGTACTAAACTACTGGAATTCTATGGAAATAAGGGGCCAAGTTTCTTCACTGAGAAGTAATTTGATCGATTTAATCATGATTTCTTCCACCCATGTTAATCATCTTTTCCTAGACTATGAACATTTCCTTGATGAACTTTAAGGCAGACCAAACATGTAGAGCACATGAAAAAAATGCTCACAAAACGACAACCTGATCCAACACCTTATCCTTTACTATCATAATATAACTTCTGCACCTCATGACCCCGTCCTCATCAACACTCCTCCGTCACCAATTACAAAATCTCCTGGGAGAGAAAGAAAAAGGCCAATTCAGAGGGAAAAAAGCCCTGGGAAATTCCTCTCTGACCACTGAAGGTGAGCAAACAAGTTTCAGGAAATCACAGTAGCCGGGAGACACATCAATACCCAACTATCTTCCATATGTAGTTGCAAGGGTCCTTAAGCATTAAAAGCAATGAACCATATAATATCGCTTATAATGCTGTGGAATGTGCTGAATTTTAGATTTCATAAAGATGTCATGTAGGTAAAATTCATTCGTGTTTACTCCTTTGGAGTAGGCATTGTATTCTGAAAAAAATGTCCTTAAATTTTATCAAGTATTTAATGAAAATAAACAGTCCAGATGTTGTGAAGCATGGCCTTCTCCCCATCTTCCTAATTCCATTTTAAAGCTGCTGTCATCAGCATATGAGGTGAAAGGCAGTAGCATTCATTTTCATGCATTTGCATGAATTATCATCTGCAAAGTATTACAATGAGACAATAAATTTGAATAACTTTGACTATTTTCTGATTGTATAACTTGTCAATTGTTTGCAGTAAGTGAAGGAACTTACCAATGCATAACTGCCTTGAAGGTAAAGCCACCTGGAAGTCAGAATATGCCTCATGGGGCTCGAGGAACTTTAGTAGATCACACAATTCTGCAGCCCCAGAAGAATATGTGCAATAATAAAGTTAGAAAGAATTTTTGCATTATCTGTACTTTTCACAAACTTAAGCTAATTCAAATTCATCACAATTTACAAGTAAATGTAAATGAATTTTAGAGAAATCAATCATTAAGAACCTTAATTAACATTGGAGAATAGATACTAATGAAAAAGAAACAGGTTCTTAAAGTTTTAATGAGACAAAAAATTGGATGTACTTTTTCTTCACTGTCCCACACGGTGTAAAATTTATTTTAGTTGCATTTTAAAAGACATGTTAATAATATATAGAATGCTTAAAAGAATGTTGAAAGAAAAGTGGCTGCAATTGTCTCAAAGCACTTTGTAAAATGTCAAGAAGGGTATAATGGTGATACCTAAGTGACTAAACTTAAGCTACCCAGTAAATCTACAGCTATGCTTTAGCATTTCAACAAATTTTCTTTTGCCAGAGGCTTAAAGTGGCTAATGATCTTGCATTTGGCATGACATTTATGAAACGGTAATATGAATCCCAAATAGTAGTTAGGTGGTAATTGGATAGTAGATGGGTAGTTAAATATTGGGCTAGATTTGTTCCAGCAATGTAGGCCTCGCCACCAGTTGGAGAACCAGTGGGAACCCAGCGTCACTTCCAAGGGGGGGGCCTGATACATTTAACTGTCCAGCATCAGGCCTCCCATGTGATCAAGGCTTCAATGGGGCAGAAATCCCACCCCTGCTGGCTGGCGATAATCAGAGGCCAGCAGCTCTCCGATGTTGGCAGTGCCACTGGGAGTGGTGGCTGGTGATGTTAATACTCTAAGGCCAGCCTGAAGATCAATGCTGCATCCCAGGACACAGGTGAGTGAGGGTGGAATGGTGGTCAAAGGGAGGATGTCACCAGCGAAGCAGGGGCCAGGGGGTCAGGGACAAAGGACCCAGTCTCAGGCCCCTCAATCAGGCACTGAGTGCCCAATGAGGGACACCCCTCCCTGAACAATGAGGTCACAGGCAAGCCTGATGGGATTTGTTGGATGGCCTTCAAGAGCCATGGGAGAGCTGCAAGGGTCCCGCTTAATCCTTGAGCCACCACTAAATTCCAGTTGGCTTAGCAATAATTGGTTTTAAGTGGCTCATTAATGAGCCTAATTGCCTTCCTGCTGCCAGTGGACATGATTTCTGCGTGAGGCCCTTTCCGCCTCCCAATTTAATTGGAGCCCGTTTTCCTGACATCAGGAATCCGATGCGGGTACACCTGTCTCATTATCCCAGACCCCTCCACCCAACAGCCATCATGCCAACTCTGGTGTCCTCCTCTAAATCCAGCCCATTGTGTTTTATTTCATAACCTGGCCCTAAAACATCTTACATCAGTTTGCTTCAGTGTATACCTGCAAATAAATAATGCTCAGGATTATTTAATTGCAGATGGCAATACTTAATTCCAATTATAAAATCAAATATGACGGGGTAGACTTTCCACTTTGGGCACCATTATCAATCCTGGCTCCAAATTGTGCACGTTTTTGGAATGGGTTTTTTTTGCTCAAGCGTCTGCTCAAACTCATTTGCAGATCACCAAATGGAAAATTTTCCATGAAATAAAGCCAAAGGGAATGTTATAAATCTTTTTTTTTCTCACTTGCATCAAACAATATTCCCGGATATATTTAAGACTGGTAACCTGGTTCAATTTTATTAATGGAGCCAAACAAATCACCAAAAAATAAGCATTTTTAAACAATGCCTCGTCCACCACATCATGTGAGTAACGTAATGTTAAATAGCTGAAAATGGATTCAGAAGCTATGATTGAACGGTGCACAGTAGTCAGTATCTTAGTAAATTAAGTACTCTTTTAATATTTAGAGCTGTTTAAACGATGCCAACTAGTGTCCTTATCCCCAACAAAAATAGCTTAATATTAAAACTCACCTTGAAAGCCTGCAAACGGGCTCAGTTAGTGGAAATTCACCATGGGCAGATTTTTCCAATTGGCGTGCGGGGCACACATAAAATGACATATGGTGATGTCCCAATGTCACCCCGCACCATCGCGAAATTTTGCTGGGCGGACACATGATGATGTCCGACGCGCACCCGCCATTAATTAATGGGCCACTTAAGGCCCTTGACTCACCAATTCATGCTGATTTTTCAGCTTTCATGCAATCTTCAGGTCTGCCCCGGGCGCAATGGGCAGGCGGGTGGGACATATTTGTATAAACCTTATCCACGGGCGGGATAACAGGGCTCACGGGTCATAGTATGCTCTCTCAAGTATGGATTTTTCAAAGCTTTTGAAACTTGCCTGGTGATCTGTAATACTTCATACCAGCTGCTTTTTCTGGAAGCTTAACCTTTAGGTCAGCACTCTGTATTGAGGAATCTTTTCTGGGGTTGCAGGGAGGACAGGTGTAGGCACAAGGGGTGCAGGGTCAAGAGGTAGTCCAAGCCAGAAGGGGCCGCAGAAGGCGCCACTATCCTGCTGCCAGGGTATACAGGCGGCAAAGCAGCTACCTTAATATGTCTGAGGTGCAATGCCGAAGGACGCTCCATCTCTCAAGGGAGACAGTCAGATGATTGGGCCTGAGATATCCGTTAAATTTGTGACTGGACTCTCAAGGTCACAGCTGCCGTCAACTTCTATGCCTCTGGCTCCATTCAGGGCTCGGTGGGTGATCTTTGCGATGTCTCCCAATCAGCAGTCTACATTGTGTCAAGCAGGTTACAGACGCTCTGTTCAGGCATGCATTGACCTTCATCCACTGCCATTGGGACCAGGCAAGCCAGACACAGTGAGATAGAGGCTTCACGGCCATTGCTGGCTTCCCCCGCATCCAGGGTACAATCGACTGCATACACGTGGCCATCAAGACACCAGCAGGAGAGCCCGGTGCCTTCGTCAACAGGAAGGGCTTCCACTCCATGAAAGTGCAGATAGTGTGTGATCAAAGGATGCTGATTCTACAAGTCTGTGCAAGCTCCCCAGGCAGATCCCACGATGCCTACATCCTCAGACACTCCCAGATGCCGGGGCTCTTCAGTGCTCCAGCCTGTCTGGATGGATGGCTGCTGGGTGACAAGGGCTATCCCCTCAGAAGCGGCCTCATGACGCCTCTCCGCCATCCAAGAACAGAAGCTGAGCAGCGGTACAATAGGAGCCACACCTCCACAAGGGTTGTGGTGGAGAGAGCCATTGGTCTTTTCAAGATGCACTTCTGATGCCTGGACCACTCATGGGGTGCACTCCAGTAGCCCCCAGATCGTGTGTTGGTGATAATGGTTGCATGCTGCACTCTCCACAATCTTGGGCTGGAAAGGGGAGATGCTGTGGATGATGAAGCCATCAACGCAGTGGCTGAGGCAGCACACGATGAGTCCATCGGTGAGTGGGAGGATGAGCAAGCACAGGGAAATGCTGAGGGGGTAGACACTGACCCAGGCATACTCCAGGAAAGCAGGGACACCCGGGAGGCTTTAATCCAACAAATCTTCAGCTAGCACCACAAAGATGGACTACCAGGACAAGCCTGGGCTGTAGGCTCCATACTCGATACCTAAGTGCAAAATCTGCCCGATTAGGAACAGTCACTAAGGGCCTTGTTAATAAAGCTGAATGTCCATCAAAGCACTCATTACAGTTTTGGAAACCATTCACTTGCAGAAGAAAAGAGGCACCCTCAGCCTTGGTGACATAACTGAATTTAATATGTCAAGCAAACCAACTTATTCCAAAAAAAAGACAATAGTGTTACAAATCAAAACAAATCATAAGGACCTCATCTCGGGCCAACACCAAAAGAACCGGTGAAAAACCCATGGTGTTCTCGCAGCCTCACCAGATGCTACAATCACTGGATGAGGGGCAGAGGAGCTCCTGCCCTCATCCAAAGCGCCCTGAGCGGTGCCCACAGGATTCACCAGCACGCACTCAATCGCAGGACTCTGAAGAGCTATCCCTGACGCCAGAGGACCGCCAGTCTTCACATGCACTTTCGTCACACCCACTCTCTGAACTCCAGGATTCTGTTCCTGGAGCTGTCTTTCCATGAGAGTTGCCTCCCTCTCAATGGAAGAGGCAGTGCGCTCACCCATGAGGGTCAATGCAGTGCTCATGCTCCACATGGATTCCTCCACAATGGAGGCCTTGGCACATATGCTCTCATGGATCTTCTCCAGGTCATCCCGCACATCCCGTGCATCCACCACCTAATGGATGACTCCATAGGCTCATCATCTGCTTTTGACTGAGCATCGTCCTGGTCTCCAGAAGTCCTCCGACTACTGGAGCCCTGGGCACTCACTGTCTCCAACTGCTCATCAAGTGAGTGCGAAGTACCCTGACCGCTGTGCAACGAGATTCTAGACGAGGACCTAACACCTCTCCTCCCACAGGTTGCTGGGTCCCCTGGAAGCTCCATTGGGACACCTGGGCTCCTCCCTCTTCTGCCCCTCTCTTCCGCCTCAGAGGAGGTGCCATCAGTGAAGACCACAATCCCCATTACCACGGTAACAGAAGGCTGTCTGATATCTGGAAGGGTCCACAAGGTCAAAATCCTCCGGGGGTCTTGGAGGAGCCAATGAGTCCTGAAATGAAGCCTAGAAATGCTAAGAATGAAGCTCAGAATGGAGATGAAGTTGTCAAGTTCAAATAAGCAACTAGCAGCAAAACTATCTCCTAAACTCCTCACTACTCACACTGGCAATCCTGCTGGACCATTTTATCCCACCCTTGGACAAGGTTTTGCAAAATGTGGGCTGCTCGCCCACCTGTTTTGCCTGTGTGACAAGTGCAAAATCAATTTGGCAGCATAAAATCTGGTTCAATTGTGTTTTTAATGGCCTTAAGTGGCATCTTAATTGATGGACGGCACGGCTCTGAGCCTCCCACGTGCTTCCACCTACCTGAAGATTGCACATGTGTGGGATGATGTCGGGACACTGACCCGACGTCTTCTCACGCTATTGTATGCCCCATCAGATCGGGTGTGCGCCAGCCCACAAGGTATAAAATTCTGCCCATGTACTATCACTTCTTGCTTGACTTTCAAGGAACAATCCTTCAATGATATTTGGAGAATTTCTGCACTCTCAATTACTTTATTTTTTTCCCCTTTTCCCCCTTGCGTTATATGCAACCAAACTTCTGAGGTATATACTTTAAAGTCCAATGGTGAATAAGGGCTAAGATTTTAACTTAATTTCCAAGTCTAACCGAGTCCTATAGTATTGTAATTACTCAGCTGCTTCTTTGCGTAATCTTTCTTCTAAAGAGAGATTCTAGTATTGCTAGGCTCTGTTTGGCCTTCATTTTAATACATTTTACATGCCGTGGTGCATGTACCCTGAACTTTATAATGTCACAATATGTCATAAGTGATAACTTTTAATTGAGATACCCAGCACCAGTAATAAAGGTTATCTCACAAACAGTCTTACTTGAAATGTTTACCTATTATTAACTCCAAGAGGTGGCTAAAGGAAAGCCTGTCAGCAAAATAATTTCATGGGTATAGGATTATAAATGTGCATAACACTCATATTGACAGGCACAATTATGTGCATAGGATTGATAACATAGTCAGTGACTGCAAGTGGTGCCATAGGGAAGATTATATTCCAAGCACTTAGGTCTGACATCTTTTCATATATTTCATTTCAATGAAGTACAGAAATAACCTTTACCATTTCTGCTCTCATTCTGGTGGATGTAACCTGGGATATCCAGAAATTCAACAGGAATGTCATTTAGCTACAAAACTACTTATTTATCAATTCTTATTATGTCTGGAATTTAATACTCTGCAGTTTTACAGAGCTCAGCCATGTAAAGGCTGACTCAGTGAGTTGTAAAATACTGCAGGTATGCAGCTGATAGAGGTCACAGGACTAAGGACAATTTGCTAAACTGTGGAAATTGGTTGTTTACATTAGATAGCATTTTTACTTAATCATGAGCTATTAACACTTTCATTTCTGATGAAAAAGAAACTGAAATCTCCTCAATGGTTTATCAAATGAACGAACCACCTTGGGCTAAAAATTGGACTGGGCCCATTTTCGGGCACAGGAACCGTTATGTGTGATTTCTGCCATGACCTGTCAAATTGAGAGAGGCAGCACACAAATTTCATGCTGCCTGCTTATCAACATTTTTGCAGTGTGCAGCCCAGTGTGAGAAACACTGTTGACTGGCTGCATGCTCAGCAGGGGGCCTAGGAATGTAGATGGCTAGCACAACAAACAGCTCATCTCCTTCTTAAGTATAACCTGTCCCTCTTAAAGGAGGTGTCTCAGAAAGACCTTCTTGGAATGAAGGAGACTGCAAATGGCACAATAGGCCAAAGATAGGGCTGCTAAGTTCTCTGATGCAGTGCTAGAGGTCTTAGCGATGGAGGTGGAAAGGAGGAGAGAGGTGATGTTTTCAGAGGAGGCCCTCAATGCATAGCCTCTGAAGGGAATGGTAGCAGGTGGCCAGAGTGCTCAATTTTTTGAGTCTAGCCCTAGGAGCTCACTGCAGTGCTGGAAAAGTTCAATGACTTCCCATGTGTAGTAAAAATCTGAATGCATCTTCAAATGACATTTCCTTCCCATTGCACCACCAACTTCTCATGCTGTTCAATGCATTACAGCACCAGTATGCATGCATCGATAATCAGTACTCATGCCTACCTTTCAGTTACTCCATGTCACTCTCACAAACTTTCCAGTGTTGCCAATCCCACCCCCACCTCTTGCAATCTCCACATACCTCCAGCCTTTCAGCTATGGAAGAGAAGCCATCCAAAGCTATTGTAATGTCACCCAATAATATTCTTCTCTGTCTTTTGCAGGACAATGCCTCGCGTAACCAGAGGGTGCAGCAGGGAACCAGAGAGGGACATGCATGCTTGCACCTCCTGAGCCCTTTGGAGGAGATGGTGCTCAGCATTACAAGATGGCAGTGACTGAGGCCCTTGCATGTGGCATCTCTGAGACCATTCATGATGATATTATGTTCTTGCCTTATGCGCCTTCTAGAATCCAATTTCAGCATCATTCTGGTGTGTGACATGAAGCACAAGCAGCAGAAGGTGTGACCGTGAACCTTTTGCCTTGTACTATTTCCTCCTTCCTTCACTCCAACCTTTCCCTTCTGCTTTATTGCTTTCAAATACGCAAAACCTGCACCCTCACCATGAAGGACGTGAGCAACAGTAAACCTCTCATGAAGAAACAGTGTCACTTGACCTGACACTCCCAGCCAACAGCTCAGGTTTTGGCATCGTACATACCTTACATGCAAGATAGCATGTGGTGAATCTGATGGCCAATGTCTCAGCTTCTATTGCAGCACAGGAAGAAGCTATACAATGTCTGAGCGTTGCATGGGAAGCTTAGACTGAGGTCATTAGATCTATACTTGTTGCCATGCAAGCCTAGCTTAGTGTCATGCAGGTTCAGACTGTTGCATTCATGGCTGCAGATAACAGTTCTCAAAGAGGCTTGCAGGCTCTCACAGTAGTTCAGCAATCTGTGCCCCAACAAGTTAGTAGCTTTGCTGTGATGCTGCCGTGGGGAATGGCAATGAACCTGCTGCACTCTCTGGGGATGACAGCAGTAATGCTTACACCACTGCCACTCTACCAGTTCCTTTGCTGTTGCCTTTCAGCAAACCAGCTGAGGCTGCTGCTGCTCATGCCAAGATAATCAGTCTGAAGTCAAGCCCTCAAGGTCCAGATCTGCTTGAGGTCATCCTAAAAGTTTATCTGTGGTTTCCTTCACTAAAAGTCAGCATCCTTCCATCAAACATGCTGCAGTCCCTGTGGTAGCACTGTGTAGGAACATTAGCCCAGGCAAAGGCACTGAGGGAACGCACAAAGGCAAAGAGTTCAGTTTCATATGTATTATTGTAAGTGTTGTTGAATGAAGTTGTTATGGAATGGTTTTTTTGTGTTGCCCTTTACTTTAACACTTTGGTCAAGTGGACACTGTGTTGATCTGCAGCAGATAGATGGAAAGGGGGATCTTTCGGAGCAACAGTAGTATGGGGATGAGATTGCAAGGGAACTGGAGTCTGAGTAGCCAGTCACATACAGCCCATTTGGAGCAAAGGACTTCCGCATTCTTCTTTCGTTCCTCCTCCTCCTCCTCCACTTCCTCCTACTCCCGAGATACATCTTCATGAGAGTGAGATGGAGGATGTAGCAGAGCACCATGAATTTGGTGATATGCGCCAGTGAGTATTGAAGTTCTCCAATCACCCCCTTAGCAACATGAAGAGACAAACAGTTTGGCTCATGTAGGTGTGCTGTCTACTCATGGTCATTTGGTGAAGGGGAACTGTGGGCCAGTGTAGAGCAGCTAGCCCCTGTCAACAAGCAGCCAGCCTCTGGTGTTGGCTCAAATATGGCAGGTATGGCTGATTGGCACTGGATGAATGCATTTTTCTGCTGCCAAGAAAGTTGGCATTCACCAACAATTCTCTGTTCATGGTTACATGCCAACTGAATGTTTATGGAGTGGTAGCCCTTGCCATTGTGGTAGGTACATCTCCCTGTTAATATGTGACACCCACAGAGCCGTGTGTGCTCAGTAAAGGGTAACGTGCACTACTTGGCATCTAGGTTGGCAAAGCCAAGTGATCACTCCTCCTTCTCTGTGGTCAGGGGTGAGACTATGAAGTCACTTTTCTTGGCGTAAAGGGACTTGATCATCTCCCCGATGCAGCAAAAGATTGAAAACTGTAAAATGTTGGCAATACCACCTACTCCTGCCTGGAAGGATCTGTTGCCATAAAAATTAGGGGTCACAGTGATCCTCATGACCACTGACAGTGCTGTCCTTGCCCTGCTCTATGACTCCAGGTCTGGTTGAGGGAGGTGGTGCAGTTCAGTGACTACATATTGGTGAATTGCAGCCACCTTATACACTGCGTTTGGCTGAGGTGAAGGTAGGAGGAGTGCTCCTGGAGACTCTAAAGTGCAGAATCACCGAGATTTGCACTAAGTGCAGCTGTAGATATGAAAAAATACTTTTTACCTGCCGACCGCAATAGCAGATTTTCACATCGTATCATCCCCTTCTTGACGTGTCCCACCTCATTAATAATGCATTCACAAGAAACATGCCAGATCGCTGGCATGCGGACATGGATTTGTCCACTACGCCGTGATTTCAGAGCTGCTTTGCTCTGGGTGCTATACTTGAAGTGCACCAGAGCGCAGCCTACTTCTTGTCTTCAGACCAGGCGACAGATGGCCTGAAAGCAAAGAAGATGGAAGCCCCCAAATTTAGTGATGCCTCTCTGGGGCACCTGCTGGACACAGTGGAATGCTGCCACCATATCCTTTACCTCCGCTTTGGCTACAGCAGGCTCACAAGAGTCACCAATTCAGCCTGGGAGGTAGTGACAATGGCAGTCAGCACCACCAGGGTACAGAAGAGGTCAGCCATCTAGTGCAGGAAGAGGATGAATGCCCTCATCCATTCCACAATGGTCAGTCAACCATTTCCTCACTCTCAACTCACACACTCACAAATCCAACACACATCCACAAGGATCTCACATTTCAAGGGGCACCACTAACTCTCACACACACACTCACATCTCCATCAGGCTCATATCCTCTGGAGCTCACGTCCTCATCCCATCTATTGCTCCACTTGTCACACAAATATTCCATGCAGTGCCATGAATCCTGCCCACACTCCTTCCATTTGTTTTCATGCAAGAGAAGCTGACTCACAATAGCAGGGAGAGGTCTCAGACTGGGGGGTGGAGTGGCCCACATTAGGCTCCTCACCCACTTTGAGGAGTGTGCCATCACACCGACTGGTGAGGATGTGGACCCTGCATGCACTGATGGTGGGGTTGGCGGCAAACACCTATCTGAGGATAAAAACAAAAAACTGTGGATGCTGGAAATCCAAAACAAAAACAGGATTACCTGGAAAAACTCACCAGGTCTTGCAGCATCGGCGGAGAAGAAAAGAGTTGACGTTTCGAGTCCTCATGAAGCTTCAACAGAACTAGGTGAATCCAAGGAGAGGGATGAAATATAAGCTGGTTTAAGGTGGGGAGGGGGGTGGGTGGGGAGAGAAGTGGAGGGGGGTGGTTGTAGGGACAAGCAAGCAGTGATAGGAGCAGATAATCAAAAGATGTCACAGACAAAAGAACAAAAGAACACAGAGATGTTGAAGTTGGTTGTATTATCTAAACGAATGTGCTAATTAAGAATGGATGGTAGGGCACTCAAGGTACAGCTCTAGTGGGGGTGGGGTGAAAAGACTAGCCCGGTACACAAGATTTAAAAATAATGGAAATAGGTGGGAAAAGAAAAATCTATATAAATTATTGGAAAAAACAAAAGGAAGGGGGAAGAAACAGAAAGGGGGTGGGGATGGAGGAGGGAGTTCAAGATCTAAAGTTGTTGAATTCAATATTCAGTCCGGTATGCTGCAAAGTGCCTAGTCGGAAGATGAGGTGCTGTTCCTCCAGTTTGCGTTGGGCTTCACTGGAACAATGCAGCAAGCCAAGGACAGACATGTGGGCAAGAGAGCAGGGTGGAGTGTTAAAATGGCAAGCAACAAGGAGGTTTGGGTCATTCTTGCGGACAGACCGCAGGTTTTCTGCAAAGGGGTCGCCCAGTTTACGTTTGGTCTCTCCAATGTAGAGGAGACCGCACTGGGAGCAACAAATGCAGTGGACTAAGTTAGGGGAAATGCAAGTGAAATGCTGCTTCACTTGGAAGGAGTGTTTGGGCCCTTGGACGGTGAGGAGAGAGGAAGTGAAGGGGCAGGTATTGCATCTTTTGCGTGGGCATCGGGAGGTGCCATTGGTGGGGGTTGAGGAGTAGGGGGTGTTGGAGGAGTGGACCAGGGTTTCCCAGAGGGAACGATCCCTATGGAATGCAGCTGGGGGGGGTGAAGGGAAGATGTGTTTGGTGGTGGCATCATGCTGGAGTTGGCAGAAATGGCGGAGGATGATCCTTTGAATGCGGAGGCTGGTGGGGTGATAATTGAGGACAAGGGGGACCCTATCATGTTTCTGGGAGGGAGGAGAAGGCGTGAGGGAGGATGCGCGGGAGATGAGCCAGACACGGTTGAGGGCCCTGTCAATGACCGTGGGTGGAAAACCTCAGTTAAGAAAGAAGGAGGACATGTCAGAGGAACTGTTTTTGAAGGTAGCATCATCAGAACAGATGCAATGGAGATAAAGGAACTGAGAGAATGGGATGGAGTCCTTACAGGAAGCGGGGTGTGAGGAGCTGTAGTCGAGGTAGCTGTGGGAGTCGGTAGGCTGAGGATCCTGCACCACAGCATCCCTCTCTCAATGCAACTGTCCTGCTTTTGATTCTGCTGCCATGCACTAATTATCTCTACTTTTGTTCACAAGGAGCTCTGCCATGCACACAATGCCCTCAGCTAGCCAGTCCCTCAGGTCCACCCATGTTCTCACCTCCATTCAAGATGACTCTTCCTCCATTGAAGAGCTGGAAATAAGCAGCCTGGAAGATCCATCACAGTGTTTACCCATGCCATCCACCAATGCAGAAACACACCTCAGTAGGACCTAGATCTGGAGCAGGCTCTGGTTCACAATCTGGTGGTCACCATACGGTCACGTCATAGAGTCATAGAGTCAAAGATGCCTACAGCACAGAAAAAAGCCCATCGACCCATCGAGTCTGCAGCGGTCAAATAAGTACCTAACTTTTCTAATCCCATTTTCCAGCACTAGGCTCATAGCCTTGTATGCCATGGCATCGCAAGTGCATATCCAATACTTCTTAAATGTTATGAGGATATCTGCCTCTACCACCCTTTCAGGCAGTGAGCTCCAGATCCCCACTAGCCTCTGGGTGAAAAAATTCTTCCTCACATCTCCTCTGAACCTCCAGCCCCTTACCTTAAATCTATGCCCCCTGGTTATTGATCCCCCCACCAAGGGGAAAAGTTCCTTCCTGTCTACTCTATCTATGCCCCTCATAATTTTATACACTTCAATCATGTCCCTCCTCAATCTCCTTTGCTCAAGGATAACCCCAGTCTATTCAATCTCTCCGCATAACTAAAACTCTCCAGCTCAGGCAAAATTCTGGTAAATCTCCTTTGCACTCTCTCTAGTGCAATCACATCCTTCCTATATGCGGATTCCAGAACTGCATTCAATGCTCTAGCTGTGGCCTAACCAGTGTTTTATACAGTTCCAGCATCACCTCCCTGTTCTTATATTCTATGCCTCGGCTAATAAAGGCAAGTATCCCATATGCTGCCTTAATCACATTATCTACCTGTCCCGCTACTTTAAGAGACTGGTGGACATGCACACCAAGGTCCCTCTGATCCTTGGTACTTCCCAGGGTCCAAGTATTCATCATGTATTGCTGTGCTTTGTCTGTCCTGCCCAAGTGTATCACCTCACACTTATCCGGATTAAATTATATTTGCCACTGATCAGCCCATCTGACCAGCCTATCTATATCCTCCTATAATCTAAGGCAATCCTTCTCATTATTTACCACCTCACCAATTTTCGTGTCATACGCGAACTTACTGAACAACCCTCCTACATTCAAGTCTAAATCGTTTATAAATGCCACAAACAGCAAGGGACCCAATGCCGATCCCTGTGGAGCTCCACTGGACACAGGCATCCAGTCACAAAAACACCCCTCGACCATGATCCTCTGCTTCCTGCCTGCCACTCAGCAAATTCTGGATCCAATTTGCCAAATTGCCTTGGATCCCTTCGTTATCAGTCTCCCATGTGGAACCTTATCAAAAGCCTCGCTGAAGTCCAATTAGACGACGTCAAATGCATTGCCCTCATCTACACACCTGGTCACCTCTTCGAAAAATTCAATCAAAGTGGTTAGACATGACCTCCCCTTAACAAAACCATGCTGACTGTCCTTGATCAATCCCTGCCTCTCCTAGGCCAAAATTTTCCATTTGGCAGGCAAAGCAGGAGAGGATGCGGGTGGGCGCGGACCTGATCAGTGCCCACGATCAGGGACACGCCACCATTTTGCAGATGCCCCCTTTCACACCTTAGGGCCCTCAACTGTCACCTATGTCACACCATTTCTGTGAGGCAGGCACCAGCGCAGATACTAGCACATTGGTCAGCATTGCAATATTGGCTAGTGTCCCGGGGCACAGTGGAGAGGGCACTTCACAATCGCTGGAGGAGCTGGCAGAGACAGGGAGTGCCAATGGCGCCAGCAGCCAAAGGACTGCAGGGGACCATGCACATCCTGAGCTGGGGCATGATGATGTGCCTCTGGAATTGTCCGCGATGCAGCAGCTGCAGGAAATGCAGCCGGGTGTGTGGGACCATCTGGGAGTGATACATGAGACTATGCTTCGCTTGGTGTCCATGGTGGAGGAGTCCATGCGGAGCATGAGTGATGCCATAAGCTGCATGTCAGCATCATGCTTCCTCCATGGAGAGAATGGCAACTCTCATGGACAGAGGCTTCCAGGAGAACAAGCAGCTTCTCTTGGGGATACGCTCAGACCTGAAAGCCCTCACAGTGCCAGTGGCCACAGCTGCTCATTGCCAATGTGGAAGATGGTGTGGGCTTCAAGCTTCCCAGCTCGTTGCCCATCCATTGTCAGTGAGCCGAGAACTCCGGGACGACCTCAGGTCAGCAGAGCAGCTGCCTGTCATATCTGTGGGCTCCTCTCAGGGCATCCCGGATAAGGGCAACAGCTGTTCCGCCATTCTCTCGGTGACCGCTTCATCCGGTGAAGCTGCGACGACTGGGGAGATGCCAGCTGTTGACCTGGTAACTCCCTCCCAAGCAGGCCCAGCACAGGCTCCACAGACCAGAGGATGACTGCCAAGGTCATCAAGCCCAACAGGACAGCAGAGTCAGCAGGCTGTCTCAGAAGCCACTCTGACCAATGGGGCAGCACCAAGACATAAACGTAAGCATAAGTCACCTTAGGCACACAATGAGTTTCTCACTGGTGCTCTTGCGTTGGCCCTAGATTAAGGAATTATTATTTCTTAATGTTTCGAAAACGTTTTGCTTTCACTTTGACCATATGATGGAGAAAATTAAAACCAGATGTGTTACCATGGCTGAGGGTGGCTCCTTTGTGCTGTATTTGTATGTTTTACAGACATGTCATGAGTGTTTGAGTCGACATTGAGGTTTATGTCCAAAGCCCTTAGTTGCAGCTGATGAAGTGGTAGATGTAGCACTTAAATGCCGAGTTCGGAAATGCCAGGCAAGGTTGGTCTTCCTGATCCATTTGTGTGGAGCTAACTGAAGGTTCATTGGAGTAAAGTCTCCCGGGTGTCCCTGCCTCCTTGGTGTAGTCCCGGGTCAGCATCTAGCCCCTCATCATTCCCCTGTGCCTCCTCATCCATAGAATCAGTGCTGGACTCATTGTGTGCAGCCGCATCCACTGCGTCAATGTCTTCATCGTCCACTGTGTCCCCCCTTTCCAGCGCAAGATTGTGGAGAGTGCAGCATGCTACTACTGTCACCAAGACACGATCTGGGGGGTACAGGAGTGCGCCCCCTGAGTGGTCCAGGCATTGGAAGCACATCTTGAGAAGACCAATGGCACTCTCTACCAAGACCCTTGAGGAGGCGGGGCTCCTATTGTAGCACTGCTCATTTTCTGTTCTTGGATGGCAAAAAGCGTCATGAGCCACCTTCTGAGAGGATAGCCCTTGTCACCCAGCAGCCATCCATCAAGCCAGGCCAGAGCACTGAAGAGACCTGGCACCTGGGTATGTCAGTAGTATGTCATAAATGATCAGCTGTCCTTTTTTACTAACAGGTAGCTTGATGTTCATTCTTAATCACGCATGTTGTGGGAGCTGCCTGGGTACCTTGCACAGACTTGTAGAATCAGCATCCTGTGACCACACACTCTCTGCACGTTCATGGAGTGGAAGCCCTTCCTGCTGACGAAGGCACCGGGCTCACCTGCTAGCGCCTTGATGGCCACATGTGTGCAGTCGATTGTACCCTGGACACGGGGGAAGCCAGCAATGGCTCGCTGTGTCTGGCTTGCCTGGTCCTAGTGGAAATGGATGCAGATCAATGCACAACTGAACAGAGTGCCTGTGACCTGCTTGACAAGTATGGACAGCTGATTGGGAGACACTGCAAAGATCACCCACTGAGCCCTGGAAGGAGCCAGAGGCATTGAATTTGAGGGCAATTGTGATCTTCAGAGCCACTGGTATGGGATGCCCACCCACCCAATTAGGAGAAATCTCAGGGCCAATCATCTGACAGATATAGTTGACTGTCTCCCTTGACAGTTGGAGCCTCCTTTGGCACTGCATCTCAGTCATATTGAGGTAGCTGCTTCTCTGCTTGTATCTCCTGGCAGCAGGATAGTGGCATCTTCTGTGGCCCCTTCCACTTTCGTCTACCTCTTGGCCCAATGCCCCTTGTGCCTGCACCTGTATTCCCAAAGGTGGCTCCCCTGGAGACTGATTGTACACTCCTGGCCTCCTCCTTATTCCATCCCTCCCTTCCTCCTGAGAGAAGCTGCCTCTGGTGGACATGTCAGAACCCATACCCAGGCTAAACGGAGGCCTCCAGAAAGCTACAGACCCGATAAACATTCCTGACTGCAGAGTGCTGACCTGAAGGTTCAAAATACACAGAAAGCTGCTGCAAATTGTTCTGAACTGCTACAGATCACACAGGCAAGTTTAAAAAACTTTCTGCAACAAATACTCACAGAACACTTTGATAACCCCACTGAGCACTCTTATCCTGCCCATGGATGTGTTTAATTAAAAAATTGCTTATCTGCCTGCCCATTGTGCCCATGCACTGAGCCGAAGATCGCATGGGCGCCTGAAAATCTGCGTCGAATGCTGATTTAAGGGCCTTAACTTGCCTGTTAATTAATGGCAAGCACACGTCAAACTTCATCGCGTGCCCGTCCAATGAAATATCGCGATGACACGCAAGGACGTTGAGACGCTCGCCCGACATCACCACCCGTCATTTAATGCACTGACGTGCGGGGCCAGCCACCCACATGTCAAGCAGAAAATTCTGCCCCAAGCGTAGATTAACTCTGTCCCTCAAAATTGCTTCCAATAGTTTCCCCACCACTGAGGTTCGACTGACTGGCCTGTAGTTCTCTGGTTTATCCCTTCCTCCCTTCTTGAATAACATTACCACATTGGCTGTCCTCCAGTCCTCTGGCACCTCTCCTGTGGTCAGAGAGGTATTGGAAATTTTTGCCAGCACCGCTGCTATCTCCTCCCTTGCCTCACTCAACAGCCTGGGATGCATGTCATCCGGGCCTGGAGATTAATTTACTTTTAAGCCTGCCAGACCACTTAGAACCTCCTCCCTTTCTATGTTAATTTCTTTAATTATATCACAGTCCTTCAGCCTGATTTCCATACTCACATCATGATTCTCACTTGTGAACACCTATACAAAGTATTCATTTAGAACCCTACCTACGTCTTCCTACGAATTACCACTATGGTCCTTAATGGGCCCTTCTCTTTCCTCTTACTCTTAATGAATTCATAAAATAACTTTGGATTTTTCTTTGTTTTACCTGCCAATGTTTTTTCATGCCCCCTTTTTGCTCTCCTAATTTCCTTTTTAAGATTCCTCCTCCACCTTCTATACTCCTCTAGGGCCTCTGCTATTTTGAGCCCTTGGTATCTGCCATAAGCCTCCCTTTTTCTCTTTCCAATCCTGTATATCCCTTGACATCCAGGGTTCCCTGGATTTGTTGGTCCTACACTTTGTCTGTACTGGAATACGTTGGCCCTGTATTCTCCCTATTTCCTTCTTGAGTGAGTCCCACTGCTCTGATGCAGATTTACCTAAAAGTAGCTGCTCCCAGTCCACTCTGGCCAAATAATATCTGATCTTATTAAAATTGGCCTTCCCCCATTTTAGAACTCTGATTTCTGGCCCATCCTTGTCCTTTTCCATAACAACCTTGAATCTAACGGGGTTATGATCACTATCTGCAAAATTTTGATACCTCTACCACTTGCCCAGCTTCATTCCCTAAAATTAAGTCTCTTGTAGGACCTTCGACATACTGGCTTAAAAAGCTCTCCTGGATGCACTTTAAGAATTCCGCTCCCTCTAAACCTATCACACTATGACTAACCCAGTTAATGTTGGGGAAGTTGAAATCCCCCACTATTACTACCCTATTAATTTTACACTTCTCTGAAATTTGCCTACGTATCTGCTTTTCTATTTCTCTCTGATTGTTTGGGAGCCTATAGTACACTCTCAGCAATGTGATTGCTCCTTTTTTGTTTTTAAGTTCTATCCATATGGCTTCATTTGAGGAGCCTTCTAGAATGTCATCCCTCTTTACTGCTGTAATTAATTCCTTGTTCAATATTGCGATACCCCCTCCTCTTTTACCTCCTTACCTATCTCACCTGAAGACCCAATATCCTGGAATATTGAGCTGCCAATCCTGCCCCTCTCTCAACCATGTCTCTGTAACAGCAATGATATTATGCTTCCATGTATTACTTTATGCCCTCAATTTATCTGCCTTATTCGTCAGACTCCTTGCATTAAAATAAATACCATCCAACCTTGCCAAGCTTCCATGTGCCTTAACTAGCTTATAATTTCTATGCCTTCCAGACTCACTTGATCTCTCTTCTAATGTTGGCTGTGCATCTCCCCTTGCTGAACCTCCTCTCAAGATACCATCACCCTGCCAAGTTAGTTTAAACCCTCCCCAACAGTACTAGCAAACCTCCCTGCAAGGATGTTGGTCCCATTCCGGTTCAGGTGCAACCCGTCCACCTTGTACAGGTCCCACCACCCCCAGAAATGGTCCCAATGTCCCAGAAATCTAAAGCCCTCCCTCCTGCACTATCTCTCCAGCCACGCATTCATCTGGACTAACCTCCTATTTCTATACTCACTAGTGTGTGGCACCAGAAGTAATCCAGAGATTACTATCTTAAAGGTTCTGTTTTTTAATCTGTTTCTTAGCTCCCTAAGTTCTGATTGCAGAACCTCATCCCTCTTTCCACCTATGTCTTTGGTACCGATATGTACCACGATCTCTGTCCGTTTGCCCTCCCCCTTTAGAGCGGCAGGAGGAGGCAGTTTCACCCGAGTTCCCCAGCACTCAGGAGAGTGCTGGGGAAGAGGCATCTGTCAGGTCCAAGTTAGATGATGATTCTCTGGATTCGACCTTCCAACTCATTGTGGAGTCAGCAGAATGTGGGGGCACATCATACAGAGCTGTTGGAAGCCCTCAACAGAGTGGTTTGGGAGTCAGTGGAGTGCCTTCAAGTGTGTATATTAAGGTTTCCATGGGAAGGATGGTAGCTGCCATAGCGTCCAGCAGAACATGGAGATGTACGCAGACCTGCACTCCATCTTGGTAGCCATGGGTAAGTTCCTGCAATAGCAACGTGAGTGAGAAACGGGGCACCGCTCTCCAGGTGCTCCTTCCCATCAAGGAGTTAGGCCGGGGCCCTCAGGCAGGAAGGGAGGAGAGGCACCTGGACACCCCTCATTCTTAGTCTCTCACCCTACTGGCTCCCTCTGCCTTCTTTTATACTCACCATTCTCTCCTACCACGCCCACCCTCAGTTCGCTCTCCAGGATGCACCCATTGACTCCACAAACCCTTCCCTTGCATGTGCATCTGGACATCCACCCCACCGCCTTTGTTCCCTCCTCCACCTTACTCTCTCTCCACCCTTACTCCTTCCTACCCCCAGACATCTTCCCCTTTCCGAACTTCCTCCTTCCCTTAGACACCTTCCCCTCTCCAAATTCCCACCTCCGCCCCCGGACACCTTCACCTCTCCAAACTCTCTCCTCCCCCCAGACACCTTCCAACCTCCATACTCCTCCCTAGTGCCTGCCTCTCCATTTGCAGCATTCTTCCCAGTTACACCCTCCTCCTTCCATACTCCGTCCTCGCCCCGACATCTTCAACCCCGCCTCCACCAACCTCCCCCACCAACACCTTCATTCTCACCCTCCCAAACTCACCCCCCCAGTACACCTTCCTCTCCTCCTCACACCTAAACCTCCCTCTCCCCCGCCCCTCGCCGTTCATCAATAGCAGCTCATGGCCAAGACCGTGATGTTTCGGAGCAGGCCTGAAGCATCAATGGAGACATCACGCTTTCCAAGAGCTATTTCATGGCAGAGCTATGTGCATGTACCCACCCTGTATGTGATGCACGTATTCCTCGAGGGTATGATAGCTGTAGCGCTCCAGCATCTTTTTCGGGCATTCTTAGCCCTGCAAATTCCTCGACCCTGCAAAGTCCTCCTTCCTAACTTCTGGGGGTTAGTGCCAAAATTGAGAGATCTATTGCACAGACTAGATACAGACATAGTCATCCTCAGAATCATACCTTACAGATAATGTCTCAGACACCACCATCACCATCCCTGGGTATGTCCTGTCCCACCAGCAGGACAGACCCAGCAGAGGTGGTGGCACAATGGTATACAGTCAGAAGGGAGTTACCCTGAGAGTCCTCTACATTGACTCCGGACCCCAAGAAGTCTCATGGCATCAGGTCAAACATGGGCAAGGAAACCTTCTGCTGACTAACACATAGCACCCTCCTTCAGCTGATGAATCAGTGCTCCTGCATGTTGAACACCACTTGGAGGAAGCACTGAGGGTGGCAAGGTTGCAGGATGTACTCTGGGTGGGGGAATCCTGGGTGGGGGACTTCAATGTCCATTACCAAGAGTGACTCAGTAGCACAACTACTGACCAAGTTGGCCGAGTCCTAAATGACATAGCTGCCAGACTGGGTCTGTGGCAGGTGGTGAGGGAGACAACAAGAGGGAAAAACATACTTGACCTCATCCTCACTAACCTGCCTGCCGCAGATGCATCTGTCCATGGCAGTATTGGTAGGAGTGACCACTGCACAGTCATTGTGGAAACGAAATCCCACCTTCACATGTGGCACTACCACCGTGCAAAATGGGATAGATTTTGAACAGTTCTAGCAACTCAAGACTAGGCATCCACGAGGCGCTGTGGTCCATCAGCAGCAGCAGAATTGTACTCGAACACAATCTGTAACCTCATGGCCCGGCATATCCCCCATTCTACCATTACCATCAGGCCAGGGGATCAACCCTGGTTCAATGAAGAGTGCAGGAGGGCATGCCAGGAGCAGCATCAGGCATGCCTAAAAATGAGGTGTCAACCTGGTGAAGCTATAACACAGGACTATTTGCAGGCCAAACAGCATTAACAGCAAGTGATAGACAGGTCTAAGCTAATCCACAACCAATGATCAGATCTAAGTTCTGCAGTCCTTCACATCAAGTTGTGAATGGTGGTGGACAATTAAACAATGCACTGGAGCAGGAGGCTCCACAAATATCCCCATCCTCAATGATGGAGGAGCCCAGCACATCAGTGCAAAAGGTAAGGCTGAAGCATTTGCTACAATCTTCAGCCAGAAGTGCCAATTAGCTGATCAATCTCGGCCTCCTCTGGAGGTCCCCAGCATCACAGGTGCCAGTCGTCAGCCAATTCAATTCACAACATGTGGTATCGAGAAATGGCTAATGGCACTGGATACTGCAAAGGCTATGGGCCCTGACAATATTCCAGAAATAGTACTGAAGACTTGTGCTCCAGAACTTGCTGCGCCCCTAGCTAAGCTGTTTCAGTACAGCTACAACATTGGCATCTACCCGGCTATGTAGAAAATTGCCCAGGTATGTCCTGTACACAAAAAGCAGGACAAATCCAACCTAACCAATTACCGCTCCAGCAGTCTACTCTCCAGTAACATAATGGGAGGGGTCATCAACAGTGCTATCAAGCAGCTCTTGCTCAGCAATAACCTGCTCACTGACACCCAGTTTGTGTTCCACCAGGGCCACTCAGCTCCTGACCTCATTACAGCGTTGGTTCAAATATGGACAAAAGAGCTGCACTCCTGAGGTGAGGTGAGAGTGACTACCCTTGATATCAAGGCAGCATTTGGTCGAGTGTGGCATCAAGGAGCCCTAGCAAAACTGAAGTCAATGGGAACCAGGGCGAAAACTCTCCACTGGTTGGAGTTGTACCTAGCACAAAGGAAGATGGTTGTGGCTGTTGGAGGCCAGTCACCTCAGCTCCAGGACTCTACCACAGGAGTTCCTCAGTGTAGTGTCCTTAGCTCATCTTCAGCTGCTTCATCAATGACCTTCCTTCCATCATAAGATCAGAAGTGTGGATTTTCGCTGATGATTGCACTATGTTCAGCACTATTCATGACTCCTCAAATACTGAAGCGATCCATGTTCAAATGCTGCAAGAAGTGGACAATATCCAGGTTTGGGCTGACAAGTGGCAAGTAACATTCATGTCACACAAGTGTCAGGCAATGACCATCTCCAACAAGAGAGGATCCAACCATCGCCCCTTGACATTCAATGGCATTACCAGCACTAAATCCCCCACTATCAACATTCTGGGGGGTTACCATTGACCAGAAACAGAACTGGACTAGCCATATAAATACTGTGGCTACAAGACCAGGTCAGAGGCTAGAAATAGTGCGATGAGTAACTCACCTGTTGACTCCCCAAAGCCTGTCCACCATCTACAAGGCACAAGTCAGGAGTGTGATGGAATACTCCCCATTTGCCTGGTTGAGTGCAGCTCCCACAACACTTGACACCGTCCAAGGAAAAGCAGCCCACTGGATTGGCACCACATCCACAAACATTCACTCCCTCCACCACCAGAACACAGTAGCAGCAGTGTGTACCATCTACAAGATGCACTACAGGAATTCACCAAGGCTCCTTCAACAGCATCTTCCAAACCCATGACCACTACCACCTTAAAGGACAACGGCAGCAGATAGATGGGAACACCACCACCTGGAAGGTCCCCTCCAAGTCACTCACCATCCTAACTTGGAAATATATCACAGTTCCTTCATTGCTGCTGGGTCAAAATCCTAGAACACCCTTCCTAACAGCACTGTGGGTGTACCTACACCATATGGACCGCAGCGGTTCAAGAAGACAGCTCACCACCACCTTCTCAAGGGCAACTAGGGATGGGCAATAAATGCTGGCCCAGCCAATGACACCCACACCCTGTGAATGAATAATTTAAAAAAATCCTGCCGACACACTTGGAGTTCCCAACTTCTGTAACATTGGCAACACTGGGGCTATGAAGCTGAATTTTGAGTCCCTTGTGTTATGCTTAGCTATACATATCTGAAAGAATGATTTGACTAATATAGCTATTCATGATTAACAAGGATAAAGGTTAACTGTGGCCTTTTCTCTGATTGCTGTTGCATTGGAAGTGTGCAGGAATCAATGTTAGGAGAAGGTTGAACTAAACCCAGCTTCAATCACCCAAAGAGTTGGATCATTTACTCATACTCCCTGTCAGCACTACTGCATGAATAACATGCAATTTCTCCATCATGGTGTCAAGTCCATTGAATTCTGAAGGACAGTTCTGCAAAAATGTTCTTAAAGGTAAGTGAAATATCTCTATGCTACATTAACAATCTTTCAATCTATTTGCAATTATCAGCAATTTTACACCTTGTGCAGAAATACCTCTGCCAGAAATGCAGACTATCGATCTGAACAGCTGTTTACATGCAACCCAAAATAAACAAGCAAGTTACAATGCTTGTGAGTTTGATGTGTAAAAGTGCTTTGGAAATTAATGTACTTCTACAATTACTTTTGAGAAATTGATTTTTGCCTTTGCTTCATAATTAACTATATTTATGTCAGATAGGGCTGCGGCAATATCAACACAATTCGAGAGGTAATATTAATTCATTGTGATTAAAAATCATGAAAGCTAGGTAAAATTGTTATCCAGTGTAATTCATTGAGTATTAATGTTATGAATTTACAATCAGCTGAATGGTTTCATCATAAATTTATGACAGGGAATATGAGATTGGCTGCATGATTTCCATATTTTCTCAGGAGAATAAAGAATATTCTCTTGCCTGTTGTGTGGAATCAATGCATGGTAATAAAAGGTGACTCGATTGGTTTAAGGAAACAATAGATGAACAGTCCAGATGCTGGAAACATGAAATAAAAATGATAGAAATACTCTACAGGTCTAGCAGCATATTTGGAGAAAGAAACTGAGTTAACATTACAGGTCTGTGACCTTTCATCAGAGCTCTGATATCTATAAAGGTATAAAGGACCAGTAAGACTGTATGTGGTATGTCCATGACCAAGTTCATTCATGCGGAGGTGCTCTCCCTTGAGACTGAGCCCCCTTAGATCTGGTTCTTCATTTTTCATATGCTATTTGAACACATTCCTCCATTTTGAGCTCTCCCTCTGCCTGAGCATCACTCACGAATTCCAGTGGGGCTGCAGGTCAGCCATCCGTTTAGGTACTCTGATGGACCCTCCTGCACCTTTGTGCCATCCACCGTCCCTAATTGGCAGTGAATGCAGAGGAATCCTGTTACTGTTCTGCGTCCCTTAAGATTGCGCAAATGGACCACTGACATTGGTGGGTTTAGGACCTGGAAAGAGTCTTGAAGCCCATCAATTTTATAAGTCTAGGTGGTTCCATCCAGGGATTATTTTGGTATCAAAGGTATCCAAGTTGAGATCAGAGGTATCTTCTGCTTTTGAACTCATCAGTCTGGGCTTTTCCCTTCCACTCTAATAGGCAGAAAAAGTGCAGGCTAGTGAGTGCTGAAGCAAAAAAACGCTGGCATATATTATCATTTAGACGGTGGTGTAGTGCTAATGTTACTGGGCTATCAATCCAGAAGTCCAGCCTAATGCCCTGGGGCAAAGCTTTAAATCCCATCATGGCATCTGGTGGAATTTAAAATTCAATTAGTAAATCTGGAATACAAATTGTGCCTCAATAATGACAACTATGAACTGGTTCAATAATGCCCTTTAGGGAAGGAAATCTGCCATCCTTACCTGGTATGGCCTACGTGTGACTGCAGATCCACAGTAATGTGGCTGACTCTTAACTGTCCTCTGAAATGGCCTAGCAAGCCACTCTGTTTAAGGGCAATTAAGGATGGTCAACAAAAGCTGGCCTTGCCAGCGATATCCACATCCCATGAAAGAATATATATTTTTTAAATCATTTAATTATTAGTTGGAACATCATAGTCACTGATGTAAAGGGCCACACTTAAATGTAAAAATCGCAAACCTGAAAATTCTCACCAGCTCTGTGAGCCTCCCACTGACAGATCTGACAGATCCTCCTGGAAAATAGCTCTCCTGGGTATCTGCCATTTCCAGGAAATTCTTGGTTGTTGTGCAGTTAATGAATCCTTCATGCACCTTTTCCAAGGCAAACAATGGCTTCAGGCAGATCCAGGTGCAAGCCATTGGTGAAGGCGTGCATGACTCATGTTATCGCTGTGTTTGATGTTCCCTACTGTTGACTACTCTATCCATTGGCAAAAATGTCACTGGAAAGTGGCATCATGCCACTCATGCCTGAGATGGAGTCCTTCAATCTCTCTACAATAGTTCACAGTGCAGCTGGACCATCTGCCAGTAGATCACATGTTCTCTACTGCTATTCACGAAGTATCCTCTTCATCGCTGGACCTTGATGTAAAGCAGAGTAGAGAGTCGTGTGGTCTCCAACATGGACTCTCCCCTGACATCAGCATCTGTTCTTACTTGTGAAGGGCGAGCCACCTGGTGAAAACCCAACTGTCTCTCTGAGTTGTTCCTACCAAAGTGTGAGCATCTGACCTAATGCATGGCCTGCATAAGTCCTGTGACAGCGACTCCTCAGAGGAAGTGAGTTCTTCTGAGGAGTCACCATCAAGAGTGACTTTCTTCTGGATGTATAATGATGCTGTGGAAGAGAAAAGGCACAAATAAAGTAAGGATGCTTGAAGTGATCTTATGCCATTATATGATTAGCTTGTGTGCAATGTCAAGGTCATAAAGCAGCCTAGCACCAACTTGACAGGGGATTTTGTGCAGAGCTTGGAGTCCAATCCAGCATGGAAGTGGTGGCCAGCTCCATCAGTACACTTGTGGATGCAACAACAATGCACGTTTGATGGCCAATGTCTCAGCTTCCATCAGAGTGTAAGATCCCATGTCTGAGATCTGCATTCAAAGTTCAAACTGGATTAAGTAAGTCTTGTCTGCTCTGATGCAGTTACAGCTTGCTGCTAGACTAGCTCAGGCTGTTACCGTCTTAACTGCAAATGCTGGTGTTCAAAGGGGTTTTTATGGTCTCACAGCAGCCCAGCAATATTTCCTCCAACACATTATTTGGATTCCTTAGGCACCAACACATTGGAGTGGAAGTGGCATTGTGGAGCACAAACCTGCTGTCCTTTTCAGGATTACCACATTAATCTTCCCACCACTGCCACTCCACCAGTGCCCTTGCTGCTGCTTCCAGCTGCTGCTCATGTCGATAAGGCATGGTCCACAGCAAGCTTCCTAGGCCCAGAGCTGCTCAAGGTCAACCTGCAAGGCCATCTGCAATCTTTCCCCAGTGAAAGATGGCACCGTTCCCCAGCCATCCTTCAGGCACTGGGGTAGCACTGAACAGTAGCATTTATTTTTGCATTGTAGCCAAGCAGATGTTGTGACGGTAACAGTGGTGAGGCGAGGTGTGGGACTGCTGATGAATTACAGAGCCACAGAATTGTTCTGGTGCAGAAGAAGACTATTCAGCCCATCGTGTCTGCACCGGCTCTCCGAATGAGCATTATGATTCAGTGCCATTTTCCTGCCTCTTCCCCGTAACCCTGCACATTGTTTCTATTTCAATAATCATCTAATGCCCTCTTGAATGTCTCGATTGAACCTGCCTCCACCACACTTCCATGCAGTGCACTCCAGGTCCTAGCCACTCGCTATGTGAAAAGTATTTTTCTCACATCACATTTGCTTCTTTTGAAAATCTCTTTAAATCTGTGCCCTTTAATTCTTGATCCTTTTACGAGTGAGAACAATTCCTCCCTATCTACACTGTCCAGCCCCTTCACGATTTTGAATACCTCTATCAAATCTCCTCTTAGCCTCCTCCTCTCCAAGGAAAACAGTCCCAATCTCTCCAACCTATCTTCATAACTGAAGTTTCTCATCCCTGGAACCATTTTTTGTAAACCTCTTTTACACTTTCTCCAATGTGTCCACATCCTTCCTAAAGTGTGGCACTCAGAACTGTACACAGTACTCCAGTTGAGATGTAACTAGTGTCCTATACAATGTCCTATTCAGAATAACCTCCTTGCTCTTGTACTTCATGCCTCTATTAGTAAAGCCTAGGATATTGTATGCTTCAATAACTGCTCCCTCTCCCTATCCTGCCACCTTTAACGCCTTATGCACATATACACCCAGGTCCCGCAAAACAAAAACAAAGGAGACCAGGCTATATGGATAAAGAGCTTGTTGGTGTATGTTTAATAGCATTTCTTAACATTCATTTGATCAATATTAGAGACTAAATGCCAAAGACAGATCATTGTTAACTCAAAAACTGAGGTGAGGAAAACTGCTAATAATGTAAGTAGAGATCCTGTGGCTCAATGGGTAATGCCCCTGCCTCTGAACTAGAAGCTCTGGGTTCAAGCTTCACCCCAGAACTTGTTAGCCATGGAACAAGCATTCAAACGTGGCCAAGAAGGTTGATGGTTAATCTACTCTTCCAGTAAGCCTGTGATAAGAGTGGGTGAGATTCATGGTCAGCCATTATTGACAATGCGCCTTACAAGTGTATCAGTATATGGCAGAAATCCCACATAATAAAGGCATGAAGAGAGCTGCATTGTCTACTCAAGGAATACAGCTGAAAAATAAGAATCTGCACCCAGGTCCCTCTGCTCCTGCACACCCTTGAGAGGTATACCCTTTATTTTATCTTGTCTCTCCATGTCCTTCTTACCAAAATGAATCACCTCACACTTCTCTGCACTGAATTTTATCTGTCACCTATCTGCCCACTCCACCAGCTTGTCTATGTCATTCTGAAGTTCTGCACCGTTGTCCTTACAATTTATAATGCTTTCAAGTTTTGTATCATCTGCAAACTTTGAAATTGTTACTTGTACACCAAGATCTAGATCATTAATATATATCGGGAAAAGCAAGGGTCCCAATACCGATCCCTAGGTAACTCCACCACAAACCTTCCTCCAGCCCGAAAAATATTCATTAACTATTACTCGCTGTTTCCTAGTACTCAGCCAATTTTGTATCCATATTGCTACTATCCTTTGTGTGCAATACCCTATGAATGGGGAATTGAGATTGTACATGCTTGAAAAAAAATAAATGTGCATGTAAGTAGAGCTTTTCATGATCATCGCACACCTCAAAACACTTTACAACCAATGGAGTAGTTTTGAAGTGTAGTCACTGTTGTAATGTTAGAAATGCAGCATCCGATTTGGGCATAGTAAGCTCCCAAAAACAGCAATGTGATAATGGCAAGATATTCTGTTACTTTGCGTTGTTGATTGAGGGACTAAATATTGACCAGGACACCAGGGATAACTCCCCTAACTTTTGTTCAAACTAATATGATAAGATCTTATACATCTATCTGAGCAGACAGATGGGCATATGAACATGCAAAATAATAGCAGGAGTTGGCCATTCGGCCCTTTGAACCCGTTCAATAAAATCATGGCTGATCTGTTTACGTTTCGAACTCCACATTCTCATCTACCCCCAATAACTTTTTATTCCCTTGCCTAAAAAGTATCAATCTACCTCCACCTTAAAAATATTCAATGACCCCGCCTCCACCGCCTTCTGAGGCAGAGTCCCAAAGTCGCACAACCCCCTAAGAGAAAAAAATTCTCCGCATCCTGTCTGAAAAGGGCGAATCCTAATTTTAAAACAGTGTCCCCTAGCTCTGGGCTTACCTACAAGAGGAAACATCCTTTCCACGTCCACCTTGTCAATACTGTACAGAATCTTGGATACTTCAATCAAGGCACCCCTCATTCTTCTAAACTCCAGTCTGTATAACTTTTCTTCATAAAATAACCTGCTCATCCCAGAAAACAATCCAGTAAACTTCCTCTGAACCTCCTCCAGCACATTTATGTCCTTCTCTAACTAAGGAGACTACACATAGTATTCGGGATGTGATCTCACCAATGTCCTATATAAATGAAGCATGACATCCTTTCTTTTATGTTTAATTCCTCTTGTAATAAAGAATAGTATTCCATTAGCCGCCTTAATTACTTGCTGTGTCTGCATACTAACTTTTTGTGAATCATGCATGAGAACATCGAGATCCCTCTGTATCTCGGAATTCTGCAGCTGTTCTCTGTTCATGTAATACTTTGCTTTTTTATTCTTCTTCTTGCCAAAATGAGCAACTTCACATTTTCCCACATTCTACTCCATCTGCCAGATTTTTGTCCACTCACTCATCCTATCTATATCTGTCTGCAACTTCCTTATATCTTCTTCTCAAAAAACTTTCCTACCTATCTTTGTGTCATCTACAAATTCAGCTACCATGCCTTCACTCCCCTCATCTAAGTCATTGATATAAATTTTAAAATGTTGAAGCACAGAATCCTACGGGACTCCACTTGTCACATCCTGCCAATCAAAAACAGACCCATCTAAGCATACTCTCTGTTTTCTGCCAGCCAGCCAATCTTCTATTCATGTGAATATGTTCGCCCCTATGCCATGAGATTTTATTTTCCACAATAACCTTTGATGTGCCACCTTGTCAAATGCCTTTGGAAACCCAAGGACAGCACATATACAGGCTCCCCTTTATTCACAGCAAATGTTACTCCTTCAAAGAACCCCAATAAATTGGTTAAACATGATTTACTTTCACAAAACCATACTGACTCTTCCTGATTACCTTGAGTTTCTCTAAGTTTCCAGCTATAACCTCCTCAATGATTGATTCTAACACCTTCCCCATGACAGACGTCAAGCTAACTGGCCTATAGTTTCCTGTTTTCTACCTCCCTCTCTTCTTGAATAGAAGGGTTATATTTGCTACTTTCCAGTCTGATGGAACCTTTCCAGAATCTAGCAAATTTTGGAAAATTAACACCAACACATCTCCTACCTCATTAGCCACCTCTTTTAAGATCCTAGCATGAAATCCATCAGGACCCGGTGACTTGTCAGCCGCAGCTCCATCAGTTTGCTCAGTACCGCTTCCCTGGTGATTGTAATTTCATCAAGTTCCCCTCCCCCCTCTCCACCTCTTGATTTACAGCTATAACTGGAATGTTTTTTGTATCCTCTATAGTGAAGACAGAAGCAAAATATTTGTTCATTTCATCCTCCATTTCCTTATTATCTACTATTAACCCCCCGTTGTCACTCTCTAGAGGACCGACACTCACTTTACTTACTCTTTTCCTTTTTAAATATCTGCCAAAAATCTTGCTACCTGTATTTCCATTTCTAGTTAGCTTCTTCTCAAGCTCTAATTTCTTTCTCCTGATTGATGTTTTAGTCATTCTCTGCCAGTCTTTATATTCTGACCAATCATCTGACTTGCCACTCAACTTTGCGCAGTTATATGCTTTTTCCTTAAGTTTGACGCTTTCCTTAACTTCTTTAGTTAACCATGGATGGTGGGTCCTCCCCTTCAAATTTTTCTTTATAATAGGGATATACTTATTCTGAGTATTCTGAAATATCCCCTTAAATGCCTGTCGCTGCTTCTCTATTGATCTATCTCCTAAACAGGTTTCCCAGTTCACTTCAGCTAGCTCAGTTCTCCTGCCCACATGGTTGCCCTTGTTTGAGTTTAAAATATTAATCTTAGACCCACTTTTCTCTCTTTCAAACTGGGTTTAAATTCAATCATATTGTGGTCACTGCTACCTAGGGGTGCCTTCATTCAGGTCATTGAATAATCCTTTTGTGTTACACAGTACCAAATCTAATATAACCTGCTCTCTGGTTGGTTCTGGAACTTTCTGCTCCAAGAAACTATCTCAGTAGCAATCTATGAACTTGCCATCTAGGCTACCACTGCCAATCTGATTTTTCCAGTTTATCTGTCGATTAAAATTACCAATGATTACTGCTGTCCCTTTATCACAAGCACCAAATATTTATTCTCATACATTTTGTCCTACATTGTGGTTACTGTTAGAGGGCCTGTAGACCACTCCCACTAATGATTTCTTTCCTTTAATATGCCTCATCTCCACCCAAACTGATTCCATATCCTGATTTCTTGAACCAAGGTCATTTCTAACTATTGTGGCAATGCCATGCTTAATTAACAGTGCTACCCCCCACCTTTACCTACCTTCTTATTCTTCTTGAATGTTATATACACCTCAATATTCAGGACCCAATCCTGCAGCAACATCGGTTTAATGTTTATCCATAAGACAGCACCTCCAGCAATGCAGGCCTTCAATACTACATGGGAGTGTTAGCCTTGATTTTTGTGCTTAAGGCCTGGAGCAGAACTTGCACCCAGAATCTTGTAACTCAGAGACAAGAGTACTACCAGATGAGTCATGGTTGACAAAACTGCATGTGTCGTCACAGACAGCTCAATTAGAAAGAGGCTGTGTTCGTTGCCTCTTTTCTTCCTTCCCCTCTTGCTCCTACTTCTCATTTTTCCTCCTCCTCTTCCTCCTCTTAGCTGGTCATTGTATGTCTGCTGGCGAGGGCATAGTTTTGAAGCATACAGCAGACCACCCCAAATCTTGGCACATACGGCGTCAAGTAGTTCAGGGCTTCTCCAGATTGTTCCAGGTGGTAGAAGCATTGTTTAAGTACCCCTGTTGTCTGTGCCATCACTTTTATGCATGGCAGCATGGCTTTTGTTGGATGCTTGAAGCCCATGTGTCTGTGGGTTGTACAGCTTTTCTAGCAACTAGTGGGGGTACCGCAGGGATCAGTGCTTGGGCCCCAGCTTTTCACAATATATATCAATGATTGGGATGAGGGAACCAAATGTAATATTTCCAAGTTTGCTGATGATAAAAAAACTTGGTGGGAATGTGAATGGTGAGGAGGATGTTAAGAGGCTTCAAAGTGATTTAGACAAGTTAAGTGAGTGGTGAAATACATGCAGTATAACATGGATAAATGTGTGAAGCTATCCACTTCGGTAGGAAAAACAGAATGGCAGAGTATTATTTAAATGGTGATAGATTGGGAAATGTTGATGTACAAAGGGATCTGGGTGACTCTCCCTTGAATCACAGCCTGCCTCAGGGAGATTAATTTAAGAATAAAACATTGCAGAAAAGAAAAGGAAAAAGAAGATACTCAGACATGTCCCCTCATGTGACAGTGTCACACGAGCTGGGACATGTTTATGTATTTTAAGAAAAATGTTTATTTAAATTATAAATCCATCATGAAACCCCATCTCACCCGTGGATGAGGTTTCATGAGAAATGCAAAGGCCGCCTGGTCTCTTCACCTGCCCGCCAACCTTAAGGTCGTACGGACAGCCCAAGCAATCAGATTAATTAGGTACTTAATGGCCTTAACAGACCTTTGACAGTTCGGCAGGTGCACAGCTGGCTCTGGCACACGCCCGCCAAACTGAAGATCGGAATGACGCGCGGTGACGTCGGGACACATGTGCATCACTTTACGCACTGGCATGCAGGCCCTCTCCAGCATGTTAACTGGAGAATTCTTGCCCTTGTATTTGTAGCACTGCTAAATATGGACTTACAATTCTTTTTAGTATTCTCATTATCCGGGTACAATTAACTCTTTCAGATATTGCTGATGAGTATCAGAATCTATGATTTGCTAGATTTTTTTTTAAAATTCAGTGCAACTTAATAGATATTTATTTATGTTATCTGCATTATGCAAAACCAATGCTGCCCATTGCGTTAGAAGGGAAGAAAGGATAGGTATGAATAGCAGTCTATTTCTTGGAGCTTTGGTTCTGGTTTTGGTTTTATCTTATTGATGAAGAGCTTGTACGTGGTTTTAGATATTATTGTCCCAAATTCACACAATATTTGACAATCAGCCTGTCAGGAATCATAATTAATATTGATAAGAATTTGGATCTATGAGTGAGAGTGTAACTATCTTTTACAGTATATGGTTAATGTGCAGAATGAGTATTATGTCTTAGTCAATTACCTCATCATGATGCTGTCAGTAGAAATGTTGTTTCACATAAGATTAGGCAGTCGTTCTTAAATTTTGTTTGGAAGGAAATCTGCTTAGAATTAGCATACAAAAACTGCAAAGGGACAAATAGAGTGATTAGATTTGCCTGAATCTTACATGGCTCAGCAATTTGCATTCTCTGGATTGACTCTGAATATAAGTACTTGACAATTATTATTTATTTTGTTTCCCAAGGACAGGCTTTAAGTTAAAACAAAAATACCTGGAAAAACTCTACAGGTCTGACAGCATCTGTGGAGAGGAACACAGTTAACATTTCGATTCTGTATGACCCTTCAACAGAACTGAGGAACAATAGAAAAGAGGTGAAATATAAGCTGGTTTAAGGTGGGGTGGGACAAGTAGAGCTGGATAGAGGGCCAGTGATACGTGGAGATAACCAAAAGATGTCATAGACAAAAGGACAAAGAGGTGTTGAAGCTGGTGATATTATCTAAGGAATATGATAATAAAGGTACAGATAGCCCTAGTGGGGGTGGGGTGGGGGGAAGGGATCGAAATAGGCTAAAAGGCAAAGATAAAACAATGGATGGAAATACATTTAAAAATAATGGAAATAGGTGGGAAAAGAAAAATCTATATAAATTATTGGAAAAAAGGAGGATTGGAAAAGGGGTGGGGTTGGAGGAGACAGTTCAAGATCTGAAGTTGTTGAACTCAATATTCAGTCCAGAAGGCTGTAAAGTGCCTAGTCAGAAGATGAGGTGCTGTTCCTCCAGTTTGCGTTGAGCTTCACTGGAACAATGCAGCAGGCCAAGGACAGACATGTGGGCATGAGAGCAGGGTGGTGTGTTGAAATGGCAAGCGACAGGGAGGTCTGGGTAATGCTTGTGGACAGACCGAAGGTGTTCCGCAAAGCGGTCACCCAGACTATGTTTGGTCTCTTCAATGTAGAGGAAATTGCGAATGTAGTAGACTAAATTGAGGGAAATGCAAGTGAAATGCTGCTTCACTTGAAAGGAGTGTTTGGGCCCTTGGACGGTGAGGAGAGGGGAAGTAAAGGGGCAGGTGTTGCACCTTCTGTGGTTGCATGGGAAGGTGTCGTGGGAGGGGGTTGAGGTGTAGGGTATGATGAAGGAGTGGACCAGGGTGTCCCAGAGGGAACGATCCCTGTGGAATGCCATCGGGGTGGGTGAAGGGAAGATGTATTTGGTGGTGGCATCATGCTGGAGTTGGCGGAAAAGGTGGAGGATGATCCTTTGAATGCGGAGGCTGGTGGGGTGATAAGTGAGAACAAGGGGGACCCTATCATGGTTCTGGGAGGGAAAGGAAGGTGTGAGGGCGGATGCGCGGGAGATGGGCCGGACATGGTTGAGGGCCCTGTCAACGACCGTGAGTGGAAAAGGAAGGTTAAGGAAAAAGGAAGATATGTCAGAGGAACTGTTTTTGAAAGTGGCATCAGCAGAACAGATGCGACGGAGGCGAAGAAGCTGAGAGAATGGGATGGACTCCTTACAGGAAGCAGGGTGTGAGGACCTGTAGTCGAGGTAGCTGTGGGAGTTGGTGGGCTTGAAATGGATATTGGTGCACAGTCTATCACCAGAAATTGAGACGGAGAGGTCAAGGATGGGAAGGGAAGTTTCAGAGATGCACCATGTGAAAATGATGGAGGGGTAGAAGCAAAATTAATAAATTTTACCAGGTCCAGATGCAACCGCAGAAGGTGCAACACCTGCCCCTCTACATCCCCTCTCCGCACCGTCCTAGGGCCCAAACACTCCTTTCAAGTGAAGCAGCATTTCACTTGCACTTCCCTCAATTTAGTCTACTGCATTCGCTGCTCCCAATACGGTTTCCTCTACATTGGAGAGACGAAATGCAGATTGGGTGACCGCTTTGCGGAACACCTTCGGTCTGTCCGCAAGCATGACCCAAACATCCCTGTCGTTTGCCAATTCAACACACCACCCTGCTCTCATGCCCACATGTCTGTCCTTGGCCTGCTGCATTGTTCCAGTGAAGCTCAAGGCAAACTGGAGGAACAGCACCTCATCTTCCGACTAGGCACTTTACAGCCTTCCAGACTGAATATTGAGTTCAACAATTTCAGATCAGGAACTCTCTCCTCCAACCCCACCCCCTTTCCAATCCCCCTTTTTAACAATAATTTATATAGATTTTTCTTTTCCCACCTATTTCTATTATTTTTAAATGTATTTCCATTCATTGTTTTATCTTTGCCTTTTAGCCTGTTTCGATCCCTTCCCCCCACCCCACCCCCACTAGGGCTATCTGTACATTTATTATCATAATCCTTAGATAATATCATTAGCTTCAACACCTCTTTGTCCTTTTGTCTATGATATCTTTTGGTTATCTCCACCTATCATTGGCCCTCTATCCTGCTCCACTTGTCCCACCTCCCCCCCTCCACCCCCTTAAACCAGCTTATATTTAATCTCTTTTCTACTTTTCCTTAGTTCTGTTGAAGAGTCATACGGACTCGAAACATTAACTGTGTTCCTCTCCGCAGATACTATCAGACCTGCTGAGTTTTTCCAGGTATTTTTGTTTTTGTTTTGGATTTCCAGCATCCGCAGTTTTTTGCTTTTATCTCAGGTTTTAAGTTACTCAGGCAGTCTGAAAAGGTAAGGGCTAGAGATTGTGTAGACATTTTTTGTTCAAATCAAGGTGGGCAACAAATGAATTTGGTGTATCCATCTCATCTGAATGATTGTAGCATTGCCCGAATGGTTCCTGCTCTGCTCTCATCTTCTAAGTGTTGCTTGCAGCCTCTAAGCTCAGCAGGGGAGCCAGGCAGTGATTAGGAAACTATGTGGTGCAACCATCCTTCCCTTCTGAAAGGCATCCAGCACTCTTAAAGGGAAACCGCACTGAAGAGAATTGCTGCAAACTAAAACATCAGAAAATTGAATACCAAGGCAGAACTACATTTGCAGAGTGATGGATGCAACACTGTAAGCACTAGTGGTGGAGGTGCACAGGGGATAAGGTAATTTTTGACGATTTCTTGTCCCTTGCAAAGTATCTGTAAGTACTTTGCAGTGGTCCCAGAGATCATTTATATCGAGTTCCTGGATTTGCTGTAGAGCATTGCTGCAACATCCCAGGGCAGGTGACCTGTCCACACAAAGCTTACAGCATATCTGGAGACAGCAGTGTCAAAGGTCCTGGGTCTGCAGGCTGACAGGGAAATGGAGCTGAGACCCTCCATGACCCTGTCATGCTGCAGCACAAGAAAGGCTGCAATTATAGCAGGCTTTCTGCTGACAAGCCTTTGAAATCCATTGAACTACATGGAAAGAACCAGTCCATTCTGACTGCAACATCTTTTCAGAATTCCCCCAACAACACAGCACAGAGTACTTCCACTAATTCTGTAGCAGCAAAAGAAAGTCAAATTTACCTCACCTGAAAGTCCCGTGCTGATCCCCTTAAATAGTACCAGTAGGAGGAGGAGGGTCCTTTGTGCAGCTGAATGCAGGTTCGGCTTTGAGTGTGTAAGAGATGGCATTAACAGGGCCTATGAGGTCCAAAATGGTTGATCAAGCACTAAATCAATGCTAGATGCTGGGTGACATCACTATCTGCCCACTCTGCATGCTTCCAGCACACACATGATATGTCTAAGCTAGGCACCCATACAAAACAGAAACAAAGCTGCCACCATTTTTATATCTCCAGAGTTCCATAGCACCTCATCAGTGGGACTACAGAGTCAAATTTTACAGCCAAAATATCCAGATTTGATCACAAAAGGATCCTGTTGTTATAACCCAACCCAGGGTTATAACAACAGGATAACCCAATCCTATCAGGTAGTTAGATTATGAGCCCATCCCTAAACATAAGGGGGTTGACTATCCATTTTGGGTGCATTTGCAATCTGTTGCTTTGAAAAGTGATTTTCTTCCCTTCTAAGTGTTCGCTAAACCTCATTTGCACACTGGGGGCTGCAAGAATCTGCCATGAACCAGTGAAGATGGGCAGCATTTTAAAACAGCCCATGACATATTTAAAGGTAATAACTTTATACAATTTGTTTAATACAGCTGAAAATGGGTTTATCAGACAAATAAGCATTTGAAATCACAGTGTACCCTGTGAGTAACCCATTTTAAATCACTGAACATGTGTTTTAGAAAACATTGAAACTAAATTGAAACTGGGGTCCAGTGGCCAATTCCATCATCATTTAAAACAAAAATCATTCAAAACTTTGCGAAATTGACTTTTGTGTTCTTGTGCCAAAAAGTTCCAGCTTAATTTTTGGGGCAGAATTTTCTACTCGACATGTGGGGGGTGGGGCCTGCTCACCGACGCGGGATGACGCTGGGTGGAACTTCTGATGTCACCCCAGCGTCATTTCCATTTTCAGGTTGGTGGGGGCGCAGCCGAGTCAGCTGTTTGTCTGCCGACCTGTCCACGACTAATTGAGGCCTCTAATAAAACAATTTAGGTGATTGACAGGGCTGCCCATCCAACCTTAGGGTTGGCAGGCAGGCCGGGAGCCCTGGCGGGATTAAGAAAAAGCATGAAACCACATCCACGGGCAGGATGATATTTTATGATGGTTTTTAAATATTTAATAAAGGTTTGAGTTAAAGTGATGGACATGTCCCAACTCATGTGACAGTGTTGCATGAGAGGACATGTCAGGGGAATTTTTTCAACATTTGTCTTAAAAGTTTTAACTCTGAGCTGATCTCCCTGAGGCAGCATTTAGCCTCAGGGAGATCAATGCGCTCTTTCACGTGCATGTGCAAAAGAGCGCACTCCCGGCTGAGGGAATCCCAAAAGAGCGCACTCCCGGCTGAGGGAATCCCAAAAGAGCGCACTCCCGGCTGAGGGAATCCCCCCCCCACCACCACCCCTACACACCTGCACAGGGAGCGCATAGCGCTTCCTGGTGAATGTCACGCTGGGCAGGCCCCAATTGGGGGTGCCAATTGAAGGCACGTCTGCACTTCCCCCCCAACGGGGGGAAAACTTTTCCCTTGGAGTTTCCTATAGGTTTGTAAACATGCACACTTAACAGATACTTCCAATGGTGATTAATTCACCCTTGGAGGAGAGGCCTGTTCTGTGGGCAGGGTCTTCTTGTAGCGCAATGTTACTAAACCAGGGCAAAAGATCGTTGAAACTTGAGTTGTGCTGAATATAACTTGCATTTAAAGTTGTTGGATCTTTTGCACCACTAAAGCTGGCATCAAGTGAACTGCACTGAAAGAAACAGACCAATTGAGCAGAGACTCCAGGCTGACTTAATCAGATAATGTGTGAGTGATCATGTCTGTTCTGCCGCAATTAATGAGCAACACAGGACCTGAAGAAGAAGGAGACTGAAATTAAGATAATCAGGAAAAAGTGTGCTTATGACAACTGTCAGGTAGAAAATACAACTGAGAACCAAGCAGACTACAGAGGGTTCAGAGGGGAGGTGAAAATGCATATTAGGGAAGCGAAGAGGCATCATGAGAAAAGATTGGCAGCTGACATAAAGGGGAATCCCAAAGTCTTCTTTAGGCACATAAGTAGTAAAAGGGTGATAAAAGAGGAGTAGGGCCGATTAAGGACCAAAAAGGGGATTTCACACGGAGGCAGGGGGCATGGCTGAGGTGTTAAATAAATACTTTACATCTGTCTTTACCAAGGAAACAGATGCTACCCAGGCCACAGTGACAGATGAGGAAACTCTGTTACTAGAAGGCTTCAAAATTGATAAGGAGCAAGTGTTGGATAAAGTGCTGGTGCTCAAAGTTGACAAGGCACTGGGACCAGATTAGATGCATCCAAGGATATTGAAGGGAGTGAGAGTGGAAATTGCAGGGACACTGACCATAATCTTTCAGTCTTCATTAGACTCTCAGGGAAGGTGCCAAAGGAGTGGAGAATTACAAACATTACACTCTTGTTCAAAAAAGGTTGTAAGGATAAGCCCAGCAATTACAAACCAGTCAGTTTAACTTTGGTGTTGGTGAAGCTTTTAGAAACAATTATTTTGGATAGAATTAGTAATCACATGGAAAAATGCAGATTGATTAGAAAGAGCCAACATGGATTTCTAAAGGGGAAGTTGTGATTAACTAACTTGCTGGAGTTTTTTCAAGTGGTAACAGAGAGGATTGATGGGGGTAATGTTGTTGATGTGGTGTACATAGACTTTCAAAAGGCATTTGATACAGTGCCACACAACAGACTTGTGAGAAAAGTTATAGCTCATGGAATAAAAGGGACAGTAGCAACATGGGTACAGAATTGGCTGAGTAATAAGAAACAGAGTGTAATGGTCAAGGATATTTTTTGGGCTGGAGGAAGGTTTGTAGTGGAGTTCCCCAGGGTCAGTATTGGGACTCTTGCTTTCCCTGATATATATTATTGATCTAGACCATGGTGTGCAGGGGGCAATTTCAAAGTTTGCGGATGATACAAAACTTAGACGCATTGTAAACTGAGGAGGGCAGTGTAGAACTTCAAAAGGACATAGACAATTTAGCAGAGTGGGCAGATGAAATTCGATGTGGAGAAGTGTGAGGTGATGCATTTTGATAGGAAGAACATGGAGAGACAATATGAAATAAAGAGGTATAATTCTTAAGGGGCTGCAAAAGCAGAGAAATGTCGATGTATATGTGCATAGTTCATTGAAGGTGTCAGGACAATTGGAGAGAGCAGTTAATAAAGCATACAGTATCTTGGACTATATTAATAGGGACATAGAGTACAAGAGCAAGGAGGTTATGCTGAGCTTATATAAGACACAAATATGACCTCAGCTGGAGTATTGTGTACAGTTATTGGCGCCACACTATAGGAAGGATGTGAACACATTGGAGGGACCATGGAAAAGGCTTACAAGAATGTTTCCAGGGAAGAGAAACTTCAGTTATGAAGATAGATTGGAGTGGTTGGGACTGTTCTCCTTGGAAAGGAGAAGGCTAAGAGGAGATTTGATAAAGATGTTCAAGGTAATGAGGGGGCTGGACAGAGTAGATAGGGAGAAGGTATTCCCACTCATAAAAGGATCGAGAATGAGAGGGCACAGGTTTAAAGTGATTTGCAAAAGAAGTAAATGCAATGTGAGAAAAAGCTTTTTCACACAGCGAGTGGTTCGAGTCCGGAATGCACTGCCTCTAAGTGTGGTGGGGGTAGGTTCAATCGAGGCATTCAAGAGGGCACTGGATGATTATTTGAATAAAAACAATGTGAAAAGGAGGAGAATGGCACTGAGCTATAATGCTCATTTGGAGAACTGTTGCAGACATGATGGGCCGAATGGCCTTCTTCTGCACAGTAACAATTCTGTGATTTTGTGATTTTTTTTAACAGTGTCTCCAGTCCAGTTCTGCACCCTATAGAAGAGCAAACCCCTTAGTGAAGTTAAGGTGCCTGGCTAAACTGTCAATCCATATTATCTAAGGAGGCATGCTCCGTTATTCCCTTTGTTTGGTGGATGGGTTCTTCAGTCCTACAATTTTTCCTTATCCTATCTGTTTCTTGATTGACCTTTTCAAGCGAGTTCTCCAATTTTTGAGTGCCTTGCATTTGTCAGATGCTGTGATGCCTGTAGAATTTAAGACTTTAACCATTTAGTGAGGCTTGCTGTCCTAGACTAGATTAGCTGAACTTATGTAATGTTGTTCGCACCTTGTCCCTGCTTTATCCTGCTATTTCCTTCAGTTCACCCCTCCTATTAGTGCAATAGCATTCCTGCTGCCCCAAGCTTGTCTGTTTAGCTGCGAGCAGCATTCAACATGAACATTTCAGTGGGTTTACCTGGGCTTGGAAGACAAAGAATTCCTGTGGAGGGAAGAAAGGCAGGTGATTGGAATGTTAGACAAATGTCACTCACCTACCTATGTTGCAATTATTATATTCTATGATAAAAACAAGTTCTGTCGAAGGGTCATGAAGGCTCGAAACGTCAACTCTTTTCTTCTCCGCCGATGCTGCCAGACCTGCTGAGTTTTTCCAGGTAATTCTGTTTTTGTATTATATTCTATGACTCAGTCACAACTAGTGTTATTATTTGTAATGGAGGGGATATGCTTTCACCGCCTATGGTTGAGCTGGAAGTTGGTCAGTGAGCTGAGTCATTTGCTCAGCCTCATTAGACTATTTCAATGGCTATAAAAACAAAAAATTGCAGATGCTGGAAATCCAAAACAAAAACAGAAGGGTCGAAGGGTCATGAGGACTTGAAACGTCAACTCTTTTCTTCTCCGCCGATGCTGCCAGACCTGCTGAGTATTTCAATGGTTAGCCTACTTCCTCGGAGTGGGTTGGCTCCCCTTCCTCATCATGTCTCTGTTAAACCAGGAAATGGGTGAGTTAAGGAGGCTTGTGGTTTTGTTTAATTTTTAACATCTCACCCAGTCGACCCCATCCATTTTTGGGGTTAAGATTTAGCCCAATGTTTTTCACCAAAATGGATTATCCAGTCACTACTTCTCATTTGCACCATAAGTTTTACAAAAATACAGCTGTGTTCAAGCTGAAAGGAACTTTCTTCCCAATTTTAGAAGTAACCATGGGTAATTATGTCAATGCGATGGTGTAAAAAAGTGATATTATATCAGAAGCATGCTTACAATGCTCCTGATTTATTTCAGTTGGCTTCAATTTGCTAATGACAACAACTTGCATTTGTGTACCATTTTAGCGTAGTAAATCATCTCAAGGAGCGCTACCAAGCTACATTTGACACTGACCCACACAAGATATTAGGATAGGTGGTCCAAGGGGTAGATTTTAAAAAGTGTCTTCAAGTAAGACAGAGATGTAGAGAGGAAAAGAAGTTTAGATAGGAAATTTTAACACTTAGAGCTTCAACGATAGAACAATTTAGACTATAGCCCATTTTATCCTTTTGCACAAAATCAGAATTTACTCATATTAACCAATATTACAAACTGGAAGGCCCAAGAATTCTCAGCCCGTATATGAATCTTTCAAACAGTAATCAGTTAATCAAACAGTTACTCTTCCAATTTTTTGATCAGTATCTGACTTCAGTTTATTGGGATCTAAGCCTAATGGGTATAGGAGGAAAGTGTAGAAGTTCAGATTTGGAATAGAAGTAATGGTGTTCATTCATTTATATCTTTTAACGTAACCAGCTATTTAAGATAAAGTGTAGTTAGTAGCATTCAAGTTCTTTGATTTTTGTGTAGTAAAATTCTCTTGTTTTAAACCATGAACCTTGCGGCTTCATTTTTTCAGTAAATACCCGTGTGCTCATGTTCTAAAAAAAAATAAATGCATTACTGGTCTGTACCAACATCATATCCCTGCAGAGACTTCTATTTCACAGTAATGCTAAAATTATGTGGGGACAAATTGGGCTCTGTAGCACCCTGATTTTTGGGTGCTATTCTGCTCCTTAAAGTTTGAGAATGGGACTTGTGATGTGCTTGCATACTTCTGATGGGAAGTAATTCGGATGTCATAACTGTAAAGGGGTTGGTGCGTACAAATCTGTTGTCCACTGGCAACATACAGAGCAAGCTGATTACAATGCCAATCAGTGTTCAACTCTGATTTGATACCAGCGTGCCATTTTCAAGTTCCACACTGCAGCCTACACCGTCTCTTAACTTTACACATCTGAACATAACATTTAATGGCATGGAGCATTCCCCGGGCAGCACTATTTAAAGGAATCATGATGACTTACAGGCTATTTGCTGGATTATTTCTTCTGGTTGTTGGTGGAATTCTACATTCTCTATTGAGCTTTTCCATGTTTGTCTAAAGTTTCAGAAGTCTGAAAAGAGTGACCTAGCTGCTGCTGAAGTACCTTTGGTGACTTAAAGGCTTGTACACAAATCAGTTGCTTACATACAAAAATAAGATAATTGACCTTGTGTATTCCCTTAGTGTCTCTTGTATGCCTTTACCTATCCTCCCTGAAGGAAAAAACAGTTCAGACCAGTACTCTTGTTTTCCAATTTTAACTGGTGTTCCATTTTAAGGTTTACAAGACCAGTTCAGGCTAGTATTCTTATCTTCCAGTTTTTACTGTTTTTTTTATTCTGGGCTAGTGCTTTTACAACGAGCTTTCCCAGTGGCTGCAGTATAGCTTAGGAAAGCTCCTGCCTTTCACTGGTGCAGGCTGCAGATGGTCTTGTAGAATGACCTGAAGCAGCTCTGGCCCTACTTTCAACTTCATCATTTTGGATTGGGCAACAGAAATATAGATAAAAACAAAAAAACTGTGGATGCTGGAAATCCAAAACAAAAACAGAATTACCTGGAAAAACTCAGCAGGTCTGGCAGCATCGGCGGAGAAGAAAAGAGTTGACGTTTCGAGTCCTCATGACCCTTCGACAGAACTTGAGTTCGAGTCCCTAACAGAAATATAGGCTGGCTGACAAGGGCATTAGTGGGCTAGGAGTGGTGGGAGCATGAATGCTGTAATCCCATGAAAGGGCAGCTGTTTCACAGTCCTTGCGGCTATATATATATATATGACTTGGATGAGGGAACCAAATGCAATATTTCCAAGTTTGCTGACAACACAAAACTGGGGGAGTTGTGAGTTGTGAGGAGGATGCAAGCAGGCTTCAGGGCAAGTTAGACAAGTTGTGTGTGTGGGCAAACACATGGCAGATGCAGTATAATGTGGATAAATGTGAAGCTATACGCTTCAGTGTGAAAAACAGAAAGGCAGAGTAGTATTTACATGGTGATATATTGGGAAATGTGGATGTACAAAGGGTGTTCTTGTACACCAGTCAATGAAAGTAAACAGGCAGGCGCAGCAAGCAATTAGGAAGGTAAATGGTATGTTGGCCTTCATTGCAAGAGGATTTGAGTTCAGATGTCTTACTGCAGTTATGCAGGGCTTTGGTAAGGCCACACCTGGAGAATTGCGTGCAGTTTTGGCCTCCCTGCCTAAGAAAGGATATACTTGCCATAGAGAGATTGCAGTGAAGGTTCACTAGGCTGATACCAGGGGTGGCAGGACTGTCATATGAGGAGACATTGGTTCAACTGGGCCTGTATTCACTGGAGTTTAGAAGAATGAGAAGGGATCTGATTGAAATGTATAAAATTCCAACAGGGCTAAACAGACTGGATGCAGGGAGGATGTTTCTCCTGTTTGGGGAGTCTAGAACCAGGGGCCATAGTCTCAATATACTGGGGCAGGCCATTTAGGACTGAGATGAGGCAAAGTTTCTTCACTCAGAGGGTGGCCAACCTATGGAATACTTTGCCACAGAAGGCTGTGGAGGCCGGGTCACTGAGTTTATTCAAGAAAGAAATTGATCAATTTTTGAATATTAGGGGTATCAAGGGGTATGGAGAGAAAGCGGGAATATGGCGTTGAAATGGAAGATCAGCCATGATCATACTGAATGGCGGAGCAGGCTCAAAGGACCGAATGACCTACTCCTGCTCCCGGTTTCTATGGGAAGAATTTTCCACCTGTCGGGAGAAAGTGCAGGAGCAGGAATGCCTCCGATCGGCACCCCCTATCAGGGCTGGGCCGCCATTTTATGTGGGCATGCCAATTAATGTCCGTCCATTGTGACATCCGCCAGGAAGCGCCATGCACTTCCTGTGCGGGTGGGGAGAGGGGGGTGGATTCCCTCGGCCAGGAGTGTACTCTTTCACGCATATGCGCGAAAGAGTGCACTCATCTCCCTGAGGCTAAGTGCTGCCTCAGGGAGATCAGCGCCCAAATTCAAAAATGGTCAATGTATAAAATTAAAATTTCCATGACATGTCCCCTCATGTGACGCTGTTTTAAACTTTTATTAAATTTTTAAAAACCAACATGAAACTTCATCCCGCCCATGGATGAGGTTTCATGCTTTTTCTGAAGCCCGACATGGCTCCCGGTCCATTAACTAGCTCAATTACTTTTTAAATGACCTCAATTGGCCATTGACAGGTCTGCGGGTGCACAGCTGATTTGGCTGCGCCCCCGCCGACCTGAAAATAGAAATGGCGTGGGGTAACATCGGGAGTTCTGCCTGAAGTTATCTCACATCCTTTTATACATTGGTGAACAGGCTCCGCTGCCCGCTCGCCGAACTCAGTATCCTGGCTTATGTTTCCATGTTTCACAGTCATTTTCATTGGAAGCTGAGATATTGGCCATCAGATGCTGTATCATGTGTGGCTCCACAGGTGTGTTGTTGGAGGTTACCACCTGTTCCATGTTGGAAAGGATGGGTCCAAGCTCTGTACAAACCCTTGGGCCAACTTGATGCTGGACTCCTCCATGTTCCTTGACATTGAACACAGGCTTTTTGGAAGTGTTCCCTTGGCACCAAACATTGTGCACTCCCATAAGGCTTCTTCTGTAACCTGGCCCATCAAACCCCTCATCTGAGTCCAGAACTAGTGAGCAACCTTGTCATCTAGTGAGATGGCACCTGTGCTCTCCATTCTCCCTGCCCAGCCTCATGCATTTATTCCCAGTGCCACACCACATGTATATCCCTTCACTGTCCTGTCCTCTAAAATCTGTGCAGTGGAAATCTGACTGGGGCTCCAACTGTAAGATGGAATTGATGCTGGCTCGTAATTTCTTCCTCTTCCTTCATTGCCTGGGCAGCTTCCAGTTTTTCAGTATTTAATATCAATAAGAAAAAATGGATTGTATTGTGATGAGGGTAACAGAGAAAGGAGCAAGTCATGCATACAGGCTATGCAGCTCCTTAGTTGAAAGAGATTGCGGGATGAGTTAAAAATGAGATTAGAGATAAAGGATTAGGTATGCTGATAACCTCATTTTCATCACTTCAGCCATGCCAGTAGCCACATCCTCACTGATGTCTCTTCTAATATGGTCAGCATTATCTTCTCTATGGGGAGTTGTAACACTTCAGTCCTTTCTTGCTGCCTGCTGGTCTATTTACTCTCTCTTGCAGAAGAAGATGGTGTTTATCAGTGAGTACCAGGTAATGTATTTGGGACATTAATTGAATAGCTGTCGTGTGTGAGAGATGTGAGAACATTTGTAGGTGTGAAGGTAACAACATTAGTAAGTGTGTGAGGGTGAGGTATTGCATTAAATGGTAAGGTTGAGTCCTGCTTGATAGAGATTGTTGGGAGATAGATAATGGGGGTATAGTGATTTGAGCAGTAGCTAACTGAGTGGTTCTATGACATTTGAAGATGAGCTCACTAATGTTGATAGCTCATGTGAGATCATTAAACTTCATCATGTACTGCATCCAGGGTTTTGCAGCAATATTCTTTGCATTATTTCCACCCCTCTTTCTTCCCATTGTCTCTTCAGCATGTGCCTGTAGGGCTTCCTGTCCCTCTGAGCATAAAGAGCATCACTCCTCCAATCCACATCTTCCACCAAGACACCCAGTGCAGTGTCTGAAAACCTTGGTGAATGCATTCACCTATTGTCAGTGAATGAACAATGCAGGAAGTGCTGGCTGCAGGCAGCAATTATGGAAATATGTAAGCAGCACACATTTAATGTCATACCTGTGTTGCAATAAATGGACAGGCTTAGTCGAGCATCATGATCCCTGCTCACATTTGAGGGTTTTCAATTTAACACACCCATAAATCCAGAGCCAGCGCCCAAACTGACTGTCGAGAGACTGGGGTAGATTTGACTTTGTGTGATAACATAAGACAGTGATAGCAAATCGGCAGCCCATTTCACATCTCTCTCTTTTATTTCCATTTAAATCAGATATTGCATGGGCTTAAATAGAAAAGAAAGAAGAAGCTTGCATTGATATCATGGATTTCATATACTCAGGACTTCAATGTCAATGGGCAGGATTTTTCAAATGCCCATGTTTCCTGCCCCATCCCCTGTGGGGAACGCAGCCCTGCAGCAACTTAACAGCATTATGCTCCTCACTCAGGAGGAAGTCCCACATCAAGAGGGAGAAATTGCAACTGCTGAGACTACAGGCAGTCCTCAGAACCGAAGTGCCAAAGACAAGAACCAGGTAAGTGCAAGGGAATCATGGTGGGACCAGAGGGGAGGCACTGGAGGGGGATTTTGTGGGCAGAGGTGGGGGGGGGGCAATGGTGGGTGGGTGGCGGGGTTGGGTCAGAAAGGCTAGGGGATGAGGGAGCACACAGGGGGTAAACTTGGAGAGGGGGGCGATAAGGAAAGGGGGCCAGTGATGGAGATGACCCCCATTTTCTCACCAAAGGCCTAAGTAGGGCAACCTGCCAGGCTTATGCCTGTTACGATATTGTTTTAAGAGAAAATATGCTAATGAGTAAGTAGTCAGGATGTTAACCATGTGACCAGCAGACATTATTCAGAGGAGCTTCAGTTTAGCGAGCAGCATGTGGTGTGAAGAGATTGCAGCTGTACTTTACTGTTAAACAATAGTTGTTGAATCTTTGTAGTAAATCCATTTGCTGACCAATCCTGTATTACATCTTCAACTAAATTGAACTTACATTTAGGTTACAAGTCCTGTGTGAGATTGGTCAGTTTATATTAAGCAAACATAGAAATACAACAATGCCCCATCCTTGGCCTCCTCACATTGACCTCAATATGGGTCAGGTGGAAAGTAGCCCTTAAGTGGCCATGAATTGGTCACTTAAGATCCTCAACTGGGGAAAGGGTGGGCTGGACACCCTGGGCCTCTCCTGCCCAAGTAAAATTTCAAAGATGTGGATGGCTGAAAGGCCACCCAGAAAATTTTATGTCCTTCCGCCCCCACTGCCCCACATGCAAAGGCACTGTTGGTGGCCTGTACAATTCTGCCCAATGAATTGGTTTGAAATTGTAGTTACTCTTTTGGCAAATTACAACACAGCTAGCAGTGAATTGGTCAACCTGTTTTTGTAGGCATCTCAATTTAATTAGATTGCCCAGTTGAATCCAAGAAGTGTGAATTAACTCAATTACCTTTCACCTCCAAGCTGAATGTGCTGCCACTACAGCGTGGCCTTGTTAGGTGGGATGGGGCAGAAGGTCCCCATTCCCTTATATAATTTCAAACTTATCTAGAGTGACTACATTCTGTAAACTATTCCATATTAACTACTGGGAGAAGGACCCTGCATATTTGGGCACAAAGCAGTTCCATTTAGACTGTATTAATAGAACAGTGCTGGAGAAAAAACAGTTAATACCGCAGCTAACCTTTTCATACAGAAGCTTTATTTATAATTATGGTTAGGGTATATTGTCATATAAAGGGCACGTCAGACCTATAAATTGTCTTCATTATGCAAAGCTCAGGTGTGGAATTAACATCAAAGGAATTGGAGGAATAGAATTCCAAATTTGGTTGCCTTGGTACCCAAATTTGGTCGAAGGCCTATCAGAAACTCCTCCTGTATTCCACTCTGCCTCCTTCTGCTGTCAATATAGATTTGTTGTTGTTTCTAAGGAAGGGTGTAGAAGTCTGAAGACCCAGTACCAGGGACTTGTGGGTTGTCTAAGGATCCAGCAGGGACTGTTGCAGCCATGGGACTGAACTAAGCACTGAAGTTTGTTAATATACCTCGTCCAAAGGTTGAACAGCAATTTCACAAACGTGCAGGCTGAAACTGGGGGTCAAAGCTTGTTAGCAGAGCAGATTGGAAGTAATCCTCCAGTGGTGGCCAGATTTTCTGGTCCCACCAGCGGCGGCCATTGTCGTGGGCAGAATGGGAGAATTTGGGGTGGCTGGTCACCAAACTTTCCCCTCCCACCTATGACAATACCCAATGCTGGAAAATCCTACCCGCTGTTTTGGCCACTCACAAAATGATTTGTAGGGTGGAGGGATTGGGAGGGGGGGGGGGGGCGGCGCGGTGGGGCAAGTGCATAGGAGAGGGTCAAGGAGTTCACAGCCTCCTAATGTCTACTGATTGGCTTCACTGCTGTAAATAATGAGTACAATTGAATACAAACATAAATTGATTACTGTAGCAACATCCTTGTACATTCTCATAACATTTCCAATGTGATCTTTTCCACTAACTGATCAAATATTCTAATCAGACAATCAGGATTTAACTGTAGCAATACTTGCTAAGGTCTACTATTGGAGAAATTGAGGCTCTTTAATGATATTTAACAGCAGATATTTTATTCTAACAGATGAGGAGTCAGCGTTAGATGTCTAGACTAGAAAGTTTTCTGGAAACAATGAAAAGCATGTTTTGCAGATAAAGTCTTTTGAGATATATGTAATGGTCATGCTTCACAAATGGCCATGTTCAGAACCGCTGCAATGATAATGTCCTGGTGAAGGTCACCTAGAAGACCACAACTGACAACAGCAATGCATTTCAAAGGACATTTTATAATGGGTTGAATGTTGCAAAACTTGAAGTCATGCACCAAGCAACACCCGTGGCACTGATAGAATTGAGCAAGTTTACTCATTTATTCTACATGTTGACTTGCCATCAGTATGAAAACTTTGATGGCATAGTGCTCTGCAAATTGTATAAATCCAGGTAGTTGTGGTCCAAACACCAAGCTCCGGGTACCTCACTCATCAGGCAGAAATTTCTGCCTGGCCGACCCAATCTCCGGCGGGTGAGAAAATGATCCAGCGGGGACTGTTGCAGCCATGGGACTGAACTAAGCACTGAAGTTTGCTAATTCAGCCATTTTACGGGGGCGGGCCAATTAAGGCCCGCCCAGCGTGACATCGGGTGGGAAGTGCTATGCGCTTCCTGTGTGGGCAGGGGGATTCCCTAAAAGCGAGAGTACGCTCTTTCATGCATGCACACAAAAAAGCGCACATCTCCCTGAGGGTAAGTGCTGCCTCAGGAGGTCGCTGACACTTTTGAAAAGATTAAAAATAGAAAAAAAAACCCCTAACATGTCCCCCTCATGTGACAATGGGACATGTGCATAAATTACAATAAAACTTTATTAAACCTTTTAGAACCCTGCATGAAACCTCAAGCAAACCCTGCCCGCCCCCCCCCCCCAACACACCTTAAACCAGCTTATATTTCACCCCTTTCTTGGACTCTCTCAAGTTCTGTCGAAGGGTCATGAGGACTCGAAACATCAATTCTTTTCCTCTCCGCCGATGCTGCCAGATCTGCTGAGTTTTTCCAGGTAATTCTGTTTTTGTTTCATGTTTTATCTATTTGCTGCTGGGGCTCTTGGCTTGCCCGCTATCCTTAAGGTTGGACGGGCAGGTCCTTTAATTGTTTAAATTATATTGTCAATGGCCTCAATTAGCCATTGACAGATCAACGGGCCCGCAGCTGATTTTGCTGTGGCCCCGCCTTTCTGAAAATTGAAATGGGGAGGGGTGACATCGGGGGTTCCGCCCGACATCATCCCACGTGATTTTACACGTCGGCAAGTGGGCCCTGTCCCCTACTCGCCGACGGCAAAATTTTGCCCATTATGTTCCCACAACCCACATAACCTAAGTCCAATCTGAGATCACAATAATAATTTTATTGCATGTTGGGACAGGCCTGAAGGGCTGAATAGCCTACTCATGCCCCTAAGACCTATAACGTTTCTTGTTTTCAACCAATTTTTATTCATTTTCATGCTTTACTTTAAATTTCTACAACTGTGAATTTAACTCCTCCAAGTTAATACCACCATGGAATTCACTATTACTTGTTGGTCATATAAAAATAATACAATGTTATTAAAAACAGAGGAGGTTCAGGAAATATATAATAAGATGACCAACATAATGCACCATGCGACGGGAGTACATGGGAGTGAAATTATAAGTTCTCTTATAAAGATTTATTAAACTCAGCCATGCTAAAAGATTCCAGGAGGGAAGGAGGGAGAATTAGATGCAGTTACCCGAGCTACTTCTATACACCTGCGAGCAGTCATAGAACATTGTTTCTCAGACACCTCAGGAACACTGTTCTGCCTCTTCTTGCCTTCTCTACAGGCAGACAGATTACTTTAAAAATTAGCAAAATCTTTTTTAAATTTTTAAAAGGGGTCCTGCTGTAATACATCATCAAAAACACATAAAACAGGCAACCACTCTGAATGAAATTTAGAGCAGGTATTTATCAAAGTTTAGATAGTTCATGAAATAAATATATCAAGTCTTGACTTAAACATATAAAATTTCAATAATACAGGTAATGTACCAGACAGTATGGAGTAGAATGATGGAAATCAATTAATGATTAGGTAAATCACACATTTCAAAAGACATTGCAGTTTTAGGTAAAGGGGAATGTTCCAGGGGTAAACCAGAATGAGATGCATTTCAACCATGTCCTCAGGTGAACAATCCATATCGAAGTTATTCAGCTATTTTCTTCATAGTCGCTCTCCTTTCTGGTGTCCTACCCTGTACAATCCATAAATTGTTTTTTTTCAAAACTCTGATACACATACCCTGCACTAAGTCTCAATCATTCATTGTCTCTATTCTGCTGAACTAATTAATTGACACCCCTTCCACCAATGACACACAGTGTACTGTATGAAAGATATACTGCAGCAACTCACTGTAGCTTTCCTCGACAGCACCTTCCAAACCCGTGACTTCTACCACCTAGAGGGATATGGGAAGCAGACATTTAGGAACATCACAACCTGCAAGCTCCCCTCCAAGCCACATGCCACACTAACTTGGAATTATGTGATCATTCCTTCACTGCTGCTGGATCAAAAACCTGGAACTCCCTTATTAGCAGCACCCAGGGTGTACCTACACCAGCTGCACTGCAGCAGCTCAAGAAGCCAGCTCACCACCACCTTCTCAAGGGCAATTAGAAATGGACAGCAAATGCTGGCCTTGCCAGTGACATCCCATGAAAGAATAAATGTAACATGTATTTTCTACGATCTCCCTTTCCCTTACCATAACTTACCCTTGCCCCATTTTCCTTTCAGAAGAATACCAACCTTCCCACACAGTGAAGGCACAGTAAGAAAATGTGAAGATGCAGACACACTGTCACTCAACTTCACAGTCACATCCCCCAGCTCAGATACTGACGGTGTATGTAGTTAAGAGGATAGGATCAAAGTGGAATCTGCACATGGCGAGGGGCCTGGCTCCAGTGCTCTACAGCCAGGGTAGAGGATCAGGAGAACTCAGATGCTAGCTTGCTGGAGTGCAAGGTTGCACAATATTCTGCTGCAGAGAGGTCAAATGATGACTTTGATGGGTCAGGCTGCAGAACAAGACCTATGAATACATATGACCAAATGCTTAGCACACTGGAAAACCTGCCAGAAAGCTCGCCTTCAATATCAAGAAGTATAGATAAGTCTCACACCAACTTGGCCGAGGGATTTGCACAGAGGTTGGAATGGGTGGCCACCTCCAGCATCACACCTGTGGAGCCTATCATGATGAATTGTCTCATGGCTGTGTCTCAGTTTCCATTATAGCAGAAGCAGAACCCACTTGACTCTCGTAATGGAAGCTTAGGCTGCTGTCATACGTTCTCATCTTGCTGTCATAGTTGCTCTGACTGCTGCCATCATTGCTCTGCATGCTAGTATGCAAAGGGGCTTCATGATCATCACAGCATGCATGCAACCTTTTTTCCAACAGCCCTTCTGCCTAAGGACCCTCTGCAGATATAGGGCAGAATCGTCTCAGATTTTCACTAAGCGGGCGGCAAAAAAGATGTTTTACCTGCTGGCCACAATGACAGGTTGTCAGGCCATATCGCCCCAATCCCACCTCATTAGTCATGAATTCCTGCGAAACACGCCGTTTCACTGGCGGGCAGCCTCTGATTCACCCACCATGCTGTCACTGTGCCACTTCCTCATGCCAGGTGCCATATTTATAGTGCAGCTGCGCACACACCTCTCAGTTCTTCCAGCCCAGGACTGCTGCCACGAGAGGCAAGAAGACTGCAGCCACCTGATTCAGTGATGCACCCCTGGGATGCCTTCTGGACACTGTTGGGGCCAGCCATGATGTCCTCTGCCCCCGCTCTCGCCACAGGAGGCTCATCAATGTCATCACTCCAGCTTGAGATGCAGTGAAAGTGGTGATCAGTGCCAATGCTGCCCAGAAGATGTTCGCCATCCAGTGCAGAAAGAGGATAAATGATCTTGTCCATGCTGCCAGGGTAAGGCAATCATCTCATCACTCTAAACTCGCACACTCAAGCCTATCGCACATTCATTGGCATCTCACTCAATGCCAGCTCAAGGGGCATTACCAGTCATTCTCTCACACACACCCTCACATGTCCATCTGGCCTCATCTCCTCTGGAGACTGCCTCCTCAGCAATCACCTTCTTGAGGCTACTTGCACAGATCAACATGTGTCCCCAAACACACCCTGGGATACCCCTCTTCCCCACTAATTCCCTAGCCCTGAAGCCTCCTCCCTTGTCTGAGGCCACTTCTCCCCTTCATCCAAGCAATCCCTAGCCCTGCCATCTCCTCCTTACCGTGGTCTCGTAATTAGAGATCTGCCTGTGAGCCCCCCTAAAAATGATGTGGTGCTGCCTGCGAAGCCTGGCATTGATGACAGTGAGTGCCTTCCTGCCATATTGTCTGCTCACACCCGCCATGATGCTCGATGCCAATGGGTACGGAAAATTCTGCCCATTGCATTCTGCTGACAGCCTTTTTCCTCCTCCTTGTTCCTTTACTGTTCTGCATGATCTTAGCTCATTCTCATAGTCATGCTCAATGCCAAGAGGAAAGTCTACTAATTCACTCATATATGGAAGCAACAGGGTTGTGCATTTGCCTATATCCACCATAAAAGCACTTCAGCACCAGCCAGATCACTCTCATTGAAACTTTTAACAAGTATGCAAAAACACTAAAAATGTATAGGGCAGAATTTTCCCTTCGGCGAGCGGGACCCTCCCCCGCTCACCAACGTGTAAAATGACACACGGTGACATCAGGCGGGTGTCCCGACATCATCGCGCGTCATTTAGATTTTTAGTTTGGCGGGCATGCACTGAAGTCGGCTGTGCACCCACCAAATTGTCAAAGGCCTATTAAGGCCATTTAAAACCTAATTAATTCAATTTAATGAGCTGCCTGTGGTGGGCAGGCACAGAGCCCAGGCGGCCTTCGCGTTTTTCATGAAACCCCATCCATGGGCAGGATGTGGTTTCATGAAGTGTTATAAAATCTAATAAAAATTCATACATTTATTCTTTGACATGTCCCAACTCTTATGATAGTGTCACATGAGGGAACATGTTTTAAAAATGTTAAAAACATTTATTTAGAACTTTAGCACTGAAACAAATCTCCCTGAGGCACCTCCATGCCTTGGAGAGATCTCTGTGCTCTTTCACACGCACGCGCAGGGAACCTCCCAGGGAATCCGCCCGCCTGTACAGGAAGCGCTCAGGACTACCGGGTAAGCGTCACGATGGGCAGGCCTTAATTGGCCTGCCCACGTAAAATGGTGGCACGTTCCCAATCTGGGGTGCCAATTGGGTTGACGCCCGCCCCCACATAACCCCTCCAACAGGGGGAAAATTCTGGCCATAGGATTGCAGCAATACCCAGAAGAAATAATGAAGTAACTAAACCTGTAAGCAGTTTATGATCCCCTTAAGTAGCACTGGTAGTGAGTCCTCCATGGTGTCCAGCTGTCATAGGTTAAGTGCTGAAGCATGGAGTTCCAAAATGGCAACATGGGTGTCAAATTATTGTTGTACATCATGATCTGCCTGTTCTGTATACTGCCGACAGATGTTAGATGCACACTCACTTCACATCTGAGGTGTTTGTGCATGCTGCATGTGTCATTTTGGAAGCTGAAGGAATGTTGTAGTGCCCAAAACTACCAAGTGAAATTTCATCTCTTACTTCTTTTAGGTGAAGTCTTCAGAGAATTTCTGAAATAAATGTAAATAGATCATTTGTGAAATCTGGACAACGTATCCCATTAAGTCTCCCAATGTGTTTCAAAAGTCCCCTTCAAACCTTCTGCAACAAGTGAACAGTAAAAGGTGACATACCTTTAGGTCATGCTCAAAATCCTCTGTAATGACGTAATTAATCCTAATTAGTTGGTCATTGTTAAGCGAAGGCACTAGATAAAGCACTAGTCACCCAAATATCATGCAGCTTCCGTAATGAGCACCAGCAGACACTCGAAGTGACAATCAGTCCTTTCACAATTCTCTGAGCAATTTTTCCTATAGGAAGCTTCAACATCTCAACCAAGATGATGTCTTACATTAAATGTGAGCTAAGCTTGTGTTTCAGTTTAAGGCTCTTCAGCATCTACAATATCTGGGGAAAATCACTCACTAGCTTTTTGGAGATTACAGTTATTGAAAGGAATTATGTAAAATATCTGGCAAATACAACGGAGACACTGTGGACTAAGGATAAAGATATTAAACTAAAGGTGATAACTAAAACAAAAACAGAATTACCTGGAAAAACTCAGCAGGTCTGGCAGCATCGGCGGAGAAGAGTTGACGTTTCAAATCCTCATGACCCTTCAACAGAACTGATCTTTCTTTACAAGGAGAGCAAATGTAAGCTGGTTTAAGGTCGGGGTGGGGGGGGAGAAGTGGAGGGGGGGTGCGGGTGTTAGGATAGGAGCAGATCATCAAAAGATGTCACAGACAAAAGAACATAAGACACAGAGGTGTTGAAGTTGGTGATATTATCTAAACAAATGTGCTAATTAAGAATGGATGGTACGGCACCCAAGGTATAGCTCTAGTGGGGATGGGAGAGCATAAAAGATTTAAAAATAATGGAAATAGATGGGAAAAGAAAAATCTATATAAATTATTGGAAAAGAAAAAAAAAACAAAAGGAAGGGGGAAGAAACAGAAAGGGAGTGGGGATGGAGGAGGGAGCTCAAGACCTAAAGTTGTTGAATTCAATATTCAGTCCGGAAGGCTGTAAAGTGCCTAGTCAGAAGATGAGGTGCTATTCCTCCAGTTTGCGTTGGGCTTCACTGGAACAATGCAGCAGGCCAAGGACAGACATGTGGTCAAGGGAGCAGGGTGGAGTGTTAAAATGGCAAGCAACAGGGAGGTTTGGGTCATTCTTGCGGACAGGCCACAGGTGTTCTGCAAAGCGGTCGCCCAGTTTACGTTTGGTCTCTCCAATGTAGAGGAGACCACATTGGGAGCAATGAATACAGTGGACTAAGTTGGGGGAAATGCAAGTGAAATACTGCTTCACTTGAAAGGAATGTTTGGGCTCTTGGACGGTGAGAAGAGAGTAAGTGAAGGGGCAGGTGTTACATCTTTTGCGTGGCCATGGGGAGGTGCCATAGGTGGGGGTTGAGGAGTAGGGGGTGGTGGAGGAGTAGACCAGGGTGTCCCGGAGGGAACGATCCCTACGGAATGCCGACAGATGGGTGAAGGGAAGATGTGTTTGGTGGTGGCATCATGCTGGAGTTAGCGTAAATGGCGGAGGATGTTCCTTTGAATGCGGAGGCTGATGGGGTGATAAGTGAGGACAAGGGGGACCCTATCATGTTTCTGGGAGAGAGGAGAAGGCGCGAGGGTGGATGCATGGGAGATGGGCTGGACACGGTTGAGGGCCCTGTCAACGACCGTGGGTGGAAAACCTCAGTTAAGGAAGAAGGAGGACATGTCAGAGGAACTGTTTTTGATGGTAGCAGCATCGGAACAGATGTGACGGAAGTGAAGGAACTGAGAGAATGGGATGGAGTCCTTAGAGGTAGTGGGGTGTGAGGAGCTGTAGTCGAGGTTGCTGTGTGAGTCAGTAGGCTTGTAATGGATATTGGTGGACAGTCTATCACCAGAGATTGAGGCAGAGAGGTCAAGGAAGGGAAAGGAAGTGTCAGAGATGGACCATGTGAAAATGATGGAGGGGAGGAGATTGGAAGCAAAATTAATAAATTTTTCCAAGTCCCGACGAGAGCATGAAGCAGCACCGAAGTAATCATTGATATATCGGAGAAAGAGTTGTGGAAGGGGGCCGGAGTAACACTGGAACAAGGAATGTTCCACGTACCCCATAAAGAGACAGGCATAGCTGGGGCCCATGCGGGTACCCATAGCCACACCTTTTATTTGGAGGAAGTGAGTGGAGTTGAAGGAGAAATTGTTCAGTGTGAGAACAAGTTCACCCAGTTGGAGGAGAGCAGTGGTGGATATGAATTGTTTGGGCCTCTGTTCGAGGAAGAAGCCAAGGGCCCTCAGACCATCCTGGTGGGGGATGGAGGTGTAGAGGGATTGGACAAGGGGAGAGAGAAGGGAGTCAAGATAACGAGAAATGAGTTCCGTGGGGCAGGAGCAAGCTGAGACGATCGACCTACCAGGACAGTTCTGTTTGTGGATTTTGGGTAGGAGGTAGAAGCGGGCCGTCCGAAGTTGGGTGACTATCAGGTTGGAAGCTGTGGGAGGAAGATCCCCAGAGGAGATGAGGTCAGTGACAGTCCTGGAAGCAATGGCTTGATGTTCAGTGGTGGGGTCATGGTCCAGGGAGAGGTAGGAGGAAGTATCTGTGAGTTGACGCTCAGCCTCCGCGAGGTAGAGGTCAGTGCGCCAGACAACAACAGCACCACCCTTATCAGCAGGTTTGATGACAATGTGGCAATGTCAGGGTAGGACCTGAGAGAACGGAATGCAGTAAGTTCAGAGAGAGAGAGATTAGAATGGGTGAGAGGAGCAGAGAAATTGAGATAACTAATTCGCGCCGACAGTTCTCAATGAAAAGATCAAGAGAAAGTAAGAATCCAGAGGGAGGGGTCGAGGTGGAGGGAGAATATTGGAGGTGGGTGAAAGGATCCGTTGAACGGGGAGAGGACTCCTGCCCAAAGAAGTGAGCCTGGAGACGAAGATGGCTGAAGAAGAGTTCAGCGTGCCAAGCCGGAAACTCTTTGAGATGAGGGCGTAAGGGTATGAAACTAATAACTGATAGTTGTTATCTACTTTCTGGGCACAACAAGGGGATAGAAGAGAAAAGAATCTTGCTGATCAGGGAGGTCTTCCTAAAGGCCAAAATATTAATCATGGAAGAATTCAACTACCCTGATTCTAACAAGGAGAAGAATAAAAACCAAGTGGTCTAAAGATGATATATAAAAACAAAAAAACTGCGGATGCTGGAAATCCAAAACAAAAACAGAATTACCTGGAAAAACTCAGCAGGTCTGGCAGCATCGGCGGAGAAGAAAAGAGTTGACGTTTCGAGTCCTCATGACCCTTCGACAGAACTTGCGTTCGAGTCAAACGCAAGTTTGGACTCGAATGCAAGTTTGGACTCGAACGCAAGTTCTGTCGAAGGGTCATGAGGACTCGAAACGTCAACTCTTTTCTTCTCCGCCGATGCTGCCAGACCTGCTGAGTTTTTCCAGGTAATTCTGTTTTTGTTTTACCAAGGTAACACAGGTGAGCCGATTAGGCCTATATCTGTGAAGAAGAAGCCTCCACCTGGATCTCTCTCTCCATTCCTTGACATCAAGCCACAATACCTCAACCCTGTGCCTACAGTTACTTCAAAATGTTAGCCCCGGAAAGTGAAGATAGCTGGACTGACTTGGAGGGAATGGAGAGAGGACACTGGAAGAGTGAGGCAGCAGCTGATTCCATCTCATTTTCTGTTAATTTCTGACCCCATTGCAGTGAGAACTTGGAAATACAACTTGAGGGTATTGAAACTGTAAGTTTGTATTTTGGTATTGTATTTGTGAGATTCAGGGTAATTATAAGAGATAATAAAACACATATTAATTTACATTGTATGAATTGCAAAAGTTCAAATTAAAATGTAACAGAAATCCCTGGAGCCAAAATAATTACTAGGCAAAGCCTCAAGATAAAGATTCTTTGCTGATCCTGAGGACAAAGAATTGTCTTCGAAACATTGCAGATAAGTTGAACTGAAATGATAAATGCTTGGTGGGAAAAGTAAAACACATCCATTCTCATTAAACAATGAGTGAGTGCCTTAAATTATCAGGATATCTTGAAGAATTCATAGTTGCAACTCTGTAAGAAGAAATGTGCAAAGGGGGAAAAAAAAAACATTGGTTGCATCTTTCAATTATTTTTTTAAGTAATGAGATGGTACTGGCTAAGATTTCACAGCTCAGTTGGTGGTTGATTGCTAATTTCCTATTTTTGTTTCAACTGCACAATCAGCTGTTTGATAAATGCTAAATTTCTCTACTGCTGTTATGGTGAATGGCAATCAAACAGGATAAGAATTTTAACTCTTGTTATATCCTAGCTGTGGTAAAAATATATCAGAATAGTGAAAGTCTTCAATTATAAGATTGAACACTTGGGAATATGCAATATGTAACTTCTGTATAATCTGAACATCTTCAATACTTTATGAAACACTTCTTTTTTGTTTTCACCACCAGGCTGGTAATCTGATATAACAGATCACCCGCCTATTGTCAAATTGCCTGATTCTTATTTTTGGAATCAACACCAGTTGGCTCTACAACATGAAATTGATCTGCTGTGCAAGATTACTGCCCAGGCTGAATAGTTCATATGCTGAATATGCAGGCCAGTTTATTAAATAGGATGACTGCCTGTGACAACTGCTTCTTTCCTAGACATTCTTGCAACGTGGCACAAAAGCAGCTATGAGACATGTAGGTAAACAAGTGGCTGCATGAGCCAAGCACAGTCCCCAAACTGGGAGCTACAGCTAACATTGAGGAAGAAAGCAACATGATACAAGGAAACCATAGACAACTTTCAGATTAGGCAGTTAAGTGGCAAAGATCTTTAACATAGATAAATTATTTAGTAAGAGAAATAGAATCACTACCTACGTCTGAGAAAATAAGAAATAAAATTGGCTAGAAGAGCACTGGCATACAGCCTGTACCACTGAGACAGCATGACGAAGAAAACAATCAAAAATAAATGTTTCTTTTCCATATCTGTTTTTTTTTAATTGACAAATGGCTGGACTGATAAAATGGCCACTTCTAACCACATGATGGTTGTTCTGGAAGTTCCTGAGCAGGTTAAAAATGGATGAAGGCTAACACACCAAACCCCTGGAATATAACACTCCTTGCATTGTTAAAACATATCAACCAAGCCAACACAAGGGGCTAGTAGATGAGGTGTCTGCACCAGCCAGCGCTGGACAAAGGCTGATCTAATGGTTTTACAGTTAGCTGCTCAAAACACAATGGGTATTGACAAGGGGCCTCGTTAGCTGAATGGCTCGACCGGAAACCACTCTGTCACATGACCAAGACTTGAGCTGTTTGAATTGCTTTAATTATACAGCTTTCAGATTCCATTTTCACTGTTTAACCTCAGAAGGGAACCAGGACTCCAGGTGAGCAGCCTGCTTCTGTCTGCCATCTTCCAACAACCAAGCAGTAATAGAAGCAGGGCTCTGTCCTGTTTTTTTTAAGTTACCTGGTCCTCGTCTAAAAGCGTACTTCTGGAACATCTGAACTTCTGTGCCTAGAAGATTAATTCATCTCTATGTGCTGTCTTCCATTGTGGAAGTCATTGTTTCTGGAAAAGCAGATCACTTTGCAGCAGTTTCAGCCTACTAACCCCTGAAGGAATGAACCATTGGACCTTTTAATTCTGGATTCTGGACTCACCTGAAACCATGCTTCTTATTTTTATTGTAGTCTTTGACTAGAACTCCTTTTTCCCTTTCTTAAGGTATGAAAGCAAGGCGGTGGTGGGGGGTATGTTGCAAAATGCCTTCCTGCATTTTGAGTGTGTGTAAAATAAACTACCTCTCTTATTTTATCTTGTCTCGAGTTTGCTGTGGTTATTAATAGAGGATTGGATCACTTCAAAACTGAAGGGGAAGATACGCTGTCAGGTAAAAAGAGGGAAATCAAAAATCAAAAACACCTTAACGTTTACGGAAGAGTAGTGAGTGGAGAAATCAGGGTTGTTTAAATTAATCCCCCTCCTGTCCATAACAAGCTGAACAAATCATTTAAAGCAGCATTTCAAGTTAAGAAAACAAGTATAATTGCTACAGCACACTTGGATTAAGTTTTGGGAGTATAGAATTCATAGAATCACAGAATTGTTAGGGTGTAGAAGGAGGCCATTTGGTGTTTGCACTGGCTCTCTGAGCACTTTAACTTAGTACCAGTCTCCTGCCTTTTCCCCGTAACCCTGACATTGTTTATATTTGGGCAATCACCCAATGCCCTCTTGAATGCCTCAGTTGAACCTACCTCCATCACACTTCCAGACACTTCCAAACCCTAACTACTCGCTGTGTGAAAAAGTTTTTTCTCACCTCGCATTTGCTTCTTTTTCAAAACACTTTAAAACTGTGCCCTCTGGTTCTCAATCCATTTAGGAAGTGGAACAGTTTCCCCCTATCTACTCTGTCCAGGCCCTTCATTATTTTGAAAACTTCTATTAAGTTTCTTCTCTACCTTCTCCTCTCCAAGGAAAACAGTCCCAACTTCTCCAATCTTCCCTGAGGTGTCTCATCCTTGGATCCATTCTCGTAAACCTCTTTTGCACTCTCTACAATATGTTCACATCCTTCCCGTAGTGTGGCGCCAGAACTTTACACAATACTCCAGCTGAAGTCTAACCAGTGTCTTGTATAAGTTCACCATAACCTCGCTGCTCTTGGACTCTATTCCCCTATCAATGAAGCCTAGAATACTGTATGCCTTAGAAATAGCTCTCTCCACTGTCCTGCCACCTTTAATGACTAATGTACATATACACCCAGGTCTCTCTGCTCCTGCACATCCTTTTGGAATAGCATCCTTTATTTTATGCTGTCTCTCCATGTTCTTTGTACCAAAGTGTATCACCTCACACTTCTCTGCATTGAACTTCATCTGCCACCTATCTGCCCACTCCACCAATGTGTCAATATCCTTTTGAAGTTTTACACCATCCTCATCACAGTTTACAATTCTCCCAAATTTTGTGTCATCTGCAAACTTTGAAATTGTCACCTGCACACCAAGATCTAGATCATATATATATATATATATATATATATATAAAATATAGATGTATATATATCAGGACGAGCAAGAGTCCCAATGCCGACCCATAGGGAAATCCACTACAAACCTTTTTCCAGCCCAAAAAATACCCATTAACCTATACTCTTTGTTTCCTATCCCTCAGCCAATTTTGTATCCATGTTGCTACTGCCCTTTTATGCTACTGCCCCTTTTATCCCATGACCTATAACTTTCCTCACAAGTCAGTGTGTGGCATTGTATCGACCGCCTTTTGGAAGTCCATGTACACCACATCAATAGCTTTGCCCTCATCAGCCATCTCTGTTACCTCTTCAAAAAACTCCAACAAATTAGTTAGACATGATTTTCTCTTAACAAATCCGTGCTGACCCTTTTGCATCAATCCAAATTTTTCCACGTGACTATTAATTCTATCCTGAATAATTGTTTCTAGAAGCTTCCCCACCACTGAAGTTAAACTGACTGGTCTGTAATTGCAACAGATCTTTACAATCTTTTTTGAACAAGGGTGAAATATTTGCAATTCTCCAGGGAATTCTCCAAATCCCGGGAATACTGAAAGATTATTGCCAGTGCCTCTGCAATTTCCACTCTCACTTCCTTCAATATCCTTGGATGCATTTCATCCGGTCCCAGTGCCTTATCAACTTTAAGCACCGACGACTTATCCAATACTCCTCCTTATCAATTTTAAACCTTTCTAATGACTGAATTTCCTCCTCTGTCACCATGGCCCAGGAAGTGTCTACCTCATAGGTAAAGACAGATGCAAAGTAGTCATTTAACACCTCAGCCATGCCTCTTGCTTCTATGTGTAAACCCCCTTTTTGGTCCCTAATCAGCCCAACTTCTCCTTTTACCACCCTTTTACTATTGATGTGCACACTTTTCCTTCTTTAACTTAATTTCTATCTCCTCTTCCATCCAGGGAGCTCTGGATTTGTTTGTCCTACCCTTCCCTTTTAAGAGAGCATACTGTGCCCAAACAATCTGCTTTTGAAGTTAGCCCATTTTTCAGGTACTGTTTATCCTGCCTATCTTTGGTTGCAGTTTATTCCGCCTAGCTCCATTCTTGCCCACTGAAGTCCGCTCTGTGCCAATTGATTATTCTTACTCTAGATTGAGCAATGTCATTTTCCACCATAATCCTAAACCTTATGATACAATGACCACTAACCCCTAAATGTTCTTCTACTGGAACTTGATCTACTTGGCCCACCTCATTTCCAAGAACCAGGTCTGGCAGTGCCTCCTTTCTTGTTGGACTGGACACATACCACTGTAGGAAATTTTCCTGAACACAATCCAGGAATGCTTATCCCTCACTGCTCCTTACACTACCGCTATCCCAGTCTATATACGGGTAATTAAAGTCCCTCATTATAACTACTCTATAATGTTTACAGCTCTCTGTAATTTCCTTGCAGACTTGTCCCTCTATATCCTTCCCACTAGCTGGTGGTCTATATATTACGCCAAGCAATGTAATTGCACCCTTCTTATTCCTTATCTCCAGCTAAATCAATTCTGGCCTTGAATCCTCTAACACATCCTCTTTCTACAGTACTGCAATACTCTCCTTAACCAAAAATGCCACCCCTCCTCCTTTTTTCCCTTTCCTATCTTTTCTGTACACTTTCTAACCAGGAACGTTTAGCACCCAGATCTGCCCTTCCTTAAACCAGGCCTCCGTTATTTATAAAATATCATAGCCCAACAAGGCAATCTGTGCCTGTAACTCCCCAGTTTTATTAATTAAACTCCACGTCTTCACATACATGCATTGTAACCCTGAATTAGACTTCATTATCTGTTCCCTTACTCCGACTCCATCTATTAACTTACTATTCTCTATTTTGGTGCTATCTGTCTCTCTCAGCATTCTGTGCACCCTGGTACTACTTTCTAATATTCTCTCCTGGTTCCCACAACCCTGCTGAGTTAGTTTAAACCCTCCCCAACAGCACTAGCAAAATGACCCGCAAGGAACTCAGTCCCAGGTCTGTTCAGATGCAACCTGTCCAGCTTGTACAGGTGCCATCTGCCCCAGAGCCAGTCACAGTGTCCCAGGAATCTATAGTCCTCTTTCCCACACCATCCTTCCAGCCACGTATTCATCTATATTATCTTCCTATTTCTGTACTTACTTGGATGTGGCACTGGGAGTAATCTGGAGATTACTACTTTAGAGGCCCTGCTTACTAATTTTCTAAGCTAGCTCTCTAAGTTCCAACTGTAGGACCGCATCCCTCTTCCTACCTATGTCACTAGTATCAGCGTGGACCATGACCTCTGGCTGCTCGCCTTCCCCCACAAGAATGTCCTGCAGCTGTTCTGTGACATCCTTGACCCTAGCACCAGGGAGGCAACAAACCATCTTGGAGGCACATTGATGGCCGCAGAAACACCTGTCTGTTCCCCTAACTAATGAATGCCCTAATGTACTGCCCTTCCACTCTTCTTCCTCCCCTCCTGTACAGTTGGGCCACCCATGGTGCCACGGGCTTGGCTCTTACTGCACTCCTCCAAGGATCCATCACTCGCAAGAATATCCAGAATGGAAAACCGGTTCGTGAGCAGGACCTCTGGGGACTCCTTCAAAAGTAGTGAATTTATGTTAAGATAAGACATTGGTCAAGCCATACTTATTTACAGTACTCTGACTGTTCTGATCTTCATACCATAAAAAGGACATGGAAGCACTGGAAAAAGAAGGTTTACAGGGATGGCATCAGAACTGTAAGATTACAGCTTTTTATATTTGTTCATGAGATGTGGAGTTCACTGGCTAGGCCAGCATGTATTGTCCATCCCTAGTTGCCCTTGAGAAGGTGGTGGTGAGCTGCATTTTTGAACCACTGCAGTCCATGTGGTGTAGGTACACCCAAAGTGCTGTTAGGAAGGGAGTTCTAGGATTTTGACCCAATGACAGTGCACGAATGGTGATATATTTTCAAGTCAGGATGGTGAGTGGCTTGGAGGGGAACTTGCAGGTGGTGGTGTTCCCAACCATCTGCTGTCCTTGTCCTTCTAGGTGGTAGAGGTCGCGGGTTTAGAAGGTACTGTCAAAGGAACTGTCAATGTTGAATTGCTGCAGTGCATCTTGTAGATGGCACACACTGCTGCCAATGTGTGTCAGTGATGGAGGGAATGAATGTTGAAAGTGGTGGATGGGGTGCCAATTATGTGGGCTGTTTTGTCCGGGATGGTGTCAAGCTTCTTGAATGTTGTTGGATCTGTACTCATCCAGGCAAGTGGGGAGTATTCCATCACACTCCTGTCCTGAGCCTTGTCAATAGTAGACAGGCTCTGCGGAGTCAGGGGGGTGAGTTATTCACTGCAGAATTCCAACATCCAACCTGCTCTCATAACCACAGTATTTATATGGCTGCTCAGGTAGAGTTTCTGGTCGATGGTAGCTCTCAAGGTGTTGTTAGTGGGGGATTCAGTGATGCTAATGCCATTGAACATCAAGACGAGATGGTTAGATTCTCTTTTCTTGTAATGGTCATTGCCCAACATTTGTGTGGCGAGTATGTTTCTTGCTACTTATTAGCCCAAGCTTGACCGTTCTACCACGGAGTATGGTCTTCAATCTCTAAAAGTAAGAGCTTTAAAACTAACCATCCTTATTGTGAAAAGCCTTCTTGAAAGAGATATAATAGAGTTTTTAACAACATACTAAATCATAATTATTGTTAAACAGCTTCTTTGTTTCTGAAAAACTGTGTGTATAAATGTGGAGTGCCATCCCCTCAGAAGGACATATAAGAAAGCATAATTTTTAAATAATGAAAAGGTTTTTTTTTAAGTTGTTTGTGATATTTCAGCTTGCACCTTAATTCCAATGTGTATGTCCTAATCTTGATTTTGTTTTCCATAAAATTGTTAAAATGTGTGTTATAAAACTTGCATTTTTGCTAAGATAAAAGCAAAATACTGCAGATGCTGGAAATCTGAAACAGATCCTTCGCCCCCAATTCCTTTGCTCCCACATATCGCTGGCCTTCTATCCAGCTTCACATGTTCCTCCCCCCTTAAACAGTATAAATTTCATCACATTATTACTTCTCTTAGCTCTGAAGAAGAGTCATATGGAAACAAAATGTTAACTCTGTTTTTCCCTCAACGGATGCTGTTAGACCTGCTGAGACTTTCCAGCATTTTCTATTTTTGTTGCATTTTCACTTTCTTCTTTGATGTCTATAAAAATTCTTTGATTGATTTTGATGGCTTCACTAATGCTAAGCACCACACCTGGTGCCAAATTGAAAGTCACTTTAGAATCCAGGAAATCCAATCTCCAGAGGTTGCTGAAAAATTGTGGGTAGCTTTCTTCAAGTGCAATCTCTTCACTGACTGTGAAATCTGGATTTAATGCAGCTCATTGTGGTGGGAAACATGGTGGCTGGGCCCACTTAATCATGGGAAAAGTGCTGTGTCAGCTTCTAGGCAGCGACAAAACATCCCCTGATTAAGCCAGAGGGCGGAATGCGCTGACGCAGGATTCCCAGCCGCTGGCAGCAGGATGTCAATTCGGCTCATTAATGAGCCAGTTGACAATCATTATTCCTGAACCCAATGCAATTTAGTGGTGGCTCAGGGACTAAATGGGAACTGTGTGGTTTTCCCACGTCACCTGAAGACTTAGCAGCAAACACTATCGTGTTTGCCAGCAACCTTCCAGGGGTGGTGGTGGGGAGGTGGGGATGGTCACCTTGTTATCAGGCACGCTGTGCCTGTTTGAGGGACCCGGCACAGGAAAGGAGGCTGGCAATGAAATCCAACCCCTTTCATGAGGTGGCATGAGGAGGCACCAGCCTCTGATTGGCCAGTAGCTCTCGGCAAGCCACCAGGGACCTCAACTGCAGGGAAGCCCCAACAGTGGTTACTTGAGTGCTTGGATTGCAAGTTTCATTGTAATTAGAAAAAAAATGATCGAAAAAGTTATATTGGTATAAAAAGGCAATACATATTTTAAAGGAAGAGAGATGTTTTACTATATTATTTCAAAATAATTTCAGAAGTATATTTTTCTGGTACATTTATGCATGTGTATTGAGAATGCCACATCACTCAGAAATGCACAACCATCTATGCATCATAGCTACATTGTGAGAGCTGGAGAAATACATTCAGTGAAACCTCCAATATTTCTGTCTAAAACTATGGTTATTTCAAACTCCTGGAAAACACAAGTCCTGTTTGGACTTTAATTTCCGAATAAATTTAGTAAAAAGTCAATAAAACATGTGAATTGCAGCAGTAGTAATGCATATATTTTATATGTTAGACATTGCTAATTTCTTATGTTAGGGAAAATAGTAAGTAGCTCACATAAACTGCACTAAAACTATGGCCAGAATATTTTGCCCGTCGGGTGGGCCCGCGCCCGACCCGAACATAAAATGGCACCTGATGACATTGGGCAAGTGTTCTGACATCATCTCGTGTGATGCTCCAGTTGGCAGATACATGCAGGAGTCGGCAGCGCGCCTGCTGATAATTAAAAGGCCTATTAAGGCCATTAAAGTGATGATTAAGTTAAATTTTTTGCTGCATGTCCGACCTGACAGTTCCCTGCTTGCCCTCCTCCCCCACCCCACACAGGCAGCACTGAGCGCTGCAGCACACATTTCACGCTGGGCTGTCCTTAATTGGTCCGCCAGTATGAAATCGCGGTCGCAGCCTGATCGCGGGTGGTAGCCAGCTTCCCGATTGCGGGCGGCAGTTAGCTTCCTGACTGCTCCGGCTTGCCTCGCTGAGCCCAAGGAGGGCAAAATTCTGCCCTATGTTTTAATTATCCTTCAGTAGCTCCCCACAGCTTCTCCTGCTCCCCTGCTATCACATCATTAGAATTGTGACAGAAATCCTGCTTATAGACATAAATGGCATTTATGTTGCACTTTGCAGAATGTAATAATACCAAAACAGAGGCAGCTCTGAGGAAATTCCAGGTTTATACATTTTTAACCTTTTCTTCGTAATTTGCACAATTTGCTTGGCCGAGCGAGTTTTCTTCTGAGATTGCAGCCTTCCTTTGACACTCCAGATCAAGCTCAGTGATCTGAAAATGATGGGAGGATAAATTCCCTGAAATAGAAACTTGAGTCATGCAGATTTTGAATAACCATCTGTTAAATTCAAAAGGCTACTTCATGCTACAAGTAATTATCTAGCAAGAAAGTTTAATTTCCTCTTTATGCTGTGTTTAGCAAATCATTTAACTTGCTTAGATTAAATTATTGCTAAATGATTCTTTAACATACCTTAAAAATAATAACATGCAAAGAAACTTAGGTGCTGTGGTCCCAACCCCCAAGTCATTGGAAAGTCCGCCCACAGGAAGAAAAGCTGCCCTGCTGTCATTTAACGAGCAGTTGGCTGTTTACAGGATATCAGCCCACCAGGGACAGGAAGACCCCTGCTCAGAGAGCTGCCAGTCAATCAGATGGCCAGCAGTTCTGTGGTCCCAGCAGCACCAGGCAAGAGCAGAAGCCACTGCTGGGAATACAGGCAGTCCCCAATAGAGGTCGTTGCAGGAGCTGGACACCAAGCTAAGTTGGCAGTGGGAAATTTTGCTGGTCTCAGGCCAGCATGCCCCAAAGAGAGTGCTGGCATGATCTCTTCTAGTGTGGAATAGGGTATGGCCTTGGGCACAGAGACTCGCAAAGAAGTGTCCCCCCCCCCCCCCCCCCCCCCCCCCCCACCCCACCGCCCTGCCCTTACCTGAAAGGAGCCTGCGGAACTAAAGCTGCCGGGCTACTTGTATGGTATGGGTTGAATGAGGCCCTTAAGTGCTGCGCCACGCCTCTACTGCCACCCATTAAATTTGAGACTGGTTGAAGGCAGGTGGGCAGGTGGTGGGAAGGCTACCCACAGGATTTTACGAAGTCCCTACCTTCGAACATGTCAGCAAAGGAGTGTAAAATCCAGCCCCTAGACACTAAAATAAATACTTAACAGTAACAAATCACTTATAGGTTACTTGGTATGATCCTATGCTAAAATGATGGAAGGGGTCCTCTGCTGAAAGCTCAAACAACATCTTAGACAATGAGATAGACCAAAAGCATCCCATTTTCTCGCTGAATAGATTGATACCTAACATCCTTAAATTGTCTAGGAACAACTCAGTGGAATTGCAAGATATTCTTTTTGGATGCATAATTTACAATTTGGTATTTATGGAAAAGAGTGTTTATGATCTTTCCAGAGTGATGATAAGTTGCTTAATGGTAAATGATGACTGAAAAGTAATTAATCAATTTATCGTCAGCATTATAAAGTCCTTATGCTGTTGTGATATGAGGAATACGTTTGGTTTGCTGGTCTTATCTAATCTCAGGTTGAATAAGGACAACAACGATAGGTGAAAGAATTAGAAAATAAACCTCACCCAGCTATTAATCATTAACAAAAGCTAATCAACCACACTTCAAATATTTTCCTTTGTAAAATGTAGGCCTTGTAATCACTTTGAGATGACTGTATAAAATGCCTCACTCTGCTATTATAATGTAAGTATTAACCAAAGAGTTCTTGCCATCTCAGTAATTTCCAGGCTTTATAATTTCTTTACAAAGCTTGTTAACTTGGTTACCAGAGATTAGACTGAGTCATCTGCCACCCACTATACCAGCATAACAGTGTTAACGTCATCTTTCAGTTTAACATTTCTGGGATAAACAAGCACAATGAGTATGCTATGTTCACCTTTGATGACTGACTTACTCCTCATGCAACCCTTGTGTTCTTATACTAGCAGGAGTGAATTTTGCATCTATGATTACATTAAATAAAAGTTCATGGCTTAAAATATATATATCTAATAATGCACTAAGACTGATGAGCAGGCTGGAATATTTAGGATGGAATTTAATTGGAAGAGCCTGGCTGCCAACTGAGGGGATCAGAAGTGGATGCCACTTCTGCTCACGTGTCAGGAGCCCCAACACGCGCAGTGACAATGTAAATCGTAAGTACATGCAGTGGGCAAGTGCCTTCGTATCGGCCCCCATCAGTTGACTCAATTTCAGGTCAGGATGCGCTATAAAAGGCCCACTTCTGTGAGCATCCAGTCTCTGCAGACAGGGAGAACTGGTGCCAAGTTTGAATACAGAGCTTCCGCTGCAGGTCATCACCATAGGCAAAGAAGGCCAAAGCTCATAGTGGAAACTGACAACTCCACCTCTGATGAAGAGGATGCACCACCATCTATCTCTCCCTCACCTGCCACCAGCGCAGTTACACTCATGTGATATTGAGATGGTTTATGTATAGAATCAGGGTACATGCTGGTGATCACTTCACGGATATGCCCCAGCAGTTGAAGGAGGCTGTGTTAGCTGAGATCCCTCACCATGAGAGGACACTTTCACGCTTCATGATTAGCAATGGTTGCTGAATGAAGGGGACTGAGGGACATCTCACTTGCGTAGGCAACAATGCGACGGTGTGTTAAAGGTCAGTCTTTATTGGATGGTAATGTATGTGGCGTGACTTATATTCTCAAGGCAATGTAACATGATAGAACATGCAGCATCTGCTGGTCTCCCCATAAACGATGTGCCAAGGAGTTTGGCCAAGGTCACTGACAAGTGTGAGAAATGATGTGCTGCTTATGAAATCATGGCCCTGTTAATGTGGGTAAAGAGCACAGAGATGGCTCATAATACCTCCAGTAACTTATGTACCAGTGCCTTCTAGGGGCGAGGACATGGATAGTGAGGTAGCTCTGGATGAAAGCCGGCAGAAGTGGACACACATTCAGAGCAGGCAAAGGTTTGCAGGTGAGGTGGTGATGGTCATGTTGCCTCATTCCTGTGCAAAACAATTGAAGATGAGGTTGTCCCTGACAGCCCTGGCATGTCTCCCGTGGCCCTGGTATCTTAGAGAGGTAATATGAAATCTTTATCGCCTTCTTCAGATTCTTCTTTGTTATCTTCATCTGAGAAGGTTACCAGCTCCTCCAGGTTGTAGCATAACAATTCGTCCTTGCTTTGTATTGCAACGCTATGCATTACACAACAGACTATGACAATCCTGGATACCCTCTATGGCACATATTGCAATGCTCTACTGGAGCACTCAAAGCAGTGGAAGCACATTTTCAGCAAGCCAGTGGCCTGCTCTATGATCGCCCTTGCCGATCTGTGTGCTGCATTGCAATGTTGCTCTGTGGAGTTGTGTGCATGATGCACTGATACCATGTGACATTCCCTCAGGGAATAGCTCTTGTCACCCAGGATCTAACCCTACATTTGGGCAGGGGCATCAAATAGCTGTGGCAGCTGGGAGTTCCATGAAATGTAAGAGTTATGAGAGCTCCGTGGGAAGTGAGCACACACCTGCATAAAACTTTTCTAGTAGTCAGAGACTAATTAAATTTTAAGGGAGTGAACGCCCTTCCACTTGACAAATACAGCCAGCTATTCCCAGGGAGCCCTAATGGACATATGAGTGGAGTCAGCTACATGCTTGTAGGAGCCATGTGATGCCCCCAAAGCCAACTGCTCTTGCAGATGGCTAACAGCATCTGTTGTGAGTCAGATTAATTTGTTTCCCCTTCTGAACAGGGCATTGACCCCCATTCAACCCTGGAATGAGCTGCTGATGGAGAAATTTAAGGTCACAGTCTCTTTGAGGGCAGTTGACATGGGGTTCCCTCCAAAGCCAGGAGGCTGCAGGTCTTGTTGGTACTATTGTGTTAGTATAATGATATAATACCTTGGGCTTATTTACTGTACAAGACACAGGGCACCAATCAATCATAAAGGATTGGGTAAATATGTTGCGGTCTAATTTATTAAGATTAGGCACATGTAAACAGTCATACATAGGTGTAAAGCTTGAGCTGTGTGTGTGCGGTCTGCTCAAAGCAAAAGTGAAACTATGGCTGGGATTTTCCATGCCCGTGGATGTCGGGCGTGTTTGGTGGCATGAGTGGACAATATGGTGTGATCAGTTTCACGACAGCACGAAACTAGTTTGCGATCATCCACCCAGCGCGCCAAAGGCAGGCCGCATTTCTCTCCATCAGATGTTGGGAACCTCATTGTAATACATCAGCATATCATTATTAGGCCTGCCCGCCTAACTCAAACCTCCCCCCCACCAACTTGCGGGATCGTCCACCCATGTCCATGGGAAAACACGCTGATGTGTTTCACGAAAGCACATAAGCGACGTACACCTAATGGATTACACTTCGCTCGGGCCTTCAAGGTTTGTTTTCCTACTTGCTTCAGTTAACGCTCACAGTCATCAGTGCCAGGCTTCTCAGACAGCACCATATCACTTTTAGGGAGTGTACAAGGAGGTCAAACAACTTTCTACCCACCTGCTACCACACTTAGTGCAAATCTTGGATGGTTCTGCCCTAATAGTGGATCACATGACACACTTCCCTTCTTGTGATGCCATGCTGATATCCCTTAAAAGCATATTACAACTTCTAAGACCATGTACAGGTCAGTAAATGCTTTCTGTCTCTGGCATTGCCTCTCAGACATCTGAAGGTAGTTGGTGTGCATTCTGAATCTGTGATGATATGCCAATGCATTTTGGTTGCTTTCCTCTGACCTCCCTCCTCCTCAGCCAGTGTCAGCTGATGACCTTGTGACCTGTGATATTGTGTGACCAAGGCCCTGCTCTGACTTGGTACCACTTTACCTATCCAATCGTGGTGTAAGAGGTAAACAGGAACTTCTATTAGTAAAACCAAGCAGAATTCTCCAGGTGAACCTTATATAGCATAGGGCCAATATTAGCAGATCTCTCCAGAAAGAGCTTGAGGGTCATAAGAGATTAACTGGTTAGGAAACAGAAGGGGGGATGAGGATAAACAGATAATGGTAAAGATAAACAATGCCTGGGACTGGAGACATCTGCTTATCATGTGACTAAGTACAAACAAGATTAGAATTTGAATAATGCAATGTGTGCATGAATAGTTGTGTATAAAAAAGGTGGTTTTCCTGTATTCAGTAGAATTCTGTTTTAGCCAGTCTAAGGCAGACTCTCCCTGTATTTGTTTGAATAAAACAATCATTAACCTGTGTCTGAGTGTCCTGTGGTCGATTCGTAGAAGGCACTACAACATCTGACGTAGTCGGCAGAATACTCGTCTTGAACCATGGGAGTAGCACTGCAAAACGGGTGACTATAGTTTATTTATCACGGATAGTCAGTGCAATAAGCTGACCCAAGGATGACCTGGTCGAGTATCAAAGAACCTAAAGGAGAACTTGGTATGGGAAGCGCTGACAGAAGGGACATCGCTAGTGAAGGGCGAAAGCTGCTCTGATGGTATCCGCGCAGGGGCTGGAATAGAAGACCACACCGGTGGCATCCACATGGAGTATGAATAACTAAATAAAATGCAGTCAGGGCAGAAGAAAAATGAATTGATCTAAGTCACAAGAGCTACTTGTGCTGGAGAGAAAGAGAAAGAGAGAGATGGGGGTATCCCTAGGAGGCGCTAATGAGCAACAACAGGCAGGAGAAGAGGAAATATGAGCTTCAGCCGGTTTGATTGTCCCTGTAGGTGGAGCCTCCATGATCCCTTTATTCCCCCCCCACCACTGCTACTTGAAATTTTGTTTAGAGTATAAAACTTTTGAATCATTAAGTTCAATGTTATAAGAATGGAAATATATACTTTTATATGTGTGTGTGCAATAAAGTGTTTGTGTGAAATAAAGCATTTGTATGTGTGCTTTAATGTGTTTTCTTCCCTAAATTAGCATTTATGTGTGGAGTTCAGCATTTTAGAGTCCCATAAAGCTTCATATTAGATTAAAGGAAAAGTGTATTGAAGCATTCCAATGTTTTGAGTATAAGGTTCGAGTTGAGATTTCCGGCAAAATCTCAATTCCAATGTATTGTAAAGATAAAACAGGGGTTTCCTCTGTTTGAGATGAACCAGCCTTTGTAAAACTACCTGAAATTCAAAAGGATTCTAGGAAAACCAAAAGACACACGGTCTAGGTGGATTCTTTGGATAAAAAGGGGTTTCTTTTGAAGAGATGAATTAAATAGGAAAGGAAATCTGCATCCCAACAGCACTGTTATTTGAATTTGGGACAATCTTGGGGGATGTGAAAAGTGTAGTGTAATTTAACAGGTTACCTCTGAATAACTAGGACGCTATCCAAGATAAAGAATATACGTTGATAAACATGTGGGACTTTTAATCAAATTTATACACATCAGAAAGAGGCTGTTTTGATTTTGGTAGTGTAAATTATAATTCTTACTAAGTTTAAAGAGTCAAGGTTTGGTTCCCCATAAAGTCCTCAAAGGGGAATTTTTATTTTAAAGTATTTGACAACAATTGACACTAATTCAAATGCTGCAAACTTTTTGTATGTGTACGGCTATTTCCAAAATATAAAGTTAAGCTTAAGACCTGGACAGAGTTTGGCAGAAATCCAATTTTTGGCAAAGTTAATGAAATTGGGATAATTCTAAAATGGAAAAAAAAAGTCAGACACAATCTAATGGGTTACTTTAGAGAAAATAAAATGTTGTTTTGCTTCTTTATCTTCTCCTCAAATATGTTAATGCCTGGAATCAAATGGGAATATTTTATTTCTATAAAAAAAGTTATGCAGCTACTTTATTGGATTATAAAGTCTCTCCAGGCAACCTGAATGAGTTAAGAACAAGATAAGCTTGCATGTGTAAAATGATTTGAGGGAATGATTAAGGGTAGGAGGTGGAGTTAGGGAAAGAGGACACAATATACAAAGGGAAGAATTTTCTCCCCGTCAGTGGAGTTGGGCGGGAGCAGGGCTGGGTGTGTGCGCAGCCGATCACTGCCCGCAATCAGCTGGGTGTTGCTGTTTTACGTAGGTGGGCCAATTAAGGCCTGCCCAGCATGACGTGCACCCAGAAGCGCTGAGTGCTCCCTGTGTGGGCTGGTGGGTTACCTGAGTCGGGGCCTGCGCTCTTTCACTCATGTACGTGCAAGAGCACAGAAATCTCCCTGAGGCACAAAGCTGCCTCAGGGAGATTAGTTTAAGTCCAAAAAATTTAATAAAGGAGAAAACAAAATTTAAGACATGTCCCTTTATGTGAAACTGTCACATGAGCTGGGACATGTCTATTAATTTTATTAAAATTTTTTACAAGACTTTAAAAACCTTCATGAAACCTCATTGCACCCATGGATGAGGTTTCATGATAAAAGTGAAAGCCGCCTGAGCTCTTCTCCTACTTGCCAACATTAAGGTTGGACAGGGAGCAGCTCAGTTAATTAGTTTAATTAGTTTTTAAATAGCCTTGATAGGCCTTTGACAGTTCGGTGGGTGCGTAGCCGACTCTGCTGCGCGCCCGCCGAACTGAAAATCTGAATGATGCACATGCCCAATGTCACCGTGCATCACCTTACGTATTGGCGAGCTGAAGATTCCGCCCAGACTGTTTAAGAGAACTGAATTTGATAATGTGGCCATTGCCTGAGACAGGGGGAACTAAGCAAAGTTCTAGAGACAGAAATCCTCATTGACGTGGAATGGTTAATTTGGCCTAAAGAGTAAGGAATCACTCTAAAGAATGAAGGCAATAGAGAAACTGACTTCAACAGAAACTAGAATGATCATGGTCAGAGGGAGTAAAAACTTAAAGGTAAAAGTATAAGGAATATGCATTTGAGGCAATTGAAGGGTAAGTAGAAATAATACTTAATAACAATTTACCACAAGATGGATACAGGTAAAGGGAAAGCTGGGAAAAAGCTAAATCAATGTATTACATGTGCCTGCGAGTTACAAAAAGTAAGACCACAGGATTAACACATGATCACATGCAGAGATAAGAGGCTCCCAGAGAGAATTGCCACTGGAAATGAAGCTACTGAGCCATTGAAAGATAAGATAAGAAGGTGCATTGTAGAGTTCTGTAGACAGCTGAAGGAATTGAGGTCCAAGGTGAGACAGCAGCAGGAGATAGAGAACCAGGAAAGAAGTGACGGGGGGTGGTGGCTCCCTCAGGACATGCCAGAATTGGAGGATAAAGTAATGGTGAAGGTAATATCCGAGAAACCAGGTTTTTCCCCCACGTGAATAGGACTTTACGAGATAATAAATGGATAATAAATGGAAAATGGATTTGTGCTGATTAATGATAATAAGATTTTGTATATAATGTACACCATGAGCTGGTATACTCTAAGGAAACGATTGTTACAACCACTTCACCACCTTTCATCACAACAGGACAATCGGTCCCAGCAGATGCATTGAAAACCCCATAAAACATGGCAACTAACCCAACTTGTCTGACATTAAGCCCAGGACTGGAAAATGGATTTGTGCTGATTAATGATAATAAGATTTTGTATATAATGTAAACCATGAGCTGGTACCCGTGGTCCTAAACATTTCCGACATAACCCTTCCCCAATGGTGCTCGACTCATACTCAAGTACTGTATACGGACTTAATGGGTCAGTTAATGATAGAAGCAGCCCAGTTCAATGGTGGAACACAGCCAATGTCCCAGGAGAAGAATCGGCCAAAGTGCAGCCTGGTAATCAATGTCACTACAGTGTTTAATATAGGAACCTCGGTAGTTAATTCCATCAACCTAGCTACTGTCCAAAAGGTCCAAACCTTAAGTTCGCAGCTTAAGAAAATTTTACACAAGGGGCAAGGGTTCCAAGACACTCAACTAGGCGCAGACCAAGACCCAACACAAATAGTTAAGAGCTTGACCACTGTGCTGGAGGGTCTTGCAGACATCATTAACAAATTAATTGGAATGGGTAAGAACATCTCAGAAGATACAAACAGGACCAATATCTGCAGTACCTATGGATCATGGGTGCTTGAACAAACACAGAGAATTTAAGACAAATCCATGAGCCTGTTTATGGGTAACAAGTGCACACGTTTTAACCCTTCACGACACAATCACAATTTGACCAGTTGCCAGCTCAGCAGCTTAACGCATGTATATAGAACTGATGCCACATGTATAATGAATAATAACATGTTGATTGGCATCGTCTTGTTGATACCCGTTATACCCAAGTCAAAATCCAGTAGGGTGTTATATAGGGTAGAAAATATAGGGGTAATCACAGGCAATCATTATGTAACTTATCATACTATACCTCCATACGCAGTTGAGATAGAGCATAGTACGGTTAGTACTTTGTTAGATGGATGCAGTAAAGAAGCCACCTCCGTAATATGCGCTCATCCGATATACGAAATAGAAGAGGCAAAGTGCGGATTTAATGAAACAGCCAATTGTACAATGGAGACTATATGGACTGCAAAAGAGCCAACCCATGTTACATATATGGGTAATGGGATATATTGTAATACCACATGGCAGCAAGAGTTCCGGTACAGGAACAACCGGTCATGCCCCATATACAACCATTCAGTGTGCTTACACCCACAGGTGCAAGCGAGAGTGGGGAAGGTAGAACTGGTTGAAATATATAAGAGCGGAACAATTAATGTTCAAGCTGTGGAAAGTGTGAAAGACAACCTGACACAGTATCTGAGCCAGTTCGCCTATGCTATCCCACTATTGCCCGACACCTCACCTTAATCTGGGATAAGGCCTAGCGAGTGTATATGATAATTATACACTCCAGCAACAGACTTGAGCCTTAGTTGATGATATTAGACAAATAGACTTTACCATCTGGTGGGAGGAATTGTGGAATTGTGGATCAGATGTACAGATACACCCGTGGATTCGGATTTTCTTCCATGCCTTGGTTATTGACCAACTGTTATTAATTTTATATTTAACATGCCTGAACTATCACACAAGGAGGTCGCATATGGAATGGCAATGGGGACTTAAAAGGTGGGGCAATGGAGTGTTAAATTAGGGGCCTAAATTGAAGGGACGACTAGTACAGATGATCTGACCCAATACCTTTACAACCCTAAACTGGATTCCTGGCCAGTATCAATGGGTGGTGGAGCGTAAAGGGAAAGGGCAGTACCACTGATTGGCTACCTTGGGCTAGGCCAAGAGCCAAAAGGGGGAACTGTAAGAGTTAAACAGGAATTTTTATTAGTAAAACCAAAGGTCAGCAGAATTCTCCAGGTGAGCCATGTACATCATAGGGCCAATGTTAGCAGAATGCTCCAGAATGCCCTGGGGATCATAAGGGATGAACTGGTTAGGAGACTGAAGGGGGGATGAGGAAAAACAGATAAGAGTAAATACAAACAGTGCCTGGGATTGGAGACATCTGCTTATCATGTGACTATGTACTGACAAGGTTAGAATTTGAAGAACACAATGTGCATGTGACTAGTTGTGTATAAAAAATATGGTTTTCCTGTAGATTTCTGTTTTAGCCAGTCTAAGGCAGACTCTCCCTGTTTTTGCTTGAATAAAATGATCATTAACCTGTATCTGAGTCTCCAGACTAATCTTGACATCCTGTTTAACCTTAAGACCAGCCTCTGACTCCATATTATCTCCATTACAAGGTTTTCCCGTCTTGGTCACATCATTCAGCTCCACCCCTGTCTACCTATTTGTTGCTGAAATCCTAACTCCCCATTTTGTCATCTTCAGACTAAATTATTTCAATGCTTTCCTGGCAGGCACCCCATCTTCCACTCACCATGGATCATCTTATCCCAAACTCTGCTGCTCACAAGTGATTTTGCACTGAGATTCATTCACCAGAACATGATGAGAGGAAGGCGAACCAAATGGCAATGCAAGATAAGTTTTGAAATGGCTATAAAATGTTCTGGCTCCTTTGCATGTGTACTATGAAATTCTGTGGCATACAAAAACTTGTTAGAGAGCACTTTTGGGTAACCTTAGAGTAATAGTTTGCTGCCATCTATTTGTTTCTTAGTTCACTGGGCATTGCCCTCCACGACATTGAAACAGTATTTTGATAGTCCAGTCAGGGTTATGCAAGTAGCCCATGGTTTTGATGAAAGCTCACTGTGTACAATTATGAATCCTAGCCAAGAACTTCATGTAGAAATGGCCTGCACAACACGCTGTACATGGTTACCACCAACTATTTGGTCAAATTGGAATTTCATGCCATGGCACCCTTTTTTATCAGTGCTACATGTGCAGATTTGGGTACATGTCATCCACATCACACAAACACTCTTCTGGTGCAGCTGTTCCACACGCTATTTTGGTGGGGGCATGAGAGCAGGTATCAGGAATATGCACCAGTAGTATACAGGAAGGCAGATTGTGACATCAGTTAGAATGTAATGTTGACCTGACTGTGGCAGTGCTGTTTTCAACATCAGCACTCTAGCTAATACTCTCCATTAATCTCACATAACCGTACAATCATTCGGCAACAGAAAGGACCCTTCATCCATCCTATTAAAGGTATCATCCATGACTTTCAAGTTAGTTGCTGAATGATTTTGACTGCATTCTGCTGACATGTTACAAGTATTTTGTGGTTTGTACCAGTATTTGAAGTTGGTGAATTCTCCAGGGAGTGGCTTCGAACATGGTGAAGGCCTTCGTTCTGACTGCAGGATTCTACACAAAAAACTAGCCCCCAGTCATGGATGCTGTGGTTTGTTTCATCCTTGGCCTGCAGCTCGACAGGGAGAATGAGCAGAGGTGTAGTCAGTAGTGGCAACAAGCAGGTTTTTACCAATGACAAATCTGCAAAATCAACATTAGCCTTAACCAATGGTTCTTGAGGTTATTCAAACATCTTGAGAGGATCACAAAGATTTGATGTTGTGGTTACTTGACATGGCAATAAAGCTGGTTAAATAAATGATCTCAGAGTAAAAGATCCCCTAGGAAACGGTGATCATAACATGATGGAATTTAGCATTCAGTTTAAGAGAGAGAAACTTAGTTCAGAAACAAATGTGCTAAAGTTAAATAAGGATAAATACAAAAGAATGAGGGAAGAGATGGCTGGAGTGGACTGGGAAAGGAGTTTAGCAAAAAAACACAGTTGATGAACAATGGCAGACCTTTAAGAAAATAGTTCATGACTCACAACAAAGATTATATACCAGTGAGGAAGAAGGATCATAGGAAGGGGATAAACCAACCATGGTTAACCAAGGGAGTTAAGGGTAGTATCAAAGTGAAAGAAGAAACATATGATGTGGCCAAGATTTGTGGTAAGCCAGCGGATTGGGAAAGTTTCAAAAGCTAACAGAAGGTGACCAAAAAAATAATAAAGAGGGAGAAAATAAACTTTGAGGGTAAACTAGCAAGTAATATAAAAACAGACATTAAGTGCTTCTTTAAATATATAAAAAGGAAGAGAGAGGCCAAAGTCGGGGAAATAATAATGGGCAACCAAGAAATGGCAGAGGGTTTGAATAAATACTTTGCATCAGGTAGAAGACACTAATAGCATACCAAAAGTACTAACTAATCATGGGGCAAAAGTTGGGGGAGGAAATAAATACAATAACTATCACTAGGGCAAAAGTACTAGGGAAACTAATGAGGTTAAAGGCCGATAAGTCACCTGGACCTGATGGGTTGCATCCTAGGATATTGAAGGAAATAGCTGCAGAGATAGTGGATGCACTGGTAGTAATCTTCCAAGACCCCTTTGATTCTGGGAAAATCCCAGAGGATTGGAAAACTGCCAATGTAACAGCCTTATTCAAAAAGAGAAGGAGGCAACAAAAAAAAAATGGTGACTATAGGCCAGTTAGCTTAACATCTGTCTTTGGGAAAATGTTGGAGTCTATTACAAAGGATGTAATAGCAGAGTGTTTAGAAATGCATAATATAATCAAGCAGAGTCAGCACGGCTTCATGAAGGGGAAATCATGCCTGACCAATTTATTAGAATCCTTTGAGGAGGTAACCAGCAAGATAGATAAAGGTGAACCAGCAGATGTTATATATTTGGATTCCCAAAAGGCCTTTGATAAGGTACTGCACAAAAGGCTACTTAATAAGATAAGAGCCAATGGTGTTGGGGTGAGTATATTAGCATGGATAGAGGACTGGCTAACTAATAGAAGAGAGACAGTTAGGATAAGGAGGGAATTTTCAAGATGGCAACCTGTAACTAGTGGAGTGCCACAGGGATCATTGTTGGGGCCACAATTATTTACAATATATATTAATGACTTGGATGAAGGAAATTAATGTATTTTCACCAAGTTTGCTGATGACACAAAAATAGGTGGGAAGGCAAGTGGTGAGGATGACACAAAGAGTCTACAGAGGGATATAGACAGGTTAAGTGAGTGGGCAAAAAAGTGGTAGATAGGATATAATGTGGGAAAGTGTGAGGTTATGGACTTTGGCAGGAAGAATAGAGGAGCTGGATATTATTTAAATATAGAATGATTAAAGAAAGCTGCAGCACAGAGCAATTTGGGGGTCCACATGCATGAATCCCAAAAAGCTAGCATACAAGTTCGGCAGGTAATAGGGAAGGCAAATGGAATACTGGCTTTTATTTCAAAGGGAGTGGAGTATAACTATAGGGAATCAGAGTCATACGGACTCAAAACGTTAACTGAGTTCGCCTCCGCAAATGCTGTCAGATCTGCTGAGTTTTTCCAGGTATTTTTATTTTTGTTTTAGATTTCCAGCGTCTGCAGTTTTTTGCTTTTATATAAGAATAGGGAAGTCTGGCTAAAACTATACAAGGCACTAGTTAGACCACACCTAGGATATTGTGAACAGTTTTGTCCCCTTATCTCAGGAAAGATACACTGGCTTTGGAGGCAGTCCAGAAAAGGTTCACTAGTTTGATCCTGGGGATGGAGAGACTTTCCTATGATATGAGGTTGAGTAGGTTGGGCCTGTACTCATTGGAGTTTAGAAGAATGAGAGGTGACCTTATTGAAACATATAAGATTCTTAAGAGGCTTGACAGGGTAGAGAGGTTGTTTCCCCTTGTAGGACAGTCTAGGACCGGAAGGCATAATCTCAGGAAAAGGGGGCGCCCATTTAAAACAGAGATGAGGAGGAATTTCTTCTCTCAGATGGTAGTCAATCTGTGGAATACTTTATCACAGTGGGCTGTTGATACTGGGTCATTAAGTATATTCAAGGCTGAGATAGGCAGATTTTTAATCAGTAAGGACATCAAGGGTTATGGGGAAAAGGCAGGAAAGTGGAGTTGAGGATTATCAGATCAGCCATGATTTCATTGAATAGCAGAGCAGACTTGATGGGCCGAATGGCCTACTTCTCCTACATCTTATCGTCTTACCGTCTTATGATTGACGTTGTGCTCAACCATATGGTCAATTGCTGGGAACCATATCTTTCTGTAAGGACTTGTTTGGTTTCGACAATTCTCTGGTGACCTTCCTGTGCTTTATCAACAACACTTTTCCCAGTGAGTGTGGACTTGTAATACACTTGCTGCATAACACGAGATCAGATATAGTTTTTACGGTGAGCTAATTTCGAGCATTGTGAAGACTTTATAGTGTGATTTTGTTTGTAAATGCTTTCTCAATCACATCTTTCCAGTTTTGTGATTCATACACAGTTGCAGTCTCCTCTACATTGGAGAGACCAAACGTAAACTGGGTGACCGCTTTGCAGAACACCTGCGGTCTGTCCGCAAGAAAGACCCAAACCTCCCTGTCGCTTGCCATTTTAACACTCCACCCTGCTCTCTTGCCCACATGTGTGTCCTTGGCTTGCTGCATTGTTCCAGTGAAGCCCAATGCAAACTGGAGGAACAGCACCTCATCTTCCGATTAGGCACTTTACAGCCTTCCGGACTGAATATTGAATTCAACAACTTTAGATCTTGAACTCCCTCCTCCATCCCCACCCCCTTTCTGTTTCTTCCCCCTTCCTTTTGTTTTTTCCAATAATTTATATAGATTTTTCTTTTCCCACCTATTTAAATTATTTTTAAATCTATATCTTTTATGCCCTGTTAGCCTTTCCACCCCACCCCCACTAAAGCTGTACCTTGAGTGTCCTGCCTTCCATTCTTAATTAGCACATTCGTTTAGATAATATCATCACCTTCAACACCTCTTTGTTCTTCTGTCTGTGACATCTTTTGATTATCTGCTCCTATCACTGCTTGCTTGTCCCTACAACCACACCCCCGCCACTTCTCCCCCCCCACTTTCCCCCCCACCTTAAACCAGCTTATATTTCACTCCTCTCTTAATATTCACTCAGTTCTGTTGAAGGGTCATGAGGACTCGAAACATCAACTCTTTTCTTCTCCGCCAATGCTGCCAGACCTGCTGAGTTTTTCCAGGTAATTCTGTTTTTGTTTTGCCATCATACATAGTTGCAAAACCTCATCTTGTTTTGTTGCTGCTTTGATGTCAGTTAATTTTAACTTTGGCACTGCATTTAGGCTTACATGGTTAAAGTGCTGTTTGGCAACCTTTCCCTCATGACTAGTATGACTGACTGTTGGCAACGATTTCATGAAAGATATTCTCAGGGTCAAAACAGGCATTTGTGCAACTTGCTGACAATTGCCATTTGATCTAGTGTACAGCCTGTTTGTGCAATGTAGTCCACTCCCACCAGGTTGTTTCATTTGGGAGATTGCATAGGGGAGCAGATAATGTAGTGAGGTCAGGAAAGAATTGACCACCATTTGTGATGAGTCCTAGCTGAATCTAGACTTCCTGCCTGTTTGTAGGGAGGTGAAAAAGCATATTAAAGAAGCGCAGAGGGATTATGAGAAAAGACTGGCAGCAAACATAAAGGGAAATTCCAAAGTCTTCTATAGACATATAAATAGTAAAAGGGTGGTAAAAGGAGGAGTAAGGCCAATTAAGGACCTAAAAGGGAATTTACATATGGATGAAGGGGCCATGGCTGAGGTATTAAACGAAGACTTTGTATCTGTCTTTATCGAGGAGGTAGATGCTATCGAGGCCACCATGACAGTCAGAAAAACTCTGTCACTAGAAGGTTTCAAAATTGATAAGGAGGAAGTGTTGAATAGACTGTCAGTACTTAAAGTTGACAAGGCACTGGGACCAGATGTGGGCAAGATTCTAGAAACAATTATTCGGTATAGAATTAGTAGTTACATGGAAAAATATGGGTTGATAAAGAAGAGCCAGCATGGATTTCTAAAGGGGAAATCATATTTAATTAACTTGCTGGAATTCTTTGAAAAGGTAACAGAAAAGTTCAATGAGGGTAATGCCATTGATGTGGTGTACATAAACTTTCAAAAGGCATTTGACACAGTGCCACACAACAGACTTGTGAGAAAGGTGAGTGCTCATGGAATAAAAGGGACAGTAGCAACGTGGATGCAAAATTGGTTGAAAAATAGGAAGCAGAGAGTAATGGTCAATGGATATTTTTCAGGCCGAAGGAAGGTTTGTAGTGGAGTTCCCCAGGGGTTGGTATTGGGACCCTTGCTTATATATTAATGATCTACATCTTGGTGTTCAGGGGACAATTTCAAAGTATGCGGCTGATACGAAGCTTGGGGGTGTTCTGAACTGTGAGGAGGACAGTGTGGAACTTCAAGAGGAGATAGACAAGTTGCTGGAGTGGGCAGATAGGATAAAGTCCTATGCGGAGAAGTGTGAGGTGGTGCATATTGATAGGAAGAACATGGACAGACAATTTAAAATAAAGGGTGAAAGTTTGAAGGGGGTTTAGAAGAGCTGGTAAGAGATTGAAAAAATGAAGAGCATTATACTGCCTTTTAAAATCACCTATTTTTCAAACAGACAGGGAACCTGGGTTTTCTCTTAAAATAGCTTCACTTCCCCTGCAAATGCTATTAAAAGCAGGGAAAAAAGTATAGGGACTACATTATTTTTGTTTTTGACACAGCAATAGATTTGATCAAAAATAAAAGCAGAAAATGCTGGAAATACCTCCATTCGGTCTGCAAGTGCAACCCTGAACTTCCAATTACCTGTCATTTTAATTGTCCATCTTGCTCTCACTCACAGCTTCCTGTCCTTGACCTAATACGGTGTCCCAATGAAGTTTAATGCAAGCTCGCAAAATAACACTTTATTTTTCATCAAGGCATTTTAAAGCTTTCTGGGTTCAACATTGATTTCAACAATTTTAGATCTCATCCTCTGCCCCCATCTTTTTGTTTTTTTTAATCTCTCTCTTATTTCCTTTACTTTATATTCCATAAGGATTAACAGACTGGCTATGAGTTCAGAGCAGTGTTTGTAATGTGGAAACCGATGGGTGCAATACTTGCTAATTACATCTAAACTATTGAATAGGACAAATTGAATAGAGTAGAACTGTTAATCACATAAAACTGATTGTTTTCTATCAACCTCCACTGAGTTCAGACAAGTAAATACAGCAGGGTAGGAAGAGGTCTTGATATGGCTAAACTAATGGAAGACAGCTTGGGAATATGCTAACCAACTAACAATCATGCAGCCAACTAACCAGTCCACACCTGGAAGAGGATTGTGCATGAGATCTTTCAAAAACTCTATTCTGTATGTAAACTCCTGAAAAAAAAGATTCCCCACAGGAGCGCTCTGGAAAGAAGACAGAGATATATATTGAAAGGAAGAGTTCTGGTGAAACAAGCAGGAAGATTTTGGTTAAACATCACTCCTAAGTGACCCACAGTTATCTCAGACAGACCACCTGAGGGGCAACTGTATGATTTAATTGAAACTGTTTTGTTTAAAGTTCTCATGGGTGTTAGATTTAGTGTGAGATTGTGACAATCATAATTCTCAGTCTCCAAACTTAACAAAGAGACAAAGTCACCTATAGTTTGGACGGCAGCTATTGGCACTTCTTATAGGCAAATCGTTTGTTTCTTTACTTGTCCTATTACAACTCACTTTGGCTTTGCACCATGAAATCTTTTGCCATTTAATCTCCACTGCACACCACCTTTTCAATGACCTTTCCTTTTGTTCTTCTTCCCAATTTCATCCCTTTCCCTTGCAACAAACCTATTGGGCAGAATTTTACGAGTTGGCAAGTGGGGGCTTGTTGACTTGTAAAATGACGCACGGTGATGTCGGGGGGAACTCAGCAAAATCAGCTGCGCGCCCGCCGACCTATGAATGGCCAGTTGAGGCCATTGACAGAGTCACTTAAGCAATTAAAGGACCTGCCCATCCAACCTTAAAGTTGGCGGGCAGGCCAGGAGCCCCAGCAGGAACGAGAAAAAAAGATGCAACCTCATCCATGGGTGGGATGAGGTTTCATGTTGGTTTTTAACAATTTTAATAAAGATTGTGTAAAAATTATGGACATGCCCCAACTCATGTGACATGAGGGGACATGTAGGGAAATTTTATTTTTCTATTTTTGTCTTTTTTACTATTACAGACAATCTCTCTGAGGCTGCACTTAGCCTCAGGGAGATGAGTGCGCTCTTTCATGCGCATGCGCAAAAGAGCGCACTTTCCATTTTGGGAATTCCCCCTGCCCGCATAGAGAGTGCATGGCGCTTCTGCACAGATATCATGCTGGGAGGGCCTTAATTGGCCCACCCACATAAAATGGCACCACACCTCCGATTGCGGGTGCCGATTGGAAGTGCGCACGCCCATCAACACCACCCCCCCCCACCGCACTCTCTCTCTCTCTCCTCCCCCACCCCCGATGGGGGGAAAATTCAGCCCATTATATTTCTAACTTTTCCTGAGCCAGACGTAGGGTCAGAGACTGGAAACAAGGAGGCAGTCAAAAGCGATTTTATGTGGCCCGCCCACTTTTACAGTTGGCATACAGGCCAATCGGCCAGGCAGCCTTTACATTTTTGCTCAAACCTCGATCCTGGGCAGGATGAAATCTCCGTGGAGAAATAAAATAAAAAGAGATATCTAGGGAGTTTTTTTATGAGGTATGCCTTCAGGTGCTTGATTGTACTACATGGATATATTTTGCAACAGTTTTGTTGTTTCCTTTATTCTGAGGAGGTCTGCAGCTCCCTGCGGCAGCTGTCTGGCTTGAGGGAGCTCACTGGAAGCGCTCACCAGCATCCACAGTGACGTCAGCGCTCGCTCTCTTCACGCCCCCACCAACAGTGCTGAGCCTTTTTCAGCATGGGTTTCATACTGATTGGGCATTAATTGGCCAGCCAATGTGAAATCGCGGTCAGAGGCCAATCGTGGTCAAGGGTCCATTTCCCGTCTGCTCCCGGGCCCACCGATCACACATGCCCAATGAAAGAAAAATTCAGTCCATTAACTCTGTTTTTTTCTCTCCACAGTTGCCGCCTGACCAACTGAGTATTTCCAGAATTTTCTGCTTTAATTTTTGATTTAATTTATTGCTGTGTCAAAAACAAAAAGAAAGCAGTCCCAGATTTAAAGCATTTGCCGGAGAAGTGAACCTTTTTTAAAAGGAAGCCCAGGCTCCCTGTCAGTTTGATGGATATGTGATTTTAAAGGCAGTATAATGATCTTAATTTCTTCAAATGCTTATTTTTTTAAAAATGTACTCATTTTTAGTGAGGCACACTTAGAACAAAACTGACATGATTCAAGGTACAGATATTGGGGGGGTTGCATAACTGTTATTTCACTTGGAGGAAGGACTTGATGGTAACTGGTGTCTGTACAAAGGTAACTTAGCATGAGTCATAATCCACAGTAGGGATCCACAGATTCTCAAAGAAAAATGTCACTACAATTCTTAATTAAGGATCAAAAATGGTAAATGATGAAAAATGATAAAATGCAAACTGGGTTTCTGCATAGAACACCTTTTAGCTTCCTTGTACTGCTAACCTGTGGCAAGCCTGAGCATTGAGGTTAGATTATCCTCTTTCTCATAAATTTGGCTAATTGATCCCTTCTCAGGCTCAAAGCTGTTCCTGGTATAACGTGGCTTCCAGCATCAGGTGATGATGGACTACTGAGCAGGGGAACTGGTCAGCCCTTGTGGGGTCCCCCCTGCAGGGAGGAGTGTCTTTGACAAGCTGAGGGGCAGATCTAGAGGCCATGAGGTGAGGGAAGAAGCAGCAAGAACAAGTCCAGGACTTGTGAGTGGCAGTGTGGCAGGAGCCAAGACCATGAATGGAGCAGCTTGAAGTCCCTGAGGATAGCTAAAGAGCCAGGAAGGGGAATTAGAGAACTTGAAAGACTGACTGACAGCACCCCTGAGCCTGAGAACCCACATGGATAGAGAGGATAGCAGGACTGTAACCAGGAGCTGCAGCAGCAGTTCAAGACTGGTGATTCACTGGGTTGAGGAACGGAGTCCACATATAGGGCTGAAACCTTGAGCACCGGCCGCAAACATTCTTTGCAAATAGTTTGTTCCTTGAAGTTAAGCTTTCCCTTGAATGTTTTGACAGCGTTTATGCTGGTGGAATAAAGGAACTTTGTTTTTAACATTTGTGTTGTCCATGTACTTAAATTGCATATTACATTAGTAGGTCCCAAAAAAATCAGATGGGTTGTTGTTAGGGTAATTAGATGCAACTCACCATCCCTTTGATATTCTTCAAACAATTTATTTTCTATCCTTTGTTACACATTCTTATTCACCTTTTAAATATGATTCATATATATTCATGAACACTGTCATAGCTTTGAGAAATATTCTACCATATTTTTCACAACCTGACAAAACATTGAAATATTAGAACTATTTCTTCATACATGTTCATTATGCATATATTAACTTGTTACATTTTATCTTTGCAGACCATAATGTATTCTTACAGTCTAAGGAGTCTGTAAATGACATTAACTTCAGTCACAGATTTTTGTTCAAAAAAAAAAGCTCACTGCCTCTCTCTAGGCAATGCCATTGGTCTGCTGTTTCTTGGTTTGAATTTTAACCCTTCAATATTTTATATAATATGCTTCACTTAGGTACTTTAAAGTGTTTTGGATCCTGGACAAGCCTCAATTCTGTTACGGACTGGGTGAGAGAGAACCACTTCAATCCCTGCTCCCTTCCCTACTATCTGCATTCAGTAAGCTTTTGAGGAAGGTGCATTACTGTTTTTAACCTTTGATTGTGCAGACAATTTGAATATTCAACAGCAAGCTTTTCCTGGGTTTAAAGAAAGAGGATTATTTGGTCACACTCATCCTGAAATCTAACACTGTGCTACTCAGTCACAGTCATACACATGAAAACATTCAAAGAGAGGTAACGTTAAAAAGAATACAGCATTTCAGTAAGTTATAAACAAAAATAACCATTCATGATTCACTTGATTGTTCTATCCTGGAAAAAAATGCATCGCAGGGCTGATGGAAAAGATGTCTTCACTCCTATTGTGTACATACGAACATACGAATTAGGAACAAGAGTAGATCACTTGGCCCTTTGAGCCTGCTCCGCCATTCAATAAGATCATGGTTGATCTCAACTCCATATTCCCACCTACCCCCGAAAACCTTTCTACCCCTTACTTATCAAGAATCCATCTATCTCTGCATGAAAAATATTCAAGGATTCTGCTTCCATCGCCTTTTCAGGAAAAAGAGTTTCCAAAGACTTAAGTGTAGTTTAGGTTAGTGTTATGGCACAGCCGATGGTAAATGCTGAGTTGTTCAAAACCCAAAGGGAAGCATGAAATAACTGCCACAACTGGTTTTGCAATTTGTATAAATTCTGAGAGGTGTGCCGTGAATTCAGTAGTAATAAGACCACCAAGTCTTATAGGTTTTTTACAAAGCTAGCTTAAACATTTATCAATAAGAGAAATGATTTTAGACACATACATAGATCTGCAAATTACTTCCATAATAATTTCTAAATGCCCTACTTAATTTGACTCCCACTTACATTTTTGGTAACGCAACAGTAAGACACATATTGGTAAAAGACCCATAAAGCAACATGATACCAGTCAAATTCAAAGTGAGTTTTCTTAACCTCGGTCCTTTGAAAACAGCCTCTTGAGACATAGATGCTGATGGCTTTTCACTTGTTAAAATGCCTTCCCTTACAGAGCCTTCGCTCCTTTATACATATTTTCCCCTTTGAATGCAAATCCCCATTGTTTCACTATGTTTTTGGACTTTATCTTCCTAATAATAAAAATCTCTCATAGCACTAAGTTTTCCAGTAATCTTTGAGAAAAATAAGCACACTGTTTCTAAACTTCACCTGGCTCGGTGACACATTTCACTCACTCTTTTGAAATCAATCTAGTCTGGTTTATTTAAAATGCAAATGGTCCCTTTCACTCTACATTTACCTACTTAACATTTCAACCGTATATTCTCTTCTAAAACATCAAAGCCTTCAGATCATCTGCCTTTAATTTTTGTTAACCCATCTTATACTATTTACTATACTTATCTATATGCTTATTCTATTACATTACTAGATCCATGCCTTAGCACAGCAATATATATATATATATACACATTCTTCCTATCAGCAGAAATCATGCCAGTTCAGAGTCCAGGTTTTTAAATGTCCGATTTTCCCTTTAAGCTTCAAACACTTGATAAAGCATCTCCAATCAGGTTTTCTTGTACAGCAGCATGTATGATCTGTAGATTAAATGGTTGCACTAATAAACTCCATCTGTCTTGCACCTCTGTCTCAAAATTTGACCAGGAACTTTAAAGGATTGTGGTCTGTATAAATAGTTACTTCTGATGAATTGTTTGCAACATAAATTTCAAAATGCTGTAACACTAACACCAAACTCCATGTCTCCTTTTCGATCATTTAATGTCTTCTCTGTTGCACACTAAATTTCCATGAAAAATACCCTATCGGTTTTATCAATTTGAGTGTCATCTTTTTGTAACAATAAAGTCCCAATGCCTATATCACTTGCGTTAACGGCAAACTTAAATTGCTTGGCGTAATTAGGCACTGTCAAAACTAGTGTCATAGTTCATACAGTTTTCAAATTGCCAAATGCATTGAAACTTCTTGTTCTTTTTTTTAATAGTTCAGTCAGTAGAGCAGCCACTTGGCTAAAATTTGGCACAAATTTCCAAATAAAACCCACACATGCCCAGAACTCTCAAAACTCCTTGTTTTGTTGCAGGCATGAGGTAATCCATGATAGCCTTGACTTTCACATCTCTTGGAACCAGCTTACCATGTCCAATGGTATGGCTTAGATACGTAACTTGCGCTTTTGCAAATTCACATTTAGCCTAGTTCATCACCAAATTAGCCTCTTGTAATTGAGTAAATAATTCTTCCAGATGTTGTAAATGTTCCTCTCACGTCTGACTGTAAACTATCAAGTTGTCAATATAAACAGCACAATTGCTCAGCCTGCAATTACTTTACTTGTCGTTCTTTCAAATGTCTTGGTGCATTCCGCATACCAAATGGAATGACTTTAAACTGATATAGTCCATCTGGGATCACAAAAGCTGATATAACCTTTGCTCTCTCCAATAACAGTACTTGCCAATATGCTTTTAGCAAGTCAATCCTTGTGATAAATTTTGAGTGTCCCACTTTCTCAAAGCAATCTTCTAACCATTGTTTAGGATATGAATCTGCTTTTGTAACCGTATTCACCTTTCGATAGTCCACACACAGTCTTTGTGTTCCATCTAGTTTCAATACCAGCACAATAGGCAAACTCCAGTTACTGCTGTTAGACTCAATGATATCATTTTGAAGCATGAATTCGATTTCTTTCTGTACTTGTGATAACTTTGCCGGGTTTAATCTATAAGGATTTTGCCTTAGTGAAGATGAAACTTCTAAAGACACACCATGTATAGCTAAATTTGTCCTTCCCAGCTTATTTTCACAAACATTTTTGTGTGACTGCAATAGCATTTTCAAATCACTTTGACACTTGTCTGGAAGGTACCTCAATATTGGATTTAAATGTTCAAATACCCCCTCATTATCTGGTTTGTTTAGAGGAAAATCAATTTCAGAATCCAGTATTTCTACTTCTTTCTCACTATCTATCACCACTAACACCTCCTTTTGATCCTCTTCCCTTGTCAAAGTATTTTTTAAGCATATTTACATGACACACCCTCTGCTTCCTTCTTCTGTCTGGAGTATTTATTAAATACTTCACTTCACTCAGCTTCTTTTGAATCCTGTAAGGCCCACTAAGCCTTGCCTTTAATGAATCACCCAGTACTGGTAACAGAACTAATACATTCTCCTAGCAACAGAAGTATGAGTGGTAGCTTTCCTCTCTGCTTTCATTTTCATCACTTGCTGTGATATCTTTAAATGCTCCCTAGCCAGCTCACATGCTCTGTACAATCTTTCCCTGATATTTGGTACACAACCCAGGAGAGTAGTTTCTGAATTTTGACCCATCAATTTCTCATGAATCAATTTCAGAGGCCCACTTACCTCATGACCATAAACTAATTCAAAAGGACTAAAACATGTTGATGCATCAGGAGCATCCCCATATCAAACAACAAGAATGGAATTGGCCTATCCCAATCCTGTGGATCATTCTGACTATATGCTCTCATCATAGATTTTAGAGTTTGATGCCATCTTTCTAAAGCCCCTTGTGACTCAGGGTGATAAGCTGTTGAGTTCAACTGTTTAATTCCCAAACTGTTCATTACTTCCTTAAACAGCTCTGAAATGAAGTTTGAACCCTGTTGTGATTGTATTTCTTTAGGTAAACCATATCTTGTAAAAAAAACTTAGTTAACTCTTCCATAATTCTCTTTGTTGTAATATTTCTCAAAGACACTGCTTCAGGAAACCTTGTAGGCACATCCATTATTGTCAGTAAGCACTGATTTCCACTTTTAGTCTTAGGGAGGGGTCCTACACAATCAATCATGACCCTAGTAAAATGTTCTTCAAATACTGGAACTGGAATTAAAGTTGCCGGCTGAATCACTGCCTGTGGTTCTCTTAGCATCTAATATCTGCGACATTATACAGATTTTACCCATACCCTTATGCAATCCAAGGCAAAAAAGTGATTTTGTGTCTTCACCTGTGTCTTTCTAATTCCTAAATGTCCCCCCCACCCCCCAGCCCCCTTATTGGAATTTCATGAACTATCCTCAGAATCTCATTTCTATATCCAAATGGTATTACAATCTGATGCACCCCTGCAACACCACCACCCCCCCCCCCCAACCCCCACCGCCACAGGGTTTCATTTGCTGCATAAGGCCTCCATTTTCACATTAAAACATTATCCTCAAGGGGTAATAGCATCCTGGAATACATGTTACCTCTGTTTCTGAGTAAGCTGTCTGATATGGATATTTTATTTGCAAATCCTTTTTTCTGTAACTCCACTAACCTCCTTGAGTCAAACACCTCAGCTTAATTGTTTTCCAGTTTTTGTTTCTGAACAACCTTATCAAATACAGTGTCAGCTAATAGGATGTCCACATCTTCTCCCTGCCTTTGGACTTCCTGTTCTTCTTATTTCAACTTATGAGCCTGTGATCTCCTAACCACACAATTTTGAAATAATCCAGGATGCTCTCTCTGCAGCACTTCAATTGAAAACACTTCTATAGACTGCTCAGCTACCATAAGCATCACCCACATGCTATAATATTACCCAAGATAAATTGAACCCCTGCAATGTGCAATTGTCCCACTATTCCAATAATCACCTCACCTGCTTTCCAGTTACCCTTGACATTTACCTTCCACAATGGAACAGGTTTTTAGCAGCTCCATGAACCCCACTCCCTCTGAACAACAAATGTCACCATCCCACAACATTAAGGATTGACTAGCCCCTGTGTCTCTTAAGATTTTAACATCTTTACCTACTCCACACTGTATATATAGAAAGGCTTTCCCTTTACACACAAAATCTTTAAACATTTCTGTAGCCTGCTCCTCAGAATTCTCCTGGGTAAATTATGAACACATTTTCACTTCTTTGCCTATCATTGATTCTCCTGTTTTGCCTGCACACAAACCATTGGTTTTTCCTTTGCCTGAACCTCAGAACCCACAGTACTTTTACTTCCAGAACTTTCCTGCACCCCCTATGATTCCAACAGATTTTCCTCGCAATTTCCAGCACACAGATTCTGTATGTCCACCTTTATTACAATGAAAACACCTCCAATTGTGAATGTCACTTCTACCCTCAGCACCTTCCTTTTTATTCTGAGAAAAAAAAAACTTCCTGGGAATTTCCACCTACTCCTTCTCTTCCCTGACTACCCACCTTCCTTTCACCTTCCCATTTTCCATCCTTTTCTGATGTAAAAGAGTGAGAAAAGAATATTTAGCTCTCTGAACTAATTCATAATCATTAGCTATCTCTGTTACTTGTCTTACTGTTCCTCCACAACGTTTTCACTACTGAAGGAATTGAACCATTAAATTCTTCCAAAAGAATTACCTCTCTAAGAACTGCATATGTTGCTTTTATCTTTAATGCCTATACCCACCAGTTAAAATGATTTTGTTTTACTCTCAAGACTCAGTATAGGTTTGCCCAGGCTGTTTTCTCATATTCCTAAATTTCTACCTGTATGCCTCAGGAACCAACTCATTTGCACTCACAAAATAGCCTTTTTTCTACCACATCATAATTCACCGATATGTCTTCTGACAGGGAAGCAAAAACTTCATGTGCTCGACCCACCAACCTGGATTGTAACAATAATGTCAAGTTTTACTGTGGCCATTTCACTTGTTTAGCTATCTTCTCAAATGAAATAAAGAATGCTTCCACAAGTTTTTCCTCAAACTTTGGAAGAGCTTGTACAAATTTAAACATCTCCCCACAAGGCTCTGGCCTGGAAATAAGTCCTTCCTCCACCTACTGGCGCCTCTGCTAACTGCCTGAATTTTAAGCTGGAACTCTCTCTCTCTCTCTTTCTCTTTCCTCCTTTTCTAAATTTGCCATTTCTAATTCTCTTTCTTATTTTTCTTTCTCCATTCTGCCTTTCTGCCTGTTCCCTTTGAAATGCTCTTCCTTTTTCTTTTTCTTTTTCTGCTGCCTCTAACTCAAGTATTTTTTTTTTTGTTGTTTCCTTTGCTTGTTCAAGTTCAAACTTCTTCAGCTGTAACTGAAGTTTCACTACCTCCAGCTGTGACTTACTAATGTCAGGTGTCACTTCCAACTTTAAATGCTGTGCTATACTGTCAATTATATCTGCCTTCTTCACCCCTGCAGGTAACCCCAATTGTAATTTACCTGCCAATTCAATTAACTTAATTTTAGTTACCTTTTGTAAACTAGCCAAAGTTATAACTTCAGCTCCCAAACAAGTTTGAGTAACTGCCAAAGCCATATTGCAGTCTCATCATCTCAAAAAATAAACCTCACGCCTCTCTTGAATTCAAAGTGTTTCTCATGCTCTTAACCTTCAGATTCACCAACTCCAAACCCAATCCAGGGATTTCAAGTATGTCCCGGACAAGTTGCCAACTATGTTATGGTACAGCCGATGGTAAATGCTGAGTTATTCAAAACCCAATGGGAAACATGAAGCAACTGCCACAGCTGGTTTTGCAATTTGTATAAATTCCAAGATGTGTGCCTTGAATTTAGTAGTAATGAGACCACCAAGTCTTATAGCATTTTACAAAACTCGATTAAACATTTATTAATAATATATATGGTTTTAAACACATACATAGATCTACTAATAACTTCTAAATCCCCTACTTAATCTGACTCCCAGTTACACTTTCATAAGGCAACAGTAAGACACATATTTTTAAAAGATCCAGGCAAAGAAATATGATACCCTGAACCAGTCAAATTCAAAGTGATAAAAGCAAAATACTGCAGATGCTGGAAATATAGAACAGAAACAAAAATATGTGGAAAAACTCAGCAGGTTTGATAGCATCTGCGGAGAGGGATACAGTTGACGTTTCGAGTCCGGATGATCGTTCATCAGAACTAAGACATATAGAAATGAGATGAAATATAAGCTGGTAGAAGGGAGTGGGTCAGGAGGGCTTGTTAGGGGGCCAGTGATAGGTGGAGACCAAGAAGAGATTGCCAAAGCTGTCATAGACAAAAGGACAAAGGGGTGTTGATGGTGGTGATATTATCTAAAGGTTGTGCTAATGGGGACATTAAGGGAAGCAAGCTATTGGCAGATGACCCAAGTGTGGGTGGGGTGGGGGGAAGGGATCAAAATGGGCTAAAAGGTGGAGATGAAACAATAGATCGAAATAAATTTGAAAATAGGAGGGAAAAGAGAAAAATATATTTGTAAAAAAATGATAAATTATTAGAAAAAGGGGGATCGGAAAGGGGGTGGGGATGGACGAGACAGCTCATGATCTGAAATTGTTGAACTCAATATGCAGTCCGGAAGACCGTAAAGTGCCTAATCGGAAGATGAGGTGCTGTTCCTCCAGTTTGCATTGAGCTTCACTGGAACATTGCAGCAGGCCAAGGATGGACATGTGGGCATGAGAGCAAGGTGGAGAGTTGAAATGGCAAGAGACAGGGAGTTCTGGGTCATGCTTGTGGACAGACCGAATGTGTTCCGCAAAGCAGTCACCCAGCCTGCGTTTGGTCTCTTCAATGTAGAGGAGACTGCATTGCAAGCAGCGAATGCAATAGACTAAATTGAGGGAAGTGCAAGTGAAGTTCTGCTTCACTTGAAATTAGTGTTTGGGCCCTTGGATGGTGAGGAGGGGGGAAGTAAAAGGGCAGGTGTTGCACCTTCTGCGGTTGCATGGGAAGTTGCCATGGAAGGGGGTTGAGGTGTAGGGTGTGATGGAGGAGTGGACCAGGGTGTCCCAAGGGGAATGATCCTTGCAGAATGCCGCCGGGGGTGGGGGGGGGGGGGTGAAGGGAAGATGTGTTTGGTGGTGGCGTCATGCTGGAGTTGGCAGAAATGGCGGAGGATGATCCTTTGAATGCGGAGGCTGGTGAGGTGATATGTGAGGACAAGGGGAACCCTATCATGGTTCTGGGAGGGATAGATGAGGGCGGATGGGTGGGAGATGGGCCGGACACAGATGAGGGCCCTGTCAATCACTGTGGGTGGAAAACCTTGGTTAGGGAAGAAAGAAGACATGTCAGAGGAACTGTTTTTGAAAGTGGCATCATCAGAACAGATGCGACGGAGGCGAAGGAACTGAGAGAATAGGATGGAGTCCTTACAGGAAGCGGGGTGTGAGGAACTGTAGTCAAGGTAGCTGTGTGAGTTGGTAGGCTTGTAATGAATATTGGTGGAAAGTCTATCACTAGAAATTGAGACTGAGAGATCAAGGAAGGGAAGGGAAGTGTCATTGATCGACCACATGAAAATGATGGAGGGGTGGAAACTGGAAGCAAAATTAATAAATTTTTCCAGATCCAGACGAGAGCATGAAGCGGCACTGAAGCAGTCATCAATGTACCAGAGAAAGAATTGTGGGAGAGGGCCTGAGTAGGACTGGAACAAGGAATGTTCCACATACCCCATGAGACAGGCATAACTGGGGCCCATGCGGGTACCCATAGCCACACCTTTTATTTGGAGGAAGTGAGACGAGTTTAAGGAGAAATTGTTCAGTGTGAGAACAAGTTCAGCCAGACGGAGGAGAGTAGTGATGGATGCGGATTGTTTGGATTCTGTTTGAGGAAGAAGCAGAGAGCCAACACAGCAACCCAGTGGGGGTTGGAGGTGTAGAGGGATTGGATGTCCATGGTGAAGAGGAGGCGGCTGGGCCCAGTGAACTGGAAATTGTTGATATGATGTAGGGCATGAGAGGAATTGCGGATGTAGGTGGAAAGAAACTGGACAAGGGAAGAGCCAATGGAGTCAAGATAGCAAGAAATGAGTTCCGTGGGGCACGAACAGTGAGTTCAAAGTGAATTTTTTTAACTTCAGTTTTTTGAAAACAGCAGCTTGAGCCATAGATGCTGAAGGCTTTTCATACATGTTCGATGCGAAAATTACCTTCCCTTACACACAGCCTCCACTCCTTTATACATATTTTCCCCTTTGAATGTAAATTCTCATTGGACAGGATTTTCCTCACCCACCTACTGCCGCGATCTTCCGGTCCCACGGCAAGTCAAGGGACTTCTGGTTGGGGTGTTGCTTCGCCCACGGCAGTTCCCATCCACGATGGAGTTGGAAAATCCCGGCCATTGTTTCACTATGTCTTTGGACATTATCTTTCTGATAATAAAAATCTCTCATACTAAGTTTTACCAGTAATCTTTGGGAAAACTAAACACACTGGCCCAGTGACAAATTTCACTCCCTCTTTTGAAAACAATCTAGTCTGGTTTATTTAAAATGCAAATGTTCCCCTTACATCTACGTTTACCTACTTAACATTTCAACCCTAGCTTCTCTTCTAAAAGATCAAAGCCTTCAGAGCAGCTGCCTTTAATCCAATGAAGTCACACACACACACATAGACACATATAGGCACAGACACCATATTTTACAATAAATTCCAGTAACATTATGAGAATTATTATACCTTCCTGACAGTTCAACAGCCAGAGTCACATGCTGAAGTGATCTTCTGGATTCACTTGAAGAGATGGACATTCTGCAAGTCACAAAGTTAGTTATTTGTTAGTTATCTCATTACAAGGAGGTCACTTTGCAATGTTGATAGACGCAGAAAGCAATAGGCTTGGAGACCTTGAAGTTACAGTCTCCAGTTCTTGGGGTATGGATGTTTACTGCTGCTACTATGTCTTCTGCAGACAGCACTTAAAGATTAAAAAGGGAGACAAACATGACTGACCTACCATGTGGCTTTTTGACATTACTCTTTCCAAACATGGGGTGGAATCATTCTGATTTGTACTAAGTGCAGTAGCGGGCGGGAAAAGGATACTTTACCCGCCGGCCGCAATGGCAGCTTTTCGCACCATATTATCCCATTCCTGGCGCGTCCTGCCTCATTAGTTATGCATTCATGGGGAACACATCGGCTTGCTGGCAGGCAGGCTCAGATCAGCCGGCCACGCTGAGACATCAGCGCTGTCTCGTTCCAGGCTCCACATTTAAGGCGCATGAGAGCGCAGCCTACTTCATGGCCAGGATTTTCCCGTTGGCGTGCAGGAGGCGGACCCCATGTGCTGATGCGTGCAATACCACCCGGTGATGTCGGGCGAGCATCCCAATGTCACCATGCGCCAAAGCGATATTTAGGTGGGCAGGCGCACAATGTTCTTGGATGCGCGCCCGCTATTAATTAATCATGTAGTTAAGGCCCTTGAGGCAGCAAAACGCTGCAATTTTTCAGGGCCCATGGGATCTTCAGGACATTACATTGGCGCAACAAGCAGGTGGGTAGGAGTCATTTGTTAAACCTCATCCATGGGAGGGGTAAGAGGGGTAAGTGGGGTCATGAATGTTATCTGTGAGATATTTAATTATGAAAATTACTGATACTTGCCTGTGTGAGCAGGAATACTTCAAAACTCATACCAGCTGCTTGGATAGGAGTAACAGCTTTCAGGTCAGGACTCTACAGTGAAAATCATTTTTGGGGCCTGCAGCTTTCAGGAAGCCTTCCCTTATCCTGGGAATAGGAGTTGTACTCTCCATTCGAGGCACCTCTCCTGAGGAGGAAGGGAAGGCCAGAAGGGGGAGGAGGCCAGGAGTCCACATCCAGCCTCCAAGAGAGCCACCTTTGGGACGAGAGTCGCAGGCACAAGGGGCCCAGGGCCAACAGGCAGTCCAAGGTGGAAGGAGCCGCAGAGGATGCTAATATCCTGCTGCCAGGGTTTACAGGTGGTGAAGCAGCTACTTCAATATATCTGAGGTGCAGTGCCAAAAGAGTTTCTGTCTCTCAAGGGAGACAGTGAACCATATCTGCGCCAATTGTGTGGGTGTGCACCCCATGCCAGTGGCGCTAAAGGTCATGGCTGCCCTCAACTTCCATGCCTCCGGCTCTTTCCAGGGGTCAGTGAGTGTTCTCTGCTGAATCACCCAATCAGCTGTCCATACTTGTGTCAAGCAGGTGACAGACGCTCTGTTCAGGCGTGCAGTGACTGTCATCCACTACCGCTGGGATGAGGCTAGCCAGATACAGCGAGCCAGAGGCTTCACAGCCATTGCTGGCTTACCCTGCGTCCAGGGTGCAATCGACTGCACACATGTGGCCATCAAGGCGCCAGCAGGTGAGCCCGGTGCCTTCGCCAACAGGAAGGGCTTCCACTCCATGAACGTGCAGATAGTGTGTGACCACAGGATGCAGATTCTACAAGTCTGTGTAAGGTACCCAGGCAGCTCCCACAGCGCCAACATCCTCAGACACTCCAGGTGCCGGGGCTCTTCAGTGCTCCAGCCCGGCTGGATGGATGACTGCTGGGTAACAAGGGCTATCCCCTTAAAAAGTGGCTCATGACACCTCTCTGCCATCCAAGAGCAGAAGCTGAGCAGCGGTACAATAGGAGCCACGCCTCCACAAGGGCTGTGGTGGAGAGAGCCATCGGTCTCCTCAAGATGCGCTTCTGATGCCTGGACCATTCAGGGGGCACACTCCAGTACCCCCAAGATCATGTGTTGGTGATAGTGGTTGTATACAGCGCTCTCCACAATCTGGTGCTGGAAAGGGGCGACCCAGTGGACGCAGAAGATGTAGATGCAGTTGCTCCGGATGCACACCATGAGTCCAGCAACGAATCCGAGGATGAGCACACACGGGGAAATGCTGAGGGGGTAGACACTGACCCAGGCATACTCCAGGGAGGCAGGGACACCCGGGAGGCTTTAATCCAAATAACTTTCAGCTAACACAACACAGATGGACCTTCAGCACACACCAGGGCTGTAGGGTCCATACTCGATAGTGAGTGCTAAATCTGCCTGGATACTAACATTAACTAAGACCTTTGTCAATAAAGCTCAACTTCAAACAACTCACTCATAACATCATGGCTTCCCATCCACCTGCAGAAGTAAGGAAACACCATGAACCATGGTTACATATCAAATCTATTGAAATTACAAAAATAACTTCAGAAACCAAAAAAAAAGTTGTTGCACATCACACCAAGTCTTAAGTGAACTAATATGGGGCAACATAAAAGCACCAGTGAGAAACCTGTGGTGTGCCTAATGTGCCTTAAATGTACACTTATGGGTGCTACGTCTAGGTGCTGTACCCTCGCTGGCCCTGGTATCTGAGACAGCCTGCTCACTGTGCTGTCCTGTTGGCCTCGATAACCTTGGTGGCTACCCTCTGGCCCGTGGAGCCTTTGATGGCCCTGCCTGGGAGGGAGCTGCCAGTTCCACAGCTGGCTTCTCCCCAATTGCCGCAGCCTCATCAGATACCACGGTCACTGGGAGAGGGGCGGAGGAGCTGCTGCCCTCATCCAGAGCGCCCTGAGAGGAGCCCGCAGAGATGACAGGCAGCTGCTGCACTGATGTGAGGTCACTTCGGACCTCCCTGCTCACCGATGCAGTGAGGCACCGAGCTGGGATACTTGGTGCTCAAACCATCTCCCACGCGAGCAACAACCAGCTGAGGTTAATGCCACTGTGGGGCTTTGCAGATCCAAGTGCAATCCCAGAAGCCTTTCCATGAGAGTCACCACTCTCTCCATGGAGGAAGCATGGCACTCGGCCATAAAGATAACTGCATCAGTGATACTCCGCATGGACTCCTCCAGCGTGGGCACCATGCCATAGATTGCCTCATGTATCTCCGCCAGAACATCCGGCATACCCTGCTGCACTTCTAGTGTTTGCTGCCTCACCGACAACTCCAAAGACACATCATCAGCCATTGACCGAGCCTGTACCTGGTCCCCAACAGTCCTCCAACTGCCAGCGCCCTTGACACTCTCTGTCTCTGCCTGCACCTCAAGCAGCTGTGAAGTGCTTCCAGTGTCATGCCCCAAGACACTAGGGGAAGAGTGCATGGTGGTTTCATGGCAGTGTAAAACTGATTTTTGGCCTTCTTGCCATATTGCCCGCTCACACCTGCCATGACACCTAACACCAACAGGAGGAAAATTCAGGCCATAGTGTTGATTAGCCACAACCTGGTTTATTATTTCAATACGTGCATCCTGAGCTGGTGGGGGGTGGTGGTGGCAATGTGGGGTGTGGTGATGTTTCGGGGAGGTGAGTGTTGAGGTAGTCATCGTCTTTGTTTCAGAATGACCCATTCAATTCAGGAATGTCTTTTGGATGGCCTCAGGGTATGGGCGGTTGAAACCTCTTAATCTGGAATGTATCCTTTTGTACTTGTGAGGAGGTGGCAGTTTTGAATTCATACATCCGGTTAGATGATCTTCAGCAGCCATCTTTTGTAATACACATAGTCCACTTTCGAAGAAAAGTCAGTTCCAAAAGATTCCACACTGAGGCAGGAGCAGCAACCTCAGGAAGAAAGGGCAGCTGGGTGCCCAAGAGCCATTGCAGGTCTGTGCCAAGTGACACCCAGGGCCTCTAGATGCTACATTTCATTCCTGCAGATAACTGAGAACCACTGTTGCCAAAGACTGCACATGCCTAGGGAACTGGTTGGTCACACCTGCCAACTACTGCAGGGTTTGGTGCCATGGGGACATGGAAGGCATCCACTGCCAGTGGCTGTGAAAGTGACCACAGCACTCAATTTCAACACCAGTGGCTCATTTCAGGGCTCCACAGGTGACCTCTGTGGGATTTCATAGTCTACCACCCACAAACGCATCCATGAGGTCATGGATGCCATCTTCTCAAGGACACACAACTTTGTGCATTTTGCCCAGAACCAGGACAGCCAGGGTGCAAGAGCAATTGGATTTACTCAGATTTCGGGTTTCTCACAGGTGAAGGGTGCGATTGACTGCACTCGTGTGGTGCTCAGATCTCCGTCACAACACACGGTGAACTACATTAACTGCAAGGGCTTCCATTCGTTGAATGTGAGGCTGGTGTGCAATCACCAGAAACACATCCTATAGGTGTGCGTACGGTTTCCCGGGACCATGCGTGATGTCTACATCCTCAGTCCGTTACAGATTCCTGGAGACTTCCAGGGTCCACAGAGGCTGCAGGGTCGGCGGCTTGGGGACAAGGGCTACCCACAGAGGCCATGGCTGATGACACCCATGTGGGGGCCTCAGACTGCAGCAGAGCGATGCTATAATGAGGCTCATACAGCAGCTCGTAACTTGATGGAGCAGACCATCGAGATGCTGAAGATGCAGTTCCAATGCCTGGACTGGTCCAGTGGAGCCTGCAAAATAGTCTGCAGAGGGTGTCACACATCGTCATTGTCTGCTGCGCCTTTTACAAACTGGCACTCCAATGAGTAAATGAACTGGCTGAGGAGGAGATGGAGGAACAGCACTTCTCCTCCGATGAGGAGGACGCTGATGGGGATGAGGGTGAGGGGGGTCCTTGGAGGCAACAAAGACGGGGATGAGGCCTTCGCACTGGCTGGATGATGCAGGCGTGCTCTGGTGTACCTCATAGTTGCTAGATTTGTGGAAGATGATGACAACATGCAGTGAGGTGACCCCATGGATCCTCACATCGCTCCTGTGAATGTTTGACTCCAGGCTGGCTTATGGCAGTGCAAATAGCCTCTGTGAGAATGCTCCTGTCATAGAGATGCAATGGAGGCCCAAATGGTCGCTCGGTTGCAGGAGGATGATGACGACATGCAGTGAGGATACTCCATAAATCTTCATTAGCCTCTGAGAATGTCTGACTCCTGTCTGGCTGAGGGCAGATCACTTGCGCTCTGTGATCGGGGCATATCATAGAAATGCAGCCATGAAACTTTAGAAGCATCTGATCCTTTATCCACCTTCAGCACCTGAGCCCTTCAAGTACACAGCATCAGTGGTCACAGATGCTGAAGAGATGGGGGCCAGCCCCTCCTTAAAGGTGCTGAGAGCACACAGAGAGAATGAGAGAACTCTGTGGCACCTGCCCACTACATTCTGGCAGCAATGACCAGCACCGTCGAGGTGCAGGCATCAGTAATGTGTCCAGGAAGTGTGAGGCTGGACCATCACTTTGATTTGAAGGCTGCACAGGGCACAGGGAAGAGGCCCTGGACTGAGGCACCTGCCTTTATCTTGTGCTGAAAGGTTTCACATCTGAGTGACAAAAACACTGCTCAGCACAACAAGGAGCTATAGGCAAGGGTAGATTCTTGGGAGTTTGTTGACAATAGAGAACAGTATGTACAAGTGATTAATATCCATGTCCAGGCTGTGCAACAAATTCTCCTTAACATTCCTAACCGTGCTGCTATGCCTTGGCATTCCCTGGACATCCACAGCGGAGGTGGAGGTAGCCTGCTGACTGCAACACCCTGTCTGTGATGGTCTTGGTGGGCATCCTCTGGTGGTCCGAGACTTGGTGGGCCCCAGCCTGCTTTTGGGGTCCTGCTGTGTGGCAGCAGCACCCTCTTTAGCCTGTGGAGCTAGAGCTGCTGAGGTCACAGGATGAGGGGAGTCGGATGGGCTGGACACTCTCTGAGTCACCTGGATAGATTGGCCCAGAATGTGCACCTTCTAATCCCCCTACCTATGGGTGAGAGGTGGCCCAGGCTGACTCCTTGAGGAGCAGAGGTAGCTGGAATGTGATCGAGCTGCCCGACACTCTTCTCATGTTCAAACTGTTGGAGGCCAACTATGGCATCAGCGATGGAGTCAAGTCTGCGCAGCACTGATGTCCTGGACCAAGATCTTCATGGCGGCCACCATCCTGCCAGTGTTGACCTCGGTGGGTTGCAATGCTGGCATAGTCACCTCAGCCTGAAGACGGACGACTCCTCCACCATGCCTTGCAATCTGAGGAGTGCAGCGGACATCCTTCCTGATGTTCCCGAGCTTGCCTTTGCATCTCCAGCAACTGTAACATGACCGAGTCCAGAGGTTCATCATCTGACTCAGACTCAGCAACGTTCTGGCTTCCAGCAGTCCTCCAAGTGCCAGAAATCTTGGAAGCCCCTGCAACCACCTGCTGTGGATCAGACAGTGTGACGTTCTCACCAGATTGTGGCCCCAAGGCTACTCTAAAGCTAGGTCCCACTGAGGTGTGTGTCTCTGCACTGGTGGAGGGTGTGGTTGAGCACTGTGATGGAACTTCAGGGAGGGTGCCTTCAGATTCCTCTTCAGAGGTTTCTTTGGGGCTTGGTTGGAGGCCCTGGGTCGTGGATTCTGTCGGCTGTTTGGCAGATGTGCCTGCAAAAGCAAGGGGAGATAATTAGTGCATGGCAGTGACCTGTGAAGCAAGGCACATCACTCACAGCATGGTTGTCTGATGGATGTTACACTTGTGGACCCTCAATTGGTAGAGCACTGCCGACCTCACTGTCAGCACAGGACCGGTCCAGATCGTGGCTGGCCAGCTGGATGACTCTGTTTTCAAAGTCCTTGAGGAACATGATTCCAGGCATTCCGCCTCTCCATCTTGAGTGCTAGCTTGTTTGTCCTGCATGAATAGAGATGGGGAAAGTGTAAGCAGAATGCCAGCCAAGCCATATTATAAGTATGCCTGGCCTGTGTGGGTGGTGAGTGGTCCCATAGATGGGATAAGGACAATGACGGTGAGTGTGAGAGAGTGATGTCCCTTGAACCGGCAGTGAGTGAGGTCAGTGTGGATGTGTGATGGGTTTGTGAGTGCGAGTTGAGAGTGATGAGAAAAGTGACTTACTGTGATAATCTGTGCAAAATACCTTTAAGAAGAATGTTATAGTAGAAGATCACATGATCTTATTATCCAATGACAGAGTAGCACAGGCTACGTTAATAGTCTGTAGTCTGTCGTCAGTAGTGAGTAGGCTAGAGTAAGAGTCTGTAACGTAGAGACAAGGTTTTATTTGTAAGTACACAAGTGTAGCTGCTGATTCCCTTTATAAATAAGTGAATTGTGTTCTACAAAATAACTTTGTACTGATATACTATGTCTATGGTACCAATTCGGTCATCCCAAAATAAGCATGCAATCCAGATCCATTAGTTCAACTAAACTAGTGACAAGGATCCAACAGTTACCCTGGCAGAATGTAGGAGAGCATTCATCCTCTTGCAACACTAAGTAGCTGTCCTCTTTTGAAGTGCGTTGGCACTGACCACCGCTGCCACAACCTCCCAAGCCAGGTTAATGCTGTTGCTGCCTATCCTGTGGCCAGAGCGGGGGTAGAGGACATCCTGATGGGCCTCCACGGCATCCAAAAGGCGCTTGAGGGATGTGATGCTGAAGCTGGGGGCTGCAGTCTTTTTTGGTTTCAGGGTCATGTCTTCCATGCAGCAGTGGTGGTCTGGAAGCACTGAGATGTGTGCTTGCGGCTGGTCTTAAATCTGGCGCCTGGTGTGATCCATTGGTGGGGCGATGGTGGGCTGGCGGGCTGGCAAATGAGAGCCTGGCCACCATGGAAATGGCATGTTTCCTGGGAGTGTATAATTAATGTGGCGAGTTTGGCACAATATGGCATGAAAACCAGCCATTGCGGTCAGCAGGTAAAATGTAATTTTCCCGCTGCTACCGTAACTAGTGCAAATCTGGGACGATTCTGCCCATTGGTAAAGTTGGCATATTCTGGAATTACCAAGCAATGCAGGTTATAAGTTCAAATTGGGTTCAATACATCAGGCACCTATTTTTTAAAAAGTGATCATAAAAACTGGGATTCCCTTTGAGACTCAAGTGAGTCACAACAGTATTTCAGGGAATGGAGCCTGCTCACCCTACCCAGTACAACCTAAATGTAATTGCCACCTCACAACATGTGGTGGGAGCTCAATGAAATAACCCAACAGGCCATTCAGTTCTAAAAGGAATCAATTTTTACACTACTATCATCTCTGAGTGACGAGGGATAGAAAATATATGGAGCTTTCTCAGCATCGCCTCTATCCTGAGAATAAATATTAAAACATTTGATAAAAGATGCTGAGCTTCATCAAAATAGAAACAGCAAAATGTAGATTCAACAATCATATCATGTTAAATTCATACCTGTGGTTATCAGGGGTAATTTCACTGATTAATTTCTCCAGGCACAGAGGTTGGGCTTATGGGGTGGAGAACAATATTTTCTTCATCTTTTTACCTTTAAAAAGCTTGGGCTTCCCTGTGGGGGTGGGGGTAAAAGACGTTAAACTTGACTTGTGCCTGCAATGTTTTTTTTTATTCATTCATGAGATGTGAGCTTCGCTGGTTGATCAGCATTTATTGTCCATCCTTAATATACCCAGCGACAGTGAAGGAATGGTGATATATTTCCAAGTCAGGATGATGAATGACTTAGAGGGTAACTTCCAGGTGGTGGTGTGCCCATCTATCTGCTGCCCTTGTCCTTCTAGATGCTAGTGGTTGTGGGTTTGGAAGGTGCTGTCGAAGGAGCCTTGGTGAATTCCTGCAGTACATCTTGTAGATGGTACACACTGCTGCTACTGTGCGTCGGTCATAGAGGGAGTGAATGTTTGTGGATATGGTGCCAATCAAGAGGGCAGCTTTGTCCTGGATGGTGTCAAGCTTCTTGAGTGTTAGGTGAGCTGCACTCATCCAGGCAAGTGGGGAGTATTCCATCACAGTCCTGCCTTGTGCCTTGTAGATGGTGGACAGGATTTGGGGAGTCAGGACGTGGGTAACTCATCGCAGGGTTCCTAGCTTCTGACCTGCTCTTGTAGCCACTGTATTTATATGGCTAGTGCAGTTCTGTTTCTGGTCAATGGTAACCCCCAGGATGTTGATAGTGGGGGATTCAGTGATGATAATGCCATTGAACATCAAGGGGCGATGGTTGGATTCTCTTTTGTTGGAGATGGTCATTGCCTGACATTTGTGTGGTGTGTTATTTGCCACTTGTCAGCCCAAACCTGAATAATGTCCACGTCTTGCTGCATTTGGACATGGACTGCTTTAGTACTTGAGGAGTCACGAATTGTACTGAACATCCTGCAATTATCAGCGAACATTCCCATTTCTGACCTCAAATTGGACGGAAGGTCATTGATGAAGCAACCGAAGATAATTGGGCATTGATGAACAGACCACCAGGGATAGTTACCATCCCAGTGGGTGGGAAGTTAGTTTTAGAAACAGCATTGTCCACCTTACTTCTGGTCCCTCACCTTATGGAACAAACAAATCAGGCAAAATTACATCATTCTTGTGTATTGTAGAAGGCATGACTCAAAGCTGCTGGTAAGTGCACACAAAGGAGATATATTAAGGAGGTAGCACATAAGCACTTAGGGGACAAAGGCATTTTAAACATTTAATACATTAAAAAACAATAGAAACAAATCGTTTCAAGTTGCATTCTGTAATTCTATTACAAAAGGACACATAATCGAAACGTATTTTTTCAAAAGGGAAAATATGCAGTGCTTAAAAATCATTAAACAATCTACTGCAAGTACAACTAATTATATGTTCACAGGAAGATGAAGATTTCTGCTGGGAGAGTGCACAACCTGGTCACTCGCCTTTGTATCATGTTGGAATTTAGCTTTTAGATATATGAGCAATGTTGATTAATACAGGATGATATAGCCAATGCAAATCCATTTTTGTAGCAGGTTGTTTTCCATTAGGGTATATGGCCTGCTATTTATATTTGTGTTAATTGCCTTCAAAGGACAGTTAACTCCATTTATCTCCACAGATGCTGCCTGACATGCTGAGTATTTCTAACATTTTCAATTTTCATTTCAGATTTCCAGCATGTACTGTATTTTACTGTTGCGTGTGACACTTAACTCTGAGTCTCACCTTTTTCTTGTCTTTTTCTTTCTCAGGACTGTCAATAATTTCTCTTTTTCTTCCTGTATGTCATTCTCTTGGTAGCACTGACCTGTATCTCTGTCTTCTTTTTAATTTTGCTGTTGGCTGGACTAGGCTCACGCATGAGCTGAACATGAATGAGCTCAGTGGTTGGATTTTCTGACAGCTCTTTTGGGAATTTAGGGCCTTCTAGCTTTAAAACATCAGGGCTTTTGCACAGCTGCTGCTTCAGCTCTTCCAATTCTTTCCTATTCTCATTAGTAGTTTCCTGGAGAATCACGTATCATTGCCCCTTCTCAGCTAATTCATTCCTTAACTCGGCCAGAGACATGCTTAACTCTTCCATTTCTTTTTCATATCTAATTCATGGCACAAGTTGGGAGTTGATTGAATTTTGTAGCACATAAGTCCTTTAATAGATTTTCCATTTCCTTTCGAAGGATATTGACTTCAGCTTGAACTCTGTCTCAGTGTAACATTCCACAGGCTTCTCCTGTTCGGTCTTTGCATACTCATTTTCTCTTGCAGCAACACTTGTGGTTTCCTATTGGAAACTTATCGGGCCCTCAAGATTTATTTCTCCCAGCCAGTTCCTTCCGAGGAGACTCGGTCCTCTACCTGACATTACATTTTGCAGACTGTTCCTTGTACTGCACCTTGACTTGACATATCCCTTTCACATTAATTTCTTCGTCTGTGTATGTCCTCAGCTTTGTGTCCAAAACATCTAACTTCAAAGGATGGATTCCTTTATTCAGGTATCAAAATGTATGCTCTCCAAAGACGGACATCGACACTCCCACATCAACCTCCATCTTAATGGGTTGTCCGTTAAATGTAATGACTACTTGGATTGGCTCGGTTCTATCCACTTCTAGGTTATATAACAAATGAATGTCTGATTCTACTTCTTTTGGCTCTTCAATTAGGCTTATTTCATGGTTTTTCCTTCTGCCTTTATAATGCCTTTATAATGTTGTATTAGCCTTTCTCTGCAGTGGCTATAACGGTGGCAGAAAAAGCACTCAACTTGTTTGAGATGTCGTTTCCTCATTGGAGACCTGGATGTATTGCTCTCTTTCATTTTGTGGGTTTTCACTGCAGTACCATTGTTTATCAATGGTCTGGAGCTAGGAAGCATTTCCTGCCTTTCTGTGGAATCTGAGGTCGTCGCACCTTTTGTTGCCGGATTATCCAACTCGACCAGACGGATGGCACCATTTTGTTTATCTTTTATAACTTCGGAATTTCTAACAACTCTCCATCACTGTGGCTAATTCTAATTCCTTCTAAAGTCTAGCCTAGGTTCGGCTAGCAAACGCATTTGGATAGTATCATCTCCAATCCCACATATCAGCTGGTCTCAACATATCACTAATGGACGTTCTGCATTCGCAATCTTCAGTTAATGCCTTTAAAATGGCCACATAGTCAGCTATTTTCTCCTTGAATTGAACTTGAAGCGCTGCAGAGTTACTGAGGGCTTTGATCTCAGGTGGCTCTGTACAATTTTTATCAACTCATCGAAAGTCTTTGAGTCTGGGGTGTTAGGTGATGTAAGTCTTTGGGTCCACCCATATGTTTTGCTCCCACATGAGGACAAAAGAATCACACCCTTCTTCTCCTCCCCCACGATATCATTAGCAGTAAAAAAGAATGCTAGGCTTTCGACATACTGAGACCAGTCATCTGAAATGGGGTTGAATGGATCGACACACTGGAACAGCAGTGAACTGCAAGGGGGCTGCACTTCCGATAGGCTTTTCAGGTAATGACGAATGTAGGTGTTTGCCTTACTGCAGAGTCACCCTCCCTCTGGGGTCTCTCATAATGTTCTGTCCATAGCCATTTTTCATGTATTTACCCTTTTAAATGCATTGCCACCTTTAGAGCAGTCAGCGTTTTTTTTTACTCTGTCTCTGCAGCTGTCAGTTTTTCTTTGCTGGGTTTCGCACTCTTTTTGAGTTTGGGTGGGATCCCGCCCAATTAATCGTGATTCTGCAGGGTTTTTAAAAAAAATAAATTGCAGTACTGCTTTCTGCTCCAATTGCCGGCTGTCACCTATTTTTTAAGCCATGTACAGATGCTCTTTCCAATGCTTTGCTCACCCATCTTGAAATTTATTTTCTTTTGTTGTTTATTCTAATCACCACTTTTATGTCTTGGGTAAATGATTTTGTTGGCCAGCCGAACTCTAACCGCACGCCTTCCTTTGTTCTCAATTGTTGCTTAATGGAGCGAGACTGCTGTAAGAATAAACAGTGATAGTTTATTGAGACATAGGGCAGAGCACCAGATCATACATGCTCACTCAGAAACCTCCAGAATTAGACTGGCAGTTCCCAGTTGCCCACGCTGTACAGTGATTCGTCAGTGCTGTCACATGATCAGTACACTTGCAATCTCTTAAAAGAACAGGGTACCTCTCTTTGCTACAGTGACTATCTGATATTTTTGTCTATTAGTGACTATCTTATATTTTTGAATTATTAATGACTATTTTATAGTTTTGGACTTTCCCCACAAGTGAAAATATCTTCTCTACTTCCACCCTATTGAACCCTTTCATAATCTTATAATCTTCTATCAGATCACTCTTCAGTCTTTCTTTTTTTGGAGAAAAGCCCATTATTTCCTAATAGATCTGTAGTGTATTGCTGTGTTTATTATCAGTGGGTCACACCAGTGGTCTGCAACACTGCCCAAAATATTCAGGATTTGTTCCAATAGGATAGCCATGTTCTGATCACTAAAACAGTACATTTGACAGTGTGCCGTTATTAAAAGAATTGTACACTAGGCAGCTGAATACCTATATTTTCACCATTAATACCAGTTCAGTGGCTTGTTACCTGTTTGAACCAGGTAAAACAAGCACAATTTCAGGTGTATCAAGGTTGGCTCAATTCCTGTCATTCCTGGTAGTTAAATCATGTGGCATAAGAGAAGTGCTCCAACCATTTTGATTGACCCTCATTAAAATTTAGAAAAGAAAGGGGTTATTATCCTCACTTTGGGAAAAATTTATCATAAGTTACTGAAGACGATGATTCAAAATATATCTCAGTCAAACCTCCTAGGACAAAGTACCACTTTATCATTTATCAATATGTGGAACAGTCTTTCATCATAATCCTGAAATCAGAGAAAAATAGTAATCAAATTGGGCATCCATAGCAAACAGCCACCATTTTATGCCAGTGTTAAGATGAGGCAAAACACTGAGAAGAACAAATGAGTTAGGCTTTATGATGCAAAACAATGAAAAAATTGATGTAACCACTGATGGATGTTTCGGATACTTTCAATATTTAGTTAGTTATTGCTGACCATTTATATGATCCTCTTTCCTCAGAGTCGCTAGTTTTGTAGCGGACAAATGTTTTCAGAGATCAGGAAAAATATTTTTTCTAATATCCATTTTAGTGTCAGTCTTACTGTGTACCAGCTTACTTTTCAACTTGATGTTGATGCAGTTTTCAGCATCAGTACCCAAGAGAAAATGCACAAGATATCAAATTCTTGGCAAGAACTGAAAAAAAATCTGTTAAAGTGCTGAGTCAATTATCTCTTTGTTTAACCGCAAAGAGCTCACCATTCACAGGGATGACACAAGTCATAGATCGGGTTGATAGCATATCAAAATTTATGAACTTCTTGTAAAGATGCCTCGGGCTCATTTCATCTGAATGCATTCATATTTGAATTGTCATCAGCAAATGACAACTTCAGCCAGGCACATCAGTAAGTTGAGGTGAGGCCCCGTTCTTTCCTTTTCTCTTTTCCCACTGAGAACGACAAATCGAGTGTCATTAGTGTTAGGCTTCTTTTTCCAGGTTCCCACTTTGATTGGCTCCAACCAGGAGTCTTTAACTATGGTGTCAACTGAAAAGCTGAATTCAGGTCAGGAGACTGCCTGATGCTGGAAATGTATTTGGGTGGATAATGCTCTTTTTCAAATTTTCCTCTCGATTATAATTTAAGAATCCTTTCAGCTTAGCCGGCTCAGTTCCTCTGTATTCTTACTTGATTTTATCTCATTACCTCTCCTTTGATCTCCAGGGTTTTTCTGATTGGCAGAGTTAGAGGTATCTGAATCATCATGTTCACAGATTCACCTCATCTCCTACTTCGAGATTCTCTGGATCAGAATACTTTCTCAATGCTCCCACTGGTCACACTCATTATTCACAATGACAGGTCCAATTTTCAAAGCCCATGGGAAGCTTTCCAAAGAACAATCTTTTCTTAAACAGGCTAACACCTGCTTTAAAGTAACACTGACTGGAATTGGGATTACCAATCAAAAACATTTCCCCTACGTTGCCTAGAATTGTAACTGAGAGCTCAGATTGATTGGAAGCTGAACAGTTTTCTAATTGACACCTTAATCGGTGGTCTGCGTTTGAGGGCTAATACATGGAACATGAGAGTCAAGTCAAAGGTTTGATCCCTATATCCTTTATCTTCCAACTTGAGCTGCACCAATAAAAATGAATTGGTCAGATGCCCTGGGCCTGAATTTTCAGGTCACACCAGGGGTGGGAACAGTTGTGGGTGACGGAGGTTAAAGTACTGGCACTGACCTGCATGCAGGCTTCCCAATCATTCTTAACACCAGCGAGTTTCAGCTGGGTGGGGAAAAGGCATCCCCAAGATGGTGCCTGATCCATTAAGAGCACCAATTAACATTGTTAAAGAGGTCTTTGAGAGTTCAGTAAGGGGCAGGTTTTGACGGGGACGCATGGGCTGTTTGCGCTGCCTGGAACAGATCAGGCAAATTAAGGCGGATATACAGCAGGGAGCCATTCATGGATGCATCAGGAAATTAGGTAGGCCCATGCAAGGGTGAATGGCACAGAGAGTCTTGGCTATTGCCATTGGCTCAGCGCAAGTTGTGGGGAAAGTGGGCAGTGAGCACTCAGGCAGCGCAGGGACTTCTCACCATTCTGGCATCATGGGGGCAAAGTTGTCAAACACAATCTGGGAGGGGGCTGGGGTGCCTGAGCACAGGGAGCAGCTGGAAACGGGAGTACGACTTTCAGATTTTGCAATGGTGATGAGGAGCAACTTGATCCACAAAAAAGGCAAAACCCCAGGCATCGGACAGAAGAGAAGGACGAGAGACAGGAAGGACGCGGAGTCCATGCTGTTCACATGGGATCACTGAGAACCAGTGGGGTCAATTTTATGCCTTTGAACGAGGGGGCTGAAGTCTGATCTGGATGTGCGTGGTTCGCCAATCCCCGGCCCCGCCTTTTAAAGGTGCCGAACAAAGTGTCTTGCAGCCGATTAATGGCCACCCGGTGAAAAGGCGGCCAACTAGATAAGGGAACAGTGGGAAGGGTGCCCAGTTGGGGTTCAGGGAGAGAGGGGTCAGGCTGGCTTGACAGAAGTCAGTCACAGCCGCCTGAGTTGATGGCAGCTACACAATAATTAGTGGTCTGGAGGCAGAAATTTGGACATTGAAATATTGGAGCAGCAGCAGGTAAGAGGTTGTTTTTTTAAATTTTGGTGACTATTGTGCCAGCAGAATATTATTCAGCAGCCTTGCCAGTGAGGAAAGAACCTTTGAGCATACCTGTCCCATTCCCTTTACGAATGTCAAGCATTTTGGAAAAGGCTCAAATTCTATCCTTTAACTCTCTTTGCCTCTCCACAGAGACTGTAAGGCCACCAAATGGTGGAGAGAATGGAGGCACCAGCTGTTGAGGGGCCCAGACCATTGACGGCCCCATGGTTTGATGATAACTCCCCATGAGCCCTCCCCCAGGCTGTGAGTGATCGGTGGGAGGTCCTCACGCCTGCTGTCAGGAAGAGCAGACTTCCAAGCCAGACCAAAGCAGCCTGGATGGAGGCTGCAGAGGTAGTGAGGAGCCCTGGGGTCATCCACAGGACATGGCTGCATTGCTGTGAGAGGCTCAATGACCTCTTACAATCTGCCAGAGTGAGTATGTAACCATTTTGAAGATGGACTTGCACAGAAGACTGTGAGGGTGTGATGTGTGTCAAGCGTGGGACTGCCTCCTGTGTTGGCCAAGTGCACAGGGCAGCATGAAGCAGACATGCCATTCTGCATGGCACCAAGGGATTCAGGGGCTTATGAACTGCAATTCCTGTTAGAATGGATCATTGAGAATTGTTGGCCACCAGCAAAGGACATGTTGGGCACATTGAAAGCATGATTTTTTCCACAGGAGATTCATTACAATATTCCTTTTTATTTGCAGGAGAAAAGGGCGCATAATGTCTGAGAGAGGGTCAGGACAGGAGGTGGTCAACACAACTTTGCAATTTTCATCCCTCTGGAGGAGGAAGTGCTGGAACTGGCAACGAACCGGTGGAGTCACAACATTGGACGAGGCGAGGCTGGAGGATGGCCCCAGGGTGGTGAGGTTCCAAGGGCGTATATCTCTCTCCTGCAAAGATAGTGCTGAAGAGGATGAGGGCGCAAAATGGGGAAGATGGTGAGGAGGGTGCATTGATGGATTTTGACTTTGGAGACTTGCAAAATGATGCCAGTGCATGTTTTTAGGAAGCCTATCTCCCTGGAGTCATTTCAAATGATGATGGTTCCCCTTCATACTCCCTGTTTGTTTCTCTCACAGGTGAAACATTGATAGCTGCAGCCACTAGCTCCGAGGAGGAGGGTGACATCACATCCTTGCTTCACACCCAGCATCAACACAGATATACACACCTTAGTGGGATTGCGCAACTTAGTTTAAAGGATCCACACACTGGTGTGAGCACATCATAATGGCAAGACTAGCTGTCAGGAACAGAGGTAAGTGCAGGCCTCTGGCACTCAGAGGAGTGCTGGAGACGACCAAGATGCTGAGCCCCAGTCTGATGATAAGCTCTAGAGTTGTCCGTCAGGCGGCAGATGCTGGGCACACAAGGCAAGGTACATGGAGATGTGACAGTGATTCGAGAGAGGTTGCGTGCATTGGCACAGACAGTGGAGGAGTCCAGTCAGATCATGAGCATTGCTCCAACAGCTCACTGAAGGGATACTGGGTATGTATTCTGACTTGCATTCTATTGCCTTGTATCTGATCTCCAGCATCCAGTGCCAAAGCAAGAGGAGGATGACGTGTCTGGAGTTGCAGCCAGCTCCTGTCCTCTGCATGTGCTCTCAGGAAAGCAGAGACAGCCAAATGGACCTCATGGTGGCAGATGAGCAGCTCCTGTTGCCATGGCGGGGGAAACCTCTCAGGGCACTTCTGATCAGGACAACTTCACCTCTGCCCCTCTGCCATTGACATAAGTGCCTCAGAGTGGCAAAGTGACAACTGAGCCTCCTGCCACTGTGCAGGAGACTCCCATCACACTAGAGCCCTCGCAAGCTCAGGAGAATAGAGGATGCAGCAAGGTTATCCCAGACAAAGGGGCATAAGGATCAGCCCCCTGTCTCCAGTACAGCTGGTGGTGATGGGGTGATCGGGGCTTGGGTCGGAGACGGGGGGGTGGGGGGCGTGTTTTGGGGCGGGGGGGGGATGGGGGGGGGGGCGGTGGCAGCAGGGTGGCGCCCAGATAAGATTTAAGAAAACACCTCATTAGTCACACATGTGTTTACATGGGTGATTTCTTAGTTTTGTTCTTAATTTTGTTAGGCCTAAAATTTCTTGATTTATTTTGTCAAGAAGTAACTGTTCTTTGCATTTGTGGTTGCAGCTGCATTTGTGTTTAATGTTTGTGGGTTGCTGATTTTGATCTGAATTGACTGCATGCTTTCATGGGAGTTTGGGCTTGCGTAGGTCCCTCTGATCAGCCTCATTTGGTTTCTCCATATTGGCACACACACTGGCAGCCCTGGTATTGATGTGTTGGAGATACCAAGAGAAGGTAAGGGTGGCCATGATGGTCCCGTAGATCAAATTACAGATTGCAAGTTACATCTCCATATTACTAGTGAATCACACGCCTCCCTGATACCCAAAACACTCTGGAAACTGGCTTACGCTGCTGGCTGGTGTGGCTCATCCTCCTCATCCTCAGGATCCTCACCAGAGGCTGGGGCTTGCTCCATTAGATCTTCCTGTGCCAGGGCTAAGCCTCTCTGGAGCAGCAGGTTGTACAAGCCATAGCATACCACGGCCATTAGTGAGAATCGAGCAGTAGAGTTTTGAAGAGTGCCACCTGACTGGTCCGAACACCAAAACCTCACTGGTCTACTCAGTTATGACCCTAATGGAAGCATGGCACTCGTACCTCCTCTTCTGCTCAGTGCATGAATTTTGGACTGGCGTTATTAGCTATCTCTTCAAGAAGCATCACTTGTCACCCAGAAGCCAGCTATCCAAGGGTTCCAGTCCACAGAACGTCCCTGGCACTTGGGAGTATCTAGGTATTTAGGCATGATAACTGCTGCCAGAATAGTGTGCACACAGTGCATTACCAATTGCCTCTGGTCACATACAAGCTACACATGAATGGAATAGAAGCTTTTTCCGTTAACGAATGCCCCTGGCTGTCCTGATGGCACTTTAATTGCCACGTGTGTGCAATCTATTACCCTTTGCACCTTTGGAAACTCTGCAGCATTAGCAAAGTCTCTGGCTCTGTCTGCCTGACTGGGGTTGTCATCACTAAATTAAATGAACTGATGGGCATGCCTGAAAAACTTTTGTGCAGTGCAGTGATGCGCCACTGGCTGCAATATCCCACAAAAGGTCACCAGATGATGCTTGGAATGACCCTGAGGTGAAAAAATTCAGGGCCACTTTTACCTTCAATGCCACAGGCTCGGGGGGTCCAACACAATTTGAGGTAATCTCCCCAACCAACATGGCACGCAGTGATGTGACTGTCTCCCTGGAGAGACAGTCTTCTCAGGCACTGGCACTCTGACATTTGGAAGTGTACATATTTGCCAGTATACTCTGTTCACAGGAGGTAGAGGCCTAGATCTGCCTGCCTGCTGCTGTTATCTCCCCTCCTTAGGCCCTTGCTCAGCGGAAAGTCCCACAACTTCCTGGGCCAGAGGAAGTACCTGCCGGCTTCTTTCCTCCTTCTTATTCTCCTCCTCACTGGAGGGGGACCTTCCTCCGGGATCTGCAATGTTCATCGGGGATTCAGGGTCCAATCATGGGGTGCAGGAAATTCACTGTGCACCTATCTCTTGGCACCTTTCCCTGAGAAATGTCCCCCAGGGAAGGCTCAAAACAAAAAATGAATTAAGTTGCAACACTAGCAAACTCAAGTACTTTCTCCCGCAGACTCTTCTGCTAAAGTCAGCCATAGCCCAGCTTGCAGCAGCTGTTGTGTCTCCCTCCGCATGCTTTTGCCCATGCACCCATGAAAAATGGTGCAGGCAAAGTAAAATATGAATCCATTGGCTCGTTAACAAGCTGAATTGGCCTTTAAATAGTTTCTTAAAAACTGATTAGTTCCTCAAAATCTGCCAGGCTGCAGATTTTAGCAGCCACCCAACTCTTATGTTATCAGAGACCAGTGTGAGGATGTTAGATTAGCAACTTTTTACATAATTTAATGTAAGTGTGGTGGCGGGGGTCGAGGGGGGCAATGCTCCTGATTTCCAGCTGTAAAATTTACCCCTATATTTCAAGAAACTGCAATTCTCCAGGCAGTTGGTCATAGAAGTTTGTGCCCTCAAGGTGGAAGACCTCATACCTCTCAACACTGGCTGCCGTGCCCTGCCAATAGCTGTCAGAATTGTTGTGGCCTCGAATTTCTTCACTTCTGGCTCTTTCCAAGGATCAGATGTGGATCCTAGTGGCATCTCGCAATGCCCTCATTGCAAGAGCTGGGCAGATGTGACCTCAAAGGCACAAAGGGCATTGGGCTTTACCTCCATTGTTGGATTCCCCCAGTTACATGTGGCCACCAAGGCACCAAGTAATCACCCAGTCAGATTTATCAACCTGAAATGGTCCCACCACCTAAACGTTCAGCTGTCTCTGACCGCGACAAGAGCTTTCTCCATGTGTATGCTTGTTTTCCTGGCAGTTGCCATGAATTCCTCCTGGTTGTTGCAGCTCTTCACCACCTTTGAAGAGAAGCTGTTCACCCCTATTTGAGAGCTCAAGACAGGGACACTGAGGTGATACAATCAAAGCCATGTGCTCACTAGGACAACCATTGAACAGGTCATCAGACTTCTGAAGGTGCAGCTCCAGTGCCTGTATCAGCCAGGGTGGCATCCTGCAATACACTTTGCCATGGTCTTGTGCATTGTGGAAGAGGGTAAGGCCCTGGAAGGACACAATTCATCAGAGCAAGAGGAGGTGTAGGACATGGAATTGGAGAAGGAAGAGCAGGCATAGAGGAAAGGTACAGAACAGAGAGGTCCTCTGGTTGCAAAATGAGGTGGCCATGCCCAGTGTAGGGCTCAAGTGTCTTGTCAGGATGCCATCAGTGCCAGGGATCATCTGACCACACTGACCCAGGAGGACTGGCATTGGATGGAACGCACTGTGAGCTGCCTGTGTACACACTTCCATTGAACTTTTAAACTCTTACCAATAAAGATGGATGCACATCAGCTCAGACATTTCATTATCACCATGGACATACCCTTACTCACATTCACCACTTCATACTTCTTTTCTTTTCCAGTCATTAATAAAAGGATGCTTACACAGTTGACTTCATGTGGCAATACTTACATGGTACTCATAAAGGAACACAGTGTTTGTTTACAGGTAGAAGACACCCCAATGATCCACTCAGCACTCCACCCAATGCACTGCCCTCCCCATTCAGCCATTTCTACACAATGCTTCCCTTGGGGCTCCACAGAAGGTGGAGGAGGCAGCCTGCACACTTGCCTCTGCTTACACCTGAGATGTACCTGGCAGTCATTCTCATCCTTGGAGCATCTTCAGAGGTTACTGCATCTGTATGATTGCAGGAGCAGACTCCACCACTAGGCCCTGCTGCAGTGATGCTCCCCCACATCGGAGGGGCCAGGGAAACCGGTGATGATGGTACTGCTTCTTGTGGGACCGGCACCCTCTCCTCCTTGATGACTGCCTCAGCCCTTGGTTGGCACTGTGGATGGCTCGAGGGGAGGACCAGACGTTCCTGTGCCATCAGCATTAAACTGTCAAGGGCACATTGCACCCTGTGAATGTCAGTGCACAGCACCTGCATGCACTCATATGGCTGTCCATGAGGTTGCCCACGCTATCAATGGAGGAGCTCACACATTCAAAATCCTGAGCCATACTGGCACACATGAGCTGGATGGACTCTTCCATTCATCCCATGACCCCGCATTGCCTCTGATGTTTGGAATTACATCAATTGCTGCTAGTCTTGGTAGAAACCCCTTTCCTGTGAAAAGCATGCTTGATATCATGCTCACCAACCTGCCTGCTGCAGATGTATCTGTCCATGGCAGTCTTGGTAGGAGTGACCACCACATAATCATTGTGGAGACAAAGTTCTGCCTTCAAGTTCAGGATACCTTCCATCATGTTGTGTGGCACTACCGCTGCGCTAAATGGGATAGATTTCGAACCGATCTAGCAACTCAAGACTGGGCATCATGAGGCGCTGTGGGCCATCAACAGAGACAGAATTGTACTCAAACACAATCTGTAGCCTCATGGCCCGGCATAGCCCCCACTCTACCATTATGATCAAGCCAGAGGATCAACCCTGGTTCAATAAAGAATGCAGGAGGGCATGCCAGGAGCAGCACCAGGCATACCTAAAAATGAGGTGTCAACCTGGTGAAGCTGCAACACAGGACTACTTGCATGCCAAACAGCATAAGCAGCAAGTGTTAAACTGAGGTAAGCGATCCCACAACCAATGGATCAGATCTAAGCTCTGCAGTCCTGCCACATCCAGTTGTAAATGGTGATGGACAATTAAACAACTCACTGGAGGAGGAAGCTTCACAAATATCCCATCCTCAATGAAGGAGGGACTAAGCACATCAGTGCAAAAGATGAGGCAAAACTTCAGCCAGATGTCCCGAGTGGGTGATCCATCTCAACCTCCTCCAGAGGTCCCCAGCACCACAGATGCCAGTTTTCAGCCAATTCGATTCACTCCACGTGATATCAAGAAATGGCTGAAGGCACAGGATACTGCAAAGGCTATAGGCCCTGACAATATTCTCCCAAAAGTACTGAAGACTTGTGCTCCAGAACTTGCCACGGCCCTAGCCGAGCTGTTCCAGTACAGCAACAACACTGCCATCTACCCGGCTAAATGAAAAATTGCCCAGGTATGTCCTGTACACAAAAAGCAGGACAAATCCAACCAGGTCAATTACTGCTTCATCAGTCTACTCTCCATCATCAGTAAAGTAATGAAAGGACTCATCAACAGTGCTATCAAGCAGCACTTGCTTAGCAATAATCTGCTCACTGATGCCCAGTTTGGGTTCCGCCAGAACCACTCAGCTCCAGACCTCATTATAGCCTTGGTTCAAACATGGACAAAAGATCTTAACCCCCGAGGTGAGGTGAGGTGAGAGTGAATGCCCTTGACATCAAGGCAGCATTTGACTGAGTGTGGCATCAAGGAGCCCTAGCATACCTAGCACAAAGGAAGATGGTTGTGGTTGTTGGAGGTCAGTCATCTCAGCTCCAGGACATCATTGCAGGAGTTCCTCAGGGTAGTGTCCCGGCCCAACCATCTTCAGCTGCTTCATCAATGGGACCTTCCTTCCATCATAAGGTCAGAAGTGGACATGTTCGCTGATGATTGCACGATGCTCAGCACCATTCGTGATTCCTCAGATACTGAAGCAGTCCATGTCCAAATGCAGCAAGACCTGGACAATATCCAAGCTTGGGCTGACAAGTGGCAAATAACATTTGCGCCACACAAGTGTCAGGCAATGACCATCTCCAACAAGAGAGAATCCACCCATCACCCCTTAATGTTCAATGGCATTACCGTCACTGAATCCCCCTCTCTCAACATCCTGGGGATTACCATTGACCAGAAACTGAACTGGACTATCCATGTAAATACTGTGGCTACAAGAGCAAGTCAGAGGCTAGGAATTCTGCAATGAGTAACTCACCTGCTGACTCCCCAAAGCCTGACCACCATTTACAAGGCACAAGTCAGGAGTGTGATGGAATACTCCCCACTTGCCTGGATGAGTGCAGCTCCCACAATACTGTAGAAGCTGGACACCATCCTGGACAAAGCAGAACGTTTGATTGGCACCACATCCACAAACCTTCATTCCCTCCACCACCGACGCACAGTGGTAGCAGTGTGTGCCATCTACAAGTTGCACTGCAGGAATTCACCAAGACTCCTTTGAAAGAATCTTCCAAACCCACAACCACAACCACAACCACCTAGAAGGACAAGGGCTGCAGATAGATAGGAACACCACCAGCTGGAGGTTCCCCTCACCATCCTGACTTGGAAATATATCACCGTTCCTTCACTGTCGCTGGGTCAAAATCCTGGAACTCCCTCCCTAACAGCACTATGGATGTAGCTACACCACATGAACTGCAGCAGTTCAAGAAGGCAGCTCACCACCACCTTCTCAAGGGCAATTAGGGATGGGCAATAAATGCTGGCCCAGCCAGTGAAGCCCAGACCCAATGAATGACTGAATAAATAAAAAAAAAACACATCCCTCACCCTTTACCTGGATATACATTTTATATTTACAAGTACAATTTTCTCAACACAACAAAATATTTACACTGATAAATAATTTACAAAGTCAGTCTTTCTGGAACTTTCTGCATGTAGAACATCTCAGCTCTACAACTTCAGATGCTTTGTCAGGAACCTCCTTTTCCAGAGTTGCCTGAACATCAGGTGCTTCGGTGGGCATTTACAGTTCTGTATCTTCACCTCTTACAGGAACATCGGATACGTCTCCCCTGGGTTGAGTATCTTTAGCAGGAAACTTTGACCTGGTCGTGAACATTATTGGCATCATTTCTTGGTGATTTGTTTCTCCCTTCATTAGATGATCCATATGTCTCCATATCACTCGGCCTTCCACCTTCATGTGGTAAGATCGAGGTCCAGTCACAGCACCTATTTCACACGTCTCTCTCAGTTAAATTTCCTGTCATGGCCGTGCTAGTCGTGTTTAGTTTTCTGACTTCCCTGACTCCTTTCCACCTTCCCTCCTAAATTCAGCATCATTAAGCTCAATCTCACCCTGAGACGATGTTTCATCAATAACTCCGCAGGGGTGACACCTGTTATTTTGTGAGGGCTGGTCCTGTGATGAAAAAGAAAGTGTGCTAGCTTGGTTGCTAAGGAATCTCCAGTTAACTTCTTCATGCCTGCCTTGAACGTTTGAACAGCCCTTTCAGCCAGTCCATTTGAGGAAGGGTGGTACAGTGAAGTTTTTACACGAGTGATACCGTTGAGCTGATAAGCTATTGAAACTCAGCACTTGTAAATGCCATTCCATTATCAGAAATGATTACTTCTGATACTTCGTTAATGGCAAAACTTTGACATAGCTTCACAGTTAGCAGTCAACGTTGGTGACTTCACCTCATATATGTCCATCCATTTTGAGTGGACATCGACGATAAGCAGAAACACTGTTCCCATGAATGGTCCCACATAGCCATTGTGTAACCACACCCAAGGTCTTCCTGGTCACCCCCAGCTTTGACGATTGGCTTCCATAATGGACAGTTACCTTGCTTATGCCTTTTACTTGAATGTCTTCACCCATGTGTGTTTTTTAGTTGGGCAGTTGTTTCTTCTAAATTTAATTGATGTTGCCCATTATTCAGTTACCTGAAGGTATGTTCCCCAATCACTGTAGTGGAAGCTCCTGTGTCCATTTCCTTTCTAACAGGTTTATCATTTACTTTCACTGTTACAATTATTAGTTCTGCCTTTCCAACTTTCAGTTTAAACAAAGAGTAAATATCTGAATTTGCTGCTTCAGGCTCTTCTACACTGTAGATCTCACTGGGTTTTTTCTTTTGTTTAAAAGCCTGTTTGAATCTTTCCTTGCACTGTTTCATTATATGTCCATTTCTCTGACAATAATAACACTAGATTTTTTTAAACTGCCAATTGTTATATGACTGCTTGTTTCCACCTCTATTGAAATTATTCTTTGTTTTCATTGTTATGTAATTTTTAAAATTTTTCAGGCGAGCAGGATCTGTTTCCCAATTCTCGGTAGAGTCTTGCATTTTTGCATCCTTTTTGACTGGGATTTCCCACCCAATGTGGAGGACGGCATGATTTTGGGCTCCCTGTTTGGCTTTTGAATCTCTGACTGTACTTTCCATGGCCAGTGTTATCTCTAGCGCCTTCTTAAAATCCAAATTTGCTTTAGTCAATAATCTTTTCTGAATCATGTCCTCATTCACAGCGCACACTAAATGATCTTTGAGCATATCACAATGTCCCATTGATTGCTTCAAGCTTGCCATATGACAAGCAATTATCTCCCCTAGGGCTCTACTTCTCGAGATAACATTGAACCTTTGCATCATTAACAAAGGCTTTGGATAGTAATGACCCTTCACGAAGTCCACCAATTCATCAAAATCCTTCGAATCTGGGGCATTGGATGCTGCCAAACTTGGAATCAAGCCATAGGCTTTATTCACACATGTAGTTAATTCTTCTCTTCCCCCGTAATCTCGATCGCTTGGAAAAAGAATACGAGGTATTCAATGTAGTGAGACCAATAATCTCTGGCTGGATCAAAAGGAACAATTCTTCTGCATTGTGGCATTCTGAGAGGAAATTACTTCTTTGATTAAAATGGGACTTTTATTTACAATTACTGTGTGAGGTACAGTGCCAATTTCTTTGCAACTTGGTTTCTTCTGTTTGATCATGTTTTATCCTCGTCACCAGTTTATTGGATCCTGTGGATCCTCATCGCCAGTTTGTTGTGAGTAGTGGCCGAGTTGGTACTATAGTAGAGTTGATCAGCAGATACTTCTTAGGTGGGAATGTTATGTTTATTTACAAAGGTGCTCAGCAGCAACTACATGTGTGCTTTCACTTCAAACCCTATCTCTATACTACTAACTACAGAGGTAGCCTGTGCTACTCTCCTATTGGTTACTAAAGATCATCTGATCTTACTTAACAGCATTCTCCTCAAAGGTATATTACACATTAGATCAAACTATAATTACTACAATTGAGAAGGCTGCTGTTTTGGGGGTTGATATGGTGTCGATAGTTCCCCATGGCCTCCCTTGCACATCTTGTATGCCAGTGCATGATGGAAGGACTACGCCTAGAGTTGGACCATGGGATATGGTGGCTACTAAGTTGACTGTGTTTGACAATCACTGACTTGTCCTGTTGACTGTGTTTGAAGCAGGTTTGATGTTCTGTGACTCTAGTGCGTAGGCTACAGCCCCTTTCCCCAATACAGACAAGTCTGCAATCTCATGGTATGCTGTAAGTGCCCAGATACTATGACATGGTTTCTTGTCTTTGTGGGCATGAAGGATGGAATGGAACATCTTAGATGACTTGTGTTGGACTTCTATGTCCACTGACTTGAGTATATGTTATAGTCTGTGTGAGGTGGAACCAATGTATAGGAAGCTAACACTTGTCTTAATGAAAGTGGTTGCTGTGCACCGAGTAACAGGTGGACGTGTGTTAATCTTGTGTGAAAGGAACCCACTGAGTGTAGACTTAATATGGTGAAACTCTTGTTATAGATGTTTCTTGTTACTGACGGTGTAGGCTCTTATAATGAGGGTGTTGGAAACTGATTGGAGACATGCTAATATGTACTGGCATATTACATACACAATCAGCAGTAAGACACCACCCAAATTCCCATCTTCCACTATGAATAACTACTCCTTTCACAAGTTCCAGTCATCCAGGCAATTTTCTTCTCCGCCGATGCTGCCAGACCTGCTGACTTTTTCCAGGTAATTCTGTTTTTGTTTTGGATTTCCAGCATCCGCAGTTTTTTTGTTTTTATCTAATGGGTAGAGTATGCTGCTCAAAGTGTTGAGGCCTAACAGTTCTTCTAAGGAAGTCTTTTAGGGTAACAACTGTTCCTTTCACAGCAAATTCTACACTTTGATTTGCTTCACTGGTTAGTTCTTTACCATTCTAAAAAAATAGAGCCAGTTTTCCTCATGGCTTCAATTCACTCATGACCAATTATGTAATAAGATCTAAATTGCCTCACGTTAAATGTTTAACTTATTTGTGTCATCCAATTTATGATATGGCTTCATGGTGAAGCTTTCTTAAATAAGCTACATAATAAAATCGCACAAAGAGCTGCAAGATGAGTGATTAATTTATCTTTTCTGGTATTGATTGAGGGACATTGGTACGGTAGTAAAAGTATCAATTTGCTTTTAACATCCCTCTGAACAAAAAGACAATACTATTGTTAAATATGTCACTTTAAGTGTGGAAGTCTGAGGATTTTCTAGTCTAAAAGGGACACTACAAATTTATGGTGCTGATATGCAAATGCTTCTGAAAAAAAACTAATGGGCAAAGACCTTTATAGCAAGGGGTACAGTCAGGGAACAAGCACTAAGGTTTGTGTTTGGACTCTTGCATCCAATATTGCCAATTTAACTTACTATAGACAAATTAACATCATAACCTTGTAAATTGTTGTCATGTATGCCAATTGAGGCCATTGACAGGGTCAGTTGAGTAATTAAAGGACCTGCCCGCCCAACCTTAAAGTTGGAGGACAGGCCAGGACCCTCGGCGGGAACAAGAAAAAACATAAAACCTCATCTACAGGTGGGATGAGGTTTCACGTAGGTTTTAAAAATTTTTAATAAAAGTTTTGTGAACATTATGGACATGTCCCAACTCATGTGACATTGTCGCATGAGGGGACATGTGAGGGAGATTTTATTTTTCTATTTTTGTCTTTTTCACATTTAGGGTAGCACTTAGCCTCAGGGAGATGAGTGCGTTCTTTTGTGCGCATGTCGAAAAAGTGCACTCTCGATTTTGGGATTCCCTCCACCCCCACCCCCTCCACCCCACCATCCTCCACCCCCTCCGCCCTCACAGGGAGAACATAGCGCTTCTGCGTGGATGTCACGCTGGGCGGGCCTTAATTGGCCCGCCCACTTAAAAATGGTGGTGCACCTCCGATCGGGGGCGCCGATTGGAAGCACACCCACATGCGCCAGCCCATCAACCCCCCCTCCCTCGACAAAAGGGGAAAATTCAGCCCAAAAAGTTCCCACAAATAGCAATATGTTTATAGTATATCAAAAATTCTGTGCATTTTGTGACATTGCCCTCTCTGTTGGGGAGGTGTAAATAAATTTAGTTCAATAATGGCTGGCTGCCGTTGAGCATATGTTAATCTTACTCAGTGCAATATGCAACAGAAAAAGGACATGAGGCTGGGATGGAATTTATTTTACATTTCATTTGAGAAATTAAGGACTGAATAACATTGTGCCATATTTTTGGAATTCCTAAAGCTGATTTTGAGGATGTTTGAGCAATTTGAAACATTGCTCCATGTGTCCACCATATTAGGTTCACAGTGAGATAGCACAGTTTGTAAATGAAAAGTGGCACTGAAGGCATTTTGGGGACAATGGGGAAATTGAACCCTAACAGAGAAGACTGGTGTAATTATGAATGAAGCTTATACATTTGGCTGAAAGCAGCTAAAATAGTAGATGAGGATAAGGTAAATGTTTTCCTCACCGTGATGGGGCCTGGCGTTTCTGAGGTGTTGTTGAACAAATGCTGCCTGTAAGACCCCAGTACTATGGACTATTCTGAAATTAATAAGATTCTGAACTCATTATGATGCAACTAAGAATGAGAGTTACATTGAGAGTTACACCCATGAAAGGAAGCAGTGGCCAATTGTGACCATTGCAGATTACATTCTCGAATTAAAGGAACTCTCTCTTTACTATGGGTATGGTGCAAGCTTAGAAATCAACCTTAGAGTTGCATTTGTTACAGCCCTAAAGAACAATAAAATCCAGGCCAGGCTTTTGAGCAAAGGAAATACATTGATATGATAGGAGGCCTACAGTGAGGTCGCAGCCAATGAAAGGGCAGAAAGAGATAGTTGCAAATTTTCTTGAGCCAGCAGGGCAGACCAATTGGATTTTGAAGAGATTCACGCCATGGCAGCCAAGTTCACAGGTTCATAGTCAGAAATTTAAATACTACCATTGCCATGCTAGCCACCAACCTTTTCCAGCTTGTTGAAAAGTCAGTCATATCCAGATGGCATGTGGGAGTAGAGAAAACAGGAATAGCCAGATCATGGTAAAGCTCCATGTCTCAACCATGCACCAGATCGAGGGCATGGTAGATCTAAAGCTAGCTGAGGAGTATGGAAATCCTCAAATGTGAATATGATAGATATGAAAACATAAGTTAGTTATCGAACAGGAAGATCAAGAGTTGTACTTATAGAGCAAGAGAACAGCACATGGAAGATGAGAGGCCTGAACATTTAACTTCAGTTCCCACACTAGAAATGCAATTTGGAGAGTTACAATTTACTTTCATAATTGATACAGTTGCAACAGTGTCTGTTATCTCAGAAAGAGAGCAAAAAAAGTTCCCACATTTCCTCATGCAAAACTGTTGTGAAACTGACTATTTATTCCAATAACAGTATTTTAGTGTTAGGACAATTAAAGTGTTAGAATAGATATATTATGTTATATCCTATTACTTGCAAATGGTAGTAGTAGAGGTGGAGCAAAGTCTCCCTCGTGGGAAGGAATTGGCTTAAGAAAATATGATTAAACAGGGCTGAGTTATTTAGAGAGGGTTCAGTAAGAGTACGTCTGATTTGGAGAAAGTGCTAAGAGAACACAAAGTGTTCTTTGAACAAGAAGGACTGAATGGTAAACGAAGCATCACAAGGCCATTTTGCAAGGCTTAAGCCAGTGTCATGTGTACAATTAGAAGCAGGAACTAAGGAGCTGAATTGCTTAGAAAGAACAGGGTCAGTTAAGAAGGTAAAGAGTAGTGAATGGGCCACACACACTGTAGTGTTTCAAAAGGCAAGTGGGTCTGTGCAATTTTGTGGAGATTATAACCAAATGGTAAGTAAGTTGATCGAGAATGACACTTGCCCACTATCTACAAATGAAAATTTGTTTTCTAATTTAGCCAATGGAAAGATGTTCAGTAAGATAGATTTTCCAAATGCCTGTTTGAATTTAGAATAACTGGTAAGAACAAGGAACTGCTTAGCATTCATGCTCACAAAGGGTTGAACCAGTACAAAAGGTTCCCATTTGGGTATTTACTGCTCCTGCAATGTTTCAGGATGTCATGGATCAGGTACTAAGTGGCATGAAAGGTGTAGGTTGCTTGATTCTGGGCAAAAGACATGTTTGTTTTACCTTCCAGGAATACACAAGAAAAGGGGTTTAAAAGCCAGCTGAAAACCTGATATGTTTGTGCTACTTCTGGTGTTCTAGTTCTGGTGTGCTAGTGTGTGATGTGAAGGTCACAGCTGAAGAACATCAAAGGGGCATCTCTGCAGCTTGCAGGTAAAAAAAAAAGAGTCTTTCTCTGTTTCTGGAGGCAAGTCACAAGTCAGCAAAGCCACAGTCAAGAAGGAAGTAGCACTGTCCTTCAGCTAGCCTGCAGAACCAATTGTCTCCAAACCAACAACCTAATTATCAAATTCAGCTCTACCGAAATCACCCAACTTAATGGCCACAACGTTTCGCCATCTACTCCTCATGGACAAGTCAAAGACTGATTCGTACATTCTTCTTAACCTTTATTTTTGGACTCAACCTCTCATTTCTAATCTGTGTGTATGTGTGTTGCATTTTGATTATTTTTTCTTGGGTTTTTAGTGACTAATAAACTTAAGAACAAAGAGAACAAAGAAAAAAGAGAAGTACAGCACAAGAACAGGCCCTTTGGCTCTCCAAGCCTGCACCGATCAACTAAAACATTTTGCACTTCTGGGGTCCATATTCCTCTATTCTCATCCTATTCATGTATCTGTCAAGCTGCCTCTTAAACACCACTATCGTACCTGCTTCCACCACCTCCTCTGGCAGCGAATTTCAGACACTCACTACCCTCTGCATAAAAAACCTGCCCCACACATCACCTCTATAGTTTTTTCCTCTCACCTTAAATCTATGTCCCCTAGTAATTGACTCTTCCACCATAGGAATAAGCTTCTGACTATCTACTCTGCCCATACCACTCATAATTTTGTAAACTTCTATCAAGTCGCCCCTCAACCTCCATCGCTCTAGTGAGAACAATCCGAGTTTCTCCAACCTCTCCTCATAGCTAATAACCTCCAGACCAGGCAGCATCCTGGTAAACCTCCTCTGCACCCTCTCCAATGCTTCCATATCCTTCTGGTAATGTGGCAACTAGAATTGCATGCAATATTCCAAATGTGGCCTAACCAAGGTTCTATAAAGCTGCAGCATGACTTCCCAGCTTTTATACTCAATACCCCTGCCAATGAAGGCAAACATGCCATATGCCTTCCTGACTATGTTATCCACCTGCACTGCCACTTTCAGTAACCTGTGGACCTGTACACCCAGATCCCTCTGCCCATCAATGCAGTTAAGTGTTCTGCCATTTACTGTATAATTCCTGCCTGTATTAGACCTTCCAAAATGCATTACTTCACATTTGTCTGGATTAATCTCCATCTGTCATTTCTCCACCCAAGTCTCCAACCGATCTATATCCCGTTGTATCCTTTGACAATCCTCTTCACTATCTGCAACTCCTCCAACCTTGGTGTCGTCTGCAAACTTACTAATTAGCTCAGTTACATTTTCCTCCAGATCATTTATGTATACTACAAACAACAAAGGTCCCAGCACTGATCCCTGCAGAACTCCACCAGTCACAGCTCTCCATTCAGAAAAGCACCCTTCCACTGCTACCCTCTGTCTTCTATGACCAAGCCAATTCTGTATCCATCTTGCCAGCTCACCTCTGATCCCATGCAACTTTATCTTCTGTACCAGTCTGCCATGAGGGACCTTGTCAAAGGCCTTACTGAAATCCATGTATATAACATCCACTGCCCTTCCATCGTCAATCATCTTTGTCACTTCCTCAAAAAACTCGATCAAGTTAGTGAGACATGACCTCCCCTTCACAAAACCATGCTGCTTCTCACTAATACGGCCATTTGCTTCCAAATGGTAGTAAATCCTGTCACGAAGAATCTTCTCCAATAATTTCCCTACAACTGACATAAGGCTCACCAGCCTGTAATTTCCTGGATTATCCCTGCTACCCTTCTTAAACAATGGAACAACATTGGCCATTCCCCAATCCTCTGGGACCTCACCTGTATCCAGTGAGGATACAAAGATTTCTGTCAAGGCCCCAGCAATCTCCTCCCTTGCCTCCCTCAGTACTCTGGGGTAGATCCCATCTGGCCCTGGTTATTTATCCATCTTAATATTCTTCAAGACGCCTAACACCTCCTCTTTTTTGATCTCAACATGATCCAGGTGATCTACACACCCTTCCCTAGACAAATCAACCACTAAGTCCTTCTCTTTGGTGAATACTGATGAGAAGTATTCATTTGGTATCTCTCCCATTTCTTCTGGCTCCATACACAGATTCCCACCTCTGTCCCTGAGTGGGCCCACCCTTTCACTGGCTACCCTCTTGCTTTTTACTTATGTATAAAAGGCCTTGGGATATACCTTAATCCTGGTTGCCAGTGATTTTTCATGACCCCTTTTAGCCCTCCTGACTCCTTGCTTAAGTTTCTTCATATTTTCTTTATATATTCTCCACGGGCTTCATCTGTTCCTAGCCTTCTAGCCCTTACAAAAGCTTCCCTTTTCTTTTTGACTAATCACACAATATCCTTCATTATCCAAGGTTCCTGAAACTTGCCATGCTTATCCTTCATCTAGCAGGAACATGCCGGTCCTGAATTCTTATCCACTGACGTTTGAAAGCCCCCCACATGTCAGTTGTTGATTTGCCGTCAAACATCCACCTCCAGTCTAGATTCCTCAGTTCCTGCCTAATAACTCAAGGAAGCTTGGTTAAATTGGCTTCTTCTAAAGCATAAGTATATTTGGACTGGGAAAAGGTAACCATGAGGGAAGGGATCCTTTTAAAATTAACCTTGTTGCAACCAACCAAGGGGGTTGAATAAAGAAGGGGTGCCAATTCATCCCTCCTCACCCGAGAGCATAACAATTTGGGGTATTTCATCCGGGATCATAAATTGTGGGACCTCGCCCAGGACCGGTTGTAACACTAATGATGCTGTTTTGACCAAAACGATCCCAAGAACAAATTGGCTTTAGCATATTATGGAGGTTAGGTGTGGTGTTACCTCACATAATGGAAGAGTGTGTGAAGAAGCCTATATCATGTACTTTAACAAAGTCAGAGCAAAATTATCCACAAATTGAGAAAGAGGCATTTGCAATCATATATGGTGTTACTATGTTCCACAAATACTTACATGGTAGGAATTTCACTTCAGTAACCAACCACCAAACCCCTTATGATCATATTTAGTTCAAAGAAAGAGGTGCTATTTTTAATGTCAGCACAGCTTCAGAGATGTGCTTTGATTCTGAAGGCCCATCAATATGATATTAAATACTGTAAGTCAACAGATCAGGCAAATGTACACATTCTTTTCAATTTTCCATGAAGACTAATTAATTTCCAGCTGCCGAGTCATCTATAAATTGCTTTGCATGCACAATTGACATGCCAGCGTCTGCCAGAGAAATTAGTGAAGAAACTCACAAGGATGTGGTGCTCATTAAAGTGCTCAGTTATGCCTTGTATGGCTGGCCTAAAGAGTGTAATAATGTGAACTACAGGAGTATTTCACATGTAGAAATGAGTATAGATCAAGGCTGTCTCCTTTGGGGTTTAAGAGTCACTATTCTGTCAAGGTTTGGAGAGAGATTGTTAAAGGAGATTCATCAAGACCACACAGAGATAGTGCATATGAGAGCAGTAGCACAAAGTTATTTTTTGTATCTAAAGGTTGATAGAGATATTGAAGAGTTGTTGAAAAGTTGTAAAGTGTCTCAGAATGAGAATTGATTCAACCAAGTTTCCTTTCATTTCATGGTCAAACACAAGTGAACCATGGAATGAGTATATGTCAATTTATTTGAGGTGAAAGGGAAAGAGTACCTTGCTTTGGTCAATAGCTATACTGAGTCTTTGTCCAATACTGCAAGTGCCAAAACTATTGAGGTTTTGAAAAGTTGATTTGAACTTGCCAGGAGTGTTGGTGTCAAATAATCGCCCACCGTTTGTCAGAAGAGTGTTAAATAATTCTGATTAAGAATGGAGTCAAATACACACTAATACCATCATATCATCCAGTATCGAATGATGCTTCAGGAAGAAGTGTATAGATTGTGAAGAAGTCTTTGCAGAAGCATTTGCCTGGTAACAAGCGAGGCAGTAATTTCCATGTTTCCCTTTGACACAGGTTAGACAATTTTCTATTCTCTTACAGAATAACTCCACAGTCCAGAATAGGTTGCTCACCTCATGAGTTGTATTTAAACATACTCTTAGGACTCTTAGCCTGCTTAAGCCTGACATCAATAGCAAAGTAAGAGACAAGCAGGCCAATGTGAAAAAAAAACAAAAAAACTGCAGATGCTGGAAATACAAAACAAAAACAGAATTACCTGGAAAGACTCAGCGTGTCTGGCAGCATCAGCGGAGAAGAAAAGAGTTGACGTTTCGAGTCCTCATGACCTTTCAACAGAACTGAGTAAATCCAAGAAATGGGTGAAATATGAGCTGGTTTAAGGAGGGGGTTGAGGAATAGGGGGTGATGGAGGAGTGATGGACTGCCACTGCTCTTCAAGAAATGCCTACCTCCTTGAAGAAGTTCTGTTCGTCTCTGTGACAAGATTTCCCTATCTCTCTTTTGCCTTGCTCACCTTCATTGCTTTCCATTTCTCTCCTGGTGTTTGACAAGGTGTTTACTAAAACCCGCTTTCACAGCCATATCTCCTTTCTCAGTGACTGTCTCCGTCTCCGACTTACCCCATGTGGATTTCAACTGAAATTCCACCCCTCATGTTTCAAACCCAGCCAGGATTACAGGTATCTCCGGGACATAAAACATTTCTCGGACTGCTGTTCCCGTCACATTCTGAAATCCACTCTCAGTGCCATGCGCCGCCATATGAACACACTCGACCTCTCCCTCCAGCAGCACCACCGTACCCTTTTTCAAAGCTGTGCGTGCCCCCGGTTTCATTTTATTCTTCGTCTCATCCGACGCCTAAACAAGAAAGTTTTTCTCTTTCTCTCAAGTGCTAAGGAACGCAAGCTCCAACAACTCATTGACACCAACACCCATCTAGGACCCTCCACCCCTGCCTGTCCCTCCGTCCCCACCCCATATTCCAATCCCTGCCCCAGCCGTGTATTCAATATTCCCGCTGACCTTCCCCTCTCCGATGTTGAACGTTCAGTGTTCAGCAAAGGACTTAGTTTCATACCCTTACGCCCTCACCTCAATGAATTTTGGGCTCAGCATGATGCTGAACTCTTCTTTCGCCGTCTTCGTCTCCAGGCTCACTTCTTTGGGCAGGAGTCCTCTCCCCGTTCAACGGATCCTTTCACCCACCCCCAATATTCTCCCGCCACCTGGACCCCTCCCTCTGGATTCTTACCTTCTCTTGATCTTTTCATTGAGAACTGTCGGCGCGACATTAGTCGTCTCAATTTCTCTGCTCCTCTCACCCATTCTAATCTCTCTCTCTCTCTGAACTTACGGCAGTCCATTCTCTCAGGTCCAACCCTGACATTGTCATCAAACCCGCTGACAAGGGTGGTGCTGTTGTTGTCTGGCGCACTGACCTCTACCTCGCGGAGGCTGAGCGTCAACTCGCAGACACTTCCTCCTACCTCTCCCTGGACCATGAACCTACCACTGAACATCAAGCCATTGTTTCCAGGACTTTCACTGACCTCATCTCCTCTGGGGATCTTCCTCCCACAGCTTCCAACCTGATAGTCGCCCAACCTCGGACGCCCCGCTTCTACCTCCTACCCAAAATCCACAAACAGAACTGTCCCGTTAGACCGATTGTCTCAGCTTGCTCCTGCCCCACAGAACTCATTTCTCGTTATCTTGACTCCCTTCTCTCTCCCCTTGTCCAGTCCCTTCCCACCTATATCCGTGATTCCTCTGACACCTTACGTCACATCAACAATTTCCAGTTCCCTGGCCCCAATCGCTTCCTCTTCACCATGGACGTCCAATCCCTCTACACCTCCATCCCCCACCAGGATGGTCTGAGGGCCCTTAGCTTCTTCCTCGAACAGAGGCCCGAACAATCCCCATCCAGCACTACTCTCCTCCGTTTGGCTGAACTTGTTCTCACACTGAACAATTTCTCCTTCAACTCCTCTCACTTCCTCCAAATAAAAGGTGTGGCTATGGGTACCCGCCTGGGCCCCAGCTATGCCTGTCTCTTTATGGGGTATGTGGAACATTCCTTGTTCCAGTCCTACTCCGGCCCCCTTCCACAACTCTTTCTCCGGTACATCGATGATTACTTCGGTGCTGCTTCATGCTCCCATCAGGAATTGGAAAAATTTATTAATTTTGCTTCCAATCTCCACCCCTCCATCATTTTCACGTGGTCCATCTTTGACACTTCCATTCCCTTCCTTGACCTCTCTGTCTCAATCTCTGGTGATAGACTGTCCACCAATATCCATTACAAACCTACCGACTCCCACAGCTACCTCAACTACAGCTCCTCACACCCCGCTTCCTGTAAGGACTCCATCCCATTCTCCCAGTTCCTTCGCCTCTGTCGCATCTGTTGCAATGATGCTACCCTCAAAAACAGTTCCTCTGACATGTCCTCCTTCTTCCTTAACCGAGGTTTTCCACCCAAGGTCGTTGACAGGGCCCTCAACCGTGTCCGGCCCATCTCCCGCGCATCCGCCCTCATGCCTTCTCCTCCCTCCCAGAAACATGATAGGGTTCCCCTTGTCCTCACTTATCACCCCACCAGCCTCCGCATTCGAAGGATCATCTCCGCCATTTCTGCCAACTCCAGCATAATGCCACCACCAAACACATCTTCCCTTCACCCCCCACTATCGGCATTCCGTAGGGATCTTTCCCTCCGGGACACCCTGGTCCACTCTTCCATCACCCCGTACTCCTCAACCACCTCCTATGGCACCACCCCATGCCCACGTAAAAAATGTAACACCTGCCCCTTCACTTACTCTCTCCTCACCGTCCAAGGGCCCAAACACTCCTTTCAAGTGAAGCAGCATTTCACTTGCATTTCCCCCAACTTAGTCTACTGCATTCATTGCTCCAACTGTGGTCTCCTCTACATTGGAGAGACCAAACGTAAACTGGGCGACCTCTTTACAGAACACCTGCGGTCTGTCCGCAAGAATGACCCAAACCTCCCTGTTGCTTGCCATTTTAACACTCCACCCTGCTCTCTTGCTCACATGTCTGTCCTTGGCTTGCTGCATTGTTCCAGTGAAGCCCAACGCAAACTGGAGGAACAACACCTCATCTTCCGACTAGGCTCTTTACAGCCTTCTGGAATGAATATTGAATTCAACAACTTTAGGTCTTGAGCTCCCTCCTCCATCCCCACCCCCTTTCCATTTCTTCCCCCTTCCTTTTGTTTTTTCCAATAAATTATATAGATTTTTCTTTTCCCACCTATTTCCATTATTTTTAAATATTTTTATATCTTTTATGCTCCCCCCACCCCCACTAGAGCTATAACTTGAGTGCCCTACCATCCATTCTTAATTAGCACATTTGTTTAGATAATATCATCAACTTTAACACCTATGTGTTCTTTTGTTCTGTTGTCTGTGACATCTTTTGATGATCTGCTTCTATTACTGCCTGTTTGTCCCTACAACCACACCAACCCCCTCCACTTCTCTCCCCCCACCCAAACCCCCCCCACACACACACCTTAAACCAGCTTATATTTCACCCCTTTCTTGGATTCACTCAGTTCTGTCGAAGGGTCATGAGGACTCGAAACGTCAACTCTTTTCTTCTCCGCCTTTGCTGCCAGACCTGCTGAGTTTTTCCAGGTAATTCTGTTTTTGTTTCAGGCCAAAGTGAAGATAAGAATGCGACACCAGATGTGAAACCTAGAGCTCAGTACTGGTCAAAAGTACTGGTCATGGTAAAAAAAAACACCAAGATGACAAGGAGAAGTGTGTGATTAGAACTGTTGTAATGAGACTAGGTTATTTGCATACTTAGTGAAAATTGGTGAGAGATTCCATCAATGTCATGTTGATCATTTGCTTGAAAGAGGAAATCTAACAAAGAGAATGCATGAGAAACTTCCAATAAGCCATTTTCTTCCTACAGCCCAAAGTGAAAGTCAGAAAGAAAGTGAAAGTCAAAAACAAGCCAAAAGTATGCCAGTGTTACAAAATCCACCAATAGAACAAACAGAGTGACTCACTTTGTTCTACTGGTGGATTTTGAAACACTGGCATAAACGTTTTTAAAGTGTTTTAAAAGTTTTTAATAAAATTAATGGACATGTCCCAGCTCATGTGATAGTTTCACATGAGGGGGCTTGTCCTTAAAATTTTTGTTTACCTTTAATCAATGTTTCATAAGTGAAACTTATCTCCCTGAGGCACCTCTGTGCATCAGGGAGATTTCTGCGCTCTTTCGTGTGCATGCATGAAAGAGCGATCTCTTGACTCAGGGAACCCACCCCCCAACACCTGCAAAGGGAGCAGTCAGCACTTCTGGGTATGTGACGGTGGGCGGGCCTTAATTGGCCTGCCCACATTAAATGGTGGTGCCGACCCGATCAGGGATGCCAATTGGGTCTGCGCCTGCCCCCCCCCCCGATGGGGGAAAATTCTACCCCAGATAGGTTAAAACCTGGAATGGATGGGTTATCTAATGAGGAACGGTTGGGCTGATTAGACTTGTATCTGCTGGAGTTTAGAAAAGTAAGAGGCGACTTAACTGAAACATGTAAGATCTTGAGGGGTCTTGACAGGGTGGATGAGGGAGAATCCTCTTGTGGGAGAATCTAGAACAAGGGGTCTCTATTTAAAATAAGGGGTCGCCTATTTGAAATGGAGATGAAGTGAATTTTTTTCTCTCAGAGGGCAATGAGTCTCTGGAACTCTCTTCTAGAAAAAGTAGTGGAAGCAGAGCCTTTAAATATTTTTAAGGCACAGGGGGATAGATTCTTGGTAAGCAAGGGGGTGATAGGTTATCGGGGGTAGGTGGGATGCAGCGTTGAGGTTGCTGTCATATCAGCCATGATCTTATTAAATGGCTCAAGGCACCGAATGGCCTACCCCTGCTCCTCGTTCTTATGGTTGTACAGCCTAATATCAATAGTTGGGAAAATGCTAGAGTCTATTATAAAGGGTGTGATAACAGGCTACTTAGAAAATATCAACGGGATCATAAATGTTAATTTATGAACGGGAAATCATGTATGACAAACCGACAGGAGTTTTTTAAGTCATAACTAGCTGGATAGATAAGGAAGAACTAGTGGATGTGGTGTATTTGGATTTTCAGAAAGCTTTTCGTAAAGTCCCACATAAGGGGCAGAATGTTCTGACTGTCGGGCGGGCAGGCCCGACCCAATCTCCGGCAGGCGGGGAGCCAATCCCTGCCGTAGAAGCGGGACCTGCCGCCATTTTACTTGGGCGGGCCAATTAAAGCCCACCCAGCATGATGCCCAGCGGGAAGTGCTATGCGCTCCCTGTGTGGGCAGTGGGGATTCCCCAAATGCAATTGTGCGCTCTTTCCCGCATGCGCACAAAAGAGCGCACATCTCCCTGAGGCTAAGTGCAGCCTCAGGGAGGTCGCTTACACTTTTAAAAAGATTAAGAAGAGAAAAAAAAAAGACCCTAACATGTCCCCATCATGTGACAATGTCCCGCATGAGATGGGACATGTTCATAAATTACAGTAAAACTTCATTAAACTTTTTAGAACCCTGCATGAAACCTCATCTCGTCAGTGGATGAGGTTTCATGTTTTTTTTATTTGCCGCCGGGGCTCCTGGCCAACCCGCAAACCTTAAGGTTGGACAGGCAGGTCCATTAATTGTTTAAATGATCCTGTCAATGGCCTCAATTGGCCAATGACAGGTTGGTGGACGGACAGCTGCTTTTGCTGTAGGCCCGCATTCCTGAAAATATAAATGAGACAGGGTGACGTCGAGGGTTCCGCCCGACATCATCCCACGTCATTTTATGTGTCGGCAAGCAGGCCCCGCCCCCTGCTTGCCAACGGCAAAATTCTGCCCAAGATGTTAGTGTGCAAAATTGAAGCACATGGAATTTGGGGTAATATATTGGTGTGCACTGAGAATTGGTTAGCATACAGGAAACAGAGAATAGCAATAAATGGGTCTGTATTGGAATGGCAGCCGGTGACTAGTGGGGTATCGCAGGGATCAGTGCTTGGGCCCCAACTATTCACAATATATACCAATGATTTGGATGAGGGAATCAAATGTAATATTTCAAAGTTTGCTGATGACACGAAACTTGGTGGGAATGTGAGTGGTGGATGTTAAGAGGCTTCAAGGCAGTTTAGACAAGTTGCCTGAGTGGGCAAATACATGGCAAATGCAGTGTAACATGGAAAAGTGTGAAGTTATCCACTTCAGTAGGAAAAACAGAACGAGAGAGTAGTACTTGAATGGTGGTAGGTTGGGAAATGTTGATGTATAAAGGGACCTGGGTGTCTTGGGTATGCAGGTGCAGCAAGCAGTTAAGAAGGAAAATAGTATGTCAGCCTTCACTGAGATAGGACTTGAGTACAGGAGCAAAGATGTCTTGCTGCAACAGTACAGGGCCTTAATGAGGCCACAGCTGGAGTATTGTGCGCAGTTTTAGTCTCCTTACCTATGAAAGGATTTACTTGCCACAGAGGGAGTGCAGCGAAGGTTCACCAGACTGATTCCGGGGATGGCAGGATTGTCGTATGAGGAGGGATTGGGTCGCCTAGGCCTGTATTCACTGGAGTTTAGAAGAATGAGAGGGGGTCTCATTGAAATGTAAATAATTCTGACAGAGCTTGAAAGGCTGGGTGTAGGGGTGATGTTACTCTGGTTGGGGGATCTAGAACAAGAGGTCACAGTCCCAGGATATGGGGTAGGCCATTTAGGACTGAGATGAAGAGAAACTTCTTCACTCAGAGGGTGGGAACCTGTGGAATTTTCTACCACAGAAGTTCATGGAGGCCAAGTCACTGAATATTTTTAAGCAGGAAATAGATAGATTTCTAGACTCTAAAGGCACAAGGGGTATGGGGAGAGCAAGTGGGAGTATGACATTGAGATAGAGGAGCAGCCATGATTATATTGAATGGTGGAGCAGGCTCGAGGGGCCGGATGACCTAGTCCTGCTCTTATTTTCTATATTACAATGGCCAGGATTTTACAGCCCCACCATGATGTTTCTCCCCCCAGCGGATGCAGTGAACCATTTAAATCTCCATTCAGCTTGGTGGGATCGTAATATCCCGCCGGGCGGGAGGGACCGTTAATTCCTGGCCTATGTTTGTATGAAACTGCCATATAGGCCATTTCCATGTCTTATTGCCACCCTCAGAATGGCATAATGCCAATTTGAGTTTCTTCAGGGCACATTGTGGCAGCTGATGTAAATGCACCCCTTCCTGTGTAGCCCACCCACCTTGAGCATGCGAATGACCCGTTAGCTGTAATTTGGGAATGGATCAGGGTGCCCTCACTTTATTCGACATAGGCCGAAATTTTCCAGCCGCATTAGCGTCGGGCGTCATGACGGGCAGAGGAGATGACAATATGGCGAGATGGCCAAAAATTGGTTTCATGTTTTCATTAAACCAGTTTGTGATTGTCCGCTCCACATGTCAATGGCAGGCCGTGTTTCCCACTGCTACATGTCGGGAACCAATTTTCAATACTTTAGCATTTCATTTTAAGTCCTGCTTGCTGGAATCAACTTCCCCATCCCTCTCACACTGGATCATCCGAGCATGTCGACATGATTGGGCACCGATGTGTTTCACAACTACATAAGTGACGTGCACCTGGTGGGCTGCAATTCACTCTGGACTTCGAGGTTTGTTTGCCTACCTTTCTTCGAGCAGCACTCGCAGTCATCAGCGCCAGGCCTCGCAGGCAGCACCACATTACTTTTAGGCTCATGGGCAGGTCTCTACCTACCAGGCCAGATGTAAGGCAGGCGTGGCTTTTCAATGGTTACAGGGCTAGAGCTTGTTTGCAGAAGGGGGAGAAGTGGCCTCAGGCAAGGGAAGAGGCTGCAGGATGAGGGCTGGACTGGGGAAGAGAGCACATGTTGCTCTGTGCAAGTGGCCTCAAGATGTTAAGGGCTGAGGAGGTAGTCTCTAGAGGAAATGAGTCCAGATGGAGATGTGAGGGTGTGTGTGTGTGAGAGTGAGTAGCGATGTCCTCAGAATCTTCTTTGGGAGATGTTTACCAAAATTTAAGAGCCATGTTTGTTATTGTGTGCCACACATTGATTGTCATATATCTATATATATATATATATATATATATATATAAATATATATATACAATTCCTGAAATATGGCACTTTTCAGTTTCTAATTTGCATTTGCATCTGCATTTTTGGTGTTGCTGATAAGAGAGGAGGAATACAAAATATATTTTGTTTTAATATCCTGAAACACATCCCTGTAAATAATTGAAGTTTACTGAAAAATAAGGAGATACATACCTGCAAGATCTGTAGTAAGATTATTAGATTTTTGCACCATTGTGGCACACAATATAATAGACAAATGATATTAACCAAACAATTGCTTTTGGGTCTGTGTGGGAAGGCAATAGAGGGTTTGCAGTGTCAGGCCTCAAGAAGTGTCGAATGTTAATGTGCATTAAAGTGACTGTAGCATACACCTACCTTACTGGTAAGTGACTGCTTGTCAGGCACTGAAACCTCCCAGTGGATTTTTCTGCTTCTCTTAATATCATGTTAACTTTGTACGGAAGCTGGTAGGCTAACCATATTTAACATACCATTTATAACCCAGAGCAGTTAATGTTGTTACGATGTCAAGTTTTCCAGTAATCAAATGTAAATTCTGTCTTAATAAACTTGCAATAATGATGTTGCAAATATTAATCCTTCCATGTGAATGCCATCATTCATCACTGCTGTGGAGCATGCTGACAGTTGCCATGGTGCCTGGAAGTGCTGCAAGCATAGGCAGGACTATTAAAGGGATCGGAAGTATAATTCTACCACACAGATAGCTAACTGTGAAGGCTGACAAAAATATAACTCTTTGTATTATCTATGTAACCCAGTCACTAATTCACCAGATACTGGATTGTTAAGAAATTGGGAGGAAGGAACAAAAGACTCATTCCACATAAAGGAAAAGCAAAATAGCAAATATTTCGACAGGGAATTATAGGCAGTAAAATAGACTTGGATTCTTTGATTTCAACAGCATTTTTATTGTATTTGTTTTTCCATATTTGAGTTACAGTCACTTTCTGTTTGTGACTGGCTCAGTGTATTTCTATCTATTCTGTAGGTTTTCTTGCTATATGTCAAAGATTTCTTCAGGGTGGGGAATATTTCTTCAATCGTTTGGCCTGCCTGAGAAAAAATTCAGCCAGTCTTCTGTAATCAGGTGGAAACTGCTCATTTCTGCTATGAAAATATCTACCCTGAGATCCCTCATCCTTCTTGGACCCACTTGTAAGGGGACTTGACCTCATTTGCAGGCAGCACATCAAAATGAGGGCCAATGTTGCCTTTTTTTAACACTACTAATGCATACTGAATAATTGAGACTTAAGGGTGTAGCAGTTGCAAGGAAGTGATGATCCAGATGGAAGCAAAGAGTTTCTGAACCTGAAAAACCTTGGCAGTTTCACTGGAGAGATTAGGGATTAAGTTAGGCCTTGGAACATTAAGAACCTCACAGCCACCTAAAGTCTATGTCAAAAATGGTGTCCAAGATGTATGTGCACAATCCCAACAAAAAGTTCACATTGTGCCATCTTGATGAAATGCTCAGTACAGGCCGTAAGGAGCAGGGAGATCATATCATGTATGCCATGCTGTATTAAGGCCATCATTGCTATTTAGAAGTCCTCAGTTAATGGCCAGGATTTTACGGGCCGGCTGGTGTTGGCTGCGTTCTGCGGTGTGAGCGGATGATATAGGGAGAAGGCCAAAAATCAGTTTCACGATTTCGTGAAACCAGTTTGCGATCACCCGCTCCGCCCGCCGATGGCAGGCCATGTTTCCCACTATCAAATGTCGGGAATCTCATTGTAATACATCAGCATATCATTATAAGGCCAGCCCGCTGGAGCCATGCCCCCCAACCTGCTGGATCGTCCACCCGCATTGGCGTGATTGCACGCCAACATGTTTCACAACAGCATATATAAGGCATGCACTTGGCAGGCTGCATTTTGTGGAGAACTGGGAGGTGAGTACTCAGTAATGTAGCAGAGCGCTCATCTGGGTTGCCTATTGGACTTCAAGATTGAGACGCATTGGGGGTTGGGGGTTGGTTGCAAGGGCTGCCCTGCGGTTGAAGGTAGCACGCAAGCATGTGCAAGGTGGGAGGGGTGGGTGTGGGAAGAGGCCACGCATTAGGGAAACCTTATGTAAAGTGACCATTTCTTTGAAGCTGAGACAGTTCAGGCGCTGGAGTTGTGCTATGCGCTTTTTTGCCCACTCAAGCAATGCAGAGGCATGAAAGTGCCACCAAATGCTCCAGAGCTTTTCACCCCTCGGGCACAGACTGCAAAGTAATGAGCGTTTTAGTGGACTGCAGAAGAGGTGGACGACTGCGCACTTTGTACAATCTCCTTGCTAAAGCTGACCGTGGAACAGTTACTGGTGGAATCGCTCACAGCCTCTTGCAATGTTATTATCCCGGTTTGGACCAGTCTCCTCCATGGTTCAAGCTAACAGTGCAGCCTTGCAGTGTGGGTTAGGAGAATGCCAACGTCTGAGCTGAGAGCACAGCATGCAGTCCAGTGAGCAAAGCTGCCACCAATCGGTCGAGTGGAATGGGGCGGAGGTGGGCAGAGATTTTGGACAGTCAGGCAGCACACGAAACTCTGGCCATTCAAGTGATGGCCAGCAATCTCTGGGATGCATTAAGGGGCCTTCATACTTAACCAAGACAGGTTCTTAGTATGCCCATGCTAACCACGTGTCTCTTTCTCTTTCATCCTGCAGGAGGAGCACATCAGGATCGTGGAGCCTGGTGAACTATCTGTATGCCTTGTGGCTTACAGAGAGCGAAGATGACTGAGAAGAGAGCGACTGAGGTGCCTGGCTGTGGAACGGGAGGAGCAACACCTTCTGGGAGAATAGACGATTGGGGCTTCCACACACACTGTCAAAGAGCCACAGCAAGCCGTCGCTGGTCGGCATTTAGCGACACCCAGGAACTATAGACCCGATCTTTCATTCATGCAAATGACTGAGAACAAATGTCGCCAAAGATTGCGCAAGTCTAGGGAACTGGTCAGTCACATCTGCCAACCAAAAGCAGGCCAGGGCCCTCCAGGTCTTGGCTATCTGGAGGACGCCCGCCAAGATCATCACAGTCAGGGAGTAGCGGTCAGCAGGCTGGCTCCACCTTCACTGTGGATGTCTGGGGAGCACCAAGACGTAGTGGCAGGGTTAGGAAAGTTAAGGAGAATTTAGCGCCATGGGGACATGGAGGGCATCCACTGCCAGTGGTCATGAAAGTGACAGTGGCACTCAATTTCTATGCCAGTGGCTCCTTTCAGGGCTCCACAGGTGACCTCTGTGAGATATCACAAGCCCCGACCCACAAATGCATCCAAGAGATCACGGATGTCTTCTTCGCGAGAATATCTGACTCCTGTTTGGCCAAGGGCAGCACGCTTGCACTCTGTGATCAGGGTCATATCATAGAGACACAGCCATGAAACTTTAAAAGCATCTGATCATTTGCCTGGGTTCAGCGTTTGACCCCTTCGGGTTCACGGCGTAACTGGTCACAGATGTTGAAGAGATGGGGACCAGCCCCACTTTAAAGGTGCTGAGAGCACACAGAGAAAATGAGAGAACTCTGTGATGCCTTGTACATAGTCGTCACTATTGTTAGGGAGGAGGATGTTAAGGAAGAGGAGCAGGACACCAACAGGCAGTCAAATCCATGGGAGTCTTCAAGGACTACCCCTAATCTCAGCTTCAACAAGGAGCAGTGCAGTGGATGCCTTCACTTCATCAAGGAGTTTGTTACTTAGAACTGTTATGTGATGCAGCCACAACTAGAGCCTTATCACAGGGCACAGACAGAACTGCCTGTGACTTCAAGGTAAGTGGGGGCCTTCCACACCTGATGGGCATCGAAGGGACTGGAGTGCAAAATCATCCTGCCAAAATTATGTTTTAATTTAATTTCTGTTGAAGTTTTATTGGTTCTGTTGCAATAATGTATGAGGCCACTTAAGGTGCTGACCATTTATTCAATTGGTTTTTATTCATTGGCTTCTCTCAAAAGAGTATGAAGAAATATTTGTTTGTGGAAGCAGGGTGAATGAGCACATCAGAGGACTTTAGTCTGCTCCTGGGCCTGGACAAGGTGGCCTAACTCTCTGCCTCTCTTCCATGTTTACAACTGTGCTCGGGTGTCCCTTGCGAGGGAACATGGGTACCAGGGGGACTGGAGTGCACTTCTTAACCCTGTGAAAGTTATTTTAATTTAAGTTAATGAGTTTCTTTTAAAGCTTGCATTTGTTTTTGTTTAGTTTGTTTTGTTACAGTGGGGTGGTAGTGCCCCTTTCAAATGGACTCTTAATTGGTTACAGATGCTACAAAAGAAGTGTCAAGAAACACATTGAAACTGTTGTGTGGCTGTGTTAGGATATGTATGCTTGTAACATTGCATTGTGTAAATAAATGTAAAACTGAGTAAAGTTGTATAGATGGAATAACAAAAAAGGCATAGGTGGATTTATTGGGTGGGAAAACAGTCAGTGAAGTAATTTGGAACTGTAGTCAATGATAAAACGTAGAGAAATGCAACAGTCAATTTGCACATAGCAGGTCTCACAAACAGCAACACGATTAATGACCAAATAATTTGTTTAATGATGTTGAGAAAGATGTAAATATTGGCCAGGACACCGTAGAACTCCCATTTTCTTCTTTGACTAGTGCCAGGACATCTTCTGCATCAGCAAAAAGGCAGATGTTTAGCATCTCATCTGAAAGACAGCTCTTCCAACAGTGCAATGCTTGCTCAGTGCTTCACTGAAGTGTCAGTGCAGATTATATGCTCAAGTCTCTGGAGTGAGACTTGAACCAACAATCTTTTGATTTCAAGATTGATGAATGAAGATTACCTTATGTCAAGAAGTTGAATTGTTTGCAGAGTGGATGCCATAAATTGAAATATGCTGCTGTTAGTGCTTTCAAGACATCCAACAGAAGTCAGTTGTATTGCCTTAGTTTACATATGCTGATATATGGGATGCAGGAACAGAGAGACTTGGGCTGTATGTACACAAACATTTGAAGGCTGCAAGACAGGTTGAAAAGGCTGTTAAGATATATAGGTTCAGTTGCTTTATTAGAGGCATAGAGTATAAAAGCAAGGAAGTTGTTTTTTTTTAAATAAAGTGCTGGTTAGGCTGGAGGGATGTGTTCTGTTCAGGTCACCAAACTATATGAAGAATGCCAAAACCTTGGAGAGGAAGAAGGAGTAGAAGAAATTTACTTGACTGGAATCAGGGATGACGGACTTCAATTATGTGGAGAGACTGAAGAAGCCAGGCTTCTTCTCCTTAGAGCAAAGAAGGTTAAGAGGAGGCTTGATAAAGGTGTTGAAAATCATGAATCATTTCACTAGAGTAAACAAAGAGAAACTGTTTTCAGTGGCAGAAGGGTTGGTAACCAAAGAGCACAGACTTAAGGCGATTGACAAAAGAACCAGAGACAAAATGAGGAAACAATTTTTCACACAACAATATTTTGCAATCCGAAATGCATTACCTGAAAAGGAGATGGAAGTAAATTCAGCAACAACATTCAAAAGAGAATTGGATAAATCATAGAAGGGGAAACAAATACAGGGCTCAGGGGAAACAACAGAGGAGTGGGATTAATTGAATAGCTCTAACAAAGAAGTGATGCAGTGGGCTGAATGTCCTCTTTCTTTGCTGTATCCTTCAGCGGTTTGCTGTATCCTTCAGCCCAATAAATTCCAGCACTGTGACCGAAGATGTTGGTGGTAAAATATAGTCAAAATGGAGGCATGATCATAACATATCACAGAGGTTCAAACATTTAGCTGTTTAGTAAACTGTTCAGTAAATATAAAGATACTTTCATCAGTATTCACTTCAATACACCTGAAACAAAATGGACGAGCTTCTGTTTGGTTAAGACATTTCAAAAAGTCACAGAGATCCTGGTGATTCAGTTGCTCCCACAAGCCTACAGAAAAAGAAACAGTAATGAGATCAAATTGCACTCAGTGATATTGGTTACCAACACATGCCTGCAATCGTACAGCATAGTCCATTTGTTGCAGTGCATGAATGTGCCCACTAGTGTACACAGGATCCATAGTTTCTCACCACCTAGTCACAAATATAATTTATTGAAATTAAGTAGTACAGCAGAAATAAAATTATAAGAAATAATTGATAAAAAAATAAACTACTGCCTGACAATGAAAAAATAATCTCTTGTGTCCATCTCATTTTGCCCACTACTTGTACACAGACATTATGTAGCAGGTAAATTATGTCCCCTTATTATTTTAAAATTAATGGTATTTAACAATATCACTTGGACTTCAAAATACAGGGGGCTAATTGGACAGCCCCTTCAATTAATCCAACTCCTCTGCTGTTTCTCCATAGCCCTGTATTTGTTTCCCCTTCTATGACTTATCCAATTCTCTTTTGAATGTTGTTGCTGAATTTACTTTCATCTCCTTTTCAGGTAATGCATTTCGGATTGCAAAAAACTGTTGTGTGAAAAATTGTTTCCTCATTTTGCTTCTGGTTTTTTTGTCAATCATCTTAAATCAAGCACAGGTACAATGTGTGATTCCCCTGACCTGTGTAAACTTCATGCTGCCTAATAATTATAATGTTTGTAATGAGCAGCCCAGTTGCTAGGTATGCTGCTGCGTGGCTGCACACCTCAGCAGGAGGTCCAAGTTTTTGTGAGACTAGCATCACTTAGAGTTAGCTTTAAACCAGACTGCACCTCTTAAAGGCAAGATGCATTCTGGTTGCAACAGGGGCTGCCACTGGTAAATAAAAGTAGAACATCAAGACAAAACAGATATGACACAACCAGCCTGAGTGCCCTGAGGTTCTTGGATGCCATGTTGGAGGCCTTGCTGCAGGAGGTGGATAGAAGGATAGAGGTCCTGTTCCCCCAGTTAGCCAAGAGGCCCTCCAGACACATACTGACAAGGCAGTGGGAGCAGATATTCATAGCGGCCAATGACAGCAGTCTAGCCCAAAGGAGTTGCATGCAGTGACAAAAGAAGTTCAATGAGTTCACACAAGTGGTCAAGGTCAGTGAGCGCATCCTCACATCTATATCCTACCAACTACACCACTGGCTTCACACAATGCTCTAATCACCGTGGTCCCTTCACTCACCTATCAATAATCTATGTTGACCTCACAAGCCTCACATTAACAGCCTCACCTCACCCTCACACACTTAGCACTGTTGGAAGCTGCATTCTCATATTTCACTGCTTGCACATTCTGCTACCTATTCATCTGCGGTAGGCACATCACCAAAGCATATTGTGCCACACCCACTGACACACTCCCCTCTCTTTTGCAGGACAAGATGGATCATTATACGTGACAGAAGCAGCTTTCCAACTGGATGGTAGACATGGTTGCATTTGCTCAAGCTCATGGAGGAGATGGTGTTGGCAATAATTGGAAAATCCATGACTGAGGCTGAGGCCAGCAGCAGGGTTGAAACCATCAAGGATGATGGTATGTTTCCGCCTCATGCACCTTATCAGCACTTGATGCACAAGCTGCAGATGGTATAATCAGGTAGCTTGCATTCCCCTCCCCATTTCTTCCCTCACCCCACCCCTACACTAACCCCTTATGCTTTCATATACCCAAATAAACAGCTGCCTGGCCAACAGCAGGGCAAGAGGCTGAAGGCCTATTGGAAGAGACTGAGCAGGAAGAAACATTGATCCTTATTTTCATACTCACAGTCACCAGCTCTGATATTGGCATTGTGCAAACTTTGGTGATGGGTTATGCACCTTGTGAATCACTGGGCATGAATGAGCTGCAGACAGGGCAGGGGGAAAGGATCACATAAATGTTAACTCCCTGGAGGGTCAGGCCACATTCAAGTTCTTCTTTGGAAGACTCAGATAAAGACTTTAATGGTCTGACATGTAGATAAAGACTGATGGGCACAAACATAGAAATGCTTGGCACATATTTAGGCTTACCAGAGAACCTGCTGTCACTTTCAAGGAGCATAGAAGAGTCTAGGTCCAACTTGCCAGAGGGCTTTGTGCGGTGCTTGGAGCCCATGCCTGTCCGGAGTGGAAGTGGTGGCCAAAACTCCATGAGAGTATTTGCAGACGCAGCTTCTGATAACTGATGTCTCCCAGTTTCCATCAAAGATAAGCAGAAGCTGTCCAACATCTGGGGCTGCAGTGGAAGCTCAGGCTGAAGCCATGAGATCTCTGTTGCCATGCAAGCCTAGCTTGGTGCCTTGCAGGCTCAAACTACTACCATCATCCCTGTGGACACCAGTGCTCAAAGGGGCCCTCAGTGTCTCAGCAGACCTGCAATTTGTGCTCCAGAAGATTTCAGAATTACTGAGGCCCTGTCCTGGAAGTGTCTCTGTGGAACACAAATCTGCTGTCTGCTCTTAGAATGACAGCATTTGTGCTCCAACCATTGCCACCTCACCAGCGCCTTTACTTTTGCAGTCAGACAGCCCAGACTACGGCCACCAATACCAAGTTGTGTAGTCCAAAGCTGGGCCTTCTGAGGCCAGAGCTACTCAGGGTCAACCATCAACACCGTCTATATTCTCTCCCACCAAAGGTCAGTGACCTTCATGGTAGCACTGTATAGGAGCTCTAGACTATGCAATGACACCTGCAAGACAAACAGTAAGGAAATGCACAGGGTTGTAATAGTTGGTTTCCTCCTTCCTTCCTCCTCCTCACCTCCTTCTCCTCCTCCTGGTGGCAGCAGCAGTACCCTTACAATGGAAGATGCAGCAGACCATCACAAATCAGAATACCCATTCCGCTATGCACTGGAGGGCTCCCCCAGATGCTAGGGAACCATTGCTTCAGCTCCCCAATTGTCTGCTTGTTGATGCTCCATCCTGGAGAGCTGCCAGCAAATCCTTGTAGCAGCATGACTCTCATTATGATTCCTGGGCATGTGTGGTTGGGTTGAGGAAGGGAGTCATCAACCAAGTGTAGAAGAGATAGCCCTTGTCAACAAGCAGCCACCTCGGGTTCAGTTTGGTGGCTGAAAGATTGGTGGAAAGGTGAACCACCGTAGGATGAGTAAATTATGACTGCTGCCGGGGTACTGGGCATTTGCTAGCATGATTTGCTGAGCTCGGTCGCACATCAACTGCACAATTAGTGAGTGGAAGCCTCTGCAGTTTCTGTTCAGAGGCCCCTTCTTCTGCCTCAAAGCCAGATGCAATGCTAGATGGTGAAATGTGAGCCCAACTATTATGCCACTCAAAAAATTTAGGGTCACAGTCAGTTTCACAGATACTGGCAGCATTGTGCTTGCCCTGATGTCAGGCTGTGGTCTGGTTCTAAGAGGTGGCGCATTTCTGTGATCAATCAATGCCCTCCTCACATGCCTCGTCACCCCTTGCAAAATTTACCAACTGTTATCAACTGGTCCAAATACCCAGCACTTCCACAATCTCAGAAAGAGTCATTAGAAAATAATAAGTAACTAACCTGAAAGTTGTTTATGGGCCTTTTACGTAGCACTGGTAAGGTGTTTTGTGCGCTGCTGAATGCGTGTTCAGCTGTGCATGTTTAACTAAAGCAGTGAGGTCAGAATGGCAGGCTAGGCATCAAATCAGCATGAAGCACTGACTGACATCACAATCAGCCCATTCTGCATACTGCCAACAGTGCACGTAATGCCCATGCTAATGCACTCATCTAGTGTGAGGCACAGGCCACGCCAGAAGTGGGCTGAAACAATGTGGATGCCATTTCCAAATAAAGCAACAGCCATAGCACTGAAACTGCCAGTGTTATAGTACTCCAGTTCTGATGAAAGATCATTGATCTGAAATGTTAACTCAATTTCTTTCCACCGATACTGCCTGATCTGCTGAGTATTTCCAGCATTTTTGTTTTTATTTCAGATTTTTAGCAACTGCAGTGTTTTCCTTTTGCATTAGTGCATAGCCATGTCAGTTCGTGGGCCCACAAGATAGATGCACATGAGGATCACCTTTTCACCATACTTAACCCACCTAACAGGGATAAAATGGCTGTTAAAGGACTTAAAGATTTTTGCCTCCTCAAACCGACCTGGAAGTCTGTACCAAGTGTTGGTCATTCTTTACGTGATCCCAAATTGATTTTTTATTAATTTTACTTTATGTCCCTTTGTCCTCCTGTTGTGCGATAAGAATTTGTCCTGATTAGTTAAGGATTTAATCAAATTTAAAGTATGAATAGATACCTCTAGACAATTACACCAGCTACACATTGCTAGCAGCAATCTGCTGGCAAATTTAAAGTCTTACAAAAAGAGAACTGGATTATTTATTGATTGTACAAAGTGGCTGTTGTTCAATGTGCGTGCTTTTCTTCCAGGCAAACAAATATTCTTGCATATATAGTACTGCCATTTCTAAGTCAAAAGCATATTTATTACATGGTGGAGATAAATAACTTCTTTTCTTTTCCTACTGTTCACAATGTACCGAGTTTAGTTTATTGGTTTATAATCCCATTTTACTACACATTAAACTCAGAGCTGCTCCTTGCATGCAGGTAAGCATTCGAAGAGCATGTTAAGAGAGCATTCAGGAATATTAGCCGTTAATGAAGATTTAAATTGCATGTTTAAAATTATAGATAAATTTATATCTTAAGGTAATAAATGGAATCCATGGCACTTCTAACGTTTGGCTTTGTACTAGGCTGTAGTTGTACAATATGAAGTGCAAGCAATGTGAATCTAGCCATTAGATGTAATCTCACACCAGTTGAATTGAGCATGCGCAGGGATTAAATTAACCTTCCCTTCCAGCTACATCAATGCTTTAATGCTGATGCCCATCTGAAATTTCTTTACATCCACAGTAAAACAGTGGTAAAAGCTATGAACTTTTGAAGCAATTAAAAAAAAATCAATGCAATAATTTTCCCAATACCAGGGGCTTTGCATTGGTGCCCTTTAAATTCATTTTTAATTCCCATTTATGGACAATCAGTAAGACAATTAAATAGTGAAGTTAATTCAAGCCATAAAATATTTTATCCAAAGCAATATATCATCAGGGAACATTCACTGGTAAATTGGAAATTACATTACCGACAATTTTACCTGTAGAAAAAAAAATCCCTCCTCCCTTCCTCCTTTCCTCCCACCCTCCCTCTTTCTCTCCCACATGGTCACACTCTTTTAAAATAAAAAAATTGTCTTGTCTATATCCAGCAGCATAAATGACTATTAATCAACATTTGGATTTATGTACTTAATTTTTGACAGGGAATACACTCTGATCAATAGAATCAGCTGTTGATTTTTGGCATTATTTGTATCCGCATCTTAGGTGAACTAATATTTATTGCAAATGATGTAGCAGCAACTGTTTAAGTGCAGGATTCTTTGGCATCAATGCCAGCGCTTGTGGATGTTAGAGAACCAGTAGAACCACCCCGCCCCCGCCAGGATGTTAAGAACAGTAGAAGGGATCAAAACAATCATGATATAGGAAGAATTCTTCAAGCAGTGCACTTGATGTAGGGCAAGCATGCAAATTTAAATACATAAGAAAACCAGGGCAAGAAAATCTCATGTACTTTCTATGTTTATGTGCTTTATCCTGCACAAAAAACAGTTCCCCACTTTTCAGCTTAAAGAATTTAACATCTGCTTTAAATTAATTTTTTGAAAAATGAAAGAAAGGGACATAGACATAGGAAGAGAGACAGAAAGAGAGACAGACAGAAAAAGAAAGAGAACCAAAAATTGAATGAAAAAGAATGAGAAAGAGAGAAAGACAGAGGAAAAGAGGAATAAAGAGAGAAAGATAGATTGATTTTCCTGGCTTACTATGCGACCACAGTCTGAATTGATTTATCAATATAATCTAATATTTAAAACGCATTGATGAGACCCACACCCCCACATTAACCACAAATTTTCTAAACTGCAAAGCATGAATTTCTTAATATCATATGTTTTTCATAAAGAGATCAGTTTTGTTGCTTTATCTTTCCAGTTCATGAATATCATTTTTTATAACATGGGGACCAGAATTGAACACAATAATCCAACATAATATCATGGATGAGAGATATCAAGTGTCATAAAAGACTAGAACAGTGGAAGTTAAGAGAACAATTGATGAAGGTATACAAAATTATTAAGGGCAGAATATTCTGCTCTGCGGCAGGCGCATGCTCGACCTGCTCAAGTGTGAAATAGAGCATGATGATGTCGGGCGAGCGTCCCAATGTCAATGCACACTCGCTCAATGTTTCAGTCGGCGGGTCCGTGCTAACCTTGGAAGCGCGTCGGTCAACAATTAAGGGGGAAAGTAAGCCCATTAACGATGCAATTAACGGAGATTTTTCATTTCCCATCCAACCTTACGCTTGGCGGGTGGGCGAATCAACCAGGCAGCCTTTGCATTTTTCATAAAACCACATCCAAGGGCGGAATGAGGTTTTCACTATTAAATTAAAAAAACAAAAATGTATGGACAGAATTTTCATCTTGCATATGTTCAGGTGACTGAGTCTGTTGCATGAGCATTTCTTTCCAGTTTTAAATTATTTTTATTGCATTTAACTTCTTTAGCTCTCTGAGGCAGCACTGACTTCATTGCTGGCACTCCTCCCGCCACCACCCCAGCAGCGCTGAGCTTCTCAGCGCACGCTTCATGCTGGCTGGCCATTAATTGCCAACCAGCGTGAAATCGCAGTCGAGGCCGATTGCGGTTGGGGGTCCATTCCCCAGCTGCTCCCGGTCCCGCCATTGCAGGCGCCTGCTGAACTAAAAATCCTGACCTAAGTATTTTGTAAAGGTAAATAAGGTAACATTATTTTCACTGGTCACCGAGTCAGTAATGAGGAGATATAAATCTTAAGACCATCACCAGTGGAACAAAGGGAGGGTGTGGGAGAAATTTCTTCATGCATAAGGCACAAGGGAAAATTTGATTCTATCCTGCACATCAGGAACCTGAATACATTGTGTACAATTATAGTTTTTCACCCAACAACAACTTACATTTATATGGCACCTTTAACATAATGAAACATCGAAGTGTTTCTCAGGAATATTATGAAACGAAGTATATGATACTGAGCCCCACAGGAGAGGTTAAATCAAATGACCAAAAGCTTGGTCAAAGAAGTAATGTTTAAGAAGTGTCTTAAAGGAAGAAAGTAAGATAGAGGGTAGGATAGGCGTAGGGAGGGTATTCCAGAGCTTGGGGCCTAGAATACTAATGGTGGAGGAATTATAATTAGGAATGCTCAAGCACCCAAATTACTGGAGCACAGATATCTCAGAGGTTGTGGGGTTGGAGGGAGGGGTGAGGCCATGGAGGGATTTGAAAACAAGGATGAGAATTTAAAATCAGATGTTGCTCAACCGGAAGCCAATATAGGTTAGTGAGCACAGGGGTGATAGAGGACTTACTGCAAATTAAGACATGGCAGCAGAGTTTTGGATGACCTTAAGTTTGTGGAGGGTGAATAATGGGAGACTAGCCAGATCTGGCAGGCTATGGATAAACCAGTCGTTGGCCATATCATTTCAAGCCTACCTCCTTTAGAATTAAGTGAATGGAGATGAGGACCATATCAGGGGGTGGCCAGGATGAGAGAATTAATCTTATTGGGGAATGGGATAATCAAAGGTGGAGTTGAGGGTCTGGCTGAGTAAATCATTAGCTACTGAAAGTTTGTGGCGAACAGAGGGCTAAAGGTTAGATAATTGGAGTTTTGAAAGTTCAGTTGTAAATGAATTGAGGGATAACTCTTTCTAGGGATGGATATGGGGGGAAGGGTTAGGGTGTAGAAGGGAAATGTGTGTGATGAATGACACAAGGACGTGATCAGGGATGGCCTTATCTCTAATTGAAACTGTGGGAGTGGTGAGACCACATAAGATAGCAAGGTCAAAGGGGTGGCTGTGAATATAGGTTTGGGACTTTACAAGGAGGAAGAGATTGAGGGAAGATAATTTTACCCTCCATAGATGGTATAAAATTGGAGTTCCATCAGATCATGTGGTTTTCCAGCATAGCACGTTCAGTTAGAATTGATCCTGTGGAACAGAAACAGCGATGGAAGCAGATAACAGGGATTAAACTCATTAGCCCCTGAAACCGGGCATGGGGATTGCCAAGTGTGATTGACCCATGGCCAGTGACTGCAATGCAGGCAGCATATGAACTTCATACTGCTTGTTGTTTTAAATAATTACAGCATCTAGCCAGGATTAATCACTGTGCTGATCTCTAGGCTGGATGCCTGTACAGGGAGCCAAATATCACAAGTGGCTAGTTAAAGCCAGCCTGTATCTCTTAAAGGAGAGATGCATTGTCGCTGGAGTAAGTGCTGGTAATCTTGTAGGAGCTGAATCTGACTGAGAAGACAGCAGAATGACACAATACGGGAGAAAGCAGGCCCCAAAGGTTTTGACCATGCAGTGAAGGTTTCAGTGAAGGGGTGGAGAGAAGGAGAGATGTCCTATAAGCACAGGGGGACAAGGGTCCTCTAGAAACTGTGGGCAGAATATTACACTTGGCATGTGGGCAGCACCCGACACCCACGAATGTAAAATGATGCGCGATGACGTCGGGCATGAGTCCCAACATCATCGCGCACTTGCGTGATATTTTGTTCGGTGGGCGTTGCTGGAATCGGCTGCACGCCAGCTGATAATTAAAAGTCTTATTAAAAGCACTAGCAATCTAATTAAATTCAAATCTACGGTTGGCGGGAAGGTGAAAAGCCAAGCGGCTTTTACATTTTTAGGAAACCTCATCCGTGAGTGGGATGATGTTTCCTAAAGCAAATAAACATAAATAAAAACTTTATTTGGGGATTAAAAACATGTCCCATCTCATGTGACAGAGTTTTATTAAGTTTTTACTGTCTTTATTAATTTTTTAAACAGTGCTTCAGTCTCCGTGATGCAGTTCCGTGACTCAGGGAGATTGAAGCGTTCTTTCCCACGCATTTGTGAACTGCGTGTGAGGCCTGCTCGCCCTCCTGCACCCCACCTGCACAGGCAGTGCTTAACGCTGCCACTCGTGATCTATGCAGGCTGGGCCTTAATTGGCCCACCCTTGTGAAATTGCAGCGCAGAGCCAATCGCGGGCAGCAGTTGGCTTCCCGACCGCCCCCACCTGCCCCCACCGAGCACCCCTGCCAAGGGGAAAATCCTGCCCAGTGAGAAAGTAATAGGAGCCAATCACCATGGAGGTCAATGCCAGGTATAAAGCTCTAAGGACATTGATGTGGTACTTCAAGAAGTTCAATGAATTCGTTTGAGTGGTCAAGATCAGTGAATGTATCTTCAACTGCTATAACCTACCAACTGTACCACTAGTCTTAGAAACTGTTCAATTCACCCTATGGACATTACTATGCTCCACCGTACTCTCACACACTTAACATTGCTACAAGCCTCACACCTACATCTCAGAAGTTGCACACATTGCCAGCTTTTCATCTGTGACAGCCACTTCAACCAAACAAATTGCAGCACACTCACTGACACACTTCTCTCTCTCTTGCAAGAGAAGTTGGTACCCAACTTCTGTAGGTGGTAGGAGCTAAATAGAAGGTGACAGGCATGCTTACATTTCCTGGCCCCAATGGGGAAGACAATACTGTCCAGTATTATGATGCCCATTGCTGAGGTTATTGCCAGCAAAAGCACTGAAAACAGCAAAGAAAATAATATTCCCATACACACCCTTCCTTCTCACATCCCACCTCCCTGTCACCTCGCACTGTCTTCAGTCCATGGGCTGCAGTTAGCGTAAGCATGTAAATCCTTTTCCTCTTTCCCATACCACAACTTTACCTTTGTGTTATTCTCTTTTCAGATACTCAAGAAGACCAACCTGGCCAGGCAATGAAGGAACAGGAAGGAGACAGTGATGATGAAAATACACCATTACTTGATTTCACGCTCGTAGCCACCAGCTCAGATACCGACACTTTGCATATTTTAGGAAATAAAATAGAGGTGGTATATACACGAGGTGAGACACTGTGCATGTGTGACCTGTAGTCAGGGCAAGGCAAAGATAGCTGCCAGGATGAGGTCACATGTGAGTTCTGCTGAGTTCTGTTTCAGATGAGCAGTTCAATGGGGCAGCTTACAGAAGAACCCCGATGGATATGCACAATGCAATGTTAGGTGCTTTGGGTTGCCTGACAGAGAATCTGTGTTCAATATTAAGAAGTACGGAAGAGTCCAACATCATCTTGGCACAGGGCTTTGTGCAGAACTTTGAGTCCTTCCTTTCCAGCATGGAAGTCGTCCCCAATACCATTCGCACACTTATGGACCCAACCATGATGTAGCATCCAATGGCTGATAGCTCTGTTTCTATTGCAGTACGAGCAGCTTCCACCAAAGGGATATGCAGGGTATCACAGTGATCCAACAATCTGCCCTCCAACATATTACAAGGAGTGCTGAAGTGTCACTTTGTGTGAGTGGCAGTGGATTTATGGTGCATACTTGGCTCCAGATTTTGTTAAAACTTTGGTCCAAACATGGACAAAAGAGCTGAATTCCAGAGGTGAGGTGAGAGTGACTGCTGTTGACATCAAAAAGCTCTAGTAAAAGCCCTAGTGGGAATCAGGGGAAAAAACTCTCCATTGATTGGAATCATACCTGCACAAAGGAAATGGTTGTCATTGTTGGAGGTCAATCATCTCAGCCCCAGGGTATCACTGCAGGAAGTTCCTCAAGTCAGTATCTTAAGCCCAACCATCTTCTGCAATTTCATCATTGACCTTCCCTCTATTGTAAGGTCAGAAGTCAGGATCTTCATTGATGATTGCACAGCATTCAATTCCATTAGTAACCCCTCAGATAATGAAGAAGTCCATACATGCATGCAACATACCTAGACAATATTTAGACTTAGGCTGATAAGTGGCAAGCAACATTGATACCACACTAGCTGCAGGCAATGACTATCTCCAACATGAAAGAATGTAACCATTTCCCCTTGACATTCAACGGCATTACTGTCACGGAAGCATTTACCATCAATATCTTGGAGGTTACTAGAACAAGTTAGAGGTTAGGTAATGACTCACTTCCTGACTCCCCAAAACTTGTCCACCACGTAGGCACAGTTCAGGAATGTGATGGAATTTTTCCCACTTGCCTGAATGAGTGCTGCTCCAACAATTAAGTAACGCAACACCACCCAGGACAAACCAACCTGCTTGATTGACAAATATCCATCACCATAATCATTCACTCCATTCTCCAAAGCACACATTGATAGCAGTGTGTACCTTCTGCAAAATGCACTGCAGCAACTTGTCATGACGTTTTTAATAGCATCTTCCAAACCCATGACCTTTATCACCTAGAGGAACAAGGAGATTTATGGGAACACCACCACCTGCAAGTTGCCTTCCAAGTTACATATTAACCTGGCTTAGAGTTATATTGCAGTTCCTTCACTGTCACTTGGCCAAAACTCTGGAACTGTCTTCTTAACTGCACCGTAGGTGTAGATGCACCATATGAACTGCAGGAATTCAAAAAGGCAGCTTGCCACCATCTTCTTAAGACCACTAGGAAATGCAATAAACACTGAACTGGCCAGCAATGACCACGAGTAAAACAATGGCAGATTCCTACATGACTCACCTCAAATTTGCTCATGCACTGACACAATTTTTGGACATCAAAAGACACCTGTATCACCCAAATAATGTCAATCAACTTTTAAGGGGAATGTGGTTAAATCTTTGAAGCAGGATAAAGATGTATGGAGAAGGAAATGGAATGGTAAATATTTCTTTCAGGTATTGAGTGCAATGCTGTTACCATCTACGATTGTGTATAATTCTGCCTATCTTGACACCAAGTACACTTTCTCTGACTCCTTTCTGACCTGCTGCTTGACAGAAATGTAAGCATACCATAAATGTCCTCTGAAGGTCCTGGCTGAATTGAGGTTTATATTGTGTCCCACATCTTTAACATGGCAGGAATTAGTGTCAGAGAATTGTAGCCAGAAGGCTCCCAGTCAACCTACAAGTTTTCAAAAGGAAAGAGTCACTTATCTGGAGGCTTATTCTGAGTTTGCTTATCATGGACTTCAGCAGAGTATCAATGTAACCCCCCATTAGACATCCTCTACGACTTGGTGGCGCAAAGTTGCACAAACATCAAATCGAGATAGAGGTGAAGGAGCGCCCCCTCCTGCCTTGTTAGCATGTTGACAATGTGCCTGTTTATCTTGCAAATGGATGACCAACTCTGCCACCCAAACCCAGAGGAATCTTTGGGTGAAGAGGATGGAAACCAATCATAATTGGAATCTGCCCTTTTTGTTGACCTGCGCGTCCCAGGAATGGACCTCTTTATTTATTAATACTTAATTAGTTGTGATAGCTGCATGTCAGCTTCCAAGTTGCTTCTGAACAAATAGTTCAAAACAGAAAATGTTTTTTTTTTATTTCTTCAAGGGATGTAAGCGTCTCTGGGAAGGCCAGCATTTATTGCCCATCCCTAATTGCCCTTGTTCAGAGGACATTTTAAGAGTCAACCACGTTGCTTTTGGATCTGGAACTACGTGTAGGCCAGACCAGGTAAGGAGAGCAGAGTTCCTTTCCTAAATGGCACGTGGAAACACAAAACCCTAGAAATTCCACTTTCTTGTTTGGTTGCAAGTACAATCCAATAAAATGGAGGGGTAAAAAATTGCTGCCAAATCCATTTCTATGTGTTTTGCCCCTTTTTGGCTTGCACAATAAGCCAAGGAAGTGACGCAGATGCCTCTTCTATCCTGACCCTAAAACCATTTTTGGAGGCAGGCCTCGTGTGATTTTGGGCTGTCAATTGGAAATCCTGTTCCTTGCACCCCTTTTGCAGCCAGCAACTATTAAGCTTGCATGAAACTGGGATAATCTCTGCATGGGCAGCATTTGGGACCCACATTGTTGCATTAAAATACCATTCAATCCACGAAGATTATTGCCAACTGTATATGGATTTGATTGGCGAGGGAGCAGCAGTTGAGAAGAATTATAGTCTTCAGATCCTTGGCCACACTGTGGCTGATGCCCCTATCGAAAGAACAGTAAAGTGCCAAGAAATCCAGCCATGTTCACTGGGAGAACTCCCCATGAGCAATTTAATGACACTGGCAAGCAGCCCTAATTTTCAGATCAAGACGTAAATCTATAATAATAGCTGCTGGAATTTAGGACTGCTTGACAATTTAGATAAATGCACAGCTGACTCTGAATGAGCTAAATTTTCTTAAAGAGATAAATTATTCAAATTATCCAACAAGTCAAATTAAGGGAAATTACAAAACAGATGGCAGAATTGTCCATGCTCACTGGCATCAGGGTTGTATGGTGGCATGAACGGACAATATGGTGAGATGGCCAAAAATCAGTTTCACAACATCGTGAAACCAGTTTGAGATTGTCTGCTCAGCCCATCAATCGCGGGCTGTATTTCCTGCCACCGAATGTCAGGATGAGGGTAAGGAGGTCCTCGAAGGTGATGGTGACAGGGATGAGGCCCTCACACTGGCCAGACAAGGCAGGCACACTCAGGAGGCTCTCATAGCTGCTAGATTTGTGGAGGATGATGACAACATGCAGTGAGGATACTCCATAGAATTTCACACAGCCTCTGAGAACGTCTGACTCCTGTCTGGCTGAGGACAGCTTGCTTGCACTCTGTGATCAGGGTCATATCATAGGGACACAGTCATGAAACTTTAAAAGCATCTGATCCATTGTCCACCTTCAGCACCTGACCCCTTTGGGAGCACAATATCACTGTTCACAGATGCTAAGGAGACAAAGGTTAACCTCACCTTAAAGGTGCTGAGAGCACACATTGAGGATGACGGAACTCTGTGTCACCTGCCCACAACATTCTGGCAGCAATGACAAGCACCATTGAGGTGTAGACCTCAGTAATGTGTCCAAGGAGTGTGAGGCAGGACCATCACTTTGGTCTGAAGGCTGCACAGAGCACAAGGGAGAGGCCCTGGACTGAGACAGCTGCCTTTACTTTGTGCAGAAAGCTTTCAGATCTGAGTGACATAAACACTGCTCATCAAAACAAGAATCCAAAGGCAGGGAGACATTCTTGGGAGTTTATTTACAATAGTGAACAGTATGCACAAGTGATTAACACCAGTGCCCAGGCTGTGTAACTACATCTTCTTAACTTTCCTAAACCTGCCACTGTGTCTTGGTACTCCCTGGACGTTCACAGAGGAGGCAGAGACAGCCTGCTGATTGCTATGCCCTGTCTGTGATGACCTTGGCAGGCATCTTCTGGAGGGCCAAGACCTGGAGGACCCTGGCCTGCATTTGGGGTCCTGCTCAGCCTGTGGAGCTGGATCTACTGAAAGGGGATTCAGATGGGCCAAACACTCTCGGAGTCACCTGGATGTATGGCCCCCGGAGGCACAGCTGCTGATCCTCCTCTCTATGGGTGCCGAAGGGCCACTGGCTGACTCCTTGAGGAGTAGGGTGGCTGGAGTGAGATCGAGCTGCCCGGCACCCCTCTCACTTACATAGTTGGTGGCCAACTGTGACATCAGTGATGGAGTTGAGCCCACGCAACAGTGCAGGAGCAATGTCCTGGACCAAAATCTCCATGGCGACCAATGTTTATCTCAGTACTTTGGCAAGCCAGAACTATCACCTCAGCCTGAAGGCGGACGGACTCCTCCATAGTCCCTTGCAATCTGAGGAGTCCACCGGACACCCCTTCCTGACGTTCCCAAGCTTGCCTTTACAGCTCTAGCAACTGTGACATGACCGAGTCCAGAGGCTCATCATCTGGCTCAGATTCAGCAAATTTCTGGCCTCCAGCAGTCCTCTGAGTACTGAACACCTAAGAAGTCTCTGCTGCCACCTGCTGTGGATCAGAAAGTTCGATGTGCTCACCAGATTAGCCTCACTTGAGGCTACTCAAAAGCTAGGTCCCACCGAGGTGTTTCTCAGCGCTGGTGGAGGGTATGGGTGAGCGTTGTGACCGGACATCAAGGAGGCTGCCTCCAGATTACTCTTCAGAGGTTTCCTCGGAGCTTGATTGGAGTTCCTGGGTCATGGCCTCCGTTGGCTGTTTCCCAGATGTGCCTGTGAAAGCAAGGAGAGAAAATTAGTGCATGGCAGTGGCCTGTGAAACAGTACACATCACTCACAGCATGGTTGTCTGATGGATGTTACACTGCTGGATCCTCACTTGGTACAGCAGCGCCAACCTCACCGTCAGCACAGGATCAGTCCAGGTCCTTGCCGGCCAGCTGGATGGCTCTGTTTTCAATGTCCGTGAGGACCTTGATTTCAGGCATTCCTCCACTGGGTCTATAACCTCTCCTCCCTGTTGTGTGCCAGCTTGTCCTGCATGAATAGACATAGAGAGAGTGTAAGCAAGGCGCCTGCCAGGCCAGATGATAAGTATGTCTGGCATGTGTGGTTGGTGAGTGGCCCCACGATGGGCTGAGGACAATGAAGGTGTGTGTGAGAGAGTAAATGGTGATGTCCCTTGAGCCGGCAGTGAGTGAGGGCCCTGTGGATGTGTGATGGGTTTGTGAGCAGAGACTGATAAGAAGAGTGACTTACCCCGGCGGAATGGAAGAGTTCATTCATACTCTTGCGGCACAGGGTGGCTGTGCTCTTTTGAAGGGCATTAGTGCTGACCACCGCTGCCACTGCCTCCCAAGCCTGGTTGGTCACACTGCTGCCCATCTTGCGGCCAGAGCTGGGATAGAGAACATTGCAGTGGACCTCCCCAGAGCTCAAAAGGCATTCCAGTGACACATCATTAAACCTGGGGGCTGCAGCCTTTTTGCCTTTCGTGGACACCTTCCCTGCAGCAATCCTGGGCTGAAAACACTGGGATGTGTGCATGCGGCTGGACTTTAAATATGGCGTCTGGCATGATGAAACAGTGAGATGAAGGCGTGGTGGGCGAATGAGACCCCGCCCACCATGGAAAGGCATGGTTTCCGGGAATGCAAAATTAGTGTAAAAAATTGTGGATGATTTATCCTGCAAAGCCGCTATTGCGGTTGGCGGGTAATATGTCGTTTTACCTGCCCACTACCGCAATTAGTTCAAATCTGGGACGATTCCGCCCAATGTCTTTAATAATAGCTTCTGCCATTTTCACAATGTCAGATGTTGGGCTAACTGGCCTGTACTTTCCTGCTTTCTGTCTCCCTCCCTTTTTGAATTGCTTTTGAATTCCTTCCGATTGCTATTTTCCAATCTAATGGAACCTACCCCGAATCTAGTGAATTTTGGTAGATCAAAACCAACACACTAGTCACTTCTTTTAAGATCCTAGGATGAAATCCACCAGGACTTTCCTGCCACTGGACTTGGAGAATCTTGCAAAGGCACCGCTGGCGGTAAGTCTTCAGTGCTTTGAGGTACCTGCTGTAGTTTGTCCAAGTCTCCGAAGCATATAGGAGTACAGAGAACATTGCAGCCCGGCAAAACAATGATCTTAACTTGGTTTTGACGTCCTGGCCCTCAAGTACTCTTTTCCTCAGTTGGCCGAAGGCTGAGATGGCACATTGGAGGCGATGATGAATTTCGTCATCAATGTCTGCCTTCATTGAAAGGAGGCAGCCCAAGATATGGAAAATGGACCACATTTTCCAGGCTCTCACCATTGATCTTAATCACAGCATAGTTTTCGCCCATCAAGATATAATCTTCGCTGAATGGCAAATTCCTGAAAAGTGCAAGAAACAGCACCAACTGCTCAACGTAGCCTTTTTCCACCTCAAAAAAGGCTTTGGCTTTGTGAACCATGAAGGCCCATGAAGTATCCTCCTCAAATATGGCTGCCTTCTGTTAACTTGTCACCATCCTCCATTTACTCCATGATGACATGCAAGACATGATCCTCACCAACGGAACCACCACAATTCACCTTTGGTGTGAAAAATTGCATTTTATGGCTGACCTTCATTCATTTCATCCATGTCACTGTGGAGATATTTCTTTATTGGCGATATTTAGTGGTGACCAAGAAATACTGCTTGCGAAAGTGAATGCAGGAAGCAATAAACCATAGCAATTTCATCCTAATGGTTGTAAAGATAAAAGGTACTATCATTGATGCTGTTGACCTGCAAGTAACATTGATCTATGGTATGATTAACCAGTCAGCTTTGCATCACAGGTGAGTTTAAGGCCTGTTTCATCTTAGAGTGATGCACCAAATATCAAACTATTTTGTGGATTAACTCTTAACTCATAAAATTGGGCTGTGACAGAACTAAAACGTTTCATTACTAATTTTTTAACAGTTAAAGGAATTTTCTAAGTAGCCATCTGCCATGGTTTGTACAACAAGAGTGACTGGATAAGTAAATAACAATCATGTGCAATTCCCACCCAGCTAATTTTCTACATGGGCAGAAATGATAAAGTTGGCCTGATGGTGTTGAAACTGAGGTTTCAACCTAATTTGACTGTTAAGAGTGAAGTAATAGATCAGGCTGCATTTTTGGCTTATCTTTCTAAGCTTGACTACAAAAATCATCCATGTGAACTAAGCATTTCAATTTTATTGAAATGAGAAGCCAAGTAGCAAATAAATTCTGTGCAGCATAGTCACAAAAAAAAACCTTTTAACCTAAGGCATCCTGTGCACTGTTTCCAAACTATTTTGCTGATTGACTCTTCCAGGACGGCTGCAGCAGAGGAGAAGCATTTTTCAAGCTTTAATAAAACTGCTACAATTTGCAATAACAGATTTTGCTTGGCCATTGGTTCTTCTGGCAGTTCTGCAACCTGGGCTGATTTTGAGCACTATCCCATTAGAGGCAAATGTTAAGTCTGGTAAATTCAATTTTCCACATAAAATGCTCAGAAGGCCTGGGAACATTTGATGTAATTATCTGCTATGCTGTGTTTTTGTACGTAGTCTTAAATCATATGTGCATTTACGTTTCCAAGAAGTGGTGTCACTGAGATTTTGTCCAAAACACAATAACATACCAGCGGTCTATTAATACTTGAAAGTGCATTCTCAGCTTCTTTTCCTTTCATTAGCCTCCTCCAAAGATATTGACCTCCACTGGGCAAATACATTCATTGATAGTTTCTAATGACATTAGTCCAACATTTACTGCCTGTAAGTCAGCACTCCATGGGGGAAAATGAAATGCCAATGAACTGAAATTAGAATTCTTTGGACTAATGGCTGGATGTATCATGCTAAACTTATAATCACGCTACTTGTAGAACTTGTATGGAATTATTCTACAATGGATCAGTTTTGAAACGTTGAACTCTTAATGCAGTTCTCTTAGGTAAGCTATGCAATCGTTAATAAAAGTCACAGCTATGATGTGCCTCCTACATCAAAAATCAAATAGCAATGGTTTTTAGTTAGCTAATTGGTGATTATGTGTTTATTTCTGCACTCTTAAAGATTTTTTGATGGGGACGCTGCTTTATTTGATATTCAAATTTGAAACTGAATTTACATTAATAATCCAGAAGTTTTTGAAAGCAGGAAATAAAACATTCCCATTTCTCTCATTCCAGAACCAGCTGTTGTTAAGCTTACAATGTTGCTGAGGTCCAACCACTGAGAGGCAGTTGAGAATTCTTCTAAGTGGTCAGGCAAATGACTTGATGACCTGACTGAAAAGCTGGCAAAGGCTAACCTGTGCTTTTACAAATCTTTAGAGACTACTGACCCTTTTCTTCCCTCCATGATGGCTTCTAAGTAAGTAACTGCGATATGCCTAATTTCAGCTTCCCATCTTGCCAATCCTTGCAGCTTTATGAAGTTTGTTTCAAAGCTGAGATAAATAAAATTTATACTATTCTTAGAAAGATTGCATACAGGAGTATATGGATTTAATATAGGTCATTAAAGGAATTATGCAAAAGGAAGGCAAATAGAATAAAATAACACTGGCTAAGTGAATCATTGTAAATAGACAGAAAACTGGTTGGTCAATGGGTTGGTTGTAACATGTAATTTCACAAATTAGACACTGATGGCCAGTGCAAGATGTACAATGCTCTATATTATAGAAGAGCAGTGTCATTTTATGAAATTGCTTTACTATCAGGGAGCTTCCCCAATCAAGGGCATACATAAGAGGTTTGGGTGCCAGTGCCCCCATAGTTTCTATACATTAAAGGCAATGGATGGACGAGGCTCTGTCCTGAGTGCATGATTTCATAAAAAGTAGCCCTCCAATTCCAACACCTGATGGCAGCAGGGCTTCCTGGTGCTGTAAGCCTGAAGCTTGAAGAAAGGCATTTTCCTCATCATTTAAGTGAACTGAATCTATCACCCAGTGATGCATGTTCTTTGAGAATGAATCAGTTATGTTGACCAGCTGCATACAACAGCTCCCATTCTAAAGTCCCACCTCACTTCAATTTTATGAGCTGTACAAAAAACATAACAAAAGTTCACGACAACCTGTATTATTTGTCTCATTAATTTCAATTCATCTTCCCCTCAGTGAAGTGATGTATTGCTGCCTCTGACAGACAGCAGATACTCTAGTGGTATCCAAATAAGCAAAATGAAAGATAACATTATTCCGACAGTAGTTCAGTGGGATTATGTAAACATTTTGATGCTTTGTTTAGTAACATATTCAAGAGAAGCTGCATTATTTAAATGGTAAATGTTTCCAGAGGGATTTGTTCCTTTGCATGCCTGACAACCACCGCAGGAGAACCCTTTGAAATAATTTTCTCGCTGTCAATTTATCCAGATTTTACTTGTACAAATTTTGGCAAGTATGCAAGTGGAGTACCACAGGCATCAGTTCTTCAGCAGCTGCAAGTCATATTATTTTATTAATGACCTTGACAAAAGAATAGTAAAGTACATTCCTAAGTTAACAAGTGATGTAGAATTGTGTAAAAAGAACTAAATCTGAAAGAATAAAAGCATGCTGGATGCTGGAGATCTGAAACAAAAACAGAAATTGCTGGAAAAATTCAGCAGGTCTGACATCATCTGTGGAGAGAGAAACAGAGTTAATGTCTCAAGTCCAATATGAGGGCGGGTACAGTCTGAGGGGTGTGTGGGAGGGAGACGTCGCTCCGATCTGTTCAGATGGGAGGGCCTCGGGACAGCGGTGGAGGGGGATGGGGGTTGGTGCTCTGGGGCAGATAGGGTCGGACCGAGGGCAGTTTTGGGGGTAGGGCGGTTGGGCTGTGGAGTGGGGTTTGGTCCTGGTCGGGGGGAATCCCATGGGGTGTCAGGGAGGGTGGGGAGTACCGTATGGGGGGAGATCCCTAGGAAGCTGGGGATGTGGAAGGAGTGCCCTGGGAGTCGGAGATGTGGGGAGAGTCTGGTGGGGTGGGGAGGGTGGGGGGAGGCAGGGGCGGTGTCTGTGTCTTTACAATAGATGCTTAGAATGTAAAAGAGGTTTTAATCCTTCTAACTGTTTTTTTACATAACACAGCCAAAACCATCTGAAGTTTGCGACTTAAATCACATTTTCAGATGGTTCCCAGATCCGTGCAATTATCCAGAGGAAGTTTTCACTTCTGGGCAGTTGTTGTGTAAACTGTTACCTCTGAAGTTCCGAGAGGCATTCCCCAGCACACCTTTGGGGTACCTCCCAAATCTGACACTGGGGAGCTCGGAAGTTATGACCCAGTGTTTGCAATAAGTTACAAATGGATATGTTACATACAAGCAGTAGTAATGAGTATAGAATGTTAGGTGACTGTTAGCTGATTTACTCTGTGTTAACCAGATACCAACAAAGGCCAGGATTTTACACCCCCAACCTGGGAGCAGACTGAGATTCAATCTTGACTACAATGCAATCTTGACCTGTACGAGAAACCGCATCTATTCACGCACACGGCCCTGTCCATTGCAGACAGAAGGAATATGTCCACAGTTTCTTGCAGTGACCTGTGACACCAATCTCTGCTAAATTTCCTGCTGTACTCTTCCGCCCACCACCCAACTATTGTGAAGAGCGCATGTGACATGTCTGCCAAACCTTGCAAATTTGCTAGTTCCTCTCTCATTCTCCTTCCCAATGATAGCTGGTGAGGTTCAGTAGATGTGTCCGACTGTTACTATCACAGCTGATGTTATTTGCTGAGCAAGCCAAATCCCAAAGCGAAACTTGCCTTTCTGAGCATAACCTTCTTTCTCGTATTGTGAAAACAAAGGGAAAACAACTGATCACTAAAGCATAGAATGTCAGTAATACTTTTAGGATTTTAAAATTAAAAGATTTATTAACAAGAAGAAATCTCGTAATTAAGAGATCTCGTAGCTAAGGATCCTCTAAGGGGTAGCGATCACAACATGGTAGAATTTCAAATTCAGTTTGAGGGCGAGCATCTCGGGTCTCAAACCAGGGTCCTCAGCTTAAATAAGGGCAATTACAGAGGTAGTAAGAAAGAGTTGTCAAAAGCGGGCTGGGAAAATGGGTTAAAGGGGAGGTCAGTGGATGAGCAGTGGCAGACATTTAAGCAGATATTTCATAACACTAAGCAAAAATTTATCCTGGTAGAAAAGACGGACTTGATGAAAAGGATGAATCACCCTTGGTTAACAAAGACAGTCAAGGAGAGTATCTAATCAAAAACTAAGGCATACAAAGGTGAAAACTAGTCGTAGGTAAGAGGATTGGGAATTTTTTAGGAACCAGCAGTGGATGACTAAAAAGCTAATAAAGAGGGAGACATTGATTATGAAAGTAAATTGGGAAGAAATATAAAAACAAACAGCAAGAGATTCTACAGGTATATAAAAAGAGAATAGCTAAAGTGACTGTAGGAGCCTTGGAGGATGCAACTGGAGAATTGTTAATGAGGAACAGGGAAATAGCAGATAATTTAAACCAATATTTTGAATCGGTCTTCATGGCGGAGGACACTATAAACATTCCAAATATATCAGATAAGCAAGGGAGGAAATATCTTGTAACAGTATTTATCACAAGGGACAAATTATTTGGTAAACCAATAGGTCTAAATGCAGATAAGCCTCCACGACCTGATGATCTGCATCCAAGAGTTTTAAAGGAAGTGGCTGCAGAGATAGTGGAGGCATTGTTCGAAATATTCCAGAACTCACTGGATTCCGGGAGGGTCCCAATGGATTGGAAAACTGCTAATATGACGCCCCTGTTCAAGAGGGGAGAGAGACAAAAAGCAGGAAACTTTAGGCCAGTCAGGCTAACATCTGTTGTTGGGAAAATGCTAGAGTCCATTAGTAAAGAAGAAATAGCAGGAAATTTAGAAAAGCTTAACGCAATCAAACAGAGTTAACATGGCTTTGTGAAAAGGAAATCATGTTTGACAAATTAGTTAGAGTTCTTTGAGGATATAACAACAGAGTTGATAAAGGGGAACCAGCAGATGTAGTGTATTTGGATTTCCAGAAGGCATTTGATAAGGTGCCACACAAAAGGTTAATGCACAAGATATTTGCTCACAGTATTGGGGGTAATATATTAGCATGGATTGGGGATTGGTTAACACACAGATGACAGAGTTGGGATTAATGGGTCTTTTTCAGTGGAATGTCGCAAAGATCAGTCCTAGGGTCTCAATTATTTACTACATATTAACGACTTGGAGAAGGGGGCAGAGTATAATGTATCTAAATTTGCTAATGATACAAAAATAGGTAGGAAGCCATGTTATAATGAGGGCATAAGCAATCTGCAAGGAGATATAGATAGGTTGAATGAGTGGGCAAAAAACTTGGCAGATGGAGTTTAATGTAGGAAATTGTGACATCATGCACTTTGGTAGGAAAAATCAAAAGGCAGACTATTACTAAATGGAGAGAGACTGCAAAGAAGTACAGCATAGAGGGATCTGGGTGTTCTTGTTCATGAAACACAAAATGATGGCATGCAGGTGCAGCAAGTAATTAAGAAGGCAAATGGAATTTTGGTCTGTATTGTTAGGGGATTGGAGTTTAAAAATAGGGAAGTCTTGGTACAACTGTACGGAGTGTTGGTGAGGTCAGTACTTGAAGTACTGTTTACAGTTTTGGTCCCCGTATTTAAGAAAGGATATACCGGCATTGGAGGCAGTTCAAAAGAGATTTGCTGGGCTGATTCCTGGAATGCAGGGGCTGACTTATCAAGAACAACTAAATAGGTTAGGCCTTGATTCATTAAAGTTTAGAGGAATGAGGGGTGGTCTTATTGAAACGTACAAGATTCTGAGGGGGCTTGACAGGGTAGATGTTGAGAAGATGGTTCTATTAGTGGGGGAATCTCAAACTAGGAGACATAGTTACAGAATAAAGCGACACTCGTTTAAAACTGAGATGCGAAAGAATTTCTTCTCTCGGAGGGTAGTGACTGCCTGGAATTCTCGACCCAGAGGGTTGTGGAGGCTAGATCTCTGAAAGTATTTAAAGAGAAGGTAAGTAGATTTTTGAAATATCGGGGAGCTGAGGGTTTTGAAGAGCTGGCACGAAAGAGGAGCTGAGGTCTGGAGCAGAACAGCCATGATCTTATTCAATGGCGGGGCAGGCTTGAGGGGCCAAATGGCCTACTCCTGCTCCTATTTCTCATGTTCTTATTAAAACAAAAGTTAAAACACACAAGAATAAAATTACACCATTGAAACAGACTTACAAAACATTTCCAAAAATAGCCATTTGGTCAGAACTCACAAGTAAACTACTTGGCAACAGCTCCCTTATAGATGTGTAACCATAAAAATCCAATCATATTACCCAAGGCAAAAACTGCTGTTACTTTAATAAGGCATTACATACAACTTGTCACTCTCTTCCACTCTACTGTGGGAATCTGAAGGAAATTCAGAAACTGCTTTATGAAAACAAATACTTTTCTGACTTGAAACTGGATGCCTGCTTCAAATTCACAACTTTCCTCATCAGAGGTGGCCTCAGGACACTTCCCTCACACAGCCGCCTCAACTAAACATCTCCCTTAAATATTTTCCCCTTTCATCCTAGACTTCATTGTCCTAAATACCTCTTTGGGCTCAACTTTTTGAAAATATAAAATTCTGTCATGTCTTCCTATTGCCCCCACTTTCGGGTCAAATAAAATGTAATAACCTCTGTTTACTTATGAAACCTCTGTAAGTTGTAAAAGTTCTTTGAACTCCCTTTGAAATTTAGCAGCTGAAAAGTCAAGTCCCTACCTATCACCTAATACAAATTTTAAAACCCAACTTATTTACTTGTGATTCCAACTTCACCATAGCCTCTCATTACAAATGCATGCATCTAGAGGGTTACCTTTCAACTCTCATTTCCCACAGACAAGCTGGCTTTACTAAACTTCCTCCAGTTTAATTACCCATGGACACACACACACACATAGCCTTCCTTACAGAATGCCACCATATCCCCAAAAATATTAAAAAATGATAACATCCATCTCCACATGACTGAGTGCAACTTGGAGAGGATTTCACTCTTGATGTGGCTTCTCCACTGCTGTCCTTGTCACCTATTGTCTGCTCATGCTTATTAGTGAATTATGAATCACCCAGTGAAAACCTAACGAGCTGTCCAACATCCGTTCTGATGAAGAGTCATATGGACACGAAACGTTAACTGTATTCCTCTCCGCAGATGCTATCAGACCTGCTGGGTTTTTCCAGCTATTTTTGTTTTTGTGTGTGAGCTGTCTAACTGGACCCAATGAAATGCCAGTGCATGGCAATGAGCTCTGTGACAGTGCGCCCTCAGAAGCATCTGGTCCACTGAGAAATTGTCCTCAGGAAAGACGACAGACTGCTGCTCTATGCACGAAGGCCTTGGAGGAGAGAAGAAAGTGGAATGAACTAATACTGGCAACATTGTATTGTTGTCACTCAGCAGAATCAGGTTTCTCACATTTCACTCATTGCTGAAATAAAGTCAACATGACTAGGCCTTGTATGAGATGTGTATCCGTTATATTTTTAATTCTGTCACCAGGCATCTGCAAATTCACATCCCCTCCTTCCCTGGTGGTCAGGAATTCAGAGAAGCCATTGATTGCCAATGCCTTATCCCATATTTGTCAGCTGCACAATCTGTGACAGACCACCTCCAGTCCTCACCTTCTCCTTAATGTTTTGTGCTCTCTTCTGCAATTGGGAAAGAACAGACCTAAGGCTATGAGTGACTGTAAGGGCATGTGTTCACCCAATGGATGCGGCGCAATGAGGGAGGGTGACTATCAGACAAATGTATCAAGTTGCATAAAGATTGCAGTGAGTGACTGTGGTGAATAGGTAAATGAGGAAGTGCATAAAAAGTGAGCAATGGCTGTTCTTGAAACTTATGTGAGTGTGGGGCATGATGTGATGAAGTAGGCTTGACAAGACAGAGAGAAAGTTGGGTGTTGTACACCACAGAATGTAGATGGATGTGTAACTGTACTCACCTTTCCTGCCCTGGTTAGGTCATTAAATTGCTTCTGGTATTGAATCCAGAAATAGGCCACAAAGCTCCTACAGCTGACCTCATCAGCAGCCATGCATTCTTGGTGACTGCAGTAGGCTTCTTCCTCCCATTGCTGGGAAGATTATTTCTTCCCTGCTCCTTACTGCATTCAGCAGTACATCAAGTCAAACTTCAGTATTGTTGAAAAAAAGAGACATGCTATCAAAGCATTTCATCTTGCACTCAGCAGGATAGCTCACAAGAAATCACCAACCATAACGGGGAAACAACAATTTACACTGCATGAGAAGAGATTAGTAATTTGTTGGCAAGTGGGCTCTGATTGGTGGAGTTGGAGAATGCAGCATGGAAAAGTTAATTGCCCAGCTTCACTGAAATTTAAACCAGGCAGGTTGACTCTGATTGGTGAAGGCGCTGCCCTGGGGAATGAATCAGGGAATGACTGTTCCTTAAGCTTCTGTTAAGTTCAAAAGGGCTCAAAGTGTGCATATGTTCCTTCTCTCTGCAAAGGACAAGGCCCTGTGTGTGAAAATATGGAGTTTCTAGCATGCATGAGTGAGCCACACTGCAAGCCTGACTGACAATTTTAATTTGGTTTTCAGTGTAATTCTTAACACAATCAGAGTTGTTTAGCAGGTGTTGTCCAATTGTGGAATCACACCTAGTTCCCAGAATTCAAAATAATTGCACTTTTAGACTCAAAATGCTGGAGCTTCATTTAGTGTCTTTTCTTGCTGCTGTCCATGTGGCTGGTGGACTGATAGTAATTGCTCAGCACCTGAGTGCAATGCAGCAGTCAATGCCCTCGCAATGGCCCATCAAGTCATTCAGTTGTATCAACTGCTACAAAGTTAAAAAAAAGAATGAAACCAGACAGACCACCCAACATCAAACTGGGCCCCAGAAACAACAATAGCACACCTCAGTCTGTCGACCCTTCAAAGTTCTCCTTACTAACATCTGGTGGCTTGTGGCAAAATTTGGAAAGCTATCCAAGAGACTACTCAAGCACAGCCTGGCATACTCACTGAATGATATCTTACAGACAATGCCCTATCACCATCCCTGGGTATGCCCTATCATACCAAATCCCCCTCTTCACATTGAGGATACCCTCCATTGTGTTGTGTGGCACTACCACCGTGCTAAATCAGATTGATTTCAAACAGATCTAGCAACTCAACACTGGGCATCCATGAGGTTCTGTGACCAGTAGCAGATTTGTTGCCCAGCATATCCCTGCCTCTACCATTACCATTAAGCCGGGGATCTACCCTGGTTCAATGAAGAAAGCAGGGAAACATTACAGGAGTTGGGGGCATACCTAAAAATGAGGCGTCAACCTGGTGCAGATTTAACACAGGCCTACTTGAATGCCAAACAGCAGAGGTAGCATGCAATAGACAGAGCTAAGCAACCAATGGATCAGATCAAATCTCCACAGCCCTGTTACATTCAGTGGTGAATGGTGGTAGACAATTAAACAATTACCAGAGGAAGAAACTCCACAAGTTTCCCCATCCTCAATGATTGAGGAGCCCAGCACATCAATGCAAGAGGCAAGGCTGAAGCATTTTCAACCACTTTCAACCAGAAGTGCCGAGTAGATGATCCGTCCTGGTCTCCTCCTAAGATCCCCAGCATCACAGGTATGTCCTGTTCACAAAAAGCAGCACAAATCCAAACCAACCATTACCATCTGATCTTTCTACCCTCGATCATCAAAAAAGTGATGGAGGGTGTTGTTGACAGAGCTGTTAGGTGACACTTGCTCAGCAATAACCTGCTCTTGGTTTGGGTACCACCAGGACCGTTCAGCTCCTGACCTCATTACAGTGTTACTCTAAACATGGACAAAAGAACTGAACTCAAGAGGTGAGGTGAGAGTCCCTTGATACCAAGGCAGAATTCAACCAAATGTGGCATTAAGGAGCCTTAGCAAAAATGGAATCAATGGGAATCAGGGAGAAAACTCTCCACTGGTTGGATTCATACCTAGCACAAAGGTAGATGGCTGTGGTTGGTTGAGGCCAAGCATCTCAGCTCCAGAACATTGCTGCAGGACTTCCTCAGGACAATATCCTAGGCTCAATGATCATCAGGCTGCTTCATCAATGACGTTCCCTCCATTAAAAGGTCAGAAGTGGGGATATTCGCTAATGAGTGCACAATGTTCAGCATAATTTGTGAATCCTCAGATACCGAAGAAGTTTGTGTCCATATGCAGCAAAGCCTGGCTTGGGCTAATAAATAACAAGTAACATTTTCACCACACAAGTTCCAGGTAATGACATCTCCAACAAGAAAGAATCCAGCCATCTCAACAACCTTAACCGAATAACCTTTTCAACAACATTTTCAATACTGAATCATACACTATCAACATCCTAGGAGATAACATTGACCAGAAACTGAACTGGACTAGCCAAATAAATACTGTGGCTGCAAGAGCAAGTCAGAGGCTGGGAATTTTTCTGTGAGTAACTCTTTCTCTTGGCTCCCCAAATCCTGGTCACCATCTGCAAGGTACAAGTCAGGAGTGTGATGGAATACTCTCCACTTGTCTGGACAACTGCAACAATACTCAAGTAACTCGACACCATGTAGGACAAAGCAGCTCAGTTGATTAGCACACCATCCACTTTGTTAAATATTCACTCCCTCTGCCACTGATGCACAGGAGCAGCAGTGCGTATCATCTATAACATGCAACTACAACTTGTCAAAGCTTCTTTGAAAACACATTCCAAAGCCACAAACTCTCCCTCCGAGAAGAACAAGTGCAGCACACATATAGGAACACCACCACCTGCAAGTTCCTCTCCAAGCCTCATACCATCTTGACTTGGAACTATGTCACCATTCCTTCACTGTCGCTGGGTCAGAAACCTGGAACTCCCTTCCTAGCAGCACTGCGGGTGTACCTGCACAAGATGGACTGTTCCCTGCCACCTTCTTGACGGCAAATAGTGATGGGAAATAAATACTGACCTTTTCAGAGAAGTTCACCTCTCAAGAATGAATAAATAGAAAAAAGAAATATTTGGGGGCATACCAGTTAGCCACTTGTACATTGTTCTGTTGTGTAAGATGTGAAATATTAATGACACTCATTCGAAATGGATGTCCAGAGTATCTAAACATTGTTTAATGGAGGGAACGTCATTGATGAAGCAGCCTGATGATCATTGAGCCTAGGATATTGTCCTGAGGAAGTCCTGCAGCAATGTTCTGGAGCTGAGATGCTTGGCCTCAACCAATCACAGCCATCTACCTTTGTGCTAGGTAGATTTTTGTCCTTGTTGGGGCTTAGATTCCTATGAGCTTTTGTGACAATTGTTGCATGTAATTTATCATTTTGACCAATAACCCTTACTGACAGCAGTGGGATTCCCAATGAAAAATTCCTTGATGAGAACACATGATGAGAAAAAAAGGAAATGCAGAGAAATGCCAAACTTATCAAGTTGCATGAGAAATATTCTGTAACCAGCCGCCAGCACCTACATAGATATATCTGCAAACAGAGTTGAAGGCCAGGATTTTATGACGCCTCCCACCTGGCAGAATATTATGGTCCTGCCAAACTGCACGGAGACTTAAATGGATCACCACATCTGCCAGGGGGAGACATGCCACGACGGAGCCATAAAATCCTGGCCGATAAGAAGTTGCTTTGGTAGATTGTTAGTGCTGACATAATTTTCTCTTGCCAAAAGAAGCTGGAACAACAAACACAATAGCACCAATAAAGAACTTGAAGGCCTCATGATGTTGGATATTTCTCTGCAAATACCATGCAAACGGTCTTCTCAAAGTCTGGGTCAGCTGAGATACAGGTACGTGTTATCTATTGTGAGGATGCTGTGACTATGCAGGATAGCTCTGGTACAAGTTGTGAGAGTAGTAGTCAGCTACACACTGAAGCCTGGCTAACAAACTTTTCAAGCATGCTGTGTTGCGAGCCCATTGGGATAGTGCCATGGAGTAGTACAGGCAGCCACATTCCTACAATCACCTCAGGCAGTATCACCCTCATTGCTGTGCAACAATCCAAAAACTGGGCTGGTACTGGGCTGCCCTTGTACTTAACTATTTATTCATGTGTGTACTTTGGATTTTTTTTCCACTAAGTTTTTTTTTCTCTGTTTCTTTCCTTCTTGCTGGCTTCTTTAAACTTGTAAAATGCTCTAATGGATTGAGTTGATTTTTGAGGCATTCCAAAGACTTGCATAATTATTGCTCTCAATTGTGACTCTCCCCTTTGATTGTTATCATCCCTTTAAAGTTTGTTTGCATCCAAATTTTTATTCCCATCTCCAGTGGCTTCCCCAGGTCCACCTAAATCTGCAGCTGAAGTTATGATAATGAGTTGACTTAGGTAAATTGGGTGTTTACAATACCCTATCATTTGGGTCTGTCAAAGTCCAAGTAACAGCTGCTATTCTGCCATAAACTGCTTCAGCAGAAGGCAACAGAGTAATTGGTTAAAAACTGCATTGAGATGGTGAATTGAAAAAATTACAGGCATATGAAAATATGAAAAATTGAGAAAGAAAGTATTGCCTATGGGATGTTGCAATTTCATGCAACGTCCTTCCCATTCCCAGAAATCACTCAAAAATGATAGTGTTAAACGTGGTGAAATTCCTCCCACTATGTCAATTGAGGCTCAGTGGTGTCACTCTTGCTTCTGAGTCAGAAGGAGAAGGTAAATCCCCACTCCAGAGGCGGTTGTGTGTTGCAGTTCACTCAGGGATTCTGAGTTGCCGTGGCAACACCTTTACGTGCATGTTATGGTCTAGAGCTATAGATGGGAATGGTAGAAGTTCTAAATTTCTTTCCTTCACACATGACTGACCAGGAATATCTTATCACCTGCCATTGGTGTGTGTTGAAAGATTTTGCAGGTTGATACTCAACCTGTTTGGCCATGTTATGAATGCACCTTTCTTGACCATCAAGTCCTGGAGCAGTCTTGAACACAGAGCTTCTGGTTCAGAGGCAGGAAGGCTACCTACTTTACTATGAAACCTCTCATCCACACCAGAGGCTTGAGAGCAAAATCTGCTCTAATGTTCCAGTGTGCTTAAGGAAATGCTGCATTGTGCTAGATGCTGTCTTTTGGATGAGATGGTAAACCAAGGCCTCTTCTACCCTCCCAAGTAGATGTAAATGATCCAATGGCATTATTTCAAAGAGGAGCAGAGGAGTACTGCCCATTGCCCTGGCCAATATTTACCCTTTGATCAACATCACAAAAACAAATTATCTGGTGATTACTGCATTGCTGTTTGTGAGACCTTGATGTATGCACATTGGCTGCCATGTTTCTCACATTTCAATCATAACTACACTTCAAAAGTACTCAATTGGCTACAAAGCATTTTGGGATGTCCTGAGGTCATAAAAGGTGTTTTATAAATGCGAATATCTCTTCCACATTTATTACATAAGTTCCGGGGAACTCTGTTTGGTCGCGAGTCATCACGAAAAAAAAACTAATCACTCCTTATTTCTCTCCACTGCCTATGTCCCAAGGTCATTAGGAACATGTGATGTGAGCACGTTAAAGACTACGACAACTATATTGCCAATACTACCTTCTAATATTGGATCTTAACAGTTTCCATTTATTCCCCATCATAACAACCAGAAAAGATGTCATTAGAAAGAAGTTCTATAGTGGATCAGATCTAAGCCCTGCAGTCCTGCCACATCCAGTTATGAATGGTGGTGGGCAATTAAACAATTCACCTGAGGAGGAAGCTCCAGAAGTATCCCCATCCTCAATGGTGGGGGAGCCCAGCATATCAGGGCAAAAGATAAGGCTGAAGCATTGGCAACAATCTTCAGCCAGAAGTGCCGAGTGGATGATCCACCTCGGGCATCTTTCGGAGGTTCCCAGCATCACAGATGTCTGTCTTCAGCCAATTTGATTCACTCCACATTATATCAAGAAATGGATGAAGGCACTGGATACTGCTAAGGCTATAGGCCCTGACAATATTTTGGCAATAGTACTGAAGGCTTGTGCTCCAGAACTGCCATACCCCAAGCCAAGCTGTTCCAGTACAGCTACACAACTGGCATCTACGCAGCAATGCGGAAAATTGCCCAGGCGTATCCTGTACACAAAAAGCTGGAAAAATCCAACCCAGCCAATTGCCGCCTCATCAATCTATTCTTGATCATAAGTAAAGTGATGGAAGGGGTCATCAACAGTGCTATCAGAGGCTAGGAATCCTGTGGTGAGCAACATACCTCCTGGCTCCACAAAGCCTATCCATCACCTACAAGGCACTAGTCAGGAATGTGATGGAATACTCTCGACTTGCCTGGATATGCGCGGCTCCAACAACATTCAAGAAGCTTGACACCATCCAGGACTAACCAGACAGCTTGATTGGCATCCTATCCACAAATATTCACTCCCTTCACCGCCGAAGCACAGAGGCAGCAGTGTGTACCATCTACAAGATGGGCTGCAGGAATTCACCCTGCCTCCTCAGATAGCACCTTCCAAACCCATGATGATCTAGAAGGACAAGGGCAGCAGACACATGGGAACACCACCACCTGAATATTCCCTATAAGTCACACACCACCCTGACTTTGAAAAATATATCCTTTTCTTCACTGTCACTGGGTCAAAATTGTGGAACTACTTCCCTAACAGCACTGTTGGTGTACCTACATCACATGGACTCCTGCACCTTCTCAAGGGAAGTTAGGGATGGGCATTAAATGATGGCATAGCCAGCAATGCCCACACCCCATGAACGAATAAAAAAAAACTTGCTTAGCAATAACCTGCTCACTGACGCCCAGTTTGGGTTCCAGCAGGTCACTCAGTCCCTGACCTCATTACAATCTTGGTTCAAACATGGACAAAACAGCTGAGCTCCCAAGTTCTCGTAAGAATGATTACCCTTGACATCAAAGCAGCATTTGACTGAGTGTGGCACCAGGAAGCCCTAGCAAAACTGGAGTCAATGGGAATGAAGGGAAAAACTCTCCACTGGTTGGATTCATACCTAGCACAAATAAGATGGTTGTGGTCATTGGAGGTCAGTCATCTCAATTCTAGGACATCACTGCAGGAGTTCCTCAGGATACTGCCCGAGACACAACTATTTTCAGTTGCTTCATCAATGACCTTCCTTCCAACACAAGATCAGAAGTGGGGAGGTTTGCTGATGATTGCACAATGTTCAGAACCATTCGTGACTCTTCAAAAACGGAAGCTGTCCATGTCCAAATGCATCAAGACCGTGACAATATCCAGGCTTGGGCTGACAAGTGGCAAGTAACATTCACGCCACACAAGTACCAGACAATGAACATCCCCAACGAAGGAGAATATAACAATTGGCCTTTGACATTCAATGGCATTACCTTTGCTGAATCCCCCACAATCAACATTCTGGGGATTAACACTGACCAGAAACTGAGCTGGACTAACCATGTAAATACTGTGCCTTCAAAAGCAGGTCAGAGGCTAGGAACCCTGCAGTGAGTAACTCACCTCCTAACACCCCAAAGAATGTCCACCATCTCCAAGGCACAAGTAAAGAATGTGATGGAATACTCTCCACTTGTTTGGATGAGTGTAGTTCCCACAACACTCAAGAAGTTCAACACCATCCAGGAGAAAGCAGTCCGTTTGACTGGCACCTCATCCAAAAACATTCATTCCCTCCACCACCAATGCACAGTGGCAGCAGTGTGCACCATCTACAAGATGCACTACAGGAATTCACCAAGTCTCCTTAGGCAGCACCTTCCAAACCCACAACCACTACTATCTAGAAGGACAAGGGCAGCAGATGCATTGGAATACCACCATCTGGAAGTTCTCTTCCAGGCCACTCACCATCTTGAGTTGGACACCTTTCCTTTATTGTCACTGGGTCAAAACCCTGAATTTCCTCCCTAACAGCACTGTGGGTGTACCTACACCACATGGACTGCAGTTATTCAAGAGTCCAGCTCAACACCACCTCCTCAAGGGTAATTAGGGACGGACAATAAATGCTGGCCTAGCCAATGACGCCCACATCCCATGAATGAATGGAAAGTATATATTATTGCAATCTCCACAATATCCCTCTTCTTTGTTGGAATCATTCATCTCAAAGGGGTATTAATAAGTTAAGATGGTTGATAGTAAGTTCACTGATCCAGTCTAATCAAAGCCATCATACACTTCTATGAAGGGAGATTTTTAACAATGTATCCTGCTTCCTGCTGAAAGTGAAAGTGAGTCTACGACCCAGATTTTCATCATGACAGACAGCCTCTCCATTGTGGCAAAAATAGTGGAATTCCCTGAAGATCATAAGTGCCACCCTAAACACGGCAAATGCCATTTTCACGAGGGTGGGGACATTTCACACATGGGTGGTTTACAAAGACAAGTGGCTATTTAACTCATCAGCTGCCTCCACACTAACCTGAGTTTGGTTGGCTAGCAGTATGGATCCCAAAGTGTGCAAAGTAGGCCTGGTAAGAGCATGTCTGAACTTGATATATTTCTTTGGATAACTGGGGGAGCCCTTTGGAAGGGAGGGTACCCTTGTCGAATTTGTCTTAAAATTTTATTCACAGCCCCAGAAGAGGCACAAATTCCAACTGTATTCCCTTAATCCAAGGGAGTAGGAGGGTACGAGGCTTGCAGGACAATTATTTTTGCCCCTACTGACTCGTGTGCTCAAGTGCCAGAAATAACTTTGCACTGGAGAAGGACGCATAATGCTTTGTGTGAAGGAACATTGAAGATGGGCATGGAACTCTCGCACATAGAGGTCATAGAGTTCAGTCACCATGAGCAGCTGGAGGCCAGAGGAAAGGCAGCAGGTCAGGAGGAAGGGGCTTCTGCCCATGCCCCAGGGAGGAGGGGGAGGGGAGGTAGTACAACCAGGTGCTACCCTTTGGGAAGTGTGTATAGACCTAGGACATCCTACCTCAGCATAATGGAGAACCAGTGTCGAAGGTGACTAATCCTAAACCATGATGTGGTGACAGAATATGTCACATGGTCCAGCAGCAACTCAAGCCATAATCCATCAATCCCTATGCCCTGCCAGTGGCTGTAAATTTAATCATTGCTCTCAGCTTCTATGCCTCAGGCCCTTTCCAGGGATCAATAGGAGACCTTTCTGGTATATCCCAGTCAGCAGCACACAGCTGCATTAAGGCTACAACTAATCCCCTGTTTGTTGGCATGGGAGATCACTTTAATTTCCTTACAGATTTGACTTGTCAGACACAGAGAGCCATGGCCTTTGCCCAATTAGCAGGCTTTCCTCAGGTACAGGGTATTATTGATTACACCCATGTTGCTGCAAAGGCCCAAACTCAACATGCAGACACATTTGTCAACTGGAAGCCCTTCTACTCAACCAATGTACAGGTAGTTTGTGACCACTACAAGGGCTTCCTTCATATGTGTGCAAGGTTCCCCGGCAGTTTCCATGACTCCTTCATACTAAGGAGTTCCCAATTCCCTCAACTATTACAGCCACCAACACAGATGTGTGGTTGGCTCCTAGATGAAAAGGGCTATCCTTTAAGAACTTGTATATTGGCCCCATTTAGGAGCCAACAAATGAAGGCTGAGTACAACTACAACAGCAGCCATGTCATCACCAGGAGTACCATTGAGCAGGGCATTAGCATTTTAAAGATGCACTTCAGGTGCCTCAATCATTCAGATAGAGCCCTGCAGAATGCCCTAGCAAACATATCAAGAATAGTAGTGATGTGTTGGATGCTACATAACATTGTGCAGCATACAAATCAACACCGATGGCGCTATGGGCAGAGCTCCAACCTCTGAGGAGAAGGGAGGAGGAGGAAGGCACTGTCAATTCAGAAGACTCTGAAAAGAATGAGGATGAGGAGACCGCCAATGGCAGAGCAGCTGGGAGTCATGGCCATGTACCCCGGGCTGACTCTATGTAGGAGGGGATCATCACCAGATAGGTCCTTGTGCAAAATAAATTCTCATAATGTCCTCCGATATCACAATTGCCATCTGCCAGTATCTGGTGACATACTTCCATGTAAAGAGCCTTGTACATTGACTCCACAATTACTCAAGGGATGCCTATATGACACAAGGGAAACACTAGACATCAATGAATTGGACTTGGTCACATTCATATGGCTGTAACCCATCATAACCATTGGCCTCATCATATTGCAAACAAACATGGTGATAAATCATTCACAATCTGGCCCCCTCACATGAACACCAATGACTGTAAATGAGGGGCCCATGCCGCCAAGTCATCCAGAATCAAACCATGCCCACAAAGCTGAGAGTGACACAATGTCAGAATTCAAACCCGATACATGCTGATAAGATTGTCTGTTGTAGCATACATGTAGATAAGGCATCTCACACCTGAGGACTCCATAACTGTGCAACAACAGCTCTTTGAAAGAACTTGAGCATCATCCATTATGGTTAATGGTCCAGTTTCTGACGCGGACACAGTGGTGACTGGGGAGACAGTGGTGTAGTGGTAATGCTGCTGGACTGGTAATCCAGAGGCCCAGGCTAATGCCCTGGGGACATGGTTCAAGTCCCACCATGACAGCTGGTAGAATTTGAATTTAGTTAATAAATCTGGATATAAAACTAGTCTTCGTGATAGTGACCACGAAACTATCTTCGATTATCATAAAAACCCATCTGGTTCACTAAGATCCTTTAGGGAAGGAAATCTGCCGTCCTTACCTGGTCTGGCCTACATGTAACTTTAGACCCACAGCAATGTGGTTGACTCTTAATTGCTCTCTGGAATGACCTAGCAAGGGCAGTTAGAGATGGGCAACAAATGCTGGCCTTGCCAGCAATGCCCACATCTCATGAAATAATTGATAAAAACACCACATGCAACACTGCTGGCTTCCATATACCTCTGCTTACCTCACAAAGCACATCCTATGGCATCTGGAATGCAAATGCAGCCAAAGAACACAGCAGACAACCAATATGACCTGCAAGATACATGGCCTCTTGACTTATGATGCCTGCACCTAGGTCAATGTGTAACACAGCAGTGCAGTGCATATGAATGTCTTGCATCCAGCACTCATGCTTGAGATGTACCTGCTGCCCAGCATCTGTACATGGAGTCTGATCATTGAGCCTTCCTTAAAGTCAAGCTTGGATGGGCAATGAAAGATACAAAGAGAATATCAGTGCTTTGAGCCTTTGAACATTGGGGTCTGTGCAATGCAGCAGAGAAGGAGGAAGCTCTCCAAAGCATCACAAATCAGCCAACAAACTTGGTCCTGTTGACCTCATCATGTCACCCTCATTATTACTGGTAAGAACTGCCTTCATAATGTTACCATTCTTTATGTGCTTTCCAGTATGTAAACACACACTGAGTCATGTACGAGTGTAGTAAATATATTGAAGAAGTGTTCAAAAGTGCTATATACAATATGAAAGGTGTAACCTTAGTAAGCCCATTAGTGTGCTGGGCAAAACAGCTCCCTTCGCGCTTGTACACTTCTATGAAATGCCCCATATGTTGCCATGGTAAACATGGAGACAGGCTGATCACTTCTCTGTGTAAATAGTAATGAAAGGCATGATTGTCTGCCTCATCATGCAGACACCACTGGGGTCTTCCTTCAGACTACGGCCTTTTGCATCTCTGCCTGGGCAGTCCTGGTCACTGGCACATGTGCAGTGGCTCTGGTGGAGGAGCTGGGGGTTGGAGGAAGATGAGGGTGCTGAGGAGCTCTCAGTATCTTCAGACTCCTCAGTGCCCTGCACAGCCCTAGGTTGGCCTTCAGGTGGGGTTGATGGGTCCGTTCCAGCAACTGCGGTGCCAACAGTGTGACCTGTTAAGGGTACACAGCTACTCATGTATTCCATGCGTTCATAGTCTGAGCAGACTGATCCAGGTTACTGAGAAAGGCTTGCACCCTTTCCTGGCTGAGATGCTGCTCTTGTACCTACTCCGAGTGCTGCTACATGTCTCTCTCCATGAGATTGATTAATCTCTCATGGTGAGAGCTCATGTGGTTGAGACCCCAGGAAAATGTGGAACTCAGGACTCCTCCGTTCACAGTCCTAGAGCTCCCACTGCCTCAACGTATTCTGCCAGATGTTCACACCTCTGCTGCTGATTATCTAAATACTGTGCCTCAAAAAGTGGCTCTAGCAGTGGTGGGGCTGTTGTGGGGGTGAGATGGGTGGTGTGTGTAGTGGATGGGGGTGATAAGACAGCAGAATTGGAGCCTACATGAGACCTAAAAGGAGTTAGTTAGACATAGCCCTTCTTATTGTGAAAGTGCACTCTGATGCATGTCATTGCCTTAACCAAACTCATGCTGCCCTTATGACAACCCTATTCCTGTACCCCCTCTCATATTAACATCCCATTGTGCTCAGCAAAGTGGCAGCATGATCTCCACCATGTGCCAAGGTGATTTCAACACTGCCTTTATAACTTGTGATTCACCATTACCAACAGACAGCTGTTCAGACAGCCTGGCAATATCCATGGCCATCTGTACCACAGGATCGATATGTCTCAGCCAGGCTGACCCACCCCCCAGTCTGGACAATCTCTGTGATGTTCTTCACACTCTTCGGCTGCAATGGCATGATCTTATGTTAGCCTGATATATAGTGCCTGGTGGGATATTGCTCTTCACTGCATCTGTGCATTACAGTGCTCACTCATATGTGTCCTATGTGCAGTTACATGAGCAGCATACATGTACAAGCCTCAATGCCAAAGCAGAGGCATGAACCATGTCTCACGCCTTAGCTGCAGCTTGCAGATATGATGCTTCCCTTGGACTTCTGTGTGAATGAGCCAAGCTATTCACCTTGTTGGAATGCAGCAGGTCATTGAAACTTTTCCTGTACTGAATCCATGAGTGCTGATGGTCTCCTGTTGTACTCACTACAGCTGCTACTTGAATCCAGGCTTTCTTGGTTTCTGCAGGGGCATTACAGTGGTCAGCAGGGTAGAGGACTGCTCTTCACTCTGGACGTCTTCGCACCAATACTTGAAGATCCTGGTCAAAAAAGCATGTGGCAGCTGGACCCATTCCTTCTGTTGCATCTTCCTTGTGTGCCATTCCATGAATAAAAATGGAAGGCGAAAAGGACTGTGAATCATTCAGATTAAAATACTCTCATTCACTTTTGTGTGTTTGCATGAACTAACCATTTTCACCATATTATTAATGATTACTGGTAAGTTGTGGTGGAGAAACTGGCTATGCACAAGTGCTTGGTGCCAAGTATGCTGCACACTGTGCTCCACTCACAGGCCTACTGGTTTCCTTCCTCTCAGTCACACTGTTATGCCTTGGCAGTGTGTAACTGTGAGGAACCTGGTCAAGGGTCAACAGTGTGGGCGCATGCTGATAAATGGGTGGCAAAAGTAGGTGGGATAATGAGCATGGTACTGTTCATAATTCATCCACCCACTGAGTCTTGCCAGCTAACTACATGACTGGATGATATCTGTATCAGGTAGTGGTGGCAAGAGGATGCTATATCCCTGGCTGTGCCTTTCAAAAGCCCACTTTTTATTATGCCTGAATGCCTGAATGATCTGACCTGTGCTGGGCCAGCATCTGACCACTCACTACTTCCAGGGTCTCCTGCCCAACTGCTATTCTAGCCCACATCCCCAGACTGAAAATCGGGCAGACATTTTTAGAGGTCATGGAGCCGAGAATTCTCCCATCGCTGTGCATCTGACCCAGGAATGAAAATTTGGGCCAATGTGTCAGCTTGATCCCACTAAACAAAAATGTGTTTGATTATCAAACCCAACTGATTTGATGAATTTCTGGCAATCATGTATCAGATATCTGAATCTTACCTTTTGGAAAAACCTAAGATTCCAATAGAAAAATTGCATCAGTTTTCATTGGATGTTTAAACCATGGTTAACTATCTCTCTCAGGAGCTTAAAAGGAAAAGCTCACAAAATTTACAATGGTTTATAAAAGTTTTTTTTAAATTGATTTTAGACATCAATGAAGTATTGATCTTGATTAGAAAATAGGTAATGACAAATTCGCAGCATTTTTGAAGTAACTGAAAATTCAAATTCAGGAGAGATAATAGAGCTGCTAATTCACTTTTAGGCATTGTAAGTTATTGCATGGATAAAATCTACGTCAATGTTTATGAAAATTTTAAAGGAAACAAAATATTTCAGAAGTAATGATTTTTCATTTAATACTTTATATCTTTATAAATCAAATAAAGTTGTTGCAGAAAAACAGCATAAATGTTTGTGGTTATTCTAAAAATTTGCTACATGGCCTTTTTTTTATTTGTGTGTATCAAGAATTAAAGAAAAATAAATTGCTGCTTTGATTGCAGATTATGATGGTCCGAATTTTTGCTCCTGAGCCGAATAATGCGAGTTGGCAAATTTCCAGGCTCGCTCCACGTTCCTCAGGAGAAAATCCCCAAATGGCATGATGTTTGTTCCAGGGAGTGGGGTGGGGGTAGATGCAGCATAGAATCGGCCCCACTGCCCTGGTTGCAGATTTGAGGTGCCCACAGGGACTGTCAACTACTAAGGTGGACTTTTTAAAAGGCCTGCTTCAAATCTCTGAGGCTTTGTCCATGTTATTATGTAAACATTTAGGCCCTATGGACCTCAGCCCAGCCCATTGCCCACTCCACCAATCCCCATGCCACATAACCACCCCAAAATCAACTAAATGCCAACTCATGCCAACTCACCCACCACCCTGCTTGCCACATCATCCAGTACCTACCATGGTACTCCTCAGGAGCCATGTTGAGATGAAATAAAGTAAAAGCTTAAATATCTATTACAGCCTTTATTATGTTTTTAAAAAATACATTCCTATTCATGAAAGCCCATTCACAAATTTTAAATCTCAGATGTTTAATCCCTTGTAAAAAGAAACAAACTTATTTTCATAATCCTGAATCAAAGATAACTAATCATTTAATAACCTCTTTGAGCTGCCAATCAAACTGTGAACTAAGGAACCCCTGCTGAGATAACTATAGATTGTTGAAAGCTGCCAAGCATTCATAATGACATAATTATAGATTGTGGAGAAATGTCAACAAACAGCTATTGTAATTGTTAGATCAGTATTTTTTCAACTCTCACTGGCACCAACAGCCTATTTCTCTTAATTTTTACAGGTCTGAGAATTTAAATAACTTCACATCATGACAATTCTATAGTTTTAATGAAATACAAGTTCAGAAACTCATGAAAGTCTATTTTAAAACAAGAAAAAAAGAATAAGAAAGATTGTTAGAAAAGGAAAGCACTCTCAGTTAAACATAGAGAAAACTATACTGACTTGCGAGATTGTCAAATAACTTCCTTAAACCTATTGGCACCTACAAAGTTATTACAGAAGCATAAACCACAGAGCTGTACATGATTGTGCAAGTAGATGCTTTGCATGTTTCAATTCTTTTAAAATAAAAACTTATTTAAAATAAAAACTCAATGCCCTTGCCCATTAAATCATGGGTTTATAATTTTGGATCCCATGGCATCCCATGGGAGTCTTCAGTTCCAAAAGATCTCTGTTCATTTGACATCAGGTTCTACATTTGTTCTGAACTTCTTGACTTCCCATTGGTCTCATTTATGCCAGTATAATCTGCTCGGAAACTTGGATAGCCCTGCTATGGTCGGCTGAACAATCATTCCAATCTTAAATGTCAGAAGATCTAATGCATAAAATTAACCTATAGACCCAACTCTGGAAATTACAGCAGTGTATAAACGAAGGTGCCACCAATGGAAAATGACATTTTTCCAACTGCTGACATTAAAAACTTGGGATGATGCAGTGAAATTTGTATTAAAACCTTGGTAAATCATAACTCAGTCTGTCAAAGCAACTTTCCTCCCTTGATCTTGTCACTGTGAAGCCTCAAAGCAGGAACTTCAATGAGAAAGGATGTAAGAAACAGACCCACATCCTGCCTAACTCTCAATGGTATTTGTAGTAAGTTGATTGACATGCATATTACATGTATATAAATATGCAATGAGATTAAAGTGTTGTAGGAGGGATTTGGATAGACATGCTTGTAGTCAATACAACCCACAACTGTACAAAAATAGCAATTTGAAGCACATTTTTAGTGTGGTGTTGCTCTTGAGAAAATATACATAGCCATTCATTTGAATAAGACAGTTGTCATTTGTGAATATTGTCCAAATACAAAAAAATAGCTTAACCCAGTAGTATCTAAAATATGCGGCTGAAACATGTACGTGTTAACCTCATGGATATGAGCTATGGTTCAGTTTTATTCTACAGGAACTCCTGGCACAAATCAATTACTGAATGTTTACTTAAACAATAACACCACAAGAGTTATGATTTGGGCCTGAAAGTCAGTTGCTTAGTGTTGTTTCTAGGGGTGCAATGAAGGCCTATCTCAGTTTTACATGTGTGGAATGTGCTGCTGACTGCTTCCTGTCCATGTGGCATTACTGAAGTGGAGTGGTGCACACGGGTCTATCCCCTGTGTGCACCCAAAAGCATTGAATAGTCAATATATGTCATGTGAATTCATGATACCATTGACCCAAATGGGCTGGTGCCAGGCCAGGGTACTAAATTTGGTCAACACATGCTCAGGCATTGTTTTTGTTATTTATGCTTAAGACAACAAGCGTATGAAGCAAGATAAGCTCTGTTCTGGTGCTATTTAAAGGGGCAATCAACATATTGCAGTTGAGATGCTTTAATCCAGCCTGTGCTGAGAAAAAATTTGTGCAAGTACTGAGGAGCAATTTGGAGGTTTTTGTTGACCACAGAAAGGCAGGAAATAAAATTGTCTTACCTAGGTATGGAGGCAGCAATTGCTGTGCCACTTGCTCTGCAACATGAGCAAGAAATGGAGAGAAGGAGGCAGAGAGGGGGACCTCTGCAAGGTGGGAGCAGAAGGAAAATTCCCCTTAGAAGGCCAGACTCATAAAGGGTCTTCTAGGAGCACCAACGTAGCAACGAGCCAGGAACAATAATGCTTCACAAAGGTGGTGATCATTCCATTCTGCCACCTCCTTCATGCTGACCCAGAGCCTCAAACCAGTGTGAGGACAGCCATCCCAGGGGCTATGAAGGACAGCATTACCCTTACATTGTAAGCCACAGGATCCTTCCAGCTGGGAGCAGGTGACATCAGTAACATATTGCAGCTTACCATGTTATAAGCCTCAGAGAGGCCAATAACTTTTAAAAAGGTTTTTTTAATTTCCAGTGGCTCATTGGAAATATCATACAAAAGGATTTAAAGCTTTAAGACCTTTACTGTAACAAACAAACTAAAAGTAACAATAACTAAACAATATTTCAGTAGGCAATGTATACTCTGAACTACAGAAATGTTTCCCCATTTAACTTTTAAAATGACTGAAAATCCCCCTTCACATTTATATTTTACTCTGCCCCATAAGCAGACTCTTCACTCTCTGGGAACCAGTCCAAAGCTATTTTCCACTCCTGATGGCTTGCTTCCTTTTTCCAAATACAAAGTCCTGAACTGACTTTCACAATGAGGGTTACCCTGGTGATCCCTCCCCCTAACCAAAGCTAGGTGAATCTTCCAGCCTTGCTTAAGTCCTCATAAACTTGGTCTCTTTAATCTGAGCATAAGCTCCTACCCGTATTCTGCATGTTGAATAAAAGAGACTGGCTGCTGCTATCTCTGGTGCAATGGCTTGCGATGGGCTCTGCCCTCTTAAAGTCAATCTCCATGGCAATGTGAATCAAATAGGCCTTGTTTCTAGGTAGAAATGCTAAGTACCTGCCCTCCAGACCCCAAAATCCATCCTATCTTAGAATTAAATAGACAGTTTAAAGTGTAAATTCTTTATGAAGCCTGATATTCCTATCACTGCCTGTGACATTTGGAATCTTAAGAGCCAGATTTTTGCTATCTTGGATGACAGCTCAAGCCGGGAAATTTCCCTTCTCAGCAAAACTGCCTTGGTAAAATGAGGCCCATCAGACCCAATTTTCACTCCAGCGAAGCAGGGGCAGGATAGAGAAGGGCTCACTTCACCCGGAGCAGATTGAAGGTGGCCGCAGGAATAGTCAAGCGCCAAGACTAGGTCAAAAGGCCTACCTCAGTTCTCTGGGACTTTGTCACAGTTGTTTGCTTACATTATAGATCACCCAGCCCTCACCCCACACTCCATCACCCCCCTACCCACTCGCCATGACACTTCCATCCTCCCATGCCAACTGATGCTCACCCCACCCAACCCCAATGGCCAGTCACACTCTCCATGCCAACCCATGGCACTTCCATGCCCATTCACTCAGTGTACGCTCTGTACAGAATCAATTAATCCTATAATAATAATGACATGTATGAAACTATTTTTAAAAAACCAGCCATTTATATTTTTTGAAGAAAAATGGCATTCCTGTAACCCTTTAAATGTGTCAATCAACCAGACCATTAAGTATCAAAAACAGCTGCTTTAATTACTTGACACCGCTTAACCTTTGCAAATAAACATTGAGCCACTGACAAAAGAAAGCACAGAAAAAAATGTCAATCAAGTAGAATCAACATTTCTTTGCACCTGTGGAAACAAACTGACTTGCATGATGAGGCTTGGCTGAGAGCCCAGATTCTGATAAAAGGGTTAACTTTGTTGACACAGGTGCAGAGAAATGAAAGCTTTGGCTAGACCACCAAAACACAACATAGATGGTTGCTCGTTGACAGGGGCTAACTCCTCTATACATAGCTCATGACCCCTTCCCATCATCCCATTACATGAGGCCAGATGGTCTTCAATGTAAGCCATGTAACCATCTGCAATACCGTGAACAAGTCTCCTAAATCAAAGGTTTTGCTGATTGGATAACTCAGGTAAATCTCTGCAGTATATGCCTGAGAGTATATGCCTGCCGCACTATTTGCAGCAGTGTGCTGCTTTCTCCACAACAATATGCTTATGAGGTCCCAACTACTACATCCTGGGATATAGAGTGAGGAGGAAGAGGAGGATGAGGAGGCAGGAAAGAGACCAAATCTAGCAAGTGCAACTGAACTGAATGAGAGGGGCTGCATTATGAGAATTCATTTAGCTGAAAAGAAATGCCCCTCTCTGTCATGGAGCCAGCATTCCCTGATAGCTCCTCCATATCAGACTCCCCAACACAAAATCCCCTTGGTTAACATCACTCAATAAAGGCCAAAAGCAAAAACTTTCGTTCAGCAACATTATCCAGCAACACATCAATAATACAAAGAAAAAATAGAACTAATCACCTTTGTGCATCCCTTTAGTGCCTGTCTTGTGGGTATCTTTTGTAAGAGACTGCAATATGTAGGAAAATGTATTTTTTTCAACTTACTTTTCAACTTGTAGTTAAAGCTTGCAGAAGCTATCCAACCCAGGGGCATCAACAGTTTAGATGAGATGCAAAGTGCTGTCTACTGAAACCAGTTGTACAGAAACTTGATCAAATTTACCAATATGCTTTGCAGCACCGAAAGAAACTTTTCAAAATAAAATAACTCAGTAAAAGCTGCAGACTGCATTTTCACAGACAAGAACCAGGGGACTATGATGGGAAGCAACACTTTCGAAGCCATGAAATGTTTAGCCGTGAGGGCAACTGTCATAAGAGAGAGCGAAACACAATCAATACACACACACATATGTGAAGCTGTGTTAAGTCATTATGTTTGCTAGAATGCAAAGTTAATTAGTGTATAGAACGTAAGGTTTCAGTAGTCTGATAATATCAGAGAGCATTTGGGATTGCATAACAATTATGAATACATCTGAGCATAAGTGTTTGGTGACAGGCAAATACGAATAAGGAAGCCCTGAAAGTTAGTTCACAAATTGGAGAGGGCATGTTTTGAGACAGCTATGGAAAACAGCCTAGGATAAGATAAGAGAAGATAATGGATGGAATTTTCTGTGTCCACTAGCATCGGGTGTCATGGCGGGCATGAGCAGACAATATGGCGGGAAGGCCAAAATTCAGTACACGCCATCTGCTCCGCTCATCAATGGTGGGCCATGTTTCCCACCATTGGATGTCGGGAACTTCATTGTAATACATCTGCATATCATTATAAGCCCAGCTCGCCAGAATCATTCCCCCCCCATGTCAAATTTACCGTTCACATCAGCGGGAAAACATGCCGGTGCAGAATACATCTTGACAAGTGTGACATGCAGAAATCAGGACTTACCATCAGAGCCTTGTTCATAGTGCAGACATCCGAGGAGTAGATGATGTTGGAGCCCTATAGAAACGGGACCCTGTAAGAATATCCATCACATGCTGGCTGGATTCTCATGGACATGGCTCCACCACGAAGCAACTCATGGAAGGTGGAAAAAGGACAAAGGAAAATCACTGTTGAGGGCCTGCTTCGGGACTTCAGTGTTTTAACCGTGGGCTGCTACAGATGATTGTTGAGGAAGTGGAGAGGAAGGCCCAGCTGTGAGTGGGAGAGGGAGTGTACTGGGTGGGTGGGAGAGGAGGATCTAAGTTTCACTGGAAGAGGGAGATGCGTCAGGGCGAGGTGAGGTAAGGAGAGGAGGAACAAAGGTGTCGGGGCGGGTGCGGTTGGGAGGGGGGGAACGGAGGTGTCGAAGGGATGAGGTTGGGAGGGGGATCGAGTATGGGGGAGGAGGTGATAATGGGGGAGAATACAGCAACTGGGGAGGTAGATGCAAGGAGGGAGGAAGGTGTGAGGAAGGGAGTTTGAAGGAGGGAAGGTGTCCAGAGGGGGGAAGGAGTCCAGGGGGAGGAAGGATGCCGGAGGGAGGGAGGAGTTTGGGGGAGGAAGAAGCCCGGAGAGGGGAAGGAATCTGGGGGAAGGAAGGAGTATGAGGGAGAGGAAGAAGTAAGGCTGGAAGATGAAGTAATGGTGCAGGAAGGAGTCATGAATGGGGTAGGAATGAGGCTGGAGGAAAAAGTAAGGTAGAGGAAGAAGTAAGGGTAGAGGTAGGAGTTAGGAAGGGGAAAGGAGTGGGGAGGAAGAAGCCCAACAGGGAGAAGGGGTCCATAGTGAGGGGGAAGGAATTACAAGGGGGTAGGAGTTCCAAGGGGGATTCCCCAGGTGAACGTCTGTGGAGTCGATGACTGCCTCCTGGGGAGTGAAATGAGAATGGGCATGGTAGGAGGAAATAGTGAGGATGAGAGAGGGCAGACTGAGACAGTAGGGTGGGAGGGTGAGGTTGCAACAGTATCAGTAGAAGGGATGGCAAGGGTGGTTGGTGATGACTCAGGGGCAGACACGGACCCAGGGGTGGGAAGGAGGGGGTTGGGAGGTTAATGTGGATGGGGCGGGATTTTTGGGAATGTTGGGAAGGTGCATGTTCACCTGGACATCCCCCAAATAAAACATTTGTGGCTGGTAAATGGCTGTTGGGAGGTGGAAGGTGCTGCCGGGGGTTGACCGTGATGGGGGAAAGGACATGGGCGACCTAGGGAGGGGAAAGGACAGGGGAGATGAAGAAGAATATTAAATGCACCATACTTGCAAATCAGAAAGTGAAAGGAGACTCATGGTGGGCAGGGACAAGTGCTGCATGGGAGTGTGATCAGTGGGTGGACAGGGTGTAGATCAGCCCAGATGGACAACGGCAAGCAAGCCCCAGCAGGCAGCATTAGAAATGCTCAGGACAGTGAGATGAGTGTGATGGTGGAAGGATCTGCATGCATGGTCCGAAACGCCCTGCCACACACTCATTTCTCCCTCCAGGATCAATCATGGGCCAGCTGCATACAGCTGAACTGCTAGTGAGTGTAGATGCAGGGGGAGGACTTACAAATCCTGTACATGAAGCTGAAAGACACCATTACACATTATTCACTGAAAGTGAATATATTTTTAGATTATAACGTGATAAAATGTGTTCGCCGGTGCAAACAACTGTGATCAGAATTTCTTAATTTTTCTAGGCCTAACACTCCTAGGTGCTGCCCTAACATCTGCAGCAGGGGTGGAGATGGCCTGTGCAATGGTTAACCCTGTTGCCTGTGATGACTTCGGTGTGGGTCCTCTGGAGAGTTGAGGCCCTATGGCCCCAGTTTGCTTTGGCTGTCCTCCTGTTGGCTAGCTGCTCTCTCTGCGGTGACAGAGGATGAGGCTGAGGGGTTCAAAAGCAAAGGAGACTCGGAGGGAGCAGACAGTCTCTGAGATTCCTGAGTGGACGAGCCAGTGGTGTCCAGCTTCTGCTCCTCCTCCCTTCTGGTGCCCGAGGACCTCGGCCTGACTCTTTGAGGGGAAGGAACACATGGAGGGACATCGAAGTATCCTGTTTTCCTCTTGCTTTACCACTGCAGGAACCCACCCATAGCTACCACGATGGAGTGCAGGTCTGCACACATCTTCGTGCTCTGCTGGACTAGGGTGTACATGGCATCGACTGTCCTTCCCATGGAGACCTCCAACATGCACATGAGGGTACCACTTTATCAGAGAGTAGGTGGATGCACTCCTCATGTGCTATTCTATTGAGGGCTTCCAACAGCTCTGCATGTTGATCCCCACCTTCTGCTGACTCTCCAGGATGAGTTGGAAGGCCAAATCCAGAGGCTTGTCATTTGTCTCGGACCTCACAGAAGCCTCATCTCCAGCAATCCTTCGAGTGCCAAGGAGCTCCTTGAACTTGCTGACTCCTGCTGTGGACACGTGTCTGTGTGGTGATTGCCAGGTTCTGAACCCGAGCCTGCTCTGGATCTAGACCCCACCGAGGAGCGTGTCCCTGCGTTGTTGGAGGGTGTGGGTAAGTGCTGTGATGGGTTTTCCAGGCTGATTATTTACAGCTCTTCAATGGAGGAGAGTCCTCTTGGCTGGAGATGAAGCTGAGGGATTGGCTGGCTGAGGGCATCGGTTACTTGGCAGAGCTCCCTGTGAACCAAAGTAGTAATAATTAGTACATGGCAGCAAAGTCAAAAACAGGAGAGAGAGCACTCACAGCTGCATTGAGAGAGGGATGATGTGATGCAGGATCCACAGATGAGTGCTTGCTGAGAACCTTACAGTTGCCACAAGCACGGTCCACATCCTCACCAGTCAGCACAATGGTACTCTCCTCAAAGTGAGTGAGTGAAGGCCCTAATGTGGGCCACTCCACCCTGTTCTGGGACCTCACCCTACCACTTTGAGTCAGCTTCTCCTGCATGAAAACAGATGGAGAGAATGTGAGCAGGACATGTTTGTGTGGTGAGCGGAGCCATGGACAGGTTAAGGATGTGAGCTCGAGAGGATATGAGCCTGATAGAGATGTGAGGGTGTGTGAGAGAGTTAGTGGTTTCTTCCTTGAGTGTAAAATTCCTGTGGGTGTGTGATGCATTTGTGAGTATGAAGGTTGAGAGTGATGAGCAGTGACTTATCCTGTTGGAACAGATGAGACCATTCACCCTGTTGTGGCACCGGGTGGCTGTCTTCTTTCGCAGGGCATTGGCACTGACCACCGCTGCCAATGCTTCCTTTATTGGATTGGTGACCTTGCTTGCCGGCTTCGCCCAGAGCAGTGGTAGACAACATCATGGTGGGTGTCCATGGCATCCAAAAGGCGTTCCAGGGTTACTTCACTAAATAGGGGGCTGCAGTTTTTGTGACTCTCCTGGTGATGTCTTCTGTGCAGCAGTCCTGGGCTGGAAGCACTGAGAGGTGTGCACGTGGCTGCACTTTAAATATGGCACTTGGCATGAGGAAGCGGCGAGGTGACGGCATGGCAGGCGAACGAGTGCCCACCCGCCATTGAAACGGTGTGTGTTCCCGGAATGCATGACTAATGAGGTGTGTATGGGATGATACAATGTGAAAAGCTGCCATTGCAGCTGGCAGGTAAAACTTTCTCCCGCACACTACCACATTTTGTGCAAATCTGAGACGATTCCGCTCAATGTAAAAGCTTGGTTGATCAGAGACAAAAGGCATGTGTGAAAGCTCTCAAAGCTCCTGGGAACATGGCCTGAAAGAGGTGGTGTTCAAGGTGCAAAACATCAGGGCCTCAGCTCTTGGGGGCCCAGACTCACGATATTGAAAATGGTCAAAGAAACAAATGGAAAATCCTGCCGAGAAAATCCTGCAGCAGATGGGCAGTGATTGGCGATGACGGGTTCATGTGCCAGGCAGCTCATGGGTGCCAGTTGACAGTTGATGGCGATGGGGTCATGTGTTGGGCAACGGGGGCAGTGATGGATATCACTTGCTTTGGTGACTGGTGGTGATGAGCTCATGTGTAAGGGCACTTTACGGGTGGTGTTTGACAGTTGGCAGGGGTCACATGTTGGAGAGAATGAGACGCCAGGAGCCACCAGGGTTTGATGGGAGGGATAGGAGCCATGGGCCTTAAAGATCAATGGAGGGAGTGGTGCCAGAGCAGATAGGAATCAGACTGGGTGATATCAATCACCCCAAACATTACTGAGCTGTGTGAATGTTTTCACAGCTGGTCTGAGCTGGTGGGGTTTTCTATCCTGAAGTTGCTCTGGCTGGTGTTAAAGGAAGGACAGAATTAGTGAGGTCACCAATGCCCGGCCTCTGGCTTCAAAGCCCCTCTCTCTCCAGGACCAGAGTGCTCCAGGTTAAAGCCCATCCATCTTGAGCACTGCATCGGCAGAGGTGCTGCTGAACCAAGGAGCCATTTCTCTTTCCTCTGGTTCAGCTTGAGGTTAAAGATCCCCCAGCCCCTGTCTGAAGGACATTTCCCTGGCATAATAACCAACATTACTCTCTCTAGACTCATATCATTCCTACTCTCCCCTTCGCCCACCCTCAATAATTAAAGTGACGGAGGGAGAAATGAGAGGCCTGGAAACAGGAGAAGCACCAGGGCCCATGGTTTCTTTCCTGGGCCTTGCATGGGGGATGGCTTGTGTCAGAGCAGACTTTAACACCATGATTCATGGATAGTTTATATTATGAAACGTTTCTTTCTGGACAATAAGGTCCGATTAGTGTAACATCCTGTTTTGCTTTTGAAGAAAAGGTATAAAAAGTAGTCGTTTAATAAACCTCATTACTGCAGCTAAAAGGATGTGGCTTCACCTGTCGCCTTTACAGGAGGACCTACAATCAACAAGGACTGATCATCCTTTGATCGTTTCATCCACAGTTATCTATTATAGCATTTTTTTTTTCCCTGGTCCAACATTTTTATTACTTCAAACCAAATTATAGGATTCACTCATGTTTACATAGGTTTCTGAGGAGGTCCACATGGGATGTTGGCACCTGGCCTGAAACGAGGAGGTGGAGTTCGGTCCTTCCTGGCCTCTTGCAAATTATTTCTTACCATTTCGCTGTGGATGGCACAGCTGACACAGTAATGCAATTTCACATACAGCTTGGGCAACACATATGCATCAAAGACACTGGCCTCCGAAATATCTCAAACTGCAGCAGCCTCCACAATGTCGTGGATGACAAACTTCTTAATGGCATTGTCTTTGGGGACACAGCGAGCACAGTTTGTGCACCTAATGGGCTGGACGTGGCCACAACCTTTCTTGGCATGTCCGTTATTCCTACAGCATTGGAGTTTTTAATTACTAACTTTAGATTGTGTGGTTGTGGTGGTTTTGAATCACTCTTAAAGATACAATAAAATGTTGTAGATTGAACTTGTGTATTCTGTGTAATACCTTAGAAATTCCAAGTAATTTCAAACCTGTAGACTGCCGGTTGTGGTAAAGTGGAATGCTATGTACCTTTAAGAGTTTGCAGTTAATTGTCCACATGACTGTATTGACCAATCACTACACAGCAAGAGCTTCTTGGGTAACTGTAAGTCTAGAGCTGGAGGTGATTGAAGAAGCCACACATGGTGTTGGTGCTCTGTTCTTAGTTCCAATAAAACACCAGTGCTTGTTCAGTTCATTGGTCTCTCTGCCTATATTGTTTCAAGCTCCAACTAATGTGTTAATATCAAGGGCACAGTTAGCGTTTGCCAGACAAAGTGAACCTGATAGCCCAAAAGATAAAACTGGTGATGAGGATAAACTGGATCAATTGACGGTAATCAAGTAGCCGCGATAAGCCAGCTACATTACTTCACTACTATCTTGAAAGCTGTCTGAAAGCGCAGCCTCCTTAGTCATCAAGTATGCTGCAGTTAGGGTATCTTGAACCATTCGACCCCATTTCCGATGAGTGGTCTCATTATGTCAAACACCTAGCATTCTTCTTCACTGCTAATGGCATCGCAGGGAGGACAAGAAGAGAATGATTCTTTTGTCCACATGTGGAAGCAAAACATATGGGCTGATCCGCAGCCTCACCTAACATGCCCTGACGTAAAGACTTTTGACGAATTAGTAAACATTAAAAAAAAAACACCTGAAGCCAAAGCCCTCAATCTTTAAGCAGCATTTTAAAATCAATTTGAGGAATAGGCTTCCTGGAGAGACAATCGCTGGCTATGTAGCTGCTTTAAAGGAATTAACGGAATGTTGTGAGTTTGGAACTTCAATTAATGACATGTTGAGAGATTTAATGATATGTGGAATCGGGGTCCATGCTATTCAAAAGCGATTACTACCTGAAACTAATCTAGACTTCAGTAAGGCATTAGAATTGGCAACAGCCATGGAGAGTCCTGATAGAGACTTGGAGGCAATAAAAGGTGCACAAGGTGCCCATCTTGTAGGGCGGGAAGAGCCGGTAACAAAAGGTGCAAAAATGTTGGACTACACAGGAAGGCGGGGAATGCCCACTATGTACAGGCCATTGAAGGACAACAGCAGTACAGTGGAAATCCACTACATTAATGAGAAATCCCAGGAGCCTGCAGGTGACCGACAGTTCAGAAATATCGAATGCTTTTTCTGTCATTGCAATGGTCAGATAAGGTAGGCTGAGGCAGCATTTTAAAAACAAAGGTGGAAATTGCAAAATCTGCCTCGCTGAAGAACCAGAGGAAGCAGAATCTGACATCTATTCATTATACAACCTGAAAGTGGGTAGAACCGAGCCAACCCAGGTAGTCATTAGAGTCAATGAACAACCCACCACAATAAAGGTCAATACTGGAGCATGAATGTCTGTCATAGGAGAACATACATTCAGACACTTGAATAAAGGAGTCCATGCTTTAAGTTTGGAAGAATCAGACACTAAATTAAAAAAAAAGTGCGAAGAAATAAGAGTGAAAGAGACATGTCAAGCCCTGGTGCAGTATTGGGATCAATCTGCAAATTTACCCCTTATAGTAGTAGTTGGGGTGGGTCCCAGATTAATTGATTACAACTGGCTCAAAAAGTTTCAATTGCAATGGGCTGAAATTTTTCAAATCAGAAAGAGAAACTTACAGGAATTGTTACAAAAGTACATTCCTATTTTCAGTGACTAGCTAGGAAGGATTCATGGACAACAAGCCAAAATCAACATGGACCCAAATGCAAACCCCAGATTTATCTGAGCCAGACAAGTCCCTTATGCTCCATGGGACAGGATCGAGACTGAGATAAACAGGCTGGAAAAGTTGGACATCTTACAACCGGTGCAATTTTCCGAGTGGGCGGCACCCACAGTACCTGTACTGAAGCCAGACCAAAGTATTCGCTAATGCGGTGACTATAAGTTAACTGTAAACTTGAGTGGCCAAACTTGATAGACACCTGATACTGAAGATTGATGAATTATATTCCGAATTGGCAGGGGTATCACATATTGAAAACTCGACATGAGCAGGTAGAGTTGGAAGAAGGCTGTATGGAATTTGTGACCATCAATACACATTGAAGATTGTATCAATATACTTGACTACCCTTTGGGGTCTCATCAGCATATGCTAATTTCCAGTGTACCATGGAAAATCTGCTTCAGGGACTGTCCCATGTCGTTGTTTATCTGAATGATGTCTTAGTCACTGGACAAACTGATGAAGAACACTTAACTAATTTGGAGGAGGTGCTGAAATGCTTCTCACAAGCGGGAGTGCGCTTGAAGCGAGAAAAATGCCTTTTCTAAGCCAAAAAGGTGGTTTACTTGGGTCATAAGGTCGATGTGCAGGGCCTGCATCCCATGGAAGAAAAGGTCAATGCTATTCGCCAGGCATTTGCACCGAGAAACACTACAGAATGAAAAGCCTTCTTAGGCATGGAGAGGCATGTGCAGCTGGCATGATTGGTAGGTGCGGTATAAGGATATTCATTGTGAGGCAGGGAGTGCCAGTGCGTGAGTGTTAGGGGTGGGGTGCTTTGAGCACAGTGAGAGGAGGATGGTGTGGTGGGTCTGAGATTTCACGTGAAAATGCATTCGCTCATTTTGACCACCCGAGTGGGGTTATTAAGCTTCTTTTGGCACTGCTGCCATGTCCTGGGCCTGGAGGGGGCGTGACATTCTTGGCAAAAGCTGCCCTTGTAACATGCTTGCAATCCTTTTTAAGGCTCATTTGCGAAGTCTTTTTGCCTCCCAGTGGAAATATAACCTCTGCTCTGGCTTTGGCTTCCCTGACCAATTCTTTAAGGATGGTATCACTACCCCTTGTATAGTTTGCCATCTTCTTTGTCTCCCAGCCTCCCAATGTGATTACCCAGCAGCCTGCAGTGCATTACTACAAATACACCTTTATAACGGGAAGGCTGCCTGAAGCACATGGTTTCTTCACAAGGACTCGGCCTCCTAGGTGCCCTGAAGACACAGCAGCAAAATGGAGATCAGTGCAGCTCTGAGTCTGCTCGGGGTCTTGTTACAATCATGGAGATGAGGTGGGTACACAAATTTTATTCATGATTCCCACCTTGTTTTGATCCGTTGGGGCAGATCAGGCATCATAACCCATGCAAATAAATATCAGGCCTAAGGAATTTCTAGCTCATTGCATTTGCTCTCAAAATGAAATTCTAGTGGCGGAATGTTCCGTGCCCGCTGGCATCGGGTGTGCTTGGCGGCATGAGCAGACAATATGGTGAGAAGGCCAAAAATCAGTTTCACAGTGTTGTGAAACCAGTTTGCAATCATCCTCTCTACCCGTCGGACGTCAGCAACCTCATTGTAATACGTCTGCATATCATTGTAAGCCCATCCTGCTGGAATCATCCCCCAACAACCCCCCAACCCCCTCCACCCTCCCTCCCACTAGATCATCCAAGAATGCCAATGTGCCTTTCACAACAACAGGTGTGCAATTGGTGAGCTGCACTTCAAGGGGAACACGGAGGTGACTGCACAGTAATGTTACACAGCCCTCGCAAGGGTCACCTGTTGGACTTCAAAGTTGAGGCACATTGAGGGGGCGGCAAGGGCTGCCCTGCAGTTGAGGCGAGTTGAGGGAGGGCAAGGGCTGCACGGCGGTTGAGGCGTGTTGGCAGGGGTGGGCACAGGCTGCACTGCGGTTAATGGTAGTGCACAAGCACATGTGAGGTGGTGGTGGGGGGAGGGAAGCAGACATACATTAGGGACACCTTGTATAAAGTGACTATTCCTCCGCAGCTGAGACAGCTCAGGAGCAGCCACGTTGACAAGCTTGGAGTTGGGCCTCTAGCTTATCTGCCCAATCAAGGAATGCAGAGACCTGAAAGTGACACCAAGTACTCCAGAGCTTTCCACCCTTCAGGCACAGACTGCAAAATAATGAGCGTTTTAGTGAACTACAGAACAGTTGGACGACTGCGCACATTGTACAACCTCCTTGCTAAAGCTGGCCCTGGAGCAGTCACTGGTGGAGGCGCTCACAGCCTCTTGCAATGTCACCATCCCAGTTTGGACCTCCCCAATGGCTCACACTAACAGTGTTGCCTTGCAGTGTGGGTTAGGAGAATGCATGTACCTGAGCTGAGAGCACAGCATGCAGTCCAGTGGGCAAAGCTGCCATCAATCAGTCAGGTGGAGTGGAGCAGAAGAGGGTGGGGTTTAGGGAAGCCATTCTGCACACTAAACTCTGGCCATCCAAGTGGTGGTCAGCACTCTCTGGGATGTGTTAAGAGGACTTCACACTTAATCAGGGGAGGTTCTGAGAACACCTATGCTAACCCATGCATCTCTCTCTTTTGTCCTGCAGGAGGAGTACATCAGGATCATGGAGCCTGGTGAACTAGCTGTATGCCTCATGGAGTACAGAGAGCAGAGATGAAGGAGAAGAGAGCAACTGAGGAACCTAGCTAGGCAGAGGAATAAGCAGCCCCCTTAGGAAGAAGGGGTGGCTGGGGCTCTCGTACTCGTTGCTGAAGAGCCACAGAGAGGCATCGCTGGTCAGCACCTATCTAGACTCAGGGATTTTAGAAGACGCCTTTCATTCCTGCAGATGACCGAGAACCAGTGTCACCAAAGATTGCACATACCTAGGGAACCATTACCAGTTCAGACCAGTTTTTTACTGTTTTTACCTTCTGGGACATCTGCCCACTACTGTAGGGTTTGGCGCCACAGGGACATGAAGGGCATCCATTGTCCATGGCCATGAAAGTGACTGTGGCTCTCAATTTTTACATCAGTAGTATCTTTCAGGGCTCCACATATGCACTCTGTGGGATCTCACAAGCCTCCGGTCATGGACACCATCTTGCGAAGGCACACAACTTTGTGTATTTCACTCAGGATCAGGAAAACCAGGATAAAAAAGTGCAGGAATTTGCCCAGATCTCAGATTTCCCATGATGCAGGGTACCATCGACTGCACTCACGTGACGTTCAGATCCCCGATGCAACACACGGTCAACTAAGTCAACCGCAAGGACTTCCATTCGCTGAATGTGCAGCTGGCGTGTGACCACCACAAACGCATCCTGTAGGAATGCGCATGGTTTCGAGGGAGTGTGCATGACTCCTACACTCTCAGTTGGTCACAGATCACTGATGACTTCTAGGGTCCACAGAGGCTGCAGGGATGGCTCATCGGGGACAAGGACTACCTACAGAGGATGTGGCTGATGATGCCCGTGCAGCGGCCTCAGACTGCAGCAGAATGAAGGTGTAACAAGGCTCATGCTGCAAATTGCAACTTGGTGGAGCAGGCCATCGGGATGTTGAACATGAGTTTCTGGTGCCTGGACCCGTCTGGTGGTGCCCTGCAATATAGACCACAGAGGGTGTCACACATCCTCAGTGCCTGCTGTGCCCTTTACAATCCTATGCTGCAATGGGGAGAGAAGTTGGCTGAGAAGGAGATAGAGGAACTGGAGGTCTCCTCTGATGAGGAGGACATTGATAGGGATGAGGGTCCTCAAAGGTGAGGATCATGGTGATGAGGCCATCGTACTGGCCAGATGAAGCAGGCACTTGGGAGGCCCTTGTAGCTGCTAGATTCATGGAGGATGATGATGACAAACAGTCCAATTAATCATCACATGGCATCTGTGAACTTTTGCCTCCAGTCTGGCTTATGGCAGCACACATACATTTTATGATCAGGCTCCTAACATGGAAGTGCAACAGAGGCTCTAATATTCACTCGATTCTAGGAGGGTGATGACAACACGCAATGAGGACACTCCATAGGTCTTCACATAACCTCTGAGAATGTCTGACTCCTGTCAGGCCAACAGCAGCTCGCTTGCATCTGTGATCAGGGTTATATCATGGAGATGCAGACATGAAGCTTTAAATGCACCTGCTCCTTTGTCCACGTTCAGCACCTGACCCCTTCAGGACCACAGTGTCACTGGTCACAGATCCTGAAGTGATGAGGGGCCAACCACACCTTAAAGGTGCTGAGAACACACAGAGAGAATGATGGAACTCTGTGATGTCTGCCCACCACATTCTGGCAGCAATGACAAGCACCATCGAGGTGCAGGCATCAGTAATGTGTCCAGTGAGTGTGAAGCTGGACCATCACTGTGGTCTGAAGGCTGCACAGAGCACAGGGAAGATTGAGACACCTGCCTTTATCTTGTGCAGGAACCAAGGTTTCACATCTGAGTGTCACAAACACTGCTGATCATAACAAGGAGCCATAGGCAAAGAGACATTACTGGGAACTTATTTACAATGGTGAACATTATGTACAAGTGATTAACACCCATGCCCAGGCTGTGCAACTACATCTTCTTAACCTTCCAACCCTGCCGTTATTTCTTGGTGCTCCCGCCAACATCCACAGTGGAGGTGGAGGCAGCCTGCTGACTGCTACACCCTTTCTGTAATGACATTGGCAGGCATCGTCTCGAAGCCCGAGAAGGGCCTGGGCCTGCTTTTGGGGTCCTGTGTATGGCAGAGGCACCCCCCTTGGCCAGTGGAGCTAGAGCTGCTGAGGTCACAGGAAGAGGGGATTTGGATGGGCTGGGCACTCCTGGAGTCACCTGGATGGATGGCCCCAGGATGTACACCCTACTGATCCTCCACCCTATAAATGCCTGAGGGCCCCGGGCCGACTCCTTGAGGAGAAGGGGAAGCTGAAATGAGATCGAGCTGTCCCACACCCCTCTCACATTGACACTGTTGGAGGCCAACTATGGCATCAGCAATGGAGTTCAGCCTGTGCATCAGTGCAGGAGTGATGTCCTGGACCAAAGTCTCCATGGTGGCCGCCATCCTACCAGTGTTGACCTCAGTGCCCTGGGCATGACGGCGCTATCACCTCAGCCTGAAGGCAGACAGACTCCTCCATCGTGCCTAGTAATCTGAGGAGTACAGCGGACATCCATTCCTGATGTTCCCAAGCTTGCCTTTGCAGCTCCAGCAACTGAGGTAAGACCCTGTCCAGAGGGTCAACATCTGATTCAGACTCAGCAGATTTCTGGCCTCCAGCAGTCCTCCAAATGCCAAATACATGGGAAGTCCCTACCGCTTCCTGCTGTTGGTCAGTGTGATGTGCTCACCAGATTGTGATACTGAAGCTGCTGTAAAACTTGGTCCCACCAAGGTGCGTGACTCTGCACTGACGGAGGGTGTGGGTGAGCGCTGTGACGGGACTTCAATGAAAGTGCTTTCAAATTCTTCTTCAGGGGCTTGATTGGAGGCCCTGGGTCGTGGACTGTGTCAACTGTTTCACAGATGTGCCTGTGAAAGCAAGGAGAGATAATTAGTGCATGACAGGGGATTGCGGAACAGGACACATCACTCACAGTATTGTTGCCTGGTGGATGTTGCTCTGCTGGATCCTCACTTGGTTGAGCACCACTTGCCTCACGATCAGCACAGGAACAGTCCAGAATCTCACCAGCCAGCAGGATGGCTCTATTTTCAAAGTCCATGAGGACCTTGATTTCAGGCATTCCTCAACCAGTCTGCGACCTTTCTCTCTTGTTGTGTGTCCTACATGAACACAGATGGAGAGAATGTAAGCAGGGTACATGCCAGACCAAATAATAAGTATGGCGGTGAGTGATCCCATGGACAGAATAAGAACAATGAAAGTGTGTGTGAGAAAGAGGTTTCCAACAGCAAATAAAAATAAAATAAAAATGTTTCAATTTCATTTATAGTGTGCCCCTGCTTATGTGACAGAGTCACAAGAGGGGACATGTTTTATAACATTTTTAAAACCTTTATTTTTGATATTTTAAATTGTACATCTCACTGAGGCAGCTCTGTGCTGTGAAAATCAGCTGAAACCTGATCTCACCCTCTTTAAACTATGGCACAAAACCAAGAGCTACCGCATTTACCTTTAAGCATACACATCCCTTTAAATGTTATCTGCTGGCCAGATTTTCCACATTCCCATTAGGCTGGCTCCCTGCATGGCCAAGACTGTAGAGATAGTTTTGAATAATATGGATGGGCCGACTGAGGAAATTGGCAGTTGTCAGATCACTGCTGGCTAGCTTTGCACTGGTAGCCTGGCAAAAAATCTAGGCTTTTCACCTCAGCACAATAAGAGGAAAATAATACCTTTATTACTTCAGCCTTTATAAGGCTTTAAAATTACAGATTTTGGTGACAGTGGTTGTAGTGGTGATGGTTGGAGTGGAAAGCTGGCAAGCACAAGCAAAGGCTAGAATTTTCCCAGCTCCAGGATGGAGGAAAAGGAGGCAAGGAGGCTGGGACAATAGTAGGGAACTGTGTTGAGATGGTTATCTTATGCATTCCCGCCACAGGGGAATTTTCTCCAGGGCAGGCAGAAATACAGATTGGCTGCAAATCCGCTTACCTAAGGCTCCGATGAGGTCCCATTTGGAGTGCTCACCGGCCTTTTTTTTTGCTTCAGAGCAGCCCACGCTCCACGTGTGCAGTTGTCAGCTCAGTGGAGGCGGCCTCCCCGGGCAGTCAGGGAGACCATCGGAACCAGAGGCTCCATTCCATAAAAGAGGAGTCAGCCAGCAGCAGATGTTACACCTGCTGCCCTCTGACTGGAGGGGTCTGCCTGATCTACCCCTCTAAAAAATTTAATTATTTTCACCCCTCCAAGGACTCCTCCATTTTGAGGCACCATGAGACTCTCCTCAATGGGGCTACCCAGGCTCAAGAGCTGTCAGCCCGGTGATTAGGCTAGCTGTATCGGGAGCCTGCCTGCCATCCAGAATTGGAAAATGGCTACCCCGGTCGAGCTCTCAGCAAGTATGGGGTCATAGGATACCCATTTGTTCCGAATTTCCATGACCCAAAGGGAAACTCCTGCCCAAAAGGACAGAATTTTACTAACCTTCGGGTGGTGGGCCAGTGAAATAGCAGGTAGCCACATTGGGATGGCTCCCTGACACAGTCTCGCACTCAGGCAGATTTTCCAGCAGCAAGCTGTGAGGCAAATCAGCTACCCAATTCAAGGAGACGCCTTGCGTAATTGAAGGCCTTATTAAGGGCTATTTTACGGGGTTACCAGCATTTTGCCAACGTTGAGGCAGCACCTTGCCACATCAGAAGGCCAGCAGTTTGCTTGAGATAGCCTCCTATGGTGGCCATTGGAACCAGAGGCTTCATGGTCCAAAGGGCCGCAGGCAGCAAAGCTAGCACCCAACAAACCTGTGGAGGGATTTTCCCTCCAACTCTCGTCCACCAGTTTTTTTTATTATTTTACTTACCTGGTTTCCTGCCTGTCTCAGCAGCACCTGCCTCTTCAGGGATGCTGCTGGATCTTCAGAGCTGCTGGCCCTCTGATTTGCCAGGCAGCATCAGGAGCCCACCCATTCTCTTTAGTGAGAAGATGGGCCTGTAGGCAGCCAATTAGGAGACTACCTATGGTTAAATCACCAAGCTGGTCCCGCTGCCAGCAAGTGTGACCTTGGCACCAGCTTCTTGCCCCAAATTTTGGGTTCCAAAGCTCACAGTAAAATTCAAGAAGTTTGATGTTTACTGTTTGACCTTACTAAACCCACACATAAATGTACAGTTAGCTCATATAGTTAACATACAGCTATAGAACACTCCTTTATGATCCAAAATATAATTAAAGCCTTACCATATTCATGTCTCCCAAGGCAATCAAGATGATGTAGAACAACCTACTTGCATTAATTCTTTTTATTCATTTACAAGATGTGGGATCACTGGTTAGACCAGCATTCATTGCCCTTGTTCAGAGGGCATTTAAGAGTCAACTACATTGCTGGTGGGTCTGGAGTCACATGTAGGCCAGACCAGGTAAGGACAGCAAATTTCCTTCCCTAAAAGACATTAGTGAACCAGTTGGGTTTTTACAACAATTGACAATGGATTCATGGTCATCATCAGGCTTTTAATTCCAGATTCTTATTGAATTCAAACTTCACCACCTGCTGTGGATTCGAACCCAGGCCCCTTGAGCATTACCCCTGGGTCTCTGGATAATTAGTCCTATGACAATACCACTATGCACCACCTATAGTGATTTATGAAACTTATGTTGGTGTACAAGTTGTGCATTTCTGCCAATTCAAATTTCCTTTCAGAACTACTGTTTAGCATGTCCAAGATAATACTATCCCAACATATTGAATTCCTCCAAAGTGACACAGTGATGCTGAAAATAAGTCGCTTAGACACAGATGCCAGAGGATGCCAATGGGATGTTAAGCAGTTAACTTATTTGGGGTCAGGAGGATCATTGCTACTTCTAGCCCCAGAAAAATAATTTAAAGCCTTTGTTGTAAACTTTATTTTTGAGCCATTTGTCAGTTATGCTATTATATGCCAAGCATTAATGGTAAAATCTTTGTGGAAATTGCAACAATTGAAAGCTTCAAATTGTACCAGAGTCCTATTAATATCCTAAGAACCTGATTTTCATGGGCTACTGAGACTTCTGCATTTCTCCAGTCAGCAGTGATCCAAATGGTGGGAGCAGGATAGTAGGTGCACTGCTACTATTCTTATTGCACTACTGTTGCAAACCTGCTTGAGAAGAGAGAATGAAAACTGAAATAAAAACAGAAAATGCTGGAAAAACTCAGCAGTTCTGACAGCATTTGTAGAGAAAGAAACAGAGTTAACATTTTGAGTCTGTATGACCCTGTAGCTCTAAAGAGGGGTTATACAAACTTGAAACGTTAACTCTGTTCCTCTCCCCACAGATGCTCTCAGACCTGCTGAGTTTGTCCAGCATTTTCTGTTTTTATTTCTGATTTCCAGCATCTGCATTGTTTTGCTTTTATCAGAATGAGAACTGATCCTTATGCATCTCTTTTCTTCACAACCTTTTCATCCCCTGTTTTTATACCTCCTGCCCTCTCCTCCTACCTATTCTTTAACTGCTCTTTCAAAGCTAGTCAACACAACAATCTGAAAGAAATATAAATCTTTTTCATAATTCTTCAGCACCACATCTGCTACAGAAAAAAAAATCTTGTGCCTTTGAGTATTTCGTTCCTTTCTTCTTCCTTGGGCATTTGATGTAGAAGTAATAGAAGTGGGAATTTAAGTATGTAAAACCTATTTCCCTTTGCTAAACCATCTACCATTCAATCACTGATACCTTCTACCATTATATACCCAAGTATTGTGATTACTGTGAATGAGAGGTGACCAAACTAGAAAATATATTATGAAATTTTAATGAAACTATTTGTTATAGTAAGCACATAGAGATAAGAGAAATTAAACTTGGTTTCTCATTACCTTTTGACGACAAATCTCTAACTGAAATACATTACAGGTTCATGCTATATTGGCTGTACTTTCTTTCCAACCCTCGCTTATAATAAAAATGCTGCTTTAAACTGATGGCTGCACAAAGCTATGGGCAGAATTTTATGTCCCGCGGGTGGGCGCGCACCCGACCCGATCGGAAGTAAAGTAGTGTGTGATGATGTCGGGCAAGCATCCCAATGTCATCGTGCACTCGTGCAACATCTCGCACGGTGGGCACACATGGGCATCGGAGTGGCGCTTGCCATTAATTAAGTGACTACTTAAGGCCCTTAAGAGTCCAATTGAATGCGATTTTACATTGCCCATGCGATTTCCAGCTCATCGCATGGGCAAAACGGGCAGGCGGCCAGCCAACATTTTCACAAAACTCACCCAAGGGCGGGATAAAAAGGGTCAGCAGAATTGCCAGTGTGAATGGCAGGGAGTTTTGGAGATAGTTTGTTGCTGGTTGTTTATTGGCACTTGGCAGCCTCATCTCTGTTCGGTGCTTGATTCTTCGCATTTTAAGGCTTCATTTCAGGACTCATTGGTGTCTGCCAGCCCCCTGGAGGATTCAGGCCATGTGGAACCTGCCAAGTATCAGACAGCCTTCTGTTACCCTGGTAACGGGGGTTGTAGTCTCCACTGGAGGCACCTGCTCTGAAGAGGAAGCGTGGAGAAGAAAGGAGAGGAAGCCATGTGCCCCTGAGCAACTTCCAGGAAGGGGGAGTAAGGAGGAGAGGTACAGGCGCAAGGGGCGCAGGGCCAGCTGGCAGTCCAAGGCAGAAGGGGCCACAGAAGACGCCACTATCCTCCTGCCAGGGTTTACAGGCAGTGATGCAGCTACCTCCATATTTCCGAGGTGCAATGCCAAAGGAGGTTCTGCCTCTTAAGGGAGGGCGTGACCTCCACTTGTCAGTTGATCAGGCCTGAGATCAGCTCTGACTGTGTGGGTGGACATCCCATGCCAATGGTCCTGAAGGTCACAGCAGCCCGCAACTTCTATGCTTCTGGATCTTTACAGGGCTCAGTGGGGAAACTGTGTGGAGTCTCCCCATCAGCTGTCCACAATTGCGTCAAGCTGGTGATAGAAGCTCTGTTCAGGCAGGTCCTGACCTTTATTCTTTACCGTACAGATAAGGCCAGCCAGTCTTAGTGAGCCAGTGGCTTCACAGCGATTGCTGGCTTCCCTCGCGTCCAGGGTGCCATCAACTGTACACATATGGCAATCAAGGCATCAGAAGGTCAGTCGGGTGCCTTCGTCAACAGGAATGTCTTCCACTCAATGAAGGTACAGGTAATCTGTGACCACAGGATTCAAGTGTGTGCAAGATACCCTGACAGCTCCCATGATGCTTACATCCTCAGACACTCCTAAGTGCCGAGGCTCTTTAGTGCTGACTGGATGGATGGCTGCTGGGTGACAAGGACTATACTATGAAGAGGTGGCTCATGATGCCACTCCACCACCCAAGACCAGTAGGAGTAATTTCTCCACAAGAGCGATGGTGGAGCGGATCATAAATCTTATCAAGATATGTTTCTGATGCCTGGACCGTTCAAGGGGAGCACTACAATAACTTCCAGAGTGGGTGTCACTGATAGTGGTTGCACACTGTGCTCTCCACAATCTGGCACTAACAAGGGGGGACCCACTGGAGGAAGAGGATCTTGACATGGCTGCAGAGGCCACAGATGATGATTCCAGTAGTGAGTCAGAAAAGGAGCATGGTAAGGAGAATGCTGAAGACATGGAGACAGACCTTGGTAACCTCCAGGGAGGCAGGGACACAAGGCACAGCCTGATCCAACGTGCTTTCAGCTGGGCTACCAAAGATCAGCTTCAAGCGCATGCCAGGGCTGTCTCCTCCATCCCGGATGTCTGAAAGGACCCTTTCATTTGAACACAAAATAACACTCAGTGCCTGTGCAATAAAGTTCATAGCCACTTTCATCCCGCATTATATACTGCCGTACCCTGCACCACATTAAACAAAAAGGTGAAGCATACTCAGGCAATTATGACAAAACTAAATTTATCTCATTTTGTCAATTCCGCACTATTTCTATAAACTTTTCTGATCTTCATTCCCAGACCAGTATAGAGAAAGTAAACGTAAATGAACATAAAACACCCATGACCTGACCCTTTTGTGCTCATGGTGCCTTTAACATATGCTTGTGAGTGCCACATCTAGGTGCTCCTTCTTCGCTGGCACTGGCATTGGACACAGCTTGCTCACCCTGCTGTCTTGTTGGCCTTGATGGCCTTGGTGGTCATCCTCTGGCCAGTGGAGCCTGTGCTAGCCCCACCTAGGATGGAACGGCTGCTGCCATGGCTGGCATCTCCCGAGTTGCTGCACACCCATCAAACATCAAATGCCACAGTCTACGGCAGGTGGGGGGGGGCTGCAGAGGAGCTACTGCCATCATCCAGAGCAGCCTAAAGGGAGGCCACAGAGATGACAGGCAGCTCATGCACAAACGCAAGGTCGCTCTGGACCTCCCTGCACACCATTGATGGACAGGGACCTAGCTGGGATGATGGATGCCTCATCCATCTCCCGGAGGTCAGTGCTTGTGTGAGGGCTTTCAGGTCCGAGCGACACCCCAGGAAGCCCTCATTCTGTCCCTGGAGCTACCTCTCTATGAGAACCGTCACTCTCTCAATGGAGGAGGCAGTGCACTTGACAATGACAATTAACGCAGTGCTCATGCTCTGCGTGGACTCCTCCATAACAGGGACCATGGCACGCATACCCTCATGGATCTCCGCCAAATCCTCCCACATATCTTGCTGGACATCCAGCATCTGCTGCCTAATGGATGACTCCAGAAGCTCATCATCAGCCTTTGACTGAGCATCATCCTGATTCTCAGCAGTCAACTGACTGCCAGTGCCCTGGGCACTTTTTGCCTCTGCCTGCACTTCAAGTGTTTGTGAAGGGCCTTCACCAATGTGCACTGAGATACTAGCCGCCAATCGAATGCCCACCAAGGTGCTGGTATCAATGCTGTTGCCTGCTGCAGAGAGCTGGTGTGACACAGGTACAAATGACACCCGGTGGTCCTCCGGTGTCAGGGGTGGCCCTTTGGGTCCCACAGAGTGAACACCTGATGGTGAACCTAACAGGGAGAACAAGCACATGCCATTAATTAAAGTCATCACACTGTCACTGTGCATGCCAGGTACCCTGGTGAGACAATGAAGATCTGCATCACGGTGCCATCATCTTCCAATGGGGACTCCAGGTTCGAGGCTCACAACAATGAGGAGGCTGCACTAGAATGGTTGCACAAGCCAAAAATCTCACCTCTGTGCACTGCACTCTTACCTTCGTCTGGCACCCCCGCCTCTCCACGGCTGGTTGCACGTGGGGCGTGCCAGCTCTCAAGCTCCAGGGCGTCTTGCTCGTATCTCAAGAGGAAGAGGAGGCTAGCAGGGCCTCTGCCCGTCCGCGACCTTTCTATTTTGTTGTGGCCCGTCTTCTCCTGAAACAAGAGGAACATTGATTAGTCCACAGTGTACACATAGCGCCATTGCAGCCTGGCCAACCCCAGCTGAGAAGCACCTGGCAGGGCACATTCGAGTTGTGGCCCTCGAGCCACTTAACTCAGTCCAAGCAGCCAGGGCGCACCCCCTTGGCCAGCTCTGGCATGATTGACAGTTGGCATCCAGACTCTAGCACCCCTGAGGTCTACTGGGAGACGGCCAGACCTTAACACAAATGCACACTGACCCATGACAACACGGTAGTCACCCTTCCTGAGCACAGCAGGTCATTGAAGTGCTTCTGGCACTGCACCCATGTGCGCTGCACCAACCTCATCCACGCTACCACTTCCTCCCATGCCCTCTTGGTGAGGCACGGTGGCCTCCTCCTCCCATCCCTGGGGACAAGGGTATCAGCCACCTCCTCCAGGAGGACGGCGAGGCACTCATCAGCAAAGTCAGGGATTGAGTCCCATCCAAACTGCCCTCCAGCCTGCCATGTCCAGCCACACTCAGGTCCATTGTGAAGGTTCAGGGGACGTGCCCTGTGGCATCTTTCCAGCAGCTGCCTGGGCCTCCTGCTTTTAAATCAGCCTCCGGGTCACCTTTGGGCCAAGTGGCTGACAGGCCCCGGCCCCAGTTTGGCCCTCCCCGGCCAGTGTGGAGCCGTGCTTCACGCTGGGCGGACCTTAATTGGCCTACTAGCATGAAACCGTGGGCGGAGCCCGATCACGGGCGGCAGTCCATTTCACGGTTGTTCCCAGGCCCGCCCACCCAACGAGGCGGAAATCCTGTCCCATGTATAAGGGATGCTCTGAGATTGTAGATAGTGAACTATGTTCAATAAAGCCTGGAGGGGAGTGTGGAGAAGCCCGTTTCTAACCCATGTGATCTTGCCAGTACTCCAGACTACCTTGCAAAGTGGAGTACCAAGGACGTTTCAGCCATTCACCCTAAAAATGGAGTGAATTTCACCAGAGTTTGCACTTTAGTGGAAACTCAAATGACTGCCATCTGGACTGCGGATTCTAACTTGTAGAGACTTGGACAAACTGATGGCGTGAATAGAGTCTTTCAAAGGATCACTTGACTTCTTCAATCCCATAGTTTACTAGAAGTGATGAGCCCTGGCACTATGTTGGTGGCAGTGAAGTGATGGGAATGATGCACATTGCGCTCTCTCTGGACATAGCATGTCTGCTTCATTGACATCTCTCAACCAATACCCAGCTTGATATCAACAAGTCAGCTGGACTGGCCTGCCCCAGGAGCAGTCAAGGTGCAGCAATCTGAAATCGGACCCTCACAGGTTCAAGCATCCACAAATCATTGGCAACAAGGGTCTCAAAGGTACCAACATGAAGAATATCAGCCTTCCTATGTGATTATCTTATTGGAGTAGCAGAGTTTGTAAACCTTTTAAGAAAAGTACTATGGTTGATCACTTGGGTGAGAAATGAACAAAAGGCAATTATTGTATCTGTCAGCATTACTGTTATCAGGCTGAAAGCAATGGTGAAGAATATAACAAGGTTTTTAATAATGTGTAAGTTTTGAGGGAAGAAGAATGAGCAAGTCACTAGAGTCACTAAGCAATTAACTCCTCACATCACTTGCTGCATGGCCTTGAGGTGGTTCTCCTTCTTCTGTTGTGCCCTCACCTTCCCCAGGATTTTCTCAACCAATGGAAAATAATCTGCCATTGTCTTGCCTCCTCCAAGAACAGACCTCTCTGTATGGCAAGTTGCACAGCATGCAGCACACTACTAACATACAAGGCTGCAAAGATTATCTTGTAGAGAGCCCCTAGACCTGTCGGGACACCTGAGACTCTGCTTCAGCATCCCAATAGTTCACTCAATAATTATCCTGGTTGTCCCTTGGTTTTCATTATATCCATGGTGTGGTTTCAGAGGAGCGTCATGAGCCATATCTATTAGGGGTTACAATTAGATTTAAAATGTGATTTAATTTCAGCCAGGGCTATTTTAACTCCTGAACCTCGATATAATCTCACTGGTGGGTCCTACCCTAAACTGGCTGACCAAAATAGAACTCTTCCTCAACTGGAAAGTAATTTCCAGCAGCACAGCCAGAGACCTATTAAAACTGGGAATGGACCTCAAATGGAAGTTGGCTTCTTCTATTTCCAGGGCAGAGGAAAAATAATCAGCTGAGAAATGAGCACAAGGCAAGCCCCCAGGTTATCAGAAACTTTCCTGAGGTACTTGTGGAACAGGTGAAGGTGAGGAGGGGATCCCTGCACCCCAGAAGTTGTCTGTGAGTCACCAAACATTCTGTCCAACAGATCTGAAGAGAAAATTGGGAGGGATCAGCTCCAATGGCTCCCTAGGGCCTGGATATAGTGCAGCAAGTACTTCAGTGATCTGATTAGTGCAACAAGGGTGGTTCCTGGTCTACATCTATCCCTATCTCTCTACAACAGAAGTCACAGTCCTTCAGCAACACCGCCTTGTTCCTCCAGCACACCCAACAATTCCCTTCTTCCAATCACTTTCTTCGCTATTAAGCACAAGATTACACTATACCATCTCTCATTTCTATTGCAACCACACACTCATCTCTTCCATGCTCTTTGCACACCCACCACTAGCATGTTCTCCACCTGCTTGATAGTTTTTGCATAAGCTGTGATTCTCTCAGGATTCCTTCCTCACTTCACACTCTCCAAACTTACAATTGTACAAACTCTCATTCAACAGTTCCGCATCATGCTTGTATCTTGTTTCCTCTCTCTCTCTCTCAGTATATGGATTGCCAGCATAAGCCCCACACATCTCCCCCCCCCACCATGCCACACCCCACACTCCCCCTATCAGTAGCCACTCACTAACTCTCTTTCTGCAGTAAATGGCACATTATACTTTTGAGGTGAGCAAAACTGGAGGAACACAGCTAACAATGGAAGTGTGTTGGCCTGCTAGAGCTAAATTTAGAGGAGGTGGGTTTTGCTGAACAGGGTCTCCGACAGGGTACCTCTTCATTAAACCTGGGATGATGCAGCATCAGTCAGCTAATTGCATCAAATTAGGCTGTGAATTACATGTTCTGCAGCTGTTCACTCATCCTCTCTCTTGTCCCTTTTCTGTCACTTCTAGGCCCTTTTCCATGTCCACAGCCCATTCAAAGAAGACACACCAGAGGAGTAGAGTCCTTCTGAGGAGGCACAGGCACGTGCTTCATCAGTTTGAAGCACAAAGATTAGCATAATGCCTGAGTCAAAGAGCGAAGTAGAGGGGTCTGTATATGGTTACCGGCCCAGTACAGAAACAGGTATGAGCAGCAGGGCGAGGTCTTCTCCCATCCACGATGTAGACAACAACAAGGAGGGAGAGTTTCTGCTTTGGCCACAATTGGTGATTGGCGTAAATTCCATTGATTGTAAGAAGTATTTATTTTCCTTTCAAGCCTATTTACATATTGCTGCACTTAGAATTATATCAAAATATTCCTTGTTATATTTAAAAGAGGTAACATGGGGCAGTTTTATTAATACAGCTGATAATGGGTTTTTCCCCAAAAAAACAAATATTTAAACCTGAGTGTTCAGTCAATCACATGTGATTAACTTAAATTTAATTAACTGATAAAGACTTTGAAAAATGCAGAAATATTTAAAAGTTTTGTTTGTGTATAGTAATCAGTTTCCAGTTTTTTTAAAAAATAACATTTAAAGTGTTTAATATGTGTCCAGCAGTGTCATTGCACCCAGAAGAAATTAATTTCAAGAATCTATTCAATGGCTTGCAAACAAGCATAATAAGAAATCTCAACATTAATCCAAACTAATGGTGTGGTCAGTATTGTGGGGAAGGACAGCTTCTCTTACGTTCTTCTTCTCTTTGACATGAACGTAACAATTATATACAAGGTTTGGTGAAACAATGATGTGGATTCTTTGTATGAAGATAAGATTATATACAGATGGTGTTTACTAGGAGGCTAAGTGTAGTACATCCAACTTCTACCACTGCTGCTTGCAGACTGACTATAAGTCATGGGGCTAATAAATCAGATAGTGCCAAGCTGTGTAATGATTGACAGCAGGTTAAGATACGCTCCCTTAAAGGTACATGTCATAAAGATACATGTCATCATATCAGCTTTTTCTAACTAAAGGTTTCCCTTGAAAGAGTTAAACTATTTACACAACAGCAAAGCAAAATAACATTGTGTCTGAATGTATTTGTCAAGAAGATATAATAATTCTCATAATGTTATTGGAATTTATTGTAAAATAGATTAATAGCAGGATGTGTTGCATGTGTGTATGTGTGCATGTGTCTGTGTGACTTAATTCGATTAAAGGCAGCTAGTCTGAAGGCTTTGATGTAAACATGGTAAACATGGGGGAAGTTTAGAATGTAAGGTGTAAAAGGATATTTGCGTTTTTAAATAAACAAGACTAGATTGTTTTCAAAGGAGGGGTGAAATTTACCTAGCCAGGTGAAGTTTAGAAACAGTGGGCAGAATCTTCTGGCTGGCATGCAGGTGGCAGAGTCCACACGCCAGCGCTTAAAATGTCGCGCGCTGACATCGCGCAAGCATCCCGAGTCAGTGTGCGGCATCGCGATATTTTGGTTGGCGGGCACGCTATGCAGCAGGACACACACCCGCCATTAATTAAAGGCCTTGTTAAGGCCATGAACTCTCCAATCGACCAGGATTTTGAGGGGCCCGTGCGAACTTCGGGTCGGCGCATGGGCCCAATGGGCAGGTGATTTTTTTTACAAACCTCATCCACTGGTGAGATGAGGTTTGATATCGGGTTTAAAAACTTTTAATAAAGTGTTTGTGTTCTTGACTAACGTCCCATCTCGTGTGACATTTTCACATGAGGGGGACATGCTAAGATTTTTAAATTTTTCTATTTTTAGAGTTTCACAGAGTTTCAGCGATCTCCCTGAGGCAGTACTTTGCCTCAGGAAGATGTGCGCTCTTCCGTGCACATGTGTGAAAGATCGCACTCTGGCAGTTGGGGAATCCCCCCGCCTGCACAGAAAGAGCATAGCGCTTCCCATCGGGCGACACGCTAGGTGTGCCTTAATTGGCCCACCCTCTTATAATGGCGATGAGGCCCATTTCAGCAGCGGCGATCGGCTGCTGCCCGCCGCCGAGTCGGTCAGGCCTGCCCGCCCATCAAGGGCAAAATTCTGCCCAGTGTGTTTATTCTGCACAAAGGTTACTGATAAAACTTAGTGATATGAAAGGTTTTTATTATCAGGAAGATAAAGTGTAAAATATAGGGCAGAGTTTTGCCGTCGGCGAGCAGCGGACGGGGCCAACGTGTAGAATGACGTGGGATGATGTCAGGCAGAACCCCCGGCGTCATCCCGGTCCATTTAAATTTTCAGGAAGGTGGGGGCACAGCAAAATCAGCTGCGGGCCCGCTGACCTGTCAATGGGCAATTGACAGGATTAATTAAACAATTAAAGGACCTGCCTGTCCAACCTTAAGGCTGGCGGGCAGGCCAGGAGCCCTGGCGGCAAATAGAAAAAACATGAAACCTCATCCACCGGCGGGATAAGGTTTCATGCAGGGTTTTAAAAATTTTAATAAAGTTATTATGTAAATTATGAATGTGTCCCAACTCATCTGACATTGTCACATGAGGGGGACATGTTAGGGATTTTTTTTTTCTATTTTTAATCTTTTTAAAAATGTAAGCAATCTCCCTGAGGCACCACTTTGCTCTCACTTTTGGGGAATCCCCCCACCGCCCGCACAGGAAGTGCATAGCGCTTCCCGCCGCGTGTCAGGCTGAGTGGGCCTTAATTGGCCCACCCACATAAAATGGCGGCGGGGCCCACTTCTTCGGTGGGGGATCGGCTCCCCGCCCACTGTGGAGTGGGTCGGGCCCACCGCCCGACAGGCAGAAAATTCTGCCCATAGTGAAACAATGAAAATCTGCATTCAAAGGGGAAATATGAATAAAAGAGTGATGGCTGTGTGTAAGGGTAGATATTTTAAGATCTTACAGGTCTCAAAAGCCTTCAGCATCTATGCCTCAAGCTGCTGTTTTCAAAGAACTGAAGTTAAGAAAACTCACTTTGAATTCTACTTGTTCAGGGTATCATGTTTCTTTGCCTGGGTCTATGTGCCTTAACAAAAGTATAACTGGGAGTTAGATTAACTAGGGGATTTAAAAGTTATCATAGTCGTAATTTGTAGATCTATGCATGTATTTAAAAATAATTTCTTTTATTAATAAATGTTAAATCTAGTATTGTAAAAGCTATAAGACTTGGTGGTCTTATTACTACTGAATTCAAGGCACGCATCTCGAAATTTACGCAAACTGCAAAACAAGTTGTGGCAGTTGTTTCAAATTTCCCTTTGGGATTTGAACAAATCGGCAGTTACCATTGGCTGTGCCATAACAACTTAAATACTGTGCAATATATTATGAGTCTCTGAAATGTATCAACAGTTTGCTTATCCATTCAGACTTAGTTATGATGATCATTACTGGGGACTGCTGTACATTTTCAGAATTCTGGTTAGGGGTGCTTTGTTTGCGTTGCATCTTAGACTGTGTTCTGGTCACAACAGGACTGCTTGGTGTTCCTAGTTGTGTTATTGTTCTGATTTGGCTTCTGTTTCATCATGCCGTCATGGTGTTTGTACTTGAACTTTTTATCCATTGGTCAGTTTGAGTAATTCATTACACATATGCTGATCATGGTCATCTTTCACCTTCCCCTATTTTTCGTGTAATGCATCACATTTTCCTGGGAGTACTGCTGAGTAATACCCAGGGAGGACTGTCCACACTTGTCTGCCAAATAGTAATTCTACATTGGTTCCGCAGTATGACGTTTACAAGTTTGGAATGGGTGTATGTATTTGGTTCAAATAGTGTCAAGTAGCCTGTTGGCTGATGACCTGCATTGCAGATCTAGATGATCTTCTCTAAGAATGGCATTTCCAGTGGTGCTCCTTATAGTCTCTGGCCCTTGTTATTATCTTGACATTGCCATGAATGGTGACCAAGGACAGGTCCTTGCGCACTGAGAGGCCTGCTATCACGGGAACTATGGCGTCCACAATATATAACAGCTAAATATCTGGGGTGTACAGGGTGAGTTTTTATGGTGACACTTGACTATAATGGATCCCAGGAAAGGAATTTCTGAGTCATTGTGTGCAGTGAGTTTGATGTTGGTTAGTTGAATCATTACTTGCCACTTCCATAAGTACATGCATTTCGATGTGAAAAGTGGAAAGACGTTTGCACCTTCACTGGTATCCAATGTTGCATATAGATTATGCTGACATAATAGGCATACGATCTAGACGGTGGTAAAGGCTTTTGATGGTATCACTGTGCCAATACATTCTTTGATGTTCACTTTGCTGAACGTCTGCTCCCTTTGTGTGTTGATTGTTTGGTCATCCTTATCATTGACCATGTAGCTTGGTTAGACATTTTATGAGTCTTGTCTTGGCACTATTTGGTGGGCATATTTGGTTGATTAGAATGTGATACCTGTCTGGCCTCCAGATGTTGCTTCTCATGATGCTGAACCATTTGTCCTAGTCTTTGCTTACTGCGCGGGTGCTTCCAATATCCTTTGGTGACACACACCTTGCATACAGCATTAAAAGCTGGGCATTTTCTGGGTGCATGTATGAGGCTGCTCTGTTGCATTGCTTATAAAGCATGCCTGTATTTGCTATGATCCCAATGGTGGATAAATTACTCATAACCTATAGATTGTCTACCCATTAGTATGGCTTCATACTTGCATCTGCTTTGTAATAATGCTTTGATTGTGTAATTTGTGGATTGGTCCAAGGTGTCTTTTTGGAACACTTCAATTGGGTAGTTGCAATCGTGAGCTCAATTATTCTGTCAGCCAGCTTAGCTGCCATTAAGTCACAATCACACCCTTTGTCTTTGTACCTACTTATGAATTGGTCAGTGGTCTCTGTCAGTTTTTGCCTGAAGATCTGAATTCTCAGCAGCAAATTCTGGAGTTGATCTTCACTCGTAATTGATCTTTGAGTGTGACAATATTTTATCTGGACTGCACTCATCAGGACGCTCACAACAATATCAATATAGGGTAAAATTTATTTATACTGTATGTGAAGAGAATGCACCTTCAGTACAGTTCACATACAATATAAATTGTTGTTTTCCCCTTCTATTGTTATTCTTGCGAGTGTTCTAATGAGTAAAAGATGAAAAGCTTAGACATGTCTCTTTGTTCAGCAATACTCAAGTTGTGTACTGCCAAATGACTATTTAACTGGACTCTTAAGGTGGTTTTGGACAGGCCCAAAATGCTCAGTCTGTGGAGGCATTCATTGCCTTTAGCGATTTTAATTTTAATGGCTTGTTTATCTGGTTCAGAAATATTGGGGTTCTGAAAAGAACAACACAATATTAGAACAAAGTAATTCAGAGAGGAGATCCATTGCCTTCCAGTTGAGTGTTGGAAATTTTGTTGTCATTTTTTAGATTTTTGCAGGATTGTTAATGCTATCTGAAGGCTTTGACAGCTGCACAAGTTTCCTTCAACTCTTAGGGTGGAATTTTCCGCCCTCTTTGGCATTGGGCGTCATGGTAGGTGTGAGCAGACAATGTGGCAGGAAGGCTAAAAATTGTTTTGGAACCAATTTGCGATTGCCTGCTCAGCCCGTCAATGGCTGGCTGCCCTTCCCACCGCTGCATTTCGGGAATGTCATCTCAATACATCCGTATATCATTATAAGCCCTGCTTGCTGGGATCTTCCCCCCATGCTAGATCATCTGGGCACATTGGTGTGATTGCAGGCCAATGTGCATCACAACTGAACATAAACGACATGCACCTGGCAAGATGCATTTCACTCAGGACTTTTAAGGTTTGTTTGCTTATCTTGCTTCAGGCAGCACATGCAGCCAGCAGCGTCAGGCTTTGCAGACAGCACCATATCACTTTAAGGGGGCTCTCAGGCAGGTGCCTACTCACAAGACCAGCTGTAAGTCAGGAGTAGCTTTTCAATGGCTGAAGGGCTAGGGCTTGTTTGGGGGAGATGTAGAAATGGCCTCAGGCAAGGGAAGAGAGTGGTTAATCTATGGAATTCATTGCCACAGAAGGCTGTGGAGGGCAGGTAATTGAGTGTATTTAAGACTGAGATAGAGAGGTTCTTGATTGGTAAGGGAATCAAAGGTTATGGGGGGAAGGCGGGAGAATGGGGTTGAGAAACTTATCAGCCACGATTGAATGGTGGAGCAGACTCGATGGGCCGAATGGTCTAATTTCTGCTCCTATGCCTTATGGTCTTATAGTCTAAGAGGCTGCAGTGCTAGGGCATTACTGGAAAATGGGGGTATCGTAGGGTGTGTGTGGGGGGACATGTTGATCCATGCAAGTGACCTCAAGAAGGTGAGGGCAGAGTAGGCAGTCTCCAGAGGAGCTAAGGCCACATGGAGATGCGAGGATGTGTGTGCGCGAGTGAGTGGTGATGTCCCTTGAGCTGGCAGTGAATGAGATGCCAGTGAATGTGTGATGGGCGTGTGAATGTGTGAGTTTAGAGTAATGAGATGGTTGCCTTACCCTGGCAGCACAGATGAAGATCATTGATCCTCTTTCTGCACTGGAAACTCTTCTGTGTAACGTTGGCACTGACCATCACTGCCAATGCCTCCCAAGCTGGAGTGGTGGCACTGATGGGCCCCCTGCAGCCAGAGTGGGGGTAGAGGACATCAAGAGCATAATCCAACGGTATCCAGAAGGCATCCCAGGGATGTGTCACTGAATTAGGGGGCAGAAGTTTTCTTGCCTTTCAGGGCTATGTCTTCTGTGCAGCTGTCCTGGGCTGGAAGAACTGAGAGGTGTGCACATGGCTGCACTTTAAATATGGCACGCGATGTGAGGAAGTGGCAAGGTAACGGCATGGCAGGCGAATTAGAGGAAACCCCTCATTTCAGCCGGCAGGTAAAACGCCTTTTTTTCACGCCCATTACCGCACTTAGTGCAAATCTGGGACAATTCCACCCTTAGAGTTAATTTCAGTCTAAGCTACAGTACCTGCAGTAGCCACTGCCTTTGCTGGTCATAGGTTACTGCTTGACTGCAATAGTGGCTCTGTTGAGCTCTTTCTGATTTCTCCCAAGTTGCCTCTAAACTCCACAAAGCAAAGATTTAGATGGGAAAATAGTTGCAGGACTTCAAAAGTAAAAGCAAACAGTGGAAAAGCTTTGTTTTTAAGGATTATTTTAGCTGCTAGGAGCTGTTAATGGATGGTTTCATCTTCCCTTACTAGTCTACAGTATTTAGCTTCCCTAGAACATCTATAGGGAGAGTAAGCAGTAATGAATTCTCCTGTCTGTGGAGTTCTGCTTAAAGTGAGACCACCTGAGTCTGCTGTTTAATTTCTGTTCCTGCTTAAACTTCACAGCATATAGCTTTTAAGCTGTCTCAGATTTAAACAATCTTACTGAGTCCTGCTGCCTGAGCAAGGTGTAATCCCAGAACAAAAGGAAGCTGTATGTAGGATTCCTAAAGAATTGCAGAATCACTCACACATGGTGAGTTTTGACAGTCATTTCACTTTCACACCAACTCTTTTCTTTTGCTGGATGTGAAAGAGTTGAGGATTGTATCCTGCCCAGTCAAGTCTTCAAAAACTGTGCTGCCACCATGTTATGTTCTTCTTCTTTTCACCCAAAATGTGCCAACTTTGCTCACGCATTGATGAAACAATTATGTGGGTGCTTTATTTGAAGATAAGTCTATATACAGATAATGTTCACTAAAAGGCTTAGTTCAGTACATCTGACTTCTACCACTGCTGCTTGCAGACTGAATACAAGTCATGGGACTAATACATATCATCCTGCTGAAGTGAGTAATGATTGACAACCATTTAAAGGCACATGTCATCATATCACAACAGCTTCCAGTGCAATATTTTTTTAAACTGGTGCAAAAGGGCAAGAAAACTTGATTTCAACAGGATATATTGTGTACTTGAAATTCCTCAATTTTTTGCATTGGTTCAGCCACTTCTGGGTAACTTGTATTCCCAATGCAACCTAGCAGAAACACCAGGTCTAGGGCGTCAGGTTCCCAACAGTGAGAGGAAAAGTGTGGGCCTCACCCAAAAGCAGTGGTAGGAGGTACTGGAGGGTTGGCAATGACGTTCAACACAATGCTGAAAGAGTGATGGAATTTGCTTCCAGTCTGCTTGGCATTAGTGGCCTGCTTAATTCAGCTGTCCATTGCAGACACTGAATTGCGTGTGATGTTTCCCGTAGCAGCCTAGTGGGGGCTTGATGTTAAAAAGTTCAGAGTGATGGTGACCTTCACAGCCAATGGCAAAACATGACTCCTTGGTATAACAGGCAGCCAGTCCTCCTTCAGAAGGCTGCATCACAGAGCTGTAACAGCCTGCTTGGTGAAGCACAGGCCTTCTGATGCAGTGCTACACTGAGGTATCCAGGAAAGTGACTCTTGGCCTATAAATCCTGTATGCCAGGTAATGGCTTCTAAAAGCAGTCTCCTCATTTGCTGTTCTATAGCAACTAGGCATAGCTGCTATAACATCCACTGAAGCTTGTTCTGTTGCTGAAGCTGGCACTCTTGCAGTTGCTGCTGCTCTACCTCAGGCAGTTTATTTATCTAAATTAAGGAAGAAAAAATTGGCATGCATGTTCAAACAGACAAATCAGAAAGAAACAATCTGCAAGCTTTGAAATGCCTCAGAAATGCAGTAATTAGAAAAGCAGAAAGATCCAATTCATCCAAACGAGTGCAGGTGCAAGGCCCTTTATATTTTGTACCAGCCATGGCAGTCGGTTGCTGGGCCAGTCTTTGATGGTTGTAAAGTACTTTGAGAATGTGAAAGGTTTTACCAAGTGGGTTGACTGCTGGTTAGGACTTCCATTCTGCCCAGTTAAGTTAATGTGAGAGTTCCACTGACATCGTGGGACTTTAATTTTAATATATTCATCAGGCACTTGCCAGATTTTCGGGTGGATGCATTTCCCAACATTGCCAGTTAGTCCAAACAAATCAGGATCAGCCAGTTCAATGGTTTGATTGAGGCAGAAGATTGTTTCCCAAATTTTGACAGAATTGCATTTTGTTTCTAGGGTCAGCTGAGAACTGATTATATCATAATTCAATGGGGTTAAAGTAAGTTTGCAAGTAAAAAGTAAACAGAATGGCAGATAAAGAAAGAAAAACATACTAAATTATTCTCAGCATCATATGAAATAACATTGAGACAGTCCGAGGCTACTAGTTTGCAGGTTGTGGATGAAATAACAGTTAAATAAGCACTAAGATAAAAGCAAAAAACTGCGGATGCTGGAAATCCAAAATAAAAATAAAAATACCTGGAAAAACTCAGCAAGTCTAGCAACATCTGAGGAGAGGAGCACAGTTAACGTTTCAAGTCCGTATGACTCTTCAACACAACTAAGTAAAAATAGAAGAGGTGAAATATAAGCTGGTTTAGGGAGGGGAGGGGAGGGGCGGGTAGAGCTGGATAGAGAGCCAGTAATAGGTGGAGATGGCCAAAAGATGTCATAGACAAAAGGACAAAGTGGTGTTGAAGGTGGTGATATTATCTAAGGAATGTGCTAAGTAAGGGTAGAAAGCAGGACAAGCAAGGTACAGATATCCCTAGTGGGGTTGGGGTTGGTTGAAGGGAAGGGATCGAAATAGGCTAAAAGGTACAGGTAAAACAATGGATGGAAATACATTTAAAAATAAGGGAAACAGGTGGGAAAAGAAAAATCTATATAAATTATTGGAAAAAAAGGGGGGGATCGGAAAGGGGGTGGGGATGGAGGAGAGAGTTCATGATCTAAAATTGTTGAACTCAATATTCAGTCCAGAAGTGCCTTGAGTGAATATTGAGTTCAACAATTTTAGATCATGAACTCTCTCCTCCATCCCCACCCCCTTTCCGATCCCCCCCTTTTTTCCAATAAATTATATAGATTTTTCTTTTCCCACCTATTTCCCTTATTTTTAAACGTATTTCCATCCATTTTTTTATCTGTACCTTTTGGCCTATTTAAATCCCTTCCCTTCACCCCACTCCACCCCCACTAGGGCTATCTATACCTTGCTTGTCCTGCTTTCTACCCTTACTTAGCACATTCCTTAGAATATATAACCACCTTCAGCCCCTCTTTGTCCTTTTGTCTATGACATCTTTTGGCTATCTCCACCTATCACTGGCCCTCTATCTAGCTCTACTTTTCCCCCCACCCCTTAAACCAGCTTAAATTTCACCTCTCTTCTATTTTTACTTAGTTCTGTTGAAGAGTCATGTGGACTTGAAACGTTAACTGTGTTCCTCTCCTCAGATGCTGCCAGACCTACTGAGTATTTTCAGGTATTTTTATTTTTGTTTTGAGCTAAATAAGCAGGACTGATAATGGTTTGCATATTTTGTTTTCAAATTATTTTTTAAAACAATAGTTCAGACCTGTTTAATCTGTTGCATAAAATCCTACACAATTGTAAGATGAAACGCAAAACAAATTGAGATCAATAAATACAAGCTTTACATGTATAATTCACTTTAGCAGCACCATTGCAAAAAACATTGTGCATTATCTGGAGAAATTCCATCGACTGTATTGAAAGATATTCAATAACATAGAAAAAAGAAGGCTTGCATTTCTATAGCACCTTTCACATTCTCAAAGCACTTTACAACCATCAAAGTACCTTAGTGGAATAGTCATTGTTGTAATACAGGAAATGTGGCAGACAATTTGAACCCCATGAGGTCCCATAAACATCGATGGGGATAGATGGCTAGATATCTGTTTTAGATGTTGATTCATGGATAACTGTTGGCTAAGATGTCAGCCCCTGACTCTTCATTGAAATAATGTCATGGAATATTTAATATTCACCTGAGAGAGCAGACAGGACCAGACTTTAACATATCATACTTGAAAGATGGCACTTCGAACAGTGCAGTGCCCACTCAGCACTGCATGAAATGTCAGCCTAGTTTTTGTGCTCAAGTCTCTGGAGGGAGACCTGGAACCTTAACCTTCCTAATAAACCAGAAGCCCTGTGAATTTAAAGTCTAGGGGAAGAAAAGGATCATGATCAATTTGTCCAAAAAATAATATCAAATTGCATTTTGATTTGCTGGACTTGCATTGAAGGTTTTACTGAGCAATGAGTGAGATGGGAGGAAGCAGTTCAAGGGGCAGGAGGCTCATGAAGGATGCCAGAATGATAGCAACATGAAACAATTTGTAAAGAAACTTCCAGAGAGTTAATGAGATACTGACTGAAAAATTAACCTTTGATGCTCAAACCGGGGAAGTCAGAGCAAGCTGTAATATAAGGAACAGACATATAAACATACGGATTAGGAGCAGTAGTAGGCCACTTGGCCCTTCAAACATGTTCCGCCATTCGATAAGTTCATGGCTGGTCTGATTGTAACCTCAAGTCCACATTCCCTCCTGCACCTGAAAACTTTTCGCCCTCTTAATTCTCAAGAATCTATCCACTACCTCTGCCATAAAAATATTCAAACACTGTGCTTCCATCACCTTTGGAGGAAAAGAGTCCAAAGGTTCAAAACCCTCTGAGAGAAAAAAATTTTCCTCATCTCTGTACTAAATGTGCGACCCCTTATTTTCAAACAGTGGTCTCCCAAAACTAGATTCTCCCACAAGAGGGAACATTCTCTCTAGAATTGGTGCCTGTGCCCCACAAACTGGAACCCATTTCTCCTACACCAGTCTTTGAGCCACTTATTCATCTCTCTAATTTGATGTCCTCTATGCTAATTTGCAGACAGCTCAGGTAATAATCCAGAGATTATTATCCTTGAGGTTCTGCTTTTAAATTTATTTCCTAGCTCCTCGTATGCAGAACCTCTTTCCTAGTTCTACCTATGTCAATGGTACCTACATGGACCGTGACAACTGGATCTTCCCCCCCCACCCCCTTCCCCTCCCCTCCCCTCCCCTCCCCTCCCCTCCATTGCAAGTTCCCCTCCAGCTTTAAGAAGATGTCCTGAACCCTGGCAATGGGGGCAACACAGCCATCCGGACTCTCACATCATTGCTACAGAGAACAGTGTCAATTCCCCTCACTATACTGTCTGTGGAGTTCTACTTAAAGTGAGACCACCTGAGTCTGCTGTTTAATTTCTGTTCCTGCTTAAAATTCACAGCTTATAGCCTTTTAAGCTCTCTCAGATTTAAACAATCTTACTGAGTCCTGCTGCCTGGAGCAAGGTGCAATCCCAGAACAAAAGGAAGCTGTGTGTAGGATTCTTAAAGAGTTGCAGAATCACTCACACATGGTGAGTTTTGACAGTAATTTCACTTTCACACCAACTCTTTTCTTTTGCTGGATGTGAAAGAGTTGAGGATTGTATCCTGCCCAGTCAAGTCTTCAAAAACTGTGCTGCCACCATGTTATGTTCTTCTTCTTTTCACCCAAAATGTTGGTGAAACAATTATGTGGGTGCTTTATTTGAAGATAAGTCTATATACAGATAATGTTCACTAAAAGGCTTAGTTCAGTACATCTGACTTCTACCACTGCTGCTTGCAGACTGAATACAAGTCATGGGACTAATACGTATCATCCTGCTGAAGTGAGTAATGATTAACAACCATTTAAAGGCACATGTCATCATATCACAACAGCTTCCAGTGCAATATTTTTTTTTAAACTGCTGCAAAAGGGCAAGAAAACTTGATTTCAACAGGATATATTGTGTACTTGAAATTCCTCAATTTTTTGCTTTGGTTCAGCCACTCCTGGGTAACTTGCATTCCCAATGCAACCTAGCAGAAACACCAGGTCTAGGGCGTCAGGTTCCCAACAGTGAGAGGAAAAGTGTGGGCCTCACCCAAAAGCAGTGGTAGGAGGTACTGGAGGGTTGGCAATGAGGTTCAACACAATGCTGAAAGAGTGATGGAATTTGCTTCCAGTCTGCTTGGCATTAGCGGCCTGCTTAATTCAGCTGTCCATTGCAGACACTGAGTTGCGTGTGATGTTTCCTGTAGCAGCCTAGTGGGGGCTTGATGTTAAAAAGTTCAGAGTGATGGTGACCTTCACAGCCAATGGCAAAACATGACTCCTTGGTATAACAGGCAGCCAGTCCTCCTTCAGGAGGCTGCATCACAGAGCTGTAACAGCCTGCTTGGTGAAGCACAGGCCTTTTGATGCAGTGCTACTCTGAGGTATCCAGGAAAGTGACTCTTGGCCTATAAACCCTGTATGCCAGGTAATGGCTTCTAAAAGCAGTCTCCTCACTTGCTGTTCTATAGTTGCTATAACATCCACTGAAGCTTGTTCTGTTGCTGAAGCTGGCACTCTTGCAGTTGCTGCTGCTCTACCTCAGGCAGTTTATTTATCTAAATTAAGGAAGAAAAAATTGGCATGTACTTTCAAACAGACAAATCAGAAAGAAACAATCTGCAAGCTTTGAAATGCCTCAGAAATGAAGTAATCAGAAAATCAGAAAGATCCAATTCATCCAAACGAGTGCAGGTGCAAGGCCCTTTATATTTTGTACCAGCCATGGCTGTCGGTCGCTGGACCAGTCTTCGATGGTTGTCAAGTACTTTGAGAATGTGAAAGGTTTTACCAAGTGGGTTGACTGCTGGTTAGGACTTCCATTCTGCCCAGTTAAGTTAATGTGAGAGTTCCACTGACATCATGGGACTTTAATTTTAATATATTCATCAGGCACTTGCCAGATTTTCGGGTGGATGCATTTCCCAACATTGCCAGTTAGTCCAAACAAATCAGGATCAGCCAGTTCAATGGTCTGATTGAGGCAGAAGATTGTTTCCCAAATACTATCCCATTCCTGACAGAATTACACTTTGTTTCTAGGGTCAGCTGAGAACTTGTTATATCATAATTCAAAGGGGTTAAAGTAAGTTTGCAAGTAAAAAGTAAACAGAATGGCAGATAAAGAAAGAAAAACATACTAAAATATTCTCAGCATCATATGAAATAACATTGAGACATTCCGAGGCTACTAATTTGCAGGTTGTGGATGAAGTAACAGCTACATAAGCACCAAGAATGCAATTTGTTATTATTTTTTGACAAATTGATCATGATCCTTTTCTTCCCCTAGACTTTAAATTCACAGGGTTTCTGGTTTATTAGGAAGGTTAAGGTTCCAGGTCTCCCTCCAGTGTCTTGAGCACAAAATCTAGGCTGACATTTCATGCAGTGCTGACTGGGCACTGCACTGTTGGATGTTCCATCTTTCGAGTATGAAATGTTAAACTCTGGTCCTGTCTGCTCTCTCAGGTGAATATTAAATATTCCATGGCATTATTTCAATGAAGAGTCAGGGGCTGACATCTTAGTCAACAGGTATCCATGAATCAACATCTAAAACAGATATATAGCCATCTATCCCCATTGATGTTTGTGGGACCTCATGGGGTTCAAATTGTCTGCCACATTTCCTGTATTACAACAATGACTATTCCACTAAGGTACTTTGATGGTCCCCTACCACCACTACATCCCTTTTTGCTGCCCCCCCCCACCCCCCACTTGAATGGCTTCCTGTGCCACATTGCCATGGTCATTTTGCTCAACTGCCCTGCAGCCCCCACTCTCATCCAAACAAGCTGAGACATCCTCAACTCTATTGGAGAATCGTAAAGGCTGAGGTTCCTGACTCCTGCCTGCCTCACTTGCAGTCGCACCCTCCTGTCCCTGACTACTGACCATACCAGAAGACATTTTCCTAAGGGGTGTGACTGCTTCCTGGTATAAAATATCCAGGTAACTTTCTGCTCCCTGATGTGTCACAATGTCTGCAGCTCACCCTCCAGCTCAATGACTATAAGCCAAAGTTTCTTGAGCGGCAAACAATTACTACAGACGGGTTTGGCCTGGATCACACTGGCGCCCAGGAGTTCCCACATGCTGCAGCCTTGGCACATCACCTGTCATACCATCCTTAATGTGTTTTAATTAATTACTTAATTATATTATCCACTTAATTATTTTCCCTTTTTATTTTTTTTTATTTTAATCAGTTTGTATACTATTTTAAACTTTAGAACTGGAATAGACCTTAACCACTCCCCAAACAGTTAGCTCCTTTCCCTGTCGTAGAGTAAGAACCAATTCTGACAGGGTGAGAAAAGTTGAAAAATCAAAAGGAACGGAACAACTCCTTCCTTTCCTCACCAAAACCTCCCACTCATCAAACCCCCAGGTATGCAATCAGCTCCAAGGCTACACTTGTTGAACTGGATGAGGTTACCAAGATAAACTAGAAGGAGAAAATAAATGATGTTGTTACGATTGTTGTAGTGGGAGACAAGGATGATTGATATGTTGGACCATGTGAGAGAAATAACTCAGGCTGAAGAATTGTTGATTAACTGAAGTTTGTGGTGAGCCGAATATGGGAGGCTAATGAGGAGAATATTGGGGAAATTAATCTAACAGTGGTGAAAAGTGCATCAGGGTTTTGCTAATGGATTGAAAATGTTCTGGTATATTGTAATTCTGGCAACTGTTGTGATATGAGGTATGGAGGTCAAATTATTGTTAAACAATCAAGCACACATGGTTACCTGGAGCAGACAGCTGGAAAATTTGCTGGCACTGGAATCTGAGTCATACCATTATCAATATGGACTAAACAGACAGCTTCAGTTATGCTGAAATTGAGTGCAATAAGTTTCAGCTCATCCAATACTTAATATCGAAAATTGAATTATTTCTGCAAAAAAGAAAACATCAGAATTTGGTTCAGGGAGTATACTATCTCTTCATCCAACATATTTTACCCACTTGTGGTTAAACTTCCTATATTTGTGAATCTTAGTAATACCAGTGGGTCCGGATGGTTAAGACTGCAATGACACATGGGCCAGATTTTCACACTGAGGCAGTACTTTCTGGGAACTGTATGAACAGAAACAAATGGCCAGACGTGTGGTTCGCCAGCTGGGCTCATTATGAATGCTTGACTGAGTTCCAAGTCTCACAAATGCATTAGCCCAGCAGGTGACAAACTGAAATTGAAATGGGATGTTCAAATGGAATGTTTACATTGCTTGATCAACATCTTTATGAGGTTATAATAAGTTATTATTTCTGTGACCTCTTTTGTCAATAGTTGTATGTTCATTTGGACAAGGTTAAGAGGTGTGAAGTGGGTAAAGCTTCTGTTACCAATACTGTAATGCCCCTATCTAATTGATGTTTTTGTAAGGTTGTAGGAATAGCATTTTTTCCTTTCAAAGCAGATTTCTGAATGGGTATTTTTTCATAGTATTTTAACACTGACCACTGTTACTATAAGGCTCATTGGTTATGTACTCAATGAATACTGAGCGAATGCACATGGAGGGGGCATGAATGCTATAGAGGTCATGGAGGTGGCCTGGGGAGGCATAGAAACCTCATGGTTGCATGGATTAGATTTTCCAAACATACCTTTCAAGATGTTTCCAAATCCAGACTAAAGGTCAGAAGTCCTTTGAGAGGCCATGAGACATGTGTCATCCTGAAGCTGGCCCAACTCCACAAAAATTGAAGCAGCCTCTGAGATACCTACCCACACAATGGAGCAGGCCAGGTCAGGAATGCTAGGATGCGGGCTCACTAGCCACATCCTTTTTGTGCATTAATGAAAGTTGCCAGCTCTGGGAATAGTGGTGGGGGTCCTGGAATCGGGTCCTAGTTGGCATTTTTAAATGGCTCAGCTTACCACAAATCTGAGCTATTATGTCACTTCCTGCCAGGCATGGTACATTGTTTTGCTGGGAGAGGAAGTGACCTGCTGTGCCAAACAACACAATCCTCGTTTCTCCATTTCTTGAAGGAGCACTTATATAACAATTGCATTTATAAATGTGGATGCTCTTCTTTGCCACAGCTCTATGATGATAGTCCAGAATATAGAGGAACTTTCCAAAACCATTTGCTCACAAAAAGACAACTTTCCCTTTCAAAGGATGCAGCTGCTTAAATAGTCGACACTGGGAATCCTTACATTATGATATTGTTGTGCTCAGTGAAGGCATGTCCTATTCACAACTTCAAACATGGTCTGTGTTCATATGGAAGCTTCCATAACTGTATTTTATTTTATTTTTTTAAGAGACACTAACTGGCTAAGATAACTGCCAAGTATCAGGTAACTTTGCAAATTGATAAAGACAACCTCAAATTTTCATAAAATTCACAATTGAATCATCATTGGTGGGGACCTGCCCCTTGAAAATACCCATGCATAACCAATACCCAAACATACCCATACATAACCCCTCTATGGAATTCCCACCTGCCATTTTTGTGGTTTACTCCATACTAAAAAATCAATGGGCTTCCAGACTTCATGTCTCCAAGTTTGGAATTTAATAAAAAGGGAACTGCAGAAAACCAGTTAACCACAAGTAAGCCTGAATGGCCATTATCTCTCTCCATTGTATAACAATAGCTTTTAGCTTTAAACAACAATAGCAGTTGACCATATGACTGAAACAGGCTTTTGATACCAAAATCCTTTATATTCCAAGGACCAGAGAGAAGCACTTAGGGTGGATCAATCCAGAATTGCACAAAGTGCGGTAGGAGGCATGATAAACAACATTTTCCCCATCAGCCGCAATGGCTGGTTTTAGCGTTGTATCGTCTGCTTCCCGTCACATTAATTATGCAGTCACAGGAAACATGTTGTCTTGCTGACAGATGACCTCTGAATTGCCTGAAATGCTGTTACCTCAATATTTCTTCACTCCAGGTGCCATATCTAAATTGCTGCCCCGCACACGGTTCTCAATGCTTTCAGTCCAGGACTGCTCCAGTGAAGACATGGCCCTGAAAGACAAGAAGAGTTCAGTGACCCATCACTGGAATGCCTTTTGGAAGCCTTCCATGATGTCCCCTACCCCTGCTCTGGCCGCAGAGGGCCAGCAATCTCACCACTCTAGCTTGTGAGACTATGGCAGTGGTGGTCAGTCCCAATTATGCACAGAAGATATTGGCTATACAATGCAGAAAGTGAATTAATTATCTCATCCATGCTGTCAGGATAAGGCAACAATCTCATCACCCTGAACTCACACAGTTACAAGGTGCATGTCACAAAAATAGAGTTGCGAAACACTTTCACTGGCGTCTCACTCACTGCCAGCTCAATGGACATCACCACTCACTCTCTCATACACACTGGGCAGAACTTTTCTCTCGGTGGGCAATGTGCACCCGACCCGCTTGAGCATGAATTGACAGCGCATTGATGTCAGCATTCTCGGCCGATGTCAATGCGCAGTTTTTTTGGTCGGCATGCGCACACCAGACTCGGCAGCATGCCTGCCGGCAATTAAGAGGCCTGTTAAGGCTATTAAATAATTAATTTAACTTAAATTTTTCGCTGCTCTTTGAACTCAATGGTTGGTGGGCAGGCAAAAAGACCAAGCAGCCTTTGCATTTTTTGGAAACCTCAATCCACAGGTGGGATGAGGTTTCCAAAAGCAAATAAAAGTAAAGCAAAAATTTTATAATTGAATTAATAACATGTCCCTGCTCATGTGACAGAGCCACATGAGGTGACATGTTTTATTACACTTTTAGTTTCTTTATTTTCTTTTAATAACAACACTTCATTTCCCTGAGGCAGTTCTGTACCTCAGGGAGATTATAAAGCCCTCACGAGTGCACATGCGCAAAGTTCATGCTCAGCCCACTCGTCCTCCTCCCTGTGTCCACTGCCACTCGTGTTTTACACTGGGCAGGTCTTAATTGGCCCGTCAAATTGAAATTGTGGTCCGGTCCAGATCGTGGGCAGTGGTCGGCTTCCTGAACGCCCCTACCCACCCCCGCCGAGCCCGCTCGCCAAGGACAAAATTCTGCCCAACCTCACATCTCCACCTGGCCTTATCTCCTCTGGAGACTGTCTCCTCAGCCCTCAACATCTTGAGGCCACTTGCGCAGATCAACGTGCGATCCCAAACACCTTGGGATACCCTCCTTCCCCAGTACAGCCCTAACCCTGAAGCCATTGAAAAGCCCACACTTGTCTTATGGCTGGCCTGGTGGGTAGGTACCTGCCCGTAAACCCACCTAAAAATGATGTGCTGCCACCTGCAAACCCTGGCACTGACTACCGCGAGTGCTGCCCGAAGCATGGTAGGCAAACAACCTTTGAAGTTCCAAGTGAAGTGCAGCTCACCAGGTGCATGTCACATTTATAGAGTTGCGAAACAAAGAACAAACAAAGAAAAGTATAGCACAGGAACAGGCCCTTCGGCCCTCCAAGCCTGTACCGATCATATTGCCCGTCAACTAAAACATTTTGTACTTCTGGGATCCGTATCCCTCTATTCCCATCCTATTCATGTATTTATCAAGCTGCCTCTTAAACACCACTATTGTACCTGCTTCCACCCCTCCTCTGGCAACAAATTCCAGACACTCACTATCCTCTGTGTAAAAAACTTGTCCCTCACATCTCCTCTATAGTTTTCTCCTCTCACCTTAAATCTATGTCCCCTAGTAATTGATTCTTCCACCCTGGGAAAAAGCTCTGACAATCTACTCTGTCCATGCCACTCATAATTTTGTAAACTTCTATCAAGTCGCCCCTCAATCTTCGTCGCTCTAGTGAGAACAATCCGAGTTTCTCCAACCTCTCCTCATAGCTAATAACCTCCAGACCAGGCAGCATCCTGGTAAACCTACTCTGCACCCTCTCCAACGCCTCCTTTTCCTTCTGGTAATGTGGCGACCAGAATTGCACACAATATTCCAAGTGTGGCCTAACCAAGGTTCTATACAGCTGCAGCATGACTTCCCAGCTTTTATACGCAATACCCCTGTCAATGAAGGCAAGCATGCCATATGCCTTCCTGACTACCTTATCCACCTGGGTTGCCACTTTCAGTGACCTGTGGACCTGTACACCCAGATCCCTCTGCCCGTCGATGCATTTAAGGGTTCTGCCATTTATAGTATAATTCCTGCCTGCATTAGACCTTCCAAAATGTATTACCTCGCATTTGTCCAGATTAAACTCTATCTGCCATTTCTCTGCCCAAGTCTCCAACCGATCTATATCCCGTTGTATCCTTTGACAATCCTCTTCACTATCTGCAACTCCTCCAACCTTTGTGTCATCTGCAAACTTACTAATTAGCTCAGTTACATTTTCCTCCAAATCATTTATGTATACTACAAACTGCAAAGGTCCCAGCACTGATCCCTGCTGAACACGCCAGCATGCCCAGATGATCCAGCATCAGTGGGGTTGATTCCAGCGAGCAGAATTTATAATGAGAGACTAAACTGTTGGAATTATATTCCCAACATTTGGCAGAGGGAAATACGGCCCAGCATTGACAGGTGGAACAGATGATCGCAAGCTGGTTTTATGATAACGTGAAACCAATTTTTGGCTATCTTGACACAGTGTCCACTCATCCTGTCAAACACACCCGCTGCCATTGGGAGTGGAAAATTCTGGCCTTAGTCTGCAAATAACTTTAGAATATCAGTTGCAAACTAAGGCATTAAAGCCAAAATCTTTTTTTTTAACTTGGTGATTGCCGTATCTTAAAAGCCTCCCAGCCTGATTCCTAATCCAAGCCCACCTGTAAACAAAAATGAACTCCTGTTAAAAAAATCTACAAATGACTAGCTTCATGACCTGATAAACATCCATCTTTTTGGGAATCCTGCAATAATCCTGATATACAATTCCAGCTATTGAAACTACCTAGACTACTCCTCTAGAGCGAAACACCTCTTTACTGGGCCCACTATGACTGTTTTTCCTACAATGAGCCAAACACATGAACTATGAACTATCCTTTTATTTGCAACTTGTAAAAGTGTACTATTCTCTTTAACTGTATCTTTCCTTAGAATGAATGAGTGTGTGTGTGTGTGTGTGTGTGTGTGTAAGTGAGCAATATACTGCTTATGCTATTGGGGTGAATGTGCAAATAAATTGTCCTCTCTATTAAAACGCACAAAAGCTTGCTGCTGTCATTCAATTGACTACACATTCGGCAGGGCTAAGAGATGCACATACACTTTCCTTTTCTAAAAACATACTGATTACTTACAGTAAGGGAAAGGATACAAGGGTTTCAGTTCTGTCCTGACTCTGTAACAATATACTTAGACCTTCTGAAGGCATCTGACAAGTTTCACGTTTAAAAAAATGATTAAGCTCAAAACTATGAGAATTGGGGGTAAATTTTATTACTGATTGAGAAATTCACTGATGGATAGTTTGGGGAGTTATATCAGATTGGGTTAAAGTACATTAAATCCTGACTTAAAGCTGTGGTTGTGTTCCTGAAAATCACCACTTTATACAAAGTGATTTTATGTGAATCATAGGTTCCCATGGGAATCAATTTTAGAGCTGGATTTAGGTACCTTTGGCTATTTCTCGCCCAATAAAACCAATATACAAGTTGAAATACTGTATTATACATATCCATGTGCATTCCTAGCTGAAATAACTCACAAAATAAAAATGCATCACTAAATATAAAATAAACACAATATACAATACAATTACATTCTTTAAAAAAATTACAGTGCTGACCACAGTGCAGATCTTTCGGATTGAACGTGCTTCATCTACTGGCAGAAGTTGGTGCAGATAGCAGCTGAAGTCCCAGAACTGCTTGCACTGACCAAACTCTGTCACTAGATGGAGCCCAGGATTTCAATTTGAGTTCAGAAGTGAAGCCAGGTGTGAGGCCAAGAGTAGAGCCAACAGGGGAGGCAGAAGTTAGGAATTAGAAGTTGGGAGGTTTTGAAGAACAGATCCTGAGGACAAAGGTAGGGACAGAGACCGAGAGACAAGGGCAAGAGCCGACCATGCTAAGAGAGGCAAGACTGGGAGTTGACAAGGCTGGGAGCGGCAAAACCAGGAGAGAAAAGTTTGGGAGAGGCACGGGTAAGATCAGGAGTAAGCTGACTGATGGTAATGCCGGAAGCACTGCAGGAAAAGTCATGTGAACAGACAGGCCAAAGAAGAGGAAGTCTGTGGCAATCAATGTTAAAGTGAAACTGGAAATATGAAATGGATATATTGACATTACTTTATTCACAACATTAAAGTGAAACAACGTTAACCGAGTTGACATTAAACAGGGATTTACTGTACTGAACAGTGTTCTCCAGATATTTGTTTTGGTGCCACCAAGGCATTGAATTTATATCCATAAGTTGTATTCAGAAACTAAACGCAAATGGAGAAAAGATAGAAAACAAGAAGCAAACTGATATAATGCAGTCAGACTACAACTGTCATCAGTGCTCAAGGTGCATCTGAATAGTTCTCTCTTCATTGCAACACAGTTGTGACATTTGGTGGTTAGAAGCAATGCAGACATGAGTCACAGGTTTAGTCTCTGGTGTTACAAATCTGTGTTTTAGGATCAGAATAGAGAAAGGCTTTTAAAACTTAAAAGGAGGCACCTTATGGTGATTTTATAAAGACATATGATAATCATTTCTACATAAAAATTGTGACAGTCAGTCACAGGGTTTAAACTACTAAAAATCAAATTTAATATCAAGAAATACTTTTTCACTGTAAGAGTGGCTAATACGTGGAATGGACTGTTGTTCAAAGTAATGGATGCATGAAAAAGCAAAGAGAATCAACACAGCTTAGGGTCTATTGATGTATGAAGTTGGGCTGAAAGAAATTATCTTCTTCATGTGCGATTATCTTGTGATCTTGTGAAGCAGTTGCTACCATGCTGGATATCCTGTCTCCAAATCAGTGAGCTTCCTTTGAATGGCTAATCATTCACCAGGAGCTCACTCTGAATATTTAATGAGGATCAACTTGAGCTGATAATGTATTTATTAGGTGGGTGCAATGCCGATGATGTAAAATTTTTGAGACCAATGTACAATATTTTCCCCATTCTTCTTATCTGACACATGGTCAGCTGTCAGTTCTGATCTGTCTTGTTTACAAAATATTTCATCAATATAAAAACATTCAGCTCTGACTATATTTACTTAATTTCTCATCAGGGCTGCTAAATCAATCTTTGTGTAATGACAGCTACTAATTACAGTATCATTACAGTGCAGGAGGAGGCCATTCAATTCATTGAGTCTGCACTGGCTCTCTGAAAGAGCATTCCACCTAGTCCCACTCCCCTGCCTTATCCTCGTAACTTTGCACATTCTCTCTTTTTAGGGAGCAATCCAATCTCATTTTGAATACCTCGATCGAACCTGCCTCCACCACCCTTTCAGGAAGTTTGTTCCAGACCCCAACCACCCCCTTGGTGAAAAAAAATATTTCCTCACATGGCATTTACTCTTTTTGCAAATTATTTTGAATCTTGATGTTCCCTTGAGTGGGAACAGTTTCTTATTATTTACCCTGTCTATACCCCTCTGGATCTTGAATACCTCGATCAAGTCTCCTCTCAGCCTTCTTTTCTCCAAGGAAAACAGTCCCAATTTCTCAAATCTATCCTCATTGCTCATCCTGGGAATCATTCTAGTGAATCTCCTCTGTTCTCTTTCCAATGCCATCAGATCCTCCCTCAAGTATGGTACCCAGAACTAGATGCAGTATTCCAGATGAGGCCTAGCTAGTGTCTTGTACAAATTCAAAACGACCTCCTTACTCTTGTACTCAATGCCCCTATAATTAAAGCCTAAGGTACTATATGCTTTAATAACTGCTCTCTCAGCATGCCATGCCAACTTCAATGACCTATGCACGTATACACCAAGGTCCCTCTGTTCCTCCACCTCCTTTAGATGCTCTCCCTTTATTTAATACTTTCTCTCCATATCTTTCCTGCCAAAACAAATCACCTCACACTTCTCTGTTGAACTTCATCTGCCACTTGTCTGCCCGATTCACTAATATTTTGTGTAAGTTAAGGAAATCTCTAGTTTCGCTTGCAATGGTAGAAACATTATAAATATACTATAACAAAGACTGTAAATTGAAGTTTTGGAAATCTCTTCTTTCATTGGAAATCTCTTCTTTCATTCACATTGTTTTAGCATATTGAAAATGAAATGTAAATCATTTTGGTTTATTCTAGTAATTTGTGTCTCGAAATGAACCTAAATTACAAACACTTTCCAATTTGGGGATATGCATTTGCCTAGATTTTTGTTGCATCTCATGATCTAGCTTGTTATTTCTATTTGAAACTAGGATTCATTTTGGCAATTGTAAATAACATTGTGGACATGTACATAAAATGTGCAAAGACATTTCACATGTTTGGAGAATTGGTTTTGACATTTTTTAAACCAATCAAAATCATTTTGCTGGCTCAAATAAATAGAAAGATACATAGATTTGAGGGGTCTAGTGGCCTGTTTCCATGTCATAACATTCCATGATTCCAAGGTAGAAGGCTGGAGCTAGATAATAATAATACTTGAACAGTTTTGCAGAAGCATTCAGGAGGATTTTCAATAGCAAGCAATTTGAGTCTCAGAGAATTGCTGTTTATTTTTGACAGCATGTGCCAAGGAGAGAAAAGAAGGATTGTGAAGGAGGAACTTTAAAAAAGGGAATATGAAACTGAGTAAGAAAGATGAAATAGAGAGAGAGAACGGCAATGAGCAATCCAGATTTAAATGAATAGCACAACAAAAGGGTAGATTTTCATTGTGTTGTCTGGATGTAATGCTATTGTCATGGATGAGCTGCTTAATACAGTAACTGGCCAATTTTCAGTTTCATAAAAAAAAACGAGTATTTTTAAAAATATGCAGCAAGCGAGATTTACTGCACAATATGCCAAATGTTATTCTTATGGACTAAGTTTCAAAATATTTTGCATGCTATATATATAGATCTTTGATTGTTTCACTGGATGTGGATGTCACTGGCTGGGCCAGCATTTATTGCCTATCGCTAATTGCCCTTGAGAAGGTGGTGGTGAGCTGCCTTCTTGAACTGCTGCAGTCCTTGTGCTGTTAGGGAGGGAACTCCAGGATTTTGACCCAGTAACAGTGAAGGAACAGTGATATATTTCCAAGTCAGGATGGTGTGGAGGGGAACTTGCAGTTTTAAGAACATACTGGGATATGTGGCCCTGCGTTGCTGTGCAACATTTTTTTCCAAATCTTGGGGTAGGATTTCTCCTGCTGGCTTCTGAATCCTGCGACCAGACTCAATTATGGATCAGACAACTGCACAATGTGGGAAACAATCATTCATTGTGATTTTCCCCGGAGCAGCCAATGAATGGCCAAAGAGCAGGCTCGACATCCAATTAAAGACAGTGGGTGGGGTCTCGAAGCGAGAGTGTCAGTTAGCGGACTTCCAGCTTGATCGGGGCAGCAGGCTGTCATGGCACTTAAGTGGAGAAGAATGCGCTTCAAAATGAAGGCACCCTCCCTCTAAGTGGTTGCAATCTTCCATCTCATAAGACAATGGCTTGCACCACAGTGGGTCAACTCCATGTTAAACATTGGCTGGTGTTGCTCAGGAGCAGCAGTCTCAGGTAACAGTCTCTGCCACATTTTCTTCAGTGGAATACAGTGGGCTGAGAAGGTAAAAACAAAAAAACTGCGGATGCTGGAAATCCAAAACAAAAACAGAATTACCTGGAAAAACTCAGCAGGTCTAGCAGCATCGGTGGAGAAGAAAAGTGTTGACGTTTCGAGTCCTCATGACCCTTCAACAGAATTGATTTTAGAACTCTTTCTCCGGGCTGAGAAGGTGCTTGCTGTCTCCCATGTTGTGTTGATGCTCTGAAGTACTGGAGTTTCATCTGTAGTGTGCAAGCCTGAGTAAAATTTATGGAGACCCTGAGCTGCCCAAATATCAGGGTCTCCCTTTCGACATCCCCATTTGAGTCCAAAGGAAAGCACTGACTTGATTGCATGAGTTACCAGAAAGATGACATATTTAAATATCATTTCACCATTATGTGTCTAGTGTGTGGGTGAAGTGTATTAGCATGCTTTCCACTTTTGTATGCTAGCTTGCTTCTCATTTTGAGCCTGTACCACTGCCAAGCAGCAATGCGAAGAAGAAAGTCAAGTATTTAAATCTCTGCCTATCAATACACAGCCTGTCCATTGGCAAGTCTTAGCTGTTAACCCTCATGGTGACACACTGAAACTGGTCCATCTACCCCAGGCTAAAGCTTCAGAGGAACTTGGAGGAGGTTTGGCCTCCAGAAATGCAGTGAACAGGCCCTCTGGCTTGTGGACACACCCTGGCACTCAAGGACCAAGCTCCCAGATATGGGTGAATAACACCACTGCCTTGTGGATATTTAGGGAAAACTGAAGGCTAAGAGATAAAACTCTGACAAAAAAATTTGGAGTGGAACCCTCTCTCCAACCGTTTTGAATTTAATCTAAAAATTGGCTTTTGTAACCAGGCCACCATTATGAGGGGTGGGGGTGGGGGTTGAGGCAGTGGAGGAGCTCCTCTATGGGGTGGCCTGAAAAGGAATCTAAGCTTGCTGGAGCACTGGAGTTTGTATGCTGCCGGAAGGCCACCTCCAGGCAGCTAAATCGGTCCTCACGACCTGCAGGAGCCTCGGCGGCAAATGGAAAATCTGAGTCAGTCTCCCTTAATTGGCTTAAATAGCTCTTGATAACCTGGATTAACTACCTGTCACATGCTGGCAAGTGGCCCTGCTCCCTCCCAGACTTCCTAAAACTGCATCCACAAAGATGGCCGAGACAAGGGGAAGGTTGGAACCAGTGAACTAGCACACGGGCGCCCAGCCGCTTCTGGCCCCTGCTGGCTGGAGCTACAAATCAAACCCTTGGTCTTTGGAAGGTTGATTAGTCCTGCTTTATAGGAAGGAAAGTGTCACTGTTCCTTAAAAACAATCATAGGAGTTTACAGAGCAGCTATGTGGCTGCAGCCTGAAAGATCAAGAGAAAGGGTGCATTAATAAATTGTATTAACCCTTTGGGTAGGCTACTTTCGGGTTTGCATGGTCATAGCAAACAAACAATCTTCTTGGAATACAAATATTGTTTTATTTGAAATTATGGGTATGTGCAGATTGTTTTTACAATTAGCAGTTCAAAAGTTACAAAGAATATATTGATAATAGGAAACGTTTATATTCATTCAGATTTGACAGGATTCAGAAATAGTAACAAAAGGCCTGCAGCTTCTGAAAGCTTTGATATAATTAACTTAAACCATTACTTCCGACCAAACATTAAAGATCTCCATTATCCATTATCTACTGAAGAATTCACTTTTCTTTAAGTCCATTTCCACTCTACTATTCAAATAAAGGACACAGTTAGTCTGCTTGCAAAAAAATTCAAAATTATCAATAGTGAGTAGATTAGAGAAAATTAATAGTTTTTTTAGGCATTTTGATAGTTTGTAATTTTTTCTCACGTTTGTCTGTTTGAAACATTTATTTCATATTTGCTCATACGGCAAATGCAGTACAACAATAGATTATTTATTCCAGTTTATTAGTTAATCATATTTACATTTCACTATGCCGCAAAACATGTTTTTCTCTTCCAGGCTATGTATTATGTGGCTGCCTTCCTGATTTAACAGCAGAAAACAAAAATATCATACCATTGAGATAACAACTCAATACCATTCAGACCTTGATATGATTCTCAAATCAATTCAGATTTGGAAATTCCTTGTAAAATAAAAGGATCAAGTGGGCATTCATTTTTGATACTATTCATTTCCAACCAACCTGATGGCTGACTTACAGTCCAATATGGAAGGTTCACTCCAACACTTCTGATATTTCAAAGGAAAACTACATAATTTTAAATGGCCCTGATTTTGCTGTGGCAGGGCTTCTAACAGTTAGTAAGTTAGTGAGTTAAATGTGCCCTTGCATGTCCAAATTTTTAAGATGTTTTGTGCAATGAGTTGCTGACAGTACAAGCTGATAAAAATAAGACAGAAAGAAAACGTTAAAAGAATGTTAAAATGCTTAATTTGAGATTTTAAGAACCCAATAAACAATTAATACCTGAAGGAATGATGCTCCATACTTATGTATAATATGCAACATGTGAGCCTTAATATTGCATTTACTTCATCAAGAGATGGGGAGTAAAAATAATATGGGTAGTTCTGTGACCTAGCCATCATAGTGGGGAGTTGTGTTCAATGGAAGCATGGGTGAATCAAGGCTGTGATCAACCTTAAGGTAACCGCTAATCTTCCTGTGAGGTTACAGCAGGGAGTTTTTCAATGGTTATTATTATCAGCATGTGAGTTGAAATGAATGTAAAATTGGGCAAAGAGCCAAGTTGCTTGATCCTTATCCCGAAATTATCACAAGCTTCCTGAGGGGCTCTTATAATGGGCAATGAGAGTACTTTCAGAAAACAGGAGTTTTCCATTGTGATAATGACTTTGAATGTCATGCAATGAGCAAAAGTACAATTTCAACTGCTTTTTTTGCCAAGACAACACTTTGCCTTAATTTCACCCATTATAAACAAGGTTTTAGCGCCAGACCCATTCTGTGTTGACAGGAATTCTGTCTTTAAAATGTTTTTGTAATAACAGTGATTAGAATTTCAATCTTTCTGTACATTAACGCTGGACTATTGTTTTTCAGTGTTAGTTTTGCCGGTTTTATTTTGGAGACTTTTAGCAAAAGAGATTTAACTGGACGAGTTGAAGTTGCTTCAATTACAAAATGCAAAAATAAAATGTTTCAATAGGCATTCTATTGCTTTTGTATTATGTAGTGGGTGAAGATGAAAAGATGAAAAGAAGATGAAAAGGGGAAAGGAGGAAAGTCAAATTACATGCGAGATGATCTGTCCATACCCATTGTTACCTACAAAACATTGTCAATTGGCAGCACTGAAGATTCTTGATTCAAACTGCATACAGTAATACAATTTGCCAAGCATTTATGAAAACAACCTTGAGCTAACTCACAGCTTTTTTTCTGATGAGAATAAATTTTCATAATTGTCAAACCAAAAGGGAGTGGTTGAATTTTAATCAACTCTTGTAAATGTCAGTGCCGCATAAAATCTTTGAAGGAACTAACAATGTGGAGCAGCAGTCCATGCATTGAAAAGGCCCAAAGGCTACAATTGGAAATTTGTTTTTTTTTAGTGACAGCAAATTTGAACTGTTATTGCTGCTCAGCAAACTCAGTTGTCAGGCTTATATTTTCATATACACAGTCCTTAAATTACTGCCTCAGCAAATAAGAAGCCATTTCTTTGTTATGCACTTTTAGCAAACTCACAGCTGGCTCGTCAAATGTGGCCACTGATATTGGACCTTGTGTAATTCAATTACAAATGTCTTATCTTTTCAAATTGAACATGTGCCTGCTAGCCATTTTTAAAATGTAAATAATGCTACTTTTTCTTCTTCAATTTAGGAACACATAGATATCGTAGATCATCAGAATAGTGACAGTAGGTACTCCAATTCCATTTGTTTTTATATTTCCATCCTGGCGCTTAATCTGTCAGCTGCTTCTTTTAACATGTCACTCATATCTTAGTTAAACATTGGAAGGCTAGACAATATGGAAAGCCTTAATCAAGAGCTGCAATGGGCTGCTAGGCATAATGGCTGAGATTGCAATAATGGGTTTTTTTAAGCAACAGCTGGATCATGTACAATCAAGGTAGCAAAGTTAGAATCCTGGAAGGATGAGAACAAATAGCGTAAGGAGCTTTTCTTCATCTGAGTGTATGTTGTGGAGCTAGATACATCCATGAGGAAGGAAGGAATAGAAGGTTGTGATGATCAGTTTTGATGAAGTAAGGTGGGAAGTGGCTCATGTGGCTCATAAACACTGGCATGTGCCAATTGAGCCACATGGTCTCTTTCTGTATTGTAATATCTATGTAAAGGCATGGAAGATGCATTGTGAGGAATGATTGGGCATTATGTGACATCTGGCTTAATAACTTGAACAAGCTATGGATGTGACACTGAGATTTTTGTTGTGCTACATACTTCCAGATATCTGTTCAGTTAGAAACCTGACATTTTATAAAAAAAGGGTTTTTGGTTAAGATATTTACCTTGGGTGCTATGCCTGAAGTTTATGATTATTCCTGGAAGAGGTCAAGCTCTTGTGAAATAATTCACTTTCATATGAGATAGCTGCTGAGTGTTAATTGGTAGTGTCACGGGCAAAATGTATATGTTCCCTTTGCTGCCCATGATCAGTATGTTTGAGATGCAAGAGATACGTCTATCCTTACCCTTTCAGTCTGTGTCCCAATTAAATAATTCAGCAGCAAGGTTTTGTGAGTTTTAAAATATAGATGTTTATTTATTCTCACACACTTACCCCAAATTAAACACAATATCTTACAGAACCATTCACACAAATAGACTCACACACACAAAGACTAGATACATATCAAGATAATATACTATTCCCACTTATGATTAACTCAGTCTCTTTCATAGCAGGTCCATAGTTTATTGGATGAAGGTGATGCATTAAAGTTGAAGTGAAGGCCTTGTAAAGCAAAGGATTCTCAGCAGGCTGTGATGTTTTTTGTAGTTGAATTTATATGAATTTGGTTCTCAGGTGAACTCAAAGTTGAAACAGCCTGGGGGAGTCCTTTTCTCTGTTGGTTTCTCCTTCTTACAAGGTATTGCTATTAATTACTTTAACTGCTTGATAGCTTGCAGCTAATTCAATGATTTCAGGTGAAACTGTCTGCAAATAGCTCCTTACTGATTTTAAAAGTAGACAACAAAATGGTTGTCTTCTCATGTGACCTTTACAAATTCAAAGTGCTTTTCCAAATAAGGGGTGGTGTCTATGTTGATTCCAACATTCCATGTTGTTGTTTAGCTCCTTGGAAGTTTGGGATAATCAGCATCTTTATCTTTAAATGACACATTCAATTTGATAATACCATTTTGGATTAGTTTCAGGTTGATTCACATCAGCCTGGAATGTTCCTTGTGTTCCCTCTTGAGACAGGGGAATAGTTGCAATCCACAGAAATGGTTAGATGGCCCTCAGGTAGCTATCTTTTACAGTCTTTTGTACCCAGTTTTAAAATCTAGGGGACAGGATCTTCCTTCCGTCAGGGAGGGTTGTGCGGGAGTGGGCATGAGTGGGCGGGCTCCCAATCGGCAACCCCGGTTGGGGGTGCAGTGTATTTTTATGTGGGCCGGCCAATTAAGGCCTGCCCAGTGTGACATGTGCCAGGAAGCGCTATGCACTCCCTGTGCGGGGGGGTGGGGGGGTGGTTTCCTGGGCTGGGAGTGTGGGAAAGAGCACACAGATCTCCCTGACGCAAAGTGTTGCCTCAGGGAGATTGGCTCAGGTTTGAAACATTGAACAAAGATTGGAAAAAAAATTACTGACATATCCCCTCATATGCCAATTTATTTTATTTAGACATTTAATAAAAATTCTAATACCCTCATGAAACCTCATCCCGCCCGTGGATGAGGTTTCATGTTTTTTTGAAAGCCTGCCTGGGCACCCGGCCTGCCCATCAACCTTAAGGTTGAATGGGCAGGTCCATTAATGACTTCAATTGCTTTATTAATGGCCTTAAGTGGCCGTTGACAAGTCAGCCGGCGCGCAGCCAATTTGGCTCCGCGCCCACTGACCTGAAAATGTAAATGACGCAGGGTGACATCGGGATGCCCGCCCAATGTCACCCCGTGTCATTTTACGCATCGGCAAGCAGGCCCACCCCCCCTGCTTGCCAACCCAAAAGATGCAGCCCAGAAAATAGTTTGAGGTTCAGAATATGACACACCAGCACTGAACATGACAATAACATCAGGATTGTATGGAGGCTTTGATGTCTTCTCAACCTCTGTAAAGGCAGATGAAAAAAAAAATGAAAAGTTAAGTGGGTTGGAAAATTGTGTTGGGAAAATACACTCTTCAGCATCAAAAACTTATTGACGTTCCAGAAGTGATATCTCTTAGTAATACTGCAGCACTCAAAAAAACAGGGTTGAAACTGACATGAGTGGTTCTCAGAACACAATTTCACTTTGGAATCAGTGACCCAAAACTGAGTGCCTAGGCTGCTTTGCTGATGTTAGCCTGTAATGTAATTCAGGAAGAAACCCAGAAAGCATCCTGAACACCAGTGAAGCACTCCAGTCTCTTGGGACCAATCTCAAGCTTCCAGTGTTAATTATTTGCCTTTATCAAAACATATCTCTCAAATATAGAGTATGGCACTTGTTCATCTGTTGCTTCATTTTGGTGCTGAAGCTTGTAAATCTTTGAATTGCATCATTCTATTGCATTTTCCATTAGATATTCCATTCAGTGCTACATATAGATGCATTCCTCCTGGACATTCCTATGGTTTGAAGGTTATTGGAGGAGAACAATGCAAGCAATAATTCCAGAAATGCTTCTTGTGATCTTCTGTGCTTATGTAAGATATTCCATTCTGTTAATACCCATCTGTGTATATCAGCCATTTCTATGAGCTATGCAAGGAGGCACCAGCATTTGAAGATTACAATTTCTCAACAACCATACAAACGTACAAATTAGGAACAGCAGTAGGCCACTCAGCTCCTCAAGCCTGTCTGCCATTCAATAAAATCCTGGCTGATCTGAATGTAACTTCAACCCCACAATCCTGCCTACCCCTGATAACCTTTCACCCCCTTGTTATTCAAGAACCTATAACAACAGCTTATATTTATATAGTACCTTTAATATTAGAAAACGTCCCAAGTCACTTCACCAGAGCATTATAAAGCAAATTTCACACTGATCCACACAAGGAAATATTAAGACAGGTGGTAGATAGTCATAGAGATAGCTTTTAGGGAGTGTCTTCAAGAAGGAAAGAGGGAGAAGTATAGCCGGGGAATTCCAGACCTTATTAGGGTCTCAGCAGCTGAAGACATAGCCACTTATGGTGAAGCAATTAAAATTGGAGGTGCTTCAGAGGCCAGGATTAGATGAGCGCACATACCTCAGAAGGCTTGGGGCGGAGAAGATTACAGAAGAATTTTAAAACAGGATGAGAATATTAAAGTTGAGCTGTTGCTAGAGCAGATGCCACCGTAGGTCAGCGAGCATAGGGATATTGGATGAATGGGATTTGTACAAGTAAAAACATGGGCAGCAGAGTTTTGGATGATCTCAAGTTTACAGAATGTAGAATGTGGGAGAGCAGCCAGGAGTGCATTGGAGCAGTCAAGACTTGAGGTAACAAATGCACGGATGAGGATTTCAGCAGCAGATGAACTGAGGCAGGGGTGGAGTCAGGTGAAGTTATGTGGGTGGAAATAGCCGTCTTAGTGATGGCATGGATATGAGGTCAGGAGCCCATCCCAGGGTCAAATGTGATACCAATGTTGTGAATAGTCTGGTTCTGCCTCATAGAATTGCCAGGGAGATGGATGGATCCAGGAAACAGGGCTTCTGACAACAATGACAATGGCTTTGTTTCTTTCAATATTTAATTGGAGGAAATTTCTGCCAATTTAGTATTGGATGCTGGGTAAGCAGTCTAATAATTTAGCAACAGTGGAGGAGTCGAGAGAGGTGATGCTGAAGTAGAGCTGGGTGTCATCAGCATACATGTGAAAACTGATGCTGTGCTTTTGGATGATGTCATCAGAGTGGGGAATGAAGATGAGAGATAGGAGGTGGCCAAGGATAGATCCTTGGGGAACACCAGAGGCTGAGGTATAGGAGTAGGAATCGAAGCCATTGCAAGTGATACTCTGACTACAATTAAATAGATAAGAATGGAACCAGGAGAGTGCAGTCCCACCTAGCTGGACGATGGTGGAGAGGTGTTGGAGGAGAATGGTTTGGTGAATCATGTCAAGGGCTGAAAACTGGCTGAGGTGATCCAGTGGGGTATCGTTTACCTTTGTCAGTCATACAGGATGTCATTTGTGACTTTGGTAACAGCTGTTTGGTACTCTGGCAAGAAGTATTCAAAAATGGAGTTCCAGGAAAGATGGGCACAGCTTTGGAAGGTGGGAACAGGTTTGAGGACTTCGGAGAGAAAAGGGAGGTTGGAGAAGGGCAGGAAGTTTGTAAGGACAGTGAGGTCAAGCATTGTTTATTGTAGAAGAGGCGTGTTAATGGCAGATTGAGAGGAGAGTGGGACCTGAAGAGAGAGAACCATTTTCAATTTTAGTTAACCCCAGGACCAGAAAGGAAAGTTGTGAGTTCAGCAGTTAATGCAATTGGGTTGAGGCTGTAGAGAGTGAGTTTCATGGACAAGATGAGCTTGGAGAGGACATGAGGGGAGATAGGAGAGAAATCCATGAGTTCTTCACACTTACTGTTGGAGGTGAGAGTGGAAGGGTGGGGTGGGGGTTTATGAAGATGATTTGCTGCAGAGAAAGGAAGCCAGGGGTTGTCTTTGCATTTCAGGATGATCTTGGAATAGTGAGTGGTTTTCGTAGACATGAGCAAGAACTGATGGTGCTTTTTGAGGTCCAACTAGATTTGGCACTGAATGACAGGACTAGTTGCCTGCCATATCTGTTTGTTTGCGTTCCTTGAACTTAAGGGAGTGGAGGTGAGGGCTATACGAGGGGGAATGGCCAGGGTGGAGAGAGAGCAATGCCTTTACTGGGTGCTGGGGTACTAAGGGTGTTAGTGACGGTGCAGTTGACAAAAGGGAGCTATCACATGAATAACATATGGTAACCACTTCCATTACAGGGCTAACTCTGCCATTATTGATCAAAGTACCTGCCACCTTAAACTTCAATCGCATAGAGTCCATCCTATCAACAGCTAACATTTTCTAAATCATCTAACCTTCCATACAACAGTGCATAGTAGCAGCTTAAGTGGTTGTTCCTTTCCACTAAAAGGCATGCACCCATACAACTTTGTCCTGCAAAGAGCCTTTCCCATGGACCAGACAGGAGAAAACAGATAGCAATACCACTGTAAGGACCACAGGTGAAAAGCAAGATAACCATCAACAGCAGCAACAATCTGTGTATGAGACCTGCAGCTGTTAAAGTGAAAAAAGAGTAGTAGAGGGGTGGAGTGCACATGAGGCACTACCATGGAACAGAGTACAGTCAGGGCCTCAGCTTCCTTGAACTCTTGGAACAGCAGAGCATTTGCAGGCTGCATTTGTCAAGTCAGCCAATGACAGGCTTGAGACCTGGAGGCCACACATTACCAGTGGCTGTCAAAGTGACCACTGCACACAACTTCTCTTGCCTCCGGAATCTTCCAGGGTTTTGTCTGACACATATCCAGGACTTCTCAGTCAGTTGCACACAAAGTCATAAGGCAGGTTGCTGATGGTTTGTTTGTCAACGCTAGCAATTGCCACTTCCTCCTGCCAGTCAAAATGAACGTGCGCTTGTGTTTTCCTCTCTGTCTGACTTTTCATGGGCAGAATTCAAGGAGCATCAGATCTACCAGGAGTGTTTGTACACTACAATGGGTTCTATTCCATCATTGTGCAGCTGGAGTGCAGCCACAAGACAAAGTTCATACCGATGTGTTCCAGATTCACAGGGAGTTGCTATAAAGTTTTCATCCTGCAGCCATCCAAGCTCCCTGACCTCTGCAAGCAGACAAAGTGGGTGGCTGTTAAGAGATAAAACATGGTTGATGATACCCATCAGTAACCCAATCAATAAAGTCAAACACAGTATAATAAGAGCCATATGACAATCAGTACATTGAGCAAGCAACCCTCATGCTGAATTTGCTCTTCAGGTACCTGGACAGATCTGGAGATGCCCTTCAGTGCTCACCAATCAATGTCTCCAGAATGATGTTGCTGCACTATCTCTGAACAACATTGCTCAGCAGGACAGATTGGGGCTGCAGGAGGAGCAATGTGCTGAGCATATATTGTCTGAAGAACTCAAGGAGGAGGAGGAACATTGCGACCCTAATGCAGCATCAGCTACTCACATTGCTGCCTGGATGCTTGGGATTCCCTTGTAGTTGTAAGGCTCTGTTAGTTATCACTGCTGGACCAACGTAACAACCACATCCAACAGTCACTCTCCTCCCCGACCCCCAATGCTACTGGTGCTGTGCAGTCCTGTGAACAGTCAGCCATCAAAGTGTTACAACCCCAGCTGATGTTGATACTGGACAAGTCAAACTCCAGAGTGAAACCTGGCTTGATAGATCCTAACTTTTTTGTTTGAAACTTTGAAGGAAAGTTACTGAACAAATTCACAGGAGTCTGCTGATGAACTTTTAGCACAAAGAATAAAACATTTATTAAACAAGAATAATGAACTATATTACACCAGATAAAAAGGCTGGAAAGATCTCAATACAAATTCACACTATTCAAATTCACACTATACCTTTGCCCAACAATATCTTTACAGACACATACAAATTCAGAAAGATAAAACAATTTACAATATCTAGTTTATATTCTAACATTCAGCTTAAGTGTGAGGTACATATGAATTAACAGGTGAACTGTGGTCAGGCAAACCACATTCCATGTAAATAACAGATACAACCCAATAAGATTCCATGGATTTCTCAACAAACCACCAGAAGTTTGTCACATTATGAGCCAACCAATCTCACTGAAATATTGCCTTTCCTACAAGAATTCCTAATCTCCATATTTGAAGAACTCACCTTAGAATTCTCTCCAAATGTCGCTCCCACTCAGACAATTGCAACAAATGCCCTCCTCGCAGGGTTTTAATCTGGCCTTCTGAGATTCCTTTCCCCTGGATCTCCGAGTATACTCTAACTTCACCTTCCAATTACAATTTCAGATCCTAGGCTATTTCAAGCAGAATAACCATGTTCCAAAAAGCCCGCAGAAAGGAGCCACTAACCTTCAGCTGCCTCCTCGGATCTTCAGGGCTTCTCTAAAGCCCAGTTCACTTCAACTCTGCTCCTCACAGCTCTCTCTTTAACTCTGAGCCTATTGCTCTGCTCCTTTCTTTTAATGATTTATGGGACCTCTCTCTGATCTTTGTCTTTGTCCCGGCCTGGGCTTTCTTCTGGGATCTCTCCCTGACCTTCTCCCATGCCCTGTTCCCTGGGACATACTCAGCACAATGGCGTCCCGTTATCAGGCCACCTGACCTGCTTTTCACTCTGTTCTACTTCTCTTTCTTTGCACAGATGCACAGGGCTGGTTCCCGGCTTAAAAAATGTAAAAGACACGAACAGCACATGTGCAGCCATTTCCCAGCTGCTGCATGCATGAAAGGCCAAAGGCTCGACAGGCCTGGAGCCCCTGACCTCTGAAGTTAAGTATTTGAGTTTCTTCACACAAGACACATCCCTACAAGTGGCCCCATCAATCCATGTCTTCCCATTCATCAACAAGTAACTGGAAAAGTAAGTTACCACTTTGTGACCAAAAATGGACCTATATAAGGAAGTGGTGCAAAGCAACACTTTTGATGTCATTCTATTAAAGAATGGAGACTTCACAGCATGACATTTTCTCAAATACCTATGTGAATATCCTTGTGCAACTACAATGCTTTAGTATTCCTTTTCCAAGCTATCCTTTATGATGCAACACCTATGTCTTCAGCAGAGACAGGCTCTGTTCTGATGCTGAGATGCTCTTTGCCAATAACCTCTAAGTTTTGGAGTCTGCAGAGGCCCATACAAAGAATGCTCCACTTTTATCTGCACAGGAACAGGCTAGGCCAATGAGAGATGAAGCAGCATGTTGGGTGATCACACATCCCATGGGCAGAAACATCTCACTGCCATCACAGTGCTGCAGAGCACTTTGGTGCAGATCAGTGCAGCACTGTAAGACCAAGGGTAAGGTGTCTATCATCCTATTTAAGGCGCCACATACTGGCATCCAGAAGCTTCACAGCCATAGTCAAGACGGCCGTGGATCCATTTGATTTCCTTGATTGATGTTCCATGGAGTTATCCACTTCCATGGAGAAATACACCCTTGCAATGACTAGTGATATCAACACACTCATGCTTCAGCTGAACTCCTTCTTTCTCTCTGTAATCATGGACAATGTGCGGGAAAGCTCCTCAGTACAGTGCAAATTTTCTGGTGCCACTCAATGATTTATTCTTTCATTAACAGCCTCTAAGGCATCGTATCTGTGCCCATCTGAGCAGGGTTAGAGGCTGTACCCTCTAACACAGACTCTCCATTGCCATTCCTGCTTCTACCATCTGCTCTTGCTCACATTTGAAGTGTAAGTCACCGGGTGAAAACCCAATTATCTATTTTAATGGACTCACTGAAGTGTGAGAATCTAAGCTGGTACATGTTAAGCATGAGTCCTCTGAATGCATGAAGCTTGAGCTTCTCTGAAGATTCGCCAACCAGGAGGCTCACCGACATCACCTGTACATGTGAAGGTAAGAAATGGTAGGAATTAGCACTTGTAAGGGTAAGACAGTTATTATTTATCATTTGGAAGATGATCATGTTTCACTTGTTGCTGAATCAAGTGAACACAACTGAATGCTGTATGATTAGTGGGACAATGAGATTTAATTGTCACCAAGTACGTGGGAGGATTTGATTCCATTGGTCAAGGTCACCATGATGCCACTGATTTTCAATGTTTCCCCTTCTGAAATTATCAGCTGTGAGATCTGCAGATGTCAGTCTATGGGCTTCCTGTCTCTCCCTTGTATTCGATCCTCACTTCTCCTGCACTGGAGGAAAGAACAGACCTCTGAGTGAGTGCAGTGGCATTTGCTCACCTGATGGATGGAGTGTATTTGGTGAGGGTGGTTCTCAGAGAGAGGCATGAAATTGCATAGGGATGAAGATGGGTGGCAGTGGTGGATAGTGATGGGGCTGTGATGGAGTGTGTAGAAAGACAGTGATGGATGCACCTGCAAGGTAAATGGGTGCGAGAAGTGATGTGACAAGTAGATTTGACAAAGCAGAATGAGGGGTGGGTAGAGGAATGTACAGAATAATGTAGGTAAATGTGTAATTGTATTCAACTTGCTTAGCCTGGTTGGGCCATTAAAGCACTATTCCAGCAAAGTAATTCTGTGCTCCTGCTGCTGATGTCCTGGACTGCCTCTAGCCATACCATTTTTTTGTGGCAACACCAAGATCCTTCCTTTCATTGCTGGGAAAGTATCACACTCTAAGTCTTCACTGCACCAGCAGTACATCAAGGGAGGCATCATGAAAGTAGGGTGCAGCATTTGAACATTCTGAGTCTGTGTTCTACAATTGCCTCCCAATGCCTGAAATTTCCAGCTTTGGATTTGTTCTTAAATAGTCCAGTTGAGATAGTATCCTGTGGGTCTGCACTTAGCAAGCAGCTGCACAAACAACACCGAGGTCAGAAGAAAGATCATAATGTGGTGGCTGCTCACAGACGGTCTGGAATTTTATCCATGCTTCTCAGATGATATTGGCCCCTCTTTCCCATGCCCATTCTGCACCAAATGTACATTGGAATTAATATTGGGGCCTTCATCATCCTTCAGAGATGGTGAATCAAGTTTATTGTCATAAGCAATAAAAATACTTTGCAAGGCAGTAAGATATCATCCTTTGTCTGTCCACGTAGTGAAGTTATCTTCTGCCGCTGCAAAAAAAAATCTTCATCTACCAATTGGTTTGTGCTATACCTAAGACAGCATGTTCTATCACGTCAATGTATAATGTTTAGCTGTTTATCTTTACTGCAGAACAGACCTATCTTCCAAATAAAGACACCCCACCTACAACAGGTATTTGGTGCTACAATTCTCCTCTTCAGGTCTGAGTTTTTTTTTAAAATGAGATCTCTGCCAGCCTCCTTGGGTCTGCCCCCAACGCTAAGGCATTGCCCTGAGTTGAGGCTCAATCAAGATACAAGAGAAGCTCCTGGTGGGAATCCTGTGAGTGTAAGATCAGAAAATCCTGGCAATCCAAGCAGCAATGATGCTAATGCAGCACCAGAAGAGATAGTGAAGGATCTTAAAGAGGCAGAAGTGCAACATAGATCGGGTCAACTGTTCTACTGAAGGCCACCAGAAAGACTGGGATCTTCAGTAGAAAAAATGCTTTGGGCCAAATAGGGAGGCCCTCTCACTCCTTTAGCAGGGGAGGAACTCAAGACCTTGACCAACACTTCCCAGGGCGAGCTGATGGCTTCCAAACAGTGGCCGAATCATGGTCAGGATTGTGAAGCAGAGGTAACACTGACCATTCAGAATTCACCCCCATTCTCTCCCAGCTGTGTGTAAGATCACAGAGGAAACTCTCATTTCCAAATGTCACTAAAAGGAGGCTTTTCATCTCGCATCTTGTCATGTGGCACTGCACACTGCGCTATGTGGGATGAATGAAGGACAGATCCAACAGCTCACAAGGGGACATCTATGAAATATTGGCACCCTTCATTAGCAGCTGAACTCTACCACCACATTCTGTAACTTCATGGCTCAGCGTGTCCCTCAATCATCCATTACCATGAAACCAGATTCAATGAAGAGTGCAGAAAAGCATGCTGAGAATAGGTCAAGGCATAGCCTAAAGTACCAACTGGTGAGGTGATGGCATAGGGGTATTGTCACTAGATTAGTAATCCAGAGACTCAGAGCAATGCTCTGGGGATCCAGGTTCAAATCAAACCACGGCAAATGGTGGAAACTGAATTCAATAAAATATCTGGGGAACTAAAAGTCAAATGATAACCATGAAACCATGTTGATTGTCATTAAAATTCAATTGGTTCACTAATGTCCTTTAGAGAAGAAAATCTGCCGTCCTTACCAGGTCAGGCCTACATGCGACTCCTGACCCACTACAATGTGACTGACTCTTAAAATGCCCTCTGAAATGGCCTAGCGAGCCATTCAGTTGTATCAAACAGCTAAAAACAAGTCAATAAGGAATGAAACAGGACGGACCACCTGGCATTGACCAAATCACCAGAAACAACAACAGCAAACTCAGTCCTGTTGACCCTGCAAAGTCCTCCTTACTAACATTTGGGGCTTGTGCAAAAATTGGAGAGCTGTCTCACAAACTAGTCGAGCAACAGCCTGACATAGTCATCCTCACGGAATATACCTTACAGGCAATGTCTCAGACACCATCATCTCCATCCCTGGATGTGTCCTGTCCCACCGGCAAGACAGACCCAGTGGTGGTGGTGGCACAGCGGTGCAAGATGGGAGGGAGTTGCCCTGGGAGTCCTCAGCATCATCTCATGTCACCAGTCAAACAAGGAAAGGTCCTGCTGATTTGCTGATTACCACATACCATCCCCCCTCAGCTGATGAATCAGTGCTCCTTCATGTTGAACACCACTTGGAGGAAGCAAAGAGGATGGCAAGGGCACAGAATGTACTTCAATGTCCATCACCAAGAATGGCTCGGTAGCACCACTACAGACTGAGCTGGCCGAGTCCTAAAGAACATAGCTGCTAGACTGGGTCCGTGGGAGGTGATGAGGGAACCAACAAGGGAGAAAAACATATTTGACCTTGACTTTACCAACCTACCTGCTGCAGGTGCATCTATCCATGACATATCGGGAGCAGTGACCATCGCACAGTCCTTGTGGAGACAAAGTCCCGTCTTCGCATTTAGGATACCCTCCATTTTTGTGTGGCAATATCACCATGTTAAATGGGATAAATTTTGAACAGATCAAGCATTGCAAGACTGGGCAACCACAAGGCGCTGTGGGCCATTAGCAGCAGCAAAATTGTACTGAACCACAATCTGTAACCTCATGGCCCAGCATATCCTCTACTCTATAACTACCACCAAGCCAGGGGATCAACCATGGATCAATGAAGAGTGTAGGAAGGCATGCCAGAAGCAGCACCAGGCGTACCTAACAATGAGTGCCAACCGGTGAAGCTACAACACATGACTACTTGCTTTCCAAACAGCATAAGGAGCAAGTGATAGACAGAGATAAGTGATTCCACAACCGATGGATCAGATCTAACCTCTGCAATCCTGCCACAAACAGTCGTGGTGGACAATTAAGCAACTCACTGGAGGAGGAGGGTCCACAAATATCCTCATCATCAATGATGGAGCAGCCCAGCACAGCAGTGCAAAAGATAAGACTGAAGCATTTGGAACAATCTTCAGCCAGAAGTATTGACTGGGTGATTCATTTTGGCCATCCTCTAGAGATCCCCAGCATCACAGATGCCAGTCTTCAGCCATTTCAATTCACTCCATGTGATATCAAGAAATGCCTGAAGGCACTGCAAAGGCTCTGGGCCCTGACAATATTCCAGCAATAGTACTTTGGGGCTGGAGCCCAGGGAGCCATATATGTCGAAACATGAGCCCAGAGAGCCATATGCATAGGGCTGGACCCTGGGGAGCCAGGCATGCTGAGGCTCAAGCTCGGGGAGCCAGGTGTGTCAGAGCTGGAGCCCAGAGAGCTATATACGTTGGGTCTGTGGATGACAAGATCTTGGTGGCCTGGGAGGGTGATGTCGCATCGGGCCCAGGAGCGTGAAGTCATGTTAGGCCCATGGAAGAGTTGGTGCCGTAGTGAATATATGGGAGTGACAGAAAGTGCCTGTGTGTGAGTGACAGAGTGAGTGTCTGTGAGTGTGTGGGTGGGGAAGTGAGTGTGTGAGTGTTTGGGGTGAGTGCAAAAGTGTGACTGAGTGACTGTGGGGGGGGGGGTTAGTGCAAGAGTCTGACTAAGTGTGTGTTGGAGAGGGGAGTGCGAGAGTGTGACTGAGTGACCATGGGGGGGAAGTGAGAGAGTGTGACTGAGTCACTGTGGGGGGGGAAGTGAGAGAGTGTGACTGAATCACTGTGGGGGGGGAAGTGAGAGAGTGTGACTGAGTCACTGTGGGGGGGGATGTGAGAGAGTGTGACTGCGTGTGTTTGGGGGAGGAGTGTGAGATTGTCACTGAGTGACTGTGGGGGGAGAAGTGTGACTGTGTGTATGTGGGGGGATAGTGTGAGATTGTGACTGAGTGACTGTGGGGAGAGCATTGCGAGAGTGTGACTGTTATGACACAACAGTTGGTAAAGGCTGAGTTGTTTAAATCCCAGAGGGAAACTTGAAAAATTGTCATAATTTATATTTTCAATTGGTATGTTCAAGATGCAGCTCTGAATTTAGGAATAAAACCACCAAGCCTCAAGAGTTCTTTTTTATATAAAACTAAATTAAACATTTGTTTATTTATCGACAAATCAACACATACGCATGTCTACAAATTACTACCATAATAACTTTTAAACAAATCCCCAAATTAATTACTCCCAGGTAAATCTTCACCAAGGCAACAATAATCCATAGTCTTTAAACAGACACCAGGCAAAGCACATTTAACCTTACAAATTCAAAATAAGGTCCCTTGCAATCTTGTTCCTTTGCAGACATGGTTCCAGCTTACAGGCTGGTTAGATCATAAATGCCTCTGACTCACACACACAAACTCCTTCTGTTTATACCTAGCTTTCCCTTGGAATGTAAATTTTCCATTGTATTATTAAGTTGTTTAATTTTACCTCTCCTAACAATGGTCCTATTTTTCCACCAATTTCATTAGTAGTATAAACATATTGCTGGGCATCTCCCAGCTAGATGCAAGATTTTACCCATTCTTTTGAATGGTTTATTCAAAAAATGCAAATTGCACTTTAGCTTTTAACTTCCTTATGTTTATGTTAATTACCATCTCAAAACTATTATACATCAAAGCACCCAAACTATCTGGCTTTAATCCAATTAATACAAACACAGGCACACACATAGACACACACATAGACACACACATAGACACAGACCCTACTGCAATTCCAACTTAAGAATAATTTCCAATAACATTATAGACATTAATATCTCTTCATGATATCTCCCTCCCTATCAAAAAATGAACCAGCATAATTTTAAAAGACAGCTTCATTTTTTTAATAACCCATCTCACACTATATCCTATATTTATTACACTATTGCATTACCAGATACATGCATAAACATAATATATATACACAAGTCCTTGGTATCAACAGAAATCTTTCCAGTTCAGTGTCCAGGTTTTTTAAAATGTCCAATTTTCGCTTTATGCTTCAAATTCTTGATAACGCATCTGTGAACAGATTTTCTCTGCCTGCAACATATATAGTCCATAGATTAAATGGTTGTAATAATAGATTTTACCTGAAAAATCTTGCACTTTTGTCTCAAAATTTGTCGAAAAACTTCAAAGGATTTGTGGTCTGTATAAACAATTGTTTCTGATGAATTGTTTGCAACATAAGTTTAAAAATGCTGTCACGCTAACACCAAATACAAGGTCTCTTTATCAATCATTGCATATCTTCTCTGTTGTACATTCAGCTTCCGTGAAAATACCCTATAGGTTTTTCAATTCTAGTGTCATCTTTTTGTAACAGTACGGCCCTAATGCCAATATTGCTTGCGTCAGTGGCCAACTTAAATTACATGGCATAATTGGGTATTGTCAAAACCGGTGCCATAATTAATACAGTTTTCTGACACTCCAGTGTCCATTGACACTGTCTATGTGTTCATTTTTAATAGTTCAGTCAGTGGAGCAACCACACTGTTAAAATTTGGTACAAATTTCTGATAAAACCCACTCATGCCCAGAAATCTCAAAACCTCTCATTTTGTTTTAGGCACTGGGACATCCACTATAGCCTTGACTTTCACATCTCTCGGAGCCACCTTATCGTGTCCAATTGTATGGCCTAGATACGTAACTTGCGTTTTTGCATATTCACTTTTTGCCAAGTTCATCACCAAATTAGCATCTTGTAATCAAGCAAATAATTCTTCGAGACACTGTTAATGCTCCTTCCACATCTGACTGAAAACTATCAGATCATCAATATAAAGAGCATGATTGCTTAGACTTGCAATTATTTTGTCAGTCTTTGAAATGTCGCAGGTGCATTATTCATACCAAATGGCATGATCTTAAATTGATATAGAACATTTGGTGTCACAAAAACCGATACCTTCTTTGCTCTCTCCTACAACAGTAGCTGCCAACATCCTTTTAGAAAGCCAGTCTTTGTGATAAATTTTGATTGTCCCAATTTCTCAATACAATCCTCCAACCATGGTATAGGATATGAATCCACCTTTGTCACTGCATTCACCTTTTGACAGTCCACACACAGTCTTCGTGTTCCATTCGGCTTTGGTACCAGGACAATGGGCGAACTCCAGTTACTGCAACGAGACTCAATGATATCATTTTGATGCATGAAATCAATTTCTTTTTGTACTTGTAATAACTTTGCCAGATTTACTATATAAGGGTGTTGCCTAATTGAAGATGAAACCTCTATAGAGACATCATGTACAGCTAAATCTGTCCTCCCCAACTTATTCCCACAGATAGGTTTGTGTAACTGCAATAGCTTTTCCAAATTACTTGTTGGAAGCTAACTGAATATTTCATTTATATTTTCAAGTACCCACTCATTATCCAATTTGATTAGAGGAAAATAAATTTCAGGGTCCTGAACCTCTACCTCTTTCTCATCATCCACCATCACTAACACCTCTTTTTGTTCCTCTTCTCCGTCAAAGTACTTTTTAAGCATATTTACATGACAGACCCCCTGCTTCTTTCTTCTATCTGGAGTATTTATTAAATAATATACTTCACTTAATTTATTTTCACTCCTGTAAGGTCCACTAAACCTTGCATTTAATGAATCACCTTGTACTGGTAACAGAACTAATATTTTCTCCCCAGCAACAAAACTCTGAGCTGTTGTTTTCTTGTCTGCCTTCGTTTTCATTACTTGCTATGATATCTTTAAATGTTCCCAAGCCAACTCACATGCTCTGTTCAATCCTTCACTGAAATTTGATATATAATCCAGTAAATAGTTTCTAACTGTTGACCCACCAATTTCTCATGAATAAATTTCAGTGGTCCCCTTACCTCATGACCATAAACTAGTTCAAAAGGGCTAAAACTGGTTGATTCATCAGGAGTGTCCCTTAATAGCAAATAACAAGAATGGAATTCCTCCAGTCCAATCCTGTGAATAATCCTGTCAGTATGCTCTCATCATGGTTTTTAAAGTTTGATGCCACCTGTCCAAAGCTCCTTGTGATTCTGGATGATAAGCTGTTGACTCAAATTGTTTTATGACCAAATTACTTCCTTAAACGGCTGCAATATAAAATTGGAACACTGATCTGATTGTATTTCCTTATGTAAACCATATCTTGTAAAAAATTTAATTAACTCCTCTACAATCTTCTTAGTTGTCATATTTCTTAAAGGTATCGCTTCAGGAAAGCAGGTAGACACATCCATTATTGTCAGTAAATACTGATTTCCACTTTTAGTCTTAGAGAGGGGTCCTACACAATCAATCATGCCCTGAGTAAAATGTTCTTCAAATGCTGGTATTGGGATTAAAGGTACCTGTTTAATCACTGCTTGTGGTTTCCCTGATTACCTGACATGTTTGACATGTTCTACAGAATTTGATTACATCCCTAGGCAATGCTGGCCCAAAAAAAAACCTCTGTATCTTTTCGTCTTTTTCTAATTCCTAAATGTCCCCCCATTGGAATTTCGTGAACAATTCTCAGAACCTAATTTCTATACCTAACTGGGATAACATTCTGATGTACCTCACTCCAGCTTTGATTTGCTAAGAAATGATCCAGCTTTCATTTTCTCATTAAAATATCTCCCTTAAGGTAATAACATATTGTAATACATTTTGATTCTGTTTCTGAGTAAGCTTTCTGATATATCTATTTTAATTGCAAATCATTTTTGTACCTCCACTAATCTCCTGAAATTTAACACTTTAGCTGAATTATCCTGTAGCCTTTCCTCCTGAACGATGTTATCAAACACAGTATCAGCTAATTGCATCCTGACACCTTCATCTTGCCTTTGAACTGCCTGCCTGCCCTTCTTGTTTTAACCTGTGTGCCTGTAATCTCATTATCACACAACCTGCAAACAATCCAGGATGCTCCTTCTATAAAACCTCTGTTGAAAACTTTTCTACAGGCTCAACTACCTTACGCATCACCCACAATTGTGATCCAGCTATATCATTATCCAAAATAAATTGAACTCCTGCAATGAGCAATTGTTCCACTACTCCAACAATAATGCCACCTATCTTCCATTTACTCTTTAAATGTATCTTCCACAATAGAATATGTTTAGTATCTCTATGAACCCTACTTACTATCACCTGATCCTGCAATACTCCCTCTGAACAACAAATATTACTATTCCACAACATTAAGGATTGACTAGCCCCTGTGTCTCTTAAAATTTTAACACCTTTACCTACTCCATCCCATACACATGGAAATACTTTCCTTTCACATGAAAAATCTTTTACTTTTCTGCAACCTGCTCCTCAGAATTCTCTTGGATAGTGGACACATTTCCACTTCTTTACCTATCACTGATTCTCCCTGTTTTACTTATACACAAACCATTGGTTTGCCTTTGCCTGAACCTCAGAATCCACAGTACTTTTACTTCCAGAACTTTCCTGCACCCTAATAAGTCCAACAGATTTTCCCTACAATTTCCAACACACTGACTTTGTGTGCCCCACTTTATTACAATGAAAACACCTCAATTTTTGAATGTCACTCCTACCCTTAGCACATTCCTTTTTATTCTCAGAAAGAAAAATCCTGGGAATTTCCAGCTACTCCTTCTTTTCCCTGACTACATACCTTCCTTTCGGCTTCCTACTTTCTACCCTTTTCAGGTTTAAAAGGGTGATGAAAAAAAAGTTTTATCTCTATGAACTAACTCATAATCATCAGCTATCTCTGCTGCTTGTCTTACAGAATCAACCCTCTGTTCCTCCACATGAGTTCTCACTTCTGAAGGAATGGAATCTTTAAATTCCTCCAAAAGAATTACTTCCATAAGAGCTGCATATGTTGTCTCTATTTTTAATGCCCATATCCACCAATCAAAATTACTTTGTTTTACACTCTCAAACTCAATATAGATTTGCCCAGACTATTTTCTCACATTCCTAAATTTATGCCTGAATGCCTCGGGAACCAACTCCTATGCACTCAAAATAGCCTTTTTTCACCACATCATAATTCACCGACGCTTCTTCAGACAGCAAAACATGCACCTCATGCGCTCTACCCACAGCTTAGACTGTAACAATAATATCCCAGTTTTCCTGTGGCCATTTCATCTGTTTAGCTATCTTCTCAAATGAAATAAAGAATTTCATCAAACTTTGGAAGTGCTTTTACAAATTTAACCAGGGTTCTACTCTGGAGATAAGTCCTTCACAATCTCCTGGTTTCTCTTTTTGAACTGCCAACGTTATCAGTTGAAATTCACGCTCTCTTTTTTTCTTTCCTGCCTCTCTATATTCACAATTTATAACTCCCTTCGAAATGCCTTTTCTCTTTCTTTTGTTTCTAATTCAAGCTTTTTCAGTTCCTTTGCTTGTTGAAGTTCATGTGCCTTCATTTGTAATTGAAGTCTCACTACCTCCAGCTGTTACTCACTGGTGTTAGGTAGCATTTCCAACTGTAGGTGCTGTGCTATAGTTTTAACCAAACCTGATTTCCTAGTCCCTGCAAGTAACCCCAATTTACTTACCTGCCAACTCTGTTAACTTATCCTTGGATATGTTCTGTAACCCAATCAGAATTATCTCTCCTATTCCCAGACAACTCTTAGCAATTGCCAAAGCCATCTTGGAGTCTCACCACTTACAATAATACCTCACCAACTCCTAAGTTCATAGTGCTCCTTGTACTCGCAACCTTAAGATTTGCCAATTCCAAACCCATCAAGGAATTACAAATATTATCCCACCAAGAGTCCCCAATTGTTATGACATAGCAGTTGGTAAAGGCTGAGTTGTTTAAATCCCAGAGAGAAACTTGAACAACTGTCATAGTCTATATTTTCAATTGGTATGTTCAAGATGCAGCTCTGAATTTAGGAATAAAACTACCAAGCCTCAAGGTTTCTTTTATATAAAATAAATTAAACATTTATTGATTTATTGACAAATTAAACACATAGACATGCCTATAAATTATTACCATAATAACTTTTAAACAAATCCCCAAATTAATTACACCCAAGCAAATCTTCACCAAGGCAACATTAACCCATAGAGTTTAAACAGACACCAGGCAAAGCACACTTGACCTTACAAATTCAAAATGAGGTCCCTTGCAATTTGGTTTTTTGAAGATACAGTTCTAGCTTACAAGCTAGTTAGATCTTAAATGCCTCTGACTCACACAAACAAACCCCTTTCTGTTTATACCTAGCTTCCCCTTTGAATGTAATTTTTTCCATTGTACTACTAGGATTTTTTTTTTAATTTTACCTCTCCTAACAATAATCCTTTCCTTCCACTAATTTTCTTAATAATATAAATACATTGCTTGGCGTCTCCCAGCTAGGTACAAGATTTTATCCATTATTTTGAATGGCTTATTAAAAAAATACAAATTGCACTTCACCTTTTAATTCCCTACATTTATTTAATTAACATCTCAAAACTACTATACAGCATTTATTCCAATTATATCATTTATTCCAATTAGGACACCTACAGACACACACATAGAACACACATTGACCCTGCTACCATTCCAATTTAAAAATAACTTCCAATAAGATGGTAGACATTAATATCTCTTCATAACAGTGACTGACTGTGGGGTGGGCAGGAAGTGCGAGACTGTGACTGATAGTGTGTAGCGGGGTAGCGCGAGATTGTAACCGAGTGACTGTGGGGGGATGAGTGTGAGAGTGTGACTGTGTGTGTGGGGGTGGTGGGTGGGGAGGGGGTGTGTGTGAGTGCAAGTCTGCCTTGCAACCAGTCTCAGGTTTCTCACTCACTCACTCTCACTACCACACACCAACACATACACATGCCCCCACTCACAGTGGGTGAGGGTAAGTGCATTTTCACCCTGAGACTGGGAGTGAGCTGACACACACCCTGACCCTCCCACACTCTGGTCATTTTGATTATTAACAATTTTTTTTAAATTAACAATTTATTGCTATGACATTGCTGTACTTTTGCTCAGCAATTGTTTCTTTCCTTAAAACCTCAACTTTTTAAAAAAATTCAGATTATTGTTGGTTGTGCCAAACCTTATCTTTCCAAAATTTGCTCATTGGCTGCTTGAGTGACAAAAATATGCAAATATGCACCCCCAACAATCACCCCCGCACCCCCCCCACCCCCCACCACACCTACCCATCAAGCAAAAGCTTCGGATAAGCCTGATCTAGAAGAACAGGGGCAGCAGACACATGGGAACACCGCCACTTGGAAGTTCCCCTCCAAGACACTCACCTGACTTGGAAATATATCGCCATTCCATCACCGCTGCTGGGTCAAAATCCTGGAACTCTCTCCCTAACAGCATTGTGGGTGTACCTACACCACAGGGATTGCAGCAGTTCAAGAAGGCAGCTCACCATCACATTCGCAAGGGCAATTAGGGGTTGGCATTAAATGCTGGCCTAGCCAGTGCCACCCACATCCCTCATGAATGAATTTTTAAAAATTATTGAAACTAGAATACAGGACTATGCATGTTAAACAGAAAAAACACCATGCTATACACAGAGCTAAGTGATCCCAGAACTAACTAATTAAGTCAAAGCTTGGAAACCCTGTCACATCGAGTGGTGCATGGTGGTGCAAAATTAAGCAAAAATTGGGAGGAGGATCAATGTATATTCCCAGCATGTGAGTGAAAAATATGAGTCTGAGTGAGGATTTGAATCTATATTCAGTTAAAATTTCCAACTGGTTGATCCATCTTGGCTTCCTCCTGAGGTCCCAATTATCACAGATTCCAGTCTTCAGCTGATTTGATTCACTCCATATGACAGAAAGAAGCAGCAACACCCCAAGGTTTCCTCAGCAGCACATCCCAAACCCATGAACTCCATCACCCAGAAATGCAAGTACTGTAGGTGCATAGAAACACCATCATCTCCAAGTTCCCTTTCAAGTCACACACCATACTGAAAAGGAGATATAAGCCTATTCTTTCATTGCTGTGAGGTCAAAGTCCTGGAATTCCCTACCTAACAACATTATGAGAGTACATCCACCAGATGGACTGCAACAGTTAAAGAACAGTCACCAATTTTCCCTGACAACTAGAGATGAGTAATAAAACTAGTCTCGCCAATGATACCCACATTCCATGAATGAATATTAATGAAAAAGAAGCTCCTTTCTACGTATCTCCACCTGTACAATACCAAGGGCAAAAGAATAATGAGCAAGATGGAATTCCAGCTCGGTTACTTACATCTATTCATATGAACACAATTCAGGTCAATCTAGATTTCCATTTTTCCAAATAAAAGCATCACCTAGATCTGGTCTTTTATTTGCAGATACGTAATGGAGATGTCAACAGCATCATGTTATTACAGACATAGACAATGAGTTACTACTATTTAGAGGCCTCCTGTGAATTCATGAAGTCTTGGCAATTATTTTGCTCATACATAAAATTCAGGGAGGGAATAGAAAGCAGGTAACATCTGGTTAATTCATAATCAACTCTAGTATCAATGGGTGTTGACATACAAACAGGTCATGCAGAGAAGCAGCATAATTGTGATATCTTTATCACTTTTGATACATTGTAACTGCTCCAGTTTGGAAATCTATTGTTCAGAAACACCAGTTGTCTGGAATTCAGAGCATCATTTTAGTGCAGTACACTGGGAGTGGAAATGCGGAAAATGCATTCTTTGGATACGTAAAACAATTTTTGTTACTGCTTTGGAATGTGTTATCAATGTTTTTGTAATTATTTATGGTCCATAAGTATCTCTATCCGTTACAGAGAGTCAATTGGTTACATATAGCTTGAGGGACACCATTCTTCAAACACAGGGCAAGGCAAGGAGGCTGGCCTCATTAACTACCACAGCTGGTTCAGGGGTTGAACCCACTCCATTGGTACTATTCTGGATCATATTTTAGCCAACTAGCTAACTGAGCGAACTGACCCGTTTCAGCTAGATACTTATGCCAATGGTGCTTTCTAGTTCACATACTGGTGGTTAGACTTTCTCACATCATTCAATGATCCAGAAAATTCCAAAAAAATCCAACATCACTTGGTCCCAAGCCTTCCTGGTTGGCTGAGGTTATGGTGTACTTTTAATATAGATATTTATCTTCTTTCTGGTTTATTATTCAGGTGCAAACATTAAAACATTTAGCTTATGGATCTGATAGAACTTATAGATTTTAACTTATAGATTAATCCAGGAACACCCTTCCTAACAGCACTGTAGGCATGTCTACACCATATGGCCTGCAGCGGTACAAGAAGGCAGCTCACCATCATCTTCCCAAGTGCAATTAGGGATGGGTGATAATTGCTCACCCAGCCAGCGATGCCCACATCCCATGAAAGAATTAAAAAAATACAGCCGAAAAATATGCATGGAATGGAGATTTGTGATCTTCAGACTCATTAAAAACTAATTATTTTTAACTTGTTGAATTTACACTCCTGTACTTAGTCATTAGCGAACATTGGCAGCTATGCTGCATAACCTAATGAGAAATCGATGAAGGTTGGGTGCAAAAATAAAAACAAAAAACTGCGGATGCTGGAAATCCAAAACCAAACAGAATTACCTGGAAAAACTCAGCAGGTCTGGCAGCATTGGCGGAGAAGAAAAGAGTTGACGTTTCGAGTCCTCATGACCCTTCGACAGAACTGTCAGTTCTGTCGAAGGGTCATGAGGACTCGAAACGTCAACTCTTTTCTTCTCCGCCGATGCTGCCAGACCTGCTGAGTTTTTTCAAGGTTGGGTGCAAGATGGTTCAATTTACTATGTGTGCTGCAAATCTTAGAAATTCTTGGCTTGAGATTCAGATATTTGCACTTTATCCTCAGGAGGCTATCTTGCTCAGCAAGGGATTGCTAATACTTATGCATGAATCTATGCCATGTGGCTATGCCCCTTTATTTTTGAAAATATGATTAGTCAGTTTTCAGCTGACTGGAAATTTTGCAGTTTGGAATGAACTAGGACAAACTACTTAAGAGTGCAAGGCCACCTTCCAAGGTAAAAAACAAACAAATCACCCCCTGCAGAGTGTAAAGAGAAATACATTTCCTATAATTCAAGTGCCTATCAAAACTCCTCACTGTCTAAGGAAGAGACATTAAAATGCAAAGTTCTGGATATTCAAGCAATGGCTGACACAGACAGACAACACCCAAAACCCTCTTGGGTATACACAATGAATGGAATATTCCTAGGCCAGACAGTAGCCACTGCAGAGAGATTGCAAGCAAGTTTTCAGCAGAGAAAACAGGCTGGAAGCTGGTCTCACTTTCTCTCTCTCGTCCCCACTCTCTCTCTCTCTCTCTCTCTTTCTCCCTCTTTCTATCTCAGAACAAATGTATTACCTGTTTGGAAGCCAACTTTATTAGAAATCAACCAGTGAACCAAGGTCTTATAATAATTGCAACATCCTCTACATCTCAGCTCATTCACAAACTCAGCTAATCCAAATCAACCGTAACACTTAAAAAGCTACGCCTCAAGGAAAATTAAAGGACACTTAATTGCATATTCTTTTAACATTCTCTCATTGGACTCTAACTTCCCTTATCTCTGATACGTGTGTGTGTGTGTTTGTGCGTGTGCATGTGTATGTGCGCTCCCGAATGACTGCATGAATATCGAATGCTTGACATGGTCTTTTTTTCTTGGCTTTAGTGGTTAAGAGATATGCTCTTTCTTTAACACAGGAAAACCTTGTTTGATTACTGCTCACAGCTTGAATAGTTAAATACATTTGGATGTTCTGACCAACCGAGGAGGTTCAATCGGGGAGCCTGTTCACCCCTTCTCATCTGGCCATAACCATTAGTATTCCAACTGTCACTTTGCAAGAATAACCTAGGAAGAGGATAACTCTACCCACATATACTTCAAGTGTAAATTTTGTTCAGTGTGCAAAAACGTGTGAATTTGGGTCAAGAATTTTGATCTCTTGCAAACTATACATTTGCTTTTTTCTTCTATTGGATTCTTGTTAGAGTGCCTAATAAAATAGAATTGAAAAAGAAAATAAACAAGAGTTAACCTTAACATTTTGGAAACAATAAGATATAAAAGATTTTTCAATGCAACAGGATGCAGAATTGCAGCTTTGATACAACACACAACAATGGTAAAGCAATATCTCTAAATTATCATTCTCAGACACACTTCAACAATTCCTGTTGTTCCTTCATCTTCAATTTCTTTCCTTATTGTATTCTGATTTACCTCTGTTATTCAAAATTAAACTAAAGCTGTTATGAAAGATAATGGGTTGAATTTTTCTGTTAAATTGTAGTGAGGTTAATAATGTACACTATTATTTATGTACAAATTCTACTGCAACTTCAAATAAGGGGCAGATGGACCATTAAACTCAAATATTCAAAAGTTGTTTCGGTTATGCTGTCCCCACTTTTAGTATCATAAAGTCAGAATCTCATTGCCTGCTTCACTATTGAAATGAATTGAATGGTGTGACATTGCTGTATTTGCATAGTGGGTGCAGGCAAAACTTAGCATAGAAAGTTAAGTCAGGTTATTTCAAATCTAAGTACACTTTTAACAATCTTTTTTTAAAATTAATTCATTCACAGGATGTGGGTTTCACTGGCTGGGCCAGCATTTATTGCCCATTCCTAGTTGCCTTTGAGAAGGTGATGGTGAGCTGCCTTCTTGAACCGCTGCAGTCCATCTGGTGCAGGTACACCCATTGTGCTATTCGGAAGGGAGTTCCAGGATTTTGACCCAGCGACAGTGAAGAAACGGCAATATATTTCCAGGTCAGAATAGTGAGTGGCTTAGAGGGGAACTTCCAAGTGGTGGTTTCCCATCTATCCGTTGCCCTTGTCCTTCTAGATGGTAGTGGTTGTGGGTTTGGAAGGTGCTGTCTAAGGTGCCTTGATGAATTTGTGCAGTGCATCTTGTGGATGGGTACACACTGCTGCTACTGTGCGTCGGTGGTGGAGGGAGTGAATGTTTGTAGATGTGATGCCAATCAAATGGACTGTTTTGTCCTGGATGGTGGCAATCTTCTTAAATCTTTTGGGGACTGCACTCATCCAAGCAAGTGGGGAGTATTCCATCGCACTCCTGACTTGTGCCCTTGTAGATGATGGTCAGGCTTTCAGGTGTCAGGAGGTGAGTTACTTGTCACACGATTCCTACCCTCTGACTCACTCTTGTAGCCACAGTATTTATATAGCTAGTCCAGTTTAGTTTCTGGTCAATAGTAACCCCCAGGGTGTTAATAGTGGGGGATTCAGTGATGGTAATGCCATTAAACATCAAGGGGTGATGATCAGATTCTCTCTTGTTGGAGATGGTCATTGCCTGACCATCTAAAGACAGAATTAATGCAGTTTATCATCAATCAACTTCCTGGCACTGACAGTTATCTCCCGCAAGTGTGAAGTCTCAGTCCTTCTGATTTTTAACATGAACCATTTTTTTTACGTTTTGTCTCATTTCCTTTTTTCTCTTAATCCAAACTTTCTTTCCCTCTCTTTGGTCTAGATTTTCACCATCGAGGAGGGACGTTCGAGTTGGGAAATCTCCTGACTTGGCAGACCCGTCTCCATGGAAATGACTCCCACATGCATAACTTTTGCTGTGTGTGTGTGGGCGAGATTGAGTTGGGCCGTCACCTCCAGAGGCAGGTCGGTGGCAGGCATGGAGGTTGGAGAGAAGGCTAGAAGGCCCAACTTGGTTCTTTGAGATTTTGGCCCAATTGTATAAAAATCTGTTAGGCCCCCTAGACCCTACGCCTCACCTACTCACCCACCCCCATGCCCCCATATATCCATGACACCCTGTGCCCCCTCGTACCCCCATGCCACCTTCCTACCCCTCATAGCTCCCATGCCACCTCCATAGCCGCTCACCTAGTATCCACTATAAACAGACTGCAGGAGCTATGTTGAGAAAAACATAAACTCCTAAAATCTAAAGGGAGCTATCACTCATGCACACTTGATGATGGAAATAAAATTCTCATTCATGAAACATCTTTGAAATAGTTAATGCCCCTGAACTTATCAATGCATTGTTAAAAAGTAACAAATTTCTATCCACTAATCACAATAAAGGCAGCATATTTTTAATGGCCCCTTAAAACTGTCAATCAAAATCTGAACTCAGCAGCCCCCAACTCCACCATCCCCACACACACCCCTGCTGAGGTAAGTGGTTGTTTAGCTTTGGAAACTCAGCCAAGTATTCATAATGGGCTCAGCTATAATAACAATCGGGGGAAATGTCAACGAGTAAGTCTATTGAATTGCAGGAACAGATGTTAATGGATTTTTCTAAGGTATACCAGGAGGCCTGTCAATCAATGCACTCCTGCAGCATGTGGTTTCTATTTTACTGCAACTGAAAGCTGCAGTCTGTTCTTTTTTTTTCATTTTTAAAGGGATTTAAACAACTTCAGATCATGACACTTAAACGGATCTTCCCTTCAAGAGCAGTTAACTCTCCTACACAAACTTGACACTCCTGCACTGCAGGTTAAGGCCCTTGGGAAAGTAAAAATGAGTCTGTTCAAACTCAGCACTAATTTCAAATGACCATACTGAGTTTGGGTTTCTGGCCTGTGTGATTCACACCACATCCCTTCCCCCTGCTGGCAAAAGTAGGATCTTCTGGAAATGGGGGTGGGACTTGCACATCTGGGGCAGAAACTTTCGCTCGGTGGGCAGGCATGTGCCTGACCGGCTCGAACGTGAAATAATACGCGTTGACATCAGGTGAGTGTGCCAACGTCAACACGCAGTCACGCGATAGTTCAGGCAGCGGGCGTGTGGTGCAGTTGGCAGCGCACCCGCCGACTATTAAAAGGCCTGTTAAGGCCATTAAATAATCAATTGACCTAAATTTTTCGGTGCCTGTCCAACCCAATGGTTGGCGGGCAAGCGAAATGGCCAAGCGGCCTTTGCATTTTTTGGAAACCTCTCACAGGTGGGATGAGAATTCCAAAAACAGAGTCACATAAGGGGACATGTGTTATTATATTTTTACTTTCTTTATTTTCTTTTTTTAACAATGCTTCGTCTGCTGCAACTGCTGGCCTGGTGTTGGATCCTGAGCACACAAAATCAAGGTGGGGGGGGCAAGGTAGGCGAGAGAAGTGACCGCACAGTAGGGGCACCTGTATAAACTGACCATTCCTCTGCAACTGAGATAGTTCATGCTTAGCAATAATGATATGTTTGGGGTCGGGCTCCTATACTGCCCGCCCATGCAAGCAACGTGGAGGCACTGAAGTGCCACCAGGTGCTCCAGACCTCAGTTCCACTCGACTCTCTCCCCCCAGCACTGCCCCCCCCACAACCAACAACACTCCCCCTGCCAGCACAGGCTGTGAATCCGTGACCACTTCACTAGACCACGAAGCAGTTGGACAGCACACGTTGTACAATCTCCTTGCCAGCGCTGGCCATGTAGGAGTCACTGCTGGAAGCGCTCACATCCCCTTGCAATCTCAAGGTTAGGAGCAGTCTCCCTCATGTCGCAAGTTGACAGGGTAGCCATGCAGCGCCCTCATCTGTGGCCATTTGACGGGTGGCCAGTACTATCCAGGAAGCGTTAAAGGGTCATCACACAGTGCCAGGAAAGGTGCTAAGTACACCCATGTTAACGATGTCTCTTTCTCTTTCAGGCCACAGGAAGACCACATCAGGAGCCTGGAGCCTTGTGACCTAGCTGTATGCCTGATGACCTACAGAGAGCGAAGAAGATGGAGGAGATAGTGACTGAGGCTCCTGGCAGTGCATAGGCAGGAGCAGCAACATCAGGAAGAGGGGGCAGCAGGAGCTCCCGCACATGCTGCCGGGGAGTGACAGCGAGATGTGGTTGGTCGGTGCCTATTGACACCCAAGGTCTATAGATTCTGCCTGTCATTCCTGCAGATGACCGAGAACCAGTGCCACCGCTGACTGTGCATGTCAAGAGAACCGGTCGCTCACATCTACTACTTACTGCAGGACTTGGCGCCAAGGGGACATTGCGGCATCCACTGCAGCGACTATGAAAGTGACCACGGCGCTCAATTCCAATGTCAGGGGCTCCTTTCAGGGCTCTACTGGTGACCTCTGTGGGATTTCACAGTCCATCATCCACAAATGCATCCATATCTATGGATACAATCTTCTCCATGGCACCCGCTTTGTGCATTTCACCCGGGACCGGGACAGTCAGGATGTAAGGACTATTGGATTCAGCCTGATCTCGGGATCCCCACAGTTAAAGACCGACCCATGTGGCACTCAGGTCTCCATAACCACACAGGGTGAATTACATCAACTGCAAGGAATTTCTCTCACTGAATGTGTAGCTGGTATGCGACCACCAGAAACGCATCCTGCAGGTGTGCGCACGGTTTTCAGGAAGTGTCTCAGTCTGTCACAGATCCCTGGCATCTTCCAGGCTCCACAGAAGCTGCAGGGATGGCTCCTCGGGGACAAGGGCTACCCAGAGGCCATGGCTGATGATACCTGTGCAGCAGCCTCAGTCTGCAGCAGAGCGACGGTATAATGAGGCTCATGCAACTTGATGGAGCAGACCATTGGGGTGTTGAAGATGCGATTCCAGTGCCTTCACTGGTCTGGTGGAGCCCTGCAATACAGTCCGCAGAGGGTATCATGCATCATCATCGTCTGCTGCACCCTTAACAACAGGGTGCTGCAACTGGGGAGATGAGCTGGTTGAGGAGCAGATGTTGGAGCTGCACGTCACCTCCAATGAGGAGAGCGTCGATGAGGGTAAGGAGGTCGGCATCCTCCTTAACTATGGAGGCAGGCATGCTAGAGGGGCCCTCATAGTGCTAGATTTCTGGAGGATGATGACGACAAGCAGTGAAGTGACGCCATAGATCCTCACATTGCACTTGTGAACGTTTGACTCCAGTCTGGCTTATGGCAGTGTGAGTACCCTCTGTGATCATGCTCCTGTCATGGAGATGCAGTGGAGGCCCTAATAGTCACTCGATTGCAGGATGATGATGACGACATGCAGTGAGGACACTCCATAGATCTTCACATAGCCTCTGAGAATGTCTGACTCCTGTCTGAGCAATGGCAGCTCGCTTACGCTCCATGATCAAGGTCACATCGTAGAGACAAAGCCATGAAACTTTAGAAGCATCTGATGCTTTGCCCACCTTCAGCATAACTGAGCCCTTCAGGAGCTGGAGCACATCAGTGGTCGAATATACTGAAGACATGGGGGCCAGCCCCTTCTTAAAGGTGCTGAGAGCACACAGAGTGAATGAGAGAACTCCTTCACCTCCGATGAGGTCGACGGGAATGAGTGTGAGGGGGTCTTCAGAGGCGATGAGATGGGGATGAGGCCCTTGCAATGGCTCGATGAGGCAGGCATGCTTGGGATGCCCTCTTGGCTGCTAGATTTGTGGAGGATGGTGCCTGCTCACTACATTCTGGCAGCAATGACAAGCACCACCGAGGTACAGGCATCAGTAATGTCTCCAGGGAGTGTGAGGCTTGGCCATCACTGTGGTCTGAAGGCTGCACAGGGCACAGGGAAGAGGCCCTGGACTGAGGCACCTGCCTTTATCTTGTGTAGAAAGGTTTCACATCTGAGTGAAAAAGAAACACTGCTCATCAGAACAAGGAGCCGTAGGCAGGGAGACATTCTTGGGAATTGACAATAATGAACAATATGTACAAGTGATTAACATCCACATGCCCAGGCTGTGCAATTAATTCCCCTTCACTTTCCTAACTCTGCAGTTACATCTTGTTGCTCCCCAGACATCCACAGAGGAGGTGGAGGCAGCCTGCTGACTGCAATGCCCTGTCTGTGATGGCTTTGGCAGGCGTCCTCTGGAGGGCCGAGACTTTGATGGCCACGGCCTGCTTTCAGGGTCCTGCTGTGTGGCAGTGGCTCCCTCCTCAGCCTGTGGAGCTGGAGCTGCTGAGGTCACAGGAAGAGGGGATTCGGATTGGCTAGACACTCTAGAAGTTACCTGGATGGATGGGCCCGGAGTGTGCACCTGCTGATCCTCCTTCTTATGTGTGCCTGGGGCTGCAGGCTGACTCCTTGAGGAGAGTGGGTAGCTGGAGTGAGATCAAGCTGCCCAGCACTGCTTTCGCATACACACTGTTTGGAGGCCAACTATGGCATCCTCGAAGGAGTTGAGCCTGCGCAGCAGTGCACGGCAAAGTCCTGAAACAAGATCTCCAAGGCCGCCGTCACCCTACCAGTATTGACCTGAGTGCATTAGTGTGCTGCACTATCACCTCAGCCTGAAGACGGATGGATTCCTCCATCGTGCCTTGCAATCTGAGGAATGCAGCGGACATCCCTTCCTGATGTTCCCGAGCTTGCCTTTGCAGCTCCAGCAACTGTGACATGACTGAGTCCAAAGGCTCGTCCTCTGACTTGGCCTCAGCAACATTCTGGCCTCTTGCAGTCCTATGATTGCCGGGCACTTGGGAAGACCCTGTCGCTGCCTGTTATGGATCAGACAGTGCGATATGCTTACCAGATTGTGATCCTGGGGCTACTGTAAAACTAAGTCCCACTGTCTCTGCACTGGTGGAGGATGTGTGTGAGCACTGTGTTGGGACTTCAGGGAGGGTGCCTCCAGCTTCCTCTTCAGAGGTTTATCCGGGGCTTGATTGGAGGCCCTGGGTCATGGACTCTATCGGCTATTTCCCAGATGTGCCTGCGAAAGCAAGGGGAGATAATTAGTGCATGGCAGTGGCCTGTGCAAGAGGACACATCACTCTCAGCATAGTTGTCTGATGGATGTTGCACTGCTGGATCCTCACTTGGTAGAGCAGCGCCAATCTAACCGTCGGCACAGGACCGATCTAGATCCTCACCGGCCAGCTGGATGGCTCTGTTTTCAAAGTCTATGAGGACCTTGATTTCGGGCATTCTGCTACCAGTCTACAACTTCTCTCTCTTGTGTGTCAGCTTGTCCTACATGGATAGATATGGAGACATTATTAGCAGGATGCCTGCCAGGCCAAATGATAAATTTGCCTCTCTAGTGTGGGTGGTGAGTGGTCTCATGGACAGGATGAGGGCAATAACGGTGAGTGTGAGAGAGTGAATGGTGATGTCCCATGTACTGGTAGTGAGTGAGGGCCCTGTGGATGTGCGATGGGTTTATGAGTGTGTGAGCTTAGAATGATTAGAAGAGTGAATTACCCTGGCGGAATGGAGGAGATCATTCATCCTCTTGTGGCACTGGGTGGCTGTCCTCTTTTGAAGGGTGTTGGCACTGACCACCGCTGCCATCGCCTCCCAATCCAGGCTGGTGACATTGTTACCCATCCTGCGGCCAGATTTGGGGTAGAACACATCCTGGCAGATCTCCACGACATCCAGCAGTCGCTCGATGGACCTGTCATTGAAGCAGGTGGCTGCGATCTTTTTTCCTTTGTTGGCCATGTCTCCCGGGCAGCAGTGGTGAGCTGGAAGCAATGAGTGCTGTGCTGGCGGCTGCCTTTTAAACATGGCGGCCGGCCTGATGCAACTGCAGAGTGATGACAGGCGTGCAAATGGGAGCCTGCCCGTCATGAAAACAGCGTGTTTCCTGGGAATGCATAAGTAATGCGGCAGTGTCGGGACAATACGGTGTGAAAACCCACCATCACCATCGGCGGGTGGAATGCCATTTTGCCTGCCAGTTACCACACTTAGTGTGAATTTGGGAAAATTCCACCCTAGGTCTAGTCTAACCAAGTTCCAAAATAAATTTAGAATAACTTCTTTACCTTTCAATTGTATTCTTTCAGAAATAAACCCTCTTACTTAGTTTGTTTTTTTATGGCCTTGTTAACCTGCATTGCTTCATTTAGTACATTGTGTATTTGCCCTCCCAAGATCCTTTTGCTCTTCTATTGCATTTCGATTCTTATTCTCTGGTTAATACATAATCTCGTTACTTTTCTTGCCAAAATGTAATACCTCCATGTATGCTGAAATCAATTTGCCATTTTACAAGTTTAGTAATATCTTCTTTTAATTTGTTGCAGTCCTCCTTACTATTGAATATCCATCCCCACACTCCATCCCCCCAAATTTTTGTCACATGCAAATGCAGAAATTGCTTTTTTGATTCTAAAGTCTAAACTTTTAATATAAATTATAGATCCCTGGTGCTTGGTTTCCCTCACTGCAGCATTATTAACTCACTTTTAACAAATTGTCACTCTTTTTTTAAAAAAAAGCTAAATGCGCAAGGGCGAGTCTAACAGCAGAAACTTTTAGAAGCCCAGCCACTGCAAATTATGCCCTATTGAACAGAATCTTTACTTGGTCCTTTGTGTGTAAAAACATCGTTTTGAGTCTGGAGCCTTGGAGTATGATGCACTAAAGCAGAGCAAAGAAAAAAAAAAACTAGGATTCATCTAGTTGTGAGGTTTCTGCAAATTATTGTTGTTGACATGCCTGTGTAATAAAGGTATTTTGTGTCATCATGCTTATGGCAAGATTGAGGCGTGCTTCATTACTTCTGATGTGTTTGCTGCCACATTCATTACTGCATGATTTATTAGAAAGAAAGAGTCCCTGTGGTCCCTTGTGTGAAAAAATAAACCATCTAAAACTATCAGTTGGGAAGACAATCACACAGAACATAAAAAGAAAGATCTTTCACTTATATAGCATTTTTCGTGCCCTCAAGATGTTTGAAAGCATTTTACAGTCAACACTTCTGAAGTGTAATCACCACTGGGAATGTAGGGAAGCATGGCAGCCAATTTTTGCAGAACACGATCCCACAAACACCAATGATAAATGACTAGGTAATCTCTTTTAATGATATTTATTGAAGGATAAATCTTAGCTCGGGAACAGCACAACTAGCCTACTCTTCTTTGAATAGTGTAATAGAATCTGTCATTTCCACCTGAGTGGTGAAGCAGGGCTTCAGCTTACTATGATAAAAGCTAATTACAGCGGATGCTGGAAATCTGAAATAAAATCAGAAAATACTGGGCAATCTTCATAGAAGAGTCATATGGACTTGAAACATTAACTCTGTTTCTCACTCCACAGATGCTGGCAGACCTGCTGAATTTTTCCAGAATTTTCCAAATTTACTTCAACTTACTATGTCATCTTCAACAGTGCAGCATCCTCTCAGTACTGTGTCAATTTAATCATGCACTCTAGTCTCTGGAGTGGGAATTTAACACACAACGATCTGACTCAGAGTTAAGATTGATGTAAGTTGCATAAATTAACTTATATTAATAGTCCTGTTAAGTATAGGATATGAATAAAGCTAGCATATCCCTTTTCTGACACCAATTATGTCCTCAGGACATGCCCTTCACAGCCAATGAAGTATTTTGAACTGTAGTCATTGTTGTAATGTAGGGAAATATGGCAGTCAAATAGCACAAGCAGTAACAAGACATATACCTAGATATTTTTTTTTAATGTTGGCCTGTAGAAATCCCAATTGGTATTCAAATAATGCTATGTTTCTTCTTGAGAGTACAGGGGGTTTCTCAAGTTAGCGTCTCAGCTAAAAGAAAGGACCACTGAAGTATTGATTACAAACACATGTTAAAGTCTCTGGTGCAGGGCTTCAACAAAAGACCTTCTTACTTAAAGGTGAGAATGCTGCTGATAACTAGTACAAATGCCGTAAAAAAAAAAATGCACTTTTAATTAACATGTTTGTAACAGGAAAACATCACACAACAATCTGTATTCATACAATGTCTTTAAAATAGAGGGAAAAAATCTCAAGCTACTATCTAGGGGCATTATCAAAAAACGAACATCAGGCAAAGAAGCAGCTTGGGTAAGAGATAGCTTGAATCCCAGATGAAGACTTGGGTATTAAGAGCTTCTTGAAGGAAGAGGAGAATGGAAAGGCAGAGTCCTTTAGGCAGGTGATTCCAAATCATGGAGCCTAGCAGGCTGAATGCATGGTCACCAATGGTGAGGTGAAGAAGGGGATGCACAAAAACCGAGTCAGTGATATGGGGAGTTGCACTTAAAGCTAGCTTATTTCCTAAAATTAATACATTTGAAGATAAGATGCACAGCTGTTCGGTTGTCAAGACTTTTTTTTAAATAAATCACTAAACTTAACAGATTTCTTTCTTTTTCTTTCTCTTTATTGTTGCAGCACAGAAAGAGGCCATTGGGTCCATCATGTCCTTGCTGGCTTTCTGCAAGAGCAACTCTGCCCATCCCATTTGCCCACTCTTTCCCATAGCCCTACAAATTATTGATCTTCAAGTGCTTATCTGATTCCCTTTTGAAAGAGATGAATCTGCTTTCACCAGAATCTCAGGCAGTGCATTCTAGATGCTAACATTCAATGCATAAAAAAGTCCTTGTTCATGTCACCGTTGCTTCCTGTGCGAATCACCTGAAAGCAGTGTTGTCTGGTTCTCAACTTTCCACCAACAGGAACAGCTTCTTCCTATCTACTCTGTCTAGACCTTTCATGATTTTGAAAACGTCAATCACATCCCCTCTCTACTCTCTCCTTTTTAAGTGGAACAACCCCGGTTTCTTCAATCAATTCATGTAATTGAGGTCCCTCAACCCTGGAGCCATTCTCATAAACCTTTACCTGAGGTGCTATAAAGAGGCATAATCAAAACATGAATATCAGCCAAAGGAGGAGCTATGAGGAGGGGTAGCCTAAACTTTGCTCAAAGGTTGGAGTATGAAGAACCATCTTAAAGGAAGAGAGGATGGTGTAAAGGCAGAGAGACTTGGAGACATAATTCTAGAGCATAGGGCCTAGGCAGTTCTTCTGAACTACTAGAAAGTGATCTGTTTGGTGACTAGCACTGACAGATATTTATTGAATCTCAGTCTTTGATATTTTGTGTTTACTTTTTCATCTCCATGTTGTCTTCAATCTTTTTACTTTTAGCTGGGGTCTCCATCCTCTTCGTGTCTTCTAATTCAGATTAAAAGTTTTTTTTCTTTTGTCAGTTAACATTTAAGTAGCTTCTTTTTAATGAGTGAAAAGTCTAGTTTTTAAGATAAATCTGCTTTAAATCTTTAACAATGGAGAGACAGAACTCTTTAGTTGTAATCCTAACAAATAGGTTATTTTGAACCAACATTGCAGAATGGAATGATTAATCAATGAATCATTAATTAAGAATACTAGCAAAATATAAACTTGAAAAAAATTGCATTTTTTGTCTACAAATTCAATAGATTGAATACTTCAGGCATGCTGTCATTAGACCTCAATTATCTAGCTTGAATAAGCTTCATCTGTTGTCAACTAAGTTCATAGGAATGCCACCCATCAATAAAGCCTTCCATTCAACAGAACAATGATGAAATCTGCTTAAATTGTGCTTTCTGTTGCCTAATCACAGAGCTAAGGAGGGGAATTGAGGGATTGTAACCTGTGAAAGACCAAATGGCTGAATTTAAACCAGAGTGCTTTACTCTGATTGGTCAGGGCATTGCCTCGAGGAATAAACCAGCAAATGGCTATCACATTTTGTTTGGCTTAGCAGGTACAATGTGTGTACACATTCATTCTGTTTGCAAATAACAGGGCCTTATGTATTAATCTATGTAGCTTCCAGTATACAAAAATGTGCCATGCTGTGAGACCAACTGATAAGCTTAAATTGATCGTCAGCATAATTTTTAGCACACTGAGAATTATTTAGCAAATGTTGCCAACCACATAATCAGAACTAATGTTGGATACTTTGTTTTGAGTTTTGCAAGCACTGGCTGGTTGGGGACAGCCTGTACCTTGCCTGTTGTGAACAACGGCTAGGACATACTGCTTGATACGATCTGCCAGTCTTTGGGAGCAATGGCCTACATAGGCATTACACTGGCACTGAAATTCATATACCACATTACTCATTTGTGTGACAGGCAGAACATCTTTTTGGCTTAACAGCAGCATCCTGTTAGTGGCAAATATTACTCATGCCTCTGATGCATAGTAGCAGCGTGAAACAGCTAGCTTCACCTGTTGCTCAAATTTTTGAGATGACTTGACCTTCCAGGGTGATCTGAGGTAGACTGGACACTTTTCAGGGCCGCAGGTGATGGCCTTAGACCTGTTCTTGAGTTTGTGCGATATACAGCGCAAAATTATCTGATCAGGGTAGCGCAATTTCCAGCAGGATTTCTTTGATGCATCCTATTTCAGCACCAAGCCTGCATGATGAGCAAATGGCTGGTGCACTATTTATAAGGTTGCCGATAATACCAATCTTATATTGTGTGGAACTGTAAGAATCTCAATGCATGTATTGATCAGTGAATGTAGGTTTGTGGTAGAACTGGTAGAGAACCCCTGGCACATTTCTCAACTTCTATGTCAAGGAAAGGGGGTTCGTTTGATTGCTCCATTTCGTAGGTGAATTTGAACACTGATTGGAGCCCATTAAGACTTGTAGGGAAATTGTTACATGCAGCTACGGATTTAAATATAGCAAATGCATCACCCACATATTAGAAATATGCAAGGGGTGGGAGGATAGGTGTCTTTGTTCAAAACTGGTTGCAACAAAGATGTTTGCAAGAGCTAGACCTAGAGGGGATCTCATGGCAACATAATCTATTTAGGCATAGATGGTGTTGTTAAAGCTGAACTCAGCTGCACAAGATGCTGAGTTCATAAGCTCAATGAATACTGATTCACGCAATGTTGGTGGGCCTAGATCACCATGATATAATGCTGCAGTGCAAGTATCTATGGCTTCCTTAAGTGGAACTTTGGTATTAGGCTGACAATGTCAAATGAGCACATGGACACAGCATTGCTATCAATAGGCAAGTCCTGTGTGGTCTTCACAAATGTGAAGGAATCCTACACCATGTATCTGGAAAACTTGTTCAAAACTGGTTGCAATAATTTGCCCAACCATTTGGCCAATTCATGCTGTGCAGTTTAGTTATAGATAAGATAGGGCTTAAAGAGACATCACTTTTGTGTTTCTTGGGCAACCCATACATACACAGACGCAGCAAGCCATGAGGACAAACCTTGTCATATATATCACGTGACAGCTCATCACTCTTACACAAGTGCAGCAAGTTTTTTTTAGCTTACTTTCGAGCAAGGCTTTATTCATGTTGAGTGGAAGGTCCAATGGAGAGGAATTTGGGCCCGTCATTAAGAATGGTGTGCATTTTTTTGATATCGTCACGCTTGTTAAGGATTACAATTCCCCTCCCTTTGTCAGGTTTACTGATGTGTATGTCAAGGTTGGTCTTAAGGCCTCGCAATGCTGGAAGACATTCACGTTGCATGTGAAAATCAGCTGAACAAAATAAGTGATAGCCATTTGCTGGCTCATTCCTCAGGGCAATGCCTTGACCAACCTGAGTCAAACTGCCTGGTTTAAATTTCAAACAATGCTTGGCAGTTAACTGTCACTCACCATTGACTGGTGCATTCTCCATGGCCTCTACCAAGCGGAGTCTACTTGCCAACCAATCAGCACTCTCTTATCATACAGTATAATGTTGTTGTTTCCCCTGATGAAGTTATTCTTGGTGATCAGCCCAATGAGTGCAAGACAAAACTCTTTGACAAAACATCTTTTTTCAGCAACGTTCAAGCTCTGTACTACCAAACGACAGTGGAAGTTCTGCAAAACAATTAGAAGAGAACGTAAGTTCAGGGATCTTCCAGTGCTTGTGTCATTTTGTGTTGAATAGTGAACACCGAATTGAAGCATGAGTGGTTCAAGTTTCCACAGATGCACAATTCACCCATAAACAGCCAAACCAGCACAAAAGATCAAGGAATTTTAAGCACGTGACATCCAGTGCAAATCGAGTTTCCGCAAAATGTTGTGCTTGCTTATAAAACATTACACTGTGAGCTAGCATCATCCCCAAAATTGGTCATGTCCCTAGATCATGGCCAGTTTCTTCTAATTAGACTTGTTTGTGAGCTTTTGAAGAGGTTCTTAAATTTAAGGGTTTTTTAGGGGCATGGACACTAATAGTCACTTTATAAAAAATCATAAAATATTTTAATTTATTAAGGAACTGGCTAGTGTACACCAATGAAAATAGGAAAAGGTTTGGTTCAGCTTTTTATAGTTATTTACATTTGCAGTTATTTAAAATTGGGATACCCACAGATGGTGGACTAACTTATTAAAAACGTTTGTTTTTTGTGTTAAATCCACTCCTGTTGTATTAATAAAGCTGCATCAGGTTATCACACAGAAATATATCTCAGATTTTTTTGTGTGCAGGCTCAGAAGAACAATCACATTCTAAAACATTGTCACTTACAGTGTGTCATAGTAGATGTTCAGCAAAATGCAAATGAGTTTAAACAGAAACTTAAGCAAAAAAATAATGGAGAAGACAAGCATCATTTTGAGAAGCATTTGCATCTGGATTGTCAAGTGCACCCAAAACAGAAACTCAGTTCCCAAGTCTGAAATTAGGTAAATTTGTACTTGCACAATCATCAGCTCATACAGTTTATAAAAATAGGACAATGTCTCTAAATGGGATTACTTTCCTTCCCAGTCAGTCCCAAGTATGAACACTTCTATCTTGGCATAGTCCTACAAACACTGCAGCTTACTTCTTCTCCAGGGCTCCTGTAATATCCAATTGTTCAATTGCTCAGTGTTTGTTTATGTGTTTCTAGTATCTGTTCTCTGTGTGTGTTTATTTAAGTCTGGGTGTGATCACTTGGACAAAAGAAAACTGAGGCAAGCTTCACTAAGCATGAAAGAGCAGACATTTTAAAGCATTGAATAAAACTCCTGTGGCACACATAGAAGGTGGTGTACCATCTCTGCATTACTCTGAGGCATAAAGCACAACAACTGGCAACAAGGATGATGCAGAATAGTTTAAAATTACTGGCTCCTGTACCTTCCCTTACTTCACCAGGAGATTCACCCATGCCCTGGGATCTATGGACTTCAGGGGTCAAGGCTACTTGCTCGCTACAGATATTGGCAGTCCAGATGTAGCAGCAATTCCCAAGAAGTCGATACTCATGCATTGTCTTGAAGCAGAAATGCAGCGAGCATTTGAGCAGCTCACAGGAGACATGTCCACATTTGATTCAGCAGTAAGTGCTCTTGAAAAAATATAAGTGTGATGATCAAAGGATATAAATTCACCATACAGAGATACATAGAAATGGCGAGCCCATAAAATAATAGTTTGTAATGTTGCAGCAATGGGCTTTTACATGTAAGTTTGGCAGACTAGTCAACAAACTAATTTGTGACCAATTAATTGAAAAGACAATAATTCCACAAATTAGGGAAAGCCTTCTCATGGAGAATGATTATTTAACCTGAGAAAAAGCCACAACCTTGGCAGCCCAAATTGAATCCGCCATGTTAGATTTGAAAAGGTTACTGAGAAATGCACCCTCAGATTCAGGATTGCAGACACAACTTGCCCAACCAGTTCAAGTGCAAGGATTATGGACAGAAGACCACAGCAGTCTCCTCAGCACATGTTCCATCACAGCCTGATATCCTCAAATATGTGCCCAAATTTTGGAAGCACTCATCAATTCACAATGCCATGTCCAGCTTGAGGGAAGAAGTGTAACTCATACTTAAAGTGGAATAATTTTGCAAAGGTATTCAGATAGAAGAAGACCTGTTCTACACGTGGAGGAGTTGCTTCCTGTGTGTGAGGTATGGCATGTGCATAGCATTACAAAATGTAAAGCAGCAGGTCATTTTAAGGAATGCTCAGCTGAGTTTGCGGGCATCTCAATTTCGCTTCTCACTGATGTTTGTGCATAAGTATTCATATTGAGTGACAAACTTTGTAATCAATAGTCATCACAACTTTTTCTCACTCCTGTGACACGTAGTGTTCAAGCTTACAATGACTCAGTTATTCCAGTTTTGGGAACAATCACAGTTCACTACAAAAACATCAATTGCGCTACAAAAACACAGTCTTAGACAGGTTTAACCTTTTCAATAGGCTTGGCTTCATACTTGCAGAACCCAGCAGAACATACAGTAACGTGATCAATGATGCACACAATACACACAAGTATCTTTCATTGTTTACAAGATTTGGGGAGATGAAGGGGTACTGTCATGCTCCTTGCATCGATACATCAATTCTGTCAGTTCCACAAAATTTGATATGGTTGTCATTTGCAATCCATGCACAAGTGTCACAGGAGCTGAAACAACTAGAAGGAGACAGCATCATTGAGTGAATCGACTCATCACCACACATATTGAACCTAGTCATTGCTCAATGAAAAAATGACGAATATAGATGATGTATTGACCTTAAGGTGGTCAACAGAGCTATCATTCCAGTCAAGTATCCACTTTCTGTGATCTAAGAACAATTGGATTCATTTCATGATTCCATCATTTTTATTAAGCTCAATGTTCAATGGAGCTAACTCAATGCTAGTAGTAGAACAAAGCTAACACCTTACAGCTTTTGTTGTCCACAAAGTTGTGTTTCAGTGTTGCAGAATGTCCCATGGATTAAATTCAGCACCTAGCACACTCTAGAAGATTGTTTCTTCAATCTTGTCAGACATTGAGGGGATGCTCAACCTACCTGACGACAACATTGACCAAGAAAGGGACAAAGCTGAACATGATCAGAGGTTACCAGTCATGCTCACTCGACTCGCAAAACATAATTTGACACTCAATAAGGACAAATGCACATTCATGGCATCTGAGATTGACTTTCTAGGGTATAGAGTGACAGCAGCTGGAGTAAAGCCCACACAAGACAACGTCAAAGCCATTCATTCGCTTCCCACCCTGTCAAAGGTTAGAGTTGGCATTCTTCCTCAGTAAATATGATTGGAGCTATAATCTCAGTACAGTGAAGGATGTGAGCAACCAATCGTGTATGTGTCACATTTATTTTTAGAAACTGAATGCAAATACTCTACAGGAAAGCGGGAAGCAGTAGCCTGCATCTACACTTGTGAACATTGGCATGTGTATCCTATGGGAGAAAGTTCACTCTCCACATCAGTCACTAAGCACTGACTAGATTGTTAGCCACGTCAGGCTCTGGTCATTGATCTCTATACATCTACAGATCATCCTCATCATTCTCTCACAAGCTGATGCAACTGAGTTGATCACACAGAACTACAACCTCAAATTTGTAGACCTCAATGTTGTCATTTTCAAAGACTATTTCTGCACCTAGTGAAAATGGACAAGCTGAACTCAAGTAAATTACTTAATGTACATATTTTTCGGTTTAGGACGGTTTAATTTAAAATAAAATCTTTCGCCTTATAATGGAGAAATGATACAGCGTTCAATTGTTTAATTGTTTAACGTTTGATTAGTGTGCCTGGTTCTCCATTCTGAGTGTGTGGTTAGTTAAGCCCGGGTGTGGTCACTTAGAAAAGAAACTAAATTGAGTCAAGCTGCTGTAGGCATGAGACAGCAGACATTTTAAAGCATTGAATAAAACTCCTGCTTCACACGTAGAAGCTGATATATCATCTCTGCATATCTCCAAGGCTTAAAACACAACAACCATTTAACTACTCTGGCCACCTCTTCACATGTGGCTGTGGTGGTCATGCTACAACATTACTACATTCTACTTTTTGGTAGTTATGGACTCTGTCTTAGCAGTAGGAACCTTGCTGACAGCCCACCCTGCACAAGGCCCTGTTAAGTAATAGCTGACTCAGGAAAATAGCTGGTGGTCATGATGGATGTGAAGGGCAATTGGAAGTCTCATTCCACTTTGCTGCACCTCAAATAGGAGAATGCTGTCCAGTAAGGTAAATTCTGCTTTTATTACGTAGTATTCTGAGATCTTTACTGGAGTTTTAGTGATTATAGTTTGTGATTCTGTCCATTCAGAATTAGGCTCAATAACTGAATAAATGAGGTGAGATTGACTATCCTGTAACAAGAGCAGAAGATACTTGGAATATCACTACCTCCAAATTGCCCTCCAATCATTTGACAAAGTGTGGCATCAAGAAGGCAAAAAGAAAAGTTAATTAGCTGAAATTGTTTTGGGGAAAACAGCAGCAGGCTTTGTGTATATTAGCATTAGGAAATAGAATGGCTGACTTTAATGTGAAATCATTTATAGAACAGGAGGATTTAACTTAGCAGAAGTTAGCAGACTTAACCGTTGAACAGCTTAGAGCTATGGCTAATCAGATTGATGTTAATGTGAGAAAACAGGCACAAAGACGCGAGGTGTTAAAAATGCTGGCTTAGCCTTTTGACCTCACCCCAGAATTGGAGCAGGCAGACGATATATTACCTGAGACAGCCCAGGTTACCTTAGCAAAAATTCACCGAGAAGAGTTAAGGCTGGAGCTAGAGTTTCAGGCAAGAAAAGAAAGAGAGAAAAGAGAATTCCAGGAAAAAGAGTGAGAAAGAGAGAATTCCAAAGGGAAAAGCTTGAGAAGGAATTACAGGCACAAAAGGATAGTGGCAATCAACATCCTGGAGGTTACAATTGACTAGAAACTGAACTGGACTAGCCATATAAATACTGTGGCTACCAGAGCAGGTCAGAGGCTAGGAATCCTGGGGCAATTAACTCATCTCCTGACTCCCCAGGCCTTTCCATCATCTACAAGGCACAAATCAGGAGTGTGATGGAATACTCTTGACTTGCCTGGATGAGCGCAGCTCCAACAACACTCAAGAAGCTCAGCACCATCCAGGACAAAGCAGCCCACTTGATTGGCACCCCACCCACAAACATTCACTTCCTCCACCAACGATGCACACTGGCAGGAGTGTGTACCATCTACAAGATGCACTGTAGGAACCCACCAAGCCTCCTTAGATAGCACCTTTCAAACCCACAACTGCTACCATCTAGAAGGACAAGGGCAGCAGACACATGGAAACAGCACCACCTGGAAGTTGCCCCCCAAGTCACTCACCATCCTGACTTGGAAATACATCATCGTTCCTTCACTGTCGCTGGGTCAAAATCCTGGAACTCCCTCCCTAACAGTACTGTGGATGTACCTGCGCCATATGGACTGCAGTGTTTCAAGAAGGCAGCTCACCACCACCCTCTCAAGGACAATTAAGGATGGGAGATAAATGCTGCCTAGCCAGTGATGCCCACATGCCGTGAATGAATATGTAAAAAAAAAGATTGAGTTGGCTATGAAAGTGTTACATAATGGAGAAGCTACTGGTGATTCAAATGCCCCTAGTTTAGATACAAGCTTAGATTTTTTTAAAGTACTCCCAGCTAGTACCCCAATTTGAAGAAGATGGCATTGAAATGTTCATCATATCCTTTGAGAGTCTTACAGGTAAGTTAATTTAGCCTGAAGAAAACTCTCCTAATTCAAGGTCAACTAACAAAGGAAGCTGACAAGGTTTATTCCCTGTTGCCTGCAGAGACCTCTACAAGCTATGAAGAAATGAAAAACGCAATCCTAAGTGCATATGAATTATTGCCAGATGCACACCACCAGAAATTTCAAGAACTCTTGCAAAAAGCCCACTCAAACCTTTGAATGTATTAAACAGCTCACATTTGGCCAGTGGGTGCGAGCGCTCAAAATGGAACATACTTACCAGGGATTAAGTGAAATAACCATGTTAGAGGAGTTCCAAAATTGCCTCCTATACAATCTTAAAACTCACATAGAGGAACAAAGAGTTTCAAAAGCGGGGAAGCAGCATTCATAACAGAAAACTGTGACTTAACCCACAAACCTGTAACTCATAATGAATTTGGATCTGGTAATTTTCACAAGCTAGGAGAGGTAGAATGGGGAGCAGCTGAAATGGAAGTAGGTTCGAGAGAAAAGGAGAGTTAGGAAGGTGGGAGAATAAGCAATCAAATCAGTCCTCAAGTTTTAAAAGGAGAAACCTAGATAGTAAACCAGCAGGAGCATGCCCAGTATTTTCAGTGTGGTAAACCTGGATACCTGAGGGAAAATTATTGGCATGCCAAAAGACCAACAGTGTTCGAATGAGCTAATAATGGGTTATCAATTATTTCCTCATTGTGTAACAACCACCCGAGCTCCAATTCATTATGTGGATAATGGGAGCTCCTAAAACCTGTTGTCACATGACTGAAACCAACTTCAGATCATAAATTATTTTATCCCAAGGATAAGGGAGAACCAAGTTTTACATTGCCAACAGGATAATGACTTCTTAACACAGTCTTTGAACCACCAGGTCCAAGTTTTGACTTCATATGCCCAATCTCTATCATGGCTGCCAGCTTTCTAATGTCAAGGTCAGGGAAATAAAAGAGTTTCAGCTAGCCAAACAGCTGAACCATCTATCTCCTCTTTGAACACAGAATTTTGGTTCTCCTCTGCTGGTTTAAAAATCTGGTCAAAGTCACACCGATGATCAGTCAAAAAAATCCTGATACTCCTTTTTTAGCCAGTTATGGATTGCTTTAACTTTGTCCCCCATTTAACATGAATTGCTCAGCTCCTTCCTCACAAGAGTTTGCACTCCAGTCTCAAATCTGTGCACGTAATTCCACAGCATCAGCTTTACTTACAGCCAAATCATTTTGTTAGACAACACTGTCTCCCTTTGGTTCTCCATTGGCCTGGAGTGCTGCTGTTTTTTTTTTGTTTTGATCCTTGTAACTTAGGATCTGCAGGCAAATTTATTTCAGGCAGTGTCAATTTGTTCAAAGTTGTGAAACTTTTGTTGTCAGTCTGAGGTTTTTGTACTCTCAGAATTCTGAGTTTCTGACTCTTTGGCAGCTCTTGGATCAAACCATAGTTTTCTACAACAGAATCAGATAGAGGCACATGTTTTCCCATGTCCACTGATCCTGCTGACAGACCAGGCTGAACTTTATGCTGCTCGGTAGTGGGTGAGGATCCGACCCAGAAGTGCATGGATCACCAAATCGCATACCTGCCTTTTAAAGGTGCCCAATAGTGTGTCTTGTGGCCGACAAATGGCCGCCCGGCAGGGAGCCAGCCAACTGCTGAGGAGAACGCTGGGCAGCATGCTCAATTGGGCAGGAAAAACAGGAGGCCCAGGGAGAAAGAGGGCAGGCCGTGAACCAAAACTCAGTCACAGCCACTTATTTAATGGTGCCCCTGGCATGGGGCTGTGGCAGCTGAAGAAGAATAATTTGTTTGAAGGAGGAGGTTTTTTTCAACACTGCTAAATCCATTGATCTATTGCAGCATCAGCAGGAAAGATCTTAGTTTTAAATGTTGATGATGATTGTGAGAGTAGTGAATCATTCAGGGCCCTTGAATGCAGCTGACCCATTTTGCTTATGAATAACAAGTGTTTTGGAAAATATTCACATTTAACCCTTTATTTCTCTTTGTCTCTCCACAAGTGGAAGAGGGAATTGAGCCACCAGCTGCAGAGGGACCCAGACCAAGTATGGCCCCACGGTTTGATGATGACTCCCTGCGAGTCCTCCTCCAGGCTGTGAGCGATTGACAGAAGTTCCTCTGCTGGCAGAAGGAAAGAGGAGACCTCTCAGCAGGAGCAAAGTAGCCTGGATGGAGGTCACAGAGGAGATCAACAGCTATGGGGTCATCCAGAAAACCTGGTTTCAGTGACATAAAAGGTTCAATGGCCTCTTAGTGATCTGCCAGGGTGAGTGTGTAACCCTTTATGGAAGGGTATGAGGGGGTGATGTGGGTTGATTATTCTATTGGCTTAGTGTGTTTCCAAAGCATTGAAGGCAGCCTGATACAGCCATGCCACTCTTCATGGCGATGGGGTTTGGTGGGGGAGTGGCCTCTGAATAGCAACACCTGTTTGTTGACCAGGAGCATTGAGAAAGGTTGACCACTGACAAAGTACATTTTGGCCACACATCTGAAGGCATGATTGTTGCATGGCATATTCATTACAATGTCCCCCTTTTATTTTTCAGGAGAAGAGGGCACATAATGCCCAATTGAGGGCCAGGACGATTCTCACCCCCAGTGAGGAGGAATTCCTGGAGATGGCAGCCAATTAAGGGAATCGAGCTACTGGGCGAGGCAGGATTGGAGGAAGGCCCTAGGGTGGTGAGACTCCAAGGGCATATATCTCTATGCAGCTATCAGTGCTGAAGAAGGTATGGTGGGGGGTTGGGAAAGCTTTGGAAACTAGGGAAACTGGCACGGTAAGCAATGATGGCTTTTGAATTTGAAGGCTTGCAGAATTTGGGGAGGAAGGTGTTATGTTGAAGGGCCTAAGGTTCAAATCCTAATTATCATCAGGTGTCAGTGTGTGTTTTGAGGAAATGTGTCTCTCTGAAATGACCTCAACTGATGATGATGCCACTGTACTCTGGGTGTGGGACTTGTATTACTGGGTGAAGTTTAAGAGAAGCTGTTCCAATCAGTAAAAATGACACTGTAGAGAAGAAAAGTGATGTGAAGAAACTAATATGTTTTCATTGCTGTAAGACGGGGCGTGTAAAAGCAAATTTTTGCAAGCTGAACAGTGAATCCGTGTCAGTAATAAGGATGCCTAAGGAGTCTTTGGAAAAGGCTGTACCAGTAAAGGAAACAGATGGCAAAACCATAACAGTTGGACAATTGAAAAGTGTTCCCTCAGAACCTACCAGGAAGGGGGATATGGCTCAAGGCAGTCAAGGGAATTCTGCCTTGAATACTGCTAATGTGAGGCAAGTTGCTGGGCATTATAGCGGTTTTGTCTTGAACGGAGACATGTTCCATTACTCCTCTAAAAAAAAGTAAAAATTAATATTTTGATAGACACAGGGGCAAAACCATCATTGATGGTGGCTCATGTATCAGGAGTGCAGGAATGTTAAAGGCTAGGTGATAAATTAGGCTCCAGTAAAGAGCAGAGAACCAACTTGCATGCGATAAAGATGTGTTTGCTAATGAAAATGAGAAATGGTGAGAACACTTGAGTGTTGCACGCAGGAAGTAGAACACTTGTATGAAGACTTAAAATATCTAATTGATAAACATGTAGAAGCAAATTCAACAAAGGTAAATTTTCAATTAGAACATGGTGAACTTCAAGTATCAGAAGCCTCTATTAAGTATCGTGAAAAATTCCTTGGAAAGGAAAAGGAATTGCTGAAGGATCAGGACAATTGGTTGAATGCAGAATTAATAAGTAAAACCGGTGAACTGTTGGAACTTCATCATGGAAAAAGCAATGAAATTCTGGAACTTGAATGTAATCTGGAGAACAAAAAGATGAGATATGTGGTATGGAAGAGCAAATTGAGACTTTGAAAGTAGATAAGGAAACTTTTACAAAGCAATTTGAGTAAATTGAAAGAGTCTAAGGAGCAATCAGTGACCATGGAAAAAAGATCCCAAAATGAACTGAGAGCCCAAGTAAGTTGTTAAGCTTGTATAAAGCTTCTGCACTTGCTGAATGAAAGGATTAACAAACTTGGGAAATAAGAGTAAACAAATATTTGGATGCAGTTGTGAAAGAAGTGGAGATGAATTTTTCAAGCATCAACAAGAAGAATGTGAACAGGCGCAGAAGGCTGAGGCACATCTCTTAGATAAGCTAGAAAGTGATGAGTGAAAAAAAGAAAACTGCCTTGTGCAGGTTTATTCATCTGGGGTTGATCAAAACAATGAAACAACAAATCTGCTGTGAAGGAAGTGGGTGAAGAAAATAATTCTGAAGCTGGTTGTCAATCAGACATATGCAATTTCCATAGCAAACTTAAAGGACCCATTGAAGGCAAGTTTCCATTAACAGAGGAAAAAAGTAAGAACAGCTCATGTCCTTCTGTATTAACATCGAGAAACCTATGCAAAAGTCATTTATATCATGTAGCAAGACTAATATGCATCCATACATGAAAAGTAGAAGACTGCCTGACTGTTGGTTTGCATTAACACCAGCAAGGTTGAAAACCCTGGTACAAAATAGAGATACACCCTGGTCAAGATGTTGATAAAGAAAACTCTACCGCATCTTCATTACCTTTGGTTGACCATGAAAAGACTATGGGAAAAATATGTAATTGTTGGTGGTCTGTTCAGAGTTTTAAAAAGGATGTAGGAGAAAAGGGAGATTCTGAGTTATGATAATTCTATGATGTTTGAATCCTGATAATCTAATTTGTTACATACACTGACTTTTATTTTGGTTAAACCTTTGTAACTTTGTAATAAGATATGTGTAATTGTGGAATAAAATGAAGTTTAACTGTTTAGTGTGTAATATGATATTAATAAGAAGTTTATGATTGTAAGTACTTCTTGTAAAGAAATTATAAAGCCATTGTAAAGAGACCTTCACTGTTGCAAAGCATTCTTTCTTCCAAGAAAAATGTTGATATGAAAGTGAACTTATCTTCTCATTGAGAGTGGGGTTGGGAACTCCAAGTTCCAATAGACCTCAGAGTTTCCATGCATATACAGGACGGGAGCAGGCTGTACATTCACAGTTCTTTGGGCCAAGGGAAGGCCCAGCGCGTTTGTCAATAATGGAAAGTGGCACGAAAATCCAGATCATGTGACTGGCTGTAGACCACTATTGAAGAAATATCTGATGCAGAGGACAGGCAGAGGAGACAGGGAGAAGTCCCAAAGGGAGGGGGGACAGGGAGAGGTCACAAAAGAAGAGTCCCAAACAGGGGATGGCAACAGGAAGAGGTCCCTGTTCAGTTAAAAAAAAGCGGAGCAGAGAAAGAGGCTATAAACAGGAAAAGGGCTTCGGTTGGAGACTTTAAGTGAAGAGGGCTCAGGAGAAACCCTGAAGATCCAAGAAGGAAAGGGCAGGTTTGTGAATCCATCTGTGGGCCGTTGGATTGAAGGTACCCCTTGGAGCAGTAATGCTCTGCTCGGAGTGGCCAAAGGGCTGAAGTTGTGCTTGTGAGTTGGTGCGGATTGGGGAATCCAGGGGAACAGAATCTTGGGAGACAAGATTGAAAATCTGGAACTTTGATGCAATCTGGAAAACAATAAAGATAAGATATGTAGTATGGAAGAGCCGTCCAAGTTGGAATGATTTTGGAGAGAATTCCCAGATTAGATCTTTGAAGGTGAAGACTGGAATCTCTCATGAGACAGAGGCCAGAATTTTCCCGTTAGCAATTTGGGGTCCCGTTCGCCAACAGGAAAATGACACAGGATGATGTCAGGGGGAAACCCCAACGTCATCCTGTCCCTTTAAATTTTCAGAAAGGCTTGGCGGACAGCGAAATCAGCTGTCTGCCCGCTGACCTGTCAATGGCCAATTGAGGCCATTGACAGGGTAATTAAAGTAATTAAAGGCCCTGCCCATCCAACCTTAAGGCTGGTGGGCAGGCCGGGAGCCCCAGCGGGCTTCTAATAATACTTGAAACCTCATCCAATAGCGGGATGAGGTTTCATGTTCCTTTTTAAAAACCTTAATAAATGTAATGTTATATTTATTAACATGTCCCATCTCGTGTGACATTGATACATGAGGGAGACATGTTAATAATATTTTTACTTTTCTATTTTTTAAGTTTTGTACACTCACTAATCTCGCTGAGACAGCACTTTGCCTCAGGGAGCAGCGCGCTTTTTAACGCACATGCGTGAAAGAGAACACTTTGACAGCTGGGGATTCCCTCCCCTCCCCACAGGAAGAGCATAGCGCTTCCTGTCAGGCAGGTCGCTGAACGGGCCTTAATTGGCCCGCCCACTCAAATTGGCGGCAGACCCTGTTTCAGCGGTGGGGGTTGGCTGTCAGCCCGCTGCCAAGCCGATGGAGCCCACTCGCCCACCAAGGTAAAAGTTCTGCCCAGAGTTTCAGCAATTTTGGTTAACTCACAGCGTTTACTGACATCTGGGTGGGTGATTTAGAAATCTGTGGACTCTATTTTGGGTGCATCTGTCATTTATTGTGCAGTGTGATGCGCTTGATCACTAGTTTGCTCGTTAATTTAAATGTATCTCAGATTAACACTGAATGTTAGAGTATGATAGATATTGTAAATTCTATCTTTCTGATCTTGTATAGACAAGTTTATTTTTGTTTGTTTAAAACCTGTGGAATCTTGTGGCTTTATTTTCTGAGCAAGTGTCTTGAATTTCAACTTTGTCTATTTTAAACAAAACATTATTTGGCCTTAAGCGAATCTTACCAAAAGCTCGGTCGGTCTGGTCAAAGATCATAACAGTATTTACTGTAATTCTTCAGCAGTAAAGCTAGCAGACAGAATTGTTGAGTTGGTGATCACATCCACTTCTGTGGAAGCTTTCTAAAAAGATCTGCTAGACCACTGGTCATTGCAAGGCTTGCAAGAAAGTGGCCACTCCCATCGATGCTAAAAGCGGCTCCCCAACCAGTGGGGTACCTCTGCTCCAGCACCTCCAACCAGGGCCCAGAGGGCAGAATGCAGTGGAGCAGAGTGCTGGGCTCCTGGGGAGGAAAGGATGGCTGCAAGGTCTGGGGCTTCAGAAAGGAGAGGCTGGCTGTGAGGTCTGGGGCCCTGGGAAGGAGAGGCTGGCTGTGAGGTCTGGGGCCCCGGGAAGGAGAAGCTGGCTGTGAGGTCTGGGGCCCCGGGAAGGAGAGGCTGGCTGTGAGGTCTGGAGCCCCGGGAAGGAGAGGCTGGCTGTGAGGTCTGGGGCCCCGGGAAGGAGAGGCTGGCTGCGAGGTCCAGGAGTGAGCCGCTGCGGAGCGGAGTCCCGGAGCCCCAGGTCGCAAGGGTGATTGGGTGGAGGAAGAGGCTGACTGCTGAGTGTGTGTGTGTGTGGGAGTGAGAGAGTGAGTGAGTGAGTGAGTGAGTGAGAGAGTGAGTGAGTGAGTGAGTGAGTGAGTGAGTGAGTGAGTGGGAGAGAGAGGCCAGAATTTTTCGCTCGTCCGGCGGGCTCAGCGGAGGCGGGCGGGGTCGGTCAGGAACCTGACCGCCACCAACAATCGGCTCCACACCGCAATTTTATGCGGTTGGGCCAATTAAGGCCCACCCAGCAGCGGCAACAGCGAGAAAGGGCGGGCGGGGCTGGGAGATCAATGTCTGCGGGTCCAATAGTGACTCGGCAGCCAATTCAGAAGCTGCCCAGGCAGCCCCTGGAAGGCTGGCATGGAAGGATGTGAAGTCACCATGATGAATCTGGTTGCTGGTAGACACATCATGCGGGAGGGCAGCTCAGCAGGGCAGTTAGCCCCATGTTTCTCTGACGAGTACCTCGCTGCCTTCCTGGAGGAGGTGGCAGTACGGCGAGAAACCTCAAGAGGAGGTGGCATCCTGGGTAGCAGCATTGATGTGGTGAGGCGTACATGGGTCCAGTGCCGGAAGCACTTTAATGTTCTCCTGCGATCGGGAAGGGTGAGTATTGTCTTGGCATGGGTCACGTAGCACAGCAGTTAAGAGCTGCCTGTCTCCGCCTTGAAGCTCGCAAGTCTTACAGTGTGAGTGGCAAATGTCAATGAGGCAACATTTGGGCAAGGGGGTGAGCCATGGCTGCTTGGACTGAGTGCCTTGCGGCTCCAGGGTCACGAATCAGCTGAGCCCTGCAAGGTGTTCCTCAGGTGGGGTTGGCCAGACTGCAATGGTGCTGCAGGTAAAGTGTGGACTAAACAATGCTCCTCTATCCTTTCAGGAGAAAACATCCCATAACAATGCCGAGAGGTTGTGGACTGGCAGGAGACCGCCTCACCTACTCATCTTGACCCAATATGAGCAGGAGGCCATGGAGCTAGAGAGGTGCCATGCGCCTATGTCAACTGGCCTCGTTGAGGTTGGAGTGTCACAGGGAGGTAAGAGCACAGTACACTGAGGTCAGAATGTCTGTCATAGCAACCATTCCACTGTTGTCTCTATATTGATGTGAGACTCAATCCTGTGTGAGAAGTGGAATATCGATAACACTAGTTCTTCTCCTCATTACCCTAGATCTAACGGCCTAGCTGACTGAATAATTCACAAAATTAAATCCTTAATTCTCAAATTTAGACAGACCAAGCAAGGTCTCCACATTGCAATGTTACATCTGAGAGCAACACCTTTAAGTGCAACTATTCCATCACCAGCAGATCTCATGTTTGGCCGACCAGTGCACACCATTTTACCTACTCCTACCCATTCTACTCTCTCGGAAACCATAGGTCAACTTTTTAAAATACAAGAGAAGATGAGCAATATGTATGATAAAAAATCAGGTATAGATTTGCAAAATTTACAACAAATTCACATCCAAGACCCTATAGAAGATGTGCAGCAACCAGCCAAAGTGACAAGGATTTGTTCAGAACCAAGGTCCTATGAAGTCATTACACACAAATCTGCAATGGTGAGGCATAACCGGGGACAAATCAGATCTATTCCAGCTCCTCAACCACCATACAGTCCTACTGCATCAAGGGCAAGGTCCAAAATAGAACCAGGAACAACATTCATGAATGACAATCTCACAGATCACTGTGGAAAATTAAGGAAACATCCAGACAAGGTTAAAATCACAAGATCAGGGCATACAAGCAGATTACTCTTACATTTTAGAGACTCATAGATCAGTTTTATACAAAAATGTAATGGTAACTAAACATGAACAAGCGCTGTAAATAGTTCGACTTCTTTGGAAGAGGGGAATATATCTTGAAAAAGAAAGGGGAACTTTGTAGTATACCTTTAAGGATGTGAGCAAGGTTTTGTTTACATCACTATAAGGAAAATGATGTATGTACTGTGTGTTCCAACTTTAGCTTTGCTTTTGCTGTAAGCAGCAAAGCAGGAAACAAACTCCTAATGTCTCCAAGCTTTACAACAATGCATGAGTGTTCTCATGTGTCTCGTCTTAATAAAAGTCTTGAGAATCTGTGATCTCAACAGCAAGGCTTAATTTACATAGCTGCTCCAAGAATCCCACCCAAACCTAGTTACCACCTAGCACGTGGGTGGAGGTCACAGTTGAGAACTGTTGGAATGTTTCTGGGTATTCAGTAGGAGGAGGATTCAGGTTGCAATGGAATGGGCGGTGCAGAAGCAATCAGTGATCAAAGAATGGGGTTCCATCATGATCGGGGGAGGCGATTACTAGGGAAGACTGGGGTCTTCCTCCAGGGCATTAGGGGAGTTCTGACAAAAGTAATTCTTTTAAAACTTAACTTGGCAACTTCTGGCTAGTCTGGGCCTCCTGTCATGGTTCAGCTGTCGAGTTGCAGACAGTGAGGGACCGCCTCTGAGGTTTTGTTACAGTTATGTATCACTAGGCATAGTGGGTTAAAGTCCAGGCCACTGTCTGGAAGATATCAGTAAATATCAACCAAAAATAATAATCTCAGCAGATATTTATCCCTTCAATGAAGCTGTGGTGCTGAGGCCAATTGTGCTTCTTCCGCCATAATAAAACATTATGAAGCCATTTTGCTACATAACAGTATTAATATCAAGCACTTTCTGATTACTAACAACATAGGCCTGTTTTCAGTGAGCTGTTCGACTGCTGGTTGGATTATGTATTCATCTCATGACTTAATTAATTAGAAAAGTTCATTCAAAAAGTGGCATTAATATCTTATCTTCACGCTCAGCATGTTTTCTAATTCTTGATTTTCTGTCAAGTGGACTCATTGGGGAAATGTGTTACTTCAGGTGACCCTGAGCCATTCATGGCAGAAAAAAAAACAGTTTTAATTTCCAATCTGTATTGTAAATGTTGATTTTATCCAGAGTGCTGTAGGAGTGTAAGAAATGGTACCAATATCTGTGGGTTAAGGTAAAGAAAAAAAAATCCACTGTTTTTGCTATACTGTAGCTGTTGTTGAAATAAAGATTTTGGAGGTGTTGGATGAAAACAGATTGAGTTCCTATATGATACCTCCCAATGAACAGATTGGACGGCCTTTGTCTAAGCTCAAACATAAAGGATGGTCACTTGGAAATAGTACAGAAGCATTGCACCGTCATGCATGTCAATGCTTTCAGGAAGGGAGAAGAAAGGTAAGCAAAATTAATGTTAAATTATATAAGAGAAGTATATAATGCAATGCTTTTGAGGACTGAACCCAGTTTTGGATGCTGAATATTAATATATTTGACCTGAAAGAACAGATTGTACAAACTCTAGTCCTGATAAAATTAGGTTATAACAGCAGACAAGAATTCAAAGCCACCATCTCACATTCCTCACAACAGAATCTTTTAAGAGTCATTACACTTCAATTATGCATAGTACATCAAAGAATAACTAGCCATGCTGACTAAATTGGTTATGAATAATAGCTGAACCTAATCAAACCTGCCTTTTTCATTCTTAGTTCTGTGATCCTTGAAATGAAATTTGTAATACAGCTGATAGCATATTTCTCTATAGTGTGATTCTCTAATGATGGACTATGTACTATCTTCACTATTTATGTTTTTACTTGTATGAAGAACATATTTGGGTAGATTTCTGAGTTTTCCATTCAAGCATTTTGAATAAGAAATGCATATATTTTGTACCTGTTTATTTTAAAACTTGACATTCAGAACAGTACTGAGTGTTGTGATAAAAGGTACATGTACCTTTAAGGAGGTGTGTCTTAAACTGTTGTCAATTATTACCACCTCCAAGGGATGCGATGTATTAGTCCCATGACTTGTATTCAGTCTACAAGCAGTAGTAGTAGAGACCAGCCTTATTATATTAACCTCCCAGTTAGCATTATTTGTATATCGTCTTATCTTCAAATAAAGAATGCAAATTATTTTTTCACCAACTCATTTTGTGTGATTGGTACATGTATGTTGAATAGAAGAATGTAATATGGTGGCAGCATGGTTTTGAAGATTTGTCTGAGAACTATACAAGCCTCAGCCCTTCATATGCAGCAGAATAAAAGAACCTGTGTGAAAGCAAAACAACTATCATGAACTCGCTTAGTGTACATTATTCTGCAGTTCTATCTGAATCATACACTCTGTACCTTAATTCTGGGACACCATTACAACTCGCAGCCAGGAGACACCAGGTCCCAGTAAGGTTATTCAAATTTGGGAGAGCTTAATCAGTATATGTCTACCTGCTGCAAAGATTAAACAGGAACATAAATCAAATAGCTGACTCTGGAAAGTCTAACTTTAATCAGAACTTACAAACAGGAGATACTCCATTAATGTTGCCTATTACCCTGACAGGAGATCGGTGGGGGAGCTAAATACTGCAGACAGAGCTAGGAAAAAGTCCATTAAGTAACAGCTCCAAAAGCCAGAATACATCTGTAAATAAGTCTTTTCTCACTGTTTTATTTCACTTCTAAAGTCTGCACTTCCCATTCTCGCCTACAATCACTATTTTGTGGTGAGGAGCTTCAGTAAACCCAGAAAACAAACAGAAAGATCAACAGTACCAGCACTGCAGTCAAGCAATAACCTATGACCAGCTAAGGCAGTGGCCACTAAAAATACTGCAACTCAAAGCTACATTAACTTTGGAAGAGCTGTCAAAGCAACCTGCGTAACTGTCAAGTTTCAGATAGCATTAAAATGAAAGCAAAATTCTAAAAGATGGCCACAAAATTTCCAATATGAAATGGGAAGGCGGTAGACCTCCTATCTGAGTTAATTTTGTTCTGATATTGCATAAAGCTATGTTTTATGGACCTCAATATTTCTGAAACAGATAAGCAAGCCATAAAATAAAAAATCCTATGGGCAATGAAGCCCTCCACCAACTGAAGACATCAGGTCTATCCAATTATCATCTTACAAATCCAGGCAAGTTATGGTCAATACTCGAAGATCAATTATGAGTGAAGATCAGCTTCCGAATACGCTGACTAGAATTCAAGTCTTTTAGGCAACAATTAACAGAGACCCTTGATCAATCCGTAAGTAGTTGTAGAGACAAGGGACATGATTGCGACTTCACAGCAGCAGAGCTAGTTGGCTGAATAATTGAGCTTGTGGTAGCATCTACTCCAAAGTAAAAGTTCCAACAGACCTCTTAGACCAACCCAAAGATTACACTATGCAATACTATTGCAATGCAGTTGCAAGTCCTAGTACTGGGTAAACAGAGTCTACAGGCAATGAGTAATCTGTTCATCATTGGCACAATAGCCAACAGAGGCAATATGATTGATGCTGTCTTATTCATGCAGCCAGAAATTGCCCACCTTTTAATGCTGTATGCAAGGCATGTGGCATCAGAGGACACAGGAGGCATCAATGCAAAAAGTGAAGACCAAAATAAGTGGTTCAAAATCATGCGCGGCCACAACCAAAAGCCAGACAGATATGGCATTCCAAGCAACCAAGAATGTATATCAAACAGTATGAAGGCAAGATCCACGAAATGTCTCCCCAAGCTATACAGTCAAATGATGTGCAAGATCAGCACATCGACACACAAACTGAGCATACATTCAGCACAGTGAACATCAAAGAATGTATTGATGCTGTTGTATCAACAGAAGCCTTTGCCGCTATCCAGATTATATCCCCACAAATGAAGGGTCAGAATAATATAAAACTGGATACTGGTACAGATGCAAACATTCTTCAACTTCATACACTGAAACGTTTGTACCCACAGCAGTGGCAAATGATGCTCAACCAACAAATGCCAAATTCACTGTTTACAATGGTTCAGAGATTCTGTCCCTGAGATCCATTACACTCAATTGTTGCTGCAACAACTCACTCTGGCCATCCCAGGTGAACACGAGAGATGCCCATGACCTGTATATGGATAACAAACTACCCAATCTAAACATCAGAGGGATGGCACATGGAATTCAGCAGAAATTGTCAGCATATGCCCAGAACCAAGATCATACCAATACGAACACCAAACTACAAATGGAAAATTAGAGCAATACTACAACCAGAAACACTAAGTAATCCTATTGCAAACAGAACAGGGTCAAAGATGCAACACAAACAAAGCACCCCTAACCAGCATTCTGAAAATATTTAACAGCCTCCAACCAAGATTACCATAACTAAGTCTGGACAGATAAGCAAGCGCCAATACATTCCAGAGACTTATAAATTTATTAGTTTGTATAATGGTTCATTCAGCCATAATGTTATTTTCTTTTGCTGACATTTAAATAATCTGATTATTTAAAGATAAGCCTTTAGTTTAAAAAAAGGGGGATGTTGTGACATGAGGTACCTGTACCTTTAAAGGTGCATATCTTAAATTGCTATCAATCACCATCATCTCAATAGGATGTGATGTATTAGTCTCATGTCAAATATTCAGTCTACAAGCAGCAGCAGAGATCAGAGGTACCTGTACTTATCCTGCTAGTTAGCATTATTTGTATATGGTTTTATCTTCAAATAAAGAACCCACAGTTTTAGATCACCAATCCTTGTTGTGTGATTGACAGTTATGTCAAAAAGAAGAATTTAACACTGAGACTGGAATTAATATTATCATACTTAAATCAGGAATACAGCATCGTTGAGTAACCTATAATCTACCACATTGGAAGAAAAAACAAATATCAGTGGCCAGGCTACAAATCAGGATCAATGCAAAAAATAAGTATTAAAAGTCAACCCAAATGGACCTGAAGCAGAGAAGAAATGTAATTGAAATGAAATGTGTATTAAGGAATTATTGCCCTCAATTTGTTATGAACCATATTGTAATTGTTTTTCTCAGGAATTAAAACAAAGATTTCCAGTTGCACCACAAACATATTTTCCTGTTTCAGAAACTGAGTTAGGTTCTCAAGAGGTAATCATCTTCAGTTAATTTGTTATTATATTTCCAACATACACAATTTTGGTTAGCTGAAAAAATGGTGATAAGGTATTCAGTAATTAATTCATGTTAAGGGAAAAAAAACAACCAAAAACAGCATTTTACAGACTGAGGGGTTGGACAAATCAAATCCTGTCTTTAATTTGTTGGGATTCCTCGATCCCTACTGGTCTTTTCCAGACCAGATTTCTTGGTTCCACAAAATTAACACCTTGATGAGAGTCTGTTATTCTGTATAAACAGGGCACTAGTTTAGGAGGATTGAATAATTCAAATTCCATCTGATTAAATTAGATTTGAGGACTTTTGCCATGATCATGTCTATCTTTTTTTTGAAAACTGCAGAAGCAAGGGTTTGATTAAAGGACACACCTTACATCATCTCTTACATTTTGAGAGTGATGTCTTAATTTAAGAACAATTTATTTTTTTATATATACTTGTCTCACTTGTGGTTTGGTAGTATACTTATATCAACTAAAGGATTCTTCCTAAAGCAGCCATTAAATCTGTGACAATTGTGACTACAGCTGGTGTCTTCAGTTCCTGTCTGAGCCTTCATTCTAAGATGGCTGACAGACAACTGATTTCAGGCTGCTTTATTTTGCAACTGGCTGCTGGGGCATATGCAACAGTGTAGGTGGATTATTCTTGTCTGTGAGAAGTGTTTCAATTTTAAGAGCTCAAGGAAGATCAAGACTCATCATTTGGGTGAACATGAACATGAATCTGCTTCTTACCCTGAGAATGCTACCATAGACTGTTTTTCGTAAAAAATCATTCTTGTTTAATAAAGATCTATGCACATATCAGTACTCTACATGAGGTTATATTCTGCTTCCTACCAGATCTCAGTAACTTCATCACGTGACATTGCATCATAGTTCCACCAGTAGTTACATCAGTATTAGGTGCTCCTGATGTTAACCCTTCACTCTACATATCATGCCACTTTATAATGTGCTAGAAGCCAAAAGTTTGACCTAGTCACATAATCTAATATTTTAAGGTTCATTTTCATAATTCTTATCATAAAAAAAACCCGCTGTAATTCTACAGAGATTTCCAGTATGTTTTTGAAGTGATCCTTCTCTGCGATATAATTTGAAACATATTACTTTTTATGACTAGCTATGAATTGATGGACCCTTTCCTGATCCATCCTGAGTGCACTATGATGGCTGTTTCATTCTAAATTCAATTCATGGAATTGATCCTGAATTGACATGCAAATTGCTGGAAAATGGAAATTTGTTTTCAAGCATGGTTTATTAAAAATAAAATTTGCAGTGACAGTTTTTCAATACTGCATGAGGTACTGCAGGTGAACGTGCGCTTCGATTCTCACAAGGAGTCAATGTCTACAAGAGAGAAAGGGAGGGCAAAAAAAAAATTGCATGGCAAAATGGACTATAAATCCGTATCAAAACCAAAAAAGTCTGCCATCAATGAATTTCATTTAAATTGAATTCATAACAATTTATCAAACTTATGTCAGTCAGAACTCTGATACAAACAGCAACAATATCAGGTTACCCCAATGGGAATCCTATTTCAGTCCTGCACCAGATTATCTTGTACACTTAAGCAGTATGCTAGCCCTTGCAATTTTAAACCTTTGCTCCTTAATAATATTACTCTGCCATCCAATTTCCTTTTCTTTATCTCCTTATCCCACTCCAGATTCATGTTGTCCTAGAGTTTAACAGATGATAGTTATCTTTAAGTAATTCATTCAAGTGACTATTCTTAATATCTGAATCTAGATAATGAGGAAGCTATTCACCGTTTGACATTTAATGACATTACCATCGCTGAATCCCTTACTGTCAATATGCTGGGAATTACCATTGACCATAAACTGAACTGGACTAGTGTAATGACTTGATGTAAGGACAGGTTTCCACTAGAAACAGATAACTTTATTACAAAGAGCTTTTTAATGGCTACATCCTTGAACCAGGTCCTTGACTAGAAAGCTACGGCCCCTGGAATACCTGCGCTTAGGGATCATTTGTTGGAGCCTCCAAGGACAATTACATAACCTGACTGGCAGTAGGAAAGGCTATACCTTCAATTACTTCATTTCCTCCCCATTTAGTTTTTTTACACGTTATTTACAGAAGACATTTGAATGGCATACAACATATCCATATATACAAGTCAGGTGATTAAACATTAAGTCTCTGAGGTGGTTTCCTTATTCATTTAGAGTGTCTACCACTTGAGGTTCTTCCACTGGATTGACATGATCAGGCACTTCAGCATCAGGTACATCATTAGAAAGTGGCAGTTCAGGGCTAGGCAACTCTACAGGGACATCAGTATGTCTATTCTAGGTTGATCTGTCACTTCAGGGATTAATGGTTCAATGTTAATCACAGGCTGGATAGCTGGTTGTTGCAATGTCTCTCTATTTCTAAGATTATCGACATGTTTTTGAACAATTCAGTCTTCCACTTCCACCTGGAAGTTCAAGGGACCTGTTTATGGGACAATTGTACTAGGAACCCAAAAAGTTCCACTCTCAAAATTCTGCACGAGAACTGTATCTCTTACAGTAAAGCTCTGAGATTTGGTATGAATATCATAATTGAATTTTTGATTGCTCTGATTCTTCTCTACCTCCCCCTCTAAGTTTAGAAACACCAGGCTTAATCTTGTATGCAGGCTGCGTTTCATCCATAATTCAGTTGGCATTGAACCCGTAGTTGAATGAGGCGTCATACAATAATTGAGAAGAAAGCAGAAAAGTCGTGTTTCTAGAGGACCTTTGGATAACCTCTTCATTCCAGATTTGAAAGTTTACAAATCTTGTTCAGCTAAACCATTCGATGAGGGATGACATGGTGCAGTTTTAATACTTCTGTTTCCATTTAAACTCATGAATCTCTGAAACTCTGTACTGGTAGACACTGAACTGTTATCCGAATTGATGATTTCTGGTAGGTCACGTATACTAAAACATTGACGCAGCTTTTCAATAGTTGCACTCGATGTCAGTGATCTGACTTCATACACATTAATCCATTTAGAGTGCGCATCTATGATCAACAAAAACATGGTAATTAAGAATTGTTCATACATAATCAATATGTCGTCTAACCCAGGGTCAACCAAACTGCCCCCACAGATGCAGTGGAGTTGAAACAGGAAACCTCTGTTGTTGCTAACACTGGAGATAGTGCTTGACCATGTTTTTAATGTCACTGTCTATGCCTGGCCACTAGACATAGCTTCGCGTAAGCATTTTCATTTTCTCACTGTGAAGCTCTGTCAAGAGTGGTTCTCTTCCTTGTGAAGGGACGATGAATCTTGATCCTCACAGCAAGATTCCATCTTGACAACTTAACTCTGTTTTCGGGCATGGGATCTCTTCAGACACTGGTGAATTTGACCACCGGTGCAATACAAGGTCTCAGACTTTTGACAAAATTGGATTTCTGTTCGTTCAATTCCTAATTTGCTTTGCACACACAGGTGAAGAGTCCAAGAAATTCAGCACAAGCACAACTTCTTGTAGCACTAGAACAAGTGTGCATCTGCATTTGCAATATGCAAGCCAGGACAGTGCGTAAAGGTTTACTTCTACCCAGATAACATCAAAGTCCAACGTTGAATTATTGCTGACACTATTGGTGGAATGGCTTTATCCTCACTGAATAAACCAATTAATAGTTTATGCTCTGACACTATGGTGAAATGTCGTCCATGCAGATAGTGGTGGAATTTTTTCACTCCAAATATCACTGATAAACCTTTTTTAGTTGGACATAACCCTTCTCGGCTGCAGAGAGGGTTCTGGAAACATAGCCAATTGGCCTTACTGACCCATCTTCCATCCTATGTGTTAACACAGCTCCTATAACATATGAAGTTGTATCCCATGCTAATACCAATTCTTTTGATGGGTTGTAATGTACCTGTAAACATGATGACAGTAATATCTTCTTAACTAAAGGCTGCAAATTCCATGCCCAACAATGATTTATTTTTTAACAACAAGTGTAAAGGTGCTAAAGTTGTTGACAAGTTTGAAAAGAAGCGACTATAATAATTGATCACGCCCAGAAAAGACTTGAGTTCAGTTATACTGAATGGAGAGGGCACCTATTTGATTGCTCTAATTTTCTCTTCTACCAGACGCAAACCCATGACATCCACCCAGTCGCCTGGGTAAATAATGTCTGGCGCTTTGAATGTACATTTTTCTTTCTTTAATCATACACCAGCTTCCAAGAATCTTCTTAACATTTCTTCCAGGTTGGCCAAATGTTCGGGTTTCAGTTGACCCTGCAATCAGAACATCATAATGTGTATATAACTACTCGGGGAAGTCCTTGCAAAATACTCTCCATTGCCCTTTGGAAGATTGCACATGCAGACAATATTCCAAAATGTAGACGAGTATATTGATACAGACCCTTGTGCGTGTTAATGGTTACATAGCCTGTAGATGTACTATCCAGCTCTAACTGTTGGCATGCATGGCTCATGTCCAGTTTGGTATAGGATTTGCCTACAGCTAGCTTTGTATACAAGTCTTCTATCCTCAGGATAGGATATTTATCTAGTTTGGCTGACTTGTTCACAGTCAATTTATAGCCCTGACAAATGCGTATAGTTTGGTTAAGTTTCACCACTGGAACTATGGGCACTTCCCATTCTGAAAACTGGACTGATTCAATGACACCTAGCTTTCCTAACCTGCATAGTTCTGTATCCACCTTCTCCTTTAGGGCATACAGCACTGGCCTTAAGGAAATGGGTTGTCGCCTGAGAATCTACATCTATTACGCCTGCAAGCCTTTTAACTTTCTTAATTCATCATGGAATACACTTTCATATTTCCTTAGTAGGAATTCCTCCTGTTCTCAAGTGAAATATTTCAGACCAGTTAAGCTTAATTTTTTGTAACCAGTCTTGGCCCAGAAGATTAGGTCCTTCATCTGTCATTATGACCACTGAAAGATGGGCTGTCGGTTGCCAATAGTAATCTTTGGGGAAAATAAGCACACTGGGCAGGATTTCCCGTCGGGAAATTCTGGTCCCGCTGCAAGTCAATGGACTTCTAGCTGGGGCGCCACCTCACCCACGTCGGGTCCCGCCCACGATGGAGCTGGAAAATCCTGGCCACTGTTTCTTAACCTCTTCTGGCTATGTGTAACATTTCACCCCTTCATTTGAATTCAAGCTAGTCTGTTTCATTTAAAAATGCAAATGTTCCCTTTACACTTTACATTCTAAAACTTCCCCATGTTTACCTGCTTAACATTTCAAACCTAGCTTATCATCTGTTACATCAAAGCCTTCAGATCTGCTGCCCTTAATTCAATTAAGCCCCCTCCCCACACACACACACAGGTCCATAGACACAAAACCCACTATTATACTACTTCACAATAAGTTCCAATAACATTATGAAAATTATTGTATCTTCCTGAAACCTGAAGTTGCCGATACCAATACCCTTGTGATGGCCTTTAACTGTATGAATTCTCCAGTGTATGTTTTCAATTGTGCCGTTGTTTGCTTCAAATTCAGTGGCTAGGTACCTTCATTTAGGTAATTAAATGTAAACTTTCCCACCACTGTGGTCGAGGCTCCTGTATCTACTTCCATTATTAGTGGCTTCCTATTCACTTGGGTTGTGACAGTAATAGGTTTAGTTTTTACTGTTGTGACATTGTACAGGGAATAGATATTGGCATCGGCAGCTTCAGGTGTCAGGAAGATATAATAATTTTCATAATGTTACTGTAATTTATTGTAAACTAGTATAATAGTGGAGTCTGTGTTTATGGGTCTGTGTGTGTGTGTGTGTGGGACTTAATTGAATTAAGGGCAGCAGATCTGAAGGCTTTGATGTAACAGAAGATATGCTAGGTTTGAAATGTTAAGCAGGAAAACATGGGGAAGTTTTAGAATGTAAAGTGTAAAGGGAACATGTGCATTTTTTGCATTTTTAAGTAAACCAGACTAGCTTGAATTTAAAGGAGGGGGTGAAATGTTACACATAGCCAGGAGAAGTTAAGAAACAATGGCTGGGATTTTCTGGACCTGCCGCAGGTGAGGCGGTGTCTGAACAAAAAGTCCATTGACTCGTGGCAGGGCTGGAAGATCTTTGCAGCGAGCAGGTGTGGAAAATCCTGCCCAGTGTGTTTATTTTCCCCAAAGATTACTGGTAAAATTGGTACTATGATAGATTTTTATTATTAGAGAGGTAAAAGTCCAAAGACTTAGTAAAACATTGGGAATTTGCATTCAAAGGGGAAAATATGTATAAAGGAGAGAAGGTTGTGTGTAAGGGAAGGCATTCTAAGATCTAGCACAAATGTGAAAAGTCTCCAACATCTAAGCATCAAGCTGCTGTCTACAAGGAACTGAAGCTGAGAAAAACTCAATTTGAAGTTGACTGTTCAGGGTTTTGTGTGTTACTTTGCCTTGGCCTTTTAAAAACCATGTGTCTCAGTGCTGCCTTAGCAGAGGTGTAGCTGGGTTTCAGATTAATTAGGGGATTTAGAAGTTATCAAGGTAATAATCTGTAGATTTATGTATATGCTTAAAATAATTTATTCTATTAATAAAAGTTTAATTTCATTTTGCAGGAAATCTATAAGGCTTGGTGACCTTCTTGTTACTGAATTAAAAGCCCACATCTCAAAATAATTACAAATTGTAAATAGTTGTGGCAGTTGCTTCAAGTTTCCCTCTGGGATTTTGGCAGCTTGGCATTCACCATCCTCCTGCCATAATGCAGGTTCTGTTATATTATTTACTTCAATCATTTTGATCTTCTGCCTTATGGGCTGCATCGATTTCACCCTGCATTGCTCTATCACGTGACCTTTCTTATGGCAGTGATGGCGTTCTGCTTCCTTGAACCTGCAGGTGTCCAGTATGTGGTTACCCACACATCTATACTAGATTAACCTTGGAGTCGCTGCTGAAATACTTCCACTAGGCCTTTTCATTTTTCTAGCAGCAGATTTATTTTTAAGACAATCATCTATGATACCATTAGTGGTTAGAGGAAGGCACATTGCAAGGATGGCTCCAAAAAGACCGTAACATCCCTCTTTGGCACTGATTAATGCCATCCTTGGACCAACCATCAGCAAAAGCAAAACAGAGGCATAATGAAACCCATAAGCCTGAATTTTTCCCTCGTCGGGTGCACGCGATCGGTGGGCCTGGGAGTAGTTGGGAACTGGGCGCCCGATTGCGATCGGACCCCACCTGTGATTTCACATTGGCTGGCCAACTGACAACCAGCCAGTGTGAAATGCGCACTGAAAAGCTCAGCGCTACCGCGGTGAAGCCAGGCAATGACGTCAATGCAGGCACAGGTGAGCCCTTCGAGAGAGCTCACCTCATCATAAAATAAAGCACAAAAAAGCTGCAAAATATGTGCATGCAACCCAATCAAGCACTTGAAAGCATACCTCATAAAAATGCGGACCCTGGATTTTTTTTTATTTTCTTCCCTAATGGAGATTTCATCCCGCCCTTGGATGAGGTTTCATCAAAAATATAAAGGCCGTCTGGCCAATTGGCCCATCCACCAACTGTAAGGTTGGACGGGTCAAGAAAAATCGCTGACAATTGTGCCGTTAATTGGTTTAATTGCCTGATTTTTTGTCGGCGGGTGCGCTTCCGAATGCCACATGCGCCCGCCGAGCGAAATATCATACGAGCGTACAATGATGTCGGGACACTTTCCCGACATCATCTTGTGTGATTTCACACCCGTGGAATGTAAAATTTTTCCCATAAAGTCATTAGCATTATTCTTAAACATAAACCATTGGAAACTTAAAGCAGGTCTTTGGATGAATGCGCATATCAATGTACAATTAACAGGATACAATGGCATACATGCATGCTTCATAATTTTGTTTATAAATATGAAGAAGAACGGGGAGAATGAGAAAGTAGCCTGGAATATTGGTGTAGTAGCAGCTTATCTAAGATATATTCCACAAAGTGCCTGAGCTGTCCTTTTGAAGAATCCCATGATCAACAGCTCCAAAAAAAAAACCCTGGCTCCATTGCATTTATTAACACTACTAATTAGCACTTATACTTTGGTCAGTGTTGTAGTGGTATCATGCTATTGTGTTGTATACAATTACAAAGACATTCCCAGCAGAATGAACAAGTATAAGCACTATAAAAGAAATTCAGTGATCCATGAATGATATCAGTGCATTTTGCTCATTGCTTTTTGTGAGGTGTTTTAGATGTATGCCAGCTTACCTCAATAGCTTATAAGTAGTTCCCTTATGAAAATAATAATTATATTTGTTGTGTGCTGGATTTCACTGACAGCCTGCTGGATTCTGGTATCCTTAGGCCTTATTGTTTCTGACTTGATAAGGTCTTACATGTGTATTTAGCTACACCCAAAACTGTGATGGCTAACTAGACATGAATACTTTATGCTACATCTTCCATGCCTGATGCTGTAGGTCCTTTTGGAAGGGAGTGGCCATCAACCCATTTACGTACATGCCTCCTCTTCCAGAATCCTTGAGGAAATATTTGAGCAACTGATCAATCAAAATAGTTTCCCTCAGTCAGTTATGCTTAAGTCTATGGGTGATTTTTGACAGATAATTACAGTTCTTGGCTGAGTTTCAGGATTTAATACAGTTCCCTTTTCATTGCTCACTTACTATATAGGTGAGGATTCCTATTATTTCACCCACAAAGTTGACAGGATCTCCTAACCCATCATCTCCACTAACTAGAGTACAAGAGTGAAAGGTCCATGGGACGACCACATAAGTTTTCTTCTAACTCCCACAGCATCCTCATTCAGATGTTAACTCCATTCCTTCGTTATTGTTGAATCAAAATCCTGAAACTCCTTACCAAACAGTACTGTGGGAGTACCTTCACCAGATGGGCTGCAGGTGTTCAAGAAAAAAGCTTACCACCACATCCTCTAGGATGGATATTCATCCTGGCCTTCCTATGTACATCTTTACCTCAAGGGTTTTTTTTAAATCAGTAGGAATAAATTCTCCTAGAAACCTTGAGTAATCAACTGTTTGCCCAAGGTTGGCACACATACAGTAATTTCCAGGCTGTTGTGCTTCATCAGCTAAGATTATCTACCAAAGTAGGAATCATAGAGAGGATGCCCCTAATTTGTCAGACTCAGTGCCACACCAGGTATCACATTTAATCACTGAGACATTGATCAGCCTCTACTTTTAATTTTACAGGCACTCTTCAATGTTCACAAAATGTCCAGTTCAACACACAATACAGAAATATAACTTGAGTTTCAAAATACATCAAATATATTTAGTGGAGAATATCTTTCACTTCAAAATTATGAGGCGATAAAAATCAGATAAATTGCTACTTACCTTAGACACAAACAAATGAAGAAAGGAAAATCATTAAAAAAACAGATTAGGTGGTTCTCATGCAAATTATAGAATGATTTCTTGTTGTGTTGAAGAATATAATATTAACTTTATCTTAGTTGTATCCGCCAGCACAGACCCCATTTGCAAAGGTTACAACCCTTGGAATAATGAGAATTAATTTGTCATTTGTTAAAATAATTGGATTCTGAGCTACAAGGAAGATAAGACAATATGCTTACAAGCAATGATTCATACAGTTATTTTGTGAAACAAACCTAAAAGGAATTGGACAATTTTACAAATTGACTCAATACTATCTGCACATTAATATTGTACCTTAATGATTAAAGCAACACAATGGGTGGGCGGGGGGAAATACTTATCTACATAAATAGTTTTTGAAAGATTTTAACACAGCAACTTTTCAACATATACACAAAGGTCATCATGGTTAGTTGATAGTCTTCAAAATGACCAAATGAACCAACTGCACAAGACATTGAGAAATTATGATATAGAAGAGAATGTTAACAAAAGGTTTACCATTCATAACTAATTACTAAAATAAATCAAAAATCCCAAACACATGAGATTTGTTTCTAAGTATAATGGTTGCTGTATGTTGATCTTAGGTTGATCTTTGTACCATTTGAACATTGATCAGCAATTCAAATTGTAAATAAATAAATATTTAAGTATCATTTTATGAGATGAGGAAAGGTTGTAAATCCTTTTGAGAGAAAAATATCAGAAACCACAGTACATTTATGAGTGGGCCAAATTAATCTAAAGGACAAATAGAAATATTTTAAAAAGATATATCAGAAAACAAAAGCTAGTGAGGAGTGGGGGGAATTAAAAAAGTCACTCGAGGAGGACTAAAATGAATATCGAAAGGGATGGATGACAATAGAATAGCTTTTAGTTTACAGAAGAGGAATGAAAAAGCATTTAAATGAATAAGGAACAGATGGGATTTTAAAGATCAGAAAGTTCATTTATAAGATAAATTGGATAAAGGATTAGAAAATATCCAATGTGTTAAATGGCTTCTTCCCATCTTCACAATCGAAGATGATAGACAAATTATAGAATCAGTTATTTTTAGAAGAATCGCCAAGGTGTATAGATGTCAGTGGAGTGTGTATTATGAGGAATGTCAAGGTACTAAAGCCATAAGTTATAGCTGCTGGCATTAATGAACTAACACTTAAAGCCAAAGATAAAAGCAAAATATTGCAGATGCTGGAAATCTAGAACAAAAACAAAAATACCTGGAAAAACTCAGGAGGTCTGATACCATCTGCGGAGAGGGATACAGTTAATGTTTCGAATCCCAATGACTCTTCATCAGAACTAAGGAAAAATAGAAGAGGCGAAATATAAGCTGGTTTAAGGGGGTGGGACAGGTAGAGCTGGATAGAGGACCAGTGATAGGTGGAGATAGCCAAAAGATATCATAGACAAAAGGACAAAGAGGTGTTGACGATGGTGATATTAGCTAAGAAATGTGCTAATGTGGACATTAAGGGTAGAAAGCAACACGAGCAAGAGACAGATAGCCCTAGTGCAGGTGGGGTGGGGAGGGGGATCGGAATAGGCTAAAAGGTAGAGATAAAACAATGGATGGAAATACATTTAAAAATAATGGAAATAGGTGGGAAAAGAAAAGTCTATATAAATTAGTGGAAAAAGGGGGATCAGAAAGTGGGTGGGGATGGAGGAGAGAGTTCATGATCTAAAGTTGTTGAACTCAATATTCAGTCCGGAAGGATGTAAAGTACCTAGTCGGAAGGTGAGGTGCTGTTCCTCCAGTTTGAGTTGAGCTACACTAGAACATTGCAGCAGGCCAAGGATGGACATGTGGGCATGAGAGCAGGGTGGTGTGTTGAAATGGCAAGCTACAGGGAGATCTGGGTCATGCTTGCGGACAGACCGAAGCTGTTCTGCAAAGTGGTCACCCAGTCTGCGTTTGATCTTTCCAATGTAGAGGAGACCGCATTGGGAGCAACAAATGCAGTGGACTAAATTGTGGCAAGTGCAAGTGAAATGCTGCTTCACATGAAAGGAGTGTTTGGTACCTTGGATGGTGAGGAGGGGGGAAGTAAAGGGGCAGGCGTGAAGGGAAGATGTGTTTGGTGGTGGCATCATGCTGGAGTTGATGGGAATGGCGGAGGATGATCCTTTGAATGTGGAGGCTGGGTGGGGTGATAAGTGAGAACAAGGGGGACCCTATCATGGTTCAGGGCGGGGGAGGAAGGTGTGAGGGCGGATGCGTGGAAGATGGGCCGGTCACGGTTGAGGGCCCTGTCAGCCACCTTAGGTGGAAAACCTTGGTTAAGAAAGAAGGAAGACATGTCAGGGGAACTATTTTGGAAAGTGGCATTATTTGAACAGATGCGACGGAGGAAAGGGAACTGAGAGAATAGGATGGAGTCCTTACAGGAAGCGGAGTGTGCGGAGCGGTAGTCCAGGTAGCTGTGGGAGTCGGTAGGCTTGTAATGAATATTGGTGGACAGTCTATCCCCAGAAATTGAGACTGAGAGGTAAAGGAAGGGAAGGGAAGTGTCAGTGATGGACCACATGAAAATGATGGAGGGGTGGAAATTGGAAGCAAAATTAATAATTTTTTCCAAATCCAGACGAGAGCATGAAGTGGCACCAAAACAGTTATTGATGCACTGGAGAAAGAGTTGTGCGAGGGGGCCTGAGTAGGACTGGAACAAGGAATGTTCCACATATCCTATAAAGAGACAGGCATAACTGGGGCCCATGCCACACCTTTTATTTGAAGGAAATGAGACGAGTATAAGGAGAAATTGTTCAGTGAAAGAACAAGTTCAACCAGATGGAGGAGAGTAGTGGTGGATGGGGATTATTCGGGCCTCTGTTTGAGGAAGAAGCAGAGAGCCCTCAGAGCATCCTGGTGGGGGATGGAGGTCTAGAGGGATTGGACGTCCATGGTGAAGAGCAGGTGGTTGGGGCCACTAAAAGCCTTTGTAAGGCATCCTTTGCCTGTTATTTTATTGGGGTGTTAACCTATTGTTATGGCCAGATGAGGAGGGAGACAAAATGGCCCCCATCTTTCCACTCTCAACAGATTTTTTTGTTTTGGAAAAGGACATACTTGCCAATTTAGTGAGTGCTTAACTGTTTACATGCTGAGTCAGTTGGACAGGTTTTCTTGAGTTTACCAAAGAAAGAGGTTAGCTTTATTATATATTTAAAGTGGCCTAAGTAAAATAATAAAACATGTTCTGACTTTTGCACACACACACACACAGACACACACACACACATTACAGAGTGGGGAAGGATAGTTTGGCCTATCCTTGGCAGACGTGGTGAGTGGGCCTAGGAGTGGCTGCGCAGCCTTCGCTGCCTGCAATTGGGCCCCGATCGCAAGCCAGCGTGAAAAGCACACCGAGAGCCTCAGCACTGCCCATGTGGGAGCAGGAGGAGCGCGAGCACTGAAGGTTGCGCATGCACAGGAGTGCACTCATTGAAAGCTCCCTGAAGGCACAGAGCTGCCTCAGGGAGCTGACGGATTTAAAAATTGAAAATAAAGATTTGAAAAATAAGGGATACATGTCCCCAAATGTGAATCTGTCACCTGAACAAGGACACACTAAAAATGAGTTTAAAAATGTTTTACAGTTTTTTATTCACTGATGAGGTTGGAAACTTCATCCTGTGGATGCAGTTTTGCAAAAAATGCAAAGGCCGCCTGGCCTATTCACCCACCTGCCAACCGTAAATTTGGAGGGGCAGCGAAAAATTCAAATTAATTAATTGATTAATGGGCTTAATAGCCCTCTTACTTGTTGGCAGGTGTGCTGCCGACTCTTGTGCGTGCCTGCTGACCAAAATATCGTACAAGTGTGCGATGACATCAGAATTCTCGCCTGACGTCATTGTGTGCTATTTCACGCTCGGGCGTGTCAGACGCACGTCCGCATGCTGAGCTGGAAATCCTGACCCATATCAAGTAATAAGAATATACAGTCTATAGTTTAGTGACTTAGCTGCCTTCAGGCTGAATTCAGTGGTGACGATGCTTCTGATTTAAAGATGTAGACAACTGAGTTGGTTGTTATTCTGGAGACGGTAGTGCTGGGTTGGATTCTTTTAAGAAACCTTTGCCTACAGAAGGGCATCCTTGGATGATCACAGTCAGCAAACAGGGCCCAAAGCTTACCAGGTGGGTTGGAGAGGGAGGAAGGCAGGAAGGAACCCACTTGGGTCTTTTCTCTAAGCTGCTTGTTCTCAGTTCTGCTGAGAAAACATGTGCTTAAAACATACTAAGGTAAAAGCAAAATACAGTGGATGCTGGAAATCTGAAACCAAAACAGAAAATGCTGGAAAATGCTGAGTTTTTCCAGCATTTTCTGTTGTTGTTTAAAACGTACAAAGGGTTGACTTGTCATGTGACTTCCTTCTCCAAATGCCATGGAGATCCAAAAAATGACATTGTCCATGTATTCCAAAGGTGGGTTGATTAGCTCATGGCTGGAAAGCTATCTTAGCCAGGGTCCCATTGTCCAATCAGTTAGTTTTACTGGCCCTTCTCAAAAGTTGCATACCTCAGGTGGTTGCTATAGATGCCTCGTTAATGAGCCAGAAGATGTAAATCCTTCACACTCTCCTGAAGTTATTGTTTTTGATGGATTTTGCAGACCGACTGTCTCCACTCCAATGAATTAGAAAATGGAATGTATAGTAATGCAAATTGGGGTTAGTTCATGTCACTTCAGCCTCTGTGTTTTTAAAAAGTCTGTTTTTAAAAGTTCAATTCAAGTTTCCAGCTAATGGGTTAAAAATTATTTGGCATAAAGCCACACCATCATGACACTATAAAAAATATACTTAATGATGATATAAAACAGTCTGTTGCTGATGTTATTAGACAAACATTTAACTTGTTTGCATTATATTCAGAGTGTTACACAAATAGATAATACATTTGCTTCCTACCAAAGACTAAACTCTGGCTGAAATTGTTCTGACCACTTCAAAAAGACAACTGACACAGTCAAACCCCCAAGGAAATAAATAATTCAGACTCTGGTAAATATTTTCAAGGTTTCCATACAAAAGCACAGCAAATGTTATTCCAATATTCAAAAAAAGGAGTATATATAACACAAAACTTGGAATTATAGATAAATTAGTTTAGCATCCAACCATTCAAAATTCAAAGGGAAATGGTTACCATGAAGCACAATAACAAGATATAACATGGAACTAGTGCAAGATTACTATGCTTCAAAAAAGCATGCATTTCCAGTGATGCTTGCTTGAAAGCCCCAGAAGAGAAAAGAAAAGCAGATGATTTAAGTGGAAATGTCACAATCGTGGCATTCACCAGACTCTGTCTTCCCATACACAACAAAAACAGAACTACCTGGAAAAACTCAGCAGGCCTGTCAGCATCGGCGGAGAAGAGCAAAGTTGACGTTTCGAGTCCTCATGATCCTTCAGCAGAACTAAGTTCTGTTCTGTTGAAGGGCCATGAGGACTCAAAATGTCAACTTTGCTCTTCTCCGCCAATGCTGCCGGGCCTGCTGAGTTTTTCCAGGTATTTCTGTTTTTGTTTTGGATTTCCAGCATCCGCAGTTTTTTGTTTTTATCTCTGTCTTCCCATTGTTTAGTCATTAATGGAATGCTGTGAGTACATGAATGTTAGAAATATTTGTAATTATGTCACCACCTGTGAGCTCCCTGTTCCTATCTATGACTGAGAGAGATGTACACTTGCCAATTATCTCAAAGGTGTTCATCTCTGTATCAGCAAGCTATACTCTTTGTGGTGGTCCAGCTCTGGTTTTCTTCCAGGCTAAATTTTATGCTGGGATGAGGCCCTTTCCCAGATAAAAATCGGGGCAAGCCCACCCTCGCTTGGCTGCCTCATCCCACGGTAATTTTACAGCCGTTGGGCCATTAATTGACTTAAGGTGAAGTTTCAGCACCCTTGTTGGGGGTGGGGGGTGGGGGGGGGGTCCTGCATCCAAGAGCTGCCAGCTAATCAAATAACCAGTAGCTCTCTGGTTCCAGCAGTGCCACTGGGAGTGGTGGCCACTGCTGGGACTGCAGGGAGGCACAGAGGAAAGCATGCTGCAATGAAGCCGAACTTGAAGGGAAAACTTGAAGGGAGATGAGGGTGGTCAGCGTGGAAGAGAAAGGGGTGACAGGAAATAAAAGGGGGTATACACTGAAGGAGCCTCTGATTAGCATAGGGGGCCATAAAAGGAAGGCACACCTCTCCCCTCTTGTCCAGACACCCATCTGCCAGTCACATGGCAAACTGGACACTTGGCGCTGCCTCCCCTGACCAGGGTAAAATCCAAGGATTCAGGATGAAATCCAAAAGTTGCCATTAATTGGCTACTTAAGGGTCTCAATTGGTTCATAGGTGAACATGCCCCCCAATACCACCCCTACTGCTGGTAAAATTCAGCCAGAGCGGAAGGGCAAACCGGTAGGCAGAAACTACAACGCCACTGGTACAATGCCCAATTTTACTGCCCCCTTCCCCTTCCATTCCACCCCTAGGGGATGTAAAATTCTGGTCCCTCCCTCTTGTGTTTTGTGCTGTCATATTACATAAAGTTCAATAGCTGTCAATGATGGATGGATAAATGGGAAGGTGGTGAATTGAATGTAAAATAAAGATTAGGTGCTGCTGAAAGTTGGATGGATTTGAGGTGTGATGTGATACAAAACTCTTAGCAAGATAGAGTGAGGGTCGTGAGGGGGCTTAAAGCACAGGGTGGTTGAATTAGCAAATATACTCACTCTCCAAGCACTTGATTAGGTCATTATACCACTATCTACATTGCATCATGACCTAGGGTCAATGCTTTTGCTATTCACCCCCTCAGTTATCTCCAATTATGCATTTATGATATGAGGTTTCCCCCTCTCATTGCTGAGGAACAGCACATCTCTCCAGCTCCTGACTGCACACTGCAAAAATTCTGGTGAGGCACCATTAAATTTGGGTAATGGGCTTTCTCTATATCCATCACCCATCCTGAAGACCTACAATTTCCACTTGTGTACCATTCCTTTAAATAGTGCTGAGATTGCATCATTCAGAAGTACATCATGCCCACCGTGCAGCTCAGAGACACAAAACCTGAAGTCAAAATTAGCTGCTTGATAGTTGAGAAATTGAACACTGCTGAAAAGAGAGTGATGTTGCTGAAGCTTTTTGTCTTGCATTCATCAGGACAAGTGCAAGAATGTCAAATTTCTGGCAATCACAACAGTTTGTACTACAGGAGAAAAGGGTCATAATTGGCTGGTAAGTCAACTCTGATTGGCCAAGGTGTAACCATGGAGAAAGTAATGGGGATCTATACTCTCGCCAAGCTCCTGGGTGCTTCAAAAAAGATCCAGGCTTGAACACATTCCTTTTATTTGCAGGAAACGGGTTCCTGCATATGAATGTATGTCACTTCTAGCAAGTGTAATTGAGCCATGGTACAAGCCTGACTGATTATCTTAAAATAGTTGTTATTTTATCTAGTGTAGCTTGGGGAGCCTATAGTTCCCTCTTGCTCTCCATGGCAATGCCTCAACCAATCCGAGTTGGCTTGCCAACCGAACAGCATCCTTTTCTCCTGTAGTATAAATTGTTGTAATCATTTGGAATTTGACATTCTTGTGTTTATCCTCATGAGTTCAAGATGAAAAGCTTTGGCAATATGTCTCTCTTTCCGGCAATATTCAAGTCAAAATTAATTGGTACAATTCAGTTTAGCTCACAGAGTCTGACCTAATTAGTTGACTGCTGGGTTTCTCTGATGAAACATACCCAGGTATGGTGATGGTGGTGTCTGGGACATTATTTATAAGGTATGATTCTGTGAGGATGACTATGTCAGGCTGTTGCTTGACTAGGCTGTGAGACAGCTCTCCCAATTTTGGCACTGGCCCCCAGATGTTAGTAAGGAGGACTTTGCAGAATCGACAGGTCTGGGTTTGTGGTTGTCATTTCAGGTGCCTAGGTCGATGGCGGGTGGTCATTCCTTTTTATTGACTTTTTAGGCCGTTTCAGAGGGCATTTAAGAGTCAACCACACTATTGCTGTTCTGGACTCACGTGTCGGCAAGACCAGGTGAGGGTGGCAGATTTTCTTCTGCAAAGGGCATCAGTGAACCAGATGGGTTTTTATGACAGTGGCTTTTTTGGCATCATTAGACTTTTAATTCCAGGTGTTTATTAAATTCAAATTTGACCACCTGCTGTGGTGGGATTCAAACCTAGATCCTTAGAACGTTACCCTCTTTCTCTGGATTTTTAATTCATTCATGGGATGTGGGTTTTGCTAGCTGGGCCAGCATTTATTGACCATCCCTAGCTGCCCTTGAGAAGGTGGGTGATGGTGAACTGCCTTCTTGAACCACTGCAGCTCATAAGCTATAGATACACCCACAGTGCTGTCAGGGAAGGAGTTCCAGGGTTTTGATCCACCGACAGTGAAGGAATTGCAATATATTTCCAAGTCAGAATGGCAAGTGACTTGGAGGGGAACTTCCAGATGGTGGTGCTCCCATCTATCTGCTGCCCTTGTCCTTCTAGAATGGCAGTGGTTAGGTTTTGGAATGTGCTGCCTAAGGAGTCTTGGTGAATTCCTGCAATGCATCTTGTAGCTGTTACACACTGCTGCTACTGTGCGTCGGTGGAGGGAGTGAGCGTTGTGGATGTGGTGCCAATCAAGCAGGCTGTTTTAGCCTGGATGGAGTCAAGCTTCTTGTGTGGGAGTTGCACTCATCCAGGCAAGTGGAGAGTATTTGTTCACACTCCTGACTTGTAGATGGTGGACAGGCTTTGGGGAGTCAGGAGTGAGTTATGTGTCGCAGCATTCCTAGCCTCTGACCTGCTCTTGTAGACACAGTATTTACATGGTTAGTCCAGTTCAGTTTCTGGTCAATGGTAACCTCCAGGATGATGATAGGGGGGGATTCAGTGATGGTAATGCCATTGAACATCAAGGGCTGATGTTTAGATTCTCTCTTGTTGGAGATGGTCATTGCCTGGCATTTGTGTGGTGTGAATGTTACTTGCCACTTGTCAGCTCAAACCTGGATATTGTGTAGGTCATGTTGCATTTGGATATGGACTGCTTCTGTATCTGAGGAGTCGTGAATGGTGCTGAACATTGTGCAATCATCAGCGAACATCTCCTCTACTGACTTTATGATGGACGGAAGGTCATTGATGAAGCAGCTGAAGATGGAGGCCAAGGACATTACCCTGAGGAACTCCTGCAATTATGTCTTGGAACTAAGATGACTGGCCTCCAACAACCACAACCTTTGTGCTAGGTATGACTCCAACCAGTGGAGAGTTTTCCCCCTGATTCCCATTGACTCCAGTTTTGCTAGGGCTCCTTGATGCCACACTGTGTCAAATGCGGCCTTTATGTCAAGGGCAGTCACTCTCACTTCACCTCTGGAGCTCAGCTCTTTTGTCCATGTTTGAATCAAGGCTGTAATAAGGTCAGGATCTGAGTGGCCCTGGCGGAACCCAAAGTGGGTGTCAGTGAGCAGGTTATTGCTAAGCAAGTGCAAGTGCTGCTTGATAGCACTGTTGATGACCCCTTCCATTACTTTACAGATGATGGAGAGTAGACTGATGGGGCAGTAATTGGCCAGGTTGGATTTGTCCTGCTTTTTGTGCACAGGACATACCTGGGCAATTTTCCACAAAGCCGAGTAGATGCCAGTGTTGTAGCTGTATGGTTTCAGCTTGATTAGGGGCGCAGCAAGTTCTGGAGCGCAAGTCTTCAGTACAGTTGCTGGAATACTTCAGGGCCTATATCCTTTGCAGTATCCAGTGCCTTCAGCCATTTCTGGGATTGAAATGGCCGAAGACTGGCATCTGTGATGCTGGGGACCGCCAGAGGATTACCAGTCCAGCGACATTACCACTATGCCACCGCCTCCCCCCACCCCCTCAATTGGAAACCACCTTCAGATTAATATTGGGGCCATATTTTTCTTGTGTGATACTTTATGATGTCATCATGCTTCAAATTGTAATGGATGTATACTAGACTTTCAATGTATCGAGTTTAAAGCCAACTCCTCATTAGATAACAGGCGAATATTTTCTCACTCCACACTCATGCTTGGCTATTTTCAGGTATGTGCTGGTTATGAGAGAGGCACCCTCTCATGACTGGTGATGAAACTCTTTCTAACTTATATGCCTTCAAACCTACAGTAATAGCGTAAGAAGGTAAGAGGTGTTATTTTAAACTTTGTGCTGCCATTGTGTTACAGTTTATTTTTAAAATCTGTCTTGCTTCTGTAACAGTATTTATCTAACTCCCCATGACAGTAAATGCCATCTCCTGTAAAAGCTGCATCAGCATTGCTGTGACATCTATCTGACCAGCATTTGGAAGAACTGTCTCCTTCTGGTGCTCCAGGGATAGCTACACCCCCATTTGTGGCAAAGTTTATTTCTCTTCTCCCTTCTTTGGTTCTTTATTTAAAGCTTGTGGTAAAATGTGCTTGATTTTTAAAGTTTCTTTATAACTCCTATGATTCACATGTTGCCCATTTCAGTTTTTTGTCTTTATCAATTAATGAGATGTCCCTTTAGAAGCTCGTTGCTATAGATGTCAGTTCATGAGTCGCCTCTTAAAGATCTCTCTGTTAATGATATCTCTGTTAAAGATCTGCTGTTGTTGCTGTGAGTTAATGAGTTGACCCTTCCAATTGTTTTCTGCCATGAAATGATCAGTGTTGTCTGGCCAATAGGAGGTAAAAAGGATCAATCTGGAAAGTGCAGCCAGCAAGATGTCATCACAGTTAGGCACATTTTTTCAAGTTGCTGCATTTTCTCCTGTGTTAGAAAAGCTTAAAAAATATTCCAGTGAAAGTTGTGCCCTGTCTCCTCCAGTGACCGTCAGTTTGTCAACATTAAATAGGTCCTTGGCTGTATGCATAGCCCAGGTGGGTCTTATTAGTACATCAGGTATGTTTATGGATATCTGATTAATACAGGAAAACTCAAAGCATTGCATCAAAAAAAGTACATTCACTATATGGCCTAATATTAACAGGAAGATGAGGAAGGGGAACAAGGGTAAAATTAGGGATCATTGTAAAGCTCTAAAGAGCAACATTTTGTGAGGAGTTATGATATATTTTTTAGTTTGATTGATGTTCACCTTGGATCATGTAGATATGGAAACTTTAGTACATTAATGATAATTTTTTAATGTAATTTTTTCCAACTTATTGAAAGCTATTTAGAAAACAGAGTACATCAGTGCTCAATTAAAGAGCATTGCAAATAAACTAAAAATTTGTTTTTATGGAGCTAATTATGATTTTGGTTTAAGCATTAATACCAAATTTATTATTATGCATGGCACACATATCAAATCAATATCTTACTGCTTCTTCAACTAATAAAAGTTTACTACCTCAATAAAACTGATAAACTTGAGATGTAAAGGTCAGTCAGACACTTATTTAGCATGAAGGATCAAGGGAATCCACAAAGAGACAGATGAGAAACAGTTTGTAGATTTCTGTGTTAATCTAAAAGCTGGTAATAATTTCATACCTCTTATTCTGGGAATGATAGAATGATTCCTTCATTGCAACCTAAAATTTTAATTATTATCTTAGTTTGAGTCAACACAATTTCTTTGCCTCCTTGTGAATACTAAATTATTTTCGGCCGATAAATTTTCTGTCTACAACAAGGGAAGTCTACGATTCCAGGTGCTTGTAGTTTAACAGGACCAGGCATGTTCAGCCAGAACTAAATTGATTTGTCAAAAAAATGCGTGTGGAGCAACAGATATTGCACTAACATACGTGTTGTAATCATACGCCATGGGTTTTCCTCCTCAGTTCCCAAATGTGAGATCTTTAATTGAAGTAAACTTAAATAATGGAAGTGACAAACAAAAGGGAGGCCTATCAGGCACAATTAGCCACAAAGGGATAAATTCTCTTCTCCACAGCATGTGTCGTAATCTGGTGGAAGAAGATTGATTGCCTGCTATAGAATCTGCTCGAGTCTCTTTTCCTTGATGTCAATGGAGTGAAAATCGGATTGTTCTACAATAGGCAGCTGATCTATTCTACCAGATATTGTCCATGAGGTGAAGGTGAAATTTTACTCCAATAGTTGGGCTATGTTGACAGATATGCTGACTGCACCAGTTACCCTTCTCCATGCATTCAGGAATATCATCAATCAGACATGTTGGTTGCCAACAGTGGAATTATTGGGCAGCATTCAGTCACAGTGTTGATCTTTCTTGTCTTTCCTGGACAGGCCCTGTGGATGATCCTTTAAGTGGCAAGGCAAAATTCTACTTCAAGTAGTTTGCATTATTTCCAAAAATATAATCAAAAATATGTTCAAATAATGGCCTTATTGTGTACAAATGTACCCACTGTGGAGCAAATCTTTGTTAAGTAAAAGATAATTATGTGAGAGAAAGCCGATGAATTATATATTGGACTTGGACAAGTGTGCGTTATTGTGTAAGTCCTAAGATAATGGAAATTATTGCAATAAGCATTTCTTGCAGGGATTTTATGTAAAAGTATGAAATTGTGAGGAGAGTTGTTGATGTGCTCCTATATATTAAGATGCACAAAATTGCTTGCTATTGGAAGGCATCCCTTTTAATTTAAATTGGCTTTGTTGAGTGAGCAGGATTTTTAGTCATCTCTTGCAATGGTCGCTGGCTTGCCCTATCACTGTATAACTTTAACCTTATCTGGAAAGCATTATCATTCTACTGTTGAATGTTTCTTATCTGTAGATTTTTAGAGACCTGAATTAGTGGTTTTCCCGAGTGTTCAAGATCTATGTCTACATTGCTAAATTGAATAACCATTTCTGAGGGCATAAGAGCTAATTGTCTGTATCAAAAAGCGGAGCTAAACTGAGTTTAAAACTTTAAAGCTCAAAATATTTATATAAGCAGCGATTTAGTAGGGACAGGAGGAGGAGCAAGAGTGCTCTTGAAGGGGCCACAAAAATGACCCTGGCACCTTCTCCACCCCCCATGAAAATGGCTTCCTCCCACTGTTTACCAACTCCACACCTACAGGCTAGACAGGCTGCCAGAAATCACATGGCATGGACCTGAAAGGCTCCCACAAGACAGTCATTTTCTGCCATCCTTATGTTAATGAGACCTGGCCCAGTTCTCAAAATGGACTTTACAGAGGTAAATGTACCCCACATTGCACAGGCTTCATCTATTTGTCACAGATTTTAAAGCATATTTCAATCACTACAGCAAGAAGTCCTTCATAGAAAATGAACTACTCTTGGAAAACGGTCATCTGCTTTTGCAGCCAGATATGATGGGTAATTTTCACACAGAAAAGTTACACAAACTGTTTTGATGATGTTTTTTGAGCATTGAATATTGTTTTTGCTCTTCTTCACAAAAGTATAATGTGAGGTAGCCACCGACATTGTATCCATCAAATTGTGCCTCCTGCATGTCATCTAAATAAGCAGATGGGGCCCAAGTTTACAACATCATATAAAATCTGACACTTGTGACAATGCAACATTCTTTTAGTACTGCACCAACCTGACGGTCTAGATTAAGTGCTCAAATCCTGTATTGAGTTCGATCAATGAGCCAAGGCAGCATGTTTTTCATTTAAACAATTTACTTTTTCAAGCATTATAAGGCTCCCAATGCTTTTACCAAGCATACTTGGGGTCATGATTTAACTGTACACACTGCAAAAGGAACATACTGGCCCGGATTTTATACCTAGGTGAAATTGGTTAAGTCTCTGGTGGAATGTATCACTGTTTCAGAAATCATACCCAGTCTATTTTAGCCCTGGGCTTTCAATAACATGCAGCTGGTTTGCATGGTTCTTGTCTGGAATTGGTGGGAATTGGGCAGCAAGTGATTTTGCCAGCCTGTGGAAAATCGAGTGGTTCGTGCTTTGCATGTAAGTTTGTGGAAAGTGTTCCCATGATAACGTGGCAACAAATATGCAGGGAATCCAGGGCACTTGTGGCCTAAACAGTTTTTGTGAAGCCTGGAGGAGTGCCCCTTCTCCTTTTGTCCTAAAAAGGTGAAAAACCTACCTCCAAGAGACACTTTTCATCCCAATCCTCTTCTGACTTGATTCAGCCTGGGGAGAAAGCAGCTGCTCTGTTCAGGGCAGAGTTTAAATTGCAGTTCGGGCCCTATGGTGTCATCAAACCAGGACTTGCATATTTGAAGAAGGATGCTGATAACTTTGGGCAAGCATTTCCACGGTGGGTTAAAGAAAATTATTTTAATTTGCGACCCGCTTTTCGCTAGCTGATTAAAGTTAATATTACATTTGTTTGTATTCATTCAGGGGATGTGGGCTTTGCTGGCTGAGCCAGCATTTATTGCCCACCCTTAGATGCCCTTGAGAATGTGGTGGTGAGCTGTCTTCTTGAACTGCTGCAGTTCTTGTGATGTAGGTACACCCACAGTGCTGTTAGGAAGGGAGTTCCAGGATTTTGACCCAGCGACAGTGAAGGAAAATCGATATATTTTCAAGTCAGAATGGTGAGTGAATTGGAGGGGAACTTCTGGGTGGTTTTCCTATAACCTGGAAGTTATCTGCTGCCCTTGTCCTTCTAGATGGTAGTGGTCATGAGTTTGGAAGGTGCTGTCTAAGGAGGCTTAGTGGATTCCTGTAGTGCATTTTGTAGATGGTACACACTGCTGCTACTGTGCATTGTTGGTGGAGGGAGTGAACGTTTATGGATGTGGTGTTAATAGAGTTATATATAGTCATAATCCTATATCAGCACTATCAAACTCAAACATGAGATCTAATTGTCATAGCTTAACATAAATATAGATTTAAAAAATAATTTTAGATTCAGGAAATTACAACTTTAATATACAGCTGCCAGTCACAATTTACACTAATGCTGACAATGTTATATTATTAATCATTCTAAGTAGCTGCTGCTGGGAATAATCAATGCCTATCTGCAATGAACCAAGACAGCGTATCTTCGACAATGTCTCTTAAGGACATCTGAGCCTTTAGACTGACAAGCAGGATGTAACCTTCACTAATGGAGAATTGTCTATATGTGCCAATTATTTTACAAACCTAATCAACTATTGATAAGAGAGCTTTATCAACAGCCTGCCTATTATAATTTTAATTAGAAGCAAGTGATAACAGTGTTAGCTCAGCAATTCATTTTTCTGAAAAGTGGATTTTAAAGTATTCACAAATAACAAAAATGGATCTAATTCATACGTTTGAAGGAATATTAGTAATCTTTTTAGGTTGAATATGGAGGACATTAATAGATTTTCATTTCAAGTTGATGGACATAATATAGATGTTAACAGAGTGAATCACATCATGTAAAATCTCTGCGTAAGTAAGGTTATGCTACACTTGCAATTCCATTGGGAATCAAATTAAAATTACTGAAAATAATTTGCAATCATCCATGTGCAAATTAACATTGCTGAATCCACTAATAAAATGACATTTATAGACCAAAGAGAATACATTAATATTTAACATTTCAGGTTTTAATTGCCATAGCCAAGAGTCCACCTGAAATCACTGCCACCATACTGTCTTAAAATCCTACAGCATTAATGGGGCTATTAGATTCATTAGGAAAGTAATTAACAGATACTTTTCAATCCACAACGTTATGTTGATGATGGCTGTATTTTGGTAACGAACTTTAATTGTGTCATAAAATAATAGTCTAGTGACTAAGGAGTTTTGAGATGTTGTTAATTACTAGATTATATATTGCTATAAATAACAGCCAGGACACTAGCAGCAACAAGTCACTGAGGAAGTTCCAGTGAGCTGATGTATAATCATTACAAACAAGGTCAGTGGCCAAGGACTAATAGTTTAGCTGAGATCAAGATTTAATCGTTTGGTAGAGGACACAATGGATTCACCAAGGTGGAGGTTGAATTCAATGAGATGGCTGATAGCACCTCACAGCATTTATAATGTGATCAAAATATCTTCTGTATTTCACGATATTCATGTGATACTTTTGACAATTAGTTAGTAAGTGATGTTCACAAATAAATTAGCTCCATTCAGCAAGCTTGAAGGATTGTGAAATTAACAGCACAAGGACTGGGAAGGAATTAAAGTAGGTGAGTTCAATGTCAAATCAGGCACAGAAAGAGAAATAAAGAGAGATAAAGAATGACTGGGTTAAGAGAGAGAAATGAGAGGCAGAAAAATGTTATAAGTTTTACCTGAGGATGTTTCCCTAGCCTAAATTTGATGTGCCATTAACATTAATGTTATTTTGAGAGGGAAATCTGGGCTAATATTTCTTTCCAATGAGGGAGATCCCTGTAAAAGGTATGGTAAAAGAAAACCTCCACTGTCTAGTCACACAAATAAACTGTGATCAGTAGTGTAAACTTTCTGAAACTAAAATTATACTTCTTTTTTATTACTTCTGCTGCTGAAGATGGGCAGAGGTAACATTTCTGCCCCTGTTTGTTAGCCCGTTTGTCTGTAAACAATATATATTAAAAAATTAAAGGAACGATTTCAACAAAACTTGATACACAGATGTGGTATGGTGCAAGGAAGAAGTGATTCAGATCCAGATCCTGAAAATTTTTCAAGGATCCGTTAACATTGGGAGATAGGGTAAATTAACCATTTTTTAGAATATTGTAGATTGTTTGATTTAAAATGTTGTTAATTGTTTTAGAATGTTATGGAATTTCCCAGCTGCTGTGATGGAATTGGTCACAGCTGTCAAAATATGAGCAGAGTTTTCAATGCATGTTGTTGGATGTGGATTGGCTTTAAGTTTCCTTAGTGAGAAAGAAGTTCTTAATATAAATATTTACTTGTTCAGCTTTCTAATTACAGAGCATCAACCAAGTAGGGAAACCTCAGGGAAGAGCTGTGTAATTGTAATAATATTGAGTGAATACAGTGTGACAGAGGTATGCACTCTAATGAGTACCCTCTACACTTAATACAGTCTGTTATCTTCCTATAATTCTATTAAACCACAAAGTACTTGTCAACAAAATAGATCATGAAGCCTTTTGTTCCTCCATCCACTGAAAGAAATCACCAGATAATTTGTTTTAGGAGTTGGTTGAGGGATTAATGTTAGTCAAGGCACTGGGAGAACACCCCTACTCTTCTTTAAATATTAATGTGTCACCTTTTACATCCTCCTGAGAAGGGAGTTGGGGTCTTGGTTTAATGTCTTTTCCAAAAGAAGCCACCTCCAATAATGTACCACTTCCTTAGCACTGGACAAACATGTCAGTTTAGATTATATGCTCCAATCTATGGAGTAGCGCTTATACCCATGGTATTCTGATTCAGAGGTGAGAGTGCTACCACAAAGATCATTGAGGGGACACACAGCTATGAACTGGGGAGCTTTTGATTCTTCTCATAGAAGGAATAGAGGAGAAAGAAGAACAGATTGCTTTTCTTGCACTCACCAGGACTTTGTCACATGACCATCAATTACAAGTCAAGAGTAAGGTGTCAGTGTTGGAGCTGGCTAAAATGGGATAAGAAGAAGTAAGAAGAAAAGCTTTAAGAAAGGTATTTGATAGTGGCAGGTTGCTGAATGGAAACTTTGTCCTCAAGGGATTTGTGATGGTGATTGAAGATGCTAGAAGGACTTTAAACTCTGGGACAATGAGGTTATTTGACTTTGATATTGCCTTTGCTCAGGATTGCAGTGTGAACTTTTATGTTTGATCTATAAAGATTAAGTGACTTTTGGATTTCATTCTTGTTTGAACATAAATGAGTTTGAGCTTGATTTGACCCATGGATGATATTGATGAATTATTGATCTTGGTATTTGGTGTTAAAACGTCAATGAAATTATAATTCATATTGGTGTTTTAAATACTTTACAATTGTGTTTATTTTATTATTTTTTTCTCACATTTGTTGTTTTATAGATGGAATAAGTTGAAGAGTTAATGGCTTGATGAATTAAAAAATTATTAAAAAAAAGTAAAGGAACAGATAGAGTGCTATAATTTTACTATTCAGTTGATATCAGGCATAATTTGACATTAATGGAACACAAAATAAAATATAGGCTATTCCAACATTTCAGCAGAGAATCAACACAACAGTAATCATTAAACATTGATAAACCAAAACAATGGCCAGGAGCATTCATTTGATCGGGATAGGTCTTCTTCCCCTCACTCAGGAGGAAATCCTGCCTCACGGTCTCAAGTCCTAGAAGTGCGAGAAGCTGCAGTAGACAGGACTGGAATTACCAGCAGTCCCCATAGTCTAAATCCTGGGGCAGAATCTTTTGTCTATTGGGCGGGCCATTCAGGAGCGGGTGTGGGCGAGTGCGGAGCCGATCGCTGCCCGTGATCGGCTGCGCAACGCTATTTTACATGGGTGGGCCAATTAAGGCCCGCCCAGCGTGATGTGTACCCGTTAGCGCTACCTGTGCGGGCGGGGGGAGGAGGGAGAGTCGGCGCCTGCGTTCTTTATGCACGCGAAAGAGCGCAGAAATCTCCCTCAGGCATGGATCTGCTTCAGAGAAATTAAATTCTTTTTGAAAGTTGGAAAAAAATAAAATTAAAAATCATTTACACATGTCCCCTCATGTGACAACATCACATGAGCTGGGTGATGTTCATGAAATGTTCACAAAATATTTATTAATTTAATAAACCCTTCATGAAACCTCATCCCGCCCGTGGATGAGGTTTCATGAAAAATGTGGAGGCCACTTGGGCTCCTCGCCTGCCCACCAACCATAAGGTTGGAAGGGCAGCCTAGTTAATATGGTTAATTGCTGTATTAAAGGCCTTAACAGCCTTTGACAGTTCAGCGGGCGCGCAACCGAATCTGGTGTACGCCCGCCGAATAAAAGATCGGAATGACGCGCAGTGATGTCGGAACACACGCCTGAGCCCACTGCTCGTCATTTTACACGTTGGCATGTGACGCCCATCCCCGCATGCTGGCGAGAAAATTCTGCACCCGGAGTCCGGGAACAGCTGAGTATAAGGGTCTCAGGCCAGGGAGGGGTGGTAAGGCCCAGGGATGTAGGCAGAGGTGGTATGGCAGTGTTAATGGAGAGGCCAGGGGGGCACCTGCAGGGGCAAACCTCGTGTGGAGGGTGTGCGCCCGGTGTTGAAAGGAGGCTGCTGATGGAGGCACACCCCCATCTACATTTCCACCCTCAACTTAAGCAGAGTCACTTTCTGGGCCTCCACTTTGCTGCTGAACACCTCCCGCCAGTCTAAAAATTGACACTGGGCAGGAAGCAGCCCTTATATTGTAAAGGGCGGGCGGGCTAGCCTAGGCTTTCCGGGAGGCTGGTGGGAAGGCAATTTTTGGGGAAGATCTTTCCCACCATCAGGGGGTTTGTGCGGGGGCGGGCGCAGCCCCCAATCGGGTCCACACCGCCATTTTACGTGGGTGGGCCAATTAAGGCTCACCCAGCATGACTCACGCAGAAGTGCCTCAGGGAGATAAGTTTTAAGTCTGAAAAGTTTTAATAAAGACAAAAAAATTAAGACAGTGTCACATGAGCTGGGACATGCCAATGAACTTTAATGAAAAACTTTATTTAATTTATAAACCCTTCATGAAACCTCATCCCACCTGTGGATGAGGTTTCATGAAAAATGTGAAGGCCGCCTGGGCTCTTCGCCTGCCTGCCAACCATAAGGTTGGACGGGCAGCTTTCTCAATAGGTTTAATTAGTTAATTAATGGCCTTAACAGGCCTTTGACAGTTCAGCGGGCTTGCAGCTGACTTCATGCCTGCCAAACTGAAGATCGGAATGATGCGCGGTGACATTGGGTTGCATGCCTGACGTCACCCTACCTCATTTTAAGCCTCAGCGAGCGGGCCCCGCCACCAATCGCCGAGCCAAAAATTCTCCCTGTAGAATTTTACAGCCCTCTCCCAAACACCTACAAACCTGCCAGCAGAGGAATGTAAAAATTAAATTAAGAAGCCATCCTCTGAACATCTTTGAAAAAATGTACAACTTTCGTGTTATCTGTCCTTCATGTCATCTGTGTTTGTGAAATAAAACGTGCACATTTATTCCAGTCAATATGGTGCCAGAAATATACCATTTCAGGGGGCTACTACGGAACAAGAAGAACAAAAGTCAAAGGTCCAAAGGAAAACCCAGCACAGGGAAGATCGAATCCAACAACAACTTAAACTTGCATTGTGCTGTTCATGTAGAGAAAGAGATTTTTATGTGCAATCTGAGCCAGGAGAAGAAAACAAGAACAATGAAAAGCAGGACAGAAAAAGGCACAAAAGTAGGTAGTCATAGATGGATGAAAAGAAGGCTTTTCAAAGTGAAGAGAGAGTTTTCAAGGTAGATGGAGTGAGGAGGATTTTCCAGAGCTTGGGGAAGAGTGACAGGCAGAGCAGCCAGCAAAGGGAGAGCAGGTAGAGTAATACACAAGGAATTCCCTGTTAGAGGAATAGATGTGTTGAGGTATGCAGAAAGTTCATCTGGGAAATTGATAATGGAAAGTAGGGAGGTGGCAGATGAATTAAACACGTATTTTGCTTCGGTCTTCACTATAGAGGACACAAGTAACATCCTTGAAATAGCTGTAAATCAGAAAATGGTAGGGATGGAGGAACATGGGGAGATTACAATCAATGGGGAAGTGGTATTGAGCAAATTGTTTGGGACGCTGACTGACAAATACCCAGGTCCGGATAGACTTCACCCTAAGGACTTGAAAGAAGTGGCTGGTGAGATTGTTGATACATTGGTTTTAATTTTCCAAAATTCCCTAGATTTGTTGAAGGTTCCATTAGATTGGAAAATAGCAAATATAACTCCTTTGTTCAAAAAGGGAGGGAGACAAAAAGCAAGAAACTATAGGCCTATTAGCTTAACAGTCATAGGGAAAATATTAGAAACTATTAACAAAGATGTTATAGCAGGGCACTTAGAAAAATTCAAAGCAGTCAGGTAGAGTCAACATGGTTTTGTCAAAGAGAAATAATGTTTAAACAATTTATTGGAGTTATTTGAAGGAGTCACGTGTGCTGTGGATAAAGGGGAACTGGTGGATGTACTGTACTTAGATTTCCAGAAGGAATTTGATAAAGTGCAACATCAAAGGTATAGTAATTTTAGTCTTGGGAAATGTAGGACTGTAGCTTTAAGAGTAAGCCTGGGTTGTAAAGTCACATGATCTGTGTAAACCAATGTGTTAGCAGCATGGGGAAACCTCTTTTGGGGAGTTCTTCTTTAGCTATGGGCCTGAATTTCGCTGACACGAAAATGATGCGGGATGACGTCGGGAGGAACCCCTGACATCATCCCGCCCCATTTAAATATTCAGAAAGGCGGGCGGACAGTGCGATCAGCTGTCCGCCCGCCGAGCTGGCAATGGCCAATTGAGGCCATTAACAGGATAACTAAGCCAATTAAAGGACCTGCCTGTCCAACCTTAAGGCTGGTGGGCAGGCCAGGAGCCCCAGCGGGCTTCTGAAAAAAACATGAAACCTCATCCACCGGCGGGATGAGGTTCCATGTCTGTTTTTAAAAAGTTTAATAAAGGTTTTGTCATATTTATTAACATGTCCCATCTTGTATGACATTGTCATATGAGGGGGACATGTTAATAATTTTTTAATGTTCTATTTTTGATATTTAAAACACTGTCAGTGATCTAACTGAGACAGCACTTAGTCTCAGGGAGATGTGCGCTCTTTTGTGCGACAGACCACACTCTGGCAGTTGTTTACTAGACTAATACCAAGAATGGGCAGGTTGTCTTATGAGGAAAGGCTGGACAGGTTAGGCTTGTATCCACTGGAATTTAGGAGAGGAAGAAGTGACTTAATTGAAACTTTTAAGATCCTGAGGGGTCTTGACAGGATGGATATGGAGAGGAAGTTTCCACTTGTGGGAGAATCTAGAACAAGGGGTCACTGTTTAAAAATAAGGGGTCACTCATTTAAGACAGAGATGAGGAGAAATTTTCCCTTTCAGAGGGTTGTGAGTTTTTGGAACTTTCTTCTTCAAAAGGCGTTGGAAGCAGAGTTTTTGAATATTTTTAAGGCAGAGCTAGATAGATTCTTGTTTAACAAGGGGGTGAAAGGCTATCAGGAGTGGGCAAGAATGTGGGGTTGAGGTTACATTCAGATCAGCCATGATCTTATTGAATGCCGGAGCAGGCTCGAGGTGCTGAATGGCCTCCTACTGCACCTAATTCGTATGTTCATGTATTTGTATGTATGGGTCAAAGAAGAATGCAGGAGGGCATGCCAGGACCAACACCAGGCATACCTAAAAATGAGGTGTCAACCTGGTGAAGCTAGAACACAAGTCTACTTGCAGGCCAAACAGCATAAACAGCAGCAATAGACAGAACTAAGCGATTCCATAACCAACAAATCAGATCAAAGCTCTGCAGTCCTGTCGCATCCAATCGTGAATGGTGGTGGACAATTAAACAACTCACTGAAGTAGGAGGCTCCACATATATCCCCATCCTCAATGATGGGGGAGCCCAGCACATCAGTGCAAACGATAAGGCTGAAGCGCTTGCTACAATCTTCAACCAGAAGTGCTGATCCATCTTGGCCTCCTCCGGAGGTCCCCAGCATCACAGATGCCAGTCTTCAGCCAATTCGATTCACTCCATGTGATATCAAGAAGCAGCTGAAGGCACTGGATACTGCAAAGGCTGTGGGCCCTGACAATATTCCGGCAATAGTACTGAACTATCCCAGTCCAGAACTTGCCGCGCCCCTAGCCAAGCTGTTTTAGTACAGCTATAACACTGGCATCTACCTGGCTATGTAGAAAATTGCCCAGGTGTGTCCTGAACAGAAAAAGCAGGTCAATTCCAAACTGGTCACTTACTGCCCCATCAGTCTACTCTCGATTATCAGTAAAGGGATGGAAGAGGTCATCAGCAGTGTTATCAAGTGGTGCTTGCTTAGGAATAGCCTGTTCACTGATGCTCAGTTTGGGTCCTGCGAGGGTCACTCAACTCCTGACCTCATTACAGCTTTGGTTCAAACATGAACAAAAAGGCTGAACTCCAGAAGGGGGTGAGAGTCAGTGCCTTTGACATCAAGGCAGCATTTGATAGAGTGTGGCATCAAGGAGCCCTAGCAAAACTGGAATCAATGGGAATCAGGGAAAAACTCTGCACCTGTTGGAGTCATACCTAGCACAAAGGAAGACGGTTCTGTTTGTTGTAGATCAATCATCTCAGTTCCAGGACATCACTGAAGTTCCTCATGGTAGTGTCCTAGGCCAAACCATCTTCAACTGCTTCATTAATGACCTTCTTTCCATCATAAGGTCAGAAGTGGGGATGTTCTCTGATGATTGCACAATGCTCAGCAGCATTCACAACTCCCCAGATACTGAAGCAGTCCATGTCAAAATGCAGCAAGACCTGGACAATATTCAGGCTTGGGCTGACAAGTGACAAGTAACATTCGGTCCACACAAGTGCCAGGCAATGACCATCTCCAAGAAAAGAGAATCTAACCATCGCCCCTTGACATTCAATGCATTACCATCGCTGAATCCCCCACTATCAACATCTTGGAGGTTACCATTGACCAGAAACTGAATTGGACTGGCTATATAAATGCTGTGGCTACAAGAACAGGTCATAGGCTGGGAATTCTGTGGAGTGTAACTCACCTCCTCACTCTCCAAACCCTTTCCATCATCTACAAGGCACAAGTCAGGAGTGTGGTGGAATACTCTCCACTTGCCTGGATGAGTGCAGCTCCAACAACACCCAAGAACACCATCCAAGGGAAAGCAGCCTGCTTGATTGGCACCCCATCCACAAACATTCACTCCCTCAACCACTGGTGCACAGTGGCAGCAGTGTGCACCAGGCACAAGGTGCACTGTAGGAACTCACTAAGGCTTCTTAGACAGCACCTTCCAAGCCCATGGCTGCTACCACCCAGAAGGACAAAGGCAGAAGACATATAGGAACACCACTACTTGGAATTTCCTGTCCAAGCCACTCACCATCCTGACTTGAAAATATATCGCCGTTCCTTCACTGTCGCTGGGTCAAAATCCTGGAACTTCTTCCCTAACAGCACTGTAGGTGTACCTACACCACTTGGACTGCAGCAGTTCAAGAAGGCAGCTCACCACCACCTTCTTGAGAGCAGTTAGAGATGGGCAATAAATGCTGGCCGAGCCAGCGATGCCAACGTCCTATGAATGAATAAAAAAATAAAGGCTGGAAGAGCCTATTGAATTAAAAGTAGAATGGCTCAAGTTGTGGAGGAAAGGAAGCCATGCAGTGCACTAAACTCTGGCCATCCACATGATGACCCACACTCTCTGGGATGTGTTAAGGGGCCTTCAGTCTTAACCAAGAGATGTTCTTAGTACACCCATGCTAACCCACGCATCTCTCCCTTTCATCCTGCAGGAGGAGTACATCAGGAGCATGGAGCCTGGAGACCTTGCTTTATTCGTCATGGCTTACAGAGAGCAGAGAGTGATAGAGGCACCTGGCTGGACAGAGGGAGGAGCAGCATCCTCAAGAAGAAGGGGCAGCTGGGCTCACGCGCATGCCAATGAAGAGCCACAGCCAGCTGTTACTGGTTGGCGCTTAGCTAGACCCAGGGTCTACAGAAAGCACTTGCCATCCTGCCGATGGCCAAGAACCAGTGTCGCTGAAGACTGCGCATGCACAGGGAACTGGTCAGTCACATCTGCCACCTGCTGTAGGATTTAGCGCCACGGGGACATGGAGGGCATCCACTGCCAGTGGATGTGAAAGTGATGCGGCACTTAATTCCTATACCAGTGGCTCCTCTCAGGGCTCCACAGGTGACCTCATTAGAATATCACAAGCGTCTACATACAAATGCATCCCTGAGGTCATGGATGCCATCTTTGCAAAGGCACACAATTTTGTGCATGTCGACCGGGTCAGGAAAGCCAGGAAGCAAGAGCTCTGGGATTTGCCCGGATCTCAGGTTTTCCATAGGTACAGGTTGCACTCACATGGTCTTCAGATCTCCTTGACCCAGGACATTCTGGCAGCAATTATAAGCTTCATCGAGGTGCAGGCATGACTGATGTGTCCAATGACTGTGAAGGTGCACCATCAGTGCCCTGGGAAGATTGCAAAAATCACAGGGAAGAGGCCCTGGACTGAGACATCTGCCTTTATCTTGTGCTGGAACTAAGGTTTCACATCTGAGTGACATGAAGACTGCTCATCAGAACATGGAACCATGGGCAGGGAGACATTCTTGGGAGTTTATTTATAATAGTAAACATTATGTACAAGTGATTAACACCCGTGCTCAGCCTGTGCAACTGCATCTTCTTAACCTTCCTAACCCTGCCGCTACATCTTGGTGCTCCACAACATCCACAGAGGAAATGGAGGCAGCCTGCTAATGGCTACATCCTGTCTGTAATGACCTTGGTGGGCATTTTCTGGAGGGTCAAGGCCTGGAGGGCTCTGGACTGCTTTCAGGCTCCTTCCATGTGACAGTGGCACCCTCTCCGCCTGAGGAGCTGAAGCTTCTGGGGTCACAGGAAGAGGGGATTCGAATGGGCTGTACAATCTGGAGTCACCTGGGTAGATGGCCCCAGGGTGCGCACCTGTTAATCCTCCTCCCTAAGGTTGCCCAAGGGCCACTAGCTGACTCCTTGAGGAGAAGAGGAACTGGTGTGAGGTAGCGTTGGCACTGCTGGAGGTCAATTATGGCATCAGCGATGGAGTTCAGCCCACGCAGCAGTGCAAGACAGATGTCCTGGACCAAAGTCTCCATGGTGGCCGCCATGCTGTCAATGTTGACCTCGGTGTGATCACCTTGGACTGAAGGTGGATGGTCTCCTCCATCATGCCTTGCAATCTGATGAGTGCAGCAGTCATCCCTTCATGCTCTTTCCGCGATTGTTGCTGCAGCTCCAACAGCTGACTGATGACCAAGGACAGAGGCTCATCATCTGATACGGGCTCAGCAGATCCCTTGCCTCCAGCAGACCTCCGGGTGCCAGTGACCTCGGGTGTCCCTACCTCCACCTGCTGTGGAACAAATTGTGTGCTATGTTCACCAGATAGTGAATCCATGCCTGCTGTACGTGTAGGCCCCACTGAAATGTATGTCCCCGTGCTGCTGGAGGGTGTGGTTGAGCGCTGTTACGGGCCTTCGAGGCTGCTATCCTCTGGGTCCTCATCCGAGGTGCTATTGGAGCTGGAGTCAGGGCCAAGGTTGCCTGAGGATGATATGGCCGATGTGTGCTTTGAGAGAAAGTGGAGATTATTAGTGCTTGGCCATTATGGTACACCGAGCAGTGGACTCACAGTTGAGTTGCTAGGATGACCTGGTGTATGATCCTCACTTGAATGCTTTGTGCTGATCTCACCATTGCCGCAGTAATGGTCCACATCCTCTCCAGCCAACTCTAACACACGCTCTTTGAAGGAAATGAGGGCCTTGATGTTCGGCCCCACACCCGGTCTGGGACCACTCCTATTGATTGTGCGCAATCTTGTCCTCCATAAATACAGTTGGAGAGAACGTGAGCGAGGCGCATGTCCAGCCAAGTGAGAAGGATGCCAGGTGTGCGTTCGCGTGTGCAGAGTGGAGCCATGGATGGGATGAGGAGATGATCTCCAGAGGAGATGAGGCCAGATGAAGATGTGAGGGTGTGTAAGGGAGTGAGTGGTGATGTCCCTTGAGCTGGCAGTGAGTGAGATGCCTATGAGTATGTGGTGGGATTGAGTGTGTGAGATTTGAGTGATGAGGTGGCTGACTTACCCTGGCAACACGGATTAAATCGTTTTTCCTCTTTCTGCACTGAATGGCCAACCTCTTGTGAGCAGATAAAAACAAAAACTGCGGATGCTGGCAATCTGAAACAAAAACAGAAAATGCTGGAAAAACTCAGCAGGTCTAACAGTATCTGTGGAGAGAAAAATAGAGTTAACTTACTCGAAATATTAACTTTATTTTTCTCTCCACAGATGATGTTAGACCTCTTGTGAGCAGTGTTGGCACTGACCACTGCTGCCAAGCTGGATTGGTGATGTTGCTGCCTCTCCTGCGACCAGAGAGGGGGTAGAGGACATTGCACCTTGCCTCTACGGTGTCCAAAAGGCATTCCAGGGACACATCACCAAATTGGTGGCTGTAGTCTTCTTGCCTTTTGGGGCTATGTCTTCTGTGCAGCAGTCCTGGGCTGGAAGGACTGAGAGGTATGTGCATGGCTGCACTTTAAATATGGTGCCCGGCAGTGAGGTGATGGCGTGGTGGGCAAATCGGAGGCTGCCTGCCAGCAAAACAGCGTGTTTCCTGGGAATGCATAATTAATGAGGCAGGATTGTGATGATATGGCAAAAAAAACCACCATAGTGGCCAGTGGCAAAAATGTCCTTCCTCTCGCCCACTACTGCACTTGGTGCAAATCTGGGATGATTCCAGCCAGAATTTAAATCTCAGACAATATCAGGGGAAAAAAATATACCTGGACATTATCATATTACTGTTTGTGGGAGCTTGCTGTGTGCATATTGACTGCCACATTTCCTACATTACAACAGTGACTGCACTTCAAAAACTACTTCATGCTGTAATATATTTTGAGGTGTCCAGTGATTGCAAAAAAAAGCTGTTTAAATGCAAGTCCTTCTTTACTTAAAGAGCAGCTGTGGAGGAGGAAAAGGAGGAGAGTCAGATAAAAGTGGAGGCTGTGTCGCAGTGTCTTGAATGAATTACCTTGAACTTTCAGAGCAGTAATAGATTGGAAATTGAGGCTCACTCAGAAGGGAATCTCAAAACGTTGTAAACTGTTGGCATCAGATTTGGAATGATCCTGACTTCAGCTGTTCTGCTTATGGCTTTTAAAGTGACAGCAGTCATTAATTATATGGCTACTACAATGCCTTAGCACTTGGTGGAATTACAGCCTGATTGGTCAAGGCAGTCTGTTCACCCCATCAGAGAAGTTACCGAGGCACAATTCGGAAAGCCTGACAGATTCATTTAAAGTAAAGTGCAGAGAAACAATTGGTTAGACAGCAACAATTCTATGGTTAGCTCATGACACGTAAAGATAAAGTTGCTGTCAATTTAATGGCATATGTCACTATTAACAGCAAAGATTTCCATTCTCTCACAGATAGGTTGACCGTGATGGCCAAGAAATGGCTCCCCTGCCAAGTCATTCTTGTGTGAATTGCTTATTTCAATGGGATAATTCATTACAAAACTATTTTCGGGGGGAGAAATGGAGGCTTGGCATGGTTTTATCTTAAAAATTAGATATATTTTTCACTGATGTCAAACTAATGTTGTGGTGCTAATCAGTCTAATGGCTGTGGGAAGTAAGGGGGAGGACGAACATGCTGAATCGCTGTTGACTTTTGTGATGACTGCAGTTTCAGGCATTATTTCTGATAGCTCACAGAGGCAACATTCTCAAACAAGTAGGAATAAAGGTGAAATATTAGGTTCAGGATGGGGACATCTTAAAGGACATCATTCCATTTTGGCATGCACTATGTCATATGTCAATCACACCTATGTGAAATGCTTGTCCAGGTTGGCTAAGTGGCTGAGGTATACAGAAAGTTGTGGGAAAGGTACAATTATACGTGTATTTTCAATAATTTCTTAACCATTTTCCTATCTGCTGACACTTAGATTCTCATGAATTTTTGTACCAATTCATATATATTCTTCATTACTGGCATATTTACTGGCACAAGTGAATTTCTCTTTCTGAGGTACTTGGAAGAAGAGTGTTGACAGGCACAAGAGATGTTCTATGTCCACTTGCTAATGCCTACAAGCCTACATTTTCACACAGAGATGAACATGACTACACATTGAAATGTATCTCATTAGCTATGAAGTGCTTTGGGATGTCTTTAGGTCAAGAAAGGAGCTAAATAAATGCAAGTTCTTTCTTTTTTAAAAACCTTGCCTGGGTACATAGTTGGTTCAACCTGACAAAAACACTTCAAAATTTTCCAAGGAGAATATCTGTTGCAGAACTACAGGCTAAGTAGGATTTTATTGAAAACCCAAACAGTGGGCTAAATTTAATGCCCTGTCCCAGAGAGGATTTAGTGTTGGGGGGGATTTAATTGGGCAGGAGAGTGCCAGGTGGGGACCCTCACTGTCTTCCCTCCTCCACATCAGTTAAGTCTGCGGCTGGAAGGCCCTTGGACAGCCTTCCTGGCCCTCTCCAAATTGAGGCCCTTAAGTAGGTATTTAATCCCCAATTAAGGGTTTCATCTCACTGCCACTGATATTAAATAAGTGATGGGGAGGTGGTGGGGGGTGGGCTTGTCATGTAGGGAACACAACAAGCAATTGTGACTTTGGGTCCTATGTTCAAAGGTATTCAGTGACTGATAGAGGGACCTGGCATTGTGAATGGGGGACCAGCTGAAAGTTACACCCCTGCCCTTGCTGCTGACCCCCACCTCCCCCTCCCCCGCGATCTCTGCCCCAGGATCCCCCTCTCACCATCACTCACCTGTACCCTGTGATCCAATGTAATCCTAGGTCTCGGGTGGATGCCGTACTGGCAGCAGCCACCACCTCTCTAATGGCACTGCCATTCTATGGTTCTGCTGGCTTTTAATTGGCTGATAGCACTTGATGAGACTTCAAACACCCTGGGGAACTTGATCCCAGGGAAGGCCTGCCACTGTCCAGTTAGGAACTTGATGGGCACTTAATTCAGCGGGCCTTCCCTAAAAGAAGTGACGCAGGGCACTCGTTGGCTCTCCAGCTGGCTGACAAGAGCATGTCGCTCCCATTAAATGGCCCCATTGTGCACCAAGTGCTTCTTATCAGCATTGTTCCTTTCGGTGCCAGAGTGTGAACAATGTGTTAGCAACCCTAGCTTTACATTCTCTAGGTGCTACCTCAGTGGCTTGAGTGCATGAGGTAGCTATTACTGGAGGACTGTGGGATTGAGATGGTAATTATCTCATGACAGCTATGTCCTGAACTGGGATTGCTGACATCCATGACATGTTGTGAATTAACATCATTGGAGGAGTAGGCCGAACAGCTCGCATTTATTTTTGTGCCCATTTTTGCCATCATTCTGGAATACTGACCAATGCCTTCACATGGACTAATTGTGCCAAGGTGGGAATCAGTTTGATGTTTGATAAAAGCAAAATACTGCAGGTGCTGGAAATCTGAAATATAAACAGAAAATGCTGGAAAAACTCAGCAGATCTGACAGCATCTGTGGAGAGTGAAAGAGTTAATGTTTTGTGTGCACTCGACTCTTCTTCAGAGATAAAGGAAAGTAAAAATGTGATGAACGTATACTGTTTAAGGGGGATGGAACAGGTAAAGCAGGATGGAAGGTCAGTGATAGGTGGTGGCGCAGGAGAGGTTGACAAAGACTTAATGGACACGAGACAAAGGGAGTGTTAATGGTAGTAGTGAAGACTAAAGAAGTAGCTGATAGTGGCATAAAGGTAGGAAAGCAGAATGTGTTAATGGCAGAACAAGGGTCAACACTCTGTGAAAGAACAACATAGAACAAATGATAGGGGGCCCTTTTGAAGGTGGGGTGGAGGGAGGGGCGGTGGTTGGGGAAAAAGGGTCAAAAAAGGGATTAAAAACAGGGATTTTGAAAAGGGATAAAACAATGAATAAAAATAAAATTAAGTGAATAAAAAATAAAAATAAATCACATCTGCTCTTCACCGCCTCCCCCCCACCCTCTACCCACCACCACCATCAGCATTCCATAAGGACCATTCCCTCCGTGACATCTTGGTCAACCCCCCCATCACCCCCAACACCTCATCCCCTTCTGACAGCACCTTCCCATGCAATCGCAGAAGGTGCAACACCAGCCCCTTTACCTCCTCCTGCCTCACCATCCAAGAGCCCAAACACTCTTTTCAGGTGAAGCAGCACTTCACATGCATGTCTTTCAATTTGATCCACTGCATTCACTGCTCCCAATGCAGTCTCATCTACACTGGGGAAACCAAACGCTTTGCAGAACACCTTCAGTCTGTCTGCAAGCATGACCCAGACCTTCCTGTCGCTTGCCATTTCAACACACCATCCTGCTCTCATGCCCACATGTCCGATCTTGGCCTGCGGCAATGTTCCAGTGAAGCCCAACGCAAACTAGAGGAACAGCACCTCATCTTCCAATTAGGCACTTTACAGCCTTCAACACTCAACATTGAGTTCAACAACTTCAGATAATGAACTCTGTCCTCTACCTTCACCTCCTTTTTAATCCCTTTTTTAAATATGTTTTTTTAAATTTTTTATTCACTTGTTTTTAATTTTTATTCATTTTTATCCATTTTTAATCCCTTTCTCTATCCTTTTTTCCACTATCAGCATCTTCTTTAGTCTTCACCATTACCATTAACACTCCCTTTGCCTTGAGTCCATGACATCTTTGTCAATCTCTCCTTAGCCCCCACCTATCCTGCTTTACCTGTTCCACCCCCCTTAAGCAGTATAAATTCCATCACATTTCTACTTCTCTTTAGCTCTGAAGAAGTCATATGGACTTGAAATGTGAACTCTGTTTCTCTCTCCACAGATGCTGTCAGACTTGCTGAGTTTTTCCAGCATTTTCTGTTCTTATTTCAGTTTAATGTTTGTTTGCAATCTAGCCATAATCATTTGCAGGCCAAAATAGATAACCCATTCTTATCTGGAACCTAGGGTTCAATAACTGCAGACTGACCACCACCAGGAACACTTGAAGCTTCTGCCATAAAGCTCTCCACTTCAGATGACCTTGTAGCTGTCACATGGCCTAGACTCTTTATCCAAGGTTGACAAAGGGTGACTGTAGGATCATTGAACTTTACAGCGCAGAGAAATGTAACTTGGCCCAGTATACCTGTGTCAGTTCTCTCATTTGATTGTGTCCCCTTACTCTTTTTCTCTTCACTGTTTACAAGTTTTAATTTTCCAATATTTTTTCACTTCACCCCAGATAACAATATGTTCCTTTTCTAGTGTCACCAGCTATTGCTCGTCCACACTGTGTGTGACTTGCAATGCATTGATCTTCCTTAATTCCCCTGGAATGGATGTTTCTGAGATTGACTTTGAAAATGAGAAAGTGAGTGACAACACATGTTCTGACAGGCTCTAAATGTTTTGGGACCTGATTCATCTTCGGGCTCATTTAGAGAAGGAAGAGAGATTAGGATGGGTTGCCGAGGAGTGAAAGTCACATTATCATTTGCAGCAGGAGTTACATGTGAGTTTCAAGATACAACTCATATTATTTCTAACAGTGGAATGAAGTATAGTCTTCTGAATGTCTTATCAGTTTTATGGTGTACATATTTATTGTTTTCAGATTATTAAATATTGTGACTGTTGCATTAGTATATGTTAAAGTAATTAAACGTTGCCCATGGTAAACATTGAACAAGACTGAAAAAGTTACAATTGATCCTCTTTAATTCCCATGTTCAATTTACCACTTTAAAAGGCCATAACAGTGTTAAATTTAAATAAAATATATTTATCTCTGATGAACAGTTCACTGCTTAAAATATTAAGGGTTCGGGGGGATGAAACTTTCCTCAAAGAAATTTTATATGAACACTACAAGATCCCTTAAGGTTTCAAAATGACGTCCCTGGCATGTATGCTGATGTGAAGTGCACAAGAAGTGTGCAGAGCAGGCAGATCATGATGTCAAGCGTGCCATGTTGATTTGTCGCCAGTGTTACCATTTTGGACCTTCACCCTCCAGCCCCCTCCCTCTCTTAACCTTTCACAGCTGAATGTAATATTAAACAGCATGAAGGAGCTGCACCAATGCTATTTAACTCAACTACTTACAGGTTAGTTGTTGTGTAGTAATTATAGCTTTAATGAATGCAGTGACTGTAGCTTTAGGACTTATTGGGCAGAATTTTACGACTGTGGGATTTTACATTTCTGCAATCGTCAATGGGGTTTAGAATGTCTCGCCACATTTTATGGCCCCATCCCCGCCGAAACAGGGCCGTAAATTTCTGCCCATTGTGTCGTATAACATCACGTGACAGTGTGAATGAATCAGCTCTAAGTGTGGGGAACCTTAGAGTGAGAGTTCTTCTTCTAGTTGTGGAGCTCAATGGAACCATTGTTGCTGTAGCCTGTAAATAAAGTTCAATGTTTCTAATGAGAAATCTGTCTGGAAAACCAAGTCCATAACATGCTGTTTCTTTTCTTTTGGCCATTGCTGCAGTGCTATATATTTTGAATGCTTTCTATAATTGGTTAAAGTTTCAAAGGCTCAAATCTTATCGGAACAGTTACATCTGACACTGACCAGATAGAAAACTGCCCACTTACCTGGATACATTTAACAAGGCCAAACTTCTGATCCAGGGTCCTGAAGAAATCCCTCAGCACAGAAATCCACAGAGAGACCAGTGAAGAAGATCAGAACAGTGAACATGTACCCTTTTCACGACATCACCTGCCATCATCAGGTAAGTGTTTAAAGACCCCAAAGCTTTTCAGTGTGTTAGTGAATGAGTGAGTGTGTGAGTTAACGTGTATGATTGTTGAGAATGGGTGAATGAATGAATGAGTAGATGGGTGAGTGGATGAGGTGGGTATTTGGGTGAGATGGTTAGGTGTGTGAGTGGGGAGTAGGGTTGGAGGAGTAGTCAGGTAGTTGCAGGGATGGCTGGGATGGAGGGGTGGTCAAATGGTCGGGCGGGGGTGAAGTTGAATCAGATCGGAGCTAGTCAGGTAGTCAGGAGTATAATCATGTCGGGCTGGCGTGCATAGTTGAGTCAGGGGGTAGTTGCAAGTGATCGGGGGTATTGGAGTTGGGTCAGGGGCTATTCAGGTGTTTGGGGGTATGGTTGGGTCAGGTCAGGGGGTAATTGGGTCGTCAGAGGGATAGTCAGTCAAGTTGAGGGTATGGTAATCTGATGTGTAATATACCTTTAAAAAGAATGTTGTAATGGAAGATCATATGATTTATGGTTAATAAAGTAGCTAAGCTAGACAGACACCTCATACCAAAAATCAAAGACCTTTATGCCAAGCTGGCAGGTGGAACCACATACACGAAGTTTGATATGAGTCATGTTTATCAACAATTAGAGTTAGATAATGCCTCCCAGGAATTTGTCACAATTAATACCCACAAAGGGTTATACCAGTATACTCGAGCCTTTCGGCATCTCCTCAGCTTGTGTTACCTTCTAGAGAACAATGGAAAGTTCACTGCCGGGACTGCCCCAAGCTGAAGTCTATTTAGATGATGTTTTGGTGACAGGGTTCACTGAAAAAGGGCATATGGCAAACTTAGAAGAAGCCTTAAAATGTCTCTTGCAGACTGGAGTGCATTTAAATAAAGAAATGTGCACACTCCATACGAGGGAGATGGTGGACAGGTTTTGGGGAGTCAGGAGGTGAGTTACTTGCTGCAGGATTCCTAGCCTCTGAGCTGCTCTTGTAGCCACAGTATTTATATGGCTAGTCCAGTTCAGTTTCTGGTCAATGTTAACGCCAGGATGTTGATAGTGGGGAGATGGTAACGCCATTGAATGTCAAGGGGCAATGGTTAGATTCTCTCTTGTTGCAGATGGTCATTGTCTGGCACTTGTGTGCCATGAATGTTACTTGCCACTTGTCAGCCCAAGCCTGGATATTGTCCAGGTCTTGCTGCACTTGGACTTAGATTGCTTCAGTATCTGAGGAGCTGCAAATGGTGATGAACATTGTAAAATCATCAGCGAATTTTGCCACTTCTATCCTTATGATGAAAGGAAGGTCATTGAAAGCGAATGCAGCATGCTGGTATAGAACTAACAAAGAGTGTTAAATGCATTCAACATATAGAACATATTCTCTGCTGCTATAAGGTTTTTAGTACAACAGAACACCAATCTCAAAAAATATTTTTGACTGGATTCAGTTAATATTTCACTTCAAATGTATAAATCCTTCCATTTGTCTCTTTTCAATGTCATTTTAAAATTCTCCACCAACATGTTGAGTTTTTTTCAAATAAACAAGGGAAATAATTGCCTTTTCTGTTCTATTTATTTTACCACACAATTTAGTGGTAACTAAAATTTCTTGCTCACTGTTCTCTTCTCAATAATCTTTCTAAAGATCTGAAAGGGCAATAGAGTCCAAGACTAATTCCTGAGGGATTTCCACTCCATCGACACAGAATAAATTGCCTTTAATGCCCACACTCTGATTCAGCTTTCCTAAGCACAATTCTACCCATTTTGTTGCATATAAATTCTTATAGTGTTCTTGTGGAATGAAAGTCTAAAAAATGCAGCTTAATGCCTTTAAAAACAAAAATCCAAAAGTGGTTTCAGTCGCATTACGAAAGTTGCACTGACTCTTATAGTCAGTTTACTGCTGATAGCCGCACTGAATTTAGCAACAAACTGACAAAGCGATAAAACTAATTAAGTGCTGCCAGAGATGGTGCCCAATAATCTAAAAAAACTAGTAGTATAGCAGTGTTGACTTTAACCACATTATAAATCCAGAGCAGATAGGCAACCTTATTTGTTGGCCATCAAAAGGATCAGTAGGTGAAACTCGCGCTCCCTCAGTGCTCCACTCTATAAAGGCCAGAACGGTGGTTATTTTACTTCTGGTCTGTGCAGCCTTTTCTCAGCCACTAAGAAATGTCCTGCATGTTTCAGAATTTCTGCCTATTCTACCATAGAAGGATCTTGGTGTGATTTATTTAAACTGTGGCTAAGTTAGTTCAGGTCTCAAGGAATTAAAAGTGCTGGAATATTTATATTAAAACCAGATGAGCCAATTAATGGGATAATATTCCTTGTATACTACTCACACTACAGAAGGTCGTTAGACTTTATATGCTTGAGTGAACAAGCCATATTTGGTTTGCTGGGATGCACTGGTAAAGAACTCCCACTATAGATCACACTGAAATTCCTGGAGTTAGTGGAGAAGACCCTTAATATATATGAATACATTGTGAATATCTGATTCCATAATTCATGCATTTTAGAGCTAAAACCTTTAGGAATGTAACTTTTAGGTTGGGGAATAAAGTGTTGAATGTAAGATAAATGGAAACATCTGATTGAGAAACTAATAACCAACTCTGAAGTAAATGGAATTTAAACAGACCTGGGGTAATTACATTTCAAAGGGCAGAATTTTCAGGTCGGTGGGTGGGCACAGCTGAAGGGCCTGAGATCGGCCGGGAAACAGGCCGCCAACTGCGATCGGCCCCCGACCGAGACTCCGTGCTGGTGGGCCAATTAACGCTCCACTGGTTGGGAAGGGCCGGGTGAGAGTGGGGGCCTGTCAGCTGCCGGGTCCAACGGCGACCCAGTAGCTGATTTAAGAATGGCATAGGCAGCCTCTTGAAGGTTACCACAGAAGAATGTTCCTTCTGGCTCTTGTTATCTGATGTGATGGAGTCAAGTGCAGCTGGATACGTCAGGTGGTAGGGCAGATTGGGTGGGCACTTGGCCCCCCAGTTTTTGGGTGAGTGCCTCACAGTCCTCCTGGAGGAGGTGGATGCCAGGAGGGACACACTTGTCCCCAAAGATGAAAGGAGGAGGCCACCGCACCTCACCAAAATGGAAAGGGAGGAGGTTGCAGTGCAGATTAGCAGCCATGACGTGGTGCAGCACACATGGGTGCAGTCCTGGAAGAGGTTCAATAACCTTGCTGAGCTCAGGAGGGGTGAGTACCATGTTGGCGCGGGTCAGTGTACAGAAATGTTAAGGTGTGCCCCCCCCACCCCCGGACCTCAGATGTTCCAACTGTCAATGATGCTGGGGCTGGGCAGGCGGTTGAGCTCTGGCTGCTTGGACTGAAGAATGCCTTGCGGCACGAGGACCATGATTCAGATGTAAAAACAAAAAAACTGCGGATGCTGGAAATCCAAAACAAAAACAGAATTACCTGGAAAAACTCAGCAGGTCTGGCAGCATCAGCGGAGAGGAAAAGAGTTGACGTTTCGAGTCCTCATGACCCTTCAACAGAACTTGAGTTCGAGTCCAAGAAAGAGTTGAAATATAAGCTGGTTTAAGGTGTGTGTGGTGGGGGGGAGAAAGATAGAGAGAGAGAGGAGGGGGTTGGTGTGGTTGTAGGGACAACATGATTCAGATGTGCCCTGCAAGCTGTTATTCAGCTGGGGTTGGCCAGGCTGCAATGGCATTGCAGGTAGAGAGTGGACTAATCAATGAAAGGACTCCTTAGTCCTTTCAGGAGGACAAGAGCCATTACCAAACAGAGAGGTCCTGTACAGGTGGAGGCCCGCCCCACCAGGTTCAAGCAGGATGCCCTGGAGCTAGAGAGGCAGCATGCTCAATGTGCAACCGGGTGTGGAGAGGCGAGGGTGTCAGACAAAGGAAAGAATATAGTACACAGAGGTTAGAGTTTCAAATTGTGCAGTCATTCTAATGTAGTCTCTTCAATGATGGGAGCCTTGAACCTGGTGTCCCTATTGATCATTGAAAGACGGTGACACTGTGATGCAGATCTCCATTGTCTCACCAGGGTGGCTGGTATGCACAGTGACAGTGTGATGATTTTAACTAATGACATGTCCTTGTTCTCCCTTAGAATCACCAGCACGCACTCGCACTCTGGGCCCCTAAGGGCAACCCCTGATGCCAAAGGACCACTGGGCTTCACATGCACCTGCGTCAGACCTGCTCTCTGAACCAGGCACCAGCGCAGAAACCAGCACCTCGGTTGGCATTAGATCAGGGACTAGAATTTCAGTGCACATTGGTGAGGGCTCTTCACTTTCACTTGAGGTGCAGGCAGAGGCAGAGAGTGCCGAGGGCACCGGCAGTCGGAGGACTGCTGTGACCAGGATGATGCTGGGTCAAAGGCTGATGATGAGCCTCTGGAGTCGTCCACTAGGCAGCAGATGGTGGATGTCCAGCAGGATGTGTGGAAGGATCTGGCAGAGTTCCATGAGGCCCTGCATGCTATGGTCATGGAGGGTGAGTACTGCGTTCACCCTCATGGCTGAGCACAATGCCTATGGTTGAGCGCGCTGCCTCCTCCATTGAGAGAGTGGTGACTCTCATGAAGAGTCAGCTCCAGGGACATAATCAGGGGTTCCTGGGGTTGCGCTCAGACCTGCAAGCCCTCAGACAGACAATGACCTCAGGTAGTCAGTGCCAGTGTGGTGGATGGATGAGGCACCCGGTATCTCAGCAAGTGACCATCCATCAATGATGAGCAGGGAGGTCCAGAGTGACAATTGGTGCACGAGCTGCTTGTCATCTCTGCAGGCTCCTCTCAGGGCACTCTGGATGATGGCAGCAGCATCTCCGCCCCTCCAGCAGTGACTGTGGCGTCTGATCAGGCTGCGACGACTGAGCAAATGCCAGCCATGACACTGGCTGCTACCTCCCAGGTGGGGCTGGCACAGGCTCCACTGACCAGAGGACAACTGCCAAGGTCATCAAGGCCAACAAGACAGCAGAGTGAGTAGGCTGTCCCAATTCCGGTGCGAGTGAAGGTGGTGGGGTGGGGTGGTTGGGGGGTACCAACACGTAGCACTCAGAAACCATGAGCACAAGAGGGACAATTCACGGGTGATTTTCTATTCATTTATCTTTGGTTTATTTCTGCTATTATGGACATCAGCACCAGTAATGGCAATGTATTGAATGTGACAATAACTTTAAATTTGCTTTTGTTCTGATGGCCTGAGTATGCTTCACCTTTTTTTTCTGGTATAGGGTATGCCAGTATGTAACAATGTACATGGGTGGCGGGATGCTTTATTGCACAGGTATTGAATGGACTTTTGGATTCAAATGAAGGAGTCATTTCAGACATCCAGGATGGAGGCGGTAGCCCTGGCATTAGATGGAAGCAGATCTTTGGTAGCCTAGCTGAAGAAGCGTTGGATCGAGGCATCCCTGTTGTCCCTGCTTCCCTGGAGGTTACACAATCTGCCTCCATGCTCTCAGTATTCTCCACACTGAGCTCCTCTTCTGACTCACTACTGGATTCATCATCTGTGGCCTGTGCAGTTGCATCAAGATCTTCTTTCTCCTTGCCAGTACCAGATTGTGGAGAGCGCAACATGCTACCACTATCAGTGACACTCGCTCTGGGGGATATTGTAGTGCACCCCCTGAATGGTCCAGGCATTAGAAGCACATCTTCAGAAGACCTATGATCCTCTCTACCACCACCCTTGTGGAGGTATGACTCCTACTGTAGTGCTGCTCTGCCTCTGTTCTTGGGTGGTGGAGAGGCATCATAAGCCACTTTTTCAATGGATAGCCCTTCTCACCCAACAGCCATCCATCCAGTCGGGCTAGAGCGCTGAAGAGCCTCAGCACCTGGGAATGTCTCAGGATGTAAGCATCATAAGAGCTGCCTGGGTACCTTTCACAGACTTGGAGATTAATCTTCCTGTGGTCACACACTATCTGCATGTTAATGGAGTGGAAGCCCTTCCTGTTAACAAAGGCACCCGGCTGACCCATTGGTGCCTTGATGGCCACATAAGTGTGCAGTTGATGGCACCCTGGACAGCGGGGGAACTCAGGAATCGCTGCAAAGCCTCTGACTTGCTCAGCCTGGCTGGCCTTGTCCTTATATTAATGAATAAATGTCAGTACCTGCCTGGACAGAGCTTCTGTCGCCAGCTTGACGTAACAGTGGACAGCTGATTGGGTGACTCCACACAGATACCCCACTGATCCCTGGAAAGAGCTGGAGGCATAGAGGTTGAGTGCCACTGTGACCACTAGCATGGGGTGTCCATCCACACAGTCGGATTGGATCTCAGGCCCAATCATCTGACAGATGGAGGTCACAGTCTCCCTTGAGAGACGGAGCCTCCTTCGGCATTGAACCTCGGACATATTGACGTAGCTGCATCGCTGCCTGTAAACCCTGGCAGCAGGATAGTGGCATCTTCTGTGGCCCTTTCTGCATTGGACTTCCTGCTGGCCCTGCGCCCCTTGTGCCTGCACCTCTCCTCCCACAGGTCGTTAGCCTGGAAGCTGCATTGAGACACCTGGCCTCCTCTCCCTTCTGCCCCTCTCTTCCTCCTCAGAGGAGGTGCCACCAGCAGAGACCACAATCCCTAATACCAGGGTAAGGACAGGTTGTCTGATACCTGGAAGGGTCCAAATGGCCTGAATCCTCCGGGGGCCTTGGAGACACCAATAAGTCCTGAAATGAAGTCTCAAAATGCTAACAATGAAGCCCAGAACAAAGAAGAAGATTCCAAATACCAAAAAGCAACCTGCAGCAAACTATCTACCAAACCCCTCACTACTGACACTGGCAATGCTGCTGACACTTTCTATCCTGCCCTTGGATAAGGTTTTGCACAATGTCGGATGCCCGCCTGCCCTTTTTGCCCGTGTGACGAGTGCGAAATTGCACGTGCAATGTAAAATCCAGCTTAATTGTCTTCTTAATGGTCTTAACTGACATCGATGGCAGCTGTGGCCCCAAATCCTGCTCGCGCCCACCGACCAAAATATTGCATGTCGGGAATGCTCGCCCAGCACTATCACATGCTATTTTACACTTGAGCGGGTTGGGCTTGCATCCACCTGCTCAGCCAAAATTTCTGCCTGATGTGTTCATTTAGTAAGATCAGAATTTGCAGCAACAAAATTTAAATGAAGGATATCCCATTCTGAGCTTTTGGTAAGGACAGGAAACCTACAGTTATCTTCATAAGGATTTAAATTATTCATCGGCGGAGAAGAAAAGAGTTGACGTTTCGAGTCCTCATGACCGTTCAACAGAACTGATTGAATGTTAGAAGAGGGGTGAAATATATGTTAGTTTAAGTTGGGGGTGGGGGGGCAGAAGAGAAGTCGGGGGGGGGATGTGGTTGTAGGGACAAGCAAGCAGTGATAGCAGCAGATAATCAAAAGATGTCACAGGCAATGGAACAAAGAAGTGTTGAGGGTGGTGATATTATCTAAACAAATGTGCTAATTAAGAATGGATGGCAGGGCACTCATGTGGGGGTCCTCTAGTGGGGGTGGGGTGGAAAGACTAGCCCAGCATACAAGATTTTAAAACTAATGGAAATAGTTGGGAAAAGAAAAATCTATATAAATTATTGGAAGAAACTAAAGGAAAGGGGAAGAAATGGAAAGGGGGTGGGGATGGAGGAGGGAGTTCAAGATCTAAAGTTGTTGAATTCAATATTCAGTCCGGAAGGCTGTAAAGTGCCTAGTCTAAGATGAGGTGCTGTTCCTCCAGTTTGTGTTGGGCTTCACTAGAACAATGCAGCAAGCCAAGGACAGACATGTGGGCAAGAGAGCAGGGTGGAGTGTTAAAATGGCAAGCGACAGGGAGGTTTGGGTCTTTCTTGTGGACAGACGGCAGGTGTTCTGCAAAGCAGTCGCCCAGTTTACGTTTGGTCTCGCCAGTGTAGAGGAGACCGCATTGAGAGCAATGAATGCAGTAGACTAAGTTGGGGGAAATGCAAGTGAAATGCTGCTTCACTTGAAAGGAGTGTTTGGGCCCTTGGACGGTGAGGAGAGAGGAAGTGAAGGGGCAGGTGTTGCAGCTTTTGCCAAGAAAGACCCAAACCTCCCTGTCGCTTGCCATTTTAACACTCCACCCTGCTCTCTTGCCCACATGTCTGTCCTTGGCTTGCTGCATTGTTCCAGTGAAGCCCAACGCAAACTGGAGGAACAGCACCTCATCTTCCAACTAGGCACTTTACAGCCTTCCGGACTGAATATTGAATTCAACATCTTTAGATATTGAACTCCCTCCTCCATCCCCACCCCCTTTCCATTTCTTCCCCCTTCCTTTTGTTTTTTTCCAATAATTTATATAGATTTTTTCTTTTCCCACCTATTTCCATTATTTTTAAATCTTGTATGCCAGACTAGTCTTTCCACCCCACCCCCACAAGAGCTGTACTTTGAGTGCCCTGCCATCCATTCTTAATTAGCACATTCGTTTAGATAATATCACCACCTTCAACACTTCTTTGTTCCATTGTCTGTGACATCTTTTGATTATCTGCTCCTCTCACTGCTTGATTGTCCCTACAACCACACCACCCCTCTCCACTTCTCTTCCCCCCCCACCCTCCACCTTAAACCAGCATATATTCACCCCTCTTCTAACATTCAGTCAGTTCTGTCGAAGGGTCATGAGGACTCGAAACGTCAACTCTTTTCTTCTCCGTCGATGCTGCCAGACCTGTTGAGGTTTTCCAGGTAATTCTGTTTTTGTTTTGGATTTCCAGCATCCGCAGTTTTTTGTTTTTATATTTAAATTATTCATGTAGTTCCCAGAATAAGAAATTAAGAGCACCTTTGTAAATAATGGAGTTCCTTGGTGGAACCAAGGAGAGTGGAGAAAGGGCAATTATATCCATTAAAGATATCAATTAGTCATGCAGGTCACTGAATCGAAGCTATTGTTTTGAAGGAGTAAGATACTTAATTTACATAACAAAAACAGAATTACCTGGAAAAACTCAGCAGGTCTGGCAGCATCGGCGGAGAAGAAAAGAGTTGACGTTTCGAGTCCTCATGACCCTTCGACAGAACTTGAGTTCGAGTCCAGGAAAGAGCTGAAATATAAGCTGGTTTAAGGTGTGTGTGTGTGGGGGGCAGAGAGATAGAGAGACAGAGAGGTGGAGGGGGTTGGTGTGGTTGTAGGGACAAACAAGCAGTGATAGAAGCAGATCATCAAAAGATGTCAATGACAATAGTACAATAGAACACATAGGTGTTAAAGTTAAAGTTGGTGATATTATCTAAACGAATGTGCTAATTAAGAATGGATGGTAGGGCACTCAAGGTATAGCTCTAGTGGGGTTTTTTTTATATAATGGAAATAGGTGGGAAAAGGAAAATCTTTATAATTTATTGGAAAAAAAAAGGAAGGGGGAAACAGAAAGGGGGTGGGGATGGGGGAGGGAGCTCACGACCTAAAGTTGTTGAATTCAATATTCAGTCCAGAAGGCTGTAAAGTCCCTAGTCGGAAGATGAGGTGTTGTTCCTCCAGTTTGCGTTGGGCTTCACTGGAACAATGCAGCAAGCCAAGGACAGACATGTGGGCAAGAGAGCAGGGTGGAGTGTTAAAATGGCAAGCGACAGGGAGGTTTGGGTCATTCTTGCGGACAGACCGCAGGTGTTCTGCAAAGCGGTCGCCCAGTTTACGTTTGGTCTCTCCATTGTAGAGGAGACCACATTGGGAGCAACGAATGCAGTAGACTAAGTTGGGGGAAATGCAAGTGAAATGCTGCTTCACTTGAAAGGAGTGTTTGGGTCCTTGGACGGTGAGGAGAGAGGAAGTGAAGGGGCAGGTGTTGCATCTTTTGCGTGGGCATGGGGTTGTGCCATAGGAGGGGGTTGAGGAGTTGGGGGTGATGGAGGAGTGGACCAGGGTGTCCCGGAGGGAGCGATCCCTACGGAATGCCGATAAGGGGGGTGAAGGGAAGATGTGTTTGGTGGTGGCATCATGCTGGAGTTGGCGGAAATGGCGGAGGATGATCCTTTGAATGCGGAGGCTGGTGGGGTGATAAGTGAGGACAAGGGGGACCCTATCATGTTTCTGGGAAGGAGGAGAAGGCGTGAGGGCGGATGCGCGGGAGATGGGCCGATGGGCCGGACACGGTTGAGGGCCCTGTCAACGACCGTGGGTGGAAAACATCGGTTAAGGAAGAAGGAGGACATGTCAGAGGAACTGTTTTTGAATGTAGCATCATCGGAACAGATGCGACGGAGGCGAAGGAACTGAGAGAATGGGATGGAGTCCTTACAGGAAGCGGGGTGTGAGGAGCTGTAGTCGAGATAGCTGTGGGAGTCGGTGGGTTTGTAATGGATATTGGTGGACAGTCTATCACCAGAGATTGAGACAGAGAGGTCAAGGAAGGGAAGGGAAGTGTCAGAGATGGACCCCGTGAAAATGATGGAGGGGTGGAGATTGGAAGCAAAATTAATAAATTTTTCCAAGTCCTGACGAGAGCATGAAGCGGCACCAAAGTAATCATCGATGTACCGGAGAAAGAGTTGTGGAAGGGGGCCGGAGTAGGACTGCAACAAGGAATGTTCCACATACCCCATAAAGAGACAGGCATAGCTGGGGCCCATGCGGGTGCCCATAGCCACACCTTTTATTTGGAGGAAGTGAGAGGAGTTGAAGGAGAAATTGTTCAGCGTGAGAACAAGTTCAGCCAGACGGTGGAGAGTAGTGGTGGATGGGGATTGTTCGGGCCTCTGTTCGAGGAAGAAGCTAAGGGCCCTCAGACCATCCTGGTGGGGGATGGAGGTGTAGAGGGATTGGACGTCCATGGTGAAGAGGAAGCGGTAGGGGCCAGGGAACTGGAAATTGTTGATGTGACTTAAGGTGTCAGAGGAATCATGGATGTAGGTGGGAAGGGATTGGACAAGGGGAGAGAGAAGGGAGTCAAGATAATGAGAAATGAGTTCTGTGGGGCAGGAGCAAGCTGAGACGATCGGTCTACCGGGGCAGTTCTGTTTGTGGATTTTGGGTAGGAGATAGAAGCGGGCCGTCCGAGGTTGGGCGACTATCAGGTTGGAAGCTGTGGGAGGGAGATCCCCAGAGGAGATGAGGTCAGTGACAGTCCTGGAAACAGTGGCTTGATGTTCAGTGGTGGGGTCATGGTCCAGGGAGAGGTAGGAGGAAGTGTCTGCGAGTTGACGCTCAGCCTCCGCGAGGTAGAGGTCAGTGCGCCAGACAACAACAGCACCACCCTTGTCAGCGGGTTTGATGACAATGTCAGGGTTGGACCTGAGAGAATGGAGTGCAGTAAGTTCAGAGAGAGACAGGTTAGAATGGGTGAGAAGAGCAGAGAAATTGAGACGACTAATGTCGCGCCGACAGTTCTCAATGAGAAGATCGAGAGAAGGTAAGAATCCAGAGGGAGGGGTCCAGGTGGAGGGAGAATATTGGAGATGGGTAAAAGGATCCGTTGAACTGGGAGAGGACTCCTGCCCAAAGAAGTGAGCCCGGAGACGAAGACGGCGGAAGAAGAGTTCAGTATCATGCCGAGCCCGAAATTCATTGAGGTGAGGGCGTAAGGTTATGAAACTAAGTCCTTTGCTGAGCACTGAACGTTCAGCATCGGAGAGGGGAAGGTCAGGAGGTATAGTGAATACACGGCTGGGGTTGGGACTGGAAGAAAGGGTGGGGACGGAGGGACAGGCAGGGGTGGAGAGTCCTAGATGGGTGTTGGTGTCGATGAGTTGTTGGAGCTTGCGTTCCTTAGCAGTTGAGAGAAAGAGAAAAAGTTTCTTGTTGAGGCGTCGGATGAGCCGAAGGATAAAATGAAACTGGGGGCACGCGCAGCTTTGAAAAAGGGTACGGCGGTGCTGCTGGAGGGAGAGGTCGAGTGTGTTCATATGGCGGCGCATGGCACTGAGAGTGGATTTCAGAATGTGACGGGAACAGCAGTCCGAGAAACTTTTTATGTCCCGGAGATACCTGTAATCCTGGGTGGGTTTGAAACATGAGGGGTGGAATTTCAGTTGAAATCCACGTGGGGCAAGTCGGAGACGGAGACAGTCACTGAGAAAGGAGATATGGCTGTGAAAGCGGGTTTTAGTAAACACCTTGTCAAACACTAGGAGGGAAATGGAAAGCAATGAAGGTGAACAAGGCAACAGAGAGATACGGAAATCTTGTCGCAGAGAGGAACAGAACTTCTTCAAGGAGGTAGGCATTTCTTGAAAAGCAGTGGCAGTCAATTAAACACAGAGATAAAAACAAAAAAACTGCGGATGCTGGAAATCCAAAACAAAAACAGAATTACCTGGAAAAACTCAACAGGTCAGGCAGCATCGGCGGAGAAGAAAAGAGTTGACGTTTCGAGTCCTCATGACCTTTCGACAGAACTTGAGTTCGAGTCCAGGAAAGAGCTGAAATATAAGCTGGTTTAAGGTGTGTGTGTGTGGGGGGCAGAGAGATAGAGAGACAGAGAGGTGGAGGGGGGGGTGTGGTTGTAGGGACAAACAAGCAGTGATAGAAGCAGATCATCAAAAGATGTCAACGACAATAGTACAATAGAACACATAGGTGTTAAAGTTAAAGTTGGTGATATTATCTAAACGAATGTGCTAATTAAGAATGGATGGTAGGGCACTCAAGGTATAGCTCTAGTGGGGTTTTTTTATATAATGGAAATAGGTGGGAAAAGGAAAATCTTTATAATTTATTGGAAATAAAAAAGAAGGGGGAAACAGAAAGGGGGTGGGGATGGGGGAGGGAGTTCACGACCTAAAGTTGTTGAATTCAATATTCAGTCCAGAAGGCTGTAAAGTCCCTAGTCGGAAGATGAGGTGTTGTTCCTCCAGTTTGCGTTGGGCTTCACTGGAACAATGCAGCAAGCCAAGGACAGACATGTAGGCAAGAGAGCAGGGTGGAGTGTTAAAATGGCAAGCGACAGGGAGGTTTGGGTCATTCTTGCGGACAGACCGCAGGTGTTCTGCAAAGCGGTCGCCCAGTTTACGTTTGGTCTCTCCAATGTAGAGGAGACCACATTGGGAGCAACGAATGCAGTAGACTAAGTTGGGGGAAATGCAAGTGAAATGCTGCTTCACTTGAAAGGAGTGTTTGGGTCCTTGGACGGTGAGGAGAAAGGAAGTGAAGGGGCAGGTGTTGCATCTTTTGCGTGGGCATGGGGTTGTGCCATAGGAGGGGGTTGAGGAGTAGGGGGTGATGGAGGAGTGGACCAGGGTGTCCCGGAGGGAGCGATCCCTACGGAATGCCGATAAGGGGGGTGAAGGGAAGACGTGTTTGGTGGTGGCATCATGCTGGAGTTGGCGGAAATGGCGGAGGATGATCCTTTGAATGCGGAGGCTGGTGGGGTGATAAGTGAGGACAAGGGGGACCCTATCATGTTTCTGGGAAGGAGGAGAAGGCGTGAGGGCGGATGCACGGGAGATGGGCCGGACACGGTTGAGGGCCCTGTCAACGACCGTGGGTGGAAAACCTCGGTTAAGGAAGAAGGAGGACATGTCAGAGGAACTGTTTTTGAATGTAGCATCATCGGAACAGATGTGACGGAGGCGAAGGAACTGAGAGAATGGGATGGAGTCCTTACAGGAAGCGGGGTGTGAGGAGCTGTAGTCGAGATAGTTGTGGGAGTCGGTGGGTTTGTAATGGATATTGGTGGACAGTCTATCACCAGAGATTGAGACAGAGAGGTCAAGGAAGGGAAGGGAAGTGTCAGAGATGGACCCCGTGAAAATGATGGAGGGGTGGAGATTGGAAGCAAAATTAATAAATTTTTCCAAGTCCTGACGAGAGCATGAAGCGGCACCAAAGTAATCATCGATGTACCGGAGAAAGAGTTGTGGAAGGGGGCCGGAGTAGGACTGCAACAAGGAATGTTCCACATACCCCATAAAGAGACAGGCATAGCTGGGGCCCATGCGGGTACCCACAGCCACACCTTTTATTTGGAGGAAGTGAGAGGAGTTGAAGGAGAAATTGTTCAGCGTGAGAACAAGTTCAGCCAGACGGTGGAGAGTAGTGGTGGATGGGGATTGTTCGGGCCTCTGTTCGAGGAAGAAGCTAAGGGCCCTCAGACCATCCTGGTGGGGGATGGAGGTGTAGAGGGATTGGACGTCCATGGTGAAGAGGAAGCGGTAGGGGCCAGGGAACTGGAAATTGTTGATGTGACGTAAGGTGTCAGAGGAATCACGGATGTAGGTGGGAAGGGACTGGACAAGGGGAGAGAGAAGGGAGTCAAGATAACGAGAAATGAGTTCTGTGGGGCAGGAGCAAGCTGAGACGATCGGTCTACCGGGGCAGTTCTGTTTGTGGATTTTGGGTAGGAGATAGAAGCGGGCCGTCCGAGGTTGGGCGACTATCAGGTTGGAAGCTGTGGGAGGGAGATCCCCAGAGGAGATGAGGTCAGTGACAGTCCTGCAAACAGTGGCTTGATGTTCAGTGGTGGGGTCATGGTCCAGGGAGAGGTAAGAGGAAGTGTCTGCGAGTTGACGCTCAGCCTCCACACAACACCCCCCCTCCACCTCTCTGTCTCTCTATCTCTCCGCCCCCCACACACACACCTTAAACCAGCTCATATTTCAGCTCTTTCCTGGACTCGAACTCAAGTTCTGTTGAAGGGTCATGAGGACTCGAAACGTCAACTCTTTTCTTCTCCGCCGATGCTGCCAGACCTGCTGAGTTTTTCCAGGTAATTCTGTTTTTGTTTTGGATTTCCAGCATCCGCAGTTTTTTTGTTTTTATATAGAGATAAATAGGGCCTGTCACAAGCTGTGAAACAGCCGTGGACCAAGCTATTAGAAACTATGGGTGTTTCTAATTTTCTGTTAAAGCCACTGCACAGGAGAATTGTGAGTGAAACTCAGGCTTGAGATGAAAAGTCCCAGACCTTGCAAGGGATTTCGTGGAGAAATTTGGCATTGGTCCAAAGAAAGTGGATAACCTTAAAAAAACTGATAGGTAGCCAATGACTTTCTGGGGGAGCCATAGTGAAGAAGGGAGGGGCGAGTTAAGGGTTTTAGTCTAAAGTATCTTTGTTTGTGTATTATTGTACTTTTCCACCTAAAGTGTATGCAATTGCCTAAGAGACAGTATTAAATTAGTAGTATTTGCTTTGTTTCTTATGTTATATGCAATTAAGTTTATTTTTGCTTAAAAATGTGAAATCTTGTGGCATAATCACAGGGTGTCCAAATTTCTCTTTAAATGTTAACAGTCTCAGCGGGAATCGTAACAAATGGCATTTCTTTATTTCACTCAGACATCAAGCATGATCACATTTCCCCAGAAGCCACAAGTGTAGCCAAATGCTGCTGGTTCTAAGATAACTGTTTGAGAGCTTAAACACAAATTGTGTACACTGGTGTATTGAGATGATGTATTATGACATTTCTCAACATCAGCAGCAAGACAAAGGCCTGAATTTTCACTCCTGGGTTGGAAGTGCAGGTTCAGAAGAATACCCAGCTCCTTGAACCCCACTCCTGAATAACAGCCCTGGTGGCCTGATTTTTTGCCTTGGGGTGGGGGCACGGTGTAATGGGGTCTGCCAACCAGGGAAAGAGTGCAGAGGCAGCAGAGGGGCTGCCAGTTGCTGAGGTGGACTGGATTTGGTGATCTGGTGCTTTATCCCAACTGCAAGAAAAACCAGTAAAACAAAAAGCAACACTCTAGCCCTCACGCCCTCACATCCCCACACGCCCTATACACTCCCCATGCCCCATCCATGCCAACCTATGCCATCCAATGCACTCCACCCACCCTGTATGGCACCTCCTACCCTCCAAGCCAACCTATGCGCGCACCCCTGCCATCACCTCTCCATGGCCCTTGAAATCTCCTATGTCAACCTATGTCTCTCCACCCACCAATCATGGCCCTTTATAGCCCCTATGCCAACTTAGTCCAAACTCATGCCCCCCACCCACATCCCTTTGCCCTTATGATGTTCATGCCAACTCAGCCAATGTCCACCATGGGCAGACCTCAGGACCCATGCTGACAGGAAATAAAATCAAGTTCTAATCATCTATCGATGAATTCACTATTTAAAAAATACACTGTCATTGATTAAAAACTCATTCATTATATTGAAATGCCTTCAATCACTAATCCCTTGTAACAATACGCATGTGTATCCATAGTCCTGCTTCAAAGATTTTATAAGCATTTGGAGCTGTCAATCAAACTGTGAACTGACAGGCACCCCACCATGATAATGAAAGCTTTTAGAATAAATCATGTAGCGCTAACCATATAATGAAAACCCTCAGGCTTATGTTAACAGACAGAGTGAAATAGCAAGCACTGCTTTATTTTTTAACACTGCTTTTCAGATATTTAAATGGCAGGAGATTTAAATGCTTGACAGTTTAACAGCTCCCTTGAGAGTTCCCCTGACAGTTCCAATGGATTTATCTATTTTTTATGTACATTAATTTCTCTTTTTAACAATCCCAAAGGGCACCTCACCTCTCCAAAATTTCGGCATTGGGCCTCCATTGACATTTTGCATAAGCCTGAGTCCCTCTGCATGCCTTCAAAAACTCGGGCCAAAATCTGCCAAGGTATCAGCATATTCTTGTATCAAGCAAATGGCCAAAGTGTGCATTCCACAAAGTGCTTCCTTGCAATCTGTCATGCCAAAGAAATGTTTTTATAGCTTCATATGCAATAAAACAGCAGCTGGGAACAAGAAAATACGACTATAAAAAAATAAGCTGTAAATTACAATGCAAAAAATCAACAGCAAATTCCAACTTAAGGTAAAGTGTTGTCAGAAATGTTGATAAATTACTATAATAAGCCGAAAGGACAAACTTTGAAAACAAGCCTGAAAAGTCCTAAGTCTTTAGGAAGCTAACTTTTAAATAACAAGCCAACTAGGCAGCCATGTATAGCACCTGTGCCTGTGTTATACAAGATAACTGCAACTAAGGCCAAAAATTATGCAAACTGCTGTTTCAAGTTTAAGAAGAGCAGTGCTTCATCAGTGTCTTCTCAGAGACAGGCTTCATTGAACTGATTTAAGATGTCTACCGACAGCGAGACTACCTCATGGCATAGTCACATGACCACAAAAGTCAGATGTGACATCAGACAGATTGCATTTCTAAACCCAAACATCCACCTTTTCATGTCAAACAAAAGATAAAAACATCCACCTTTTCCTAGCAAACAGAAGAACATTTGCATGCATTATCCTATGTGACTGTGAGATACCCAAGTTACCCACTATACGCCCACTGTTTTTATGCATTAACAATTGTTTGTTTTACTAGTCAGTCACTGCACATGTATTGCACACATTGTCTTTGGGACCTGGTTGAGGAGGAAATGGAAGAACTGCACGTTTTCTCCAATGAGGAGGGGATAAGGCCGATAAGGTCTTGGAATGCAAGGATGCAAGCGATGAGGCTATTGCAGTGGCCAGACGAGGCAGGCGTGTTTGTGAATCCCTAATAGCTCAACATTAATGCAGGATGATGATGGCATGCAGTGAGAACACTCCATTGATCTTCACATTGCATCTGTGAACGTATGACTCCTGTGTGGTTGAGGGAAGCTCGTTTGTGCTCTGTGAACAGGGTTATATCATGGAGATGCAGCAGTGATGCTTTAACAGGATCTGTTCCTTTGGCAGCCTTCATCACCTAACCCCTTCAGAACAACACCATCAACCGGCACAGATGCTGAACGGATGTGGGCCATCCCCATCTCAAAGGTGCTGAGAGTACACAGAGAAAACCACAGAATTCTGTGAAGACTGCCCATGACATTCTGGCAGCACTGACAAGCCACATTGAGGTGCAATCACCACTGATCTGTTGAGTGACTATGAAGCTGGAGAATCACTTTGCTCTGAAGGTTAAACACTTCACAGAAAAGACACCCTGGATGACACATCTGGATGACATGAACATTGCTCATTATAACAAAGCACCATTGACATTCTTGGGATAAAATCAAAATACTGCAGAGGCTGGAAATCTGAAACAAAAATAGGAAATGCTGGGAAAAGCTCAGCAGGTCTAGTGGCATCTGTGGAGAGGAGAAAAACAGAGTTAATGTTTCGAGTCCTTATGACTCTTCTCCTGAGCTAAAGAGAAGTAAAAATGTAATGAAATTTATACTGTTTAAGGGGAGTGGAGCAGGTGAAGCTGGATAGAAGGCCAGTGATAGGAGGAGGCAATGGAGAGATTGCCAGAGATGTCATGGACAAAAAGACAAAGGTCTTTCTCTAATGATAGTGGTACTGGCTAAAGGAGGTGCTGATGGTGGCATTAAGGACAGAAAGCAGAATGTGATAATACTAGGACAAGGATATGCACTCTGGAAAGAACAACATGAACAAGTGACAGATGGCCCTTGTGGGGGTGGAGTGGAGTGGGAGGAGGAGACGTTGGTGGGAAAAAAGATTAAAAATTGGATAAAAGGTAAGGATAAAACAATGGATAAAAATGAAAAAATGAAAAAAATAAAACCAAATAATTAAAATTTAAAAAGAGGATAAAAAGGGGATCTCTCCTCCATCCTCACCCCCTTTTTATATCCTTTTTTCATTTTCATTCTTTAATTTTTATTTTTTCATTTTCTCTGTGCTCACCTGCTGACCCTCCTCACTATGGGTGCCTGAGAGCCATTGACTGACTCTTTGAGAGGAAAGGGCAGCTGGAATGAGATTGAGAAGCCTCGTGCCCCCGCCCCACCCCCTCTCACTGATCAATGCCAGCAAGTGCCACAGAGATGTGCAGCTCCTTCAGCAGTGAACGACCAATGTCCTGGACCAAGATCTCCATGGTAGCCACCATCCTACCAGTGTTGACCTTGTGTTGGCATGACAGCGCTATCGCCTCAGACTGAAGGCACATGGAATCGTCCATCATGCCTGGCAATCTGAGGAGAGCACTAGACATCGCTTCCTGATGTTCCTGAGCTTGTCTTTGCAGATCCAGCAACTGAGGTAGAACCGAGTCCAGAGGCTCGTCATCTGACTCGGACTCAGTAGATTCCTGGCCTCCAGCTATCCTCTGGGTGCTTCAACCCTTGGATTTCCCTACCTCTTGTCTGCTGTGGATCAGACAGTGCAGTGTGCACACTAGATTGTGGTCCCAAGCCTAAGCTAGAACTACGTCCCACGCCTGCTGGTGAAGGGTGTGGGTGAGGCTGTGACTGGTCTTCCATTGGTGTGTCTGCGGATTCCTCTTCCGAGGTGTCCTCAAGACTGGAGTCAATGACCTGGCTTGTGGCCGAACTTGGCTGCTTCCCGGATGTGCCTGACATAGAAAAGAGAAGCAATTAGTGTATAGCAGGGTACTGTGAAACATGAGACATCACTCAGTATGGTTGTCTGATGGATGTTGCAGTGCAGGATCCTCACTTGGTTACACACTGCCAACCTCACTGTCGGTGCAGGAATGATCCACATCCTTGCCAGCCAGCTGGATGGCTCTGTTTTCAAAGGCCCTGAGGACCTTGATGTTGAACATTCCTCCACCAGGCTGCGATGTCTCCCTGTTGTTGTGGGCTAGTTTATTCTGCATGGAGACAGATGGAGGGAGTGTAAGCAAGATGCCTGCCAGACCAGATGAGAAGAAAGCCTGGCATGTGTGAAGTGTGAATGGTGCCATGGATGTCATGAGGACACGATGGGTAGACAGTGTTTGTGAGTGAGTGACTGGTGATGTTCCTTGAGTTGGCAGTGAGTGCAAACCCTGTGGATGTGTGATGGGTTTATTAGTGTACGAGTTGAGAGTGATGAGAAGAATGACTCACCCTCATGCAACGGAGGATATCATTTATCCTCTTGTGGCACTGGCTAGCTGTTCTCTTTTCGAGGGCATTGATGCTCACTGCTGCTGCCGCAGACTCCCATGCTGGATTGGTGAAATTGGTGGCTGGTCTTCACCCAAAGCGGGGTAGAGGAGTTCATGGCGGGCTTTCACTGTGTCCAGCAGATGCCCCAGAGAGGCGTAATTAAATTTGGGGGCTGCTGTCTTCTTTGCTTGTGGGGCCATCTATCACCTAGAACAGTCCTTTGGTCTGAAGACACAAAGTTGGCTGTGCTCTGGTGCACTTTAAATATGGCAAGCAGAGCAAGGAAGTGCTGAGGTCACAGTATGGCTGGCAAATCCGAGACTGCCCGCCAGCAATAATGCATGTTTCCTATGCATGCATTATTAATGAGGTGGGACGTGCTGAGAAGTGAACGATATGGCACAAAAACTTGCAAATGTCATTTTTCATGCCCGCTACCGCACTTAGTGCAATTCAAGGAAAATTCTGCACCTAGCATCAGCCCAATTGTAAAGCATTGGCTGACAAAATTATGCCTATGTCCAACGACAACATGGCATGAAAACAAACTAAGCATTTTTGCATGTCAAAATGCAGAAAACCAAGTATTAAGCATGTAGACTTACAGCATACAGTTCCAGGGCCCACGTTGCCAATCAATGAGGCTCTGTGACTTGAGCATGTCCTCTCAGAATGTATCCCAATACAATGGAACAATAGTTGTTTACATGTCACCCTATCATAAAGAGAATGTCAACCAACATATACTGATGGAAATGGGAAAATTTAGGCCCAGATTTTCCTCGAAGGCAGTTTCAATCCAGGACCCCTGAAAATAAGAAGGCACACCACCCCAACTGACCATGACCCCAAACTATTTTGCTGAATGGGTGCTATTTAGCCATACAAGCAGGCTCATACCAAGAAGGAATTCACAGTTATTAGGGAACAGTGCTGCACCCAGATATTGGTTGCAATTAGAAGAGGCGGAGGATCAGCACTTAAGGAGGGCAGAAATGCAGACTGAGCTGAAACCTAAACAAGGGTCTGGAATTTCCTTGAAAATGCTCCCATTCTGCTCCCAGTTATCATAACATTGCAGAAACCCTGTCTCCTCTATGCTTCCAACAAAGTTACGATAGTGGAGCAAGAACAGTTCCAAAGAAATTTCTGGCCTAGGTCCATTTTTGGGCCTTGTAGGGAGAGAGAAGACTAATGATTTTTCAAGCATCTCCCTCCAAAAAGATTTCAGTAATCTGTTGATTATTGAGAATTTGTATTAAAATAATACTTTTCAAGTCTTCAGTGGATTGCCAAATGCTTCAGAGGCAATAACTTACTTTTTGAAGTGTAGTCACTGTCGTCTTGTAACTAAATGTGACAGTGAACTTGTGTATCTCAAGGCACCATAAACAGCAATAAGATAAATAACCAGTTAATCCATTTCAGTAGTGATCATCCTACCATGAGGACAAGCTGACACATATTACAATATATTAATATATTTTTATGATGGTGGAAAGATGAATTTGAATTAAACATGTTAGACATATGTACAGCAAAATCACAAAGTAATTTTTGGGTTGTTGTTTCTTTGAAACTTAAAAACGCAAGTGATTTCCCAAATGGTTAAATCATTCTGCCAAGCACAGATCGCACATGAACAAAACAAAACATGGTCACAATCATATCAGTCTAGTTATTTTCATTTACCAGTAAATGGATTCAATTTAAATTCCTTTTTCACCTTTCAAATTCATTTTAAAAACATATCTTCATACATAAATTATTCCAAACAAATATTATTGCAGAGAAATGAATTTCACCTTATGAATTCACTCATTTATTTATTTGGCATGACTTTTGCTGTGATGTTCTTGATTTGTTTTAACAAATAATTTCTCAAGCATGGATATTGCATGACCCTTTGGCATTACTTTTGTTGTTCGGGCACAGATACAAATCCTATTTGTCTATTTTGACATGAGCGTTTTATTTAAAGCACTCTCCCATTCAATATTCAATAGTATACATACATATAAAAAAAGTTGGATGCTTATCTTCTCAATCCCAGGCTATTTCTTATTGGTTATGAGTTTCTGGACCCACCCACCACAGGACCAGGAATTCCTGTCCAAAGTCAATGGACCTTTGGCTGGTCCATCAAATTTTCCATCCTGCCCACAACAATTCCCGCCACAGGTGGGATTGGAAAATCCTGGCTGTTATCTCTGATCTGAAGGGTACCAGAAGGTGTCTGCCACTTCAAACTAGCCTGAAAGTTGGCTTAGCTGACTACGCTATTGCATGGGTAATCTGCACATTTATAGTTACAGTAAAGGAGGAGGTGGTAGCATAGAGGTATTGTCACTGGACTAGTAATCCAGAGACCCAGGGTAATGCTCTGGGGACCCGAGTTTGAATCCTGCCACCGCAGATGGTTTAATTTAAATTCAATAAAAATCTGGAATTAAAAGTCTAATGATGATCATGAAACTACTGTCGATTGTTGTAAAAACTCATCTGGTTCACTAATGTCCTTTATGGAAGGAAATCTGCTGTCCTCACCTGGTTTGGTCTACATGTGACTCCAGACCCCAGCAACATGGTTGACTCTTAAATGCCCTCGGAACAAGGGCAATTAGGGATGGGCGATAAATGCTGGCCTCGCTAGCGACACCCACATCCCATGAACAAATAAAACAGAAAGAGTTGCATTTATATAGCACCTTTCACAATCTGAGGACATTCCAACGTGCTTTACAGCCAATAAAATACTTTTTAAGTGTAGTCGCTGCCATAATGTAGGAAAAGAGGCAGCCAATTTGCAAACAGCAAGCTCCCAGAAAAGTAGTGTGATAATGACCAGGTAATTTATTTTTTGGTGATGTTGTTTATCGAGTAAAATCAGCCAAAACTCTGTGGTTAATTCAATTGCTCTTCTTAAGATTAGTGCTGGGGGACCTTTTACATTTATCTGAGAGAACAAATGAGGCCTTGGTTTAACATCTCATCCAAAAGATGGCACAGCACCTCCAAAAGTGCAGCACTTCCTCAATACTGCATTGGAATGTCAGCCTAGAACTATGGCTGAACACCTTTTTAAAAATTTTGCTCATACTTTGGGTTAATTGATACTGATAACCTTAAATCAACAATTCCATTAACATGGGAGTGAAGCTTTCCACAATATATTATACAAGCCAAAATTGTAAGCTGGTCTTTATAAATGCATTTGCAATGTTGCTACACTAAGCACAGAGGCAGTATTCCGAAATGGAGATCAAAGATATATATAGCTATTTGTTATAAATTCAACTTTCTTTCAAGTTATGAATGCAGTTTCTTCTGTGATCTGAATGAGTGAGTAAAAAGACAATAGTTCATCTGCATATTGCTTTTCCACAACATGACATTTGCTATTACAACATATAATTCAGGAGACAATAACCTTTATCCAATATGGCCAAGTATGTGAGATCATTTCAGTCACATATTTTGATAGTGCTTCCAAAGAGTTGCACAAAATGTGCTGAGCACTTGCCAGGTCCCTACACAGCAGTCCATCAAAATATGAGGGTTTCTCTTAAAGGTTTATATAATGATTGAATGTTAAACCATTACTTACTGTTATGGGAATCATGTGACTATATAGACCAATCAGCCCTAAGCGCGGGGAATCTTAGGGGCGGAGTGTTTTAACCTTTGTCTTGGAACAAGCATGTAGCCTCATCTGAAGTCTGCTAATAAGGTTCACTGTTTCTTACAAGAAACCCTTCCAGCACTCTCCAAGTTTATTACAACTGGCAATGAGGATAAAATGTGCAAGCACAGCACCTCGCTTCGCAACTATGACTATTCTGATATTTTAAGGGAAGAAAAGATGTATACTCACCAGTGATGCCTCTCTTTGGCAGTATTGATCTGTACGACTCATCTGTCAAGGACCAGATTCCACACATTAAGTGAGTAGGGTTCTACTTTGTAGCTAACAATAAACAGCTGAGGAGAAACAGAAGGCAATTCTCCTCAGTGTCTGCAGGAACAAAACCTATAACCTAATTCATAGCTTGACGGTTCCGAACGCCCCAAATTCCAGATCCTTCACTGAGCTAGTCGACCTCATGAACGGACATTTTCAGCCTAAACCCTTTGTGATCATGCAAAGATTCAAGTTTAACTCTCAAATAATGACCCCCGGCAAGTCGAAAGCAACATACATCACAAAGTTCAAACAGTTAAAGGAGCACTGTGACTTCAGTGATACTTTAAACAATACGTTGTGAGATTGTTTAGTTTGCAGCATAAGTAACATTACCATTCAGCACCATTTGTTTGCAGAAGTTGGGATAGATCTGAAGCGCCATGGAGATAACGCTAGCGATGGAGAGTGCTGAGAGGGACTCGCAGGCTCTGCAGAGTGGGCAACATGGCACCGTTCTGCTGTTGGGGTGGGAACCTGCCACTGGGTGTGTTGCAAAGATCCGGAAGGCTACAGTGAAGTGGGACACTGTCCCTACAGCTTGAAAAACAAAAAGAAGTGCTGGAAGCAGCTCACCAGTAACCCAGAAGTTAAAGTGTTACCATTGTGAGGAAAATCATGCACCCGAAGTCTGTAGATTTAAGGAGGCAGAATGCCACTACTGCCACAAAAAAGGCCATGTTGTTAAACAGAGCAAGACTAGATCAAGGCAGACATTCAGACAGCAGGTCAAGTTACATGAAGTGCACAATATAGAAAAGCCAGAAGTTACTGAGACTGACGTTTATTCACTACACAATCTGAAAGCCAGGAAAACTGAACCAATCACTGTTACCCTTCAAGTAAATGGAAAGCCTCTGCTCATGGAGGTGGACACAGGGGCATTAATCACAGTGATGGGAGAACATATCTTTAAATACCTCAGAGAAGGTACCCAGTCATTGAGCTTGGAGAAAACCGTTGCTCAGTTAAAACCACATGCAGAAGAAACAATAGGCAAAAGGCCTAATCTCTGTACCTGTATCATACAGGCAACAGACAGTTCAGCGGCCAATAATTGTTGTAACAGGAGAAGGATCTAGCTTTCTGGGCTGTGATTGGTTGAAGGAAATCAAACTAACTTGGTCAGAAATTTTACAGGTCAGGACAAGAAGAAACCCTGAGTTGACGAGAGAATATGATGGTGTCTTTTGGAATGAGATAGAAGGACTGAAGGACCTTCACAGGAAGCAAGAGTCCCTCAGGTCAGAATTGATTCCATGGAAAAATCATGAAAAGAGGCTAAGCAAATGCAGTGCCACTCTGAACCAACTGAAGAAACAGTTGGAAGAAAAAAACCCAACAGAAGAACTTCATAGTGCTCATCCTGGTATTTCAAAATGAAAATGCTCGCATGGAGTTATATCTGGTGGCCAGGGATAGACAGTGATATAGAAAAAATGGTGAAACACTGTCTCCAGTACCAGCAACAGCAGAAGTTGCCTGTTTCAGCTCCACTGCAATCATGGGAGTGGCCTGGTTAGTCTACACATAGACTTTGTAGGTCCATTTCTAGGTACCATGTTTCTTATGATTATTGACGCATATTCCAAATGGATGGATGTGTTTGAAGTGAAATCACCCACTTTGTCTGCAACCATTGCGCCAGAGGGTTAGTGTTTGTGGTTTAACTGAAGTTATTGTGACAAACAATGGTACAGCTTTCACTAGCACTGAATTGCAAAGGTTTGTGAACTTAAATGGGATTAAATATGCCAGAACAGCACTGTACCATCCCTCATCTAATGGCTTGGCAGAAAGAGCAGTACAAACCTTTAAAACAGGCATGAAGAAACTAACAGAGGGAACATTAGAAACATAAATTTCAAGATTCCTATTCAGCTACCGCACAACTCCTCATGCGACTACTGGTTTAACACTTTCAGAATTGTTAATGAAGCACCAACTTTGTACGAGATTGAGTCTAGTATTCCCTAATTTAGAGGGGAAGGTGGAGAGAAACCAGAGGATTCAGAAAGTAAATCATGACGTTCACAGTAAAGGTCAAGAGTTTACTACAGGAGAGACAGCTTTTGTACGAAATTTTGCAACTGGACCAAGATGGGTCCCTGGTCCAATCGTCTCTGAAACAGGCCTTTATCTTGTCAATTAGAAGTGGAAAGCAGGATTGTTAGGAAACACTTGGATCATCTCAGAGGTCAAGAAATCCTCCAAAAACCACGTAATCCACCTGAAATTGAAGTCGAAACTTCAATACCTGAGGTGCTAGATCAACAAAGAACAGATGTGTCTGCTGAAGTAAATAATTATGAACTGCCATTTCCTAGGGACATCCCTGAAACTGCAGTTCCTGTGCAAGTCGGTCCAATGGAAGATCGTCCTGTTGAAGAGCTGCGTTACTCTACCTGAATCTGAAAACCTCCTCAAAAACTGAATTTATAATGGCATTAACAGTATGCATTTGTATATAATATGGGTTAAGATCTTTTGTAAATAAGGGAGTAAAACAAAAGTAAAGGAGGAGGAGTGTCATGATTGTAAGTTAAACTGTTTCTTACTGTAATGGGGATCATGTGACTGTACAGACAAATCAGCTCCAAGCATAGGAAATCTTAGGGGTGGAGCTTTTTAATCTTGGTCTTGGAACAAGCATCATCTGGAGTCTGTAAATAAAGTTCACTGTTTCTTACAAGAAACCCATCCTGCACTCCCAAGTTTATTACAGTTTATTTGGTGAAATGACAAACAGATCAGCAACTAGCCTTTAGAGGCCCTGATGTAGGAAGTCTTGCAGTGAAGGTTGGTTCTATTTGGTGGATAGAAATAACCCAACAACGAAGAATAGAATCAGAAAAGCATTGATGGAGACACAACAAATCAATGTAGTCCCATTTGTGGCTGAACTGGGGAGATGTCAAGGAAGAGATTTTTGGCTTACATCAAGTTGCAGAAGTATGCAAGCATGTGACATCATTGGAATAATGTTATTTTGCCAAGCTTCTTTACTGTCTTCATGAATAATGATTGTAATATGAAAGGCAGAGAAGGAGAAGGGTTTCTGAAGTGTGTTCAGGAGAATTTCCTTGACCATTAAGTTCCCAGACCAATGAGGAAGGAGGCATTCCTGGATCTGGTTCTGGGGAATAAGGTGGGTCAACCGGGTCAAATGTCAGTCAGGGAACATTTAGGAAAGAATTATCATAGTACCATAAGATTTAGATTAGCTATGGAAAAGGACAAGGAACAATCAAGAGTGAACATACTTAATTGGAGAGGGACAATTTCAATGTGTTGAGTAGACCTATCTCAGATAAATTGGAATGAAAGATTTGCAAGCAAAACTGTAATGGAATAATAGGCTGCCTTTAAGGTGGAGTTGGTTAGGGTGCAGTTGAGGTAAATTCCCAGGAGGAAGAAAGATAGGGGAACCATAGCTAGAGCTCCTAGGATGATGAAAGAGATGGAGAGTAAGATGAGGTAGGATAAATGTGCTTATGACAAATGTCAGGTTGAAGTTACAAGTGAGAACCAGCTGCATATAGGGAGTTTCGGGGGGAACTGAGAAAGGAAATAAGAGATAGTCAAAGAAACAGTGTGAGAAGAGAATGGCAGCTAGCATAAGAGGGAATCCTAGAGTCTGCTATAGGCATACAAATAGTTGAAAAGGTAGCAACAGGATGGCTGAAGCTAGTTAGGATCCAAAAAGAGGCTCCACACATGGAGGTAGAGAGCATGGCTGATGTACTAATTGCATTATGTGCATTTGTCTTTACCAAGGAAGAAAATGCTGCCGAAATCACAGTGAATGAGGAGATAGGTGAGATATTATATGGGCTAAAGAATGATAAGGAGGAGATAGTAGAGAGGCTAGGTCTATTTAAAGTTGGTAAGTGAGCAGGTCTAGATGGATTGCATTTGTGGATGCTGACAGAAGAAAGGGTGGAAATTGTGGAGGTATGGTCATAATCCTTCAATCTTCCTTAGATACGTGGGTGGTATGAGAGGACTGGAGAATTGTTAATGTTACACCCTTGTCCAAGGGCATTTAAAAACGGTATAAGGATAAACCCAGTAACTACAGACCAGTCAGTTTAATCTCAGTAAAGGAAAACTTTTAGAAATGATAATCCCAGACAAAAGTAACAGTCACTTGGACAAGTATAGATTAATTAAGGAAAGCTATCACGGATTTGTTAATGACAAATTGTGTGCAACCAACTTGTTTGAGTTTTTTGGTTGAGGTAAAGAAGGTTGATGAGAATTATGTGGTCCCTGTGGTGTATATGGACTTCCATATGTGTTTGACAAAGGGCCACACAATAGGCTTACTAAAAAAATTAAAGCTGACAGAGTAAAAGGGACAGTGGAAGCATGGATGCAAAGTCGGCCAAGAGACAGAAAACATACGGTATCAGTTAATTTTTCAGACAGGAATGAGCTATAAAGTGATGCTCCCAAGGGGTCAGCATGAGGACCACTGCTTTTCTTGATATATATTAAAGGCTTAAACCTGAGTGTACTCGGCACAATTTCAAAATTTCCAGATGACACAAATTTTTATAATATTGTGAACTGTGAGGAGACGTATGAAGTTGGTGGGTGGAAGTGGTGGATGAAATTTAATGCAGAGAAGTGTGGGTGATACATTTTGATGGGAAGAATGAGGAGATGCAAGATAAACTTAAAGGTACAATTCTAAAGATGGTGCAGGGGCAGAGAGAACAGGAGGTATATGTCAATGAATCATTGAAATTGGCAGGGCAGATGGAGAAAGCTGTTAAAAGACATATGGAATCCTAGGCTTTGTAAATAGAGGCATAGTGAGAAAAACAAGGAAGTCATGGCAAGACTTTATAAAACACTGGTTTAGCCTCAACTATTGTACTGGGTCCAATTCTGGGCGCCATATTTTAGGAAGAATAGAAAGGCTTTAGAGAGGGCGCAGAAAAGATTTATGAGAATGGTTCAGGGATGAGGGGCTTCAGTTATAAGGATAGATTGGAGAAATTAGTATTGCTATACTTGGAAGAGAGAAGACAAGTTGAAAGGAAATTTGATCGAGTTTTTCAGAATCGTTGAAGGGTCTATACAGACAGAGAAAAAAATGATTCTCATTGGCAGAAGGGTTGAGAACCAGAGGACACAGGTTTAAGGTGATTGGCAAAAGAGCTTAAAGTGACTTGTTGTGTGGCGAACCGTATAGGATCTGGATAGCACTGCCTGAGAGTGCAATGGAGGCAGAATGAATCATGCGGTGAGATTTTCAGGTCCCATCACACCTGTGACGATGCCCAGCCATATGGTTTTCAAAAGGGAATTGGTTAACCAACTAAAGAAAAAAAAGTCAGGGCTACAGGCAAAGGACAGGTGAGAGGGACCAGTCCAATTACTCTTGCCAAGAGCCAGTGTGGACTCAATGGACCGAATGGCTTCCTTCTGTGCTGTAACCATTCTTTGATACAATTATTGCAAAAAACTGATCTTTATAATTTCACAAGAATGATCATTTTCTTTCATTTTACTGTGTCAGATTGCCCTATCACAGTGCTGCCTGTGTTGGCCATTTGAATCAAGCACCAACACAAGGTTCCTTGCACAATCATAGCCATTGTCCTGAGTGCTTTAATGGAGTGTACCTTCTCTCACTCATTCTCTTTCTTACAAGCTTTGCTTCGATTCCATTGAAAGTTAACACCCAAAGGAGATAACAGTTGCAAAATGGATGGATCACCAAAGATACAACCTTTTGCTTCTTGTGAAGAGATTATGGACACAATAGAATGGGTGAAAGATGGTGAAATAGGATTGATGTTCCCTCCAAGTATATAGCTGCTATCCTTGGCTTTAAGTTCCTTACCTCCTCATTTAGTTAGTTCTTAATTTTCTCACACACAATGAGGTATTGCAGCATTTCAATATAACCCATTTCAACCTCTGGTCTTATACAGCAATGTTTTGAGGGGTGTCTTACAGCAAATATTTGAATATGTTTTCCTGCTGCTCTTCCTGGGGCATAAAAGAAGGAGGCAGCCAAAGCAGCTGCACAATTTCAGCGTACCATGATTCAGGAACCACTGGGCATTGATCCTGAGGTATCCAAGATTAGACCTGCCACCCAACTGAAGGTGAGAGCTGGTGATTCCTCATCCTCTCACAAATGGCAAACAGTGCCCATTTGTCAACTGCAGCTTCCTGGCAATACTTAAATAAGGTTCAAACCTGAATATGATTCAGGTCTTGCAATGACAACTTTGGACAAGCAACCCAGCTACTCCAGCGATGTTGTGTCTGTTTCAGGTAAGAAGAAAAGAAAAACTTATATTTATATATCCCATTTCATGACCTCGTGTTCCAAATTGGTTCCCGGCTAATCAAGTATTTTTAAAGTGTAGAAGGTGAATTTCTTCCCTGTGGGTTTCAATGACAATTAAGTAGATGTGTGACCTAGCTTGTGATGCTTTTGCATGCGATGGGCCGTAACGAGCAATGGGAGTTAACAGAAATCATATCTCCTCTGAATTATTACTTCTCTGTTATTAAGTCTCTGCTTCCAGTTGGAAAACACATTTGCACCGGAGCAGTATTTCTTTCTCATTGTAAAAATCAAAGCACCTGTTAGGATGACAAGTCATTAATCCACTAATTGACCTTGATAAGTAGTGAGGGCTGATTTCACACCGGGGTATTGGTGCCAACAAGTATTTTCTGGCAGGACCGAGTGTAAGAAATAGCCGAGATACAAACAGCTGCTGCAACATTTTTCCTTCCCGGTTTCTTTTTACCATTGGTGACACCTACCTCCGGATATGGAAAATATAAGAGCTTGTTTCATGAATATGTGCTTCTGCTGTGGAGTTTCACCTGCTAGGAGTGTATATGGCCAATGTAGGCAAAACTTCCATGACACTCTTGCCATAATGGAAAGAAGGAAGAGAGAATCCCAAAGAAGTACTGGATAGAAAATCACTGTGTAGAAAACCATGGGGATGCTGCTCAAATTCCTGATAAGCACTCCAGATAAACAACAACAGGAGTATAGGGCAGAATTTTCCATAAACGAGGCTCAGTGTGGTGGCGGGCAATTTCAGCTGCTCCCACTCCGCCAATCTATATTGAGGGAGCTCGCAGCCAATTCTGTGCTTGGAGCCTCATTAATTATGCAAAGGGTATATCAGTCTGAATTAACTGGTGGGTCAGGAGTTGATTCATGCGGCTGCCGTCAGCTGGAGGGTTTGTAGGTCTGGGTGCCATTTTAAAGTCCAGTCCAACACATAATCTCACTCTCTCCAGCCCACCAGAGATGCCTGGCAGCCAGGCCAAGAGCCAGAAGAACAAGACAGCACCCCTCTTCATGCAATAGGCCCTCCAGGACTTGATCAAAGGGGTACAAGCATACAGGCACGTGCTCTATCCCAGGGATGACTGCAGGAAGCACAACAGCCTCACCTCTCTGGCCTGGGAGACTATTGTGGAGCAGGTCAGCATGATTGGCAAACGCCCCCCCAAGTGTCACCCAGTGCAAGAGGAGGGTGAATAATCTCATCTGCTCCACCAGGGTAAGTCATCCTTCGACACCCTCCAATATCAAACTCTCATCATGGCATCATGCACTCAAACAGCTACTCTCTTCAGGGGTTTCACTCAACCTTTAGTGGGGGACACATATCAACACTCATTCCCTCACTGAGACTTTCACATCACCACCATCCCATCTATCATGTTGTTCACACTCCATCCTCTGGCCCTTCTGGGCAGGGCTCACCACACACATGGGACATTCATCTCACCCAACTTCAGCTCCACCCCTTCTCATCATATGACTTTCTTTCTTCTTCATACAGGCCAAGCTGGTGCACAACAAGTGCAAGAGAGCGCGGACCTGGGGGAGGGATGGCTGACATCGTCACCTTCATTGAGTTGGAGGAGGCTGCAGCCAAGCTGGCCGGGGAGCACAGGGATTGTTCCTGTTGGGAAGGGGAGATCGGCCTCTCCCAGAAACCCAGTACTGATCACAGCTCCATCCATTCATCAAATCCTGACATTCACAGTGGGTCACATGCAGTCTTATCTAGCTCACACTCATTTACTGAAATTCTATTTTCTATTTTTTAGGCATCAGCAGATTGAGGCCTCAAGCCAGTCCTGCACCACCAGTGCAAGACCCCAGACTTCATCTGAGGAGGAAGCCCCAGAAGAACCGTCACAGCACTCACACGGAGCCTCCACCAGCTCAGAAACTCACATGTCCGTGGGCATGGATAGAGATTAGGCTCTTTCTGGGGAACACCTCACTTTCTGGGGAACACCTCACTGAGATATCCCTGCAGCAACTGGAGGCAGTTGAGTGGTCCAATCATCTGAAATGCATCTTCAGAAGCCCTATGGTCTGCTCTTTAAGGGAACATGTTGAGCCGTGAGCAATGTTGTACCTCTCCTCAGAATGAATCTGATGGTGACGCAGCAATGTCATCAGCCAGCATTTCAGTGTTTTCCCCAAGCAGCCATCCTTGCAGACGTAATTGTCCCTCGAAAATCTCAGGCATCTGGGAGTGACTCAGGATGTAGGAGTCATGGCAACTGCCAGGGTACTGTGCACAATGATGCAGTATGTGCCTCTGGTGATCACACACCAGTTGTACTTTGATGAAATGATAGCCCTTGTGGTTTATAAACATTAGGGCCTGCTGCCATGGAGCATGTATAGCCACATGGGTGCAGTCTGTTGCACCTTGCACTCTTGGGAAGCCTGAGATGGTGGCAAAGCCAGTGAATCTTGCAGCCTGGTTATCTTTTTCCAGAGCAAACCTGGCATAATGATGGGCCTTCCTGTAAAGGGCATCTGTGACCTCCTTTATTCATCAATATGTTGCGGACTGAGAGATGCCACTCAGGTCCCCTGTTGATCCTTGGAAAAAAACAGGGGCCACAAAATTGAGTGTAGTGGTCTCCTTCAAAGCCTCTGGCAGGGGATATCCTCCAACTCCACGTGGCTTCAGGTATTAATGCAGAATATAGCTTACATGATGTACCAGACCTCGGGACAAGCACAGATGTGCACAGCATTGCCTCTCACTCATTTGTAAATAGATCTTTGGACGATGGACCCTCAGTCTGGCGAATTGTCCCTGTTGTCTGGGTCTCTCCTCCTGACCCTCCTGTTCATGCTCTGTCTCCGCTTGACCATGTCCCTCCTGCTGGAACTGCACATGGAGTCGTCTCTCCCTCCTTCACCTTCTCCATCACATTAGGACCCTGACAAAGGCAGCATTGAGCCCTGGACCCATATGTGCTTTTGCCTTCTCTCTGAAAAGAAACATTGAAGACATTAATGATTCAAGGGGTAAGAAAGTGAAGCTCAGAGGACGATACATTTGGAAACTGTAAGGGTACATACTTTTTCCTGCCCTACTTTCATGGTGGCTGATGCTGCCTTGTCCCTGAGACACTAGCACACACATTGAGGTGACCAAGATGGCAACACAGATATGTGAGCCCTGCGTGGGATGCTAACATTTAAGTGAGATGAGTGACCCAGCCTATCTCTATACTCCAATCTCTGATGCGGCATATTAATTCCCAATCAGTTGCTCATGGTCAATAAGGGGATGCCCTTTGGCTTGTTAAGAGTGTCACATCTGGTGAACATGTGACAGGCCTTTATTGATGAAATGCTATATATGATACAACTGTGTCTCCTTCACTATTACCTGAATTCCCAAATATTACATTCCCATGTATTATTCTTGAGATGCAGTGATTGTGATGTGAAGCCACTGAGTTCTGAGTAGCCCTTTAACAGTGCTACTGAAGCCATTGGCTATCAGTGGCTTTCAGCGCAAGGAGGTATTCCTCCTTTCTTTCTAAGCAGACTCATGCTCACTCCTGTGGCAACAGGAAGTTTGAGGGCAACCCCAGAAAGGTCCCCATAGTGTTCGCCCTTCCTCTCACTGCCTTTCCACCACCTTGCCTCCGCATTGCCCCCATCATGTTCATCAACAGTCTCTGAAAGTGGAGGCCTACATGAGTACCACAGCACAGTGGCATTCCTCGGGATAATGAAAGCAAAGAGAAGGAGCAGTTCAACTCTACAGACCTAGCAGGGTGGCGTTCATTACAACAAGACCAGCACAGTGCTATGGCAGGTATGATCTACTCACTACGAAGTTACCAGCCAACTGAGGTACGACTTTTGCATGCCACCCTTTCTCAAATGGATTTGAGGCCCATGTAATATCCAGCTGGCATGACAGAAGATTGGAAGGCATGTCAAGATTCCGGCAAGCAGTTGCTTTAATGAGCATTCATGACATGCTAATGAATGCAAATGGCATTTGCGCCACTAGTCGGTGGGATAACCAACCCACCATGAACACAGTGGTGGGAAAATTGTGACTTGTTTTAACGATGGCAGATTTGCGATTTTTTTTGCCTGCCACTGGGCTCTCCACTCCCGCTCGCCACAAAACCCAACACGGGCAGGATGGGAAAAATCCGGCTATAAATTCTAATATTAGCATACTTCTTTATATTTTGCCTGTATATATATCGAGGCAGTCTTAGCCCATTAGTACGATGTGTTGGAAGAGTAGGGTCGGGTTTGTTTCTGGTTGCTGGGGTCTTATGGGATTTAACAACAGAATCTCTTTTGATTTGTTTTTCTGCCTTTCTCAGTAGCAGCCAACCAGAGACTGTCTAGTCTTCAGTTTATTTTTTATTTTTTTTTATTTTTTTTTGGATGTGGTAATTGCAGAGAAACTAGCATTCATTGCCTTCCCTAATTGCCCTTGACAATATGGTGGTGAACAGGAAGGACTGCTGGAAAGCTAATCGGCAGAATGGAGGAAGGGAGAGATTTTTCGTTGAGGGAGAAGATGTTGCGTGGGAGGTCACAGGTCAGAGTGATGGGGGAGTAGGGAAATTGAAGCTTGGTTTGTGGAGGGATTACATTTCATGCAGGAGATTACACAGTGTGGAGAATACATGCAGGGCTGTTGGGAGATTGTGGGCCAGGAAGCAGGTTAGCTTGGTCGGCATTCCACCTGCTCCACAAGCAGTGCTGGAAAGGTGTTTACCTAATATATCTGTCTCATCTCCCCTCCTTTCAATGTCAGGTTTTGCAAGCTCTGGGAAACCCATCCCACAGCTCTAAAAAGCTGATCAAAATTTGAGGCATGCAGCCTCATTAACCTGTTTAAATAACCTGATCTGTCTCTTGAGAGCAGATTATTTGCCTGACCACCACCACTCAAAGTCTGTTAAGCTCTTAACACCAGAAGTTGGCATGTTAGATGTGAGTTGGGGCAGGGTTTAATATTTTTGAAATTTTAACCCCTTCCCACCTGGTGTGATGGGGCTAAGATTACCCAATTGTGTTCCTGGCTCAATATAATTTACATAAGCAAATTAATCCATCAAAAATCAATGCCATGAATAAGTGAACATGGTCAAGTTGACCATTATCATAAATATGGTAGGAAATTGAATTACAGTGATATGGTTTTTTATATCAGTGTAATTAGAATCAGGCCATAAGAATTTAAGAATTTTATAGTCCTTTATCTCAAACATATTTCTTAGACAACCTGATAAGAGACAGATTTTGAATGAAAATGTCAGTTTTGTCACCTGGCATATATTCCATGTGCAATATTAAACATAGATGATGCAAATCATAAATCATCCTACCAGATCTGACCTCTTACCTGAACTAATACTGAGCAATCAAAGCTGTGATTTACACTATATGAAAACCATTACCTGGATGTAAATAAATAAACCAGAGAATAGCAATTCTTACATTATCACATACCTTGTGGTGTGGGGTGCTAATAACTAGATTCTGACTCCTTTCTTTATATAATAACCCTAATTCAGAGAGAATAGAATTGATTCCTCCACTGCTGATCCATATATGTCATCATTACTAAGAGTTTTTTGACTATATTGAGCTCTGAACAAACGTTATGAAACAAAAAAATCTAATTTGAAAAAAATGTTTTACTATACTATTGGGAGGCCTGATAATTGCATCTAGTTTTGTGTAAAACGAATATTCCCCGCAATAGAGCTGGCTACAACTATTTTTAATTTGGAATCACTCAGACTAGTTGATATCACATTAGAAATAAATGCAAAAATCTCCCTATTTGTTTCAACACCTGAGATCTAAGTTACTCAAGTCACGATATAGACTAAAGTGCTGTAAAGTGACCTGGGGAAAGATAAAATAATGACTAGAATTCCACGGTCCCCCACCGATGAGTTCTTAAGGAGGGTGGGGGGAACGTGAAACTGAAGGGATGGGATTCCCTACGGATTCCCGCCCCAGCCACACAGTGATTTTACACTGGGGTGGGCAAGGCCTCAAATGGCCACTTAAGGGCTGTTTACCGCATGGCCTCAATTTTTAACTGGCTTGAAGATTGAACCTCAATGGGGAAAGCCTAAAATACATCAAAGTTACATCCCGGGCAGGAAAGGGAGGTGGGGGTTACCTCCATCAGAAACCCCCTTCTGAAGTTGGGCGCACACCCCTCCCCTACCCAAAGTCCCGTGGCCTCCGGACCACCCCCCACCCACCAGCCTCTCGCTGGAGATCCAGGTCAGCCCCTCGTGCCGCCCAGATTTTCTCTATTATCCTCGCCCTGGGACCCCCTGAATTTCCCTGGGTCACTGCAGGGACTGGAGATCTGCCAGCTAATCAGTTGGCCAGCAGCTCTCTAAGGCGGGACTTCCTCCAAGAGGGCAAGAGGGAATTAGATGATTATTTGAATAGAAACCATCTGCAAGGGTACAGGAAGAAGGCAGGGAAATGGCACTAGGTCATAATGCTTATTTGGAGAGCTGGTGCAGACACAATGGGCCGAATGGCCTTCTTCTGTGCTGTTAACATTCCGTGATCCTGTAAGGGGCAGATGGCTGCGGGGCAGTCAAAGTCGGCAGGGATGTTTTCCCCGCTGGCTCTTCAGATGATGGGAAACAAGACCCCGCCATCCAGAAAATTCAAGCCAATGTTTTTGAAGGTTTTGCTATGCTTGATTGATATAAAATATCTGGGAGGCCAAATAGGTAAACTAAGAGAAGGTGAATTCAAGCAAAATCACAATTATGTCTATGGAAAAATTGAAATATTCGGCAATACAGTCAAGCAATCTAGGTTTGGTTTCTCCAATATTGAGGAGACTGCACTGTGCACGACATTTACAATATACAATATTAGATAAAGTACTTGTACATTGCAATTGCACATAGAAAGATTGTTAGTGTGTCAAGAGTGAGAATAGACCCAGCCAAGGGTAATAGATAGACTTGGATCTCTTCAACCTGCAAAAATGGCACAGTTGAGCTAAGGTGGCAGTGGGTGGTGAGGTGTCCTGCCATGTTCCCAATATTTTTCTGCCTCTCTCTCTGCCAGATCTGACATCACTCCCAACAGCTCCAGGCAGGAGACCAGTTTTGGTTGCTTAAATGATGGGAGGAGTTACATTGAGTAACTTGTGACAGTTTCCCTGATGTCCCAGAGCCCAGCCTGCTCAGGATGCATTCCCAGTTAAAATCAACTTCACTGGTTAGAGCACTGCTCCTGGAAGAAGCAAAAGATCCAGATATCACCTTGGCAAGGTATGAATGTGTAAAGGAATCAAAGATCAATAATGAAGATGAAATAGAGTATCTGAAATCTTTAAAATGGTATCAAACATTAGAGGAATCACAGATTTTGATGTGTCGATTCTTGATAAACAGTCAGATAATGAATTCAAACCAAGAGCAGGTGGCTACACTTAGATTTCTGCACTTAAACAATAGAAGAAAAAAGATTTTAACTTATAAAGTGCCTTTCACAATCTCACAATATCCCAAAGCACTTTACAGCCAACTAAATGCTTCTGAAGTGTAGTCGCTTATGTAATATAGGAAACAATTTGCGTGCAGCAACTTCCAGCAAATAGCAAAATGATAATGTTCAAATGGCATGGCCAGGAGAATGGGTTGTCGGAGTGGGCCTTGCTTCTTGAAGCTGGTTTGAGGATTCCAGTAGGCTGTGGAAATGACTTTTCACAGACTCAACAAAATGGGGAGAAGCAAGTTTGTTGGAGCCTGAGAGTAACTTTGGACTGGTTTCTGTAAAGACTACAATTCTGCAGAGGATGTGATGCAATATATAAATGCAGCATTGGGTTTTTCACTCAGGTTATCTGTAGTTTAGTGCATTAGTTGCCTACAAAGTAGCATTTAGTAGTTGTTGCTTTTAGCATGTTTGTTACAGTAAAAGTCCTAAAACATGAAATCTTGTCGTATGATCCTTTGAGTTGGTCACTGGGAATTCAAATCTCTTCTTAAATGCTATTGGCCTCTAGGGGAATCGTAATATGAAGTAAGGGCCTTGTGGAATGAAGCTGAAACATTTGCTAAGTATATAAGGTTCAGAGCTAGAAAAGAGAAAGTCAGGTTGTTAAAAATTCAATAAATAGGACAGTGCAGAGTAGGATTGTGAAGTGAAGGAAAGGGGAAAGGATAGAATCACCTTGATTCCAGGAAACATTTGAGCCTCCAGTCCTTGCAGCCAAGAAGGAGAAAAACATTTGTGATAGATGAGATAGAGAATAAGTAAAACCAGGGACCAGAACAGCTGTAATATATATTAAGCCAGTGCTGCTGGAAAGCTAATTAATGCAATGAGCTGGGGAAGGAAAGATGAATTGTGTGGAACTATGAAAGCAATGGGTCAGGGGGGAGTGCTGCATATCACAGTGATTGTGAAAGCAGGATGGAATTTCAGTTGAAATCCTTAAAGAATAAGTTGGTGTTGAATACAAATGCTAAGGAAAGAAATATAAGGACGGTGTGTGTGTATGAGGAGGAGGGGGTGGGGAGGGGATGGATGGGGGTGGGGTTTGGTATGTTTACAATCGGTAACATCTTTACTTAAAGACTAATCCATAAGGTGCTTCTCTTGTCATGGAATTTGATCAATTGGCCAATATCCTTTCAGACCATGGGAAGATGCTCTGGTGTCCTGTAGAGATGATTTATATTTCAGTTCTGTTTTCACTTAGTATTGAAACCCATCCTAGATCATTAATTATTTTTTATGAATTGCTCCACCATTCTGAGCATCATTAAATCTTCCTAATGCAGGGTTTCAATTTCCAAAGTGTGAAACTTTCAGCAACACTGTTAGTGCATTTGTATTCTCATCCTGTCTGCTCTATTTTAACATAATCATGAACATGTTTATGTTAATTAAGGTTAACAACTATAAATAACACATGCAAAATGTTAGTGTTAATTTGTTCTCCAAGTGCTAAAAGTACTACATAAAGGAAATTGTACCTCAAAAATATCTTTTCCATTACATGTGAACATGAAGTTTCTGCAGGTTTTCTGGTTGACCTGTGATAACCATATGGTGATATCTGTCACATAACAATGAGATCACAGAGCTATAAAAAGGAGGCCATGAAGGTCTGATCACTCTCTTCCTCAGCCAGTTTATTGGTAGTGTGACCCATAGCTAAACGTTGACTCCTTTTTATTGGTATTACGGGATATAGGGCAAAGGTGGGTATATGGAGTTTAGTTGCAGATCAGTCATTATGTCATTGATTGGCAGAACAAGCTCGAGGGGCTAAATGGTCTACTCCACTTCCTATGTTCTAACAGTTTTTTTGTTTCATGACTCAACTCTGCAGCAATTGTATTCCAACCTAACTGAACATTTTATCATCCCTACATGCTAATACTCTGACTGTACAACCACACCTCTAACTTAGGGACTCAAGCCTATAGGCAAATCATTCATTACCCATGAACAATGCCAAGGACAATTAATGGTTTTAAGTTTTCTTGGCAGTGCTGGCCCATTCTTTATGAAACTCTTTTGTGGTTGATAATATTTCAAAGTAAGAAAATGTATATAAGTCACATTTTGTACTAAATAATCAACATTGTGTGTCAGGATATTGTTGATGGCTCAAGGATTCTGCGAAGAAAGACCTATTCAGATAGCACCTCACAAGCAACTTGGCAATGCTCAATGAACAAGAACCACAAAATGTCCACAGTGCCTGGCCTGCCCTTAAATCTACCATAATCAGCACCTGTAAGGATAGTCTTGGTTCCTCCACCAGGAAACATCAAGATTGGTTTGACGAGAATGACCAGGGGATCCAGGAGCCACTAACTCGCAAGTACATGGCATTCCTGAACTGGAAGCACCACCAAAACTCAAGGGAAAGAAAGCAGATCTACAGACAACTGAAGTCTGAGGTTCAACAAAAAACCATGACATAAAGAACCGATTGTGGGTGGAAAGAATGCAGGAAATACAGCAACTTACCAACATCAATGACTTGCATGGATGCTTCAGTACAGTCAAGATAATTTACAGCCCATGCACCCAAGGATCTACACCACTCAGAGCGTAGAACGGAATGGCACTCATCAAGGTCCGAGAGACAGTCAGCGCTCATTGGAAGTAGCACTTGGAGGTTCTCTTCAACTGAGTCTTAGTCCTCACTATGAGTACCATCGCCACATGCCACAACATGCTACCCACTGCCACCTCAGCACAATCCCAGCCTGGCATGAGGTTGAAAAGGCCATCCAACAGCTAAAACCAACAAGGCTGCTGGTGCAGATGGAAATCCCACCAAAATACTAAAATACAGTGGAGACGTTCTCTTGGCGCAAATGCATGACCTCATCTCCCTCACTTGGAAGGAGGGGAGTATGCCAGGGGATTTCCGAGGCACCACAATTGTGACCATCTTCAAAAAAGGAGATAAGACAAACTGCGGCAACTCCAGGGGGGTATCTCTGCTGTCCACCACAGAGATTGCCTTCTCCCCGTGGCTGAAGATCTCATCAAGGAGTCACAATGCAGATTCCGTCCATCAAGAGGCACAGTAGACATGATCTTCACAGCAAGACAAGTCCAAGAAAAATGCAGAGAACAGCAGCAACCTCTATTTGTGGCCTTTGTTTATCTCACAAAGGCCTTCGACTCTTTCAATTGCAAGGAATTGTGGAGCATTCCCCTCAAATTTGGCTGCCGCAAAAATTTGTCACCATCCTCCCCCTGCAAGCCATGATCCTTACCAACGGATCTGCCACAAACCAATTACGAGCGCAAACGGGTCAAGCAAGGCTGTGCCACCGCACCAGTGTTCTTTTCTATCTTCCTCGCTGCAACATTCCACGCCATCTCCATGAAGCTCCCACCAGAGTGGAACTACTCTGCAGGATGAGGGGGAAACTATTCAACCTATGCCGCCTCTGGTCCAGATCCAAGATCACCCCAACTCTGTCATGAGCTGCAGAACGCTGATGACGCTTGCATATGCGCGCACCCAGAGGCCGAGCTCCAAACTATTGTTGATACGTTCACGAAACCGTATGATAGAATGGGCCTTAGGCTAAACATCCGGAACACAAAGGTCCTCTACCAGCCTGCTCCTGGTGGGCAATACTGCCCTCTGACTATCATGATCCATGGCGAACCATTGGACGATGTAGATCATTTCTCACACCATGGGAGCCTCCTCTCCGTGAGGATAAACATTGATTATGAAACTCAACATCACCTCACCGACACAACCTTCTGCCAACTGAGCAAAAGAGCGTTTGATGACAAAGACTTCAAAAATGGCACCAAGTTCATGGTCTACAGGACTGCAGTGCTACCTGCCCTCCTGCATGCAGAGGGACATGGACAATGGGCAGCGGACACCTCAAATCCCTGCAGGAATATCACTAGCGATGTCTCCAAAAAATCTTGCAAATTCAATGGCTTGCTTGGCACTCCAAATTAGTGTCCTTTCTCAGGCCAACATCCCCAGTATTGAGGCACTGGTTATGGCTGATCAGCTACATTGGGCGGCCCATATCATCTGCATGTCTGACACAAGAGTCCCAAAACAAGCTCTTGACTCTCAGCTTCATCACAGCAAATGGTTACCAGGAGGCAGAGGAAATGTTTCAGGGACATCCTCAAAGCCTCCATGAAAAAATACAACATCCCCATCGACTTGTGGGGAATTTCTTGCTCGAGACCGCCCAAATTGGAGAAGAAAGTGGCAACCATCTCAACCATCTCCAACAGGCTCAGGTGGAGGCCAAGTGCAAACAGCAGAAGGAGCGTACCAAAATCCGAGCATCCCACCCACCCGCCTCAGCGAATACTCTCTGGTAGTATGTGGTAGAGTGTGCGGATCTAGCATTGGACATTTTAGTCACCTCAGGACCCACAAACCCCGGAGTGGAGGAAAGTCATCCTCCATTCTGAGGAGCTACCTAAGAAGAAGAACAAGAAGAAGAAGATTGACCTATCAATATAAAAAGATTCTATGTTATGTTACATCCCTGAGCACTGTCTGCCAAATGTAAAACAGCAGAAAAAATGGGTCCTACTCCAGCCCCCTTGCACAACTCTTTCTCCGGTACGTTGATGATTACTTCGGTGCTGCTTCATGCTTTCGTCGGGACTTGGAAAAATTTATTAATTTTGCTTCCAATCTCCAACCCTCCATCATTTGCACATGGTCCATCTCTGACACTTTCCTTCCCTTCCTTGACCTCTCTGTCTTAATCTCTGGTGATAGACTGTCCATCAATATCCATTACAAGCCTACCAACTCCCACAGCTACCTTGGCTACAGCTCCTCACATCCCACTCCCTGTAAGCACTCCATCCCATTCTCTCAGTTCCTTCACCTCCGTCGTATCTGTTCTGGTGATGCTACTTTAAAAACAGTTCCTCTGACATGTCCTCCTTCTTCCTTAACCGAGGTTTTCCACCAACAGTCATTGACAGGGCCCTCAACTGTGCCCAGCCCATCTCCTGCGCATCCACCCTCACACCTTCTCCTCCCTCCCAGAAACATGATAGGGTCCCCCTTGTCCTCACTTATCACCCCACCAGCCTCCGCATTCAAAGGATCATCCTCCGCCATTTCCACCAACTCCAGCATGATGCCACCACCAAACACATCTTCACTTCACCTCCCCCCCACCCGTCGGCATTCCGTAGGGATCATTCCCTCTGAAACACCCTGGTCCACTCCTCCATCAGCCCTTACTCCTCAACCCCCACCTATGGTACCTCCCCATGCCCACACAAAAGATGCAACACCTACTCCTTCACTTCCTCTCTCCTCACTGTCCAAGGGCCCAAACACTCCTTTCAAGTGAAGTAGTATTTCACTTGCATTTCCCCCAACTTAGTCTACTGCATTTGTTGCTCCAAATGCGATCTCCTCTACATTGGAGAGAGCAAACCTAAACTGGGCGACCGCTTTGCAGAACACCTGCCGTCTGTCCGCAAGAATGACCCAAACCTCCCTGTCGCTTGCCATTTTAACACTCCACCCCGCTCTCTTGCCCACGTGTCTGTCCTTGGCTTGCTGCATTGTTCCAGTGAAGCCCAACGCAAACTGGAGGAACAGCACTTCATCTTCTGACTAGGCACTTTACAGCCTTCCGGACTGAAAATTGAGTTCAATAACTTTAGGACTTGAATTCCCTCGTCCATCCCCACCCCCTTTCTGTTTCTTCCCCCTTCCTTTTGTTTTTTCCAATAATTTATATAGATTTTTCTTTTCCCACCTATTTCCATTATTTTTAAACCTTTTATGCCCTGCTAGCCTTTCCACCCCACCCCCACTAGAGCTGTACCTTGAGTGCCCTGCCATCCATTCTTACTTAGCACATTCATTTAGATAATATCACCACCTTCAACACCTCTTTGTTCTTTTGTTCTTTTGTCTGTGACATCTTTTGATTAACTGCTCCTATCACTGCTTGCTTGTCCCTACAACCACACTCCCCCCCCCACTTCTCACCCTGCCCCCCCCCCAACCTTAAACCAGCTTATATTCACCCCTTTCCTAAGATTCACTCAGTTCTGTTGAAGGGTCATGAGGACACGAAACGTCAACTCCTTTCTTCTCCACCGATGCTGCCAGACCTGCTGAGTTTTTCCAGGTTATTCTGTTTTTGTTTTAGAAAAAATAGGTTGTCTTGTGTGCAATTAGCCTTGGAATAGGGAAAATAAGAAGATTGCAACTAATATACTATATGGTTCCACCTCTCACAAAATTATTCACTTTTGTCTTCTCCGTGCTGTCATTTTCCACTTTTTGCAACCATTATAAGTTATGTAATTTGCATAGGTTGTTTCCATTCATTAAGGTGGCAATATGAATAATTTCAATTCCTCAGATTGTAATGGTTTAGAGGCTGAGCTGGCCTACTGCCAGGAGTAAGCTAATTTTTAGTGGTGCCAAAAATGAGTTGCGATTGGCTTAACTGTAACACTATGCAATTACTACAGCAAATATGTCAAAATCATCCTTCTGCTGAAGAGTTCAAAAGTAAGGACCTTGATTAGTAACTGATGATAGTATTGCTGCTCATTGCAACCAGAGGAATCTAGTCATATTGCCGTGAGACTATATTGAGCATACTGCTATTTAAACTTTTGATATACTATTATCTGCTGGGTTTTTCCACAGAAAGTAATAATATGTTGAAAGAAACTTGCGTTTGATTTGAGCATAAGTGCAATGCTTTTATTTTCATAATCATCAAAACTTGAATTGAATCTTCACAGGAAACTAGGTTTGAATTATGTGGTGACGACTGAATTCTTGTTTTACTTTAGTTTTAAAGTTTAAACTAAAATCATGATAGTTTCCTGATCAGCAAAATGACTTTTTGAACTGAATCATATTTTGAATCGTTTGTTTCATTCGGGTGCTAAATTAACCGAAAAATTAAAAATACCAATCCTATTATCCACATCCAGCACTAAATTTAATGGAGGTGACGGGAGCCTCGCCTGTCAGCTAGCACGCTAGCCAGAGCCCTGCGTCACCTTTTTCCTGGAAAGAGTACCGAATTAAGTGCCACTCAGGCACTTAACTGGACAGCACTGGGCCTTCCCCAGGATCAAGGACCCTGGGGACAGAAATCCTGCCCGCCAAGAGCTGCAGGCCAATCAGAAAACAGCAGTTCTGTGGTATGGCAGCATCACTGGAGAGCTAGTGCCGGTATGACACCCACCGGAAGCCTAGTGTTGTTGCTGGATCCCAGGCCAAGGATGAGTGACGGACAGGGGGCTTCATGGAGTGGGGGTCATGGGAAGGTGAGAGGATTGCATCAGCCGCAAGGGCGGGGGCAGCTCTCAGCATTTATCCCTTTCCCAATGCTGGGTCCCTCAATCAGGGACAGAATGTCTTTGAATGAGGGATGTCCAGAAACCCTAAAGCAACCCTGACAGTGGCAGCAGGATGAGGCCCTTAAGTGGGCATTAACTGCCCACTTAAGGGCTTCAATTGGTGGCTGGCTGAAAAGGCTATCCATGAGCCTTCTCACCACAGACTTAATCGAATTGGAGATGTGAAAGGTGATGGGGCACCCACCACCACCAAACATACCACAGGGGAGGGCACTGAATCCAACCCCAGTGTGCATTCTACACAAAATTACTGCTGTCACTCCATAAAACATTTCAATAAAAGATACACAGCCAATTATTTGAATATTATTGAATCTTATAAAAGTATATTTGAGAAATGAAAGGTGATTCTTTTTAAACTGTTAAACTATCTCAATATTGTTACATTCCTCTATGCTTTGTAACAAAACAAAGTAAGAGGAAAATTATATATATATATATTATATAGCATCTATTGCACCCTAGGTCATCTTAGAGTGTCTCACATCAAAGAATTATTTTTTGAGGGTAGTTGCTCTTGTCATTAAGCAAGTTGGCAGTCCAATTGCACATGTTATGGTCATATAAAACAATGAAATAGCTGTCCAGAAAACCTGCTTTTGGGGTGTTAATTCAGAATTTTGGCCAGGATTCAGAGTGTTGTGAGATCCTTTGCATCACTGGAACATGCAGACAGAGCCTTAATTTAAAATATTAACTGAAAGGCAGCGCTCCCTTTTTAATGCACTTATTTTCCAGGATAGGCTATGTGCTTGGGGGTTTCTGGAGAAAACCCATAGCCTGCTGAAAGTGCTACAAGTTAAAAACATAATGCCGCAGAATTTATAGAATGATCAGGGGTCGCTGGTATTCTAGCATAATACTGGCAGCAACTTCTGGAATCTACATATGCACTGTTAAATGCAAAAACCCAGAAGTTACAATTAGTGACACTTTACTCCTCCACAGGGCACACTGTCATACTCTGTGTAGTTGCAGTATTAGTGATTTGAACTTTGTATGCTATTATTCTTGCTGTATAAAACCATTGAAAATGTTGAGGCATGTTGAGTGAGGTTTAACTGAGTTTTTAATGGTATATTAAGTCAATATTGTTGCTGAACAACCTATCGGGTCCTGAGGAACCAATTTTACAAGAATGAAGTCTTGTTCCCTCAGATTAGTATTTACAGATTCTATGATTTTTAAAATAATAACATTAGTTTTGTTTTAAATTCTGAATTTGTTTGTCTTTTAACATTTGATATTTCTGTTCCTACCATAATTCTTCATGTTTGTCCCATTCTTTATTCCACTTTCTATAAAATGATTAAAAAGTTAATAATATTCCACACTTTTTACGTCTTGGTTTGCAGTCTGTGAGAATTATTTCGTGTGATTGGCTGATCAGTCTGCTTGATAACTTCTCTGTTGCTAGATGCCATAGTTTCCCTACACATGTTTTAAACAATTTACCCCCAAAAATAGTTTGCTATTGTATTTGCAAATTAACTTAATATTGAACTTAAAAGAAAGATCTTGCCTGTTATTTTAATGATTAAAAGGAGGAGATTTAAGGAGGAGTTAGACATATTTTTAGTTAGTAACGGGTTGAAAGATTATGGGGAAAGGGCGGGAAATTGGAGCTGAGGCCAAAATGAGATCAGCCATGATTGTATTGAATGGCGGGATAAGCTTGAGGGGCTGAATTGCCTACTCCTGCTCCTAGTTCTTACGTTCTTATGTTCTAAAAAGAAGTCTGAAAGCTTTATATGATCATTGACTTTGCAAGACTTCAACAGCCATCACAGAGATTCATATTAAGGCAGCTGTTGGATTTTTGAATAGTAGAACATTTCAACAAGAACAACAATTTATATTTGTATTAGCTTCGAACATAGAAAGGCGCTTTGTAATATCCCAGAATCATTTATTTAATAAACAGTGCTTATTTATTAACAGGAACGTTTTGCATGAAAAACAGATGGAAAACTGAAATAATTTGCTGGACAATGGTGAACAAATCCATCAGAGCACAGAATACTGAGGTAATGATGACAAGTTTTGAGTAATTAGATTTGTGGTTGCGGTTTCTAAAAACTCTAATGAAGATAAAAGCCAAACAGCTAGTTTGCAAGGAGGAAAACTAGGCATATGGCTTCCCTTGTGCCTGACTTGCCTGCTGCATATTGCAAACTCACAGTGAATTTGTTACTTGCCGAGGAGATGCTTTTGGCACTGTTTCGGATCAACAATCATGGGTGCAATTTGTTGATCTTCACATTACTGGGAATGCTTGTTGCATTTAAATTCTCTGTTGTAATAATTCTCTGGAAATAATTGTTGAGCAATATGTTAAAAACAATCTATGCCTACAAAACAGAAAATTGCTAATGAAATTTGAAGATTTGCTTCAGTAAATACTTTTAAATGCCCAATTTACCTCTCATCAAAAAAGCTTCAAAGCTATGAATTACAAAAAAATCTCAAGTTAAACATAAGATATAAATATTTACCACAGTACAACCTAAAAATTACTGTTAGTGGAAAAAGTGTGAACACTTAATATATGTATAATATTTTTTGTCTGTTATTTTAATACCAATGTTAACCCGTTTACTTCAAACATGTTAAAGCTCCTGTTAGCATACCACACTAAAAGATACCACCCACTAATGTAAATAACAATCTGTTTTATGCCTCTAGGAGTGCAATTGATTCATTATTTGAACTCTGGGGCAGAGCCTTACAATCTCCTGCTGGCAGGTTTTTAGACATTAGGCAAGGGGTGGGGTGCTAGGGGAGGAGGGGGGTTTGCTGGGCGGGTGGTGATTGGTGGGGGATGGTGTCTGGGTCTAAAATTTCATATATAGCCTTCCTATTGGGCTCTTGCCTGCCCAGATCTCTTCACAATTTTTTGGTGGGACAGGTGAGGCCTAGGCCAACACCTTTCTGCCCTTCTCCCAACTGAGACCCTTAAGTGACCACTTAAGGGTTGTCTCCTCAATTTTCAGGATGGTAAGAGGAGTCCAGGGTTGGGAGAGAAGCACAAAAATTGACCCTGTTCAGGCCTTGGGTTGCCTCCATTAACAGCCTCTTTTCCACATTGAGCACCCACCCCGCCCCCCCCTCCCCCCCAATAAAGTCTGGCCCTTGCAGGTGCTTCCTTCCCTCCCCCTCTTTCTCCCCCCAACTCCCCAGCCTATCCACCAATACCCCTAAACCCCTCTCTCCACCTCCCCTTCCCAGGCCTCAACTCCTCTCCCCACTCTGAGACTCGACTCTTACCTGTTCGAGCACTCCTGGGACTTTGATCAGGGTTTTTTTGGTCCCGCTGTTCCCACCGAAAGTCAATGGACTTTTTGCTGGATCATCAGATTTTCCATCCTGCTGGTAACAGGTTCCGCCACGGGCAGGTGCGGAAAATCCCAGCCTTAGGCTCTGGGGGCGGCTTGCAGTTCTAGTCTTGTCCACTGCAGCTTCTGCTGGTTCTGGGGCTAGAGAGCTACCGGCTAATCTGGGGCAGCCAGGATTGGCAACAATGAGCTTGCCGCTGACTCCTCGGATGGCGGGAAGGGAAACGCCGCCATATGAAAAATCCTGACCCTGCATTGACTTGCTGACTGGAGCTGATTCAGAGAATTTTTAGAAACAAAAATCCTGATTCATGTACCAAATAATTCGAGTCAGGCTTGCCATGTTTTAAATATTAGCAACAAAATGTAGATATATTTATTGTTTTAACATACTGTAAATATATTTATCTGGCAATGATGGATTATACTTTTTGTACTCATTTTGAAAGAACTTTGTTGAATCTATTTACGATAAAATTCAAGCAGTAAAATTTTATTAATTGAACAATCTTTATTGTATGTAAAGTTGCATGTTTCTTCTTTCTATAGTCTGAAATTAATAAACAATTTGGTAAAAATACTGAAAATTGGGCTGATATACTGCTTAAAGTTCAATTTTCCGCTCAGATAGTAATTTTAAACCCGTATTTCTTCTATGTTTGAAGTGTGCAGTGCCATTCTCATCTGATATAATTCATTGGTACATGCCTGCAGGCTGCTAACGTACGCCAACATGCAGTTTCCTTAATATTTTGACCTTTCTAAAATTGATTTTCTATATTTGAACTCTAAATTGTGATTGCTGACCAAACATTCTGTGAATTGCCATTCTAATCCTTGCTTTCCGTAGAAGTTTGTTCTACCTCAGTTATTATCTATTGGTTTGAACCAAGGGGTCATAGGGAATGAATCTAGATTCACATACAGTTTCACAAAATGTTAACCTGTAACCATCACTCCGCAAATTTCCATGGAAATTTCCCTCTGGAAAACTTTGGGCTATTACCTTAATAACTATACACTCCACTTTTTAAGTTTCACGAAAATTAAGTAATCTTTAGTTGTATCAATATTAGGCATGCCAACCAGACTAACACCTTTTCCAAAGTGTGAACCTACCCCTTCTGAGAGACATACTTAGCTCATAACCCTCAGTTCAAAAGTTGTTGTCTTACAAGTCTTAGTTCAAAGATATTCTTAACTCTTTCAGTCTACTTTCCAGGCACTTATCCCCTCTCACTCCCTCAAATTCATGGAGACAATCTTTAGTTTGCACAGGCACTGTTACACTAACTTCATCAGGACACATGTCAATCATCTGTGTATGATGGAGTGTGTTTGGGGTGGGGATTCCATGTTTGCTGATGAAAGTTAGTACACGCCATTCCTTTTTCCATCAGTACTACTCCTACCTGTGTCCTGATAATGTTGTAATTCCACTTATTGCATACAGTGAATAGGAAGTGTCTAAAGAAGATACAGGAGCAGCATTTTAAGGAGAAATGGGGAGATGCTTAGGACACATTTTGGAGGGGGAGAAAGGAGAGGCTGTGCAGAAAGGACAGACGAAAAACACCAGTATTAGCTAAGGGAATAGTGAGAAAAGAGAATGTTGATGTGAACTGAAAAGTTGGGCAGGACTATGTTGACTCTATGAACTTGGCCGGATGTTAGAAGTGGGAAAGTGATTGCTGAGTTGCCACTTGCAGAAGTGATGCTTTGATTAGAATGTTGAAAATCCAAGTGCCACATTTTTTGATGATAAACCTATCTCTCATCTCTGACTTAAACTAAGCTGGTGCTGCAGTGCAGCATCAATGGAGTACATCACTGTCTGAGGTGCTGTCTTTCAGATATGTCCTTAGTACAAAATCCATTTGCCTGAACAACTGAATGCAAAAGCTCCTTTGAAATATTTCCAAATGAGCAGTGAAGCTCTCCTAATGCTCTGGTCATTATTTATTCCTCAACTAAAACCTTTGAAACTGCAATTCTATCTTGTTGCTATTGGTGGAACCGTGTTGCATGTAAATTTCTTTCCTTCTTTTCTTCCTTCTTCTTTCTTTCTTTTCCTATTTCTTTTCTTTTTTCCTTTCTTTTTTCCTTCTATCACTCTCTAATTTCTTATCTCAGTTCACATAAGCACTCAACCCCTCCTAACCCCTCTCTCCAGTTAACAATAGCACCTCAACTCCTTAAGTGTCTTCTTTCTCTGCGTCTTGGCTGTAGCACTTCTCTGATCCAATTGTTTCAGCCTAGAAGCGGACTTTTGTCATAAGACCAGGAGTTTTATTTTACATTGTGCTCACTTGTTAAGAACATAATAATGTAAAAAAATAGCAGGTGTAGTAGACCATTTTACCCTTCTTGATTGCTCCACCATTTAGTAAGATTATGGCTATCTTCTACCTAAACTCTTCTCACACTATCCTCATACCCCTTATAATTCCTTTAGTATCCAGAAATTGTCGACCTCTGTCTACCTTATCAAGCCCCTTAAGAATTTTGTTTCAATTAGATCACCCCTTAACCTCCTAAACTCTAGGTAATATAGATCTAGTCTACTCAACCTCTCCTCAGAAGACAATCCCTAACCTCAGGAACCAATCTAGTGAACCTTTGCTGCATTCACTCTAGGGCAAGTATGCCCCTACTTAGGTAAGGTAAGAAAAGATGTGGCCTCACCAATGCCCTGGTGAGTATTAAAATGTCTTTACTCTTATACTCTAAAACCTTTGTGACATGAAGTTAACATACTGTTTGCCTTTTATTTTATTTGTTCATAGGGTATGAGTGTCACTGGCAGGTTAACATTTATTGCCCATCTTCACTGCTTGCTGTACATAAATGTTAACTTTCTGTGATATAATGCACAAAGATACCCAGATCCCCCTAAAAGTAAACTTGTCCTGGTCTCTCAGCATTCAATAAATATTCAAAATTTTATTCTTCCTACCAAACTGGGTAACTTCACACTTCCTACATTGCATTTCATCTGTCTTCCACTCACTCTACCTATCTGTATTCCCGAAAGCTTCTTTGCATCCTCCTCACCACAGTCTTTGTACTATCAGCAAACTGGGTACATTACACTCAAAATCCTTTGGAAGAATCTCCTGGTCCGACCAGTAGCGGGAAGCTTGGCGGGTGGGGAGACTTAATTTGCTGTGACGCCAAAAATAAATTTCCTGATGGCAGGAAGAACTTTTGCAATTATGTCCTTGAGCCTTTGAAGGCAGGTCAAGCTTCCTGATGAAAAATGTTGGGAAGCTCCTTCGCATGGATTAGCAAGTCATGCATGCTCATGAAAAGACCAGCTCATCCCAGTCTAAATTAAGCTCTAAACCAGTGAGAAATTAGAATGTTCACATTTATGACTGCCTAAAAGTGGCATACCCCTGGTGTGGTTGACTTCTTCCACAACTTTGAATTGAGTAGCTGCTGCTTTGGCCTTCATGACGGCCATTCAGAAGTGTCAGCCTCTTGATTGAGATCAGGTGCTGTTAGGCCAAGCTGAGTGAAGGCTGGACATGGAAGGCAGATCCAGTGGGTAAGCGTGGATTAGGGTCTGGACACATGGGGCAATGGAAGGGTGGAGTGGAGGCTTGATACGGGAGGCAGGATAAGAGGGGAAGGGTGGGAGGCTGAGCAGAGGCAAGGCACAGGAGGAAGACTAAGGGTGGAAGGGTGGGAGGCTGCCTGGGGAAGGAAGACAGACTGTCCGGGGCAGGGAGGAAGGCAGTGAGGGAATGTGAGGGTGGAAGGATTTGGGATGGAGGGATGGGCCTTGGTTCTTGGGTCTGGATGTCCTGTGGTTGGGTGGGGGGGAGATGGTCTTCGAGGACGGGGTCAGTGCTGTCAATGCTGGGGTCCTGTGGGTTGAACTGAGGGTACTGAGCACCAGAAGGAACAGTCACAATGAGAGGAGGGATTGGGATGCTGCAAGGCGGAACGTCCAGGGTAATAGCTGAAGGTTTCATGGGAAGTGGAGATGGTAGGTCACGGAACAGATGGCTGGGATAATGGGAGGGATCAGGGTCAGAGTGGGCCGGGGAACAGTAATTGGTGTAGGCTCAGGGGGGAGGTGGGGGGTAATGGTTATAAGTGCAAGGGTAACTGCGGGAGGTTCAAGAGTGACAGATATAAGAGAAATGGTTACATTGGGTGGGCCAAGGGTGATGGAAGGAAGTTGGTGGGTGACAGGGGGAAGGTAGAAGGTCGCAGAGTGAGTCTGGAATGTTAAGTGCTATCCAACGCTATTGCTCTGAAACTGCAATTCCTTAAAGTGGGAGGAGGGTCTTTTTGAGTGGCTGGATGTCAAGGTGGGTACAATTGGCTGACTAAAGAAACACCCTAACGATCATGAGGCAGTTTGATGACAACCATGCTCAGTTGTGTTCTCCTCTTTACGGTGAAGCCCACACAGCAGCAGGTTTGCTCCCTGACTCATGGGTCTCAAAACATCGAGATTCCAGCAAGGCCTGAAGCTGCCGTTCATTCTGTGCAATTTGCCATTTGCTGTTGCCAGAGGCAGAGGTGAAAGGAGGGGGAGTGGTGGATGCCTTCAAGGGGCACGGCTGGTGGATGGCAGCAAACTCCCAAATCCAAACCTCCATACTTGTAGTTGAATGGCCATGGCTGACTAGGGCTCATGGGAAATCTTTGTTAGTTGCCAAGGCATAGATTCTTGAGGGTAATGGAGGCAAGTTGAATAGTGTCTGAGGGAGTGTTCACACACATGACTCTCATCACCCCAGTCAAAGAGCAATGTCTCCATGCACAGTCATGTATGAACGGAAAGAATATTCATCTCTGTTCCTTCAGCATGTCCTTCACCTGGAAGGGGTGGGTTTGGGAATGCCATGTCTAGATGTAAGCCAGACACAGGGCTTAGCACTGGCTTGGTGACTCTGAGATAGAGGAAAATTTGCAAAGAATATACTCATTATATTGATTTCTGCAATTTGTTCACAGATCCAATGAGGCCTAGATGATGCAGGCTCCAGGCAACTCTGCCTCTCTACTGGGTCTGATTCAGATGAGGAGCAGGAGTGTCCGGTTCAGGTTGGTACAGGGCCAGGAAGTGCAACAGCCTGAGCAGCAAGAGGCAGCGGGACCTCAAGAAGGTCAGGGTACTGGCAACCAGAGGCCACTGTAATGGCAAGCATTGGTCCGATCATGGGTATATCACAGGCGGTGGCATCTATCTACAGATGAGCAAAAGGCAATGCCAGAAGTGACTTAGAGTGTCCTAGAATGTGCTTGGTCACATCTGCCAGCTTCTCCATGATGAACTACAACCGCAAGGCATTCGAGGAAATCCTATGTCAGTTGCAGTAAAGGTCACTGTCGCCTTAAACTTCTTTACCAGTGGCTCCTTCCAGAGCTCCACTGGGGACCTGTGCATGCATCTCCCTGTTCTAACATGCAAGTGCATCTGAGAGAAGACAGATGCCCTGTTCAGGAGAGCGCACAATTCCACCTGGATCCCAAAAGCCAGGCTGCAAGAGCATTGGATTTACGGCAATCACAGGTTTTCTGTGAAGGCAGTTGACTGCATTCATATGGCCTTGAGAGCTCCCTGGCAACAGCCAGTCAAATTCATCAGACAGAATGTGGACAAATTCCTCCAGCCTTTGGTCCAGTCTGTGCATGACCTCTGGTATTTCTGCCTGATGTCCCCCTGCCTTTCTCTGCATCTCCATCAGCTCTTTTACGGTTGAGTCTAGAAGCTTGTCACCTGCATTGGGCTGAGCAGGGGCCTGATATCAAGCAGTCCTCCGAGTGTCAGAGACCTTAACTGTCACTTCCTCCACCAGCTGTTAAGTGTCTGCGCTCACCAGATTGTGACCGTAAGCCTACTCTAGAACCTGTACTCACAGGCTGGTGGAGGGTGCAAGTGAATACCATGATGGTGCACCCTCTGAGGCATAATACTCAGGGGAGGGTTTGGGCTGGCCCTTGTGGACCTCTGCGTTTCTCGCTGGTACATGAAACTACCTTTAGTAAATGCCTAAGGCTCCTCAGTTAAAGCAATGTGTTAATCTGTAGGCACATCTGACAAATGCAAACTGTGGGCATTCTCACTGGCTTCCTGTGGGAGTCCGATCTCGCATTAAGCACAGGCACAGTCCTGCTCCTTGCAAGCTAGCTAGGTGGCCCCCTCCTCAAAAGGGGTGAGAACACAAATGTCCAGAATGCCACCTCTGGTGTTGGCCCACTCTCTCTTGTTGTGTGTGTTCTTATCCTGTAGAAAGACAGAAAGATTGATTGTCATTCCAATGGATGCATGAGCACTTTAGGCACATACATGCCTATGGCAGCTCCTGAGCCCTGCCCAGTAAGTGATTAATAAGCAGGATGTCCTGCAACTGGTAGGCGATTGAGAGAATGAAGTGGCTGTCACACATTCTGTGTATATGTCCCATTCAGGAGGAGTTGATGGTGTAGTGGTATTGTTGCTAGACTAGTAATCCAGAGATCCAGTAATGCCTAGTAACTAGCAATAGCCTGGGGACCTGGGTTTGAAACCCATCATGGCAAATGGTGGAACTTAAATTCAATAACAATCTGGAATTAAAAGTCTAGTGGTAACCCTGAATCAATTATTGATTACAATAAAGACTCACCTGGTTCACTAGTGCCCTTTAGGGAAGGAAATCTGCTGTCCTTACCTGGTCTGGCCTACATATGACTCTAGATCCATATTGTGGTAGACTCTTACATGCTTAGCAAACCATTTAGTTGTATCAAAGCACTAACAAGCAACAAAAAAGAAATGAGACCAGGCAGCCCACCGGGCATCGACCTGGGCACCGGAAGTGACAATGGCAATCTCAGCCCTCTTGACCCTGCAAAGTCCTCCTTACTAACATCTGAGGGCTAATGGCAAAATTGGGAGAGCTGTCTCACAGACTAGTCAAGCAACAGCCTGACATATTCACCCTCACAGAATCATACCTGACAGGTAATGCCCCAGACACCACCATCAACTGGCCCACTGCCGTATACAGTTGGGAGGGAATCATGAAATCATGGTATCAGGTCAAACATGGGCAAGGAAACCTCCTTCTGATTATCATGTACATCGCTCCCCAGCTGATGAATCAATACTCCTCCATGTTGAACGCCACTAGGAGGAAGCACTAAGGGTACCAAGGGCGCAGAATGTACTCTGGGTGGGGTCTTCAATGTCCATCACCAAGACTAGCTTGGTAGCACTACTACATGGTTGAGACCTAAAAGATATAGCTACCAGACTGGGTCTGCGGCAGGTGGTGAGGGAACCAACAAAAGGGAAAAACATACCTGACCTCATCCTCACCAACCTGCCTGCAGCAGATGTATCTGCCCATGACAGTATTGGTAGGAGTGACCATCGCACAGTCCTTGTGGAGACAAAGTCCTGCCTTCTCACTGAGGATATCCTCCATTGTTTTGTGTGGCACTACCACTGTGCTAAATGGGATAGATTTTGAACTGATCTAGCAACTCAAGACTGGGCATCCATGAAGTGCTGTGGGCCATCACCAGCAGCAGAGCAGCAGAATTGTACTCGAACACAATCTGTAACCTTATGGCCCAGCTTACCCCTCACTCTACTATCATCAAGCCAGGGATCAACCCTGGTTCAATGAAAAGTGCAGGGGGGCATGCCAGGAGCAGCACCAGGCTCAAAATGAGGGGTCAACCTGGTGAAGCTATAACACAGGACTACTGTGTGCCAATCAGCATAAGCAGCAAGTGATAGACTGAAGTAAGCGATCCCACAATTAGTGGATCAGACCTAAGCTCTGCAGTCCTGCCACATCCAGTCGTGAATATTGGTGGACAATTAAACAACTCACTGGCGGTGGAAGCTCCACAAGTATCCCCATCCTCAATGATGGGGGAGCCCAGCACATCAGTGCAAAAGATAAGGCTGAAGCATTTGCTACAATCTTTGGCCAGAAGTGCCAAGTGAATGATCCATCTTGGCCTCCTCCAGAGTTTCTCAGCATCACAGATGCCAGTTTTCAGCCAATTTGATTCACTCCATCTGATGTCAAGAAACAGCTGAAGTTACTGGATACTGCAAAGGCTACAGGCCCAGACAATACTTCGGCAATAGTACTGAAGACTTACGCTCCAGAACTTGCCACAGCCCTAGCCAAGCTCTTCCAGTGCAGCTACAACACTGGTATCTACCCGGCTATGTGAAAAATCGTCCAGGTATGTCCTGTACACAGTAAGCAGGACAGATCCAAGCTGGCCAATTACAGCACCATTTGCAGCTCCTCAGATATTGAAGCATCAAGACCTGGACAATTTCCAGGCTTGGTGGCAAGTAACATTCGCACCATACAAGTGCCAGGCAATAATCATCTCTAACAAGAGAGAATCTAACCTTCGCCCCTTGACATTCAATGGCATTAGCACCACTGAAACTCTCAATATGAACATCCTGAGGGTTACCATTGACCAGAAACTGAATTGAATTAGCCATATAAATACCATGGTTACAAGAGCAGGTCAGAGTCTAGGAATCCTGCGACGAATAACTCACCTCCTGACTCCCCAAAGCCTGTCCACCATCTATAAGGTACTAGTCAGGAGTGTGATGGAATACTCTCCACTTGCCTGGATGAGTGCAGCTCCCACAACATTCAAGAAGCTTAACACCATCCAGGACAAAACAGCCTGCCTGATTGGCACCACATCCACAAACATTCACTCCCTCCACCACCGAAACACCGAAGCAGCAGTGTGTACCATCTACAAGATGCACCACAGGAATTCACCAAGGCTCCATAGACAGCAACTTCAAAACCCACAACCACTATCATCTAGAAGGACAGGGGCAGCAGATAGTTGGGAACAACACCACCTGGAAGTTCCCCTCCAAGTCACTCACTATCCTGACTTAGAAATATATTCTGTCTTCATTGTCGGTGGATTAAAATCCTGGAACTCCCTTCTTAACAGCACTGTGGGTGTACCTACAGCACATCCACTGCAGTGGTTCAAGAAGGTAGCTCACCAATACCTTCTCAAGAGCAACTAACTATAGGCAATAAATGCTGGTCCAGCCAGCGAAGCCCACATTCCATGAATGAATAATAATAAAATCTCCTGTTGAATTCTGCAACCCAAAATCTTGTCTGACATCTTATTGAAATGTATAGGATCCTGAGGGGGCTTGTCAGCATAGATTTTGAGAAGATGTTTCCACCAGTGGGTTTTTTTGAACTAGGGGACCCAGTTAGAGAATAAGGGGACACTCATTTAGAACTGAGATGCAAAGGAATTTCTTCTCTCAGAGCGTAGTGAATGTCTGGAATACTCTACCCCAGAGTTGTGGAGGTGAGATCACTAAAAGTATTTAAAGAGAAGGTAGATAGGTTTTTTAAATATCGGGGAGTTGAGGGCTATGGGGAGCTGGCACAAAAGAGGAATTGAGGCCTGGGGCATTTTCTTATGTTTTTATGGTCTTACGTTCTTATTCCTGTGCCCTCGCACACTTATACTGCCTGATTCCTTATGAGTGTTACTTTATAGTGATTAAGCAGTGCCATTCACCCTGGCAGAGTGCAGTAGATCATTCATTCTTTTCCTGCACCGCTGGTTGGTTCTATTGTGGGCCCCACGGGCAGTAGCCTCTGCTTGGCCTCCTCCCAGGCTATCGTGATCAGCTAGGGGAGCCTCCTGCTGACATCCCTGGGAAACAATACCTCCTGCATTTCCTGGGTGATATGGAGGAGAACCTGCAGGGACTCTCCGCTGCACTGTGGGGCTACATTTTGTCTGCTCTGTGACATTCTAGTTGATGCAAAATCTGGAGCTCCCGGCTCAAGGTGAGTGAATGGCTGTCTGGATGCCCTTTATCTATGATGCCCAGGCTTTCAACCCTTTGAGGTAATGGTGGGGATGGCAACTTCCTGACTGCCCCTGCCACGAGAATTGGCGAGCTCCTCACTGGTGCATATGTAATGAGCTGAACAGTGTAAGATCATGCGTGGTCAGCTGGCCTGACCTAAATGGAAAATGCACTCTCTTGTTCACCTGCCACCAAACTTAGACTCCTGAACTGAGGATTTTGGCCCTTACCTAAGTAAATAATATAGATTGTAATAGTTGAAGCCCAAGTGCTGATCCTTGCGGTACCCTGCTTGTCACAGCCCACCTACAGAAAAGTCTTCTGCTGATTCCTACTCTCGGTTTTCTGTCCATTAACCCAATGCTAACATATTACCCTCAATCCATGAATATTTTGTACTATAACATCTATGTGCCAGCCTATTGAATGCTTTGTGAAAATCCAAAGATACTGCATTCCCCCTTATCCATCTTATCATTACATCCTCAAAAACTCCAAAAATGGATTTGTCAAACACAGTTTCCCTTTCATAAATCCGTGCTGATTCTGATTAATCATTTTATGATTTTCTAATGGCCTTCTACCTCTTCCCACATAATAGATTTTAGCATTTTGTATACTACTGATTTTAGACTAATTGGTCTATGGCTCCCCACTTCCCTGATGCTCCCATGCTGTGGTGAAGGGGGAGAGCAGGGAAGTGCCCCTGAAGATGAATGAAAAATGAGACAAAGTAAAGTGAGTTCCAAGGAGCTGGCAATCACCAGTCAAGCACTGAAAGCACTCTCAGAGAAGGGATGCCACGATCAACAGCCTCTCACCTGGCCATGCTTGGAACATTTCTGTTTCACTGATCAAAGGCTTCCCAGCCTGTAAGTTTCACTGAAGAATCTCTTCCTGTTATGCACTTGCCCCAGTAACCCTGGCAAGTTGCCGACAGATGGGAAATAGGTCTGCTGACTTTCAAAGCCAGAATCTTTGGTTAAAAGTGTAATTAATTACCCATTTGAATATTGAAATGTCTCACCAATAGCTGCACATGGAATCCTGCTCACCTTCAAACCCATCATAGGGAAAGCCAGAAGTGGACGGGATAATGTTGGGATCCCAACCTGACATCACTTTTAAGGGATTAAACTCCACACATGCATGCAAACCTGCCCCCGTTTGTGAAAGCAAGGCCTGCCAATCAATTTGGGCAGTTTTTATGGTTTGCTTTACCCTTTTTAAAAAGTGCAATTATTCATATTTTACTGATTGTTTAGAACTCAGGATTATGGCTAGCAGCAATAAGAGAAAAAACACTTATTTACACTTTGCACCTAATTTTGAAAACAACCTGGCTGGGGGTGGTAAGGGTTAAATGTGGAGGAAAACCCAGCCAACCCAGCCCCAACAAAGTAGATTACCTATACCAGGTCTCCTAAAACTGGCCTCTGGGCATTGTCTATCAGAGATGTTCAATTTGAATGACTGCCATCAATCACTAAATCTGGTGGTTATTCAGTGTCACATGTGGGCCAGGCCAGATAAGAACGGCAGATTTCCTGCCCTAAGGCTCTTCGTGAACCAGATGAGTTTTTTTTATAACAATTGACAACGGTTTCATTACTGGAACCATTACTGGAACTAGTTTTTTTTTTAAATTCCAGATGAATTAATTGAATTTAAATTCCACCAGCTGCTGTGTGGTGATGGGATTTGAAACCATGTCCCCAGAGCATTAGCCTGGGCCTCTGGATTGCTAGTCCAGTGACAGTACTGCTATGTCAGTGCTCCCCCAGCATCCCCCCCCCACCCCCCCCCGCCCCCGCCCCACCCCAACCACCACCACCATGGTCGCAGACTAAAATACCACATTGTTCTCACTATGCATTGTCATTCAGTATGGCTTGTTGTTCTTGATGCTCAACTCAAACTTCAGTATTTACCTTCTTTGGTAGCATAAACAAATAGCCAATATTCATGTGCAAGTTGGGCCAGCGAGCTACTTGACTGGAGACAGTACAACAAACCCTACCTTGTCCTCATGAACATCCCTATCACAGGAATTACTGGAATACAATCAGGGTCAGCAACCCCGGCTGATTTTTTCTGCCTAACCCAGGGATCCTAAGGTCAATCATCAGCATACACTTGGGCTTTTGATCTGTAGGAATTAACAACTTAATGACAGAGTCCTGCAAGCATTCAAGGAGCTCTTATTCCTGTACATAATGGAGGAATCTTAAGCTACCTGACTGGCACCAAGTGCTGGGGGATGGGTAGCAGGGAGATGCGGGAGAGTGTGGGAAATCTGGAACCCACATACTTTGGAGTTTTAACTCTGTGGTGTCTATGTGACATCAGCATCAGGTCCCCTTCCTAAAGGCCAGCCTGACTGACAGGCTTAGCTTCCAGTTGGGTGGAGAACTATCTGGAAGAGGTGACCGAGCCAGAAGGATCCACCAGTAAACGTCAGGGGTGTAGGTAGGGAGCAGTTGCGGGAAGTTAGAGGCATTGATGGATGAGACCAGGAGTGCATCAGAGACCTTGGTAGGGGAGGGGGTCAGAGCCTCAATGGTGGGGAATCAGAGGCCTCATGTAGAAAGTCCTACAAGAGAAGGGATGATACAGGACCTAATCTTAGGAAATAAAGCCAGGTACGTGGTAGAAGTGTCAGTGGGGGAGCATTTTGGGGATAGTGACCATAATTCTGTAAGGTTTAAGGTAGTTATGGAAATGGACAAAAATGGAGCAAAATAAAGGTACTGAATTGAGGGATGGCCGATTTCAATTTGATAAGACAGGATCTGGCCAAAGTGGACTGGGAGCAGCTACTTGTAGGAAAGTCTACATCTGGCCAGTGGGAGTCATTCAAAAGGAAATAGAGTTCAGGACCAACATGTTCCCATAGAGGTTAAGGGTAGGCCCAACAAGTCCAGAGAACCCTGAAAGAATACTGGCGGGTAAGATAAAGGAAAATCCCAAAGCATTTTATAAATGTATTAAGGTCAAGTGGATAACCAGGGAAAGAGTAGGGCCCATTAGGGACCAAAGTGGCAATCTGTGTGTGGAGCCAGAGAGCTTAGGTGAGGTTTTGAATGATTACTTTTCATCTAAGTTCACTATAGAGAAGGACAATGTAGATCTAGAAATCAGGGAGGGCAACTATGATATACTTGAACAAATTAGCATTGAAAGGGAGGAGGTATTAATGGTTTTGGCAGGCTTAAAAGTGGATAATTCCCCAAGCTCAGATGAGATGTTTCCCAAGCTGCTTTGTAAGGCAAGGGAGGAGATTGCAGGGGCTCTGACACTGATTTTCAAATCCTGTTGGAGAGACAGTCACTGAGGAAGGGAATATGAAAGCGAGTTTTAGTAAACATCCTGTCAAACACCAGGAGAGAAATGAAAAGCAATGAAGGTGAACAGGGCAAAAGAGACAGGCGGAAATCCAAGTCCTCTCTGGCCACAGGAGAGGTGCTAGAGGACTGGAGGACAGCGAATGTGGTGCCATTATTCAAGAAGGGTAGTAGGGATAAGCAAGGTAACAGACCAGTGAGTCTAATATCAGCAGTAGGGAATCTATTGAAAGAAATTCTGAGGGACATTATTAATCTCCGCTTGGAGAGGCAGGGGTTAATCAAGAATACTCAACATGGCTTTATCAGGAGGAGATCCTGTCTAACAAATTTGATTGAATTTTTCAAGGAGGTAACAAATAATGTAGATTAGGCCAGGCAGTTGACGTAGTCTACATGGACTTCAGCAAGGCTTTTGACACGGTCCTGCATGGGAGAATGGTCAAGAAAGTAAGAGCCCATGGGATCCAGGGCAACTTTGGCAAATTGGATACAATTTTGGCTTAGTGGCAGGAGGCAGAGGGTGATGGTCAAAGGTTGCTTTTGCAGTTGGAAGCCTGTGACAAGTGGTGTACCGTGGGGATCAGTGCTGGGATCCTTGCTGTTTGTAATGCACATTAATGATTTAGACATGAATGTAGGAGGTACGAGCAATAAGTTCACAGATGACATGAAAATTGGTGGTGTTGTAAATAGTAAGGAGGAAAGCCTTAGATTACAAGACAATATAGATGGGTTGGTAGGATGGGCAGAGCAGTGGCAAATGGAATTTAACCTTGAGAAGTGTGAGGTGATGCATTTTGGGAGGACTAACATGGCAAGGGAATACACAATGAATGGTAGAATCCTAGGAAGTACAGAGGATCAGTTGGGGCCTTGGTGAACATGTCCATAGATCCCTCAAGGCAGCAGCACTGATAGATAAGGTGTTTATGAAGGCATATGGGCTTATTGCCTTTATTAGCTGAGGCATAAAATATAAGTGCAGCAAGGTTATGTTGAAACAAAAACAAAAATACCTGGAAAAACTCAGCAGGTCTGACAGCATCTGCGGAGAGGAATACAGTTGACGTTTCGAGTCTGTATGACTGTTCATCAGAACTAAGGAAATAGAGAAATGAGGTGAAATGTAAGCTGGTAGAGTGGGGTGGGACAAGTAGAGCTGGATAGTGGGCCAGTGATAGGTAGACACAAAGAAGAGATTGCCAAAAATGTCATAGACAAAAGGACAAAAGGGTGTTGATGGTGGTGATATTATCTAAGGAATGTGCTAATGGGGGCATTAAGGCTAGCAAGCAGGACAAGCTAGTGGCAGATGGCCCTAGTGGGGGTGGCATCTGATGATGCCACTTTCCAAAACAGTTCCTCTGACATGTCTTCCTTCTTCCTTAACCGAGGCTTTCCACCTATGGTGGTTGACAGGGCCCTCAACCATGTCTGGCCCATCTCCCGGGCATCCGCCCTCACACCTTCCTCTCCCTCCCTCCCTCAGAACCATGATAGAGTCCCCCTTGTCCTCACTTATCACTCCACCAGCGTCCGCATTCAAAGGATCATCCTCTGCCATTTCCGCCAACTCCAGCATGATGTCACCACCAAACACATCTTCCCTTCACCTCCCCTGGTGGCTTGCTTCAGGGATCGTTCCCCCCAGGACACCCTGGTCCAGTCCTCCATCACCCCCTACACCTCAACCCCCTCCCACAGCACCTTCCCATGCAACCGCAGAAGGTGCAACACTTGTCCCTTTACATCCCCCCTCCTCACCATCCAAGGGCCCAAACACTCCTTTCAAGTGAAGCAGCGCTTCACTTGCACTTCTCTCAATTTAGTCTACTGCATTCGCTGCTCCCAATGTGGTCTCCTCTACATTGGAGAGATCAAACGCAGACTGGGTGACCGCTTTGTGGAACACCTCCAGGTCTGTCCGCAAGCATGACACAGACCCCCATTTCGCTTGCCATTTCAACACACCACCCTGCTCTCATGCCCACATGTCCGTCCTTGGCCTGCTGCAATATTCCAGTGAAGCTCAACGCAAACTGGAGGAACAGCACCTCATCTTCCAATTAGGCACTCTACAGCCTTCCAGACTTAATATTGAGTTCAACAATTTCAGATCATGAATTCTCTCCTCCATCCCCACCCCTTCCCGATCCCCCTTTTCCCAATAATTTATCATTTAAAAAAGAATATATTTTTCTTTTCCTACCTATTTTTAAGATTTATTTCCATCTATTGTTTTATCTCCACCTTTTGGCCCATTTCGATCCCTTCCCCACCACCCCATCCCCATTAGGGCCATCTGTCACTAGCTTGTCCTGCTTGCTACCCTTAATGTCCACATTAGCACATTCCTTAGATAATATCACCGCCATCAACATCCCTTTGTCCTTTTGTCTATGACATCTTTGGCAATCTCTTCTTTGCCTCTACCTAACACTGGCACCCTACCCAGCTCTACCTGTCCCACCCCCCTCTACCAGCTTATATTTCACCTCATTTCTCTACATCCTTAGTTCTGGTGAAGAGTCACACAGACTCAAAATGTCAACTGTATTCCTCTGCACAGGTGCTGTCAGACCTGCTGAGTTTTTCCAGGTACTTTTGTTTTTGTTTCAGATTTCCAGCATCCAAGCAGTATTTTGCTTTTAAAGTTATGCTGAAGCTGTATAAAATGCTAGTTAGGCCACAGCTGGAGTACCGTGTGCAGTTCTGGTCACCACACTATAGGAAGGATGTGATTGCACTGGAGAAGGTGCAGAGGAGATTCACCAGGATGTTGCCTGGGCTGGAATGTTTCAGCTATGAAGAGTGATTGGATAGGCTAGGATTGTTTTCCTTAGAGCAGAGAAGGCTGGGGGGGGTCCTGATAGAGGTATACAAAATTATGAGGGACATAGATAGAATAGATAGGAAGAAACTTTCCCTCTTAGTGGAGGGATCAATAACCAGGGGGCATAGATTTAAGTTAAGGAGCAGGAGGTTTAGAGGGGATTGGAGGAATTTTTTTTTCACCCAGATGTTGGTTGGAATCTGGAACACACTGCCTGAGGGGGTGGTAGAAGCAGGAACCCTCATAACCTTTAAGAAGTATTTAGATGAGCAATTGAAATGCCATAGCATACAGGGCTATGGGCCAAATGCTGGAAACTGGAATTAGAATAGATAGGTACTTGATGGCCGGCATGGACACAATGGGCGGAAGGGCCTGTTCCTGTGCTGTATAACTCTATGATTTTATGACTATGATTTGGAGGAGCTCAGAGGGACCAAAGACATCAATGCTGGAGGGAGATAGAAGGCCTGGGAGGAAGCGTTGGAGGCCAATGGCGAGGAGTTGGTGATCTCAAGGTGAGGGAACCAGGGAGGTTGGGGGGTAGATTTGAAGGCTTGGGAGAGCATGACAAATCGGGGAGCTGGCAGGCAGGGATCCTGGATCGTGTGGCCAGGTGCAAAGGATCTGATCCTTTCAGATCCAACAGTTCCTCACCTGGGTTTAGCAGGTGGGTTTAGCTGGAGGCCTGAGAAACTCGGCTGTCCAGTAAGAAATTTCAAATAATGAATACAAATGAAACATGTAACCTCATTTTAAGGTGTCAGCCCACTTCCTTGGTGTGAGTTGGTTGCTTATTCTCCATCCAACCTCTGCTGAAGCTATGATTGGTGAATTGGAAATTAGTCTGGCCAGATCCATACGTTTAACACTTCAGCATACAACCTGACCTAAACCCATCTGTTTGTTGGAGTAAAATTTCCCCAATGAGGCATTAAAGATTTCAATAGTTTGATGACTCAATGGAGCAGCCAGGTTTTGTAAAGAAACAATCAAACTTTATTATAGGGACCTCTCGGAGTGCTTGCACGCTAGCCTCACCTCTCATCCAAAAACTCCCCGCTTCCCCGGATTGCCCGTGCTAAGAGCTCACTGGTCTAAGCTCCCACAATACATCACATGACCCATGATTGACAGGAGGGAGGGTCAATACATGCAATGACCACATTTTCTCCCCATTTAGTTTTTTACTATCCCTCTTTACAAGACACATTTGAACATCCAATAAACGTATATATAATTTCAGGTGAATATAAATCAGGTCTTTGAGGTGCTCTTCGTATACGGCTACAGCGGCGTAGCTCTATCATTGGAGGTTCCTGAACAGCATTGACAGGGTCTGGAGCTGTACTATGAGACACATCATCAGAACTGGGCAGTTCAGGATTTGGCGACTCCTCTGAAACATCTAGAATGTCTGTTCTTGGTCGATCACAAACCTCAGAAGTCGACAGTTCAACTTTAATCACAGGTTGATCAGTTAATTGTTGGAATGTCTCTCTGGTACTGATATGATCTACATGCTTACAGATGATTCCATCTCCCACTTGTACTTGAAAAGATAATGGACCAGGCTCTGAAAAATGGCTCCTTAAGCCCAGCAGGGTCCACTACTGAAGTTTTACACATATATCATGTCACCCACACTGTGCGAGCTTTACTGTGTATGTCATGATTAAATTTTTGATTATGGTGGTTCAGTATTATCTTCCCCTCTAAATTTGGAAACACCAAGTGTAAATGTGTACGCAGGCGGTGTTTCATTGATAACTCCAACGGTGTTGAACCCATAGTCGAATGTGATGTTATATGATAACTTAAGAGAAACCGGGAAAGTCAAGATTCCAGAGTTCCTTCCAATAACTTTTTTATATCAGACTTAAAAGTTTGTGTGGCCCTCTCAGCTAGACCATTCAATGAGGAATGCCAAGGGGCTGTTTTAATCTGTTGGATTCCATTCAGATCCATAAATTTCTGAAACTCGGTGCTGTTAAAGGCTGTACCCATTATCAGAAATGACAATTTCAGGTAGGCCATGTATGCTAGAACATTGACATAGCTTCTCAATAGTTGCGTTTGATGTTGGAGATTTGACTTTGTACACATCCATCCATTTTGCATATGCATCTGAAATTAACAACAGCATGGTACATAGGAAAGGTCCTACATAATCAATATGTAGTCGAACCCAGGGTCGACCAGATCACTCCCATGTATGCAGGGGAGCCGAAACAGGCAACTTCTGTTGTTGCTGACAGTGGAGACAGTACTTGACCATGCTTTCAATGTCACTGTCAACGTCTGGCCACCACACATAGCTTTGCGCAAGCATTTTCATCTTTGAATGCGCATTGTGAACCTCTGTCAAGAGTGGCTCTCTACCTCGTGATGGGACCACAACTTTTGAATCCGACAATAAAATTCCATTTTGACAGCTTAATTCCATGTTTCTGCCATGGAATGGTCTCAATTCTTCCTCACAGAACAAAATCTCTGACTTTCGACAATATTGGATTTCTGTTCAACAACTTCTAATTTTTTTCACACACACAGGCGAACAATCTAAGAACTTCAATAATAGCACGTATTCTTGTAGAATGGGAGTATTTACAATACTATCTGTTAACGGGTGACGACTGAATGCATCTGCACTTGTAATGTGTAGGCCAGGGCAGTATATAAAAGTATACTCATACGCAGATAATGTCAGAGCCCAGCGTTGTATTCTTGCTGATGCTATTGGTGGAATGGCCTTGTCCTCACTGAATAATCTTGTTAATGGTTTATGGTCTGACACAATAGTAAAATGTCACCCATGCAGGTACTGGTGAGTTTTTTTTTACACTGACTACTACTGGTAATCCTTTTTCTAACAGGATCATCCTCTTCAGCTTGGGAAATGTTTCTCGAGACATAGCCAATGGGCCTTTCTGATCCATTTTTCATTTTATGTGATAAAATGGCCTTTATACCATAAGAGAAGCATCACATGTTAACACCAGCTCTTTTGGTATGTCGTAGTGCACCAAAAAACACAACAAATGCAGCAATTTCTTTGCTGTGACAAATGCGTCTTCCTGACCAATGGTGGTTCTTTTTCAGCAGCAAATGTAATGGTGCCAAAACAATTGATAAGTTGAATAAGAAATGGCTATAGTATCCAGGAAGGACTTGAGTTCTGTTACATTGGATGGTGATGGTGCATCTTTTATTGCCTGAACTTTATCTTCTACAGGATGCAAACCGCTGGTGCCCACTCTGTGACCCAGATAAGTTACATCTGATGTTTGAAGTGTGCACTTCTCCCTCTTTAACCAGCTTCCATGAACCTTCTTAGCATGTCCTCCTGGTTGGCTAAGTGTTCAGTCTCAGTCAACCCAGCGACGAGGACGTCACCCAAACATACAATCACTCATGGACGTCCTTGCAAAAGACTCTACATTGTTTTCTGAAAAATAGCGCATGTTGATGAGACTGCAAGAGGTAGACCAGTGCACTGATAGTGTGTGCTAATAGTCATGTATTCTCTTAATGTGCTATCCAATTCTAATTGTTGACAAATGAGGTTCATATCTAATTTCATATATGACTTGCCTCCTGCCAGCTTGGCATATAATTTGTCTATCCTTGGACTGGGGTACTTGTCTAGTTTTGCTGCTTTACTTACTGTCAATTTGTAGTCTCCACATGTACATATGGTCTGGTCAGGCTTGAAAACTGGAACTATGGGTTAAGCCCATTCAAAGAATTGGACAGGCTGAATTAACTCCAGGCTTTCTAACAGGCACAGCTCTGTATCCATCTCTTCTTTCAATGTATAAGGCATGGGTCTGGCCTTGAAGAAATGTGGTATTGCTTGGAGATCGACATATATCTTGGCATGCATGCCTTTAAACTTCTCGAATTCATCCCGAAAAGACATGTTATATTTCTTCAGAAGTTTTAGAATTCCATCTGATTTTAGGTGAAATATCTCGGACCAGTTGAGTTTGATCTTCTGTAGCCTATCTCGACCCATAAGACTGGGTCCCACCCTTTTTGCGATTATCACAGGCAGTTGCTTGTAACAGGCTGGGACAGTGGCAATGCCCTCAACTTGGACAGATTCTCCCGTGTAAGTTCTTAACTTAGTGCTTGTCCGCTCCAAGTTTATTTTCTGTCTTCCTTCATTAAGGGACCTGAAAGTGTGCTCTCCAACCACCATAGTTGAGACAGCAGCGTCCACTTGCATGTGCAGTGGATTCTCATTTACTTGTGCTGTCACTGTAATAGGCTCAGTTTTCATAGCGGTTACATTATACAGGGAGTACACATCAGTATCAGCAGCTTCAACCTTTGCTGTGCCTGTTAACTTGATTATGTTTGTTTGCTGTTTTGCAGGCTGCTCCATCTTTGTTCAGCATTGCCTAACCACAAGTCTCTTCTTATAACAATAATGACATTCTGCCTCTCTGAATTTACAAATGTCTGCTCCGTTGTCATCTCCACATCTATAGCAATTTTGTCTTGAAGACATTGATGAAGCATTTGTTATACTTCTTAATGTTTCTTACAATGGACATTGAATCATGCTTTAATTTTGCAGGTCTGGTTTTCATGCCATGCTTGGTGGCAGGTACCCGCCCCACATGAAGTATGATGCCATTGTTCATGTGTTGTAAAGCTTGCGAGTCTTTCACAGCGCTTTCCATGATGAGGGAGATTTCTAGGGTGCACTTAAAGTCAATATCGATTTCGGCAAGCAAATAGCACTGTATGGGGTTGTCCTTAACTCCGCATAGCAGTCTGTCCCGTAGCATATTGCTTAATACATCCCCAAAGTTGCAGTATTGTCTTAACTGCTTGAGGTTCACTGCATAGGTTGTGATGGACGCTCCCGGAGCACAAAATCATGAATTAAATATAAAGTGCTGCATTATCATGGATGGCTTTGGCTGGAAGTGTGCTTTCATTAGGTCCACTAATTCACTATATGACTTGGAATCGGGCGTGCTCAGAGCAGACAGGTTCTGAATCTGGTTGTATGTTTTACTGTCACGTACACTTAAGAGGATCGCTTTCCACTTTTCTTCAGCGGTTATTTCATTTGCTACAAAGTAAAATACGAGGTGCTCAACATATTGGGTCCAATCTTCAATATCAGCAGCATATGGATCGATTCATCCAAACAGCAGCATGATGGTAGTAGTTTATAAAATTCGATTTGTTCACAGTAACAAGGTGAGGTGCACAGTCGAAGTCGATTTTACACTCGTCGCCAAATGTGATGACTCAATGGAACAGACAGGTTTCGTAAAGAAACAGTTAAACTTTATTACAGAGATCTCACAGAGTGCTTGCACGCTAGCTCCAATTTCTCATCCGAAACCCCGCCACCCCATGGATTGCCCATGCTACAAGCTCACTGGTCGAAGCTCCCACAGGACATCACATGACCAGTGATTGACAGGAGGGAGGAACAGTACATGCAGTTACCACAAGTAGCACCTCCCTCTTTTTTTGACCTTATTTCACAAAAGCGTTCTTGGATATATTTTGTCTGTTGTCATTGTCTTGCATGAGTTGCAGTGTTTATGAAACCATTCATTGCTTATCTCTACCTTCTTTTATGAACTTAGATGCATCTCATATCTTTGCAAAAACTGGAAGTATCATTCGCTGGTCACTGTAATGGAAGCTATTATAGCAATGTAATGTAAAATATTCACTGTATTGTTTTGCCAGGAATTTCTTCAAGACTTCTGATCAGCAGCAGGTTGGCAGAAACCATGGAGATAATTTTGTTGTGGGAGTGAATCAAACAGGGTCTACTGCTAGTTACTCCTGCCCTTCCATGCTTAGGTTTTTAATTTTCTTGCATGGCAAGTTTCCTGAAAGTACGAACTGATAATGTTCTAGTGAATGAAACAGACTTACTGGGATCTGAGTATACAGCCAGACAACTGTGTATCTCCTTAATCATCAGGTTGAAGGCTTGTGAAGGAAACAGTGCAAGGCCTGAGAAGGATGTACCCAGTGTGAACAGGATTTTTACTGATCTTTTTGCCAAAATAGTGGCCACAGAACAAGAAAATATACACAGCACTTTTTTTTTGGCTATCATGCTTTTCATATCTTGAAGAAGATACTTTTACTTTTAAATGCTTTCTCTAATATTAACATTAACAATAAAAATCACTTATTGCCTTTAACATCTCTTGCAATATCTTAGTTTTTCAAGTTTCCTTCATCGCAGATGATCTTTATACTTGTTCTGATTTAATTTTATGCATTTCCCTATTCCCTTTCTTTCTAATGTATATGATCAGGTGAGGAGGGATCATATGGCTCCCCTCCTTTCCTGCTCCTCGTTTGACCGCTGCAGGTTTTTTTAAAAAGATGGATGCACTTGTCAATTCCATCAGTGTTTTATTGTTTACATGCTGTCCCCATGAAAGACATGACAAAGCAGATTTTCTTGAGTATTTTTTAAAAAAGAGGATAGGTTTTCTTATACTTGACCCGGTCTAAGTAAAAATAATTTAAAAATCCAATTTTCATTTACGTGGGCACTTGAGGTTCACACATACACAAATAGATTACAGAGTGGGGAGGGTGGATTAAGTAGTTTAGTATACAGTAAAATTAAAGGGGTATATAGCACTTGATGGTTGGTGAATTGACTGGCTTCAAGCTGAAATTGACGGTCCTGCTGCTTTCCCTTGCTGGTTCTATTGCTTTTGCCATTGAGACAGTTTAGCAAACAATTTATCTGTTCTTCTGGAGGTTGAGTTCTTAGGTTGAGTTGTTTATAAAGTCACTGCCTGCGACACCAGGATAGTCAAAATCAGCATGCAGGGTTCAAAAACTTGCAAGTTGGATGGAAAGAGAGAGAGAAAGAGGAAAGGAAGGAACCCATTCAGGGACCTGTCCTTCAGCATCTCAGTTACTTGTCCAGTTCTTCAGGGAAAGCAGGTATTTAAAATATGTGCTTATCACATGACATGTCCTCTCCAACTGCCCAGTGACCCAAATATGGTCATGGCTAGTGTATTTCAGTTGTAACTTTATTAAATCATGGCGGTGGGGGGGGGGAGCTCCTCTCTCGGTCAGGGTCACATAGTCCAAGTGATTATGGCTAATGGTTTGTCTGAACCTAGCTGAGTATCCAGGTGATTGCCTAGATGCTTTGCTAATGGGACATGGCCCCCATTCATCCTCTTCTCTTTCAAAGCCATTGTTCCTGGTGTAGTTTTGTAGAAAGGTTGCTTCAATTTCAATGGTTTTAGAATGCAGCAGGTATAGTGTTGCAAATGTGCTGCCATCTTTGACTGTGGTTCTCAATCACTGGAATGCAGCTTTAGTCTTTTTATAAATTCAATTAGGGGCTTCCAGCCGGTAAATTCAAAAAACATTTTTGATCTAAAACATGGCTTCACAGCATTAGCTTTCTTAAATGTTGGGCAGGCCAGGCAGGGATGGCAAGGAAGCCGAACGCCGCCCGTGATTGGGGCCGGACTGCAATTTCATTCTGGCAGGCCAGTTAAGGCTCACCCAGTGTGAAATGCAAGAGGAAACACTCAGCACTGCCTGTGTTTGGGGAGGGTGAAGAGGGCGAGTGGGGAGCTTGGTGCATGTATGCAGGTGCAAACTTGCAAATCTCCCTAAGGCACAGAGCTGCCTCAGGGAGATGAAGAGTATTTTTAGACCCTGTCACATGAGCAAGCACATGTTCTTAATTAAATTTTAACATTTTAATTTTTTTTATTTGCTTTTGGAAACCTCATCCTGCCCGTGGTTGAGGTTTCCTAAAAATTGCAAAGGTCACTTGGCATTTTCACCTCCATGCCAAACATAAGGTTGGATAGGCAGCGAAAGATGTAAGTTAATTGCAACTTTAATGACCTTAACAGGCTTTTTAATTGTCGGCAGGTGCGCTGCCAATTCCCACACATGTCCGCCAACCAAAATATCGCGTGGCTGTGCATTGATGTCGAGACACTCACCTGACATCAACACGCGTCATTTCATCATAGTGTAGGTCAGCCAGACGCCTGCCCGCTGAGGTGAAAATTCTGCCCTTAATTTTAATTGATTTTTTGGGCCAATTTTTGAAAAGAGCTCCCTACTGTCTTATATATATATATTTTTTTTTTTACTTTGTATTTTCTCTGACATTATTCTTAAAATTGACTGGTTTGGAGCATTGAGCAGCAGCTGGGGGCACTATGGTGCATTCACAAGGCTCAGAGGTTTGTGGATAACACATTTTAGGACGTAGTCACCCCGCAGTTTAAGGAAGTGCAAGCAGAGAGGGAATAGGTGACCACCAGGCAGGTAGTGAGAGAATCCCTCAAGTGCAGAATCACAGAATCACACAGTGCAGAAGAGGCCCTTTAGCCCATCGAGTCTGCACCGACATGTGAGAAACACCTGACCTACCTACCTAATCCCATTTATCAGCACTGGGCCCATAGCCTTAAATGTTATGACGTGCCAAGTTCTCATCCTGGTACTTTTTAAAGGTTGTGAGGCAACCCTTCTCCACCACCCTCCCAGAAAGTGCATTCCAGACCGCCACCGCTCTCTGGGTAAAAAAGTTTTTCCTCACATCCCCCCTAAACCTCCTGCCCCTCAACTTGAACTTGTGTCCCCTCATGACTGACCCTTCAACTAAGGGGAACAGCTGCTCCCTATCCACCCTGTCCATGCCCCTCATAATCTTATACACCTCGATCAAGCCGCCCCTCAGTCTTCTCTGCTCCAACGAAAACAACCCAAGTCTATCAACACTCTCTTCATAACTCAAATGATTCATCCCAGGCAACATCCTGGTGAATCTCCTCTGCACCACCTACAGTGCAATCTCTTCCTTCCTATAATGTGGTGACCAGAACTGCACACAGTACTCCAGCTGTGGCCTCACCAAAGCTCTATACAACTCCAGGATGACCGCTCTGCTTTTGTAATCTATGCCTCAATTGATAAAGGCAAGTGTCCCATATGCCCTTTTCACCACCCCACTAATATGCCCCTCCGCCTTCCGAGATTTATGGATACACACGCGAAGGTCCCTTTGTTCCTCAGAACTTCCTAGTGTCATGCCGTTCATTGAATACTTCCTTGTCAAATTACTCCTTCCAAAGTGCATCACCTCTCACTTTTCAGGGTTGAATTACATCTGCCACTTATCTGCCCATTTGACCATCCCATCTATATCTCCCTGTAGCCCAAGACACTCAACCTCACTGCTAACCACCCGGCCAATCTTTGTGTCACCCGCAAACTTACTAATCCTACCCCACACATAGTCACCTATGTCGGTTATGTAAATGAAGAATAATAGGGGACCGAGCACAGATCCCTGTGGTACGTCACTGGATACTGACTTCCAGTCACTAAAGCATCCTTCTGTCATCACCCTCTGTCTCCTACAACTAAGCCAATTTTGAATCCACCTCATCAAATTACCCTGTATCCCATATGCATTTGCCTTCTTTATAAGTTTCCCATGTGGACCTTGTCAAAGGCTTTGCTGAAATCCATATAAACTGCATCAACTGCACTACCCTTATCTACACCTCCTCAGAAAATTCAATCAAATTTGTTAGGCATCTTGCTCACAAACCATTTTTTGGCCTTGGAAAACTGTGAGAGTGCTGGTTCCTCTGTGGAGGCCAAGAAGAACCAAGGCCATGACATTGTGAGTGATCCAGATGCTCAGGGGAGGAGGAAGAAGTGTGAAAGGGCAATAGTGGCTGGGGATTTGTTAGTAAGGAGAACAGACAGGCGCTTCTGCAGCTGCAGATGTGACTCCAGGATGGTATGTTGCCTCCCGGGTGCCAGGGTCAAGGATGTCATGGAGCGGCTGCAGAACATCCTGAAGGGGGAGGGTGAACAGCCAGAGGTCATGGTCCATGTTGGGGCCAGTGACATAGGAAGGAAGAAAAATGATGTCCTGCAGTAGACTTTAGGGAGTTAGGTAGGGAATTGAAAAGCAGGACTTCAAAGGTAGTAATCTCTGGATTACTCCTGGTGCCACGCAGTAGTGAGTGTAGGAACAGAATGATAGAGCAGTTGAATGTGTGGCTGGAAGGATGGTGCAGGAGGGAGGGCTTTAGATTCCTGGGGCTTTGGGACCATTTCTGGGAGAGGTGGGACCTATACAAGTTGGACGGGTTACACCTGAACAGGATGGGGACCAACATCCTCTCAGGGAAGTTCGTCTATGCTGTTGGGGCGAATTTAAACTAAATTGACAGGGGGATGGGATCCTGAAAAGTAGTTCAGAGGGGAGAGAAGCTGAGCTGGAATTAGAAGTTAAAACGCTAGTAAGTGAGTCTGGAAGGCAGAGGAAACATAGGCTAGATAAGAATAAGTGAATTTAGCAAGGCTAAATGGAATATATTTTAATTCAAGGAGCCTGAGGAATAAGACAGATGAGCTGAGGGCAGAGATAGGCACGTGGGAGTATGATGCCATAGCTATAACTGAAACTTATATAAAAGGAGGGCAGGATTGGCAGCTCAGCATTCCTGGTTATAAGGTATTCAGATGAGATAGAGAGAAGGATAGAGGAGGAGGGGCAGTCGCAATATTGATCAAGGAATCAATTATAGCAGTGAGGAGGGATGATATCTTGAAAGGATTATCAATTGAGGTCATATGTGTAGAAGTACAAAACAGCAAAGTGGAAAATACGGTGCTGGGTGTATACTATAGGCCCCCAAACAGTCAAGGAGAGATAGAGGATCAAATACATAATCAAATTTCAGAGAAGTGTAAGAATAATAAGGCAGTAGGACATTTTAACTACCTAAATATTAATTAGGATAGTTTTAGTGTGCAAGCTAGGGAGGGAGCAAAATTCTTAAGTTGCAGCCAGGAGAACTTTTTTAGTCAGTACGTAGAAAGCCCAACAAGGGAGGGGGCTGTCCTGGACCTATTATTTGGAAATGAGCTCGGGCCTGTGGAAGGTGTATCAGTAGGGGAGCATTTTGGAGATGGTGACCATAACTCAGCTAGACTTAGGATAGTTATAGAAAAGGATAAGGTTGGGCCAGGAATAAAAGTTCTAAACTGGGAAAAGGCTAATTTTACTAAGGTGAGATACAATTTGGCCTAATGGACTGGGAGCAGCTACTTGCAGATAAAACTGTGTCAGAGCAGTGGGAGGCATTCAAGGAGGAAATAGCGAGAGTACAGGGCAAACATGTTCCTGTAAAGACAAAAGCGGGGACCAAGTCCGGAGAACCCTAGATGTCAAGGGACATAAAGGTTAGGATTAAGAAATAAAGAAAAGCTTACGGCAAATACTGAGGGGTCAATATGGCAGAGTCCCTAGAGGAATATAAGAAGTGCAGGGAGGAACTTAAAAAGGAAATTAGGAAAGCTAAGAGACTGCATAAGAAAGAATTGGTGGGTAAAATAAAGGAAGACCCAAAGGTTTTTTTTTATTATCTAGAGCAAGAGAATAACTGGGGAAAGAGTAGGGCCAATTAGAGACCATAGAGGTAATCTGTGTGTGGACCTGGAAGATATGGGTACAGTCCTCAATGAATACTTTGTGTCGGTCTTCACAATGGAAAAGAACGGCACAAGTATAGACATCAGGGTGGAGGACTGTGAAATATTAGAGGAAATTAACATAGAGAGAGAGGAAGTACTAGCGGGTTTAGTGGCCTTAAAAGCGAATAAGTCCACAGGCCTAGATGAGATATATCCCAGGCTGTTGAGTGAGGTAAGGGAAAAGATATCAGGGGTCTTGGCAGTAATTTTTCAAATCCTCTCTGGCCACAGTGAGGTTCCAGAGAACTGGAAGACTGCTAATGTTGCCCCATTATTAAAAAAGGGAGGAAGGGATAGACCAGAAAATTACAGGCCAGTCAGTCTAACCTCAGTGGTGGGGAAGTTACCAGAAAGAATTCTGACAGACAGAATATATCTGCATTTGGAGAGGCATGGTTAATCAGGGATGGTCAGCATGTATTTGTTAAGGAAAAGTCATGTTTGACAAATTTGATCAATTTATTTGAGGAGGTAACCAGGAGCGTTGATGGGAGTAATGCTTTTGATGTGGTCTGCATGGACTTTAGCAAGGCTTTTGATAAGCTCTCTCATGGCAGACTGGTCAAGAAAGTAAGAGCCCATGGGATCCAAGGCAAAGTGGCATGTTGGATCCAAAATTAGCTGAGAGACAGGAAGCAGAGGGTGATGGTAGACAAATGTTTTTGTGACTGGAAGCCTGTTTCCAGTGGGGTTCCACAGGGCTCGGTGCTGGGGCCCTTGCTGTTTGTGGTGTACGTAAATGATTTGGACTTAAATGTAGGGGGTATGATCAAGAAGCTCACGGATGACACGAAAATTGGTAGGGTGGTAAATAATGAGGAGGCTAGCTGCAAACTGCAGGAGGATATAAATGGATTGGTCATGGGGCAAAGCAGTGGCAAATGGAATTCGAAAAGCGTGAAGCAGTGCACTTGGGGAGGGCTTACAAGGCAAGGGATTACATTATGAATGGTAGGACCCTGGAAAGCACTGAAAATCAGAAGGATCTTGGTGTGCATATCCACCGATCCCTGAAGGTAGCAGGGCAGGTGGATAAGGTGGTTAAGAAGACATATAGGATACTTTCCTTTATTAGTTGAGGTGTAGCATACAAGAGCAGGGAGGTTATGCTGGAACTATATAAAACTCTGCTAAGGCCACAACTAAAGTATTGCATGCAGTTCTGGCCAGAAGGGTGTGATTGTACTGGAGAGGGTGCAGAGGAGATTTACCAGGATGCTGCCTGGGCTGGAGGACCTGAGCTATGAGGAAAGATTGGATAGGCTGGGGTTGTTATCCTTGGAGCAGCGAAGGTTGAGGAGGGCCTGAAAGAGGTGTATAAGATTATGAAGGGCATAGATAGTGTGGATAGGAAGGCACATTTTCCATTAGTAGAGGGGTAAATAACTAGGGAGCATAGATTTAAGGTAAGAGGTAGAAAGCTAAGAGGGGAGTTGAGGAGAAAGTTTTTCACCCAGAGGGTGGTGGGAGTCTGGAACTCACTGCTTGAAAGGGTGGTTGAGACAGAAATTCTCATAACATTTAAGAAGTATTTAGATATTCACCTGAGTTGCCATAGGCTTCAGGGCTATGGGCCAAGCACTGGAAAATGTGATTAGTTTAGTCAGATCTTTGTTGACTAGCACAGACATGATGGGTCAAATGGCCTCCTTCTGTGCTGTAAACATCTATGAGTCTACTCAAGTGTGTTGACATATCTGCATTTAGTGTCAGCAACAATTTGCATTCGTACAACACTTCTAATGCAGCAATGTTCCAAGATGCTTCACAGGAATCTTGTTTCACAAAATTTGATACAAATTGCACAAGGAGATATAGGCATTTTGACTGAAAGCTTTGTCAGAGGTGTGTTTTAAAGAGTGCCTTTAAGAAAGAGAGATAGGTATAGAGAGAATTCCAGCGTTTAGGGCCTACATGGCTGAAGACATGGCTACCAATGGTGGAAGGGTGGAAGTTAGGAATGCGCAGGATGCCAGATTTGGAGGAGTGCAGAGATCTCAAAGAGTTGTAGGGTTGGAGAAGATTAGATAGATATTAAGGAGTGAGACTAATTTGAAAATATATATGAGAACATATATGAAAACATGTATGAGAATTTTAAAATTGAGTTGTTGAAAGACCAGGAGCCAATGTAACTCAGTGAGTTCTGGGTGTTGGGTGAACAGCACATGGTATAGGTTAGGATATGGGTAGCAGAGTTATAACCAATAATTCTTCTGACAGAACATAGTTGGGTGATTTCTCACACAATTATGTCCTCAGGTGCACATTAAACAGTACGAAATGTAGATATTTAAATGGAATATATCTCAGAACTTCTGAATATGTCAACGATAAATGACCAATTGGCCTTTCTTCTCCCTCTTACATACAGAACTGGCCAGATTTGTAGCTTCTAAAGGTTATAAGACATTCTGTCACTGCACTTTACACATCAGTCCAAAGTAATTTAATGTTTATGCCCCAAGTGAATTAATAGCACTGCAGTACAACCTTAGTGAGGTGAGTTAATATATCCATGCTGGAGTTATCAAAGATGGAGTCATTCAGAGACTTTGTAGCTACAGTAAATTTAGAATATATCCATGCTAACACACTAACATTCGGACTCAAGAAAGCATCAATCTTACAATAGCATTTGATTAAGTTTTCCATTTCGGTATTATGTTGTATGTTTATTTTATGATAGCTTAAATTATTAGAAATGTAAGTAGATATTATAAAACTGACATATGTTAATTATTTATAACCAGCAGACTTTAATGTTTCATTGTGCTTTGACCATAGCTGAAAACAATTCAGCCTGAAGTAGCTATATGGCTCAGTTTATTTATTACCTAGGTCCTGCTGTGAATTAACATGGCTACTGGATTTCCTACTGGATATCTGCACCTCCTCAGTAAGTCACAGTGTGCATTGTCATCTTTTTCTCACCTTGGCTTTGCTAAGTCTCAAGTACTTACCTGAAAGCTGCTGTGCTGCATGTCATGACCAGAAGCATGTTAATAAATCCTGTGGTGCTGCATAATGTAAGTTTTACTCTTGTAGGTTTAATACAGAATCTCTATTAATCATACATCTTCAGTTCTGAATTTCCTTATTATTGTCTTTCTGCATTGAATTACTTTGCCCACCTGACTATCCTGGGAGCGGCTGGTTTTCTATCCCATGTCCTACCTCCTGTAAAACTGGAAATGGGTGGGTTGGTGGTGGGCTGGGATTGAAATTCCATGCTCCTGGGTGCAATGCCACGAGAGGTTGGAAATATAAGTGGCATGACAAATTCAAACTGTGAAAATGTGAAGTTGTTCACTTTCGCAGGAAGAATAAAAAAGCTGAGTATTGCTTCAACAGAGAATGGCTACAGAACTCTGAGGTGCAGAGACAACTAGGTGCTCTAATGCATGAGTCACAAAAAATTAGTATGCAGGTACAGCGAGAAATTAAAAAAGGCTAATGGGATGCTGTCCTTTATTACGAGAGGAATTGAACATAAACATAATGATGTTATGCTCCAGTTATACAGGGCATTGGTAAGACCACATCTCGAATACTGTGTGCAGTTTTGGTCTCCTTATTTAAGGAAGAATGTAAATGCATTGGAAGTGGTTCAGAGAAAGTTTACTAAATTGATTCCTGGAATGAATGGGTTGTCTTATGAGGAAAGGTTGGACAGATTAGGCTTGTTTCCACTGGAGTTTAGAAGAATGAGGGGTGACTTGATTGAAGCGTACAAGATCCTTAATGGTATTGACAAAGTAGATGTGGAAAGGATGTGTCCTCTTGTGGGTGATTCCCGAACTAGGGAGCACAGTTTTAAAATTGGGGGTTGCCCTTTTTGGACAGAGATGAGGAGAAATCTTTTCTCTCAGAGGATTGTGCGACTTTGGAACTCTCTTCCTCCGATAGCAATGGAGGCGGGGTCATTGCACATTTTTAAGGCGGAGGTAGATAGATTCTTGTTAGGCAAGGGAATCAAAGGTTATCGGAGGTAGATGGAAATGTGGAATTCGAAACAAAAACAGATCAGTCGTGATCTTATTTAATGGCGGACAAGGTTCGAGGGGCCGTATGGCCTACTTCTGTTCCTATTTAATATGTTTGTATGTATATCCGGATGAGCATCTTACCCCAGCCATGGTAGCTGTACCTTCCCAAGCCTCCCCTTGCACATTACTTCTAATACCAACACACCCTTGCAGGGCATCCATCCCACTCTTTTGAGATATCTGTTCACATCCCCATCTGACCATCCACTGTTGACATCTCCATCTTAATGTAATGTCACACTCATTACTCATAGTGACCCTCCACAAATGTTGGCTTGCCATCCTCTCAACTCATTCAATTTCTCACACTAATATGTCTTTTTTTTCCCTCCTTGCAGGAGAATGGAGCACAGAACACCAGGTACAGATGCAAAACTCAAAGTGGCAGCCCAGCCATGTCCATTTTGACAACCACAGAGAGGGAGGTGTGGGAGATAAGAGGAATCTCAGCATGCCTGGCTTTTGGAGATGGAGGATGGAGAGTTTCCAGCTATCTGCTGACATAATTAAATATCACAGAGCTGCCTGACATACAGCACTCAATCATGCTGACTTGCTATCAGCAGCCACTGTGAAGTGATAATGTATGTAATGATGACATAGAACCCTTTTACCTTGACAGTTCTAATTCATACCTTTCATCTCCAATAGACCTTTCAAATGTCCAACAGGTGTTGGAAGAGGAAATGAAGACTCTACAGAGGAGAGTGCTCACTTTGAGAATGCTCTCCATGACAGGACTCATGCATATTCTCCATCACTCAGATACATACATCCCTGTGGGACCACCAAGAGAGGTAGTTGGGTTGTCACATGGTACCTTATGGATCGTAAGTTATCAAGAGCAGGAGGTGGAGTCTGGGAGAGAACCTACACTGGAGAGTGCAGGACTCTCTAGGTCTGCTCAAAGTGATGCAGATGCTGAGCCTAGGGGTTTTTTAAGAGGATAATTCTGGATTAGCAGCAAAAAATGTGAGGTTCTGTCAACCTTTCCAGCATGACTGGGGACAGATTGGGAAAATTTATTTCTAACATCATTGCTATAGTGTCTCAGGCCTTCCTTCCTTCAGGCCTATGTTCATGGAAATAGTGGCCACTTGGAAGTGACAGACATGGTGGTCCACCGAGTGCATGCTGGCCTTCAACAATGGCCAACATGCTCAGAATGCCACCTTAACAGGTTTGATGAAAACCTTGCATTGGTCACCATGCACCTCCCTGAGGTACAGCAAAGTGCTTTCCAGCTACTGTATAGCAGGGAAGAGTGACCCATGTAAGGGAAAATAGAAGGGGGCTTTCACCTCTTACCCACTGCCTCACATACCCCCTTTCTCCCCTATTCAGTGTCCTACATCTTGCCTCATGTCCCAAAGGCTGAGTCTTCCCCTGCAAAGGTACAGGTGGAACAGTCATTGGCAGGGCCTTTCATGACTTTAAAACCCAGAGAACATTGTCCAAGAACATCTGCACCACCAGGGCAGAGGAACAAGCAACCTGTCTCTACCTCTCTGATGCAGCCACATATGCATCATCGAAAGTGGAAAAGTAAAAAATTATAGTTTGCAGAAAGCTATACAATGGATGCTCAACATAGTCTTGAATTTCTGTTTCATCTCTCTGACCAAAAAATTCGTTTGATGACTCCTTTTAACCTGATTGACCATTTCTGCCTGCTCCCTGGTAAGCGGCTGTCAGCTTTGTGAAGAATGGTACCACAAGTTAAGGATGAACAATGGATGGCTATAAAAGGAATGAATGGTTGATGATGGACTGCTTTTTACTGGAGGTTGCAGGGGCCCAGGTGGTTGCCAGGTGGCTTCACTGCTTCGGTTTAAGTGAACTGTGCTGAATAAGGCCAACTCAGGCAGCTATACATGCTGTGACTGTTGTCATTCCCATATCACACACCTCCTCCCCCTGTTACTTACGTTGTTCTTCCTGCTCTGAGGATGCAGTGCACTCAGAACCTTGCTCCTTCTGGAACTCCTACCCTGACTGCTGCACAAAGTTGAGCAAAGTGTAGCAGATCAATATCATTCTGGATACCCTGGTTAGTGCACATTGAAAGTTTTCATAAAGGTAAGGGATGGTCCTGTTGAGGAATGGAACACTTTACATTTCAGATACCAAAGTCAATGTCTAGCCCTTCCAATTATAGTTGTAGCACAATTAGATGCAAACTAGCAACAGTGACTTCATTTTTAGCCTCAAATGACAATTTGCCTCATTCCCACACCAACTATCCTATGGCCATTCTGTTTGAGATAAATGTTGATTGGGGCAGTTTCATGTTGTAGACCTTAATCTACAAAAAAATTGGATCAAAATTGCATGAAATAATTTAATTGTCAGCCTTCACAGTTAACATCCACTGGAAAGTTTCATCTCATCAATCTGAGCTTGGGTTTGGACTGTGATATCAAAGGTAAAACTCAGGGCCTAACCAATGCATCTTCTAGCCCAGCTATTACAGAGCCTTTCTAGTTAAATATTAGTCGTGAAAGTTTCTTATTTTTGCCTATTCAAGCAAGATTACAGTTAACAAGTCAGATATACTACAATTTAAAATTAATTGAGCAATATTTCTGAAACAAGTGCATTTTCATGATCCACAATTGTGAAATTTTGCTTCTCTATGTAAAGTTGCTATGGGAATAATTTACAAATAAATCGCTCAAGAAATGCTGACATGTTAATGCATGCAGTTAACTCAATTTTAATGAGGTTTCACTCCTCTTTCCACTAATCCTATGCTATTTGTATGAAAGAGAGCTTTAGCTGTTAATGTTAACTGTACTTGAATAAACTTTGTTTCTCCACTTTGAAGGTTATACACATCAGAAGCAAAGCGTGGCAATGAATACCCAGATTCCATCACAAACAATTCACTGGCAAATGCCTTGGTTTTAGTTTCAATCCACTGGGACCCAAATCCAGCAAACAAAAGTATAAATTCCCCTCACCGTTCATTTGACATTTTACATTTCTGTCAAATATACAACAAACACAAAAATGGAAATGTCCAAGAAGACTATCCAAATGGATTGTGATTATTTTCATAGTATTTCTGCTCACTAAGGAAAAGGATAATGGTGTTGGGAAATAAAATCATTTTTCTCATCACATTGCACCCAATAACAGCATAGGCATTTCTAAGCCATATGTAACTTGGGTGAAATGCAATTTCATAGATATTGGCTATAGCATACATTTCATCTGCAGAATCAGAACTGCGCTTTTCCAACAATAATCGTGTCACTTTCATTTTCCTCTCTGAATACTTCTTAGTGATATTCACAATTCTAGCAACCAATGCGAGGTTTGTGGTGCTTTTGAATTCTCTGGAACCTTGTTTATGTGTTCCTAAATAAAATAGGAACAGAAAATACTGGAAAAACTCAGCAGGCCTGGCAGTATCTATGGAGAGAGAGAAAAACAGAATTAATGTTTCAAGTCCGTATGATACTTCTTCAGAGATTTCAGATGTGCAGCATCTGCAGTATCTTGTTTTTGTTTTATGCATTCCTAAATGCATTTCACTTCATGATTCATAAGCTGTGCAAAGAGATCAGAGAGAAAGATAGAAGGTTTATGGTGGGATTACCTTGTTTTAGCACCTCATTTTAGCCCAGTTTTAGGGAGAATCACACACAGGTGGAGAATAGACTTTTCCACATTAGTACCCATATTGCCAAATATGTGAAGAGCATCTCCCAGACATTGTAGCAATCTCTCATATAGTCAGGGTTCCTTTCTCTGGCAGAAGCTGGTAAGGTGGTTGTCCTCCATCCTGTTTTGAGGGTCCGCCCTTTCCTCATTCCCCTACTCATGCTCACCTGTGACACATGATGCACCGTTGTGGTCATCAGTGCTTCCCTATCTATCTATTCCATAGTGGTTTGACCTAAGCAGGTGCTTGGTAGCTCGGGTGGATGGCATGGATGCTGATATGCCTTGCTTATGTCTTTTTGAGGGGCCAATACTGAGTTATTGATCAGAACTTGAGAAAATGCTCCAGAGAAAAATATTCAAAGAAAGATAGTCTGATGCATCAGCATTGTAAATGATCACAAGATTGGAGGCTTCAAGTTTTTTTATTGTGTGAATGCTGCATGGGATCATTCAGTTGGACCCTGGATGTTAAAATCCCTCTGCAAAGGGAATTCACTCAGCCTCACCAACCTCAGCTTCCTCCTCCAAGTATTGACACTGAATGCATATGGCCCCCTACTCAAAACAAGAAATATCTTAAATTGGAGCTGAAATTCTATCAGTGGCTGATCACTGCTTTTGAATGTGGATTGTCCGTTTCATTATTTAAATTAACGGGATGTGGGCTTCGCTGGCTGGGCCAGCTTTTATTGCCCATCCATAGTTGCACTTGAGAAAGTGGTGGTGAGCTGCCTTCTTGAACTGCTGCAGTCCATGTGGTGTAGGTGCACCCACAATGCTGTTAGGAAAGGAGTTCCAGATTTTGACGCAGCGACAGCGAAGGAAAGGCAATAGATTTCCAAGTCAGGATGGCGAGTGACTTGGAGGGGAAATTCCAAGTGCTTGGAGGGGAACTTCCTGTAAGCACAACTATATTAAGATATTTAACAGCTGATTTTTATTTCAGGCAGTGGCAAGAATGAGCTCTAGAGGATTGGTTGCCAGTTTTAAAAAAATGCCAATTTTTCTTTCCATTGACCAAAGCGTCAGGTTGGTGGTTTTTATTTCGGATGGCCAGCAGCCACCATGTTTTGCTTTTGTTCAGCCAATCCCCACCACTCATTCTCTGCCAACAAAAAAAAAAGTTAATTTCAGCCTTTCAGAGACATTGGGTGAAAAGTGAGTTATTCAACTTATGGGCGGAATTTTTCGGCCCAGCGGGCAGGCATGCGCCCAACCCCAACGGGAGTGAAATATTGTACGATGATGTTGGGTGAGCATCCTGATGTCATCGCGGACAATCACAGCCTTTCAGTCGGCGGGCATGTGCAAGAGGCAGCAGCAGGCTTGCCGACAATGAAGAGGCCTCTTAAAGCCCCTAATAATTTAATTAAATTGAATTTTTCGCTGCCCATTCTAACCGTTCGGTTGGTGGGTAGGCAACTGGGCCGGGCAGCCTTTGCATTTTTAACAAAGTCTCAACCATGGGCAGGGTGAGGTTTCAAACAGTCACTAAAAAGCCATAACATTTTTTAAAACTCGTTTTCCATATGTCCCTGTTCATGTGACAGAGTCACATGTGGGGACATGATTTCCTTATTTTTGAAACCTTTCTTTTCTATTTTAAAAAACTCCAGCTTCCTGAGGCAGCTCTGTGCCTTCAGGGAGCTTCCACTGAGCATACCCCACACATGCACACACTTCAGCACTAGCTCTCCTCCTGCCTCCATCCTGGCAGTGCTGAGGTTATCAGCGCGAGTTTCACACTGGCTTGCCATTAATTGGCCAGCCAGCGTGAAATCGCTGTCGGGGCCCGATTGCGGGGCCGCAGCCGGGCATGCCCGCCTCATCCACCTGACGAGGGGAAAGTCCTCCCCTATGATTCTGATAGTGCAGTGAAGCACCATGACTGAGGATTTGGGCATTTTGGGGCACAGTTGCAAGCTTCTCTAAATGAAACTTGTTAGGGGAGTTGGGAGGGTAAATTTCAAATGACTTTTCTGTTTATGACATTTGTTTTTATTTGGCATACTTGCTTCACAAAATACCCAGGGGCTTACAATATACTGTGGCATCAAACAGGGATCCATTCCTCCCTCACCATGTTCTTGGTTGTTCCTGCATTGACAACTTTACTTCCATCATAAGGTCAGAAGTGGGGATGTTCGCTGATGATTGCACAATGTTCAGTACCATTCGCGACTCCTCAGATATTGAAGCAGCCCATGACCAAATGCAGCAAGACTTGGACAATATCCAGGCTTGGGCTGACAAGTGGCAAGCTACATTCGTGCCACACAAGTGCCAGGCACTTGAGATTTAATGGCTTTACCATTGCTGAATCCCCCACTATTAACATCCTGGGGGTTACCATTGACCAGAAACTGAACTGGACTAGCCATATAAATACTGTGGCCTCAAGAGCAGCCATGCTAAAGAAAAATCTCCATCAACAATGTATTAAAGCCAGCAACCTTATGGCAAACCTTTAATACCTGACTTCTAGGTCTCCAGGTAGCATCAATTAGAAGGCCCAGTTTAAATGATTACAGTGCATCCTCTAAGCTAATTGGGGTGGGTGGTGGTGTGATGGTGGACAGAGGGGTGTGGAAAATAGGAAAATTGGTTGCCATCTTTTGGAAGAAATTAAAAAAAACTTCAGCCCTGTCTGCCCTCTCAGGTAGATATAAAATATCCCACCTCACTATTCAAGCTGAGGAGTTCTCCCTTAACCAATATTTATCCCCCAGCCAATACCACTAAAAACAAATTACTAAAATTTATTTTATTACCATTTGTGAAGCCTTGCTGAGGGTGAAATGACCTTTGTGTTTATTGATGTTAAACAAATTACTATACTATAAATGTACTTCTTTGGCTCTGAAGCATATTGGTGTGTCCTGAGGACATGAAAGTTTCTATATAAATGCCAATTCTTTCTTCTTTCTAATTTTTATCAATGATTGACAGAGATCCTTCCCATAAAACTAAAGCTCCAGGTTCCAATAAGTACTTCAGTGGCTCAGATCACACACACACACCAAAAAGCTAATAGGATACGCTACCTATTTTCTTTTAATTCACATTGGCCAGAAACTTACCTGTGCTGGGCGGACTGAGCGGGAGCAGGCAGGGGTGGGCACTAAAGCCAATTGCCGCCCCCGATCGGCTGTAGGTGCCATATAATGTGGTGGGCCAAGTAAGGCCCACTCAGCATGACGCATGGCCAGTAGTAATCAGCGCTCCCTGTATGGGCAAGGGGGAGGATGGAGATTCGGGGCCTGCGCTCTTTCGCACATGTGCGCCAAAGAGCGCAGAAATCTTCCTGAGGCATGGATCTGCCTCAAAGGATTAAGTTGATAGGTTAAATTTTTAATAAATGATCTAAAAATCTAGTTAAACATGCCCCCTCATGTGACAGTGTCACATGAGCTGGGACATGTTTATGCATCTTGCAAGTTTTATTTAATTATTTTATTAAACTTTCAGGAAACCTCGTCCTGCCCATTGATGAGATTTCCTGAAAAACATGAAGGCTGCTTGGGCTCTTCGCCTGCCCGCCAACATTAAAGTTCGGCAGGCAGCGCTGTTAATCAGCTTAATTAGTTTCCTAATGGCCTTAATAGGCCTTTGACAGTTTGGCGGTAACGCAGCCACCTTTGGCACACGCCCGCCGAACGAAATATCTAAATGGCACGCGATGACGTTATCTCGCGTCATTTTACGCGTCGGCATGTCGGGCTTGCCCCCGACAGCAATATTCTGACCATTGCAAGTCAAAACAAGAATCAGTGGTCTCAGTTTAGCACAATTTGGCATGCTTGACTATGCTACTAGCTTTTTCAGTCACAAATGAGGCTGAGCTGTTTTGTGTGTTAGTACAACAGATATGTGAATTACCAATCTGCCGAGAATGATAGATATTGTTTTGGAAAGTAAAGAGCTCACCATATCCCCTGTTTTGGTGCAGTGCCAATAGGGACAATTGAGAGTCTGAATTTCCATACAGGTTCCACTGATCTCCTGCTGTAACTTTAGCAGAAAATTGTTGGATCAGCTGATGATGCTAATGCCATGTCCTAAGTTTACAAGTTGACTATTGATATATTCTGTTCCTACCCACCAACCATGAGCATAACAAGTCCTGAGGCAGCTATTTCAAATGCTGTTCCATGAGATCCTCAACAAGTCACAGAAGCACAGAATTTTAATGGCACAGGAAACCAATTGGCCCATCCTGTCTGCACTGGCTCTCCAAATGAGCATTATGACCTCATGCCATTGCCCTGCCTTTTCCCTGTATCCCTGCACATTGTTTCTATTCAAATAATCATCTATTGCCCTCTTGAAAGCCTCAATTGAACCTGCCTTCACCACACTTCCAGGCGATGCATTCCAGACCAGAACTACTCGTTGTGTGAAAAAAATTTTCTCTCATTTCGCATTTATTTCTTTTGCAAATCACGTTAAATCTGTGCCCTCTCGTTCTTGATCCTTTTACAAACGAGAACAGATTCTCCCTATCTACTCTGTCCAGCTGCCTCCTGATTTTGAACACCTCTATCAAATCTCCACTTAGCCTTCTTCTCTCCAAGAAGAACAGTCCCAACCTCTCCAAACTATCTTCATAGCTGAAGTTTCTGGAACCATTCTTGCAAACCTCTTCTGCACTTTCTCCAATGTGTTCACATCCTTCCTGTGGTGTAGCACCCAGAACTGCACACAATACTCCAGGTGAGGTCTAACTAGTGTCTTATATAAATTCAGCATAACCTCCCTGCTTTTGTACTCCTAATTAAGTCTCAGTTAAGCTGCATGGAGTTTTTAGAGGCTTTGTTTGAATTCATTGTTTTTTTGCTTTAGAGGATATGCAAGTCCTTGTAGGCACAATTGTAGATTTGGAATTAAGTTATATGTGGCATTGCTGTTATTTTGTGATGGGGCTCCTTCGAGGAAACAAGGAGCAAGGAACAAAAATGGATGCATTGATGGGGAGAACAAGCTGAAGGAAAGATTCCTGGAAGAATCCTTAGTCTCACAATGACATACCTCAACAGAACACTGCTTAAACAAGCTTTGACTCTCCATAATTGTGTAACATTCAGCAAAAAAACCAAGGTTCTAATGAAGGGCCATCAAACTGAAATGTTAACTCTGTTTCTTGCTCCATCGATGTTGCCTGACCTGCAGATTATTTCCAGCATTTTCTTTTTTTTTCTCCAGATTTTCAGCATCTGCGGAGTTTGGCTTTTGAAGAAGACCAAGCTGTCATCTACTACAGATAGCACAGTATTGCTAGTTGCAATCAAGGGCACTGCAGCCCTGAATTTCTTTGTCTTTGGCTCCTTCCAGGAGAAATATCAGCAATATCATCAGTCATTCTACCGTCTCTGCTTGTATTAAATGGGTGACTGATGATTTGTTTGCTATAACAAACACATTCATCATTTTTCCAGCAGTTTCTTTGTTGGCAGTTGCCAGTGTTAGAGGTGCATTGTCATCAAGATTTTCATTGGCAATCTGTCTGGAACTAAGGATTGAACTTTCTGATTGAGAAAGAGGAAAGGGCTAAAAAGTAGTTACAAGCACAACCAATAGCTGATCAATGGCAAAATAGACAACATCTAGTTGTTCTGTTCCTTTCCCACCTTCCCTTACCCACCAGATGACCTCACCCACATACCCACCTCAGCCAACTACCCACTTACCCCTTACCCAGTGTTAGACTGGAAAAGTTAAGTTAAAAGAGAAATGGAAGATGCCAACAAACCCTGTTGTGATAGGTTTCCAGTAATGACATCAACCACAATAGCAACAACTTACGTTTATATAGCATCTTTAATGTAATAAAACATCCCAAAGTGCTTCATAGAAACATTATAAAACAAAATATGACACCGAGTCAGGTAAGGAGATATTAGAACAGATGACCGAAAGCTTGGTTAAAGAAGTGGGTTTCAAGGAGAAAAACGAGGTAGAAAGAAAGGTTTTGGGAGGAATTCTAGACCTTAGGGCCAGTTGCCTAGGCAGCTAAAGGCAATGATGGAATGCTCAAGGGGATGGAATTAGAGAAGCACAGATATCTCAGAGGATTGTAGGGCTGGAGGAGGTTACAGAGATAGGGAGGGGACCAAGCCATGCAGGGAGGGATTTGAAAACAAGGATGAGAATTTTAAAATTGAGACATCATTTACCCAGGAACTAATATAGGTCAGCAAGCAATAGTGGTAATGGGTGAAAGGGACTTGGTGGGAGTTAGGACGCGGACTTGAGCGGATGGATACCCAGAAGATTTTTCCTCTTGTGGAGGAGGCTAAAACTAGGAGACATAGTTTAAAAATAAGAGGTCTCCCTTTTAAGTCAGAGATGAGGAGAATTTTTTTCTCTAAAGGTCATTGGTGTGTGGAATTCTCTTCCTCCATAAGTAGTGGAGGCTGTGCCTTTGAATTTATTCTAGGCAGAGTTAGACAGGTCCTTGTTAGACAGGGGAGTCAAGGGTTATGGGAGGCAGACCGGAAAGTGGAGCTGAGACCACAACCAGATCAAACATGATCTTATTGAATGGTGCAGCAGACTCAAAGGGCCAAATGGCCTCCTCCTGCTCCTATGTTCCTCTGTTCTTATGACCCATGGATCAGGATGTCACCCATGTGGCATATGACACCTTCCATGCCCTGCAGTATATTGGACATTGTCCTTTGGAATATTTCAGGGGTTGACGTGATGTCAAATGGCAGATGGTTAAAGCAGTACCATCCAAAACGTGCAATGGAAGTAGTTAGGAGTTTTGACTCCTGATCCACTGGTAATTGCCAGAATCGCTGTTGGCGTCAAGTTTGGTGAAGGTTGTGCTTTTTGTAAGTTTGGCCAATTTCTGATCTACCAATGCCATTGGATGTATTTCTCTTCCTACTGTTTTGTTGACATCTGTGTCTGGTTAACACCAATCTGAATGGTGCCATTAGGTTTTGAGGCTGCTCCCATTCCAGAGCACCACCTGGGGTTGGTTATTGGCTGTTGAAATGGCCCCATGTTGCAGCTTCACCTCTATCTTTCTCCTGACTTTTTTTCAGAAGTGGGTGTGGGATCTTCCTTGGCGAGAATAGACAAATAATTTTAGCATCCGTCTTGAGTGTAGTGTGATACATGGCCTTCAACTTACCTAAGCCTTTAAAAAGTGTGGGGAATTCCCTTTTAAATCCATTACCTTGTGATTTTGTGTTGACTTCAGCAAGTTTTATAAGGCTTTTCTGCTCCACAAAGAACATTCTAGATTTTTGATAACATACAATGTTTCAGAAATTTCACTATCTTTGCCTGTTAATGTCATCTCCAGTGGCCTTTCACATTTAACTTGATCCCTCCGGATCTTGGAGTTGAATAGAGGATGGTTGTAGTGTCATTTTATTCAGCCATGAAACTCTATCAGATAACAGACACTAGCTCCTGTGTACTGCTTGAATTGGGTCAGGTGCCTCTTTACATCAAGGTCAGCACTCCAAAACTGTTTTTTTTTATTTTCCTTTATTTCTGTGGTTGTTGAGATGTTGAATTTATTGAATGGAAGCTCCTTTAACAGATTTCTCCTCCTGTCTTGTAATGGCAGACCACTTAATAATAGCCTAATTTTCCACAAGCATGTTTATTATTTTGAAATGATTCTGGTAGGGGCAAAGTATGTTTCACCCTGGTTCACGGTTGTCTTTTCCCACGTCACTTCCCTTGGCAGTGACTGGGCTGCCCTCGTGATTTGATTGTCTCCTTTGTGGTTGCTAGGTTGGCCTCAAAGTGCTTCAACTGCTGTTCTCTACTGTTGCTGTGTTTCAAATAAGGCTTTCCCCTGTTTTTCTACTATTCCTCTGTGGGTGTAGTCGCTGCTGCCACCATCTGTTATTATCTCAGGATTTGTTGGCTTCTGACACTAGAAGAGATCTTGCTGGGGGCAATGGTCTTTTGTTCAAAAATATTTATTTGCATGCTAACTATTTACAAAGATTAAATGAGACCAAGACATAGCTGAAGTTACTCTCTGAGATGCTTCACTCATCTTCTCTCTGTGAGTGGCATCAGTATGACAAAGCTAATTATGCACATGCTCAGTAGCTATCAGAGTTAACCCTTAGCTCTACAGTTTGTGAGGACAATAGTGACTTATGAGAGTGTGAATCCAAGCAGTGAAGTCTTCCCTGACTTTATGCGTAACCTTGGCAAACGGAGCACAATGAATACGCCTCCACCTTGCACTCCTGTGAGCTCCTAAGAACTTGCAGCACTGTTTTGTTTCTTTCACCTAATTGGCAGGCTACTCACAAAGAGCACATTCTCTGCTGCAGTTTGCCTCAACTATGTAAATTAGGGGCAGATTGCCCAGGAGATCCTCTGGGCAGCTGATATCTTGTTCTGCACACCTCCTGCTGTTTTTCTGCTGGGACCAAAATAACTCTACTACCTCCCTCGCTGCTATTGTTTTTGCCACTGTTCATTGTTACGCATCATATTAATGCCTTGTAGATGCTCATTTTCCAAATCTATGGCAAGGTGGATTTGGATAATAATATTGTAAAATATTCAGAACATCGTGCACATTTTCTCTGGGGAGTATTGAAAGCCCCTATCCTCTCTTAACAGCTCAAGCATCCCAATCTGTAGCATTCAAAACATCTGCACAGTGTACCCTATGACTCACTGCAGCAGTTCTCTGCTTGTATAAAGGGTTTGTGCAAATATATTTTCAATTGTGGTTCCAGCACAGATTTTAATTCTCTGAGGAGCTTGACATCCACTGTTCCTTTTGCTTTTAAAGGGCTGTCACATGCTTGAAAACATTATGGCTGGGATTTAAAAGAGCCACTTTCCCAGAGGTGGAAACAGCAGTATAGCTTGGCTACCTACTGATTAGAGGATGTCAGCCAAGTTAACTACTTAAATGGTAAATTGGTGGCCATTTCTCAAGGCCATTGACATTTTGCCAGTGAAGGAATTAGAGGAGGAGCTTCCTCTGGGTACCTCTGTTCCTACCAACAGCTGCTTCCATTATGCATGGCAAGGAGGGACACTCTGACTTCCAGGTCCAAGGCGTCCATATGTGGAGCCTCCCTTTCTGACCCTGGCAAACCTGCCCAGCTCATTTTATGCCTGAGGTTCCATTGTCAATTGTCTGCCTAGGCCGTGCTGAAATCCCAGCAGTAGCCATGAATCCCAGTGGTGCTGCTGCTACTTAAGAGATTTTTGGAGGTTCGATATCCACCCCTCACTAGGATTTCTGAGGGGAATTCTCCTGACAGAAGCCGGTAAGCCTGAACACAGGAAGGCAAGTGCCTGATTGGAACTTAATCCCATTGGGCCTCCTGAAAATAGCTGTGGCAGAAATGTCACCGGTTTACCAGTTGGTGGATGGGCCTCCAACCACAATAAATAAATCCCGCCCAGTGTATGCTAACCCCCGTATCAGCATTTGGAAAGTGAATATGCCTCTCCTGGGAAGCATGGATTGAGGTGAGAACTTAAATCTTCCTTTATCCATCAGAAACCAACAGCATTCCATTTATTCTTGTATCACTGAAGTGGCCATTTTTAAAATATTTTTTAATATGCCTTTAAGGGATATCAGCATGACTTCACTAGAAGGGAAATATGTCATGTCATCCAGTCTTAGTTTCACTTTTGCTTTGAGCAGAGCACACACACACACAGCTCTGGTGTCTTCAACCTTACGGTTGGCAGGAAGACAAAAAGGCCAAGTGGCCTTTTGATTTGTTGCGAAACCTCATCCACGGGACAGATGAGGTTTCGATCCGTCATTTAAAAAAAAATTCAGACTAATTTCTAACATGTCCCTGCTCATGTGGGGGGACATGTTATTAACATTTTTTGTAAATATTTCTTTCTCATTGTTCAAAATCCCCACCCCCCTGAGGCAGCTCTGTACCTCAGAGGGGTTTTCCTGTGTGCACTTGCATGCATGCATGAGTTTGCATGCTTGCCCTCCTCACTTCCACCCCCAGCCCCCCCACCACCACCCCCCCCAACCTTCCCCCCCCCCCCCCCCCCCCCCCCCGCCCCACCCCCCATACCCCACCCCTACCTGCACACTGGCAGTGCGTGTTTCATGTTGAGCAGGCCTTAACTGGCCCACCAGCATGAAATCACAGTTGGGCCCCTATTATGGGCTGCAGTCAGCTTCATTTGCACTTAAAATCTTTTCTGCTATTAATAAAATAATAATTTTGTTTTGTAAGAAACCTGTAAGACCTGGTGGCCTTCTTTTGCTAAATTCAAAGCATGCATCTCGAATAAGTACAAATTGCAAAAATAGTTGTGGCAGCTGCTTCAAGTTTCCCTCTGGGATTTGGGCAGCTTGGCATTTACCATCCACCTGCTATAACAGTAATTGGGGGCTCTTTGCGGGATATATTTGAGATTGCCTGATTGGTTTGGAGTTGGTGAATCTTAAGGTTACCAGTACGAGAAGCATTTCAAATTCAGGTGTTTGTGTGAGATTTTTTTTTAAGTGGTGAGACTGCAATATGCCTTTGGCAGTTGCTAAGACTTGCCTGGGAATTGAAGTTATAACTTTGGCTGGTTTGTAAAATGTAGATAAAGTTAAGTTAATGGAATTGGCAGATAAGTTAAAATTGGGATTACCTGCAAGGGCAAAAAAAGTAGATATAACTGAAGGTATAGCACAGCATTTAAAGTTGAAAGTGATACCTGACACTAGTGAGTCACAGCTGGAGGTAGTGAGACTTCAGAGAGAAATGAAGAATCTTAAACTTGAACAAGCAAAGGAAAAGAAAAACATGGAACTAGGGGCAGCAGAAAAAGAAAAGGCAGAAAAAGAAGAAGAAAAAGCATTTCAAAGGAGCAAGTGGAAAGGCAGGAGAAAGAAAGGAAACTGGAAGTCAAATTCCAGGCAAGAGAGAAAAATAAAGGAAGAGAGGCAAGGGAAAAAGAGAAGGAATGAAAGAGGGAATACCAGCTTAAATGACTGGAAGTTAAAAGAGAGATCTCAGATCCTGAAGAAAGTCCTGATGATGAAAAAAATCTTTAATCTAAAACCCAATGAGGAGATGTTTAAATTTGTATAAGCTCTTCCAAACTTTCAGGAAAGATATGTTGAAGCATTCTTTATTTAATTTGAGAAGATAGATAAACAGATGAAATGGCTACAGGAAAACTGGACATTGTTGTTACAATCCGGATTAGAGGGTAGAGCATATGAAGTTTATGCTTCACTGTCAGAAAAAATGTTGGTGAACTATGATGTGGTAAAAAAAAGATTATTTTGATTGCATTTGAGTTGGTTTCTGAAGCATTCAGGCTGAAATTTAAGAATATGAGAAAACAGCCTGGCAAACTTATATTGAGTCTGAAAGAGTAAAACAAAGTAATTTTGACTGCTATACATGGGCATTAAAGATATAGACAACATATGCAGGTGTTAGAGAGGTAATTCTTTTGGAAAAATTTAACTACTCAATTCTTTCGGTAGTGCGAACTCATATAAAGTAGCAGCAGGTTCAAATGGTAAGACAAACAGCAGAGATAGCTGATGATTATGAGCTAGTTCATAGAGCTAAACCTTTTTCCATCACCTCTTTAAATCAGAGAAGGATAGAAACGGGGAAGGGGAAAGGAGGGTGAGTAGTCATGGAAGAGAAGGAGTAGGTGGAAATTCCCATGAAGTTTTTCTCAAAATAAAATGGAAGGTGCTGAGGGTAAAAGTGGCATTTGAATATTGAGGTGTTTTCATTGTAATAAAGTTGGACATACAAAGTCAGTATGTTGGAAATTGCAGGGCAAAATCAGTTGGAATTATAGGGGTACAGAAAAGTCCTGTAAGTAAACTTATTGTGGGTTCTGTGGTTCAGGCATAGGGAAAACCAATGGTTTGTGCACATGTAAAACAGGAAGAACCAGTGATATGTAAAGAAGTAGGATTTTGTTCACAATTTACCCAAGAGAATTCTGAGGAGCAGTTTGCAGAAATAGGTGGAGTAGCTAAAGATGTTAAAATGTTAAGAGACACAGGGGCTAGTCAACCCTTAATATTGTGGGATAGTAACATTTGTTGTTCAGAGGGACCATTGCAGTAACAGGTATAATAAGTGGGGTTCATGGAGATGCTAAACCTATTCCATTGCAGAAGATACATTTAAAAAGTGGAAAACAGGTGAGGTGATTGTTGGAGTAGTGGGAAAAATGCCTATTGCAGGGGTTGAATTTATTTTGGGTAATTATATTGTTGGGCCCCTGATGTGGGTGATGCCTATGGTGGTTGAGTATCCTATAGAAGTGTTTTCAACAGAAGTGTTGCAGAGAGAGCATCCTGGATTGTTTCCAGATTGTGTGATAATGAGATCACAGGCTCGTAAGTTGAAACAAGAACAGGAAGTTCAAAGGCAGAGAGAAGGTGCAGAAATTCAATTAGCTAGCACTATGTTTGATAAGGTTGTTCAGGAAGAAAGACTGGAAGACAATGCAGCTGAAGTGTTTAACTCAAGGCAGTTAATAGATTTACAGAAAACAGATTCTCAAATAAGACAGCTATATCAAACAGCTAACTCAGAAACAGAGGAAAAATGCATTCCAGGATATTATTATCTTAAAATGAATGTTTTAATATGAAAATGGAGGCCTTATCATGCTTCAGAAAATTAAAGCTGGAGGGAGGTGCATCAGATTCGAATACCATTTGGAAATAGAAATGAGATTTTGAGGTTAGCTCATTAATTCCAATGGGGGACATTTAGGAATTAGAAAAACACTGGCTAAAATGTTTATTGGCCTGGATTGCAAAGGGATGTCAATTTCTGTAGAACATGTCATTCATGTCAGCTGATATGGAAATCACAATCACAAACTTTAATTCCCATTCCACCATTTGAAGAAACTTTTACTAGGGTCATGATTGATTGTATAGGACCCCTCCCTAAGACTAAAAGTGGAAATCAGTACTTACTGACAATAATGGATGTGTCTACAAGATTTCCTGAAGCAATATTTTTGAGAAGTATTACAACAAAGAAAATTGTGGAAGAGTTAACTAATATTTTTTACAAGATATTGTTTACCTAAGGAAATACAATCAGATCAGGTTTCAAATTTCATGTCACAGCTTTTTAAGGAAGTAATGAACAGTTTGGGAATAAAACAGTTTAAATCAACAGCTTATCATCCTGAGTCACCAGGGGTTTGGAAAGATGGCATCAAACTCTAAAAACTATGATGAGGGCATATAGTCAGGATTATCCACAGGATTGGGTTGGAGGAATTCCATTCTTGTTATTTGCTATTAGGAATGGTTCTAAGATTTTAGCCCTTTTGAACTAGTTTATGGTCATGAGGTGATAGGACCACTGAAAGTGATTCATAAGAAATTGGTGGATCAAAATTCAGAAACTACTCTCCTGGATTATGTATCAAACTTCAGAGAGACATTGGACAGAGCATGTGAGTTAGCTAGGGAAAATTTAAAGATATCACAGCAGCTGATGAATGTGAAGGCAGAGAGGAAAGCTACAGCTTGTAGGTTGTTGCTGGGGAGAAAATCTAGCTCTGTTACTAGTACTGGGTGACTTGTTAAAGACAAGGTTTAGTGGGCCTTACAGGATTGAAAAGAAACTGAGTAAATTATTTAATAAATATTCCAGATAGAAGAAAGAAGCAGAGGTTGTGTCTTGTAAATATGCCTAAAAAGTACTTTGACAGGGAAGAGAACCAAAAGGAGGTATTAGTGGTGGTAAATAATGAGAAAGAGGTATAAATACAGGACTCTGAAATTTATTTTCCTCTAATCAAGTTGGATAGTGAGGGGGTGCTTGAAAATTTAAATGCAATATTGAGTTACCTTCCAGACAAGTGCCAAAATTATTTAGATAAGCTATTGTAGTCACACAAATATATTTGTGGGAATAAGCTGGGAAGGACAAATTTAGACATACATGATGTATCTGTAGAAGGTTCATCTTCGACAACATCCTTATAGATTAAATCCAGCAAAGTTATCACAAGCACAGAAAGAAATTGAATTAATGCTTCAAATTTATATCATTGTGTCTAGTTGCAGTAACCAGAGTTCACCAATTGTGCTGGTACTGAAACCGGATGGAATGCAAAGATTGCATGTGGACTATCGAAAGGTGAATGCAGTGACAAAAGTGGATTTATATCCTATACCAAGGTTGGAAGATCATATTGAGAAAGTGGGACAATCAAAGTTTATCACAAAAATTGACTTGCTAAGACGATATTGGCAAGTACCATTCTAGGAGAGAGCAAAGGAGATATCATTTTTTGTGACACCAGATGGACTATACCAGTTTAAAGTCATGGAATTTGGTATGAAAAATGCACCTGTAACATATCAAAGGCTGACGAACAAAGTAGCTGCCGATCTGCACAATTGTGCTATGTATATTGATGACTTAATAGTTTTAAGTCAGACATGGGAGGAGCATTTACAACATCTAGAAGAATTAGTTACTTGATTGCAAGAAACTAATTTGGTGGTAAACTTGTATAAAAGTGAATTTGCAAAAGCACAAGTTACATATCTAGCCCATACCATTGGACATGAAAAGGTAGTCCCAAAGGATGTGAAAGTCAAGGCTATTGTGGATTTCCCAGTACCTACAACAAAATAAGAAGTTTTGAGATTTCTGGGCATGAGTGAGTTTTATTGGAAATTTGTACCAACTTTTAATAGTGTTGTTGTTCCACTGTTTGACCTATTAAAAGGAACAAGAAGTTTCAATGGACACAGGAGCATCAGAAGGCATTTAACATTTTGTAAACTGCATTAACTGTAACATCAGTTTTGGCAGCAACCAGTTATGCCAAGAAATTTAAGTTGACTCAAGCAATATAGTATTGGGGCCATACTGTTACAAGAAGATGAAACTGGAATTGAAAAACTGATAGGATATTTTTCATGGAATTTGAATGTACAAGAGAGAAGATATTCAATGATCGAAAAGGAGACTTTGGGGTTGGTGTTAGAATTGCAGCATTTTGAAATTTACATTGCCATCAATTCATCAGAAACAAATGTTTATTCAGACCACAATCCTTTAAAGTTTCCGGATAAATTTTGAGACAGAAGTGCAAGGCTATTCAGAATGAGTTTATTACTGCAACCATTTAGTCTACAGATTATACATGTGGCAGGATGAGAAAATTTAATTGCAGATGCATTGTCAAGAATTTGAAGCTTAAAGGGAAAATTGGACTGGAATGACTTCTGCTGATACCAAGGATTTGTATATATATTGTTATGTGAATGCATGCATCTGGTAATGCATTAGTGTAATAAGTATAGGAGGTAATGTAAAATGGGTTCAGAAAATGAAGCGGTCCATTTAAATTATGATGGTTCTTTTTTAATAAGGTGGGGAATGTCAGGAAGACATAATAATTTTCAGAATGTTATTGGAATTTATTGTAAAGTAGAGTAATAGTGGGATATGTGCATCTGCATGTGTGTGGGACTTAATTGTATTAAAGGCAGCTGGTCTGAAGGCTTTGATGTAACGGAAGATAAGCTTGGTTTGAAATGTTAAGTAGGTAAACATGAGGAAAGTTTTAGGATGTAAGGTATAAAGTGAAAATTGCATTTTTAAATAAACCGGAGTAGGTTGAATTCAAAAGATGGAGTGAAATATTACACCTAGCCAGAAGTTAAGAAATACTGTGCTGAATTTTTCCCTTGATGGGTGGGCAGGCCGGACTGACTCTGCGGCGGGTGGGCAGCCAATCACTGCCATTGAAATGGGACCCGCCACCATTTTACGTGGGCAGGCCAATTAAGGTCCACCCAGCATGACGCCTGATGGGAGGCTAAGTGCTGCCTCAGGGAGAACACTGAAAGGTTGTGAAAGATTAAAAATAGAACAATAAAAAAAATCATTAACATATCCCCCTCATGTGAAAATGTCACATGAGATGGGACATGTTAATAAGATACCCAAAAACTTTACAAATAACTGAAGTTAAGAAAAATTACCTTGAATTGGATTGTTCAGGGGATCCTTTGTCTGGGTCTTTTAAAATGTCTCACTGTTGCCTTAACAAAAGTGAAACTGGGAGTTAGATTAATGAAGAAACTTAGGAGTTATCATCATAGTAATCTGTAGATCTATGTGTGTACTTAAAATCATTTCTTCTATTAATAAAGGTTCAACTTAGTTTGGTAAGAAACCTATAAGACTTGGTGGCCTTCTTTTACTGAATTCAAAGTCTGCATCTCCAAATAAGTACAAATTACAAAAGTAGTTGTGGCAGCTGCTTCAAGTTTCCCTTAAGGATTTGGGCAGCTTGGCATTTACCATCTGCCTGCCATGACAATGTTGAGTAAATTTTAGTCTTCACATGGTGGTAATCATGACCTGGAACATTAGCTTTAGTTGTCACTTTAAAATGTTGGAAGTTAAATGAACAGTATACGCACATACATCTCTGCTGATTTTTTTCTGAGTATACCTTAGCCTATCCAAGGGCCAATCAGTGGTCTTTAAAATGGAGGGAAAATATTCTTTTTAAATGGATCAAGGATGCTCTTCCTAGCTCGACAACAATACTAGTGAGCTGCTGCTGGATCATGCTAATCCTTTGCTCATACAGCTCCCTTCGCTTCAGAACTAGTCTTTGTATTTAGTGAACATCTGGGCCAATCAATTTTGGGAAAGCCACAACATGTTTAAAGTGATGAACAGCAGAAACAAATGCAATATAAAGACAATTGTTTTTTATGCATGAAGTGATATGCTTTGGAATGCACTGCCTGAGAAAGTGGTGAAAGGAGATTCAATCGTGGCGTTCAAAAGGGAATTGGATAAGCACATGAAGGGAAAATATTGCAGAACTACAGTGAAAAGACAGTGCAGTGGGGCTGGCTAAATTGCTCTTGCAGTGGATGACAGGGTGTCGATGAGCTAAATGACCTTCTGTGCTGTAATTATTTTATGATCTTATGATTCTAGATGAGATGCATCTGGATACTGAATTGATTTATGTGCCTCACTGATATTATGGAAGTGGTACCGCACCCAACCTGCCACCACTCTGCCTCATCATTATGATGGCCGGGCTCAAAGCGTGATGCAGTTTGACGAACAAACTGTCAATGTTCTGAGTGATTTAGCAAGATGCTTCCAGTCATTAATATCAATTTGGTCATGCCTCAAGGAGAGCTTCAGAGTTTCTTTGAAGTGTTTCCTTTGTTCTCCTCAAAATGTTCACCAGCTGAAAGTTCAGAGAACAGGACCTGGCAAGACAGATGTCTTTCGGCCATTGAATGCAGAGTCTGGTCCACCAAGGTTGCTGTTGTTGGAGTTTTGGCAAAATGCTTGTGGAACTGGCTTCAAGAAGGACACAGAGCTTTGTTCAAAGGTCCTCCCATTGAATCCAGAGGATATGTTGATGGTATTTCTTTAGCACTTTTATGTACTGATACACAGTCCAGGTCTTACTGCAGTACAGGAGTGTGGTGACGACAACTGCTCTGTACATTAGGACTGTTGTTGACTTGCAGATGTCTTTGTTGTCAAACATTTTCCAACATAGTTTGTATGATGCACTCCCTCACCGCCCTGCTGGAAGGAAGCTGCCTCCAATGAGCTCGCAGTTTCCACATGCATATGTGGGGAGTGGTGGTGAGGAGGAGCTCTGCCGATAGAAAAGTTTCAACAATGCGACAAAATCACTCCTAATTGGGGCCTTAGCCACTCTAATTGGCAGTCATGCTCCATGGAGCAAGCAGCTGATCCTGTTACCAGCCCAAACCTGGGAAAGTTAGTCAGCAATGGGAATGCATCAAGGAGTCGTTCTGACACGGCTCCTTCACTAGTTTCCCACTCATTCCCACCCCCTTCACCCAAAACCCCAACAGGATCAAGAAAATCCAGTCCACTGTTTTCAGATTGCTTCTTTGTGTTGAACCTGATTATTTTTTTAATTAAAATGTGAAGAAACTATTATCAGGATGCATATAAAGATTCCATAAATAACAAATATAATAAATAGTTGAATATTAAATTAATGAGGCTTAAAAAAATCTTCTTGCAAGACAACGAGAAAACAAATTATTTCCATGATATTTTAAATTCCAGATGATTCTTGGGCTCTTGTAATGGGATGCTGTTGAAATCATGAAATTTCGTAATATGAAAAAATTAATTACTAATTTGATTTATAAGATCAATGCAATAAATTACTAAGGTACTTTAGAATACAAATGTTGTTACCTATTTTGCTGTGAGACATTAATAGAATTAAAAATCTTGCACATAACCCACACCACAATTTAAATGTGTTCAGAGTTAAAAAAGAAGTCACACTTAAGTTAAGAAAATCTTCATTACAAACAATGAATACATTTACAATATACGAAAGGATGCATTTTCTGATGTTCCATTCATTCTCCACTAACAGAGACACAAATTTGAGATAAAAACAAAAACAAAAAACTGCGGATACTGGAAATCCAAAACAAAAACAGAATTAACTGGAAAAACTCAGCAAGTCTGGCAGCATCGGCAGAGAAGAAAAGAGTTGACGTTTCGAGTCCTCATGACCCTTCAACACAACTGCGTGAATCTTAGGAAAGGGAAGAAATATAAGCTGGTTTGAGGTTGGGGGGGTGGGGGGAGAAGTTGGGGGGGGGTGGTGTGATTGTAGGGACAAGTAAGCACTGATAGGAGCAGATAATCAAAAGATGTCACAGACAAAAGAACAAAAGAACACAGAGGCGTTGAAAGTGGTGATATTATCTAAACGAATGTGCTAATTAAGAATGGATGGTAGGGCACTCAAGGTACAGCTCTAGTGGGGGTGGGGTGGAAAGGCTAGCAGGGCATAAAAGATTTAAAATAATGTAAATAGGTGGGAAAAGAAAAATCTATATAAATTATTGGAAAAAACAAAAGGAAGGGGGAAGAAACAGAAAGGGGGTGGGAATGGAGGAGGGAGTTGCAGATCTAAAGTTGTTGAATTCAATATTCAGTCCAGAAGGCTGTAAAGTGCCTAGTCGGACTCTAGCCTAGACTGCTCTCAAACTCTTGTGATTGACTGTCAACCAATATCCATTACAAGCCTACCGACTCCCAACCTACCTCGACTACAGCTCCTCACACCCCGCTTCCTGTAAGGACTCCATACCATTCTCTCAGTTCCTTCGCCTCCGTCGCATCTGTTCTGATGATGCTACCTTCAAAAACAGTTCCTCTGACATGTCCTCCTTCTTCCTTAACCGAGGTTTTCCACCCATGGTGGTTGACAGGGCCCTCAACCGTGTCCGACCCATCTCCCGCGCATCTGCCCTCATGCCTTCTCCTCCCTCCCAGAAACATGATAGGGTCCCCCTTGTCCTCACTTATCACCCCACCAGCCTCTGCATTTAAAGGATCATCCTCCGCCATTTCCGCCAACTCCAGCATGATGCCACCACCAAATACATCTTCCCTTCACTCCCCCAGCGACATTCCGCAGGGATCGTTCCCTCTGGGACACCCTGGTCCACTCCTCCATCACCCTCTACTCCTCAACCCCCACCTATAGCACCTCCCCATGCCCACGGAAAAGATGTAACACCTGCCCCTTCACTTCCTCTCTCCTCACCATCCAAGGGCCCAAAACATCCTTTCAAGTGAAGCAGCATTTCACTTGCATTTCCACCCAACTTAGTCTACTGCATTCGTTGCTCCCAATGTGGTCTCCTCTACATTGGAGAGACCAAATGTAAACTGGGCGACTGCTTTGCAGAACACCTGCGGTCTGTCCTCAAGAATGACCCAAACCTCCCTGTCGCTTGCCAATTTAATACTCCACCCTGCTCTCTTGCCCACATATCTGTCCTTGGCTTGCTGCATTGTTCCAGTGAAGCCCAACGCATACTGGAGGAACAGCACCTCATCTTCCGACTAGGCACTTTACAGCCTTCTGGACTGAATATTGAATTCAACAACTTTAGTTCTTGATCTCCCTCCTCCACCCCCACCCCCTTTCTGTTTCTTCCCCCTTCCTTTTGTTTTTTCCAATAATTTATATAGATTTTTCTTTACCCACCTATTTCCATTATTTTTAAATCTTTTATGCCCTGCTTGCCTTTCCACCCCACCCCCACTTGAGCTGTACCTTGAGTGCCCTACCATCCATTCTTAATTAGCACATTCATTTAGATAATATCACCACCTTCAACGCCTCTGTGTTATTTTGTTCTTTTGTCCGTGACATCTTTTGATTATCTGCTCCTATCAGTGCTTGCTTGTCCCTACAACCACACCACCACCGCACCCCCCCCACTTCTCTCCCCCCGCCCCACTTTAAACCAGCTTATATTTCATCCCTTTCCTAAGATTCACTCAGTTCTGTTGAAGGGTCATGAGGACTCGAAACGTCAACTCTTTTCTTCTCTGACGATGCTGCCAGACCTGTTGAGTTTTTCCAGGTAATTCTGTTTTTGTCACAAATTTGAGAATCAAGCATGATGGTCCACCCAACCAATTCGCAACAATCCTGATTTCAAAGGGGTAATTTTGAGCTCCAGCAATAGTGTAAATGAACAATATGAATTCAGAGGCTCAGTGTACACCTATCTGATTTTCATTTCCATTGTGGGTGAACCCAAAATCAACATTAACCCCATGAGTGTCGAAGCCTAAAAAAATTATCATAATACACCTGTACTTGAACATAATATGAATGCACCATAGACATGTGTTTGAAGAGAATGAATTTGTGGGATTACGCGGTAAGAGTTGGAATTTCGGACTAAATTGGATATTTGTATCTAATAGACCAATAGCTTAAATTGCTTCTTTCTGTACTGTAATATTCTATGATTCTATGTTCGTAAGACTCCCTATCTAGATGGATGTGACATCCATATGTAATAGTCAACCAATATATGCTTTACAGGAAAGTTACGATACATACATCTTGGTATTACTGAGTAAAATGTTAGGCACTATCTCTTCTTCCATGGGTTCATAAATCATATTTTATCTTCTCTGTAAATCTTCTTTTTTAGTTCAATGTCATGAAATAAAACACTTCATATAAATATTAGCTAACTCTGCACAGCCACATTTGATAGACCCAATAAACGTGGAAAGTAAGTACAGGTACTTGCAAAAACCATATCAACGCTGAGGATCAAAAGTGAAAACTTGCATGAAAACATATGGATTTGGTAAAATGCAAAAAGAAATTGTATTATAGGCAAACAAAGCATACTGCAATGCTATGCAAGATTTTTACAGTTATGGTTCAATCAAATCCTTCATCCATAGTTTTGTATCACATTCCCAGATGTCTATTTTATTCCCAATAATAAAAACATCTTCATTCATTAATGTCCTACAGGACGAGTTACAACACTTCTGTGTTATTATTTTTATAATCAAATAGGTTGCTCAAGTAAGTGTGAAAACAATATTGGATGTATTTGCTTAATGTATAATTTCAGTTGAGAATTCCAATAAAAGGTCTTCATCCATTGAGATGTCAATGAAACAATTGTGTATATCTAACATTTATATATCTGTTTTTGCTTTAGATTTTCTGCACTAGCAGTTTTTGAGCATTTTTATACTTACTATTTGCCATTTATTATTATATCAAAATGTGCCAAGAAGTTGAAGGATTGGAAAAAAATTGTCATTATATTGACTCATACCAATTCCTTTCTCCGGGAAAGTCTTTGCCTTTCTCTGTTAATGCCCTTTTTAACTATGGAAACCTTCATGTGAGCAATACACCTAAAATTGTTGAGACACTGAATGCAAGCCTCTATACTCGCAAACAACTTTGAAACTTGGCTGATTGTTTATAATATCTGGATATGCATTGCTCTAAAATTTCACAATTTCACAGAAATACTATCCAAAAGATTATTTTTTTTGTGTGATACTATTGCAACACAAAGCTATTCTTCCCCTTTCATTCAGAGCAATGAAGAAGCAATGAAACACCAGGGGCTGGATTTTCAAGTCCTGCCTGGGGTGGGAACGGAGGCAGGTGAGTGATTTCATCACTGGCTGTCCCTCAATTCAAGGATGACATCTACTCAGGGTTGAAAATTTCTGCCATGGGTCCTCATGTGACAGAACAGTCTAATTTTCAACCTACATATCTTTGGGCACATGGCACAGGACACCCCACAAGATTATGGGATCTGGAGGGCAGGATTTGCTTCCTTTTCTCTCCTCCCCTACCACCGCTCTGCCTCATCATTAAGATGTTTGGACTAAGAGCGTGAAGCAGTTTGCTGTCGACATTCTGAATGGTTTAGCAAGATGTTTCCAGTCATTAATATCAATTTGGCCATGCCTGAAGGAGAGCTTCAGAGTGTCTTTGAAGTGTTTCCTTTGTTCTCCCTGAAACATTTGCCAGTTGAAAGTTGAGAGAACAGGACCTGGTGGGACAAATTGTTTTTGGCCATCCAGACACAGAGTCCAGTCCACCAAGGTTGATTTTGTAGGAGTTTTGGCTGAATGCTTGTGGAACTGGCTTCAAGAAGGACACTGGGGTTTGCTCAAAGGTCCTCCCATTGAATCCAGAGGATGCGACAGGGGCATTGTTGATGGAATTTCTCGAGCACTTTTATGTGTCACTGATACATGGTCCAGGTCTCATTGCAGTACAAGAGTGTGACGACAACTGTTCTGTACATTAGGGCTGTTGTTGACTTGTGGACGTCTTCTTTGTCAAACATTTTCCAACATAGTTTGTAGAGGGCTCAACTGGTGCAGCTGATCTGCTGTTGGACCTTCTCATCAATCATGGCCTTTTGTGAGAGGTGGCTGCCAAGGTATAGGAAATGCACAGCGTATTCCAGAATCTCTCCTTCAACATATATGGAGGTGGAATATTTGGCCAACAAGTTGTGGGTTTATATTTGTGCATCCTTTTGGCAACATTCAAGGACAGGCTGAGCTTCTTGCATGCAAAATTGAAGAGATCAAGACTGGTTTACAAATCTGGTGCAGAGTGGGCTGTCATCCACAAACTATAGGTCATGTATATCTATGGTGGACTTTTATTTACAGTAAGGCTCCATGCATTAATCGGATGTATTTGGGAGGAAAAATAAATCCCTAGTGACTTCAGGGATGTGACAAATGTAATTGTCTTCAAGAATGGGAGATAAATCATGCTGTGGAAACTATCGAGGTATTTTCTTCTTGTCTATAGCTGGGAAAATCCTGACACACATTACCTTGAATCGCCAGCTTCCTGTGGCTGAGGAAATCCTCCCAGAGACATAGTGTGGCTTTAGGCCTCCCAGAGAAACATGGGGCGGAATTTTCCCAAATTTGCACTAAGTGCGGTAGCGGGTGGGTAAAACGGCATGCTGCCCACCTATAGGGATGGCGCGTTTTCACGCCATAATATCCTGCGTCTGCCTCAATATTTATGCACTCCCAGGAAACACGCCATTTCCGTGGCGGGCAGGCTCCTCATTTGCCCACCCACCTTCACCCTACTCCTGCAACACACTGGGCAGCATGTTTCAAGGACAGCTGCAAGCACAGCACTTATTGCTTTCAGATCATCACTGCTGCCCAAGAGACATGGCCCTCAAAGACAAGAAGACTGCATCTACCCCCCCAACCCCCCACCCCACCTAGTTTAATGACTGGTCCCTCAAGCGACTGCTGGATATTGTGGAGGCCCACCAAGATGTCCTGTATACCAGCTCTGACCATAGGATGGCCAGCAACATGACCTTTTCGACTTGGGAGGCAGTTGCAGTGATGGGCAGCACCAACGCTTTTCAGAAGAGGACAGCCACCCAATGCCACAAAAGGATTAACAATCTCTTTCGTTCTACCAGGTTAAGTCACTCTTTACATCATTCTCAATGCATACACCCACAAACCCAGCACACATCGACAGGGCCCTCACTCACTGCCATTTCAAGGGACATCACCATTTACTCTCTTACGTGCACTGTCACTGTCCTAATCCTGTCCATGGGATCACTCACCACCCACACAAGCCAGGCACATTTATCATCTGGCCTGGCAGGTGTCTTGCTTACACTTTCTTCATCTCTAACCATGCAGGACAAGCTGGCGCAGAACAAGAGAGAGAGGCCTTGGCTGGAGGTGAAATGCCCAAAATCAAGGTCCACATGCACTTTGAAAACAGAGCCAGCCAGCTGTCCGGCGAGGATCTGGACCGGTTCTGTGCTGATGCTAAGGTTGGCACTGCTCTACCAAGTGAGTGTCCAGCAGTGCAACACCCATCAGGCAACTTTGCCATGAGTGATGTGTCCTCATTCACAGGCCACTGCCATGCACTAATTATCTCCCCTTGCTTTCACAGGCACATCTGCTAAACAGCCGACAGAGTCCACGACCCAGAGCCTCCAATCAAGCCCCAAAGAAACCTCTGTGGAGGAATCTGAAGGCACCTTCATTGAAGACCCGTAACAGTGCTCACCTACACCTTCCACCAGCGCAGAGACACACACCTTGGTGGGACCTAGCTCTAGAATGGCCCAGGGTTCACAATCTGGTGAGAACATCACTCTGTCTGATCCACTGTAGGCGGCAGCAGGGCCTTCCCAGGGGTCCGGCACTCAAAGGACTGCTAGTCCTTTTTTTTGCTGAGTTCGAGTCAGATGATGAGCCTCTGGACTTGATCATGTCACAGTTGTTGGAGCCGCAAAGGTAAGCTCGGGAATATCAGTAACGGATGGCTGCTGCACTCCTTAGATGGCAAGGCACGATGGAGAAGTCCATCCACCTTCAGCCTGAGGTGATAGCGCTGGCATATCAATGCACCAAAGTCAACACTGGTAGGATGGTGACCACCATGGATATCTTGGTCCACATTGCTCCTGCACTGGTGCACGGGCTCAACACCATCACTGATGCCATAATTGGCCTCCAACAGTGTGTACGCGAGAGGGGTGCAGGCAGCTCAATCTCACTCCAGCTACCCGTGCTCCACAAGGAGTCAGCCTGGGGCCCCATAGGAAGGAGGATCTGCAGGTACATACTCTGGGCCCATCCAACCAGGTGACTCTGAGAGTGGCCGGCCCATCCAACTCCCCTCTCCCTATGACCTCAGTAGCTCCAGCTCTACAGGCTGAGAAGGGTGCCGCTGCCACACAGCAGAACCCTGAAAGCAGGTTAGGGCCCTCCAAATTCCGGCACTCCAGAGGATACTCACCAAAGCCATCATAAACAGGACATCACAGTCAGCAGGCTGTCTCCACCTCTGCTATGGATGTCTGGGGAGCACCAAGACATAGCAGCATTAGGACAGTTAAGGAGAATTAGTTGCATGGCCTGAACACGGGTGTTAATCACTTGTACATCGTCTTCACTAGTATCAATAAACTCCAAGAGCCCTATGGCTCCTTGTTCTGATGAGCAGTGTTCTTGTCACTCAGGTGTAAAACTTTTCAGCACAAGATAAAAGCAGGTGTCTCAGCCCAGGGCCTCTTCCCTGTGCTCTGTGTAGCCTTCAGACCACAGTGATGGTCCAGCCTCTCACTCCCTGGAGACATTACTGATCTCTGTACCTCGATGGTGCTGTTCATTGCTGCCCGAATGTAGTGGGCAGATGTCACAGAGTTCCATCATTCTCTTTGTGTGCTCTATGCATCTTTAGGAGGGGCTGCCCCCCCTCCATCTATTCAGCATCTGTGACCACTGATGCTGTGCTCCAGCTCCTGAAAGGCTCAGATGCTGAAGGCGGACAAAGCATCAGATGCTTCTAAAGTTTCATGGCTGTGCCTCTATGATATGACCTTGATCATGGAACACAGGCGAACTGCCCTCAGCCAGACAAGAGTCAGACATTCTCAGAGGCTGCGTGAAGGTTTATAGAGTGTCCTCAATGTATGTCGTCATCATCCTCCTGTGATCAAGTGACTATTAGGGCCGTTCACCATGATAGGGGCCTTTTCACAGAGGAGGGTATTTACGCTACCATAAGCCAGGCTGGGGTCAAACATTCACAACTGCAATGTGAGAATCTATGGGGTCACCTCACTGCAAGTCATCATCATCCTCCACAAATCTAGAAGCTATGATGACCTCCTAAGCATGCCTTCCTCATTTAGCCAGTGCTAGGGCATCATCCACAACATCGTCATCTCCAAGGATCTCCTCAGCCTCATCCCTGTCAGTGTTCTCCTCACTACAGGAGACGTGCAGCTCCTCCATCTCCTCCTCAGCCAGTTCATCCCCCCATTGGTGCACCAGGTTGTAAAGGGCACAGTAGACGACTAAGGTGTGTGTCACCCTCTGTGGGTTGTATTGCAGGATTCCACCATGCTGGTCCAGGCACCAGAACCTCATTTTCAGCAGCCTGATGGTCTGCTCCACCAAGGTGAGAGCTGCAGTATGAGCCTCATTTTGCTGTCACTCTGCTGCAGTCTAAGGCCACCGCACAGGTGTCGTCAGCCACGGCCTCTGCAGGTACCCCTTATCCCCAAGGAGTCATTCCTGCAGCTTCTATGGACCCTGGGAGACTACAGGGATCTGTGACTGACTGAGGATGTAGGTGTAGTGCACACTCCCTGGAAACAATCCCTTGTGCACACCTGCAGGATGCATTTCTGGTGGCATTACCAGCTTTACATCCAATGAATGGAAGCCCTAGCAGTTGATGTAGTCCACTGTGTGTTGCAATGAAGATCAGAGCGCCACATTTTTAAAAATTCACTCACGGGATGTGGGCTTCGCTGGCTGGGCCAGCATTTATTATGCATCCTTGGTTGCACTTGAGAAGATAGTGCGAGCTGCCTCCTTGAACCAATGCAGTCCATGTGGTGTAGGTACATCCACAGTGCTGTTACGAGGGGAGTTCCAGGATATTGACCCAGCGACAGTGAAGGAATGGTGATATTTTTCCAAGTTAGGATGGTGACTGACTTGGAGGGGAACTTCCAGGTGGTGGTGTTCCATCTTACAGCCTTGGTTCAAACATGGACAAAAGAGCTGAACTCCGAGGTGAGGTGAGAATGACTGCCCTTGATATCAACACAGCACTTGACCAAGTGTGGCATCAAGGAGCCCTAGCAAACTAGAGTCAATGGGAATAAGGGGGAAAACTCTCTGCTGGTTGGAGTCATACCTAGCACAAAAGGAGATGGTTGTGGTTATTGGAGGTCAGTCATCTCAACTCCAAGACATCACTGCAGGAGTTCCTCAGGGTAGAGCCCTCAGCCCAACCATCTTCAGCTGCTTCATCAATGACCTTCCTTACATCATAAGGTCAGAAGTGGGGATGTTTGCTGATGATTGCACAATGTTCAGCACCATTCGCAACTCCTCAGATACTGAAGCAGTTCATGTCCAAATGCAGCAAGACCTGGACAATATCCAGGCTTGGGCTGACAAATGGCAAGTAACATTCGTGCCACACAAGAGAGAACCCAACCATCGCCCCTTGATGCTCAATGGCATAACCATCACTGAATCCCCCACTATCAACATCCTGGGGGTTACCATTGACCGGAAACTGAACTGGACAAGCCATATAAATACTATGGCTACAAGAGCAGGTCAGAGGCTAGGAATCATGCGACGAATAACTCACGTCCTGATTCCCCAAAGCCTGTCCATCATTTCCCAGGCACAAGTCAGGAGTGTGATGGAACACTCCCCACTTGCCTGGATGAATGAAGTTCCTACAACATTGAAGAAGCTGGACACTGTCCAGGACAAAGCAGTTGGCTTGATTGACACCACATCCACAAACATTCACTCCCTCCACCACCGGCGCACAGTAGCAGCAGTGTGTATCATCTACAGGATGCATTGCAGGAACTCACCAAGGCTCCTTAGACAGCACCTTTCAAACCCACGACCACTACCATCTTGAAGGACAAAGGCAGCCACATGAGTGTAGTCAATCGCAATCGCACCCTGCATCTGTGGAAAAGCAGAGATCTGGGTAAATCCAATTGCTCTTCTTTCCTGGCTCTCCTGGTCCCGGGCGAAATGCACAAAGTTGTGTGCCCTTGCAAAGATGGCATCCATGACTTCATGGATGTAATTCTGTGTGGAGGCTTGAGAGATCCCACAGAGGTCAGCTGTGGAGCTCTGAAAGGAGCCACTGGCTTAGAAACTGAGCGCTGCGGTAACTTTCACAGCCACTGGCAGTGGATGTCCTCCCGGGCCCTGTGGCGCCAAAACTGGCAGATCTGAGCAATCAGTTCCCTATTCATGCGCAGTCTTCGACAACACAGGTTCTCAGTCATCTGCAAACATGGAAGGCCACGCCTTTAGACCCTGGGTGTCACTAGGCACCATCCTGCAACAGCTCTCTGTGACTCTTGGGTGGTAAATGCGGGAATCCCAGTTGCCCTTTCTTCCCTGAGATTGCGGCTCCTGCCTTTGCGCCGCCAGGAACCTAAGTCCCTGTCTCCTCTGTCGTATTTGTGCTCTGTAGGCCATCAGGCATGCAGCTAGTTCACCAGGCTCTATGATCCTGATGTATTCTCCTGCGGGATGAAAAAAAAAGATACGTGGTTAGCATGGGTGCCCTAAGAACCTGTCCTGGTTAAGTGTGATAGCCCCTTAATGCTTCCCGGAGAGTGCTGGCCACCACTTGGATGGCCAGACATTAGTGCGCTGCATGGCTGCCTGTTAGCTTGAACCATGGGGGAGACTGGTCCAAACCAGGATGCTGCCATTGCAAGGGGCTGTGAGCGCCTCCAGTAGTGTCAGCTCCACGGCCTATTAGTTCAATAATGGCTGCCTGCAGTTGAGCGTATTTTAGTCTTATTCACTGCAATATAGAACCGAAAGGTGGCAACAAATTTTGGATGGAATTTTCTTTTACATTTCATTTGAGAAATTAAGGACAAAGAACATCGCCACCCGTTTTGGAACTTAAGTTGATTTTGAGGAATTTTGAGCTATATGAAACAAAAATCAGGCCCCTACAGGAAACTCGTAGAAATCATTGCTGGAATTAGTCAACTCTATTTGACAGTTAAACCTGCCAAGGCAATTTGAAGGCTTGTCTGGTGAAAAGCTGATTCTTGTTCAGGTCAGACATGCACATGATATTTGCACATGAGGTTCAGCAATTGTTTCATGTACAAGGACAACAGTACTTCAGTGTGCTCTCAGTGAGGAGCTTGTTTGAACTGATAAGAAATGGCAGCCTACAATCAGCTTCCCTCATGACAGAGTCACATGACTACAACAAATCAGATGTGACATGTGGGCGTTTGTATTCCAAAGCCCAAACAGGAATACTGTCATCTGAGGCCCTCCAGAGGCACGATGGGACCTGTCTGAGTTTCCATGGCAGTGGTTGTTCTTCAATGGAAACTGTCAAATTTGTCATCGTGGTGCACCATTTATCAGATGCTCATTATAATTATTAATTTTATGATATCTGGTGAAGAAAAATATAATATGCAACAGCTGACATGTCTAGACAGTGTTTTCCTTAGTAGAGCAGAAGGAAGAATTGTTACATAACACATCGCTTAATTGAAAAGGCTTGCCGATATTATGTACAATGAACGCCAATTTAGAAACATTTTCTGTAAATTTTTAGAATGTGGTTTATTTACTTTCTCTATAAATCCTAACTATAAATAATACACAATCTTTGAGTTCTGTATATCTCTCAATTTAGGTGAACCCTCTAAAAGTTGACTCCCAAAATTCACTCTGAAAACCTGAAAAATTCATAACATTCTTAAAAGACAAAGGTTACATTACTAAGCTTCAATCAATATTGTTACCTTAATATGGGCTGACATCCACAATTACATTTTGTCTCTCTTTTTATTATTTTATCAATGTATTTCCATTTGCTTTTGCCTCATTCCTCAAACACTGTGACATTTAAATGGCTACTGTGCCTCCAGACATCAGTATTCACTCCCTTTCTGATTTTAGATCTTTTTTTCTCAGTATCCATCCAGCTGACTTGTCTTTGTTTGTAAAGCAGCAGTAGAAGCCTGGACTGAAGGCAGAAGTTGGAAGGGGAAAGATGCTGTTTAAATATTATTGCACTGGACTGGAACATGTAACAGCAATACAAATAGAAATGGACCAGTATGCTGCTGCAAAGGCTGCCGGATTTACATTTCAATAAGGGTTCCTCTAATCTCCTACGTTTTTGGAGATCAGCAGAACCTCTGAAGAAACAGCATAAAACAGCTGAAAAGCATAGTTTAGCCATTTCTCTGGAGATTCTGCCAACTTCTTGCCAATATTAGGAAAACTAGTCTAAAAATTCAGGGCAACATTTTTTCCTGAAAGTGTTTAAGAACTGTAATGACTCGATGGAATGGAGAGGTTTCAACAAGAAACAGATAAACTTAAATTACAGAGAACCTATCAGGTGCTACATGCTTGTTCAGGACTTTCATCAGGAAGCCCCAGCCACCGATTGCCCATGCTTAGGGCTTATTGGTCAGGGCCTCCCAGGAACTTCACGTGACCCCTGATAGACAGCAGAAGGGGAAATAGCCTCAGTTACTATATTTCCTCCCCCTTTAATTTTTTTTATGATTTCTATTTACAAATAAACATGAATATCCAACAACACATACACATATAAAACAAAGATCAACTCTCTGAGGTGCTCTCCTTATATGGCTAGAGCGGCACAGCTCTACCACTTGAGGTTCCTCAACAGGTTTGACAGGATCTGAATCTGCAGAATGAGACACATCATCAGAAAGTGGCGGTACAGGGTTTGGCAACTCTACAGAGATATTGGGCGTTTCTATTCTAGGTCAATCAGTCATCTCAGGAATTGACAGTTCGACGTTAATCATAGGCAGAATATTTGGTTGTTGGAATGTCTCTCTAGCATGAATATGATCTATATGCTTATGGACGATTCTATCTTCCACTTTTACTTGGAAAAATAATGGACCAATCTCTGAGATAATGGTTCCACGAGCCCTGCAGGGCCCACTTCCAAATTTTACACAAATACCATGTCGCCTACACTGACTGGTCGAGCTTTGCTTTGTATGTCATGGTTAAATTTTTGATTACTCTGATTCGGCTGTACCTTCTCCTCTAAATTTGGAAACGCCAGACTTAATCGTGTATGTAGGTGGCGTTTCATCAGTAATTCAGATGGTGTTGAACCCATAGTTGAAAGTGGCATTCTACGATAACTGAAAAGAAAAAGGGAAAGTTGAGATTCTAGAGTACCTTCTTATAACTTTTTCATACCAGACTTGAAAGTTTGTACAACTCTCACAGCTAAACCATTCAATAAGGGATGGCAAGGGGCTATCTTAGAATGGCCGATTCCATTCAGATCCATGAATTTCTGAAACTCTGTGGTGGTAAAGGCTGTACCATTATCAAAAACAACAATTTCAGGTAGACCATGTATGCTAAAGCAGTGACACAGCTTCTCGATAGTTGCGCTCGATGTTGACGATTTGACTTTGTATGAATTTTGAATGTGCATCTACAATCAACAAAAACATGTTATCTAAGAATGGTCCTACATAATCAATATATAGTCAAACCAAGGGTCAACAAGGCCACTCCCACGGATGCAGGGGAGCTGAAACAAGCAACTTCTGTTGTTGCTGACAGTGGAGACAGTGCTTGACCATGCTTTCAATGTCACTGTCACTGTCAATGCCTGGCCACCAGACATAGCTTCATGCAAGCATTTGCATCTTTGATATGCCTGGATGCGCACTGTGAAGCTCTGTCAAGAGTGGTTCTCTACCTTGTGATGGGACTACAACTCTTGATCACCACAATAAAATTCCATCTTGACAGCTTAACTCTGTGTTTCTGGTGCAGAATGGTCTCAAATCTTCAGATAAAGGTGAATTTGACCAGCCTTGCAAAACAAAGTCTCTGACTTTCGAAATTATTGGATCTCTGCTCATCCAATTTCTAATTTGCTTTGGGGACACATGCAGAGAATCCAAGAAATTCAGTACTAGCACAACTTCTTATGGAACCAGAGCATATACAATACCATCTGGTAACAGGAGACAACTAAGTGTGTCTACATTTGCAATGAGTAAGTCAGGACAGTACATAAAGTATACTTATACACAGATAATGGCAGAGCCCAATGTTGCATCCTTGCCAATGTTATTGTTGGAATGGCCTATTCTCAATGAATAAACCCATTAATGGTTTATGGTCCGACACAATGGTGAAATGTCGTCCATTAGGTACGGGTGGAATTCTTTCACCCCAAATGCTACCAAGAAACTTTCCTTTTCTAGCTGGGAATAACTCTTTTTGGCTGTGGAGAGGGTTCTTGAGACATAGCCAATGGGCCTTTCTGATCCATTTTCCATTCTATGTGATAACACTGCTCCTATACCATAAGGAGAGGCATCACATGTTGATACCAACTCTTTCAATGGGTCATAGATTACCAATAAACAAGACAGTTTCTTTACTTTCACAAAGGCTTCTTCCTGTTGTGAATTCCACGACCAACGGTAATTCTTTTTTAACAAGTTTAATAGTGCTAACGCAGTTGATAAGTTAGGCAAGAAGTGGCTATAGTAGTTGATCATACTCAGGAAGCACTTGAATTCGGTTACTTTGGACAGTGAGGGTGTATCTTTTATTGCCTGAACTTTCTCTTCTACCAGATACAAACCCATGGCATCTGCCCTGTGACACAGGTAAATAACTTCTGGCACTTAAAATGTGCATTTTTCCTTCTTTAACCACACGCTTGCTTCTATGAACCTTCTTAGCACCTCCTCCAAGTATTCGATCTTGGTTGACACTGTGATTAGAACATCACCTAGGTATACTACTACTCGGGGAAGTCCTTGCAAAAGACTCTCCATTGTTCTCTGGAAGATATTGCATGGAGACGAGACTCCAAAGGGTAGGCGAGTGTACAGATAAAGACCTTGGTGTGTGTTAATAGTCACATATTTTCTCGACATGCTGTCCAGTTCTAATTGCTGATAGGTGTGGCTAATATCCAATTTTGTATGGGACTTGCCTCCAGCCAGCTTTGCTTCTAAGTCAACTATCCTTGGAATTGGGTGCTTGTCTAGTTTTGCTGCCTTACTTATGGTCAATTTATAGTCCCCATAAATGCATATGATTTGGTGTGGCTTAACCACTGGAGCTATGGGTGCTGCCCATTCTGAGAATTGGACAGGTTGGATGATGCCCAGTTTCTCTAACCGGCATAGTTCTGCATCCACCTTCTCCCTTCATCGCATAAGGCACAGATCTGGCCTTAAAGAAATGTGGTGTTGCCTGCAGATCCACATATATCTTGACCTGCAGGCCTTTAACTTCCCTATTTCATTCGTGAAAAACCATGTTATATTTCCTCAGCAGTTCAGGAACTCCTCTGATTTCAGGTGAAATATCTCAGACAAGTCAAGCTTGATCTTCTGTAACCAGTCTCGGTCTAAAAGACTGGGTCCTTCTCTTTTCACTATTATCACAGGCAGATGGGCTGTCTGTTGCCTATAAGCCACTGGTACTACGGCAATACCTTTTACCTGAATAGATTCTCCAGTCTATGTCTTTAATTTAGCAGTTGTCCATACCAAGGTTACTAGCTGTCTACCTTCATTAACGTATTTGAAAGTGTGCTCTCCCACTACTGTAGTTGAGGCACCCGTATCCACCTCCATTATTAGTGGCTTCTCATTAACTTGGATTGTGACAGTGATAGGTTCGGTTTTCACAGCGGTTACATTATACAGGGAATAATTATTGTTGTTGGCAGCTTCAGGTTCTGCATTTCTAATTCAATCATGCTGGTTTGCTGCTTTACAGGCTGTTTTGAGTTTGCCCTGCATTGCCTCACTACGTGACATAATAGCATTCTGCCTCCTTGAATTTACAGGTGTGTGGTTCGTGGTCACCTCCACATCTATAACAACTTACTCTTGGGGCAGGTTTATCCAGCTGGCGAGTGGGGGCTGGGCCCACTCGCTGATGCATAAAATGACATGGGGATACATCGGGCGTGTGTCCTGATGTCACCCCGCATCATTTATATTTTCAGTTAAGTTCATTAAAAAACTAATTAATCTCATTGATTGACCTGCCTGACCAACCTTAAGGCTGGCAGGCAGGCCGGGAGCCCTGGAGGAACTCGAGAAAAGCATGGAACCTCGTCCATGGCAGGGAAAAATTTTAAACATGTTTATTAAAAGTTTTAAATCAGAGCCGAACTCCCTGAGGTGGCACTTTGCCTCAAGGAGATCTATGCGTTCTCATGCACACATGTGCGATAGTGCATACTCCTGGCTCAGGAAAGCCCCCCCTGCCCACACAGGGAGCGTCCACCCACTTAAAATGGCTGTGCCCCCCAATCGGGGGTGCCAATCGGAAGGCTGCCCGCTGATACCCGCTCCCACACATCCCCCCGTTAGGGGGGAAAATGTTGCCCTTGGAGTCACTGCTGAAGTGTTCCCACTTGGCCTTTTTGTGTTCCTAAGAGCGGATGTTGCATCTTGATTCGATGCTGTTGGTCTGGTCTTCGCATCAAGCTCAGCAACAGTTTCCCGCCCCACATGAAGAACAGTGCCATGTTGTATTTTTTACAAAGCCTGCAAGTCTTCCACAGCACTTTCCGTGGCGAGGGAGATTTTTAGGGGGCACTGAAAGTCAATGTTGGCCTTGGGGTGTCATTCTTAATTCCACAAACTAATCAGTCCTGCAGCATTTCGTTTAGCGTGTCCCCGAAGTTGCAGTGTTCTGTCAGGTGTCTAAGGCTCACCTCATAGGTTGCGATGGACTCTCCCTGGGCCCTAACTCTGGAATTAATTTCAAAATGTTGCATTATTATGGATGGCTTTGGCTGGAAGTGCATTTTCACGAGGTTCATCAATTCATCATAGGACTTAGAATTGGATGCACTTGGGGCCATCAGGTTGTGAATGAGATTGTATGTCTTACTGCCACATTCACTCAAAAGCCTGGATTTCTGCTTTTCCTCCACATTAATTTTGTTGACTACGAAATAAAATCCAAGGCGTTTCACATACTGGTTCCAGCCTTCCATAGTCGCATCATAAGGATCGATTCTGCTGAAGAGTTGCATGACTCGTAAGTAGTCTTTTCTTTTTCTTCGGATTCAATGTACTCACGTTAGCAGGGCGAGCTGCAGCGTCGGAGATATTTTACCCTCACTATCAAATGTAATGACTCGGCGGAGCAGACAGGAATCAATAAGCAACAGATGAGGCAGAATTTTCCGTTGGCGTACAGGCCAGGACCTGCCCGCCGACACATAAAATGATGCACGGTGACATTGGGCGAGCATCCCGACGTCACCACGCGCCATCACGATATTTCAATGGACAGGCATGTGATGATCTCTAATGCACGCCCACCATTAATTAACGGGCCACTTAAGGCCCCTAAGGCACCAATTGGTGCCGATTTTTCACAGCCCGTGCAATCTTCGGGTCGTTGCATGGGTGCAACAGGCAGGTGGGTGGGAGGCATTTGTATAAACCTCATCCACAGATGGGATAAGAGGGCTCAGTGGGATCGCGAGTGTGCTCTGTCAAATATTTGATTTGGGAAGTAACTGACACTTGCCTGTGTGAGCTGAAATATTTCAAAACGCATACCAGCGGCTTGTTCTGGACTCATAACCTTCAGGTCAGCACCTTGCAGATTTCAGGAAGCCTTCCCTTAGCCTGGGAATGGGAGTTGATCTCTCCAATGGAGGCACCTCCTCTGAGGAGGAAGGAAGGGCTAGAAAGGGGAGGAGGCTAGGAGTGTACATTCAGCATCCAGGGGAGCCACCTTCAGGAGGAGAGGCAAAGGCACAAGGGGCACAGGGCCAAGGTGGAAGGGCCATCCAGAAGATGCCACTATCCTGCTGCCAGGGTATACAGGCAGTGAAGCAGCTATCTCAAAATGTCGGAGGTGCAGTGCCGAAGGAAGATCCATCTCTCAAGGGAGACAGTCAACTATACCTGTCAGATGTTTGGGCCTGAGATCTGCGCTAACTGTGTGGGTGGATACCCCATGCCAGTGGCTCTAAAGGTCACAGCTGCCCTCAACGTCTATGCCTCTGGCTCCTTCCAGGGCTCGGTGGGTGATCTTTGTGGCATCTCCCAATTAGCTGTCCACACTTGTGTCAAGCAGGTGACAGATGCTCTGTTCAGACTTGCACTGACCTTCATCCACTACCGTTAGGACCAGACAAGCCAGACACAGTGAGCCAGAGGCTTCGCGGCCATTGCTGGCTTCCCCCTTGTCCAGGGTGCAATCGACTGCACACATATGGCCATCAAGGTGCCAGCAGGTGAGCCCGGTGTCTTCGTCAACAGGAAGGGCTTCCACTCCATGAACGTGCAGATAGTGTGTGATCACAGGATGCTGATTCTACAAGTCTGTGCAAGGTACCCAGGCAGCTCCACGATGCCTACATCCTCAGACACTCCCAGGTGCTGGGGCTCTTCAGTGCTCCAGCTCGGCTTGATGGATGGCTGCTGGGTGACAAGGGCTATCCCCTCAGAAGGTGACTCATGAAGCCTCTACGCCATCCAAGAACAGAAGCTGAGCAGTGGTACAATAGGAGCCACGCCTATGCCAAGCTTCCGATGCCTGGACCGTTCAGGGGGCGCACTCCTGTGCCCCTCAGATTGCGTGTCGCTGATAGTGGTTGCATGCTGCACTCTCCACAATCTTGCGCTGAAATGGGTGTCGCTGTGGGCAAAGAAGATGTAGACGCAGTGGCTGCGGCTGAACACGATGAGTCCATCAGTGAGTTCGAGGATGAGCACACACAGGGAAATGCTGAAGGGGTAGTCATACTCCAGGAAGGCAGGGACACCCAGGAGGCTTTAGTCCAACGAACCTTCAGCTAGCACACCAGATATAGATCTCCAATACAAGTTTAGTCTGCAGGCTCCATACTCGATTCCTGATTGCAAAATATCCCTGGATAGGAGCATTAACTAAGGGTCTTGTCAATAATGCTGAATGTCCCACAAAACACTCATAACATTATTGGTAACCATCCACCTGCAGAAGAAAAGAGGCACCCTCAGCCATGGTGACATGTCTGAATTTAATGGTATAACAAAAGGAACTTAAGAAAACAAAATGACAAAGGTGTCGGACATCACACCAACTCATAAAGACCTCCTTGCGGGCCAATACAAAAGCACCAGTGATAAACCTGTGATGTGCCCAATGTTTACATTTTCGGGTGCAACGTCTTGGTGCTGCCCCCTCTCTGAGACTGGCATCTAAGACAGCCTGCTCACTCTGCTGTCCTGTTGGCCTCGATGACCTTGGTGGCTGTCCTCTGGCCTGTGGAGCCTGTGCTGGCCCCACCTGAGAGGGAGCTGCCAGTTCCACAGCTGGCATCTACCCAGTCATCGTAGCCACATCAGATGCAACGGTCACTGGCAGAGGGGCGGAGGAGCTGCTGCCCTCATCTGGAGCACCCTGAGAGGAGCCCACAGAGATGACAAGCAAATGCTGCACTGATGTAAGGTCAGTTCGGACCTCGCTGCTCACCGTGGCTGGATGGACACCGAGCTGGGAAACTTGGTGCCCAGACCATCTCCCACACTGACACTAACCAGCTGAGGTCAATGCTGATGTGAGGGAAGAAATTTTGTCTGTCATGTCCATGCCAGCTCTCTGACTCACCTCGTCCCACTCTCCCATCCTTTCCCCATAGCCCGTAAATATTTTCTCTTCAGCTACTTAGCAGATTCTCTTTCAAAGGCCTCAAATGAATCTGCCTCAATTATACTGTCAGGCACTGCATTCCAGATCCCTGCCATTCACCGTGTAAAAATACTTTTCCTCTTGTCACTGTTGCTTCTTTTGCCAATCATCTTAAATTAACGTCCTCTGGTTCTTGAATCTTTCACCAACCGAAACAATTCTCCCTATCTATTCTACCCAGCCCCCAAGATTTTGAACACCACTATCAAAACTCCTGTCAAATTTCTCATTTAAGGAGAACAGCTGCAGCTAACAGAATAAATGACACAGAAACAGTCCAATTGGCTCAGCCATTCCATGCCAGTGTTTATGCTCAACTCAAACTTCCTTCCATTTATTCTCATCTAAATGTTCTATCAGAACCATCTATTTCTCTCTCCCTCAAATGTTTGTTTAGCTCCACCTTAAATGCTTTTGTACTACTCGCTTTAAATACTCTGGTAGCATGCCCCACATTCTTACCACTCTTTGGGTAAAGATGTTTCTTTTGAATTTCCCATTGGCTTTTTTGCTGACTATCTTACATTGATGCCTCTAGTTATGCTCTTCCCAAAAAGAGGAAACATTTTCTCTGTATCCACCCTATCTAAAACTTTCATTTAGGTCAGCCTTGACAGGAGAGCCTGTCAATCTTTCCCTGATATGTATACCCACACATTTCTGGCATCATCCTTGTAAATATTCCCTGCACCATCTCCAGTACCTCAATATCCTTTTTATAATATGGTGACCAGAACTGCATGCAGTAGTCTAAGTGTGGTCTAGCCAAGTTTTATTTTCATAACAGAGCATAGACATTGCTGGCTAGGCCAGCATTTATTGGTCATCCTTAACTGCACTTGAGAAGGTGGTGAACCACATTCTTGAACCACTGCAGGCCATGTAGGGTAGGCACACCCACAGTGCAGTTCAAAAGGGAGTTCCAGGATTTTGACCCAGCAGCAGTGAAGGAATGATGATATAGTTGATGTGTGGCTTGGAGCAGAACTTGCAGGTGACGGTGTTCCCGTGCATCTGCTATCCTTGCCCTTTGAGACAGTGGAGTTTGTGGATTTGAAAGGTGCTGTCAGATGCTCCTTGGTGAGTTGCTGCACTGCATCTTGTCAGTGGTACACACTGCTGTCACTGTATATCGGTGTTGGAGGGAGTGAATGTTGAAGGTGGTGGATGTGGTGCCAATCAAGCTGCTGCTTTGTCCTGGATGGTGTCAAACTTCCTGAGTATTGTTGGAGCTGCACTCATCCAGTCAAGTGAAGAGTATTCCATCACACTCCTGAATTGAACCTTATAGACAGTGCTCAGGTTTTAGGGTATCAGGAGGTGAGTTACTAGCCACAGAATTTCCAGCCTCTGACCTGTTGTTGTAGTACAGTATTTATATGGCTGGTTCAGCTATGTTTCTGGTCAAGAGCAACCCCCAGGATGTCGATGGAAGGGCATTCAATGATGGTAGTGTCATTGAATGTCAAGGGAAGATGGTTGGATTATCTTTTGTTGAAAATGGTAATTGCCTGGCACTTGTATGGTGTGAATATTACTTGCCACTTATCAGCCCATGCCTGAATGTTGTCTAGCTCTTCCTGCATTCGGACACTGACTGCTTCAGTATCTGAGGAGTTGTGAATGGTGCTAAACATTGCAGCTATGATCTCCAGCTGAGGTTACCCCTGGACAAGCCTGATCCCAGGGTGGAACCTAGCTTGATAGGTCCTAGTTTTTTTTCTGTGTGTGTAGATATGTGGAGAGTAGCTACTGAACAAAGTCACTAGAGTCAGCTAATGAACGTTTATCAAAATAATAAAACATTTATTCAAAAGAAAAGATTAACTATATTACAATACTCCTTCACCCACAACTGTACCTTTACAGATATATACAGGTTTGTAAGGATAACACAAGTTACAAAAGCTAACTTATACTCTAATGTCCACCGTAAATACACAGTCCATGTATCAATAGGCACCCTGTGGTTAGACACACCACACTCTGAAACCAAGTGACAGATGCCACCTTAACCAGATGCTATGGGTCTCTCCTCAACTCCCCCAGATGCTTGTGATACCATGAGCTAACCAGTCTCACTCAACTCCGTCCTTCACATGAGGGTTTCCATTCCCCGCTCTCCAAGAACTCGCTTTGGAATGTTCTCCCAAACCAACGCTTTCACTCAAAAGCCCTCCACAAACTTTCACTCCAGGATTTCAAACTCCTCTTCTCTGGGTCACCACATACATTCAAGCTGTCTCCCATACACCCTTTCTCACCAACTCAGACGACAACAGTACCACTGCTTCACATGCCCATAGCAAAGAGTTACAGACCTTCAGCCATCCCTTTAGACCTTTTTGCCTCTTGCAAGATGTTCTCCTTCAATCTGCTTTTGGCAGCTTTTGTCTCTTCAGGTTTGAAGCTTGAAGCCTTTCTCTCTGCCCCTCACACTTAGCTTTATTAAAATGACCTTTCCCAGGTTTCTGTCCATCCTTTGGTTAGAAGGCCTGCTTAGGACCCTGCTCCACTCCCCTGGATTTTATGGTTTTTTCTTTAGTTTGGGACTGGCTATCTGTCCCCTTCTAGGTTGCTCCTGCCTGGCAGCTATCTTCAAAGCCAACTGAACTCCAACAGCTTCCAAAACAAACTGCTGTCTTTCTTCTTGTGTGTGTCTTTGGGAGGTACCTGCCTCTCTGAGCCCCTGTTGCTAGGCAACAGCCAAGTTTCTCTACTCTTGTTTGTTTAACTCAGCTGCAACAGTTGTAAACCTTTCATTAGAAATGCAGGCACCTTTTTAAAGTGAAACTAAACCTCCATTTCACCTTTCTTAACACACTAATACAGAAATACATATCAAACTTAAACTTTAAAGTGAAAAATCATTCCTAACACCTACAAATACAAATACAATTTACTTAAATTGTCTCTATTTCCTAACAATTATGCAATCATCAGCCTAGAACACCATCCTGAGGAACTCCTGCAGTGATGTCCTGAAGCTGAGATGATTGACCCCCAACACCACAACCATCTTCCTTTGTGCAAGGCATGACTCCAACAGTGGAGAGCCTTCCCTCTAATCCCCAGTGACCTCAGTTTTTCTAGGGCTCTCTGATGCCACATAGTCAAATGCTGCCTTGAGGTCAAGGGCAGTCGTTCTCACCTCACATCTTGAGTTCAGCTCATTTATCCACGTTTGAACCAAGGCTGTAATGAAGTCAGGAGCTGCATGGCCCTGGCAGAACTCAAACTGAGCATCAGTGAGCATAGGATTCAATATAGAAAATTCAGTACACATTTTACATAACTTCTCTATTTCTTAAACTGATCCATCTAGAAATAAAGCCAAGTGTTTAGTTCGATATTTTTTATGGTCTTGAAAACCTATGGTGCAACTTTTAGTGATTGATACATTTGTGCACTGGGATCCCTTTGGTCCTCTACCCTACCTAGACTTGCAACTTCCAAGTATTAAGTGATCTCCTTATCCTTCCCACATAATTTTCTCTTAACAAATTCAATGCTACTTTAATTAAGTAATCGTATTTGCCCCAGTGACTGTAAAGTTTGTCTGAAATTATTGTTTCTAAAAGCTTCCCCACCACTGAGGTGAAATCGACCAGCCTGTAGTTGTGGGCTTATCCTTACACCCTTTTTTGAGCGAGGGTGTAACATTTGCAATTCTCCAGCCTTCTGACACCACCCCTTTATCAAAGGAGGATTGGAAAATTATTGCCTGTGCCTCTGGAATTTCCACCATACTTCCATCAGTAACCTTGGATGCACCTCATCCGGTCATAAGAGCATAAGAAATAAGAGCAGAAGTAAGCCATTCAGCCCCTTTGGAATTCCAAAGATTAATGACCTTCTAAGAAGAAGAAATTTCTCTTCATCTCCATCTTAAATGGGAGGTCCCTTATTTTTAACCTGTGTCCCCTAGTTCTACTTTCCCCTATGAGGGAAAACATTCTCTCAGCAATTATCCTGTCAAGTTTCCTCAGAATCTTATATCTTTCAAGAAGATCACATCTCATTCTTCTAAACTCCAATGAGTCTAGGTCCAACCTTTTCAACCTTTTCTCATAAGACAACCTTTTCCTCCCAGGAATCAACCTAATATATCTTCCCTGAACTGCCTCCAATGCAAGTATATCCCTTCTTAAATAAGGAGACCAAAACTGTACACGGCATTCCAGGTGCATTCTCATTAATACCCTGTACAGTTGTAAACAGATTTTCCTACTTTTATGCTCCATTGCCCTTGCAATAAAGGCAACATTCCATTTGCCTTCCTAATTATATGCTGTACCTGTGTTCTAACCTTTTGTGATTCATGGTCCTGGTGACTTTATCAATTTTTAAATTGTTCTGCCTTTCAAGTAAATTCCCCTTCCAAATGCCCTGTACTTTTAAAATCTAGAAATCTTGAAAAATTACTTCAGGATTCTTTGGTCATTTTTCCAAGGAAAGGATCAAGTTACATTTTTAAAGATACAGGGCTGGATTTTAGAGAGTACCTTATTATCCACCAACCCCTTCCCAATCTTAGGAGTAAGTCTTACCTGAGACAGCTAATTAGCCAGCAGCTCTGTAGTTTTGGCAGTGCCTGGTTCGAGTAGTGGCCACTGCTGGGGCTACAGGCAGTCCAAAAGAAGAAGAAGCTATGGAGCCTAGACTGCCAGGTAAGTCCAGGAATTGGTGGGGCCTGGCTGGCAGGCCCCAACTAGAGGGGGGAGGGGGGCTGGTTTTGAGATATCAGCGGGGAGGGTTAAAGGGATGTTATGACTTTGTGGAAAGATGCCTCCAACGAGCACAAGGGACTTCCCAAAGAAAGTTCCCCCTTCCACCTTCTTGCCTGACACCAGCCCGCACAATGCAATATGCCAGACCGTTTGGCCTGGCATTCCCCTGCTGTGGATAAAATAGCGGTGGAGGTGGAATGAGGCCCTTAACTGGACATTAATTGGCCATTGAAGGGCAACAATAGGCCCAAGGGTTGGCAGGCTGCCTGATGCCTCCCCCACCCACCATAAAATGGGAGACAGGACAGGGGTGGGCAGGAAGGCATGGAGAAGGCCACACATTGTATTTTACAAGAACCTCACATTCAAATACACCTGGGAGTCCTTAAAATCCAGCCCCATGTTTCACAGTCAACAATGAAAGTTGAGCATAGTATATATGAAGATGCACCAACACTTCATCTTGTTTTCACAACCACCAGCTGTGCTATTGACACCCCACAGACCTTAGAGGTCAAGTTAGAGGAAGGATCTGTACCTAGTGACTCAGAAGTGTGCAGGAGCTAGGGCATGGGGATAGGATGCTCCATGTGCCAGCTCACTGGAAGGTGCGGCTGCATATTAATTGCCTTACATCGAACTCAGATGCAGACTTCAATCAACCAGGCTACCAAAAAAGACGAATAGGCAATTTTTGGTGCAGTGGCCTGCCTGCCAGAGGGAGCTTGTGCTCGATGTTGTGAAATACCAAGAAGTCAAGCTCGATTTGCAGCAAAGCTTTGTACCAATCATAGAATCAATTCTACCCAATAGAATGATCAGCCCCATTAGCAATGAGGTGGAGCCACCATGATGGCGCATCTCCATTGTAGGACAGTTGCTGCCATGCATCTGCAAACAGCTGTCATCTTGCCTTTGGAGGCACTCAAAGTGACAGAATGCCTATTCCCCTGCCAGACAATTCACCAGTGCCTTACTGGTCCCATTTTGTTAGAAATTTCAGATCGCTTCAACCAAGGCTGCAATGCTGCAAACTTGCAATCTGAGGTCCATCATCTAGGCCAAGAGCTGGTTGTGGCCATCTTCTAAAGCCACCTATCATGTCCTCAGTGAAGCTTAGCAGCCTTCCACTTCATAAGATGGAATTTTTATTTCTGCTAGCTTAGGGAAATAAAAATACAAGACAAGCATTAAGGGAATGACAAGCGCTCAGATGCTAGCCTCCACCAAGGGTACAGGTGCAGGGACACACCTTGTCACAGCATAAGGAAACAATTCAGAAAGAGTGCATTGATGCACCAGGGTAGCAGGGATGTTTATATTGCTCCTTCAAAAGACTGATTAAGTGTGATTAAAAAGTGTTAGTGCATTCCATATCGTATGTTCTACTCTTTGATAGCTAATCAATGACAGGTCCAGGGAACACTTAGACCCCCATGAACCTGTATATTAATAGGCCTTGTATTGTATTTTTCCCTCTGATGAATGGAGCAGTTCAGAAGCAGAGGAAGGCTTATGTGATGTGGTTGTTGAAAGGACATGTGAGAAACGTGGCCTGATACGCAGCCTGGACCTCAGGTGCCCATCTTGAAAGGCAAGGGCGCCTGAAACGTGTATAGATTAAGCTTTCTTGGGCCTCCCTAGAGTCTATCTCTATCTGTTGTCTATCTCAGCAGATAAATGTCGATGTCCTCCTTCCTGCTTAGCCTCCTGTACACAATCAACCTGGTCAGGTGACACATAAATCTCTTCAACTTCCTTGGGGTTCTGGTGCTCTCCCCTGTGCACTGACAGGTTGTGCAGTGAGCAGCATACCATGACAATATGTGAAACCCTTGCTGGGTCATATTGAAGAGCTCCCTGGGGCCTTTCAAGGCAACAAAAGCGCACTTTGAGTAGCCCTATGGTTTGCTCTATTACAGCCCTTGTAGAGCTGTCATCTACCGGGTTCACAGAGGGCCGTTCCTGTTAGTAAAGCACATTGGCATTATGGCTGCTGCCTGGAAACTATGCAGATATCTGCATAACATCCTTCCTGTGGTCATGAAGTAACTGGACATTGGAATAGAACCCCATTCCATTCATGAAGGCTGCTGATGACCAGATGGCACTTTTATGGCCACACATGCAGTCAATGAGCCCTGCACATGTATAAAGCATGTATATGACAACAAGTTCCATGCACCTTTCAGCCAGGCTGTCATAATCTGCTCGATACCTGATGATGTTATCTATCCTCTTGAATAGTGCCTTGGTGATCTCCTTGATGCAACATCGAACTGCTGCCTAGGAGATCGCATACATATCACCTGTTGATCTCTGGAAGGACCCAAAGGTGTAGAAATTGAATCCTGTTGTCACCTTGAGTGCCACTGGCAATAGCTGGTCACCAAATTCCCTGGGGCGCAGGTCTTCATGCAGCAAGGAGCAGAGGTCAGCAACTGTCTCCCTGTAGAGAAGGAGCCTTTGCCAGCACTGGCTCTCTAACATCTTGGGTTAATTCATCCTTGTTTTGAATACTCTAGGTTGTGTTGGCCATCTATATCTGCCTCTCCCCTACTGACTACCCATCTGGCCTTGTGTTGGCTCCTGCTGCTGCGGGGCACGCAATGGTGGTCCTGCTGCATTGAGTTGTCTTTCATTGTGCATCTCCCCCAGCAATTGTGGGTGCTGCATAACTGGGGGGATGATTCTTATTCCTCCAACACTCTCCCTGGAGATATTGAGCATGATCTGGCCCCTCAGCTCCTGAGCTAAGCACTGCCTCAGTTCTTCAGATCTGAGCTTCCTATATGAAGCCCCACACCACAGCTCCTCTCCTCTCTAAAGATTTTCTATTGCCTCGATCCTCTGTCCCGTAACTCGCTTTCATTGAAGTCAGAACTTACAAAGTGTAGTCAAAAAGGTCGTCTGAAGACCATCAGCTTTTGTTGGTTGGGTTTTTGAAGGCACGGAGACCCATGAAACTCCTGTTGAATTCACAAGGCTTCATTTAATTCAGCTCTTCATAGTTTGCCATTGTGAGATTTGAACTCTTGATTGATCTTTGGCCTTAAGTACACTTTCCTGTCATTCGCCATGTAAATCTTTCAAGTACAAACCCGTTTCCATCTGTTTCAGATGAAGTTACATTGTTTTATAGTTTGCCATTGTGAGATTTGAACTCTTAATTCCACTCAACTCTTGTGGCAGTAACTCTTTCGAGTACAAACCCATTTCCATCTGTTTCAGATGAAGTTACATTGTTTCATAGTTTTGCCATTGTGAGATTTGAACTCTTGATACTCTTTTGAGTAAACCTGTTTCCATCTGTTTCAGATGAAGTTACATTGTTTCATAGTTTGCCATTGTGAGATTTGAACTCTTGATACTCTTTTGAGTAAACCTGTTTCCATCTGTTTCAGATGAAGTTACATTGTTTCATAGTTTGCCATTGTGAGATTTGAACTCTTGATACTCTTTTGAGTAAACCTGTTTCCATCTGTTTCAGATGAAGTTACATTGTTTCATAGTTTGCCATTGTGAGATTTGAACTCTTAATACTCTTTCGAGTACAAACCTGTTTCCATCTGTTTCAGATGAAGTCACATTGTTCCATAGTTTGCCATTGTGAGATTTGAACTCTTGATCTCAGGGTTACAAACCCAGTACCATAACCACTTGGCTATTTAGGCCAAGCCAATTCATTTAATTCAGGTGAAAGAAATGCAAATTACCTTCAACTAGATTGTCAACTGCCTTAACGATATACTCACTGCTTGCAGGTGGGTTTGTGTCATAAAGATATAATGTATGTATTGTTATTGGAAATTATTTTAAATTGGACTTGTAGTAGGGTCTGTGTCCGTGGGTGTGAGTGTGTGTGTGTCTTAATTGGATTAAAGCCAGCTGTTCTGGGTACTTTGATGTATTGCAGTTTGGAGATGTTAAACAGCAAGGAAGTTAAGGTGGAGCTTGTGTTTGCATTTTGTTGAATAAACCATTCAAAGACTGGGGATGAAATCTTGCACCTAGCTTGGGGACACCAAGCAATATGTTCATATTACTAATAAAATTGGTACTATGAAAGGGGTTTTATTGTTAGAAAAGGTGGAGTTCGAAGGGCCTGTAGAAACAATGAGAATTTACATTCAAAGAGTAGGCTAGGAATATACAGAAAAGAGTTTTGTGTGTGAGTCAGAGGCATGCCATCTGTAACTCTTTTGAGTACAAACCTATTTCCATCTGTTTCAGATGAAGTTACATTGTTTCATAGTTTGCCATTGTGAGATTTGAACTCAGGATCTTGGGGTTACAAACCCAGTACCATAACCACTGGCCTGTAAGCCTACAACTATGTGAAGGGACCAAATTGAAAGGAGCCTCATTTTGAATTTGTAAGATAAAATGTGCTTTGCCTGGTGCCTGTTTAAGTCTGTGGGTTATTGTTGCCTTGGGCAAGAATTCCTGGGAGTGATTAATTCGGGGATTTGTTTAATAGTTATTATGATAATTTGTAGACATGTGTATGTGTTTAGTACCTTATTAAATTATTAAACATTTAATTTAATTTATATAAAACACCTCTTGAGGCTTGGTGGTTTTTATTCCTGAATTCAGAGCTGCATCTCAAGCATACCAATTGAAAATATAGGTTATGATAGTTGTTTAAAGTTTCCCTCTGGGATTTTAAATAACTCAGCCTTTACCAACTGCTGTGTCATAACAGTTTGCAAATCTCGCCATGCGCTTTTTTAGATTCCATGGGCTGGAGTTTACATGGTCAATCCACTGGAAGTGCATGAGCTGGTAGGTTTTCAGTAACTCATTTGTCAGTAGCTTTTTAACCCAGCCACGCGATTAGCATCTGTCTTCCAGCTTTCTAGACCAATTCACATTAATGAGTTTGATGACAACACTCATGAGTCTATTTCAGCTAAAGTTTTTAAAGGCACCCTGCTAAGATTAAAGGTGAGGGATTGCCCAGAGGAAGAAAGTACAATAGTGGATTCACAACATGGTGAAGCAACACCTTCTCTCCTTAATGCCCCCCTAGAGGTGATGCTGGGGTCTTTGAGGACCTACCGGGCAATTCCATCTTTCCTGACGATGGAAGGAATAAGCCTGTCTCAGAAGACAAAAAGACGTTACTGGAGATTGCAGAGGATGTTAGCAGCAACAGTGTTATGCTATGCTATTGGATAGAGTGCTGGAGGAGATTTGACTACTGAGTCAGGTAGGGAAAGATAAGTGCAATGGCACCTTAAGCGCATCCTGATGTACGCCTCCTGCACAGCACTCCTCACGCCAACTTACCTTGAAGGTGCATCCATCTCTCTCTCTCTATGCATTTCCTCACATTCCCCACTGACCATCCACCAATGACATGCATCTTCACCTTATTGAAATACCATACCTATCCCTCACAGTAACTCTCAACAAATGCTGTCCATCCACATACTCAACATATTCCATTACTCTTACTCATAGGTCTGTTCTTACCATCCTGGCAAGAGAAGCAAGCACAGAACACCAGGGAGCGGCAACCAGCTAAACCAACTAATGCATGAAGCAAAATCTGGTTAAGAAGCAAATAAAGACGTTACTACTCCTGAATTGATCTTTGCATAACCCGACCCGAGATTCAGCGTCTGTGTCCAGCTGAGCAAACCTTGGAGGATCCTACACTCTCTGATGGGAACTCTTCACTGTTGTACCTGCTTCATCTGCTGCTGCTCATTTGTGATATATAAGGTATCATGTGGCAATTGTAAGTCAGAGCCTTCTAACCTTGGCAGTTTACTCTATGGTTCAGATACAAGAAATAAAAGAAATACTGTGTCAATACTCAAAGCCCACATTAAACAGCAATGTCTTTACTAAGTTTAATAAGGATATCAGTTAGCAATATAATACACTGTTAGTCAAAAATACGTTACCTGAAGTTATACATATGATCGCCAGTAAGAGACAATCAGCTGTTGATCGTACTCTTCAACAACTGACCAACTTGCCTCACTGCACCACCAAATTACTCTTTACACTGACCTTTGTACTCTTCTTTCCAAGTTGGCAGGATGTTCTGTTGACAGTCATGCTGTCCTATGAAAATCCACCTGATGGTACAATTGTCTAATGCGGTGTCTAATCCTTTGTTTAAACCATGGTGTTAGAGCCTGTCTTAATGTTGTTTGTACGCCTTTCTTAAACTTCTTCTCCTGGTTACACACTTGAGGACCACTAAGATAATTAAGCTATCACAGTCCCTCAGATGGCTGACTTTTTGAAAGTTGTTGTTCAATGAATTAAAAGCTGAGTTCACCTGATAAAACATAAGAAAAATGTTTCTTGTGGAGTTAGTTTCTCTGCATTTCAAAAGAAGACAAACCCTGACATCATCAATCAATGTCAGCTTGTGACAGTTTCTTACAGCTTCCATGTAAACTCCACACCACTTAAATTAGCTGAATCTCTGTGGCTGGGTTTTAATAGCCCTCTGGAACAACATTGTGCCTCCCTGTTCTTTGTATCCAGTTTAATCTCTTATCAGGCTTATTGAAACAGAGGGCAAAATTTTATGGCAGCAGGATTTTACGTTCCCACCGAAGCCAATGGGTTTTATAATGTCTCACCACATTTTACGGCCTCACCCCTGCCGAAACAGGGCCATAAAATTCTGCCCATAAAGTTTCACTAAAGGTCTAATTTTGTGTCAAAAGCAAAAGCAGATCTGAAGTCTAATTTTTTGTCAATAGGGTTTCAGCCTTATTCTAATGGCCTCTCGCCCAGATATATAATGGCCTGAAAGTTTATTTTTTCATCAGCCCAGTGGTTTTGCTTATCTGTGGAAAAGGTGTCTGTTTTTCATAGGTTTTATTTGATAAAAATCTCTTTTGGTCTTGTAAAGCATGCTGGTAAAACTTCTATACAACTGACTAAATAAAGGTTGAATAGCTCTTGCAAATCTCAGTCACAAATTTCATTTAATGTACATTCAAGTTAGTCAAGAATATTGCAGCTTCTTATACAACTCAAATAGCTGCCTTGATGGTCCCTCCAAGGTGTGTGCACATCTGAACTGGTGGATAGTGTACATGAGTCCCATGATGATGCACCCTCAGAGTGAGTGACTTTTTCCAAGGAGCCTTTGTCCATCTCCTGCACCACCTCCTGTGGGATGCCTGAAGGACCTTTGGGAGATGAAAGGCTTGAATTAGAACTATCAAGGTAAAGGGATGATGCTATTCTACACATTATCATTTTTCATTGCCTGCTGACATGATGTCAACATAAGAGATGGTGTATGCCATGTGGAGGTCCCCATCTCCATCCCCAATGACCAGGCATTCTGGAACCTGGCTTCTCACCAATGCCTCCACCTCTGCAGTAGTCAAAATGTAGACTGTTGAGTCACCTCCAGTCCTCGACCTCTCTTCATTGTTCTGTGCTCTCTTCTCCTGAAAGATGGGAAAGAACAGACCTATGAGTGTGAAAAACTGGATGCTTTTTGAGGATGGAAGGGCAACATTTGTGAAGGACCACTGCGAGGGATGGTTGTGACATTGAAATAAGAAGAGGGTAGATGTCCATGTTGACTGATCAGCTTGCAATGGATAGACATGGCTAGACAGAGAGGGAAGGGTGTGCTTGCAAATGTAAGTTGGTATGAGGAGTGGTATATAGGAGAAGACTTGAGAAGACAGAGGGAGAGGATTTTAGGTTAGACACAAATCAGGCTATAGTTGAAATCAAAAATGCTGGAAACATTCAGCAGGTCAAGCAGCATCTGTGTAGAGGAACAGAGTTAGGTTGATGGCCTTTCATCAGAACAGATGAAAGATAGAAATATAATAGTTTTTAAACCATTAGAAGAGGAGAGCAGGAAGTGCCAAGGGAAAGGTGAGGTGCTGACCCTTGAACTTGTATTGGGTTTCTTTGCAACACTGTAGCAGGCCATGGACAGAAAGGTCAGAATGGGAGCAAAGTGGAGACTCTACAGCACCCTACAGCCTTCTGTACTCAATATTAAGCTCAACAACTTTAGATCATCACTTCTGCCTCCATCTGATTCTATGCATGTTTTTTTAATGCATTTATTTTGCTGGCTTGTTTCTTTCTGTATCTCTTCATGTTGCATTTGGATGGCTGCTCTAAAGTCACACCTCATCTGAAAATAACCTTTGTTCCTTTACCATAACCATTACCAAAGTCTTTGGCTTTTGCATCATGAAATCTTTCGTTGGTTAATCTCTGCTGCCGTGCAACCTATCACAGACCTTCCCTTTTGTTCTTCGTGCTCTTGCCCCCTTTCTATGGGCTTAAAATCTTCTATCTTTCTTCAGTTTTGATGAAAGGTCATTGACCTGAAACGTTAACTTTGTTTCTCTCCACCGATGCTGCTTGTTCTGCTGAGTATTTCCAGCACTATTTGTTTTTTTATTTCAAATTTCCAGCTTCCACAATATTTTGCTTTTGTCTTAGGGTATAATTGAATTTGCCATGCCATTCTCTTATCTTGCATTGATCAGGTCATTGAAGTTCTTCTGGCACTCTTTCTAGAATCATTCCGTAACATTCCTGCAACTAACCGTTTCCTACCATGCCTTCTTGTTTTCTGAGGCAGGCTTCTATCAGCCCATTCACAGGGAACAGAATCACCCTGTGGGCCTTTGCAACCCATAGCATCAAAGTCCAGCGAAGCATTGTTGAGTGTGATGCTGCTTGGATACATTGTACTCTATTTCTGCAGGTTCTGGCTGTCTGAAGGTCCATAAACACTTTAAAGTATGACTCTCACAAAGTCCCTTCAAATAGCTGAGTTGAAATAAAGCGCCATAGGTCGTCTTCATGCCCACTCACCCTAGTTGTTCTGGAAACGCAGAAGTGTAAGTGCAGTAGCTGCATCAAAAAAATACTGATAAACCTGCTGCTCAAATGCCAAGGTTCCTGATTCACTGCTGGCCTCCCACGCTGTGAGTGGATCATAAATTTAAAATCCAATCCATGGTGTCTGTCTTCACTGTAGAAGACACACAAAAACATATTGAAAATAGTGGTGAACCAAGGGTTTAATGAGATTGAGGAAAAGAGCTGGTGCAGAGATAGTGGATGCACCGTTTATGATCTTCCAAAATTCCCAGTGTCTGAAGCAGTCTCAGTGGATTGGAAGGTATCAAGTGTAACACAGTTATTCAATTAAGAAAGAGAGATAAAACAGGGAAGTACAGATGAGTTAGACTAGCATCAGTTGTCAGGAAAATGCTGGAATCTATTCTTAAGAAAGGAGTAACAGGTCACATAGAAAATCACAACATGATTAGGAAGAATCAACATAATTTTATAAAAGGGAAATTGTACTTGACAAATATTGTAGGATGAAAGTAACAGGGTAGATAAAGGGGGATCAGTTGAAGTAGTATATTTGGATTTTCAAGAGACGTTTGATAAGATGCTGCACAGAAGGTTGTATGTGAGATAAAGGCTCATGGGTTCTGGTGTACTATATTAGCATCAATAGAGGATTGCTTAAAGGACAGAAAGCAGAGGGCAAGAATAAATAGGCCATTTTCAATTTGGCAGGCAGTTACTAATGGGTTGCTACAAGGATCAGTCCTGAGAGTTCAGCTATTTGAAACCTACATTAATAACCGAATTGAAGGAATTGAGTATAATGTATCCAGGCTTGCTGATAATACAAAGGTAGGTCGGAAAGTAAGCTGTGAGGAGGACACAAAGAGGGGAAGTTTAAACAAAGTAAGTGAGTTTGTTTGAGACCAGGCAGCTGTTTAAAAAGGCTAAAATTGATAGCATGTTGGGAAGCCAATGGCAATCTGGCAATTCTGCCTTTAACTTCAGCATGTTTCATCATGTGTAAGAAACCCCTTCTGGAAAAGTGAGTTTTCAATTTAAAAGGCAATTAGCAGCTATTTCAACCAAGCTTTTTGAATTAACATCTGAATGCATGGGTTTCCATGCTCCCTGGAACTTGCCAGTGAAACAAGTTGAAAAGACAACAGGAATTGAGGGGTTGAGTAAATGGCAGGCATAAATGCTCTAACTACTCATATCTTGCATGTAAGTGCTTCCTTTCCTAAGTCAAAGGCTTTTGCCCAGAGGACTTGTTTTGACAATGTGCTTTCATTCATTGGAGTTGATTTTTAATAATGTGGAAGTCATTCCTACTACTTTTGGAATTTTATATCTCTGATCTATATTTCTCATTTTTCAAACCTCAGTTCAGCAAGAGTGACACAAATACACTGAGTATAAAGACAAATTGAATGAAGCGCAGGTGCATATTCAACTTGGGAGTCTATGACATGGGTATGACATGAGTGAGATAATAGGAAAGAACTGTAGATGCTGGAAATCTGAAATAAAAACAGAAAATGCTGGAAATACTCAAAGGGCCTGGTGGAATCTGTGGAGAGAGAAAAAGAGTAAATGTTTCAGGTCGATGGAAATGGTAGATGGGGGCTTGGTGATTAAGGATGAAATCAATTCAATGATAAAATAGGATATAACAAGAGATAAGCAGTTGATGGAGACTATAGATAGAATTAAGAAATAGAAAATGAGTTAAGATTTTTGTGGGAGTTGTAGGCCCCCTGGTAGCAGTTGTGAAGTGATAAATTGTAAAAAATGCTGAGATTAAACAAGCATTTAGCAAAAGTAGAGTAGTTTTAATGGGCAATTTTAACTTTCATATAAAACGGGATAACAGAATAGCCACATGCCAGATAGTGAATTTCTTGAGTGTGTTCGGGACAATATTCTGCAGCACTATGTTCTAGAGCCAACAAGAGGGCACACCATATTAGATTAAGTAATGAGTAATGAGCCAGATATAGTTAACAGCCTATCAGTGCATGAATGTTTGTCTAATATCAGCCATTATATGATCGAGTTCAATGTTGTGTTTGAAAGGGAGAAATGCGAAACAGCTATTGGATTCTAGATTTAGGTAAGGCTAACTTCAATGGAATGAAACACAGACAGTCCATGACACATTTGGCAAATCTGTTAATGGGAAAAAAGACAGAAGATCAGTGGGAGGAATTAAAAAGGAATTTAAACTGACACATAACCAGTTTATACTCCTAAGGGGCAAGAGCTCTATTTGTCAAAAAGACAGCCATGCATGGCTAAAAACCTAAGAGACATCATAAAGCTAAAAGGAAAAGCATACAAAAATGCAAAACATAGCGCAGAGCGTCACGCTTGGCAATGATACAAAGAACAACAAAGGGTGACAAGACGATAGTAAGAGGAAATATGAGAAGAAATTTGCAAGGAATATAAAAAAACACCACATTAGCAAATATGACCAGAAGCAATGGGAGCTGCTTGAATCATATAATGGTAATATTATCAATGAAAATAAGGAAATGGTAGACATGCTAAATAAATACTTTGCATCAGCATTTACAATCTAAAGAAATCTAACATTGAATCAGGAGGTCAGAGACTCACACAAATTAATATAAGCAAAGTAATAGTAATGAAGAAAATAACAGCACTAAAGAGTGACAAATTCCTAGGACCAGATAATTTCCACCTTAGGAAGTAGATGGGAGCATTGTCAATATGCTAACTGATATTCCAAAGATCCCTTGATTTGGAACTGTTCCTTTAGGTTAGAAAATTGCACAATCACTCCACAATTTGAGAAAGGTAAGAGAGGGAAATCAAGGAATTATAGACCAGTTAGCTTAATTTCTGTTAGTGGAAAAATACTACAGCCTAGAATTAAGAATAGAATGCTTAAGCACCTTGAAAATTTTCAGCTACTCAGAGAGGGGCAGCTTCTGTGAAGCATTTATGAGATCTCAGTATTTAAAGCAATTCTTGACTGTTACTTGTTCAGACACCTCAAATCCCAGAGTCCTAGAAATGATCAAAATTATAGAAATTTACAGCCTTAAATAGAAACACTTACCAGCTAGTCACCAATTGGCTCCTTCACTTGTTGTGACATCATTATATTTGCAGATGTTTTTGTTATTGGTGATTTTGCTGGAGACTGCTGCTAAAGTCCTATAAATGAAGTTCACTGTGTCTTATGAGAAACCTGTCTGGAAAATCAACTCCATAACAACTGATGATGAGGATAAATTAGTTCTTGTGCTGTCCTTCACCCAGTGAATATGAGTATCTTGTTTTAAACAGAAGAAAGGGAAAATATACTCACCAGGTATGCCACTTGTTGGCAGGATCAATCCCTTCGACTCATCCACGGAGGACTGGAGTCAATATATAGAACACCTTGGTTTCTTTTTCCAACCAAACAAAGTAACGGTGGAGGAAAAATGGAAAGCAATTCTCCTAAATGTCTGCAGAGTAAAACTTATGATTTAATCCATAGTTTGATGACCCCAAGTGCTCCTGATTTGAAGGCCTCCCGCGAATTGGTAGACCTCATAAAGACTCATTTTCAATCCAAACCCTCCATAATCATGCAGAGGTTCAAACTTAATTTGAGAGTAAGAGCCCCGGGGGAGAGCATAACAAACATATGTAATGAAGTTGAAACAGCTAAGTGAGCATTGTGACTTCTGGGAGACCCTAAGCGATATGTTAAGGGATTGTTTTGTCTGCAGTATGCATGATGATGCCATTCAATGGTGGTTATTACCTGAAGTAAATATCAATTTTAAAAGAGCATTGGAAATAACGCTTGTGATGGAAAGCGCTGAGTGGGATTCACAGGCCTTACAGAGTGTTAGAAATGGCACCGTTTTCCAGTGGGGGCTGGAACAAACTGTCAGGCATGGTTCAAAAACCAGGGAGCCAACCACGAAGCAGCAGACAGTTCCTGCTACCTGAAAATTTTAAAAGTACACAAGAGACAGCTCAGCAGCAAATCTGAAAATGAATTATTACCAGTGTGGAAGTAATTATATATCTGAAACATGCTGCTTTATGGAGTTGGAGTGCCATTATTATCATAAAAGAGGCCACATACTGAAGCAATGTAAAACAAGATTGAGGCAGGCTCCCAGGCAGCAAACTAAACTGTTTGAAGTACATAATGTGGAAGAACCAGAAATAACTAATTCCGATGTTTATTCTCTATTTAATGTGAAAGTATGGAAAACAGAGCCAATCACTGTTACTCTGCAGGCCAATGAAAAACCTTTGATTATGGAAGTGGATACCGGTATATCAACCACTGTGGTGAGGGATATTTAAGCAAGAGTACTCAACAATTGAATATAGAGCAGACTTCAGCCAAATTGAAAGCGTATACTGGTGAGGCCACAAAAGTGAAAGATTTTACCACTGTACCTGTTTATTACAAGCACCAGACAGCACAGCTTCCTGTGATTGTAGTGGATGGTAAGGGACCAAGCCTTCTAGGTCCTAATTGGTTGAGGGAAATTAAACTTGATTGGCCAGTGAGATTTCAAAAGGAAGCCGGGAGACTTCTTGAGTTGGCAAAGGAACAAGGCAAGGCACTTTAGTACAAGCCTGGAGAGTCAAAAGACTTTAACAGGATGCATAAGGAGTTTGTAGCCATTCAACAACCTAAGGAAATGAAGACTGTCTTAATCAGCAGTATGGAAGAACAACAGAAGAAACTCAAGGAGACTCTGCTGAATTGCAGTACTCACGATGAAGCAAGTGAGCTTCACAAAGAAAAGGAAAACCTGTTGAAAGACCTTCACACTCTACAAGGACCCCTGAGATCAAAGTTTGTACCTCTGGAAAATTATGAAGAGAAGCAAGATGAATTTAACATCACTCTGAACAAACTGAAGAACCAGTTGGCACAGAAGATGAAGCAATGTTCAAGGTTCCAGTAGGAAGCCAAAGGATTCAAGAAGGAGACAGAGGAGCTGAAGAATCAGCTGAGTGAAACAAAAGAGGCATTAGAAGAAAAAGTTGTGGAAATTTCCAAAATACAAGTGGGTGATGAAGCCATGGGTAGATCAACCCCTGAACTGAACCAAGTTGAGCTTTCATCTGAGAGAAGTCAAAATAAAGGAAAAGACTAAACTCTGTGGTAGACAGGAGAAGACAAGATGGAAGTTGGATCAGGAAAGACAATGAATGACCCCCCACCCCCACCCCCTCCACACTACTGCAAGTTCAACATCTTCAGAATTACTTATGAAGCACCACCTTCATACGAGATTAAGCCTGGTACTTCCCAATTTGGAGGGAAGGTAGGAAACAGTCAAGGGAATTAAAAAGTGACTCATGATTTGCATTATTCAGAGCAAGAATTTACTGTCGGTAAAATGATATTTGTATGAAACTTCAGTGGCGGATTGAGTTGATTACCTGGCGTAATAGTTTCTGTGACTGGACTGTTGTCGTATTACGTAGAAGTAGAGGGCTGGATCACCCAAAAACATGTGGTTCACTTGAGAAGAAGTGAGATACCCCAACAAACCAGTGTTCACCAGTTACCCTTGTAAAACATGTGGTCCCCCTTGTGATTGATCAACCAAGGATAGACATACCAGATGTCTCTGTTGGAGTGGACAACACTGAAATGCCTGTGCCTAAGATGATACCTGATTTTGCTGAAGCTTCAGTAAGTGATTCTAATGATGTGGAGCTACGACGTTCCACTGGATCGGGAAACCACCTGAAAGACTGAAATTATAATTTTATAACCCACATATATATTTGTAATGTCGTGAATGTAGTTGTTCTTGTAAATACAAATTGCAAAAAAAAATAAAGGAGGAGGAATGCAGTGTCTGTAGATTTAAGACTTATTGTACTGTGTAGTATCACATGACAGTGTGAACAAATCAGCCTTAAGGGTGGGGAACCTTAGGGTGGAATTTGTGTCTAGTTGTGGATCTTGATGGAAGCATGCTACTGCTGCTGAAGCCCTGTAAATAAAGTTTGTTGTTTCATATGTTCAAGAAGGCAGCTCACCACCACCTTCTCAAGGGCAATTAGGGATGGGCAATAAATGCTGGTCTAGCCAGTGATGCTCACATCCCATGGAAGAATAAAAAAAGGAAACATTTACTGAGATTTTTACAACATTGCAGCATCTTATCTGAGAACTTTTAACTGCTTTATAATACACAATTAACCCTCTACTGACCTCTGACTTATTTGATCATTAATTTTGAAGCTTTGCAAGATAGATTAGAGCAAAAATAAATGTGGCTCAATGATCTAAAGCAGAATAACTTATAATACCCCAATAGTTCCAAATGCTAAATTAGTGTCCAATGCTTTGCAGGATGAGAAACCTGTTTGAAAATTGAAGTTCATAACACAAGCCCACATAGCTTCTAAAGTTAAAGATCCACATTTCCCCATCCACCCCACCCCACTCAACAATCCCCACCCCACACACACCCTGGAATATTTACTTAATGTCTCTGCCATTTCCTTATTCTCCATTATACTTTCTCCTGTCTCAGCCTCTAATACATTCTAAATGAGCGACAGAGATAAATGACAGGTGCATGCCTCCATTTATGTCATTTTAACAACGAGTTCAATAATGAACAACAGCACAAATGTCAGGAAATTCAGTCAAGCACCCTTCATATGATGAATTGCCTTATGTTCATTGCACAGTTTTCATGGGTGGAATTTTATGGCCCCTCCCACTGGCAGGATTTTCCAGTCCTGACTATGTCAATGGGCTTTTGAATGGCTCATCACACTTACAGTCCCGCCCCCTCCACGACAGGGCTGTAAAATTCAATGCCAAGTTATTCAGGGTCTAGCCTTCCTCTTGAAAAGGAAATATCAGGAATAACAAGCTCTTACTATTATTTTCAAATTAGGAGCTAATGATATTTTGGATGTAAATGTATCTTATTTTATCTCATCATTTTCCTTGTAGAGTAGTTATGCAATTTTATTTATTGCTGAAATACCAAGGGCCGAATATACTTAGTCAAAAACTGGGGAAAACAATGAAAGGTTAATAAGTTATGTTTCAACCTAGCCAATTACTATCCCATCAACCTAATCTCGATCATCAGCAAAATGTTGGAAGGTGTCATCAACAGCACTATCAAGTGGCACATAGTCACTAATAGCCTGCTCACCGATGCTCAGTTTGGATTCTAACAAGGCCACTCGGCTCCAGACCTCATTACAGCCTTGGTCCAAACATGGATAAAAACTGAATTCAGGGGGTAATGTGAGAGTGTCCACCCTTGATATCAAGGCAGAGTTTGACCAGGTGTAGCATTTTAAGGAGATGCAGGAAAATTAGAGTCAATGAGAATCAGAGATATAGCCCTTCACTGGTTGGCACAAAGGAAGATGGTATTAGTTTTTGGAGGTCAATCAACTCAGTCCTGGGACATCATGGCAGGAGTTCCTCAGGCTAGTGTCCTAGGTCCAACCATCTTCAATTACTTCATCAATGCCCTTCCCTGCATCATGAGGTAAAAAATGGAGATGATTTCTGATGTTTGCTCAATGTTCTGTACCATTCACAATTCTACAGATGCTGAAGCCATCCACACCTGCTTGCAGCAAAACTTCGACAACCTTCAGGCTTGGGCTGATTAGTGGCAACGTATGTTTGCGCTACACAATGCCAGGCAATGACACACTACAACAAGACAGCATTTAACCATCTCCCCTTGATGTTTAATGTTATTACCATTGCTGAATCCCCCTACATCTGCAACCTGGGGTTAACCTTTGACCAGAAAAATAACTGAATCAACTTTATAAAAACTGTGGTGACAAAGGCAGGCCAAAATGCACCATCTATATGCATAGGTCAGGCATGTGATAGAATACTTCCCACTTGCCTGGATGAGTGCAGGTTAAGAAGCTCAGTCTCATTCAAGACAAAGTAGCTGCTTGATCCAGCATCTTAAAAATTCACTCTCTCCACAATTGGTGGACCATGACAGCAGTGTGTACCATCTACTCCCCAGTGTGTACCACCTAACCCACCAAGACTCCTTGAGAAGTTATTATCTTAGTGGACTCTGATTCTGCTTGCAAGCCAGGTCTATAAAGTGGAAATGGTCTTCATTTAGTTCACTTTGCAGTTGGGCTGTGCAGTCCCCAGGTAGTCTGTTGATTGCTTCCCAGAAATAATGAAGTGTGATATTTCTGGCACTGTGACATAGCTTCTTTTGTACTGGTGAGTCCCAGACAATAACTCACAGACATAGGATCAGCCACCTTAATGGCCTTCGTCAGCTGAAAGGTCCTGTTTAAATTTAAGAAATAGCCATGAGGATATATTTTATAAAAAAATATATAGTGCTAGGTTCTGCTCCATCACACATAGGTGAAGAGTTTGAAGACTTCAGAGCTGTGCGTGTGTGCTCTGCTCAAAGCAAAAGTGAAATGAAGACTGAATCACATGATACATTTCCCTTCTAGTGATGTCACTCTGATATTTCCTAAAGGCATATTACAACATTCCACTTCTTTTTAACAATATTTTCCCCTTGCTAAAAAAGTATAACCATATACAATACAAGTTCATGCTTAATTACCACTACATAAGTGCATAGAACTGTTGAATCTCTGAGCCTCTAAAGCATAAAGGTAATTTGATGGTAACCTTGTCTGGATGTTTCTTTAATTTCCCACAGTGAGCTGCGGGTTGTCATTCATGGATGCTGTTCCTGGTTGCATTTGGGATCTTGCCGTTGATGCAATAGGACTGTATGGTGGCTGAGGAGCTGGAATGGATCTGATTGTCCTCAGTCTTGCCTCACCGTTGCACCATTATGTATAATGGCTTCATAGGACCTTGGTTCCGAACAAATCCTTGTCACCTCAGCTGGTTGCCACACACCTTATGTGGGATCCTTGTGCGAACTTGTTGTCTCACCTGTAAACTTGGCAACTCTGAACCTGCATTTTTATATTGCACGTTGGTCATCTTCTCTTGCAATTTTATAAGTTGCTCTTTAGCTTCTGAGAGTGTAGACTTGATAAGAATAAGTAAATTGGTATGCACTGGTCTGCCAATTATGAGCTCTGCCAGTGATGGAATTAAGTTGAAATTAAAGGTGTCATTCCCAGATGTAACATTGCAAAGTGTAGATCTTGCTTGGTCTGTCCACATTTCAGAATTAGGTATTTCACTGTGTGAATCATTTGTTCAGTTAGGCCACTAGATCAACGGTAATGAGGAGAAGAAGTAGTGTGATTGACATTCCACTTCTCAAACATATCCTGAAATGGCTTATCCATAAATTGCAGACCGTTATCCATGATGGTCTCTCTAGGCACGCCAAGTAAACTGAAAATAGCACCTGGAATATGTGCGACAATTGTGCTTGACGTACCATGCAATTGTCAGATAATGGAATACTTCGTAAAGTAGTTGATGGTGATGATCAACTCAGTGCCAAGGGCATGAAAGAGGTCGGATGTGATTTTGGACAAAGGATGGGCAGGATCTTTATATGGAATTAGTGTTAGTGGTGCTCTGTGCTAATTTACATATGCTCTTGAGGCTGGTTTACATATACCTCGCACTTCTTGACGATGACTTCTGTGTCCTTGTTCATACCCAGCCAATAGACTGTCTCACCCAGGAGGCTTCTTGCCAAATCCATGCCCATGTGTGAATGATGAAATTGTTGAAGAATATCAAATTGCAAAGATTCCAGTATAATGACCTGCCTGCCTTTAAAAATGACTCCTTAGGAGATGCCTAGCTATCCTGAAAAGGTCAAAATGGTCTCATATGTTTGTGGACACATTGAATTGAATCAGGGCATCCTTAGAAGATGGTTTTTCACAGTTTCTGCAGTGTAGAATTTTTCACCATCTCTTCTTGTAGCTGCTGGTATTTGCATTGCACAAGATATACCGGATCAATTTGGAGAATATCTTCAAGATTGACGTCAATTAATTCAACTTGTGGATCTAAGGATATACCTTCTGTTTTTGCTGGGTTAAGCAATCTGCTAAGTTTATCAAAAGTGGCCATCAAGTTACCTGGCTTGTACCTAATCTCACAGTCATAATCTTGAATCTTTATCAAGAGACGTTGCAATCATGGCAGCATGCTGGTCAATGGTTTTTTCCAAATCATCTCCAGTGGCTTGTGGTTGCTCTCTACCACAAATCTTTTGCCAAAGAGATATATATGACAATGCATGATCCCAAACACTAAAGCTAATGTTTCCTACTCAATGTTGGTGTAGTTGGATTGCATTACAGAGAGATTTTGAAACAAATGCAATTGGTTTGCCTTTTTATACCAGGTGTACTCCCAGACCTTTCTGTGAGGCATCTATCTCCGGGGTGGTTATCTCTCTAGGATCTTAAAATTGCAATGAGGAATAGAAGGGCCTGCCGCCAATTGGCAGAACTCCATGAAGACCATCATCCTGAGGAGCAAGGGGTCCCAGGATGTACTTGATGCTACTGAGAAGAGGCAAAGCCCATGAGGACGTTTGGCACGACCAAGGGTCTATAGAAGACACAGCTCCTACATGGAGATGAATGAAAGACAGCACCGGAGGCAGCTTTGCTTGTCTATAGATGTGTTTGCTCACATTTGCCATCATCTCTGTGAGGAACTCATGCTGCAAGGCCTTGGAGGGCATCTGATGCCAGTTGCTTTGAGGGTTACTGCTGCACTGATGTTTTTGCCAGTGGATCCTTCCCAGGCTTCACTGGGTACCTTTGTGGAATCTCACAATTAGTGACACACAAATGCATATGGGAGGTCACAGATGCCCTTTTCAATAAAACTCACCATTACATGCAGTTCCATATGGATGATGCAAGCCAGACTGCCAGAGCTGTGGGATTCGCTGTGATCTCAGGTTTCCCATAAGTGCCATTGATTGCACACGTGAGGCCTTGAGAGCTTCCTGGCAGCAGCTTGTGAGATACATTGAGAGGAAAAGATTTCACTTTCTGAACTTCCAGCTAATTTGTGATCACAAAAAGCAAATTCTGAATGTTTGCATGAGGTACCCTGAGAGCTCTCACAACCCTTAAATCTTGAGTCACTCGCAGGTCCCACAGATCTTTGAGCGTACTCAGCTCTTAGAAGGCTGGCTCCTCAGTGACAAAGCATCCTCCAGAAGACATGCCTAATGATGTCTGTTCACAGGCCACAGAGTGCATCTGAGGAGAGATATAAAGCAGCACATTCCACCACAAGGTCCTTAATAGAGCAAACTATTGGCCTGCTAAATATGTGTTTCCGATGTTTGGACCGGTCAGGTGGAGGTCTCCAATACTCACCAGAGAAAGTACCCCTCATCATCATTGTTTGCCGTGCCCTGTACAGCCTTGCGCTGCAAAGGGCGGGGGGGATGTCACATGAGGGAGACTTTGAGGAGCTAGACATTTCCTTGGGTGAGGAGGACATAGAAAGGGATGACTCTGAAGAGGGCAAGGAGTCAGACTTCACACATGAAAATGCCAAAGGATGGGCACAAAGCAGCAGACATACCCATGACAACCTCATTGCTATAAGATTCCAGGAGGAATAAGGTGAAAACTAATTTGAGCAATGAAAATTTTCTTCAGCCTTCAATGCAGGGAATGGGCCAACACCTTCATTCTCAGCTTGAACATCTCAGGAAAGGTCAGAAACCTCACAATGATCACGGAAGGATCATTATTCACCTCCCTGGGGGTCATTCTTGGAAGGCATAGTAGCCTTGGCAAAATGTGGCCACTGTGGAATGTGATTAACACTCCCTTAGTGCACCTCCTTTGGCAACTACACATGGTGCATCGCTTTAACCATGGCATCACCATGTCAGGGGGCATGCCTGCTTTCAAGTGGATGAAAAGCCAATTCACACATGGATACACACATGTCAATATAACATCAGCTTACTAAGGTGGCCCAAACACAAATAACATCCTTCAATGGTTTGCGCTTGGATGTGTCAAGAGGGAGCAGCATCCAGAGAGCTCCATTTCTCCAATTGCGAGCTCACATTAATGTATAGTGCAGAGGCATCACCTTGTTACTGACCCCCCAATCACTCATCTGGATGCAGTGACTTGTAACTCAACATCATGCACCCAAAGCTCCATGGTTTGTTTGTATTGTCCTCACAGAGACTGTCTCACCAGCACAATGGTTTGATTAGTCACAAACACTCAGGACCCTGCAATTGTTAGATGCTTGACACATCTCTGTCCTAGATGACCTTTGCGTTAGGGAGAAACCTGGCCCAGTCCATTTTGACACAGCTGTCAATGACAACATCTTTCCTTCATAGGCCCTGAGGACTTAGGAGATTTGCAAAAGCATCGCTTTCAGAGCCTGATAGTCCTCGGCATGGTCCAGATCACAAAGGCCATTCCTTTCAATATACCCTAAGTCAATGACAGCACTGTCATACAATGAATTCCAGATTGAGTTGTGTGCTGTGCCTTTACACAAAGATCATATAAAGCACCGCTAGGCTGTTGACCAGGAACAAAGTAAGATCCTTACAGGTAAGTAGAAGACTTCATCAGGATGCGCACACACCTCTGACATCACACACTCATATCCCTCTTGCAGACATTTGTAAGTCTCCTGATTGATCCTGACCTGCTTTGTTCAGTATCATGCATAAGGAGAGTGGGAACAGAATGACATATATCCTTAAACCTGGAGGAGAGAACAACCTGCAGAGAGGCTTGGAAGCCTATGGAGTTCAATATTTGATACTACTTTTTTCCAAAAACTCACTCTCTTAAAGTAAACGCCATTGCAAAGTACACACTGGGGAAACAATTATAATGTTAGTCATGATGAATACTTGTGCCATCCACAAACAACAGACATCGGTGCAACAGCACCAGGATAATCACAAACCTTGATGAGCAATCCTCCTGAGCCCAAATAATGTCTGCCTGAGATTTAAGGCTGACAGGTGTATTGGTTCGCCATCATTGTCATGGATAATGTGCATGTCCTAAAGTTGCCGATATGGAAATAAAGGCTACTCACTGTGGTGAGATTGTCTGAAAATTTATGCAACTGAAGATCCAGATGGGAATTCTCTGGGGGATACATTTTGGACCCTTGAATAAATGCTTGACATTGAAGCAAAATGAATATCAACTGAATCCATTAGCCTTGGAGAAGGATTAATTCAACATATAAGTATAGACTATACACAAAGAGTGAACATCTGTGCTAACAGTGTGCATTCAAAACTTCTTAATTTTTCTAATGCTACCACTACGTCTAGGTGCAGCCCCAACATTCATAGCAGTGGTGCATGCAGGCTGCTGATTGCTGTGCCCTGTAGTCTGAGAGGACTTCAGTGGGTGTCCTCTGGTGGCCCGAGGCCTTGAGAGCCTGGGGCAGCTAAGGGTCTCTTGCTGCGGTGCAGGTTCAATCTCCTCGGCCTAACCTGCTGGACTTGATGAGGTCACTGGAAGAGGGGAATTGGAGCGGTGGGGCATCCTTGAAGTGTCCTGGGTGGATTCCCCCGGGGTGCTTGGCCAGCTCTCCTCCTCCCTTTGGGTGCCTGATAGCCCCTCCATGACTTCTGGAGGTGAAGGAGCACCTGGAGGGAGGTTGAGGTGCCCCATCCCTCTCTCACCTAGCTACTGCTGGCATGCACCCATGGCTGGAACGATGGTGTGCTGGTCCGGCTGCAAATCCGACAGAAACTGCTGGACCTGGGTCTCCAAGGCGGGGCCACCCTTCCAGTGGATACTTTGATGCGCTTGCATGCTGGAGCAATGACATCAAGTAGAATGTGGGCGGACTCCTCCATCCTTCGTTTCAGACTGCTGATGGCTTCTGAAAACCCTGCCTGCTGTTCCCCTGCCTGTCTCTGCATTTCCAATACTTCTCATAGGGCCAATTCCAGAGGCTCATCATCAGGCTCGAAATCAGCAGTCCTCCAAGTGTCAGAGACCTCGGCCGTTGTGTCTGCCTCTGCCTACTGTGGACCAGTGTCTGTGAGGTGTTCACCAGATTGTGAATCCGAGCCTACTCTAGAACTAGGTCCCAATGAGGTATATATGTCTGCGCTGGTAGATGCTGCAGTTGAACACAGTGGCAGTTCATCATCTGAGGGTAGGTCTGCATCTTCCTCAGAGGATGTCTGGGCCTAAGTCTTCTTGCCGAGCACATGCTCCCTCTTTTTTTGCTGGTACCTGGAATAGAGAGAAGGGTGAATTAGTGATTGACTAGTCAGGCTCATATATAGAAGTAAAATAAAAAAAAACAAAAACAGAATTACCTGGAAAAACTCAGCAGGTCTGTCAGCATTGGCGGAGAAGAAAAGAGTTGACGTTTCGAGTCCTCTTTACCCTTCAACAGAACTGAGTGAATATTAAGACAGGGGTGAAATATAAGCTGGTTTAAGGTGTGGGGGTGGGGGGGGGGGGGTGGGTGTGGGGGTTGGGGGAGAGAAGAGGGGGGTTGGTTGTAGGGACAAGCAAGCAGTGATAGGAGCAGGTAATCAAAAGATGTCACAGACAAAGGAACAAAGAGGTGTTGAAGGTGGTGATATTATCTAAATTAAGAATGGATGGCAGGGCACTCAAGGTACAGCTGTAGTGGGGGTGGGGTGGAAAGACTAGCAGGACATTAAGATTTAAAATTAATGGAAATAGATAGGAAAAGAAAAATCTATATAAATTATTGGAAAAAACAAAAGGAAGGGGGAAGAAACGGAAAGGGGGTGGGGATGGAGGAGGGAGTTCAAGATCTAAAGTTGTTGAATTCAATCTTCAGTTCGGAAGGCTGTAAAGTGCCTAGTCGGAAGATGAGGTGCTGTTCCTCCAGTATGCGTTGGGCTTCACTGGAACAATGCAGCAAGCCAAGGACAGACATATGGGCAAGAGAGCAGGGTGGAGTGTTAAAATGGCAAGCGACAGGAAGGTCCATATATAGAAGACCACTCACAGTAATTGACCACATGTTGTCGATGTATACTGGATACACTCTCAATAGCTGGTTGGGGAAGGTTGATCTTACCCTTCACTCAGGAATGGAATCACAGAAATACAGAATTGTTACAGGACAGAAGGAGGCCACTTAGTCTAATGTGTCTGTACCATCTCTCCAAATGAGCATTATGACTTAGTGTCATTCTCCTGCCTTTTCCCCATAACCTTACACATTGTTTCTATCCAGATAATCATCTAAGGCCCTCCTGAATGCCTCAATTGAACCTGCCTCCACCACATTTCCAGGCAGTGCATTCCAGACTCAAACCACTCACATCACATTTGCTTCTTTTGCAAATCACTTTAAAATGTAAGGCTGAAGCATTTGCTACAATCTTCAGCCAGAAGTGCCAAGTGGATGGTCCACCTCGGCCTCCTCCAGAGGTCCCCAGCAGCGCAGATGTCAGTCTTCAGCCAATTCGATTCACTCCATGTGATGTCAAGAAACGCTGAAGGCACTGGATACTGCAAAGGTTATGGGCACTGGCAATATTCCGGCAATAAGTACTTGAGGCTTGTGCTCCAGAATTTGCCATGCCCCTAACCAAGTTGTTTCAGTATAGATACAAAACTAACATACCCAGCTATGTGGAAGATTGCCCAGGTACGTCCTGTACACAAAAAGCAGGACAAATCCCATCCGGCCAATTACCACCCCATCAGTCTACCCTCGATCATCAGGAAAGTAATAGAAGGGGGCATCAACAGTGCTTAGCAATAATCTGCTCACCGATGCCCAGTTTGGGTTCTGTCAGGGCCACTCAGCTCCTGACCTCATTACAGCCTTGGTTGAAACATGGACAAAAGAGCTGAACTCCCAAGGTGAGGTGAGAGTGACTTCCTTTGACATCAAGGCAGCATTTCACCGAGTGTGGCATCAAGGAGCCCTAGCAAAACTGGCGTCAATGGGAAACAGGGGGAAAACTCTTCATTGGCTGGAGTCATACCTAGCACAAAGGAAAATGACTGTGCTTGATGGAGGTTAGTCATCCCAGCTCCAGGACATCACTGCAGGAGTTCATCAGGATAGTGTCTTCAGCCCCACCATCTTCAATGCTTCATCAATGAACTTCCTTCCATCATAAGGTCAGATGTGGGGATGTTCGCTGATGATTACATACTGTTCAGCACCATTCGCAACTCCTTAGATACTGAAGCAGTCCATGTCAAATGCAACAAGACTTCGACAATATACAGGCTTGGGCTGACAAGTGGCAAGTAACACAAGGGTCAGACAATGACCATCTCCAACAAGAGAGAATCCAACCATCGTCCCATGATGATCAATGGCATTACCATCAATGAATACCCCACGATCAACATCCTGGGGGTTATCATTAACCTGAAATTGAACTGGACTAGCCATATAAGTACTCTGGCTACATGAACAGGTCAGAGGCTAGGAATCGTGTGATGCAAAAAAATCTGCCCTCTCATTCTCAATCCTTTTACAAGAGGGAGCAGTTCCTCTCCTCTATCTGCTCCATCCAGACCCCTCCTGATTTTGATCACTTCTATCAAATCTCCTCTTAGCCTTCTCCACTCCAAGTCCCAGCCTCTCCAATATATCTGCGTAATTCAAGTTTTTCATCCCTGGAACCATTCTTGTAAACCTCTCCTGCACTGTCTCCAATGGGTTCATATCCCTCCTATAGTGTGGCACCCAGAACTGTACAATACTCCAGCTGAGGTCTAGTTAGCATCTTATATAAGCTCAGCATAACTTACCTACTCTTGTACTCTATGCCCCTATTAATAAAACCCAGGATACTATATACTTTATTAACTACTCTCTCCAATTGCCCTGCCACCGTCAATGACCTATGCACATACACACCCAGGTCCCTCTGCTCCTGCACATCCTTAAGAACTGTACCCCTTATTTTATATTGTCTCTCCATGTTCTTCCTTCCAAAATGCATCATCTCATACTTCTCTGCATTGGACTTCATCTGTCACCTATCTGCTCACTTCACCAACTTGTCTACCTCCTTTTGAAGCTCTGTACTGTCCTCCTCACAGTTTACAATGCTTCCAAGGTGCATATCATCTGCAAACTTTAAATTATCCCCTGACAACCAAGATCTAGATCATTGATATATATCAGGAAAAGCAAGGATCCCAATACCGATCCCTGGGGAACTCCACTACAAACCTTCCTCCAGCCTTAAAATTATCAGTTGACCATTACCTTCTGTTTCCTATTACTCAGCCAATTTTTTATCCACATTTCTATTGTCTCTTTTATTCTATGAGCTATAACTTTTCTCACAAGTCTGTTGTGTAGCAATATACTGAATGTCATTTGAAAGTCCATGTACACACATCAACAGCATTACCCTCATCAACCCTCTCTGTTACCTTGCTCTTCCTAATCAACCCACATTTTTCCATGTGACTACTAATTCTATCCCAAGTAATTGGTTCTAGAAGCTTCTGCATCATTGAAGTTAAACTGACTAGTCTGTAATTGCTCGGCTTATCCTTACAACCTTTTTTAAATGAAGGGCTTATCTTTACAACCATTTTTTGAATGATCCCTATACTCACAAGCCAGCTCTGTGATCTGTTCCTCGATGGTCCACAACACCGGGATTTCCCCACTGATCTTGGCTCTCTCCCTTTTGTTATGGGAGATCTTATCCTGCTTTAAGACTGGTGGATGAAAGAACAGTTCAGAAGCATGCACGCCTGATGTGTCTGCTGAGCTCTCCCCTGAAAGTGATTAAGATGCTGTTTGTGCAGGAACTTATGTGAGATGGTGGGCTTAAAGTGGCTGGCAGACATTCAGTGCTGATGTCCTATCTGCTGCTGTGCATGACATTCCTGTGGATTCTAACCTTTAGACTGCCTGATACCCTTATGAGAGTGTGAGTTTGGAGTGAGCAGAAGTTTCACTTACCCTGGCGGTGTGGGGAAGATCATTTATCTTTTGGCGGCACTGCAGGGCAGTGCTTTTTTGTTTGCCATGGGCGCTAACCTTCCCGGTGACCTCCTCCCAGCATGGCGTGGTCAGGTGGGAGGACTTCCTACTCCCACCCTCTGAAAGAGGACCTCCAACCTTTCCTGGATGGCCTGGAGGAGAATCCCCAGGGAGGCTTCGCTAAACTGTGGTGCAAAGGGTTTGCTTCTTCTCAGGGCCATTGCTTCCCTGTGTAATGCAACACCTGGGCTGCAGTGAGTGAATGTCTGTCTGGGTGCCATTTAAATTTGGCACCAGTACCTTCGACCCCATACCGGACTGGTAGGGCGGGCGAATCCCTGCCAGCCCTGCCACAAGATTCGATGAGCTCCTCTTGGGTGTCTAATTAATGAGATGAAAAGTGGAAGATCGCATATATTCAGACATCCAATTGTCCATCAGGAATTGCACCAAAATTCCCGCCCGCCACCGGACTTAATCTCCAGAATGGAAAATTCCGCCCAAGGTTGGAGTGAAATATTGGGTCAAGCGAGGAGAGGAAAAGAGATCATCTTTCCTTTAAATAGGTAATGGTTGCCCTGAAAATCAGCTTGAAGCAGCGGAGAGAGGTCAATGTCAACAGTCTAGTTCCTACGACCTGCTTACAATGCAGGGAGTAATTAAATTACCTTATAAGGTGTGCCAAGATAAGACTCCTCTTCACATTCCTCTTACTTTCTATCTATTCCTACAACATCAGGCTTTAGCCCTAGCACTAGTAATCTTTCCATTTCCCCCTCCAATCAAAATGGGGCACTTCACTGCACCTCCTTAAGTTTGCATTTACACACCCAACACCTGCTACTGCTCTCCTAACTGCATCTCCTCTTGCTTCATCTCAGGATGCATATGATGCTAAGTTGCCTTAAATCTTCAAAACTCTTCAACAGGCAATCACTAACATACTCCCACTTCTTTTGTGGGGGTTGCCAAGAACAGGATGAGGTCCTGCCATGTTGAAAATTTTGACAACAGTCAAAGGTGCTGCCATTGAAGTGGTCAGGTTGCAGGCCACATACAGCAGAATGGGCACTGCACCTTTGTTCTTGTCCCTTAACTCTCACTCATACACTTACTGACAAGCAGTGGCTGCATTGTGCTATGACTGACATGTTACTGATTCCCTCAGCCATACACGTTGTTCCTTGTCCCTCAGCCCTTACTCTAGGTCCTTTACGTGACTCAGGCCTTACAACCACAATAGTTGAGGGGACAAGTATACTAAAGATGTACTCTCACAAAGCACAGAAATCAGCACGCTTTGTGCCATAGATTGTGTGATGAAGGGAGCTGCATGAGTGAATTACACAATGTAAGTGAGCTGAAGGAATTACAGATGGAAAAGATAGCTGAGGAAATGACATGCTGGAGGGTAACTTAAATCCTAGCTCTGCCAACCTGAACACAGGTGCAAACTTTAAAGGACTTTAATCACCCCACAGATCTCCTGTGCTCTGTCCTCTGAAAGATCAGTGAGAATGTTGAGCTCTAGCCCATAAACAAGGGCATTTGTACGGTGAGAGTGCAATATGTGGTCCTTTCTCAGAATGACAGCATGATTGTCTCCTCATCATCTCAAAAATTCCCATCCTGGCGCCAGAAAGCCAAACTATCCCACCGGATGAGCCCTCCAAAATACCATGTGTTTCTCTGTAGTCTTACACTAAGCCACTGCAGCCATCCACATCCCATGTTGCATCCACTGGGAAGTACCTTGTAGGAGTCCTAGAACAGGTAAGAATTCATCTGGATGTTAATTCTTATGTAGGCATGTGTGAAAGCCAGTAAGATTAAATCTTTGTGCACAGAGTATTTCTCCAGTAACTAGTAACACTGCAATGTTGTGTGACATGAATATTGTTGTGCAGATGTAGTAGATTGGAGGGTAAACAAACTGGCACGGATGTTGGACATGATTATGAATGCAAGAGAGCAGGGATTGTTTAGCTGAAATACTAAATGCTGAAATTGAAACAGCTGAACCTCAGAAGGGTACAAGCAGAAGTATGGTAAGACTGGGAAAACAACTAGCTACATTTTGATTAACTTTTTGTCTGGAAATTCATAAATAACTCAAGTCATTGACTGTTCAGTGTGATGCATGTTATTTACACTCATTTCTATTCATTTTTGTCCCCTTAGCACTTGACTTGTGTACATGAAGGCCAACACTTATATACATGCCAACACAGATAACAAAATAACAAATCTACATAATACCATGAAACCAAACCACATAAACATGCTGTGATGTATACTTGTCATTTCATCGGGTTAGCAGTGTTCTTTTCGCATTCTGTGCATCGAGTACACTTAAATCTGGCTTGACAAATGCAAGCTACAGATCAGAGCTCTTCTGCATTTTGAATTTTGACAAACTTCATCTTTAACCTCAGAAATGCAACCTCTATTAAGTGCTTATCCACCCATGTAGTACTGATGAACTCATAAAAATAATTCTCTAATTAATACCAGTTAATCACTAATTATAAGGAAGTGCTGAGGCTCTATTAACGCCTAATATAATCATCAGGGTTATATCTCTCAGTTATTTTCCATAGCAATTAGCTCAGATCAGATTTGAACTTTTTAAAAGTAGCACTGATGTTACATTTTTCAGAGTTTATGATTCAACGACAGGTCAATAATGAACTTTAGACAATCTTTTGCATTATTGAGCTATGCAATCTTAGCATACATATGCCAAATGTGTTTGCATGAAATTCCTTTCTCTATTATACTTAGAGATATTACCCATTTATTGTATTTTTGCTAACACTTTCTATGAAGAAATGCTATACAAATGCTCTAGGCAGTCATATAGAAATATTGCATAACATGATTTTATCTGATAAGAGATCAGACTCATCATTACTCAAACAGCTATAAACCTTGGTATGTCCCCAGTTTCTTTCAGCTGTATTTTTGGAGTTTTATCATGTACAAGAACAATGTCATAGGAGAATGAGGCTCAGTAACCTGAGGTTACAGGTTTATAATAATTGTCCAAATAACCAAAGGGGAGATGAGGAGACTTGTTTTGTGCAGCAAATTTTATTATTTGGAATGCACTGCCTCAAAGGGTCGTTGAACAGATTCAATATAAAATTCAAAAGGAAATTTGGTATATACTTAAAAAGGAAAAAATGCAGGGTTGTGGAGAAAGCGGGGGTGGGTAGGACTGAGTATCGTCTTTCTGAGCTGTTGTCCAGTGCAATAAGGATTATCAAAGCCTCAGCACAGTGATTCAACGTGCCCTTGATACTTATGATTTAAGTATGCATTCGATATTTCTTGCTGCAACACAATATTAAAGCAAGTGCCAGATGAAGATTAGAAGCAATAAGAGTATTTGCTATCATAAACTGCCAAAAGGTCAAAATGATGTACAATTACATGCATTTCTGGCGTCCTTAGTTTATGCTTGTGGTAGATAATTCAAGGAAGGTGGATTATGGTACTGGAAGGTACATAATGAAACAGACTTACCATCCACTGAGGTGTTGCATTGAACAGAATGTGTAATTAAAGTTATTAACCCATACAAGGTGTGCCAAATGTCAAACAATGTCAAATTCAAGAACAGTAATTGTGCAGATAAACTGCAGGGGGCCATGACGTGAATTAATAAAAGCTCATTAGTGTGATCACATTTAGTAGGGCCACAAGAAAATAACTAAGGATTATACAAAGGACAGCGATTACCAAAACTACCATACATCAACCAACAGCTCTAATAATTCTCTTCAAGTATTTTGAACAGCCAATATATTTAAACTGAGAAATTATGTCTTATTAAATATGCTAAAAACTACAAATGAAAATATCACCAAATTCAGCTATGAGATCATAATACATTCAGACTGCCTCTTAAAATTTTTTCTCACAAAAGCCTACCAGTCTTTTTGCTTCATTGGCCTGGAGTTCTGCTTGCTCCAGATCTTGGCTTTGTCAAATGAGTTCTGGCATCTGTTGCCACAGGAATTTCAAGCACAGATTACACCCAGCGCAAATCAAGTTTCTGCAACCTATCATGTGAGTTCATAAAGTATTACATTGGAAACTGGCCTCACTCCAGATCAAATTAATCATCGTTTCGATTGTGCCCATTTGCAGGCATTCAAGGCATGTCTTGGTATGATGTTTTTTATGGTGCTAGAGCATCAACAGACACATTTTTAAAGATTTTGTATGTAAAATCTACAAAGAAACTAACTGCTGTATACGAATATAAATAGCAAATGGTTCTGCATGATTTTTTAAAGTCATTTTCAGTTATTTAAAATCAGATTCCTCACAGGTGGTGGACAATGCACTGATGAACAATCCTTATTTTTTATGATAAATTCATTTTCAACTGTATTAAAAGGCTGGTTTCCCTAGAACTAGTGATCATTGTCTCAGGATAAGGGGTCAGCTATTTAGGACTGAGATGAGGAGAAAGTTCTTCACTCAGAGGGTTGTGATTCTTTCCAATTCCCTACCATGGAAGACTGTAGATATTCAGTCAATGAGAATATACAAGACTGAGATCGATAGTTTTTTTTAGCACTAAGGGAATCAAGTGATATGGGGAGAAAGCAGGAAATTGCAGTTGATTTTGAAGATCAGCCTGGATCTTACTGCATCAAATTTTATTGAAGCAGGCCCAAAGGGCAATTTGGTCTACACCTGATCCTATTTCTTATGTGACTTTGTGTTTAAACTGCCCAAAGTTACCCCTCTTAAATATGTCAAGCAATATTTTCAAAAATATTTTTTCTATATTACATTCTAAAATCCTGCACGTTTCACTGGTTCATGGTAGATTTTATGTTTAAAGATATGCAAATGATGTTGAGCAGAAACTCGAGAAAAATAAAGAGGGAACAATTGGATAAGGCTTAATAATGGGTTTAGGGATCGCAACGCATGATTAACCTTGGTGCCTTGGTGCAGGAGGTGGACAGGAAAGGAGAGGTCCTCAATTAACAGGAGGCCCTCCAGATAGACACTGAGAAAGCAGTGAGAGTAGATAACCATCGCTGTCATGGCAAGAATTATAGCCCTGTAGATCCAGATGCAGTGAAGAAAGAAGCTATATGGCTTCAGGTGACTGGTCAAGGTCAATGCTTCTTCAAATGCCATATCCTTACAAATGGGAAAGTGGCAGTGGCTCTTTGGAGCATGAGCTTGTTGTTCTTTAGGCTGGCAGCACTTGTCCTCCCATCAATGTCATTCTGTTAGTTGCCTTGCAGTTGTTTGTTGGCCCGCCAGACCATACTGCTGCCTTTCATGGAGAAAGAAACAGATAACTGGCTGAATTATATCAGGTCAGTAGGGACCGTGATGTTGGAATGAAAAGTGAGATCCAAGATGGCACCAGCTAGCAGCAGTTTTACCACAAGGAGCCTCCAAATTGGCCGTCCGTGGGCCTGCTTTCTAAATATGGACAGCAGGTGGGATCTCCATGCTGCTGGCTCAATCACAAGGCCAGCAGCTCTGAAGCTTCAGCAGCACCACTGGGAGAGGTGGTCACTGCTGAGGAATGCAGGAGACCTGGGCCTGAATTTTACGCTTGGTGTGCGCGCCAAGTCGGTAGGAGTGGAAGCGGATGTGGAATCCGCTCCTGGCCACAGTTGCGTTGCAAAAGCATGTGCCAAGTTGATGTCAGACACCACTGTTTTCTTTGAGAGTGCCAGTAGGCTTTCTGCTAGATGGCCAATTAAGGTCTTCCCAGCGTGAAACGCACCGTCTCTATGATTGGGAAGGGTCAGGCAGGGGCAGGAGCCTGTCAGACGCTGGGTCCAATGGCGACCCGTGGAGCTCTTTAGAACCAGTAGGTCCCTGAAGGCTGCCAGGGGAGAATCTTTGGAATCTGTCCAGGAAACCATTTCATTCAAAACAGTGGCCGAGGGTGGTGGGGGGTGGGGGGGCCTGTGGGTGATGTGGGAGCGGGTGAAGTGGGGGGTGGTTGCCAGGCTACAATGGCACTGCAGTTAAAGAGTGGACAAATCAATACTTCTATGTCACTTCAGGAGAAGAGAAACTATAACACCAACAAAAGAACTAAGACAAACAGAGACCCCACCGAACCTCTTCATTCTGACAAGGTACGAGATAGATGCCTTGGAGCTGGTCTGCTTGTCATAAAGAGCAGGGGTCTCTGACAAAAGTAAGAGTGAAGTGCACAGAGGTGAGAGTGTTGGATTGTGCAAACATTCTTATCAAAAACAGAATTACCTGGAAAAACTCAGCAGGTCTGGCAGCATCGGTGGAGAAGAAAAGAGTTGACGTTTCGAGTCCTCATGACCCTTCGACAGAACTGGGAGAGAAATGGAAAGCAATGAAGGTGAGCAAGGCAAAAGAGAGATATGGAAATCTTGTCGCAGAGACGAACAGAACTTCTTCAAGGAGGTAGGCATTTCTTGAAGAGCAGTGGCAGTCAATTAAACACAGAGATAAAAACAAAAAAAACTGCGGATGCTGGAAATCCAAAACAAAAACAGAATTACCTGGAAAAACTCAGCAGGTCTGGCAGCATCAGCGGAGAAGAAAAGAGTTGACGTTTCGAGTCCTCATGACCCTTCGACAGAACAGATTCTTATGTAGTCTCATCATTGATGGGAGCCTCAAACTCGGAGTCCCCATTGATCATTGAAAGACGATGGCACCATTATGCAGAACTCCATTGTCTTTCCAGGGCTCAGGGCATGCACAAGAGACTGTGTGGTGACTTAAATGAATGATGTTGTTGTTCTCCCCTAGAATCACCATCTTGCCCCATGAACACAGGACCCTGAAGAGCCACCCTTGACACCAGAGGACCGCTGGGCTTTAGATGCACCTGCATCACACCCCCTCTCCACACCAAGTACCAGTGCAGATACCAGCACTTTGGTGGGCGCTAGATCAGTGATCAGAATGTTGGCACATAGCGGTTAGGACACTTCAAACTTGCTTGAGGAGCAGGCAGCGGCAGAGAGTGCCTCGGGCGCTGGCAGTCAGAGGACTGCTGGAGACCAGGACAATGCTGATTCGAAGGCAGATGATGAGCCTCTGGAGTCATCCATTAGGCAGTAGATGCTGGATGCCTGGGGGATGTGTGGGAGGATCTGGTGACATGATCTCTGTTGTGGAGGAATCCATGCGGAGCATGAGCACTGCGTTGACCCTCATCGCCGAGTGCACTGCCTCCTCCATTGAGAGAGTGGCAACTGTCATGGAGAGACAGCTCCAGGGACAGAATCAGGGGTTCCTGGGGTTGCACCCAGTCCTGCAAGCCCTCACATGGCCAATGACCTCAGGATGTCAGTGCCAGTGCAGGAGATGGATGAATCACCCACAGCTAGGTGCCCATCCCAAAAGTAACGATCAAGGAGGTCCAGCGCAACTGCATGTTGGCACACTCGCCTGTCATCTCTGAGGACTCCTTTCGAGGTGCTCTGGATAAGGGTAGCAGCTTCTGTGCCCCTCTGCCAATGACTGTGGCATCTGTTGACGCTGCAATGACTAGGGAGATGCCAACTGGGGCATTGGCCACTCCCTCCCTGGCAAGACCAGCTCAGGCTCCACTGGCCAGAGGAAAACCACCAAGGTCATCAAGGCCAACAGGTCAGCACAATCAGCAGGCTGACTCCAATGCCGCTGCCAGCAAGCTGATGGCAACAACACGCAACACTCGCAAACGTAAATTTAAGGCACCGTGAGCACAAGGGGAGCTGTTCACAGGTGATCTTCTGTTCTGCCATGTTTAGTTAATATGTTTGCTGGTGTGACAAGTAACACTATACATTGTTATGTTCATTTGATGTGAGTGCCAACATGATATAAATTTTCCTTTTGTCTTAATGGGCTGAGTATGCAGCACTTGCTTTGTAGGTGCAGGGCACGCCAATATCTAATGGTGGACGTGAGTGGCACTAAACTTTATTGCACAACCACCGAGTGGATTTTGGGTCCAAAGGAAAGAGTCATTTCAGACATCCAGGTTGGAGGTGAAAGCTCTGAGGTGGACGCAGACTTTTGGCAGCCTAGCTGAAGGTGTGTTGGATCAAGGGCTCCCTCAAGGATCCAGAGGTCTGCCTCTACATCCTCACTATACTCCTCACCGGGCTGTTCTTCTGACTCACCACTGGGTTCATCATCTGTGACTGTGGAGCTGCCTCAATATCCTCTTCCTCCAGCAGGGCCCCCTTTGCCAGAGCCAGATTGTGGAGAGTGCAGCATGCAGCCACTATTAGTGGCACCCGCTCTGGGGATTTGGTAGTACTCCCACTCCCCCTGAGCGGTCCAGGCATCGGAAGTGCATCTTCAGGATGATATAGATGGGCTGGTAAGATGGGCACAGCAGTGGCAAATGGAACTTAATCCTGAGAAGTGTGAGGTGATGAATTTTAGGAGGACTAATGTGGCAAGGGAATACACAATGAATGTTAGGACCCTAAGATGTACAGGCGATCAGAGGGATCTTGGTATACATATCCATAGATCCCTGAAGGCAGCAGCGCAGGTAGATAAGGTGGTTAAGAAGTTATATGGAATACCTGCTTTTATTCACCAAGGCATAGAATATAACAACAGAGAGGTTATTTTGGAGCTGTCTAAAATGCTAGTTAGGCCACAGCTGGAGTACTGCGTGCAGTTCTGGTCACCACACTATAGGAAGGATGTGATTGCACTGGAGAGGGTGCAGAGAAGATTCACCAGGATGATGCCTGGGTTGAAACATTTCAGCCACGAAGACAGACTGGATAAGCAAGGGTCGTTTTCCTTGGAGCAGAGAAGGCTGAGGGGGGACCTGATCGGTGTACACAAAATTATGAGGGGCATAGATAGGGTAGATAGGAAGAAACATTTCCCCTTAGCAGAGGTGTCAATAACCAGGGGGCATCGATTTAAGGTAAGAGGCAGCATGTTTAGAGGGGATTTGTGGAAAAATATTGCCACCCAGAGGGTGATTGGAATCTGGAACACACTGCCTGAGGGGGTGGTAGAGGCAGGAACCCTCACAACATTTAAGAAGTATTTAGATGTGCACTTGAAACGCCATAGCATACAGGGTTACGCGCCAAGTGCTGGAAAATATGATTAGAATACATAGGTGCCTGATAGCCAACATGAAAACGATAGGCCAAAGGGCCTGTTTCTATGTTGTATAACTATGACTCTATGACCTATGGTCCTCTCTATTACCGCCCTTGTGGAAGCATTACTCCTACTATAACGCTGCTCTGCCTTTGTTCTTGGGTGGCGGAGAAGCATCATAAGCCACCTTTTCAACAGATTGCCCTGGTCACCCAGCAGCCACCCATGCAGTCGAGCTGGAGCACTGAAGAGCCTCGGCACCTGGGAGTGTCTCAGGACATAAGCATCATGGGAGCTGCCAGGGTACCTTGCACAGACTTGCAGAACCTGCATCTTGTGGTCACAAGCTATCTGGACGTTCATGGAGTTGCATCCCTTCCTGTTGACAAAGGCACCCGGATGACCCGCTGATGCCTTGATGGCCACATGTGTGCAATTGATTGCACCCTGGATGTGGGGGAACCCAGCAATCGTTGCAAACCCTTTGGCTCACTCAGCCTGGCTGGCCTCATCTATACAGAAATGAATAAATGTCATTACCCGCCTGAACAGAGCTTCTGTCACCAGCTTGACACAACTGTGGACAGCTGATTGGGACACTCCACACAGATCCCCCACTGACCCTTGGAAAGAGCCAGAGGCATAGAGGTTGAGGGCCACTGTGACCTTCAGAGCCACTGGCATGGGGTGCCCACCCATATAGCTGGAGGTGATCTCGGGCCCAATCATCTGACAAATGGAGGTCACGGTCTCCCTGGAGAGGCGGAGCTTTTTTTGGCATTGCATCTCAGACATGTTGAGGTAGCTGCATCACTACCTGTAAACCCTGGCAGCAGGATAGTGGTGTCTTCTGCAGCCCCTTCCGCCTTGGATTACCTGCTGGCCCTGTGCCTCTTGTGCTTGTGCCTCTCCTCCCACAGGTCGCTCCCCAGGACAACTGGCACCTGGCTTCCTCTCCCTCCTGCCCCTCTCTTCCTTCTCAGGCCACAGAGGGTAACTCAAGTGATGGGCCTGAGGAGGAGCTGGAGGAGCCCCCGGGTGAGGAGCATGAGGAGGGATACTTGCCTTTATTAGCCAAGGCATAGAACATAAAAGCAGGCAGGTAATGCTGGAACTAAATAAAATGCTAGTTAGGCCACAGCTAGAGTATTATGTGCAGTTCTGGAATCTGCATTATAGGAAGGATGTGATTGCACTAGAGAAAGTGCAAAGGAGATTTACCAGGATGTTGCCTGGGCTGGAGAGTTTTAGTTATGAGGAGAGTTTGGATAGACTGGGGTAATTTTCCTTGGAGCAGAGGAGATTGAGGGCGGACATGATTGAGATGTATAAAATTATGAGGGTAGACAGGAAGGAATTTTTTCCCTTGGTGGAGGGATCAATAACCAGGGAGCATAGGTTTAAGGTAAGGGGCAGGAGGTTTAGAGGGGATGTGAGAAAAATTTTTTCACCCAGAGGTGGTTGGAATCTGCAACTCACTGCCTGAAAGGGCAGATACCCTCATAACATTTAAGAAGTATTTGGATGTGTGCTTGTGATGCCATGGCATACAAGGCTATGGGCCTAGTGCTGGGAAATGAGATTAAAGTAGTTAGGTACTTGTTTGACCGGTGCAGACTTGATGGACTGAAGGGCTTTTCTCTGTGCTGTAGACCTGTATGACTCTGTGACTCTATGATCCCAGTGTGAGGATCCTAATGGGAGGCAGGAAGGCCTTGATCCAGAGGACCTTCAGCTAGGTATTCAAATCAAGGGGTCAAGGTGACAGCAAGGGGTACGCCACCGCAATGATCTTTCCTGATGAGGTAATCCTGTCACCCTTCAGTCAAGGCCTGACCTCTGAATTAAAGTTTGCAGCCCTCCCTCTGTGTCACATGTAACTCCCAGGCCTATTGCCCCTTGAAAGCATGAAGCACACTAATGCCTTTGCACATAATGAGACATTTTTATACTGAAGTATAATATGCAAATGAACCAGTACACATGTGCCAACAAAACTTACATTACCTGTAAGAATCCCTTTTGTGATCATAGTAACTTAATCTTCTGTTTGCATGTGATACGTCTTGGTGCTCCCCAACGCCCCCCACAGCAAATTCACTGGCAGTTGGATTGGAGATTGCAGATGCAATCAACCTGCAGAGGTCACTGCCACTGCATAGGCTTGTAGGTCTGAACACAATCCCAAAAATCCTTGATTGGGTTCCTAGAGCTGCTTCTCCATGACTGTTGCCACTCTCTCTATGGAGGAGGCTGTACGTTCAGAGCTTCGGGTCAATGCTCTGAATGGGCTCCTCCAAAACAGAGACTGTGGCATGCAGACCCTGAAGGTTCTGTGCCAGATCCTCCCAAACGTCCCGCTGGACATCCAACATCTGCCACCTGACTTCAGAGGCTCAGCATCTGCCTCGGACTCAGCATCGCCCTTGTCTCCAGCAACCCTCTGGCTGCCGGTGCCCTGTGGGCTCTCTGCCTCCACCAGCTCCTGAGGTGCATGTGATGTGCCCTCACCTCTGTGCATTACCATCTGATCCGAGATGTTTATGCCCACTGAAGTGCCCGTACCTGCCCTGGTGCTTGGTGCAGAGGGAGGATGTGACGCGGGTGCATCTGGTATCTGCTCCTTTTTAGGGGTTAGGGAGGATCCTCGGTGTCTCTGTGACAAGGCAAATAGTATGTTGGCCTTCACAGCAAGAAGATTCGAGTACAGGAGCAGGGATGCCTTGCTGCAATTATACAGGACCTTGGTGAGGCCACACCTGGAATATTGAGTGCAGTTTTGGTCTCCTTATCTGAGGAAGGATGTCCTTGCTATAGAGGGAGTGCAGCAAATGTTTACCAGACTGATTCCTGGGATGGCAGGACTGACATATGAGGAGGGATTGAGTCGGTTAGGATTATATTTGCTGGAGTTCAGAAGAATGAGGGGGGGGATCTGATAGAAACCTATAAAATTCTAATAGGACTAGACAGGGTAGATGCAGGAAGATGTTCCTGATGGTGGGGGAGTCCAGAACCAGGGGTCACAGTCTGAATTAACGGGGTAGACAATTTAGGGCTGAGATGAGGAGAAATTTCTTCACCCAGAGAGTGGTGAGCCTGTGGAATTCATTACCACAGAAAGTAGTTGAGGCCAAGACATTGTATGTTTGCAAGAAGGAGTTAGATATAGCTCTTGGGGTGAAAGGGATCAAAGGACATGGGGAGAAAGCGGGAGCAGGCTATTGAGTTGGATGATCAGCCATGATCATAATGAATGGTGGAGCAGGCTCGAAGGTGTTGTATCTGAATGTACGTAGTATACGAAATAAGGTAAATGAGCTTGTGACGCAGATTGAAATTGACAGGTATGATGTGGTGGGCATCACGGAGACACGGCTGCAAGGGGATCAGGACTAGCAGCTAAATATCCAAGGATATACATCCTATCAAAAAGATAGGCAGGTTGGCAGAGCAGGTGGGGTTGCTTTGTTAGTAAGAAATGAAATTAAATCGATAGCAAGAAATGACGTAGGGTCAGATGATGAAGAATCTGTGTGGGTAGAGTTGAGGAACCACAAAGGTAAAAAAAACATAATGGGAGTTATGTACAGGCCTCCGAACAGTAGTCAGGATGTGGGGCACAAGATACACCAGGAGATAGAAAAGGTGTGTAAGAAAGGCAAGGTTACAGTGATCATGGGGAATTTCAATATGCAGGTAGACTGGGGAAATCAGGTTGGTAGTGGATCCCAAGAAAAGGAATTTGTAGAATGTTTACGAGATGGCTTTTTGGAGCAGCTTGTGGTGGAGTCCACTAGGGAACAGGCAATTCTAGATTTAGTGATGTGTGATGAAGCAGAGGAAACTTAAGGTGAAGGAACTCTTAGGAGGCAGTGACCATAATATGATAGTATTTGCCCTGCAATTTGAGAGGAAAAAGATGGAATCAGATGTAACGGTATTACAGTTGAATAAAGGCAACTACAGAGGCATGAGGAAGGAGCTGGCCAGAATTGACTGGGAGATGAGCCTAGCAAGAAAGACAGTCGATCAGCAATGGCAGGAGTTTCTGGGAGTAATTTGGGAGACACAGCTAAAATTCATCCCTAGGAAGAAGAAGCATACTAAAGGGAGGATGAGGCAACCATGACTGACAAGGGAAGTCAAGGACAGCATAAAAGCTAAAGAGAAAGCATACAATGCGACGAAGAGCAGTGGGAAACCAGGGGATTGGGAAGCCTACAAAGACCAACAGAGGACAACTAAAAAAGAAATAAGGAGGGAGAAGATTAACTATCAGGGAAAACTAGCCAGTAATATAAAAGAAGGTTGCAAGAGTTTTTTTAGATATATAAAGGGTAAGAGAGAGGCAAAAGTGGACATTGGGCCGCTGGAAAATGACGCTGAAGAAGTAGTAGTGAGGAACAAAGAAATGGCGGAGGAACTGAATAGGTACTTTGTGACAGTCTTCACAGTGGAAGACACAAGTAACAACCCCAAAGTTCAAGAGAGTCGGGGGGCAGAGGTAAGTATGGTGGCCAATACCAAGGAGAAGGTGTTAGGAAAACTGAAAGGTCTGAAGGTGGATAAATCACCTGGGCCAGATGGATTACACCCCAGAGTTCTGAAGGAGATAGCTGAAGAGATAGTGAAGACGTTAGTGGTGATTTTTCAGAAATCACTGGAGTCAGGGAGGGTCCCAGAGTACTGGAAAAATGGTAATGTAACCTCCCTGTTTAAGAAGGGAATGAGGCAAAAGATGGGAAATTAGTAGGCCGATTAGCCTGATTTTGGTCATTGGTAAGATTTTAGAGTCCATTATTAAGGATGAGATTTCAGAATACTTGGAAGTGCATGGTAAAATAGGGTAAAGTCAGCATGGTTTCATCAAGGGGAGGTCATACCTGACAAATCTGTTAGAATTCTTTGCGGAGGTAACGAGTAGGTTAGACAAAGGAGAGCCAATGGATGTTATCTACTTGGACTTCCAGAAGGCCTTTGATAAGGTGCCACACAGGATGCTGCTCAGTAAGATAAGAGCCCATGGTGTTAGAGGCAAGATACTAGCATGGATAGAAGATTGGCTGTCTGGCAGGATGCAGAGAGTGGGGATAAGGGGGTCCTTCTCAGGATGGCGGCCAGTGACTAGTGGAGTTCCGCAGGGCTCAGTGTTGGAACCACAACTTTTCACTTTATATATTAATGATCTAAATGGAAGAACTGAGGGCATCCTGGCTAAGTTTGCAGATGATACAAAGATAGGTGGAGGGACAGGTAGTATTGAGGAGGTGGGAGGCTGCAGAATGATTTGGACAGGTTAGGAGAATGGGCAAAGAAGTGGCAGATGGAATACAATGTGGGGAAGTGTGAGGTCATGCGCTTTGGTAGGAAGAATAGAGGCATAGACTATTTTCTAAATGGGGAGAGAATTCATAAATCTGGAGTGCAATGGGACTTGGGAGTCCTAGTTCAGATTCTCTTAAGGTTAACTTGCAGGTTGAGTCAGTAGTTAGGAAGGCAAATGCAATGTTGGCATTTATTTTGAGATGACTAGAATATAAAAGCAGGAATGTGCTGCTAAGGCTTTATAAGGCTCTGGTCAGACCACATTTAGAATATTGTGAGCAATTTTGGGCCCCGTATCTCAGGAAGGATGTGCTGGCCTTGGATAGGGTCCAGAGGAGGTTCTCGAGAACGATCCCAGGAATGAAAGGTTTAACATATGAGGAATGTTTTAGGACTCTGGGTTTATACTCGATGGAGTTTAGAAGGATGAGGGGGCATCTGATTGGAAATTACAGAGTACTGAAAGGCCTGGATAGAGTGGATTTGGGGAAGATGTTTCCATTAGTTGGAGAGACTTGGACCCGGGGCACAGCCTCAGGGTAAAGGGAAGACCTTTTAGAACAGAGAAGAGGAGAAACTTCTTTAGCCAGAGAGTGGTGAATCTATGGAAGTCATTGCCACAGAAGGCTGTGGAGGCCAGGTCATTGAGTGTATTTAAGACCGGGATAGATAGGTTCTTGATTGGTAAGGGGATCAAAGGTTACAGGGAGAAGGCGGGAGAATGGGGTTGAGAAACTTACCAGCCATGATTGAATGGCGGAGCAGACTCGATGGGCCGAATGGCCGAATTTCTGCTCCTATGTCTTATGGTCTTATGGTCTTATGGCCGAATAGCCTACTCCTGCTCCTATTTTCTATGTTTCTCTGTTTCCAAGGCAGCGTGAGGATGGGGCATCTAATAGAAGAGAGAATTTCAGTCATGAACATCATTATGAAGTCACAGTGCATACACTCTGGTTGCTTCCCACAATGGACATATGCCTCAGAAAAGCAATCTGAACAGATGAGTAAAAGGGACAATTGGTTTACACATCTCAGTCTAACTGCCCTGCAGCTCTTGTACCCTCTCCTAATCTCTCCGCTGTCATCTGGACTCTTACCCTCCTCCGAAACCCCTGTCCCTCCATGACCAGTGTTCTGGCTCCATGCTCACATGCAATCTCCAGAGCTGGCTCCTCTGCTGGAGTTAAATAAGGAGGCTTGACACTCATCCACCCACTTGTCCTCGATCCTGCATGTCATGACTCCCCTTCTCCTATAAGGGTAAAACTACATTCATGAGACCCCTCTACATGCCAGAACATAGCACCCTCCCCACCGGAGACACAAGTTCGGTTGCCTATCACATTGCCTCACCTCACCCTGATGTACATGCCAGTCAGCCGCGCCAATTATTTGGATGTGATCACCAACGAGTCCTGCACCCACAAAGACATCAATCCACAGTTCCAAATGGAGTCAGTACTCACCGTGGCAGAATGCAGAAAGTCATTGTACCTTATTTTGCATTGGACCAATGTCTGGCAAACAACATCATGCCCACTCACCTGGGCTGCCACCTCCATCCAGGCCTTCTTAGTTAGATGAGGCGGCCTCCTCTTACCGTCTTGTGGCAGCAAAATCTCACAGCGGATACTCACTGCCTCCAGAAGAGCCCGCAGGCAATCATCTGGAAACCGGGAGGCAGACTGGCGGCAGGCATTTCCATCCCACCTGACATGGGCTACAGGTGCAGATGCCATGACTCTGATAGTAACACCTGAATGCCTTCCTGATGTAGTGAAACTGACAGAATGGCAATGATCCCTGAGGCTCCTGAATACCTATTGCCAGCCTTCATGGAGCTCGCCAACAACTTTTAAACCCCCCATCTACACCGTCATTGGTATCGGTGTCCGCCCTCTTCACACCACTGCCGGTAACACTGAATGTGTCTCCAAGCACCTTTCATGCTGGCGGGCAGTTTATTGGCCAGTCAGCATGAAATAGAGGTTGGCAGCCACACCCACTTCCACTGATTTTGCTCTCACGCCACTTTAAGATGGTGACTCTTTATATTTTGGGAATACATTTTTAAAAAATGATGTGCTGCTTCAGTAAAGTTGTTTTGCCTCAGAGATAAGCAAATCAGGTTTAGATTACATCAGGATTAAAAGAAGTATCAAAAATGCAGTTTGGCTCAGACTGCTTTCAGAAATGTCATGGAAGATCTATTAATATCATTTAATAAACATTTGATCTGTGTCAGTAGCATTTTCTTGATCAAGTAGATATCTCGTTATGAGGAAACAAATATTCAAGTAATCACATCCTATGCTGGTAGAGATCATTTTCTAAGTATAGGATTCACAGTTCACAATATCTGCATACCTTGATGCCTTGGGGCAGAATTCTTCACTCGTCAGGTGGGCGTGCGCCCAACAGGAACGCGCATAAAATGATACGCGGTGCCATTGGCCTAGTGTCCCAATGTCATCGTGCACTCATATTTTGGTCAGCGGGAATGCGCTGCCGACTCCCGTGTGTGCCTGCTGACAATTATGCGGCCTATTAAGGCCCTATTAAGGCCAGTGATTTTAAAAAAAACTTTTAACACTCATATTTAACATATCCCTGCTCATGTGACATAGTCACATGAGGGTGCATGTTTTCATTATTTTTAATATCTTTACTTTTTATTTCAAAAATCTTCTGTGCCTCAGGAAGCTTTTACTGTGCATATCTGCACGCATGCTCAAACTTCAGCGCTCGTGCTCCTCCCACTCTACCCCAGCAGCGCTGAACATGGTGGCGCGTGATTCACGTTGGCTAGCTGTTAATTAGCCAGCCAATGTGAAATCGTGGTCGGGGCCCAGTCACCGGCAGTCAGCTTCCTGACCACTCCCGGGCTCACCCGCTGAGCCCACCCAATGACCAGAAAATCCTGGCCCAGTTCTTTTTATGGGATCAACATACAAGTTAAAACAGCTTTCTGTTGGATATGGGATATATTGTGTAAGGGGGTAATAGGCAAACATTTATTCTTAAAATTAAGGAACGAATGGAATATGTGAAATGCATCTGTCCATGTCTCTGATGGTGTGAGTGATATTTGTTGGTCGTTGCATAGTAGTAAAATGAAGTAGGCCATATAACCATGGTAACAAAATGATTAGAAGAGACTGAGAAACTCCAAATGCATTTTGTTCCCTTTCCATTGCTAGTCTGAACATTGTGAGTGAACCACTGAATCTTTTATTCATACTGGATTGTGGAGAATGATGTACCTTTTTTTATTCATTGATGGGATGCAGGCGTTATTGCCCATCCCCTAATTGCCCTTGAGAAGGCATTGGAGAGTTGCCTTCTTGAACCACTGCAGTCCATGTGGTGTAGGTACACCCACAGTGGTGTTAGGGAGGTTTCGAGAATTTTGATCGAGCAACAATGAAGTAATGGTGGCATAGTTCCACATCAGGATAGTGATAGCTTGGAGGGGAACATCCAGGTGGTGGTGTTCCCATGTATCTGCTGCCCTTGTCCTTCTAGATGGTAACGGTCATGGGGTTTGGAAGGTGCTGTCTAAGGAGCCTTGGTGGGTTCCTGCAGTGCATCTTGTAGATGGTACACACTGCTGCTACTGTTTGTCGGTGGTGGAGACAGTGATGTTTGCAGATGGTGTGCCAATCAATCGGCTGCTTTGTCCTGGATGGTGTCAGGTTTCTTGAGTGTTGTTGAAGCTGCACTCATCCAAGCAAGTGGAGAGTATTCCATCACACTCTTGAGTTGTGCCATGTAGATGGTGGACACACTCTGGGAGTCAGGAGGTGGGTTACCACCGCAGGACTCCTAGCCTCTGACCTGCCCTTGTAGCCACGATATTTATATGGCTAGTGCAGTTCAGTTTCTGGTCAATAGTAACCCCCAGGGTGTTGATTGCGGGGGATTCAGCGATGGTAATGCCATTGAAGATCAAGGGGAAATGGTTAGATTCTCTCTTTTTGGAGATGGTCATTGCCTGGCACTTGTACAGCATGAATGTTGCTTGCCACTTGTCAGCTCAGGACTGGATATGGCCAGGTCTTGCTGCATTTGGATATGGACTGTTTCAGTATCTGAGGAGTCGTGAATGGTGCTGAACATTGTGCAATTATCAGCGAACATCCCCACTTCTGACCTTATAATGGAAGGAAGGCCATTGATGAAGCAGCTGAAGATCTTTGGGCCTAGGACACTACCTAAGGAACTCCTGAAGTGATTTCCTGGAACTGAGATGATTGACCTCCAACAACCACAACCATTTTCCGTTGTGCTAGGTATTATTGCAATCAACGGTGAGTTTTCCCTTTGATTTTCATTGACTCCAGACTTTTTATGGCTCCTTGATGTCACTCTCGGCCAAATGTGGCCTCGATATCAAGGGCAATCACTCTCACTTCACCTCTGGACTTCAGCTCTTTTGTCCATGTTTGAGCCAAGGCTGTAATGAGGTCAGTAGCTGAGTGGCCCTGACGGAACCCAAAATGAACGTCAGTGAGTACTCATATTGCATTGTATCATATGTGCTTATTAAAGACCCAAGTATACATAATGGAATTATGTGGTATGATGTACTTGAGAACATATATTGAATTGTTTCATATGATGCCTCATTGAAGACCTGATTCTGTAGTTGTTACAAATGTGCCATTTATTTTCTATGGTGCACTGTCTAAGCACTTGGACTGAGTGGGGCGAGTGGAGAATTAGCCATATGCAGCCAGAATCATCCTTGAAAGCAATTTAGCAAAACAGGACCAAGTGTTAAGTAATGAAATGAACTAAAACAAGAATGTAGCTCAGCATTTTGGTGCCCCCAATATGATATATTTGGAACTGGTTAAGTCAGAGTTGATGAGAGAAAGTGTTTTCCAACATCTTGATAGAAAGGCATAACATTTTTGACTCTTGCCAAGTCAAAGCTGGTTTTTGGGAGTGTTTCCCACGTACCAGTTTGAGGAATGAGTAGTCTGTTAGAGAAAGTAGTCTAAAGGGATCTCCAGTTAACTGTGGAAGGATCAGGGAATATTTTTAACAAGGTCTGGCCGTTCCTTAATAAATGGATTGAATCTAAAGAAGGAAGAATGTGATAGGGCTGAAAGCAGTGAAAGGGCAATAGAAAGAGACACTGGAGCCCTTAATGTCCCATTAAAAATGAAGGCACTTAAGTTCAAATGTGAAAAGAAGGCAGCATTAGTGTTACAGGGTGAAATTTTACTGGCACCATGGTGATGTGCTTAGGTATGGGGCGCTGGAAAAATGGTCTAAGAATGCTCTCGAGCAGCTCCCTGATGTCTTCCCACTTCCGACAAAATTTCCAAGCATGGTTGGGCAACAGGATTGGGAATGCTCAGGCAGTGGCGGACATCTAATTCAGCCTGTTAAGTTGACAATTGTACACTATATTCCATTGAGTTTAGAATTTTCCATGAGCTGCATGTGTCCTACTGAGCTTCAGCACCTCTCCAGTTCAAAGGAGGAAAGAGCTGAGTAGTCGGTGAGTGTTGGCAAGAACTAACAGCCACTGAGTTCTGTGATAAAAGTAAAATACTGTGGTTGCTGGAAATCTGAAACAAAAAACAGAAATAGTTGGAAAAACTCAGCAGGTCTGACAGTATCTGTGGAGAGGAAGACAAGAGTTAACGTTTTGAGTCCGGTTCTGAAGAAGGGTCATACGGACTCGAAACGTTAACTCTGTCTTCCTCTCCACAGATGCTGTCAGGCCTGCTGAGCTTTTTCCAGCTATTTCTGTTTTTGTTTCAAGTTGGACTGGCAGCTTTCTCAATCGGGTTAATTAGTTAATTAATGGCCTTAACAGGCCTTTGATAATTTGGAGGGTGGGCAGCCGAGTTGGCTGCGCGGCCGCCGAACTGAAAATCTAAATGACGTGTGGTGACCTCAGGACACATGCCCGATGTCACCCCACGTCATTTTACTCCTCGGTGATAGGACCCTGCCCCCGCTCGCCAAGCCAAAAATTCTCCCCTCAGGGGAATTTGGCCTTAACCCATTCAGACCGTTGATTATTTCCGAAAGTGCTTGAGTATGGGAAATCTAATGTAAACACATTGACCAATGAGTATAAGACTTTTCCAACCTAGTAAGTCTAAGGGCAAAAAATTGGAATTGATTAATTAATTTTAATTCATATAGGTTGGTACTCTAAACATTTTGCGGGGAAATTATCTGAAATTCGAAGGGATTCTAGGAAAAGAAAAAGGCATACACAGACAGCCTATGTGGTTTCTGCAGATACAATAAAGGGGTTTCTTTTTTGTTGCCTCAAGGAGCTGAAGATTTTTATCAATCAAAATAAAGAATTTTAAAATAATGAAACCATGTCCCCTCATGTGACTCAGTCACATGAGCAGGGACATGTTAAATATGAGTATTAAAAGTTTTAAATTTTTTTAAATCACTGTTCGAAACCTCATCCCTCTCCTGGATGAGAGTACACCAAAAATACAAAGGCTCCTTGGCCTTTTTGCCTGCCCACCAACCGAACAGTTGCAGTGAAAAATTCTACTCTATTAGTTCTTTAAGGGCCTTAATAGGCCATTTAACTGTCGGCGGGAGTACTGCCGACTCCTGCGCGCGCCCGACGACTGAAATATCACACGAGTGCGTAATGATGTCAGGACACTTGCCCAACATCATCACACGTCATTTTACATTTGTTCAGGACGGGCACGTATCTGTCTGATGAGAATAAAATTCTGCCCATAATTTTAAATTCATGGAAATGTTTTGACCTCATGATTGGAACTATAAATTACAAAAGATAAGCTACAGTTAGCAGTACAGGGCTGGGCAGCAAGGGGTTATTTTGGACATTTAGTAAAATATAGTGAGTCATTAAAACAGTTTCGCCATTGGCTGACTGCTATCAGGGAGCAATAGTACTCGGGAAATGCCATTACGAGCCATCAGCTAATGCAATCAAGAAACCTGATTACCTAATACAATGGCACAAAGGACATATCATCATTACAATACACTCATGTAATTATGCCATTAAGGTCTGCAACACAGGCAATAGTACTGGAATAGGGTCATTCAAACCCTCATTAACTTTGGAGCCAAGTGCTGTTACTATGCTGTTACTGTTCCACCTCAAACAGCAGGAGAATTGCTCATTCAATGAGAACTGATAATATTCGCCTGGATACATCTTCCATGAAAAACCCCGTATTGTTTCAACCAGCAGGAGCTGATGACACTTGTCTGGACTTTGCATGGAATTAACTAAATGGACATTGGGGCAACAGGAAATACATTTTGACATGCCTGAGTTAAATTATTATAAAAAAAGAGAAGATTTGAGTATCTGGGCTGCAGTTGAAAGAAGAGTTAGGGCTGGACACCTTGACTCAGGCCTACATTCTACACTGGACAGACCAGCCGTGTTGGGGATTGTAAGTGTTTTGAGCCATATCATGGTGATATTGGCCTGAAGGATTTGAGCTGCAGTCAGAAAAAGGGCCAAGTTTGGTCACCTTGACACAGGCCTACAGTAAACACCAGACAGACCAGCCATGTTGAGGATTGTAAGTTTAAGTTAAATCTTGGTGATATTGGTCTGAGGGTTTTGTGAAGGTTTAGGGTAAAAACTTGATGTTTTTGCCCATAACCTTTTCAGCCATGTCTTGGTGATATTAGTTTGAGGGCTTTTTCTTAAGGTTTCAGGACAAGACGTGGTGTTTTGCCTGTGTTTTTATAAGTTTAAGCTGTGTCATGGGAACTTTGTGTGCAGTTAGCATTTTTGTAAGTTTAAGTCCAAGTTGCGTTGACTTTGTGTCGGGTACTGAAAATGGGTTGGCTTAAATGTTGGGGTTTTATACTGTGGGATTGTGGGGTGATTGAATAAAGCAATTATGAATTATCAGAAGAAACCTGTCTTGTTGGCCATTCTGTTCAAGCCATTAACTTCTAAATCAGGCGTCACAAACTTGAGGGTGGGGGGGATCTCTGAGGGAATAGCTTCTTGAGTGTTGTTGGAACTGCACTCATCCAGACGAGTGGTGAGTATTCCTTCATGCTCATGACTTGTGTCTTGTAGGTGATGGGCTGTCTTTGTGGAGTCAGGATTTGCATTACAGACTCCCCAGACTCTTATCTGCTCTTTTCACTATTTTCATGTCTGGTCCAGTTTCTGGTCAATTGTAAACCCTAGGATGTAGATGGTGGGAGATTCAATAATGGTATTGGTCATTGAATGTCAAAGGAAGATGGTTAAATTATTTCTTGTGCTTGTGACCAGCACAAAAGAATCCTCCAGATGTGTACAAGGTTCCTGGGAAACTGCCATGACTTGTTCATACTGTGACAGTCTCAGTTGCCTCACTGGTCACTCTACACAAGAGCCTACTAAGTTTGGATTTCAACAAATGTTAAGGTGCATAAATACCTTATTTTTGCTCCAGTTTGGTGGATTCTGAGATGACTGATAAGTACAATGCAGGATCTGCAGACTGTGAAGTCTCTTGATGTGTTTGGTACCTTCCCAAATCAACCTTCTCCATTTTGGCCAGCCACAAACTAGGGACTCCCAGGGGTCGATGGGGATACTTGACCACTTCAGGGATGCTTTGAGGGCATCCTTAAAGCATTTCTGTTGTCTCCCTGGAAGTCTCCTGCCATGACTAAGTTCTGAGCAGAGCAGTTGCTTCAGGAGTCTGGTGCCAGGCATACAAGTGACTTGTCCTGCCCAGCAGAGCTGGTTTTGAATGATTAGTGCCTTGATGCTGAGCAAGTTGGTTTGGGAGAGGATGCTGCTATTAGATCGCCATACTTGCCACCCGATTTGAAGGGTCTTGTGAAAGGAGCCACTAGTGCTATTTCTCCAGTTCTTTGAAGTGCCTGTTGTAGATTGTCCAAGTTTCCAAAGTATAATTGGTGCCTGGTAAACCATGACATTCGTCTCAGGCTTGAGATCCTGGTCCTCAAATATTATTTTCCTCTGTCACTTGAATGCTGAGCTGACATATTGGAGGTAATGTTGGATTTTGTCATCTATGCCTGCATTTGTTGACAGGGAGGCTCCCAAAATATAGAAAATGGTCCATATTTTCCAGGATCTCACCACTGATCTTAATCAATGAGGGAGGTGTTCTGCTGTGGGAGCTGGTTGCAAGAGGAGTTTAGTTTTCCAGGTGTTTAGTGAAAGGCCCATTTTCTCAAATTCAGAGAATGACCTGGAGCTCAGTTTCCGAGTGACAGTGCACGTAAGCACCATTTGCATATTGAAACTCTATGACTGAGGTTGGAGTGGTTTTGGTTTTGGATGGAAGGCAGTGTAGGTTGAACAATTGCACATCTGTTCTATAAATGATCTCTGTGCCTGGGGGTATTTTGTGGAGGGGGGGGTGGGGTGCAGTAGAGCAGCGAGGAAGATGGCAAAGGGGGTTGGTACAATGGCACAGCCTTGTTTGACCCCAGGCTTTACTGAGCTAGGGTATGTGGTGATTCCGTTGTTGAGAATCACAGATTGCATGTCATCATGGAGTAGGCAGAGGATGGGGACAAATGTAAAAGCAAACCCATAGTTGCATACAGGAAATACGAATCACCCCATGTGCAATTTGGTGCCTTTTCAGAGCAGCCTCCGGGTGCTCCTATATAGCATCCTCCAGTGGCTGGATCTGATGTGAAGGCAGGCTGCTGGCCTTGCTGCGCCAGTGCATGAGATGCCCATGGCGGGTAATGTTAAAATTGTAGAGCCCAAGAAGGGCTTAGCATGCAGGCTGTACCATCTGCATGTGTATAGCAGCAGCCTTTGTCACTGGGGCTGGCTGCAGCATTTGTGTAACTGTCAAAAGGGCCAAGGAGATGCTGTCAACACCATGAGTGCCTTAAGCAGAGCTCACATAACCTTCAGGCATGCACTCAGCCATGCATCTCTGAGCCATCAGAACAACCCAGGGCTCTACATTGTTCAAAGATGGGGCCAGACTGTTATGACCATGGCCGGTGTTAATTGTTGTGCAAAATAAATCCCAGAGGGAAACTTGGCTTATGAGCCACATCCTTTCTTTTGTATTCTGATAATGAGAAGACGATTTTTGGGTTTTTGAAAATTAAAGGTAAAAGTTTTATTAAAAAATAAAAGAAAACTTAAGCACAAAAAATTACAGTCACACGATTAAGGTTAATCTTACAAGACATTCCCCCAAAACTCTCTACTTGGCCAAACCAACAAGTAAACAACTTCCAGACAGCCCTCCCTTTTAGATGTCTAATATGAAATCCAGTTATGTCACATAAGGCAAATTGTTGTAGCGTCAATTAGGGGGAACCATATGACCTTTACCCTCTACAGTGGATTTCACTTCAGAATAAAGCTGCAGCTCAAGACTTCTCAACAGCTCAAACAGCTCCAGCTATCCCCAGCCATCTCCAGCTTAACAGACACATACCACCTCTACCTCAACAGCTATCCACAGTAACTTTAATATACTTTTTTTTTTCCCCTTTCATCTCATTCTCATTGTTCTTACACACTTTGAAACTCATACCCTTCCAAATATAAGATCTTTCATGATTCCATTTTGTCTTTGCTTTTGGGTCAGTAAAATATCATATCGCCACTATTTGTTTACCCATGAACCCCTGCACGATGCAAACATTTTCCTTGATACCTCTGACTCCCCTTTGAAATTCAAACCCCTCTTAATTTATCTAAAAATGCAAATGCTACATCTCACCTATTTACTTGTACCTCAAACTCAACACCTCTATCCCTTTCTTGTTTCCGAACTCCCAGACAACCTGAATCCTATCAAACTCTTCCCATCTTAATTAAATCACACATACAAAGACACCCAGCCTCCTTTACAGAATAACACGTTATTCCCCAAAATATTTTTTAAAATCCATTCTTACAATACTGCTGAGGCCTGTGTGCCCCCCATGCATCCACTCAGTGAACTGTCACATGTGGCTCTCCATGAAGGTCACCACTCTATCAATGGAGGACGCCAGTGCCAGAGACATGATGCCACTCATGATACTGATGGACTCTTCTATCATCCATGCATAGGAGTGAACAGCCTCTAGGAACCCTAACAGATGTCCACACATTTTCTACTACTGCTCCAGTAACAGCCACTTTGCTGATGACCCCTGAGGCATAGAATCTGTGGAAAGCTGAGCATTGTTGGGCCTGTCGCCTATCCTCTGATGGGGACTGACTGCAGCTGTCACTGCCTCTTTTACCTGCTGGTGACGCCCATTCTAAACACGTTTCAATGCCTATCGATGTGAGACTAGTTGTGCTTGTAGAGCGTGTGGTATACTGACGTGATGGTGCCTCTTCAAGTGGCAATTCCTCCCCTGAGGACTCCAGTGGCTCTGATGTTCCTGGTGGCACCTCATCCGTGACTATCCACAGGGAAAGAAATCTATGCCCATTCACTTCCTCCTGCCTGTCCATGAACGATTGCTTCATATGGTCATGGTGCCAGAGGCACCACTACAAACACTAATGAGAAGGTTTGTGCCTGTGACTATCTCCTTTCTCATTCTCTGGGTTCCACACTTAATCTACCCTCTGTGACTGGCTGGCTTACTGTCACCCATTCAATCTCCATCACTTCCCCCAGACATTTTTACAGCAATGAGGGGCAAACTATCTCCTTTTTCATTCTCTAACATTATGAGCTCACTTCTCCTGCAGTGACAGAAATACACAGTGTCACACTTGCCTCATGGCCCAATTGCTGTCATCAGGCTGTGCCCCTTTAAATGATTATCATCACACCATTTAGGAGGAATTCAAGCCATCAATTCATGCTTGGCACTGCAGCAAGTACCTTTGAATATATAGTCCTCTGGTGTCAGACCACTCTGCGGATCATTGAACACAGTGGTCCTTGATAAGCCCCTATGCATTGGTCAGCCATTGTGCCTTATATCCCATGGTCACTGAATGAGACATGCGGGGCTGTCACCTTGCCATTGTGCGCACCACCCGCTCTTACTCACTAAGCTGCTCACTTCCTCAGTTATGCCTTATTCATGAGGCTTGCCGGTCTCCTCCTCCCATACACTAGGAAGAAACCCCCTCTGTTCCCTAGTTGCCAGCAGGGATACCTCCAGGGAGGTGTCACTGAGATGAAGAACCACCCTTCCTCCCACTGAAGCCATTCCTGCACAAATTCCCTCCTGTAAAGCCCCATTTTCTTCTCTCTGTTCAGCTAGTAGAGAGGCTGCACACTTGCCTTTGAATATGGCGTCGTAAACCTCCACAACGGTACTAGAACTGCCAACCACCCTTTATTAGCCGGCTTCCCTGCTGGCTGGATGCTAAATGCCCGCATAGCAGAAGATCACTGCGAAAGTCCCCACCATTCATCCTTGCATCCACGTGACCCACAAATGAGCCCGGCATCGGGACCTCAAGTTGTCCAGTTAAATCCAGCCCTCAGTGCTTAATGCTGTGAAGTCACAGGTTAGGAGAAAATGCTGAGGCCAGAGTTAAAGAAGTTATAGAAACATAGATGTCAAGCAGGGCTTACAGAGCAGCTCATGGCAGCTGGGAAAGAAGTACAGAACTGGCAAATCCAAGTGTTTGGAGCAGCCAGGACTGTCCTGACACTGAATCAGCATCTTATAGGTGAACAGAACAGGAATCTGTAGTCATTATCGTTTTGTTTAGTGTGCAATGTACCTTTAAGGATAATACATGTCAAAGAAGATCACATGATCTGTAGTAACCAATAGGACAGATAGCAGTAAGTGATTCAAAAGCAACACAGGGTACACACAATGGCACCATCCTCCACATCGAGCAGGAAATCCCAGCTGATAAGGGCACGAAAATGCAAAACTCTGCCGAGAAGCGGGAAACAGGCCCTGCTAGCCGAAGAATTAAAAAAAATAACTTTTCAGCAAAATGAGAGATAATTTTAATAGAGGTGGAAACAAGTAGTCTTTTAGTGATTGGAAGTTTAATAAAATATAATGCTACTATTGTCACAGAAATGGACATACGATGAGGCAGTGCAAGGAAAGATTCAAGCAGGCTTGTAAACAAAAGAAGCCTAATGAAATCTACAATGTAGAAGAGCCTGAAACAACAAATTCAGACATTTACTCATTGTTTAATCTGAAGGTTGTAAAGACAGAACCAATATTTGTCACATTGAAAGTAAATGGCAAACCTGTTAGCATGGAAGTGGACACGGGATCTTCCAATACAGTAATTGGAAAACATGCCTTCAGATAAAGACAAAATACTGTGGATGCTGGAAACCTGAAACAAAAACAAAAAATACTGGAAAAACTCAGCAGGTCTGACAGCATCTATGGAAAGAAAGACAGAGTTAATGTTTTGAGTCCGGTCCATATGACTCTTCTTCAGAGCTAAAGGGAAGTAGAAATGTGGTGAAATATATACTCATTAAGGGTGGTTGTACAGGGTGATACTGGATAGAAGGCCAGCGATAGATGGATGTGAAGGAGAGGTTGCAAAAGATGTCATAAACAAAAGGTCAAAGGGGTGTTAATGGTCATGGCACTGGCTAAAGGAGGTGCTAATGGTGATATTTAGAGTAGAAAGCAGAATGTGATAATGGCCAGACCAGGGTAAGCACTCAGGAAAGAACAACATAAGCAAGTGACAGATGGCCCTAGTGGGGGTGGGGTAGGGGGAGGGGAAGGTGGTGGGGGAAAAAAATTGAACATAGGCTAAAAGCTGGGGATAAAACAATGAATAAAAATGGAAATAATTTTTTTTTAAATAATAATAAAAATAAGTGGAAAAAAAATAAAATAAAAATGAACATTGAAAGAAGGGGATCAAAAAGGGGTGAGGATGGAGGAGCGAGTTCATGGTCTGAAGTTGTTGAACTCAATGTTAAGTCTGGCAGGGTGTGAAGTGCCTAATCAGAAGATGAGGTGCTGTTCCTCCAGTTTGCGTTGAGCTTCACTGGAACATTACAGCAGGCCAAGGATGGACATGTGGGCATGAGAGCAGGATGGTGTGTTGAAATGGCAAGCGACAGGAAGATCTGAGTCATGCTTGCGGACAGACCAAAGGTGTCATCCAGTCTGTGCTTGGTCTCTCCAATGTAGAGGAGCCTCCATTGTGAGGAGCGAATGCAGTAGACCAAAGTGAGGAAAGTGCAAGAGAAACATTGCTTCACTTTGAAAGGAGTGTTTGGGCCCTTGGCTGGTGAGGAGGGGGGAAGTAAAGGGTCAGGTGTTGCACTTTTTGTGATTGCATGGCAAGTTGCTGTGGAAAGGGGTTGAGGTGTTGGGGTAATGGAGGAGTGGGCTAGGGTGTACCGGAGGGAACGGCCCCAAGGAATGTCGACGGGGGGGTAAAGTGAAGATGTGTTTGATTGTAGCATCATACTGGGAAACCTCCGTTAAGGAAGAAGAAAGATATGTCAGAAGCACTGTTTTGGAAAGTGGCATCATCAGAACAGGTGCAACAGAGGCGAGGGAACTGAGAGAATGGGATGGAGTCCTTACAGAAAGCGAGGTGTGAGGAGATGTAGTCGAGGTAGCTGTGGGAGTCAGTGGGCTTGTAATGAAAATTGGTGGACAGTCTATCACCTGAAATTGAGACAGAGAGGTCAAGGAAGGGAAGGGAAGTGTCGGAGATGGACCATGTGCAAATGATGGAGGGGTGAAAATTGGAAGCAAAATTGATCAATTTTTCCAGGTCCAGACGAGAGGATGAAGTGGCACTGAAACAGCCATCAATGTACCAAGAAAAGAGTTGTGGGAGGGAGCCTGAGTAGAACTGGAACAAGGAATGTTCCATATACCCAATAAAGAGACAGGCATATGGAGCCCATGCAGGTACCCATAGTCACACCTTTTATTTGGAGGAAGTGAGACGTGTTTAAGGAGAAATTGTTCAGTGAGAGAACGAGTTCAGCCAGATGGAGGAGAGTGGTGCTGGATGGGGATTGTTCAGGCCTCTGTTCAAGGAAGAAGCAGAAAGCCTCAGGTCATCCTGGTGGGGGACGGAGGTGTAGAGGGATTGGACGTCCATGGTGAAGAGGAGGTGGTTAAGGCCAGGGAACTGGAAATTGTTGATATGATGTAGGTCATCAGAGGAATCGCAGACATAGGTGGGAAGGGACTGGACAAGGGGAGAGAGAACAGATTCAAGATAGGAAGAAATGAGTTCCGTGGGGCAGGAACAGGCTGACGTGAGTGTTCTACCAGGACATACCTTCAGGTATTTGAATAATGGTGAACATCAATTAAGTTTATGAGAAACAGCTGCCATGCTAAAAACATACACCGGTGAAGACATTCAAGTAAAAGACATAAGCAGAGTAATTGTCCATTATGGAAGCCAATCCGCAAAGCTAACCTTGATGGTGGTAGCAGGTGAAGGGCCAGGCTCCTGGGACGAAATTGGTTGAAGGAGATTAAATTGGAATGGGCTGAAATTTTCTAGTTCAGATCGAGAGGGCTGCCAGAGCTACTTAGAAAGTACGCCACCATCTTCAAGGACGAACTTGGGAAAACCTAGAGCCTGCTGGCAAAGATTCTTGTGGATCCGGAAGCAATCCCTCATTTCATGAAGGTGAGAACAGTGCCATATGCCCTGCGAGGAAATGTGGACGCTGAACTGAACACACTAGAGAAACTGGGCATTATACAACCTGCTTAGTTCTCAGAATGGGTGGCACCCATAGTCCCCGTCCTTAAATCTGGCCTAAGCATTTGGATTTTTAGAGACCACAAATTGACAATTAAGAAAGTAGCTAAACTAGACAGGCCCCTATTCCAAAAATCAAAGACCTGTACGCCAAGTTGGCAAGAGGGCCAACATACGCAAAGCTTGACATGAGTCATGCTTATCAAGAACTAGAATTGGATAATGCCTCCCGGGAATTTGTCGCAATTAATACCCACAAAGGGTTGTATCAATGTAGATGATTGCCTTTCCACGCCTTCTTAGCTTGTGCCATCTTTCAGAGAACAATGGAAAGCTTACTGCAGGGATGGCCCCAGACTGTAGTATATTTAGACAATGTATTGGTGACAACGTTCACTAAAAAAGAGCATTTGGCAAACTTAGAAGCTGTCTTTAAAATGTTTCTTGCAAGCTTGAGTGCATCTAAAAAAAAGAGAACATTCCAAGCGAGGGAGGTAATCTATTTGGGTCACTGGGTAGATTCACAGGTCCGCCACTCAGTTGAGGAGAAAGTGAGAGCCATAGGAGAGGCGCCTGCACCAAAGAACACCTCAAAGCTCAAATCATTCCTATGGGCGGTTCTTACCCAATTTGTCTACAGTGCTGCCCCCGCACGCCCCCACCCATATTCTCTACTCAAAAAGAACAATGATGGTCTTGGAAGGCATCCCAGAAAGAAGCTTTCATAAAGGTGAAACAATTATTGCACTTGTCCCATCTATTAGTGCATTATGACCGGACGAAAGAATTGGTACTGACATTGGTGCTGCATCTCCCTACAGAGTGGGAGCAGTGCTCTCTCATCGGATGAATGATAGCATGGAATGGCCAATAGATTACATATCAAGATCACTTACCACAGCAGAAAAGAGACACTTGCAGGTAGAAAAAGAAGGCTTGTCCATCATCTCTGGTATAAAGAAATTTCACCATTACGTATACAGCCACCATTTTACAATCATTTCAGACCACAAACCATTGCTAGAATTGTTTAGTAAGGACAAGGCCACACCACCCATAGACTCAGCTAGAATACAACCAAGTGCTTTAATTCTGGCAGCACACAAATACACTTCTGCACATAGACCTGGCAATCAAATCACAAACGTCAATGCCCTTAGTCGTTTGCCTTTACAAGAAAATGATGAGCACCCTCCAGTTCCACAGGAACTTGTCTTACTGTTAAATTTCTTAGATTCCTCTCTGCTATGTGCTCAACAGGTCAGAGACTGGGCAAGTCGGGACACAGCCCTATCTCAAGTACGAGAGCAAGTGCTACATGGTTGGTCACAGGAGGCCACACCTGATGAAATGAAACCGTACTTCAACAGAAGACATGAAATAACCAGTCAAGCTGGCATCTTATTGTGGGGAGCATGAGTGATAGTTCCTCCAAAGGGAAGAGAGCCACTGTTAATTGAACTGCACAGCACACATCCAGGAATTTCCCGAATGAAGACCATAGCATGCAGCTACCTATGGTGACCTGGAATGGATGGTGAAATAGTGAGTTTAGTAAAGCACTGTGTGCAATGTCAGCAACTGCAAAAGTTGCCTTCACCAGCTCTGCTACACCCAATGAGTAGCCAGATAGACCCTGGGTGCGGTTACACATTGACTATTTTGGACTTTTCCTGGGAACAATTTTTCTGCTCATTGTCAATGCCCATCCAAAATAATCAGATGTATACGTGGTAAAGTCACCAATGTCTGGTGCTAAAATTGAAAAACTACGTCAGGGTTTTACCATTCACGGACTACCAGAAGTTGTCATTTCCAGTAGCAGCACTGCATTTACGAATCCTGAATTTCAACTGTTTATCAGACTCAACGGTATCACTCGTGAAAAACTGTACAGTACCACCCCTCCTCAAACAGAATGGCCAAAAGGGCAGTTTGAATGTTCTAGGCAGGCATGACAAAGCTAACTGGTGATTCCTTAACAACCAAGCTAGCATAATTTATTTTTCATTTCAGGACCACCCCTCACACACTGGCAGGTGCCACTCCGGCTGAGTTACTGTTGAAATGCCATCTCAGGACGAGATTGAGCTTAATAATGCCGGGGAAGGTGGACTGCAGTCAGGGAAGCCAGAAAACTAGATACAGCTGGCATATTCATGAGAGGAAATATACAGTGGTAGGAACGGTATACGTGAAAAACTTCAGAGTAGGACCAAAGTAGTTACCCGATAAAATAAGTGCAGTGACTGGGCCTCTATCTTACCACATGGAGGTGGAAGGCTGGATCATCCGTAAACAGCCAGAGGACTGGAGAATTCCAAACATCACGCCTTTGTTTGAAAAAGGTTGTAAGGATAAGCCCAGCCATTACAGGCTATTCAGTTTAACTTCTGTGGTGGGCAGAATTCTAGAAACAATTATTTGGGATAGAGTTAGTAGTCACATGGGAAATTAAGGGTTGATTAGGAAGGGCCAGCATGGATTTCTTAAAGGAAAATCATGTTTAACTAACTTGCTGGAGTTTTTTGAAGAAGTAACTGAAAAGATCGATGAGGATAATGCTGTTGATGTGGTGTACATGGGCTTTCAAAAGGCATTCAATTCAGTGCCGCACAATGGATTTGTGAGAAAAGTTATTACTCACTGAATAAAAGAGACAGTAGCAACTTGGATATATAATTGGCTGAAAAATAGGAAGCAGACAGTAATGGTCAGTAGATATTTTTCAGGCTGGAGGAAGGTTTGTAGTGGTGTTCCCCAGGGGTCAGTATTGGGGCACTTGCTTTTCCAGATATATATTAATGATCTAGATCTTGGTGTGAAAGGGACAATTGCAAAGTTTGCGGATGATATGAAGCTTGGGAGTGTTTTAAACTGCCAAGAGGACAGTGTAGAACTTCAAAAGGGCATAACAAGTTGGTGTAGTGGGCAGATAGGGGCAGATGAACTTCGATGTGGAGAAGTGAGAGGTGATGCATTTTGGTAGGAAGAACAAGGACATACAATATAAAATAAGGGGTGAAATTTTGAATGGGGTGCAGGAGCAGAAAGTCCTGGGTGTATATGTGCATAGATCATTGAAGGTGGCAGGACAGGTGGAGAGAATAGTTAATAAAGCATACAGTACCCTAGACTTTATTAACAGGGGTATAGAGTGTAAGAACAAGGAGGCTATGTTGAATTTATATAAGATACTTGTTAGACCTCAGCTGGTGTATTGTGTACAGTTCTGGGCGCGATGTGAACGCATTGGAGAGAGTGCAGAAGAGGGTTACGAGAATAGTTCCAGGGATGAGAAACTTCAGTTACGAAGATAGGTTGGAGAGGTTGGGAGTGTTCTCCTTGGAGAAAAGAAGGCTAAGAGGAGATTTGATAAAGATGTAGATAGGGAGAAGGTGTCCCCACTTGTAAAATGATCAAGTATGAAAGGGCACAGATTTAGAATGATTTGCAAAAGAAGCAAATGTGACATGAGAAAAACTTCTTTGCACGAGTGGTTTGAATCTGAAATGCACTGCCTGGAGGTGTGATGGAGGCAAATTCAACCAAGGCATTCAAGAGGGCATTAGATGATTATTTGATTAGAAACAATGTGCAGGAGTAAGGGGGAAAGGCAGGGCAATGGCACCACATCATAATACACATCTGGAGACCCAGTGCAAACACGATGGGCCAAATGGCCTCCTTCTATGCTGTTAAAATTCTGTGATTCTGTGATTCTGAACATGGGGACCATTTAAGGGAGAGAGAGAGAAATCACCAAGATTTGGTTCCACCTGTGATCATGACCGGGTCTGCATTTCTCATTGAGGATACTCAACCCAGGACTGAAGTGTCTGATGTTCCTGGAAGAGTTGAGGATACAGAACTGCAAATGCCCACCCTAGCACCTGATGTTCAGGCAACTCCAGAAGAGGAGATTCTTGACAAAGAATCTAAAGTTGTGGAGCTGTGACATTCCACACAAACCAGGAAACCACCTGAAAGACTGAAATTGTAAATTCCGTACCCAGTGTAAATATTATGCTGTCTTGAAAAATATGTTCTTGTAAATATATGTGTAGCCGTTTTACAGGGGGAGAAATGTAGTAATTATAGTTTTGTTTAATGTGTAATGTATCCTTTAAGAATAATACCTGTTAAGAAAGATCACATGATCTGTAGTGACCAATAGGCGAGTAGTGTGGGCTACCTCAGTAGTCAGTTTAGAGATAGAGTTGGAGTTGAAAGCACACATGTAGTTGCTGATGAGTATGTTGTAAATAAACTTAAATTCTCCACCCAAGAAGTGTCTGCAGATCAACTCTATCATCAATAGGAGCAACTTGGCCACCCTTACAACAGAATCAGAATCTAGACAAAAGAAAATCAATTACAGCATGCAAAGTTGGCAGAGATCCAAGCTGGCCAAGTAGTTCAAGAGGGCCCTCCCATCCCATGTGCTGTGAAGGGGACGAGAGGACAGCAGTCGGTTGTATTAGTTCGTCTTAGCTGGAGACAGAAAATAATGAAGTCTGGTGGTGTTTGGAGGATTCCCAAAATCCAAAAGTTGTAAAGGAAACCTTGGGACAGGAAATATGACCATCTTCCCATCCACACCCACTTTACCTTCTCCGAATTCAGAATCCTGAACCTGTGTGGTTCAAGTGGTGATGTTACACTACAGAGAAGCAGTTGGGTGCCTGGATTGTGTAGTGTGTTGTCTCATTAAAAATCCGATTCTGTGGTTCTTACAGTTTATTTGTGCATTCTCTGCTGTTTAACACAACAAAACAAATTAAAACAAGAAAGCAGTCCAAGAGTTATCATACTGAACTTCAAATAATTTAGATAAATACCACAGAAAAGCATAGCAAGAACATTATCTTTTGTATCAAATATGTTCCAGATATTCCCGGTCAAACTGCCTCCTTAAATGCCAATTTAGAATACTTTCCAAATTGGTCTTGGTATTATAACTAATATCATAAATTATTGCCAGAGTTATTTGAAAGTAGAATTATTCGCTTGATTGGATTCTAATAGAGATCACCTCCAAGTGGACACAAAGATGTATATATTGCAATTCATTAACTTCACAGCTATGTGCCCCATGATTAACGTTTGAGACTAAACCCCTGTAAGTCACATCCTATAATAATGTTTGAGGAACAAGAGTCTACCTCACCAGAGCTGCTTACAATCCAGCTATTCCAACTGCAGGTCTTACATAAGGAAAGCTTTCATTTTCTGTCTTCCACTAGAAACTTGGTAATTTACTGTCTAATATGCAAAGCAGAGGCATCTTAAATTGAACTTGAGGACTTGTTCTTAAATTGGAATTGGCACAAAAGATTACATTATGGCTTGTCATTACATAGCATGTGCGTTTCCTCAGGGCTGCTCCCACTTTGCCATCATATCCTCACCAGAAGAGCTGTGAAAATTCCACTATGTGTGTAAACTGGGTTTCTCCACATTTCCAGTGAAGTTATGCTGGCAGAGTAGGAGCAATTCCAAGGAAATCCCCATCCATATTAATGATCATCCATCCAGAATGCATCATAGCAAGAAGCAACAAATGTTCAAATACATTTTAGAGCTACATCAGATGGTATGTCAATCTTGCCAGTAAGGAGATAAGTTAGCTGAATGAATGCATACTTGGAGGTATAACTTTTGAAGAGATTTTTGAAGATGAGGAGAGCTATAGCAAGATAATGAAAGTTAGAAAGAGTATTCCAGGATTCAGGACCACAATGGCTGGGGGCTGCATGGCTGCTGGTTGAGTGTAACAAAGTTTCTCAGTGGACCAGAGAGGAGGAAAGGAGTTAGAGCAAGTGGAGTTGATAGCAGAGGTAGAATGGAGTGAGGCCATGGAGCCATTTGGAGATGAATGAAGACAATGATTTTGAAATGGTTATAGGGACAACAACTGCTGATAGGGACACCTGATGATAGCATGGGATGATGAGTACATATATTGTAATACACAAGGTACCATAATTATGTGGGACAGGCTGGATGAACCAGAGGTTTTTATTTGTCTGTAATTGTTTGTATGTCCCAATAGGTCAGAGTGGGTAGACCAGCTGTTCTGTTGCTGTGTTCTTTTTTGTATGTTTCATACACAACACTGGTCATCTCCAACACTTTCTTGCCTCCACCACTTCTGAAACCTTCATTTGTGTGCTTACTGTCTCTAGACTCGACTTCTCTAAGCTTCCCGTGCCTGCGTTCCAAGTTCCACACTACAACGATCAGGTCGGATGGCAGAAAAACGCCAACCAAGTGAAAGGATGCAGATTCAAGTCTGCTACATGTAGAAGAGTATTAAAGGAGTCATTCTGGTGTTTTGAAAATCACTCCAGTGAAAGCATGCTTGTTTACATGTGTTGTATTCTATTTCGGGCACAGTGCTGCGATGTGCATCCATTCCAGGCATAAGATTTTATTCAGGCCCCGTTTACAGGATGTGAGCAAGTGCTGCCAATCATGCCTCTACACTGCTGCTGGTTTGCATTTCAGACCATCAGTTGTGGTCTTCAGATAAATGCTAATGTTAGGGGAAGGAAAATAGAAGAGTGTGATAAAGAGTGTGTGCTAGGTACCTTTAAGAAAATGTAGTTAGTTGACCATGTGACTACATTGACCAATCACTTCTTGGTTAAATGTAAATCTGAAGCTAGAGGTGATTGAAGAAACACACATGGTGTTAGTCCTCTGTTCTTAGTTCCAATAAACCACCAGTGTTTGTTCAGTTAATTGGTCTCTCTGACTATATTATTTCAAGCACCAACTAATGTGTTAATATCAAGGGTGCAGCTGGCATTTGCCAGATAAAGTGAACTTGATAACCAAAAACATAAAAGAGAGCAAAGCAGTTTACGGGGCACCAACTCCTGAGGAGGGCTGCGGAGCCAGAACACACGCCTGCTCCATCTGACCCAGTAAGAGCATTTAACAAAACAAATCTTTTGTTGGTAGCCATGGAAGAATTAATTGGAGGTGGGGAAACTCAACTCTTGCCTTGCTCATTGCAGATCAGTTTCAGTGAGTGAGTCTAAAACAGTCTTTAAGTCTCCATTTATATCACAAAAACCATGCATGTTTTAAGCAACTGCGAAGGGATGTCTGAGAAATGTCTGAAAAAATCTTGGGTTAGGTGTTTTTTCAGGCATCCTTGGACTGCAGGACATTGGTCCCTGAAAAGAGACTTCATTGTGCCAGTTTTACACCTCATTTGAAAATATTTAAATTGGAAGGAAATGCTGGAGAAAGCAAGGCTTATCCCAAAAGGGACATTCGATGGCTAGTACCGGTGTGAAGAACAACTTATTTTGAAGCCTTAACCTTATTAACCTGGTTGATCAAAGTAAATGGGAAGTAAAAAGTGTATGGTATAAAAGATTTAGGGTGGAATCGTCCCAGATTTGCACTAAGTATGGTGGTGGGTGGGAAAAAGAACGTTTTACTCATTGGCCGCAATGGCAGCTTTTCACGTTATATCATCCCAAACCCACCTCATTAATCATGCATTCCTAGGAAACAGGCCATTTCAATGGCAGCTGGCCTCTGGCTCGTCCACCACACCATCACCTTGCTGCTTCCTCATGCCACACACCATATTTAAAGTGCAGCCGCGCGCATACCTCTCAGTGCTTCCAGACTATGACTGCTGCACAGAAGACATGGCCCCGAAAGGCAAGAAGACTGCAGCCCCCCAATTCGGTGACGCATCCCTGAGATGCCTTCTGGACACCATTGGAGCCTGCCCTGATGCTCTCTACCATGCTCTGGCCACGGGAGGCCCATCACTCCAGTTTGGGAGGCGATGACAGTGGTGGTCAGTGCCAACGCTGCACCGAAGAGGTTCACCATCGGATGCAAAAAGAGGATGAATGATCTCATCCGTGCTGCTAGGGTAAGGCAACCACCTCAGCACTCTAAACTCACATACCCACACATGCCTGCAGGCCCCCCTAAAAGTGATGTGGTGCTGCCTGCAAAGCCTGACACTGATGACCATGAGTGCTGCCCAAAGCAAGGTAGACAAACAAGTCTCAAGGTCCCGTGTGAAGTGCAGCTCGCCACGTGCACATCGCTTATGTTCTGTTGTGAAACACATAGGTGTGCAATTATGCCAACGTGCCCAGATGACCCAGCGTGGAGGGATGATTCTGCTGAGCTGGGCTTATAATGATATGCAGACGTATTACAATGAAGTTCCCGATGTTGGTGGTGGGAAATGCGGCCCGCCATTGACAGGTGGAGCGTATGATTGCAAACTGTTTTGCATGCTGTTGTGAAACCGATTTTTGGCTTTCCTGCCATATAGTCCACTCACGCCCGCCATGACACCTGATGTCACTGGGCACGGAAAATTCTGCCCTTAGAGATAGGGTTAAAATGATCCTCTGGTCTTTGTGTTTATTTCAAAACAGAAAGAAAGAATAAGCAAATTAATAAGAAATACAGAACAACATTGCCACTCAGAATAAATTAGGAATTTAAATTAGTTACAGGAAACTAATGTTCACCTGTGGCACAGAAGCAGATATATTTTAAATTATTAGAAGAAAGGCTTGCATTTGCAGCATGCCTTTCACAACCTCATTACATACCAAAGCACTTTAAAACCAATAAAATGCATTTGAAGTCTCATCACTCTTATAATGTCAGAATCATAGCAGCTAATTTGTGCACAGCAAGTTCCCACAAACAGCAATGAAATGAATGCCCAGATCATCTGAGCATTGGATCTTGTAAAATATTCCAACTAAAATGATATTGACCTCAGCACACCTACTAGACTTGTATTTATTTCTGCAACATTGATCAGAAAATTAAGGGGAAAATTATCTCAAAAATCCACACAAAGTAATCATTAATTTCATATACTAATTGAAGTCTGTCACTGAGCTCAACATGACTGTTAGCTCTCTACATCTGTTCCCAATAAATCTGTCAGCAATCTGCTGATTCACTATATGAGCACTTCAACATGTTACCTAACATTAGAGAGAGCAACAGAAGAAGGAGACAGCTGTTGATAAGTTAATCTAAATTAGACACTCACTCTACTCCCAGAGATCCCTTTTGTAATTAGAAGAGGGATGTCACTATATAACTAACAAATTTCAAAGAATGACATCTGATGGAAGTTAAAGGGCAGGCAGCTTTATCTTTCTACCAGAAAAACGCAGGCGAATTCATTGACTTTTATTATTTAGTTCAGTTTACATGGCCACTGAAGTTGGACAAAGCTGCCAGTTTTCTATCATGAACATTTACTGCATTTACAGCCCACTTCAGTGGTGCATTCACATTCCACAAATTTAGTGTTGGCATGAAGCTTTGCACCAATGCTAAATTTGGAGTGTAAATTGGATGAGGCTGTCCAAACTGATTCCAAAGCAAAGTAAAATGAGTCTCATTCTGCTTTGTTTCAGTGACACCAAAGCTGCAGATGCAGCGTGTGGTGTGATTGTATCTATAAATATGTAACCAGTCTGAAGAATTGTTGATATTATCTAAAAATGCTCATGGTCATAATAATACAGCAGATTGTGTCAAAGATTCATCTAAAAATAAATCCCGTTCACTTCAGTGTAACTTATCTATATATACCTAATATTATTTAATTCTAAATAGTACTTTAACCCCCAAAATTTTCTGAAAATTGTACTTTGTAAAATGCCATAGAATCAATTCTGAAATTTCAGACAACTATTCGAAACCTGTAAATGAGATCATGCTCCAATAAAGCATTAACATTCCTGTTGTGTAGCTTCACAGAAATTTTGAGTTCATCATTGATCTTTGCTGGTATTGATCAATTACACTGGACACGCGGGGCAGGATTTTCCCCTCGTCAGGCGGGTACTGTGGGCGGGCCTGGGAGTGGTCATGAAGCCAACCGCCTCCTGTGATTGGGCCCCAATCGCGATTTCACGCAGGCTAGCCAATTAACAGCAAGCAAGCGTGAAACTTGTGCTGCAGCACTCAGCACTGCCGGGGTGGGGGCGGGAAAAGTTCACACATGCATGCGTTGCACAGAAATGCTTCAGGGGGCTGAAGATTTTGAACTATATAAAGAAAGATATGAAAATGTCCCCTCTTGTGACTTTGTTACAAAAGCAGGGACATGTTAAATATAAGTGTTTAAGTTTATTTTTTGTAACCACGGGTCGAAACCTCATCACACCCGTGGATGAGGTTTCACCAAAAATGCAAAGGCCGCTTGGTCTTTTTGCTCACCCGCCAACTGAATGGTTGGACCGGCGGCAAAAAATTCTAGTCAATTAATAGGGCCTTAATAGGCCCTTTAATTGTCGACGGACACGCTGCTGACAGTTGTGCGCACCCGCCAAGCGAAATATTGCAAGAGTGGGTGTCGGGCACATGCCTGTCCGACGAGAGAAAATTTCTGCCCCTGGTGTAGAAGGGTATGATTTTTTTTCACTGCCTTGATGTCATTATGCAGTACGATAATGCTGATGTTGAGCTTTCAGCAGTTTGATGTTGGGCCTGCCAGGTTAGATGGGTTTCTGTGTACGCTGCAGGTTAACACAGCAGAAACTGCAAGCATGTGGGGAAGTTGGCAGAAACATTTAACTCAAGTGCATTCGTTTGCGCATGGGGAATCCCTGTGGGTCAAGCTGGTCTGACATTTACACATGCTAAATGCTCATTAACTGCAGTTTTAACCTTGAATTCTGCCTACCTCTGAGCAGTTTGGTACCTAAACATGTATTATCACAATCCCTCCTGACCTTATTAAGTCATTAAATCTCTTGTGGCAATGCACCCAGCTGCAAGGATTGACACTCCTACTGCTCACGGCCTCAGCGACCTTCACCCATTATTGCTTGGTTTGGGTGGCTGGTTTCTTTCTTCCATCTGTGGGAAATAACACTTCCCTTCTGCCCCACACTGCTCTAACACAGTCTTCATAGAAGCGTAAGAGAACTGGGGGCAGCCTTCCCATGACTTCTTGCCATCCTCTCCTTTCTTCAGCAGCAATGTTAGTTGCAGCCATTCTGACTCCTGCCTGGGTTCCTTTAAACTGAGATCCTTCCTTAGACAAAATGCAGCTTGGCACCATGCCTTCACTGATTCAGCCCGGGAATCGTGATGTTAGTGCCATGATTGAGAGTGACTGTAAAGCCCACTGATATAAAAAATGTGTCCCAATCGCACTGCCAGCTGCCTCAGACCCTGCTGTGAACAGGTCTATTTTGATAAAATACTGCCCTATCAGTGGGTGAGTGGAGAGGCTTGCCTTGTATGTGCATCATTCAGTTATGAGGTACAGATCTCTATCTGAGAAGCTGCTACCTAACAGTGTTATGAATTATAAAGAGGATAGCGATTGACTTCAAGAGGACATAGAGAGGCTGGTGGAATGGGTGGACACGTGCCTGATGAAATTGAATGCAGAGAAGTGTGAAGTTGTACATTTTGGTCAGGAGAACAAGAGAGGCAATATATAACAAAGGGTCTACTTCTAAAGGGACTACAGGAACAGGGAGAGTTGGAGGGATATGTGCACAAATCAGTGAGGGCGATTAAAAAGGCATATATGGTCCTGGGCTTTATAACTATACGCATAGTGTACAAAAGCAAGAGTGTTATGATAAACCTTTATAAAAATACTGGTCCAGCTTCAGTTGGAGTATTGTGACCAATTCTGGGCACCACACTTTAGGAAGGCTGTGTAGGCATGAGAGAGAGTGCAGAAATGATTCACACAATGGTTCCTGGAATGAGGAACTTCAGTTACGTGGATAGATTGTAAGAGCTTGGGCATTCCCCTAAGAGAAAGGTGAGAGGAAATTCAATAGAAGTGTTCAAAATCATGAGCAGTCTAGACAGACTGGATAGAGAGAAACTGTTGCCGTTAGCGGAAGGTTCAACAACTAAAGGACAATCTGGGCAGCTGCTGCATTTCAAAAATAATAAAAGGGTCATTACATTGTGGAAATTTTTTATGGATACAGGGAAAAGCTAAGCCTACAATTACTATTTAATGTTATTATTACTAGTTAACTTTGTCTATAAGGCTTACATAGGCTAACTTCTGCAAATGAGTTAACAGAGAATCTTTATGCTGTGTGCATGGTTTGTGCTAATATTAAGAAGGTGACTTGTTAAAGGCCAAGCAACAGATGGTTAAAGGCCAGGAAACAATTGTTTTTGTTTCCCAGTTTGTGACCTTTCTGATTACAAATATCGTGCAAAGTTGTTTGCTTAAAACTCAAAGTAAGGTCAAGAGGTAATATTTTGATGTAACATAATTGATTATTGCTGTTTGTTTAGAATATCATTGAATAAGTAGAAATTCGGCAGTTTGTGATCATCCTTGCACAATGGTTGATTGGTGGAACCAGATGGGGGAGGTGCTGAAGCAAGCAGATCTAGGAGGAGATCGGCCAAGCTTGCTTTCGGACCTTCCTGCTCCAGGTAGGGTTGCCGGGGGTGAAAATGAGTCAATCATGGACCGTCGCTATCAGAAAAAGAAGCCAGTCATGGACTATTGCTATCAGAGAAAGGGGCCAATCAGAAAATGTGTATATGGCAGGGTGGGAAACAGAGGCTTATTTAAGCACGGTGTTTGTTAAGCTCGAGGCTGTTGCTGCAGCTGGACAAGGGAGGGGGAATAGCCTGGTCAGCTATCTGAACAGAGAACGGACAAGGACGGATTGACCACCCCATCTTGTCTGTTTCTCAGGGAAACCAAGCAACTAAAGCACGGGGTGAGTAGTCACTGGTATAAGTATTATTGAACTGTCTGTAACAGAAATCAAATAATAAAGTGTAGTTGTTTCAGGCGAAGTCTCGAGTTTTGGGTCATTGATATCCAGAGTAAACCTCCGAACCTAGGCGGTAGGAACAACCTACAACAGCAATATAAGGTGAAAGGCAAATGAACAAACAGTGATAAGAAGAAAAATTAACTCAGAAAGTGTTTAAGTGTGATGGAGGCACATTCTCCCATGGCTTTCAAGAGGGAATTGGATAAACACTTGAAGAGAAAAAATTCTGCAGGGCTTTGGGGAAAGGGCAGGGGAGTGTAACGAGCTAAGTTGCTTTTGCAGAGTTCTTGTACAGACACAACAGGCCAAATGGCCTCCTTCTATGCTGCAACCATTCCGTTCTATGAAATATTTGCCCCTCCAAACAGAGTGAGTGAGATGCTCACTTGTTGCTACCAGACATTGAAATATAATGGTTTGCACAATGATGACTCAGAACTCTCTCACCTTGTCAGTTCTAAATCATGGTCCAGAACTTCCAAACCCGGGGGGCGGTGGGGGTCAGGAGGGGGCAGGTGAGGGGGCGGGGGGGGCCAAGGGAGATGGGGTCAAGCCTAAGAGGTACCCCAGAAGTTACGCTGGGGAACCCCCAGAGGTTCCCACACAAGGATTGCTTGCAAATTGCATGGAAGTTTAAAAATCTGGTGAGCAATTACCCTGAATCTGGAACCATTGCTACTTCAATTTAAATTGGAGACTTCAGCAGGTCCAACTCACTTGGCAGCATAGTAACCAAGGAAAAGTCAGAAGGAATAAAACCACTTCTGACTCCTGGATAACTATAGTACTGACCCCACCAACCCAACACTTCAGACGACCTTCCTGACCCACCCACTCAACTACCCCCCCGAACACTCCGAATACATTTCCGGCCCTAGACTAACCCCCGGCTAACCTCCCGACCCCACTGACTACAATCTCGAGTCCCAAGCTACCTCCCCACTACCAACCCTGACCACCCCACTGTAACTCCAACTACCCCCTGCATCATCCAACACCCTGGCCAACCTTCCTGACCCTCTGACTATCCCTCTATCCACCCAACCACCCTCCTGACCACTCCAGATACATTCCCAACCCTCAGACTAACCTCCAACTATGCTCCCTGGATACAACCTCGACCCCCAAGCTACCCCCACCAGCCTACTATGCACCCTACCCTCAACTACCCAACTGACCCCTCCAACTAGCCCCACACCCCCTCCAACTAACCTCAGCCCCCGACTACACTCCCAACACACCGAACCCCTGACTATCCCCCACCCTCTTGACCATCTGACTCCCCATCGAACCTATCACTACCCAACCACAGGACCTCCCAATGCCAAATTTTCCCTCAACATCCTCACCCCTTCGACTGCCCTCCTGACTAACCCCCAATTATACTCTCAACCCATTGACCAGTTCCCCATCTGCTCAGCCACCCAACCTTCGCCCAACTAACCTCAAATCTCCCCGACTACCCCCCAAACCCCGACAGCTGGCCCCCTCTATTTTCAGCAGAGGGATGATGAAGGTGATGTAAAGGAGAAGTCAACACTATCTGACGAGACAGAGCCATTAACACTGTCAGCTAATATGGGGGTCAGCAGGGGAAGTTGGATGATCTAATGGGAATTGGATGATCCGGTTCAGTGGGAATAGGATCAAGGTAGCATGAGGTGGGTTCCATGAACAAGATGAGCTCAGAGGACATGATGGGCGATCGGAGAGAAACTAAAGAAATATACGAGTTTAGGGCCAGAGCAGGCGATAAGTTTTAGTGGAAGTTTAATCTTACGGGCTGGTGGAAGGGAGGAATAGGGCAGAGACACCTGATAAGATGGTTTTAATCATAGTGACAAAGAGGTCCATGACTTTTCACCCTTACTGTTGGAGGTGAGGATAGAGGGGGCAGGGGGAATATTTAAGGAGACTGTTTACAATAGAGAAAATAAACCTGGATTTATCGTTGCTTTCAAGGATGATCCTGGAATAGTGTGCAGCTTTAGCAAACAACAGCAGGACCTGATAGTGCTTTATGTGGTCCACCCAGGTCTGGCAGTGGATCGCTAAACCAGTTGTCCATCATGTTCCTTCAACTCTGCTTTCTTTGGACTTATGGAAGCAGAGATGAGGGCCATACCTGGGGCATGTTCAGGGTGAGAGGGAGTAATGGGGACTATTGAGGACCAAAAGTAGTGGTAAGTTTATCTGCAGTGTGTGTGAGCTCATGTGCAGAAGGAGGTTTGGGAAGCCACAGTGAGGGGGCTTATATTTGAATGTGGAATGCCACGCACCTCTCCTGTCTTGATCAGCACATTGAACCTCTACGAGTACTGTATCCAGGAGCGAGGCTCCATACTACTTCGCTGATTGCCTCTGCCACTTCAAGCCATGCCTGCTTGTTCTGTGGCTCCCTTCTTCCTCCATACCACTGGGAGTAGAATCTCCCAACAAACTTGTAGTGTAATGTCCATGCATTTGAGAACTGTAGTTCAAGTTCTGTTTACCCTCGATTTGTTGCTGTTCTTATACTTCCGCAATGCTTCCATTCCGACCATCTCAGCATCCCTTTAAGTAGTGCAGCTAAGACACTGCTGCAGCAGGTCGCCATCAGGAAACCTAAAAGTCATTTGCTAATGCTGTAACGGAGTTCAAATGCCAATGACGGGTTTGCTGCTGGAAATCCTGGGTTTCTAGCACATAATCAGCCTCCCCAGCTACGAATGTTAAAATTCAGCCCTGGGAGTGAGAATACTACAACTGGCTGCCACACTGCATTGCAAATTAGCTGCAGTTTTATACAGAATGGGCAGGCTTTTTAATGGTAAAGCTATTTGTCTGTTTTGTAAAATTGTTAGGGGCAATTTTTCATGTATACATCAGTTTCTAAAGAGCCTCTGATGTGGCAAAGTTGGGGCCTGAGCTGCAACGCTGCTTTAACCCATCATTAAAGCAAAACTCCCTAAAGCTGTCAGCCAGGAAATTCTCTGAGGAATTCTCCTAAAGGGGTGCGGTGTGTTACTGTACCTTATTAGAGAGCTTAAATGAATCACCAGGAAGAACGGAAAGTTTGGTCACGAGGATGTTGCTAGGGGTCCTCTTTGGTCTAGATAGGAATAGGAGGAGGAAATAAGGCCAGGTTGTAAGAGGCTGTAATTTTGTTTTGGACTGACTTAATCAAACTTTGAAGCCAAATTTGGGGTTGAGATTTGCAGAAGATTTTCAAACCAAGGGGTGCATTGATAATTTAAATTAAATACAGAATGCTGTTGACCATCACTGATTACAAAGGCAGTGGGCTATAGCAGCTAAAAGCTACCTGTAAACAAGGATGTTTATGCTTCACTTTGATGTCAAGGTTAAGCTTTACCTTTACAAAAACCTAGAGACATCAGGTTTGAGAACATAATGATAAGGGAATGCTATGTCATTAAAAAATGCTAATTAATTTGGTCTAAATGGTCTGAGAGTCTGAGTCTGGGATGTGCGCTCAAGGCAGTCAAAGGAAATGCTACAAGGACACTCTGAAGGCTTCACTTAGGAGTTTTAATATTGCCGTTGAATCCTGGGCAAAGCTCACCCAGGATCGCTGCACATGGCATAACCAAATTAAAAAACCCTGTAGTCTCCTTTGAACGCAAGTGCGTATCAGAGGCAGAGAGAAAATGAAGGGAGAAGAAATCCCAAGCCTGAAACTCATCCAAAATTCAATCCTCTTCAACATTCTGTCCTATTTGCAGCAGAACCTTCCGGGCACAGATAAGCCTTAACAGTCACCTATGTGTCCACAGTAACCCTACCAAACACCCCAGATGATAAATATAGTCATCTTCGCCTCGAAGGAAGAACAAGAAATGATCGTTGGTGTTTATACTCTCTTTAATTCTCCAGAGTTTGTAAGAAATCAGAAACGTTAATGGGACTTAAATTATGTTATTGTGCTATGCCCAGGGACAAAGGGGACATTGAAAATATGAATTTTCTCATGGAGTGTCTAAAATCATAGTTTAAACAAAGAATTGGATGCCTCATTGGACAATTGTAGCTCAAGGTTGATATTGATAGGACAGTATGATTTCGTCAATGAAACATCCTGTCCACCTTGGAAAGAAGGTTAGAAATTCTGTTGCAAGAAGGTGATTCACTGCTTAGCTGAACATTCTGTTCAGTTGCTGGAGGTACAATCAGCAGGGAGCCTGAATGTTCATTGGATGTTCGCATGTATATATTTCTTGGAATGTATTTGTGACTAACTGTAGTGGATATATTGTAATAGGGGTAATTGTAATGGGTGCCTTATATTGTTTGAATCTGGCAAAGATATTTGTGTTTAATTTGAGCTATGAGTGTTGTCTCATTATTTCTCATAATTCTCATTTGCAAACCATAGAGTAACCTGTTGGGGGTAGAAGGTTGCGTCTTACGAGTAGAACACCAGCTGCTGCAGCAGAGAAGGACATGAGGGCAAGGTGGGCTTCTTTCCGCTTTGCGGGTCCAGGACATCCCTCATCCTTTGGACTTTTGCCACCAGAACCTCCAGTACTGCGACTGAGAACCTGTGCAATCTCTCCCTCAGTCCCTGAGCCATCCTCATTCCATTGCATGTCAGCCTGCCCACTCCACACCTTCAGTGGAAACAGGTACATGGAGGTTACAGCTACAACAGTGGCATATGCTATAACATGGGAAATTGCCCAGGTATTCCACAAAATCAGGACAAATCCAACCCAGCCAATTACCATTCCATCAGCTTACTCTGGGTCATAAAAGTGATAGAAGGGGTCCTCTACAGTGCTATCAAATGGTATTTACTGAGCAATGAGCTGCTCATCGATGTTCATTTTGGGTTCCATCAGGACTGCCGGACCAGACCTCATTACAACTTGGTCCAAATGTAGATACAGGACTAGGGGGAGAATTTTCTCCCTGTCTGGGGGTGGGGGTTTTGGGTGAGAGCAGAAGTGAGCAATTGCACAGCTGATCGCCACCCGCGATTGGCTGGGCACCTCTAACTTGCGGTGGACGGGCCAATTAAGGCCCGCCCTGCATGATCCGCACCTGGAAGCGCTGAGCGCTCCCTGTCCGGGAGGGTGGGGGAGGGGGTTTGTGGGGAGGAGTGAGAGTCGGGGCCTGCGCTCTTTCGCAGGAGCTGCCTCAGGGAGATTAGTCTGGTTGTTAAAAAATTTTAATTACAAAAATTTAAGACATATCCCCTAATGTGACACACGCCCAAAATCATCGAGCATCATTTTATCCGTCGGCGAGCAGGGCCCACCCATGCTTGCTGACCAGAAGATTCCGCCCCTGAATTCAAGAGGTGAGGTAAGAATGACTGCACGTTATATCAAGGCAGCAATTGACAGAATGTGACATCAAGGAGCCCTAGCAAAATTGACGTCCATGGGAATCAGAGGGGAAAATTCTCCACTAGTTGGAGTCATACCTAACCAGATGGTCTGGTTGTTGGGTGCCAATCATCTCAGACACAAGACGTTGCTGCAGGTTTTCCTCAGGGAGATTGTAATAAACTTGGAATGCAGGGCTGGTTTTTTATAGAAGCAGTAAACTTTATTTACAGACCCTTGGTGAGGCTACATGCTTGTTCCAAGACCAAGGCTAAAAAAGCTCTTCAGAGACATGTGAATTTGACCATCCTTGCAATATCTGTTCACAGACTCTTGCTAAAATTGGATCCCAATTTGTCCAATTCTTTATCTGTCTCACACAGACTGATAAGGAGTCCAGGAAATTCAAAACACATACTACCTCTTGAGGTACTGGAACATGTGTAATACGATTGGCAAAAGGAGGACAACTGAGGGTAAAAGCAAAAAACTACGGATGCTGAAAATCCAAAACATAAACAAAAATACCTGGAAAAACTCAACAGGTCTGGCAGCATCTGTGGAGAGGAGCACAGTTAACGTTTCGAGTCTGCATGACTCTTCAACAGAACTCTTTTTTTTAATGTAGAGGAAACCGCATTGGGAGCAACAAATGCAGAAGACTAAGTTGGGGGAAGTGCAAGTGAAATGCTGCTTCACTTGAAATGAGTGTTTGGGCCCTTGGACAGTGAGGAGAGGGGAAGTAAAGGGGCAGGTGTTGCACCTTCTACGGTTGCATGGGAAGGTGTCGTGGGAGGGGTTGAGGTGTAGGGGGTGATGGAGGAGTGGACCAGGGTGTCGCGGAGGGAACGATCCCTATGGAATGCCGCCGGAGGGGCGAAGGGAAGATGTGTTTGGTGGTGGCATCATGCTGGAGTTGGCGGAAATGGAGGAGGATGGTCCTTTGAATGCGGAGGCTGGTGGGGTGATAAGTGAGGACAAGGGGGACCCTATCATGTTTCTGGGTGGGAGAAGAAGGTATGAGGGCAGATGTGCGGGAGATGGGCCGGACACGGTTGAGGACCCTGTCAACCACCGCGGGTGGAAACCCTCGGTTAGGGAAGAAGGAGGACATGTCAGAGGAACTGTTTTTGAAAGTAGCATCATCAGAACAGATGTGATGGAGGTGAAGGAATTGAGAGAATGGGATGGAGTGCTTACAGGAAGCGGGGTGTGAGGAACTGTAGTCGAGGTAGCTGTGGGAGTCGGTAGGCTTGTAATGGATATTGGTGGACAATTTATCACCAGGAATTGAGACAGAGAGGTCAAGGAAGGGAAGGGAAGTGTCAGTGATGGACCATGTGAAAGTGATGGAGGGTTGGAAATTGGAAGAAAAATTAATAAATTTTTCCAGGTCCAGACGAGAGCATGAAGCAGCACTGAAGTAATCATTGATGTACCGGAGAAAGAGTTGTGGGAGTGGGCCGGAGTAGGACTGGAACAAGGAATGTTCCACATACCCCATAAAGAGACAGGCATAGCTGGGGCCCATGCGGGTACCCATAGCCACACCTTTTATTTGGAGGAAGTGAGAGGCGTTTAAGGAGAAATTGTTCAGTGTGAGAACAAGTTCAGCCAGACGGAGGAGAGTAGTGGTGGATGGGAATTGTTCGGGCCACTGTTCGAGGAAAAAGTGGAGAGCCCTCAGACCATCCCAGAGGGGGATGGAGGTGTAGAGGGATTGGACGTCCATGGTGAAGAGGAGGTGGTTGGGGCCAGGGAATTGGCAATTATTGATTTGATGTAGGGTGTCAGAGGAATCACGGATGTAGGTGGGAACAGACTGGACAAGGGGAGAGAGAATGAAGTCAAGATAGCAAGAAATGAGTTCCGTGGGGCAGGAACAGGCTGACACGATCGGTCTGCTGGGACAGTCCTGTTTGTAGACTTTGAGTAGAAGGTAGAAGCGGACCGTCCAAGGTAGGGAGACTATCAGGTTGGAAGCTGTGGAAGGAAGATCTCCAGAGGAGATGAGGTCAGTAACAGTCCTGGAAACAATGGCTTGATGTGGGGTCATGGTACAGGGAGAGGTAGGAGGAAGTGTCTGAGTTGATGCTCAGCCTCTGCGAGGTAGAGGTCAGTGCACCAGACAACAACAGCACCACCCTTGTCAGTGGGTTTGATGACAATGTCAGGGTTGGACCTGAGAGAATGGAGTGCAGCAAGTTCATAGAGAGACAGGTTAGAATGGGTGAGAGCAGCAGTGAAATTGAGACGACTAATGTCACTCCAACAGTTCTCAATGAAAAGATCAAGAGAAGGTAAGAATCCAGAGGGAGGGAGAATTGGGTAAAAGGATCCGTTAAAAGGGGAGAGGACTCCTGCCCAAAGAAGTGAGCACTGGGACGAAGGCAGCGGAAGAAGAGTTCAGCATCGTGCTGAGCCCAAAATTCATTGAGATGAGGGTGTAAGGGTATGAAACTAAGTCCTTTGCTGAGCACTGAATGTTCAGCGTTGGAGAAGGGAAGGTCAGGGGTATGGTGAATACACGGCCGGGGCTGGGATTGGAAGACGGGATGGGGACAGAGGGACAGGCAGGGGTGAAGGGTCTTGGATGCGTGATGGCGTTGTTGAGTTGTTGGAGCTTGCGTTCCTTTGCACCTGAAAGAGACAAAGTTTCTTGTTGAGGCGTTGGATGAGATGAAGAATAAAATGAAACTTGGGGCATGCACAGCTTTGAAAAGGGGTGCGGCGGTGCTGCTGGAGGGAGGGGTCGAGTGTGTTCATATGGCGGCGCATGGCACTGAGTGTGGATCTCAGAATGCAACGAGAACAGCAGTCCGAGGAGCGTTGTATGTCCCAGAGATACCTGTAATCCTGGGTGGGTTCAAAACATGAGAGATAGAACTTCAGTTGAAATTCACGTGGGCTAAGTCGGAGATGGAGACAGTCACTGAGAAAGGAGATGTGGCTGTGAAAGCAGGTTTTAGTAAACACCTTGTCAAACACCAGGAAAGAAATGGAAAGCAATGAAGGTGAACAAGGCAAAAGAGAGATACGGAAATCCTGATGGAGAGAAGGGCAAAACTTCTTCAAGATAGGCAGTTCTGTTGAAGAGTCATGCGCACTCGAAACATTAACTGATCTCCTCTCCATGGACAACTCAGGGTGTCTGCATTTACTTTATGCACACCCGGACGATGCATAGAAGTGTACTCATATACTGATAAAATTAAAGCCCATCTTTGACTTCTAGCAGCAGCTATCGGTGGGATTGCATTAACTTCACTAAACATACCTAATAGTGGTTTGTGATCTGACACTATGGTTAAGTGTCAACCATGTAAATATTGATGGAACTTCTTTATTGCAAATATGATAGATAAGCCCTCTTTTTCAATCTGTGAGTAAACTTTCTTAGCTGCAGAAAAGTTTCTGAATATATATCCTATCAGTCTTTTGGATCCATCCTCCATCTTCTGTGACAACACTGCTCCCACTCCATAGGGAGATGCATCACAAGTAAGTATCAATTCCTTGGATGGGTTACAGTGCACTAGCAGGCACGACAAGTGTAAAATCTTAACTCTAGTGAAGGCTTCCTCTTGCTGTGCCTTCCAGGATCTTCTGTGGTTCTTCTTCAATAATAAGTGTAAAATGGCTAACACTGTAGATGGATTAAGCAAGAAGCAACCATAATAATTTACCATGCCCAAAAACGACTTGAGCTCAGTGACATTGGTAGGAGAGGGCACTTCCTTGATTGCCCTGACTTTTCCTCTAATGGATGCAACCCTTGGGCATCCCCTTTATGACCCAGATACGCAACTTCCTTTGCTTGGAAAGTGCACTTTTTTTTAAAACAATGCCAATCCCCCAAAAATCCCCTCAGAGCCTCTTCCAGGTTTGCCTCATGCTCAGCTTCTGTGGATCCTATGATCAGGACATCGTCCAGGTACACTATAACTCGGGGAATTCCTTTTAGTCAGCTTTCCATGGTTCTTTGGAAAATTGCGCAGGCAGCTGACACTCTAAGGGTAGGTGTGTATATCGCACAGGTCCTTGTGCATGTTTATGGTGGCATAGCTTCTTGATTTGTTGTCCAGCTCTAGCTATTGATATGCATGACTCATGTCCAGTTTAGTGTAGGATCTTTCTCCTGCAAGTTTAGCATACAGATCTTCAATCCTTGGGATTGGGTATCTGTCTAATTTCACAGCCTTGTTCACAGTTAAGTTATAATCTCCGCAGATGCAAATGGTTTGGTCTGGTTTCAGCACAGGGACTATGGGTGCTGCCCATTCTGAAAAATTGGACTGGCTGTATTATTCCTAACTTCTCCAAACTACATAATTCCACATCTACCATTTCTTTTAGAGCATAAGGCACAGGTCTTGCCTTAAAAACCTGGGGTGTTGCTTCAGAATCCACATATATTTTAGCTTGTAGAGCTTTGACTTTCCCCGAGTAATCACGGAATACTCTTATGCAGCAACTCTGGAATTCCTTCTGTCCTGACCTGAAAAATTTCTGACCAGTTTAGTTTGATTTCTTTCAGCTAATCATGGCCCAAAAGTTACAACAATTATCAGCAGCTGAGCTGCCTGCCTGTATGAAACAGGTACAGAGGTGATGCCTTTCATCTGTATTGCTTCTCCTGTGCAGGTTTTAAACTGGGCAAATCCATGGCTGGGTACCTTCTCTGAGGTACTTTGTGATGTGTTTTCCCACCACTGTGGTCGATGCTCCTATGTCAACATCCATGACTAGAGGCTTTCCATTTACTTGAAGGGTAACAATGATTGGTTCAGTTTTCCAGGCCTTCGGATTGTGTAGAGAATAAACATCAGCCTCAGTAACCTCTGCCTCTTCTATATTGTGTACTTCATTTAACTTGACCTGTCTTGATGTAGTCCTGTACTGTTTAACATGTCCTTTTTGTGGCAGTAGTGACATTCGGCCTCTTTAAATCTACAGACTTTGGATGCATGATTTCCCCCATAATGGTAACACTTTAATTTCTGGATTACTGGTGAGCTGCTTCCAGTATTTCTTTTATTTTTCTAGCAGTAGGGACCATGTCCCACTTCACAGTAGCCTCTTTGGTCTTTGCACCGCACCCAGGGCAAGTTCCAACCCTAAGTGCAGAATGGCGCCATGTTTCCCACTCTGCAAAGCCTGTGAATCCCTCTCAGCACTCTCCATCGCTAGCGCGATCTCCATGGCGTGTTTTAGGTCTATCCCAGCTTCTGCAAGCAAATGGCATTGAATGGCATTGTTGTTTATGCTGCAAAACAAACGATCTCACAACATGTTGTTTAAAGTATCACCAAAGTCACAGTCCTCCACTAAATATGTTAAACTTTGCAATGTACATTGCGATCAACTTACCAGGGGCCCTTACTCAAGAGTTAAACTTGAATCTTTGCACGATTACAGAGGGCTTAGGCTGAAAATATCCTTTCACGAGGTCTACCTTGGAGGAAGATCTGGAATTTGGCACATTCAAAGCCATCAAACAACATATTAGGTTATACAATCCCCATCCACCATGACTCTCCTCCATCTGGCTGAACTTGTTCTCTCATAGAATAATTTCTCCTTAAACTCGTCTCACTTCCTTCCAATAAAAGGTGTGGCTATGGGTACCCGCATGGCCCCTAGTTATGCCTGTCTCTTTATGGGATATGTGGAACATTCCTTGTTCCAGTCCTACTCAGGCCCACTCCCACAACTCTTTCTCCGGTACATCGATGATTACTTCAGTGCTGCTTCGTGCTCTCGTCTGGACCTGGAAAAATTGATTAATTTTGCTTCCAATTTCCACCTCTCCATCATTTTTACATGGTCCATCACTGACACTTCCCTTCCTTTCCTTGACTTCTGTCTCAATTTCTGGTGATAGACTGTCCACCAATATCCATTACAAGCCTACCAACTCCCACAGCTACCTCGACTGCAACTCCTCACACCGTGCTTCCTGTAAGGACTCCATCCTATTCTCTCAGTACCTTCGCCTCCGTTGCCTCTGTTCTGAAGATGTCACTTTCCAAAACAGTTCCTCTGACATGTCTTCCTTCACCGAAGTTTTTCACCCACGGCCGTTGACAGGACCCTCAACCATGTCCGGCCCATCTCCCGCGCATCCTCCCTCACACCTTCCTCTCCCTTTGAGCCATGATAGGGTCCCCTTTGTCCTCACTTATCACCCCACCAGCCTCCGCATTTAAAGGATCATCGTCCACCATTTCCTCCAACTGCAGCATGATGCCACCACCAAACACATCTTCCCACCACCCCTGCTGAACTTGCATAGGGACCGTTCCCTCCAGGACATGCTAGTCCACTCCATCACCCCCTACACCTCAACCCCCTCCCACAGCACCTTCCCATGCAATCACAGAAGGAGCAACACCTGCCCCTTTACTTCCCCTCTCCTCACCATCCAAGGGCCCAAACTCTCCATTCAAGTGAAGCAGCACTTCTCCTCTACATTGGAGAGGCCAAACACAGACTGGGTGACCACTTTGCGGGATACCTTCGGTCTGTCCGCAAGCATGATCCGGACCTCCCTGTCGCTTGCCATTTCAACACACCACCCTGCTCTCATGCCCACATGTCCGTCCTTGGCTTGTTGTAATGTTCCAGTGAAGCTCAACGCAAACTGGAGGAACAGCACCTCATCTTCCGACTAGGCACTTTGCAGCCTTCCAGACTTAGCATTGAGTTCAACAACTTCAGATCATGAACTCTCTCCTCCATCCCCACCCTCATTTTCCAATAATTTATATATTTTTTAAATATATACTTTTTTTTATATATATATTTTTCTTTTCCCATCCATTTCTATTATTTTTAAATGTATTGCCATTCATTGTTTTATCTCCACCTTCTAGCCCATTTCAATCCCTTCCCCCTATCCCACTCCCGCTAAGGCTATCTGTCTCTTGCTCATCTGCTTTCTACCCTTAATGTCACCATTAGCACATTCTATGGCTAAATATCACCACCGTCAACGCCCCTTAGTCTATGACATCTTTGGCAATCTCTTCTTTGCCTCCATCTATCACTGGCCCTCTATCCAGCTCTACCTGTCCCACCCCCCTCAACCAGCTTATATTTCACCTCATTTCTATTTTTCCTTAGTTCTGATGAAGAGTCATACGGACTCGAATCGTTAACTGTGTTCCTCTTCGCAGATGCTGTCAGACCTGCTGAGTTTTTCCAGGTATTTTTGTTTTAGGTTTTGCTCCCGCAGACACTTCTGGAGAATTGGCTTTTGTCTCTCCCCTGCCATTTTTTCATTAGCTACAAAGTAGAAACCTAGTTGCTCTATGTACTGACTCCAGTCCTCAATGGATCAGTCATATGGATCAATTCTGTGAAAGAGAGGCATTGCTGGTGAATACACTTCTTTTCTTTCTTCCCTTAAATAATCCAACATACACAGTCATGAGGCTGCGTCAGTGCTATTTATCCACTTCATCAATTGTAATAAACTTGGAATGCAGGGCTGATTTCTTGTTAGAAACAGTAAATGTTATTTACAGGCTCCCGGTGGGGCTACATGATTGTTCCAAGATGAAGGATTAAAAACTCCACCTCTAACATTCTTCACACTTAAGGCTGATTCATCTATACAGTCACATGATCCCCATAACAGTAAGAAAAGGTTTAACTTTCAATTACTACAGAAATGCTCTCAGCCCAACCATCTTTAGTTGCTTCATCAATATCCTTCTGACCATCATTAGGTCAGAGCTGGGATGTTTGCTGATGATTGCACGATGTTCAGTACCATTTGCAACTCTTCAGATACTGAAGCAGTCCATGTTCAAATGCAGCAAGACATGGACAACATTCAGGCTTGGGTTGGTAAGTGGTAACACATGCACATGCACACATCAGGCAATGACCATCCCCAACAAGAGAGAATCTAACCATTTTCTTTTGATATTCAATGGGATTACCACCACTGAATCACCCACCATCAACATCCTGGGGGCTACATTGGCCAGAAAGTGAACTGGACTAACTGTATAAATACTGTGGCCACAGGAGCAGGACAGAGGTTGGGAATTCTGCTGCAACTAACTCACCTCCTGATTCCCCAGGCCTGTCCACTGTATACAGGCACAAGTCAGGAGTATAATGGAATACACTCCACTTGCCTGGACGAGTGCAACTCCAACAACACTCAAGAAGCTCGAGTCAATCCAGGACAAAGCAGCCACTTGATTGGCACCCCTTCCACAAACCATTTACTCCCTCCACCACCGATGAACAGTGGCAGCAGTGTGTACCACCTACAAGATGCACTGCAGAAACTCACCAAGGCTCCTTAGACAGCAACTTCCAAACCCATGGCCACTACCATCTAGAAGGGCATGGCAGCACACACATAGTAACGCCACCAACTGAAAATTCCCCTCCAAGCCACTCACCATCCTGGCTTGGAAATATATTATTGTTCTTTCACTGTTGCTGGGTCAAAATCCTGGAACTCCTTCCCTAACAGCACTGTGGGTGTACCTACACCACTTGGACTTGCAGCAGTTCAAGAAGGCAGCTCACCACCATCTTCTGAAAGGAACTTAGGGATGGGCAATAAATGCTGGCCCAGCCAGCACGCCCACATCTTGTAAATTAATTTTTAAAAAAGATCCCATGGCATGAGTTCAAAGAAGAGCAGAGGAGATCTCTGGGATGGAAGCGGCAGCCCTGGCATGAGATGAAAGCAGATCTTTGGCAGCCTAGCTGAAGGGGCATTGGATAAAGGCAACTTTTGTGTCCCTGCCTCCCTGAAGGATCCAGTGGTCTGCCTCCATCTCCTCACCTTGCTCCTCTTCTTACTCACTGCTGGATTCATCCTCTGTGGCCTGTGGAGCGTCATCCAGTGGGCCCCCACCCCTTGCCAGTACCAGATTGTGGGAAGCGCAACATGAGACCACTATCAGTGATGCCCGCTGAGAGGTATTGTAGTGCTCCCCCTGAATGGTCCAGGGATCGGAAGCGCATCTTCAGAAGACCGATGGTTCACTAACATTGCCCTTGGAGGCATGCCTCCTATTATAATGCTGCTCTGCCTTTGTTCTTGGGTGGCTGAGAAGCATCATAAGCCACCTTTTCAAGGGATAGCCCTTGTCACCCAGCAGCCACCCATCCAATCGGACTGGAACACTGAAGAGCCTCGGCACCTGGGAGTGTCTCAGGATATAAGCATCATGGGAGCTGCAAGGGTACCTTGTAGAGACTTGCAGAATCTGTGTCCTGTGGTCACACACTATCCGGGTGTTCATTGAGTGGAATTTCTTGCTGTTAACAAGGGCACCTGGCTGACCCGCTGGTGCTTTGATGGCCACATGTTTGCAGTCGATTACATCCTGGATGCGGGGGAACCCTTCAATCACTGCAAAGCCACTGGTTCACTCAGCCTGGCTGGCCTCGTTCTGTACAGAAATGAATAAATATCATTACCCATCTGAACAGAGCTTCTATCACTAGCTTGATGCAACTGTGAGCAGCTGATTGGGACGCTCCACACAGATCCCCTACTGACTCCTGGAAAGAGCTGGAGGCATAGAAGTTGAGGGCAACTGTGACTTTCAGAGCCATTGGCATGGGGTTTCCACCCAAGCAGTTGGAGATGATCTCAGGCCCAATCATCTATGAAATGGAGGTCACTGTCTCCCTGAGGAGTTGGAGCCTCCTTCAGCACTGCATGTTTGACATATTGAGATAGCTGCATTGCTGCCTGTAAACCCTGGCAGTAGGATAGTCGCATCTTCTGTGGCCTCTTACACCATGGACTACCTGCTGGCTCTGCACCCCTTGTGCTTTCTCCTCTCCTTCCACAGGTTGATACCCTGGAGGCTGCACTGGGACAACTGGACTCCTTGCCCTTCTGCCTCTCTTCCTCCTGAAAAGACGTGGCACCAGAGGAGAGCACAATCCCCATTACCAGAGTTACAGAAAGCTGCCAGACACTTGGAAGGGCCCACGCAGTCAAAATCCTCCAGGGGCCTTGGAGACACCAATAAGTCCTGAAATGAAGCCTGGAAATGCTAAGAATGAAGCTCAGAACAGGAGATGAAGCTGTCAAGTTCTAATGAACAGCCAGCAGCAAACGATCTCCTAAACTCCTCATTACTCACACTGGCAATGCTGCTGACTCTTTTTATCCCGCCCTTGGATGAGGTTTTGCAAAAAGTGCGAAATCGCCTGGGCAACAAAATCGGGTTCAATTGGCTTTTTAATGGCCTTAAGTGGCCCTTTAATTGTTGGCAGGCTCGGCTCCGGCTGCCGCATGCACCCACTGACTAAAGATTGCACATGTGCAGAATGACTTTGGAAGGCTCGGCCAACATCAGCTTGCGCAATTTTACACCCCATTGGGTTGGGAGTGCGTCTGCACACAAGATGTAAAATTCTGCCCGTAGTGATTTGGCTTTCCTTTCTACATTCCTATAATTGTGTGTTAGAACACACACTCACCCACAATGGCTTGTACAGTCCTTTGCCAATCGTCAAGGGAAAATGGCATGCCTTATGAAAAAAATTAAAGCAAAGCTCACATGTCACTAGTGTTATGTTTCTAACACTAGCTGCTCTTTCACAAAAAGAAAGAAAATGCAAATGCAAAGTATCAAATTTTTTCAGTCAAATTATAGTGTACGGTCAGATGGGCTTAGTTAATACACTTACAATCACCTTTACATTCTCACAGTTCAGATCTTATTTTGTTTTCTCAGATAACCAAGTATCTTAATGGAAATTATGCATTAGTATAAAGCAGCATTTGGAACAATTAAATGAGTGATCGGTAATCTTTCAAGTACAGTCAAAGGTCCAGGGTAATGTTGGTGAGGGAAATAGATTTTCACTTTGATAAATCTGGAAAACAGGATTTGAAGATTTTTTTCTTGTACTACACATCGCACCACTCCAGGGCCTGAATTTGTAGGTTGGCGGGAGGGTGCGATCAGCATGCCCGGGATCGGCCGGAGAACGGCCCGCTAACTGCTGTCAGCCAATTAATGGCCAGCCAGTGTGAAATGTGCACTGAGAAGCTCAGTCCTGCTGGGCAGGGAGTGGGAAGAGGGCAGGTGCTGACATCAGCATGGGCGAGCACTGACAGTTAGCTCCCTGAAGACCGAGTTACCTCATGGAGCTGAAGACCTCAAAAGCATTAAATAAAATCAGGAAAAAAATGTGCAAGCATCGCAGTCACCTGAGCATACATATTATAAAAATTCTGTCCATAGATTTTTATTTCTCTTTCATTTAATAACGGAAACCTCATCCCACTCTTGGATGAGGTTTCATGAAGAATGCAAAGTCCGCCTGGCCAATTCGCCCATCCACCAACTGTAAGGTTGGACGGACCATGAAAAATTGGAGATAATTGCACTTTTAATTATCTCAATTGGCTTATTAATTGTCAGCGGCCACGCGCAAAAGTTGGAAGCAGGCCCGCCGACCGAAATATCGCACAAGCACGAGTTGACGCTGGGACGCTTGCCGGACGTCATCTCGCACGATTGTGTGTCCAATTGGGTCGGGCAGCGCCGAGCTCAGAATTCTGCCCCAGGTTGCCAATAAGTGCACAGATCTGGCAGCATCTGAAAGGAAAAAAGAGAATTAATGTTTTACGTGGAAACTTTTAGTCAGAATGTGTATAGGCAGGCAGCATATAGGATGAAGGTAGATAAAAGCAAAAAAAAACAAATTTAAAGTAAATGTATGTGAACTGTTTTTATAAATTGGGAAGTAATAGCTTAAATGGGCAGATTTTTCAGACCTGCCAAGGGGCACACAGCAGTGTCAATGGGCTTTTGGCTGGATCAGACTATCCGGCAATGGGTGGGGCTGAAAATCCTGCCCATTAGGGCTGCAGTCTCACAAATTCTCAATTCCCTTAGCCACTCCTACCTGTCTGCATGTACCTCCCACTTCACCAGCCCCAACTCCGGTTGCTTTTCTCATGCAATGATAATGCAAAAGAATAATGTAAACATATGCGCATGGTGTGAATACATGCCCTATTTAAACACATGAAGCCATGATAGTGAGATGATCTGCTGCATTATCCTTTAAGATCAATTCTCCCTGAAAAAGGCACAAACCTTTGTGGCAGGCCATGTGGGTGGGCAGGGTGATTGTTAGTTAAGTGTTGAGTACTGTGAGAGGTTGTTCTTTACATTAATGAATCGCCCCAGTAATTAAGTGATGAAAGAGTAAAAAAGTGCCAGGTAAGGAGGAGACTGAAGGCAATATGAATGGTACAAGATGTGTTATTGGCAGCAATGATTAGATTTATCTTCACTAACCTTGTGTAGTCATTGAAATTTTCGGGCATTTGTGGGATGGGGGAGTGCTAACTGCCACCTCCATCCATAAAACCTAAACCCTTTTATGGGGCTTTCTGTTTTCTGTGCCCAACAGTCTATTCTATTGGCCCTCACTTCTGCAAAAAGGGCTTAAACAGAATATTGGAGAGGGTGGATATTCGCAGTGTAGTGGGATGGGCTTCCAGAGGCTCCGAGGCTGCTGGACTTAGTCATTTTGGCTGCTGTTCTCAGCTGCCCACCAAAAACACCTCTGTTGATTTGTTAGTGCTGCCTTATAAATGCTGAAGCACTGAAATCCTCTCAACAGCAGTAAATGCAACACTCCATTACAATGGAGGAAAGTGCAGTGAGCTTGCAGCAGAGCCACATTGATGGACAATAGTCCCTTTCCCCAACAACTATCTTGCCAACGTAAGTTAAATCCAGTCCTTTGAGTGTAGGGGTGACAAGAGCAAACATTTCAGTGGTGATTATTGTTACCATTTCTGTTGGAATCCTATTATGGATTTTAACCTTTACAATTTGTAAAGGGGAGGTCTTGTCTGACCAATTGGATTGAATTTTTCGAAGAGGTGACCAAGAGTGTAGAAGAAGGCATTGCATTTGATGTAGTCTACTTGGACTTCAGCAAAGCTTTTGATAAGGTCCCGCATGGGAGACTGATCACCAAGGTAAGAGCCCATGGGTTCTAAGGCAATTTGGCAAATTGGATCCAGAGTTGGCTGAGTGGCAGGAAGCAGAGGGTGATGGCTGAGGGGTGTTTTTGTGTCTGGATGCCCATGTCCAGTGGGGTTCCACAGGGATTGGTGTTGGATCCCTTGCTGTTTGTGGTATATATAAACGATTTAGACTTGAATGTAGGAGGGTTGATCAGTAAGTTCATGGATGACACAAAAATTGGTGGGGTGGTGAGTAGTGAGGAGGATCGCCTTAGGTTGCAGAAGGGTATAGATGGGCTGGTCAGTGGTAAATAGAATTTAATCTGGATAAGTGTGAGGTGATGCACTTGGGCAGGACAAACATGGCACAGGAATACTCGATGAATGGTAGGACCCAGGGAAGTACCAAGGATCAGAGGGACCTTGGTATGCGTGTCCAACAGTCCCTTAAGGTAGATAAGATAGTTAAGAAGACATATGGGATACTTGCCTTTATTAACCGAGGCATAGAACATAAGAGCAGGGAGGTAATGCTGGAACTGTATAAAATGCTGGTTAGGCCACAGCTAGAGTATTGCGTGCAGTCTGGAATCCACATTATATGAAGGTGGTGATTGCACTAGAGAGAGTGCAGAGGGGATTTACCAGGATGTTGCCTGAGCTGGAGTTTTAGTTATGAGGAGAGATTGGATAGACTGGGGTTATTTTCCCTGGAGCAGAGGAGATTGAGGGCCGACATGAATGAGATGTATAAAATTATGAGGGGCATAGATAGGGTAGACAGGAAGGAACTTTTCCCCTTGGTGGAGGGATCAATAACCAGGGGGCATAGATTTAAGGTAGGGGGCAGGAGGTTTAGAGGGGATGTGAGGAAGAATTTTTTCACCCAGAGGGTCGTGGGAATCTGGAACTCACTGCCTGAAAGGTTGGTAGAGGCAAGTACCTTATAACATTAAGTAGTATTTAGATGTGCACTTGCAATGCCATGGCATACAAGGCTATGGGCCTAGTGCTGGAAAATGGGATTAGAATAGTTAGGTACTTGTTTGACTGACACAGACTCAATGAGCTGAAGGGCCTTTTTTGTGCTGTAGATCTCTATGACTCAAATGCACGCTTCCTGACTATTCACTTGTAGTAAGGTGAGGTACCCTGTCCCTTTAAGAGAGTGCAAGTGTACTGATCATGTGACAGTGCTAACGAATCACTGTATAGCATGGGCAACTGAGAACTATAAGTCGAGTTCTGGAGATTCCAGAGTGACCATGTATGATCTGGTGCTCTGCCCTGTGTCTCAATAAACCATCACTATTTATTCTTACATCAGTCTCTCCCCATTGACTTCAGGCAGCAGTTACTGAGACCATAGGAAGGTATGCAGTTAGCCAACAAACTCATTTACCCAAGACATAAAAGAAGTGGGAAGGAGGGTAAAGAACAAAAGAAAATAAATTTCAAGATGGGTGAGCAAAGCATTGGAAAAGGCATCTGTACTAACTTGTAAAAAAGGCGACAGTTGGCAGTTGGAGCAGAAATGCTGCAGTTTACAATAAAAACCCTGCAGAATAACAATCGTGTGGATCCTGCCAAAACTCGAAAAGAGCGTGAAACCCAGCAGAGAAAAGCCGACAGCTGCAGAGACAGAGTTAAAAAAAGATTACTGCTCTTAAAGCAGCAATACATTTAAAAAGGTAAATACATGAAAAATGGCTATGGACAGAAAATTATAAGAGACCCCAACTCCATGATAAGCTAAACAGCTAAATTCGTCATTACTTGTAGTCGTCCACGATGCCACAGTTTGGACATGTTGATCCATTCAACCCCATTTCAAATGACTGGTCTCAGTATGTCATCTGCCTAGCATTTTTTTTTAAAACGCTAATGACATCGTGGGGGAGGAGAAGCTCCTCATGTGGGAGCAAAACATATGGGTTGATCCACAGCCTTATGTTACCTAGCACCTCAGACCCAAAGACTTTCAATGGATTAATAAAGATTGTACAGAGACTCCTGAGACCAAAGCCCTCAGTTACTGTGCATTGCTTCAAGTTCAATTCAAGGAACAGGCTTCCAGAGGAGACAATAGCTGGCTATGTGGCCATTGTAAACGCATTAACTGAACATTGCGAATTCGAAATGTCCATTGGTGATATGTTGAGAGACCAGCTGATGTGGGATTGGAGATGAAACTATCCAAACGCTTTGCTAGCCAAACCTAGTCTAGACTTTAATAAGGCATTAGAATTAGCTACCGTGATGGTGCGTGCTATTAGAAATTCCAAAGTTACAAAAGATGCACAAAATGGCGCCCTCCATCTGGTCAAGCAGGACAATCCAGCAAGAAAAGGCGTGAAAACTTTGGACTCCACGGAAAGGCAGGAAACACTCTCTAGCTCCAGACCATTGAAGAACAAGGGTACAGCAATGAAAACCCAAAAAATGAATGAGAGAAATATATCTAGGCCTCCAGTGAGTGAATGAGAACTCAAACAAGTTGTGTTTTTTCTGCCACTGCTATGGCCACATAAGGCAGCACTGCAGAGAAAGGCTAAAACACTAAAATATGAAATATGAAATATGCCTCATGGAAGAGCCAGAGGCAATAGAATCAGACATACACTCATTACATAAGCTCAAAATGGGTATAACTGAGCCAATCCAAGTAGTCATTACAATTAATGGACAACCCATTAAGGAGGAAGTTGATATGGGATCATCGATGTTTGTCAACGGAGAGTGTACATTTAGCTGCCTGAGTAAATGAACCCACCCTTTAAAATTAGAAGTTTCAGACACAAAGCTGAGGACATACGTGGGCAAAAAAATGTGAAAGGGGTATGCCAAGTCAAGGTGCAATATGAGGAACAGTCTGCAAAATTACCCCTATTTGTAATGTCAGGCAAGGGACCGAGTCGCCTCAGAAGGAACTGGCTAGGAGAGGTAAATTTTGAGGGCCCACTAAGTTCCAAATTCAAAACCAGAACTGTTGCTGCAAGAAAAAAAACGAGTACGCAAGACCCAATGGGAGAAGCGCGTGGAATGTTACACTGAGACAGAGTTTAAGCTGAAGTCAATATCCTTCGAAAGGAAATGGAAAATCTATTAAAGGACTTCCATGAGCTACAAAATTCAATCAGCTCCCAATTTGTGCCACGGAAAAGATATGAAGAAGAAATGGAAGAGTTAAACCAGTCTCTGGCCAGGTTAGGAACGAATTAGCTGAGAAGGGGCAACAAGGTGTGATTCTCCAGGAAACTATTAATGAGTGTATGAAAGAAATTGAAGACCTGAAGTAGCAGCTGTGTAAAAGCCTTCAATGTTTAAAGCTAGAAGACCCTAAATTCTCAGAAGAGCTATCAGAAAACCCAGCTACTGAGCTCATTCATGTTCAGCTCACACCTGAGTCTAGTCCAGCCAACAATAAAATTAGAGAAGACAGAGATATGGGTCAGTGCTGCATAGAAAAGGACACACAGGAAGAAAGAAATTATTGACAGTCCTTGGAAAGAAAAACAAAAATAATTTTTCTTCATTTTCCTCTTTCTCCTCACACATCATGTAACACATCGTTGTATTGCTTTGTGCTTGTTACACTTTATTTGTTTTGGCTTGAAGGAGAGGGACAGCAGGAGTGAACATGACTACACCCAGAAGATGGTGAAATCACCCACTAAGGGATGTAGTGGGCAACTGCCCCTGAAAAAAGGAGATCTTAGAAACACTAGCCAAGGTTGTTGGGCTATGATACTCAAACCTCCAAAGGAGCCCTCCTGAGAGTCTTGACCTGTAAATAGTTAGTGTAAATAGTAAACGTGTTTTAAGCTTGTTAGCTGTACTTTTAAATAAATGAGGAGGGGTGCAGTAAAGTGAGGTACCCTGTCCCTTTAAGAGAATGCAAGTGTACTGATCGTGTGACAGCACTGAAGAATCACTGTACAGCGTGGGTAACTGGGAACTAAATTTAGTTCTGGAGGTTCCAGAGTGAGTACGTATGATCCAGTGCTCTGCCCTTCATCTTAATACACCATCACTGTTTATTCTTACAGTCTCTCCCCGTTACTGATTGCAAGCAGCATTTGATGAGAACATAGGAAGGTGTGCAGTTAAGAATTCAGTTGGCCAACAAACTCATTTACCCAAGTCATAAAATCACTGCTCTATTTTATGAAAGGTAACTTGATTATTCTTCTGTTGTATTTTTAGTGAGAAAATATTTTTTGACAAGTTGTCATGGTTTTATTATATAAACATTATTATGACATGACAGTAATAGCAGTTATGTAGGCAAAATGAACTAAGCCAACATTGAAGTCCTATAAATGTTATAACTATTTTCCACAGGTGATTTCATTGCTTACAATATTAGCCATTTTCCTCACATCTGTTTGAGTTGACAATGATCTGCCATTGGTATTTAGTCTCTAATGTTAATAAAATTAACATTAGCAAATTCTATCAAACATACATCAACAAGCTCTTCACCTGTAGAGCGTAGCCTAGCCTCCTTTGTTTTAGTTTTGCAACTTGTGCTATTGACCTCCAACTAAAAAGTTCAATAATCCCAGTGTGAGAAGATAAGGACTGATACAAATCAAACTTATTCTTTCTGTTTATTTCCCTAATATAAGCAGAGTGTAGTCATTTGTTCAATCTGACATGCAAAATAAATTTCAAAACCTTCGAAGTACTTCTTCTGCTTCCAATTTTATCCCTTTACACTGTCTCTCCTGCAGGCAGTTACTTGCTGGTCTTCGATTTCAGGTTTCAAATTTGACAGGAAGAATATTATGTTTATACCTCCTTCTCATGAGAAATAAATATACTAAAAAGAAAACTAGATTTGGATGGGCTGCTAGCACAGCTGCCTGACTGTAAAAGTGAGTCAAGAGATTTCCTTGCAGGGACAATGGAGTCTGACAATCAGGTGCTAGAAGAGCAAAATGCTCACTTTACATCTTTGCAGCCAGGCATAGCTACTATATCAAGTACTATATTCTGCCACATGTGAGCTGGTTATCAATTAATTATATATCTAGCTGCTAGTGGATGAAGAGAAAAAAATCACAAGAGTTTAACTCACTTGGACCTGCACTTAGGAAAAAAATATGGTCCAGCTTGTGCAGTGGTACTGACGATGAAACTGTCGGCAATGACAGTCATTATGCCACTGAAACTATCAACTCCTGGAATCGAGGAGTTGCTGACAGTGTTTCTACACATCTCCATAAGTTGTAATTTTAAAGCAACACCAGTTTGCAATCTATGGACAGTAAATGGAATTGACAAGGGCATCTACTCTTACACTGTTAATCTCACTATAAAATCCCTTGAAACAATACATCTTGGCGAATGAGGTGGATTTGATTTTTTTTTAAAACAGTGGACTAACCTCATTATTAATGTTAAATGCCTCACTAGCTCTGAGAAGCTAATTTTATATTTCTATTACATCAAATTTCTGTGTGATGATAAAAAATGCATTTTTAACATATTGGTTTAAAAAAACAGTTTGATTAGTTTTATTTTAGATTTTATCTTAATCCAATCATAATTGGATTATATGGGAAAGAGTAGGGAAAGAGTAAGAGTAAGAGGAAAATGGGAAAGAGTAGGGCCCATTAGGGACCAAGGGGGCAATCTATGGGTGGAGCCAGAGGACATCGGTAGAGTGTTGAACGAATACTTCACATCCGTCTTCATCCAAGAGAATGAGGATGAAGGTATCGAACTTGGGGAGAGAGACTGCGTGGTTCTTGAGCAAATTGATATCGGGAGTGACAAGGTATTGGAGGTGTTGGCAGGCTTAAAAGTGGACAAATTTCCAGGTTCGGATGATTTGTGTCCCAGACTGCGAAGGGAGGTAAGGGAGGAGATCGCAGGGGCTCTGACCCAAATTTTTAATTCCTCTCTGGCCATGGGGGAGGTGCCAGAGGACTGGAGAACAGCTAATGTGGTTCCGCTATTTAAGAAGAGTTACAGAGATAAGCCAGGGCTCTACAGACCAGTGAGTTTCACATCTGTGGTAGGGAAGCTATTGGAGAAAATTCTGAAGGAGAAAGTTTATCTCCACTTGGAGAGGCAAGGTTTGATCAGGGATAGTCAGCATGGCCTTGTCAGAGGGAGGTCATGCCTAACAAATTTGACTGAATTTTTTGAGGAGGTGACCAGGTGTGTAGATGAGGGTAGTGCAGTTGATGTAGTTTATATGGATTTCAGCAAAGCCTTTGACAAGGTCCCACATGGAGACTTATAAAGGAGGCAAATGCACATGGGATACAGGGTAATTTGATAAGGTGGATTCAAAATTGGCTTAGTTGTAGGAGACTGAGGGCAATGACAGAAGGATACTTTGGTGACTGGAAGCCAGTGTCCAGTGGCGTACCACAGGGATCTGTGCTGAGTCCCCTATTATTTGTCATTTATATAAATGACATAGAAGACTATGTGGGAGGTAGGATTAGTAAGTTTGTGGATGAGACAAAGATTGGCCATGTGGTTAACAGTGAGGTTGAGTGTCCTGGCTGCAGGAAGATAGACAGGATGGTCAAATGGGCAGATAAATGGCAGATGGAGTTTAACCTTGCAAAGTGTGAGGTGATACACTTTGGAAGGAGTAATTTGACAAGGAAGTATTCAATGAATGGCATGACACTAAGAAGTTCTGAGGAACAAAGGGACCTTGGCATGTGTGTCCATAGATCTCTGAAGGCAGAGGGGCATGTTAGTGGAGTGGTGAAAAAGGCATATGGGACACTTGCCTCTATCAATCGAGGCACAGATTACAAAAGTAAGGAGGTAATGTTGGAGTTGCATAGAACCTTGGTGAGGCCACAGCTGGAATATTGTGTGCAGTTCTGGTCACCACATTATAGAAAGGATGTGATTGCACTGGAGGGGGTGCGGAGGAGATTTACCCAGGTGTTGCCTGGGATGAAACATTTAAATTATGAAGAGAGGTTGGATAGACTTGGGTTGTTTTCATTGGAGCAGAGAAGACTGAGGGGCGACCTGATCGAGGTGTACAAGATTATGAGGGGCATGGACAGGGTGGATAGGGAGCAGCTGTTCCCCTTAGTTGAAGGGTCAGTCACAAGGGGAAACAAGTTCAAGGTGAGGGGCAGGAGGTTTAGTGGGGGGGGGATGTGAGGAAAAACTTTTTTACCCAGAGGGTGGTGATGGTCTGGAATGCACTGCCTGGGAGGGTGGTGGATGCGGGTTGCCTCACCTGCTTTAAAAAGTACCTGGATGAGCACTTGGCACGTCATAACATTCAAGGCTATGGGCCAAGTGCTGGTAAATGGGATTAGGTAGGTAGGTCAGCTGTTTATCACGTGTCGGTGCAGACTTGATGGGCTGAAGGGCCTCTCCTGCACTGTGTGATTTTGGGGATTCTGATTCTGTGATAATTTGTTTTGCTTTGTGTGTCAGCCATGGTTTAGTTGGTAGCAGTCTCACAAGTGTTATGGACAGGGGAGAAAGGCTTATCTATCCTTTCACTGACTGTCTGTAGGCAGAGGTGTTTTTAAATTGTTTTAAAACTAGGGTATGGCATGGGGGGTGGGAGTGGGGCAGGAGGGATTAACATTTGCAACTCGCACATATACAGTAATGGAGGTTAAAAAAAAAGAGGGCGCTTTGACAACTATGGATAACAACAGTAAAAACCTCAGAAATGAATATTAGTTCACATGGGCTGGGATTTTCCAGTCCAGCCCACAACAGGACTTGTGGGTGAGATAGGCAATTTGGCAAACCAGCAAAATGTCCATTGACATTTGGCAGGATTTTCCATGTGACCGGAAAAGCCTAGCCATGATTTCCATATCCTAATAAGTTTAAGTCCAGAGGGTGTTTTCTTCATGGTGGAGTTCACTTCAAATGAGTTCCTGGTTGGAGGCAGCAGCACAAAAGTCCTTGTAAGTGAATGACGATGCAGCATGATGGGATTTCCATACCTAAGCTGTTTAGAAGGCTAGGGTTAGATGCTTATAAAATAAAACAGGCTTCAAGGAGTTGAAAGATGATGGTTGGCTGCTTGGTCAGCCAGGAGACCTGCTGTTGTTCTTTCCAGTTGGAGCTAAATCAGCAGACTAAACTGTGAGGCTAGAAATGTAGCATTAAAAAAAGGTCCAAAAGGCTAGAAGCATGGGGTCATGTGATGTGGCTCTTTAATGAGGCATTTGCAGCCTCATAAGCAGTTTGTGCTTCTGTCCAAAATCCATTGTTCCACTTAGAAGTGAAATGGTGGATGTTAACAGTCTTCAGGTATAACAAGATATGATGCCTGTGTTTGGTAACCCCCTGCAGGTGGTGGGGGGTGTTGGGGGGGGGGGGGGGGGTGGTGGTGGGGGTGGAATTTATCTATTAGCCTGCTAGTTTTGTGATCATATTATGACCTTGCAATGGGGTATGAGATTCCACAAGGATGAAGGTGGAACTATTTTGTCCTTGTTTTCCCTTAGGAAGCTCCCAGAACAGTTGGTCAATCTTGAGGGCCATGTGAGCTGTAGCAGCCATCTTTGGGTTCAGCAAAAAGTAATAAAGTTTTCACACAGTTTTGATTTATTTTCATGCCTTATGGTTCTAGGTTCACTTCACATTCCAGTACTTCAGCACAAAAATCAAGGCTGACACTCCAGTGAAGTACTAAGGGAGTTCTGCACCGTTGGAAGTGCAGTCTTTTGTATGAGACATTAAAACAGATCCCAACCTGACCTCAGATGAATGTAAAAGATTCCATGGCACTATTTTCAAAGAAGAACAGGGGAGTTCTCCCTCTGTCCTGGTCAATATTTTTTGCCAATTGATATCACAGAAGTAGATTATCTGGTCATTATCATGTTGCTGTTTGTTGGAGTTTGCTTTGTGCAAATTGGCTGCTGACTTTCCTACACAACAACAGCGACAACATTTGAAAAGTATTTCCGTATGTGTCTGTGTGTATTCTTCAATATGATTGGCTGCTTACCTGCTTGGTACTATCGCTGCTGCTTCACACCAACAACACATCTCATTATCTAGGCTCCATATTTATACTGCCATCAGGAAAGGGGAAATTGATGCAATCTTTGTGGGCAGCTTTCTTTGAAGGCAGTAGTGAGCAATGTTGCTTCACTCATGACCACAAAACAGGTCAACACCTGTAGCTGGTTGAGTCATGCAATAAACATTAGCCTCATAGATACAGAAAGGATTAATTATACCAACTCCTATCTAAAGATAAAATGCTGTGAATAAGTAATTTTTAAAAATACTGACAAAGCAAATTTAATGATAAGGTTAACTGAATGAAAAATGCATCAAGATTAATTGAATAAAAAGAAACATCTCCATCATCCTGATGAGTCTGATGCAGCAGATATTTTTTAAGGTAGATACTTGGAAGCTGTTTAAACTGAACATTTGAAGCATAAATTCACAATGAGGTATTCTTACAAGTCACATCAGCGCACAATTTGTGCACATAATTATTCCCAGATTTTTGTGTTATAGGCTTAACTGCATACCTCATCATTAACTGAGAGCAAGTAATTTCACGGTAAAATTCAATTATTTCAATTCTCTCACTCAGCTTTTTAGTTCAATGTTAGCAGATTCCCTATGGTCTTTCTCAGGAGCAGCCAGAAGTTATGGTGCTGCAAAGGGGAAAGCATGATGGCGCATGGGAGCAGAAAAGAAACATAGCTGTTGGAGGGATTTGAAAAATAATTTGTGGGTGATATGCTCAAAAGGCAGACAAGTAAGTGGTTTTTGATTTGCTTCTGAAAAAATAAATTAATTAGTAATGATTCCAACTAGAATGTGCTTGAAAAAAATACATGTTGTAACGTTGTGGGAACTAGGGCTGGGATTTGGTGGCACAGCCAAAAGTTCATTGACTTTCACCGGGACTGGATGATCTGAGTGGCTGGTGGGGCCTCATAAGGGCGCCAACTGTGATTGAATGTATTCCTCAATTGGATGATGCTTGATTGTCAGCCAAACAGACTTCTAGCCCCCATTATCAGATATAAAAATATTGAAAAAGAGGAATGTTCAAAGAAAATGTCAAAAAAACAACCTTTTTTAATGTCTTGATTTTTTCCAGGATTGCACACAACAGTGCCATGGAAATTGATTTTCAATTCCTGAAGACTCCAGGCATTCCTGGAGGGTTGGCAACCCTGGTAGACACCCAGGGCTTGATCTTCAATCTGGGCTAGGCTATTCCTATCACCCGGGTTCAGAGGTTTACTCTAGATATCAATGATCCAAAACTCAAGACTTCACCCAAAACAACTATACTTTATTATTTGATTTCTGTTACAGACAGTTCAATAATACTTATACCAATGACTACTCACCCCATGCTTTAGTTGCTTGGTTCCCCTGAGAAACAGACAGGATTGAGTGGTTGATCCATCCTTATCTGTTCTCTGTTCAAGTAGCTGACCAGACTATCCTGCTTCCTTGTCCAGTTGCAGAGATGGCCTCAAGCTTAATGAACACCATGCTTAAATAGGTCTCTGCTCCCTGCCCTGCCATGTACACACTTTCTGATTGGTTCCTTTCTCTAATAGCAATGATCTATGATTTGCTCCTTTCTCTGATAGCAACCATCCATGATTGGCTAATCTTCACCTCTGGCAACCCCCTTAAGGCAAGAAGATCCCAACAACGAGTTTGGCCAATCTCTTCCTAGACCTGCTTGCTTCAGCGCCTCCCCCATCTGTCCCCTGTTCCACAAAGCAATGGGTAAGAGTGATTACAAATGACCATATTCTAAACAAACAGCAATCATCAGTTGCATTACATTAAGACATTACCTTTAGACCTTAATTTGAGTTTTAAGTGAACAACTTTACACAAAATTTGGAATCAAAAAGGCCCCCACAGGCAGTTGAAAATCCCGGCCCATGGGTGTGATTTTTTTTATCAATGGGCGGAAGCTCAAGTATTGAGCACCTCCGATTTCCAAAGTTGTGGGCATTGCTGGAAGTGTGAGAGGATGGAAATGCTCTCATAATGTTGTCCATACTAATTCTAAATAAATGAACACTTTGTTCTCTTCACACACCACAATGCGATAAACAAGTAAGTCTGTTCATTTGGGGAACATAGCTTATCAACTAGCCTAACTGGGAGTAGACTTTGACTAGTGGATGGCTAAATGGTGATGTACACTGTCCACCTCCCACTCCTGCCAGCAGGAGGCATTTTGAGGCCTATGACTCATTTCCAAGCCACCATGAGCTGCACTTCCTGAACTCAGTGCAGGCGGGTAGGTTTGCATGACTCAGGTGCCACACTGACCCACAGCTGAGTCCTTGGAGGCAATGGGATAGGTGGGGGTAGGGAGGAAGTGGTGGGGGGGGGGGGTTTCAAAATGCCATGTATTGTTGGAGGATGAGGGGGCACATGCCCAGGCTTGCAGTAGCCCGCAGTATTTTTGGTACACCAAGAGCAGCAGTCTTATACCAATTGGTTCCAGAAAAGTGTAACTCAGAGAAAAGTTTTTGATAGCACTTTTGGCACGTCCACTGTCAGTGCCTTTCAGGATAAATGAGTAGGCCATTCACTGCCAGATCATTTGGGCAGACTGTTAACGGTGCTCTCCATTAATGAGATGCTAAGTCTGTAATCCTCACTTTTAGGCTATTTTGAAAGTTACATCAATCTATTATTCAGTTCTTGGAACTTTGTTTTTTATGAGGATTATCCCATATAGCTCAATATTCAAGAAACTTTGAACAGAGCATTAATGAGGAGGTGAATTATGTTATTTAATTGTGTTTTTTATGTTGTCAAAATGCAGCAGACATCTGTGGGACTGGATTATGCAAAAAAATAGATTTTTTATTCATCACCCCGTCAGATATCACCTATAATTCATTTGCATCAAAGGCCGTTGATAAGCTCTATAGACACCTGATTTGTTTGATCTTTGAGTTCATGGCATATAAAGTTCCCCAGAGGAAATGCTTTATTAGCTCAGACTGCTGAAAGGCTATGTTAACTAAACCATACAATAAAATGAAAATCTTGTTCAAATTCAACATACTTGCCACACTATATTACATTTAATCAGAAGATTTTTTCAGACTCATGTATCCGACAAAGTATTTCACAATTGAATTTTTAAAAAGTGCAACATAAGCTGATACCTAGTTTATTTAGATTGCTTCCTTGCTAAAGGAATATTTTTAAAAAGGTCCTATTATCCTGCTATGATTGCAATTCACCTTCATCAATGTTCACAGCAATAACTATACAATATAATAACTATAAAATATATACTCTGAACCTGGGATACAATGGGTTAAGTAGACAGGTCCTTTGGATTCAGGTTTGGAGCTGGGAAGGTGTGTGCTATGGATTCAATTTTCCAGACAGGTTTCTCATCAGAAATATCGAATGCTATTTACAGGCTGCAGCAACAGTTACATACTTCCATCAAGCTCCACAACTAGAAGAAGAACTCCCACTCTAAGGTTCCCCAGGCTTAGAGCTGATTCGTTTACACTGCCACATGATAATATACAACACAATAAGTCTTAAAGCTACAGCCACTACATTCCTTAAATCTACAATTACTACATTCCTCCCCTTTTAAATTTTTTGCACAGTTTGTATTTACAAGAACATCTACCTTCATGCTATTACAAATATATACATGGGCCATGGAATTGTAAGTTCAGTCTCTCAGGTGGCTTCCTGATCCAGGTGGAATTTCGTAACTCCATGACTTTAGAATCTCTTACAGGATCCACATTATCTGGAACCACAGCAATATCAGGTACCTCTTTAGATGCAGGCAATGTAGTGTTATCCACCCCAACAGAGACATCTGGTATGCCTATCCTTGGTTGAACAATTTCAACAGGGACCACAGGTTCTACAATGGTTACAGGTGGAACATCGGTTTGTTGGGTCATCTCTTTTCTTCTCAAATAACCAAGTGTTTGTAGGTGATCCAGGCCTCTATTGCTACATGGATCCGGTCACAGAAACAACTACACCAGGCAACCAACTCCATTCACCACTGAAGTTTTGTACATATACTGCTTCACCAACTACTCGCTCATGACTAAACAAATCATGAGCCATTTATTGATTCCCTTGACTTTCCTCCACCTTCCTCAACAAATTGGGAAGTACCAGGCTTAACTTAATTTGAAGGCATTACTTCACAAGTAGCTCTGAAGGTGTTGAACCTGTAGTCATGTGGGGGGGTAGTTCTATAGTGAAACAGGAAATGTAAAAGTTTAGTCTCCAATGATCCTCCTGATAATTTTTTCATCCCAGCTTTAAAAGTCTATACTGGTCTCTCAGCTAATCTGTTAGATGATGGATAATATGGTGCCATATTTACATGTTTGAAACCATTTAGACTCACAAACCTTTGAAATTCAGCACTACTAAATGCAGTACCATTTTCTGCCAATCCGTGTATAGAAAAGCCTCAGTGCAACTTTTCTGTAGCCACACATGATGTTGGCAACATAACCTCATAATCGTCTAGCCATTTAGAATGTGTATCAATTATTAGAAGGAACATGGTGCCTAGAAAAATTCTGACATAATCTATGTGCAGTCTCACCCAGGACCTACCAAGCCATTCCCATGGGTATAGTGAGGCTGCAACATATAACATCTGTAGCTGTTGGCATTGTGTACAGTGTTTAACCAAGTTCTCAATATCACCGTCCATGCCCAGCCATGGTTACCTTCCTTGTGAAGGAACAACTACTCGCTCACCCCATAATAGGATACCATCTTGACTGCTCAGTTCATTCCTTTGAGTGAAGAATGGCTTCAATTCATCAGGGACTGATTCCTGGGACCATCCTTTCAACACTTGGTCTCACTCTAGACATGACTGGATCACGGTACATTCAGTTTCTTAGCTGCCTCGTGTAGACTGACGAAGAATCCAGGAAATTCATTGCTGATACGATCTCTTGGTGAATTGGGGGCATGTTCATTGCTCTCCTGCAAAGAAAGGCAACTTAGGGCATCAGCATTGGCTATGTGCATCCCTGGTCTGTGCACAAAAGTGTATCCAAATGCAGATAAAATTAGAGCCCATCTTTGAATCAGCGTAGAAATTATGGGAGGGATAACTTTTTGTTCACTGAACAGAGCCAAGAGTGGTTTGTGGTCAGACATTATCATAAAGTGTCGTCCATGTACGTATTGATTGAATTTTTTAACACCGAAAATATTCAATAATCCTTCTTTTTCAATTTGCGTATACCCTTTGCAAGCCATGGAAAGGGTCCTGGACACAAACTCAACGGCCTTTCTGAACCATCGTTCATCTTGTGCAATAGCAACACTTCCACGCCATAGGGGGAGCCTGTTGCGGGTTAGAACCAGTTGTTTGTCAGGTCGTGTGTACTAACAGGTTTGATGTGTGCAAGAGTTATCTAACTTTCTTCTTGGGGTGACTTCCAAACCCAACACTGGTTTTTCTCTAATAATGTGTGTAGCGGGGCTAGGATCACTGATAATTAGGGTAGGAATTGATCATAATAATTAATCACACCTAAGAATGATTTGAGTTCAGAGACATTTTTAGGTGAAGGTGCCTCTTTAATAGCTTTAACTTTTTCTTCTAACGGGTGTCCACCCGGTGGCCCAAATAAATGACTTTGCTTGCCTGAAAGGTCCACTTTTCCTTTTTTAAGCACACCCCTGCTTCCAAAAATCATTTCAAGACTTCCTCCAAATTAGGCAAGTGTTCAGCTTCCGTGAACCCCGTTGTTAGGACGTCATCCAGGTAGACCATAACTTGAGGTAGCAAATTCACAATCGTCCTCTGGAAAATCACGCAGACCAAAGAAACACCGAAGGGCAGACACATGCATTGATATAACTCTTTGTGGGTGTTTATGGTCACAAACTCTCTAGAGGTATCATCCAGTTCCAGCTGCTAAGAGGCATAATTCATATCTAGTTTAGTATAAGCTGTTGCTCATGCTAATTTAGCACAGAGATCCTCAATCTTGGGGTTAGGATACTTGTCCAACTTGTCAGCTTTGTTACTGTTAGCTCATAGTCCCCACAGACCCAGATGGTCTGAAGGGTTTTAGGACAGGGACTGTATAGGTGCTGCCCACTCTGAGAATTGAACTGGCTGTATGACCCCCAGCCTTTCTAAACGGTTTGATTTGATGTCAACCTTCCCCCTCAGAGCATATGACACTGGCCTTACTTTAAAGAAACAAGGACTTGCTTCCAAGCCAATGTAGATCTTAGCCTGTAGGCTTCTGATTCTCCCTATTTCATCTCGAAAAACCTTGTCATATTTCTTTAGCAGCTCTCGTAGCGGGAAAATTTCAGACCAATGTAGTTTAATTTCTTTCAACCAATCATGACCTAGAAGGTTTGGTCCTTTGCCTTCTTCTACCATCACTGGGAGTTGTGCTGTTTGTTGCTTATAATAAAAAGGTACAGGGGTAATAACGTTCACTTGGACAGCTTTGCCAGTATAATTTTTCAATTTGGCTGATGTCTGCTCCAAATTCAGTCATTGAATACCCTTGTTTAAATATTTGAAGGTGTGCTCCTCCACTACAGTGGCTGAAGCATCAGTGTCCACTTCCATCATTAAAGGTTTTCCATTTACCTGCAAAGTAACAGTGATTGGTTCTGCCTTCCCTACTTTTACATTAAATGGGGAGTGAATATCAGAATTGGCGGTTTCTGGTTCTTCCACATTACGTACTCTGATTAACTTAGTTTGCTGCCTGTGAGTCTTTCTCAATCTTGCTTTACAATTCTTCAGCATGTACCCTCTTTTATGGCAAAAATAACACTCCCCCTCTTTAAAACAGCAAGTTTCAGGAGTATGATTGCTTCCACATCGGGAACAATTCATTTGGGTGACCATTGTAGGGGAGAGTGTGGTGTTGGCTGCCCTTAATAGGATGATCGGCCTGGTAGCAGCTCCACCTGCCACCTGTAAATAGCCGCCCAGAGTCCTGCTACGCATCAAAGCAGGGTCGCATCCCTCCCACCCTCCTTCCATCCCTGACAACAGGAACACTGGCACCTCAACAAAATCCTCGCCAATGACAAACTACATGACAAATGTTATACCATTTTTCTATTGTATAAAGTTGAGTCATAAAAATTGTCCACCTTTAGATAAGTTTACTATTCTTTTTCTTCAAGGCTTCAATTTGTCCACAAACACACTGCAGAACAGCAGACTTTACCCCTCTCTGTTACACCAAATGCTAACTGCTCAATTTCAGCCAACACCACACTCTCCACTACAATGGTCACCCAAAGATGGCTCAAGGAATAAAATAGCAGATCATGTGACTGATCAATCCTGAAAAATAACATAATTACATTTAAAAGGTTGGGCAGAAACCATATTAAAGTATCGTCTATGTTTAAACCAGCATGGAACACTAAAAAAAACAAATCCTTCAAGTTAATCACAGCAAGTTTGCTACTTAATTGGATATGGATTCATAATGCAATAAACCAGCGTGTTATGCTATAAGAAAGCCCTCCTATTCCAATCAATGAAGCCACCTGTGATTTAAGTCACTGCACCAATATGATCTAGGATTAATGAATGTCATCTGGATAATAATATCAGGGATGCAAACTGCACACTGTGACAAAGTTCGTGCTTTCAGTAACGTGCACAATGCAACATGCTGTGCACAAATGATTTAGTTAGATTTTACAGGAATCCTTAAATATACCAGAATGCTGTGAAAACTCCAAATATACCTTTTTAAAAATAAATTAATACTTTCTCCATGCTGATTTTATTCCACTAACATAAACTGACATCTGGTCTAAATGTGACTGTGAATATCAATACTGTATGGCACATCAATGTTAACAATTCTCTGCGAAGCTAAAGTTAATTGTATCCTTCCCATTAATTAGTTTAATTGATGTTTTACTCCAACAACAAGCAGATCTAACCACCACTCAAATAAAACATAAAATACAGACTTTCATTTTCTACATGGTAGTAAATTGCTATGAAAATCACCGTCAAGTGAAAAACCCCTCCTTAATTGTGTCACGTTAACAATGATATGAATGTTAATCGTGTTGTATCAGTCACAATGCCAAATATGCTAAGAGGATAGCTATACCATCAGCAATATAAAAGAATATTACGATTTGGCAGGTAAGAAATAAGTTGTAAAAATAAAAACAAAAAAAACTGCGGATGCTGGAAATCCAAAACAAAAACAAAAACAGAATTACCTGGAAAAACTCAGCAGGTCTGGCAGCATCAAATGCTGCCAGACCTGCTGAGATTTTCCAAGAAATAAGTTGTCTTGTGGCATAGTGGGTTGCTACCTCTAAGCCAAGGAACTCTCCCAATTAGTGTTCGACTCCCACTCCAGGACCTGCTGACCACGCAAGGAGTGTTTACAACGTGGCCAGATAGGTTGATTATCGACCCGTGTATGTTCTGTTCCCCCAAGGCAGGTGTAAGATTGGGAGAGTTTCCTGGCAGCCAGAGCCTTGTAGTAGCTGCAGCACAGAAAATCTCCATGTTCAAGCTCTGGCCATGGCCTCTGTGGCAAGCATCGCCCTCATTTTGAGAGAGTATTGGAAAGAAGCAAAATATATTTTTCATTTGTTTAGTGATTCTTAAAATTAGGACAAATGGTCCTTGATAGATATTAAATATGTATACAGTAGAATATCATATCTGCAGTGTCACCCATATATGGATGGATAATGTGACAGCAGGCATCCAACTAGCCCCTGGAAAATTGGGCACACAGCCCCAAGGCCTAAGCTGTGCTGTCAGTACTCAGTACAATGTAGGTGTAAAAGACAAAGGAGGCTGAGAGATTTCCCACAAGCTGTGTGCTAAGCTCTCCAGCCTTCAACTTTAATACAAGCTATTATATCTTTATTTTATTTGAAGAGAGTTAGAAACAATATTGTCATGCACATGTATACACATATATCGAGAATGTCACATCAGTCAATACTGCAGTACAGCCAGTGCACTGAGTAATAGCGTATCATTATGCAGCACATGAGAAAAACATTCAATGTCAGCTCCAGCATTTGTGTCTAAAATTATGATGATTTTGAATTGCTGGCAACCACAAGGCATGACACAAATGATGTGGCTACCTCATAATTTGGCTGAAGTATCTGACTAGTGACTATTTGGAACTGGCAGTGAAGGAAATGTTAAAACAGAAGTAAAAATTATCTTCCTTTCCTTTTCCCTCTATCCCTGCCACTTTCCTCAGTGCTTCAATACCACCTTGCTCTCCATGCCAGAGAAGTAAACAACATACAATAAGCAAACAGTAGATCTTCATAAATGTTGCCACCCAATAATGTAACTCATGTTCTTCCCTCATGTTAGAAATTTGCCAGGTCAATTAATACAATGAACTAATGCTCAAACAGGCCAACATTCAAGTCCTCATGAAACTGACCAATGCTCTTATCTTCCTTTTAACTCATCAAAAACAGTGTGAATCTTAATTATAAACCCTTGACTGACTAGTTCTTGTTCCAGAGCAAATTCAAGACTTTGATGCATATAGTTGTCACAAATATTCCTCCAAAAAAATGACAGTTAACGGTGCACATCAGTCAGCAAGTTCAGGGAATGAAGAGATACTGTCTAAGTCTCAAATCCCCAGAACTTCCTGTTTTAATTTACTCTGCTCCATCATTTGTCTCACACAAGTGATAACTCTCCCTTAAGCTCCCATTATTTTTAAGAAATTGTTACATTTGTGCACTGAATGTGAACAGTTAAACTGGGCTTAGCAACATAACTAACTTTATAATAAGATGATAATCATTAATATAATGCCAAGATATCTCCCGAGCCTAGAAATGGAACAACTCAATTGTTCAACCTTATTGTATTAAGTTATTGTTAGAGATGCTAAAAATGCAAAACTTCAAATTTTAATTTTTTTCTTACTTTTCCTTCCCGTTTCTTCTTCACTCTTTCTTAGACAAATCTTTATTTTCCTCTCTATTTCCCTTCTGTTTTGATCCAAATTCACCCTCCTTCACCTTCTCCTTAATTGTTGGTTTATTTCACAATGCTTAAACCTTACTGTTATACTGTTGGTACTCATCATTCACTATAGGGTCCCAGATGTCTTGTTGCCCTCGCCTTACACTTCTAATAGCAGCAGTGTTAAAAAAGAGCTAATTTGAGCAAGTAATTTGCAGGAAAATCTAAATAGTGGAATACAGCACACTCCAGAAAGGGCTGCTCCATGAATACACTTCAATGACACTAAGACTTTTACTTATTTTGCCTGGAAGGAATTTTGATTTAATATATATTATGTTATTAATAGGAAATTAGGTTCAGCTTATAAGCAGTTAATTCTGAGAGTTACAATGTTTTCAGGCTTAATATTCAGACTTAAAATTAAAGTAGACACTTGATAATGGATAGTGGGAATGTTAATATGCCATCTCGAGGGGAAATGAGATAGCCATTAATGCTTTATATTTTCATATGTCACATTAGTTTTGAAGCCATTGAGCATATTTGAGAGAAATCTATACCCTGATATTAGAAGAGATTTTTATTCAATATATCTCAACAGTGGAACTTAGCTGGTGAGGCATTCCTGTAAAGCCCACTTCCTCAAAAAAGGCTGGTTTTATTTAAGGTCATAACTTTGATTGGCAGTTTAGTTGCCCAATACTTGCCACACAAAAGAGAGGCCATACATCAGCCATGGTTTTTTTTCTCACTGTTCTCCTTGCTCTTCCCCCTTCTCTCTCTCTCATTCAAGAAGTTAGTTTAGACCAGTTAGAATATAGGACAATGAGAGACACAGGTATAGATAACTAGAATTAGACTGGTGAAGGGTGAAATATAAACACCTATGACCTAAAACTGGAAAACTTTAGTGATATTTAATTAAAGGATCACTAATTTGTAGGTGAATTGATATTCAGATATCAAACTTGAAAATCGTGCACTATCCATTTATTTATTTAATGGAACATTAACTATTTGATATTAATACGAGGAAATATCCTAGATTCTCTGTGGAGAGGTGTTGTAACAATGCACCTAGAAAATCATAACGGAGTAGTTCTTCTGGTCTCTGGATGGTTGGAGACCATACATACCCCAAAAGACACGTTAATGGACCCCTCGGAAGTCCCAACACAAGGACTCTTGGGAATTGCCTGAGAAAGTTGAACTTCCAATGGCAATTCCCTGCTCCTTGGGGCCTTCTGAAAAAGTGACCAACTTTAAGTCAGGGTCAGAGAATTCAGACTGGGTGAGGTGGGTCGGGTGGCAGGTGGTTGAGTGGGTAGGTGAGTCGTGGGGTGGTTGGGTCAGGTTGGGGTAGTCGCGGGATCGGGGTGGAGTCGGGTCAGGTTGGTTCAGGGTACCAAAGTTGGATCAGGGGCTAGTCAGTTCAGATGAGGGATAGTCAAGGTGTCAAGTGGGTAGTCTGTGGAGGTCAAGGATAGGTGGGGGCTCAGAGGAATATGCAGGGGTCAGTGTGAGTGATACGTTGTATAGTTAACCAGGAGTTAGACCAGGATTCTCCAGTCTGACATTTAATCATTTTGTAGTACAGAACTTGAGCATTACTGAAAAAGAGACATGCTATCGAAGCTTTTCATCTTGTACTCATCAGGACAGTTTACAAGAGTACCAGTAGTAAAAGGAACAACAATTTATGCCGCATGAGAAGAAACTACTGGTTGGTTGGCAAATGGACTCTGATTGGTAGAGGCATAGCCATGGAGAATGTACCAGAGAACAGTTAGCTGCCAAGTTTTCGTTCAAATTCAAATCAGGCAGGTTGACTCTGATAGATCAAGGAATTGCCATGGGGAATGAACCAGGGAATGGCTGTCTCCCAAGCTTTTGTTTTTTTCCCTCGCCAAACAGCCATGCTGAAGAGGATAAATTGAAGTCCAGGATGAGATCCATCACTTACCAGAGAGAAAGTGGGCAGCAAGAACTGACTGGGGTATGCTCAAATTTTAAAGAAGTGAGGGCAAAAAATAAAACTGAAGTGTCACATCACAGGAGAGGCTCAGTGAGTATTGCAACTTTGTTTCCTGACATCGGGAAAGGATGTCCGCTGAACTCCTTAGATTGCAAGTCACAATGGATGATTCTGTCCAACTTCAGGCTGAGGTGATATCTCCGGCATTACAACGCACCAAGGTCAACATTGGCAGGATGGCGGCCACCATAGAGATCTTGATCCAGGATGTCACTCCTGCACCGCTGCATGGGCTTAACTCCATCACTGATGCCATAGTTGACCTCCAACACTGTGTACACGAGAGGGGTGCTGGGTAGCTCGAACTCACTCCAGCTACCCCTTCCTCTCACAAAGTCAGCCAGGGGCCCTCGGGACCCCATAGGGAGGAGGTTCAGCAGGTGTACATTCCAGGGCCATCCACCCAGGTGACCCTGGGAGTGACTGGCCCATCCGAATCCCATCTTCCTGTGACCTCTGCAAATCCAGCTTCACAGGGTGAGGAGGATGTCACTGCCGCACAGCAGAACCCTGAAAGCAGACCGGGGCCCGCATCTTCAGCATCCCAAGACGTAGCAGCAGGGTTAGGAAAGTTAGGTAAAAGTAGTTGCACAGCTTGGCCACGCATGTTGATCACTTGTACACACTATGCACCATTGTCAATAAACTCTTAAGAATGTCTCCCTGCCTGTGGCTCCTTGTTCTGATGAGCAGTGTTCATGTCACTCAGATGTGAAACCTTTCTGCACAAGATAAAAGGCAGGTGTCTCAGTCCAGGGCCTCTCCCCTGTGCTCTGTGCAGCCTTCAGATCACCGTGATGGTCCAGCCACAGACTCCCTGGAAACATTACTGATGCCTGCACCTCGGTGGTGCTGGTCATTGTTGCCAGAATGTAGTGGGCAGGCGTCACAGAGTTCTGTCGTACTCTTTGTGTGCTCTCAGCAGCTTTAAGGTAGGGCTGGCCCCTATCATAGCAGCATCTGTGACCATTGATGCTGTGCACCAGCTCCTGGAGGGCTGAGGTGCTGAAGGCGGACACAACTTCAGATGCGTCTAAAGTTTCATGGCTGCGTCTCTGAGATGGCCCTGATCATGGAGCGCAAGCTAACTGCCCTCGGCCAGACAGGAGTCAGACATTCTCAGAGGCTATATGAAGATCTATGGAGTGTCCTCGCTGCACTTTGTCATCATCCTCCTGCAATCGAGTGACTACTAGGACGTCCACTACATCTCCATGACAGGAGGATTCTCACAGAGGGTATTGGCACTGCAAAGCCAGACAGGAGTCCAGCTTTCACAACTGCAATGTGAGGATCTATGGGGACACCTCACTGCATGTTGTCATCATCCTCCACAAATCTGGCAGCTATGAGGACCTCCTGGGCACGCCTGCCTCATCTAGCCAGTGCAAGAGCCTCATCCCCATCATCATCACCACTGAGGACCCCCTCACCCTTATTCCCATTGGCATCCTCCGCATCAGAGGAGACGTGCAGCTGCTCCATCTCCTCCTCAGCCAGCTCGTCTCCCCGTTGCAGTGCCAGGTTGTAAAGGGCACAGCAGAAAAGAACAATGCGTGACACCCTCTGCGGACTGTATTATAGGGCTCCACCAGACTGGTCCACACACCGGAACCGCATCTTCAGCATCCCGATGGTTTGCTCCACCAAGTTGCAAGTTGCAGCATGAGCCTCATTATAGGGTCGCTCTGCTGCAGTCTGAGGCTGCCGCACGGGTGTCATCAGCTACAGCTTCTGCAAGTAGCCCTTGTCCCTGAGGATCCAACACCGCAGCCTCTGTGGACCCTGGAAGACTGCATGGGTCTGCGAGTCATTCAGGATGTAGGCGTCATGCACACTCCCTGGAAACAGTGCGCACACCTGCAGGATGCGTTTCTGCTGGTTGCGAACCAGCTGCACATTCAGTGAGTGGAAGCCCTCCCTTGCAGTTGATGAAGTCCATCGAGTGTAGCTATGGAGGCCTGAGCACCACACGAGTGCAGTCAATCGCACCCTGCACCTGTGTGAATCCTGAGATCAGGGCGAATCCAATGGCCCTTGCATCCTGGCTGTCCCGGTCCTGGGCGAAGTGCACAAAGTTGTTGCCATGGAGAAGATGGCATCAGTGATCTCATAGATGCATTCATGGGTGGCAGATTGTGAAATCCCACAGAGGTCACCTGTGGAGCCCTGAAAGGAGGGGCATAGAAATTGAGCGCCGCAGTCACTTTCACTGCCACTGGCAGTGGATGCCTTCCATGTCCCCGTGGCGGCAAGTCCTGCAGTAAGTGGCAGATGTGAGTCACCAGGTCCCTAGACATGCGCAGTCATCGGCGACACTCGTTCTCAGTCATCTGCAGGAATGGCAAGCGGTGTATATAGACCCTGGGTGTCACTAAGCGCCAACCAGCCAAGGCTCGCTGTCACTCCTGGGCAGTGTGTATGGGAGCCCCTGCTGCCCCTTCTTCATGAGGCTGCTGCTCCTGCCTTTGTGCAGTCGGGAGACTCAGTCGCTCTCTCCTCAGTCTTCTACGCTCTCTGTAGGCCATCGGGTATACAGCTAGGTCACCAGGGTCCGTGCTTCTGATGTGGTCCTCCTGCAGCATGAAAGAGAAAGAGGGACGTGGTTATCATGGCTGTAGTTAGCACCTTTCCTGGCCCTGTGTGTCTGCCTGTTAACGCTTCCCAGAGAGTGCTGGTCACCCATCGGATGGCCAGAGATGAATGCTCTGCATGGCTGCCCTGCCAGCCTGTGACATGGGGGACACGGTCCAAACCAGGATGCTAAGATTGCAAGAGGCTGTGAGCACCTCCAGCAGTGACTGCTACATGGCCAGCGCTGGCAAGGAGATTGTATAACTAGTGCAATCCAACTGCTCCGATAAAGTGGAGGTGGACTTGAAGTCTGTGCTGGGGGGATGGGGGAAGGGTTGTGAGGCGGGAGGTGGGGGGAGTAAGGTATGGAGCGTTTGATGGCCATTTGGCACCTATGTGTTGCTTGCAAAGGCGGGCAGGCTAAGAGCCTAGAATCATATCACTGGCTGTGCCTGATCTGTCTCAGTTGCAGAGGCATGGTCAGTTTATACAGGTGTCCCTCCTGTGTGACCATTTCCCTCACTTACTATGCCCCCCACCTCGACTGCCTGTGCATCATGGGATGTGGCACCAGGGCAGCACTTGACCCCCTGGACAACCCCCAATGACAATGGTCACCTTCAAGGCTAGCCAGCACTTGCCCCCGGACATCACCCCCCGCACCACTCACCAGTAGTCACTCACCTCAGTTCCCCCAAAGTGCAGGCTGCCAAATGCCAAGTGTGCTGTTGTGAAACATGTCGGCGTGCTTTCCCACCGATGTGGATGGACTATACGGTGGGGTTCCAAGAGCCTGGTGGGATGGCCTGTTAATTATATGCTGATCTATTACAATTAGCTCCCCATCGGGCAATGGTGGGAAATGCAGCCCACTGTTGGTGGGCTGAGCGAACGATTGCAACCTGCCTTCATGAAGCAGGTCACAGCGTATTTTCTACGCACGCCACCTATCACACCCGCCACCAGCGGGCTTGGAAAATTCTGCCCTATAATTAAATAACTGAGCAACCCACATGTACCTGAGGAATAAAGGCATTTGATTATTAAATAAAACAATAATTTATTAATAATAGGGGTATCTGGATTATATCTGTTAAGTAAAATAACTAATAAATAGAGGTATGAGAGGTCACCTTAGACCCATGAAATGGGCATTCTGTGCCATGTGGGAACCCCAAAATGTTTCCTTTATCCCAGACAACCACAGGTGCATGGATGGTCGACAGCTGGGGGAACTCGAGCTTTGAATTTTAGAGTATGAGCAACAGATGATTGAACAGAACCATAATTGTGGACTATCTGTAAAGATGGATGTTACATAGATAGCAAATTTCAGGAGGTGGTCATCCTCTAGTTTAAGAGAGTGCAGAGGAAAGGGACTTGATGACCTGGTGACTGCCAGATAGACAAAGAAAGAATAGACAGGTAGTTCAGGAGACTCCCAGGAGCATTTTGCTCTCTAACCAGAATTCAGCTCTGAATAGTAATCAAGAGAGGGTTTCTCTGGGCTGTACAGTCACAACCAAGACCATAGCCTCATGAATGGTTCAGCTGTACAAGGATGGAGGAGAAATGTCAGGTGAACAATATTTTTTGGGGATTCTATAGTTAGGGGAGCAGGCAGGTGTTTCTGTGGTGACAGACATACTTCTAGGATGGTGCCAGGGTCAAGGATATCATTGAGCAGCTACAGAACATTCCGGAGGAGGAGAGTGAACAGTTAGAGGTCATGGTCCATTTCAGTAACAATTACATAGGAAAGTAACAGTGTGACATTGTGACCTGAACTTTTCCATGTAGATTTTTTGATCTCTCAGAAGACATCCAAGTGAACACTCGGTAATGTACTCTACACATTGAATGATTATGATCAGAGCAACTTGGTTAACTAACTTTTTTTTTGCTCATTGGATGTGGGCATCGCTGGGAAGGTCAACATTTATTGCCTCTCCCTAATTTCCTTGAGAAGGTGTTGGTGAGCCACATTCTTGACCCACTTTAATCCATGCAGTTTAGGTATAATAACAATGCTGTTTGGAAAAGGTTCTAGGATTTTAACCCATTCATGATGAGGAGATGGTGATATATTTCTAAGTCAGAATTGTGAGTGACCAGGATGTTGATGGTGGGTGAGTTTTATGACGGTAATGGCATTGAATGCCAAGGGAAGATAGTTAGATTCTCTCTTGTTACATGGCTGGTCCAGTTAAATTTCTGGTCAACAGTACCCCACCCCCCCAACAATGTTAATAGTGGGAGATTCAGTGATGGTATTACTGCTGACTGTCAAGGGGAGATGGTAAGATACTCTCTTGTTGGAAATGATCATTGCCTGACGCTTGTCTGGCAAAAGTGGAACTTGCCACTTATCCACCTAAGCTTGAATGTTGTCCAGGTCTTGCTGCATGTGGGCACAGACTACTTCATTACCTGAGCAGTCGTGAATGGAGCTGAACATTTTCTAATCATTAGCGAACATCCCCATTTCTGAACTTACGATGGACGGAAGATCATTGATAAAGCAGCTAAAGATGGTTAGGCCTAGGACACTATCCTGAGGAAGTCATGCAACGATGTCCTAGGCCTGAGATTATTTGTTTCCAACAACCACAACCATCTTCCTTTGTGCTGGATATAGCACCAACCAGTGGAGAGTTTACCCCCGATTCCTATTGACTTCAATTTTGCTCGGGCTCTTTGATGGTGCTTGGTGTCAAGGGAAGTCACTCTTACCTGTCCTCTTGAATTCAGCTATTCTTTTCATGTTTGGAGCGAGGCTAAAATGAGACCTGGAACCAAGTGGTTAAACATCGATGTGCAAGTAATTGGCGAGTATCACTTGACAGCACTATTGATAGTACTTCCGTCACTTCGTTGATGATGGAGAGTAGACTGATGGGGCAGTAGGTGGTCAGATTATATTGCTCCTGCCTTTTGGATAGGAAAAGACATAGCTGGGAAATTTTCCACATTGTCAAGCAGATGCTTGACTAGGGGTTGCAGATAGTGCTGCAGCACAAGGTTTCAGAACCACAACTGAGATGTTGTTGGTCCCCATTGCCTTCACTGTTTCTGAGGAACTCATTTGTTTATTGATAACATGTGGAGTGAATAAAATTGGCTAAAGTCTGGCATCAGTGATAGTGCGGATCTCAAGAGTAGGCTGAGATGGATCATCCATTCAGCACATTTGGTTGAAGATAATTGCAAATGCTTCAGCCTTATTACCTACACTCAAATGAGTGTGAAAACTAAAGTATGCTACTGCTTTTAGAGTCATCTTACTTGAGCAAAACAGTCTTTTGCAGTCAGAAACAAAGATACTGCGCTCAGCATTCATGTTGTTGATGGCTAACAGAAAGCTCTTGCAGCCTTTACAGCAAACACTTTCTCTAACCTGTCATCTGATCCAACATAACTAGATTTTACAAGGAATCTGTGGTATCTGTGTGCAGGACAAGCAACAGAAAGACTCCTCAACCAGCCAGATTGAAGAATCCTCACTGAAACATGCAAAGTATAAAGCAGGATGTATAAAAGCAGGAAATCAACATTAGATTTAAATCATGTACAGAAAGCAAAGCAAAGATTGGGAAATACAAATGAGATTGAGACAAATAAAAAAAGACAGAAAAAGAAAACTTTTTTTTAAAGTTCCAAATTAGCTTCTGAAGGAAAGAGACTCCACACTTACTTTTCAGGGCCAGTAAGTTTGTTTGGCAATAATTATCAATTATCACACTACTCAAAATTCACTTACCCATGTATGCACCAGCCCTAACTTTTTCTCACAAAGTTATTGGGGGGCTAGTGGTAAAGTACTGCCAACACCATGCCGTGATCATAATTTTAGTGCCAACTCTATCACCGAGACTTGCTGTAGTGCACCCAATGGAGGAATGGGATCTCTCTGATAACAACTTCCAGATAATGTTGTTTAAATGCCTAAGTGCAGACACCAGAAGTTTCTGTCCAATTTATTGATAACTGTGAGCACTGTTGTGCTCCCATTATTATTAATGCAAAATCTGGGCCAATTTATTTTGTCTTTCACCCTGGGCAGACATCTCATCCTGCAATGATCCATTTATTTTAACATTCTCATAGCATATTGTTAATTGACTGTATTGTTGGTATCTTTCTTCACATTTTTAAAGGTGTCTTTCACTGGGCGGAATTGTCCAGATTTGCATTACGTGCAGTAGAGTGTGGGGAAAGCAACGTTTTACCCACCAGCCGCAATGGAGGCTTCTCACGCCGTATCGTCCCAGCTCCGCCCCATTACTTATGCATTCCTAGCCAACACATCATATCAAGGGACGGAGGGCTCCCGTTCTCCTGCCCACTCCATCACCTCGCCATTTCATCATGCCGGGCGTCACATTTAAACTGTAGCCAGGCACACACCTCTCAGTGCTCCCAGCCAGGACTGCTGCATCCGAAGACAGGATGGCCCCGAAAGGCAAAAAGACTGCAGCCCCCAGGTTAAGTGAGTGACAGGTCCCTCAAGTGCCTTTTGGATGCCGCGGAGGCCCACCGTGAGGTCCTCTACCCCTGCTCGGGACGCAAGAGGGGCAGCGGCATCACCAATCCAGCATGGAAGGCGGTGCCAGTAGTGGTCAGCACCAATGTCCTGCAAAAGTAGTCTCATCCATTCCACCAGGGTAAGTCACTCTTCTCCATCGCTCTCAACTCACACACTCGCAAACCCATCACACATCCACAGGGATCTCACACCTCAAGCAACAGGACCACTACTCTCACAAACACCCTCACATCTCCATCAGCCTCATATCCTCTCGAGCTTGCATCCTCATTCTATCCATGGCTCCGCTCACCACACAAACTTTCCACGCCGTGCCATGTGTTCTGCACACACTTCTTCCATGCAGGAGAAGCCTGCTCACATCATCACAGGGAGGTCCAGGACCGGGAATGGAGTGGCCCACATCAGACCCCTCACTCGCTTTGAGGAGTGTGCTTACTGTGTGCCAATACCAGCGCTGACTGGAGAGGATGTGGACCATGCCTGCGGTGACAGTGAGGTTGGCAGTGAACACCCTCATGAGGACCCTGCACTATATCATCCCTCCCTCAACACAACTGTGTGTGCTCTCTCTCCTGCTTTTGACTGTGCCGACATGCACTAATCATTTCTACTTAGGTTCACAGGGAGCTTTGCCAAGCAAGCAACACCATCAAACAGCCAGTCCCTCAACTCCATCCAGGTCCTCATCTCAAGCCAAGATACCACCTCCTCCATTGAAGAGCTAGAAATAAGCAGCCTGGAAGATCCATCACAGAGCTTCCCCATCCCTTCCACCAGCACAGAGACACACCTTGATGGGACCTAGATCTGGACCAGGCTCAGGTTCATAATCTGGTAGTCACCTCATGGACACATGTACACAGCAGGAAGAAGCAGGTTTAACCAAGCTCCCTGGCTCTCAGAGGTCCGATTCAGGTGATGAGCCTCTGGATGCGGCCTTCCAACTCATCAGTGAGTGTCAGCAGAAGACGGAGGAACATCATGCAAAGCTGTTAGAAGCCCTCAACAGAGTGGCTCACAAGCTGGAGGAACACATCCACCTGCCCTCTGATGAAGTGGTGCCCACATGTGCACATATGGATGTCTCCATGGGAAGGATGATGGATGCCATGGAGACCCTGGCTCAGCAGAACGCGAAGATGTGTGCAGACATGCACTCCATCTTGGGAGCATGGAGTTCCTGTAGTGTCAATGCAAGAAGGAAACAAGGCATTCAACGTCCCTCCAGGTGCTCTTTCTGCAGAAAGAGTCAGACCGGGGACCCAGAAGGGAGGAGGACCAGCAGCTGAACTTCCCTGGGTCACCCAGTGAGGAATCCCAGAGGCTGTCCTCTCTCTCCGAATCCCCTTTGCCTGTGAGCCCCTCAACCTCATTCTCTGTCACCACAGAGGGAGCAGCTGGCCAACGAGTGATTTTGGAGGGAGAAGTATGCATGCGACAGGGCCTTTCGGAGTCTCGTGCAAGCACTCTCCCAGGCATACGGCTCCTTCTCCTATCACACTCACCTCAATGACCTAAACATTTTCAATGCTGTCTGCTGGAGTTTGCTTCATACCCCCATGCAGCACGTGACCTCGCCCACTACAACTCTCATTTCGTTTTCAACTTATACAGCAGTGCGGTGATTCCGTTTTTCATTTGCTGCCCTGACCTTTCCCCTCCACCAGTCACCTATTTCCTTTCCCCAGCATTGTTGACCCCACCCCCAGCATCACCGTGCACCTCCTCTCCGTGACCTACCAGCCACAACCCTTTTCCTTCGGGATGTCCAGGTGAACGTGTACATTCCCTTCCTTCCCGAAAATCCCACCCACATTCACATTAACATCCCCAACATCCTCCTTCCCACTCCTAAGGTCCGTGTCTGCCTCCAACTCCTGACAAACCACCCTCATCATCGCTTCTACCACTACCATCGAACCCTCACCATCCCATCCTCCTGCCTCATTCTGTCCTCGGTCATTCTTACCATCCCCTCGTTCCACACCTAGCCTCAGTTCACTCCCCAGGGGGCAGTCATGGACTCATCAGAGCCCTGCCTTGCACATTCAACTGAACATGCCCCCGTGTGGACCCCTTCCCATCTCTATATCCCTTCCCTACCTTGGAACCCCTTCCCCCATTTAGTCCTACACCCCCACCCCCAACCACACCCCCCCACCCTGCTGTCCTTCCACCACCCTTGGTCTACCCTACTCCTGACTCTTTCCTCCACCCTTACTCCCTCCAGCCTTGCTCCTTCCTCCACCCTTACTCCCTCCCCTTTCTGCACTCCTTCCTCCACCCTTACTACGTCCCCTCTCTGCCCTCCTTCCTCCCCTGGACTGCCTCCCCTCTCTGCACTCAGAATCACAGAGATCACAGAATCACACAGTGCAGAAGAGGCCCTTCGGCACCGACACGTGAGAAACATCTGACCTACCTACCTAATCCCATTTACCAGCACTTGGCCCATAGCCTTGAATGTTATGATGTGCCAAGTGCTCATCCAGGTACTTTTTAAAGGATGTGAGGCAACCCGCCTCCACCACCCTCCCAGGCAGCGCATTCCAGACCGTCACCACCCTCTGGGTAAAAAAGTTTTTCCTTAAATCTCCGCTAAACCCTCCTGCCCCTCACCTTGAACTTATGTACCCTCGTGACTGACCCTTCAACTAAGGGGAACAGCTATTCCCTATCCACCCTGTCCATGCCCCTCATAATCTTGTACACCTAGATCAGGTCACCGCTCAGTCTTTTCTGCTCCAACGAAAACAACCCAAGTCTGTCCAACCTCTCTTCATAACTTAAATGTTTCATCCCAGGCAACATCCTGGTGAATCTCCTCTGCACCTCCTCCAGTGTAATCACTTCCTTCCTATAATGTGGTGACCAGAACTCCTTCCTTACCCCAGACCCCCACCCCTCTCTGCACTCCTTCCTCCTCAGACTCTCTTCCTTCTCTGCACTCCTTCCTCCCCCAGACTCCCTCCCCTCTCCACATTCCTTCCTCCCCCAGAATCCCTCCTGACTCTGCACCCCTTCCTCTCCTAGACTCTTTCCCTTCTCCACCTTCCCCCTCTGGACTCCTTCCAGCTCCCCTTACGCCCACCTCCTCAGTTGTCATCTTCTCCCTCATTACCAATTCTTCTCCCATACTCCCTCACCTGCAACCTCCACCCCGACACCTTCATTCCTTCCTCCCAACCTCACCCCCGACACCTTCGTATCGCCCTCCCAACCTTAACCCTTCCACCCCCCCCCGACACCTCTTCCTCTCCCAGTCGACCCTAGACCTTCATCTCCCATTCCCCCCCCCATTACATCTTCCTCTCCCAGACACAGCTGGACCTTCCTCTCCACCCCTTGACCATCATCCACTGTGAGCAAACCCTCACTGGTGACTTCCCAACTTCTGTGGGCTGCTTTGCAGCAGAGTCATGTCCATGAGAATCCACCCAGCATGCCATGGATGTTTCTCCCGTGTGCTATTGCTGTCGGGCTCCAGTATTTTCTGCTTCTCAGATGTCCGCGATGTGAGCAAGGCCCTGGTGACAAGTCCCAACTTCTGCATGTCACAATTGTCAAGGCGTGTTCTGCACCTGTATGTTTTCCAGCCAACGTGGACAGACAATCCAGTTGGGGGGGGCGGGGTGGGGAATGATTCCGGTGGGCTGGCCTTATAATGATATGCAGATGTATTACAATGAGGTTCCCGATGTCTGGTGGTGGGAAAAGCAGCCCGCCATCGATGGGCTGAGTGGACGATCGCAAATTGGCTTCATGATGTCGTAAAACCAATTTTTGGTCTTCTCGCCATATTGTTCGCTCATGCCACCAAACATGCCCAACGCTAGAAGACAGAGGAAGTTCCATTACTGTGTCACAAATGTCCTGCCCTTTTCTTCTTCTCCCACTTCACAGACAAATCGAGACCAACATGTTTTTTAACACAGTGACGAGAGTGTCTTTCCAAGTTGGAGATAAACCAATCAATTACTCACTGTTTATTATTGTGGGAAACAAATGTAGAAAGTTGTACGGATTGATTGCAAATGGCCTTTATTAATAGCTTATCTGCAGTCCATGTTCAAGTCTGATTCATCAAAGCTAAACAGTCTTCTGTCAGAATGCCACTTATTCTAAATTCATGAGAATTCACATTGTGTTGAAAATGCTTAGCATTGAAACAATTTTTCAATACTTCCTGTGGAAGAATGATAAAAAAAATTCAGAAACGTGATAACTTTACACATGCATGATTTGCTCCCAAGTGAGCTAACTCCTATTTGACCATTTTCTTAAAAGGTCCTTTAACTCTGCTTAATCATCTTAATGATTGACTTACAGTTGTCCTTTACAACTGTTGTACAAATGAACATTAAGAGCAACTCAGTGAACAAGTCAGTCCATGAACTGTGACTTTGTAATTAGACTGCAAGATACTTTCTCATCAGTGCTTAACAGTTTTATGCCAAATTTCTCTCTGATGACACAGTAATATGTTGCAGCATAATTTGAAGACTTATATAATTATAGAAAGTTGTGTGGATTCATTGCAAATGGCCTTTATTAATAGCTTGTCTGCAATCCATGTTGAAGTCTGATTCATCAAATTATCATTTTCATCAAAGTATATAGACAGGTGGTTTATAGCTATCTCTGTATAGTTTTTGACATGTGCTATACTTTGCCTGGCATATAGTTATATGGTCCAGTCATATAGAAAGGAATCTGCAATATTGCAGAAATCTTTCATGCAACAAATCTCAATATTTTTAACAGCTTAATCCAAGGAGATTACTCGAGTGGCCATACTTACCCAATGGGAAAAGCATATTATACTATTTAATTAAAAGCATCCTTAGCATCATTTAATGAAGTGACGTAATTAAACACTCTGCTTCCTATTAAATAAATTATCATTGGTTTACAAATGATCACCAAAGTAACTTAATTAAATAGTAATATTTCTCCTTGGCTCAATTAGTTTCCAACACAATTCTCCGAACAGCTTTAGAGGAACTCACTCTCAATCTGTCCTGGACACATGTCACCAGGATTTTTTTAACCCAATGCAGGGCCTTCCAGAACCCAGTGTTTCCATGAACATCCCCTAAGGATTCCATGCAATTTTCAGGCCTTTTGATAATTGAGTAGAAATTTGAAAAGAATCAGCAGCTGGCTGAGCATTTTCAGAATTGGGGCTAGGACCATAGACTTCACCAAATTTTTCAATTTTTCAGGATATATTTTCTTACATATAATGAAAAATATTCATTAAAAGTATTTGCAGTTTCACTCAATAGTGTTTTACTTTGTTTTCATGTTTGTTTTGAAATAAACCGTGGTGGGTGGTTGGGCTTACACCGAATTTCAGGGTGCATTATCAGGTTCATTAATCAAAAAAAAGATTGATAACCACTGATTAACGACTAAAGAATTCATTTTTAATTTAGAAGATTACACGTGTACATAAGGTATGTTCCAAAATCTTTAGATTGCATAAATTTGTTCAGATCCTTTGTAACTAATGAAAATATGTTAAAGGATAAAACATAATAAGTAAATTAACCCTAAAGTAATGGCATCTGAGGTTATGTGTGATCCATACAACACATTGTCAAGGCATGCCAGAAAGGAAAGGACAGAGGAACATCCAAAAATTGTCATTTGCCTTATATCATAATTGTGGTGACTTGCGGGTGCCAATTGGACCTTTTTAATTTTGATCACAAGTGAGTGCACCTCTTTCTCCGACTTCTATATTAAGGTAAACTAAATAGAACTTACCTGTAGCCATCATGAGTGGCCTTCTGTCATCCTTTTAAGCTGCAGAATTTTATAATCGTTGCGCAGGGCCCCGCATGCCGACATGTAAAATAATACATGGTGACTTCGGGCGTGCATCCCAACGTCACCACATGCCATCGCAATATTTCGGTGGGCGGGCGCACGAAGATCCCTGATGCACGCCCGTCATTAATTAATGGGCCAGTTAAGGCCCTTGAGCCACTAATAGATGCCGATTTTTTGGGGCCCGTGCAATATTTAGATTGTCACACGGGCACAACAGGCAAGCAGGTAGGACACATTTTTAAAAACCTCATCCACGGGTGGGATAAGAGGAGTGAGCGGGGTCGCGTATGGTCTTTGGTAGACATTCAATGTTTAAACTTACTGCTACTTGCCTGTGTGAACAGGCCAACTTTAAATCTCTTTACAGCTGCTTGATCAAGAATAACAGGCTTCAGGTCAGGACTCTTGAGTAAACACCATTCTTGGGGCCTTGCTGGTTTCAGGAAGCCTTTCCTTACTCTGGGAATGTGAGTTGTGCTCTCCACTGGAGGCACTTCCTCTGAGGAGGAAGGGAGGGCCAGGAGGGGGAGGAGGCCAGGGCTCCATATTCAGCCTCCAGGGGAGCCACCTTTGGGAGGACAGACGGAGGCACAACAGAAGAGGCCACAGAAGATGCCAGTTTCCTGCTGCCAGGGTTTGGAGGCAGTGAAGCAGCTACCTCAATATGTCTGAGGTGCAGTGCCGAAGGGAGACAGTGACCTCCATCTGTGAGATGATAAGCCTTGAGATCTGCGCCAACTGTGTGGGTGGGTACCCCATGCCTGTGGCGCCAAAGGTCATGGCTCCCCTCAACTCATATGCCTCCGGCTCTTTCCAGGGCTCGGTGAGTGATCTTCGTGGAGCCTCCCAATCAGCTGTCCACATTTGTGTCAAGCTAGTGACAGATGCTCTATTCAGGCATGCATTGATTTTCATTCACAACTGCTGGGACGAGGCCAGCCAAGTGGAACGAGCCAGAGGCTTCGCAGCTATTGCTGGCTTCTCCCGCATCAAGGGTGCAATTGACTGCACACATGTGGCCATCAAGGTGTCAGTGGGTGAGTCGGATGCCTTCATCATCAGGAAGGGCTTCCATTCCATGAACGTGCAGATAGTGTGTGATCACAGGATGCTGATTCTACAAGTCTGTGCAAGGTACCCAGGCAGCTCCCACAACGCCTACATCCTCCGACCTTCCCAGGTGCCGGGGCTCTTCAGTGCTTCAGCCTGGCTGGACGGATGGCTGCTGGGTGACAAGGGCTATCCCCTCAGAAGGTGGCTCATGATGCCTCTCCGCTATCCAAGAACAGTAGAGGATGAGTGGTGGTACAATAGGAACCATGGCACCACAAGGGCTGTGGTGGAGAGAACCATTGGTCTTCTCAAGATGCACTTCCAATGCCTGGACCGTTCGTGGGGCGCACTCGAGTAAACCCAGATCGGGTATCGCTGATACTGGTTGCATGCTGCACTCTCCACAATCTTGCGCTGGAAAGGGGGGACACAGTGGAGGAAGAAGATGGAGACACAGATACTCTGGCTGCACAAGATGAGTCCAGTAGTGAGTCCGAGGATGAGCATGCACAGGAGAATGCTGAGGGGATAGAAAGGTTGGAGGTCCACAGATGGACATCCAACACACGCCAGGGCTGCAGGCTCCATACTCGATACCTAGCTAGGATACTAGCCAGCTAAGGTCAATGCCGCTGTGAGGGCTTGCAAGTCCGAGCGCATCCCCAGGAAACCCTGATTGTTCTCCTGAAGGAGCCACTCCATGAGAGTCGCCACTCTCTCCATGGAGGAAGCATTGAACATGGCCATGATGGTCAATGCATTGCTGATGCTCCGCATGGACTCCTCCATCATGGAGACCATGGCACGCATTCCGTCATGTATCTCCGCCAGATCCTCCTGCACACCCTGCTGGACTTCCAGCATCTGCAGCCTCAGGGACGATTCCAGAGACACATCAGCCACTGACTGAGCATGTTCCTGGTCCCCTGCAGTTCTCCAACTGCTGGTGCCATGGGCACTCTCTGTCTCCTCCTGTACCTCAAACGAGTGTGAAATGCTCTCACCGCTGTGCCCTGGTACACTAGCCAACGATCTAATCCCCACCAAGGTGCTAGTATCTGTCCTAGTGCCTTCATGGCAGAGATGGCATGACGCTTGAGCTTGGAATTCTGCCGGGCCCTCAGGTATCAGGGGTGGCCCCTCTGCCTTTTCCTTCTGGCCCTGCTCCGGTGATGCTGAAAGGAAGAACAAGGACATTTGATTAGTTAAAGTAGAGATAATGTCAATGTGCATGCCTGGCCCCTGGGTTAGTATGCGCTTCTCCTTCCATAATCAATGGGAAACCCATCTTGGAAGCTTAAATAACTAAACAGTCAACAGTGGAATGATTGCAAGGACAGACATGATGACCTCAGTGCACGGCACTCTCACCTCCCTCTGGCAGCCCAGCCTCACCGCCACCAGTGGACCTGAGTGCATGGCGTCTCTCCAACTCCATCGACTCCTGCTTGCACCTGATTATGATCGCTGACTGGGCCTGGCCTCTGCCAATCCACATCTGCTCGGCGGCATTGTATGCAGTCTTCTGCTGAAAAGGAGAGAGGAGCATTGATTAGTCCACCCTGTACCTGATCCCCATCGCATCCCTACCACCCTCACCTGAGTGAAAAATTGCAGGGCTCCTGTGAATTGTGACCCTGGAGCAGCTGCACACTCACACCAAGCAGCCAGAGCTGATCCCCCGCTTGCCCACATGCTGCCCCCATTACATTTGCCACACACGTGATGTAACCTTCGAAAGCAGGGATGCACAAGCACTTGGAATGCCAAGGGCAGCAGATGGATGGGTGTCCAGCCAACTGAAAGTTCCCCTCCCAGTATGTCAGCAGCCTGACTTTGACATGTTTCAGACTTCCAGCACTGCACCTAGTTGCAGGTCCTTGAGGTAGCCCCCAAAACAGTACTGTAGGTGGCAGTCTACCACATGCAGCGGGTACAGAGCCCAGCTCAGCTCAACCCTCCCAGGGTGAGCTAGACATGGACAATAAATGCTGGTCCACCCAGCGATGGCGACAGGCTGTGAATGATTCAATGCAGTAACTACATTCAGAGTTGGGAGAGGTGGGGCAGGGGGGAAACCTAATTGCTGTGTTAAGTGACCCATGCCAACATGGTATTCACCCTTCCCGAGCGCAAAAGGTCATTGAAACGCTTGTGACACTGAACCCAGGTGTGTTGCACCATGCCATGTGAACTGACAATCTCTGCCACCTCCTCCCAGGCATGCTTGGTCATGTGGTGGGGCCTCCTCCTCCTGTCCCTGGGCACGAGGATCACACGCCGTGCTGCCACCTCCTTCAGGAGGGCAGCAAGGCACTCATCTGAGAAGCGAGGGGCACAGTACCCTGCCGATCTGCCCTCCTGTCTGGCCTGCTCACCAGCAGCACTCTCAGGAGCCCTTCTGCTGGCCAGGGTTGCCAGCCTTTGCAAGGCTGCCTGCACGCTCTTTAAACAGGCCGCCATGTCATCATTGCAGTCCCGCTGCCACCCCCCCCCGCCCCCCGTTGTCCTCGGGAGTCGGCTTTCATGCTGGGTGGGCCTTAATTGGCCAGCCTGTGTAAAATGGCGGCATGAAGCTGATCGTTGGTGATAGTGGTCTCTGCGCACAACTGGCCCTCCCGACAGGGGGAAGATTCTCCCCAAGGAGTTGCAATTGGCCCATGTAATGTCTGAAAACAGTTAGAGTTGGAATATGTTTAATCAATTTCAGGTATGAGTCCAGAAATGAACCAACAAGACTCATTTGAACATTGAAATGAAGCCTGCATTCATTTCAGGTGATTGTCATTGGCATCTAATAAAAGGCCCTGCCAAATCTATCAATGGCCCAGGCACATGAGCCCTCCCTCAAAACATCTAAGATCATCATTCAAAGGCTCCAGCATCCAATTTTGACATTAAGTGAGATGGCTCCTCAGTAAATGGAGACTCTTCCCCAGCACCCATTCTGAAAGTGCTCAGCCAGCTGCTGTTTCTTTTCAAATTTCTTCTCACGTTTGCTTTTCAATTCATCTGTCTCCTCATCCTATCCAATTCATACTTTTCTTCAGTGTCCGTTCTTCCTTTTCTAAATCCGAATCCCAGTTTGTCTCTTGACCTCTCCACTCTTGCAGTGCCCTTTCAGTCACAGTGCCACACCCTCTGAAATTTTCTTTCAAAAGCACTTTGTTTTCCTTTCATTCTTTCTGCCCTCTAAAACTTTCCAAGAAATTAACCATTCAATCAAACCTTTGGTAACTCCTGCAAACATTAAATTCCTTTGCATCAGTCCATTTCCCACCCTGCATAATGTTCTAGGATGATCAAAACTAGGAGGACCACATAAGTATAGATTGTTCGTAATTCTCCCAAATGGCTATATTTCATCTGTGAAACTAGACAGTGAGTTATCTGTCTATTGCAAGGGTCACCACGGTTGTGCCTAATCATGTCTCACCCAATGACCACTCGTACACGTCCATGAGTGGATAGTCATCAAGGATTATAGCTGGAACCTTTCTGGTCTGTATCATTCAACATATTGGTAAGGATTTTGCCCTTGTTGGGCATGCTCGGTGAGGGTGGGCAGGGGTGATCGGGAAGCCAACCACTGCTCACGATCAGGTCCAGGCTGCAATTTCATGCTGGCGGGCCAATTAAGACCTGCCCAGCGTGAAACATGAGTGTCAACACTCAGCGCTGCCTCTGCGGGCAGGGGAGGAGGGCAAGCTGAGTGCTTGAAAATCTCCCTGAGGCACAGAGCTGCCCCAGGGAGATGAAGAGTTTTAAAAATTACAAATAAAGATTTTAAAAATGTTGGAAAACATGTCCCCTCATGTGACTCTGTAACATGAGTAGAGACATGTTATAATTGAAATTTTTAAAAAATTATTTTATTTTTATTTAATGTTGGAAACCTCATCCCGCCTGCGGATGAGGTTTCCAAAAAAATGCAAAGATTACTTGGCCTTTTCACCTGCCCACCAGCCATAAGGTTGGGCAGGCAGCGAAAAATTTAGGTTAATTATCTTTTTAATGGCCTTAGTAGGCCTTTTAATTGTCAGCGGGCACGCTGCCGATTCCCGCGCGCCTGCCGACTGAAACATCGCGCGACTGCACGTTGACATCAGGATGCTTGCCAACGTCAATATGCATCATTTTATGCTCAAGCGGGTCGGGCATGTGCCCACCCACCAGAATTCTGCCCATTGTTTTAACCAGCTGGGCTTTTATTGAACTATATGTAGTGTTTCTAAATTAATGAGATTACCATCATACAAGTAATTGATTAAAATTATACTCGTAGCATTATCTGTTCTGTTAAAGCTATATAAACATGTCTTCAATAGCATTCATTTGTGTCTTTATAGTTTAGTTGTCATTTACAAAAATGTAGAAGGTCTGAGCAAGAAGATGGCCACTTGGAAAGTCACCTGCAAAGACTTTTCTAAGTCTTGTTGTTATTTGTGAATCATTTACAAACACTTTTCTTAGTTGTAGTACTTCTAAAGGGCCAATCCGTAAAATAATCCAAGCAAGGCTACTTCCACAGAGATTTAAAAATTCATGGAGATTGGCTAATATCATAAAAATACTCATGGTTGAAAATAGATGATTAAATCAAAATAAAATTTGACAACAGCATTGTTTTGCCTCTCACTTTAAAATATTAAATGATAATATGCATGTTATGCATATTGTGTAAAGCTCCTTGTTCTGAATATGTAAACCCCAATTTTAACCTAACTTGCCTGGTGGGATTTGGATTGAATTCCTGATTTATACCCCATTAGTTCTGCGCTACACATAGTCAATGGAATTTATTGACTGGAATTTTAAATCGGAATCCAATTCAAAGCTAATCTATTCTCCCAGTTGGGTTTGGTTAAAATCAAAGCTTTACTCACAGAAATTATTTTTAATGAGATTTCTAAAGAAGCAGGGCAGTTAGGCAGAAATAACAGTTTGTATTTTTATAGTATTTTTTATCCTTAGCATATGCCAAACTGTTTTACAGTTAATGTGATACTTTTGATGTGTGATTACTTCTGTTTGGGAGCCAAAATGCAGCACTCAATTTACGTGCACCCAAATCCCACAAACAGCAATGTGATGAATGACCGGCTAACCTGTTTTTGGTGCCGTTGGTTGAGGGATTATTGTTAGCCATGACGCCGAGAGAATCACACTCCCCAATCTCTCACCCCACCCTGCTCTTTTTGAATTATACCATGGGATCTTTTATTCCCATCTAATGAGATAAATTGGGTGCTTCTCATTTTAACACTTCTGGCTACACAGTATTACCTAAGTATTGCACTGAATCATCAGCATAAATTATATGAGCAAATTTTTAGGGGCCTTAAACCCATGACCCTTTGATTTAGATACAGAAGTGCTACCATGAGCTTAGAAAACAAGATAGAAAAATATTTTGAGTTATACAACTGCTAAGATTGCAACAAATTCTATTTCAGCATAATCTATTTCTTCAATAAATCTTTAGTCATATGTGTAGCATGTTCACATATCCTGTAGTTTTGCTTCAGGGTTGCTTCCCAATTTATCTCCTTGGAGGATTCAAAGGCCAAAATTCAATTCTCTACAATCTCTAACCAAGAAATATAACAGCCACATTTACACTAATCATTCACTTTTGGTTACTAGAGCCGTTAATCCAACAGTGATTATTGTAGCGATGAGTTTTCGGTTGGATTATTTTGCTGACGTTTTTTAATATTCAAACAGTATTGATTGAATGGAATTACCCCACATGTTAGAATTCCATTTGTTGTTGAGCTTCTCATCTTTAATTCATTTTTTTACACTGCTGACAGGAGCAAAGAGCGGCCTGGCAACACAGTACATTATCAATATATTTATATCTTTGGTTTACTAGCACTGATTGTAACTCCTGGTATTTTTTGTGTGGTAGTAACATTTTGCAAAGGTGACTAATTGTCATCTGTGGTAGGACACAATTTGCATTGGTGCATCTCCTCCAACACTGTCTTGAATGGTATTTGATTCCTGTAGGCGGGAGAGGGTCAATCAAGAGCATGGATTTAGCCAATGGATAGGGCCTTGTAAATCCTTTTAACTTTCTTAATGTGTAGAGAGGTATGGGGATGCTTAAAGTATTGCCTTCAGGCACTCAGAAGATTCTGATGGCAAAACTAGCAAGGCTGCCAAAACTGGGAGAATCAGAAATGAAAACTAATTTCCAGACGGCAGAGCTGAGACTCCATAGCTTTAATGGTGCTTCAGCTGTTCTCTTAGGCTGACGGCTGAAGTTCTGGGCTCCATCATGGGTTGAAAAGGAGGCAGATGGAGCCGGAAAATACCAGCCTCAACCAGCATGCCGGTTTTGCAGTGCTGTTCCACCAGGATAGGACAGTGATCCTGCCCGATCCCCAATTAATGACCATTAATCTGCTTGAAAAGCCTATTAACAGTTCACTAATGGGGACAATTGAGGCTTTCATAGAGTTTATGGAGTGATTGTAAGTAAAACCTTTTATAATGTTTTGGGGATCATGTGGCTATACAGATGAATCAGCCCTAAGCGTGGGTAATCTTAGGGGCGGAGCTTTCTAGTGCTGGTCTTGGTTCAAGCATGTAGCGTCATCAGCAATTCTGTGAATAAAATTTATTGTTTCGAAGAAGAAGCTTGTCTGGTATACCAAGTTTATTACAATTGGCGACTAGGATAATTAATTCCGACACTGCGCCTCACCTTGCGAATGTGAGTATGTCGATTTTTAAGAAAAGAAAGAAAAACTCACCAGTTATGCCAGTCTTCGGCAGATTAGATCCTTACGACCTGTCTATGGAAGATTTGAGTCGGTAGATAGAACTAGGTTTCTACTTTGTGGCATACAAAATAACAGCAGAAACAGAAAGCGATTCTTCTAAATTTCAATGCAAGCAAGACATATAACCTCATCCGTAGTCTGACGGCCCCAAATGTGCCAAATTCCAGATCTTTTATTGAGCTAGTAGACCTCATGAAGGCACATTTTCAGGCTAAGCCATTGGTGATCATGCAAAGATTCAATTCAACTCTAGAATAAGGGCCCCAGATGAGTCAATCGCAATTGTACCATGAAGGTAAAACAGTTGTCTGGGCACTGTGACTTCGGAAATACTCTCAATGACATGTTACGAGATTATTTGGTTCATGGCAAATACGATAATGCCATTCAGCATCATTTACTTGTGTAAGTTAATATTGACCTTAAATGTGCCATGGAGATAGCGCTAGCAATGCAGAGTACTGAGAGGGACTCGCAGGCCTTGCAGAGTGTGCAACATGGCACCGTTCTTCAGTTGGGGCAGGAACCTACCACCTGGCGGGGTGCAAAAACCAGTGAGACAGCCGCGAAGTGGGACACAGTCTCTACCACTCAAAAAACAAAAAAGAAATTCTGGAGGCATCTCATCAATGATTCAGAAATTAAATTGTTACTGATGTGGGGGTAACCAGGTACTGGAAGCCTGCAGGTTTAAAAAGGCAGAATGCCACTACTATCACAAAAAGGGCATGTTATAAAGCAATGAAAGGTGAAATCAAGACAGCCAATCAGACAGCAGGCCAATATGATTGAACTGCATAATAGAAATGAACCAGAAGCTGCTGATCCTGATATCAATTCTCTATACAATCTCAAGGCAGTGAAAATTGAACCAATCACTGTCACCCTTCAAGTAAATGGGAAGCCTCTAGTCATGGAGGTTGATGCAGGAGCATCGACCACAGTGGTGGAAGAACACACATTTAAATACCTAAGCAAAGGTACCCAGCCGCTAAATCTGGAGCAAGACACGGCTCAGCTGAAGACATACACTAGAGAGGCAATATAGGGAAAAGGCATAGTTTCTGTACCTGTACCCTACAGGCAGCAGACAGCCCAGTTGCCAGTGATTTTTTTTATATCAGGTGAAGCACCTAGCCTTCTGCGCTGTGATTGGTTGAAATAAATTTAGCTCAACTGTCAGCAATTTTTCAGTTTAGAACAGGAGGAATTTCTAAGCTGTTAAAAAAGTATGACAGCATATTCCAAGATGAGTTGGGAAAGAGAAAAGGCCTACAAGCAAAAATAAATATAGATTTGGAGGCAGCACCCCAGCTCTTTAAGGCCAGACCTGTGCCTTACACCCTAAAGGAGAAGGTAGGTGCAGAATTGTGTCACTTAGAGAAGTCAGGAATAATCCAGCCAGTCCAATTTTCAGAATGGGCAGCGCTCATAGTTCCTGTGATGAAACCAGATCAAACTTTTTGCATTTGTGGAGAATATAAATTAACAAGGCTAAATTAGACAAATATCCAATCCAAAGGGTTGAATATCTGTATGCTAAGCTTGCAGGAGGAAACTCTGACACCAAACTGGCCATGAGCCATGCACACCAACAGCTAGAGCTGGACAGCACATCTAGAGGGTAGGTAACCATCAACACGCACAAGGACCTGTACCAATATACACGCCTACCTTTTGGTGTGTCATCAGCCTATGTGATTTTCCAAAGAACCATGGAAAGCCTACTATAAGGCCTTCCCTGAGTTATAGTGTACCTGGATGATGTCCTGATAACAGGATCAATGGAAGCTGAACTTTTAGCCAACCTAGAACAGGGTTTAAAGAGATTTTTGGAGGCTGGTACACAATTGAAAAAAAAGAGAGGTGTACTTTCCATGCAACTGAAGTCACTTATTTGGGTAATTGAGTGGATGCCCAGGGGATGCTTCCAGTAGAGGAAGTCCTTTTTGGCATGATGAACTATTATGGTCACTTCTCGCCAAATGTGTCTACGGTGTTAGCCCCTTTACATTTATTATTAAATAGAACCACATATGGTCATGGAAGGCACAACAAGAAGAAGCATTCATAAAAGTCAAGAAGCTTTTACACTTATCATGTCTGCTAATACATTATGACCCATCAAATGAATTAATATTAACCTGTGATGCATCTCCCCACAGGGTGGGAGCGGTGTTGTCACACATGATGGAAGATGGTTCCAAAAGGCCAATAGGATATGTCTCCAGAAAGTTCTCTGCAGCCGAGAAGGGTTACTCTCAACTTGAAAAAGAAGGCTTGTCCATAATATTTGGAGTAAGGAAATTCCATCAATATTTGCATGGTCGACATTTCAGCGTAGTGTCAGATCCACTTATGGGTTTATTTAGTAAATAAAGCAATTCTGCCCACAGCCTCTGCCAGAATTCAACGATGGGCTTTGATTTTATCGGTATATGAGTACACCTTTATGCGCCGTCCAGATGTGCATATAACAATTGCAGACACCTTCAGTCATCTTCCTTTTCCAGATAGCATTATACATGCTCCAGTGCCACAAGAAATTGTACTTGTGTTGAACTTCTTGGACTCCTCGCCAGTCTGTGTGAAGCAAGCAAAGAATTGGACAAGCCAGGATCCAATTTTATCAAAAGTCAAAGAACAGGTGTTGCAAGGATGGTCAAATGCACAAGCCATTCTGTGCCCATAAATCTGAACTACGTTCTCAAGATGGAATCTAGTTGTGGGAGGCAAGAGTCATCATCCCTTCGCAAGGAAGAAAACCATTCTTGACAGGGCTTCACATTGCACATGCAGGCATTTCAAAAATGAAGATGCTTGCACAAAGTTATATTTGGTGGCCAGGTAAAGACAATGATATAGAAAAAATGGTGAAACACTGTCTCCAGTGCCAGCAATAACTGAAGTTGCCCGTTTCAACTCCACTGCCGACTTTGGGCTAGACAACATATAGACTATGTAGGTCCATTTTTAGGTACCACATTTTTAGTGATCATCAATGCACATTCTAAGTGGATAGATGTGTATGAGGTTAAATCACCTACATCATGTGCAACTATTGAAAAGCTATGCCAATGTTTTAGTGTACATGGCCTACCAGAAGTCATTGTTTTGGATAATGGTACTGCTTTCACTAGTACAGAATTCCAGAGATTCATGAACTTAAATGAAACTAAACATGTCAGAACAGCACCATATCATCCCTCATCCAATGGGTTAGCAGAAAGAGCAGTACAAACTATTAAAGCAAGAATGAAGAAGTTATCTGAAGAAACATTAGAAACACGAATTTCAAGATTTCTTCTCAACTATCACATGAATCCTCAACTATGTGTTCAACACCATCTGAATTAATAATGAAACACCACCTTCATTTAAGATTGAGTCTGGTGTTCCCTAACTTAAAGGGGAAGGTAGAGTAGAACCACAGTAGTCAGAAAGTGAATCATGATATTCATAGTAAAGATCGAAAATTTACTGTGGGAGACAGTTTTGGTGAGAAATTTTGGAAATGGATTGAGATGGGTTCCTGGCATAATTGTCCCTGAAACTGGACCTTTGTCATACCAAGTGGAAGTGGAAAACTGGATTATTAGGAAACATGTGGATCACCTAAGAAGTAGAGAGACACTCCAATAATCAGGTACTCCACCTGAAATCCCTGAGGTGCCAGAACGACATAGAATAGACAGAGCTGATGTCTCTGTTGAAGTAAATAATTCTGAACTGCCATTGTCTAAGGGTGTCCCTGATGCTGCAGTTCCTGATCAAGTCAATCCAGTGCAAGAACCTCAAGTCGTAGAGTTATGTCACTCTACCCAAATCAGAAAACCACATCAGAGACTTAATCTATAATTGCATCAACTGTGTATATTTGTAAATGTTATGGATTAAAATATTCTTGTAAATGAGAGATGTAAAAGAAAATTAAGGAGAGAGGAATGTAGTGACTGCAATTAAAACCTCTCATTGTGCTTTGGGGATCATGTGGTTGTACAGATAAATCATCCCTAAGCGCGGGTAATCTTAGGGGCAAAGCTTTCAATTCATGGTCTTGGTTCAAGCATGTAGCTTCATCAGGAGCTCTGTAAATAAAACTTACTGCTTCTAACAAGAAACCTGTCTGACATACCAAATTTATTACAGTTTCACAGGCGACACATACTGCCTGGGCCAGGCCAGTTGAAACAAGGCAGATAGAGATTGGGACGACAGTCATGGCCACATCGGGGGATTCATCCTGGAGTCTCAAAACTTTTAGTGGCACAGAGGGGGACTCAGATGTTGGGAAACAGGTGTCTTTGGTGCTGTGCAGGTAGCAGGGAGAGTGGGCTGTCAGGCACTGGCATTGAAGAGATAGAAGAGCAGGGAACAAGGCTGTGAAGGACAATTGGGCAACCAGCTGAGTACAAGGAAAACAGCAGCTGGCACTAGGACAATGATTTTCAGATTCTGGGCCCAATGACAATGAGGAGCAACCATCTCTGCAGGAAGGGCAGAGCCTTGGGCATCAAGAAGGCACAGGAGAGGGACAAGGGGCAGGAAAACCATGAAGGTCCTACCCTCCTCATATATTCTACCACCAAAGAAGGAGCTAACTGAAGATGACCGAGATCCAGTGCCATGGGAGACTTGACTCTCCAGGCAGATGACCACAGACAGCTGTGCCCTCAGTACCAAAGACCTTATACCTCGCAGCGCTGGTCACTCAGTCCCGCCGGCAGCCATCAAAGTTGGTGTGACCTTGAACTCTTTTGTTTCTGGCTCCTTCCAAGAATCAACGGTGAACCTTCCTGGCATTTCATGACCACTACATCTTCCAGGTCACAGATTCCCTTTTGCCAGGGCTGGACAGTACATTCAAGTCATAAAAGATAGTGCCTTGCAGTGGGTTTCACTGGAGCCCACCCCCCCCCCCACCCCTCCCCCACAGTTGGAGGGTATCAACAACTGCACCATGTAACTGTCAAGGCACCCAGGGGCCAGCCAGTAGATTCACCAACAGGAAAAAGCTTCTACTGTTTCAACATCCCACAACAAAAGCTTCCTCCATGTGTGTTCCACGTTCCTGACTGCTGCCATGACTTCTTCACCCTCCATCAGTAGCTGCCATATTCCACCCTCAAAGTGGATTGTAGGAGACAAGGGATATCCCTTGATGAGATGGTTACTCAGCCCTCTACAACCACTGGAGACAGAGGCACCGAAGTGATATAACCAAACTAGGACAACCATTGAGCAGGCTATCAGGCATCCCATCTCTGGACAGGTCAGGTGGTTCCCTCCAATAAGTTATTGCAAGCATCTCACTCTTTCAGCAGCACTCTCCATAACACAGTCCTCCAGAGAGGAATGGACCTTGAGGACAGTTAAAACCTGGAATGAGATAGCTCATTGAAGGAAGGGGAAGAGGAAATGAAGAGGGAAGGTGCAGGACACCGAGATGCTCCAGGTGTGGCATTGGTAGTTGGGCACAGAGTGTGGCATAAGCTTTCATCAGGATACCATCACTGTCAGGGATCTTCCGATTCAGAAATATTTTGCCTGAGTCCCTCTGACCTAGGAAGAAAGATGTGGGATGCAATTCATTCTGAGGAACCTGAACAGGTTCAGGCAGCCTTGAACATTGATTTGTTACTGCCAGTGAAAGATGAACATTTGCCCAGAGCCACTAATGGCTCTCCATGAGATTGGCCATCTTTCTAAGGAAGAGTTCACGCGCTCAAAGCCTTGAGCCATGTTGATGCACATAAGTTGGATTGACTTCTCCCTTCTCAGCCCATGATCTTGCACTGCCTCAAGAAACTCTCTCATGCGGGAACACACTGTTGTTGCTGGTCTAGGTAAATCTAATTAAGGGGTTGCCTCAACAAATATTGTGACCTTAATCTACCTTCCCCTACCACAATCTTCAAGGATGGGTTCAGGACTTGGAAACAGCCCTGACTTCCTTTTCGCACTCCAAATGTGAAAATCAAGCCCTGAGAGTACTACCAGGGCCGTAAATCACACCAATTCGCCCAATTCATTTTCAGTTGCAGCAGCTATGTTAAGAAAACTGGTGTAAATCTAGGAAATTTGTGATCATCATTACCTTCATTAGCTATGATAAGGAATCTTTCCCAGTTTTGGGGTAGCCCTTGGGAATTATGGTTGAAACAATTAAAAACTTATGTCATTACTTTCTGGAACTTGCATGCTGAAATAATATTGCTTGCCACTGTAACGGCATTACCATGTTGCAAGACATTCTGAGCTAATGTTTTAGAGTGACAGGATTAAGAATTCCATGGCCTATTGGTAAAGTGCAAAATCAACAACTGATCATCTACATTTGATTTTAACAATCATCCAGTCCAGGAAGTAGCTTTGGTAAAAGTTTCACAAATTCAAGAATGGTACCCAAAAAATCTGTAATACAACTGTAATCAAGAAAAGAGAAAGTCGAGGAGTGACTGATGAAAAGTCTTTAAAATTATGAAGGGTTTTGATGGGGTAGGCACAGAGAAGGTAGGTGACAATGTAACCCACTCACCTAGAGAGTTAAAATCCGGTCTGATGTTTCCACTTATGGGGGAGTCCAAAGCTAGAGCTCATAAATATGTCACTAATAAATTCAATATGGAATTCAGGAGAAATGTCTACCAGTAAGCAGTTAGAACCTAGAACTTGCTACCATGACATACTTGAGGCGATTAGCATTGATGCATTTAAGGGAATGTTAGATAAGTGCATGAGGAGAAAGGAATAAAAGGAAATGCAGATAGAATGAGATGAGGTAAGGTGGGGAGAGAGTTTATGTGGAGCATAGGCCAGTTGGGCTGAATGGTCTGTTTCTGTGCTATAATTTTTATGTACTCCTTCATAATCTAGCAGTGAAATGCAAATATAGAGATCACTTTATATGAAATGCAACTTTAAACAAATTTTCTTCATGGAGAAAAGCAATAAATTATGAAGTTATGTACAATTTTTATATAATCCTTTATAAAACATTGATAAACACCATATAAGAGGTTTGAGATGTGTTTAAACAAAAACTGCGGAAAATAAATGTAAATAAATACATAATTGAAACAAAACTTTGAAGAAAACTTAAATGGTTTTGTACAGAGGAAGATAAAAGGCACTTCATTCAAATAATAATGAAAGCCTTTCAGTTAAAGAGTAAATTACAACAGCCACTTTGTGCTTGGTCCTATGATTGAAAGCTTTATGAATTAATGCGCAGGAACATCTGTACTTGGTCCCAAAATTTAAAGTTCTTCGGATGGAAATTAATCTCAGGCCTAGAACCATAAGCCAGAAGCTAAAGGCCAAAGATTCACCTGAAATTAATATTTATTGGATCTTGCCAACATAGGAGTGGCAAGCTGTGAATGCCAGAAGAACTTCACCAATTCAGTGTGGGTGAAATTGGGCTGCCTAGCTCCGCTGAAGCTGCCATCAGGTAGGTCCTGGGAGGGGAATAGGAGAACAGGTGAATGATACGTGACAAAGGCTTTCAGAAATGTTGTGGAACTGGCAGGAGATCCACTCACCCAACCGCTACCTGGATCCACATTAAGATAACTTTTCAAAAATACACTGCTCAAATCTTCCAGTACCCATATCGTCTGAGATTTGATGTAAATTGGGGGATGCATGTTAGAACCCTGCAGAGGTCCTGACGCAGCACATGTGCTCTAATTGCCCAGGAAGTTTAAACTTCCAATGGGCTGATTTCCGCTGCCCAGGACCCTTCTGGAAAGTTGTTGACCTTAAGCTCAGTGTCAAAGGACTTGGGCCAGATATATGGGATTTACCTCCATACTTACCCTGGAAATGTTATGCTGGTTAAGGTCTAACTCAGTGATTAGACAGCAAAACTGAACTGAGCACCACACCTGATACCCCGCCCATGCAGCCCCCCCATCAACACCCCCTGACCCATCTAATCCCGCACCTCCCAACTGGGCACAATGGCTCCCTCCAGACCTGATCTAACTGCCCACCCCACTTGCAGAGCCCCAGACTCGAAGTGACTACCCCCCACCCGATCATCTCTTTGACCACCTGACTACCTCCCAACCACCAAACTAATCCCCCACAGCCTGACCCAACTAGGCCCCCTGACCAGACCTGACTAACCTCTGACTCATCTCAACTACTCCCCCCCACCACCCTCCCGCCACCCAACTACTCCTCCTGGCCCAACCCAACTAGCCCCCAACCTACCACCTCCTCAATCACCCAACTACTTTCACCTGATTACCTGCCTAATCATCTGACTACCTCCTGTCCCCTCCAACCTCCCGACCACCCCAGTGACCTATCTGACTACTCCCCGATCCCACCCAACCACCCCCCCCACTTCACCCGACTACCCACCCCCCCACCCCACCAGACTCTACCAGACCTGACTACACCCCCACGTGACCACTCATTCACTCACTAATCCAGTGAAAGACTTGAGAGCTTTTAAAACTTATCTGAATATGGCAGCCACTGTCATGAAAAGGGGTGTGTTATCTCTTTACCTGTCTTTTCTTGCACTCATAGGTATTCTCTGTGGATGTCTGCCCTTGATGATTTAGCTAGGATTAGAGGTCCCAGCTGAAAAATTGGAAAAGGCTCAGGTCACGGAGATATTCACAGGTAGCATCAATGCATGCAGCATCGAAGCTGACCAGAAAATCTAGGCCACTGGCTTTAAAACTACATTGATGACAAAAAAAAACTGACCGCAGCCTTTAAGTCAAGTTTTTATCATAATTTTAATATTTTCACTGAAACGTCCTTACTCTGGAATTAATGCCAATGGAATCAATTTGGCATCACAGGTATTTCAGGAACTCTTGAGGCACAATGAAAGTAATAATTTTTGCCCCCAGTTTCTGCCAAGAAACTGGGTGTAATGAAGATGAATTTCCACTCATAGGGCAACATTTTCCCCCCGTTGGGGGAGATGTGCGGGAGCGGGCGCGGGCGGGCGGGTTAAGGCCTGCCCAGCGTGACGCCCGCTCGGAAGCGCTGTGCACTCTCTGTGCGGGCCAGGGGAGGGGGAGTGGATTCCCTGATCCAGGAGTGCGTTCTTTTGCGCACACGCACAAAAGAGCACACAGGGCTTCCTGAGGCAACATGCCGCCTCAGGGAGATTGCTGGAAGTTTTAAAAATTTGTGGAAGTGTGGAAAAAAAAATTCCTGACATGTCCCCTCATGTGACACTGTCACGTGAGCTGGGACATGTCAATTTCTTTTATTTCACCAATTCATAAACATTGTAAAGTCCTCATGAAACATCATCCCGCCTGTGGATGAGGTTTCGTGTTTTTTCCTAAAGGCCGCCTGGCCTCCTTGCCTGCCTGCCAGCCTTAAAGTTGGGCAGGCAGGTCTTTTAATTAGCTTAATTACTTTTTTAAAGGCCTTAAGTAGCCATTGACAGTTCGCCAGGCGTGCACCCAACTCGGCTGCAAGCCTGCCAAACTGAAACTTTAAATGACCCCTGGGTGACGTCGGGACACACACCCCACCCCTCACTCACCGACCAGAAGATGCAACCCATAAGGTTTCTTGAATACAAACCCAGAGCAAAAATAGGAGGCAAAAGTAGCTGCTTCCTTGGAAATTTACATTTGTGCAATTCTTTAGGATGGTGACAAAGGCATTGAATCTCATGAGACAGCCTCATATTTCCAGTATTAATCCAATGTTTCATGCTAAACTAACCATCATCGACCTGTTGTTAGGAACTAGAGATATTTTTAAGTAAGTTATATTTGTATTTGTGGACGTTAGGAACAGGATATAGCTTTATTTGTGTGTTAAGAAAGGTGGAGCCTGGGTTTGGTTTCAGTTTAGAGTTTTTGTGAGATGGAGCCAGAAAGGCTGGGGGCCTATTTATATACAGGCATTTATAATGAGGTTTTACGACTCTTAAAGTAAAGAGATGGGTTACCAAGGAGTTAGCAGTTTAGAGAAGTTAAAACAAAAATAAAGTAGAAAAAAACTGTGCTGTTGCCTAGTGACAGGGGATCAAAGAAAAACTTGCAGAGACACAGGGAGACACAGAAAGGCAGATTTTAGTTCAGTTGGTATGTATATGCCACAAAGTAAAGACAGAAAAAGTCTAAAACTCTCTCTAGCTGGAAATGATGCCAGACTGCTGAGGAAATGAGTTTAAGGAACTCATGTATATTGTTCTAAAGTTAAAGTAATATTGAATTTAGAGTGAGTTTTCTGGATATCTCAAGCGAGGTACCAATTGTGGAAGGACTTTTAGTGAATGTTCAGAAGTCTACTGGAAAAAAAAACATCTTTGCAACTGAACCAGCTCTAGCCCTGGTGTGGAAATAGCTGTTCCTCTTCACTGGAGTGTTGGATCTGTAAGTGTATTGCTGGGATAAAAAGGATAGCACGAGTTTGAATCATTTTTTCTGTCTGTGTCTTGTTGAAATCTTTCCAACCTTTTTGTTGTCTAGAGTAATATAGTTATTGTTTCTCGTTTAATAAATGTTTTATCTTCATGTTAAAAAATCAACAGCAGAGTCCTATAAATCTATTTCACTAATTATCCTTCATGGTTTAAAAAGAATTATGGTCCACGAAGCCAGGTTTCATTCTGAGATCTGACTTGTCCAGTACTAACATCAGTTGGAATCATAACACTGTTCATAAATATAGATACTGCATAAATGTAGACTTTCTGTCAATGAAGTGCACAAATGCATAAGTGTATTTATGTACATTATGAATTTTGTTTTTGGAATAGGATGCCGTACAGTAGTTCCCTTTATAGAGGCAGAATACATGTCGTCAGTCTCCACACCCCATTGTCCCCCGACCTTTTTCAACAGCATAAAACCCAGCACATTTCTACTGCTCTACAGTTCCAAAGAAGAGTCATATTGGACTCAAAATGTTAACTGTATTTCTCTCTCCACAGATGCTGCCAACCCTGCTGAGGTTTTCCAACACTTTCTGTTTTTGTTTCAGATTTTCAGCATCTGCAATATTTTGCTTTTACATCCTTCCTAAAGTGTGGTGCCCAGAACTGGACACATACCCCAGTTGAGGCCAAACCAGTGTTATATACAGGTTTATCATAACTTCCTTCTTTTGTACTCTATGCTCCTATTTATAAGGATCCCTTATGCCTTATGAATCACTGTCTCAACCTACCTTGCCATCTTCAATGATTTCTGCACATATACTACCAGGTCCCTCTGCTCCTGCACCCCCATTAAAGTTGTACTTTTTAGTTTATAGTGCGTCTCCAAATTCTTCATACCAAAATGAATCACTTTGCACATCTCTGCATTAAATTTCATCTGCCACTTATCTGCCCAATCCCAGACTATCTATGTCTTTTCGATGTTTAACATTACCTTCTCACAGTTCACAATGCTTCCAATTTTGTGTCATCCCCAAATTTTGAAACTGTGCCCTGTAAACCCAAGTCTATATCATTAACACATATCAGGAAAAGCAGGAATCCTAACACTGATTCCTGGGAACCCACTATAAACCTTCCTCCAAACTGAAAAGCAGATATTCATGACTGTCCTTTCTTGTCATTCAGCCAATTTAGTATCCATGCTGCCAGTGTCCCTTTTATTCCACAAGCTCTAGCTCTCCTGCTAAGCCTGTTGTGTGACCCTTTAATCAAATGCCTTTTGGAAGTCCATCAACCACATTACCGCCATCGACCATAGCCTTTACCTCATCAAAAAACTCAGTCAAGTTAATTAAACACAATTTGACCTGAACAAAAACATGCTAGTTTTCCTTAATTAAATCACATTTGCCCAAGTGACTGTTAATTTTGTCCTAAACTGTCATTTATGAAAGCTTCCCCACCACCAATTTTAAACTGATTGGCCTGTGGTTGCTTGGCTTACCCTTACACTCTTTTTTTGAACAATGTGAGAAATCTGTGATTGACTGGCCTCAACTGTGTCCGAGTGGGCGTAAGTGGCGGCACACATGGCATTGGCCACCTGGGAGGTATATTAATTGGCAACAGTTTGTGAGATCCTAGAGATATCACCAGCAGATTCCAGGATGGAGCCAGAGGCAAAGAAATTCAGGATGTGGTGATTTAATGGCCACTGCATGATCTCCTGGCCCTCCTGAAAGAAGATCTTGTTCCAGAAGGCAGCAGATGTCTGCAATGACCTGCTGTGAAAGCCTAAGCATCCTGAGGCACTGTTGTTCCATCAAGCTAGACGCAGTGCTGAGGAGATTTGCCTCCTTTAAGCTGCAGTGCTGGGAGCATCCCCTCTCTCCTATGGAGCAGCATTTGTCAGAGGATAATAAAGTTTCTGCTGCAGTTGCTTTGGCTCCTGGTGCTGCGGGTGTTGATGTGGCTGCTCCTCTTCTTCCTTCATCAAAGGCCAATGATATGGCTGCACTAATTGCTCTCATATTTCAGAGATGGCTAACCAACAGGGAAGATCAGACCAAGGTGAGTAAAATTTAAGATGAGTGGAATGACTTCCAAAAAGTTGGAAATCACTGGTGAAGCAAAAAAAAATCAGACTCTCAGAACCACTGCTGCGAGCGCACACCTTTCCCATAGACAGGGCAGGAATAATGAAGCTTCACTGTTTAAAGGCATTTAAGCCTGTGAGTTACATTAATGAATGACTCCCTTCTGCACTCTCGCCTTATTGATCCTGGTGAATTCAACACAGCACAGGAAACCAGTGCGCTGGCTGTTAAGGGCAGAGTTCAGGGCTAAAAATTCAATTAATTGTTCACTTGCATATTTAAGTCACTGATCTGACAGCTCGATGAGCCGTTTCCCTGTTGCCTCCAAACATGTTACAGTTAAACCCAAATGAAGATGGTATCATGTCAGGTTTCCGACTTGCCTACAATTTTCAGGCATTTAACCCCAACTTGCATCTGAAACTGCACCATCTCGGCAGTTAAAATTCTGCCGTGAGTGTCTTCTGCTTCAGAAAATCAGTGGGCGTGAGAGGTTAAGTTTATCACCAGTTTTGTACACATGAGCTAGGATTTTCCCTTCATCAAGCAGACATGGCGGTTGGGCTCGGGAACGGCCGGCAAAAGCTCTGCCACCCGCGATCGGCCACCGACCGTGATTTCACGCTAGCAGGCCAATTAACCAAGACAGGTTCACAGTACACCCATGCTAACCCACACATCACTCTCTTTCATCCTGCAGGAGGAGTACATCAGGATCATGGAGCCTGGTGACTTAGCTGTATGACTCGGAGTTTACAGAGAGCAAAGGTAACAGAGAAATGAGCGACTGAGAGTCCTGGCTGCACAGAGGGAGGAGCAGCCCCTCTGGAAGAAGGGGTGACTGGAGCTCCTGCACATGCGACCGAAGAATCAAAGCAAGCCGTTGCTGGTCAGCACCTAGCTAGATCCAAGGTCTACAGACTTTGCCTTTCATTCTTGCGGATCTATGTAGGTCAGTGAGCACAGGGGGCAACTGGACATGATACAAGTTAGGGCGCAGGCAGCAGAGTTTTGGATGACTTCAAGTTATAGACGTTGCAAGGTGAGAGGTCAGCCAGAACTGCACTGGAATAGTCAAGCCTAGAAGTAAGGCAAGGATGAGGGTTTAAGCAGCAGATTAGCTGAGGCAAAGATGGAGTGGGTAATGTTATGGAGGTGCAAATAAGCCATCTTGGTAAAGGTGTGGATATGTGATTGGAAGCTCATCAAGCTCATCTCAGAGGCCACATTCAACACCAGGGTTGTGAAGTTGGTTTAGCCTCAGACATTTACCAGGGAGAGGAATGGAGTCAATGGTTAGGGAAGAGTTTGTGGTGGGAACCAAAAACAACAGCTTCACCATTCCCAATTTTTAGTTGAAGGAAATTTCTACTCATTTAAATGTTTGACGAGTAGTCTGACATTATGAAGACAGTATAGGGGTCGAGAGAGATGGTGGTGAGGTGCTCCTTGGTTTCATTAGGGCACATATAGAAACTGAAGCTGTGTTTTGAATGATGTCACTGAGGGGAAACATGAAGGTGAGAAATAGGAGAGGACCATGGATAAATCCCTGAGGAAATCAGATGTAATGAGCAGAAAAGGGAAGAAAAGTAATTGAAGGTGATTCTCTGGCTATAATTGAATAGATAAGAATGGGACCGGGTCAGTGCAGCCCCACCCAGTTGCATGACAGTGGAGAGGCAATGGAGGAGGACGGTATGATCCACCTTGCCAAAGGCTGCAGCCAGGTTGAGAAGGACAAAGGGGTAAAGTGTACCGTTATCACAGACACAGGCCGGGATTTTCCAGCCCTGGCTCAGTGGGTCCCACTGCGGTGGATGCTGCGAGCCATTCAGAAGTCCACTGAGATCGGCGGGACTGGAAGATCCCACCGGCAGGAGGGGCCAGGAAAACCTGGCCATAGGATGTCAATTGTGACTTTAATAAGAGCCATTTTGGTACTGTGGTAAGGGTAGAAATGTGATTGAAAGGATTCAAACATACAGCTCCGGAAAAAATGAGCACGGATTTGGGATGCAACATCATATTTGAGGATTTTGGGGAGGAAAACGAAACTGGTAGCTTGCAAAAACGGAGAGGTCAAGAGTTGTTTTTTTTTCAGGAGCGGGGTGTTAATGAAAAATTTACAGCTGAGGAGGACTGCACTTGAAAAGAGAGAACCATTAATAATATCAGCTAACATGGAAGACAGGAAGGAAATTTGCGTGGTCGTTTGTTTAGTGGGATCAGGATCAACAGTGGGTTTCATGGACAAGATGAACTCAGGGCATGCATGAGGGGAGATAGGAAAGAAACTAGAGATAGATGCAAATCAGTGTGGGAGATAAACAGGAGAGAGAAAGGTCAATTATAAAACGTCTGTAAAAAGTGGGTGGAAATTTCTGTGCCCACTGGCGTAGGGCATGATCGGTGGTGCGAGCAGACAATATGGTGCGATCAGTTTCACGATGGTGTGAAACCAGTTTGCAATCGTCTGCTCAGCCCAGCGATGGGAGGCCGCATTTCCTGCTGTCGGATGCTGGGAACCTCATTGTCATACATCAGCATATCATTATCAGGCCAGCCCACTGGAACCATTCGCCCCCCCCCCCCCCCCCCCCCCCCCCCCCCCACTGGATTGTCCGTCTATGTTGGCGGGAAAGCACGCCGATGTGTTTCACAACAGCACATAAGCGACAAGCACTTAGCAGCCTGCATTTTGAGGGGAACTTGGAGGTGAGTACATAGTAACATTGTGCAGTGCTCACCAGGGTCGCCTGTTGGGCCTCAAGCTTGAGGAGCGCTGGGGAGTCGGGATTAAGGGCAGCCCTGCCATTTAGGCAACTTGTAGGTGGGATGGTGGGGTGGAGGGCAGCAAGCCGAGCCCTGCTATTGAGGTGACTTGTGAAGTGGGGGCAGCAAGCGCAGCACTGCCAGTGAGGAGGCTTATTGAGGTGGGATGGTGGGCCCAAGGTCCTGCTGTTGAATATAGCACACAAGCATTCAGGGTGGGGGACAGGTTAGGCGAAGGAAGTGGCTATGCATTAGGGAAATCTGTATAAAGTGAACATTCCTCTGCAACTCAGACAGTTCAGGCAGAGCCACATTGATCTGATTGGAGTTGGTCTTCTAGTTTATCTGACCATTCAAGCAATGCAGAGGCATCAAAGTGCCACCGAGTGCTCCAGAACCTTTCACTGTATCCCCCGCCAACCATCCCCCCACTCCTGGAACAGCAAAGACATGAGCATTTTAGCGGACGGCAGAGAAAGTTGGACGATTGCACACGTTGTACAATCTCCTCACTAACGCTGGCCATGGAGCAGTCGCTGCTGGAGATGCTCACAGCCCCTTGTAATGTCAGCATCCCAGTTTGGACCAGTCTCCCCCATGGTTCAAGCTAACAGTGCAGCCCTCTAGGAGAATGCCTGCGATTGAGCTGTGAGTACAGTATGCAGTCCAATGGGCAAAGCTGCCACCAATCGGTTGGGTGGATAGGGGTGGAAGTGGTAGGGTTTCAGGCAGCCGTGCAGTGCACTAATCTCTGGTCATCCAAGTGGTGGCCAGCACTCTCCCAGAATCGTTAAAGGGCTTGCACACTTAAACAGGACAGGTTCTTAGTGCACCCATGCTAACCACATGTCTCTCTCTTTCATCCTTCAGGAGGGGTACATCAGGATAGTGGGGCCTGGTGAACTAGTTGTATGCCTGATGGCATACAGAGCATGAAGACGATGGAGGAGAGAATGACTGAGGATCTTGGTTGTACAGAGGCAGCAGCAGCCACCTCAAGAAGAAGGGGCGGCTGGGGCTCCCGCATATGCTGCCCAAGAGCCACAGCGAGTCATTGCATTACAGCGCCTAGCGACACCCAGGGTCTATAGATGCCACCTTTCATTCCTGCAGATGCCTAAGAACCAGTGTCACCAAAGACTGCACATGTCTAGGGAACTGGTCAGTCACATCTGCCAGCTACTGCAGGATTTGGCGCCACGTGGACACGGAGAGTATCCGCTGTCAGTGGCTGGGAAAGTGACAGCAGTGCTCAATTTCTATGCAAGTGGCTACTTACAGGGTTCCACAGTTGAGCTCTCTCAACTATCTACGCACAAATGCATCCACGAAGTCACAGATGCCATCTTAGCATCTTTGTGCATTTCGCAAGGACCAGGACAGCCAGGACGCAACAGCAACTGGTCTTGATCAGATTTTGAGTTTACCACAGGTGCAGATTGCCATTGACTGCACTCACATGACTCAGATCTCCGTCATAGCACACAGTCAGCGATGTCAACTGTAAGGGCTTCCACCCACTGAATGTTCAGCTGATGTGTGACCACCACAAACACATCCTGCAGGTCTGTGCACAATTTCCAGGGAGTGCTCACGACTCCTAAATTCTCAGGCAGTTACAGATCCCTGAAGTGATCCAGGATCCACAGAGGCCGCAGGGATGGGCCCTTGGGGACAAGGGCTACCCACAGAGGCCATGGCTGATGACACCCGTGCAGCAGCCTCAGACTGCAGCAAAGCAGGGGTACAACGAGGTTCATACTGCAACTTGCAACTTGGTGGAGCAGACCATTGGGATGCTGAAGATGAGGTTCCGGTGCCTGGACTGGTCTGGTGCAGCCCTGCAATATAGTCCGCTGAGGGTGTCACACATCACCGTCATCTGCATCACCCTTTACAACCTGGTGCTGCAATGGGGAGAGGAACTGGCTGAGGAGGAGTTGGTGGTCTACTCCAATGAGGAGGACGTCAAGGGAGATGAGGGTGAGGAGGTCCTCGAAAGCAACAATGAAGGCGATGAGGCCCTTGCACTGGCCAGAAGATGCAGGAACACTCAGGAGGCCCTCAAAGCTGCTAGATTTGAGGAGGATGATGACGACATGCAGTGAGGAGACACCATAGATCCTCACATTGCATCTATGAATTTTTGACTCCAGCCTGGCTTATGACAATGCACATACCCTGATAATGCTCCTGTCTTGGAGGCGCTCTGTGATTAGGGACATATTATAGAGATGCAGCCATGAAACTTTAAAAGCATCTTATCCTATGTCCACCTTCAGCAATTGACCGCTTCAGCAGCACAGCGTCACTGGTCACAGATGCTAAAAAGATGGGGGCCAGCCCCTCTTTAAATGTGTTGAGAATGCACAGAGAGAATGAGAGAACTCTGTAATGCCTGCCCACGACATTCTGACAGAAATGACAAGCACCATCAAGGTGCAGGCATTAGTAATGCTTCCAGGGAGTGTGAGGCTGAACCATCACTTTGATCTGAAGGCTGCACAGAGCACAGGGAATTGGCCCTGGATTAAGACACCTGCTTTTGTTTTGTGCAGAAAGGTTTCACATCTGAGTGACACAAACACTGCTCATCAGAACAAGGAGCCATTGGCAGGGATTCTTGGGAGTTTATTGACAATAGTGAACATTATGTACAAGTGATTAACACCCATGCCCAGGCTGTGCAACTAATTCTTCTGAACTTTCCTAATCCTGCCGTTATGTCGTGGTGCTCCCCGGCCACCCACAGTGGAGGTGGAGGCAGCCTGCTGACTGTGATGCCCTGTCTGTCTTTGGCAGGTGTCCTCTGGAGGGCTGAGACTTGGAGGGACCCATCTTGCTTTCGGGACCCTGCTGTGTGACAGTGGCACCCTCCTTGGCCTGTGAAAGTTAGTGGATCAGCGCAGAGACACACACCCCAGTGGGACCTAGCTTTAAAGTAGCCTTGGGATCACAATCTGATGAGAACATTGCACTGTCTGATCACAGCAGGTGGTGGCAAGGGATTTCCCAGGTGTCCGGCACTTGGAGGATTGCTGGAGACCAGACGTTTGCTGAGTCCGAGTCAGATGACAAACCTCTGGACTCGGTCATGTCATTGAAGATGCAAAAGGCAAGCTCGGGAACATCAGGAAGGGATGTCCGCTGCACTCCTCAGCTTGCAAGGCACGATGGAGGAGTCCATCTGCCTTGAGGCTGAGGTGATAGCGCCAGCATTGCACTGCACCGAGGTCAATACTGGTAGGATGGCAGCTGCCATGGAGACCTTGGTCCAGGACATCAATCCTGCACTGCTGTGCGAGTCAACTCCATTGCTGACATCGTAGTTGGCTTCCAACACTGTATATGCAGATCAATCTCCCTCTAGCTAGCCCTTCTCCTCAAGGAGTCAGCCAGGGGCCCTTGGGCATCCAAAGGGAGGAGGATCAGCAGGTGTATTTCCCAGCGCCATCCATCCAGATTGCTCCGGAAGTGTCCAGCCCCTCTGAATCCTCTCCTCCTGTGACTTCAGCAGCTCCAGCTCCACAGGCAGTAAACAGTTTCACTCATTATCATATTTGATGTTTGTTGCACTATACTTGCCTACAAAACTGTGACTATAGGCAGAATTAGGTCAGGGAGATCCACCATTTTAACTCACTGGTTATTTTTGGGTATTTACATAGTTTTGTCATTCTTCAGCCTATCCTTATACTCCTGCCTGCTGACATCTGAACCTAAAAAGCCTTCTCTTTTTTGTCCTTATGTCTTGCATTATGGTCTTTGTTGAACACATAAGTTCTCTTGTTATGTTTCTTGACCAGTGGCATAAATTGTAATTAGTCCATTAAACACTATTTCTCCCCTCTAGCATTTTATTCTCATTTAAGTCCATCAGTTTTTATCCTGTTCCAAAAAGCCTGCCTTCCGAAAATTAAAAATTACAATCGAGTCTGAAGTCAAACTTAATTCTGTTATGGACGTGGTTTTCAAGATGTTTCCTGATCTGAACTGTTCAGTCCTTCCTGCCTTGATGCAGAAAGCTAGATCCAAAGACAAATCCTTAAATTTCTGTGTTAAAAATCAGCTCGTGACCATGTCCAGAAAGTAAATTTCTTTGTTCCTGCTCTCATGATTGTAACTCCATATTAATTCTTAATTAAAATCCTTCTTGACATTCATATTCATTTTGAAACATTCCACTCTAATTTGCTTGTGTGGTTCAGCATCTGACTTGGTGACTTTTAACAGATTCCTGCATCTTAAGTTTCTAGCTCGGGCTGACATGTGGCAAGTAACATTCACACCACACAACTACCAGGCAATGACCATCTCCAACAAGAAAGGACCTAACCATTTTCCTTTGATATTCAATGGCATGACTATCACTGAATCACCTACCATCAACATCATGGGGGTTACCATTGGCCAGAAACTGAACGAGGTCAGCCACATAAATACTGTAGCTACAAGAGCAAGTCAGAGGCTGAGAATTCTGCGGGGAGTAATTCCCTAGTGAGTCCCTAAACCTGTCCACCATCTACAATGCACAAGTCAGGACTGTGATGCAATACCCTCCACTTGCCTGGATGAGTGCAGCTCTGACAACACCCAAGAAGCTTGACACCATCCAGGACAAAGCAGCCTACTTGAATGGCACCACATCCACGAACATTCAATCCCTCCACCACCGACGAACAGTGGCAGCATGTGTACCATCTACAAGATGCACTGCAGGAATTCACCAAAGCTCCTTCAACAGCACCTTCCAAACCCATGACCTCTGCCACCTTGAAAGACAAGGGCAGCAGATACATGGGAACACCACCACCTGAAAGTTCCCCTCCAAGCCACACACGATCATGACATGGAACCATAATATCATTCCTTCACTGTTGCTGTGTCAAAATCCTGGGACTCTCTTGCTAACAGCACTGGGGTGTACACACACCACATGGCCTGCAGCGGTTCAAGAAGGCAGCTCACCATCAACTGGGCAAGGGCAATTAGGGAGAGGAGTAAATGCTGGCCCAGTCGTTCGCCGACATCTCGTGAAAGAATATAAACAATTTCTGTGTAATACCTTAATCCATAGTGTCTCTACCTTGTTTTAACTGAATCCATATTCAATTATTATTATTACATTAAAAGCAACTCCCCCTCCACAATTATCTCCACAATCCATAACCATTGAGACATACCTTCCTTCCTATTTCCCTATTTAAACACAATTTTGTAATCCCTATATCATGGCAGTGGAATTTTAAGCTATCCAATTTTTGGCAGCTCTGCAGCAGTCGGGATGGAAACTTGTTTAGGGACATGTTCCTCCCACTGTGCCATTTACTGTTCCCTCAGCTCAGCTGCAAGCAGTATGCCTGTCAAATATCTTGACATATACATTGAAAATTCCTCTTCATACCCAAAGCATTTACCCCAATGCCCCCAAATTTAAACCTTTTCTATGTTTATTGTCTGTCTAATCCTACCATGTATAAATTAAAAAAAAAATAATCTAGCTTCCAAAAACCTGACTGCAGGACTGTTAGCTAATTCTTTCTGATTTTATCATCTTTCACATGAACCAAGACCTATGTTCTTATACCATTACCAGAAAATTGCCATTAAATGACATCTCTCACACTGGCACCAGGAAACAACAAAACATGCAGGACTCATAACTATGAAGTCTGCTGTTATTTATGATTTGGAATATTGAAGGCTCATCTATAACTATCTTCATCTTTTACTTCTCAACTTTGCCTTTCATTCTGCCTAGCCATCTCACTACATGCTACAGTGTTAATAAATTCTACTCTGCCCACCACCACTCCCCCACCTAACTCATTAGGAACACAGATCTTAGGAGCAGTAGTAGGCCATTCAACCCTACGAGCCTGCTCTGCCATTGAATAAGATCATGGCTGATCTCTTTGTGATCTCAACTCCACCTTCCTGTCTGCAGCACCCCCCGCACCCCCGCACCCACCCCCTCCCCACCTGACCACCCACCACCCCCCCCACCCCCCACCACCACGCCCCCGTGCCTGCACTCCCCCACCCTGCCAACCCATGCTCCTGCTATCTATCCAAAGCCTTAGAGCTAGTTAGCTAACTATAGGAACCTGGACTCTCTACACCTCCCATATCTTCCTATTCCCTCTTAGGGTTTCCAGCATCTCGTGTCTCATGCCACTGATCCCTCGCTGCATTAAACTATTCAATTTCCCTTTCCTGTATTGCCTTCAATCATATTAACAACCAGAACTGTCAATACTCTGAACATGTCCATACTTGTAGAGATTTATAATTGACTTTTATAATACTGTTTTCTTGTTCATGCCTCCCTCTCTTCATCTCAACATTAACAAAAGTGCCTTTAGTGCCTGGACCTCACATTCTGGAATTTGTTCAGTAAACCACTTTGCCTCTTTTCTGGCTTTTCCTCCTTTAAGACCCTCCTTAAAACCCACCTCTTTGGCCAAACTTGTTGCCAATCCTGCTATTATTTCCTTTTTTTGGTTCAGCATTCACTTTTGTCTGAATAATACTCCATGAAGCACTTGAGATATGTTTCTGTTAATGGTGCTATACAAATGCAAGTTGTCAGTATTTGAACACATTCCTCTGCCTATCTTCCCAAGAACAGGTTAAATTTCCTTATTCCACTATCTGTTTCATTGAGCTATTCACCAGGTATTCACCAAGTATCAGCAGTATGTACCATCTACAAGGTGCACTGCAGGAATTCACCAAGGCTCCTTAGGCAGCACCCTCCAAACCTATGACCACTACCATCTTGAAGGACAAGGGTAGCAGACAGATGGGAATACCACAACCTGGAAGCTCGCCTCCAAGTCACTCACCATCCTGACTTGGAAATGTTTCACCGTTCCTTCACTGTCGCTGGGTCAAAATCCTGGAACTCCCTCCTTAACAGCATTGTGGGTGTACCTAAACCACATGGACTGCAGCAGTTCAAGAAGGGAGCCCACCATCGCCTTCTCATGGGCAACTAGGTGCAGGCAATAAATGCTGGCCCAGCCAGCGAAGCCCACATCCCGTGAATAAATAAAAAAAAACCTGAGATCCCTATCTTGTGTTCTGTTGTATGATCTAGAGCTATTTCATATATTCATATATGGGGAGTACTATAATATAGATTAATCACTCTGCCTGGAAGGAAGGCTCAGCTTTTTCACTCATTAGCCTTGTGCTCATAAGTTACTGTTTCATGTTTTCCAGCTTGCATGCTTACAACTAACATTTTGTATTTAGCTCTCCATTTTCATTTAATGGTGATTGCAATTGATTGTGAAATGCCATCCCTCTTCTTCTTCTTGTTCTTCTTTGTCCTTCTTCTTTCATCTCCTCCCATTTTACTTGGGGTTGCCACAATGCTGGTTGAACGCCCTTGGCCCAGCTATTAGTGCAGGCAAGTCAATGTCCCAAGCCTAGAAAAATGGGGAGGGTTAGCAGCAGGAAGAGTTGAGGTTTCACGTGAGTCCAAAGTCAAAAGATGGTGGATACTGTAAGATGCCATATCATATGCCTTAAAATGAACTCTTTACACGATAAACATATATTCATTGAACCTGTTAGTTGTTGGGGTAATTCCTTCCTTATTCTTTGGACAAATTTATAAAGCTAGAGTCAGTCATGTGTCTGTGAATTAATTTAATGTATTCTTGCTTCAAAACATTTATCAGGAATAGTATGCATCTAGCACCAGTGCTGAAACCATCTGTACAGTGAACTTCTATGGCTAAATCATGACAATGGCCATCCAAGCCTAGTCTTCCTACTGAATTAAATGTTGAATCTGTTTTTAAAACACATTTGTCAGAATACTGGGAAAACTCATTACTCATCTTTGAAAGAATAATCAGATCTTTTACATCACCAAAGAGAGAAGAAGAGGCCTCAGTATAGCACCTCATCGTAAAATGATATCTCTAACAATAAAACTCTGATTAAACACTCAAATCTCTAGACATTGATTATAAGATAGAAAAGCATGGGATAGACAATAAATCATTAAAGTGGATTGGCAATAGCTGCATCAAAGGAGATAGAGGGTAGTTAAACAAAAAGTTATGATGGATTTGCAAGAAGTGATTATTAGGTGAGTGACTCTAGGACCAGACACCAGCAGTTTTATTATTGCTATGGACAGGAAGGGGAGTAATTTAAACAGCCTTGATTTTTCCTCTCACTACCCGTCCATAAACAAGAAGATATTTTTGATTCTGATTTCCCCCTTTATAAGTGGTGTTGTGTATTCCACAACCCTTCAGTTTGGAGTGATTCAATTCTCTATTAATAACCACACAGCAAACTTGAAATAAGATAAAATAAAATAAGAGGATTGGTTTATTTTACATACACACAAATCACAGGAAGGGGTTTTTGCAACATCCGCTCCTTTTTGCACTCATATAGTAAAAGAGGGATAAGGAAATGAAAGGGGTACAGGGCCAGACCACAATAAGAATAAGAGTTGAGGTTTCACGTGAGTCCAGAATCAAAAGTGTAATGGTGTATTCCTTCAGAGGGTAGCAGGCTGACTGTTGCAGGGTGATGGGTCTTTCCCAGAAGCAAGGACTCCCACGATGGGAGATGACATGTACTGGAGAGGTGAATTAATCTTGAACACACTGATACAGAAATTCCAATGTTGCAGTAGTTCACAGTGTAGATGAGGGCCAGGCAATTTACCTGGGCAGAGCTCTTTCAGCTGCTGCCTGTTAGGCGGAAAAATGGTAGGCTGCTTGGGTTCAACTCCAGATGGCAATATTACAGATTCGAGCAGCTTGGGGGAGATCATGTGACATAACTCCTACTTCTTCTTCTGGATGTTGGACAAAAGATGTATTTTCCCAGGTCTGGAATCTTGACATGTTTAATAGAGGATTTAGGGTCCCTTTCGTCCTTGCAGACATATCAGCTCTGTTGGCTGAGTTTGCCTTAGAAATGTAAAGGGTGTTGGTGCGTTTCTTTGGAATTTGATTTTCAGCTGCCATAGAGGGTGTTCGCACCTCTTTAAAGGTAACAAGGTCCCTGCTGGTTTCTGAAGATTAGAAATTCCTCTGGTATGAGTCATGGCTAGTCAGGGTAAAGCCTTGTCCATTTTAAATGTGAATTAATAATTTTACAAAGTAGTCAGGTGGATGTATGTATAGGCCAGGACACTATTTTATGTTGTCTATCAATGAGTGAAATGGAATAGGCCTGAAATAAAACTGTCAACATTTTCCATTCTCAATAATGTCGGGAAGGATTGGTTGCAAAGGATCAAGATCAGTTACTGGGAGATTGGAACAGATTGGAAAGATGGAATGAAAATGGCAAATTAAATTCAATGTCAACAAATGAAAGATTAGAGGAAAAAGTAAGCAGTGGTACATGGAGGGCTGAATCTTACATGGTCAAAACATTCACCATAAATTACTCAGGTGCTCAAACAATGTTTTCTGGTGCAGCTGCCACAGTCCTGGGCCAGGGGTCCCTGCATATGGATGGCTGTGACCTCCTTCTGGGTCACGGCCTGCCCATTCTGTCCTCACCTTTAGTTGCTGATCCGGTGCACTGCCCAACTTCTCCCAGTGTGGCCGGCTCCCCATCAGACAGCCATGAATTGGCCGCTATATGTATCATGAGCCATCTTTCATAGGTGGGGGTGGAAGTTGGCAATCTAGTGGCTTCTGCGTTAGCTTCCCGCTCCTGCACCACCACCACCCCCGACATGCTACATGAAATTCCAGCTGGAATCTCTGTGGGATTCACTATGGTAGATCAGTGGAACTCCTAAAGGATCTTATTAAGAAACGAAAATGTGTGTCGATTCTCTGGGAGCTGCAGTTGCAGCAAGAGATCAAAGTCATTGCAGAAATGCATTGCTGCAGTTCTCTACAAAATACAGCACAGAGGAGCAAATTTGGGGGTTAGTGGGCACATAATTGAAAGTAATTGCACAATGTGCAGCAGCAGAAAATAAGGAAAATAGGATCTATGGCCACAAATTGCATGGAATTAAAAGAAATGAGACTCAGCCTATCTAGGGCTTTGGGTTTGTCCCCGTCTGAGTCCTGTGTGCAGGTCTGGGTACCATATGGTAATAGGGATAGCATGGCACTGGAAAAGAAATGAGCAAATGTGTCATATAAAATCACTTACCTGAGCTACAAAGAGAAACTACATCAGTTGAGTTTGTTAGAATTAGAGAAAAGTAGACTGAAGGATATCTTATTGAGATATTCAAGATATTTAAGATAACTGGCAAGTTGAACACTGGGAAGTTTTTTTATATGTCTTGGAGAATTACAACAAGGGAACAGGGGATTATGTTCAGAAGAGAGAAAGTGAATGGACACATCAGGTACAACTAATTCACACAGATTGGTAAATGTTTGAAATGGACTGCTCAAGGAAGTGATCAAGGTTGATAACATCAGTAATCTTAATAGGGAGTTGGACAGGCTATTAGCAAAAAATCAATTTGAGGATGTAAGTAATTAACTAAATATATTCTGCTCTTGAATTCTAAAGAAGTGGACCAGGCTGGTCTATTCCAGTCCTGTACATTTTTAAAATAGCTCACTAGCTCTGACTTGTGAGGAGGTTAGCAAGCTTAGAATTGTTTACTCCAGAGAACAGAAGGGTCAGGTGGAGATATTATTCAAGTATTCAATATCCTTATGTATAAATTGAAAGGTGTTGCAACCTTGCTCTTGGCGTTTGTCTTCAGGACCGTGAGGTTCTTTACAAAGGTTGGGATAATTGGAGGGACTATGTACTTCATTTATGACCAAGGCTTACTGGAAAAGGGGAACAAAGTTGTGAGATATTGAAGAAGGTGTCAACCGTCATACCAGTTGCTGTGGATCAGTGGGCAAAGTATTTCGGAGTGGAGCTACCAGATGTTCTCAAGCTGGATTTGCCCTGTAGCTGAGTACTGGAATGCAGGGGCTGAAACAACAATGTGCTTCTTGTCGGCTGCACCTACAAAATGTAACAAATACACTCAGAAGGGCTAGCAGCACATCAAAAACATGGCCAACAGAACACAATGAAGAGCTCCATCGTTATCAAAAGACTTTTTGTTCACGGCCACAGACTGTAACAAAATGTAAATACTTACATGATGGTAATAAAATTTATTTGAACTTGCAAAAAAAAATGTCTTCAAGAGTGCCACCAAGTCCAGAACCAGGAGACAAGGTCTCATAGTTAAAACAAGGTTCACAGACACTTTAGATTTAATTACTTCATAAAGATATTTGAAATGGACAGCCCAGGAAAACTCTGGAGACAGAACAGGGGTTAAAACAGATAACCCCCGAAAATGGGTACAGAGTTTGTGATGCACAATTAACCAATGCTCATGGCTTAAAATCCAGGGAGAATGCCAAGTTCCTGCGACCTTCTCATTTCCATGATTGCTGCATTCAATTGCTGTATTTTGATTGGCTGCACACTCCAGCAGGAAGGTCAAAATCATTAGTGCCCAGTGCTACTTAAAGCTAGCCTGAACCACTTAAAGAGAATGTACATTGTGGCTGGTGGTCATTCTGAACTTTGTGCTGTGGAATAATCAATAATGGATAAGCATGGAAGAGAGTGTGTGTTAAGGTTTTCAGATAGTGCACTGAAGATCTTAGCAGAAGAGACGGAAAGGAGACAGGTGGTCCTTTAACTGCGGTTGAGGAGTGCAGGAGTAGTTAGGTGGATGGGCAGAGGCCCTCCAGATACGTGTTTGGCAGGCAACAGCAAGAAATGTTATGAAAATCAATGCCAGAAGTGTAAACTCGAGGACACAGACGCACTTGGATTTAAACCTCTTGCATTGACCTTCATAACAGTTTCTTGCTGTTGTCTGCTAAACATGTATCTGGAGGACCTTGGCCCATCCACCCAACCACTCCCACATCCCTCAACAAAAGATAAAGGACATTTGTCTTCCTTCCATCTCTTCTGCCAAGATCTTCAGTGCAAGAAGTGCAATGATCTCACAAGTATTGTTCAAGAATGCATCTTTAAATGGCATATCCTACCAATTGCACCACTTGCCTCATCTCTGCTCAATTCACCTCATCCCATTACTCACCTATCAACAATCTCCTCAGTCAAGATTCACACCGAGCATCCATATGCTTTACCTCCCTCTCATACAGAGGGAAATTGAATTGCTGCAAGACTCACACTCGCATCTCACAGCTTCCATACACTGACAATAACAACTAGATCACTCAAACACATTGCAGGGTGGCAGGGCACCCAATGATACAATTCTTTGAAGACTTTGGTGCACAACAGAAGGTAGGAGAAATTAATGGGAGGAAAAGAGGCAGATCTGCATGTGTTAACCCAATGGAGGAGACAATGCTAGCCATTATGGAAAGGGGCATTGCTGAGAGCCCTTCTCCCCTTCCTCCTCCCTCTTTTCATAACTGGTTCTCGTTTCGCGTATTGTCCGCTCATTCTCCCAGCCATGCTCAATGCAAAGATGAAGGCTTACTAGGCCCCACCATTTATGGGGACAACTGGTCTGTGTTCAAGCAATTAAGTAAGCAAAGAAGTATTTTATCACCTGCCATACCACTCCCTGTAGAATACTGAAGTTTTAACCAGCCGTAAAATAACCACAAAATGGTAGCAACAGCCAGAAGAAATAAACGAAAAGCTAATCGATGAGGAGCTGATGATTCCTTTAAAAAGCATTGGCTGGAGTGCTGAGATGAGGGCCGGGGTAAGTGAATGGTCATTTGTGCCACTAATCACCTTGTTCTGCTGTGCAAAGTTAAGAGATGGTGCAGGTTAGCGTGTGGAGTTCCAAAATGGCAGCATTCGCACCAAATCAGCATTTTACACAGGGGTCTGCATGTTGCTGGCAGGCGTTAGATTTGCATGTGCAAACCATTTACAAAGATAGTACCCAGTGTACTTCCCATCAGAAGTGTCCATGTGCTTGGCAGACACTATTTTCAAAGCTTGAAAGGGCCTTTACAATTTTGCATTCAGAGTATGGAAAAGTCTAATAGAATTCAGGAAGTGAGCGATTGATGAGAATTACTTTTTAGAACAGTACAATCACTACCATCTAGAAGGACAAGGGCAACAGATAGATGGGAACACCACCACCTAGAAGTTCCCCTCCAATCACTCACCATCTTGACTTGGAAATATATTGCCGTTCCTTCACTGTCACTGGGTTAAAATGCTGGAACTCCCTTCTTAACAGCACTGTGGATGCACCTACACCACATGGACTGCAGCAGTTCAAGAACACAGCTCACCAACACCTTCTCAAGGGCAACTAGGGATGGGCAATAAATGCTGGCCCAGCCAATGAAGCCCACAGTGTTTCCTCCAAGTGGTGTTCAACATGGAGGAGCACTGATTCATCAGCTGAGGGAGGACGGTACATGGTAATCAGCAGGAAACCTCCTGCTGATATATATATATTTCCTTGCCCATGTTTGACCTGATGCCATGAGACTTCATGGGATCTGGAGCCAATGTTGAGGGCTCCCAAGGCAACTCCCTCTCAACTGTATAACATTGTGCCGTCTCTGCTTGGCCTGTCCTGGGTGGTGAAGGTATGATTCCATGCAGATGACTATGCCAGGTTGTTGCTTGACTAGTCTGTGAGACAGCTCTCCCAATTTTGGCACTAGCCCCCAGATGTTAGTAAGGATGACTTTGCAGGTTTGACAGGGCTGAGATTGCTGTTGTTGTTTCCAGTGCTGTGGTCGACGCCGGGTGGTTCGTGTGGTTCCATTCCTTTTGTCATTCCCTGTAAAGGACTGGCAAGACCAGTGACAGTAATGATCAAATGTGACTTTTAACTAGTCTCTCTGTCCTTGTAGGCAATCTGAAATATTGCTTCATTGGGATGGTGGTGTGAAATGTCTGACAGAATCACCTTTGCCACAAATGCTTCACGCAATACCTGTACTACCTCTGCCGAGATCATTAAACAAGGGGCTGACTGCTTCATTGCTTGCCCATAAACTTATGCCTCCATATTGTTTACCTTTGCCTTCATCTTTGTCTATCACTTCTTAAGTACTCTTCTTGAGTCTTGGCACAGATGACCAAGGTTGAAATGCCTTGTTGATCTTTCTAAAGAATATGTCTAACATTCATATCCACCTGAAATTGGATGTCAAAAGAATGGTAATTTGGTGGAACTAGAAACTGCTTAGTTTGGGTCTTCTACTGCTTCATTTTTAGGGTGCAAGCAGGATGGTAATGACATGAAAATCATTTTGTCCAATTATCACACTACCAACCTGGTGTAGGCCCCTATTTTCAGTCTTAAGTGCTTTCTCACCTATTCTATTGCATCTATGGAAAGCTGATATGGTCCAGTTCAAAGGTCTTGAGACGCACCTAGGAGCTTGGGAGTGTTTGTAGAACTCAGCAACTCAGTAACGGCTAGGGCAGTCTGACCCTGTTAGCTTTCTGGCACCAGGGTGGGCATTGCTTTGAGGGTGTTGCAAGGGTCCAGATCTGGTGTCATCCTAAGAGATAGCAACATATTCCATTCCCATTGCATCACAACACCTGGCATCAGGCCACGGCACAGCACTCCAACTGACCTGTAGGAAATTGTAGAAGATCCATGAACCTGAAAATGCACCTAGATCTAACATACTGAAGCTGTTATTCATTCAGTCTGTTAGACTTTCAGAGGTGGAACAGATGATTGAGTCCACATTCCGAAGAGAAGCTACGAATGGTGTCCAGCTGCAGAGACCACAGAGGAGACCACATGCTCTATGCTTTACTCAACTGTGCCCTTTTTTTGATCCCATGTGCCAAAATCCCATATAAGTTGCTGTTAGTTCCTGCATACTCTCTGGCACGTAGCAGAAGCTCCCTGCCAGGCAGTCAAATGCACTGAATATTTGTAAGTGCAACAAAATCATCTTTCTTTTCAAGTATAGCCTGCTAAAATCTGGCAACTGGAGTTGATCTTGAATGGTAGTTCAATATCGGCAGAGGCACATCAGCAGTTGTTTTTACAACCCATGCAATGGAAATGGAAATGGAAAAGAAAATCATGCAGCATGCATATTGGGCTGCCAATTCACTATTGCTTATTTCACTTTACCACCCAACAGCAATTCCATACCTTGTATTTCTATACCTCAGAAAGAGAAAAGCAGAGGAAAATGCCCATATGCTCTACTATGCAGGGCTTCTAGCCTGATGATCACTAATGCTGCGTGTCCTCTCTCTATAAATGATGCTGATAGGAATCTTTTCCATTTATAATCACAATGTGAATGGAGGCAGCGTCTTCTCCTGTTCACCCTTGTGTTGTGTGCTAGTTTCTCCTGCAAAAAGAATGGAAGTGGTGTAATCTGTGCCTTATTGACGGGTTTTCAAGAAGTACAAGATTTCTTAGCATAGTGTGCATGGTGAGGGGAAGAAGCTTGGCCAAATGGGGAAGTCATTGTGAGGCTGTGGGGGCTTTTGAGTGTGTGAGTGCAAGCAAGAGATGCAATGAAGTGTCCTATTTGGACTGAAAGTGAGACATGGGAAACAGGGAGATAGTGCTGGGTCTAAAAAAGGAGTGATGTAATGCTATGCAGAGAAAATGATTGATGTGAAGGGTAGTTTTATGCTGGCAGTCCTGTTGAGCTCTACATTTTTCCCGCACTGTAGTCATGTCTTGGGAACAATGAGACATTTACTTGCTTTGCCACATCTTTCAAGGCAGTTTGTTGTTGCTGTACATTTTATTTTTTATGGCACTTGAGTTAAGTAACACTGCAAGAGAATAGATAATATTTTGATACAAAAATTGAAGCACTAATGCTTGTTGAGATGACGCACTTCACTATTTGAGAGCTGCAGGCTTTACTTAAGTAGCAACCTTTAAGTTAGATTTCCTGTCCTCCCATTGGAGTAAACTACTAAAATGGGAATGCAACTTATTACATTTCACATCTGCCCTGTCACCCTCCTTCGACATGTTACAGAAAATGTAGAGGGAATAACTTGCTGGAAAAAAAACAAGCAAATTAAGGCACAGTAAAATGTAGCTAGCCTGTGCCTCCAGCCTGATGCCATACTCCCAAGACAGTGGAGATTAACATTTCAGTGTTGTAGCTCTATCTCTAACCCATGATCTCTCTGATCACAGCTCCTGGATCATTAAATTTACCCTCAATACACTGCCAGGTTTTAATAGTGGAGCAAAAAATGGATACATGTGCACATAGGAACCTTGTTATATTTTGCTTGCATAGCACTCAAAGGATCAATAAAGTCAGTGCTGCACAATATTTTCACCACGTTCCCTGACACTAAAATCAAAACGATAGCAAAGGGATTCCATGAATTGATAATATACTTGCTTACTATTTTCCACAAATATTAGGCCACAACTTGTTGTAGCAAGTTATCTAACAGTTAGTTGTTATCTGGCTGTTAGTTAGACTTGTTCTTGCATGTTTAGGTTTCAAACATTTGCCTGCAGAGTTGTTGAATGAGCAAGCTGATAAAGACACAGTGAGGGAAACAGGGTCAGATTGAAGGGTTGTGAAATTTACACTAGAAGGACTAATGGAAACCTAGTGAGGGGATTGAGTGGAGAGCTCATTGGTTTCTTTCCCATTCCCATACAGGTAAAGGCGATTTAAAATTGCAGGTGACAAGGACTTGTACCCCAAGCTAGCAGGATCCCCTTTAAATAGGCAAGTCAAATTCCAATAATGTAATTGGAACCTGATCTACTATTTCGACTGGATACCTGAACAGGAGGGCAGTGACAGTTTCTTTGTCAGGCCGAACCTAATTTGTGCATGCAGAAACTCATTATATTTTGCATGCTTGCTGTTCAGAAGATGAATTAAAACCTGGAAGGTGCCCATGGCAGGTAATTGCTTAAAATCTTTGTTTAGGATTGCTTGTTGGCCTAGAAAATTTCTCATTTGGGCCCTATAAGGAAACCTTGGGCCTCCCTTACCTGAGGCTGCACTCCCCACTCTGATCACAATTGTGCCTCCTCACCTCCTCCACTACTGGGAATTGTTTCCATAGATCCTGGGTAACAGCCCCCCACCACCTGTCTTTTCATGCCCATACACCTGTGGGACTGGATCTAAAAATGAGGCCTGCATATTAAAGTTTCTCCAGGCTTCAGGATGTGAGCTGGTTGCTTGTTCAGAATCTTTAGCATGGAACCATACACTCTGTGATACAATTGACAGGCGATGTGTTATTTGGTATTTTAAATGTGATTCAGTGATTCATCCTTAAGTAGAATTGTTTTGGGTTCTAATTTTTTTTTTTAAAAGGGATATGAGAATTCAAGTCAACACCATGAGGGTTTATAATTACTTCAAAAGCTTTTAAGAGTTTGGAATGAAAAATGGCAATATCATAATTCCTCAGGGCCTCACAGCATTTCAAGCCACTATACAGATAATGAGTTCGCATCCTCTTTGATTATGAGGAAGTGATACAATAAACTCTGCAGAGTCACTGGGAGTTGTGAGCAGCTCACTCAGTGTTTGGCATGAAGTAAAAAATGTAAATGCAATCACTCTCAAAGCTTGTGCAGGCTAGAGAATGAGATTGGACATGTCAGTAGATTTTCTCCAGACATATATAAACTGTAACAATCCAATCTGTACAATCTATTGACCCAAAAGCAATATTGGAATAAAATTCCAACAGCTGAATGGAATTTTGATGGTGTATTTGAAAGATGCTTTTATTAATTGATTAAACTGTTATTTCACTCATTATGTATGCAAATGCTAATAAAAAGAAAATAATTCCAAATTAAATGAGATATGCCTTTCTATTCTGGAACTGGATATATAGAAGGAAGAATTTGCATGAACAGAAGCATACGTTGGCTAAAAATGTGACACCTCAGCAAAGATGGGTTTCAATCCCTGCACAGTTTCATCTGCAAATGCTGACAAACAAACACTATAAGTTATCATTGCAAGGATGATCAGTGAACAACTTCAGCTGCTCTGCTAGGCACAGAGGATATATACATTATAGTAATTCTTTCAATGCTTTAATTGGCCTGCTCTTACTTTCATGGGAGAAAAAACATTTGAATATTATCCTTCAACCTTCATTACTGATGAATCTGACAAAAACAATACATTTGGATAGAAGGCTTCTGCCAACCTTGCATTTCTGGGAAGTGCAATCATGAAATGTAATCACCATGATTTCACGTAAACATCACATAATTTGCCTTTAATGAAAAACAGAAGATTGATTGTATTTTCACACGTAACTAAATCACATTTTTAGCAGTCACTGAATTTCATTAGTGGACTGTTAATTATGGCGTAAGGGCCTTCATTTATCTTTTTTTCTTTAAAAGAAGTATTTCACCCTACCCAAGATTGCTACATATAAACTGTTCATATTAGGTGGTTTAAATGTCAGTTGTATCTATATTTTATTGAACACTAGCCAAGATCGGACCTAATTTCTTTCAATTAAGTGTTGAGGAGACCAAAGACATAGGGCCATAATTCCGAGCTCCAGGGCAGTGTAACTGGGAGGTGGGGGGGGGGGGGGGGGGGGGGGGGTGGGGGGGGGGGGGGGGGGAAGGTGGCGGGGTGGTGGGGGGGGTCTACCCCAGAGATGTACTGGGGAACCCCAGCCCCCTTGGAAGTTCCCAGGTAAGGTTTGCACAGCAATTGCCTGGGAAGTTCAAATTTCCCTTGGACAATCACCCTGCACTGGAAGACATCCGGAAATGCAATTAAATTGCAAACTTCGGATGGTTCTGACTGTGTTGCATCAATAGTTACCCAGATAAAGTTATTAAGGATTAAAACTTTCTATTGCACAGACCCGCAATGCTCCCCCCACCCGTACCCCCCACCCCCCTCCAATGGGACACCCACTCACTCCACGGAAGTACCCCACCCCCCGGCTGCCCCTCGCATGGGGCCTCCCCACCCTCATGGATATCCCCCCCCATGGGATTCCCCCCCGCCACTCAGAACACCCCTACACCCAGGGACTCTTCCTCAGCCCCCTCATCGATTCCCCTTTCAATGGCTGAATCCAGACTTTCATCATCCCCCGAAGCCTGACCCAGCTTAGCCCCTCAACCTCCCAAGGCCCAACCTGGACCGTCCAAAGGCCCCACCCCACCCACCCCAAGACCCAACCTGACCTGACCCCACCACTCCTGAGGTCCCACCCGAACCCACCTGGGGCCTAACCCGACCTCTGACGAGGTCCAACCTGACTCCCCTACAAGGTCCAATCCAACTCCACCCCCCACCCCAGTCCATTAGGTCCAACCTGAACACCATCCCATGATTTCTGACCTGACACCCCCCCCACCGAGGCTTGATCTGACCCGCTCCAAGGCCTGACTTGACTATCCCACTGAGGCCCAACCTGACAACCCCAACCCACCCCCCACCGACGCCTGATCCAACCTCCCCTAAGGCAGAATTGGACCTAACCCCCCCACCACCAAAGTCCACCACCCACCAAAATCCTACCCACTTACCTTATACACTTACCTTCTTCCGGACCTGTCAAGGTCTTTTAAACTTGGCTGGACCTTTAAATTACCTGGCTTATACCAGCTAGTGCCATACATAAATGGGTCATCACATCCTTACATCCGACTAAGCTGCCCTTGTCGCTAAGCCCTAGGGACGCACTGCTGGGTCTCGCCCGGCCTGAGTCGAAAGGTTGGACGAGATAGGATTGAGAAAAATTTCAGGGAAGAAAGTAGGAGCGGAATGGCAATCTAACTATGATTGCCACTCCATGGAAGTTCAGGCCCATTGTACCCGATTCGTGCTACAAGCTACATTCCCTTATTACTAACTCTATTCCTCTCCCCAGCTACTTTCTGAGGCTGAACCAGATTGGTTGCAATCTCTGGGTCACAGGTCTCATCCCAAGATGAGCTTCCAACCTCATAGCTGTGCCATCTCTAAAACCGACTGTTTCCACCCCAGAAATATTGCCTGATTTCTCCCATATCTCAACTCACCTGTTGCTGAAACCCTCATTCATGCCTTTATTACGTCTAGACTCGACTGTTCCAACGCACTCCTGGTTAGCCTATCAGGTTCTACCTTTCATAAGCTGGAGGTCATCTAAAACACTGCTGCCCATCTTCAAATTCACACCAGATCCTATTCAACGTTCACCCTTGTGTTTGGTGATCAACATCTGCCCCTGGTTAAAATCTTCCTCCTGATTTTCAAATCTCTCCATGACCTCATCCTTCCCTATCTCTGTAACCTCCTCCAGCCCCACAAGCCCGTGAGATATCTGCACTCATCTAATTCGGGTTTCTTCAGTATCCCCAATTTTAAACATTCCACCAATGATGACTTTGTCTGCAGCTGCTTGAGCCCTTAGCTCTGGAATTTCATTCTTAAACATCTCCATTTTATCTACCCCATTTTCTACCCACTCATCACCTCATTACCAGACACCTCTTTGATCAAGCTTTTGATCATATGTCTTTTTATCTCCTTACATGGCTCAACAACAGCAACATATATTTATATATCGCCTCCCCATCCGGTCCTGCTGAGCCTGCCCGAATAGGGAAAAGTTCTGGCCCAGGACTTGATATTTTATAGTGCTCCTGTGAAATGCCTAGGGTCATTTTATTACATTAAAGGCACAATATAAATACAGAATGCAGTTGTTGTCATGCTAAGATATGGGCTCTGTTAATCAATGACCTTTTTGTAATACAAATAATCAGCCGTTGTTTAAGAAAAGGTAAAAGTACTGGTGCAAAATAAAATGTTGCCATGCTGGATGTAGTCAGTCAGTACGTGAGAAATAAGTTATTCATAACAATAATTCTTGGTAACAATAGAAGGTAAGGCAAGATCAACTGTCAACTCACATTAATTGACTTTTTTAATAATGGAAGCTATTTTGAACTGCACAAAGGAAGTAAACTATTTTCCTCACAAGGAGTTACAGAGAAAAAACAAGTCTCTCATGATACAACTATTTAAAGCAGAAAGTTTAAAGCGGCTGTAAGAAAACTGCAGCAGTGCCAGCAAATCAATTTCTCATTACTGAGGTATACAATTAATAGTTCCTTGGAAATCATCCTTGATTAATGTCACACACCACAGCTACAGTCTTACAATGCATCAACTATTGGGAAAGCAATTTAAAACAAACTTAGACTTTACAGAACAACTTGGCTTACATAATATTGCCAATACTAACAAAGGCCTCCCTATGTTTCTTATTAGCACTTGTTTCTCTACAATTAAGACAAGGTTGATCACGAGCGAACAGACTAATTGCCATTCAGCTTTAGTCAAGCTCAAGAATCATTAAGCAGTGAATTAATCCTGTTCCTCTAAAGTTTAGAGACACAGTTAAAGCTGCCAAGACAACACAGCAGGAGCACCTTTTTGTTCCATTAAGAGAGATAGTTAACTGCTCAAATAAACCAACAATCAATGTGAAATCTGCTCGAAAGCATTTGTCATAGTCTGTCCCAAACAATTCTTCTTTGGTTACTTTTGAGGTAAAAGGTATCCATTGCTCATCAGATGGCAAAATGATATCTATAGTATATGCTGTACACCTTTCTTTACACTCTACCAGATATGTGTAAGTTAAAGCATTCAATAGAAAAACTGTTGGCAGGTGAGAAGATGGTGTTGGGGGCAGAGGGCTGGGGGAGCCAAGGATGGGGGCGGGGTGGTGGTGGTTATAGGGGATGGGGGGAGTGATGGCAGTGGACAAGGTAGAGATCATAGTAACAGGATTATAATGACTTGATGTACCATCAAATTTCTACTTGAAACTTTATTACAGAGAGCTTTTCAGAAGCTGCATGCTTGAACCAGGTCCTCAACGAGAAAAGCCATGCCTCCAGGATTACCTGTGCTTAGAGCTCATTGGTCGGAGTCTCCAAGAACAGTCACGTGACTCCTGATAGGCAGTAGGAAAGGCTATACCTTCAATCACTGCAAGGAGTAAAGTCAAAAAATGTTGGAAATACTCAGCAGGTCATACAGCATCCATGGAGAGAGAGAGAGAGAACGTTAAGGTATCAAGTTCATCAGAAGGTCATATGATGAAAGCTCATTGGCTTGAAACATTTTCTCTGTTCACGTCTCCTTAGACACTGCCTGACCTGCTCAGTATTTTCAGCATTTTCTGTTTTAATTTCAGATTTCCAGCATCCAAAGTATTTTGCTTTTGTAATAGAAACAGGGGTAAGACAATGAGTCCCTTGAACCTGTTCCTCCATCCAATTAAATCTAGCTGCTTAATCCGAATTTTAACTCCATTTATCCACGTTGGCTCTATAGTCTTCATTATGTTTGCCTAACAAAATTCTGTCAACACAATTTTGACATTTTAAGTTAGTGCAGCCTCAATAGGTTTTTGGTGGTTTGAGTTCCAGATTTTCATTCCCTTCCATTACATGCTTTGTGACATCACCCCTAAACTGCCTAGCTCTAATTTTAAGGTTAGAACTTAGACTCTTGTTCTGCACTCGCACAGCAAAGAAAATAGCTTCTCTCTATCCATCCTTCGAAATCCTTTACAATCATCTCATACACCTCATTTCTTTCCATGCAGTACCCTCATTGTCTGAACTGCTAACTATGGCTTATGATATCACTATGGGGCAAGGTGAGAAGGTAGGCTCCAAGGCCTACCTCAGCCATTATGGGGGTTGAATCCACATTGTTGACAGCATTCTTCACCATATCCTAGTCATTTAGCCAACTGAGCTGACTGACCCTCACATCTTATTTCAGTCATCCTTAACCTTCTGTACTGAAGGAAATACAAATCAAGTCTGTGCAACCTTTCCTTATAATTTAATCCCGTTAGCCCCAGTGTCAGGGGACTTCCTAATGAGTTTTTCCCACTTGCTTGCCATAGCTTCAGTGGAAGAACTGTGGAAACCCCAGAGAAATGCTTTCTGCAACTTCTCTCTCAAGTTACGACAAATAATTAGAAGGAACTGCCATGGAAATTTGGAATCACTATTCTAAGAATATTTCAGATAGAAAGAATTTGGAAGCGTACAAGTGATATCCCATCAGAATTCCCACCCAGTAAAACTGCATAAACATACACTTGTAACCGTTTTTTTGGCCTTTCCTTTGTGATTCCACTAGTCCTGCATCAAAGCTATTGTGGGAGATTGGGAGAATTCCCAGAGAATTTCAGTGTTCATGTATTTTGGTTCATGGGCAAAGTTAAATATGGACCAGTATACTGACCTGTTAGAATGAAAGTTTCACCAAAAAAAATTAGGGTAGAAATTCTGGCCAATAGGAGCAGCAGTAAGCCATTCAGTCCCTTAAGCCCATTAAGATCATGACTGAACTGCCTCCTAACTCCATCTATCTTCCTCAGCTTTGCATACCTTAATACCCTCGTCCAGAAGAATTTATGGATTCAGTTAATTAATTATCCAATGATTGATTGAGCTATTCCTTTTTGTAGGAGTGAGTTCCACACATCCACAGTCCTTCGTGTGAAGCAATATTTCCTAACTTCTCTCCTGAAGTGGTCTGGCACTAAATATAAGGTCATGGCCCCTTGCCTTAGATTCCCCCACCAGGGGAAAAATTTCTCTCTAGCTACATTATTAATCCATTTGAAGATTCTAAAAAATCCTCAATTCTTAATATTCCTGGGAATACAAACCTTCTTTATGTCACCTCTCTTCATTTAATCCATGAAATCCTGGTATCATTCTGGTCAATCTGTATTGCATTTCTCCCAAGGCTTATATGTTCTTTCTAAGGTGTAATACATAGAGGAGAATTTTCTTCCTGTCAAGGGGTTGGGCGGGAGCAGGCGAGCAGCTGATCGCTGCCCGCAATCAGCTGCCAGCCGCCATTTTACCTGGGCAGGCCAATTAAGGCTCGCCCAGCATGATGTGCACCCGGAAGAGCTGGGTGCTCCCTGTGCAGGCGGGGGAAGGAGGCTGAGTCGGGGCCTGCGCTCTTTTGCACATGTGCATGGAAAAGGGCAGATAATACAGCTATCTTAGCAAATGGGTTGTAAGTTTGCAGTTTGATTGATAGCTCAGAGATTATTAAAGGATTAGTTACATTTGATGTGGTGCTATGAATGTAAGCCTGTTTGTTTTGATAAGGGATGAAGTACTTAAGGGTCTTTTAAAGTTTTGAATGGGCTTTCATGAATGATATTGTTTTTTATTATAGCAAAGGTTGTAATAGATATTTAGATCTTTATTTTATGTTATCTCAACATAGGCCCTGAGGTCTGCCCATGGTACATACTGGCAGAATTGACATGGAGGGTGTAAGGAGAAATAATTGTGGGTGGGGGCATGGGTTGTCTTGAGTTTGCACTAAGTTGAAATGGAGTGTATAAGGGCCCATAGCGGTGGGAAAGCATGAGTTGACATAAAGGGTATGAAGAACTATGGAGTGGATTAGAGGGCATGAGTTGGCATGCAGAGTATGAGGAAATGTGGGGGCAGGTGGAGAGGCATGAATTGGCAAGGATGAGGCTTTGGAATGGATGGGGAGTGATGGGGTGTGGAGTGAGGGCTAGAAGGCCCAATATTCAATCATACAAAATGATCAAAATAGCAAAGAATTGAGGTGAGTCTTTGAAACAGCCCACCTCAGTACTTGGTAGCCCCTGTGGCCACCTCCATGCTGCATCTGGGGGTGGCGGGCCCACACTATCTCATACCTGCTCTCCCCCACTTCCCTCCCAACCCACCACACCGGAACGACAATTGGGGCATGTTTTCCTGAGGCGGGTGCACCAGGAAATTACCCAACTCAAGCTCCAAAAGTGGAAATCCAATCCATTGATGCTGGTCTGGATTTTAAAGAGCCCTCACGAATGCAGGAAACAAGACTAATCAATTCCAGGGAGTTTAATTCTTTTCACAAAGTTACCCTTCCTGTCCTTGCGATATACGAAAGGAATGTTTTACATTTTTCTTCAATTTCCTTTCAGATACCCCCTTTCAGATGAGCAGGCGACTTCTCAAGCAGAGCGCACTTCCTTATTGTGCCACTGCAAGGGTGACACCTATGCCAAAATTCTAATAATTCCACTCCCAGGATTTGAGACCATAATATACTACATCCATTTCCCATCCCCCACACCACACCGCTACAGGCTCAGGTGCATCTATTCTTTGGGAAAGTGCAAACACATTTGCTTGACAAACACAAAATGGGCAGAATTGTATGGCCTCTCTCTCTGACAGGGTCTTCCAGACCCACCGAAGCTAATGGACATTTTGAATGGCTCACTGCATCTTTCGGTCCTGCCCCCGACGTGATGAGGCCATAAAATTCTGCCTAATATGTTTGAGGTATTATGAGGAGTTTAAACATTGGAGTAATTCCTCTCTTGAGGCAGGATGATACTTTCTTTTCTTAGTGCTGCTCTACATGTATATGAATGGCCTCCAGTAATTTATGTTAAGCTGTAACTTAACATGGTGCATTTTCTAACAAAAAAGTGGAGGATCAGGCTGCAGAAATCCATGTCGAAATATCTGTAAATAAAAGAGTAAAAGACTGAGGTTGAAAAAAACTGACAGGAAGAACTCATCGCCTTCTTCCCATGGAGGAGATGCTGTAAAGAAAAGTCTATGTAGGTCAGCAAGGGATTAGAAGGATCTGGGGACATCATTCCAAATGAAAAATCTCAGTTGATGAGCGCAATACCAAAGTGGCCTCTTATATCACACAAAAAGAGTAAACTTGTGACAAGCTAGTCACAATCCTTATATCCCAGGGTTTGAAAAAACACCTTATCTCCAATGTGGGGGAATGAATATACTTGAATGCGGGTCACTATGTAACTAGTGACACCTCACACCCACCACCCACCCCCCCAACCCCCACTCTGAAATAAGCAAAGTCAATAGTATGCTGAGCTAAGGCTAGTGATCAGTATATCTCAGCTGTCAACATCGTTGAATGGAATGTTTCATATTCGAAAGATTAGGAGTAACTTTGTAAATAGAGCATTATTTCCCCTACCCCCAGAGAATTGAATAGCATGAGGTAACAACTGTAACTCTGGACAGTGGTAAAAGCCCTTATTGCTACATATTAGCTATCATCAATATATTATAATTAAAATCAACAGGGTAGTCAGGTAGCAAAAATCAAAAACTATAACCATACAAACAAAGGCTGCTGAAGCCCTTGAAAATGTTCTGCAATGTTTATGAATTAAACATCCTAACCTGCTAAGAGACTAATGATCAGCTTTGAAAACGGAAAGCACTGCTTGAAATGTAAACAATTTGTGCATCACAATAAGCAATGTGATCAGGTAACAAATATTTTGTGAATTTAATAGCATTTGAAAAGAATAAGAAGGGTATGTGAAAACAGGAAAGCTATTTAATGAAAGAGTTCAATCAAACAAATACAAAATGGAAAAAATAAAGTAGTTTAAAGTTAAGTTGCTAAATACTAATACATGACTGCTTCATGACCCAGTGCGTCATGGAAACCATGAGAGTTTGGTTATTCGTTTATGACAATGTACTGGAAATGGAAGTTACATCACCTCCATGGGTTAATGACTACAGGTTGATCAAGTTCAATATGACCCCTGAATTATGTATATTTAAGGTGGTAAATCAGCATACAATTTTAATAGAACTAAGTTTGAAGAAGCAAGTGAATAACTGAAGCAAATGTATTGGCCTAGATTGCTCAACGTCACTTCAGTAGAAGACAACTAAAACAACTTTAGGGGAATCATTTTGAGTATGCAGGCAAAATGCATTCCTAAACCAACGAGTTCAGACTAAACAACCATTTTCCACAATAGATAGGAAATAAGTTAAAACCTCTACAAATTCTGAAGGGAGAAAGTCAATGGACACAAGAAAATGTAAAAACACATTAAAAGAGTGATCAGAGGGTGAAGAGGGACCAAGAGAAAGCCTTGGCAGTTGAAGCTAAACACAGCAGAAAAAAAAACTTTTCAGCATAACAGCAAAACAGCCATCAGAGAAGAGGTGAAAATCATAAAAGATGCAAACAGGTTTGAACCTGAGGGTGAACACAAAGTAATAAATATTCTGAATGAATCATGAGAAATACACCTTCCTCAGAGATAACCTAAGTAAAATTAATGTTGAATCATAGAAATATACAGCACAGAAGAAGACCATTACAGCTTATGCTGGCTCTTCGAAAGCGCAGTTATGCTTAGTCTCACTTCCCTACTTTTTGCAGTAAGGGAGCTCCACCCTGAAGTACCTCTCCAGCTCCTTTTTAGGATTATCAATGGAATCGGCTTTTACCAACTTTTCAGCTGGAGTGTTCCAGTTCCAGACAACTTTGAGCAAACCAATTCTCCTCAACTCCCCTCTAGAACTTTCGCCATAAAAAAGATAGAAATCATAGGCTATTTAAAGGGGCTGATGGAAAGAAATACTTGTACTCATATGATGCCTTTTGCATCCTCAAAACATCTCAAAACCCTTCACAGCCAATGAAGCACCATTGAAGAGTAATCAGTGTTACAATGGAATCATGGTAATCAATTGTTGCAAATGCAAACAGCAACATACAGCATAATGATGCAATGAAAAGAAAGAAAGATAAGAAATGAATATTTTCATTTCTATTGTGCCTTATTGCCATTATCAGCAATCTCGTGTCAAGGATGATTGCTTCTTGTGGATAGTTGAGTGGAAGTTAGAGGCCAGTGTTGGCTTTCGGTTTGCAGATGGTTTATGAGCACTACCTTAGCCTTTCAGGCTCTCCCACAATGTGGACATTAGTTGTCGGCAGGTAGATATGGTAGTGGATTGTTGCCTTGATTATTTGCCTCAACTTTCTACCTCTCTTGCCATTTTGTCTCAGTGGCTGCTCTAGTTGACTGGAAGGTTTCAACACCATTTTCAATGATGGATTGGCATTTTGATTATGATTAGACATCTGCTTCACATGTATTAATGTTAATAGGGAAGACCTTCATGGAGGATTTGCGATTGCCGTGGAAATATTTCCTTTGGCTCCTGTGCGATGATGCTCCCTGGCGTAGCTCTGAGTAGAGGGCCTGTTTGGGCAGTAGTGAGTTGGGAACTCTGATGACATGTCCCATCCACTATAGCTGATGTGAGAATATCATGTCCTCTATCTGTGGCACATCTTTGTTTATGTTTGTTCTTTTGTCCTCAAACTCAATTCACAAGATTCTTCTAAGACAGTATTGATGATGTTGTTCTAGGGCGTCTATGAGTTGTCCAAGTTTCAGTGACTTAGTGAAGTTGGGGAGAACCACTGCCAGATAGGCTTTGAGTTCAATGTTAGGAAATCAGGATTCTCGAACTCGAGCATGCAATTTACCATAGGGTGAGCTAATACATTGGGCTCAGTGGTGTAGCTCTTCATCAATGTCAATGTTTTAGGATGGATATCTTCCTAGGTTGGGGAATGAGGGGCATTTTCCAAGACTTCATCAAGAATCTCAATTGAAGGCATTGAATTTGATACATTTGGTATGTGTTAGTAGAGGACTTTGGTCTTTCTGGTGTTCAGAGCAGGCCCCATATGCACGCAGGCTTCAGCGCATCTGTTAACCATCTATTGTAGTTCTTTTTCAGAATGAGCACTATCATCAACATTCCAGAGTTCTCTTACAGAAATGGTTATTGTCTTGGTTTTGGCTTTTAGCCAGTTAAGTTTGGAGTGTTTATCATCACTGTGATAAGTTGTTACCACATTTGTCAGTAGTATGGTGCAGCTTTGCTGTAAGAAAAGTTGAGAATAGTGTTGGTGCAATTACACACCCCTGTTTGACACCTGTTTTGACAGGGAGGGGTCTGTAGTGGAGCCATTGCTTGGTACTGTTATTTTTATATTACCTTGCAGGAGGAAGTAGATGTGTTTGAGCCTAGCTGGGCATTGATACCACTGCAGCACCTTGCAAAGTGCTTCCATGCCTCATTTTAAACTGTCCTACTACACTTCAAAGAACTAAAGGCAGAATTTTCTTGTCCCGCCAGTGGCGGGTTTCATGGCAAGCGAGAGCAGAAAATTTGGAGAGAGGCCAATAGTCGGATTTCTGCTGTCAGGAAAACAAGTTGGAACTTTCCCCTCATCACTTTCTTGGCGGACTGATGGCAGATCAGATTCCTGCTGATTCATGCCAGGAACCCCATCTGCATGTATTAGTAAGTCCCTGGAATCATGCTCTCCCTCCCAATTACATGCCAGACCAGTGGGAAATTTGACCAGTCTGAGTTGGTCTAAATGGTACGCAGCTGTCCACCTTCACTTCAGTCATCACTTTGAGGTGAGTGCAACATTCAAAGCCCACATGCAGCAATGCTACACCGGGCCATCAGTGATGCCAAAGTTTCAGTGTTAGGTTAAACTGGTGGGAATGTCTGGTTGGATTCCTCACAGGGGGTGCCTCGGGTGTGCAGTACGGCTGCTCATGGTGAGTGCCTCGGGGGTGCAGTATGGCTGCTCGTGGTGAGTACCTCGGGTATACGATAGGGCTGCTCATGGTGAGTGCCTCGGGTGAGCAGAATGGCTGCTCATGGTGAGTGCCTCGGGTGAGCAGAATGGCTGCTCATGGTGAGTGCCTCGGGTGTGCAGTACAGCTGCTCATGGTGAGTGCCTCGGGTGTGCAGTACGGCTGCTCGTGGTGAGTGCCTCGGGGGTGCAGTATGGCTGCTCGTGGTGAGTACCTCCGGTATACGATAGGGCTGCTCATGGTGAGTGCCTCGGGTGAGCAGAATGGCTGCTCATGGTGAATGCCTCGGGTGTGCAGTATGGCTGCTCATGGTGAGTACCTCGGGTGTACGGTAGGGCTGCTCATGATGAGTGCCTCGGGTGTACGGTAGGGCTGCTCATGATGAGTGCCTCAGGTGTGCAGTACGGCTGCTCATGGTGAGTGCCTCGGGTGTACGGTAGGGCTGCTCATGGTGAGTGCCTCAGGTGTGCAGTACGGCTGCTCATGGTGAGTGCCTCGGGTGTGCAGTAGGGCTGCTCATGGTGAGTGCCTCAGGTGTGCAGTACGGCTGCTCATGGTGAGTGCCTCGGGTGTGCAGTAGGGCTGCTTGCAGTGATTGCATGGTGTGCCTCAGGTCTCAGACAGGACTGCACTCTAAAACAGAGACCAGCGTGGCGACCGGGGTGGGGATGGGGAGAAACTGACAGAGACATGAGGGTGAAGGGTGCAGGGGAGAATGGTCATGGCTGGGTGGGGGGTTGGTGTTGGAAAACGATGGAAGGCAGAAGGAATATTGGGGGTAGGAAAGCTGGAGCCCGACATAAAAAACTAGAAAACAGACACAGATGGGCCATGGGTCAGATTTATTTGGCAGGAATGAGATGGGTTGAACATGGACTCTAGAGTAGGAAAGGGGTAGGTTGGTGTGGCACGAGATGAAAGGGTTGCACAGAGACCCATGGGTGGGGTGGGGTGGGGTGGGGAAGACATGCACTTGAACCATAGAGCCATAGAAGAGCTATGGCATAGAAAGAGGCAGATGGCCTCTGCAATAAAGCTCATCATTTTGTGAAGTTCACAATGGATGACGTGAACCAAGCTGCTAGATTTCTTGGATTTGCAGCTACCTCAAGCTTCCCTACAGGACATGGTGCAATCAATTGCACACATATCTCTTTAAAAGATCCAGGGCAGCAGCCCCTGATCTTCATCAACAGGAAAGGGTTCCACTCCCTCAACATTCAGCTGATGTGTGACCTTCGAAGGCACATCATGCACATTTGCACCAGGTATCCTGGAGTTCCCGTGACTCCTATATCCTGAGTTACTCCCAGGTGCCCCAGATATTTGAGGGGCCACAGCACTTACAGGGTTGGCTGCTGGGTGTTAAGGGGTACCCATGAAAAGATGGCTCATGACACCCGTGCATCGTCCTCAAAGTGCCTCAGAGGACAGATACAATACGACACACTGAGCGACAAGATCCATCATAGAGCATACTATTGACATCCTGAACATGCGTTTCCAATGTTTGGACCACTCTGGTGTGGCTCTGCAGTACTCTCCACAGAGGATGTCCTGCATCATCGTGCGCAGTTGTGTCTGCACAACCTGACACTTCAAAGGGAAGATCATTTGCCAGAGGGAGTCATGAAAGAGGCTGAGAACTCCTTATATGATGAGGACTTGGAAGGGCAAGAACTGAACAGGCCAGTGAGGATCATTTTCCATGTGATGATGCCCTTGAAGTGGCACGATGCAGAAGACATGCCCGTGACACACTGATAGACACCAGGTTCCAGCAGAAGTAAGGTCCAGGTCAGGGTAGCTGAGCACATTTCTCCTGTCCCGAGGGTCATGCCAGTGCTTGTAATGGTCTTTATAAGTAGTGACATCGAGACCAAGGTCTGCATACAGCCATGGACCTGCAGTCCTCCTGTATCGCCAGGCCCTATTATTTGGAAAGATCAGCAGCCAAACCTGCATATAGCTGCTCTGGGAAGTGGAAGGCAGCAGTCCAGCGCAAACTCTGCGCATACTGGATTTGATGCAATTGTGGCTACCTGAATGAGATACTTCTTGCAACATTAGAGATCCGCACATCAGAAAAAAACATTAAAACTGTATATATCCTGTAAGGTGAAATATTGTACATTCCTAAATTCTTATATTGATAATTTAAATAACTTTTCAAATAATATAAATTTTATAATATATAAAAAATATGCCAATTCTTTCTACCTATCTCCCACTAGTCGTCTTTCCGTCTGGCTGACCTTCCCACTAGCCAGCATCGCCTGCTTCCTGACTCTTTCCCATTTGCTGAATTGCTCTTGCTCACCACTTCCCTCTCCTGCTCCATGGCCACTCCTCACCGTTCCCCTCTCCTGCCCCCTCCCGTTCACCATTTTTCCCACAGGTGATCTTCCTACTCGCTGCTGTTATGACCTAGCAGTTGATAAAGCTGAGTTATTTAAAAATCCCAGAGGAAAACTTTAAAAACTGTCATAACCTATATTTTTAAGTGATATGTTTGAGATGCAACTCTAAATTCAGGAATCAGCTACCGGTTCTCGAGAGGTTTTACATTAAGTTAAATTAAACATTTAATTAATTTACACAAGTTAAATATATACATATGGCAATAAATTATTACTATCATAACATTTAACAAATTCTCAAACTAATTTCCATTAAGGCAGCAGCAACCCATAGACTTAACCAGATACCAGGCAAAACATTTTCACCTTATGAATTCAAAATAAGATTCATTTCACATTTGTTCCTGTGGAGATAGTTGTAGGCATACAGGTACTTTGATTTTACATTGCATCTGCACTGCACACACAAAAATCACTATCGGTTATATCCAGCACGTCTCATTGAATGTAAATTCTCACTGTATCACCAGGCCCCTTAAACACCACCTCTTCTAACAATAAAACTCCTTTCATAGTACCAATTTTATTAGTGATATGAAGATTGCTTGGTCTCCGCTAGCTAGTTGCCAGATTTCATCCCAATTCTTGAATGCTCTAGTCAACAAAATGCAGATGCCCCTCTACTTCTCTGTTTACATCACAAAACTAGTATACATCAAAGCATCAGACTAGCTGGCTTTAATCCAATTAAGACACAACCACAGACTAAACCTCTACTTTAAAAGAAAAATATTTTCCAATTATATTATATAAGTTAATAGCTGCATGACATCCCCCTGCCCATTGAGAAATGAACCATCATAATTCTAAAAGACGACTTCATAACACCCTATCTTCTACACTCATTACACTCTTACATTACCAGATGCTTGCATTAACATAACAATGTTTATATACACAAGTCCTTGGTATCAACAGAAATCACTCCAGTTTAGTGTCCAGGTTTTAAAAATGTCCAATTTTCCTTTAAGCTTCAAACTTTTGATAACGCATCCATGAACAAATTTTCACTTCCAGAAACATGTATAATCCGTAGATTGAATGGTTGTAACAATAGACTCCATCTGAAAAGCCTTGCACTTTTGTCTCGAAATTTGTCCAAAAACTTCAAAGGATTATGATCTGTACAAACAATGGTTTCTGATGAATTGTTTGCAACATGAATTTCAAAATGCTGCAATGCTAACACCAAACTCAAAGCCTCTTTTTCGATTGTTGAATATTTTCTCTGTGGTACATTCAGCTTCTGTGAAAAATACCCTATCGGTTTTTCAACGTCATCTTCTTGTAACAGTATGGCCCCAATGCCTACATTGCTTGTGTCAATAGCCAACTTGAATTGCTTAGCATAATTGGGTACTGCCAAAACTGGTGTCGTAGTTAATACAAATTTCAAACTATCAAATAACTTCTGACACTCCAGTGTCCAATGAAATCTCTTGTTTATTTTTAATAGTTCAGTCAGAGGAGCAACCACTTGGCTAACATTTGGTACAAATTTCCAGTAAAACCCACTCATGCCCAGAAATCTTAACACTTCTCATTTTGTTGTAGGCACTGGCAAATCCATGATAGCCTTGACTTTTGCATCTCTTAGAAGCACATTACCATGTCCAATGGTATGGCCTAGATACTTAACTTGCGCTTTTATCTAAGTTCATCACCAAATTAGCTTCTTGTAGCTGAGTAAATAATACAGATGCTGTAAATGTACCTCCCATGTTTGACTGAAAGTGATTAGATCATCAATATAAACAGCACAATTGCTTAGACCTGCAATTACTTTGTTTGTCAGTCTTTGAAGTGTCACAGGTGCATTCTTCATACCAAGTAGCATGACTTTAAACAATATAATCCACTTGGTGTTATAAAAGCTGATATCTCCTTTGCTCTCTACGACAACGGTACCTGCCAATATCCTTTTGCAATAAATTTTGATTGTGCCGGTTTCTTCATGCAATCTTCCAACTGTAGTATGGGATATGAATCTGCTTTTGTCACCACATTCACCTTTCAATAGTCCACATCCTGCTTCGGTACCAGTACAATAGGTGAACTCCAGTTACTGCAACTAGACTCAATGATATTATTTTGAAACATGAAATCAATTTCTTTTTTGTACTTGTGATAATTTTGCTGCATTTAATCTATAAGGATGTTGCCTTGTTGAAGATGATATTTCTATGCATACACCATGTATAGCTAAATTTGTCCTTCTCAGCTTTTTTCCACAAATAGGTTTATGTGATTGCAATAGCTTTTCCAAATCACTTTGACGCTTGCTTGGAAGGTAATCAATATTTCATTTAAATTTTCAAATACCCCCTCATTATCCAATTTGATTAGATAACCAGCCAGGATGGCATCTTATTGTGGGGAGCATGTGTGATAGTTCCTCTAAAGGGAAGGGAGCCACTTTTAATTGAACTACACAATGCCCATCTAGGAATTTCCTGACTGAAAACCATAGCACCTATGGCCTGGGATGGATGGCAAAATAGAGAGTTCAGTAAAGCTCCGTGTGCAATGTTAGCAATTGCAAAAGTTGCCAGTGACAGCTCCACTAGACCCATGGGAGTGGCTATGTAGACACTGGGTTCCTGTAAGAGTTGAGGATACAGAACTGCAAGTGCCCACCGAAGAGTCTGATGTTCAAGCGACTCTGGAAAAGGAGGTTCCTGACAAAGAATCTCAAGTTGTGGAGCTGTGACGTTCCACAAGTACCTGGAAACCACCTTAAATTCCTTATCCAGTGTAAATATTATCCTATCTTGAGAAATATCTTGTAAATATAATATGTATAGCTCAGTTAAAGGGGGAGGAATGTAGTAATTATGGTTTTATTTAGTGTATAATGTAACTTTAAGAAAAATACTTGTTAAGGAAGATCACATGATATGTAGTAACCAATTGGAGAGTAGCACAGGCTACCTCAGCAGTCAGCATAAAGATAGAGTGGAAGTTAAATGCACAAATTTAGTTGCTGCTGAGTATATTGTAAATAAACTTAATTATTCCACCCAAAAAGTCTGCAGATCAACTCTATCATTAACAGTACAACTCGGCCACACTACAACAGGAGGGTTACATGTGGGCTTTCTCCAGCGTACCTTTGGTGCTCCACTAAGTTACACTGCCCTGGAGCTCAGTAGTTAAGGCCCACGGTAAATTTCCTCTCATGACTGTGCCAGTCATGTCTAGTTTTCTGACTTCCTTGACTCCTTTCCACTTTCCCCACTAAATTCAGCATTATTAAACTCAATCTTGTCCTGAGATGGTGTTTCAACAATGACTCCTCAGGTGTGACACCTGTTGTTGTGAGGGGTAGTCCTGCAATGAAAAAGAAAGTGTGCTAATTTAGTTGCCAAGGAATCATAAGTTAGCTTTCTCATGCCTGCCTTGAATGTTTGAACCGTCCTATCGACCATTCTGTTTGAGGAAGGGTGGTACGGTGCAGTTTTCACGAGTGATACTGTTGAGTCTGATAAACGGTTAAAACTCAGCATTCGTAAATGCTGTACCGTTATCAGAAACGACTACTTCCGGTAATCTGTGAATGGCAAAACTCTGACTCAGTTTCTCAATTGTAGCGGCCGACATTGGTGACTTCACCTCATATACACCCAACCATTTTGGGTCGGATTGTCACTGCACTGATGCTGTCTTGATGCTGCCTCGCCCGACCTTTCGACTCAGGCCGGGTGAGAACGGTGCAGGGCAGCACACTCTTGAGGCTTCCAGTCGAGCGGTGTGAATCAGACACAAGGAGGCCATGTTCCCTTTTTTGTGACACCGGCTGCTGTAGCAGGAAGGTTTAAAGTTCCAATCAGGGAGAAGGTAGGTGTGTCAGGTAAGTGGGGTTGGTCGGGCACTCGGTTTGGCTTCAGACAGCTGGTGGGGGGGGTCAGGGTCAGGGGTGTGGGGCTCGTACACTGTGGGAGGGAGAGGGTCCGGGAGGAGTGGTGTCGGACAGCCGGTGGGGGTTGGGGAGGTCACACAGCTAGGAGGGGATTGCACAGCTGGGGCAGGTCACACAAGTGGGTAGGGGAATCATGTTGGGGGTGGTGGGCAGCTTGGGTGGGGAGGTGGGGGGGTGGGGGTGTGCGGGGGTGGGTGCCAGGTGGGAAGGGAGGCCAGACAATCAGTGGACGGGGGGACGTGAACAGATAGTCCGTTGGTGTTTAAGTAGTTGGAGGTGGGATGGGTGGGTTAGAAAGCTGGGGGTGGGGTGGTGATGGGGTTGTCGAGCATTTTGGGGAAGGATCATTGCTGGAGCCCTGGAAGAAAGATAGGTGAGGTAGAATTTCTGGGGGCCAATCATGGAGGCCCCGCGAGGGGTTGGGTGGTCAATTTAAGGGGACAGCAGGGCTCTTCCCATTGGACTGCTCAAGGAGGAGGGTCACCACCCCCTCCCCCACCAGGCAACAGGCAAAGCTGCTTGGGGATGAAGCCCTTACATGCTCTTTAAGGATCTCAATTGACCTCCGAGCAGGAAAGCTGTCCTCTACAATTCCCACCCTGGACTTACTTGAGGGTGATCGGGAAATCAGAGATGTCTCCGCTCCACACCTTTTTGCCCAATTAAATGGCAATCCCATATCAATGCCCACCTCAGAGGGAGCATTAAATTCTGCTCAATATCTCTAGTTTTCATGAATATAAAATTTCTCCAAAAGTTTGACTTGACATCAAAGTAGAGCTTAGCTTTTAAAAGATGTTTGTTTATTGGTTTCAGCCCATTTATGGGGGAATTTTACAGCCTCCTCATCGGTGTATTTGCAGGTGGGGCGGAATGTAAAATGGAACCATTGGCCAGCCCACAGCCTTCTCGCCCACGCCCCCCCCCCCCCCCTCCTCCCCCCAGACCCCCCAAGCTATCCCCCTTATTATAGTGGGCAGGTAAGGCATTAGCCAGCTAGTTCACCCTTAGGCCTAATGAGGCCCTTAACTGGCCAATAAATGGTCTGTTTCTGCCTCCGCCACAATAAGAGATGCGGCTGGGGAAGGCTGAATGGAGGATCAGCCCACTTTTCCATGACCTGGGGCTGAAAGGGGGCAAGGAAGGTGGTACCTCCTTTAGGGGTTACCCTGTGCCCATTGCCACACCCCCCTCCCTAAGGGGTACCCCTCCTTTGTGCATCCCGCCTGGCCTCAGTACCCAGTACACCCCCCCCACCTTCTCTACTCCACTCCTTGGGATCCCTGATCCCTCCCTGACCAAAAACCCTGGAATCACCTTTAAATCCGTTATGCATGGATCTTCTCCTTGGGACTGCTTGTAGTCCTAGCAGAAGCCACTACTGGGTTTTGGCGCTGCTGGGATTATTCAGCTGCCAGCCAGTCAGAGTGGCCCACAAATCTTGAGGGTGAGACTTACTTTCACTGAAGGGCAGAAATCCAACTTTTAAGGCCACGCCCCCCAACGTTTTATCACTACAGGGTGACTGTTCTTCGAGTCAGTCAACTCAAGACCAGCTTTTCTACTGTGGGTGGTGGAGGCGGTGGGTGTTCAAGCAATACGCCCCCTGTAAAATTCACCCTGATGACTCTCTGTGAATTTGCAAGTCTTTTACCAGTGATTCTGTTTTTTCTGTCATGTAAAAACCCAGCCTGCAGCTGTATAGAGCTATCAGCATTCTATGTTTAATTTAAATTATTGATGCCCCCCCCGGGTTGAATAGCTTCCAGAACTTTCAACCACAATTTGATTCAATCTACGATTAAGTCAGTCAAGCATATTACAGCTTTTTATGCCTTCTAAATGTGGACAGAAGTTGTGCTAGTCATTCGCATAGGGTGACATTCCAAACATTCTTTGATGCCATCTCCAGGGAAAGAGCAATCTTTCATGCTAGCTCAAATGTAAGATTTTGTGTGTTCAGTAACTTCAATTGGATTCTTTCACTCACCAATCCACAGAAAATTCTGTCTCATAATGCATGGTCTAAGAATGTGCCAAAAGTTGCTCTGTAATGATAAATTCTTCAGTGTCACAATGTGCTCACCAGCTTTTTCACTACTTTTCTGATTCCTGGCTCCAAGTTTGTAGCTTTCCAACCTCTACTTGATGACGATTGTATTGAATAACACATCTTTTGCCTTGTGGGAACAAGAAGGTTATGTTACCATACCATACACTTCCAGGCCAATTTCTGTTAGCAAAATTGTTTCCTTGCACATAGCAATCTGATTCTTGACTTCTTTACTTTCACCTTCAAGTTCCAAAATGTTATTGGCTCTGAAAAAACATGTCCATCCTTTCAATTTACGCACTGAAAAGTTCTCAAGCCCTTTATATGTTTTGAGCCTTGCTTGGGTGCAGCAGTGCAGTAACAGTGATACAGTAAACACTTTACTGAGGTTGAATGTAACCGTGATACAGAGTCACACAAACTTCATGTTTCCTGCTAAATAAATGATTTTTAAAAAACATTTTTTTAGCAACTGTGTACCTCAGCAGAGGGCCCAAGCTCGTAAAGGCTAAGACTACTGAAAGGGGAAGTGAATTCAGGCTGCAGCAGGTGCTAGACGTGGGAAAATATTTAACTTGCAAGAAGAGTGAATAAGATGTTTCAGGGGAGAGAATGTGCTCCAAGCTGTTGATGCAGTACTAGAAACATTGGTGCATGAAGTGGACAGAAGGAGAGCTCCTCTACCTACATGGGGTCAGGAAGCCCTCCAGACAAACTTTGCAAAGACAGTGGGAACAGAAAGCCATCACTGTTGATGCAAATAGTGTGGCCCTGAGGATCTGAACACTAGTGCATGATGAAGTTGAATAGCCTGCTTAAGGGGTCACGGCCAGTGAATTCATCTTCAAATGTCATATCCTGACAACTGAACCACTAATCTCATACACTGCTCAATTCGTCACACCCCCTTCAGTCACCCATCAACAATCTCTATCAGGACATTCATAGCTTCACCTCACATGCTTACCACTGCTGCAAGCCACACACCCACATCTCACAGCTTGTACAAACTGCTAACTATTCAACTATGACAGACACACCACACTCACTGCCACACTTCCCTCTCTCTTGCAGGACAGGGTGACACATACCTTAGGCAACAGTCGGTGACCAGCAGGAACAAGCAAAATTGCATGTCCTTACTCCTATGGAGAAGACAGTTCTTGCCATCATTGGAGTGGCCATGGCTGAGACTGTGGCCAAAAGCAGAGCTGAAATCAATGAAGATGACAATATGCTCATGTCTAATCTTCCTTCTCAAATCTCATGTTTCCCTCATCCAAAGTCTTCCGTTTTACAAGTTGCAGTTGCTATAAGATGGACCTCTTGCTTTTCCCCTTCCCGTCACCGCAACCCTTTGTACCTTTCTCCTTTAAGATGCTAAACAACTGTAACCTGATTGCACAGCAGCAAGAAATGTAGAATAAGAAGCCACTGATGATGAATAAACAGCATCACTTCCTCTCACCCTCATAGTCACCTGCTCAGATAGTGTCACTGTACATACATTAAAGCATATCTTAGAGGTGGAATCTGCACACGGTAAGAAACCAGGCCTGAGGGACTTTCAGCCCGGACAGGGGGAATGGGTGGCAAAAGTGCCAACTCACCAGAGGTGGAGGTGACATGTGAGTTCTGCTGCAGAAAACTCAGATGAGAATTTTGATAGACCAGGCAGTATACAGAAAAGGGAAGTAGAGTCATACGGACTCGAAATATTAACCCTGTTTCTCTCTCCACAGATGCTGCCAGACCTGCTGAGGTTTTGTAACATTTTCTGCTTATTTTTCAGATTTCCAGCATCTGCAGTATTTTGCTTTTATTTGACAGTAAAGGGCATGCACTCAGAAGTGGATTGGCAGGCCTGCCAGAAAGCCTGTGATCACTGTGAAAGAGCATTGAGGAGTCCGGCATATGGTTTGGCTCAGAGCTTAGAGGCAATCCTTTCACTGTGGAAGTGGTGGCCAACGCCATGAGGACACTTGTGGACCCAACCATGAATACAGCATCTGATGGTCAACGTCTCAGCTTCCATTTCAACACAAGCAGAAACCACATAACATCTGAAGGCTGCAATGGAGTTCAGACTGAATTGATGACACCTCAGCTTGTTGCCACAAATGCTCATACTGCTGCAATCATGGCTGCAGATACCAGTGTGCAAAGGGGCTTTCTGGATCTCACAGCAGTCCAGCAATCTAGGCACTAGAAGGTTAATAGGATTAGTAAGTGCTGCGCAGGTGTAGCAGTGGCACCGTGGAGCACGACCCTCTAAGGATGAAAGCATTCATCCTCTCATCACTGCCATTCTTCCCAATGCCCAGATTGCTGCAGGTCATGTCAAGGTAGTAAAAGCCATAGCTGCTACTTCTAGGGCTAGAGCTGTGGGAGGCTGTCCTGCTGTCTACCCCATTGTAGCCAGTGAGCCACACCGTATAGAAGCACTAGACCAGGCAATGGCACTAGGAAGGCAGGCAATAAGTGAATGTACAAGGATGATTAGTTAACTTTATTTTGGAATATTGGATTGTTTGTTTGATAATGTTGGTTTTAAATGGTTGTTTTGTGGTCGCTTTTATTTCAGCATTGTGGCCAAGAGAGTGCTGGGGAAGTGTGGGATTCTGTTGAATGGGGAATTGAAGTTGCATTCGTTGGCATCACAGTCAATTGAGACACCCATGGACAACTCAATCAGAATGGGAATGTGTTGGTTTCCTCTTTCTCCTCCTCCTCATCTGCTCATCAAATGTATGTTGCCGAGGGCAGCATCCTCAAGCGGGGGGTGATGCACAGGATGCAACAGACTATGACAGGTCATGACATGTGCGATGGAGATTGTTGCAGACTCCTCCAGAGCAATTCAGAAGTAGAAATCATTGCTTAAGAACCCATCATTGCTCAATGACATTCTTTGTGACAGCACAGCTCTCATATGCATGCTGCCCATGCGTGCATGGGTTGCACACCAAGTTCATGAACCAGCTGACCAGCTGATAGCCCTTGACAACCAATAGCCACTCTCTGGTCTCTCGTGGTGTCTCAAATGCTGATGGTACGGAAGACTGGCATAGAATAAAGGCATCATGACTGCTCAGAAACTAGGCATTGACATGCATAATATGTTGTGCATACCGACTACACATTTTGAGTACATTTCTGAATTTAGATGCGGCATCCACAAAGCAACATGTGCACAGTCAATTATACCCTTCTCCACAGGGAAGCCTAATTCCCTGGCAATGATATGTGCATGTACCAGCTGCTTCTCTCTGGAAAGAGCAAATGATTCTGTTGTCTTTGCATATGGAGCCTCAGCCAACTCCCTTATACAACAGTCGATGGTGAACTGCAAGATGTTAGCGATGTCACCTGCTCTAGTCTAGAAAGAGCCTAACACAAAGAGTTCATGCCCATAGTCACTTTCATAGCCATTGGCAGTGCCATCCTTGTCCTGTTCTGAAGCTACAGGCCTGGCTGAAATAGGTGGCATATTTTAGAGAGCACTTTGTTCATGAAACAGGGGGTGTCAAATACATTGTTCCTCACTGAGGTTGATATAAGACAATTGCCCTCTGAAGACTCTGGGTGGATATAACTTTCTGCTGAAAGTCTTTCTCCTTCTCCCCCGCCTCCACCTCCTCCTCCTTCTTCGAGAAGCTAGTCATACTCTATGTCACCTCAGCCCATTCTTCCTATCATGTTGCAGACTAAGGGTGACACCTGTGTGGGAGCAAGTGATCTGAGCAGAGCACTGAAAGTGGAAGTCAAGGCCTTCAGCACATCCCAAGCCACTTCTTGTAGACTCCAGTAACTTAAAATAGCAGTACAAACACCAATACTTGTACAAACCTCTGTAAGAACCCATCAAAATCAATCAGTAATTAAACTGAGAGTGGTTGATGGGCCCCTTACGCAGCTCTGGTGTGGCCTATCTAACGACGAAACACATATTCAGCTGTGTGACATCAAGACAGGGTGTTAGATGAAACTTTGAAATCAAAAATGGCACCGCTAGAGTCAAATCAGTGCTATCTACTGCCTGGCATCACAATCTATCTGTTCTGCATAATTTCAATGCATCCTTCTAGCCCTGTGCTACTGACCTATCCAAAATGATATCTGGTGTGACCTACAAAAATGTGCGCGCACAGTATGCGTGGCATTTTGGACATGAAATGGGACCCATTGAGATGAAAATGCAGGTGTTGCAGAGCCAGATTTTGTACCCCTTCAATCACATATAGATCAACTAATATTACAATATTACCTATTGAACTACTGTAGCTTTATAACAGAATTGGCTTAATATGACACAGATGTGAATGCACAAATCAATGTCAATGAAAGCACCATTCTAATTATTACCTACTGCAACGTACACTTATATACTGCTCCTCAGGTACTCGAAGATGCCTTAAGGTACATTATAGTATTTGTTAAACAACAACAGCCTTTTCACTAAATAAATTAGCCTGCATCACATAAATTAGAAGCATATTGTTTGTGTATTTATTTGTATGATTTAAATGGTTTCAATATTTCAGTCTCGTGTACTGGGCTAGTTTCAATTGCCTAAGGATGTCAGAGAGGAATTATCCATTTTGTTGTCCCCTAATTGGCCCAGATTTTTACAATCTTTTTCTTCACTTGTCTCAGGAGATTAAATAGCTCCAGGTGCATAAAACAGCATAACTGTTTGGGACAGGCTGCATTGAACAGTTAAGTCCTCCAAAAAAAGAGCACTTTGCATGACCAGCAGACATCTCAAAGTGCTTTACAACCAATGAAGCACTTTTGAAATTTAGCCACTGTTTTAATGTAGGAAATGCAGCAGCCAAATTGTAAACAGCAAACTCCCAGCAGTGTGGTAATGATTAAACAATCTATTTTTGTGATGTTAATTGAGGGATAAATATTTGCTAAAACATAGCTATGTGTAATTCCCCTCCTATTTTTCAAAATAGTGCCATGGGATCTTTTACATCATCCCAAGCAGGCAAATGGAGCTTTAGTTTAACATCTCATCTGAAAGACAGCACCTCCAACAGTGCCACACTCTCTCAGTACTGCACTGGAGTGCCAGTCTTGATTTTTATGCTCAAGTTCTGGAGTGAGGTTGAACCCACAACTTCCTGACTCAGAGGCATCAGTGCTAACAACTGAGCCAATGCTGACACACTCCTTTTTTAAAGTATGCTCTTAAATAGGTATTGTCTGTTGCTGGACCTCATTTTCACAACATTAATGTAATATGTAATGTGTGTTTTTTGCTGCATGTTTAAAATAGGCTTGGTTCAAGGCAAATTAAAGGGTGGATTGATGTAGGGGACATTTACCTTACATCGAAATCAAGCAGAATTTTGATATTGGCTGAGTTATTACAGACCTGTTAGAGTCAAAGATTTATGTACATGATACAGAAACCCTATTTTCAGGCTGTGAGTAACTTTGCTCATAACTTGCAGCTGAGAAGATAATAGCAGTCTTGGTAATGAAACTGACAAGTAACTTCTAATGTGTGCTTAGAACAGCACCAATCATAGTCAAGTTATAGTATCAGTTTACCATTAAAAGGCAAATCTTTGCCCAAAATTGATGATGTAATCAATAGTGGCTTGTGGAATGCAACATGCTTTCTGATCCACTATCAATACTGCTTCTTTTATACAAGTCCTTCAGCACCATCAGGTATCTATTTTCTCTGGCTCATAAGGGATCTTTCAGGATATCAACCAGAGCTACTTGTCAAGGATAGAATATACTTACCTATAGTCATGTGGTAGCATAGATTTTGTTTGCTGGCAGTAGCATTCCACCCTATAGACATTTGAACCCAGTACACATGTTGCACTAACCCGTAAAATGTTTTCATATATCCATGCTGTCTTTTTTTTATTCATTCATGGGATGCGGCATCGCTGGCAGGACCAGTATTTATTGTCAATCTTAACTGCCCTTGAGAAGATGGTGTGAACCACCTTCTTGAATACAACAGTGGTTAGATAGGCCATTTCAGAGGGCAGTTAAGAGTCAACTGTATTGCCATGGGTCTGGAGTAACATGTAGGTCAGACCAGGGTAAAGATGGTAGACTTTCTTCCCGAAAGACCATTTGTGAGCTTTAATGATCAGATAGGTTTTTATGGCAATTCAATAGTTTCATGGTCACTTGTTCTTCTAGCCTCATAGTAACTTCAAAAGATACTTTTGCAGATCCAGCTGATTCTTTACAATTGGCCCTTCCATGTTTGAGGAATGGAAAGAAAGTACTTGGATATATGTGGTGCCTTTGCACAACCTGAGTATATCCCAAAGTGTTTCACAGCCAATGAAGTACTTTTGAAGTACAATCTTCGTTTAACGTCGGGAAAATGTAACAGCAAATTTGCACACACAAATCTCCCACGAGCAGAAGTAATACAGATGAATTTGTCTCCGTACTGTTGATTGAGAGTTAAAAGTTGATCAGGGCACCTCCTCTGCTCATCTTCGATTAATAAAACAGGATCTTTTACATCTGCCTGAAAGGACAAATAACACCGTAGTTAAACATCTCATTTGAAAGATTGAACCTCTTATAATATGTGGTTCTGCATTGAAGTGTGATTCTAGATTTTGTTCTCAAGGCTCTCAAGTGTGGCTTGAACCCACAACCTGCTGATTCAGAGCCAAGGGCTACTATTATCCAATGTGCAAGATGCAATCAACAGTTTCAATGAGTGCATCAACATAAAGAATCACTTCTGCTCTCATGTTTATGTGTGTATATTTTATATAGAGAACTTGAACCGACCAAATGGGGTTGGTATTCCACAGATATTCGTGCACGTGAAGATGGGGAGGCTGGGAGGGAATGGGGGCAGGGATCTTGTAACAGTGGAAAAATCTGGAAATGTGAGTAACGTGGAGATCCTGCTGAATTTAACAGCAGGGCACCATTTGAATCTTTTTTTCCATTTCCCAGCCAGCAGCTGGCCAGGCTGAGAAGTTGGTTGATTGACAGGTGGGAAGGTCTGGGGTAAGCACTCCTGCTCCTCCTGGCCCACAAGCGGTGTTGGGCATTCACTTACCTGCTGGTTCCAGCCTGCCTTACCTTCCTTTATCTGCCATGTTTCCCAGGCCCTGGGAAACCTGGTCTTCAACCATTAAATCTAAAAGTCCATTAACTTGAGGCACACAGCTTCATTGACATATGTAATTAACAAACCTGCCCCTTGCAAGAATGTTAGTCACCCATCCCCTACCCTGCCTCCGTTAAAACTGGAAGTGGGTGTCTTGAAGGTAGATTGGGGTCGGCTTTTAGACTTGAAAAACTTTCTGCGCCCCTTTGTCCCTTACCCCTCTCTATTACTGTGAGGGGTTAAAATTTCCCACTTGATTTCTGAAACGTTATGGGTCAGAATATGCTGCAGCAGACAACAAACAGCACCAAGGACCTAAATGAAGAGGGCGACCAACAGGATATTTTCTTAACCAATGTGACTTAAGGCTTGGGAAATAAGCACGAGAAGGACTGAGAAGGAGGGTTGGATTAAAGGGGTGAATCTAATGTTAAATCAGGTATTGAAAGAGAAATAAAGATAGGATATTAGGCTCATTGTTATTTTGATATCAAGTTCTGGTGTACTGTCTTTGCAGCGCTCACAGTCAGCAGAATACACTGTTGCAACTTGCCAAATTTTCTTTGGCAGTGCCTCCCGGACTGCACCCTTCACCACCTGGGAGACACTGCAAGGCAATCCCAATGTTGCCAAGTCACCACAATGCCAATTAGAACATCATCACCCAATCTGCAAAGACCATTCACCACCTTTTCATGGAAGCTAGGGATGAGTAATAAATGCCAGCCTTGCTAGTAATGCCCAGGTCCTGAGAAAAATACAACAAAAATGTGACAACAGAAAAATAAAGTTTGTTGACATGAATGGACACAGATTTTATAATTGTTGACTTTGGCGTTTACTCTTCTGACATATTTTCTGCCTAACGTCTGGTTTATTAAAATGTTAGGATTAAGATTCCAGTGACACCATTACATCAGAATGAAATTTCAACTCATTTCTTTGATCCCTCAATGAACCTATCATAAATTCCAGGGGTTGTTAACATGACAGTGGCCGGTGTCAGGAGCCAGTAACAAATGCAACAGAGAGAGCAGCTGTCAGGATTTGTGAAGCAACATTCTGTGAGTAAAGGAACAGAGGATCCAATGGTCACTTGAGCTTGAATGAATCGTTAAATGTTCATGCTGATATCCCTTGATGAAAATTTGTTATTATTTGATGTTTTTGAGATATGACTTGGAAAAAATAAACCTATAGAGCCTCACTTAATACTGGATGCAAGAAAGTTACTATATTTGTCTCTGCACTTTCATCTTCAGATATAAAGTAAGACATCAATGTGCTGAAAATAATGTTTATTTCTGATAATCTGAAATATTCTTAAAGCTCAAAACATTGAATTATCTGATGATTTAAATGAAGCAATGTAAATAACCCACAAAGTGGGAATTTATTGCTTACTTAATTGAATCAAATAATTCCAAAGAATCAACATTGACTTCCGAGGATTAATGTTTACAGTAATTATGAAACTCTTAAAATATTGCAGTCCCAATGGAATAAATTGGAAATGTTTTTACTTATTTTCTAAAGTGTTTTTTTCCTCAATTTTAGATCCTTCTTGGTCCACACAACATTCCTAGGCCAAGAGAATGAGTAACTGGTCATTTTCTAGACCTCTGTCAATACAGCTCTGTAACAAACCAGAAGCAGGTGCCTAAGAATAGCCATACTGACTTTTTCTCTTAATTTAGCTTCATTTCTTGTAGGGGAATCCCAACTAAGATTGAGAACTGACCATACAGAAGTGTTTGGCTACAGATGTGCACCCCATACTCTTGTTAATTGAGTAACACTGCTGGGATGCAATTAGTACCACTGTCTGTCTATTTAATGGAAATGCTGATAGGAGCAAGTTCTGATTAAGAGAAAATGTTATCCATTTTTCACCATTTATTTCTAAGGATAACTTACTCCATGTATTAACTTTTATTCAAGCCGTGAAAGCAAGGCATGTATAATCTATGATAAGGTTATTATAAAATCTCATCTTGAAGTTAGCTTTGAAGATTGAATCAATCCAACTTTAATTCTCATTTCCGAAAGAAAAGTGGATTGTTAAAGCACTCATCTGTAGCTTCAATTTTAGAATCCACAAATTATTGGTTGCAATTACAATGTAATAGTATTTTGTCATGGATTGTTCAGACTGAAAATAGAGGGAGGTGAAAAAATATTCAACTGGGACCTAAGAACATTTCTTTCCTTCAAAGCAGTGCAGCTGACCCTAAGGGAACAATAGCAAAAAAAAGAACAATTTTTAAAAATAAATCTAGACCATTAGGTTAAATGTGGCAGCAAAAAAAAAATCAAAACATCAGACTAAAAATAGTCCAATGAGATAGGAGAAGAAACAATCAAAAATGATGAAGCCAAATTACGAAGCAGGGAAAACAGAGCAAGACATCTTAATTAAGTCAACTGACAGAGAGGAAGGAAGTTCATCCGGATGCTAAAAATGAGGGAAAATAAGCAGGGCAAGTAATGAGTTGTGACATTTGAAGACTGAGTTTATAAATTATAATAATTTTATTAATTCAGCCAGAGTTGCAAGTATGCATATTCAGTGCAATTATTGCAGGACTGATTTTAACATGTGTCAGTGTTGATATCTTCACTGAAGGGCCCCGTTCATCATATACAGGAGTATGGCACCACCACTAGGCAAATATAGCAGCCCAAAACTGGCCATTTGTGAGTATGTGGATTATCGGAGATTGAATTATACTCTAATACATCTGTAACCTAATATCTTGTCACATTTCTCTTTGTCTTTCATTACCATCAAGCTGGGAGATCTGCTCCAGTTTAATAAGGAATATAGAAAGGTATACCAGAAGCAACTCCAGGTATACTTCGGAATAAGGCACCAATTGAATGAAGCTACAAAACAGGTTGCATGCCAGCTAAATACCAAAACAGCTTGAGACAGAGGTAAGTGGACCCACAAGCAATGATTCAAAGCAAAACTCTGTAGGCCAAACTCACCCAGCCTATAATGATAATGGGCAATCAGGTAAATATAGGGAAGGATGAGGCTCCAAATAAATCCCTACCTCAAACATGGTAGAGCCTAGTGCGTGAGGACAAGATACAAGGCTAAAGTGTTCAATAAAGTCTTTAGCCAAAAGTGTTAAGTTGAAGAATCCATTAAACTCCCTCCTGAATCTCCCTTGATCTGACAGATCAGCATTCAGCCAATTTGGTTCATTCAACATACTGTTAAGGAGCAGTCAAGTGCTTAAAATCAGCTAAGGCTAACTAGAGAAAAAAATGTATAAAATAAAGATAATGATCCAAATCATGTCTTCGTCATGTACAAATCCTTCAATGATCAGTTTAATAATCTTGCACAAACAGCTTTTCAATGGGTTTGTTAGCACAATATCAAATAGCACTCAATCCATGGACATTTATATTTTCTGTGCAAAATATAAATAACATTGATTTGCAGTCATTAGAACTGAAAGCATGAGTAGATGAGGTGATTAAAAAGCTTCATGTCTTTAGAGATGTCTCAAATTAGGAGAAGGGACTGATGTCGTAACCACAGTAATGATGGTAATAATGATTTGTACAGGGAAAAAAAAACTACTTTCTGCAAATATTTAAATTGAATGAAAAGCTACACAATGCAACAAATTGTGGGAGGAAAGTTAAATAATTCAAGCAACAATATTGATGATACAGATCACCTTGACATTTTAACATTACACAGCCAGAGATTTACATTATGTTTTTTTTTGTAACAAGCTCCATTATAGCATAAAATAAAGCTTAATTAATATAGTTTATATCCAAACATAATGTTTCATTTTTCTCTATGTTACAGCAGCTGTTACAACAGTTACTGAGCATCATTGGTAAAGAAAGCATATATAGTTCACCTTTAGTTGCCTTGAGAAGATGGTGAAGGGCATTCTTCTTGAACCACTTCAAATTTTCACAGCAGACTAATATATCTAAGTGGATTGTTAGGGTACTCCAGGAGGAATTTAGTGTAAGGCTGGAGTCACATACCAGTTATGGACAGCAGGTTTCCCTCCCTAAAGGACATCAATGAAGAAGAAAGTGGGTTTTACAACAATCCAAAGCTTCATGGCCACTAGTCCTTGTTGAGGTTGAGAGAAAATTACTCCCTGACCTGATATGGCCTCCTGCTGCCTATGTTCTTCCCCTTCTTCACCTCCCTCTCCCAGCTGCTTGTCCTTCTCTGTGCCACCTCTGCTTGTTCTCTATCTTAGTCAAAGAGGGATGCAAACTATTGCATCCATGTCTGGGAGCAGCTGTTTTATCAGGTTCAAGTGCTGCTTGTCACACCACTCCCTTCACCAACTTTCAGTAGCAGTACAAACCTCCAAAAACTTCTACTAACGCAACCACAGCCAGTAGAAATCAATCAACAACTAGTCTGAAAGTAGTTGATGATCCCTATAGATAGTTGGTGGTGGGGTCCTTCTTGCTGCTGAATGGATGTTGAACTGAGTGAGATTAAGTGGGTATTAGCTGGAGCCTGGACATCAAAAATGGCACCATTAGAGACAACTCAGTGTTAGACATTAACAGACATCATGATCTGCCTACTCTGCTTACTTCCTACGCACACTCCAAGCACCTAAGCAAACAACCTACCTGAAGGTTGTCGGGTATGTCCCAGAATTGTGGTGCATAGCACAGAGGTCATTTTGAATCTGAACCAGCATCATAGCACTGAAAATACAACAACTATGGAATCACATTTTGTGGCACTGATCTTTTTCTTAGTATTTCGTCTCCACTTATTGTTAAGACGAATTAACATTGCAACTCATCCTCGTTCAAAGATGGTTGGATACATAGATTTAAAAACTATGAATAATAAAACTGTAGATTTACAGCTTTTATTAAAAGTATAATAGATATAAAAATGTTGGTGGGAATGTTCAATAATAGATTGTCTTGAAAAGTACATGGAGGAATGATGAGGCAACAAATCAATTGTAAACTATTGATCTTGTGTTAAGCAACTTGGGAATGTGTGCACATTTCTGTTGTATTTATTTTCATAATCAATTGCTAATATGGCTCTGGGCATTGAGATACTTTATTAAAATAAATATCACTGTATAACAAACATGTTTAATGCCTCTAATATGAATACTATAGTGAGACTTAAAATGTAGTTTGTACTGAAAGCATTCTCCACTATGATTTCCTTCCCTTTATGTGCATTACCTTGCTTTCAGACTCTTAAACACCTGTACCATATCCACTTTGATACTTATTCTAGCTGGCTTTTAAACTTTGACAATTATCATTGAAAAATGATATTAATTGAAAAATCAACCTTTCAATGAGAGGAACAATCTAAACTGTTTCATCCTTCAGTTCAGGTATTTTTTTTCTACCTGAGATGTTAGGCAAGTAAACATCTACTCATACATTACAAAGGACTGCCTGTCCATTTCTCAAATGTTGCCACAGTAATTTGTCAACTTTCCACCAACCAGTCTCCTGTAAGCATCACTTATTATTTTTAGAGAAGAAAAACAACCACTTTCTCCAGATTATTGCCACGCACCGTCACTTATGGTTCAATAAGACCATAACTGAAGAAAGATCAGTCACGTGAAAAGCAACAAAACACACTGGACAGAATTTTCCCAGATTTGCACTAAGTATAGTCGCGAGCTGGTAAAATGATGTTTTATCCGCTGGCCGCCATGGTGAGAATTCATGCCATGTCGTCTCAAACCCTCCACATTATTTATGCACTCCCGGGAAATATGCCATGTCCATGGCGGGCGGACTCTCATTCGTCCACCTGCCATCACCTTGCTGGGCACAATATTTAAAGTCCAGCTGCAAGCGCACATCTCAGTGCTTCCAGACAACCGCTGCTGCATGGAAGACATGGCCCTGAAACTGAAGGAGACTGCAGCCCCCAGGTTCAGCAACGTGTCCCTCAAGCACCTTTTGGATGTCATGGAGGCTTGCTGGGAAGTCCTCTATCCCCGCTTTGGCTGCAGGATGGGCGGCAACAGCACTAACCTAGCTTGCAAATGGTGGTCAGCACCAAAACCCTTCAAAAGAGGACAGACACCCAGTGCCACAAGAGGATGAATGATCTCTTGCATTCCACCAGGGTAAGTCACTCTTCTGATCACTTTCAACTCACAAACCCATCACACATCCACAGTAATCTCACTCGCTGCCAGTTCAAGGGACATCATCATTCACTCTCTCGAACTCACTGTCATTGTCCTCATCCCATCGATCAGCCACACAGCAGGACTCCAAAAGCAGGCCAGGGCCCTCCAAATCTCGGTCCTTCAGAGGATGCCCACTAAGTTCATCACAGACAAGGCATGGCAGTCAGCAGCCTGCCTCCACTTCCACTGTGGATGTCCAGGGGGCAAAAAGATGTAGCGGCAGGGTTAGGAAGGTTAAGGAGAATTAGTTGCACAGTTTGGGCATGGGTGTTGATCACTTGTACATCATGTTCACTATTGTCAATAAACTCCCAAGAATGTTTCCCTGCCTATGGCTCCTTGTTATGATGAGCTATGTTCTTGTCACTCAGATGTGAAACATTTCATGCACAAGATAAAGGCAGATGTCTCAGTCCAGGGCCTCTGTGATTTCCGCAGCCTTTGGACCAAAGTGATGGTCTGGCCCCACACTCACTGGAAACATTACTGATGCCTGTACCTCGGCAGTGCTTGTTATTGCTGCCAGAATGCTGTGGACAGGCTTTACAGAGTTCTCTCATTCTCTGTGTGTACTCTCAACAGCTTTAAGGTGGGGCTGGCCCCCATCTCTTCAGCATCTGTGACCACTGATGCTGTGTTCCTGAAGGGCTCGGGTGCTGAAGGTGGCCAAAGGATCAGATGCTCCTAAAGTTTCATGGCTGTGCCTCTATGAAACGATCCTGATCACAAAGCACAAGCGATCTGCCCTCGGCCAGACAGGAGTCAAACATTCTCATAGGCTATGTGAAGATCTATGGAGTGTCCTCACTGCATGTCGTCATTAACTTCCTGCAATTGAGCGACTATTAGGGCCTCCACTGCGTCTCCAAGACTTATTGCACTGCCATAAGCCAGACTGGAGTCAAATGTTCACAGGTGCAATGTGAGGATCTATGGGGTCATCTCACTGCATGTTGTCATTACCCTCCACAAATTAAGCAGCATGAGGGCCTCCCAGGCACACCTGCCTCATCTAGCCAGTGCAAGGGCCTTATCCCCGTCATCGTCACCTCTGAGGAGCTCCTCACCCTCATCCCCATTGGTGTCCGCCTCATCAGAGGAGAACTCCAGCTCCTCCAGCTCCTCCTTAGCCATCTCATTTCCCTGTTGCAGTGCCAGGTTGTAAAGGGTGCAGCAGATGACAATGATGCGTGACACCCTCTGCAGACTATATTTCAGGACTCTGCCAGGCCAGTCCAGACACCAGAACCTCATCTTCAGCATCCCGATAGTTTGCTCCACCAACTTGCAAACTGCAGCATGAGCCTCATTATGCCATCATTCTGCAGCGGTCCGAGGCCACCGCACAGGTGCCATCAGCCACGGCCTCTGTGGGTAGAGCTTGTTCCCAAGGAGTCATCCCTGCAGCTTCTGTGGACCCTGGAAGACTCCAGGGATCTGTGACCTTCTGAGGATGTTGATGTCATGCATACTCCCTGGAAAACGTGTGCCTACCTGCAGGGTGTGTTTCTGATGGTCGCCATCAGCCTCACATTCAACGAATGGAGCCACATTCAGTTCATGTAGTCCACCGTGTGTTGCAGCAGAGATCTGAGCACCACATGAGTGCAATCGATCGCATCCTGGGCCTGTGGGAAACCCGAGATCTGGGTGACTCCAATCGTTCTTGCACCCTGGTTGTCCTGGTCCTGAGTGAAATGCCCAAAGTTGTGTGCCCTCACAAAGATGGGCATCTGTGGCCTCATGGATGCATTTGTAGATGGAGACTTGTGAGATCCCACAGAGTTCACTTTCACAGCCACTGGCAGTGTCCCCGGGGTGCCAAATCCTGCAGTACCTGGCATATGTGACCAACCAGTTCCCTAGACATGCACAGTCTCTGGTGACACAGGTTCTCGGTCATCTGCAGGAATGAAAGGTGGTGTTTATAGACCTTGGGTGTCGCTAGGCGCTGTAATGCAATGACTCGCTGTGGCTTTTGGGTGGCATGTGTGGGAGCCCCAGCCGCCCTTTCTTCTTGAGGTGGCTGCTCCTGCCTCTGTGCAACCAGGAACCTCAGTCGCTCTCTCCTCCATCGTATTCACGCTCTGTAGGCCATCAGGCATATAGCTAGTTCACCAGGCTCCATGATCCTGACATACCCCTCCTGTAGAATGAAAGACAGAGACACATGGTTAGCATGGGGGTACTAAGAACCTGTCCTGGTTAAGTGTGCAGGCCCCTTAACAATTCTGGGAGAGTGCTGGCCACCACTTGGATGACCAGAGCTTAGTGCGCTGCACGGCTGCCTGAAACCCCACCTCCGCCCCACTGCACCTGACCGATTGGTGGCAGCTTTGCCCATTGGACTGCATGCTGTACTCTCAGCTCAGGCGCAGGCATTCTCCTAGAGGGCTGCACTGTTAGCTTGAACCATGGGGGAGACTGGTCCAAACTGGGATGCTGACATTGCAAGGGGCTGTGAGCACCTCCAGCAGCGACTGCTCCATGGCCAGCGTTAGTGAGGAGATTGTACAACGTGTGCAGTCGTCCAACTTTCTGCCGTCCGCTAATATGCTCATGACTTTGCTGTTCCAGGAGTGGGGGGATGGTTGGCAAGGGATACAATGAATAGTTCTGGAGCACTTGGTGGCACTTTGATACCTCTGCATTGCTTGAGTGGTCAGATAAACTAGAAGTCCAGCTCCAATCATATCAATGTGGCTCCGCCTGAACTGTCTGAGTTGCAGAGGAATGTTCACTTTATACAGATTTCCCTAATGCATAGCCACTTCCTTCGCCTAACCTGTCCCCCACCCTGAATGCTTGCGTGCTATATTCAACGGCAGGTCCTTGGGACCACCACCCCACCTCAATAAGCCGCCTCACTGGCAGGGCTGCACTTGATGCCCCCACTTCACAAGTCACCTCAATAGCAGGGCTCTGCTTGCTGCCCTCCACCCCACCACCCCACCTACAAGTTGCCTAAATGGTAGGGCTGCCCTTAATCCCGACTCCCCAGCGCTCCTCAAGCTTGAAGTCCAAAAGGTGACCCTGGTGAATGCTGCACAATGTTACTGTGTACTCACCTCCAAGTTCCCCTCAAAATGCAGGCTGCCAAGTGCTTGTCACTTATGTGCTGTTGTGAAACACATCGGCATGCTTTCCCGCCAACATAGATGGACAATCCAGTGGGGGTGGGGGGGGCGAATGGTTCCAGCGGGCTGGCCTGATAATGATATGCTGATGTATGTCAATGAGGTTCCCAGCATCCGACAGCGGGAAACGCGGCTGAGCGGACAGTTGCAAACTGGTTTCACACCATCGTGAAACCGATCGCACCATATTGTCTGCTCGCACCACCAATCATGCCCGATGCCAGTGGACACAGAAATTTCCACCCACGTTTTACAGATGTTTTACAATTGACCTTTCTCTCTCCTGTTTATCTCCCACACTGATTTGCATCTATCTCTAGTTTCTCTCCTATCTCCCCTCATGCATGCCCTGAGTTCATCTTGTCCATGAAACCCACCTCCTGCTCTGTTGATCCTGTTCGCACTAAACAAACGACCATGCAATTTTCCTTCCTGTCTTCCATGTTAACTGATATTATTAATGGTTCTCTCTTTTCAAGTGCAGTCCTCCTCAGCTGTAAATTTTTCATTAACACCCCGCTCCTGAAAAGAAAACAACTCTTGACCTCTCTGTTCTTGCAAGCTACCAGTTTCGCTTTCCTCCCCAAAATCCTCAAATATGATGTTGCATCCCAAATCCGTGCTCATTTTTTCCGGAGCTGTATGTTTGAATCCTTTCAATCACATTTCTACCCTTACCACAGTACCAAAATGGCTCTTATTAAAGTCACAAATGACATTCTATGGCCAGGTTTTCCTGGCCCCTCCTGCCGGTGGGATCTTCCAGTCCCGCCGATCTCAGTGGACTTTTGAATGGCTCGCAGCATCCACCGCAGTGGCACCCACTGAGCCAGGGCTGGAAAATCCCGGCCTGTGTCTGTGATAAAGGTACACTTTACTTCTTCGTCCTTCTCAACCTGGCTGCAGCCTTTGGCAAGGGGATTATACCGTCCTCCTCCATTGCCTCTCCACTGTCATGCAACTGGGTGGGGCTGCACTGACCTGGTCCCATTCTTATCTATTTAATTATAGCCAGAGAATCACCTTCAATCCCTTTTCTGCATCATTACATCTGATTTCCTCAGGGATTTATCCATGGTCCTCTCCTTTTTCTCACCTTCATGTTTCGCCTCGGTGACATCATTCAAAACACAGCTTCAGTTTCTACATGTGCCCTAATGAAACCCAGGATCACCTCACCACTATCTCTCTCGACCCCTATACTGTCTTCATAATGTCAGACTACTTGTCAAACATTCAAATGAGTAGAAATTTCCTCCAACTAAATATTGGGAAGAGTGAAGCTGAGGTGCATGGACAGGTTGGATAGGGAGCAGCTGTTCCCCTTAGTTGAAGGGTCAGTCATAAGGGGGCACAATTCAAGTTGAGGGGCAGGAGGTTTGGGGGGGGATGTGAGGAAAAACTTTTTGACCCAGAGGGTGGTGACGGTCTGGAATGCACTGCCTGGGAGGGTGGTGGAGGCGGGTTGCCTCACATCCTTTAAAAAGTACCTGGATAAGCACTTGGCACATCATAACATTCAAGGCTATGAGCCAAGTGCTGGTAAATGGGATTAGGTCGGTAGGTCAGGTGTTTCTCACATGTCGGTGCAGACTCGATGGGTTGAAGGGCCTCTTCTGCACTGTGTGATTCTGTGTTGTTTTTGGTTCCCACCACCAACTCTTCCCTACCTGTTGACTCCATTCCTCTCCCTGGTAAATGTCTGAGGCTAAACCACACTTCACAACCCTGGTGTTGAATGGAACCCCTTGAGATGAGCTTCCAATCACATATCCACACCTCTACCAAGACGGCTTATTTGCACCCCCATAACAATACCCACTCCATCTTTGCCTCGGCTAATCGGCTGCTTAAACCCTCATCCTTGCCTTTGTTACTTCTGGGCTTGACTATTCCAGTGCAGTTCTGGCTGACCTCTTATCTGGCAATGTCTATAACTTGAAGTCATCCGAAATTCTACTGCCCACACCCTAACTTGTAATTTGTCCAGTTGTCTCCTGCGCTCACTGACCTACATTGGCTTCCAGTTAAGTAGCATCTCAATTTTAAAATTCCCATCCTGCTTTTCAAATCCATCCATGACTTTTCCTCTCCCCAGCTTTGTCATCTCCTCCAGTTTATAGTCTCTTGTGCATTCCCAATTTTAAACTCATTAGTAGCCATGCCTTCAGCTGTCCAGTCTGAATCTCTGGAATTCATTCCCTCAATGTCTCAGTCTTTCTACCACTATTTCCTCATTTAGGACACTCCTTAAAACCTCCATCTTTGACCAAGATTTTGGTCATCTGCCCTAATATCTCCTTATGTTACTAGGTGTCAAATGTTGTTTAATAATACTCCTGTGAAACGCTGTGGGATGTTTTCCAATGCTAAAGGCATTATATAAATACAAGTTGTTGTTTATTCTCTCCACACTAATTTGTTCATCATGTATTATTTCTTAACAACATTGTGACCGCTGGACTTTATAAGGCAGTTATATTTTAAACTGTCTCCTTTAATTCAATGTAAAGTGGAATAGTTTGGAAAGGGGGATGGGACATTGTGTGGGATCTGCCTGGAGACAAGCCCATATAACCTCATACTGATTGTGCCTGCAGACAAATCCATGTGACCTGCTTGTTATGGAGACAGAAACTCAAATTGAAGCTTATTCAAAGTAAGGAACAAGCTTTAACACCTAGACACGAGGGAGGAGTCAGCAAGCCTTATTGCTGCAGAGTCAGACCGGCAGATCTGGTGAAGAAGACCCACAACAGATGCTGCTATTCCAGGTAGAAGAAAAAAGACTGTTTTGGGGTTAATCACAACGTGGAGTTCTAGAGAGGATGGAACCCCTGTTTGAAGAAACAAGTATTGTGGAGAGTTAAAAACCAAAGAGTTGACAGACAGTATCTTGCTACTGGAAATCCATCTGATTGTGCTCAGAAAATTGCGAGAAGGGGACTTTGTTTAAAAGGATACTGGAAGATTCACCCTGTTGGGGCATGGAGAAGAAATCCTACTAAAGCCAGGAGGAGCTTGGGATTTTAAAACACAAAATTACATTTCTGCTGAGAGTGTAGTATAATGCATAAGCATAGGGTGGGTTTTCCAGTTGTGTTAATAAGTTAGTAAGGAATAACTTTTTTGTAGCTTAGTGATTTAGTTGCCTAATAAGTAATGTTTAGTCAATGGGGTATGTGGAACATTCCTTGTTGCAGTCCTACTCCGGCCCCCTTCCACAACTCTTTCTCCGGTACATCGATGATTACTTCGGTGCCGCTTCATGCTCTCGTCGGGACTTGGAAAAATTTATTAATTTTGCTTCCAATCTCCACCCCTCCATCATTTTCACGTAGTCCATCTCTGACACTTCCCTTCCCTTCTTTGACCTCTCTGTCTCAATCTCTGGTGATAGACTGTCCACCAATATCCATTACAAACCCACCGACTCCCACAGCTATCTCGACTACAGCTCCTCACACCCCGCTTCCTGTAAGGACTCCATCCCATTCTCTCAGTTCCTTCGCCTCTGTCGCATCTGTTCCGATGATGCTACATTCAAAAACAGTTCCTCTGACATGTCCTCCTTCTTCCTTAACCGAGGTTTTCCACCCACGGTCGTTGACAGGTCCCTCAACCGTGTCCGGCCCATCTCCCGCGCATCCGCCCTCACGCCTTCTCCTCCCTCCCAGAAACATGATAGGGTCCCCCTTGTCCTCACTTATCACCCCACCAGCCTCCGCATTCAAAGGATCATCCTCCGCCATTTCCGCCAACTCCAGCATGATGCCACCACCAAACACATCTTCCCTTCACCCCCCTTATCGGCATTCCGTAGGGATCGCTCCCTCCGGGACACCCTGGTCCACTCCTCCATCACCCCCTACTCCTCAACCCCCTCCTATGGCACAACCCCATGCCCACGCAAAAGATGCAACACCTGCCCCTTCACTTCCTCTCTCCTCACCGTCCAAGGACCCAAACACTCCTTTCAAGTGAAGCAGCATTTCACTTGCATTTCCCCCAACTTAGTCTACTGCATTCGTTGCTCCCAATGTGGTCTCCTCTACATTGGAGAGACCAAACGTAGACTGGGCGACCGCTTTGCAGAACACCTGCGGTCTGTCCGCAAGAATGACCCAAACCTCCCTGTCGCTTGCCATTTTAACACTCCACCCTGCTCTCTTGCCCACATGTCTGTCCTTGGCTTGCTGCATTGTTCCAGTGAAGCCCAATGTAAACTGGAGGAACAACACCTCATCTTCCGACTAGGGACTTTACAGCCTTCTGGACTGAATATTGAATTCAACAACTTTAGGTCGTGAGCTCCCTCCCCCATCCCCACCCCCTTTCTGTTTCCCCCTTCATTTTTTTTCCAATGAATTATAAAGATTTTCCTTTTCCCACCTATTTCCATTATATAAAAAAAAACCCACTAGAGCTATACCTTGAGTGCCGTACCATCCATTCTTAATTAGCACATTTGTTTAGATAATATCACCAACTTTAACTTTAACACCTATGTGTTCTATTGTACTATTGTCATTGACATCTTTTGATGATCTGATTCTATCACTGCTTGTTTGTCCCTACAACCACACCACCCCCCCCCACCCCACCTCTCTCTCTCTCTATCTCTCCGCCCCCCACACACACACCTTAAACCAGCTTATATTTCAACTCTTTCTTGGACTCGAACTCAAGTTCTGTCGAAGGGTCATGAGGACTCGAAACGTCAACTCTTTTCTTCTCCGCCGATGCTGGCAGACCTGCTGAGTTTTTCCAGGTAATTCTGTTAATGTTTAGTCAATGTTGATTTTACTGTGATTGTTACAGTAAAAGTCTTAAAATGTGAAACCTTTGATAATTTGAGTTGGTCACTGGGAAATTTATATCTATTTTTAAAAGTTGTGGATCCTCTACAGGGACCATAACAACAGAAAAGTCAGAATGATCATGTAATTTGTTTGCAGGACTCTCGTGCTTTTGTTGAATCAATTGCTAGGAAGAGGAGGACATGATTTGGCTGCCAATTTCCCATCTCTATCAACTTAAAATTGATTTCTTTCAGAGATGGATTGAGGTGAGACAGGAACACACAGGACTCATTTCTATAATCAACTCCAGTCAAAAATGTATATAATTCTGCAAATATTGAATTTTGTACTTGCATGGTTACACACTGAATGATTTCTTTCACTTAGTATTTTTAGTTGAAGACATTTACAAACACTTTAGCCTTGTTTCTTGTTGCTGACAGGGAAGCTGGGAGGGAGCAAGAGCAACTTTGATGGCTGGGAAATCTAGAAATGCAATGATTGCAAAGGTCCTGCTGAATTTACCAACAGGACCTCATTTGACATTTTTTCTATGGTTCCCATCCAGCTGCCGGTCAGATTGATAAACGGATTGGCTGTTGGGGGGGAAGGCGTGCAGTAGAAGGCTCACCTGGGATCTGGAGATGAGAGAGGGTGAGCTTGCTGGTGGGCTGGTGGGGGCCATGTCTGACCCAGGCATAAGGCTCATGAACACATTTAATCAATTTAATCAATTTATCTTGATATATCCTCACAGCAATTTTCATGGCCTCTCTGAGCAGAATGTCCGACACAGATGGTTCAGTCATAAGAATCTCTCAGCCAAGAAGTAAGGACCCTCAATAGTAGGTGAAAAAAATATTTTATTGTGGGCCAAGGGTTGTAGGAGTGCTCCTCCTGGCCCAACAAATATAACCTAGCCACTGGTTCCCTGAGCTCCCCACCACCCATCCGCAATAACATTTTCCATCCCCCATCCCAGGAATTACATTTCTGGTTGGCAATTGGCAGGACTAAATTGAGTAAAATAAATTAAAACAGATGTTTGAGGTGGGCACTTGCCATTTCTGTTTAAATGAAGTACAATCCACAAAATAGTCCAAATCTCACATTGCATCACCCACATGTTCCACTGGCCATCTGGCCAAATAGTAAAATATGCTCTATTGTTTCTAATTGTATTTTGAGCTACCTCAAAGTTTTTGGCTTTGCTTGCTATTGTGCTCAGCAGATAAGGGCCGATTCCATGATCCAGCCTTTGCACTGAGGAGTAGCGCTTGCAAAAAAATGCATCTCACCAAATCCCAAGATTGTAACGTAACTATTTATGAGCAAGAATATACAGCATACCTTGGCTCATCTACCTAGAATGACCCTAAGGCCTTCCTTTTGCAGAATCTAATTTGTTCTTAAATAATTCCAGTATTTCATCACCACAACTTTGTTCATAAATCCATTGATCATGTTTTGAATAACTTCATGATATAATTCCTAATGCGGCCTTTTACTAATTCAAGCCTGTGATTCTTTGCTTTAATTTCATTGTTTAATTTAATGCAATTTTCAAAATGTAACTTTTCCTCATTCACAGCCTTGTGCACTGCATTAAGATTATCTGTCAAACATTTCTCCTCAAATTTGAAGAGACGTCTTTCTCCAGTCTTTCCATGCAACTGACTCCTTTAGGACTGTGGATGGGGTGCCTTTCATCTGCACAATCTCCAATGCTTAACTGCTTCACTTTTTGTCCTGGCTAGGTACTTAAGGTTAAAAAAAAATGCTCTTATCTGATTAATTCTTCTTCCAAGATCAACAACTGACAAGGTTTTCGAGCAAAGAACAGGTAGTAAAACTAATCCTATGGTGTCAGGTTGGTAACAGTTTTGCTCCCCCTGTAGTACTAACATGTAATAATGCAATGCTGTAAAGTGTATATCAATGAGTTTGGTGAAGTGAATGAACACAAAACTCAGTTAATTCCAATAACTGAAAGTGTTAGCATATATAGCAGCATAGAAACAGAAGGAAGCCGTCCAATCCTAGAAGCTTCTTTTGCCATTCAATTAGATAGTGCCCAATCTATATCCCAACTTCATTAACCTAACTATGTTCCATAACTTTGCTATCGTACGTAATAAAAATTGGTCAATCTCAGTCTAGGAAATTTCTATTGCCCAAGTATCCACAGGCTTTTGGGAGAAGAGTTCCATATTTCCACTATACTTTGGTAGAAAACATGCTTTCTGGTTTCGCTCCCGAATAGTACAGCTCTAACTATCAGATTATGCACCACCCCTCACCCCTCCTCCTCATCTTCCCACCAGAGGAAATAGCTACTCTATCGAATATTTCTAAAATATCAAACACGTAAGTTAGATCACTCCTCAGTCTTCTAAACTCAAGGGAACACAAACCATGTCAATGCAACCTATCCTTATCATTTAACCCTTAATTCTGATATCATTCGAGTTAATCAGCAATGTATGTCCTCTTGTGCTCAATACATCCAGATGGGGTACTGACCAAGGTTCTGTACAACTGAACAACTGAAGCATCACTTCCTCCCCTTTGTATCCCAACTTACTTGAAGATAAATACTAACGTTCTAGTATCCTTCTGGATTGCATTTTGCACCTGTATAGCCCTTTTTGATTACTTTTTGTACATTTAAAATTATGCACTATAGAGCAGTGGAGCAGAAGTTCAGAGGCAGCTGTACTTCAGTGCAAAGGTGCAATCAAGTACACAAACCTAAGACTTACAAAGCACCCTATGTTAGGACACCAAATTTGCTTCGGTGTATTTGTGGGGGTTTCATCACATGACCTCTCATCTCCAACATCCTGACCAGTTAAACAGCCTTTTCTGCCCATCTCCAATATTTTTATAAAGTGTTCAAAGTAAATAGGGAAAAAAAACACATCTTTTATTTTAAACATTCCAATTACTTTTCTCATATTCTCACAACAGCAGGTGGTTAATCTTTAAATCCTGGGGACACCAGGACATCACTGGAAGGTTGGTAGCCCTACTGCATGTGCACAACAGACATCAAAGTCATCCAGAAATGCATGCACCTTTGTGCACAGGTTTCTGGAGGAGGATCAGAAGAGTCATGCTAAGGAGGTATGTTTTGACCCATCTTTACACCATCACACGTGTATTCATGTCTGAACCATAAGATCATAAGACCATAAGACATAGGAGGAGGAATTAGGCCATTTGGCCCATCGAGTCTGCTCCGCCATTCAATCATGGCTGACAAGTTTCTCAACCCCATTCTCCCGTCTTCTCCCTGTAACCGATCAAGAACCTATCTATCTCTGTCTTAAATACACTCAATGACCTGGCCTCCACAGCCTTCTGTGGCAATGAATTCCATAGATTCACCACTCTCTGGCTAAAGAAGTTTCTCCTCATCTCTATTCTAAAAGGTCTTCCCTTTACTCTGAGGCTGTGGCCTCAGGTCCTAGTCTCTCCTACTAATGGAAACATCTTCCCCATGTCCACTCTATCCAGGCCTTTCAGTATTCTGTAAGTTTCAATCAGAACCTGTTCAGACCACAATATTCTTTGGTGTTCTCTCACTTCATTGTATTAATTTTGGCAGAAACCCCATTTGCACACATTGGTGGGATTCTTGTTGAAGTGTTGGCAGCGGAGCTGGGAAAATTCCAAGAAAATTCACCCCCACAATCTTCGTGAAAGTCACCAAAATAAGAATGGGTGCACTTCTGCAAACCAGATTTACAAATCAGCTCCCCTTGGGAATGTTTCCATCAATGGCAATGATGATCGTAGCTGCCGAGCGTTTAAGCAGCAGACAAGTGTGGGAGATTTCTATCACCATTCCAAATTTTTAGTGTACACTTACATCAAGCAGATCACCTCTTAGGATCAACAATTTCATCAACTTCCTTTTGGTAAACAGGCAACAGAGGGGGAAAAAAGGCCCTTCACTTTAGTGCAGCAAGATTTTCACAAGTGCAGACACTATTGAGCACAATCATGTAACCAATTTATCCCTAACACCCAAGTTACTCCATTGATTGCCAAATGCAGGTTTTCATGTTATACTGAACTATGTTCAGTACTGCATAAAAAGATCGTAATGAAAAGGTGATTCAGTTATTTACAAAGCGAAGCAGGTAATGACATTTGGGATACTTCCTACAAGTAGGTTATGAGGGTGCACTCTTTCTCTTTTTTTTGTATTTACTGCACTCTGACAGTATGAAAGTCCCATTTACAGGGCAGGAAAGCCTGTACTGAGTAAGCTGCAACTGGGAAATGGAGAAGAGGAAATGAGAGATTGTGAAGGGTTAGAGATTGTGAAGAGATATCATTTCGCAGTGGAATGGTGGATCACAGGTGAGGCTGATCTCAACAGATTAGCTGGCAGGACTGGGAGAAGTACTCATGGATCCTGTCAACTGCCTTGTTTTCCGAGAGCTTGGAAACCCAACCCACATCCATTAAACCTAAATGGCCGCTGAAATCTGGAAAAAATAACAGGTAGCCTAATTGGGACAGCTCCCTCGTGCAGTCCATATGCTGGGGAAGTTTCCTAGAGGCAGGACTGGCTGCAAATCAGCTGCCTGCGTATTTAGAAGAATGTCCCTGGAGTGATCATGTGGGGAACTTTCCACTCCATCCTGAGGGGCGTACTATCCTTCACCATCCCAAATTTAAAATTATACTTACCGCTGAGCTCTCCTCGTGGAGCTACTGAGATTTCAGAGTTGCTGATTGGGCTGGCAGCATTAAGAGTCCTGCCATCCTTAATGGTATGGCGGGCCGGGAGGCAGTGAATTAGGAGGCCACTGCTGGTAAAATTGCCGAGATGGTCCTACTGCCAGCAAGTGCAGGCTTGGGGACCCCATCTGGTCCCACATCAGGGTCCGAAGCTGCAATAAAATTCAGCTCAATGTTTCAGGTGGAACACCCCCTCGAAACACCTATCTGAAATATTGGCCCATTGTTCCCTTTCAAAGGTTACACATTTCTGCGATTTTCTTTGCTTTTTGCTGAATTGCACATTTTAGTCATGTAGACCTAGAGTTTCTGTTTGTTAAAAACAAAAACAGAAACAGAAATACCTGGAAAAACTCAGCAGGTCTGGCAGCATCGGCGGAGAAGAGTACAATTGATGTTTCGAGTCCTCATGACCCTTCAATAGAGCTAAGTAAAAATAGGAAAGGGGTGAACCCCTTTCCTAATTTTACTTAGTTCTGTTGAAGGGTCGTGAGGACTCGATATGTCAACTGTACTCTTCTCCGCCGATGCTGCCAGACCTGCTGAGTTTTTCCAGGTATTTCTGTTTCTGTTTTTGTTTTGGATTTCCAGCATCCACAGTTTTTTGTTTTATTTCCATTTTTTAGTTTCTATTTGTTTCTTTTCATTAAGGATTTAATTAATAAGAAAAATGTGTCATATAAAATATGTTGTTATAATAAGCTTTTTCTCTAATTTTTATTAAAGGATTAAAGCAGTGCTTTACAATCTGATCCCAGGCAATACAATTGTACAAAGAACTATATAAAGCACAAACAAATGCTGATCTATAACAACAACTTATGTTTGTATAGCTCCTTTAACATAATAAAATGTTCCAAGAAACTTCGCGCGAATATTTTAAAATAAAATTGAGCCACATAAGGAGACAAAGGCCGGTATTTTCCAGCCCTGTCATGGGCGGGAGCTGCCCCAGCCAGAAGTCCATTGACTTGCGGTGGGTCCGGACGATCCCAGCCACAGGCAGGTGCAGAAAATCCTGCCCATTAGGTCAGATGACCTAAAGCTTGGTCAAAGAGTTAGATTTTAAGGAATGTCTTAAAGATGGCACGTGAGGTAGAGAGACAGAGAGGTATATGGAGGGCACTCCAGAGAGTGGTACAAAGTATGCATTTAAAACCTCAGTTATGCCCTCTGCCTCCTTGTGTAACTCTTCTTTTTGTTCCTGAATTGACCCTACTCCTTCTTTTACTAGCCTTTTACTATTTATACGCATATAGAAGACTTTGGGATTCCCTTTTCTTTTAGCTGCCCGTCTCCTTTCATACTCCCTCTTTGCTTCTCTTATTTATTTTTTCACCACCCCTCTGATCCTTCAATATTTAGCCTGATTCTCAATTGTATTTTCTAACTGATATCTGTCATTAATACACTTTTCCTTCCTTTTATTAATTTCTACCCCTTTTATCATTCAGGAAGCTCTGGATTTGTTTAACCTACCTTTCAGGCAGCCCATTATCCAGCTACCATTTTTCCTGCCAACCTTGACTCTAGTTTATTTGGCCCAGATCCATTCTTCCCATTACAGTTGGCTTTCCTCCAGTTAAGTATTTTTAATATGGATTGTTCTTTCTCTTTTTCCATAACTAACCTAAACCTTATGATACAATGATTGCTGTCCCCTAAATGTTCTCCTACTGACATTCGATCCACTTGGCCCACCTCATTCCAAAGAACCAGGTCTAGCAGTGCCTCCTCTCTCTTATTGGACTGGACACATGCTACTGTAGAAAAATTTCCTGAACACACTCTGGAAACTCTCAACTCTCTCTATCCTTAACACCACTCTGATTCCAGTCTATATTTGCATAATTGAAGTCCACCATTATAACTACTCCATGTGAAGAATTTTTGGGTCAGCAAGTGGGGGCGGGGCCCACTCACCAACGTGTAAAATGACATGTGGTGATGTTGGGCGGGTGTCCTGACGTTACCGCATGTCATTTAGATTTTCAGTTTGGCGGGCGCGCAGCCAACCGAACTGTCAAAGGCCTGTTAAGGCCATTTAAATAGTCATTAAAACAATTAACTGAGCTGCCTGAGCAACCTTTAGGTTGGCCGGCAGGCGAAGACCCCAGGCAGCCTTCACATTTTTCATGGAACTTCATCCACGGGCAGGATGAGGTTTCATGAAGATTTCATTAATTAAATTTTTTTATCAAAATTCATGAACATGTCCCAGCTCATGTGACACTGCCACATGAGGAGACATGTCTTAAAATACTTCCTTTTCTTTATTTAAATTTTTAAACCTTAAGCTAATCTCCCTATCCACCTTTGTGCCTCAGGGAGAATTCTGTACTCTTTTGCACGCAGTGCGTCACGCTGGGCGTGCCTTAACTGCCCCTCCCCAACATAAAAAGACAGTGTGACCCCAATCGGGGGCACCGATCGGGTTTGCCCTTGCCCCAGCACAAACCCCTGACGGGGGGAAATTTCTGCCCTATAATTCTCACACCTCTCCGTAAGTACATTGCAAATTGCCTACAACTTTCCCACTAGTTGGGGGCCTATAGACTACAATGAGAATTGTAAACTGCAATTTTTTTTTAACTCCAGCCAAATAAATTCTGTCCTTGACCCCTCTGGGACATCTCCTTTCTCCAGAACAGTAATTCTTCCTTAATCAATACTGCCATCCCTTCCTCTTTACTTCCTTTCCTATCTTTCCTGAACATTTTGTATCCAGGAATATTTAACACCCAGACCTGCCTTTCTTTGAGCCACATCTCTGCATCTGCATCATATTTCCACATGGCAATCTGCACTTGTAATTCACCAGTTTTACTTATCACTCCATGCATTCACATACATGCACTGTAATCCTGATTTAGACTTTATTACTTTCTCCCTGACTGAGTCCACCTATTAACTTACTATTCCCGATTCTAGTGCTACCTCCCAGCATACTGTGCACCATGGTATTTCTCTCTGATATTATCTTCTGGTTCCCACACCCCAGCCAAGTTAATTTAAACCCTCCACAGTAGCACTAGCAAAACTCAGTCCCAGCTCTATTTAGGTGCAGGGCGAAGCTGGGTGATGCCATGGAGGTGGAAATAGGCAGTCTTTGATGGTGCAAATATGAGGTCAGAAGATCATCTCAGAGTCAAACGTGACACCAAGATTGCGAGCAGGCCAGTTTAATCTCAGATTGTTGCCAGGAAGTGGGATGGAATTGTAGCTAAGGAACAAAATCTACCTCAATATCGTAAATTACTTTAATGCCAGAAAAGAGATTTGGAGGGAGGGTTAATGGTAGCATAGCGGTAACGTCACTGGACTAGTAATCCAGAGGCTCAGGCTAATGATGTGGGAACATGGGTTCAAGTCCCACTATGGCAGCTGGTGGAATTTGAATTCAATTAATTATGGAATGGAAAACTAGGCTGAGTAATGGTGACCATGAAACTATCGAATTGTCATAAGTACCATCTGATCACAAATGTTCTTTAGGGAAGGAAATCAGCCATCCTTACCTGGTCTGGCCTACATGTGACTCCAAACTCACAGCAGTGTGGTTGACTCTTAACTGTCCTCTGAAATGGTTGAGTAAGCCATTTAGTTTAAGGACAATTAGGGATGGGCAACAAAATGCTGATCTTGCCAGAGACACTGACATCCCATGAAATAATAAATTAAATACTGACACTGTACATAATTTAAAAGATGGAGGTGGGATCTGCATCTGTTGAGACACAGGGCATGGGCACCCTCTGGGCAGGGGGCAACTCACCAGAGGGCACTCATGCTCTACTGCAGGGGACTTTGATGGGGCAAGCTACAGAAAAATGCTGGTATATAACCACAATGAAATAATTGGTGCACTGGAAAGCCTGCATTCAATGTCAGTGAGCATGGTGGAATCCAGTACTACCTTGGCGCAGAGCTTGGAGCCCATCCTTCCCAGCATTGAAATCGTGGCCCACTCCTCTAGCAGAGCTATGAACCTACCCATGATGCAGTATGTGACAGCTGATGTGTAAGCTTCCACCGAAGAACAAGGAGCTTCCACCAGAAATCTGAATGCCGCAGTGGTAACTCGGGTTACTCCCATCATGGCTGTCAATGATAGCATTCGAAGAGAGTTGCAAGGTACCGCAGCAGTCCAGCAAACCATCTTCCAACAGGGCCTGAGGGAGCAACAGTGACTCCATGGATCACAAATCTGCTGTCCTCCCTCAGGAAAACAGAAGTCATTTTCCCACCCATGCCACTTACCCTTTTCTGTTGCCTCTCATCCAGCCAGCCCAGACTTATGCCAAGCCAAGGTGGTGCAGTTTGCAGCTGGGACTTCTAGGCCCAGTGCTGCTTGATGTTGTCCTCCAAGGCCACCTGCACTTTCACCCAGTGAAAGTCAACAACCTTCCACCGGCCATGTTGCAACCACTCAGGGCAAAGGCACTAAGGGAGTGCACAAGGTTGATTAGTTGACCTTTGTATGTGATTTGACATAGTTTCATTGATAAATTTATTTTGGAATGTTTATTTTGTGGTAGTTTTTATTTTTATGTTGTGACCTAGCAGAAGTTGAGATGGTCAGTGACGGAGGGAAGGTAAGGTGTGGGCTGTTGGGGAATGGGGAATTATTGCACTCGGAAGAGTTTTTTCCAGATAGGCCAGCCAGAAATGAGCTGTCTAGATACCCACGTCTTCCTCATGCCCCTGCCTCTTGTTTGCTCACAGTACAGCTGACAAAAAGAGCTCTTTCCCTTGAGGGCAAGTTTGTGCAGCACACAGCAGACCACCACGAGTCTCCACACCCACTCTGCCAAGTACTGCAAGGCCTCACCTAGACTAGCTTACGTCACAGAGGAAGCATTTTATCAGCAGGCCAAGTGTCTTCTCTACCACATTTCATGTGACAGCAGGGTTTTCATTATGCCCACGTGTGAATGGGTTATGCACCAGAGTCATCAGCTATGCCAGCAACAGCAACCCTTTTGCTCTGCAGCCACCCTTTATTTATTATGGTAACTTATATTCAACTGCCATTGAAAACTAGCACAAAATTAGGGCATCATGACTACAGCCAGGATACTAGACATGTAGGCAGAAGATGGTGGCATAATGGTAATGTCACTGGACTAGTAATCCAGAGCTCCAGGCTAATGTTCTGGGGGTAAAAACAAAAAACTGCGGATGCTGGAAATCCAAAACAAAAACAGAATTACCTGGAAAAATTCAGCAGGTCTGGCAGCATCGGCGGAGAAGAACAATGTTTGAGTTCTCATGACCCTTCAACAGAACAGATGAGGACACGAAACATCAACAATGTTCTGGGGGCATGAGTTCAAATCCCATCATGGTGGAATTCAATTAGTAAAAAAAAAATCTGTAAGTGAAAGCTAGTCTTATTAATGGTGGCCATGAAGCTAACATTGATTGTCATAAAAACATATCACATTCATTAATGTCCTTTTGAGAAGGAAATTTGGTCAGGCCTCAAAACCCACAGCAATGTGAGTAATTTTTAATTAGCCTTAACTCAGTTCAAGGGCAATTATGGATGGGAAACATATACAGACTTTGCCAGCGATGGCCACATACCATGAAAGAATAAAGAAAATAAAACTCTGACCTGCATGACTCACTGTCTATGCTTGCACACCAGCTGAAGGTCAAAGGAGTGGAATCCCTTTTGGCTCTCATATATGACAGAGTGGGTATGCAGTGCCCACAAAGTGATATGCATGCTATCAACATCATCTTTCCTGCAATTCTCACAAAGCTACATGCTTACACTGCCCGTTTCTCTCTGACAATAGAGAATGAAATGTTGTTAGCTTTCAACGAATAAAGTTATGTCCTTTACACAACAGTGGACAGCAATCTGTGAGATGTTGCAAATATCACCAGTTCAGAGCTGGAAGGAGCCAGATGTATAAAGGCTTCTTGTCACAGTCACCTTTAGAACAACTGGCAATGTGGTCCTTGTCCTGCTCTGAGGTTGCAGTTGAGGCTGCAACAGATGGCAGATTTCAGTGAAGACATCATGCTGAAGTACAGACCTTACAGATATTGTTCCTCACAGAGGTTCAAGTAGGAGGATTGTCCCCTAAGCACGCTGCTGACATAGCTTCTCCACTGCTTCCTCCTCCCTCCTCCAGCAGCTTGGCTTAGACTGTGTTGTACCTGTTTGTTCTCCATCATATTGGATTCCATGTCTGGGAGCAGCTGGTTTTGCAAAATCCTTGAAGTCAGGAAAAAGTCCTTCAGTACCTGTCACACCATGCCATGTGACCTTCTGAAACTTTAAACAACTATAGAAAACACCAAACACTTGCAGAATCAAAGTAACAACCAGAAGAAATTAACCAGCACTAACATATAAACAGATTATCCCAATTTCACACCCAGTCTTTTTAAAATTCTATTTTGGTGTGTTATCTCAGTTGCATTTAATCCCAGATCAAGCAAAAAAAAACAACTTTGAGACTACTGAATTCAACAACCTTGTCAGCAAGTGACAATAGCTACAAACTGTTAGATACTAAAGGGCAAAGTTGAATTACAGCAAAGCGCATACACTGAAGAACTTTTGTAATTCTCTATAATTACAGAGTGGCACATATTATGTGAACACTTTAAGTGCATCTCTAATGATTCAAGGCTAGATATATGAAGTGCTTATCGACAGTTTTATTTTTGTGCATCTTGACATTCATTCTGTATCAGGTTGAAGTCTCCAATTAATTCTGGTAGAATAGCTCATATGTGATTGGAATTAAAAGCATAATGAGCTTTCACTGCGTGTTTCAGGTCTCTGCAGTTGAAACCAGATGGAATATGCTATGCTATCTGCCAACATTTGATGTTCACTATTACAAGTTTACTAAAATATATTATAAAAACTGAATACATCTCATCAGAACTTCCCTAAAGTATTCAGAAACAAATGTTTCTTCTCTGATTAATTCAGATTCATATCTTAGACATACTAACATTCTTTCATATTTGTTCAGCAAGACAGCAGATAATCAATTGCTGTTCACAATTAAGCATAGGAAAAAGCTTTGGTATGAGCACAGAAATCTGAGCATGTACATATAAGGGGCCAGATGGTATTGGCCTTCAGGATATTTAGTGCCAGAGCAGACACATGTAACTGCAGACGTAGAACCTGATAGCAGATGGTATATTACTAGAGCAATACAGGATTTTTGCATTGTTTTATCGTTCAACACTTTAAAATGCATAGCAACATATATTTGTGGTTAACACCAGAGAATTGTACGTTAATGGATTTATAAAAGGTTAATTTGGTTACAGACATACAGATACAGATTTCTGTTTTTGTAAAGGCCATTCCTTCCTGGTAGAGAAACCTAAACTGTCCACCTTCTCAGCTAGAGGGTAATTTCAGGTTTCAGCACTTCCAAGGGTGAGTGGTGCTCAGAATGAGCACATCATGTCAAATCATTAAAACAAGGGCTGCAGGCCCATAATTTCCCAAAACATCCGCCCTGCAAATGATTCAATCTGCTAGATCACAGCATCACTTCTTATATTCTGCACAAGCTCTACTTATTTCTACAAACATATCAGATTGCCTTTTGAATCCACTGTGATGCCAGCTTCAATGGTAACTAACTTCACAAATCAATTAAGCATGTCTGAAACCAATCTTTTCTCTTTCCAAGTGCTGATCAACCTGTTCTGTATTTCCAGCATTTTCTGGAGCTGTTTTAAGTTAAAGCATGATTTTTTTTGTAGGAGAAACAATAATTGATTTTTAACTTTCATGCTGAGGTAATATCATTTCATTGCCATTTGCATTGTATGGAAGCAGCAACATTCTAGCTGCAGCATTCATTCATGGCACTGCTTTGCTAAACCTGGAATATAAAGATGGGTTGAATGTTCTCACTGAGGGTGGTAAACGGAAGTCAGAGCTGCTTCCAGGTCTTGAATCCAGCTCCAGTGGGAAGCAGGTTAAAGTCCCAATTCTTGCGGGGGCTGTTTTGATATGATATATATGTACCTTTAAGGGTGCATATGTGAAACTGCTGTCAATCAGTACCACTGAGACAGGATGTGATGTAGTAGTCCCATGTCTACTCAGACAGCAGCAGTATACAGCAGCAGCACTTACAATACAGAAGCTTCTCAGTTAGTCATATCTTCAAATAAACAACCAACAGAATGTCATAGCTGTACGACAGGAGGACACCTCGGAGGGCTCATGCAGCAAGGCAATATGGGTAGAGCTCTGGAATAGGAAGGGTGCAGTCACAATGTTAGGGATTTACTATAGGCCTCCCAATTGCCGGCGGGAGATTGAGGAACAGTTATGTAGGCAGATTTTGGAAAGATGTAAAAGCAATAGGGTTGTTGTGGTGGGTGATTTTAACTTTCCCTATATTGACTGGGAATCACTTAGTGCTAGGTGTTTGGATGATGCAGAATTTGTAAGGTGCATCCAGGAGGGCTTCTTGAGACAATATGTAGATAGTGCAACTAGGGAAAGGGCAATACTGGATCTGGTATTAGGGAATGAACCCGGCCAGGTGGTCAAAGTCTAAGTAGGGGTTCATTTCGGGAAAAGTGACCATAATTCAGTAAGTTTCAAGGTACTGGTGGATAAAGATAACAGGAGTCCTCGGGTTAAGGTGCTTCATTGGGGAAGGCTAATTATAATAATATTAGGCAGGAACTGAGGAACCTAGACTGGAGGCGGATGTTTGAGGACAAATCAACAACTGACATGCGGGGGGCTTTCAAACGTCAATTGATAAGAATTCAGGTCCAACATGTTCCTGCTAGGATGAAGGATAAGTACGGCAGGTTTCAGGAACCTTGGATAACGAAGGATATTGTGAGATTAGTCAAAAAGAAAAGGGAAGCATTCGTAAGGGCTAGAAGGCTGGGAACAGATGAAGCCCGTGGAGAATATAAAGAAAGTAGGAATAAACTTAAGCAAGGAGTGAGAAGGGCTAAAAGGGGTCATGAAAAGTCATTGGCAACCGGGATTAAGGAAAATCCCAAGGCCTTTTATACATATGTAAAAAGCAAGAGGGTAGCCAGGGAAAGGGTAGGCCCACTCAGGGACAGAGGTGGGAATCTGTGTGGAGCCAGAAGAAATGGGAGAGATACTAAATGAGTAATTCACCAAAGAGAAGGACTTAGTGGTTGATTTGTCTAGGGAAGAGTGTGCAGATAGCTTGGATCATGTTGAGATCCAAAAAGAGGTGTTAGGCATCTTGAAGAATATTAAGGTGGATAAGTCCCCAGGGCCAGATGGAATTTACCCCAGAGTACTGAGGGAGACAAGGGAGGAGATTGCTGGGGCCTTGACAGAAATCTTTGTATCCTCACTGGCTATGGGTGAGGTCCCAGAGGACTGGAGAATGGCCAATGTTGTTCCATTGTTTAAGAAGGGTAGCAGGGATAATCCAGGAAATTACAGGCTGGTGAACCTTACATCAGTGGTAGGGAAATTATTGGAGAAGATTCTTTGTGACCGGATTTACTACCATTTGGAAGCAAATGGGCGCATTAGTGAGAGGGAGCATGGTTTTGTGAAGGGGAGGTCGTGTCTCACTAACTTGATCGAGTTTTTTAAGGAAGTGACAAAGATGATCAATGATGGAAGGGCAGTGGATGTTATCTACATGGATTTCAGTAAGGCCTTTGACAAGGTCCCTCATGGCCGACTGGTACAGAAGGTAAAGTCGCACGGGATCAGAATTGACTGGCAAGATGGATACAGAATTGGCTCAGTAATAGAAGACAGAGGGTAGCAGTGGAAGGGTGCTTTGCTGAATGGAGAGCTATGAGTAGTGGTGTTCCACAGGGATCAGTGCTGGGACCTTTGCTGTTTATAGTATACGTGAATGATTGAGGAAAATGTAACTGGACTAATTAGTAAGTTTGCAGACGACACTAATGTTGGAGGAGTTGCAGATAATTAAGAGGATTGTCAAAGGATACAACGGGATATAGATTGGTTGGAGAATTGGGCAGAGAAATGGCAGATGGATCCGGACAAATGCGAGGTAATGCATTTTGGACGATCTAATACAGGTAGGAGTTATACAGTAAATGGCAGAACCCTTAAGTGCATCGACGGGCAGAGGGATCTGGGTGTACAGGTCCACAGGTCACTGAAAGTGGCAACGTTGGTGGATAAGGTAGTCAGGAAGGCATATGGCATGCTTGCCTTCATTGGCAGGGGTACCGAGTATAAAAGCTGAGAAGTCATGCTGCAGCTGTATAGAACCTTGGTTAGGCCACACTTAGAATATTGGGTGCAATTCTGGTTGCCACATTACCAGAAGGATATGGAGACATTGGAGAGGGTGCAGGGGAGGTTTACAAGGATGCTGCCTGGTCTGGAGGTTATTAGCTATGAGGAGAGTTTGGTGAAGCTCGGATTGTTCTCACTAGAGCGACTGAGATTGAGGGGCGACTTGATAGAAGTTTCCAAAATTGAGTGGCATGGATAGAGTAAATAGTCAGAAGCTTTTTCCCAGGGTGGAAGAGTCAATTACTAGGGGACATAGATTTAAGGTGAGAGGAGAAAACTATAGAGGAGATGTGCGGGGCAAGTTTTTTACGCAGAGGGTAGTGAGTGTCTGGAATTCGCTGCCAGAGGAGGTGGTGGAAGCAGGTACGATAGTGGTGTTTAAGAGGCAGCTTGACAAATACATGAATAGGATGGGAATAGAGGGATACGGACCCCGGAAGTGCAAAATGTTTTAGTTTGACGGGCAATATGATCGGTACAGGCTTGGAGGGCCAAAGGGCCTGTTCCTGTGCTGTACTTTTCTTTGTTCTTCTTTGTTCTTTATTATTGTTTTATCAATCCTTGTTGTATAATTTGTAAGCTTATGTCAAAGAAAATAACATAACAAAAGCAATCCCCTAATTGGATTGGGGTCATGCTTGGCAGCCAGTTAGAGGCAGGAACAGAGGTAGGCCAGATGAAGTGTGGGACCAATTTAAATTCCCCTTGGCAGCCATTACTGTGGCTGCTAAATGAGTTTTGAGGAAGCAAGCAGAAGGTTGCATTTGAACAATAGACTAGGCTTTTGTGATCCATAATGTCGATGGAAAGCCACCAGCCTGATACCCGGAAAAGGGCAGCCCCTCATTTTTCAGGCAATAAAACTTGAAGTGATATTGGTAGCTGGAAGGGATAGGGGGCTGTTCTTCTTCACAGGGGGTGGGTCAGGAGGAGGCCACCCACCCAGACAAAGGAGGCCTAGATGGACATAGCTGACATGGTCAGCAGCAGCTGTGTCATCAGAAGATCCTGGATTCAGTGCTGTGAAGGGTTCAACAACCCCATACGCCTTGGCAGGTGCAACCCCTAAACCACAGGACAAGCCTTTGAGTATTCGCCCTCCAGCAGGCACACCAGCTGAGGAACTCAGGGCACATGCTGCTCCTGAACATGGGAAGGTTGTGTGCCCAGGCACTTACTAACCCCTCGGATCATGACACTGCTAAGGATCTGTCAGCAATAAAACATGCAGCTTCTGGTGGATAGAGGCAGGTGTGATTAGTAACACACTGCAGTGTATTTCTCACTCTATTTTGTCATTGCAGGAGAAATAGGCACATAATTCCTGGGAAAGGGTGCAAACAGGCAGTGGGTAGTTGTACTTTCAGAGGGTCACATCAATGGAAGACCAAGCAATAGTGAAAGACAGAATTCCAAGCAAGGAGGAAGTCATCTCTGGTGAGATAGGAATTCATGGTCCAGATGGTGACTATAGAGAGAAAAGCACTCTTTAGGTGTATGCCACCTGGTTGCATGCCAAGCAATAAGTTGCATTGGGTAGCCTCAGCATTACAGTGGCCTTGGCTCTCTTAGGCTGGCTCAATGATCTCTCTTTATGTCCCCCACAAGTGCAGGCATCTCCCAATGACACCCTGTTCCTCTGTTGTCCCAGAGGAACAACACAAAACTTGAAGAAGCACCAACACACCCGACAAGTGCATCATCCACCATAGATACTTGCACCAAAGTGGGTTCTGGTGTGCATTTAGATAGGATGGCACCAGGTGAAGAGCACAACACTAGTGAGCTGGAGAAAGTGCCAGAGGCTGAGGCAATTGTGATCAGGTCCCCTCAGAGGATGGAGGACAGACACATTCCTGCTCAGCTGGAAGAGGTCAGGGCCTCAGTGGTCAATGGAAAGAGGCTCTACCTAGACCAGGAGCAGCAGATGTGGTCCCATATTTCAGAGTTCCCTGAGATACTGCAGAGCCACATGCTGAGAATGGAGGAGTCCATCCAGCTCATGTGTACCACCATAGCTCAAGTCTTTGAGTGCATGAACTCCCCAATTGAGAGAGCAGCCAATCTTGTAGAGGGTCATTTGTGGTATCTCTTGGAGTGCATGCAGGAACAGTACACTGATATGCACAATGGGACACTGTAGCTTGGAGAGGTCAATGGTATGAATGACACAGAGATGCCTGGAATGGATGCCAGTTTGCCCTCGTTGGTGTCTTCCTCCAGCTATTTGGTGCACTTGTCAAAGACAAGTGTCATGGAGGAGAATGAGGGTACCACCCCTTCATCATCCTTGGCCACCTTAGCCCCCATGACTGTGGGGGCCTCTGTGCAGCAGGTCTAAGTGACAGAGGCTGTCCATCAACATAACCTCTGGAGTGCTTTCATGGGCACTTCCATGATGAAGAGGACTGCCACATACATCTCAACTGCATGCAGAGACAATTGGGCAGGCTACCTCCACCTCTTCTGAGGCCACAAGCGGGAGCGCTATGTAGGAGTGGCCGAGTACAGAGGCTACTGAATTGCAGTCAGTACTGAGTGGGTCACTGGGGTGTCTTCTTACTGTTTATGTTCAGTATTTCCCATTCTTAGCATTCTATAAATAAAGACACTTCAAGTTTTAGACTCCTTTTATTGCTAACGTGACAAGAAAAGTGGTATGAGGTGATGATGGAGATTAAAGGTTTGAACACAGTGAGGGCAAAACCTCTGGGCACATGTACTTCCTTCATTGGTGGTAACCATTTAGATGTTCCAGGCTACAGCTTGAATGGATGTGTTAACACAGGTACCTCAGACTGGCTTCCCTACCATGCCTTTCATTCTAGGTCAGAGACCTCAGTTGAAACATTCCTGAATCAAATGATCCCTGACATTCATGGCATTCTGACGATTTCTTTCTGGCCCACATTTTCATCACCACCTCCTTATGCAGCTGGAGAACCACAGTATTCTGCATCCATTCTTTTCATTTCCACTTCCTTCTCTCTCTCTCTACTCCCACTCCTCCTCTTCCTCTGACTAGATATCTGTTCCAGGGTCTGACCATCTATATCTCTCTGGAGGGTCATATTATGGAGGATACAGCAGACCACTAGAGAGTTAGTCTCTTTGGGAAGATACTGGAGGGTGCCACCCGGCTGATCCGAGCACTGGAATCTCATCATGAAAAGCCCAATGGCTTGTTTAATGATTGTCCTAGTGAACAGTTGTACGCAGTGGGGGGAGGGCAGGGCATGGCCACTAGGACTGCAGAGGTGGCAGGAAGAGTGAGCAGTCAGTGGTAAGGCATTGCAGGGGCCATTGCACCCCTGGCATTTTGGGGTAGAATAGCACAGGGCGAACAACCAAGGACAACTGGGCAGCCAGCTGAGCACAAGGAAAGCAGCAGCTGGCAATGGAAGCACAACTCAGGTTTTGTATCCAGTGATATGAAAAGCACCCTCCAAATGAAGGGCAGAGCCCTGAGCATCAGGAGGGAGGAGGAGAGGGACATAGGGCAGGAAGGTGGAGGACATGCCCTCCACAAGGGATTTACTACAGAAGATGAAGGTACCTGGAAGTGACCAAGACCCAATGCTGCAGGAGGCTAAGACTCTCCAGGCAGGTGGTCCCAGACAGCTGTGTCAATATACCTTTAAGGGATAGCAGCATGACATCACTAGAAGGGAAGTGTGTTCTGTGATCCAGTCTTAGTTTCACTTTTGCTTTTAGCAGAGTACACACACACAGCTCTAGTGTCTTCAAGGTTTATACTTAAGTAATTGTTCACATGTGCCTAATCTTAGAAGATGAACTTACACATGCAGAAACCTACATGCCATTGAGACTTTAATGTCTCCAGCGTAATTCCCTGGGGCAATCATGATTGTCTCCCAACCCTGTCTCCCTCCACTCGGTCAGTCCCAGACAGCGTGTGTGTAGCCCGTGCAACCCCATGAAACTCTGGACTCCCCCGGTTAACTAACTCTTAATGGGCTCTTCAGATATCTTAACTGTTTTTAATCGGTGGGACCTCTGTCCTGTCTGACCCCCTCCCTATTGAACATAGCTAGTGTAGGGAACAGCATTAGAAAACAGACATTCCGGTTCTTGCCGGTATCTCCGGACTTGGTGTGCCTTAATTCCTACCCCCAAGGGGGCCCAAAAATTCAGCCTAGGAAGTCTGATCGACAATCTGACTGTTCCAAATTCTAGAAACCTCAAAATGTGACCCCAGCAGCTAGAAACCTCTGTTAGGGCAAACAAGATCTTGGGCAAGTTTTGGATTATCAGCTCCAATTTCCTCCCACGAGCAGTGCTGTGACGTTGCAATATCATGATGCTAATTGGTGTTTAATTTCCACTCACCAAATGCTGCAGATTTTTTTAATTGTTTTTCACAAATTGCCAAACTAGGAAATATTCCCACTTGATCAGGACCAACAAAAGTAAGCCAACCAACCTCTATCAAAAGGAATCGTCAGTGGAATATGCTAACACAAAGTAAATGTCATGAGATCAATATCTTCACAAATGCTTCACAGGGGTTGTTTTTTTCACAAAATAAACAACAATAATGTCGACCAAACAACAAATCAATATTGTATAGCCATGCACTGGTGCTCAATAAGCATTAATGCCTTTGCTGATTTGCCCTGGCGCACGCTGTCACAGTGTTAATAAATTTATGTAGCACATTGCTTAATGATTTTCTTTTCTTTTTAATTGGTCTCTATCTACCAATTTGAAGATATCATTTTAGCAGTCTTCCCCTCATCTTACTCATTAAAGCTCAGATAGGGAGTTCTGGTAGATTTATTAAAATAGCATGTATTACTTTTTGGTCCGGACCTGAATCAGTACTACAGATCCATGAGATTTGGCCCTTGGCCCTCATCAGCATACTGAACCGTTGGGCTTGTTTGGAGGCTCATTCAAAGGCTTCGGAGTCAGGCCACCTGCCTCACTAACAGCAGGCCTCATGGAAGTCCCAGGAGGGGAGATCGGACAAGGCTACAGTAAGTGAGGCTGGAGGGGGTGAGAGTCACAACTCCTTTGGATCCATAGGATGATTAGAAAAAAATAATAATTTTTAAGCTTATCTGTCCTTGACAACTATATGGCGACCGCTGAAGAATTCTGTATGTGATAAAGCCAACCCCTGCCCCGCTCATTGTCCAAGAATTGTGAAAAATGATCTGTCTGCAGGCAATTGGACCCTAATTTACATATTGAAGGAGTGTGAGACACCTGTAGCACAGGGCCAACCATGGAACATTGGGCACAAGTCGCTCCATTACAAAATTGATATGCTTTGCGCCCGTTTTATGCTCAACAATCAGTTGCAATATGTACACTTCTACCATTCTAAATCCATAATCACAATAAGTTCTAGCGATTGACTCTCAGACTGCTTCATATAGTGTAACTACATACTACAATTCTATCGCACCTGAATAACTTAGATCCGAAGGTTATGATTTTATGACATGAATTCTTAATGCAGTGGTCCTTGTTATTGTGTATTTTGTAACAATATGGAGATAGAAAGATGCATAACAATACTTGCTGGTTAAAAACTAGTCACAAACATTCTTAAAGAATTAAATAAAGTCAATTAAATGTATAATTATATCAAACATAAAATGTTATGATCAGCATATAAATTAATGATAACTTCCTGAATTATCATAAGACTTAGTTTAATTGGAATCTGCTGTTCTAAAGTGCTTGCACCCCTCAAATTTCTTAATCAAAAGGCAATGTATTTTCATTTTCTGGAGACCATATTTTATATTCAAAGTAAACTTATTATCAAGCCTGTAGTGAACATTGCAGCCGTATCTCTGTTTTCATAGGTCAAGTTAAAAGATTAAACTGTAAATTGATTGCAATAAAAGGCTAATTTATTTCTTCCCTTTCATTCTGTTGACTGTCAGGATTTTCAGATTGATTGTCCACATTTTGGTTCATTTGTTTTGCTGTTAGGTGTAGTATTTTGCTACCATTGTTTTCTGAATTGGACAAGTGCCATAAGCAGAGCTTTTAAAGTAAGTCACAACAAAGTGATTTATTTTTTCAGAAACCAGCAGTGTTATTCTTGTTATGATACAAGTATATTAAATAAGAAAAGAGTTAACAAAGTGAGCGTTGTTCCTAAAGAGATTGAATCTGGAGATTTGATAATGGAAAGCAGGGAGATATCGGATGAATTAAGCAGGTATTTTGCTTCGGTCTTCACCCGCTCTATAGAGGACACAAGTAACATCCCGGAAATAGCTGTAAATCAGGAAATGAAAGGAAGGGAGGAACTCAGGAAAATTACAATTACCAGGGAAGTGGTATTGAGCAAGTTGTTGGGGCTGCAGGCTGACAAATCCACAGGTCTGGATGGACTTCACCCTGAGGTATTGAAAGAAGTGGCTAGTGAGATAGTTGGTGCACTGGTTTTAATTTTCCAAAATTCCCTAGATTCGGGGAAAGTTCCATTAGATTGGAAAATAGCAAATGTAGGTGCATTATTCGAAAAGAGAGGGAGACAGAAAGCAGGAAACTATAGGCCAATTAGCCTTAGTCATAGGGAAAATGTTTGATGTTATAGCAGGGCACTAAGAAAAAAAATCAAGGCAATCAGGCAGTCAGCATGGTTTTGTAAAAGGGAATTCATGTTTAACCAATTTATTGGAGTTCTTTGAAGGAGTCACAGGTGCTGTGGATAAAGGGGAACCGGCGGATATACCTTACTTAGATTCCCAGAAGGTATTTGATAAAGTGCCACATCAAAGGTTATTGCAGAAAATAATAGCTCATGGTGTAGGGGGTATCATATTAGCATATGGATAGAAGATTAGTTAGCTAACAGAAAGCAGAGAGTTGGCATAAATGGATCTTTTTCTGGTTGGCAAGCGGTGTGCCACAGGGATCAGTGCTAAAGCCTCAACTTTTTACAATTTCTATAAATGACTTGGATGAAGTGACGGAAGGAATGGTGGCTAAATTTTCTGATGACACAAAGATAGGTAGTAAAGTTGGTGGAGAAGAGGATGTAAGAAAGCTACAAAATGACATAGATAGGTTAAGTGAGTGGGCAAAGATCTGGCAAATGGGGTATAATGTGGGTAAATGTGAAATCATTCATTTTGGCAGGAAGAATAAAAAGGAAGCTTATTATCTAAGTGGTGAGATATTGCAAAGCTCTGAGATTCAGAGGGATCTGGTGTCCTAGTGCATGAATCACAAAAGGTTAGTATGCAGGTACAGCAGGTAATTAGGAAAGCTAATAGACTGTTATCATTTATTGTGATGGGAATTAATTACAAAAGTAGGGAGGCTATGCTTCAGTTATACTGGGCACTGGTGAGACCACACCTGGAGTACTATGTACAGCACTGGTCTCCTTATTTAAAGAAAGATGTAAACCCATTAGAAGCAGTTCAGAGAAGGTTTACTAGACTAATATGAGGAATGAGCGGGTTGTCTTATGAGGAAAGGCTGGACAGGTTAGGCTTATATCCACTGGAATTTTAAAGATTAAGAGGCAACATAATTGAAACCTTTAATATCCTGAGGGGTCTTAACAGGGTAGATGTGGTGAGGACATTTCCACTTGTGGGAAAATCTAGAACTAGGGATCACTGTTTAAAAATAAGGGATTGCTCATTTAAGACAGAGATGAAGAGATTTTTTTCTTTCAGAGAGTTATGTCTTTGGAATTCTCTTCCTCAAAAGGCGGTGGAAGCAGAGTCTTTGAATATTTTTAAGGCATAGCTAGATAGATTCTTGATTAACAAGGGGCTGGAAAGGTTATCAGGTTAGGGAGGAGTGTGGGGTTGAGGTTACATTCAGATCAGCCAGGATCTTATTGAATGGCGGAGCAGGCTTGAGGGGCCAAATAGCCTCCTCCTATTTCTGATTCGTATGTTCATATATTTACCATGGCATTGATCAGTGAGTCAGACTAGTGCATAATCAAAGTTTTCGTGTGATGAAATATGGTAGACTTTTGGCACTTTTCATTTTGTATTATGTCCTGATTTGATGTGCCAAGATACTTCTTTTGAAATGATTTGATTGCTTTATTTTCTGTGTTTTTATTTAATGAATAGATTTTGTTCACTGGTCATAGTTACATAGATTTTGATTGGTGCTGTTTTATGACTACGAAAGCTCAGCCAATCTGTTGCAAGTGTTACACAAAATTTACTCATAAAACAAGTGTTCAGCCCAGCTACAGAGACTGAGTCTTAAAGAAAAATGTAAGAAAGAAAGCACTTACATTATTTAGCACATTTCATGACCTCAAAACACCCCAGTGTTTCACAACCAATTAGGTATTTTATAGTTACTGTTGTAATGTAGGAATAGAAAATTACTTTTATATTATTAGTAGGTCTGTTGATGCATTACTGACATCGAATCAGAGTTATAGGACCAAACTTGGTCTTTGCCGAAGTGCAAAACGGGTGCTAGCAAGCAGTCAATCTGTTTCACATCCCATCTAATTTCAGCACCAAGATGTGGAAAGAGGAGAAAGGTGGGCATAGGAAAGTAGGAGCCATTCAACAGCTTGAGCCTGTTCCACCATTCAATTTGATCATGACTGATCTGTACCTCAACTCCATCAACCCACCATCTACAACGCTAGTGAAATTATTAAAAAAAAAGAAAAATAATTTTTAAAACTTTCTGCAAGTAAGGATTGTTTTACAGTCAGAGGCTCCTGATGAGCACAAGGTGAAAAGCTTAGAGATGTGTCTTTTTTTAAGCAATCTTTAATTCCAGCTGCTGAGAAATTTAGAAATAGTATTTCCGTTTCCACTAATGAGAGTCCATGGTCCCTGCAAAAACACACTCACCTGTATCCTGAGGATTAAGGTGCAGATTGGCAAGAACCAATGCACTTAACCAGTTAGCACCACATAACTTAGCAGTACAAATCGCTGGTAACCCATCTGCTATTTGGCAACTAGGAATATCCTATGGTTTAGGATTTGTGGAGACATCTGGAGCTGAGTGCAAAGAATGTTAGCCTCTATTGGCAGATATACCTTTCTTATACCTATCAATGTTAGGCTGACTGGCCAATCATTAAAAATATTTTTGAATAATGTGAACTTGCCAGCTCAGATACCACAATACCAAATGTGCTGCAGAACATCAAATCAATTTCAATATCTTATCACCTGATGAGTCATTCCCTGAAAAAAAATATAAGGACTCTCAGTGCAAGCTCCACAGAGTCTGGCTGAAGGATTATAAATTAGGTCAAGACCTGGCCAGGGTCCAGCTCTCTCTAATAATTTTTGTACAGCCTTATAGAGGCTGAACTCTTGCTTATCCAAAGCATGGCCTGCAGTAAAGTGGGTTGGGTGGAGGGGGCTGAAGAGGAGGGGATGGCGATTGGGCCCAGAATGTATTGGCACTTCACGCATTCATGGCTTGGGGAATATCACCAGGCCTGTATGATGAGCGGAAGCAACAGGATATCGGTAGCTCACCAGTAGGTGTGGGCTAGGATTCTGGCATCCAAAGTCAAAAACAGATTTTTTTTTGGTGCGTTTTGATAGTAAGGACATGGAGAGACAGTGTAAAATAAAGGGCATAATTCTAAAGGGGCTGCAGTAGCAGAGGGACCTGGGTGTATATGTGAATAAGTCATTGAAAGTAGCAGTACAGATTGAGAGAGGGGTTAATAAAACATACAGTATATTAGGCTTTATGAATAGGGACTTAGAATACAAGAGCAAGGAGGTTAGGTTGAACTTGTATAAGACAATAGTTCACCCTCAGCTAAAGTGTTACGTCCAGTTCTGGGCGGCGCACTTTAGGAAGGATGTGATGGCAGTGGAGAGAGTGAAACAAAGATTCACAAGAATGGTTCCAGGGATGAGAATAAATTAGAAAAGTTTAGAATGCTTTCCTTGGAGAAAAGAAGGCTGAAAGGAGATTTGATAAAGGTATTCAAAATCATGATGGGTTTAGACTGAGTAGGTAGGAAGATCTGTTCCCAATCATGAAAGGATTGAGAACAGGAGGGCATAGATTTGAAGTAATTGGTAGAAAAAGCAAAAACGACATGAAGAATTTTTTTTTCGCGCAGCCAGTGGTTAATGTCTGGAATGTGATGCATGGGAATATGGTGGAGGTAGGTTCAAATGAAGCATTCAAAATGGAATCAAACAGTTATCTAAAAAGGAAGAATGTGCAGGGTTACGAGGAGAAGGCACTAAGAGAATTGTTCAATCGGACAGCTAGTACAGACACAATGAGCCAAATGGCTTCCTTCTGCACTGTTGTGGTTCTGTGATTGTGGCCTCCTTAACCTCCCCTCTAGCTCGACCCAGCTCCAGCTGTATTTTGCAATCTTCTAAAATCCTAAAACAAGCTGAACTTGAGCTTGTGACTTCCTCCTGACCCCACCAGCTTTAAGCACAAATGGACAAATTAGGAAAATGCACCGCAAGCACACAAATTATCGGGCCTGTCTTTGACTGTTGGACAACTCAAGAATATACTATTTTTCTTATGTACCTGTGTTTTTTTTTAGGTATAGCAAAAGCCAAGTAAATGCACTAAAATCATAACAATTATATTAGATTTTGAATTTCAACACACCTACCTCAACCTCAGGGATGGTATTGGGCTTTCCAGAGCTCCCAGATGGAGCCACAGAGAAGGCTCTCTTTAAAATGTTACTGCAAAATATTTTGTGATAAGTACAAGGATCTGTGGAATCCATTTAATCTCATTCATCTCAAAAAGTAAATACATTTTCTGGTTCACAAAACTCACATGATAGCTTTTTAACAGGTTGAATGTTTGCCTTCACTTACATTTATTAAAAACTTGCAGGCAAAGGCCTAAGCAGCACTCAAGAAAGCAACGGGGAAGTACATTCAGTCTTTAGCAACTCCTGCAGTGATTGACTGAGAACTGCCAGGACCTGAGTAGCATGAATTGATTGGGTTAATTCATGTTCTCTGCCCCCCCACCCCCGACAACTGAAGAGTTTGTTCCATTGAATCTTGCCCCACATACAAGTGGCCGCTGATTTTGAAGGCAGGAGCTCAAGAGCCCATCACACTTCATGGCTCCTGGGCTCCTAATAGCTCAGCTTCACAATCAGTTTTCAATTAACTGATTCAAATTATTTATGATGAATGATTAGAAGAAAAATGCATTGTTTGGAAATGTTGTCACTAGCTCTTTTTTTAAAGAAGACTAAAGACACAGCACCAAAATATTGGGCTCGATTTTGTGGTCCCAATTCGGGATCGCATTGAGTCGGACGGGGGGCAAAAAAATAGCAGCCGGAGCACGGAGCCAGTAGCCCTGCACCCATTTCCATCTCCGACTATTTTCGGCGGAGCTGGAAAGGGGTGGGTCAAGAATCCAACCCGCTGCTATTCAGATATTGTCACCACCATCCAGGAAGTGGGCATTTCAGAACTTCAGCATTTTTCAGTAAGACGGCCATGTTTTGGGAGCCTTTCTAAATCATATCTAAAGGATGAAGGCATGGACGATGGATTAGAGGCAGCGAGTATGAAAGGTGAGTAAAAATGGTGTTGCCACCTTTACAGTTCATCATGAAATGTTGTAGACTGAGTTATGTCAATGCTTATTAACTGAGTGATGACAGGGTTGCGATTGGAGAAAGTAAATGACCATTAAATAATTGGCAGGACTTTTCAGGTGGTGGGGGTTTCCTGCCCCCCAGAGTCGGTGAGAACGCATCTCCGCCAATCACGGTGGCCCTGCAACTGTTTAACATCCACCGGCTCATTAAAAGCCTCAGATTGAGAGCTCTGCCCCCATCTGGGGACAAATTCCCACAATAGAGATTTACCAGCCAATCCAACTGGCCAGTAGCTCTGTAGTCCCAGCAGCACCAGGTTCAGGCAGTGGCGACTGCTGGGACTACAGCCAGGCCCGAAGAAGCAGAAATTATGGATGCCAGACCTCAGGTAAGTCTGGCAAATTGGCAGGGCATGGCTGGCAGGCCCCTGAGAGAGGTGTGAGGAAGGTGGGGAGCTGAATATCAGAGGTGGGGAGGGTTAAATAAGGGTATGATTTGTAAGGGGCTGCCTCTGATGGGCACAGAAGACCTCCAAAGGAGGTCCCCCCCTGCCCTCTTGCTGACACCACCCTGCACAATAAAATTGGACAGGATACACACCTGTTGTTAGTCTCCTCCTGCCACATGCAATGTAACGGCAGGGGCAGGATAAAGTACTTAAGTGGCCCGTAAAATGGGAGACAGATCGAGGCAAGTGGGTAGACAGCAGCCAGGCCATGTGCTACAAGGCCCCTGCCTTCAAACCAGTGGGTGGGAATCATAAAATGTCACCACGTATTTTCCAGTTGTAACTGCTGACCACTGGTGAGCTGTCAATTGAAAGAATAACATTGTAAAAGTGGAAAAGTTTTCAGATGCATTAGACTAGGTCATCCACTGGATAAAAGTGCTATTCTGCAGTGTACAACATGGAAAGCTTACCCAGTATGAGATCAATAGATTATTGTTTAATATTTTCTCATGACTTTCATTCACTCTTTACAGAACAGCTTCCTCTTTGATTGTTTGAAAGCATTGACAGGTGTCTGAGGTTTGGTTGCCTTTAAAGGCACTAATGGATTATGTACTGTAGGTGTTCTTTATCCAGCTGTGTTGAGGAATGTCAGCTTGATAGCTTAGCCACTTCTAAACACTAAGGGGATCCACACTGTAGGGTTTGTTTACACAGCTGTCCTGGGGAACACTTGCTTGCTTATTTTTACAGATTTGTATGCTTCTATGAGGATAAAGGATTTTTGAGTATATATTCAAGTGATCTTAGTTTAGCAGGTTTACGAGCTTTTCAAAGGCTTCTGAATGTTATTATAGAGCTCATGAGGTGCTGTTTATAAAGTGCATACTGAGTGAGAGAGGGTTAAGGGGGTGAAGGGGATAAGGAGGTGAACCTAGAGTAAAGGAGTGAGGTATGTAAAGAGGGGAAAGGAAGAGTAGGGGGTGAAGGGGGATGACAGGAGGCAGGGAGTAGGGGTGAAGGTGAGGGATGCTTTAATATGATCTGAAGAACTGGACTGATGTCTCTGTGAATGGAGGCCGGCCTTTTAACGTGGCCACTTAAACAACGACCCACTCCTAACTCAAGGCCGTACCTACCTCCCTCTAATGAAAATCCCACCACCTGGCACTACAAGGACGGAGCTGGGATTACAATGGAAAATCCCCAACTCCCAATTTCCATCTTTATTATGAAACTCTAGCCTAACATTTTTATTGAAATTGCTGTTTAATCCAAACAGCTTGACTTCAGCTATTTTTTGAGCATTGTCTTCTCCAGAAACGTTTACATAGTGCATAGTTGTTGTGCAAAAGCTATCAGCACCTGTCTGCTCCTTAATCACACAGTGTAACTAATACCATCGTTTAATCATGCAGGGAGCTAAAAACACTAAATTATTGATTATACAAATGTGCTAGTAGGACATGTCAAGAAATTGCTGATGAGTCATTGTTTTACAGTGTCAATTAAAGAAAACTGTTGCTTGTTAATTGATAGATGATCATAATGCCTGGTTAAAGGTCATAAGCAATGAATTGTGGACAGCAAGTGCATTAACTGGGAGTGTCAGGCAGTTTGCTTAATGCCTAATGATTAATTTTGGGCTGCTTGCCTCATTGGTAGTGGCCTTCAAGTAAGTCTCAGGCCGGGGGTGGAGTGGGAGGCAATAAACGTGGTGGCCAAATCATCCTGGAGGACATGAAGAAACCAGAGCAGGATGAGTGGACAATGGGCTGGAGGTAATGCAGAGAGCTCTGCAGATAGAGAAGAATGTGAACCAGAGTCTGCTGGATCTGCACAAACTCTCCTCTGGGAACACTGACCCTCACCTTTATGACTTTCTGGAGACTCACTACTTGGATGAGCAAGTGAAGATGATGAAGAAGAAGAGATCACATCACCAACCTGAAGAGACTGGGAGCCCCTGAGAATAGCATGGGAGAGTACCTGTTTGATAAGCTCACGCTGCATTGACTGGGATTCGAGAACAATCCTCGACATAGTGGAAATAAATTGTGATCAAATTTGCTGACTCTTCTGTGTTCAGTTCCCATTCTCAGTTATTTGAAAATAAAAATATAATTTAAAAAAAAAAGAGGACTCCTGTTTCTTCCAGCTCCAGATCAAACATAAAAAATAAATTAAAATAGCCTTCTAGTGGAGGATGCTTGCTAGGCTGTGTCCACCATAGGAGCACCAGAGTGGAACAGGTCCAACACTAGCTCCATTCAGAGGGATCTATTTTTTTAAAGGGGTCCCAAAACAGGAGCTAGCTTCTTCATCGTCCTATGCAAGGAGCCTAGTGTCGTTTTTAAGAATCTGGCCAAGATGCCTAAAAAGATGCTTTTCTCCTGTTTTCCATCCAGAAAATGGATGGAATAAGGATGTCTGCCTCATAGGATATGTTTCTGTTTGAACTAGTTCAAATACACTTTGCATGCTATTCATTGCACCATCTTCCTTAGCCTTGTGCTCCCAACCTGCATCCCCTCTGAACACGCTGCATCCCCTCTGAACATGCTGCATCCCCTCTGAACACGCTGCATCCTCTCTGAACATGCTACATCCCCTCTGAACATGCTGCATCCTCTCTGAACATGCTACATCCCCTCTGAACATGCTGCATCCCCTACCTGGCTAATTGTAAATGTCAGAAAGAATGGAATTTACAAAATACAGAAACCTGCCTCTAGCACCAAAAAAAAGGTAATTGGGATATCTCTATTTTCACTAGAATATTCTTTACCTTATTTAACTCCTTCCATCTACATTTTCAATTTTTGGTACTCGTACACTTGTATTTCAATATATCAGACATTTGGGGATAGAATAAAAAAGATTTTATGGGTTTGCACTCCAGACACAGTAGGCTGCATTTCCCAGCTGAAGGACCCTGACATTGTGACCAAATGGGAACCCAAAACCTGCACTCGCCAACAGTGAGACCACCGGTACAATCTTCCAGGAGGCCGCCTTGTAATTGGCTGCCTCCAAGCTTGCCGCCCTAGTAAACAGGGCGGGTGGGTTCCCGACATGGAAGCACCCTCGGAGGCATGGATCTTTGAGAAGAAAAGGCATCAGGCATCTTCCAGCCATGGGTGCAGCCTTTCCTGCCCAAGGCTCCATCATTGGGGCATGTACCTCCAGCTCCACTGGCTTCTGCGGCCTGGTGCAGAGAGGCCACCTCCATTGAGATGGCACCCTCTACCTCTGCATACGGCAGGAGTCACTCCACCTGGTAAAAAATGCCAGTAAGATCACAAAATTGCCCCTAACCATCTGAATTATTAAATATTGAGAAGTCTGAAGCCATTTTGTTTTCAGCCTCTGCTCCAAATTCCATTTCTAGCTAGTACTTCCAACCCTGTCCCTGGCAATAGATGAGCTTCTGAGCTCATATTCGCACAATTACTAAGACTGCCTATTTCCACTCTGAAACATTACCTGACTTTGCATCTGTCTCAGCTCATCTGTTGGTTAAACTGTTATTCATCTCTTTGAAATCTCTAGACTGGACAATTACAATGCAGTCCTGGCTAGTTGCCCACATTCTACCCTCTGTAAACTTGAGGTCATCCAAAACTCTTCTGCCCATGTCCTAACTCACAGCAATCCCGATTCCCTTATCACTCCTGTGCTCACCTTCCTACATTGGCTCCTAGTTGAGCAACATCTTGATTTTAAAATTCTCATTCTTGTTTTCAAAACCCTCCATGGCCTCGCCCCTCCATATCTCTGTGGTCTCCTCCAGCCCCACAACCACCCATCCATCTGCACTCTTCTAATTCTGAGTCTTTTAATCATTCCACCATTAGTGGCTGCACCTTCAGTTGCCTAGGCCCTATATTAAGGAATACCTGTTCTACTCCTTTCCATCTTGTTTTCTTCTTTTAAGACACTCCTTAAAAGCTATCTCTTTGATCAAGCTTTTGGTCATCTGACCTAATATTTCCTTGTGTGGCTCAATGTCTTATTTTGTTTTACAATGCTCCTGTGAAGTACTTTGGGAGATTTATTGTGTTAAAGGTGCTATATAATTTAAGATGTTGTTGCTATTATTAATTGGCTGTCCCCTTCTGTGGAGTGAGCAGCTGTTTCTTTTCTCAGCCTGCCCCTAGGAATGCTCCCAACCAATGGAAATGCATTGACGAGCCATTTAAACACACCTCCCCTTCTATTTTTTAACCCCCACACCAGTAATACCACCCACCACCCTTTTCCCCAACCCATCCACCCACCAACCTTCAAGCCAGCAAACAGAGAGCCGGGAAAATTCAGCCCAGTATTTTACTCAACATATCCAGGTGCATAAAATGAAAGGGAGAGAAATAATGAGGTAGAACACACCTGAACTGCCAATGTGTGCTTGATCAATGCCCCCCACTTGAGGTGCAAACTCATAAAGGTACCGCTAAAATCTTTATTTACTTCAAACTTTAGGCTAAACTTTGCAGTCCATTTACAGTGGCAACAGGGCATTGACAAACATGAGCAGATTGCATACAAGCCGCAAATAGCATTACATGATTTATAAGTATGAGTTAGTTATGTTTAATGTAAAAACAGAAGAGGAAAATAAAAATCTGGGCCATGGTATTGGACTAAAAAATTCAAATTATAGAGAGATAAAAAGGGACCTTGCTCAAGTTCAATTAAAGATAAAATTGGCAAATAGTACCCTAGATCAATAAGGAAAATAAATTGCTTTTAATTTAGGAAAATAATTTAAACTGGAGATGAAACATTTGAAAAGTAAATCTATTCAAGTAAGGACAATTAAAAAAAGAGTGCTCTGAAGGACAGGTTCCAAGGACGCATGGGAAAATATGAAACTATATAAATGAGCACTAGTGTGGTGGTTATGGCACTGAACTGGTCTTAGAAATTGGACTGCTTTGATCCCACTTTTACAATTGTAAAACAGGCACCTAAGAGTCTAATTTGTGGAGTGGTGCTCAAGCACTCATTCCACATTGGAAGTGTGAGGTCCCTGTCTTTGTTAGGGTTCCTTTATCATACCCAAACTTCACAGACTGAATGCAATACACAGACTGAAGACTTGTCATTTAGGCAACAACTCCAATTCTTATCAGCACTGGAATTCTGCCAACTCCTTCCACTGTAATTAGTGGGATGTGAATATCAACTAAATAGTAAAGTTGTGCATTCTGCATTAATTACTGCTTAACAAGCAGTAAATGAGAGAATGAAAAAGCACTGTAAACATTGGGAAATACTATTAATGTGTATTGAGAATATCTATTCCCAGGACTGAGTTTATCAACATGGTCAAAAGTTAACACCTGCTTAATTCATGACAAAACACAAAATTACTATTCATTAATGCACAATTAGCGCATCCATTAACACTAAAGCATTGAACAGTTTAAACCTCCCTGATGTTTTATGATCAGGTTGTTAATTAATGTCACACCTTGCATCAGGATAGGATTTGTAATATAATTTTGTTGAGTGATCTTGAATCATTTTTCCATGTATGATATAATTGATTCCTAATAAACATTTGTATTATTTAGGGAGAAGCCTCAGACAGTCATTGTGAAATCGGAATTCTAAAATTTATTCCAGGTTCCCTTAAATCTCCTTCATTCATAATAATAAAACAATAGAAATGCTGGAAATACAAAACAGGTCTGTTTGAACAGAGAAAACCTGCAGACCCTTCCTTGGATTTCCAGAATTTATACTTGTCTTTTTTTTTGATCTATCTTTTCTAAATACTATATAATCTCCTGTGGTCTTGCTCACAAGCAATTTTCAATGTTAATTGGCACAAAAGTGCCAGAATAATTTAGGAATCTCAGGCTGACTCAGTTGGGCCAATGGGATAAATGGTGACAGACGAGTAGCACAGCTCACCATCTGGTTTCTACGCTAGTTGACTTTACAGATGGGTTGGAAGCACCAAGCTTGTCCCAAGCTACTGTCATAAACTTGATGGAACATCAGTGAAGACACAAAGCAAGTGATCACTTTTAGCCAATCTCCATCAAATTTACTGGAAAAAAAAACCCCACAGAAATGCCGGGCAAAGATCTGGAAAACTGCATGAGGCTTACCAGGTGACATAACAGCCTGCTAAGTACTAAAATGTATTAAGCTTGTTGAGCTTATTTTAACTTTTCGGGGGAGGCTGAAACAAGTGATATCAGATCAATTTTGAGGAGATGTTTATTTTAATTCATTCATGGCATGTGGGCTTTGGGGGCTAGGCCAGCATTTATTGCTCATCCCTAGTTGCCTATGAGAAGGTGGTGGTGAGCTGTGTTCTTGAACTGTTGTAGTCCATGTGATGTAGGTACACTGTTAGGAAGAGAGTTCCAAGATGTTGACATAGCGACAGTGAAAGAACGGCGATATATTTCCAAGTCAGGATAGTGAGTGACTTGGAAGGAAACTTCCAGATGGTGGTGTTCCCATCTATTTGCTGTTGTTGTCCTTCTAGATGGTAGTGGCCGCGGGTTTGGAAGGTGCTGTCTAAGGAGCCTTGGTGCATTCCTGCAGTGCATCTGTTGCTACTGTGCGTAGGTAGTGCAGGGAGTGAATATTGGTGGATGTGGTCCCAATCAAGTTGGCTGCTTTGTCCTGGACGGTGTCAAGCACCTTGAGATTATTGGAGCTGTACTCACCTAGTAGAGAGTACTCCATCACACTCCTGACTTGTGCCTTGTAGATGGTGGACAGGCTTTGGGGAGTCAGGAGGTGAGTTACTCACTGCATGATTCCTAGCCTCTGACCTGGTCTTGTAGCCACAGTACTTATATGGCTAGTCCAGTTAAGTTTTTGGTCAGGATGTTGATAGTGGGGGATTCAGTGATAGTAATGCCATTTAATGTCACGGGGTGATGGTTAGATTCTTGCTTGTTGGAGATGGTCATTGCCTGGCACTTGTATGGTGCAAATGTTACTTACCACTTGTCAGCCCAAGCCTGGATTTTGCCCAGGTCTTGCTGCATTTGGACATGGACTGCGTCAGTATCTGAGGAGTCGTGAATGGTGCTGAACATTGTGCAATCATCAGCGACTATCCCCACTTCTGACCTTATGATGGAAGGAAGGTCATTGATGAAGCAGCTGAAGATGTTTGGGCCTAGGATACTACCCTGAGGAACTCCTGAAGTGATGTCCTGGAGCTGAGATGACTGACCTCCAACAATCACAACCTTTGCGCTAGGTATGACTCCAACCAGCGGACAGATTTCCTCCTGATTCCCTTTGACTCCTGTTTTGCTAGAGCTTCTTGATGCCACACTCTGTCAAGTGTGGCCTTGATGTCAAGGACAGTCACCCTCTCCCCATCTCTGGAGTTCAGCTCTTTTGTCCATGTTTGAACCAAGGCTGTAATGAGGTCAGTAGCTGAGTGGCAATGGCAGAACCCAAACTGGGTGTCAGTGAGCTGGTTATTGCTAAGCAAGTGCCACTTGATAGCACTGTTGATAACCCCTTCCATTACTTTACTGATGATCGAGAGCAGACTGATGGGGCAGTAATTGGCTGGGTTGGATTTATCCTGCTTTTTGCGTACAAGACATACCTGGGCAATTTTCCACATAGCCGGGTAGATGCCAGTGTTGTAGCTGTACTGGAACAGCTTGGCTAGGGGCGTGGGAAGTTCTGTAGCTCAAGTCTTCAGTACTATTGCTGGAATATTGTCAGAGCCCATAGCCTTTTCAGCATCCAGTGCCTTCGGCCATTTCTTGCTATCACATGGAGTGAATCGAATTGGCTGAAGACTGGCATCTGTGATGCTGGGGACCTCTGGAGGAGGCTGTGATGGATCATCTACTTGGCACTTTTGGCTGAAAATTGTTGCGAATGCTTCAGCCTTACCTTTTGCACTGCTGTGCTGGGCTCCTCCATTATTGAGGATGGGGATATTTGTGGAGCCTCCTCCTTTAGTGAGTTGTTTAATTGTCCACCACCATTCACAACTGGATGTGGCAGGACTGCAGAGCTTAGATCTGATCCTTTGTTGTGGCATAGCTTGCTGCCTTTGGGCATGGACTGCACCAGTATTTTAGGAATCGCGAATGGTGCTGAACATTGTGCAATCATCAGTGAACATCCCCACTTCTGACCTTTATAATGGAAGGAAGGTCATTGATGAAGCAGCTGAAGATGGTTGGGCCGAGAACATTACCCTGAGGAACTCACACAGTGACGTCCTGGAACTGAGATGATTGAACTCCAACAACTACAACCATCTTTCTTTGTGCTAGGTATGACTCCAAACACCGGAAAGATATCCCCCAGATTATCATTGACTCCAGCATTGTCTCCTTCATGCCACACTCCATCAAATGCTGCCTTGATATCAAGGGCAGTCAATTTCACCTCACGTTAGGAGTTCAGCTATATGTGCATGTTTGAATCAAGGTTGTAATGACGTCAGGAGCTGTGTGACCCTGGCGGAACACAAACTGGGCTTCAGTGAACAGGTTATTGGTGAGTAAGTGCCGCTTGACTGCACTGTTGATGACCCCTTCCATCACTTTACTGATGGTCGAGAGTAGACTGATGGGGCGGTAATTGGCGGGATTGGATTTATCCTGCTTTATATGCACAGGACATACCTGGGCAATTTTCCACATAGTCGGGTAGATGCCAATGTCATAGCTGTACTGGGACAGCTAGGCTAGGGGTGAATGTATGGGCTATGCAATATTGTCAATATCAACCTATCACCAGAAGTCAAAATTATCCATGTTGACCTGGACATTCATTAGGATTGCTCCTATTCCATCAGTAGTGTTACTTCACTGAAGATGCATCACTAGGCAGAATTTGCATCCTGAGGTGGAAGCAGGCTTGGTGTGGGCATGCCGGCAAATTCTCACTGCCCCACCGAGTGTCAGTCTTCCGATATATTCCCGCCGTCGCTCTATTTCCACGGAGGCAGCTTCTAGGGGTGGGTCTGGGAATTAGGCCTGTTAAAGTGCTAGTTGAGGACTTTAGATGGAATGGTGGCTGCCTCCCGGCAGCAGGCAGTGTTGGCAGAGATGAATTCTACAAAAAGCCCAGCATGGATCTGCTGGGCTGGAGGATCATAGCACAGTCACATGCCATCCTACGGAACAGTTTCTCCTCTGTAATGATGACCTGGCAGCTATGACTACAGTTATTTTGTACCATTAATATGTCTTTAGAAGACACCTCCATCTTGACGAGCCCTTTTGGTCTCCTCCCTACAATGGCAATGCTCACCTGTCGCGTTGGATGCTCCCAATGGTCCTCTAATCTGGGAAGTCCAACCACTGTTCTTAATTGGATGGGACTCTGGGGTGCGACCTCTTAAATGTCTGCCTCCTCAAAAACTTACTGCAGAATCCCTCCATCTGGAGGTTCCTAACCTGGAATTCAGCCCAGCATTGGGATCAGGACCCTGGAATTAAAATTTAGCCCAATGTGTCGGTAGGGTTTCTGAAGAAGGAACACCGGCAGAGTGAAGGAACTCAGGAATTTCCTGGCCTTTGAATCAATGTGAGACTGAGCTCCTGCATCAAACATTTTTACCATTTCAGTTCTTCCTTTTCCAATAGAAAATAGTAATGATTTGCACTTAGTGAAAGCATGTATCTCCTTAATACTTTTTGCCTGATGTGGCTCAGTGATAACACTGTCACTTCTCAGTTAGAAGGCTCAAGCCCCACTCTAGAGGCTTGAACACAAAACCAGTGTTTAACCGAAAGAGCAGTACACTGTTGAAGGTACCATCTTTCAGACAAGATAATGAACTGAGGTTCTGTTTGTCTTCTTGGGTAGTTGTAAAAGATCCTATGGTATTACTTGAAGAAGAGGAAAGGAGCTCTCCCTGGTGTGCTGGGCAATATTTATCCCTAAACCAACAATACCTAAAACAGATTCTCTGGTCATATTAACATTATTTGTGGGAGCCTGTCATCCATTAATTAGGTGCCATGTTTGCTACATTACAACAGTGACTACACTTCCAAAAATGGCTATAACACTCATAGGAACATCCTGAGGTTATTAAAGATGCTACAAAATCTGTCTTTATTTTTTACAAAAGCAGCAGTCAAATAAATTGCAGAATATTATTACCATTGTGTGGGAACTTTATCTCATCTACAGGCATAGCACAATATGACAAACTCATTATTTATGGATGATTCACTGGGAGAGATTTTGACCTCACCACCATCTCACTTACATCTAAAAGTAGAATGCTAGCATGACTAATATTGTGTAGGCGATGAAACTGTCAACTCACTGCTGGTTGTCTGTCTGTTTTGAATTTTGGGTGGACATTGATTTAGGCAGAGTTCCTGCTGGAAGCAGGTAGAGACCTAAGACATATATGCAAGTTGAGTCATATGACATTGCCAAGCCCTCCAATGCCACTTTAGCACACTGTTCTTGAACCTACTCCAGACTATGGTTGGGACAAGTTAACAGGCAGGCGTTTCTCATGATAGTTAAAGGGATCCCCAACCTCTTTCAGATAAACTGCTGTAATGTTTTGAGAGACAGTCTGCTTGCATTTGATAGTGTAGATCAGCTACTCAGATCATTTCAAGAATCACTGTACCTCCTGCCGCCAAACAGGAATGGGAACATGAACTCGGCTCCTACTCCATTTTCCAATGCATGCGCAGTTTCTCCCACTGCTGCCATCACTATTGTGCGTCCACTGCCTGCCATCTACTTCCTGACATCTCCCGCTCTGTTTACCGACCCCTTCCCACTCCACCACTTCCGACTCACTCCTGCTCCCCACTGTCCGCTCCATAACCGTCTGTTTTGCCGCTTTCAACTCGCTCCCCTGTTCCCTTTGCTGATACTCCACTCCCTCACCATTTTGTTCCCTCCTGCTGCCTTTAGCACACCCTTTGCTGCTGCCTTCTGCTGCCAGCTACATTACAACAGTGACTACACTTCAAAAAATGGCTGTAACACTCTTAGGAACATCCTGAGGTTATTAAAGAATAACTAAGAGGTGACAGTGCTACCACTGAGCCACATCAGACAAAAAGTAATGAGATACATGCTTTCACTAAGTGCAAATCATTGCTATTTTCTATTGGAAAAGAGCTGAATTGGTAAAAACGTTTGATGCAGGAGCTCAGTCTCACATTGATTCAAAGGCCAGGAAATTCCTGAGTTCCTTCAATTTGCCGGTGTTCCTTCTTCAGAAACCCCACCATCACATTGAGCTAAATTTTAATTCCAGGGTCCTGATCCCAATGCTGGGCCGAATTCTAGGTTAGGAACCTCCAGGTGCAGGGATTCTAAAGTAAGTTTTTGAGGAGGCAGCCAATTAAGAGGTCACATCCCGGAATCCCATCCAATTAAGGACAATGGGTTCTGCTGCCAGCGAAGGGTGCTGGACAGTGTGGGAGTTGGGCAACCGGGGTGGGAGGAAGTGGCAAAGACAGCGGGGGAAGAGGGAGTGAGTGGCAGAGGGAGCATGGGGAAGTAGGAGGGAGCAGCAAAAGGAGCAGAACAGTACGGTGATTAAAGTAGCGAAGGGAATGGGGAAAATGGTAAGGAGCAGCATGAAGGAGGGAGCAGTAAATGGAGTGGAAGAAAACAATGAAGTCAGTGGGAGGGAGTGACAAAGTAAGCAGGGGCAAGTGGGAGAGAGCAGCGAATGGAAGGGAGTGGAGGGAACAGCAAAGGGAGCAAGGACAAGTGTGAGAGAGCAACGGGTGGGAAGGAGTGGCAAAAGGAATAGAAGGGAGTAAGGTGAAGGCTGCAAAGAGGGTTGTCTTGTGAGGTGGGAGGGGGCAAGAACAGTGTGTGTTCTTTTCTGTCTTTGTTTACTGTGCGCCATCTTTGATGTAGGCAGCTGCCTGGCATGTTGCTGTTGGTGACATCACAAGGATTAACACTGCAACTATCGTGAGTGTGCCTCCTGCACTTGTCCTGTCAGCAAATGCAGTCTTTCAGAATGCATGCAGTGACTGCAGCGCATTCTGAATTCTTGAAACTTCTGATAATAGACCTTTTTTTTCCTTCATTGGGCCCTTATGGCAATTCTTCTCTGCCAAAAGGATGAGGGAGAACAGCAACAGGAGGAAGATGTAAAGAGAGCTGTAGTTGCAAAGAAAGCAATTAGAAGAAGGTGTTCTCACAGAGATCCTTATCCTCCCAATAGAATAGAATTGGGAGGATAAGGCCTGGAACAACATGCCTGCAGTTCTTTGAAGTGCAATGCATAAGGCGGCTGTGTTTCTCTGAGAAGGCTGTGGCAAAGCTGTGTCATGTTCTGCCAGAAGACCTGTACCAAATTGCCATAGTTAATACAGCATTGCCTGTTCCTGCCCTGAGGTTCTTTGCCTCAGGCTTCTTCCAGATTACCGCGAGGGATATCTGTAACATCAATCAGGCAGCATTTCATGCCTGCATCAAGCAGATAACTGCTGCCCAGAGCTTGTTATAGCAAACACTTTAATCGCTTTACTCAGGGATAAACTGAAGCAGCAGAATAGGGCTTTGGGATTCATATGAATTGAAGGCTTCCCCCAAGCCCGGGGCATTATTGTTTGCACCTATGTTGCCTTGAGGAATCTTTTTAAAATATTTGCTGGTCTTGTGTAAAAGTAACAAGTTGCCTTACGACATATAAGATGGCTTCATCCTAATGGCTCATTACCTGCCTGCATGTATAGGCTGCCAAAGACACAAAAGTTATATCCCATTGTGCCCTATTATATCAATGACTGGTTTCACACAACATTAACTTGACAAAAGGTTGCATGAATTACTACAGCCAGATCTTAGTGAGTTTTCCGGATGGATGGTGAAAGATCCTTTCACCTTCGCAAAGACTATACATGACCTACATATTGATCGCAATGCCTTGTCTATGTGCACATTTGATATTGTGAGCTTTTTTATGAATGTGCCACTGAAGAAAGCCATCAACGTTTACGCTGTGTCACTATATCATAGCAATATAAACATGCTGCCATTTTCTGAATCTGTTTTCATTGAACATATGAATTTAGGAACTCACACAGTTGAGTTCAACTTTAATGACACTATGTATGCCCAAATAGATGATGTTGTCATGGGTTCCCCTCTAGGATTAGCACTTGCTAATAATTTCATCGGGTTCCAGGAGAAACATGTTTTTAATGGAATGCACCCTAACCTCCTACCCCGTCCACATTTCTGATGTATAGATGATACGTTCACGACCTTTGAATCAATAGCTACATGTAAGGATTTCCTTACACACCTAAATAAGCTCCAGCTTATGATCAAATTCACTTTTGAGATAGAGCAATCCTATCACGCCCCTTCCTAAACCTGCTGGTTTATAAATCCAGCAATGACAGAACATGAGGTAGTCATCCACATAAAATACAAAGACCATTTGTTTCCAAGATGGTGTTTTAACATTTTTTTTCCCCAGGGACAATTCTGCAATGGAACAAGCTGCCAAAGGAAATAGTCGCAGCCCCATCACTTGAAATCTTCAAGATCCATCTTTAGATTATTTCCATTTAAATGCTTCGATTATATGGACTACCATTTCAGCAGGTCATGCCTTGTTTAGCTAGTGTTACTCACATAAATGTTAGCAGAATATGGTTCTTAGTCTGTGATGCTAATGCAATTAAAGCAGAAGGAGAAACAGAAAGGGTTCTCCATTGCACCACATTTTTACTTCTCTTTAGCTCTGAAGAAGTCATATGGACTGGAAACGTTAACTTTGTTTTTCTCTTCACAGATGCTGTTAGATCTGCTGAGTTTTTCCAGCATTTTCTGTTTTTGGGTTCTCCATTACTGTTTACTGCAAGCCCACCTTCACTTCTCAATTTATACATTGGGACTCATGAGATCCACACTGTACAAAATTGGCCTTATTAGCAACCTTGTAAATAAGCTCCTAACCATTTGCTTGCAACTTGCAAGCTTGATATGGAAATAGAGCACATCAGAGCTATCCTGGGGGACAATGGCTATCCTGATCAGATCATTATTCACTGTGCATTGTGTAAATGCATAAATGGGCCAAAGGCTGTCACTTTTAGACCTGTAAACTGCCAGTCTACCTCAGATTCCCCTGGAAAGACAAAGTATCTCAAAAATTTGAACAACAGGTTAAGCAAGTTGTTTCATGTTGCTACTATGCAGTGGCTTCATGAGTGGTATTTTCCACACAGGATGCTGCCATCAGTCCAAAAAGATTTTCTGTCTACTACACAATTGAGCAATGCTATGTAGGAATTTCAGTGCCATTATGCTGCCAGATACGTAGGCTGTATGAATGGCTGATTCAGCCAATGATTGGCTGGTCAAGTCAAACATCAAGAATGCTTTTGGTTGTTCCTAAGAGCAAGGTACAGACTACTTCAGCAGCCCATGCCTATAAAACCCAAATCAAAAGGTCTACTGTTAGATGTGATTCCATAATTGGGCAGTACTTGCTGAGTGATCTTGGGTGTGCTACACTTACAACTAATTGAAATAATCAGTCAAGCTCGTAATGTGGCATTTTTATGCTTGTTAGAAGTGACATGCATATATGGGACCCATTCTCTGCAAACAAAAGGAACATGTTCAAACTTTGCTTTGAAAATTTTAAACAGTTTTAAAATTACCTGGGAGCTTGGGAGCCTATAGTGCCCCATTGCTTTCTCCATGGCAACACCTCAGCCAAGCAGGGTCAATGTTCCAATCAATCAGCACCCTTTTCTACTGTAATATAAATTGTTATGATCATTTAAAATTTGGCATTCTTGTATTCGTCCTGGTTAGTGCAAGATGAGAAGATTCAGCAACTTGTGTCTCTTTTCAGAAAAAATCAAGCTCAGTGTGACCAAATGACTTTTCGATCATCGTTTTTGTAATTCATTCATGGGATATGGGAATCATTGTCAAGATCAGGATTTATTGCCCATTTTTTAATGCCCTGCCTTTCGTGAGTCACAAGAGTTTCCTTTCCATAAATGTCCAACTGGCTTATGATCGCGAGCAGCCTATCATATAAGACTTTGCCAATTTCCTGGTAGCAATCATGAAGCTTTTATCTTATGTCAATTCTCCATGCCCCCATTCTTTGCTCATGCACACTGATTGAGTGTCTGCTTGCCCAGGAAAAAGGTTTTGGTAATAACACGTCCCTTGGCCATTATTTCACATTTAATGATTTCTCACTACTCTTAGTAATGCATGCTCAATGACCAAACTGCATTACAATGCTATCTAAGGTTCAACCTGAGGTCTCATTGAACAAACCATTGGCACATTCAAATAACAATTCTATTACCTAGTGGCTTCTTGCAATGAAAATACAAAGAGTAGCCTGCATGATCGTGGTTTGCTGTGCTACATAACTTCACTCTGCAATGGGATAAACAAATGACATTGGACAAGGATATTTAACATGATGAAGGACAAGACTCTGATGACATAGCGGATGATGAGAAAGTGGGAGGGTTCCAACAGTAACCTCCAGCTGGGGCTACTCAGCAACAACTTAAAAAAAAGCACTTCTAAGTAACAATTCCTGCTCTCCTACATTTATAGTCATGTTCAACATCCCTCCCAATCCTTGCACAATCAAGTAAAACTGTATCTGCTTAAACATTAATATCTGTACCAACTAATATTGTAGAGGCATCATCTACTGTAGAAACATCTCTGTGCACAAAAATTATTAAGAGGATTATAATTTAAATATCTTATGCAATTGCCTAATGCCCAGAAGCAAAAACAGTAAAAACTGGGAAATAAGAATACTGGCCTGAACTGAACTTGTATACCTTAAAATGGAACACCAGTTAAAACTGCAAAATAAGAGTACTAGTTCAAATTGTTTCTTTTCCTTCTGGGTGCTAGTTATGGCCCTGGTGTTGGACCCTACTACCAGTCTTAATTGCCCTCTCACCTATTCTATTGCATCTGCGGAAAACTGATGAGATTCTTGTTGGCCCCCTAGGAGCTTGGGTGGAGTTGTAGAACTCTACAACTCAGTAACAGCTGGCGTAGTCTGACCCCATTAGCTTTCTAGCACTAGAGTGGGCATCGCTTTGAAGGTGTTACAAGGATCCAGAACAAAAACAGAATTACCTGGAAAAACTCAGCAGGTCTGGCAGCATCGGCGGAGAAGAAAAGAGTTGACGTTTCGAGTCCTCATGACCCTTCAACAGAGTCGAAACGTCAACTCTTTTCTTCTCCGTCGATGCTGCCAGACCTGCTGAGTTTTTCCAGGTAATTCTGTTTTTGTTTTGGATTTCCAGCATCCGCAGTTTTTTTGTTTTTATTACAAGGATCCAGATCTGGTGTCATCCTAAGAGATAGCAACACATTCCATTCCTATTGCATCACAATACCTCCTATCAGGCCATGGCACAGCACTCCAACTGACTGTGGGAGATTGTAGAAGATCCATTAGCCCACTGAAGCCCTTATTCACCAGTCTCTCAGGTTTTCAACAATGCAGCAATTAAATTAATATAGTTTCTTTCATTCATTCATGGGATATGGGCATCACTGGCTAGGCCAGCATTTATTGCCCAACCCTAACTGCCCTTGAGAAGATGGTAGTGAGCTGCTTTCTTGAACTGATGAAGTCCATGAGGTGCAGACACACCCACAGTGCTGTTAGGGAGGGAGTTTGAAGATCTTGATCCAGTGACAATGAAGGAACAGCAAAATATTTCCAAATCAGGATCGTCAGTGGCTTGGAGGGGAACTTTCAGGTGGTGGTGTTCCCATGTGTCTGCTGCCCTTGTCCTTAGATGGTGGTGGTTGTGGGTTTGGAAGGAGATGTCTGAGATGAGTTCCTGCAGTACATCTTGTAGATGGTACACTCTGCTGCCACCTCCTGCAGTGGAGGGAGTGAATATTTGTGACTGAGGTGCCAATTAAGCATGTTGCTTTGCCCTGGATGGTGTCAAGCTTCTTGAGTGTTGTTGGAGATGCACTCATCCAGAAAAGTGGAGAATATTCCATTACTCTCCTGATTTGTGCCTTGTAGTTGGTGGACAGGCTTTGGGGAGTCAGGAGGCGAGTTACTCACCACATGATTTCTTGGCTCTGACCTGTTCTTGTAGCCACGGTATTTATATGGCTAGTGCAGTTAAGTTTCTGATCAATGGTAACCCCCAGGATGTTGATAGTGGGGGATTCAGTGATGGTAATGCCATTTAATATCAAGGGATGATGGTTAGATTCTCCCTTGTTGGAGATGGTCATTGCCTGGCACTTGTGTGGCGCAAATGTCACTTGCCACTTGTCAGCCCACGCCTGGATATCCAGTTCTTGCTGCATTTAGACATGGACTGCTTCAGTATCTGAGGAGTCGTGAATGGTGCTGAACATTGTGCAATCATCAGTGAACATCTCCACTTCTAACCTTATGATGGATGGAAGGTCATTGATGAACTGCTTGCCTGTTACTTTCCAAAGCTATTATTAATGGTAGTTACCAGCACATTTTAAGTAATGAACAAATTAACCAAAAGGAAAGATTTTATTTTAATCAATTGATCATGTAAAAATACTCATTTGTTGGAATGATAGAAAATTAGAGTTTAAGACACAATTTCTTGGTTTGTTTGATGTGAAATCTGATACATTTTATTTGAATGACCTACATGCTATAGCTGGCCGTGTAACAAAGCCTGATATTGCTTTGCACACATCTTACATTGGAGATGTTGCCAAAAAACAATTGGAAAGATTGGATGTTTTTTGAAACCAGTTAAAAGTGATAAAGGTTTCATACTGCTGACAGAGCATCACTTATGTGCGTTATGGCCCTTCAAGATGTTTGTCTAACATATTGTGGATTTTAAAATTATTGCTCATTGCATAAATCTCTGTTCTTGAATTTGCAAATGTCTTTGTTGTATTCACACTTCAAAACTACAAAGAATAAATCAAGTCTCATAAGTTGAGTCTTTGGACTAGATTTTCAACTTGCCATCCAAATGTAAGACACTGTGAGTCAGCCTCCTGTTATGGAAAGCACTTCATTTTATCTGGGCAATTACTACAACTGGGTGGGTTTAAACAAGTTTAAAGCCTTGCCTTTTGTTTCTTGGGTGAAATTGGGTCCAGAAACGCTTCCGGAAGTACCACCTTCATAAAGAGATCAGCGTGTGTGCGTTTAACGTCTGTCGGAATTCTATAGAGCAAGCAGATCATGATGTCAATCACTCAGCAACACTGACATGACACCGCAATGCCATTTTGGAGCTAAGTGTTCAAGCAAACATAATCTCTTACCCAGCTGAAGACGTGTTAAGCAGCATAAAGGATTCCTCAGCAATGTTGTTTGAAGAGATCATCAAATACTTGCAGGTTATCTGGCTGTTAGTGTAATTCTACATGTTTTAGGTGCTTTCCATAGTTGTTTCAAGTTGGAAAGGTCTGCAGGGAGTGGTATGACAGGTGCTGAAATACTTTTTGTTGACTTCAAGGCTTCTGCATGAACCAGTTGCTCCCAGACATAGGTGCAATAGTAGGCCTTCCTCTTGGAATTAAGCATGGTTGGAGAATGAGGAGAGGTTATGCAAAGTAGGACAAACTGCTAGAAGAGGGAGGAGGGGAAGGGCTCTCAGCAAGTAGCCATATCTTCCCAGGATATTCAGGGAGCAATTCCCCCACCTAAATTTCACTGAGCAACAATGTGTTAAAAGTCAGCACTTCAACATGGAGTTTGTCAGTAAAATCTGTCACTGCTGTAACCATAACTGCAACCTCAGAACAAGGCAAGCACGACCTTGCTAGCGCTATGAAAGTGAGCATGGCTATGAACTTTTGTGCATCCTGCCTCCTTCCAGACTGATGCTGAAGATATTAACAACATCTCACAGCTTGCAGTGCAGTGTTACATATGGAAAGTCATTAAGGCTCTCTATTTAAAGCAGGATAAATTCACTAAAGTCCCTCTTGCCAGAGAGAGGAAGGCAAAGTAAACATGTGCGCTCTGAAAGGTTTACAGGCTTCCCCATTGTACAGATTGCATTCACATTGCTTTATTGGCATCTAATGCCATCTCTACCATATACCAGAACCTAAAAGGAACCTAAAACACCTTCCACATGCAGCTGATCTGTGACCACAGGCAGAACATCATGCAGGTCAATGTCTAATATCCTGCCAGGAGTCATGGTGCAATCAACTCCAGCAGTCCACTGTGCTAGCTGTATTTCAGCCACTATGGCAAATGAAAAGTTTGCTACTGGGTAACGAAGGTAATATGCTGACCAGAAGGCTCATGACTCTAGTTTGCAACACATGTACAAGTGCGCAGCCGGTGTACTGTGAGAGCTATGTTGTTACAAGAATTGTGATATAGTAGACCAGTGGAGCGCGGAATTAACAATTTTGTTGCCCGGACCACTTCTGGAGCAGCTGTACATTAGTGGCTGAGCGGGTCTCAAAATTTGAGATGGTGTTGCTGCATGCTGCATAGCTTGTCATCATGAGGGAACAGCCCTTCCCTCCACATAACAGACAAGAAGCTGAGGAGCAGGAGCATGAGGAGAATGAGATAGAGGAGAAACAAGAGATCAAGGAAGAAGAGGAGTTGCAAACTAGATAGGCCATTCTGCCCCAGTTGTATGCAAAGAACTAATTCAAGTGTGATGCCAGCACCCTTAACCCCAATTACTACTCACCAACAGTCCCAGATTCCTTAACATCTTTCCATTATTGAACATTGTATTGTCCTCTTGACCAAAATGCAAAAAAAAAGTCAACAAAAAAACACATTCCAAACCAAATTTAGAAATTAAATCATGCCATATCACCATTGAAAATTAAACTGAGTTTCGTTGTGCATTTCCTTAATGCTGGTCTTGTGTGTGTCTGGGGCCTGTCCTGATGCACCTACACAGTATGGCCCCAGTAGCTGCAGAAAATGTTGGGAAGCTACTGATTTTCAGTAGAGTACATGTCAGATGCGTTTTGAGGATGACTTCAAGCATCTTTGTCCCCTGAAGGTCCAGCTTTAAATTGTACCATCTTGGCATGAGAGTCAGCAGTCTGAGCCAGCTGGCTGGCTGTCAGGCAACAGCAAGGGCACTGGTGGAGTAGCAGTGGTGGGATCATACATGCTGCTATCCTGAGAGAGGGCAGCAGGTTCATTCTCCATGGACCCATTGCGACTTGCCAGGGGCAGAGCCTCAGCAATTCTAATAATCTGCTGCGAGACAAGTAGCTGAACTGCTGTGACACCCTGGAAGTCATTTTGCACCCAGTCATGTTAACAGCAGTCTAAGCTTGCCTGACATCAAACTGAGCTTCCACTGCACCACTTAGATGTTTAATGTAAGCTACTTGTGCTGCACTGGAAGCTGAGACAAACAATTAGGCCCACAAGTGTGTTGTTGTAATTGGTCATCGGTTTCAATCAGTAAAGAATTGGCTTCAAACTCTGTGTAAAGGCCTAGCTGTGCTAAGTTGGTGCTGGGCTTTTCCATGCTCTCTGGCAGGCTTGCTTATGCACCAAGTATTTTGACGTGTACACCCATTAGCCTTTTCCTGTACCCTGGTCCATCAAAGTTCTCATTGGATATCTCTGCAGTGGAACATTTGTGTGACCTTGCCCTCTAGCAAGCTGGTACCTGGACTATCCTTACCTCCTGCCTTGGATGTTGCAGACTTGCGTCCGCTGTCTCACCATATGCAAATCCCACCTCCACTCTATCCTCTAAGACATGTGCAGTGTCAGTAACTGAGCTCGTGGCTATGAGTGAAATCAAGTGACAGTATATCTTCAGCTTCACTGTTTTCTTGATATTCTTCTACTGCTTATACAGGTTGAACCTTAGTTATCTGAAAGGCAAAAAGGGACAAGGTAGGGTTGCACTTATAAGCGAGGCAAAAACGAGAAGTTCATGCTTTCACCATCTTGTAAATCAGAAGAGATTGGGGGATGAAGGGGTTGTGGGATATGAGATGGAGGATTAGATATGGGGATACTATTACCTTTGATGTAACCAGCCCTGCCAGTGACCATGACCTCAACAATAATCCCTGTAATAATAGCCAGCACCATCTCCTCCATCAAGTTTAAACCATACAGCTACACCTAAGCCCCTCCTGTTAGTTCCTGCGGCCTCTATTTGTGCACCACCTTCTCCTGCAAGAGAGAGGGAAGTGTGTGAGTGAGTGTCCTGCAATATGTTTGGGTGATGTAACTGTCATGGTTGAATAGCTGGCAGTGTGTGTAGGCTGTGAGATTTGGATATGAGACTTGCAACAGTGCTAAATTTGTGAGAATGAGATGAAAAATATGGATGTCAGGGGGAAGCCTTGACTGATGGAAGCATGGTCATTTGAAGAGTGGCTGAGGATAATGATGTAGTCGGCAGGATATGGGATTTGAAAGTGCGTTCATGACCTTAATCATTCCTGTGAGGTCATTGAACTTCCTGCGACATTGCACCCAGTCTCCAGGGCCTGGCTACTAGCATTGACCTCTGCTGCCATCAACTCTCAATACCTTCTCAGCATGTGTCTGAAGGGCCTCCTGTAGATACAGCACATCCCTACTTCTTTCCACATCCTCTGCTTAATCCTTCAATGCAGCATTGGTAAACCTTGGTGCACACTCTTCCACTTGCAGACATTGTTGTTTGTTGAGCAGCACCATGCTAAATGATGTCAGCACCTCTACCAGCCACATATTGCCGTCGCTTTAAGAGACACAGATTAACTTTTTAAGCAGTGCAGGTGAGCTGAATTGATTTCGTTTGAGAGAAATCAACTTTTCTCCACATCCAGTTTCAATAATTTCTGTTGCTGAAACCATTCAATTCATCAAATCCTGGAGCTGAATTTAACATGCTCCACCCAGCATAAACAGGGCATCGGGGGCCTCAAAATTAGAATCCTGGCTTTATCATCCCATTTTCACTCCTGCTCTACTGGCACAAGCAGAGGGCACAAAGGCCATTAGTGAAAACCAATCCCATTCTGTATGTACAAGAATTTGTAGTTTGTGCTGTTTAAACCTTGGTTATTAGCCCTATTTTCACTTGAGCTTTTCGAGGGCAGAATCACTTTCAAAGTGTTGCATAAATAATATAATTAACCATGTGGAATTTAAATTACTAAGAATAAATCTTCCATAGCAATGACTTCAAGCCATATTGTATGGGTCAGTGGAGAGACTGATAGCTATTTATTTACTTATGTTATGAATTCTTCCACTTAGTCAAATTATGAAATTAATGTTATTTGCCTTTGAGTGAAAATATCAATATTCCCATATCACAGCAATCATTGCCAACCAATGTTTTGCTTAAGCTGATAAACCAACAACACAGGCTGTCATCGACCTAAAATTCCTCTATTCATTATTATAATTGCATGCACTGATTGTGTATTAACATAGAATTTCAGTCCCTAACTGAAATGCTTTTTTCCGGCTTTGATTGCTGCTTCCAAAATTGCTCCTTGCATGAAGTTGTTATGAGGCACATTAAGGGAGATTTTGCACTTAAGTATAGCTCAGCTTGGTTCTTGACTGATAATTGTCATTTAAAGGTACCTTGAGTACGATTCTGTACCTTGCACAGCTGGTATATTTAGCAGGCAAATTTAAAAACTGGCAGTGCAGAAACAGCTACAGATGGCTTTGTTTCAGTGACAGCTCCTTTTGTTTCAGAGTATTGTGGGTATTATACACCGTTAAAGAATAATTTAACAAATGAGAATCATGAGGTACAGCAGAGAGGACAGTCTAGGAGGAAACAGGCCACAAAGGCAGGATGACGCTGACAAAGACTGCTTTTTGGAGTTTGGATGCCCTGGTCTTTATAGCAGCAGTGCAAGTATTCCAAATGGGTGGTTCCACTGCACTTTTCATCTGCATTTCTGAGGTCTCCAATGCAGATGTATTTTGTGTAATTTGAACCATTGTAACTCATCCATGACTGTGATGGAGTTTTGCATGAGCAATTCCCCAATTTGCAGTCTGTGTTCCCTGGATAGAAGTGCTCATGTAGACAATCTTGTTCAGGCATCAAGTTTATAAGATAACTCTTTGTGGGGTTTAAATCTCAACTGCCGCAGCATACCAATTACCTTACATAGCTACTGCCCCAGCCTGCGTCTACTCTTCTGTAGCCAACAGCATTTGCTGTTCATCATTTACAGACAGTGAATCACTGTAATTTGGCTTTGGGTGATTGTTTAAAATGAGTGATATTGACTAGGTCCTCTGTTGAACACCTTTCCTCATTTTTGCTTCTAAGGAAGTCAAGACAGTGGAAATCAAGAGGAATGCTTGATGGGTGGTCCAGCTGATTTAAAAAAAATACATGTATTATGCTCTTTTTTTCACTGTGTGCTCATCCATTGTGGAAAAAGAAGTTGAGCAAGCTGTCAATTAGCTATCAACCATTTTGTCCACCTGTCCAAGAAACCCTCAGTGCAGGTCATTTTGACTTTGGGTAATAGTTTAAAATGCATGATATCGAGTTAACTGATACATCTCCCTCATTGACTATGCTCATTGAAATCAATTAGCAGCTGAAACACTGCAATTACAAAAACAGAATTACCTGGAAAAACTCAGCAGGTCTGGCAGCATCGACAGAGAAGAAAAGAGTTGACGTTTCGAGTCCTCATGACCCTTCGACAGAACTTGAGTTCGAGTCCAAGAAAGAGTTATGAAATACTGCAATTGTTGTCCCCTCTCCTGGTTTACACAGGAGAAAATGGTATCATGGCGGGTTAAGACTTCCATCCATCTAACTCCATCACTAATCCCAGGGGCAGCACAAAAGAGGTGACATCCCACAGAGAAGATAGAAGCAGAAGTTTTGCCATCTGAAAGTCAAGTCTTGACCATATCTGGCAGTCTCCTCTTTTTAGATAAAGCACCCTCCAGTTTCAAACAAGGCCAGTGATGCAGCAGTGATGTGGACAGGAAGAGGGATGGGACCAGGGATGGGAACCCAAAGCCCAGCTGTTCCAACTTCCCTGACCTCTCAGATGCCCAAAGGATACCTGGCAGCTGGCCACTTCAGTATCATACATGGGAACTACTTGCGAGTCCAGGCACGATCATGGACTTCTGAGAAAAAACATTGCATATTTTTAAGAGATTTTAGTGTGGTTTCCTTACACCAGCCTCTGGTCTCCTCATTGTGACAAGTGCTAAGTGGTGTAGGCACCTGCCATTGCTATGTAAATAAGGGGACCTTCTCCAGGGCCACAACTTTTGGCTAATCCATGGCAGAACTCCCTAGTGTGTACAATTCCAGCGTATCTGTCTGGGGCATGCATTTTCAGAGCTGAAGTTTTTTTTTTTCAGAAATTGAAATGACTGCTCAGAGACACCTAATCCACAACTATGAAACCCTGTTTGAACTCAAGGGAGAGCTTATTAGTTGCCTCCAGCTATGATGGAACAGATAAAAATGTAATTTCCAAGTGTGAGTTTCTTTTTACATTACAACTGCTGACTATTAGCCAATTTTGTGTAAGGTGTTAAAGCTATGATTAGCTTGACCTATTCAAAGTAATTGCTGGAACTTCAAAGGTGAAAATGTCTTTATAGTACAATAATTGCCGGGTGTTCTTGGTTTTTTGTTCTCAAAGGTGGAAGTGATTACAGTTCTTTTAAAAAAAACATTTCGAGTGAATAGAGTGAATATCCGTTGGTCCAACATCCCAGCAAATGAAATAGAATATGGCCATCCTAAAATTTCACCACTGATCCCAGCAGGCTTCCCTGAGTCAGGAGAAGCTTCTGATTCCAAACTAGATTCCACATACCTTCATCACTTCAGACGCTTCCGCTCAGGTTTTCATGGAGCATGCGGGAATCAGGGACGGGTTCATTGCGAACATGCTCTCGACATTGATCAGGAACGGATTGGCATTTTCATTGAACCGGAAGACTAATTGCAAAGGGGATGGGTCCGCCAGCCAAATAATCACTTGGCTGACCATGGGAGTGGGAGCAGGACACCAACTAGGCAGACCATATTCTGGCCTGACTGGACAACCATTTCTGTGGTTGCCAACTGTGAATAATACAAAGGAAAATGAAAGAATCTGCATCTTTAAAGTGGCCAGGACAGCTGGAACCCAAAGGGTAAAGAGTTAACTCTAATAATAGCCAAAGAGCATGTTGCTAAGGACCTATGTCACAGTGATGCCACTCACTGACAGAAGATGAGTGTGAAGCATCTCAGAGAGTAGCTCCAGCTATGTTTTGGTTTACTTAACCTTTGTAAATTATTAGTATGTAAATAAATGTCTTTTCAACAAAAGACCATTGCCCCCAGCAAGATCTGTTCTAAAAAAGCTAACGAATCCTGAGATAAAACCACTATAACAGAGAAGCCAGGATAGGGAAGGGAAATTTGAGTGTTAATAAATTTAATTACTGTACAATAGATTGTTGTCAATATTTAAATTTTTAAAAAATCACATAAAGCCTTTTCAATGCTGCCAATCCTGTTCCCAATAGCCTGGTGATGTTTAGCTTTACGCTACAACCAAAGGCCTCCCACCTGCTATGAAAATTGGGGTGTTAAAAGGTGACCTCTTACTGAGCTCCTTAATTTCATTAAAGATGGATGCGACTTCACTTTCCCGTCCTTACCCCGCCCTGTCGGCAGGATCAGAAATGGAGGCAGCAGATTAACATACCATTTTTTATTTTGGCATTGTCCGCCCCTGTGACAACACAATTTAGTACTCGAAAATCCGGCCCTAGGAAAAGGAGGTAAATGTGAAGAATTAACCAGACTTTATAAGGGAACCAAAATAAATGATGAAATTGTCATAATCTTTGGGGAGCCAGCCCAAGTCCCAGGTTGACTAAAAGGTCCTTCTACAGGTATTTGGTTCCTAACTTACATGTTAAAGGGGCCTAATGCCACAAATTTAGCAATAGGTTTAGCCTGGGCAGTTTGGAAGCAGGCAATTGACTGCTTTTCAAATATATAAAGCTTTTAAAATATTTACAGCAACAATTTGTACCAGCAAATGCAATAATTTACCTTAAAGGAGCCTTATCACTTTAAATGTTATACTCACACCAGTCTGCTCCTCTGGGTTAACTTGAAAACATATGCCGTAATGTAATAGCCTTGATGAAAATATCCTGAGTGCCTTGAATGTCACATCAAAGAATTGTGCATCACCAGTATTCAGGCCTGGGCTGCTAAGTGACAAGGTGACTCCCTTAAGGTAAATAACTGCATATGGTGGTGCAAATTGTTGCTGTAAATAATTTATATGTTTTAAATATTTAAAAAGCAGTTGATAGTCTGTGTCCAATCTACCCAGACATTCAATCCACTGCTAAAATTGTGGCATTAGACCCCTTTGAAATGTAAATGAGGAATAATGCACCTATTGAAGGACCCCCATCAAAAAATTAGTCAACCTGGACCTGACCTGGCTCCCCAAAGATTTTGACAATTTAATAATTTATTTTGATTTATTTTACCACTCGAATGTGTAGAAGTGGCAAGCAATGACTATCTCCAATATAAGAGAGTCTAACTACCAACCCTTGACATTCAATGGTAATATCATCATTGAACTCTTTTCATCAAACAAGAGTTACCATTGATCAGAAACTTAACTGGATCAGTCACGTAAATACTGGGGCTAGAAGACAAGGTCAGAGGTTGGATGTTCATAATTGAGTGACTCACATCCTGACTCCCCAAAGCCTGTCCACTATCTACAAAATGCAAATCAGGAATGTGATGGAATACTTTCCACTTGGCTGGATGAGTGCAGCTCCAGCAACACAAAAAAAAAGCTCATCCAGGACAAAAGCCCACTTGATTGCCACCCCATTCATCAAATTAAATATTAATTCCATACATCCCCAGCACACTGGCAGCAGTATGTATCATTTACAAGATGCACTGCAGTAACACACATGGCTTCTTTAACAGGATCTCCCAAACCAGCAGCCTCTATTGCCAAAAACGACAGGGGCAGCGGATACAACACAACCATCTGCAAGTTTCTCTCCAAATCACAGACCTTCCTAAATGTATTATCATTCCTTCACTGTCACTGGATCAAAATCCTGGAAGCCTCTGAACAGCATTGTTAGAGTGAATCTGCACCAGACGGATACACGGTTCAAAAAGGAAGTTCAACACCAACTTCTCAAAAGCAAATAGGTATGAACAATAAAGGCTGGCCTTGCCAGATCACTCACTTCCCATGAATGAATTTTAAAAAAGCAGAGAGCAAAGACGAACCAAAATGGGTAAACCATGAAAGGTTTAATCTGTAAGCATACCATGTTATATAGTTCATTCTTTGCTTTTGTTCCAATTTCTTTTGATTTCTTTGGATTGTTATGTGATTTAGATTATAGCCGATACTAATTTGTCAGATTGTAAGGAATATTTAAATTTGCTTCTAAACAGTACAAACAAGTCCAGAATACAGTGCTGATTGATCTAACAAGGAACATGCATGGCAACCTGTTTGTCTATATCTTCAACAAGTTACTCGAATATATTAAAACTGTATATATTTGTTTCAGGTACCTCTGATTCAAAACGCTAATTCAAGCAAAGCAGTTTACAAAAAATAACTTCTAACAATGTCAGAATTAACTAAATATTAACCAAGGCATAAAGAGATGTTATGGGAAGACCATGAATAAATACTTTCACATTGCATTTTTTAAATTCATTCATGGGATGTGGGGGTCACTGGTTAGACCAGCTTTTATTGCCCATCCCTAGTTGCCCTGGAGAAGGTGGTGATGAGCTGCCTTCTCATGTGGTGTAGCTACACCCACAGTGCTGTTTGGGAGGAGTTCCAGGATTTTTAACCAGCGACTGTAAAGGAACGGTGATGAATTCCTAAGTCAGGATGGTGTGTGGCTTGGAGGGGAACTTCCAGGTGGTGGTGTTCCCATGTGTCTACTGCCCTTGTCCATCTAGATGATAGCAGTCATGGGTTTGGAAGGTGCTGTGTACAGAACCTTTGTAAGTTTCTGCAGTGCATCTTGTAGATGGTATGCACTGCTGCCACTGTGTGTCAGTGGAGGGAGTGAATGTTTGTGGATGAGGTGCTAATCAAGCGGATTGCTTTCTCCTGGATTGTGTCAAGCTTCTTGGGTGTTGTTGGAGCGGTACTCATTGAGGCAATTGCAGAGTATTCCATCACACTCCTGACTTGCCACTTGTCAACCCAAGCCTGAATATTGTCCAGGTCTTGCTATATTTGAACGTAGACTGCTTCAGTATCTGAGGAATCGCGGATGACGCTGAACATTTTGCAATCATTAGCGAACTTTCCCACTTCTAACCTTGTGAAGGAAAGAAGGTAATTGATGAAACTGCTGAAGATGGTTGGGCTTAGTACACTAAGTGCAGTGATGTCCTCAAACTGAGGTGATTGACTTCCAACATCCACAGCCATCTTCCTTTGTGCTTGGTATGACTCCAGCCAGTGGAAAGTTTTCCCCCGATTGCCATTGACTGCAGTTTTGCTAGGGCTCCTTGATGCCACACAAGGTAAAATGCTGCCTTGATGTCAAGGGCAGTCACTCACTCTCATCTCTGGAATTCAGCTTTTTTGCCCATGTTTCAACCAAGGCTATGATGAGGTCAGAGGCTGAATGACCTGCCGGAATCCAAACTAGGTGTCAGTGAGCAGGTCATTGCTAAGCAAGTGCCACTTAAATCACTGTTGGTTACCTTTTCCATCACTTTATTGATGATGAAGAGTAGCTTGATGGGGCGGTAATAGGCCGAGTTGGATTTGTCCTGCTTTTTGTATACAGAATATACCTGGGCAATTTTCCACATAGCCGGGTAGATGCCAGTGTTGTAGCTGTACTGGAACAGCTTGGCTAGGGGCGCGGCAAATCCTGGAGCACAAGTCTTCAGTACTATTGCTAGAATATTGTCAGGGCCCATAGCCTTTACACCATCCAGTGCCTTCAGCCATTTCTTGAAATCATATGGAGTGAATCAAATTGGCTGAAGACTGGCATCTCTGATGCTGGGGACCTCTGGCTCCTGCAGAAGATGCCCTGAAACAACACTGAGTGGAACTTTAGAATCACTCTTAATCTCCTTTTTAGCTTGAAGCTAATAGTGGAGATCTGGCATAACCAGGTCTCTGCCATTTTCTGGGAAGTTCTGCCAGTCTCCTGCTGGAAATATGTGGAACCCCTGAGGAATCATAGCCCTGTTTGTTTAAACTACTCAATGTACAAATACAGGAGAATGAAGCACCATCTTTATGAATAGAACTTAGTGACTGTCATTTTGAGATTTAAACCAGTCAAGATAATCCTACTACAACCAACACCAAATAAATTTCTGGATCTGTAATAAGAATTGAATATGCTAGTATTACAGATTGGTGTTCTGAAACTTTTAAGCTGCAGTTCACAAAACTATGACCAAGGAATTCAGGCATGTAGTTAAATATTGATAGGATCCATACTTCAAAGGGATATTGAAGTACTAGAGAAAGTGAGGACATTTTTCTAATCACATTACCACAATTCAGTGGATGCAAGTATCAGACATGATTGAGAAGGTTGGGACTCTTTCTTTGAAAGAATGAGGGGCCTGATAGCTGATCTTAAAAGTATGAGTTTCATATGATAAAACTGTTCCACTTGTAGGTGATTCTAGAACAAGGGGGCTTAAGTATCTGACAATCACTAAGAAATCAAAAAGAGGAATTTCTTTACACAAAAAGTGATGAGAATGTGGAATGTACTGGGTAATGCAACTCAGAACCAGGTTGAATATAGAAGGCCAAGAGGGGGAGTGAAAAAGTAAATAAAAAAAACAAAGAGAAAGCATGAAAAGAGGTAAGCAGCTAACATAGAAAGGAATCCACAAGTATACTATTGGTATAAAAACAAAAAACTGCGGATGCTGGAAATCCAAAACCAAAACAGAATTACCTGGAAAACCTCAGCAGGTCTGGCAGCATCGGCGGAGAAGAAAAGAGTTGACGTTTCGAGTCCTCATGACCCTTCGACAGAACTAGGTCAATCCCCAATATATACTATTGGCATATCAATAGCTGATTTGGAACCAAGAATGGAATTTGTGCATGAAGGCAAGGGACATAGCTGAACTCTTAAATGAATATTCTTCATCTATCTTTACCAAGGAAAAAGATGCTGCACAGGTCATGATGAAAGAGAAGGTAATTCAGACACTTGAAAAGTTTAAAATTGATAAGGAGAAGGCATTGGATGGGCTACCTGTACTTAAAATTGATAAGGCACCAGGACCAAATGAGATGCATCCAAGGATACTGAGGGAAGTAAGAGTGGTAATTGTGGGGGCATTGGCCATAATTTTCCAGTCTTCCTTAGACTCAGGATTAGTGCCAGCGGACTGTAGAATTGCAAATGTTACATGCGTGGCTCAAAAAAATGCTGTAAAGATAAGCCCAACCACTACAGGCCAGTCAGTTTCATTTCAGTGGTGGAGAAGCTTCTAGAAATGATAATTTGTGACAAAAATAATAGTCACTCGAGTAAGTGTGGGTTAATTAAGGGAAGCTAACATGGATTTTTTAAGGGCAAATCATGATTAACTAACTAAAACAAAAAATAAAAAATACCTGGAAAAACTCAGCAGGTCTGGCAGCATCGGCAGAGAAGAGTACAGTTGACATTTTGAGTCCTCATGACCCTTCAACAGAACTAAGTGAAAATAGGAGAGGGGTGAAATATAAGCTGGTTTAAGGATGGGGGGAGGAAGAGAAGGGGGGTTGGTGGTTGTTGGGACAAGCAAGCAGTGATAGGAGGAGATAACCAAAAGATGTCACAGACAAAAGAACAAAGAGGTTTTGAAGGTGGTGATATTATCTAAAAGAATGTGCTAATTAAGAATGGATTGCAGGACAAGCAAGGTACAGATAGCTCCAGTGGGGGTGGGGTGAAATAAGACTAAAAGGACATAAAAGGTATAGATAAATGATTGGTGGAATACATTAAAAATAATGGAAATAGGTGGGAAAAGAAAAATCTATATAAATTATTGGAAAAAACAAAAAGGAAGGGGAAGAAAAGGAAAGGGGGTGGGGATGGAGGAGGGAGTTTAAGATCTAAAATTGTTGAACTCTTTTCAGTCCTGAAGGCTGTAAAGTGCCTAGTCAGAAGATGAGGTGCTGTTCCTCCAGTTTGTGTTGAGCTTCACTGGAACAATGAAGCAAGCCAAGGACAGACATGTGGGCAAGACAGGGTGGAGTGTTAAAATGGCAAGCGACAGGGAGGACTGGGTGATGGTTGTGGTCAGACTGAAGGTGTTCTGCAAAGCGGTCACCCAGTCTGCGTTTGGTCTCTCCAATGTAGAGGAAACCGCATTGGGAGCAACAAATGCAGTAGACTAAGTTGAGGGAAGTGCAAGTGAAATGCTGCTTCACTTGAAAGGAGTGTTTGGGCCATTGGACAGTGAGGAGAGAGGAAGTGAAGGGGCAGGTGTTGCATATCTTGTGTTCACATGGGGAGGTGCCGTAGGAAGGGGTTGAGGAGTAGGGGGTGATGGAGGAGTGGACCAGGATGTCACGGAGGGAACGATCCTTACAGAATGCTGCCGGGGGGGTGAAGGGAAGATGTGTGTGGTGGTGGCATCATGCTGGAGTTGGTGGAAATGGCGGAGGATGATCCTTTGAATGCGGAGGCTGGTATATTTCACCCCTCTCCTATTTTTACTTAGTTCTGTTGAAGGGTCACGAGGACTCAAAACGTCAACTGTACTCTTCTCCACCGATGCTGCCGGACCTGCTGAGTTTTTCCAGGTATTTTTTATTTTTTGTTTTGGATTTCCAGCATCCACAGTTTTTTGTTTTTATCTCTACGTTTAACTAACTTGCTGGAGTTTTTTGAGGAGGTAACATATAGGATTGATAAGGGCGATGTTGTTAATGTGGGGTACATGAGTTCCAAAAGGCATTTGATACAGTGTCAGACAACAGACTTGTGAGCAAAGTTATAGCTCATGGAAAGAAAGGGACAGTAGCAACATGGATACAAAACTGGCTGGCTGACAGGAAACCGAGAGCTGTCGTTAATGAATGCTTTTTGGACTGGAGGAAAGTTTGAAGTGGAGTTCCCCAACGGTCAGTGTTGGGCCCCTTACCCTCCCCAATATATATTAATGACCTAGACATTGGTGAACAGGACAACATTTCAAAATTTTCAGAAGTACAAAATTTCGAAGCATTATGAACTGTGAGAAGGATTGTGTAGAACTTCAAAAGGAATAGACAAGCTAAAAGCAAAAGCAAGTTCTGATGAAGAGTCATACGTACTCAAAACGTTAACTGTTTCCTCTCTGCAGATGCTGTCAGACCTGTTGTGTTTTTCCAGCTATTTTTGTTTTTGTTTGGAATAGACAAGTTGCTAGATTGGATGGATGAGTAGCAAATGAAATTCAAGGCAGAGAAGTGTGAAGTGATTCCTTTTGGTGGGAAGAAGGAGGAGAGGCAATATAAAATAAAGGGTTTAATTCTAAATGGGTGCAGGAGCAGAGGGACCTGGGTGCATATGCGTGTAAGTCATTGAAGCTAGCAGGACAGATTGAGGGAGCGGTGAATAAAACAATAATATCCTAACTTTATTAATATGGGCATAGAGTACAAAAGCAAGGGGATTATGTTGAACTCACATAAAACACAGGTTCAGCCTCAACTGGAGTATTGAGTCCAGTTCTGGGTGCCACGCTTTAAGAAAGATGTGAATGCATTAGAGATAATGTAGAAAAGATTCACAAAAATTGTTCCAGGGATGAGGAACTTAGGTTACGTAGTTAGATTGGAGAAGTTGGGAATTGTTCTTCTTGGAAAAGCAAAGGTTGAGAGGTGATTTGATAGAAGTATTCAAAATCATGAGATGTCTGAACAGAGTAGATAGGGAAAAAATATTCCCATTGATGGAAGGATCAAGTATGAGAGAGCACAGATTTAAGATAATCGACAAAAGAAACAACAGAGACATGAGGAGAAACTTTTCATGTAGCAAATGTTAAGATCTAGAATGACCCTCCTGAGTGTTTAGTGAAGTTATTTTCAACTGAGGCTTTTAAGAGGGAATTAGATTATCATCTGAAAAAGAAGAACATACAGAGTTGAGGGGAAATGGCACTTGGTGGATTACTCATTCAGAGAGCCAGTCCAGACATGGCATACTGTAACAATTCTGTGATTCTGTGCCATCACATGGAGTGGCTGAAGCAGATATTATTGCTGTATTTATGAGGAAGAAGAGAATAGAGAGATATTGGGCAGGGTGAGAAGAGATAATTCAAATAGGAGGAGGATTCCATGTCAAATAAATGCTGGAATAGATAAATTGGCTGTGCTATCAATGTAACTCGATGCAAATGTTCCAATTATTAGCAGAAGTAATTGATCAAAATTCAAAGGAACATTTTATATTTCTAACCTTTCCTTAGATCAAGTTCAAGTTCATTTTTTATTTAAATTTAAATTATTAAATCTAATTTTCCAACTAAGTTCATGAAGGTCTCACTTATTGAAATTCACAGAGCTGAATCTTATTATCAATGTAGTCTCATGAGATCATTGAAGAAAATGTTAATAAACTCAAACTGAAAGTTATATATGGTATTTTGAGGCATTTCGAGAATGAAGTGCAATATCTTGAGTGTAGTTATCAGGATTATTTCAATGCCATACACCTGACAAGTTGGAAAGAAGCAGGTTAAACATGTGAATCTTTGTCTAGAAAGATGGTGCAGAAGAAAGGATTTTAGATTTTCAGGACATCAGGACATTTCTGGGATAGGAGAAGGTCAGAAACAAGCTATTTATTGAATACTTTTTCCAAATTCAGAGGTGCCTACATGAACTACAATTTCTATATATTTGCCCTCTCTCTGGTGCTTTCTGAGCTTCTCCATAACCTTGGCATCAATTAACCATTCAGGGTTTCCAGTTGTAGCTACAAAACAGGTTGTTACATCCCTTTAATTAAAGAATAATCATGACTACAACTTTCTTGTTCTCATGGATAGTATCTTTCTTTCCAACGGAGAACCACATATGCCATGGTACTGTGGTGTTGCCCTTGTTTATCCTCCCTCATCCCCAATTTTGGTCCTCATAATAAACACAGGGAAGAATTTTTACTTTGGCGGGTGCCCGCGATCGGCCGGCCCAGGAGAGGCCGCCGACTGTGATTTCACATTAGCTGGCCAATTAACAGTGTGAAAGGCGCGCTGAAAGGCTCAGCGCTGCCAAGGTGGGGGTAGGGGGAGGGCAAGCGCTGAAATCAGCGCAGGCATGTGCTCACAGGAAGCTCCCTGAAGGCAGAGAGCAGCCTCAGGGAGCTGAGGAATTTAAATGTCAAAAATAAAGATTGTAAAAACTGGGAAAAATGCCCATGCATCAGAATCCATCACTGGAACATATACAAGATGAATTTTTTTTTCTCAATTAATATCGGAAACCTCATCCGCCCTTGGATGGGGTTTCCTCAAAATGGCAAAGACCGCCTGGCAGATTTGCCCGCCCGCCATGGGTAATCACGGTTAATTAATATGTTGATGGCCTTAATAGGCCTCTTAATTGTTGGCGGGTGCACTGCTGATTCTCCACCGACCAAAATATAGTGCTAGTGCGTGGGGACGTCAGGAGGCTGGCCCGAGCTATCAAGCATTTTGCCTGCGTGCCTGCACACTGAGCGTAAAATTCTGCCCATAGTCAATCCAAACTCATAGGGATTTCATGTATTGTTTCCTGTTATCTCTTGCCCCTGCAAAGTCACTCACTTATTTTCCTCTGTTTTAATATTACTCTGTTCCTTCTGGAACATGGCCATCAGAAATGTTTCCTCTTCAAGGATGCTGCTAAGTGTAGCCATTGGTTCGTACACCTCTGCTGGGCCTGTCCTGTCGGTGGGACAGCACATGCTGAGGGATGATGATGGTGTCTGGGACATTGTCTGTAAGGTATGATTCCGTAAGTATGACTATGTCAGGCTGTTGCTTGATGAGTCGTGAGAGAACTCTCCCAATTTTGGCACAAGCCCCCCAGGTGTTAGTGAAGAGGACTTTGTAGGGTCAGCAGGGCTGGGTTTGCCATTGTCATTTCCAGTGGTAGGTTGATGCCATTTGGTACATCCAGTTTTACTCCTTTAAAGCTTTTAGCGGTTTGATACAACTGAGTGGCTTACAAGGCCATTTCAGAGGGCAGTTAAGACACAGCCACATTGCTGTGGATCTGGAGTCACATGTCAGCCAGACCAGGTAAGGATGGCAGATTTCCTACCCTAAAGGACATTAGTAAACCAGATGAGTGACTGTCCTTGACAACAAGACAGCATTTGAGCGAGTGTGGCATCAAGGAGCACTGGGAAAATTCAAGTCAGTGGGAATCAAGGGAAAAACTTTCCGCTGGCTGGAGTCATACTTAGCACAAAGCAAGATGGTTGTAGTTGTTGGACGTCAACCATCTCAGCTCCAGGACATCACTGCAGGAGTTCCTCAGGGCAGTGTCCGAGGCCCAAACATCTTCAGCTGCTTCATCAATGACCTTCCTTCCATCATAAGGTCAGAAGTGGGGATGTTCACTGATGATTCACTGATAATTGCGCAATGTTCAGCAGCATTCGCGACTCCCCAGATACTGAAGCAGTCCATGTCCAAATACAGCAAGACTTGGACAACATGCAGGCTTGGGCTGATAAGTGGCAAGTAATATTTGTGCCACATAAGTGCCAGGCAATGACCATCCCCAAGTAAAGAGAATCTAACCATCATCCCTTGATGTTCAATGGCCTTACCATCACTGAATTCCCCAGTATCAACATCCTGGGGGTTACCATTGACCAGAAACTGAACTGGACTAGCCATATAAATACTGGGGCTACAAGAGCAGGTCAGAGACTAGGAATCCTGCAGTGAGTAACTCACCTCCTGACTCCCCAAAGCCTGTCCACCATTCACTAGTCAGGAGTGTGATGGAATACTCAGTATTTGCCTGGATGAGTGCAGCTCCAACAAGAAGCTTGACACCATCCAGGACAAAACAGCCACTTGATTGGCACCCCATCCACAAACATTCACTCCCTCCACCACCGACACATAGTAGTAGCAGTGTGTCCCATCTACAAGATGCACTGCAGGAACTCACCATACCTCCTTAGACAGCACCTTTCAAACCTATGACCACTACCACCCAGAAGGACAAGAGTAACAGACACGTGGTATCACCATCATCTGGAAGTTCCCTTCAAAGCCACACACCACCCTGGCTTGTAACTATACCACCGTTGTTTCACTGTCACTGGATCAAAATCCTGGAACTCCCTCCCTAAATGCACTGTGGGTGTACCTATATCACATGGACTGCAGCGGTTCAAGAAGGCAGCTCATCACCACCTTCTCAAGAGTAGTTAGGTAATGGGCCTATGGGATTGCATAGTTAGCGATGCCGACATCCCATGAACGAAAAGGAAATCCCCCTGAATCTTAATAGTTCTGTAATCTCTCACCATTTTGGTAATATGCTTCTTTTTTATTTGCCCTGCCAAAATGGACCTCACATTTTCCCACATTATACTCCATTTGCCAGATCTTTGCCCACTCACCTAACCTATCCTTTTGTAGACTCCTTATGTCCTTTTCACAACTTAATTTCCTACCTTCCTTTGTATCATCAGCAAATTTAGCAACCATACCATCTGTCCCTTCATCCAAATCATTTATATAAATTGTGAAGAGTTGAGGCCCCACAACTGATCCCTGTGGCACACCACGTGTCACACCCTGCTAACCAGAAAATGACCCATTTATGCCTACTCTCTGTTTCCGGTTAGCTAACCAACTTTCTACCCATGACAATATGTTACTTCCTATACCATGAACTTTTACTTTTTGCAATAACCTTTGATGTGGCACCTTATCAAATGCCTTCTGGAAGTCTAAGTAAAGTACATCCACTGGTTCCCTTTATCCACAGCACATGTTACTTCTTCAAAGAACTCCAATAAATTGGTTAAACATAATTTCCCCTCACAGAAACATGTTAACTCTGCCTGATTATCCTGAATTTATCTAAGTGCCTTGCCATGATGTCTTTAATAATAGCTTCTAACATTTTTCCAATGACAGATATTAAGCTAACTGGCCTATAGTTTACTGCTTTCTGTCTCCCTTTTAGAATAAAGGAGTTGCATTAACTATTTTCCAATCTAATGGAACCTTTCCCGAAACCAACACCTCAAATATCTCACTGGCCATTTATTTTAAGATCTAGGATGAAATCCAGCAGGACCAGAGGACTTGTCAACTGCAGTTCCAACAATTTGTTAAGTAGGTACAAATGGACCTATGCAGATTTTAATTATGTATCAAGTCCAAGACCATGCTGTAATCTTCTTTTAGAGATACAGATGTTACAAAAAAATTCTTGATGTTCACCAAACTATTTCAAAAGAACAAATAAATCTGGTTAGGAGAAAATTCAATGCAAGTGTCTTTGTTTAAATTCAATTTTGCTGAACTACCAGCAACATATGATATCACACTTTATTCTAAAGGGATCTACAAGAAATGAAACAATTCTAAATATAAATGTAACTGGAAAGGAGAGCATAGGGTGAAACTAAACCAAGGGAGGACATAAATGGTCAGCAAATAAATTGAGTTATAGGGAGTGTAAAAATGATTAAAAATAAAGTGAGAGGAACTGTTATTAAAAATGAGTTAAACTGTCTGTACAGTAATATACACAATGTCCACAATAAAACAGGAGAACTAAAGGCAATAGCATATTGTGAGGGTACAGATACAGGTCAAGTATCCTTTATCCATAAATCCAAAAACCAAACGCATCCAAAAACTGTACTTTTTTTGAACCTCATCAACCTTTGCATGGGAAGTCCCTGACCCGGGCTGACATGACCCGGGCCTACACGAACGTCGCTGACTGCGTCTGACCTCTAGCGTGGGAAGTCCCTGACTTGAATCGACATGACCCAAACTGACACAAACCTTGCTGACCACACCCAACCTTTAGCATGGGAAGTCTAGCTGCTTGCCTGCACACTCTATTACAAACAGGATCGCAGATAGCACCATGGGCATGAACTTATTACAGGTACCCTGTATTTATTATTCAGTGATACATCTTACTTTTCTAGCCATTCTATTTACTTTAGACTATAGCTAGCCTAGGCTTAGGCTATTGTAATGGAAGTAGTAAATGTGGTATCCGAAAACCAAAATGACCTGTAATCCAAAACACAATTAGCCCCAAGGATTTCGGATAACAGACAGTCAACCTGTACAGTAGAAATTATTGGCACATGGGCCAAAATTTTACTTTCAAAAAACAGCAATAGAGGCAGGGGCAGCCATAAGATCATAGGAGAAGGCATTAGGTCTGCCTCCTGACATCATGACCTCGGGAAACAGTTCACCAGGAGCGGATGGCATGACGAATGGGGTTACAATTTCTAAATGAGCAATAAAAAGCTAATTAAGATCATAGAGGAGGCAATTGACAGTGATTTTCTGAGCCCCTCAGAATTTTCCGAGCACAACACGGGTTTCGGCAGAACTTAAAGGGCAGCAACCGGGCAGAAGCTGTTGGTATTGCTGCACTCGGCAATGAAGGAGAAGGGCAAACATCTGTCCTCGCAAACCAGCATCCCATCTCCAACCCCCATTTCCTCTCCAAATTCCTTGAACCTCCAAAATCCACTCCCATCTTGGAGAACAGTTCATTGGTGCTTCAGGTGTGACTCAATGTATCATTACGCAATGAACTGCCCAAAGTGGAACAGCAGAATTCTCTAATGGATGCATAACACTGAAAATTCAAAGGCTGAATTTGATGGTATTGGTCCGTCTGAAGAGATTGTGCTGGTCACAAGAAGTCCAGTTATAACTGTATTAGTTGTGGATTCATTTAACTGTGTGTGTTAGATAGTGATTGCACTACAACAGGATGTGGAACAGATTGGCAAACATGTTTCTAGTGTGAGGGACTAAGACCTCACACTACGTTTTTAGAAAATATATAGATATCCTCTATGTCATTTCTTAATTTAAAAGAAAACTGAACAAAGACCCTTAAAATGATTAAACCTATGTCTGTCTGTGATCTGGAACAAAAGAAGCCACTTGCCAATTTTAGGAAAACTCGCACCTCATTATCTCTGAGGAGCCACTAATGATCTATGCCCTGTACAGCTCAGCTTCAAAAAAAGCTTTACGAAGGCCAACTGCATTTAGTAACCCAGGCTGGTCAGGAGACTCATGGTCTGCTAAGACGAAAGGCTCTGTAACCTTTCTTTCAATTCATAATGGCTGAGACGTTTAGCAATCTTCGAAACCCAGCTGCACTCCAAACAATAGATAGACATCCTCTGTTGGAGGCTGAGTGGAAAGGTGGGGGTCATGTGACATAAGCCTCTGGCTCAGTCAGAGGAGCTCAGTCTGCTCTTTATCATCTGATTAACAGCCTCACAGATAAGAGGCTCTGCCCAGGTGGAACACCTGGCCCCATCTACACTGTTTCTGCTGGAAATTCTATACCATTGCCTGCAAGTCTGATTCATCTCTGTGTGCCTATCTCATCTTGTGAAGACAGCACTGCTGGAAAAGTAAATTATACAGTATTGATTTTTAACCCATCAACCTCCAATGAAGAAATACCTCATTGGACTTTGATTCTGGACTCTGGAACCCACATGAAACAATGTTTAATTTCTCTGTGGTTTCTGTACTGGAAAACCTTCTCTCTATCCCTCTTTTATCTGTATGAATGCAAGGGGTTGATATTGCGACCTTCCTTTCCTTGTTTTATGTGTGTGCAAATAAACTAATCCTTTGAGTTCCTTTCTCAAGTTTTCTGTGGGGTTACTAATAGAAAATTGATCACACCGAAACCGTGGGGTTGGGAAATAAGCCACCGCTTATGAAGAGGGAAACAAATCAAAACACCTTTCTGTTTATGGACAGGTGGTGAGAGGAGAAATTAGTGCTGTTTAAATTAAAACTGATGTTTATAATCAGAATATTACGGAAGTATTAATGGCATGAGGTGATAAGAATCATAGAGAAAAAAAGCAAATTGTCTTAAAGCTGAATAGACAATTTGCTCACCCGACTCGTCAAAATTAAAATCCTGCTAAAGGATGGAGGTGTGGCTGATGAGGATTATAAAAGGCTCATCGAAGTGATTTGTGTAAAATGTGAAATATGTAAATAGTATCAGAGGATGCTGCCACATCCTATTGTAAGCCTTCGATTGGCCTATGACGTTAATGAGGTAGTTGCCATAAAAATATGCAACAAAGACAGGAATATTTTCATTATGCACATAATAGACATGGCAACCAGATTAAATCTTTCTACAGTAATACATAGTGAGGACAAAAGGGTGATTGTAGACAAAGTCATGGAGAAATGGATGGGGACGAAGGTTCTGACTGATAATGGGGTTGGTTGGGGTGGGGTGTGTGGAATTTGGGATTGATGAATTTAGAGACATGTGAAAATATGAACATTGTGGTCATGAAGACTGCAGCTGAAAGTCCTTTCAGCAATGGACGCTGTGAAAAGAATTACGCAGTGATATATGATATACTACATAAAATTTAGCAGATCAACCAAACTGCAAGTTGACAACTACACTGACACGGGTGGTTCATGCAAAGAACTTGATTTGGATGTTTGAAGGGTACAATCCCTATCAACTGGTTCATGGGAGGAATCCCAAATTGCCTTCTGTGCTAGGAGACATCCCCCTGACATAGAAAGGACTGCAATTAGTTCCATTTTTAATGTACATTTGAATGCTTTACATGGAGGGAGAAGGGCTTTCTTCAAGGCTAAAGTCTTGGAGAAAATTTGGAGAGCTCTAAGGCATCATTTGACGCCCTCCAAGTAGACTTTAATATGGCGATATGGTGTATTGCAAAAGAGAGGGGCACAAGGAATGGAGAGGTCCTCGTAAGGTAATAGGGTGAGATGATAAAACAGTGGTTGTTTAACATGGTGATCAAATTATTAAAGCTTATTCCTTATAGTTAATCAGGATTGATTATGCACTCTCAGAACCGGAGCAGTTGATAGAAGGTGATGAGGCACCCTGTACCTCACATATGCAAGTGTTGTACGATGACAATCCTGAAGAACAGAATACAATAGATTAGGGACAGGATGGTGGTAAGATGAGTGATCATGACACACAGGACAGGGCTATCACATCCAAAGGCCAACTGCCTAAAGTTGGTATTTGGGTGACATATGTTCCAGAAGAATCCAGCAAACGAAGGGTTGTGACTATTGTGGGAAGTACAGGAAAAGGTATTGGTAAGTTTAAATATTGGTTAAATGGTCAGGATGATGGCCAAGAAGTAGCTAATGAACTGGCAGAATGGATTAAAAGAATGGAAAGTAAGAAAGTGCAGTGTAAATTCTAATAGTGGGTCTGAGAGTGGATATTGTGTTAGAAAACAATCACTTACTGGAGAATGAGTCTCCCACCGTGCGTGGGAGAGATCTTATGTAATAGTAGTTCTGAGAGACACTGAAGTGCAAGTAGAGACTTCAGCATGACTAGATTACACAATGAAAGGAGGGCTACAGAACAGTCTCAAGATAGGACTAGAAGCAGATTTCCTTATGGCCATTAAGTTTTGGTGACTGCCAATAAGCTAGAGGATAAACAATGAGAGGCAAAACAAAAGGAATTATTTGGAAAGAATTTGGAGTACCAGGTAAGTACAGATGGCTGTGTCATATAAATGGATTTGTACGGAAAGGTCCTTGCAGGTGGGACCTAGAAGGTTGAAGTGAGGCTAGTTTCTCAGGGTTTTGAAGAGCATCTGGTTGATATGGATGTTAGAATGGACTCTCTCACAGCAAGAAAAGTAATCCTGAAAGTCTTTTTAGCTCTTTTGGCCATGTATTTGTGGCAATGCACATCAATTTACATAAAAGCACATTTCTGCAGGGTGTAAAATTTCAGAGAGAGAAATTTCTGAAACCATCTAAAGAGGCAAGCAATGCAGAAGGGAAAGTGTGGAAACAAGCAAATGCATTTATGATCTGAATGATGCTTTGAGGTTGCGTTATTTATTTGGGTGAGTCTGTTTTACTGAAAGAAGACTGTATTCAACTAAAAGCAGGTCCCACCATATTTTATTGGTCTCAAAAAGGAATCTTAATAATTTCTTATGAAGTGGTACTGTGGAATTGGAGAAATGTGTTAATAATAAGATTAAAGTGGAATTTAAGATTAAAAGTCAGGCTTCAGAGGCTTTCATATTTACTGGTTTAAACATTAAGTGGAATAGGTCTGGGGTAACTTTGAATCAGCAATCCCATTTAGAGAGTGTGACTTCTATCCTAGTTAATTGTGCTAGATCAGCAGGGAAATATGATGTCACATCTAAAGAAGAAACAGAGTAGTTGTGATGCTTGATTTGTCACTTGTTATGTACTCAGACAAGAATGGATGCTAGTTTGATGTGTTGGAATTAAGTACTATGATGAAATACCCTAAAGTTGAGGATGTTTTAAGGACATACAAAATGTTTAAAAAATTAAAAATGGAGAAGTGCATATTTATGTTTCCATCCTTGGGTGACCCGAAGAACATGAAACAAGCTCTTTTAGTGGTGTTTCTCATGTCAATCTTCCTGATGGGTATGAGTGCAGCTGGTTTCCATATTATTAGTTGTTGAAAATGGTAAATGATGCCCTTCAGCCTGGGAATCTAAGAAAATAAACATTGTTAAAATTAATTTAACTGCAGAAACACTGGCTCTTGTGGAAGTAGTAGATATGAGATTCTATTTGTCAACTATTTTAGGGGAAATTTTATACAATGGGCATACTGAAAACAATTTGCCCATTGAATGTTGCATAGATTATCGTTCCTGGTGGGATAATGTACACTCTACAAAAAGTGAAAAAGATTAAGCATTGACTTTACTAGCTTGAAACAAATGTTACAGAGAAAGGAAATCTCCAGGATCAAATGGCTCGATGCAAGTCATCAATTATCTGATTGTTTCACAAAAAGAAGTGCTTGTGCCAAGAGATTATTGGGAGTCCCAGAAGAGGGGTGTCTTGTAATGTGATACTCTCTGAAGAACACAGGAAATCATTTTGTTTCTTCAATTTGTTTTGAAATATTGCTGTAAGACTTATTTTAAAATAAGGGAATTGGTTAATTGTATAAATTAAGGTTAAGTATATACAGATGGAGGGCATTCATTGGATGACTACTTGAGCACATATGAATATACACTTACCGACAATGATGTTGGGTAGTTGAGTCAGGAGCTATACACTTGTTAGTTTTAGTTTTATTTACAAAGTGAAACATAATCTCTGGCCTCCTAGTTCACCAACTGGCTGTCAGGAGATTAAACTCCTATGTGACCTCGTTCAGGCTTGTTTGGCTAGGCAGGAAAGACTCCTTTTGTTCCTGAGAGAATGAGAAGAGGACCTCCTGTCTTGCCCAAGTAGTCTGGAGGAGTACAAGCGGGGAGTTGCCACTGAACTTTGAGACCACCAGGGTTCTAGCTTGTATCATGCCCACAAGTGGGTTTCAACTTTGGCCTGGTGGGCTGGATCATTGGCAGCTGTTGGGATGAGGCTGATGTTTGATTGTGAGTATGAAGCAGAAGGAGGCTGATCTCAGGCAGAAGGGGGGGCTGACCTCAGGCAGAAGGGGGGCTGACCTCTGGCAGATGGGAGGTGGTACCAGGCTTTGGCGGGGCCCATGTCACACTACAGATTTCCTGCTGGCCACAGCTTGCTTCAGGATTTGGATGCTGATGACCCTTTAAACATGCTACCAGCACGTCCTTCCATGTCAGGTGATGACATAGTCGGGCCTCAAGTTCCACCTCCAGATACAGAGAGGCTGTGCCTGCACCTGACTGACACGAGATTGCTCCACGAGTGGAAGGCTGAGCAAAGGACCTTTGCCACTTGCTTCCAGTTCTACCTCTGTGACTGCACTGGTTCAGGTAAAATTCAGGTCATTGTCACAATGATGTGGCGTGTGCATGTGCGATATTAATCTTTAATTTCATCAGTTGATCAAATATATAAAAGGACTTCTAAAAAAAAACAAGCAAAAATACTGACTCAGGATGGCTACCAGGTCATCTAATGTCTGGTGTTTCATGTTGGCCAGTTCCTGGAAGGTTCCAATGAGGATTACAATTAAAGCATGCCAAGGTCACCAATATGGAATTTCACACCTGTTAGTGTCAAGAATTGCTTTAAAGATGAACTGAAATATAACTGACTCTCACTATTTGCGTTTCTATAAGGCTATCTCTCAAGCAACGACAGAAAGTCTATTAGGACAATGGAGGATGAATCAATCAGGAGTTAATGGCTGGGACATTAAAGGAGTTAATAAACAAGGTCATAATAATAACCAAGGTCTGTAGGGACAGGACCTAATCAATTACCATCTGAAATCACTATGGGGAGACAGGTCATGTGACTAGAATAACAATTTTGAAATGTCTTTCAGCACAACTCCCAACCTCCTAAAAAGAGGAGAATGAAGGAAATCTTCCAAGGAGGCAGCAACAGCAGCTCTCTCGCCCCTCTCTCTCAAGTTCAAGACCCTATCTCTCTTACAGTTTGAAGTCCACAACAAAAATAGAGAACTTTCAAACAAAAGGAACATCAGGTGCAAAACTCATTGACTTTTGGAAAAGACAAATTACATTTAAAAAAGAGACTGTCTCCAGAAATTGCAGTTTACATCGGCTTTAACTCCACTGGTATTTCAATACCACCATGGAAAAATTCTGCCTCAGCCACAGATACCAGCAAAGGACTCATAAACAGTGAACACTCTATTTTTGCCTTTTATCATTGAATTTTAATTTGGCCAAAAAGTAACCTCCTACTGTATAATGTGTGTGTGTGTTGCAAAGGTCGGGATATGAGTTTACCTTTTTAAACCATATTTACATCTTCACCTGGGTGGATTTTATTGCTCAATAAAAATTAACCCCCTTTTGTTAAAACTCAAGAAAGCCTGTCAGTCTGGTTTCTTTTCAATCAGCATGTAAATGGTCAAGCATATTGAATTAATACCTTCATCCTTAGAAATTACAAAAAAAACCAGTTATAATCAATCGGGGAGTGCAAAAGAAAGGGCAAGTCCGGTCACGTGTTCCCTCAGCTTGTAACAGCATGGCTACAGAAAAATCAGGAATGGAAATTGAACACTGTACCGTATTTATAAATGCAGAGAGGAGAAATGGTGAGGTGGGATGTCTGTACTTATTAGAGATAATATAATGACCATAGAAAAAATGATGCAGCCATCAGTAAAATAGAAATAAAATCCGTGTGAATAAAGGTAAAAAATAAAAGGAACAAACTAATGGGATAGTCTACAAACTACATAGTAATGGAAGGGAGGTGAAGGAAGAAATATGGAAACAAGCTAAAGAAATAATTAAAAAATACATGGAATAATATTATGGGGTATTTCATCTATCCTAACGCCAATTTGTCACGAGAGGTAGAGGAAGAGGATAAAGGAATAGAATTGCTACAATGAATACAAGACTTTCTTCTAATCCAGAAATGTGATTGACTCTTAAATGCTCTCAGAATGAGGGCAATTAGGGATGGACAATAAATGCTGGCCTAGCCAGCATCACTCACATCCCATGAATGAATAAAAAAAAGTATGTAAGAAGCCCAACAAGGTACAAACTCACTACCAGATTTGGTAATAGGGAATAAACTAGAGTGGATAGGAGAAGTAAAAGTAGGGGAATATGTGGAAATTAAAATATTAACACACAGCCACAAATAATAAAAGGAGAAAGCCTGGATGGAAATAAACTTTTCTCCAACCTTTTACACTGGTGTTAGTATAATGAAGATCAGTGTAATAGATTGCAGAAAATTTATTTTGATAACTGCTAAGACAACTTGGAAAATAAAATAGATAACAATATCAGCAAACAATAATGGAGAACAGGAATAGGAAGCATTTAAAACAGTATTCAACAGAGTCCAGGAAAAATATCTTCCACGAAGGAACAAGAACAATCTTAACACTAATGAGGCGCAAGGGAAAAAATGAGGATATTGAAAGGAACATAGGCTAAAGATATCAACAGTAGGGGAAAGCATGAGAAACAAGATAATGAAGAGATTAGGAAAGAAGTTAAAAAGAAACGCTAGGATGACTTAAAGGAAGTGCAAATTTAAATTATTAAAGGAACAGAAAACAAAATAACAACATACTCTAAAGACACAAATAATAAAAAGAGAAAGTCTAGATGGGAATAGGGACACTGAGGGATTGAAAGAAGAAAATCACAGGTAATGATAGCAAAATGACAAAAACGTTAATTAATTACTCTGAGGCAGTATGTACCAGAGAAACAGATTAGGCGAATAAGACACTGGGAGATGAAATTAGAAATGATATAACTGCATTTAAAGTAAAGAGAGGAAAAATATTGAATGCACTAATTAAATTATGAGGATTAGATCCCTGGTCTGGACTGATTACAGCACAGAGGGAGGCCATTCAGGCCATTATGCCTGTGCTGGCCCTTTGAAAGAGCTAGCCAGGTAGTCCCACTACCCTGCATTTTCACCACAGCCCTGCAAATTTCTCACCCTTCAAGTATTTATTAAATTCCCTTTTATATGTTAATATTGAACTTGCTTCTACCACCTTTTCATGCATTTCAGATCATAATAACTCGTCACATAAGATTTACTTTCCTCATCTCACCTCTGGTCCTTTTGTCAAATACCTTGAATCTGTGTCCTCTGGTCACAAATCCTTTTGTTAATGGAAATAGTTTCTCCTTATTTACTCGGCCAAAACGCTTTAAGATTTCGAACACCTCTAATCTATCAAATCTCCCATTAATCTTCTCTACTCTGAGGAAAATAAACTCAATTTCTCTAGTCTCTCCACACAGTTAAAGTCTTCAATCCCTGATACCATCCTAGTAAATCTCTTTAGCACCCTCTCTTAGGCCTTAGCATTCAGATTGGCCATGATGCTCCAGCTGGTGCCTAACCAATATTTAATGCAGGATTCCTGGAATGTCACTAAGACCTCAGATACATGGTGATATTAGAGAAACCAGCATTATTTTCCTCAGAATAATTTTGAGTTGTCAAGCTGCGACTAATGGGGTACCACAAGGATCAGTATTTGGGGCTCAGCTATTTATAGTCTTTATGAGGTGGCCAAGTGTAATATATCCACATTTGCTGATGATACAAAGCTAGGTGAAAGAGCAGGTTGCTTTTTATCCTTGGTCCTTAGGCTGGAGTCACTGAGGTGCATCATTGAGGCAGCAAACTGCGTGGATAGCACGTTTAGAGAGGTGGTCACACTGTACGTTAGGGGTAATCAGGCAGATAGGGAATGGGTGACCACCAGGCAGTCCAAGAGAAATAGGCAGATAGTGCAGGAGTCCCCAGAGGTCCCGCTCACTAACTGGTTTTCCATTCTGGATATCAGTGAGGGTGATGGATGCATGGGGGAGTGCAGCAAGATCGAAGCCTGGGGCACCATGGGTGGCCCAGCTGTTAAGGAGGGGAGGATGAAGAGTGGAAGGGCAGTACTGAAAGGGGATTCTTTAGTAAGGGGAGCAGACAGGCGTTTCTGCAGCCATCAGTGTGACTTTAGGATGCTTTTATCTTATTTGACTCTAGGATGGTTTGTTGCCTCCCTGGTGCTATCACAGAATGGCTGTAGGACATTCTTTTGGGGTGGGGCAATAGGTACAGGTTGTGGTCCACATTGGTACTAACGACATAGGTAGGAAGGGGGATGTGGTCCTGCAATCAGAATTTAGGGAGATAGGTAGAAAATTAGCAAGCAGGACCTCTAAAGTAGTAATCTCTGGATTACTCCCAGTGCCACGTGCAAGTGAGTGCAGAATTAGGAAGATAAGACAGATGAATGCATGGCTGGAAAGCTGGTGCAGGAGGAAGGGCTTTAGATTCCTGGGACACTGGGACTGGCTCTGGGGAAGATAGCACCTGCACAAGCTGGATGGGTTGCATCTAAACAGAGCCAGGACTGAATTTCTTGTGGGGCGTTTTGCTAGTGCTGTTGGGGGAAGTTTAAATTAACCCAACAGGGGTGTGGAAAACAGGAGCGAATATTAGAAAGTAATACTAGGGTGCACGGAATGTTGGGAGTGGCAGATAGCACTAAAATAGAGAATAGATGGAGTTAATAGATGGAGTCAGAGTAAGGGAGCAAATAATTAAGTCTAAATCAGGGTTACACTGCATTTATGTGAATGCACAGAGTTTAGCGAATAAAATTGGGGAGTTACAGGTGCAGATTGCCATGTGGAATTATAATGTTGTGGCAATAACAGAGACTTGGCTTAAGGAAAAGCAGATCTGGGTGTTAAATGTGTTCAGAAAAGATAGGAAAGGGAAAAAAGGAGGAGGGGTTGTGTTTTTGGTTATGGAGAGTATTTTAGTACTGGAAAAAGAGGATGTGTCAATGTGGACTGAAGAATCGATTTGGCTAGAGCTAAGGAATAAGAAGGGTGCAATTACATTGCTCGGCGTAATATATAGACCATCAGCTAGTGGGAAAGATATAGAGGGACAAATCTGCAACGAAATTACAGAGAGGTGTGGACATCATAGAGTAGTTATAATGGGGGATTTTAATTACCCGTATATAGACTGGGATAGTGGTAGTGTAAGGGGCAGTGAGGGACAAGTGTTCCAAGATTGTGTTCAGGAGAATTTCCTACAGCAGTACGTGTCCAGTACAACAAGAAAGGAGGCAATGCTGGATCTGGTTCTTGGGAATGGGGTGGGCCAAGAAGATCAACTGACAGTAGGGGAACATTTAGGTGTTAGTGATCATTGTGATCATCCTAAAGTTTAGGATGACGGTGGAAAATTATATTGGTCAATCCAGAGTAAGAATATCAACTGGTGGTGAATGGACTTCAATGGGGTAAGAACGGAGCTGGGCCGGATAGACTGGAAACAAAGGTTGGCAGGAAAAATAGTAGCTGAACAATGGACTAACTTCACAGAGGAGATGGTTTGGGCACAGTCAAGGTATGTTCCTTCAAAAGAGAAGGGTAGGACAAACAAATCCAGAGTTCCATGGATGACAAAGGAGATATAAATTAAGTTAAAGAAGAAAAAGTGTGCTTACAACAGGTGTCAGGTAGCAAATACAATTGAGAACCAAGATGAATACAGAAGGTTCAGAAGGGATGTGAAAAAGCAAATACGAGAAGCAAAGTGGGATTATGAAAAAAGAGTGGCAGCTAACATAAAAGGAATTCCCAAAATATTCTATAAGCACATCAACAGCAAAAGGATGGTAAAAGGAGGAGTAGAGCCAGTTAGGGACAAAAAAGGGGATTTATACAGAGTGGCAAGAGGCATGGTTGAGGTGTTACATTAATACTTTGCATATGTTTTTACCTACGAGGCAGATGCTGCCCAGGCCATGGTGACAGAGGAAGAAATTCAGTCACTAGAAGGATTTAAAATTGATAAGGAGGAGTATTGGATAAGCCGTCAGTACTTAAAATTGATAAGGCACCAGGACTGGATGAGATGCATCCAAGAATATTGAAGGAAGTGAGAGTGGAAATTGCAGAGGCACTGGCAATAATCTTTCAATGTTCCCTGAATCTGCGACATGTACCAGAGTACTGGAGAATTGCAAACAATTCATCCTTGTTCAAAAAAGTTTGTAAAGATCTGACCTGCAATTACAGACCAGTCAGTTTAATTTTGGTTGTGGGGAAACTTCTAGAAACAATTATTTGAGAAAGAACTAATAGTCACATGGAAAAATGTGGATTGATTCGGAAGAATCAGCATGGATTTGTTAAAGGAAGATCATGTCTAACTAAGGTGCTGGAATTTTTGAGGCCGTTGATGTGGTGTATACGGACTTCCAATGCCACACAACAGACTTGTAAGATTTATAGGTCATGGAATAAAAGGGACAGTATCAACATGGATACAAAATTGACTGAGGGATTGGAAACAGACAGCCATGGTTAATGGGTATTTATATGACTGGAAGAAGGTTTTTAGTGGAGTTCCCCAGGGGTCAGTATTGGGATCCTTGCTTTTCCTGATATATATAAATGATCTACATTTTGGTGTGCAGGGGACAATTTCAAAGTTTGCGGATGACACAAAACTTGGGAGAATTGTAAACTGTGAGGAGGTCAGTGTAGATCTTCAAAAGGACATTGACACATTGGTGGAGTGGGCAGATAGGTGGCAGATGAAGTTCAATGTGGAGAAGTGTGAGGTAATACACTTTGACACAAATAACATGGAGAGACAGTATAAAATAAAGGATCCTATTGTAAAGGGTGTGCAGAAGCAGAGATACCTGGGTGCATATGTACATATGTACAAATGTGGCAGGACAGGTAGAGAGCTGTTTCTAAAGCATACAGTATTTTAGCCTTCATTAAAAGAAGCATAGAGTACAAGAGCAGGGAGGGTATGATGAACTTATATAGAACACTGGTTAGACCTCAGCTGGAGTATTTTGTATAGTTCTGGGTGCCACACTGTAGGAAGGATGTGAACTCATTGGAGAGAGTGCAGGAGAGGTTTATGAGAATGGTTCCGGGGATGAGACACTTCAGTTATAAGGAAAGACTGGAGACATTCGTACTGTTTTCCTTGGAGAGGAAAAGGCTAAGAGGAGCAAAAACAAAAAATGCTGGAAAAACTCAGCAGGACTGACAGCATCTGTGGAGAGAAAGACAGAGTTAATGTTTCGAGTCCATATAACTCTTCTTCAGAGCTAAAGGGAAGTAGAAATGTAATGAAATATATACTGTTTAAAGGGGGCGGGGGGGGTGGAATAGGTGAAGCTGGATAGAAGGACAGCGACAGGTGGAGGCAAAGGAGAGGTCGCAAAAGATGTCATAAGCAAAAGGACAAATGGGGTGTGAATGGTGGTGGTACTGGCTAAAGGAGCTGCTAACGATGACAATAAGAGTAGAAAGCAGAATGTGATAATGGCCGGACCAGGGTAAGCACTCTGGGAAAGGGCAACAGAAGCAAATGACAGATGGCCCTAGTGGGAGTGGGGGTGGGGTGTGGGGGAAAAAGATCGAAAATAGGCTAAAAGTTGAGGTTTTTTCCCACTTATTTTTATTATTATTATTTTTTAAATTTATTTCCATTTTTATTCCTTATTTTATCCCCAGCTTTCTTTCCACAGGTGCTGTCAGACGTGCTGAGTTTTTCCAGCATTTTTTGTTTTTGTTTTAGACTTCCAGCATCTGCAGTGTTTTGCCTTTAACATAAGGCTAAGGGGAGACTTGATAGAAATTTTCAAAATCATGAGGGGTCTGGACAGAGTGGATAGGGAGAAACTCGTAAATGGATCGAGAACCAGAGAGCACAGTTTTAAAGTGTTTTGCAAAAGAAGTAAACGTGAGGTGAGAAAAAATCTTATTCACACAGTGAGTAGTTAGGGTTTGGAATGCACTGCCTGGAAGTATGGTGGAGACAGGTTCAAGAGGGCATTGGATGATTATTTAAATAGAAACAATGTGCAGGGTTACGGGGAAAAGGCAGGATTGGCATTCAGTTAAAATGATCAGAAAGCCGATGCAGACACAATGGGCCGAATGGCCTACTTCCACACCTTAGTGATTCTGTGATATCCAAGTATTAATTAAATGCAATGAGGGTTTCTGTCTCTACCAACCTTTCAGGCAGTGAGTTCAGGACCCCCACCACGCTCTTGGTAAAAAAAATCCTCAACTTCCCTCTAGTCCTTCTACCAATTCATTTAAATCTATGCCTCCTGGTTATTGGCTTCTTTGCGAATGGAAATAGTTCCTTCTGATCCACCCTCTCTTGGCCCCTCATAATTTTATACACCACTTAAGTCTTCCTCCAGCCTTCAGTGTTTCAAAGAAAAAATAACACCCCTTCCCATCTTTCCTCATAGTAAAATTCTCTATTCTTGGCTCCAGACTGAAGATGGCTTCAAGGCCCAGGTGCTGTGAGGTGTTCCTAGGGTGACCATTGTCCTGTATTTTATGTGTTTGTCTCTTATTTTGACTGTTTGTCCAGCACCCTTTAAGGGATGCTTTTTTTCTCCCTTATTTCTAAGACAGCCTGTGGCAGACTGAGCCTGGGAATCTCTAGCAGGCTCTTCCTGCCTTTGCCTATTTTGGTCACTGTGTGCATGACCACACAGTAAAAAAAACAATGGCTACTAGGGGGGAGTTATGGATCACCAGCATTTCTCTCCTCTCTAACCCTGCCCCCACCCCCACCCCCACAACCCCCATTCCCTGACCTCATACCACCACCCCGCTCCTTTGGTCACCAGTACCACTTTACCAACCTGCATGCCCTTGTGGTCACCAGCATCCACCCCCTCAGCTCTTCTGGTCACCAGCACTCCCCCAACCCTCTTTCCCACAGTCAAAGTGTCCCTTATTTTAGCTCATAAGATTTAGTCCTCTGCAAGGCCTGCAGTCTCTGTCTGCGGCCCCCCCAGTGAAAATTAGCATCTTCCACCAGCCCAGCTGCATCCATTGCTTAGGAGCACTAGGCCAGGTAAAGGCACCTGCATGACAGGCACTAAGGGAATGCACAATTGTTGTTATTTGAAATATTGGATAGTTTTCTGGGGAAAGTTGGTTTGGGATAGCTGCTTTGTGGTGGCTTTGATTTCAGCTTTGTAGCTAGGAGACTGCTGTGATAGTCTATAAGAGAGGAATGGTAAGGCATGGGACTGTTGCAAAATGGGGATTTGGGGTTGTTTTAGGTAGAACTATTCCCAAATGAGGCAATCCTGGACATCCCACCAGTGGTAAGGGCTGTGCTCTGATGCTCACCAGGCTCTGGTGTTAATGGCAGACCACCACCAACATGCTCCAGTGAGTACAGCAGGACTGTCTCTTAAAGGTGAAGGGCACCTGGGTCGGGATTGGGTAAAGAAAGTAGGGGTTGGAAGAGGGGTTACGCCATCTACAGATTGTAAAATAGAAGAGATTGTGTATTGATGGGAAAGTGAGATGTTAGAAGATGGGTTATGTGGGAACATACCATCACATTCTATGGTTTCAGCTCTGCCATTGCCCCAGTTGTAGCCACACCATTGATGGACAGCACAGTCTCTTCCATGGAGGTGAGGGCATGCAACACTGTCAGTGCCCTGCCGGATAAGTGCTGCTGCCTCCAGTTCTTTGAGAGCAAGACCTTCAAGAAATGTGTCAGTGAGTGCAGTACAATATTTTTGGCTGATGCATCTGTTATAGTTGAATAGCTGGCAGTGTGTGCAAGCTTTGAGATGTGAATGTGCGCTTCTAGAAGTGTTATGTGTTTGAGGATGAGATGAGGATATGAATACATGGTATGAGTTACACTTGATGGAGATTGTTGGTTGGTGATGTTACATTTTTTACCTTACACAAGCACAAAGAGGATTAATAACTTAATTAGGTGAGTTCTAAGAGATGAAACCATATACAACAATATCTGAGAGATCAGTTGCCACACCTGATCTCTAGGGCTGCTCCTATCTTCTTATGATCACATGAACATATATATCACATCCTGTCTGGTGATGTGCAGTAGTTTTAGATACGCCTCACAGCAGGTAAATGAAGTGAGTTTGTTGAATGGAACATTGTGCAAGGCTAGTGCAAGGATATGTCATGAGAAGATGTATTCATTGGCCTTGACCATTCACATTAGGTAATTGAGTTTTTTTGCAGAACTACATCTCTGCCCTCAGAGCTAGAATTCTGGCTATGGCCATGATGGTTATCCGTTCCTACTGCCTTAGTTTTGTTTGTCTGGTTGGGCTTCCTGGATCTCTGAAGGGTGAGGACTTTACTCCTTCTGTCCACCTCCTGCCCCAAGGTCTCCAATGCTATATCAGAGATCCTTGGGGCACCTTCTTTGTCCTGCTACGGCTTTTCCATTTCTCTTTCTGCTCATAAACTTTCTTTTATCCAGTTCCATCTCAAAGTTGACATGTTGCTTGCATTGCTACAAACAGGTGTATTACAATCCCGGTGCTTGTTTTCAACCTAATCCAATTCCTCCTTCCCATATAATTCTTAAGGAGCTTAACATAGTAGAGGCTGGAAGGATGGTTCTCCTGGCTGGGGAGTGTAGATTTGGGGTCACAGTCTCCGAATAAGGGGTTGATCATTTCATATTGAGATGAGGAACAAGTTCTTCACTTAAAGAATCTTTGGAATTCTCTACCTCAGAGGGCTATGGATACTCACTTATAGAGTACATTAGAGAAGAAAGTTGATAAATTTCTGAATACTAAGGGGATTAAAGGATACGGTGATATTGCAGGAAAGTGAAGTTGAGGTAGAACATACATCATTCTGTATAATCATGGATTAGCAGGGTCAAAAGGATAAATGACCTACTGCTGCTACTGGGGGGGAGGGGGCGGTGGGGGGGGATGGGGGGAGGGGGGTCGGTGGGGGATGTGGAGGTGGCGTAGGCAGAGGTGGGGGAAGGAGGGGAAGGCGTAATTCTGGATTTAGTTTTAGGGAATGAAGCTGGGCAGGTAGAAGGGATATCAGTGGGAGAGCACTTTTGTAGTAGTCATCATAATTTATTTAGATTTGCAAAGTTGTCTCCTCCTCAGCCATGACCTGACATGCTGCTTCAGATCCAAGTGGTTGTTCTTCCCCTGCACAAGTGCAGATGGAATAGCTTTTGACAGGAAATTTATGAGCTCCAAAATCCAAAAGTCACTGGCTAAGAACACCTCAGGAGGGAGATGAGGGATCTGAGCATCCCGTCTGCTGAAGCCACAGCGTTGCACCATGTAAGAGTGGTAGATAAAGGAAGAGTAAAGCTTTATAACTGCACATAATTGCATGAAAAAATGTTTTATCGCCAAGTTACTTTTCTTTAGCAGAATCACGTGGAAGTTATTATTTCATACCATGTTCCTGTGCAGCCCGTTTTTGGTTTCTGAGTGGAAATTCACTTTCTGGCTTGGATGGAAGGATCTGAATTGACAGGAACTAATCGGGAATATGCAATGGGTGGTTAGCTGTTCGTTGGGATGCTTTGGGTCAGTGACATTGTGGGATTGAGGTGGGGATGGAAAAGTGGCCATTGCATATGGTTCTGACATCAATCCACTAGCAGTACCTAAGCGAGCCTTGCGTTAAATAGGACATCCAGGCAGTAATGTGAGCAACTGGTGCTGGATTGCTGTAATTCCTTCTCTCCCACATCTCCCTCCACTTTCTCATGTTCATCTGCAGACAGTCTGTGCTGTGCTCTTGTTCTTCCTGCAGGTCCACACCTCACCACCGTAGTGTTTTGCAGAGTGCAGCACACCATAGCCATTCTAGAAACCTTGGCAAGTACATGCTGAAGGGCACTTCCAGATCTATTTAGACCTCTGAAGTGGATCCTAAACATGCTGATGACTTGCTCAGTCACACATCTGGCTTTCGTTAATTGGGCTTCATTGGCTGGATTTCTGAGATCTTGCTGTCAGCCAAGTTTGAAGTGGGCATCCCTTGCCTGCTAGCTGCCACCCCTTAATACTGCTTGCAGGTGCAAAGACATTAAGGACTTTGGACTACTGCAAGACAAACACATCATTGGCAGCTGCCAGGGAATCTTGTATACAACTGCAGAAATGCTGGCTAGAATTTTACATTGCTCTTGCAGGCGCCCGCCCAACACAAATTTGCGTGAAATTGAACAAGAAGACATTGGGCGTGTCCTGACATCATTAGCACTCAAGCAATATCATGGTTGGTAGGTGTGAGCAAGAGTTGGAAGCGTGCCCACTGACAATTAAAGGGGCAATTAAACCTATTAAAAAGGCAATTGAGTAGAATTTTACATTGCTAAGCGATTTCAGTCAGGGCATGGGCATCACGGGAAAGTGGCCATCCTGTTTTGATGTATTTCTCATTCGGGGGTGGGGGAGGGGTGGGGGATAAAAGGGGTCTGGAGCATTAGCAGTGAGATTAGTTAGGAGTTTAGGTGAGAGTTTGATGCTGGTTTGTTTCTGAGATTTGGGAGCTTTCTCTGCAATTTTTGCTGCATTCTTTGCATTGCCAGCCTTTTTTGAGGACTCATTTGTTTTTCCAGCTTTCTTGGAGGATTTCTGCGGAGTGCACCCTTCAGTGCACGAGGCAGTGTCCTCTGCATCTCTGCTAATTGGGATTTTATATTCCGCTGATGGGACCTCCTCAGAAGAGGAAGAGAAGGCCGGAAGGGAGAGGAGGCCAGGTATCCATAGGCAGTATCCCAGGGAGAAGAAGTGCAGGCAGAGAGGGTTCAGGGACAGTAGGGACTGCAAGGCAGAAGGGTCCACAGAAGACACCACTATACTGCAGCCAGAGTCTACAGGCAGCGCTCCAGTTAGTTCAACATGTCTGAGGTCCAGAGACGAAGGAGGTTCCACCTCTCTAGGGAGACTATAACCTCCAGATGCCAGATGATTGGGCCAGAGATCACATCCAGTTGTGTGGGAGCCACCCTCTGCCGGTGGCTCTGAAGGTCACAGTGACCCTCAACTTCTATGCCTCTGGTTTTTTCCAGGGCTCAGTGGGAGATCTATGTGGTGTGTCCAAATCTGCTGCCCACAGTTGCATCAAGCTGGTCACTAACACTCTCTTCAGATGGGTCATGACGTTCATTCATTTTTGGATGGATGAAGCCAGCCAGGCTAAGTGAGCCAGAGGCATCATGGTGATTGCTGGGCTCCCTCGCATCCAGTGTGCCATCGACTGCCCACATGCGGTCGTCAAGGTGCCAGCAGCTTTGTGAACAGAAATGGCTTATATTTCATGAATGAGCAGATAGTATGCGATCACAAGATACAGAATCTGCAAGTGTGTGCAAGGTACCCTAGCAACTCCCATGATGCATACATCCTGTGACACTCCCAGGTGCCAAGGCTCTTCATCGATCCAGCTTGGTTGGATGGTTGGCTCCTGGGTGACAAATGCTCTGCCTTGAAAAGGTGATGCATGGCACCACTGGCACCCAAGGACAGAAGCGGAGGAGAGGTAAAATTGGAGTTATGCCTCTAAAAGGACGGTTAATGAGAGGACCATTGCGTTGCTCCAGCTGAGGTTCAGATGTCCGGGGGAATTGACTAGAGGATAAAGGTAAAGAGACAGCTCGACAGGCCGCAGGGGATGACTCAAGTGATGGATCTGATGAGGAGCCCGGGGAGCACAGGGTGAGGACGTGGAGGCAGATGTGAGGAACTTTCAGGGAGGCAGGGATACCAGGGAGGACTTGATTCTACACACATTCAGCTAGGCTGCCAAGGCATGGCTTCTAGCTCATGCCAAGGGCACTGCCCCCTTATCAGACATTTGTGGTCAGCCAATCCTATGACCCCAAAGTCAATTCACAACCTTGATAATAAAGTTTCCAGCTGCTGCTGTCTACCATAAGCCACTGCCGTGTCCTGCACCTAGAGAAACATCAAGCACACCCAGGCCATTAAAACAAAATCAATAATTATTTCTTCTTGAGAGCAACAAAAAAGGAAAATATGTGGTGTTAACATTCGCGTCCAAAAAATCGTAACATTGATGAAATGAAATAATCTAAGCCGTGAAAATGTCTTTGTGTTCATGGTGCTTTAAACTTCTGTTTGCGAGTGCTGCTTCTTGAAGCCTCCCCCCTCCCCCCACCACCCTCCTCACTATCAGTGGCATTGGAGGCAGCCTGCTGACTCTGCTGTCCTGTTGGCCATGGTGACCTTGGCGGTTGTCGTGTCGTTGGCGGAGCCTGAACAGCCGCTATTGGGGAGAGTGCATCCAGTGCCATGGCTGGGCACTCCTCAGTCGTCATGGCCTCATCAGATGCCACAGTCACTGACAGAGGGGCAGATGAGCTGCTGCCATCATCCAGAGCATCCAGTGAGAAGCCTGCAGAGATGACAGGAAGCTCGTCTGCTAGCATCAGGTAAGTTTGGACCTCCCTGCTTGCCAATGATGGATGGGCACCTTGCAGAGAAACAAAGTGACCCATCCATCTCTCAGACTCCCAAGCTCATTGCCAGTGTGAGGGCTTGCAGGTCCAAGTGTAATCCCAGTAACCCCTGATTCTGTTCCTCGAGCTGCCTCTCCATGAGAGTCACTGCTCTCTCAATGGAGGAGGCTGTGCGCTCGGTGCTCAGGGTCAACACGGTGCTCATGCTCCTCATGGACTCCTCTATGATAGATACCATGGCACACAGGCCCTCAGGTATCTCCACTAGTTCTTCCTGTGCATCCTGCTGGACATCCAGCATCTGCTGCCTGAGGCTCATCATCTGTCTTGGACTCAGCATTAGCCTGGTCTCCAGCAGCCCTCTGACTGCCGATGCCCTGGCACTCTGCCTCCGCCAGCTCCTCATGCAAGTGTGCCATGCCCTTCCCACTATGCACTACCATTAGAGCTAACGAACTAATGTTCTCCAACATCCTTGTATCTGGACTGGTTCCTAGTTCTAAGACAGCATGTCACAGTGGTGTATATCTGCCTGCTGCTCCTCCTCAGGTGTCAAGGGAGGTTCCTCAGGGTCCTGGAAACCTCTGGAAGATTTGAGGGAGGAGGACACTTGTCAATCGTATCAATCATCACATAATTAATGTGCATGCTAGGTGGGTTGGTGAGACAATGGAGAACTGCATCATGGTGTCATCATGATTGGAGGATCAATGAGTACTCTTGCTTTCAACTTTTCATTTCAGATAAGACGATCCTACATTGTTTGTCTTCTCTACCGCTCTCACATCGTCTACTGCATTCTTACCTTCCACCGAGACTCCTGCCCTCTTCACAAGCAGTGGACCAAGCTCTGTGGTGGCATTCCAGCTGCATCTTATACCATGTGAGGATGAATAAGTTGGGCACCTCACCAACCCCCCCCCATTCTTGTCTGCTCAATGGAGTTATGGCATCTCCTCTCCTGAAAAGGCAGAAGAGTATTCATCAGTGCTGCCTCTCCCTACAGCACCATCCCAGCCTGGCACATACACGCTGATAATCAGGTTGTGGGGTTTGTCAGAGCAGCACATCTCACCCTTCAATGCACTCAGGCCAAGCTGGCAGACCTCCCAGCCTTCGCTGGTATAAGCTTCAGTGCCAGTTGGCACACACACTCTTACACCCCTGTGCGTCATAAGGAATGGCCACCCATCAACACATCTCCACACAGTGCCATGCCCCCTCTGTACTCAGCCTTGCCGAGAGCAGAAGATTGTTAAACCTTTTATGGCACTCGACCCCTATGCGCCACACTATGTCATGTCCACTAACCTGGGTTGTCAACTCTGCCCAGGCCCTCTTGGTGTGGTGCAGGTGCCTCCTCTTGCCATCCCATGGCATCAAAATGTACCACCTGGCACTTACTTCCTCCACCAGGATGCTGAGGCACACATCATAGAAATGGGGGTCAGAGTGCCCATCAGACTTGTACTCCCGCTTGACATGCCCACCGGTTACTGAGGCCAATACTACAGAAAAGCTGAAACCAAATAACTTCCTTTTGGACAGCTCCCTGGGGCTCCTTCAGGGAGCTCCCAACTTTGTAAAACCCCCACCGTGTCCCCATTGGACCCGGCGCCCAACAAGCACCCGACCCCACCTGGAGCACAGACCACGCAAAAGGACATGTTCCACTCTGAGTGGGCCTTAATTGACCAACCAGTGTGAAATCACGTTCCTGACACGATGTCACCCGGGCGTGGATTCTACATCCGTTTCTGGGCTTGCTGAACGCGTGTGCCCGACAGACACGAAATTCAGGCTATTGTTTCGTGGCTGCACACCAGCTGCAAATTGATGGTTGACCTGGGGGTGGCCTGATTCCCATGTGTGTGCAGTCATTGATGCCCTGCACCTGTAGAGTTGCTTTTATAACCGTCAAAAGATGCGAGTGCACCAGAAAGCCAGCTCTACTTTTAAGACAGGTGTGTGAGGCTGGTGTCTCCCAATCCCCTCAGGAGAGGTTGGTTGCCTATTATTCAATTGGAGCAATATTTCATTTTAACTTTGCTCCCATGTGCTTCCCAGGCTTCCTTATATTAATTTAAAACAAAATGAGAACACAATGGCAATTGCGATTGGCTGGTTAAACCTCATGCAAATAAAGCAATAAAGACTTAGCCAGCCTGAAACACATGAGCACCTGTTCCTTCTGACTGCCACCATTGTAAGCCAAGTTCATATAATTGCTGGCCCTGGCAGACAAGCCAGCAATGACCTGCCTTATGTATTTGCTGATTGGGAGATTCTGGATATGTCTGTGGCTGAGCCAGTGGCCACTTTGACAGCCAAGGGTACTGAAGAGCCAACAGGTCCAGCAGGACCTGTCTTCTCCTAAAAGGCTGCCAATGTCTGCCAGTACTCGATGTCACAACCTGAACTTCCTGAAATGCTGCTGTTCTGACAAGTCAAAGAAGCTTAGCATCTGCCTGTACCAACTGTGTCCAAGGTAGTACCTCCTGTGAACATCTACTGATGCTCCCTCTGATTTCCATTTGCAGGTCTATCAACAGTAAGCTGTGTGTGCTGGAGCTGGTGACCATAATATTGCTCCTTGTGGAGATCCAATCTACGCAGCCAATGTGCCACCTATCCTGATCTGATTCAGGAAACTAAACCTCAGGTGTAGGATGTAAACAGGGCTTTTCCTTCTAGTGGGTAAGAAAGTAATGGCTGCAAGAACAGACCAGAGGCTGGGAATTTTGTGGCAAGTATCTCACTTCCTTACTCTCTAAAACCTGTCCACCATCTACAAGGCATTAGTTAGGAGTGCCTGGATAACACACAAAACAGCCCACTTGATTGGCATCCCATCCACCACCTGCAATATTCAGTCCCACCATCACCCCATGCACTGTGGCAGGCGTGTGAACCATATTCAAGATGCACTACAGCTCACCAAGCAGCCTTTGACAAGACTTTCCAAACTCACAATTTCTACCAAAGATTCAGGGGACCGCCATTGCCAAGTTTCCCTCCAAGCCACTCACCATCCTGGCTTGGAACAATATTACCGTTCCTTCGCTGTCGCTGGGTCAAACTCATGAACCTCCCCCGACTAACAGCCCTGTGAATGTACCTGCACTACAGGGGCTGCAGCAGTTCAAGAAAGCAGTTCACCAACACCTTGTCAAGGACGATTAGGGATGGGCAGCAGATAGTGGCCTTGCCAGCAATGCTCACACCCCACGAAAGAATTTTTAAAAATAGCTATGAGTACTAAGTCTTCATTGCTTTATTTGCAAGACGTTGAATCAGCCAATCACAACTGTCATTGTGTTCTCATTTTGTTTTAAATAATGAATATAAGGAAGCCTGGGAGACTCTTGGGAGCAAAGTTAAAATGAAAGCTGTGTTGAAAATCACTCCAATTGAATGATTAGCATATGTTAATAGGCACTCCACTGAGGGGATTGGGAGACAGCAGCCTCATGCACCTATCTTAAAAGTAGAGCCGACTTTCTGGTACACATGCACTTTTTCTGGTTATGTAATGATTGTGAGAATGGATGTTTTTTTTAAAGATTTTTGGGAAACATTGTGTTATTCTATGAAGAAGGCTGTATATCAGTGTGTAAATGATTTGATTAAGCTGGGGAAAGGTTACTAGAGACAGGTTATCTGGTAGGTGTTAAGTTTGTGCATTTGTGGTAAGATATTATGGTGGGGTTGAGGTACAAGTAAACAGGTTGGATCTAACATTTGCTTTTTTAGATAAGTTGAGAGTTTGAATATCAAAGGGAAGTCAGGTGACAAGAAACATTTTTGCATTTTACAGGAGTTCCATAGGTAAATTGAAGAACATATACTTTATTGGCCTGAAAGCAGAGACAAAACAGAAACTTGAAAAACTTTATATTTGGAAGGATTTGAGTTTCAATGAGGTTTGAGAACAAAGGAGCCTGAGATGAACCTGGTACTCCAACAAAATAACTCAATTAAGTTAGTCAAGCAACATTTGTCTTTGCTAAATCTGTTTCCTTTTCCAAATTATTGCAAGGGACGTGGGCATCACTAGAAGTCTAGCATTTATTGTTCATCCCTAATTACCCTTGAGAAGGTTGTAGTGAGCCACCTTCTTGAACTACTGCAGTCCACCTGCTGAAAGGTGCTGTTGAAGGAACCTTGGTATGGTGGACAGAATTTGAGGAGTAAGGGGGTGAGTTATTCACCTCAGAATTCCCAGTTTCTGACCTGCTCTTGTAGCCATAGTATTTATATGGCTGCTCCAGTTCAGTTTCTGGTCAATGGTAACTCCCAGGATGTTGATAGTGGGGAATTCAGAAAGGTAATGTCATTGAATGTTGAGGCAAGATGGAGGGAAGGTCAGTGATGAAGCAGCTGAAGAAACCTGTGTTGGCTTTCATTTATTAACCCATATTTCTCCAAGCATTAATTCATTTTTTTCCCAGGTTATTAAATTCTTGTATAGGGTCTCAGATTCAGCATCCATTTTAAAAGGGTAAAGGGTAAAAGGCCCTGTTCATTTTGCTCCCATTGGACTGTGAAAAGCCCCTCTGATTTTTATATTTATTTTTCAAACATACTGAGCACTAAAAGCTGTAGGTCTCAGGTCTCCTTATCCTCTAATATGAAAAGTAGACAACTGATGCATGCTGTTCATCGTGGATCTGCCAACTCATTATTGATCCCTGCACAAAGTGTTTAGATTGCCACAAGCTGATTATCATCTTCTTCAAACTTGCAACTGCTCTGAGCCAACATACTCCAGGGTGATTCACACTCATGGATTTAAAGAGTATAAGTTGTGGGAAAATAAATGTAAATGTTAATTCTTTTCATAAATTCTTTTTAAAAGCTAGGTATTTTAATTTAACAGGATAATCATGAACAATCTTCCATTAAATAAAAAAAAAACAAAGGCAAGCACTGCAGTATTGGACTGTAAAAAAACTCTATAAAAATTTTAGATGATTCGTCATTATTAAATGTACTTAAAATGGTTTCCATACCATGACAGTCCTTCATTTAACCCTCTAGCTGCCCCATTTGGCAGAGGACCCATGTTTTCAACCTTGGATGAGTAAAAACATATGGTTGACTAATGTCTCAAATAAAAAGGTTATAGTGATTGATCAACTGTGTTTATTTTTTGGCAATGGAAGCACACACCCTGTCCTCTCAATGTCTTATAGCATTTACACTTTGAGATACAATTGCAGAAATGCTGAAGTGCAGAAGTAAAATCATTTTGCTGAGGATATCATTTTAGTTTAAAAATCTGACTTAAAAATAAATCATTCCTAACTAACCTTCTGTCTTCTCCTTCTGAGCCTGACCAGGTTGGCCCTTGCAACTTTCTGTTGTAAAAATCTAACTGACTGCCTATGTCTTCATGGGTGGAATCTAGTGCCCCCAAACTCCCCACCCATTCCGGGCAAATTTGGAGGTGGGTGGGGGTCTGTGTGACTAGGTGGAAGGTGTGAGATGGAGATCCCACCGCCCTCCTGCCTCCCTCCGATTATGTCCAAGCCAGGAAGTCTTGTGGGTAAGCTCCCTGCTCGAAGGTCAGTTGAGGCCCTTAAGTGGAGGTGTCATCTTAGCTGACAAATTGGAATCTATAATATAGATTATTGGCATTTTTTGTAATTATTAGAATTTTATTTTAAGAAAACAATTGAAATGTTTAGCTTGAATGTTGGGTGTTTTCATTCATTTTTCAAATTCCTTCTTGTTGGTAAATTTTGGCCTGTAATGTTCCACTTATGTTATCTTTTCTGTAAGTTTTTTTTTCAGAGTGAACAGTCTTCACATACTCATTTATTCCTTGTTGATTTAGGATCCCTCTCAACCAAACAATAATCCACAGAAGAACATGATAACAAGAGGCATTAAGTTCACCCAAATGGCAATTTGATTGTTTCTGTTATTTATTTGTTGCCACCCACTCAACAAGGTTTTTCTAAAACAACAATAGAAGCTGTACAATTTAATTGTCATCATCGTATCTCAAAAGAGAAACACTTAGGGCTGGATTTTAAGATGCAGACACGTTGGCAGTGAGGCGGCCTGAAGATGTGTGGGAAACTTGGAAATATGTGAAGCATGTCTCAGCAACCTTTGAACACAGCCTGTATTAACATATGATTTCTGGGTTTTGCAACCAATTAGTGTCAGTGGGCATGATGACGATGGGCATGATAAAATCTGAATACCAATATTTAAAAGAACACTTTGAACATGCAATTTGAAGCAGTTATAGGTGGGAAAGAGCTTGGATGTTTTCAGGGCTGTTTTGTCTTGGAGGCATTGGGAGAATTCAGGAATGCAAAAAGGACTTTTGCAGGTGGTTAGCAGATGGCTGTGCTATGGAACCTAAGTGAACCTTGAAATAATGAGGGCATCCAGACAGCAATGATTGCCACTGGTGGTGTGTTACTCGCATCACCTTCCACCTCCTCCTTCTCCCGTTCCTCTTCAGATTCAACTGAAGTGACTTTGTACTCTGTGCCTTGTTCCTCCTGCAGGTCCAAAACTCACTTGCAAAATAATGTTGTGCAAAATATAACACACCACAACCATTCAGGAGCACCTAGAGACTTCTTCATAGTGAATTGATATAGTTGAATGGCTTGCAAGCACATTTCAGAGACAGTTAATAATCAATCAATTTGGTGTGGGTCTAGAGTTACACATAGCCCAGATTGGCTAAGTATGGCTGATTTCATTCCCGATAGGCCATTTGTGAATTAAATGGATTTTTATGAGAATCCAGCTATTTCATGCTCTTTAGTACTGATGCTAGATTTTGAATTCCAGATTTATTTAATTAACTGATTGTAAATTTCCCCAGCCGGTGAAGTGGGTCTAGACTTCTGGATTCACTACTCCAGTAATATAACCATTGTCCTAAACAGCTTTTCCTTTGACTCTTCCTCAATAGGTATAAAGTCACTCAATGGTAACACTGAAGTACGTGAAACCTTGACAGGCTTGCAAAACATACTAAACTTCATCATTGATGAATGTTAGTTTTGTTTATCTTATATTGATTCATGAGGCCAAGATCCTCCATGTCGGTATTCTCTTAAATATAGAATATCATGGAAGCAGTGAACCATACTTAACTCTATTTTTACAGGTTTATAGTTACATCATAAATATAAAATCTACTGATTGACAGGGCACTTTTTGACCCTCAGTTCACAACCACATCTCTATGTCATCATTATTTAATTGTATATGAAAGCTTGTCTCAGCTGAGTGGACCATTACAACACTGTGTGAGAACATAAAATAAACGACAAGAGGTTTCATTCCTAACAAAACTGGAGTCAATGGATGTCAGGGAGAATTCTCTCCACTGGTTGGAGTCATACCTAGCACAAAGAAAGATGGATTTGGCTGTTGGAAGCCAATCACCTTAGTCCTGGGACATTGCTGCGGAATTCCTCAGGGTAGTGCCCTAGACCCAGCCATGTTCAGCTGCTTCATCAATGACCTTCCCTCCATCATACGGTCAGAAGTGGGGATGTTCACTGATGATTGCACAATTTCAGCACCATTCATGACCCTCAGATACTGAAGCAGTCTGTGTGCAACAAGACCTGGACATTATTCAGGCTTGGGCTGATAAGTGGCAAGGAACATTCAGACACACAAGTGCCAGGCAATGACCATCTCCAACAAGAGAGAATCTAACCACCTCCCTTTGACATTCAAAGGCATTACTATCACCGAATCCCCCTCTATCACCGACCTGGGGTTACTGATTTGGACTAGTCATATAGATACTCTGGCATCAAAGGCTGGGCATTCCGTGACGAGTAACTCACCTCCTGATTCCCCAAAACCTATCCACCATCTACTAGGCACAAGTCAAGAGTGTGATGCAATACTCCACACTTACCTGGATGAGTGCAGCTCCAGCAACACTGAAGAAGCTCGACACCATCCAGAGCAAAGCAGCCCATTTGATTGATGTCCCCAGCTAACATCTTGAACATTCACTTTCTCCAGCACCAGAAATGTGAAACATCTACAAGATACTTTGCAGCAACTCACCAAGGCTCCATCAACAACACCTTCTAAACCCATGGGCCGGGATTTTCCATTTCCGTTGGCATTGGTTGTCAAGTCGTCAGGTCCAAAAATGAGTTTCACGTTGCCATGAAATCACAGAGGGATCATACAATGGTGTCCGCCGTGGCAGAACGCAAATCCCACTAGAGGCCGGCATGAACCCAGTTTGCATCCTGCTAATGGGATGAAAAGTAAGGCCTGACCAGAATCATCGCCCATGCCTGGTTTTCCATTGTGCTGGCCCAGAACACGTCTGGACAAGGGTGATGTGCAGAAGTCAGCACTTAATGTTAGGGCCTTGCTCAGACTGTGGACATCCGAGGAGTAGAAGAGCTGGAGCCCTAAAACTACTGAACCCTGGAGGAACACATGAATCACATGCTAGCTGGATAGTCATGGACGTGGCTTCTCTGCAAAGCAGTTCATGGTAGGTGGGAGATCTCAGCTGATATCTCAGGTCTGCTCCGAAACATCAGAGTCTTAGCCATGGGCTGCCACGGATGATCAGTGAGGTAGGCAAAAGAAAGGTTCAGCTGTGAGTGGGAGAGGAAGGAGAGGAAGGTGTACTGGTGGGGTGCAGGAGGTGGTGGTGGGGGGTGGGGGCGGAGGTGGGAGAAGAAGGTCTATGTTTGATTGGGAGATGAAGGTCCACTGGGGAGGATGATGTTGGGGGGATGGTGGGGGGGCAAAGGTGTTGGGGTGGGTGAGGTTGGGAGTTAGGGGATAAAGATGTCAGCGGGAGGAAGGATGGGACGAGACGGACAAAGGTGTCGGGAGCTAAGGTTAGCTGTGGGAAGGAAGGAGGACAGGAGCAGGAGGGTGGAACCAGCAAAATAAAGCAAGTGGGGAGGTATGTGTAAGAGTGGAGGAAGGTATAAGGGAAGGCGTTCAGAGGGGGAAAGGAGGGGGGAAGGAAGAAGTCTGGAGCTGGATGGAGTAAGTGTGGAGGAAGAAATAAGGATGTAAGAGGGAGGAAGGCAGGGGAAGTCCAGGTGAACGTGCAAGGGAGGGGTCTGTGGAGTCAATGACTGCCTCCTGGGGGGTGAACTGAGGGTAGGCTTGGTAGGAGGGAATGGTGAGTCTGAGAGGGGGCAGAGTGAGCCGGAATGGTGGGACGGTGAGGGTGTAACAGCAGCGGTAGAAGGAATGGCAAGGGTGGCTGGTGGACAATCAGAGACAGACACAGACCCTGGGGGTGGGAAGGAGGAGGTTGCGTAGTTCAATGTGGACGGGGTGGGGTTCTCAGTAAGGTAGGGAACATGCATGTTCACCTGAACATCCTGGAATGACAAGGGTTTGGGTTGGTAGGAGCCAGTGGGGAGGTGGAAGTTAATGCCAGGGCAGTTGACAGTGATGGGGCAAAGGACATGGGTGTCTGGGGGAGGGGAAAGGATGGGGGAGCTTTTGAGAAACCTGATTATGACCATGCTTTCAAAGCAAAAGTGAGCGAAGCCTCATGTTAGATGGGCACAGGTGCTGCATGGGAGTGTGATCAGTGAGTGGGCAGAGATGCCGGTCAGCTCAGATGGACAACTGAAAGGGAACCCCAGAAGGGGAACTGCTCTGGACATTGAGATACGTGTGATGAAGGAAGGCTCTATGTGCAAGGGGGAATGTTTGCATGAGGCTCTGAAAGGCCCTGCCACACACACTTCTCCCTCCAGAATCACACGTGGTCCGTCTGCAGGCAGCTGAACTGTTGTGGGGGGTGGGATGTAGTGGGGGAACCCGTGAAGCCTGTAAATGAAGCTGAAAGATGACTTTACACATTATTCACTGAATGTGAATATATTTTCAGATTATTAAGTGACAAAATGTGTCCACCCGTGCAACCATTTGTAATCAGAATTTCTTTACTTTTCCTGGCCTACCACTTCTTCTAGGTGCTGTCCTGACATCCACAGCAGGGGTGGAGACAGCCTGTGCAGTGGTTGGCCGTGTTGCCACTGATGATTGCAGTGTGCATCCCCTGGAGAGCCGGGGCCCTTTGGGCCATCTGCTCCCTCTGTGTGACAGAGGACGAATTGATGGGGTCACAGGCAAAGCCGGACTGGTGAGAGAGAGGACAGCCTCTGAGATGAATGGATGACTCAGGGGTGTCCAGCTGTCGCTCCTCCTCCTTCCCGACTCCTTGAGGGAAGGAACACCTGGAGGGATGTCGAGGTGCCCCAATTTCCTCTCGCGTTGCCACTGTAGGTCTGCGGGCATCTACGCATTATGCTGGAACAAGGTCTCTATGGCATCCGCCATCTTTGCCATGGAAACCTCCATACGTGCACATGTGGGCACCACTTCATCTGAGAGCAGGCGGACGCACTCCTCCGACTCGTGTGCCACTCTATTGAGGGCTTCCAACAAATCTGCATGATGTTCCCCAATTTTGTGCTGACTCTCCACAATGAGCTGGAAGGCCAAATCCAGAGGCTCGTCCTCAGACTTGGACCTCACAGATGCCTCGTCTCCGGCAGTCCTCCAATTGCTGGGGAGCTCAGCTGAACCTGCCTCCTCCTGCTGCGGACACGGGTCCATGTGGTGACCAGCAGATTGTGAACCCAAATCTGCTCTAGATTTAGATCCCACCGAGGTGTGTGTCTCTGTGCTGGTGTAGGGTTTGCGTAAGCATTGTGACAGATCTTCCAAGCTGCTTATTTCCAGCTCTTCAATGGCTCTTGTCTGGAGGTGAGTACCCAGATGGAGCTGAGGGACTGGCAAGCTGAGGGTGTCGGGCACTTGGCAGAGCTCCCTGTGAGCCAAATTGGAGATAATTAGTGCATGACAACAGAGTCAAAAGTAGGAGAGAGAGAACAGAGTTGTATTGAGAGAGGGATGATGTGGTATAGGATCCTTATGTGGGTGTTCGCCGCTGACCTCACCGTCACCTCAGGCATGTTCCACATCCTCACCAGTCAGCGCAATGGCACCCTCCTCAAAGTGAGTGAGGGGTCTAATGTGGAGCACTCCACCCCCAGTCTGGGATCTCTCCCTGCTGCTATAAACCAGCTTCTCTTACATGAAAACAGACAGAGTGTGGGCAGGACGCATTGCGTGGAATGTTTGTGTGGTGAGCGGAGCCATGGACGGGATGATGACACGAGCTCCATAAATGAACCTGATGGAGCTGTGAGGCTGTTTGTGAGAGTTAGTGGTGTTGTCACTTGAGATATGTGATCGCTGTGGTTGTGTGATTAGTTCGTGAGTATGTGAGTTGAGAGTGATGAGGTGTTGACTTAGCCTGGCAGAATGGATAAGAGCATTCATCCTCTTCCTGCACTGGATGGCTGGCCTTTCTGTGTGCTCCGGTGGCACTGACTGCCGCTGCCACTGCCTCCCAGGCCATATGGTAATTCTGATAGACCTCCTATGGCCAGAGGGGGTAGAGGATATCACGGTGGCCTTCCACTGCATCCAGCAGGTGTCCCAGAGAGGCATCACTAAATTTGGGGGCTGCCGTCTTCTTTGCTTTCGGGGCCATCTATCGCCAGGAACAGTCCAGATCTGAAGAAATGGAATAGGCTTGCGCTCTGGTGTACTTTAAATATGGAGCCGGGAAATGGATGATATGACACAAAACGTTGCCATTGCAGCTGGCGGGTATAACATCATTTCTCCCGCCCGCTACCTCACTTTGTGTAAATCTGGGATGATTTCGCCCATGATCTCTACCATCTAAAAAGACAAGGATAGCATATGCATGGGAACACCACTACCTGCAAATTCCCCTCCAAATCACTCACCATCATGACTTGAAATTACATTCTTGTCCTTCACTATCGCTGGGTCAAAATCCTGGAACTCCCTTCCTAACAGCACCGTGGGTGTACCTACATCACATGGACTGCAGCAGTTCAAGAGGGTGGCTCACCACCACCTTCTCAAGGGCAATTTGAGATAGGCAGCAAATGTTGGCCTAGCCAGTGATGTCCACATCCTGTGGAGGAATACATTTTAAAGAAAAGTTCCTTCTGGACCATTTTATTCAATAGACTCCAGACACTATGAAGTTTCATGGTATCAGATCAAACATAGGCAAGGAAACCTCCTGCTGATTACCACGTGCAAGGGCACAGAATGTACTCTGGGAAGGGGATTTTAATGTCCACCAAGTGTTGCTCTGTAGCACCACTACTGAGGGAGCTGGCCTAGTCCTAAAGGACATAGCTGCTAGCTGGACCTGCAGAAAGTGGTGAGGGAACCAACAAGAGGAAAAATATACTTGTCTTCATCCTCACCAACCTGTCTGCTGCAGATGCATCTGTCCATGACAGTATCAGCAGGAGTGACCACTACACTGCTGGGGAGACAAAGTCCCGTCTTCACATTGAGAATACCCTCCATCGCATTCTTCCCTTTAAAATAATCAACCCAGAGAAAGAATGCATCTTACACGAAACTAAAGCCCATCAAAATCTTGCATAAATAATCACTACTATCTATTAAGGCAGGAAGCCAGCAATCAGTGCAATTATGCAAAGCCATCAATACTCCACATATACAATGGCTTTCAGTTCAAGACTAGTTACGGTGACAGGAAGACAACGATAATTAACATGCGAGCCCATTAAAAATAACGAGACAACAATCACCTGGGGAAGCCCACCAAAATCAGAAAAAGAACCAACCTTGATTTGGATTGAGTTAAGAAATTTAAAAAAAACAGTATAACTGGGCCACCAGTTATGAAGGTGAAGCTGACACAGAAGGGTGAGCAGTTTTTGGCGCGGTTGCAACATAGTTTAAGCAGGGAGGAGATCTGGAGGTTTGCAAGCCCACAGGCAACATCACGGTTAGGAGAACAGGGTGGTAGGCTCAACCAAAGACAACAAGGCCGCAACCGCAGCCCTTCATGAGGATCGACCACCCACAATCGTGCCCTCCACCCAACTGAAGAACCTTCGCAGATTCCACAGACCAGGACCACGTGGGGACAGCAGGCCCCAGAGGACACAAAGAGCGTACCCCAAAACTGCAACCTGCTTACCTGGCTGGATTTCGAACTGTCAAGGAACCCTGGGTTGGTGAACATGATCCCTGACCTCTCCTAGTTCAATTTAGTTAGGTTTTGGAGGTGGGACAAGAGTAAGGGGATTAGTAGCGTGATTTTCCCTCATTATGCCGTGGGTTCCCCATTCGTAGCTAAGTGTACTTTGTCGGTTTGCATAATCTCAGTGTAATCCTAATGTTATAAGTTCATTTGTGACTTCAATAAACCGAGTTTTTCTTTGCACCAAACCAGTTGTATGCTGCACTTTGTCACAACCCCCAAATAAGTCCAAGGTCTAGAACCCAGGGAGTGGGAGTGATTCGGACCACTCAGAAGTCAGAGGTGAAGCTGACACACACCACCACCCCACACACAAGGAACGTAGGCAGTGTATACTAAATGTATTACAATTGTATTAAAGCACCTCAGAGTGCAACACAATGTTTGTCGATAACTCCAATATCATTGCACTGTCTGTCTGTAATGACCATATTGAAATGACTGTAATATTCATTGATTGTATGGAAGCACTTTGTGATCCATGTGTAAAAGTTGAATATAATTGCACTTTTTGTGATGGCCATTTAGAAATGTTTTGTAATGTTCTTTCAGATATTTTTATGAATAAAGTATATCTTTCCCAAAAAAAATCATATGAAATGATGTCAGAGGAGCTGTGTGTTAGGAGACTACACTTCAGCAAACAAGCGACGGGAGGTCTCTGTGAAATGTTGAAGGAAGACCTGAAGCCAAACTCCAAAAACTGCACTACCTTAACAGTGGAGATGAAACTCTCGACAGCGATGAATTTCTTTGAGTCTGGGTCTTTTCAGCATGGCATTAGTGACATGTGCAACATATCGCAGAATGCTGTGAGGGCCTGCATTCACCAAGCAACTGAGGCAATTTTTCATTGGGCTTCAGAGTTTATTAGTTTTGACAATATCCCCTGTGAGGATAAAGGAGAGGCCCCTCACATTCCACAAGATTGATGGTTTCCCAAAAGTTGTTGGGGCAGTCAATGGAATACTTATTCCATTGAGGGCACCAATAGATGAGGCTGTTTCATTGATCAGCAGGAAGGGGTTCCATTCTTTAAATGTAATCATTGTGCGTGATGCCCAAATGAGGATCCTTAATGTGAACGCAACCAACAGAGGAAGTTCTCATGACTCATTCGTCCTGCAAACTCAATACTGCAACGGGCCATGACAACATCACCAGTAATTGCAGGATGGCTACTGGGTGATAAGAAATACCCATTGAGAACGTGGCTTATGACACCATTTCGGAGAACAATGAAGCACGGGAGTGATACAACCGTGCACATGTAGCAACACATCAGGTGGTGGAGAGGACAATTAGACTTCTAACGTCACGTGTTCAATGTCTGGACAGGTACAGAAAGCACCTTTGGTAGTCTCCAAGATGGTTGTAGTAAGTGCCGTTGCACAACTTTGCCCTCAAGCAAGGGCTGAACCTTCAACCTGAAGATGACTTGGCGCCAGAACTGGAGGATCTGGAGGGGGGGCAATGCGGAGCCTGATGCAGAAATGCCTCCCAGAGCACGTGAAGAGGCCCAGGCTCCAGCTGTCACAACGGCAGCTCGAGATCGCCTGGTCGCTTCTGCTTTTGGACATTGAGCTTTGAAAATTCACAATGTGTCCCTCCCTCCCCCCATTCCAAAATAAGACAAGAGAACTGTTGTGGTAAAGTTTAAAAAAAGCTTCATTTTATTTGTAAACTGTAAAAACATTGAGATATTTATTATTCAAAATGTCATAGAGCAGCTGCTTAAGTTAAAGGTTAGTGTGGTCAAAAAAATAAGATTTTGTATCTCTTACATTATTTTTGTGAATAAATGTTTTTCATAAAACTTTACTGACTGCAACAAATGTATTATTACAACATCAAAAACACTGAGCTCTTAAATAAAAGGTAACTATAACTGAATAACATAACTGAAATAAACAACAAACCTGAACTGGAATATTTTTAAATGAATACATACATATAACAATAAACAACACAAACCAAAAAATAAGTCAGATGTACCAAAACACAGTCAAGTCAGTGGCCAAAAGTGCAACAAATAGGGAACACAAAGCAATGAAAAAACAAAGAAAATGCCCATCATGCAAAAAATGGACGTCGATGAGATAGAGGAGGCAGTGTTGGAGGGAGAGGGAAGGGACCCTAATTCCTTCTGCGTCACTCCCGGTCCCTTCCCCATCTGCGTGATGTAACCTCCTGTATCCCAGATGCATGCCCAGCAGCAGCTTTCTCTAAACTGGGCAGCTTCTGGACAGAGGTGCAGCTGCATGTGTTACCATTTTAGATAGGATCTGACAGACACTAATTGTGCTGTCTCATAAGCTCATCCTGCTCCTGAGAAGTTTGGACATGCTGAGTATTGTCCTCAGTTAATCTTTGCCGTGCTGGCAAACGCCTGTTGAGGCCCTGTTATTGCAGTTGTGAATTAGCCTCACAACGTTCACCCATCTGTGCCAGATCCTGATACAGACAGTCAAATTTAACTCAGCATCTTCATCATCACCTGCATGGGCCACAAGTTGTCTGTTTGGTTGTGAAGGAGGGGCAGCTTCTGCTGCCAGTGCCGCAGGCTCCTCACTTCCTGAAGGTTCTGAGTGCCCTCCCTCTGACACAGCAGCCACATCATCACAGGCCTCCCCCTCCCCAATCACCATTACATTTATCGTCAACACAGGACTTTGCACAGCATCACCTTCAAGGTCTGAAACCTCACCCTCCTGCAAGGCCTCTCGCTCCTCCGCTGCAGCTATTATGCTGCATTGCTGCGATGAACTTACCTCTGTTACATCCTGACCTCTTTCAGGTATCTCTGCTGCTGCCCCAGACTCACCTGTGTTAGCAACTGATGTGACCATGCCATCTGTGAGAGCAAAAAAAGCACAATTATTTTTTGTAACAAATCCACTGTCATCTTGATGGTGTGAGAACTCAGCATTTTTCATCTTCGCGTTTCCCCACATCTGACCCACTGCTGTTTATCATAGGGCTGGAGAGACCCATCAGTCTCTTTATGTGCTCCTCCTGTTCAGTTAAGTCCTTAATGTACGCCAGTCCCCTCCAATCAGTGAGCGCACCTGGGCATTATGGACCAGTTATGTCTAAAAAAAAGAACTGGAAATCTTTATTTCAAAAAAACTAACTGTCCTGTGACATATTTTACGACTTCTGGAGACAGATGAAAGCTTGTACCCTGGAGGACTTTTTATTCCATTATAACACTTACGACAAAGTCAGAGCCATCTCCAAGGTAACTGCATTTTACGACACCTCTCAAAGTTAGCACAAAAACTGTATTGTCTTATCAAGATTAAGTAGAACTGGTTCACTGTGTCTCCAAGGCAACTGTACTCTTTACACCTCTGTTTTGTTTTATCAAGAATGAATATAACATGGTTCAAAGTATTTCCAGGGCAACTACATTTTGACACCTCAAACTTAGTAGACAGAACAAATATTTCTGACCTTACTTAATTTTTAAAGTCACAAACTAGGATTTTTAGTTTCAGAAATTATATTATGTATTCAGAATACATACCTTGGCTGAATGCATGAAATCATTCAGTTTCTTATGGCAGTGATCCACCATCCTAGGCATAATGCTGTTGGCAATAAGAACTGCTGCAAACTGTTTCCAAGCCATGCTCTGAAGTTTCCTCGGAGGCTTAGATCTTCCACACCCTGGGATGTACATGTGCCTTTCCTCCATCTCTTTTAAAAGAATATTCAATTCCTCTTCTGTGAAGTTTTGACTCCTTTTCTTCACCACATTATTATGAGTTGCCATCTTCTAAATGCAAAGATTGTGAATGCTTTTAGGTGCACTACGCTTAAATCATTTAATTACATTACAGATTTAAAATAAGTAAGAACAAATAAGTTAACTTATAAACCTTGACTAAAAGTTATATTCACATCAAAAGAAATTAAATAATTGCACTTAGAATGAGTCAATAACAACAGCATTAACTGTTTAAATAAATAATTTTAAAAAGCTGGGTAACACCTTTAAAGTCATGGAGAATCCTTGGGTCTTCATGTTGTCTCTTTAAAACTCTTTTATCAAATGCTGCCATTACGGGGCACCGCCTGCTCCAGTTGTGTCGTTGTGGGGGGTGTATCTTCGCCCAAGTTGCGCTTGGCTGGAGCTGACAGGAAGTCCCTTGTTGCAAACCCCAAAAACCTCCTGGGATCAGAATAGTCAGCGTAAATTTGAAGGGCAGGTAAGCATGTTTTCTTTTTGTTGATTTTGCGGCGAGCCATCACTTTCCAACAGAGGTAGGAAGTTACAGCCTATCGTATTAAATTTTGGGGCATGGGCAAAATTTCCCTCGGCGAGAGTGGGCAGGGGCGGTCGGGAAGCTGACCGCCCCCCTGCAATCGGCACTGGACCGTGATTTCACCGAACTATCACGCAACTGCGCGTTAACATTGGCACGCTCAGCCGACATCAACGCACGTCATTTCATGCTCGAGTGGGTCGGGCACGTCCCTGCCAGCCCGCCAAGTGAAAATTTTTGCCCCATGAATCCAATACCACAGAATGCACGATGCTACATCAGGCCTGAATTCTACCCTTGAGGTGCGCCTGAAGTTGGCACTGCGAGAAGTGGATGTAAAACCGACTCCCGGCTGAGATTGTACTGTGAATGCGATCTTACGCTGGGTGGCCAATTAAGACCCATCCAGCGTGAAACAGCATGGTTTTATTCCATGCCCAGGGGTGGGAATGAGTCCGGCGCCGGGTCCAATGGGGTCCCGGCAGGGTCTTCCGAAACGGAAGAGGCAGCTCCCTGAAGGCTGCCAGGAGTTGTGGGACAGGCAGAGGGAGCTATTTTGAAGCTATCCAAGGAGTTTCCTGGTGTGCAGTCATGGCCTCAGTGCCGGGTGTCATAGAAGGCGGGAGGGCAAGTCAGGTGGGCACTCTGCCCCCCATTTCTCAGATAAGTGCTTGGGAGTGCTGGTCGAAGAGGTCAGTACCAGGTGGCATTTCTTAATGTCCAGGAACGGCAAGAGATGGCCAGCCCACCTGACCAAGAAGGCCTGGACAGAGGTCACCGCCCAGGTCATTGGGGAAAATGTGGTGCGCCACACATGGATCCAGTGCTGCAAAAGGTTCAATGATCTGCTGCGGTCAGCAAGGTTAAGTGCAGAAATGGCTTGGACCTGTTTGGAGGATTTTAGTCCGGTGCCTGTTGCTCAGAATATTCAGGGGTCTAAAAGTGTGTATGCCAACTGGCACTGAAGCCTATCCTGCCAAGACTGGGATGTCAGCACAACTGGCCTTAGTGCATTGCAGGGTGAGATGTGCCACAACAACACAGCCCGTCTAATGCCTGGGTGCAGGGTGGGGGAGGAAACAGGAAAGGACCTTCAGGGAGGTGGAGTAATAATGAGGCTTTCTATTCTTCCCTGTCAGGAGAAGAGCAGTCATAACTCTGCAGAGTGCCACAGAACGGGTGGAGGAGTGCCAAATTTGTGCACCCTCACAAAGCACAAAAGCTATCCACTGGAGCTGGAATGCCACTGGCCAGCTCGCTCCTCCTGTTGTGGTGAAGTGGGGGTGTCGGATGAAAGTAAGAGTGCAGGTGACTGATGTGTGTACGGTGGGTACTGGAAACAAAATGGGCCCCTCTCATCAGAAACTGAACTGTCATAGCCAGAGAGGCCATTGAAGCTCCAATGCAGATGGCACCATGCAGCAGCTCTCCACTGTCTCCTCAGCCCGCCCAGCATGCATAGTGACTATGATGATTGAATACACTGACCTTTTGCCTTTCTCCCGCAGATGCATCTCTGCAGGAGCCGCTGGCAACCCTGAGGACCTGCCATTGAGCTTCGAGGAAGACCTCACACCTGCACCAGTGTCACACTGTCTCTCTGAACCAGACAGCAGTGCAGATAATAACGCATTGGTGGGCATCAGTTCTTTGGCTCCCCAAGTAATACTCAGTAGTTAGGGCACATCACACTCACATGAGGAGCTGGCAGAGGCAGAGAGGTCCCAGGGAGCTGATAATGGGAGCACATCTGGAGACCAGGGCCATGCTGCATCCAAGACAGATGGGGAGCCTCTGGAATCATCCATCAGTCAGCAGGTGCACGGGGAGATCTGACAGAAATCCATGAGGGGCTGTGTGCCATGGTCTCCAATATGGAGGAGTCCATGTGGAGCATGAGTTCTGTGTTGATCCTTAACAACAAACACACAACCTCCTCCATGGAGAGAGTGGCAACTCATGGAGAAGCAACTTCAGGAGTAAACTCAGGGGTTCCTGGGAATGCACTCAGGCCTGGAAGCCCTCATACAGCCAATGACCTCAGGAGGTCACTGCCACTGTGAAAGATGGAAGAGGAACCTAGTCACTCAGACGCACTCAACGTCATTAAATACAATTTTACATGCATTTCTCGAAATGCAAGATTGAGGCCCAAGCATTTGATCATCCAGGTCTCTAGGGTAAATTTAGCAAGACTGCACTTCCATCTATCAAGGCCCCATTTAGGAGCATAGTTTTGCCAAATATACTCTTATATCTACTGTTTTGCCTTCAGTACTTTGGCAACATAAGGCAAAAAGTTGGTCATTCAGCCCCTCAAGCCTGTTTCATCATGCAGTTAAATCCTGGCTGAATAAGTATTTGAACTCCAACTTGTGAAAGACAATTGTCAAAATTCTTTTAAAGGCATTAGCATAGCATTAACTCTTTTTAATAGTGTGTGGGTGAAATTTTACTGGGCATTTAGAGGCGGGATTGAGGCTGGATAGGCGGGTGAATAGGTTGACGAGGAAATGCCACGGGTCAAAGCACATAGCCAATGAAGGCAATTTAAAGGCCAATAAAAAGCCATTTTGCACATATAGTGACTGTTTCCCAATGGCAGAGGGGTCACATACAGTGTTGCCAATTTGTCAATATACAAAGGCGAGTGCACAGCAGGAAGTCACTGAGAGCTCATCACATCAGTATAAGGTGGGAAATTGACAATCATTGGGGCAGCCACAGTGTAAGACTAGTGCTGAGGAAGAACTCCTCGAAGCAAGTACCTTGGAAAGTTTGCAGCAAGAAAATTGATGTAATTCCATTGAAGCCAGTTGCTTTGACTGTAAGTTTGGGACCTTACATGGCAACATGGGTTTCACAAATCTCAAAGTAGTACAGACCACTGAGGAGGAACTGCAGCATTCTGCAATAGTGGCATCTACAATGGCAGAGGCAGCAAGAGCCAGAGGAGCAGCAACTACAGCATGCAACACAGAGACAGGCATCTGCAGAGGTGCTGGTGGAAGGCGGAAGGCTTGCATCCAGAGGAAGCCGTTACTGTCTGCACAGGGTTTATAGACTCAGGTCCGCTTCCTCGAGCTGATAGAGCAGCAGGGGTTGCTGACCTTTGTGCAGTGAAGAAGGAAGACCTAAGGCCATTAAGAGTTGGAGACAATCTATTGTCCATGGTGGTGAAAGTTACTGTAACTTTGAGTTTTATGTGTCTGGCACATTTCAGGGCTCAGCTACAGACATCTGTATGATTTTACAATCTGTTGCCCACAACTGCATTACCCAGGTGATGGATGCCTTGTATCGGATGGCCTCAGAGTATATACATTTTGACACAGATGAGACCAGTAAAGCTCAAAGGGCTATAGATTTCACCTCAATGGCAGGATTTCCTCAAGGTCAGTGTGTAATTGACTGCACATGATATGGCAACCAAGGCTCCAGTGGACCCACCAAGCATATTTGTTAACTGTAAGGTCTTACAGTCATGAAGTTTGCAGCTGTTATGTGACTGCCACAAGAAGATCTTGCAAGTGTGTGCAATAGTTCCAGAGAATTCCCATGATGTCTTTATCCTTTGGCAGCCTCAATTGCCTCAGATCTTCACACCTCCACAGCCTCAGTGGATGGAGTATCAAAGAGCTCCCGCTGAAAACCTGGCTGATGAAACCATTGACTTGCTCAAGATGGAGATCAGGTGCATGATCCCTCTGGAGCTGCTTTTAAATATGGGCCAGAATGGATCTCCTGCATAGTGTTGGTGTGCTTCACTCTGCACAACCTGCTTTCCAAAGAGGAGTGGAACTGGCAACAGAGGAAATTGAGGTGTGACCACTTCTTTGGAAGAGAAGAACGAGAAGGAAGATGACCTGGTGGAGCATCACCATCCATAATTTCCCAACATGCATACTGGCATAGATCTGCATATCAGAGAAACCTGCAGCTCCCTCATTCAACTGAGGACAATGCCTGTATTGCTCTGTCACTCACACATATGCAGACACCACCCTGTTCCCGCAAACAAAGCTCGCTGCTGTGAGCAGCCTTCAACACATTCTTTGCCTTACATTGACAACCTACAATCTCATGCCACTTCACAAATTCACTGAGCTCATTATCAACCTGGGATTGGACTCTTCTCAGATAACAATAAGACATGGCTCTTTGAAAGAGAAGTTTGTCATTTCTCAAGAACATTGGAAGCTGCCTTTATGGGAACTTCTTTGTGCCACTGAGACTGTTTCAATGTCCTCTTTCTCTTTCTTCTACATGGTGCTACCCCTGCATTTGGAGCATGCATGGAGTCAGCCGACTTATTTCTCAGCTCCAGTGAATGAAAAGTCCAGGGCACATGTCCTCTGTTCACAGGCTGACCCACCTTCATCTATGCACGAGCAGCTTCGATCAAAGCATCAGGACACAGTGATTATGGCTGTCGGGTGAGCCAAGGGGTTCGCTAGAGACCGGAGGGGGGGGAGGGATGTCTTAAGGAGAAACTCTGATTGCCATCATCGCTACCTCCCTTTGTCCTTTCAGTGCCCACCTGCATTTCCTTGCTAACCAAGTGCAGTTCCTGCCATCACTGCAAGAAAGGAAAAGGAGGTGAGTAGATCTGTTAATAAAGGAGAAGATCAGTACCGTGAGAAAGGATCTTGGTTGAGAGAAGTGAAATATATAATCAGTCTGTGTGGAGATAAGAAATAGTAGAAGAAAAAAGTTATTGGTGGGCATGGTTTATAGCAGTTTATAGGCCCCTTACAGTGGCTAGTTTGTTTATTGGCTTTTGTTTTAATGTTATGGCCAAGAGGATGCTGTGATGGTCAGTATCAGAGCGAAAGTTAAGGCTGGCACTGTTGATAAATCAGGATTTGATTTGCATTCAGCGATGCCAGAGTAGGTTGAGTCAATCATGGACAGCCCGAGCAAAAAGGCCTCCTCACTTCTTCCTCTTCATCCTCCTTGCCAGCTTGCTGTCGCATAGCTAGTAGTAATGGCCGTGTCCTCTTGTTGTTAATATTATGTAGGATGCAACAGATCAAAACAGAACTTGGCACACCCTCTGCCAGTTACTGCCAGCTCCTCCATAGCAGTCTAGACAGCAGAAATGTTGTTTAGCATATCCATTGTCTGCTCAACCACATTTTGTGTGACAGCATGGCTTTTGTTACATGCATACTCCGCACATGTGCATGGATAATAAGTATGTGCAGCACTGCAAACTCCAATTTGGAGGCAAAACAGCACCAGTAGTACCAAAAAAGGGCACTACAGATGCCGAATTTCAGGGCCTTTTTCTTTTTTAGAAGTGTTACTTTTGATTATTTTACCTCAGGAGAATAAATAAATTGGTAAGCAAAATTCCAGGGGCAGAGTAGATCTGTTGAGAACTGTGCACCAAGATGGCATATTTTGTCAATTCTAATTTTAGGCTTTGTGGTACTACTGTGGCTGTAGATGTTATTCAATACTGCTAATTATTTAATGGCATTAGTTGTATTGTTATCTCACTCCCCTTTAATTATGTAAGTTGCTGCTTATTACTGTAAGGGGTTCTATTCCTTTCCTCCTGCGAGTGATTCTTGGACCCCAGAATTACAATAAAATTCATGCGACAAATAGGTTTTGGCTGAAAAGCAAAACTCATTAGTTTATTAAACAAACAAAACCCCAGTACAAACCTCTTCATGATTTGACTGAAACTTACAATCACCCACGTGGCTGGTTGTTACCGGTGTTGATTAGAGGCCTGGATCTGGGGATGACTGGACCCCATCCTTCTTCACCTGACTGCAGTGCCCACATTTCAACGCTGAGCTTCTTTTTATAGTGTCCCAGTCACTTTAACACCCACATCCAGGCCTCAGGCTTAGATTCAGTTAACAACCTACTGGATTACCTGGTCTTTCATACCTCTTTATTTTGGCCTTTCAACCACTTGACCTATGCAAAACTGCAAGGTCAAAGACAATTCCTTATCTCCTCCCCTGCTCGTTACACAACCGGAGATAAGGCAAATGTAAAATACTGTGGATGCTAGAAATCTGAAACAAAACCAAAAATTGCTGGAAAAACTCAGCAGGTCTGACGGCATCTGTGGAGAGACCAAATGACTCTTCTTCAGAACTAAAGAGAAGTAGAAATGTGGTGAAATATATATTGTATAAGGGGGGTGGGACAGATGAAGCTGGATAGAAGGCCAGTGGTAGATAGAGGCAAAGGAGAGATTGCAAAAGATGTCATAAACAAAAGGTGAAAGGGATGTTGATGGTGGTGATACTGGCGAAAGGAGGTGCTAATGGTGACATTAAGAGTAGAAAGCAGGATGAGCCAGTAACAGATGGCCCTCATGGGGGAGTGGTGGGGATAGGGGACGATGTGGGAGCAAGGATCAAAATAGGCTAAAAGGTAGGGATAAAACAATGAATGGAAATAAATTTTAAAGATAATAATAGAAATAGGTGGGAGAAATGCATATATATAAATTTAAAAATAAATATTTGAAAAGAGGGGATCAAAAAGAGGCGAGGATGGAGGAGAGAGCTCATGATCTGAAGTTGTTGAATTCAATGTTAAGTCCGGAAGGCTGTAAAGCGCCCAATTGGAAGATGAGGTGCTGTTCCTCTAGTTTGCATTGAGCTTCACTGGAACATTGCAGCAGGCCAAGGATGGACATGTGGGCATGAGAGCAGGATGGTGTGTTGAAATGGCAAGTGACAGGAAGGTCTGGGTCATGCTTGTGGACAGGCCGAAGGTGTTCCGCAAAGCGGTCAGCCAGTCTGCGTTTGGTCTCTCCAATGTAGAGGAGACTGCATTGGGAGCAGCAAATGCAATAGACTAAATTGAGGGAAGTGCAATTGGAGCATTGCTTCACTTGAAAGGAGTGTTTGGGCCCTTGGACGGTGAGGAAGGGGGAACTGAAAGGGCAGGTGTTGCACCTTCTGCGATTGCATAGGAAGATGCTGTGGAAGGGGGTTGAGGTGTAGGGGGTGATGGATAAGTGGACCAGGGTGTCCAGAGGGAACGCTCCCTACGGAATGCCGAGAGGGGGTTAAAGGGAAGATGTGTTTGGTGGTGGCATCATGCTGGAGTTGGCGGAGGATGATCTTTTGAATACAGGGGCTGTTGGGGTGAAAAGTGAGGACAAGGGGGGCCCCCCAAATGCAGACTGGCTGACCGCTTTGCGGAACACCTTCGGTCTGTCCACAAGCATGACCCAGACCTTCCTGTCACTTGCCATTTCAATACACCATCCTGTCCTGCTCTCATTAAGAAGATAAGGTGATTTCCCTCATGGTGATGGGCGCTTAGCTCATAACGTTGTTCTGATGTTAATGCTTCTTTCATTGTTGCCAGGAACTGACATTGATTCATAATTACAGTTAACTCATGGCATTGTCCAGTTGGTAACGCTTGCCAAACTGATCATGAGTGAGAGTTTCAGCTAACTCATTCTTTCTGTGCGTCAAGGTTTACTGTTTCATGTCCTTCAGAGTTTCAGATAACTCATTATTTCTGTGCATCGAGGTTTACTGTTTCATGTCCTTCAGAATTTCAGATAATTCATTCTTTCTGTGCATCGAGGTTTACTGTTTCATGTCCTTCAGAGTTTCAGATAACTCATTCTTTCTGTGCATCGAGGTTTACTGTTTCATGTCCTTCATTACCGCCGCCACTAAAGTTAAGGGGAGGTAACGTTCTTGCTCTTGTTTGTTAGTTTCTTTGACTGCTTGTAAACAATATATCTCAAAAACTAATGGACTGATTTCAACAAAGCTTGGTACACAGATGGAGTAGGCCCAAGGATGAATTAATTACTTTTTTCGCTAAGATGCACATCCAGATCCTGGAATTTTTTAAAGGCTCCATTAACATTGGGAGCTAAGGCAAATTGACTTTTTTCTTTTATAATGTTGGGAGTTGTTTTAGAATGTTGTGGATTAGATCAACTGTTGGTGGAATTTGTTACAGCTGTCAAAATGTGAGCAGAGTCTTCAGATCAGGTTTTTGGTGTTGATTGGCCTGAAGCCTCCTCAGTGAGAAAGAAGCTTGAATAAAAAAGATGTATTTTTTTCAACTTGTAGTTACAGAGCATCAAATAGGGAAAAGCCTCAAGGAAGAGTTACATAATTGTAATAATGTTGAGTTAACACAGCATGGTGGAGGTATGCTTTCAACTGAGTTGCCTCTTCAGTTGTTGCTTATGTCAACTTCATTCACATCTAAATTATCATAATAGTCCATACATTATGTCAAATAAGTTAGCTTTGTTCATTGACACGTACCATGCTGTGTTAATTATTTGATGATCTACGATAAGATCCAAGCTAATTGATAACTCTTGTTAGGAATGATGCATATTTTAAGATTTACTAGCTGTGATCTTCATTAATGAGGTTGTTTTAATGCTGGGGTGATTGTCAGCTAAAAGTACAATTCGCCATGTCAATATTTCTTGTACATATTTGATTGCACTTTCTGAAGGAGAAACTAATTATACTTCAACAACTTTTGCTGTGAATCATGAACATATTCCCTACTTGAACTTCTCAAAGAGCAGAAGCTGGATTGTCATGTGGCTAGATATTAATGGCAGTAAAGTTCAGCAAGTGGTTTGTACTATTAGCATTGCATCACATTTTATATGTGTTTACATGTTGCTGCTTTTAAGCTGTACCATTGCTTGCAGAGAAGGAAGACTGCACTGAACTGGAAAGCTGCAGCAATCATGAATTGCCTGTCTACTCTTGAAATGCTAGGCAAACACAAAGCTGAATTCATGAGTCTCTTAAGGGCAAAACTCCAAATGAATGTATGAAAAATAAAAAAAGCTTATTATGAAAGTATTTGACTTTGATGATAAGATCCCCTTTTTATTGTTCCTTAACACGATGGGCATGGTGGGGGTTTTACTACATGGATGATGAGTCACTATTAACAGTACTTTTGGCGTAATCAGAAGATAGTTTACCTGCCTGGTGACAAGCACAAACATTGTAAAACTGAATGTTCATTGGTCAATTCACAATTCAGACTATGAATATCAGTCCCCTTTCTTTCCACAAATCTACCGATATGTACAGGCCCTTATCTGTATGTACTTAGTTCACTTAGCTCCCATGCCTACCACATGATACAGCCAATCTCCAAAACGTTTTTAACAAATGACCACACACATAAGTTTAATGTTACTGTAGTTAGGATGGAAAATACATACTGTGTATATGCCTAAAATAAAAACCAAAAATGCTGGAAACACCAAGCTGGCCAGGCAGCATCTGTGGAAATAAATGGATTTAGCCCTTCAGATCAATGTCCCTTCATCAATATGTTTAGTGTTTATTACAGTCGTGCAACTTCTTGCTATCAATGTAGGAAGAATGTGCTTTCAACCCTAGACTTAAGCTTCTCATAGACGTGACCTGAGAGAGTCCTGCTGCAGGCTGCACCTCATGAGGTAGATTCAGGGTTGTGGGGGCAACACGTAATTAAAGAGACAGGTCATAGGATCTCTAGAAATTGGTCCTCAGCTCTCATCTACATATTCAAAGTGAATTTCTCTGACCTGTTGTGTTTTTACAAACATCTTTCTTGAGGGAGCACTTCAGTCTCAAGTTGCTTGCCTCGCTAGCAGTAGTCTTCAGACAATGTTACATTTTTCTGATCGAGGTAAACATACCAGTCACACGACAAGTATTGGTGAAACAATAATATGGGTTCTTAATTTGAAGATAAGGTTATGTACAAATATTGTTAATTTGGAGGTTAATAAATGCATCTGACTCCTACTGCTGCTGCTTGCAGACTAAATACAAGTCATGGGACTAATACATCACATCCTGTCAAGGTGGTAGTAATTGACAACATTTTAAGATATGATCACTTAAAGGTACATGTACCTCATATCACAACAGTTAAGGCCTGAGAGGGGGTGGGGTTGGGGCTAAGGAAACAGAAGGGAGAGAATTGTGGCCAGCAGTGGCTGGCAGAAGTACCTTAGCCCAAGATTTATCCTGCCACTCTTGTATATCAAAACAAGCTGGGTAAATTTCTCTGAGCAAATGTAGCTTTTAACCTTACATGTGCCAAAATAGGAAAGAAATCAATAACACCATGCATTATACTTCAAGTTTGTCACTCCACTCTCTCGAATTTGGTACTCATAAATGCTGATGAGGACGAATCGTGTCTTAATGCCTTATATAAGTGCATCGTCATTTCTATGTTGCATATCATGATGATGTTGCAGCACAAACATTATATTCTCGCATTTCATCCACCACAACAGATTACATTTTTGATATGAACAGAGGTGTGCTGAAAGATTGTGGTCAGAATTCATAGTAAATGCAATCTCAGATAAACATGCTCACAACTTCTGTAGTATGTAAAAGATGCTTAGGCATTCTTTTTCAATTGTTGAATTAATTATGACAGTAGCTTGTGACTTAGTTACACAATTGTAAATTGTAGCTTTGACACTAGCAAACAACTGTCTAATATGTAAATATGACATTTCTCTACTCTTCTAATGGAGGTATGAGCCTATTTATTTGTAATTTAAGATTGTCTGTCAGCAATTCAATTACTAATGCTCAATCTTCAGCAGAAATGACTCTTCAAATTTTATCTTTTATTCTCCATCTGATTTATTTTGGTTTTATGCTTTCTTCTATCCTGTGGTATTTTTAATAATCTCTGTTGTGCAAACATGCTTTGTAAATAAGCTTTTCAATTCCATGATTTTTTTCATATTTTTCCCAATTTTCTCCCCTTTTTTCTTTCTTCTTCTAAAGAAGTCTTCTAAAGTGTCTTGCTGAAGTATGCTCCCATGGTAACCAGTGATCTGTTAGTCCCCTGACGTAGTCCCATTTCACATATGATGCTTGATGGAAAGGACCAGCAGACACTCTTAGTGTTGGGGTATCAGAACATTGTCCAACCCCACCTTCATCCAACATTCAGGAATGCACATTTTCAAAACAGGCCACTTTTCCTCCTCAGCCCAAGAACGTAAAGCCCTCCTTACTGTTCTGGCTGAGATTAGCTGACTTAGTTTTGACTGGAAAGCAAATTGGAGGCCAGTAGAGCTCTTTCATTAAGCTTCCCTTGGAGTGCCATCGCCTCTCTCAAATTAGTTTCCATTAACACACACTGCTGGCAATACAAACTCAAAAAAAACCTCATATATATGGATAAAAGGGTTTTGTAATGGGCAGTAATATTTTCAATGGCTTCTTAATCATATACAAGTATTAAAATTTTCTTCTAATTATGGTGACATATGAGGGTTAATTTTCTAACCTCATGAATGTGCTTAGTTGGACCATGTATGGGAAATTGAGGTGCGCTCTACATATGATTTTCTGGTAATTAATTTAATTGGTTTGACAATCAGTCAAACCTAATTTTCTGATAGCTCTTCCTGTGGGTGAAACTTCCTGTTAGAAGTAGAAAGTTGGAAATTATCTCTTGTTTCCAAGCCTGTTACTAATAATTAATTTTAATTAATAAACATTTCGTGCACCCAGGCTTCCCTTATCATTTAAATGGTTTATCTTGCTGGAGAAGGTTATTCCTTGTTTGTTTGATTGAATTGATGGTCCTATGTTTTGACATTTCTATTGAAAAATCTGCTTTAGCATAAATCTTTCAGCTTGTAAATAGAAATGTTTTTCTATTTCAAGGAATGATTACTTGCAAGGAAAACAGAGCAATCTTACAACACTAGTTCCAATGACAATTTCTTGTCATTACCTCAAGAAGATTTCAATTTTAGGCCCATCATATGGACACAGATTAATATTTCCACTTAGGTATAGGCATTGGTCACACAGGATCTACAGTTTAAGAATTTTTACTTAACCTTGGCCTTTTTTAGCTTCTGGTACTATTTAAGTTCTCCCTTTCCTCTCTGTTATAATTTTGTTGTTTGGTTATATTGTAAGCAATATATTGCAAAAGTCTAATTTACTGTTAATATTTTCCAATTCATTTAAGGAAAATATAATTATGTAATTGGAAGATTTTGGGTAAAAATTGGCCCTCATTGTGTCCAAAGGACCATTTTGAGGTGCATGCCCCATTCCTGATCTACAACTAGAGTTAGGATGCCTTCAGTCTTGGCATAGGCTGATGCCCATTTGCCCATAGTGCCTGACTGAGAAAGAGGCATTAGGCCCCTTGAATATGTAAATGAGGGGTCCAATGCCTGCCTGAGGCCAATGCAGTATCAAAAGAAGCGGGTGCCTGGGGGCCGCTGCCTGCACTTGATCACCCCCCTCATATTTTCTTCTTCTTTCTCCTTCCCGTGACTTACATGAGATCACTGGGGCAAGTCACCTAAATTTCAAGTGACCGCTTGGAAAAGCAGCCTCTGGAAGTGCATTAGCTTTGCACTTTGCCCATCTTATTACAATGAGGCTCATGACCCAATTTCTGATGAGCCTCAGACCTCCTGGATTGGTGCATGTTGAAAGTGCACCACAATGAATTTGTCCTCTTTCACTGTTTCTTACATGCCTCAAAATTCCAGGCCCACTGAAGATTTGATATTGAATTGATTGGGAGGAGGTGAGCAGTTTGGATTGTCAAAGAATCAATTTTGTTTGTTGAATAAACTGTGGTAATCAAGGACAATTGTTGGATAAAGACGATGGTCTATGTATCCCATTATTAGAGTTTCAGCCTGCCACATGCCAATGAACTGCACTCTCACTGTCCCTGAGAATTCAAGTATGATCAGTACTGTATATAAAACACCTAACTCAAAATTGCTGAAGCCAGCACTCCCAAATGCACCAATCCCAGCTGTATATGTTGGTGATTTTAACAGTCAGCACACCATGTGGGGTTATGAGATAAATAAAGCCAATGGCAAAGACCCAACAGGCTGGATGTCTGAAGATCTGAAACAGGTCTTCAATCCCAATCAATGAGCAAATTTCCATTATGCCCGTTGACAACCCAGACCTCAACATTGTGTCTAAAGATCAAAGTGGGACACGCTACATACATCCCGCAAAAAAACTCTCTGACATCCCCAACAGCCAACAAGGACCATCACTGTTCATGTCAGTCTTGAAATCCCTGTGATCTCATCAAAATGAATTCAACGGTGGAACTTGGCCAAAGCCAGCTACAGGGAAACCGTCGAGAAAGTGGTGACCCAAATCCCTCCCATCCCGGAATGTGATTATTGGCTTGGTGGTCTCCGTGCCACCAAAAAAAGCATCCCTGAAGCTTCAGGGAAGAATACACTCCCCGCTGAACAAAAGAGCCCCAGGGCCTGCTCTGGCAATACAATCAGTCTGGCAGGCCACAGGTTGCAAAGACCCTGATCGATTCAGCCAGATGCCAGCTATGGATTGAATGTATTGAAGGAATGAACCTCACACACTCTAGTCATCATGCCTGAGCCCCCCTAGATCATCTTGTAGCCATTAATCCTATGGAATACCAAGCCCCAAAAGTCTGGCACAACTCCATAGCTTCCAAATTAGTGGAAAGTGCAAAAGACATCTCAACAAGAACACAAAGAGAGAGGTACATTGTCAACTATGCTGGGCAATGATCTTGATCCCTCCACAAGGCCCCACCACCATCAGCATAGGTGAGGCGAAGGAAAGGCTAACGGCAATGAAGAAAGGGAAGGCAGCTGGAAGACATTGTATTGTTCCAGAATTTCTCCAATAACTAGGCCCAAAGGGACTCCAGTAGTTTGTGAAACTGTTCAGCAAAGCCATGGATTCAGGATGCACCCCTAAAGCATGGCGGGAGAAGATGGTCTGTGCCATACCAAAACCTGGCAAGCTGATCACCAACCCGGCAAGCTATAGGTTGATATCACTTTTATTATGCCTAGAAGGTGTCATTCTATGGAGAAATAGCCCTTTCGCCAAGGCCGTGATCCCTGAAGAACAAGCGGGCTAGGGCGTAAACACAGTTGCTGCAGCCAAGTTCTTTCCCTCACAATGCACATTGAGGCCGGTTTCCAGAGGAAACTCAAGGCCGGTGCAGCCCTCATAGACCTGCCATCGGCCTATGAAAACACAACTCAAAACAATTTTATTTTGAAATCTTCCCTGCGATGTCCAAGAATTGGCTTAAAGATCTGATGCTGAAACTCACAACGATCATCCGCTACCCCATACCTCAATGCCTGCTTTGGGCGAAGCAATGGACAGCTACATGTCCAAGTTGGTGACAAAGTCAGCTCACCTCGACCCCTCAACAATGGGCAGCCACAAGGATCAGTACTGGCACTGACACTTTTCAACATCTACATGAGCGACATGCCACCAACAAAGTTGCATAAATTTATATATGTGGATGATCTTGCCCTGGCAACGCAAGCAGCTACCTTCAACGAAATAGAGTCCACTTTGAACAGGGACATCTACATCATGTCTGAGCATTTCCTAATATAGAGGCTCAAACCAAATCCCACAAAACAACAGCCATCACATTTCATCTTGATAGAAAGAATGCTAAACGTACCCTGAATGTGACCTGCAGCAACCTTATATGATATGACCCAGTCTGACTTACTTCAGAGTGAAACTAGACCGTACACTAACCTTCCACAATCACCTGAAGAAGATGAAGTCAAGAGCCAATTTGATCCAGAAATTGGCAAACACCTACCTGAGAGAATCTAACTATTGCCCCTTAATGTTCAATGGTGTTACCAATGCTGAATCCTCCATTATCAACATCCTGGGGGTTACCATTGACCAGAAACTGAATTGGACTAGCCATATAAATACTGTGGCTACAAGAGCAAGTCATAGGCTAGGAATCCTGCAGTGAGTAACTCACCTCCTGATTCCCCAAGACCTATCCATCGTCTGCAAGGGACAAGTCAGGAGTGTGATGGAACACTCTCCACTTGCCTGCTCCAATAACACTCAAGAAGCTCAACACCATCCAGGACAAACCAGTCCGCTTGATTGGCATCTTATCCACAAACATTCACTTCCTCCACCACTGGCACACAGTGGCAGCAGTGTGTACCATTTACAAGATGCACTGCAGAAACTCACCAAGCCTACTTAAACAGCACCTTCCAAATCCACAACAACTACCAAGTCAAAGGACAAGGGCAAGCAGATAAATGGGAACATCACCACCTGGAAGATCCCCTCCAAGTCACTCATCACCCTGATTTGGAACTATATCATCATTCCTTCATTGTCGCTAGGTCAAATTCGTGGCACTCCCTCCCTAACAGCATTGTGGGTGTACCGACACCACAGGGCCTGCAGCGGTTCAAGAAGGCACCTCACCACTACCTTCTCAAGAGCAATTAGGGATGGGCAATAAATGCTGGCAAGGCCAGTGACACCCACAACTTATGAATGAATAAAAGAAAAGTGGGGGAGCCTCAGCATCAGTACTATGGACTTCAGCGATGGCCCTCATGTACTCCGTAGCTAAGTAGTGTGCACCGATATGGACCAGAGATAGCCACACTCAACAGGTTGATGTGTAACTGAACATTGCAATGAGATGCATCACTGGAACTCTCAAGTCGACCCAAACACTCTGGCTACCCGCGCTGGTACACATCACACCCCCTCCCCCCCACCTCACTGATCTGGCACGATCCTGCAACCCTCCCTGAAGCTCAGCGAATTGAGGAAAACAAATGCATCCATCAGGATCCCACTAATGTCCCTCACCTCCGCTTGAAGTCATGTAAGCCCTTTTTGACTCATGCACAAAACCTCAGGCCTTGTGATTTCAACCTCCCACGAAGATCATGGGCAGTCCTAAACTGTATTCGTACAAACCATTGCAGATGTGGATGCCGGATGCGCAAATGGAAAATTAAAAACTCTCCAGTGTGCGACTGTGGTCATCCAGAACAAACCATGGAACACATGATAACTCAATGCGTAACTCATAAATATCATGGAGGTATTATGGTGATACCACCATTCCCGATGTAATATCGTGGCTTGACTATCTTGATGTAAAATTATAGTTGCTGCTCTATACCCAGCCATACAAAAGAAGAAGGAGCACAGCAGGGATCATTGGTGCAATCCCTACATAACCACTGGGAACATGACTTGAGGAATTGCCGGACTATTTACTTGCATCATCTTTGCAAAACACTGCCATGATTCTCATGTTACATACATTTCAAAGATGCTAGAGAAACTTTCATTGAAGATTTAGCATACAGTAGAAGAACAGAGCAGATTTTCTCATGTGAGAGTATAGATAACATTATACATAATTAACGTTTTTGGATAAAGTTGTATGAAACAGAATTATATCTGAAACAGAAGAATCATAAAATATACTTGGGCAAAAGCATTCAAAGGATTGAAAATTTGATGTTCTTAAACTAGCTTACCAAATGAAAATTATACTACTACAGAAATGCAACAAAGATGAAAGCAAAAATACAAAAGAAAGGGTAACATATATGAAGATGGACATTATAAAATTGCCATTTTACCTAGTATTGATAAGCAGGATTTTCAAAAACAGGCATTTGACCCAGTATCTCTGTTCAGGAATATTTAAAAAGAAATAGGCATTGAGGTTATAAAGTGCACATCCATGCCAAATCTGAAAAATAAAAAAATTACGGTAACTATTTTCATCATTGCAGTGAGGTAAATGGGATTGAAGGCTGAGCTTATGCAATTGGATTTGAAGGAGATAATTATTGCAAAGGGAGGTTGTTTGAAAATATTTTAACTTTAAAGGCTGTGAGAATTATTGTATTCCCTGCCGCTCCCCTGCAGTTTTGAAGTTATTTTACTTTTCCAAGCTTTTGGATGCCCCTAGTCAAACTGCATAAGAGATCATCTGCCGTATCACTCTTGATTAAGCTACTCCGAGGCCTATGGTGCAGGTTTCCTACCCACTCTCACTTGTGCCATCGAAGCAGTGGAGTGAAGTTTTACTTTATGATTTCTATGCTTAACCCTTTGACAGAATTAAACTAGACACAACCAAGTTAAATCTTGAACAATAATGCTTCAATTTTGGCACATTCTTCTTGCCTTCAGGAAGCTCCAAGTTGAAAAACAATCGTGGACAAAATATTAGGAGAAGGTCTTCTTGTGCCTGAGGCTAATTAAGCAGTCATTTGTCAACAAACACTCATGCAAACTTCTAGTTCTTTCACTAACTTGCAAACATACCTCTACCTCATGAATGCACACAAACTCTGGCAGAATTACTTGTATATGCCATCAAAGAGATTTTTTAATACTTATTACATCACTGGGGAGCCCTCTCTTAGGTCAGGATTGTGGCATTGTTGCACAAACAAAAAAGCACTGTTTAGCTGCTGGAAGTTAAAGGAGCACTTACGCATTAATAGGCATGTGCGCAACCTATAGCCAACCTAAGTGTCAGTGACTTCACATCATGCAGCTAGATTATTTTAAAGTGATTTGTAGTGTGATCTGCTTGGAAGATGTGAGTTGCATATTCCACCAAATAAATATCAGTATGTGTGAGATGCAATGAAATAGCTGAAAGTTTGTGGGCAACATGCCTATGCACATTCTGTACCTCATTCAGGCTGATATGGACATTTTGTGGTAGGCATACATGATTTATATACCTGGTAAATGGTACAGTTAAGCAGTCGTATCTTGACAGCTTCCTAGAGGTGTACATCATCTTCTTCCACATCATTTGCATTGTGTATAGGGAAGTAAGCCTGTTTGTCACTGCCTTCTGCACCAATATCCTCATGGGAGAGTGCGAAGGAATGCTAAGAAACAAAGACAGCTTCTTTGCATCCCCCATTTCGCCAGCCATTAAACAAAGGGTTGTGCACACTTTGCCACTTATCTATAGGGCAGAACATTGTACTCTCCCCCAAGGTGAGATTGGTGGTGGGGGACATTTAATCAGGCGGGAGGGCGGTGGGTGGGTTTCCCGCCACCTTCCCGTCTCCACCCCAATTAAGTCTGGGGCAGGAAGACTTGTCGACAGCTTTCCCACCTGTTGCAAATTGAGGCCGTTAGGTGCGTAGTTAATCCCCACTTAAGGACCTCATCCCACCACAGCAGCGGTGGGGGGCTCACCATGCGGGAAGTCTGATAAGCAAACCCTGGCATCTCCCATTCAAAGAGTTTGCAAGGCTATCCAGAAATGTGGCTACATTTTGAGGATCCTCCAGCATTCAGTGCTGTGCATGATAGGGTCAAGAGTAACCAAGTCACTATCAACAGATCTTTAAATTCTAAACCCAACCATGTATTTCACTTTTTTTTGTGCTGCCTGTGTGCCTTACTATTGGGAGACGTGTTCTCTGGAACCTCTTCAGTGATACATATTAAAAGCTTGACAGTTGCCTTGGGGAATTTGCTGTTCTTTTTCCAAAGATTAGTTGGAAAATACCAATGTCATTTTGAAATGCTTTTACTTTCAGGTTTAGATTTTGCTTTCTTCCCTAAGCCAATAACAATAATGCCTTTTCTGTCCAGCATCAAATTGATGAAATGCACTGCCAACAAAATATTTCAATTAACCAGCATAAGAAAAATATTTCTGAGAAAGAAGTGTGCTGGCAAAAAAAGTGTCCGATCAAGCAAAATGTAAAACAATGTTTGAGTCAAAGCAATGTCAAATGATAAACATAAATATTTTATTCCTATTACTTATGGGGGCAATTGAGATGATGGTATATTTGGTGACTTAATAGGTTACCTAACTAGTCAGCTATCTGTCATAAAATCTTCTTTTGAGACTTGGTGTCATTTTTTTTTGTTTGCTAACACTCCTGTGAAGTGCCTTGGGATGTTTTACTACACTACCACCTCCAAGTTCCTGTCCAAATCACATACACCATTCTAACTTGGAAATGTATTGTCATTCTGTCATTGCCACTTGTTAAAAATCTTGGAACTCACTACCTAACAACAGGAAATTTATATAGCATCTCCAACACAATAAAACATCTCACAAGAATATTATAAAACAAGAGGACTCAGAACCTCCGGAAAGCATGACAAATGAATGACTTACACTTTCAGCTGTCAAGCTCCATGCTCTGAATCTCCCAGCATTCTCCTGGAAGCAGTCCTCAGGTCATAGAATTATAGAATCATAGAATGTTTACAGCACAGAAGAGGGCCATTTGGCTACTTGTGTCTGCGCCAGCTCCCTGTAAGAGCTATTCAGCTAGTCCCATTCATCTGCCTTTTCAATGCCTTGCAATTACTTTCTCTTTAGATAAGTATTCAATTCCCTTTTGAAAGCCATGATTGAATCTACCTCCATCACACCCTCAGGGATTGCATTCTAGATCCTGACCACTCACAACATGCACATGTTTTTCCTCATGTTGCCTCTGGTTCTTTTGCCAATCAGCTCAAATTGGTTCTCTGGCTCTCAAACCTTCTGCCAATGGGAATGGTTTCTCCCTGTCTGCTCTATCCAGAGCCCTCTATCAAATCTTCTCCAAACCTTCTCTCATCTAAAGAGGACAGGCCCAGCTTTAAAAATCACTCCTCATAAATTATAACACCTTGCAACTCCACTTATTCCTCTCTCTGCAGGCACCTCACATCCCCATCCAAACAGCCAAAACTCACACTCACCATTATCTTATTGCCCTCTTGCATCCATGCCTCACAGTCACCCTCTACAAATAGTGTCCATCTCTCCTCTCCAGACGAGCCATTATGAATACTTGCACTACTCTGATTTCTCTTCTTGCAGGAGAAGAGAGCACAAAGCTTTGCAAAAAGGCAGAGACCCAGGAGTTTGGAAGGAGTTCTTGTTCCAAGAGTCTGTAGATGTCAACAGCGACCTGTGTGAGAGCCTGCACAAACTGAGACACTGGTGCTCAGATATTTCAAGAGAGCTGACCCTATGCTTGTAGACCCTGTGTTGGGATTTTTGCCTCTTTATACCTGGATCTCAGTGTTATCCCCTCCTCCCTATGGTGGGGCATGCGGATGAAGAGAAGACACCCAGAAGGTAAAAAAAAGTAAAAACTGGGAAATAGGAATACTGGTCTGAACTGGTCTTGTATACCTTAAAATGGAACACCAGTAAAACTGGGAAATAAGAGTACTGGTCTGAAATGTTTTTTTTTCCTTCTGGTCAGCTGGTGCTTCTGGTGGTTTTGCTCTTGCTGCTGCTAGAGCTGCTGGTGTTTTCTGCTCTTGTTCCTCAACAGAGGTGGAAGGTGGAACTGCATAAGTTGCTCCCATGCTGAAGTGAAGGCTGGCAGCAGGGAAGGGCAGCCGAAGGTGAGTGAAGTGTTAGGTCAGGTGATGACAGCCATAAAAAGAAGGGCCGTGCTTTTTTAAATTAAGCTATAAACACAGTGTCTTAAGAGCTGTAATGCTGTTACTCATATGGCAATAATAATGAAAATCAAGACAGAGTGCATTACAACATTTTAAAGGATTTTAGAGAAGAAAGTTAATTGAATGATACTTTCTCACAAGTACAATGGTAATGAGAGTTTTAAAAATGAAACAAGCCATTTAGTATCATCAGAATGGATTTATCAATCAAGGTTGGAGTTGCACATGAGTCCTTATTGAGTCGCAGGTTGTAGGCCCCTGTGCTTAACGGTTGAAGTGTCTTCAAAGAAGTTGGCAATCACCTATCAAGCAGTGAAAGCACTCTCTGAAAGAAGAAGTGCTTTGAACAGGAGCCTCTCAATGGCTGTGGCATGTACGCTTCAGTATAACTAATCAAAGTTTTCACATCTTGTCAGCTTCACTGAAGACTTGCCTTGATGACCTTGGTGAGGTGCAGACACAGCATGATAACTGTCGGGAAAAAAGGAATTTGTGATTAAAAAGGCTCTTAGGTTCCTTTCCAATCATCTGAACCTCTTTCCTGCCGACTCACAGGTGTTCCCTGCAGGTCTCGGAAGCTGCCTCGGGAAAAGCCAGAAGAGGCCTGTAAATGGTTAGTCTACTGAAATGATTTTACAGGCAATCAGACTTGCTATCATTTATACATGTCTCTGCATAACAATGCCCCCAAATGAGGAAAAAGTGTAAGTGTAAACTCAGCGCACAATTTTCAGGCTAATTGATGATTTACATTATTTAAACATGCCAGTAGCTGCTGAAACTGTCCATTGCAGGGTTAGCTGTCAAGCATAGATTAGATGGAATTTACCTGGATCTGTACTCTTCACCCACCAGCTTCCCCTGAAGGGATAGAGTATGCTAGCTGAAGCACATTGGCAGCTTGGAGGATGGCTCAGTAACTGAGTGAGAGGACCAACGTTGTTTTTGGACTTGGCAGTGGAGTCCTCTGACCCTGAGGTCGGAGAAGTGATATCTTAAAAGCCTCCAGTAAGGTATAAGAGTGCAGCACTCACACTGTTTAGATGAATTCCTCAAAGAATTTCCATGGAAAATGCATATAGAGTGTTACCAAAGTTTTGGCAGTGTCCCAGAAAGCCTCCCGATGTGTCTTAAAAGTCCTTTTCAAACACAGTTAATTGCCAGCTGCAAGTGAACAATGGAAATTAAGCACACTTTTGAATAGTACTAGAGTTCTGCAGCAATATTTTTTTTGCTTCTGTTCAATTGATTACTGTTAGGAGAGATAGTTAATTGAAGCATTAGCCACCAAAACAGCATGCAGCCTCTTTAATTATTGCTATAAGGCACAATTTAATTATCAGTCAGAGGCTTAATCATTCAGAGATGGTAGTTCCTAGCACAGACTTCAATCCCTTTTCTCCTGGTGACTTCTATTAAGTGTCCATTGGGTGGTACAGTGCTCACTCCATTTAGCTGAAGTCCTCAGGGAATTTCCAGGATAAATGCTGATAAAGGTTTGGTGATGTCCTGAAAAACATTCTACAAAGCCTTCTGATGTGTTTTGAAAATCCTTTTCAAACCTTCACTAACTAGTAAAAGATAAATAACACTCAAAATCTTCTGCACGACTATTTTATTCGCTAACAGCTTGTTGCTATCAGGAGAGGACATTAGGTCAAGTGCTATCCACCAAAAAGATGTGCAACTCTTTAATGAGGCAATTTAATTGTCTATCAAAGCCTTAATGATCCTTCAGGCAATGGTTCCTGCCGCACAGTTCAGCTTCTTTACCAAGTTGGTGTCTCACAGGAAACATGGGTTAAACTGATGTTGCTCTGATGTTATGACCTGAGGGGCAGTGAACTGGCTCCCCTCTATTCAGCCTCCTTGGTTGCTCACAACAAATTTATTTTCCCCCTGGATACCTTATCCAAATGTAAATGTATGTTTTTTCTATCTATGCAGTGAACAATAAGGAGCCAACTAAACAAGGTTTTCTTGGATCAAAGAAAGAGTAAGTTTATTAGCGATTAAACCCTAGAATAAATAATAAGAAATGCGACATCACACACCCACAGGTATCAGAAGTAAGGAAAGTTAGATTCCAACTAAATGTTAGAAGAATATATGATTAGAAGTCCTTTGCTTGTCTTTGAGGTACAGATTGTTAAACCTTGGGGCTGATTGAAGTTATCTGGTTCTTTGCAGCAGGTAGACGTAGACGATGTTGCAATTCTTACAGGATCTCGGTTCATTGGTAGATCTTGGGTACGCTGATTTCTTGAACCGAGTGCTGCGCTTATTCCCAAGGAGAGAGAGAGAGATATCTTTAGCCTGTTTCTCTGCTGAAGTTTTTTTTTCCAAAATCTCTTTGATGATGTCTCAATTGGACCTTCACTGTCTCTTGTTCGTTTGATTCTTAGACTGTGCGGATAGGGCTTTACTTAACTTAAGAGAGAGATATAGACAGAGATTCCTTACTACTCCATGAACAGATTCTCCAGATTCCTCTGCCTCTGCTTGGCAAACCCAAATCTTAAAGTCCTGGTCAAAGTATATGCCAAAGGACTTTGATTATCAGGCCTACTACAGTAATTAGATAAAAACAAAAAAATTGCGGATTCTGGAAATCCAAAACAAAAACAGAATTACCTGGAAAAACTCAGCAGGTCTGGCAGCATCGGCGGAGAAGAAAAGAGTTGACATTTCAGCAGTTCTGCTGAAGGGTCATGAGGACTCGAAACGTCAACTCTTTTCTTCTCCGCTGATGCTGCCAGACCTGCTGAGTTTTTCCAGGTAATTCTGTTTTTGTTTCTACTACAGTAATTGTTGTGTAACAAGTAATCACATTTCGATGTTTCATCCCAGAAATATCTGACACATTTCAAGACCATAGAAAGTAACAGGAGATTGGGTTCTTTTATCCTCTGCAAGGGGGTGTTGAGTGTCTGTTGGTTGTATGTCCTGGCTGGCTAGCAGTTCCCCATGTATGGCTCTGTCTCTGCTGGAGAGGTAAGCTCACACAGATGCAAATGACATATCCATTCCTTTCAATAGTCCTTTTTGAAGTGGACCTTGACACCCCTAGGTGTGGAATTCCATGAGCAACATGTCATGGCCTCTCTGCAGTGCAATCCATATAGTAACTTTCCAGAAAAGGTCAACTTGCAATTGTGTGATTTGTTTCAGTCATTTTTAGTCAGTGTCTTTTAAAAAAAAGGGTCCCTTTTAGATAGTTCAGTGTGTTGATGGTTAACTGGGGAAATTACTGGTTGGTCACTCAGTCACAATTTCCCATCACTGTAACACTTTAGACCACCATCTTAACCACCTTGGAGGCTAATTAGCACCTAAAATTAGCACCCCTAGGCCAGATGAATTTTTAATTGCCAGAGATGCACTTTGAAAATCTGCGGGCATGTCCTGCACAACGTTCCAAATGTTAATTAAAATTGTCATAAAAACATGCACATCACAGCCTCAGCTGAAGTATTTTTTTCCAGCTTGGGGCACCATACTTTAAGGAGGATGTGATGGATGTCTTGGTCAGAGGAGATTTACAAGAAATGGTACAAGTGATGAAGGAGTTCAGATATGTGGAGAGGGTATTATTTTTATAGACGTTTCTCCTGCTTCTTCTTGCATATGGAATCTTGCAGCTTTACAAGTCTGAGCCTAGGTTAGATAGCTAAGTCACAATACTTTGTGCTTTTTGGTGGATCGCCTTGAATCCTGCAGTAAATTCGTGTAGACCACATTATTCATTCACAGTGCAATGAACAGCCTGATCCAGGTGACCTCCGAGGTCTGCTGGGCTGATCTTGAAATTCCAATCCTGGAGGAGGTGTGATGTTCTTGTATAGTGAATATAGATCCTGTTGAGTGTAGACCACTGTTTTTGAGGGAGGTTGAAACCAGGAGGCTCTACTGTCAGATCAGTCACCAGATCTTTGTTGGTGATATTGTTGTCAGCCCAGAGGATGTGCCATTTGTCCTTTTTTGTCAAAACCTGTTTCATTCCAATCGTTCACAGAGCTCCAGACAGGTTTTGCCATTTGAGGTGGTAGGCTCTGAAGGTCTTCATTGATCGGTAGTTCTGGGTTGACTTCAACGCAGTTAAATTCTTTCAGGGCAGAATTTCCTGCCTGCTGGGTGGATGGAGCATGAGCGACCGTGGGTGGGTACAGACCCAATTGGCACCAGCGATCGGGTCCGCGCAGCCGTTTTGCGCGGGTGGACCAATTAGGCCCGCCCAGTGCATTTCTGACTCCCATGAATAGCGGGAATATGCGGGTTGGGGTGGGCGTGCACAGACTGCCGGGTCCAATGGTTTAAAAGAAGGCCTAGCAGCCTCCTGTAGGCTGCTCACAATGGCCACTTGCAGGTCACATCGCATGGGGTCAGCTGAGCAGGGCATGCTGGAGGGAAGGGCAGAGGAGCAGGCCAGGCTGCTCCAGGAGCACGGCAGGCTGCAGGGTAGGCCAGCGGGGGGTCAATGTGCCCCTCGCTTTTCTGATGACTGCCTTGCTGCCCTCCTCGAGGAGTGGCAGCACGGCGGGAGGTGTTGGTCACCCAGGATGGGAGGAGGAGGCCCCTCCACATGATGAAGCGTGCCTGGGAGGAGATGGCGGAGGTGGTGAGCTCCCGCGACGTGGTGCGTCGAACCTGGATCCAGTGTCACAAGCGGTTCGACGATTTGTTGCACTCTGGAAGGGTGAGTACCATGTTGGCATTGGGCGTTTAACCCAGCAGGTAGCCTTAGCCTTTGTGGCCCCCCTCCCCCTGCCACTGCCCCCCTCCCCTACCAAGTCTTACTGTTGTGACTGCATTGAATCAGGTTGTGCATTTCTTGTATGCTGGGTGGGCAAGCAGATAGTGCCCATGCTTAGATCAGCCTGAATAGCCCATGAGATATGTTCTCCCCTTTGCTCTTAGTTGCACATGACTAGTCTGGGGGCAACCTGCAAGAGATGCAGCTAGGCACATACTCAGAAGCCCAACACATGTCCTATTCATGGTGATGGGATTGTGGAAGGGGAGCCTCAAAGTCTTGTGGCCAAGAGCCATCTACTGCCCTCAGCACTGCAAATAGTTGCACCTCCTTGCTATGGGAGCAAATACCATGTGTTTCCTAAAGTGGTGTATGCAGCATGTGTCCAAATTGGCCACTGTGGAAGGTTGGGAGCAGGTATATCATCTTTGTGTGAGTGATCAGCAGTAGTGGGGAGAGGAGGCACTGGAGGCCTGATATGGGTCATTGTGGTTGGGGTGCGGCGTGCGCATGCAGAGTCCATGTGCAAATAGCCACAATGAATGGCCTTCTCTGTTTTTCAGGTGAAGAATGCTCAGAATGCATGTGAGTTTTCGAGGACTGGAGGCAGCCAGGCCCAGCTGCTTATGTTAAGCCGCTTCGAACAGGAGGCCCTGGAGTTTGAGAGGCGCCATGCGCCCAGGTCAACTGGTGTCAGTGATGTTGGGGTGGAACGGCCAGGTATTTGAGGCCAACAGTGAGATCTGCTATGTCCTCCCAACATCCATAGCACTGATGATTGTTTGATTTGTTATTGTTGTAACATTGCTCGGTCACAGAGCGATAGAGTCAGAGGTGTGGGTCATAGACAAAGGCCCTTCGGCCCTTCAAGAATGCATGCGTCAAACACCTTCCAAAGTTGCCTCATCCCATTTCCCAGCACTTTCCCCATGGCCTTGTATGCCACAGCATCGCAACTGCACGTCCAAAAACTTACTACATGTTAGGAGGGTTTTTGCGCCCACCACCCTTTCGGACAGCGTGTCCCACATTCCCAACACGCTCTGTGTTGCTCATCACATCACCCGTCAACCTTATGCCCTTTACCTTAAATCTATGCCACCTGGTTACTCATCCCTCCACCAGGCGGACAAGTTCCTTTCTGTCAACCCTATCTTTGCCCCTCATAACGTTATAAACCTCAATAATGACACCCCTCAATCTCCTCTGCTCCAGGGGAAATAACCCCAGTCTATGCTATGTCTCCTCATAGGTCAAACTCTCCAGCCCAGCCAGCATGCTGGTCCACGACCTCTGCACTCTCGCCACTCCAATCACATCCCTCCCGTGAAGTGCATTTCACAACTGTATGCAGAACTATAGCTGTGGCCTAGGCGGTTTTTTCTGCACTTTACCTCCCTATTCCTATATTCTATTCCTCAGCTAATAAAGGCAAGTGTGGCATTTACCTTCTTAAAGGCCTTATATACCTGTCCCACTACCTTAACAGGCGTGACGACATGCACAGCAAGATCCCTCTGATCCTCCTTACTTTCCACGGTCCTACCATTCCTCGTGTATTCCTGTGCCTTGTTTCTGCTGCCCAAGTGCATCACCTCACACTTATCCACATAACATTCCATTTGGCATTCCTTAGGCCATCTGACCATCCCGTCCATATCCACCTGTAATGTAAGGGTATCATTCTCACTATTTGCCACCCTACTAATAGTCGTCGCCATAGGTTCTGGAAAGCTGAGCGCATAATAAGCCAGTGGGAAAGTAAGGAAGTGTGTCACTGCGTGCACACTAACTGATCCACTGTCCTTGTAATAATTTTCAACATCATCAGAGCCTGTCCACCAGGAGCAATTCCAGATGCCCCCTCTCACACCTGAGGGCCCTCAAGTGTCACCTGCGTTACCATTTCCGTAAGGCAGGCACCAGCGCAGGTACTAGCAACATCAGCTAGTGTCCCGGGGCACAGTGGAGAGGGCACTTCACAATCGCTGGAGAAGCTGGCAGACACAGAGAGTGCTGATGGCACCAGCAATCGGAGGACTGCAGGGGACCAGGCACATGCTCAGTCGGTGCCTGATGATATGTCTATGGAGTCGATCGCGACTCAGTTGCAGGAAATGCGGCTGGGTGTGTGGGAGCATCTGGGAGTGTTACATAAGACTTTGCTTTGCTTGGTGTCCATGGTGGAGGGTCATGCTTCCTCCATGGAAAAAGTAGCGACACTGGTGGAGAGGCTCCTCCAGGAGAACAATCAGGTTCTCCTGGGGTTATGCTCGGACCTGTAAGCCCTCACAGCGCCAGTGGCCACAGCTGGTCATTGCCAATGTGGGAGATGGTGTGGGCTTCTAGCTTCCCAGCTCATTTCCCATCCATCCACGGTGAGCAGGGAGGTCCGGGACGACCTCACGTTGGCGCAGCAGCTGGCTGTCGTATCTGTGGGCACTCTGGATGAGGACAACAGCTGCTCCACCCCTCTCCCAGTGATCACTTCATCGGGTGAGGCTGCGACAACTGGGGAGATGCCAGCTGGTAGATCCCTTCCAGGCAGGCCCAGCACAGGCTTCATGGGCCACAGGATGGCCGCTAAAGTTATCGGCCAACAGCAAGGTCAGCAGGCTGTCTCAGAAGCCACTCCGCGCAATGGGGCGGCACCAAGACGTAGAACCCGTAAACATAAGCATAAGACGCCTTAGGCACACCACGGGTTTATCACTGGTGCTTTTGTGTTGGCCCTAGATTAGGAAATTATTATTTGTTTCTGCTTGATTAACATTTTGTTTTGAATTTGTGAGAACTTCTGATGGTGAAAATTAAAACCAGATGTGTTCCCATGGCTGAGGGTGGGTCCTTTGTTCTGCATTTGTATGTTTTACATACGTCATGAATGTTTGAGTCGACATTGAAGTTTATGTCCAAAGCCCTTAGTTGCAGCTGATGAGGTGGTAGATGTAGCACTTAAGTGCTGCGTATGGATGGGCCAGGCAAGGCTGGTCCTGCAGATCCATTTGTGTGGAGCTAGCTGAAGTTCATTGGATTAAAGTGTCCCGGGTGTCCCTGCCTCCTTGGGGTAGTCCCGGGTCAACATTTAGCCCCTCATCATTCCCCTGTGCTTCCTCATCTGCAGAATCAGTGCTGGACTCATCGTGTGCAGCCATATCCACCGCGTCAATGTCTTTATCGTCCACAGCGTCCCTCCTTTCCAGCGCAAGATTGTGGAGAGCGCAGCATGCTACAACTATCTCTGACACATGATCTGAGGGTACTGGAGTGTGCCCCCTGAGCAGTGCAGGCATCAGAAGCGCATCTTGAGAAGACCGATGGTTCTCTCCACTATAGCCCTTGTGGAGGCGTGGCTCCTATTATACTGTTGCTCAGCTTCTGTTCTTGGATGACAGAGAGGTTTCATGCGCCACCTTCTGAGGGGATAGTCCTTGTCACCCAGCAGCCATCCATCCAGCCGGGCTGGAACACTGAAGAGCCCCGGCACCGGGGAGTGTCTGAGGATGGAGGCATCATGGGAGCTGCCTGGGTACCTTGCACAGACTTGTAGAATCAGCATCCTGTGATCACACACTATCTGCACGTTCGTGGAGTGGAAGCCCTTCCTGTTGACGAAGGCACCGGGCTCACCTGCTGGCGCCTTGATGGCCACATGTGTGCAGTCGATGCACCCTGGATGCGGGGGAAGCCAGCAATGGCCGCGAAGCCTCTGGCTCACTGTGTTTGGCTTGCCTGGTCCCAGTGAAAATGGCTGAAGGTCAATGCATGCCTGAACAGAGCGTCTGTCACCTGCTTGAAACAAATGTGGACAGCTGATTGGGAGACACCACAGAGATCACCCACTGAGCCCTGGAAGGAACCAGAGGCAGAGAAGTGGAGGGCAACTGTGACCTTCAGAGCCACCGGCATTGGGTGTCCACACACACAGTTAGAGATCTCAGGGCCAATCATCTGACAAATATAGTTGACTGTCTCCCTTGACAGTCAGGGCCTCCTTCGGCACTGCAACTCATATTGAGGTAGCTGCTTCGCTGCCTTTATACCCTGGCAGCAGGATAGTGGCATCTTCTGAGGCCCCTCCCACCTTGGACTACCCCTTGGCCCTGGGCCCCTTGTGCATGAGCCTGTACTCCCAAAGGTGGTTCCCCTGGAGGCTGATTGTGCACTCCTGGTATCCTCCTTATTCTAGCCCTCCCTTCCCCCTCAGAGGAGCTGCCTCCAGTGGAGATGTCAGAACCCATACCCAGGCTAATGGGAGGCCTCTGGAATGATGAAGGCATGATAAAGGTTACTGTCTGCAGAGTGCTGAGCTGAAGGTTCAAAATACACAGAGAGCTGCTGGAATTTGGTCTAAGCTGCTACAGATCGCACCGGCAAGTTTTAAAAACTTTCTGCAATAGAGACTCACAGGCCAGATTGACAACCCCACTGATCCCTCTTATCCTGCCCCTGGATGTGTTTCATTAAAAAGTCTCTTATCCACCTGCCTGTTGCACCCGTGCGCCAAGCCGAAGATTGCACAGGCGCCTGAAAATTGCCATCGATTGCTGATTTAAGGGCCTTAACTAGCCTGTTAATTAATGGCAGGTGCGTGTCGAACTTCATTGCGCGCCTGCCCAGCGAAATATCGCTACGGTGCTGGTGACGTCGGGACACTTGCCCTACGTCACAGCGTGTCATCTTACGTGCTGACGTGCAGGGCCCACCCCTTGATGTCAAGCAGAAAATTCTGACTTCAGTGTTTTTGCCTTCTGACTCAAGTCAGGAGGTGGGATATTAGGTTGGGAGCCATTGCCCAGCTGATGGTTTCTGTGCATTACTGATTATCCACATTGATGTGTTGAGGAGTGTCCAAGCATTTTGTGTGGCTGCTTTCACCTCATTGAGTAGTGCAGTATTCCGCTGAAGGGTACGCAAGAGCAACTTTAGCAGTACAACGAGTGCATGAATGGGATCCTCGGCAGGTCCTGTTAGTTTGCAGATAATGTTTAATATGACCTTGGTCTTTCCTGTGACCCTTTCTGGTGTTCACAGTATGTGAGGTTGCAGTCAAGACCAACTCCAACGTACTTGGGATATAACTTATTTTGACTGGTTTGCTGCGAAAGGAGACCTGGTGTTCACTGTTACCCAGTCAATTGCTGAGGAGGAAAGCAGTGACTACAGTCTTAGTCGAGTTTAGGAGGAGACACCAGTCGTTGAAAAATTGCTCCACCACTTCTAAGACTTGGGACAAGGTGCTGCTAAGATCTTCAAGGTTGGTTGCCAGGGCAGCAAGTGCCAGATCATCCGTATAGGCAAACTTCCTCGAGATGGTGGAAAGTATGTCGCTCACAGAATTGTTGAAGAGTGTTGGAGCTAAAACAAAGCCAATGGTGGGAAAATATTGGAAAATCACCCCAATTTTTTATGATTGACATGCATTTGTTACATTATAAACCAGCAGTTCCCAATCTGTGGGTCGCAATCAATCAGAAACAGCAAATAGGTTTGCAAACACCCCCTACCCTGAGACTGTGCCCCATACTGGCACCAAGGCCCAGGTGGTGTCCCACCTTGCCTTTGCCCTGCTCATCTCTCAATCTCTCTTTCCGACTAATATCAATGTGACCTTCACTTTATTGCTGCATTATTGAAGTGAAATGAACTAGTTCATTTTATCCTTCTCCCTGTGAATATTTCAACCAGATCTGATCTCTGCACTGGTGGACTTGTCTCAAGACCATTTAAAAATGTCGCTGCAGCCACACACCTGTTCATGCTTGGGCTGTCAGAACTGCCATATTCCCCACTGACTGCCACTGACTGGCTACTTGTGTGAGGTGGGTGTTTGGAACAGGGGCTGATTACACAGTACATGTGCACATGTGCGTGTGTGTGTGTGTGTGCGTGTATATTTGTGTGCACGCGCGCGCGTGGGCAGAGGAGGCGGTGGGGGAGACAGGCTGATTACAGGGTGTGTGGGGAGTGGAGAGAGATGCCGATTAGTGTGTGTGTGGGGAGTGGGAGAGAGATGCTGATTAGTGTGTGTGTGGGGAGTGGGAGAGAGGCTGATTACAGTGCGTGTGGAAGGTGGGGGGAGAGGTTGATTACAATGTGTGAGGAGTGGAGAGAGGGGGTGGTTACAACACGTTTGGTGAGCATGGAGAGAGGCTGATTACTGTGTGTGTGGGAGGTGGGGAGAGAGGCTGATTACAGTGTGTGTGGGAGGAGGGGGAAGGGGATTATAGTGTGTGTGGGAGATGAGGAGAGAGGCTGATTACAGTGTGTGTAAGAGGTGACGAGAGGTGCTGATTACAGTGTGTTGGGAGGTTGGGAGAGGTACTGATTATAATGAGTGTGGGGAGTGGGGAGAGAGACTGATTATAGTGTGAATGGGAGGTGGGGGAGGGGCTGATTACAGTGTGTGTGGGAGATGGGGAGAGAGACTGATTACAGTGTGTGTGGGGAGCAAGGGGAGAGGCTGATTACAGTGTGTTTGGGGCGCAGGAAGAGAGGTTGATTACAGTGTGTGTACAGGGGGTGGGGAGGGGGACTTATTACAATGTGTATGGGATGTGTGGAGGGCGGCTGATTATAGTTTGTGTGAGGAGTGAGGAGAAAGGCTGATTACAGTGGGGGAGATGGGGAAAGGGACTGATTACAGGAGTTGGGGAGACAGAGTGACTGATTACAGTGTGCGTGTGTGTGTGTTAGGTGGGTGTCCAGGGTGGAGATGGCAGGGTCTGAATTTTCAATTAAAAGTTTATTTGACTCACTTCACATTAAAATCAATGATGCCAATGATGCCAACATTGCTTTTAGAGAACCTTGGTGCAATGTAGCTAAAATTAGTAAACTGAATGCAAATGCAAGCATCACTAGTACCTGCTATCTCCAGGCCAAAGTCCATGGGCTGGAATGGCTGAGGTGAAGTAGTGGACTGGTGAGTACATAAAATAATAACATTTCTACAAATAACTTTAAAAAACAGATTTTCATATTTATATGATGTATTATATGCAAACTTTAATAAATATAAACTGAAAGTTACAATACTGCTTAATTGCTTTCTTTTAGACTTAATGAGGTCACATTACTTTCAATTGGGACCACAATGGGAAATAATGTGGGAAGCACAGCCTTTAACTATCATATATAGCCCTTTGTCACTGCAATGCTTTCTGGGGCTCCTTTCCACATCTAAACTTAACAAAGGATAGCAATCAGCAGAAGAAATCTACATTTCCCTCCTTCACCAAGGCATTGAGACCAATTATATTTCCCATACCAATATCCTGCCTGAGATCAACTGACTCAGCATAAGCTGAAAACTAAGCCTGTGATCTTCCTGGTTTATGTGGCTTAACTGTTCATTATCTTAACTATCTGAGCCACCAAGGGGGAAGCAATGCTTATTTTAACAATGGAATGTTTGGTAATAAAATTAGACACAACAGTACTGTAATACATTTGGAAATATATTTCAGCCAAACCTGCTTAATCTAACTTCCAAAATAATATGGAAGGATTGATCCTGCTGGTGTGATTGTGAATTGTGGCTCAGAAAGCAGTACGATATGCCACATTGCCAGATTTAGTACACCAGATTATTTTCCAGTAAACTGGGTCACCACAAAATGTACAAAAGCATTATTAACATAATGAACATTTGGCAAGTTATTCTTGTGTGATTTTTCAACTTTTACTCATATTATGCCCTTATGTTGTTAAAATAGGTGTTAAGAATCAAGGACTCCCACCGCCCCCCTCCCCACCTGACCACCTCAGTTCTGCTTCTGTTTCAGTTGAGTTGGCATCACAGATGAACATCCGTACACCAGCAACATGTATATGGGCAGCGCAAGCTAAACCAGGCATAACCTGTGTCAGGGAGATATAATAATTCTCATTGTTATTGGAATTTATTGCAAAATAGTGGTATCTGCATCTGTGTGTGTGTATGTGTGTATATATGTGTGTGTGTGTGTGTGTGTGTGTGTGTGTGTGTGTGTGTTTGACTTAATTGGATTAAAGCTAGCTGGTCTGAAGGCTTTGATGTAAACATGGTAAACATGGAAGTTTAGAATGTAAGGTGTAAAAGGGCATTTATAATTTTAAATAAACCAGGCTAGATTGTTTTCAAAGTTGAGGGTCAAATGTGCCTGTGTGTGTGTTTGATGGGTGTCCAGGGTGGAGATGGCAGGGTCTGAATTTTCAATTAAAAGTTTATTTGACTCACTTCACATTAAAATCAATGATTCCAATGATGCCAACGTTGCTTTTAGGGAACCTTGGTGCAATATGGCTAAAATTAGTAAACTGAATGCATGGAACGTGAGCGGCAGCACTCAGCACTGCCTGTGCAGGCGGGAGGAGGAGGGTGAGTGGGCAAGCGAGAAATTTGCTCATGCGTGCTAAAGAGCGCTTCAATCTCTTCAAGGAGATGAAGCGCTGTTTAAAAAAAAAGAACAAATTTAAAATGTAATAAATCATGTCCCCTCATGTGACTCTATCATGTGATCATGGACATATTTTTAATTCAAATGTAAATTTTTTATTTTACAAAGAGAGCTGCTGGCTGTGGGGCGTACCCGCCAACTGGACTATCGCAAGAGTGCATGATGATGTCGGCTGAGGCCGAGGCGGCCAAGATCACTGCATTTTATTTCATGCTTGGGTGTGTCAGGTGTGTGCCACATGCCAAGTGAAAAATCCTGCCCATAGTGAAACAATGGGCATTTGCATTCAAAGGGGAAAATATGTATAAAGAAGCGAAGGCTGTGTGTAAGATCTGTGTTTTTAAGATCTGACAAGCGTAAAAAGCCTTCAGCATCTATGCCTCAAGCTGTTGCTTTCAAAGAACTGAAGTTAAGAAAACTTACTTGAATTCGATTGGTTCAGGGTATTATGTGTCACCTTGCCTGGGTCTTTTAAAATCTATGTGTCTTACTGTTGCCTTAACGAAAGTGAAACTAGGAGCCAGATTAAGTAGGGGAGTTAGAAGCGATGGTATAGTGCTATTGTTACTGGACTAGTAATCCAGAGACCCAGGGTGATGCTCTGGGGACTCAGGTTTGAATCCTGTCACGGCAGATAGTGGAATTTGAAGTCTAATGATGGTCATCAAACCATTGTTGATTGTTGTCAAAACTTATCTGGTTCACTAATGTCCTTTAGAGGAGGAAATCTGCTGTCTTTACCTGGTCTGGCTTACATGTGACTCCTGACCCATAGCAATGTGGTTGACTCTTAAATACCCTCTGAAGTAGGGGGCAACTAGGGTAATGGGTAATAAATGCTGGCCTGACCGGTGATACCCACATCCCATGAACAAATAAAAAAAAGTTGCAATTTGCAGATATATGTACGTGTTTAAAATAATTTCTACTATTAATAAATGTTTAATCTAGTTCTGTAAAAACCTATAAGACTTGGTGATCTTATTACTACTGAATTGAAGGCATCTCAAAATTTCTACAAATTGCAAAATAAGTTGTGGCAGTTGTTTCAAGTTTCCCTCTGGGATTTGAACAACTCAGCATTTACCATTGGCTATGCCATAACACCTGAGAAATGGTAATCCTGACAATGACAACTTTTAAATGGAAATAATCTAAAAGATGGGTCTTGAATATTTCAAGTGATGGGCCGAGACTGTTTCATTTGGCAGTTTGTTCCATTGTGGGATTGTCCTTGGGAAGACGAGAACTCACCCCACTCTCTCCCGATAATGTCTGCCCTTTCTGGAAATATTTGCATTGCTTTCTGCAACGTTACCTTTGGTGTCCCTCAAGGATCTATTCCTTGGCTCTCTCCTATTTCTCATCCACATTCTGCCCCCAGTGATATCATCTGAAAGCACAGTGTTCATTTACACATGTACGTTATTGACACCTAACTTTATGCAACCACCCATTCTGGCAACTCCTGCACTGTTGCTAATTATCAAACTGATTATCCAACAACCAGTACTGAATGAGCAGAAATTTCCTCCAGTTAAGTATTGGGAAGGCTGAAGCTGTTGTTTTCAATCCCCATTCCAAACTCTATTCCCTAGCTACTGACTCCACCCCTAGCATCAGTCTGAGGTTAAGCAAATCTGTTCATAACTTTGGTGTCACATTTCATCCCGAGATGAGCTTCCAACCTCATATTCATGCAATCATTAAAACCATTTATTTCCACCTGCATAATATTGGCTAACCTTGCCCTTTTCTCAGTCCATCTGCTGCAGAAACCCACACCCATGCCTTTGTTACCTCGAGACTTGACTATTCTAACAAACTCCTGGTTGGTTTCCCACATTCTACCCTTCGTAAACTTGACGTCATCCAAAACTCTTGTTGTCCGCATCTTAACTCACAACAAATCCCCTTCCACTGTCACCCCTGCGCTCACTGACCTGAATTGGCTCCTTATCAAGCAACATCTTGATTTTAAAATTCTCATCCTTGTTTTCACATCTCTCCGTGGCCTCACCCCTCCCTTCTTCTGTAATCTCTTCCAGCCCCACAGCCCCTTGAGGTCCCTGCACTCCTCCAATTCTGGCCTCTTGTGCATCCCCAATTTTAATCACACCAGTATTAGTGGCTGTGCTATCAGTTGCCTAGGTTCTGGAATACTGTCCCTACAGCTCTTTGCCTTTCTAACTCACTTTCCTCCTTTAAGACACTCCTTAAGACCAAGCTTTTGGTCATCTGAACTGATACCTTCTTCTGTGGCTTGTTGTCATACTTTTTATTTAGTAATGTTCCTGTGAAGCATTTGAGGACATTTCATTATGTTAAACATTCTATCTAAATATAACAAAGTTGTGAGAATGTGTCTGGTTTTGTGTTCTTCTATTCCTGTGTTTTGGAGATGAAGGACAAAGATTAATGAAGGAACACCAGGGAATATCATTTACCCTAGAGGTGGTCTAGCTACATATGCCCTTATTCCTGGAGTCATGTTTACAAACATAATCACAGCTAACTGGGATTTTGAGAGGAGAATTGTATTTACAGGGAACATTCCCTAAGTAGACTATGACCAGGTTTTGCTACAAAATAAGCTTCAGACAATCAGGATGACAGTGGTAGTTGAGATCGTATCTATCCTCAACTATTATGCATTCAGCTTGCATGCCTCAACATCAATAAGTCTAAGATGTATAGGTTTATTCCATTGGTCCGTGTAATTAGTCCATAAGGTTGGAATGCATGCAGGCTCCTACCAGCCATGACCCCAAACACCCCTGAGTGAAAAAGCAATTTACTAGTACATTTTTTTAAGATTCATTCATGAATTGTGGGCATCGCTGGAAAAGCCAGCATTTATTTTCCATACCTAATTGCCCTTGAGAAGGTGCAGTCCATGTGAAGTTACTCACACAGTAGTGTTAGGTAGGTCAGTTATCATCATTGAGGGTTTAAGATGAGGTTGTCTTTGGTCAGGATTGATAGGTACTGCTGGAGGCAAGGCTGTTGGTAAACTTTACCTTTTATTGAACATGCTACTAACTATGGTAAAGAACATATCTTTTTATTTCTGTTGAACTGTGGACTAAAATTACAATGGCTGCAGTTTGAAAGACATGTCTACTTAAATAGTGTGAGGGTTATATACAATGTTGCTGTCCTGAAACAGAAGGTGCCATGAAAGACAGGATGGTGCTGAGGAGGAATCTGGCCTAATTGGGGAACTGCCTGGCAACAATGTTTTAACTGGCTCTTGACGAGGTGACCAGGGTTTGTGTGAAAGCAGTGCAGCAGAATAGGTCCTAGCCTGAAAGGAAAATTTCTTAAAATCGCTCTCTCCTGTATGTGTAAGATTCCAGTAATACTACAATAATAGCTAGCTAGCTTTTTCTCCTCATGTCTGCATAACCTGCTCTCTTTCTCAAAACCTCTATCAAGAGGCAAAGGGGAAAATCATTGTTAGAGATATTAAAAGGCAAGTGCTCAACCAGTAAACTAAAGATTGAAAGTGCTGGAAGACCACCTTGTGTATCAACAAAGAACTGAAAGGAATTTGGAAGACATCAAGCAAAATCAACCCATCAAATCCTGTACTCTGGAATTGGTGCTATTGAACTGTTTTATCCCACCCTCAAAATCATTGGTTTTGTGTGTCTTATCCGCCTTGTATATGTGTGTATATGGATCTAAGAAGGGGTGGAGTTTTGGTTACAGAGTTAGAAATTAACAGTTCATATTTCTTTCTTTTGCCACTGGTTAAAGGCAATTTGTTCAATAAACAGTTATTTACTTATTAAGTTTACAAACATGGTGCTCATATTCTGTTAACCTAAATTAAACAATTAGGTGGGATGATCAAACTTTTTCATATTTGTCGCAGCTCGGGAGCAGTGGGGCTTAATATTGTAGCGCACTATCCCCAGTGAGTCGTGGCACTATGTATAGTCCAATGTTTACCATGAGACTTCACATAGATCTATCTCTCAGCATGTTCTGTTGTCATGTCTTAGACTACTGGTGATGTAGACTATCTATTTATAGATTTAACATTAACTCGTTAAACTACATCTCCCCCAGAAGTCTCTGACTTTATCCCTGGATCTCAGATATAAGCGCTGGTGATTTCACCAATCTCCCAGACTTTGTTCTCAGCTCTCTCAGAAGACATGTAGGATTCAAGTTCTCCATGTTCTCTCTTAAACTCAGTAAACTAATTTGTGAATCTTCAGAAACTACTGGCTCACTATTCAAGTTGTCTTCCTGATTGTCTGGTAAGTTGGTACATTTCATTGATGGTCTTCTTCTTGTATATATGAATGGGCTTCTGTTTCTTCTCACTATTCCATTTTCAGTCTCTACAAGATAAAATTGTGGATGCAATGCTTTTTCCAAAACTTGGCCTTCACAGTTCTGGTTATGAATCCATACTGATTCACTTGGCTGAAGTTCTGGTACATTCTGTACTCTATGGCATTAATTGTACTTTTTGGTTTGATTTGCACTATAGTCATTCTCTTTCTCCCTTACTCTCTCGATATCTGCTGCTTTGAGGCATGGCATAAACGTATGTGGAAGAACAGGAAGTTAAACCTGTAGTCAGCTTCTCAACAGCAGTTCTGATGGAGCCAAACCATTCTGGAGTGGTTTGGAACAGTAGCTCAACAGTGCCAAGTTGATATTGACATTTTTCTTCAACAATGCCTTCACTGTTTTTACTCCTTTCTTGGCATCTTCATTAGCTTGTGGGTATCTGGGTGAACTGGTTGTATGAACAAGTCCACAGACTTTTATGAACTGCTTAAAACATTTATTTGCAAACAGTGTCTGAAATGACTAGATCTGGAATGACATGGGTGACAAAAATTTCTTTTAATAATTTAATGACAGCTTCCAAGCTGGGACCATGAAGTTGTTTAACCTCAATCCACTAGAGTAATAGTTGACAACTATGAGGAATGTCTTCCCCTGAGCATGAAAAGATCCATTTCAAGACATTTCCACGGTCTGGACTGAAATGAGGATACCATCAGTGGCTGCCTTTTATCCTGGTGATGGATTGTACAGGTGATGCAGCTCAAAATCATTTCATCTAATGACTATGGGATCCCTGGCTACCAAATTGAATTTTGCACTTTAGCATGACACTTTGTAATGCCCAGGTATCCCTGGTGCTTCCTCTGAAGGATCTCAAGCCTGAGGACTCTATGTATACATACAAACATACGAATTAGGAGCAGGAGGAGGCCATTCAGCCCCTTGAGTCTGCTCTGCCACTCAATAAGTTCATGGCTGATCCGAACGTAACTTCAACCCACATTCCTGCCTACCCCTGATAACCTTTCATCCCCTTGTTAATCAAGAATTTATCTTGCTCTGCCTTAAAAATATTGGAAGACTCTGCTTCCACCGCCTTTTGAAGAAGAGAGTTCCAAAGACTCACAACTCCTCATCTCTGTCTTAAATGAGCAACCCCTTATTTTTAAACAATGACTCCTAGTTTCAGATTCTCCCACAAGCGGAAACATGCTCTCCACATCCACCCTATCAGGGCCCTCAGGATCTTAAAGGTTTCAATTAAGTCACCTCTTACTCTTCTAAATGGCAGTGGATACAAGCCTAACTTGTCCAGCCTTTCCTCATAAGACAATCCAACCATTTCTTGTATTAGCCTAGTGAACCTTCTCTGAACAGCTTTGAACGCATTTACATCTTTCTTTAAATAAGTGGACCAATACTGTACACAATACTCCAGATGTGGTCTCATGAATGCCCTATACAACTGCAGCATAACTTTCCTACTTTTGTAATCAATCCCCCTCACTATAAATGAGAACATTTTATTAGCTTTCCTAATTACCTGCTGTACCTGCATACTAACCTTTTGTGATTCAAGCACTCGGACCCCCAGTTCCCTCTGAATCTCAGAGCTCTGCAATCTCTCACCATTTAGATATTATACTTTCTTTTTATTCCTCTTTCCAAAATGAACAATTTCACATTTGTGCACATTATACTCCATTTGCCAGGTCTTTGCCCACTCACTTAACATCTATGTCATTTTGTAGCCTCCTTACATCCTCTTCGCCATTTACTTTCCTACCTATCTTTGTGTCATCAACAAATTTAGCCACCATTCCTTTGGTTCCTTCATCCAAGTCGTTTATATAAATTGTAAAACTTTAGGCCCCTGCGCTGATCCCAGTGGCACACCACTGATCACAACCTGCCAACCAGAAAAAGACCCATTTATACCAGCTCTCTGCTTCCTGTTAGCTAACCAAACTTCTGTCCATGCTGATATGGTACCACCTACACCATGGCCTTTTATTTTCTGCAATAACCTTTGATGTGGCAATTTATCAACTGCCTTCTGGAAACCTAAATACAGTACATCCACTGGTTCCCCTTTATCCACAATACATGTGATTCCTTCAAAGCACTCCAATAAATTGGTTAAACATGATTTCCCTTTCACAAAACCATGCTGACTCTGCCTGATTGCCTTGAATTTTTCTAAGTGCCCTGCTATAACATCTTTAATAATGCCCTAACATTTCCCCTGTGACAAATATTAGGCAAACTGACCTATAGTTTCCTGCTTTCTGTCTCATTCCCTTTTTGAATAAAAGAGTTATATTTGCTATTTTCCAATCTAATGGAACCTTCCCCAAATCTAGGGAATTTTGGAATATTAAAACTAATGCATCAACTATCTCACTAGCTACTTCTTTCAAAACCTTAGGGTGAAGTCCATCCGGACCTGTGGATTTGTCAGCCTGCAGCCTCAACTGTTCAATAACGCTTCTCTGATAATTTTAATTTTCCCGATTTCCTCCCTCCATTCCATTTCCTGATTTACAGCTATTTCTAGGATGTTACTTGTGTCCTCTATTGTGAAGACTGAAGAAAAATACCTGCTTAACACATCCACCACCGCCCTACTTTCCATTATCAATATCCCACCTGCATTTTCTATAGGACCAACACTCATTTTCTTAACTCTTTTCTTATTTAAATACCTATAGAAACTCTTACTATCCACCTTTATATTACTAGCTAGCTTTCTCTCATCTTCTAAATTTTCCCTCCTTATTAATCTTTTTGTCATTCTTTGCTGTTTTTTATATTTTTTTCCAATCTTCTGACCTGCCACCTGTCTTTGTGTAAGTATATGCTGTTTCTTTAAGTTTGATACTGTCTTTAACTTTTTAGTTAACCACAGATGGTGAACCCTCCCCTTGGAATTTTTCTTTCTCATTAGAATGTATATTTTCTGTATATTCTGAACTCTTACTCATCATAAATCAACAAGTTATCCACAAACGATGTCTTCGTTGCTCGAAGTATTGATTCAGGGAGAGATTATTTGGAAGATATTTTGGCCATCCTTTTATGCATTATTCCAGAATTTGGGCACATTCTTCATCTACTTTTAGTGCCTTTTGACTTTCATTTAGCCTCTGTGTTGTTGCTGGTAGGAATGTTGTGGTCTATGAGGCATAGAACTCCACATTTCGATAAAATATATGTTCTCACATTCAGGCTTTTCAACAGGAATGTGTGACAATGCAGGTGCTGTTGTTTATTTTTTTCCTTGCTCAAGTTTGTCTAACGGTTTCTTGCTTGATGCAAGCTGCTGCTTCCAGATAATGAACCTGTGGTTCTTTGACCTGCCATTCATGGGAAATCTTCTGCCTGGTTTTCTCGAGGTTTTCACATCATTCCATTAAGTTCTGGTGGTGGCACTTCACAGCCCTTGTTTCAGTCTTCACCAGGCCTCTAAATAATTTTTGAAAATCTGTCCTGAATTCTTTCAGTTTTTTCTGGCTCCCCAATTCATCCACTTTATAGATGAGTTGTAGGTCTGGGCAAGCTTCTCAGCTTAACAGGAAACACTCTTGATTTTGGACCATAAAGTTTCTGTGATTTCTCTTCCTATGTACTGAAGTTTAGAAGTTAACTGACCCACGACCTTTAGTTGAATGCTTCCTGGAACATGGATTCATAAAGTTGATGGATGGAGAAAGTCTTGCTTTAGCCACTGTTTGATGTCTGTCAGAACTGAAATTCACTCTCCAGTGTATAATTTGAAATTTGTTTTATGCCCATTGACCATAATGTCTGTTCTCTAACAGTTCCCATTTGATCTGGTAATTTCTGCTAAGAATGATACTTCAATTGTCTTTATCATCTCAATTTCTTGGGTGCTCCATGTTTTAATTGGTTTCTCTTTTAATCTCTGAGTTGGGAGCTATTTTTGTGTGGCATACAGATTTAAAATGTCCTCTCCTCATGCAGGAATGGTACTTTGCATTTTTGGTGGGGCATTCTTCACACTGATGCAGCTTTTTCCTGCCATAGCGAGAACACTGATAATGGTGGCTATCACGTCCCACTCATCCTTTTGCTTTTTTTGAGTTGGTGCACTGCTTCTTGTGTGTCCTACAAAACTGCACTGTGTCAGCTATGTTGCTCCACAAAATCTTCCTGTTGCCTTGAATAAATGCATGATTTTGCTTTCTGACTTCTGCCTACCTTGTTAACTGCACAGCCTTCAATAACGTTAAATTCTCCCTCGACTGCAGAAAATCTGACAAACTCTAAGACCCCTACAAAAGTGCGATCCCAAATTAATTTGTCTTTCAGAGCTCCATATTCGTGATTTTCAGCTCATCAATATAAATCATTAATGGAGAAATCTATGCTCTCACCCGGTCTTTGGATACTCCTATTGAACTTGGCCTTTCTATTATGGTGTTCCATCTAAGCTAAAGTTGTGTCAAAGGCTTTCATAACCTCTTCGTATGTCACTGTCTTTTAATTTATGCCCCGTCTGACCATTATGTCATCTGCGCTACTGCCTATGGTGCAGGGAAGGGCACTGAGTTAATCCTTGCTGGACTCCTCTGCTAGTTCAGAAGCAGTTCAGTACCTTGTAAACCTACAACATCAATTCTACCACTTCTCAGCTTGATCCGGGTCTCCCACGTGGTCAAAGCACTCTTGTGAGGCTAAGATTTCTCCACGGCTTTTATTCACCCTAGTCTTTTTTTGAGTTCTGTTGGCATTTTCTCCATGCTGTCCTTAGCGCAATGTGTTCTCTCAGAACCTCCTAGAATAGGAAATGCAACTCAGGATAGTCAAGACAATTCTTCCTTGAGTACTGCTGTGAGTCAAGTGATTGGAGTTTATAGAGATTTTGTATTGAAGGGAGAAGTATTCCCTAATCCTCCAACAAAACAAGTAAACAAATTAATATTTTGAGAGATATTGGGGCAGATCAGCCATTGATTGTGGCTGATGATACAATTTGTGTTCCAGATGGTTTGATGAAGGAAAAAGTGTTAATAAGGGGTACTCATGAGATATATGAACCTGTTCGCTTGTGTCACATTAATTTACAAAGTGACATGGTAAATTGAATTATTATTGTGGTAATTGTTCATAGTTTACCTATTGAAGGGGTAGACTTTACACTGGGAAATGATTTGGCCAGTAACATGGCGATGACTGTGTTGCAGCAGTTGTTTGATCATGCTGATCTCAACAAACTCCTCAAAATTACTTTGACCAAACAGGAGAAGCTTATTGCTCATAACGAACAATTGAAGGAAAGGCTGATCAGTGTAAGGAACAAACCTTCATGCATGAAAGACGAATTTGCTCATGAAAAACAAGAACTCATGAGAGCATTGGAGTGCCAGTCACAGCAAGCAGAACAGTTGAATGAGGACTTGAAAGGTCTAAATGATAAACTTGCAGAAGCAAATACAACAATGGTAGATCTTCATTTAAAACTTTGTGAACTTCAAGTGTCAGAAGTCTCTACTAAGTATTGTGACAAATGCTCTGAATATGAAGAAGGAATTGCTGGTAAATCAGACAGTTGGTTGATTGTAGAATTAAAAACCAAGACTGATGAACTGTTAAAACTTCAATGTGAAAAGAGCAATGGAATTCTTGAACTCCAATGCAATCTGGAGAACAAGAAAGATGATATGTGTGGTATGGAAAAGCTAGTCCAGACTTTAAAGGCAACTAAGGAAAACATTAAAAAACAGATTGAGGATCTAATGAGTCAATTGAGAGACTAAGGAGCAATTAGTGACCATGAAGGAAGGATTCTGAAATGAATGGAATGCCCATGTGAAGTTGTTAAGCTTGTATAAGGGTTCTGAAGAATCCTCTGAAACAAAGGCAACTGAACTGACACGAGCAGTTTTTGAGCTGAATGGAAAGATTCATAAGCTTGGAAAGCAATTGGTAAATAAGAGAAAAAGCAAATATTTGGATAAAATTTGGAAGGAAATGGAGATGTAGATTCCATTTTTCAAGCATCAATGAGAGGAATATGAACATGTGCAGAAGGCTGTGACACATCTCTCGGGTAAACAAGAAAATGACTTGAGTAAAGACAGAAAAACTCCCTTGCTGCAGGTTTATTCAGCTGGATCAAAGCAATGGGATGACAAAATTTATGGAGGAAGTGAGTGAAGAAGATAATTTTGAAGTTGGTTGTCAATCAGGCATACACAGTTTCCGCAGCAAACTTAAAGGACCCATTGAAGGCATGTTTCCATCAACAGAGTAGGGGAGTAAGAAAAACCTTCTGTATTAAAGTTCGGAAACCGATGCAAAAGTAATTTCTATCATATGTGAATAATATGCATCCATATGTGAAGAGGAGAAGACAGCCAGAGTACTGGTTTACAGCTGCATCAGAAAGGTTGAAAAACACTGACATGAAATAGAAATACAAACAGTCAAGATATTTCTAAAAAATGAAACCACCAAGCCTTCAGAGGTTTTTAATATAAATTAAATTAACCATTTATTAATTTTAATAAGAAATTAGACACATATACATCTACAAATTATTACATTATTATATTAAACAAATCCCCGAATTAATCACTCCCAGGTAATCTTTACCATGGCAACAATAACCCATAGAATTAAACAGACACCAGGCAAAGCACATTTTATCATACAAATTCAAAATGAGGTTCCTTTCAATTTTCTTCCTCTCCAGACAGGTGTAGGCTTACAGGCAGCTTAGATCTCACATGCCTCTGACTTCAACACACAAAACTCTTCTGTATATACCTAGCCTCCCCTTTGAATGCAAATTCTCCTTGTATCACCAGGCCCTTTGAACTCCACCCCTTCTAACAATAAAACCCCTTTCATAGTACCAATTTTATTTGTAATATAAACATATTGCTTGGTATCTCCTAGCTAGGTGCAAGATTTCACCCCCAGTCTTTGAATCATTTATTTAACAAAATGCAAATGTGCCCTCTACCTTAACTTTCTTACAGATTAACATCTCAAACTACTATACCTCAAAGCACCCAGACTAGCTGGCTTTAATCCAATGAAGGCACACACGCACCAACACCCATAGACACAGACCCAACTACAAGCCCAATTTAAAATAAGTTCCAATAACATTATACAGATCAATAGCTTCATGACACACAAGGATAATTTTGTTATGCAGTGAGTTCTTAGGATCTTAAATGCACTGCCTTACAGGGTGGTGGAGGCAAATGCAATCAAAGCTTTCAAAAAGGAATTTGGTAAGCACCTGAAGAAAAAAAAAATCCAGGACTACAGACAAAGGCCGGTGGAGTTGGACGAGTTGAGTTTTCTTTTATTCATTCTTGGGACATGTGTTACACTGGCAATGACAGCATGCCCATTTCTAACTGACTTTGTAAAGTGGTGGTGAGCCACCTTCTTGAACTGCTGTAGTCCATGTGGTGAAAGTGCACACACATTTGTCCTTGTAGAGAACCAGCAAAGAAAAGGAGCAAATGGCCTCCTTCCATGCTGTAAAAATTCTAGCATTCTATGATTCTATCGTAGAACTTAGCTTTTTGCTTTTTTCCTGCATTCCTTTTCCCTGGCCCTTGCGCTTGCTTGACAGTTGTTAACCACCAGGATCTTCCAGTTCTGACAAGAAGTTATCAACCTGAAGCGCTATTACTTTGTTTCTCTTTCTATAGATGCAATCTGGCCTGCTAAGATTTTACAGCATTTTCAATTTTATATCAGAAATTTTCAGCATTCATACTATTGTGTTCTTGTCCAGCTATGCTAGTTATTTCTGAAATTTAGTTTTGATGCAGAAAGCTTTTCAGTGTGTATATCAACTAAGAAAAATACATGGGGCAGAATTTTGCCCTTGACAGGCTGGCTCGGCAGGGGCGGTCAGAACGCTGCCCGCGATTGGGAACAGACCGCGATTTCATGGTGGGCCAATTAAGGCCCGCCCAGAGTGAAAGGTGGCTAGGGAAGCTCCGAGAAGGGGCAAGGGCATGACGTCTGCTGGGTCCAATGGCGACCCGATGGCTGATTCAAAAGCAGGCCAGACAGCCCCTGCAAGGCTGCCATGGAAGGATGCTGAACTCTCGATGGATTTCAATGTGGTTGGACACGGCAGGCAGGAGGGCAGGTTGTGAGGGCAGTCAACCCGTGTTTCTCCAATGAGTGCCTCACAGCCCTCCTGGAGGAGGTGCATCCAGGGTCAGCAGCTATGACGTGATGAGGTGCACATGGGTGCAGTGCCCGAAGCGCTTCAACGATCTGCCATGATCAGGAAGGGTGAGTACCGTGTTGGCATGGGTCAGTGCGCAGAACAGTTAAGGACTGGCCAATCCCTGTGGACCTCAGGGGTGTTAGAGTGTGAATGGCAACGTCAATGACGGAGCTGGTCATGGGGTGAGCCCTGGCTGCCTGAACTGAGTGCCTTGTGGCTCAAGAGCCACGAATTGGCTGAGCCCTGCCAGGTGTTCCTCAGCTGGGGTTGGCCAGGCTGCAATGGCGCTGCAGGTAGAGAGTGGACCAATCAATGCTCCTCTGTCCTTTAAGGAGGAGACATCCCATAACAATATTGAGAGGTCACAGATTGGCTGGGCGGCCCCACACCTCCTCATCCTCTCCCGGTACAAGCAGGAAGCCCTGGATCTCGAGAGGCGGCATGCACCTCGGTCAACTGACTGCTGTGAGGTGGGGTGCCAGACGAAGGTAAGAGTGCAGTGCACTGAGGTGACAATGTCTGTTATTACAAACATTCTAGTGTAGTCTTTATATTGATGTGAGCCTCGAAACTGGAGTCTTCATTGATAAGGGAAAGACAAGGGCACCATGATGCATTTCTCTGTCTCACCAGGGTGCTTGGCATGCACAGAGACAATGTAATGACTTAAGCTAATGACTTGTCCTTCTTCTCCCTTCTCATCAGTAGTTGGTCGCAATGAGGAGCCTGAAGGCCCAGCCCTGACCCCGGAGGACTACTGTGCTCAGCACGCACCTGCGTCACACCTTCACTGTCAAGCAGGCACCAGCGCAGATACCAGCACTTGGGTGGGTACAGGATTGCCGTCTAGTTTCTTGGTGCACATTGGTGAGGGAACTTCACACTCGCTTGAGGTGCAGGCAGAGGCAGAGAGTGCATCGGATGTCGGCAGTCAGAGGACTGACACTGGAGACCAGGACAATACTCAGTCCATGGCTGATTATGGGCCTCTGGAGTCATCCATTAGGCAGCAGATGCTGGATGTCCAGCAGGGTGTGTGAGAGGATATGGCGGAGAGAAATGACAGAATGTGTGCCATGGCATCCATTTGGGAGGACTTCCTGCGGAGCACAGCCACTGTGTTGACCATCATGGCCGAGCGCAGTGCCTCCTCCATGGAGAGAGTGGTGACTCTCATGGAGAGGCTACTGCAGGGACACAATCAGGAGCTCCTGGGGATGCCTTCACACTGGCAATGACCTCAGCTGGTCCGGGTCAGTGTGGGAGATTGATTGGACACCCAGTTTCCCAGCTAGGTGTCCATCCATCGGTGAGCAGGGAGGTCCAAAGTGACCTTGTGTTTGCGCACAAGCTGCCTGTCGTCTCTGTGGGCCCATCTCAGGGAGTTATGGATGATGCCAGCAGCTCCTCCGCTCCTCTGGTAGTGACCATGGCATCTGTGATGCGGTGACTGGGAAGATGGCAGCCGTTGCACTGGCTGCTCCCTCCAAGACGGGGTTAGCACAGGCTCCATGGGCCATATGATGTCCGCCGAGGCCATCAAGGCCAACAAGACAACAGAGTGAGCAAGCTGTTTCCAATGCCAGTGCCAGCAAAGCGAGAGCACCTTGACGTAGCACCACAAATGTAAATTTAAAGCACCTTAAGCACAAGACGGCCTTATCATGGGTGGTATTTTGTTCCCCCATTTTGCTTTAAATTTTTTAATGGCATGACTGAAAACACCGGTTAATGTTTATTTCAGCTATGAGTCACATGCACAATTAAATGAGATGTTATTTTGTGTTATTGGCTTCTGGATGCTTCATTTGTTCTGTAGGTGCAGGGAAGGCCATTATGTAATGATGGACGTGTGTCTCCTGAAATTTTATTGCAGGGATAGAGTGTATGTTGTTGGCCAAGGAAAAGTTCCTGTCAGGTATCGAGTATGGGGCCTGCAGCCCTGGCATGTGGTGGTGGTTCTTATTTGGTAGGCTAGCTGAAGGAGCATTGGATCAAAGCGTCCCGGGTGTCCCTACCTCTCTGGGGGTTGCCCAGGTCAGCGTCCATGCCTTCAGCGTTCCCCTCACCATGCTCGTCCTCGGACTCACTACTGGGCTCATCATCTGTGACCTGTGCAGCTGCGTCAACATCCTCTTCCTCCAGTGGGTCCCCCCTTGCCAGTGCCAGATTGTGGAGAGTGCAGCATGCAGCCACTATCAGTGACACCCGCCCCTTGAACGGTCCAGGCATTGGAAGCGCATCTTGAGCAGACCTATGGTTCTCTCTACTACCGCCCTTGTGGAGGCATAGCTCCTATTGTACCGTTGCTCAGGCTCTGTTCTTGGATGGTGAGGAGATGTCTTGAGCCACCGTTTCATGGGATAGCCTTGTCACCCAGCAGCCATCCATCCAGCCTTGGCACCTGGGAGTATCTCCAAATCTAAGTGAGCTGCCTGGGTGCCTTGCACAGACTTGTAGAATCTGCATACTGTGATCACACACTATCTGCACATTCATGGAGTGGAAGCCCTTCCTGTTGACAAAGGCACCCGGCTCACCCGCTGGCGCCTTCATGGCCATATGTGTGCAGTCGATTGCACCCTGGATGCAAGGGAACCCAGCAATCGCTGCAAAACCTCTGGCTGTCTTGGTCTGGCTGGCCTTGTCCGTGCGGTAATGAGTGAAAGTCAATGCATGCCTGAACAGAGCTTCTGTCACCAGCTTGATGCAACTATGGACAGCTGATTGGGAGACTGCACAAAGATACTCCACTGAACCCTGGAAAGAGCTGGAGGGATAGAGGTTGAGGGCCACTGTGATCTTCAGGGCCACTGGCATGGGGTGTCCACCCCACACAGTTGGAGCTGATCTCAGGCCTGGTCCTCTGACAAATGGAGGTCACAGTCTCCCTTGAGGGACAGAGCTTCCTTCAGCATTGCACCTCGGACATATTGAGATAGCTGCATCACCACTATAAACCCTGGCAGCAGGCATCTTCTGTGGCCCGTTCTGCCTTGGACTGCCAGCTGGCCCTGCCCCCCTTGTGCCTGCACCTATCCTCCCACAGGTCGCTACCCTGGAAGCAGTGTTGGGACACCTGGCCTCCTCTCCCTTCTGCCCCTCTCTTCCTCCTCAGAGGAGGTGCCTCTAGCAGAGACCACAATTCCCATTACCAGGGTAATAGAAGGCTGTCTGATATCTGGAAGCGCCCACACAGTTTGAATCCTGGAAGGCAACAGTGTGATAATGTCACATGAGGGGACATGTTTTAAAAGTTTAAAAATCCTTTATTTAAAGGTTTAACAGTGAAACAAATCTCCCTGAGGAACGGAGGTGCCTCAGGGAGATCTCTGTGCTCTTTCGTGCACATGCGCAATAGAGCACAGGGGACCATTCAGGGAATCCTCCCCCGCCTGCACAGGGAGTGCTTCCAGGTGCGCGTCACGATGGGCAGGTCTTAATTGGCCAGCCAATGTAAAATGCCGGCACAGACCCGATCGGGGGCTCCGATTGGGTTTTCACCCGCCCCCACCATATGCGCACCCCCCCACCCCATCAACGCAACCCTCCCGATGAGGGGAAATTTCTGGCCCTTGTTTCACATGAATTTCTTTCTTCCCACTCCTAGAATGACTTCCACTGGTCATTCTTTGCTTTGCCCACTGTGGTAACCCTAGCCCTTTTCCCTCACTGCTGCCTTGTTTCCACCATTTCCCAGGACTCCCAAGTAAACCATAGTGGTAGGCAGAATGGGCTAACAAGTAACAATATTCACGGCCACTCCTTGGCCTTTCATCTCAAAGGGTCTCACTACTCCCATTGTACCAATCACAGATAAGGTCATCTTTGATCCATTGCTTGCATCACTATCCACCCACACCCAGCTCATTCATACTCCCTCTGCATGCTGCCTTGTAAAAACCTATCCCCCAATTTACTTACAAATGGACTTTTAAAATCCCAACTGTCTAACCTTTGACCTTCCAGGCACCACATTTCTGCAGCTACTGAATTGTTCAAATGCACCATGACCTCCACCTTATTTCCCAAGAAACATTACTTTCTCATCCTGGCCATTCCTCTGCATGGCCCTCATCTCCACTCCTTTAAGTCCTAGGGCTGCAAACTTGAACGGATATGGTGAATAACTGGTTTAACCAATCAGCTCCAAATCTACTTCGACCACAGGAAAAACTATTGCGTCCTGCTTTCATCTTCTAAAACTACTCATTATTCCAGGGTCATTCTGGAATGCAAAGATAACCCCAGCTTCTTTTCATTACTGCAGATCATCTTCTAAACCCTTCCCCCCTGCCTCCTCCACCCCTCACTTCCAACATTAAGTGTGAGGAACTCATGGGCTTTTTGTCACTAAGTTTGCAATCATCTGATCAGCAGTCTCTGCCGCACTTTTCCTTTCCTCTAGCCCATTCCCCTAATTCACCTCTTTGCTCTGGCCCTAAACATGCAGATTTATCTGGTTTCTCTCCTATCTTGCTTATATCATCTCTGAGCCCATCTTGCCCATGAGCCTGTCCACACTCCTTTCCCCTCAAACCTGAACTGCTGATCGCCCAAATTTCCCTCTTGGTTCCCCTGCTAGCTGATATTGTTAATGGCTCTCTTTCTTCGGGTGCTGTTCCTCCCTCCTTTAAATCTGCCATCATCACCCCTCTCCTAAAAAATTAACCCTTTACCTCACAGTCCTTGACCTACAATCACATTTCCAACTTCCCTTTCCTCTCCAAAGTCCTTGAGACTGTCACTACCTCCCAAATCCATGCCTATCTTTTCAGGAACTCCACGGGTAGGATTTAACGTTCACCACAAGATCCTCACCAGCAACAGGAGCTATGAGAAGCTCACCATTAATATCTAATATCCCCAAACCAGGAAACTGGACTGAGGCAATGATGACTATCCAGATGGGATCAGAACAATCCAGCCCAAAAGTTCATCATCATTGGTTCCTCAAGTCAGTTAGCCCTTTGGTAAAATCCAGCTTCACTTTATAAGACATTTTCCCAGTTTTGTGATCGGTTCACTCAAATTCTGTTGCATCCTCCCAATCTTAGGAGTGACCTCTGCATGTGAGATTCGCAAGTCACTTAAGGCAAACCTGGAGAATTTTGTGTTGCCAACAATTGCTATACCACAAAGTACCGACTAGGTGGTGCTGCTGAGCCATTAGCTTCTCACACTTATATTAATGGGAGCTGAAACCCACTCTGATCCACTTTCCATCAGAAACTTTGAGAGTGGCAGAAAGGAGCGAGAGCAGAGCGGGAAACCAGTAGCCAGTCTGTGGGTTCAGAGGCCTCATTGGAAAGGAACAAATTGAGGTGTGATATCACAAGGAAACAGGTAGGTGATTGGTTGGTGAGCCTTTATTATTTGTTTTATCTAAACTAGGGAAATTCAATCAGGATATTAACTGAAATAATAAGAATATAAGCACATGCAGGACTACAAGCATTAATTAAAATATAACAAAGAAAACAATTAATTAATTAGTTAATTAAAACACAGTAACAATGTCAGGGCAGGTGATATGTTACAGCTGCAGTATGTGGGAGCTGTTGAATCTCTGGCAGCCACATCTGTGCTAAGTGTCTGCAGCTTGGGGAACTTCGGTTCAGAGCTAATGAGCTGGAGACTGAATTACAGGCACAGCAATGATTCGGGAAGGGGAAAAGTTGCTTGTAAGCTTCATTCCAGAAGTCATTCACACCCCTTAGGCTAGGGTCTCCTGATTTGATCCATGGTCATGGACAAGAGGGTGTTCCTGTGAGTTAGGCAGGTATGAGGATCGAGAAGGTAGAAGTGGAGGACCCTCAAACTTTGCAATTGTCCAACAGATTCAATGTTCTTGCAGCTTCCATAAATGAGAGTGGGGATTGCAGGGTTGCTGAGTGAACTAACATGGCACTGTGGTACAGGAAGCCATTCAAGTGGGAGGAGTACATAGGAATGTAATAATAGTAGATGACAATATATTCAGTGGGATAGACACGCTTCCCTGTAGCTGAGAGCAAGAGTCCAGAAGGCTGTGTTGCCTGCCTGGTACCAGGGTTCAGGACATCTGCTCGGGGCTGGAAGCAACTTGCAGTTGGAGGGGGAGGGTCCAGTTGGCTTGGTCCATGTGGGTATCAACAACATAGATAGGGCTAAGAAAGAGGTCCTGCTTGGGGAGTATCAACAACTAGGGACTAAATTAAAAAGCTGAAACCTTAAAGTTAATAATCTCTGGAGTATTACCAGAGCCATGAACAAATTGGTGTAGGGTAAATAAGATTAGGGAATAGAATGCATGGCTCAGAGATTTATGCAGGGGAAATGGGTTTCAATTCGTGGGCCATTGGCACCAGTGCTGGGGAAAGTTGGAACTGTACTGTTGGTAAGCCTTCATGAGAAGTATGCTGGAATCAGTGTTCTATTGAGTCGTACAACTAGGGCAATAGCGAGGGCTTTAAATAAATAGTGAAGATGAGGGATCATGTGGTAAATTAAAGGGAAAGGGCAAGGCAAGACAGCAAGGTTGCAATAAGGGTAATAATAATTAGATCATGACAGGAAGGGATACATTTAAGAGTGCACCAGTAGATAAGGCCAGAGCTTGCAAAAATAATGAAAAGACCGAACTAAAATATCTGTATCTGAATGAAATAGCATTCATAATAAAAAGGATGAATTGTCAGCTCAAATAGAAATAAATATGTGTGACATGATAGCCATTGCAAAGATGTGGCTGCAAGGTGACCAAGTGTGGAAATCACGTAATTTATTGTATTTATTTGAGAAAGTAACAAGCAACATGGATAAAGAGGAACTTAGATGTGGATTTCTAAAAAGCATTTGAAAAGTTGTCACATCAAGGGTTACTAAACAAAATAAGAGCTCCTGGTGTAGGCATGGGGTAACATATTACCTTGGGTAGAGGATTGGTTAGCTAACAGGAAACGGCAAGTAGGAATAATTGGGTCATTTTTGGATTGGCAAACTGTAACTAGTGGATGAGATCCTACAGGGATCAGGGCTGAGGCCTCAATTATTTACTATCTAAATCAATAACTCGAGTGAGGCAGCCAAATGTTTGGTTGCTTAATTTACGGATGACACAAAGATAGGTAGGAGAGTAAGTTGTGAAGAGGACATAAGAAGTCTGCAAAGGGATATAGATGGGTTAAGTGAATGGGCAAAAATTTGGCAGATGGAGTATCATGTGAGAAAGTGTGAACCTGTCTATTTTGGCAGGAAAAAGAGAAAAGCATCATATTATTTAAATGGAGAGAGATCTCAGAACATGGTGGTACAGAGGAATCCGTGTACCCTAGTACATAAATCAAAAAGTTAGGATGCATGTACAGCAAGTGACTAGGAAGACAACTGGAATGTTGTTGTTCATTGCAAGGGGATTGGAATATAAATGTAGGGAAGCTTTTCTACAGTTGTACAGGGCATTAGTGAGACCACATCTGGGTCAGAATTTTCTGCCTGTCAAGCAGGCAGGCCCAACCCAATCTCCGGCAGGCGGGGAACCGATCCCCGCCTGGGCCCACCGCCATTTTACATGGATGGGCCAATTAAGGCCCAGCGTGACGTCCGGCGGGAAGCGCTATGCACTTCCTGTATGGGCAGGGGGGAGTTCACCAAAAGCGAGAGTGCGCTCTTTCACGCATGCACACAAAAAAGCGCACCTCTCTCTGAGGCTAAGTGCTGCCTCAGGGAGATCGCTTACACTTTTAAAAATATTAAAAATTAAAAAATTAAAAATTCCTTAACATGTCCGCTTCATGTGACAATGTCACATGAGATGGGACATGTTCATAATTTACATGATAAGTTTATTAAACATTTTTAAACCCTACATGAAACCTCAATCCGCTGATTTTGCTGTGCCCCCGCCTTCCTGAAAATTTAAATGGGCTGGGATGACGTCGGGGGTTCCGCCTGACATCATCCCGGTCAGTTTACGCGTCGGTGAGCGGGCCCCACCCCCTACTCGCCAACTGCAAAATTCTGCCCCTGGAGTTCTGTGTAGAGTTTTGGTCACCTTACTTAAGAAAGGATATAAATGCATTAAAAGCAGTTCAGAGAATGTTCACTCGACTGATTCCTGGGACAAAGGGGTAATCTTATGAGGAAAGGTTAGACAGGTTGGGCCTGTATGAATTGAAGAATGAGAGGGTCAGAGTGTCGAAAGTCTGTAGAATTTTATTCCCCAGAAAGCACTGGGGTCATTGAATATTTTTAAGGCTGAGTTAGATGGATTCTTGATTAACAAGGGAATAAAAAGAGTATAGTGGGTGGACAGGAAAATAAAGTTGAGGCCACAATCAGGCCAGCCATGATCTTATTAAGTGGTGGAGCAGGCTCATGGGGCCGAATAGCGTATTCCTGCTCCTAAGTAATCTGTATGTTTGTATGTAATTTATACTTCCTCATAGTTCAATAGTTTGCTATAAGCAAAATTAACAGATCGATAAAAGCCTTCTGGTCCCCAATACCTCTACGTTAAACATAAATCAGATTATTAGCTTCTCTAAATCTGGAAAGCAATGTTGAAAGAAGTACAGGGTTGAGTTTCCACTTTTCTGTCAGTTTTGTATCAAGATTCTAGTGCAATCAACTGAACTAAAGCTAAATTTTGGATCTTTGGCCTAGTTTAAAATTCAAATTTCCCAGATCAGGCCCCACTCACAAAACTGCCACATGCCCAGGTGACATTCTGAGTTTCTGTCAGTTGTGCTAGCTCAGAAAATTTCTTCACATTGTGCCCCTTATCTTAGGTGGGTAGACACATTTTAAAAGGTTTTTTGGCACAAAATTGTTTAACTTTCTAAGGAACTGACCAGCGTATACTCATGAAACTAGGAAGTGATTCAGTCTGGCTTTTTAAAATACTACAGAAAGCAAGAGTAAAGAGGGATCTGAATGATCCCATATATGAACTACAAAAGGTTAGCATGCAGGTACTACTAGGAATTAGGAAGGCAAAGGGAATTTCAGCCTTTGTTACAAAAGGGACAGAGAATAAATTTGGCAAGTCCATGTTACAACTGTACAGGTCGTTGGTGAGACCACATCTAGGATGGGATTTTCCAGCTCCGCCAATCACTGGGATCATCCCATCCCGCTGGAGGTCAATGGATTTTTGGCTGGCTCACCATATCCCCACGGCAGGTCCCACCACAGTGGGGCCAGAAAATCACGGCCCGAGAGTGTTGCGTACAGTTTTGGTCTCCTTATTTAAGAAGGATATTTAGATTGGAGACACCTCATAGAAGATTCACTAGGTTGATTCCTAGAATGAAGTTGTACTCTTTTGAGGAAAGGTTGAGCAGGTTTGGAGTTTAGAAAAATAAGAGGTGATCTTATTGAAACAAATAAGACTCTGAGGGTGCTTGACAAGGTAGATGCTGAAAGGATGTTTTCCCCACTGATCTTATTGAGTGGTGGAGCAGGCTCAAGGAACCAAATGATCTAGTCCTGCTTCTATTTCTTATGTTCTTATTTTAAAGTTATTAAAAATGATTATTATGGGTAAAAAAACTCATTTCAAAAAGAATCAATAAAACTGCATCAGGTTACCATCTTAAATATCTCAATGAATACTTTTATTGAAAAAAAAAAGCAGAAATGATTACCTTCTATTAAGTTGCCTGATTGTACTGGCTCATGGAAGATTTTATGTTTGTTATTGTGCAAGTTAATTTTATCAGAAACTTGAACCATAGCCTAACCGGTGAAATGTTGAGAATAATTTCCTGATTGCTGCTAAAGTGAAAACTGTGCCCCCAATGTTCATTAGAAAAATTAAATCTTGCAATAGTACACAAAATATCCTTTCATCATCATCATGTGCGCTCTGTCTGAAGGCAGGTCCTTGGCTCATCGTTTGCTGATGCTTAATCTTGAACTGTTTTATTGGCGGCTTTCTGTCACTGGTGGTTTGGTGGTCCACTTTCAGGGGCAGGATGAGAGGGCAAGGCTACCTCAGCTGGAACTCGAACTGAACCTGTGTTGTTGGTGTTATTCTGAACCACACACTAACCATCTAGCCAACTGAGCTAACTGAGCCCCAAAATATTCTTCCTTTTTCTATTTACTATTTAGTAAACACCATTAGAAGTTTACAGTTTAATTCTGGTTCTTACTAAGATGACCTACAAATGTCAAAGCATTAATATCATTGACAGAAATTAGATTGTAAAGGTTCAAAGAAGATAAAAACTGGTCTACAGTCAATATAATCCAACTTCAACATCTTACTTTTGTTTATCTATTGGAAAATCCGAAAATGAGGCCTTCACAAAATTAGTACATCATTAATTATATACAAATAAAAATATCACTTCCAATTAAACTGTCCTCACTAATTTAATAGATCAGATGTAGTAACGACATGACCGATGGATGCAAGGTGCTTATCATTTTATAAACTATTTTATAAACAGTTCATTTATTAAAATACATAAGGAATGAACTCATGTCTATGTAAATATGCCTAATACACAGATGTTTCTGTTTATCTGACGGTTGGCGTGATTTCCTGTAACATTGCCAAAGAACTAGAACAAGCCAGTCATTTAGTAGATGCTCAGATGACCTTGAGTCTTGCACAAGCTTTTCACTGGTCTGTTAATTTTCAATCACCAGTTAATGCTGTAGGATGCACTGTGTCTCTGTCACCCTTCCTTTGCACTTGGTAAACTCTTCCAGTCTGGACTTCATTTGTCATCTCACCTGGGCATTCTTAAGAGGGGGCTACAGTTGAATCAAATGGTACATAATTCATTATAGGTCAATTTGTACAAGTACCAGTAACCCCCTTTTAACCCCCAGAAATTATTGGTCCAGAACTTCAGTGGAGTGACAATCACCATGGGATTGTCACTCCACTCCCTTTTACTTACCCTAGAACAGAGCTGCATAGTTCCTCGCCCAATCTTCCAACCCAGGCCTCCCAAAAATGTGCAGTGCAGCAGCTCCTGGGACTCTTTTGTGCAGTATAGCAGTGTCGGGGGAAGTAGCTGCTATAAATTGGTAAATTTAAAGTTCCCAGCCACTTTGACAAGATATAAGGTAAGTGTGTAACGTAAGTGGGTGAGGGGCTAGGATGGTCGGGGATGAGGGTTCAGGATAGGTGCTATCCGTTGGTTGGGGGGAGTGGTCAGGGGCTTTCAGGGTGGGTCAGGTGGTGGCAGTTTTGGTGGGGGTAGCTTAGTTGGGGCAGTGACTGAGGTGGTTGGGGGGTGAGGGGTTAGTCGGGGTTTGGTGGATAGTCGAGCAGTTTGGGGGCGCAGGGATAGTCAGCAGGCAGTCAGGGGATTGGGGGTGGTTAGTCGGCGGTCAAGTCGGGGGTTGGAGTCAGTACCATTGGGCAGAAGTCAGAAGCATGTGCACTGACAATGAAGAGGGCAATTAAGCCCATTAAAGTTCCAACTGTCCCCGATTTTTCATGGTCCATCCAACCTTATGGGCAAATCTGCCAGGCAGACTTTATGTTTTTGATGAAAACTCATCCAAGGGTGGGATGAGGTTTCCGTTATTAAATAAAAGAAAATGTATGGACAGAATTTTTCATCTTTTATTTTCAGGTGACTGATTCTGATGCGTGGACATTTTTTTCCAGATTTTAAAATCTTCATTTCTTGGTTTTAAATTCTTCAGCTTCCTGAGGCACCTCTCTGCCTTCAGGAAGCTTTCATTCCGTGCTCATTCGTGCCCATGCTTAGGTCAGCACCCGCCCTCCTCCCACCCCCATCCCAGAAACGCTTAGTATTTCAGCCCATGTTTCATGCTGGCTGGCCGTTAATTGGCCAGCCAGTGTGAAATCTTGGACGGGGGCCAATCGCGGGCAGTGGTCCAATCCCGGGCCTGACGATCGCGCCTGCACGCTGACCTAAAAATCCTACCCATTGTTACCCAGGAGTTAGAAGTCATTTTATTCCTTCTAACTTTTCCTGGGTAACTATTCTGCTAAGAAGGTCAGAACTATTCAAAGTCTTCGATCTGAAGTATTATTGGATGGTTCCATGTGCAGGATCCCAATGGAAGTTTAAACTTCCTGAGCAATTCCAGTGCAGTCCTTGCATGGGGACTTGCAAGGGGTACCCCAGCACATCTTCTGGGGTGCCTCCAGGGTGCGAACCTCACCCACCCCCTCCCCTGGAGATCAGAAGTTCTGGGCCGTTATATTCTCCAGCTGAAGTGCATAGGATTACTGGCTGTTAATGACAAAAACATTACAAAAAATAATCTTGATAATATTGAAATATGTAAGAAATATGAAGTGGATTTGACTGATTTGTTTATTTTTTTGTACTGAAAGCTAATTATCTTGTCATAAATAAATCATGAAACTGTTAATCTGCCGTTTTGGTAATCTGACTGATAACTGCCTAATTTTAATTTTGCATATAAATAAAACATTTATTGCATTATTATTTGGAATACTCTTCTGTTTCTCGTCATCATTTCGATTTCAAATTTTGTCTGTTGATAATTTTAGTGAAAATGTTGGTGTCAGTGCAAAATGGCGATTTCTCATTTTAAATTCATGCTAATTTTTGACAAAAATTAAATTATTAGGAGACATTCCATCCACTTAACAACATATTGGTTACATAGGGATCCTGTCACTGGCCAATAGGATGTATATGAATGTAATAGACTGTCACTCTGTTCTCTCTCTTCTGTTTTCCTGCCCCATGATCTGTTACAATCAGGAACTGACGGTGAAATTTTTATAATTTCAATGGCTCAGATCTTCTGTGACATGGCAATTTTCCTCGGTTTGCCGCTCTGAGCGTACCTTTCTGCGCCCCAACACAGCTCTGCATTTCTGGCTGTATCGTCCAAGCCCCGCTTCTCCAGAAATGCGGAGCATACAGTCCATCAGCGAACTCCATCGTAGCGGAGTATGTCAAGGTGAACAGGACATGCCCCCTTTTTATGGTACTAGCTGTCATATGGTAAGTTTAAATTTCCGTATGGATGTTAGTGAATGTTTGAATAGGTGAGTGGATGAATGTGTGAATGTATAGGGCGATAAGATGGTTAGGTGGGTGATGTAGGTGGGGAGTTTGGTAGGGTGGCAGGTGGGTGTGGTTGGTAGGTGGGCAAGTGGTTTGGGGGGTGATCAGGTCAGGTCGGGGGTAGTCAGGTCAGGTCGGGAGTAGTCGGGTTGTGGCGGGTAGTCAAGTTTGGTTGGGGAGGTAGTTGGGTGGCTGGGGGTTACCGTGCTCAGGTGGGGTAGTTGGGTCGGGTTGGATGGTTGGTCGTGGCGGGGGGGTCAGATGATTAGTTGGGTCGGGGGTAGTTGGGTGTTAGAGGGGGTAGTCGGGGTTTCAGGGGTCAGATTGAGTGACTTGGTGATCAGTTCTGTAGGACTAAAATTTTTCCTTCTACCATTTCCTGGGTAACTATCCAGGCAAGTACATTGGAACTCTCTGAAGTCTCCAACTCTAACCCAGAGTCACAGGAACATAGGACCCAGGCACAGGAGTAGAATATTCAGCCCTTTAAGTCTGCTCCGCCACTAAAGATGACCATGGCTGATATGCTTGTGGCCTCAACTCCACTTTCCTGTCTGTCCCCCACAACCTTTTACTCCATTGCCTATCAAAAACCTGCATAACTCTGCCTTGAATAAATTCAATGAGCCTCCACTGCTTTCTGGGGAAGAGAATTCCACATACTAATGACTGAGTGAAAGAGAAAATCTCCTCATCTCCATCTTAAGGGGAGACCTCTTATTCTTAAACTATGTCCACTGGTCCTAGTCTCCCCACAAGTGGAAACATCCTCCCAGTATCCACCCTATCAAGTCCCCTCAGAATCTTATATGTTTCAATAAGATCACCTCTCATTCTTCTAAACTCCAATGGGTCTAGGCCCAACCTGTTTAATCTTTCTTCATAAGATAAACCCTTCATAAACATACATACATAAAACATACAAATAACCTTTCACCCCCTTGCTTATCAAGAATCTATCTAGCTCTGCCTTAAAAATATTCAAAGACTCTGCTTCCACTGCCTTTTGAGGGAGGGAGGTCCAAAGACTCACAACCCTCTGGGGGGAAAAATTTCTCCTCATCTCTGTCTTAAGTGAGCAACCCCTTATTTTTAAATGACCCCTAGTTCTAGATTCTCCCACAAGAGGAAATATTCTCTCCACATCCATCCTGTCAAGACCCCTCAGGATCTTAAAGGTTCCAATTAAGCCACCTCTTACTCTTCTAAACTCCAGTGGTTACAAGCCCAGCCTGTCCAACCTTTCCTCATAAGACAACCCACCTATTCCTGGTGTTAGTCTAATAAACCTTCTCCGAACTGCTTCCAATGCATTTACATCTGCCCTTAAATAAGGAGACCAATACTGTACACAGTACTTCAGACATGTTCCCACCAGTGCCTTATACAACTGAAGCATAACCTCCTAGTTTTATAATCAATTTTGTATTCACCCCAGGAATGAGTCAAGTGAACCTTCTCTAAACAGCTTCTATGGCAATTATATATTTTTTTCAAATAAGGAGTCCAAAACTATACACAGTATTCCAGATATGGTCTCACCAAGATCCTGTACAGCTGCAGTAGAACTTCCCTACTTTTATATATTTTTATATTTATTTCAGATTTCCAGCATCTGCAGTATTTTGCTTTTATCTTTTCCCCTTTTATATTCTATTCCCCTGATAATAAATATCAACATTCCATTTGGCTTCCAAATTACTTACTGTACCTGCATGCTAACTTTTTGTGATTCATGTGCCAGGACACCCAGATCCCTCTGTACCTTCATGTTCTGCAATCTCTCTCCATTTAAATAACAATCTGCTTTTTATTCTTCCTGCCAACATGGACAAGTTCACATTTTCCCACACTATACTCCATCCGCCAAATTTTTGCCCACTCACTTAATCAATCCAAAAGCCTTTTTAAACTCTTTACATTCCCTTGGCAACTTACCTTCCTACCCATCTTTGTGTCATCGGCAAATTCATTTACCATACATTCGGTCCCTTCATCCAATTCATTGATATAGATTGTAAGTAATTGAGTGCTAGCACCGATCCCTGTGATATTCCGCTAGCTACAGCTTGCCACCCTGAAAATGACCTATTTTCCCCTGCCCTCTGCTTCCTGTTAGCTAATCAATCCTTTATCCATGCTAATATGTTACCCATAGACCATGTTCTCCTATATTGGTAGTCCTTGATGCAGAATCTTATTAAATGCCTTTTGTAAATCTAAATTCACCATATCTACAGGTTCCCCTTTATCCAGCTTGCTTGTTACTTCCTTCAAAAACTCAATAAATTAATTATACTCAATTTCCCTTTCACAAAGCCATGTTTTCTGCCTGATCACATGATTTTCTAAGTATCCTACTTTAACCTTCTTAATAATGATTCTAGCAATTTCCCTATATCAGATGTTAGGCGAACTTTCTGTCTCCTTCATTTCTTGAATAAAGGTGTTGCATTAGCTATTTTCCAATCTGTTCCAACCCTTCCAGAATCTAAGGAATTTTGGAAGATTATATCCAATGCATCTGCTATCTCTGCAGCCACTTCTTCTAAGGCCCCAAATGCAGGCCACCTGGTCTTTGGGGACTTATCAGTCTTTAGGTCTAATAGTTTTCCCAGCACCTTTTCCTTAGTGATGGTGATTGTTTTAAGTTCCTCCCTCCAGTTCACTTCTTGAATTCTCAAGTATCTTTGGGAAGTTTTTTAAGTCTTCTACAGTGAAGTCAGACAAAAATACCTGTTCAACTCTGCCATTTCCTTGTTTTCCATTATCATTTCCCCAGACTCACTCTTTAGAGGACCAACACTAGCTTCAGTTTCTCTTTTCCTATTTAAATACTTGTAGAAACTCTTAATGTCTGCTTTTATAGTACTAGCTAGCTTTCTCTCATATTTTACTTTCTCCCTCTTTTATTGTCTTTCTTTGCTCGGTCTTAAAATATGACTATTCTTCCGGATTCTACCAGAATAGACTTTTGCAGAGGGTCCCAGAAAGCATGGGAATTGCCCACTGGAATTTCAAACTTCACAGGCAATTCCCCAGAGGTTAGTGCATCAGGACTTCCGCATGGTCCCAACACATATCTTGTTTTGGACATCTGGTCTCCAACAATCCAGAGAACAGAAGATCAGGGACCTAGAATTTTCACCATTCTGCCCAACTGGTGTATGGCAATGTTAATACTCCACACAAGCCAGCTCCCACTTTACTTCATCTAACTCTATCAGCATATCATTCTATTTCGTTCTCTTTGATGTATTTAATTGGCTCCTAATTAAATGCAACTATGCTGTTCATATCAACTACTCCATATGGTAGCAAGTTCCACATTCTTTATTAAGAAATTTCACCTGAACTTCATATTGGATTTATTAGGGACCAGCTTATATTTATTACCCTACTAGTGGAAACACCTTCTCTGCATCCATCCAATCCAACACCTTCATAATTTTAATGATGTCTTTCAGCCCACATCTCAGCCTTCTCTTTTCTAGAGAAAAGAGCCCTTTTAAAATGCTTGGCTCAACAATATTCCAAAGAATTCCACATGATCCTAATGGCTCACTGCAGTTACCCAAAGAATAACAAACCAGGGATGTCAAAGGTTCAATTATTTTGCTGTGCTGATTTGACTTATTTTCAGCTTTGGTTGCGGTCAGGGCACTATCATTGGCTTCAGCACACCTAATTTAAGGAGAGGTTAAAAAAAATGTCATATAAAAACTGGATTGGGGTGACAACAATCCCTCCCACCCCACCTTTCTCCCACTGTAGAATAGCTTCCAAATACCAAAACACAAGCATGAGTCCTGTTCACTTGCTTGAGGAACTTGAAGATGACCAAGACCACTGATGTCATACCATCAATTTTATACCAGGGCGAGATGTTGTAAATCTGCTCCAAAGGATCATATCTGCTTTGTGCAGGTACTGGACCCCATATCTGGCATCACAAAATCTGGAAGGACTCAAAAACCAGCTACATTCGAAGCTGGTGCCCTGTGTAACAGTTTCAAATTAGCACACAGAGCACTTCCTTGAGCTGCCGCTTTGTTTTGGTGACACAAAATCCGTAAAATCCCCAAATCCGGCACACTTCTGGTCTCAACTTTCCCGACTAATGCCTACACCTAGAACTTCATTGGCACTGCACCCTTTTACTGGTGTGAAACTGGCACCAAAGCATTGAATATGGCAGACATTGTGCACACATACATTCCATGCCAGTAATGCACCATCTGCCACATTGGTAACAATTCAAGTGCAGGAAACTATAAATTGCAAGTCTTGAGAAGCTCTGTGGATAATAAGCTTCCTATCAGTCACCAAAACAATCTGTCTGCTCCAAATTGTGGTTCCAAAGGGAGCATATTTCATTTGTTGTGCTTGGAGATTTCCCCATGGATTATCTTCACACAGTCACAGTGTTTCTTTCTGGCGCATGCAGTTTGCAACTTTATTGGAGATTATTTGAGCTGACATAATGATTGCTCTGAGAATCCCATGAATTCAAGTATCAGGTTATTGTTAGAGGCATTTCAAAGACAAAACAAAAAGTTTTTGCACTGGTAAATTGAATAATTAGCTTATAATTGTCAATTTGATCATCTTGATTATATTTCCAGTTTTATTTACAGTAGCAAATTCTTAATTCAAAGAATCGCAGAATTGTTATGGCGCAGGAGGAGGCCATTTAGCCCATTGTGTCTGCACTGGTTCTGTGAATGAGCAAGTCACCTTGTATCATCCCTCCACCTTCTCCCTGTAACCCTGCACATTCTTCCTTTTCGAGGACAGCCTAATTACCTATCTAAATGCTTCAACTGCACCTGCCTCCACCACACTTACTGGCAGTGCATTCCAAACCCTAACCACTCGATGCATAAAAATGTTTCTCCTCATATCACTTCTGCTTCTTTTACTAACTTCTTTAAATCTCTGCCCTTTCATTCTTGATCTTTTCACAAGTGGGAACAGTTTCTCCCTATCTATTCTCTCCAGACCTGTCATGGTTTTGAGTACCTCTATCAAATCTCCTCTCAGCCTTCTCTTCTCCAAGAAACTGACCCAATTTCTCCAATCTGTCTTCATAACTGAAGTTTTTCATCCCTGGAACCAGTCTCGTGAATCGTTTCCGCACTCTCTCTAATGCCTTCACAGCATTCCTAAGTGTGGTGTCCAGAACTGGCTGCAATACTCTAGCAGCTGCTGAGCTAGTGACTTTTACAAATTTAACATAACCTCCTTGCTCTTGCACTCTAAGTCACTATTAATAAAGCCTAGGATATTGTTTGCTTTCTTAACTGCTCTCTCAACCTGTCTGCCATCTTCAATGATTTATGCACATATACATGCAGGTCCCTCTGCTCCTGCACCCCCTTTAGAATTGTACCCCTTATTTTATATTGTCTCTTCATGTTCTTCCTACCAAAATGTACCATTTCACGCTTCTCTGCATTGAACTTCATTTGCCACCTGTCCGCCCATTCCACCAACTTGTCTTTGACCCTTTGAAGTTCTATACTATCCTCTTCTCAGTTCATAATGCTTTAAAGTTTTGTATCATCCAGAAACTTTGAAATTGTGCCTTGTATACCAAAGTCTAGGTCATCAAGCAAAGCAAGAGTCCCAAAATTGATCCTGGGGAACTCTACTACTAACCTCCCTTCAGCATGAAAAAAACATATATTAACTATTACTCTCTGTCTCATGTAGATCAGCCAATTCCATATCCATATTGCTACTGTCTCTTTTATTCTATGAGCTATGGCTTTGCTCACAAGTCTGTTGTGCGGCACTGTATCAAATGGCTTTTGGAAGTCCATGTACACCACATCAACAGCATTGTCCTTATCAACCTTCCCTGTCATCTCTTCAAAAAACTCCTGCAAGTTAGTTAACTATAACTTTCCCTTAAGACACCTATGCTGGCTTTCCTTAATTAAACTCACATTTGCCCATGTGACAATTAAAAGTGTCCTGAATTATTGTTTCTAGAAGTTTCCCCACCACTGAAGTTAAACTGACTGGCTTTGCTGGGCTTACCTTTACACCCTTTTCTGAACAAGGGTGTAACATTTGCCATTCTCCAGTCCTCTCGCACCAGCCCTGAGTCTAAGGAAGACTGAGAAATTATGGACAGTGCCTCTGCAATTTCCATTCTCACTTAGCTCAGTATCCTTGGATGCATCTCATCTAGTCCTAGTGCTATAATGACTTGATGGAACAGACAGGTTTCAACAAGAAACAGATAAACTTTACTACAGAGAGCTTGCTACATGCCTGATCAGGACTCTTGTCAGGAAGCCCCAGCCTGCTGAATGCCCATGCTCACGACTCATTGGTATGAGTCTCCTGGAACATCACGTGACCCCTGATAGACAGCAAGAGGGCTATAACCAAAGATACTACATTTCCCCAGCCACTTTTTTTTGCAGCTTCTATTTACAAAGAAACATTGAATATCCAATAATATATACATATATACAACTTCAGATAAATAAAGATCAAGTCTCTGAGGTGCTCTCCTTATATGGCTAGAGCAGTGTAGCTCTACCTCTTGAGGTTCCTCAACAGGATCTGAGACTGCAGCATGAGACATGTCATTAGAAAATGGCAGGTCAGGGTTTGCCAACTCTACAGTGACATCGTGCATGTCTATTCTAGGTTGGTCTGTCCCCTCAGGAATTGAAGGTTCGATGTTAATCACAGACGGAAAAATTGATTGCTGAAATGTGTCACTATCACGAACATGATCGACATGCCTACAGTCAATTATATCTTCCATTTGTACCTGGAAAGATAATGGGCCAGTCTCTGAGATAATGGTTCCAGGAACACAACAAGGAGCACTTCCAATATATCACATGAATACCATGTCACTATTCTGAATGTGTGAGCTTTGCTGTACAAATCATGATTCAATTTTTGATTATTTCGATTCTGCTCTACCTTCCCCTCTAAATTTGGAAACAGCAGACTTATTCATGTAAGTGGGTGGCATTTCATCAATAATTCAGACGATGTTGAACCCGTAGTTGGTTGTGGCCTTGTACAGTAACTGAGAAGAAAGCGGGAAAGTTGAGGTTCTAGAGCACTTTCTGATAATCTTTTCATACCAGACTTGAAAGTTTGTGCAGCTATCTTGGCTAAACCATTTGATGAGGGATGGTAATGGGCTGTTTTAATATGTCTGATTCCATTCAGATTCATGAATTTCTGAAACTGTGCTGGTAAAGGCTGTACTGTACAGGCCACTCCTATAAATGCAAGGAAGCTGAAACAGGAAATTTCTACTGTTGCCGACAATGGAGACAATGCTTGACCATTCTTTCAATGTCACCGTCAGTGTCTGGCCACCAGACATAGCTTCGTGCAAGCATTTTCATCTTTGATATGCCTGGATGCACACTGTGAAGCTCTGTCAAGAGTGGTTCTCTATTTTAGGATGGGACAGCAACTCTTGATGCCCACAACACAATTCCATCTTGACAGCTTAACTTTGAGTTTCTGGCATGGAATGGTTTCAAATCTTCAGATACAGGCGAATTTGACCATCATTGCAAAACAAAGTCCCTGACTCTCGACAATAATGGATCTCAGTTCGTCCAATTTCTAATTTGCTTCGCACACACAAAGAATCCAGGAAATTCATTAATAGCACAACTTCTTGTGAAATAGGAGCATGTACAATGCTGTCTGGTAATGGGATGCAACTGAGTGCACCCACATTTACAATGTGTAAGCCAAGGCGATATATAAAAGTATACGCATACACAGATAATATCAGAGCCCCATGTTGTATTCTTGCTGAGGCTATTGGTGGAATGGCCTTATCCTCACTGAATAAACCCATTAATCGTTTATGGTCCAACACAATGGTGAAATGTGGTCCACGTAGGTACTGGTAGAGTTTTTTCACCCCGAATACCACCGATAAACCTTCCTTTCCTAGCTGGAATAATCCTTCTCGGCTGTGGAGAGGGTCCTTGAGACAAAGCCAATGGGCCTTTCTGATCCATTTTCCATTCTATGTGATAACACTACTCCTACACTATAAGGAGAGACATCACATGCTATTACCAACTATTTTGATGGGTCATGGTGTAACAATAAATATGATGAATGCAACTGTTTCCGCTTCTTCCTACCGTGAATTCCACAACTAACGGTTATGCTTTTTTAACAACAAGTGTAATGGTACCAGCACAATTGATAAGTTAGGAAAGAAGTGGCTATATTAGTTGATTATACCCAGAAAGGACTAAAGTTAATTTACATTAGATGGTGAGGGTGCATCCTTTATTGCCTGAACGTTTTCTTCTACCGGATGAAAACCCACGGCAACCATCCTGAGATTCAGGTAAGTAACTTCTGCCACAAAAACAAAAATAGCTGGAAAAACTCAGCAGGTATGACAGCATCTGCAGACAGGAATACAGTTAATATTTCGAGCCCATATGACTCCTCATCAGAACTAAGAAATATAGAAATTAGGTGGAATATAAACTAGTTGAGGGGGGTGGGACAGGTAGAGCTGGTTAGAGGGCCATTGATAGGTGAAGGCAAAGAAGAGAATGCCAAAGATGTCATAGACAAAAGGACAAAGGCGTGTTGACGATGGTGATATTAGCTGAGGAATGTGCTAATGATGACATTAAGGGTAGGAAGTAGGACGAGCAAGTGACAGATAGCCCTAATGGGGGTGGGGTGGGGGGAAGGGATCGAAATAGGCTAAAAGGTAGAGATAAAACAATGGATGGAAATAAATTTAAAAATAATGGAAATAGGTGGGAAAAGAAAAAAAATATACATATAAATAACTTTTTAAAAATTAATTTAAAAAAATAAATTTTAAAAAAATTAATAAATAATTTAAAAAACAGTAACTTCTGGCACTTGAAATGTGCATTTTTCCTTCTGTAATCATACGCTGGCTTCCATGAACCTTCTTAGCAGCTCCTCCAGGTTGGGCAAGCGTTCATTCTCGGTTGACCCTGTGATCAGAACATCAACTAGGTATACTACCACTCTGGAGAGTCTTTTGCAAGGACTCCCCCTTGTTCCCTGGAAAATTCAGTTGATACTCCATAGGGGAGGCTCCTGGTTTACTGGCTTTCTACCTTCCCTATGGTATTTGAAAGTGTGCTCTCCCATTCACCTCCATTATTAGTGGTTTCTCATTAACTTGGATTTTGACAGTGATAGGTTCAGTTTTTACAGCAGTTGCGTTATACAGGGAATAAATGTTGGTGTCGGCAACATATGGTTCTGCTGCATTTTTTAATTCAATCATGTTGGTTTGTTTCAACTTTGCCCTGCATTGCCTTACTACATGACTTTCTTATGGCAGTAATGACATTCCGCCTCCTTGAATTTACTGGTGTCCAGTCCGTGGTCACCACCACATCTATAACAAATTGCTCTTGGAGCTACTGCTGAAGTGTTTCTATTCGGAATTTTCATGTTTCTAATGGTGGACATTGTCTCTCAATTTGATGCTGTGGGTCTGCTTTTGGCACCACGCTCGGGAACAGGTTCCCACCCCACAGGAAGAACAGTGCCATGTTGTACGTGTTGCAAAGCCTGCGAGTTTCTCACCGCACTTTCCATGGCGAGGGAGATTCCTAGGACGCACTTAACGTTAACGTTGACCTCAGTGAGTAAACAGCGCTGAATGGAGTCATCCTGAACTCCACAAACTAATCGGTCCCACAGCATCTCATTTAATGTGTCCCGTATTCGCAGTGTTTTGTCAACTACTTAAGGTTTGCTCATAGGTCGTGATGGACTCTCCCGGAGCCCTAACTCTGGAATTGAACTTAAACCACTGCATTATTATGAATGGCTTCGGCTGGAAAATCATTTTCACGAGGTCCACCAATTCATCACAGGACTTAGAATTGGGCACGCTCAGGGCCGACAGGTTGCGAATGAGATTGTATGTCTTACTGCCACATACACTCAAAAGGATGGCTTTCCACTTTTCTTCTGCGGTAATGTCATTTGCTCTGTAATAAAATCCGAGGCGCTCTACCTACTGGCTCCAGTCTTCCATAGTGGCATCATAAGGATCTATTCTGCCCAAAAGTGGCATGACTGGTGAGTAGTCTTTTCTTTCTCTTAAGATTCGATGTACTCATGGTAACAGGGTGAGGTGCAGCATCAGAGCTATTTTACCCTCATTGCCAAACGTAATGACTTGATGGAGCGGACAAGTTTCAACAAGAAACAGATAAACTTTATTACTGAGAGCTTTCCAGGTGCTACAAACTAGACCAGGACTCCTGTCAGGAAGCTCCACCCCCCGGACTGCCTACACTCAGGGCTCATTGGACGGAGCCTCCCGGAACATCATGTGACCCCCTGATAGACAGCAGGAGGGCTATACCCACAGTTACTAAAGGTGCCTTATCAACTTTAAGTACAGATAACCTCTCCAATACCTTCTCCTTTTCAATTTTAGATCCATCTAGTGTCTGAATGGCCTCATCTTCTACCATGGCCTGGGTAGCATCTTCTTCCATTGTAAAGACAGATGCAAAGTATTCATTTAGTACCTCAGCTATGCCTCCTGCCTCCTTTTTCTGTGCAAATGTGCAAATCCCCTTTTTTCCTTAATATGTCCTGCTGCTCCTTTTACCATGTTTTTACTATTTATATGCCTATAAAAGATTTTGGGATTTCCCCTTTATGCCAACTGCCAGTCTTTTTCTATGCTTCCTCTTTGATTCTTCACCTGTCCTCTGAAGTCAGCTTGGTTTTCAGTGAATAAACTAAGATAGCAACTTTAAAATTCTTGATACAATGCCATTTGTTCCCCATTACCTGATGATTGATTTTCCTGACTGCTCATGCTTGATCTAATAGTTTTCTATTTCCATAGTATTTCATTTAAACTGGATTTTAACCCATATTCCTGGGATAACTGACTAGCATCTAATCAACTACACCATCTAGCCTCCCCAACCCTTGATTAGTGATTCTACAAAGAATTAAACAAACTCCTTACTTTTTGGTTTATTTGTTCAATGGTAGTGAGCAATACTCGCAAATATTGCCCATCTTCTCATTGCCCTTAAGAAGGTTCCCTTGAGCTGCTGAAATCCATCTGGTGTTGCTACATCCAGAGTGCTATTAGGGTGGGAGTTCAAAGATTTTGACCCAGTGACATGGAAGGGATTGCAATATTTTTCCAAGTCAAGGTGGTGTGTAATTTGGGAGGTGTTCTTATGCACCTGCTTCCCTTGTCTTTCTAGGTGAGAGAAGCTATGGGTTTGGAAGGTGATATTGAAAGAACTTTGGTGAAATGCTCTGCTAAATCTTGCAGAGTGCACAGAGGGAATGAATGTTTAAGATGGTGAATGGGGTGCCAATCAATCATGCTGCTTATCATGGATGGTGTCTAGCTACTTGAGTGTTTTTGGAGCAACATTTATCCATACAAATGGGTATCCATCACACTGCTGACTTGTGCCTTGGAGATGGTGGACAGGTTTGGGGAGTCAGGGAAAGTTACTCACTGCAGAACATCTAGTCTCTGACCTGTTCCTCTAGCAACAGTATTTATATGGCTGTTTCAGTTAAGTTTCAAGTCCATAGTAACCCCGAGGATGTTCATGCTGGGGGATTCAGGAATGGGAATGCCATTGAATGTTAGAGGAGAGAGTAAGATTCTCTCTTGTTGGAGATGGACATTTCCAGACACATGTGGCACAAATATTGACACAAAGGGCAGAATTTTCTGAGCCTGCTAGTGGCGGGAGTGGTAGGTGACATGCGCGGAAAAAATGGCTTCACCTGCTTCACGACGGTGTGAAGGCAGGTCGTGGTCATCCACTCAGCCAGCCAACAGCGGGCCGTGTTTCCCGCCATCAGTCGGCGTGGGGCTATCTGTAATATATTAGCATATAATTAAAAGGCTATCCCACCAGGCTCTTGGAACCCCACAGTATAGTCTCTCCACATCGGTGGGAAAGCACAGCGATGTGTTTCACAACAGCATGCAGGTGACGTGCACTTGGCAGCCTTCACCTTGGGGGAACTGAGGTGAGTGAGCAGCTGCATTCTCCACAGCTCACCCATTGTTTACAGGCCTCAGGGGCGCCGGGGTGAGGTGGTGGTGGTGGGGGGTGGGGGGGGGGTGGGGGGCACAGGGAAACTGATGCCTGGGCCACAGGTGACTGCTGAGGGTGGGGTGGTCAAGTGCTACCTCGTGTTACAGCCTACGCACAGGCAATTGAGATGGGGGGGGGTGCAGGGTAAGCGAGGGAAGCAGCCACATATTAGGGACATCTGTATAAACCGACCATGCCTCTGCAACTGAGACAAATCAGGTGCAGCCACAGTGATATGATTGGGGTTGGACTCCTAGCCTGCCTGCCCATGCAAGCAATGCAGTGGCACCAAAGGGCCACCAAGCACCCCACACCTTATCCCCACCATACCCCCACCCCCCGGCACTGACTGGTCCACCACCACTTTAAGTGGACCGCGGAGCGATTGGACTGCACACGTTGTACAATCTCCTCACCAACGCTGACCACATAGCAGTCTCTGATAGAGGCGCTCACAGCCCCTTGCAATCTCAGCATCCCGGTTTGGACCTGTGTCCCCCATGTCGCAGGTTGCTGGGGCAGCCATGCAGCACACGCATCTCTGGCTATCCGAGCACTCTCTGGGAAGCATTAAGGGGCAATCACACAGGGCCAGGAAAGGTGCTAAGTACAGCCATGATAACCATGTCTCTCTCTCTCTTTCATGTTGCAGGAGGACCATGTCAGTAATCATGAATCCTGGTGACCAGCTGTATGCCTGATGGCCTACAGAGAGCGTAGAAGATGGAGGAGGGAGCGATTGAGGCTCTTGGCTGCACAAAGGCAGGAGCAGCAACCTCATGAAGAAGGGGCAGCAGGGGCTCCGGGACACACTGCCCAGGAGCAACAGCAAGCTGTGGCTGGTTGGCGCCTAGCAACACATAGAGTCTATAGATGCCGCCTGTCATTCCTGCATATGACTGAGAACCAGTGTCGCCGATGACTGCGCATGTCTAGAGACCTGGTGGCTCACATCTGCCACTTACTGCAGGACTTGGTGCCACGGGGACATGGAGGGCATCTACTGCCAGTGGCTGTGAAAGTGACCACAGCGCTCAATTTCTATGCCAGTGGCTCCTTTCAGGGCTCCACAGGTGACCTCCGTGGGATTCCACAATCCACCACCTACAAATGCATCCATGAGGTCACGGATGCCCATCTTCTCCATGACACACAACTTTGTGCATTTCGCCCAGGACTGGGATAACCAGGATGCAAGGTCCATTGGGTTCGCCCTGATCTCAGGATTCCCACAGGTGCAGGGTGCAATTGACTGCACTCATGTGGCATTTAGGTCTCCGTTGCTACACTCAGTGGACTTCATCAACCACAAGGGCTTTCACTCACTGAACGTGCAACTGGTATGCAACAACCAGAAACTCATCCTGCAGGTATGCGCACAGTTTCCATGAAATGTGTATGACGCCTACATCCTGAGTCGCTCGCTGATCCCTGCAGTCTTCCAGGGTCCACAGAGGCTGCAGGGATGGGTCCTCAGGGACAAGGACTACCTGCAGGGGCCGTGGCTGATGACACTCATGCGGCGGCCTCAGACTGCAGCAGAGCGACACTATAATGAAGCTCATACAGCAGCTCGCAACTTGGTGGAGCAGACCATCGGGGTGCTGAAGATGCGGTTCCAGTGCCTGGATCGGTCTGGGGGAGCCCTGCAATACAGTCAACAGAGGGTGTCACGCATCGTCATCATCTGCTGCGCCCTTTACAACTTAGCGCTGCAAAGGGGAGAAGAGCTGGCTGAGGGGGAGATGGATGAGCTGCATGTCTCCTCCGATGAGGATGACACCAATTGGGATGAGGGTGAGGAGTCCCAGTTGGTGAGGATGATGGGGATGAGGCTCTCGCACTGGCTAGACGAGGCAGGCACACTCGGGAGGCCCTCTTGGTTGTCAGATTTGTGGAGGATAATGACGACATGCAGTGAGGTATCCCCGTATATCCTCACTTCGCAGTTGTGAATATTTGACTCCAGTCTGGCTTATAGCAGCGCCAATACCCTCTGTGAGAATGCTCCTGTCATGGAGATGCGGTGGAGGCCCTAATAGTCACTTGATTGCAGGAGGATGATGACAACATGCAGTAAGGACACGCCCTAGATGGCCTCTGAGAATGCCTGACTCCAGTCTGGCCGAGGGCAGCTCGCTTGCGCTCCATGATCAGGGCCATTTCAGAAACACAGACATGAAACTTTAGATGCATCTGATGCTGTGTCCGTCTTCAGCACCTCAGCCCTTCAGGAGCTGGTGCACAGCATCACTGGTCACTGATGCTGGTGTGATGGGGGCCAGCCCCACCTTAAAAAGGTGCTGAGAGCACACAGAGAGAATGAGAGAACTCTGTGACGCCTGCCTACTACATTCTGGCAGCAATGACCAGTACTGCCGAGGTACAGGCATCAGTAATGTCCCCAGGGAGTGTGAAGCTTGACCATCACTGTGGTCTGAAGGCTGCACAGAGCACAGGGAAGAGGCCCTGGACTGAGACACCTGCTTTTTATCTTCTGCAGGAAGGTTTTGCATCTGAGTCACAAGAACACTGCTCGTCCGAATGAGGAGCAGGGAGATGTTCTTTGGAGTTTATTGATAATAGTGAACAGTATGTACAAGTGATCACCACCCATGGTCAGGCTTTGCAACTACTTTTACCTAACATTCCTAACCCTGCAGCTATGCCTTGGTGCGCCCCGGACATCCAGCAGAGGTGGAGGCAGCCTGCTGACTGTGACGCCCTGTCTGTGATGACTTTCGTGGGTGTCCTCTGGAGGGCTGAGACTTGGAAGAGCCCAGCCTGCTTTCGGGTCCCTGCTGTGTGGCAGTCGCACGCTTCATGGCCTGAGGAGCTGGAGCTGCAGAGGTCACATGAAAAGGGGATTCAGATGGTCACTCCCAGAGTCACCTAGGTGGATGGCCCTAGAGCATGCACCTGCTGATCCTCCTCCCTATGGTTGCCCAAGGGCCCCTGGCCGACTCCATGAGTGGAAGGGGTAGCTGGAGTGAGATTGAACTGCCTAGCACCCATCTCACTTACACACTGTTGGAGGCCAACTATGGCATCAGCGATGGAGTTAAGCCTGCGCAGCAGGGTAGGATTGATTTCCTGGGCCAAGGTCTCCATGGCATCCGCCATCCTGCCAGTGTTGACCTCGATGCATTGCAATGCTGGCACTATCAGCTCAGCTTGAAGATGGACTCTTCCACCTTGCCTTACAAACTGAGGAGTGCAGCGGACATGCCTTCCTGTTGTTCCCGAGCTTGTCTTTGCAGCTCCAGCAACTGTGACACGACCGAGTCCGGGGGCTCGTCACCTGACTTGAACTCAACAATGTTCTGGCCTCCCGCAGTCCCTCAAGCGCCGGGGACCTGGGAAGTCCCTGCCTCCGCCTGCTGTGGATCAGAAAGTGTGATGTGCTCATCAGATTGTGATACCGAGGCTACTCTAAAGCTAGGTTCCACCGAGGAGTGTGTCTCTGTGCTGGTGGAGGGTGTGGCTGAGTGCTGTGATGAGACTTCAGGGAGAACGCCTTCAGCTTCCTCTTCCAATGGTTTATTCAGGGCTTGATTGGAGGCCCTGGTTCATGGATTCTGTCAGCTGTTTGGCAAATGTGCCTACGAAAGCAAGGGGGGATGTGGAGATAATTAATGCATGGCAGTGACCTGTGAAAGAGGACACATCACTCACGACATGGTTGTCCGATGGATGTTGCACTGCTAGATCCTCATTTGGTAGAGCAGCGCCGACCTCACCGTCAGCACAGGCCTGGTCCCGGTCATCGCTGGACAGCTGGATGGCTCTGTTTTTGAATTCTATCAGAACTTTGAATTCCGGCATCCCTCCTTCTGTCTGTGACCTTTCCCTCCTTTCCAGCTTGTCCTGCATGAAAAGAGATGGGGAGAGGGTATCAGGATGCCTGCTGGGTCAGATGATAAGTATGCCTGGCCTGTGAGGGTGGTGAGTGGTCCCATGGACGGGATGAGGACAATCTCGGCATATGTGCAAGAGTGAATGGTGATGTCTCTTGGCACTGGCAGTGAGTGAAGGCCCTGTGGATATGTGATGGGTTTGCGAGTGTGTGAGTTGGGAGTGCTGAAAAGAGCGACTTACCCTGGTGGAACAGAGGAGATCATTCGTTCTTTTACGGCACTGGGTGGCTGTCCTCCTCTGCAGGGCATTTGTGTTGACCACCGCTGCCTCCACCTCCCAAGCCGGGTTGGTGACTTTGGTGTCCATGCTGCAGCCAGAGTGGTGGTAGATCACATCCCACAGGGCCTCCACGTCATCCAGCAACCAAGGGACCTGTCGTTAAAGCGGGGTCTGCTGTCTTCTTCCCTTTGCTGGCCATGTCTCCTGGGCATCAGTGATAAGCTGCTGGCAATTAGCGTTTTGCTGGCGGCTGCTTTTTAAAGATGGCGGCCGGCGTGATGCAACAGCGGGGTGATGGTGGGCGGGCGGCTCACCATGGAAACGGCATGTTTCATAGGAGTGAATAAGTAATGAGGCAGGCTCGGGACGATACAGCGTGAAAACTCGCCATTTTCATCAGCAGGCTGGACTCCATTTTACCTGCCCGCTACCACACTTAGTGCAATTCTGGGAAAATTCCACCTTAACTGTTTCCCAGGTTTTGCTGCATGCAGGCACGGAATACTTCATTATTTAACAAGTTACGGAGAAAATTGGGGAAATCTTCAGCGAAAATCATCACTTCTGATTTTACGTGGAAGAAGGTCATTACTGAAGGTGATGGGGCCTAGGACACTGCCCTGAAGATCTCACAGAAAAATGTCCTGGGACTGAGGCGGCCTCCAAGAACCACAACCATCTTCCTTTGTGCTAGCTATGACTCCAACCAAAGGAGAGATCTTCCGCTAATTCTAATTGGCATTTTTTTTTTAGGGCTGTTTGATGCCACACTCAATCAAATGCTGCTTTGATTGCAAGGGCAATCACTATTACTTCACCTGTGGAATTCAGCTCTTTTGCCCATGTTTGGACCAAGGCTGTAATGAGATCTGAAATCGAGAGGTCCTAGTGGAACACAAACTGAGCATTCGTAAGCAGGTTATCAGTGATCAAGTGTCATTTGATAGCATTGTCGATGACACCTTTTGTCACTTTGCTGATAACTGAGTGTAGACTGATGGACAGTACTTGAGTGGATTGCAGTTATCCTCCTGCTTTTTGTGGAAGCATACACATGGGCAATTTTCCACATTGATAGGTAGGTGCCAGTATTGTAACCTCACTGGAACATCTTGATGTGGCTAATTATGGAGCACATGTCTTCAATATTACAGCTAGGATGTTATCTGAACCCACAGCCTTTCCTGTATCCAGTGCAGTGAACCATTTCTTAAAAACATGTGGACTGAATCAAATTGGTTGAAGACTGGCACTTGTGATCCCGGACTCCTCAGGAAGATGCTGAGGTTCACTCAGTGTTTCGCTTGGTGAGGCTCTTTTTATGAATAAATGTAGACATTAGTTTCCATGAGGATGCAATCAGCAAAGTATATTCAGAATGCACTGGACATTGAGCTGGCATTGCAGAGGTGAAATTATACCTACGTTTCTATGCAAAATCATTACCTGAAAGAACCTGATTGACAGAGTGTACTGGTTGGTTCCAGCAGCGAGCAGGTCACCAGGTTTAGGTTCAGGACTCATTTAAACCTGACAGGAAGGCGATGGTGTTCCCAACAGATGTCCCAGTGTAGATTACTTGATTGAGTCCTGAAGCTCAGAACAGGGTAGCAGCCATGGTAAGTTGCAGGGTGGCCGTGTTGGATGGATATTGGAAGATTGTGATCAAGGAGTGTGGAGATCCTGGGGGGGTATTAACCCAAATTATTTCTCTGGGCCCAGGACGGTCAAACTTGGAGCATTGATTTTGACCTAAAATGGCAATTAGATTCCTATTTACTTCATAGGTTCCGGATTTTCATTTTAAATGGAACTTATTTCTTTGAACAGGTGAGCACTGCGGTGAGCCCCTTTCAAAATGGAACCAACCACATTCCCAATATTAAAAGGTAACACGACCCATTTTGAAGCCATTATCCCATTAAAGCAAGGCTACAGCCAGTCAAAACTGACCACTACAAGTTTATTGTTGGCATGAAGCAGAAGACACATTTGTACTGATGCTAATCTTTGTAACTGAGATTCATTGTCAGATAGGAACACATTTAAAGTAACAGCAAATTAGCATTTTAACTCATTAATTCAAGAGTGGAAGAAAACTGACATTTGAAGATTGGCTGTCCATTAAAAACACTATTGGATTTTACTTTCCCTCAAGGTCAATAGCATGAAAAGTCAGGCAGGATATATAAGTAGGCATCGGATCTACTCCTGTCAGATTTTGCCCTGGCAAGAGTACAAATTACCCCTTAAGTTTCCTTAAACAGGAAACTGTGGAGGCATTCAATGGGTCTGTCAACATCTGTGCAGGGAACGAATTGCATATACAATAAATAGCTTTACATAACTCCACACCTTTTGGTTAAGTACCTATTAAATCATTAGTAACAAGCTAAGCTAGCCAGGCACAAGTCTTCCACAGAATGGTGCACAGAAACCATCTATCTAGAATGCAATTTGTCTAATTTGATAACAATTGGAAAATGTACAATATTCCACATTCACAATATTACTCCTTGGTGATAATGTGGCTAACTCCAACAATAATTTTCAGGTGACTTTCTGTAATTTTGATATTTTTTTTTAAATAATAGAACTTTTGAAAATTCAGTATTTTTAACATGTGTGGTTGACTTATATCCATGAAGTAGGAAAGTTATAGTGGATATCACCAACATTGGCTGGTTGCAGAGTCTGGAGAGATATTTTTCAACTTTTGACCTTTAAAAAAAAGACATAACAAATTAACTCTGTATGTATACGGCACCCTTCACAACCTCGTGATATGTCAAAGCACTTCACAGTCAATCGATTGTAATGAATGAAAATGTGACAGCCAACTTGCAACAAGCAAGGCTTGGAAAAGAACATTGAAGTAAATGAAGAGCTAATTTACTTTTAGTAGTGAATGTTCAATCTTGGCAGGGTCACTGAGAGTACACTCCTACTCTTTGGATTTAATGCCTGCCGCCCCACCCTGGGCAAGTTTGGAGGTTGAGTGTCCATGTGATCAGTGGGAGTGTGTGGGGTGGAGATCCTGCTGCCCTCCCATATCCCTCTGAACACTTCAGGCCAACTTATGGGCCACCTCATGCCTCATCCCAAAATTACTGGTATTCAATCAGCGACAGGTCAGGGACATGTCATCTGGGGGGCACCCAGCAAACCCTGTCAGGTTTGTCAGCGGCTTACTGGGATGAGGGGGAGGCCCTCATTCACCAAATCCTCATACTTCTCTGTGATGATGCAGCAAGATTCACTACTAAATTCAGGAATTCATCACAAAACCTCCAGAAACACTCTACTGTACTTCCAGACACTTTGCAACAGCAGAAGTTCTTCAAATTCAACTCAGCTACAGGTTGAGTGCCTTGTCTTTTAAATAGATCTAGTGTTAGGCCTCACTTGCAGCTGAACACTTGATCTATGGCGAATGGTGTATGAATTTGTTGATGGAGCCTGCAACGTCCAAATTAGGGCAATGGACAATTAGCCATCGGTTGGGTGCCATCAATATTCCTGGCTTAGGGGCTTCTGGTGCATGTAGTGGATGCCTACCTTTTAGTGGTGTTACAAATATCAATTTTATGCTCAAGGATTACATTTACAACTGTCACTTTGTGAATGCTCTGATGGCCCAGTATTTCACCACAGATCCCCAATTTCACAAAAACCTGAATTAAAAACCCAACATGATGCCCTCCAAGGGAATATAACATGAAAAACTAAACAGTACCTGAACTAGTGACTGAAAAGAATTTGGTTCTATTCCATTAAAAGAATAAATTTAATCAGCATATTGGTTTATACTTTTTCAGTGCTCAAAGTTAACAATGGCATTTCATGTCAGCTTTAAATCAAGCCCCTACATTTAATTATGATATATTTTATTCACAATTTGTTGGCTCAGCAATTTTGTAAAACAATTAACTTCCTCACCTCTTAACCTTCTGAATTTTCCTTCTTTGTGTATTTCTTAAGGGCAGAGATACTAGTATAAATTCTGAAAATGCAGCCACATATTTCAATTATCCAGGATATTAAATTTCATTGGCTGTACCGCAAACAACTGCCAGGTCCAGAAACATGTTTTTCCAGAAAACATGTTTGTGTACTTCTCAATGCTCCACAGAATGAATTGATGAGCTAAGGTTTAGAAATCCTGTTGTGATATGAGGTGTATGCACATTTAAGGGTGCATATCTTAGATTACTGTCAATCCTGACAAGATGTGATGTATTAATCCTATGATTTGTAGTAAGTCTGCAAGAAGCAAGAGCAAAAATTAAATGCACTATACTTAACCTCCAAGTGAACAGTCACTGTATATAGTCTTATCTTCAAATAAAGAACTTGCATCATTGTTTCACCAATCTTTGTGTATGATTGGTATGTTTACATTGAAAAGATGTAATATGATGGCAGGGTGACAGCATGGTTTTTGAAGATTTGACTGAAGTATAAAAAGAAAAGAACTGGTATAAATATGAAACAACTATCAAAACTCACTACGTGCAGCTCTCTAGGAATCCTACATACTTTGTTCTTTCATTTGGGAAAGTACCTCGCTCCAAGTAGCAGGTATGGGGTCCCAGTGAGATTGTTTAAATTGGGAGGGGGGAGGGGGGCATGCGGGGTGGGGGAGCTTAGATAGTTGAAGTCTACCTTCTGTGAAGCTTAAACAGGAACAGAAATTAAAGAGCAGGCTCCAGGTGGTCTCACTTTAACTCTTGATCTTGGGGTTACAAACCCAGTACTGTAACCACTTGGCTATTTAGGCCAAGTTCAGAAGATGTAACTCTTTCGAGTACAAACCTGTTTCCATCTGTTCCTATTCAGATGAAGTTACATTGTTTCATAGTTTGCCTTTGTGAGATTTGAACTCTTGATCTTGGGGTTACAAGCCCAGTACCATAACCACTTGGCTATTTAGGCCAAGCTAAATGGAGCAATTCCTGTAACTCTTTCGAGTACAAACATGTTTCCATTTGTTTCAGATGAAGTTACATTGTTTCATAGTTTGCCATTGTGAGATTTGAACTCCTGATACTCTTTTGAGTAAACCTGTTTCCATCTGTTTCAGATGAAGTTACATTGTTTCATAGTTTGCCATTGTGAGATTTGAACTCTTGATCTTGGGGTTACAAACCCAGTACCATAACCACTTGGCTATTTAGGCCAAGCTATGAAGTTTCATTGTTTGCCATTGTGAGATTTGAACTCTTGATCTTGGGGTTACAAGCCCAGTACCGTAACCACTTGGCTATTTAGGCCAAGTTCATGGTCTCACTTTAAGCAGGACTCCATAGATAGAATTGTTACTGCTTACTGCTTACTATCCCTACATGAGGTCTGAGGAAGGTAATTACTGCAGACTGGGACTTAGCCTATCCAGTAACAGCTACTAATAGCTAAAAGAAGCCTGTAAATCATTGTTTTCACACTGTGTGCTTTCAGACCTGCAGCCAATTTCCCACTTAAATCATGCTTTGAGGGCAGAGCTTAATAAAACTCAGAAGGAATCAGAAAGACCTCAACAGTGTCACCATGTAGTCAAGCAGTATCCTATAACCAGCTAAGGCAGTGGCTCCTAAAAGGTACTGCAACTCAGAGCTAAATTAGCTCTAAAAGAGCTGGAAGAAACTTACATAGCTCCAGATAGCTCAAAAGCTCCAGATAGCATTAACAATTCTGCCAAAACCTAAAAGTTGACCACCAAATTTCCAACACTCAATTGGAAGGTATCAGATTTCTTATCTAAGTTTACAGTTTTTCCGACAATATGTTGAGGTATATTTTCTGGACCTCAATATTTCTGAACCAGATAAACAAGCCATTATAATTAAAATTGCTATAGGCAATGAAGCCTCCACAGATTGAATGCATCAGGTCTGTCCAAAGACCATCTTAAGAACCCAGATGAAATATTGAAGATCAATTATGAGTGAAGCTCAACTTCAGAACGCACCATCTGGAATCCATGTCTTTTAGGCAACAACCGGCAGAGACCATTAGTTAATTCATAAAAAGATGCAGAGGCAAGGGGAATGATTGCAACTTCACAGCAGCTGAGCTAGCTGACAGAATAATTGAACTCATGGTAGCATCTACCCCAGTGGAAGCATTCAAAAAATAGATCTTGGACCAATCCAAAGGTTACATCATGAAAGCATTGAAGGTGCAGATGAAGGGGTTGAAAGACTGGAACAATGGACAGAGAAGTAGCTTTGATAAACCACAAGTTTCTTGAGTTACTGAGTCGAACAAGGGTCAAGGCCCATGTGTACATGATTGGATGGTATAATCATGAATATGCCTTTTGAATATGATTGGATAGTATAATCAAGTGTACGTGCCTTGAATGTAATAGGATAACCTAATTACGTGTAAATGAATACAATTAGATAACGATGTTAGAGTAAGAAATGTGTCAACTAATGATTGGTATATTCAAATATTCCATGATCTGTAAAAGGTACAAAAGTAACGAAATGTAACTGATCGGAGAGCTTGTACGCCATTTTGTGAATGGATGCAGCTCTGCTGCATATGCTTGAATAAACCGGTATTAAGGAGCTCAAGTCTCATTTAGTCTCTGCGGAATCAGAGGGTGTTTCCACTCCCTTTTAAGCATTACCACAAAGCAGACACAATTACGAAGCCATACTAATGGGTAGACCAAGTCTACAGGCTATGCATAATTCATCCACCATTGGCACAATAGCCAATGCAGGCAAGCCTAGTAAGCAATGTGGATGGTGCAGCCTCATATATGCACCCAGAAGATGCCCAGCTTTTAATGCTGTATGCAAGGCACGTGGCGCCAGATGACATTGGATATGCCAATGTATAAAGCAAAGGCCAAAACAAGTGGTTCAAAACCATGAGAAGCCAAAACCAAAGGCAAGACAGGTACAGCATTCCAAATGACCAAGAGTGCTTACCAAACAGAGTCAAGGCAAGGTCCATGAAATCCAAAACAAAAACCAGAATTACCTGGAAAAACTCAGCAGGTCTGGCAGCATCGACGGAGAAGAAAAGAGTTGATGTTTTGAGTCCTCATGACCCTTCAACAGAACTAGGTGAATCCAAGGAAGAGGTGAAATATAAGCTGGTTTAAGGTGTGTGTGCGTGTATGTGTGTGGGTGGGTGGGGGGAGAGAAGTGGAGGGGGGTGGTGTGGTTGTAGGGACAATCAAGCAGTGATAGAAGCAGATCATCAAAAGATGTCACAGACAACAGAACAAAGGAACACATAGGTGTTGAAGTTGGTGACATATATCTAAATGAATGTGCTAATTAAGAATGGATGGTAGGGCACTCAAGGTATAGCTCTAGTGGGGGTGGGGGGAGCAGAAAAGATTTTAAAATATTTAAGAATAATGGAAATAGGTGGGAAAAGAAAAATCTATATAAATTATTGGAAAAAACAAAAGGAAGGGGGAAGAAACAGAAAGGGGGTGGGGATGGAGGAGGGAGTTCAGGACCTAAAGTTGTTGAATTCAATATCCAGTCCGGAAGGCTGTAAAGTGCCTAGTCGGAAGATGAGGTGTTGTTCCTCCAGTTTGCGTTGAGCTTCACTGGAACAATGCAGCAAGCCAAGGACAGACATGTGGGCAAGAGAAAAGAGTGGAGTGTTAAAATGGCAAGCGACAGGGAGGTTTGGGTCATTCTTGCAGACAGACCGCAGGTGTTCTGCAAAGTGGTCGCCCAGTTTACGTTTGGTCTCTCCAATGTAGAGGAGACCACATTCGCAGCAACGAATACAGTAGACTAAGTTGGAGGAAATGCAAGTGAAATGCAGCTTCACTTGCAAGGAGTGTTTGGGCCCTTGGACGGTGAGGAGAGAGGAAGTGAAGGGGCAGGTGTTACATCTTTTGCGTGGGCATGGGGTGGTGCCATAGGTTTGGGTTGAGGAGTAGGGGGTGATGGAGGAGTGGACCAGGGTGTCCCGAAGGGAACAATCCCTATGGAATGCCGATGGGGGGGGTGAAGGGAAGATGTGTTTGGTGGTGGTATCATGCTGGAGTTGGCGGAAATGGCGGAGGATGATCCTTTGAATGCGGAGGCTGGTGGGGTGATAAGTGAGGACAAGGGGGACCCTATCATGTTTCTGGGAGGGAGGAGAAGGCGTGAGGGTGGACACGCAGGAGATGGAACGGACAAGGTTGAGGGCCCTGTCAACAACCGTGGGTGGAAAACCTCGGTTAAGGAAGGAGGAGGACATGTCAGAGGAACTGTTTTTGAAGGTAGCATCATCAGAACAGATGCGAGGGAGGCGAAAGAACTGAGAGAATGGGATGGAGTCCTTACAGGAAGTGGGGTGTGAGGAACTGTAGTCAAGGTAGCTGTGGGAGTCGGTAGGCTTATAATGGATATTGGTGGACTGTCTATCACCAGAGATTGAGACAGAGAGTTCAAGGAAGGGAAGGGAAGGGTCAGAGATGGACCACATGAAAATGATGGAGGGGTGGAGATTGGAAGCAAAATTAATAAATTTTTCCAAGTCCCGAAGAGAGCATGAAGCAGCACCGAAGTAATCATCGATGTACCGGAGAAAGAGTTGTGGAAGGGGGCCGGAGTAGGACTGGAACAAGGAATGTTCCACATACCCCATAAAGAGACAGGCATAGCTGGGGCCCATGCAGGTACCCATAGCCCCACCTTTTATTTGGAGGAAGTGAGAGGAGTTGAAGGAGAAATTGTTCAGTGTGAGAACAAATTCAGCCAGACGGAGGAGAGTAGTGGTGGATGGGGATTGTTCGGGCCTCTGTTCGAGGAAGAAGCTAAGGGCCCTCAGACCATCCTGGTGGGGGATGGAGGTGTAGAGGGAATGGACGTCCATGGTGAAGGGGAAGCAGTGGGGGCCAGGGAACTGGAAATTGTTGATGTGACGTAAGGTGTCAGAGGTGGGATGTAGGTGGGAAGGGACTGGACAAGGGGAGAGAGAAGGGAGTCCAGATAATGAGAAATGAGTTGTGTGGGGCAGGAGCAAGCTGACACGATTGGTCTACCGGGACAGTTCTGTTTGTGGATTTTGGGTAGGAGGTAGAAGCGGGCTGTCCGAGGTTGGGTGACTATCAGGTTGGAAGCTGTGGGAGGAAGATCCCCAGAGGAGATGAGGTCAGTGACAGTCCTGGAAACAATGGCTTGATGTTCAGTGGTGGGGTCATGGTCCAGGGAGAGGTAGGAGGAAGTGTCTGCGAGTTGATGCTCAGCTTCCGCGAGGTAGATGTCAGTGCGCCAGACAACAACAGCACCACCCTTGTCAGCAGGTTTGATGACAATGTCAGGGTTGGACCTGAGAGAATGGAGTGCAGTAAGTTCAGAGAGAGAGAGATTAGAATGGGTGAGAGGAGCAGAGAAATCGAGACGACTAATGTTGCACCGACAGTTCTCAATGAAAAGATCAAGAGAAGGTAAGAATCCAGAGGGAGGGGTCAAGGTGGAGGGAGAATATTGGAGGTGGGTGAAAGGATCCGTTGAATGGGGAGAGGACTTCTGCCCAAAGAAGTTAGCCCGGGGACCAAGACAGCGGAAGAAGAGTTCAGCATCATGCCGAGCCCGAAATTCATTGAGATGAGGGCGTAGGGATATGAAACTAAGTCCTTTGCTGAGCACTGAACGTTCAGCATCGGAGAGGGGAAGGTCAGGGGGTATAGTGAATACACGGCTGGGGCTGGGATTGGAAGATGGGGTGGGGACGGAGGGACAGGCAGGGGTGGAGTGTCCTAGATGGGTGTTGGTGTCAATGAGTTGTTGGAGCTTGCGTTCCTTAGCACTTGAGAGAAAGAGAAAAAGTTTCTTGTTGAGGCGTCGGATGAGACGAAGAATAAAATGAAACTGGGGGCACGCGCAGCTTTGAAAAAGGGTACGGCGGTGCTGCTGGAGGGAGAGCTTGAGTGTGTTCATATGGCGGCGCATGGCACTGAGAGTGGATCTCAGAATGTGACGGGAACAGCAGTCCGAGAAACTTTTTATGTCTCGGAGGTACCTGTAATCCTGGGTGGGTTTGATACATGAGGGGTGGAATTTCAGTTGAAATCCACGTGGGGTAAGTCGGAGACGGAGACATGGCTGTGAAAGCTGGTTTTGGTAAACACCTTGTCAAACAAGGTCCATGAAATGTCTAGCCAAACCATTGGGTCAGATGATGAGGATGACCAGACAATTAACACACAAAGTGAGCAGACATTCAGCATAGTGAGCATCAAAGAATGTATTGGCACAAAGGCACCAACAGAAGCATTTGCCACCGTCCAGATTATTTGTCTGCAAATGAAGGGTCAACATACGCTAAACTGGATACTGGTGCAGGTGCAAATACTTTGATATCACTTTGCACACTGAAATGCATGTACTCAAAAAAGTGGCAAGCAATAAATCAACCAATCACTGAAAAATTCACTGTACACAATGGCTCTGATATTCCGTCCCTGGGATCCATTAACCTCAAGTGTCACTACAAAAGCTCATCCGGGCCACCCTAGATATTTTATGTCGTGGAAACTACAGGTCCCAACGTGCAAGGACCTATCCTTGGTCACCATCCATGACAATGTCAAGACCATGACAAGGATCAGAAATCACAAACAGCATCACTGAAAACCCTGGGAGAAGACCACCCAACTCTGCAATACAGAACAGCAATCAACAGGTGATGCAGCACAGTTGGAATTAAATATGTATACCTATTCTGAATGGGCACACTTCACCATACCACAGCACCAATGGCGGAATTACTATTCAGCAGACACGTGTGGACAAACAATGAGTATCACTCATCAATACTCCCAGAGGTACGTGACATACTTCTTGATAAACAGAGGAAGATGAAAGACATGCAGGTAATGAATGTGGATTTATTATTCATTCATGGAATGTGGACATTGCTGGCTAGGCCAGTATTTATTGCCCGTCCCTAACTGCCCTTGAGAAGGTGGTGGTGAGCTGCCTTCTTGAATCGCTGCAGTCCATGTGGTGTAGGGACACCCACAGTGCTGTCAGGGAGAGTTCCAGGATTTTAATCCAGTGACAGTGAAGGAACGATGGTATATTTACAAATAAGGATGCTGAGTGGCTTAGAGCAGAACTTCCAGGCAGTGATGCTCCCACTTGTCTGCTAACCCTGAACATTGGACAGAAAGTTTAACTATAATACCCAACCGATATCACCTGGAATCCAGCAGAAATTGTCAGCATATACCCAGAACTAAGATCGTATCAAGCATAGACACCAAATAGCATGACAGTGCGATGAAACAGATGCCAAATCAGAACAATTCCACAACCAGACACATGGAGCAGTTCTACTGTGAACAGAACATAGTCTAAAACACAACAGAAACAAGTTATCCCAACCAACATTTTGAAAATGCACAACAATCTCCAACAAGGATCACCATAACTAATTCTGGATGGATAAGCAAATCACCAATACATTTCAGAGGCTTGTAAATTTATTGTTATGCGTTAAAGTACATTCAGGAACAATGTCCAGAATTTTCCAGGCCCCCTGCCGTGGGTTTTCTTGTGGCAATGGCCGGAGTCATTGAAATCTCCATTCACATCTGCGGAACCGGAAGATCCCACCAGCATGAGGGGCTGGGAAATTCCGACCAATGTTTTTTTGCCTTGCTGTCATGAAAATCATTTGTTTCCTTAAGGGTAAATCTTTAGCTTAGGCAAGGGCGGGGAGGTTGTGAAATGAGGTGCATGCACTTTTAAGGAAGATATCTCAACTATTTCAATCATTACCTACTCAACAGGAAATGATGTATTAGTCCCCTGACTTTTAGTTAGTCTGCAAGCAGGAGTAGAGCTCAGATGTACTATAATTAGCCTCCTAGTGAATGCTATATGTATATAGTCTTAGCTTCAAATAAAGAACCCACATTGGTGTTTCACCAATCCTTGTGTGATTGATATGCTTAGGTTGAAGAGAGGAAGAATGTAACAAATGTTGACAAACCCTTGAGGTTTTAATAAATTATTCTGTTCTGACACTGGAAGATCAGACTTTAGACAAATAATTTTAGAAATGTAAGTGGCATGATCATACATTCCCATCGCTCCTGTCTGTTTATTCTCTATGCTTCAGTAATTGTGTTATGATCCCTGTGGGAGACCTGTGAACAAAAATAATCATACAAAGCCACGCCCCCCACCCCCTATGGCTGGTCTAGTAGGTAGAGACTTGTCCATGAGTCCCTTAAAAGTGATGTGGTGCTGTCTGAGAAGCCTGGCGCTGATGACTGAGTGCTGACCGAAACAAGATGAGCAAACAAACCTCGACGAACCAAGCGAAGTGAAGCTCGCCAGGTGCACGCTTCTCCGGCGGGGATCAGCTCCCTGCCCGCCGGAGATTGGGTCGGGCCCACTCGCCCGACAGGCAGAAAATTCTGTTATGAGTCAGGCATATAGTCAAGTAATCAGCCTATGTAATTGTTAGGACCCAGGCTAGATCATGTCCTGTGCAGAGCTGTTGCCAGTAATAACATTCATATAATTGTGTTTGACTAGAACCCTTGTCAGTCTCAATATCTTGCTTAGCATAGATAGCATAGAGACAGATCCCTTGAGGTCTACATCGAGACTCTCAACCTATATGATGACAGCAGACTATAAGAGACCATGAACAACAATAACATGAATCTTGCTGGTGACATTCAAACAAGATGTAACCCTGAAAATGGATCCAACCTACTGATGCCAGGCTTGGCAGGTGAAGGGTGGCAGGGTTGTGGGGTGGAAGATTGGGTGAGGGGGAAGGGCAGCGTGTTCACCAAGTACCCATTTTAGGCAGAACTCCAGAATCACCCCCAAGTAAGTCCAAAATTTCTGAAAGTCAACAAATTGATTGCTATATTGCCATGTGGCATCTCTTGGGATCTCTTATGTAAGGATTTTTACCTTTGTAATGACATCTTGATCATGCAATTTGTGCATTGCATTGTTTGATTTTGACTTTTGTTAGATATGGCAGTATCATCTTCTAAGTCATCCCAGAGAATCTGTGATTGAAACAGTTTTACAATCTCTATTCAGAACTACTGTTATTGCATAAAAACATTGCAAGAACATTATTAATCTGACAAAATTGCAAATTAATGCAAAATGTTGTATTTATTAGTATAGTGATGATGGTAATCAGCTGCTGACATTTTAAATGTAATTTAGGAAAGTATAAGTTGTTTTTATTCCTTTGAGTGCCGGTGCTTCTTACGCTTAGAAGTCTTATTATTTAGATTTAAACCAATACCTGGAGAATCTGATGCTGGAAGTTACGTTGCTGACAGGTCAATTCATAGCAGTGGAGATCTTGATGTTAGGCTTCAAATTATGTAAGGATTGGTCCTCCAAGGTTTAGCATAAAAGTGAAACAAATATCAATAAATTTATTTGAGGAAAACTTTAATCTGGTCACTGCAGTTTTTTTTTAAGAGACAATGACAATTATTTTAAGCTGATAGCAAACAGTCCAGGCACTGAAGGTTGCATTCTTCCATACGTGTGAAGTTTCACCTGATGATTAGCTACGCTCAGTGAACCATGCAACACAGCAGGCTTTTCCCCCTCAAACCATGCCAGAAACAAAATCGCCATAAGATAAATCATGAATGTTGCCAACATTGCAACAGTGACACGACAGCTGCTGCTGTTAACTTGTTAAATTAGCCAAACAGGGAGCACAGTCTAGAACAAATAAATGATAAAAAGCAAGCGTTTCCAGGATCAGGCTTAATCATTCACAAAAGTAAATAAGTAACTTAGATAGAGGTTTTATTGCATAAAATTGCCATTAGTATAACCAACATAATTTCCTCAAAGATTTCTCTATATTTTCTCTATTCATGTTTTTTGTTCAAAGCTTCTCCAAACCTTGTTTAATATGGGGGGATATTGGTATTCAAATATTAAACACATTTTTCTGAAATTCCTCTCTTTGTCATTTTTGATGTGCTATTCACTTGTTTAACATAAATTTGTTGCTAGCTCTGCTGAAATAACGGAGGAAAGAATCATATAATTTCAGGGCATAAATTACATGCAATTGAGAGATTGAGATTTGAGAGATTGTCAGGCACTGGGTGGCTTGGTGAATCAGTAGGCATGTCCAAATTGACAGAACTTATGGGTAGAATCTAATCAAAATAGGGATGGTCATTTGGTTAAAAGTAAATGTACATTCTTAGCTACATTTCTAAGGGAGGAAATTCCACAATTGAGTAAGCTCACGAATAAAGTGGGGATTTGTTTCTAACTACCTCCATTAATAGGGAAACTACGAATGAATATCTTTTAAAGTTTTAAGAACGAAGTAACTTAGGACGGATTCGTCCCAGATTTACACACAGTGCAGTAGCGTGTGGGAAAAAGGACGTTTTACTCGCTGGCTGTTTGGAGGCTCTTTGCTCCCTATTGTCCAATTCCCGATGTGTCCCACTTCATTGATAATGCATTCCTGTGGAACACGCATTGGCAGGGCAGCCTCTGATTTGCCCGCCTCACCATCACCTCAAGCCTTCAGTAATTCGGGCACCATATTTAGACGCTGCCCCTGCACAGAGCTAGCTCTCTCTCTAAGGCATTGGAACCTGCTGCAAAATCATGTCTGCCAAAGGGAGGAAACATGCTGCCCCCAAATTTAGCAACACCTCGGATGCCAACTGGACATTGTGGAGGCCTGCCAGGAAGTCTTCTACCCCCCACTCTGCGCAAAGACCAGCAAGCAAGGTCACCAATCCAACATGGGAGGTGGTAATGGCTGTGGTCAGTGCCAATGCCCTGCAGAAGAGGACAATCACCCAATGCCAAAAAAGGATAAATTATCTCTTCCATTCTGCCACAATAAGTCACTCTTCTCATTACTCTCAACTCATACACTCACAAGGCCATCACACGGATCTCACTCACTGCCAGTTCAAGGGGCATCACCATTCACTCTCTCACGCACATCTTCATCTGCCCTGTAGATCATGTCCTCATCGCGTTCATGGCACCACTCACCACCTACATATGCCAGGCATCATTATCATCTGGCCTGCTAGGCGTTCAGCTTACCCTCTCTCCATCTGTATTCATGCAGGACAAGCCGGCATACAACAGAAGGGAGAGGTCACAGATTGGTGGAGGAATGCCTGACATTAAAATCCTCACAGGCTTTGAAAATAGAGTCATCCGGCTGTCCAGTGATGCTCCAGATTGTTCCTGTGCTGACAGTGAGGTCGGTGGTGCTCAGCCAAGTGACGGTCTAGCAGTGCAACATTCATCAGACAACCATGCTGCAAATCCCCCTGTTCCGCAGTCCCCTGCCCTAATTATCTCTCCTTGCTTTCGCAAGCACATCTGGGAAACAGCCGAGGGGGGTCCATGATCCAGATCCTCGACTGAAACCCCATAGGCACCTTGAAAGAAGAAGCTGATGACATCCTAACTGAAGACACATCACAGTGCTCACCCACACCATCCACCAGCACAAAGACACTTGGTGGGACCTAGTTCTAGAGGAGCCTTGGAGTCACAATCTGGTGAGCACATTGCACTATCTGCCACAGCAGGCAGTGGCAGGGGCTTCCTAAGCATCCGGTACTCTAAGGACTTCTGGAGGCCAGAAATCTGCTGAGTCTGAGTCAAACGAGGAGCCTCTGGACTCAGTCATGTCACAGTTGCTGGAGCTGCAAAAGCAAGCTCAGGATCATCAGAAAGGAATGTCTACTGCACTCCTCAGATTGCAAGGCACGATGGAGGAGTCCATCCACCTTCAGGCTGAGGTGATAGCGCCATCATGCCAATGTACCAAGGTCAACACTGGTAGGATGGTAATTGCCATAGAGACCTTGGTCCAGGACATAGGCCCTGCGCTGCCGCACGGGATGAACTGTATCACTGTTGCCATAGTTGGCCTCCAACAGTGTCAGCACGAGATGAGTGTGGGGCACTCGATCTCACTCCAACTGATCACTTTCGACAAGCTTTTCTCCCTTGTTTGACGTGCATTGGAGCCCTTGCCTTGAAAGACAACTGGGAAAAAGTAACTTTCCTGTGCCCCCTACAAATGCACCGTGCCTTATCCTTGATGTCTTACGGGTGATGCTCACGGGCGCTGCACAAGGTTGTATGCACTCATCTCCGAGATCCCCTCGAAGTTCAGGTAGCCAGGTGCACACCTTTTAAAGGCAATCACGTAGCTTGCCAATCTGAAATCATGCGGACGTGGGTGGTGAATTTAACATGGGGGGATGATTCTGCCAAGTGGGGCTTACAGTTAGATGCAAATGTATTAAAATGATGCTCCTGATGTCTGGCAGCAGGAAACACAGCCCAAAATTGACAGGTTGAGAGGACAATCACAAACTGGTGTCATGACAGCACAAAACCAATTTTTTTGCCTTCTCGCTATATTGTCCCCCTCCCGCCCACCATGACGCCCGACGCCAACGGGGCCGGAAAATTCAGGCCTTTGTTTTTTGTTTACATTAGCACAAGAAAAATATTAGCTGTGGCTCTATTCAATCATCTATTGATGTTCAAAGTTCTGTTATCAGATACAGTGATTTATTAGTCATTAGATTTGACATCAATTGTGAAAAAATTGACTAATTATATTGTAGAAAAAAAACTGTGATTAATAATCAAATGGCTCTTGACTCTGTGAAGAAATTAATTTAGAAGAGCTGAGAGTAATTGTCCTTGACATCAATTGACTGAATATGCTACCAAAAAGCCCTTATCAAACAGAAAACCTGAAACTAGCTAAAGTCATACCTGATGTAAAGGTGTTGTTGTTGCAGACCTGTCATCGTAGCTCCACAAGGATTTCTCGGGGATGCATACTCGCCTCGAGCATCTTTCTTAACTTTCCGTTTATCATAAGGTTAGGACTGGGTCTGCTCACTGATGTTTTGTTCAATTCACAATTGGTCCAGCAATGAAGAAGCTATGCCAGCATAAAACAGGATCTAACAATAAGGGGTGAAAGACTAAGGCTTCTGTCATTCAGTCTCCCCTGTCTTTCACCCTAACACAGACATTAATTTTGTCCTTGTCCCACCAACCCCTTGCTCACAACTTGTAACTGTTCTCAGTTCTGGTGAAAGGTCACAGACCTGTAATGTTAGCTCAGTTTCTTCCTCACAGATGCTGCCTGACCTGCTGAGTATTTCCAGCTGATCACTTTTGACAAGCTTTTCTCTTTTCGGGCGAAAGGAATGGTAATGGGGCAAGAAAATAAACAAAGGAATGAAAGATGTGCCTCAAGCAGGTGTGCTGCTGACGGAATGCAAAAATAAGAGAAAAACCAAAAGATGCAAATTAAAGGAAACAAAATGATACAGATATTATGATCTGAAATGGTTGAACTCAATGTTGAGTCTGGAAGGCAATAAAGTATTTAATTGAAAGATGAAGTGCTGTTCCTCATGCTTACATTGAACTTCAGTGAGATGTCAGCCTGAGAAGATGTTTCCCAGTTTAATGACATCACCATTGCTGAGTTCCATAACAACAATATTTTGGAGTCACCACTGGCCAGAGTTACACTTGATCAGCCATGTCAAATACCTCAGGAACACAGAAGAGGTTGGGTAATGTATGACAGCTGGCTTGTCTCTGGACCCCTCAAAAATTGCCTTTGCCAAAGTCAAGGCTCAAGTTATGAATGTAATGAAATACTCTACAATTTCTTAGACAGGTCCAGCCAGAGCAACACACAAAAAGTTGAATACCATCCAGGACAGTGAAGCTTATGTGATTGCTGACTTATGTCACTGGACACAGTATCCACCCCTTTCACCTCCAGTGCACTGTTGCTGCAGGATGTTTGATCTGCAAGATGCCCCCTATCAACTTACCAAGGTTAATTTGACAGTACCTTTTAATCCAGTTATGTCTACCACTGAGACTGTAAAGAGCAGCAATATTTGAGGAAAATCATCACTTCTATGGTTCCCTCAAAGTTATACATCTTCCTGACTTGGGCATATACTACTGTTGCATTATCACCCCTGGGTCAATATCCTGAAATTCTCTTACCTAACATCGTTGTGGGGACACCACAACTACAAGGACTTCAGCAACTCAAGCACAAATCACACAACCATGAGGGATGAGCTATAAAAGCAGCCTTTCCAGTAATGCTCAAATCCTGAGGACAAGTTTTTTAAATAAGGCTTTAAGTATCTAAAATAGTTATTTGGGACTCTGCAAAATGATGTAGGAACACAGATGTGATCATACATTGATTACTAGTGTAGTGATTATGGTATTAGCTTAGCAACCTGAAGATCCATCATGGCAGTTTGTGAATTTGAATTCAGTTAATTTAATAAATCTAGAATGGACATCTTGTTTCACTAAAGTTGGCCATGAAGCTATTAGTTTGCTTTAAAAGTTATGTGGCTCATTAATATCCTTTAAGGAAGTCAAGCTGCCTCTTTACCCAGCTCCAGGTGGCTCCAGACAGCAATGGAGTCAACAACAAGAGTAACAGCTTGTTTTAATGTAACACCTTTAATTTGCCACTGAGTTTCATAAGGTGACATTGGGACGTTAAAAGAAAGACTTCCATGTATTTAATGTCTTTCACAACCTCAGCATATCCCAGAATGCTCTACAGCCAATGCAGTACTTTTGAAGTGTAGTCACTATTGTACTGCATGAATTGTGGTAGCCAATTTGTGCACAGCAAGCTCCCACAAACAGCAATGTGATAATGACTAATAATTTATTTTTTATGATTTGACTGAGGGATAAATATTGCCCAGAAAGAATCATAGAAATGTTCAGTGTAGAAGGAGGTAATTCGGCCCATAACGTCTGTACCAGTCAATCCTATGTCCCCAGTCTTGGTCCATTGTCTTCTAGGTTGTGGCATCTCAAGTGCATATCCAAGTGCCTTTTAAATAGGATCAGGATTTCTGCCTCTACAAGCCTTTCAGGTATAGAGTTCCAAATCCTGCCAGACGTTCTATGAAAAAAATTCTCCTCAACTCCCCTCTAACCCATATACCAATTACTCAAAAACTATTCCCCCTGGTTATTGACTTATTTGCTAAGGAAAGAATGTCCTAACGCTATTCCTCTCATAATTTTATACATCTCAAGTAAATCTACCCTCAGCCTCCCCATTCCAAAGAAAACAACCCAAGCCTATCCAATGATTACTCATAGCTAAAATTTTCCAGTCCTGGCAACATACACATAAGCCTTTGTACCTATTCTAGTGTGAACATGTAATGCAGTGACCAGGACGGTATGTAATACTCTAGCTGTGACCTACCTAGTGTCTTATACAGTTATAGCATAACCTTCTTGCTGTTATAGTCTATGTCTTGGCGAATAATGGAAGATATCTTGTATGTCCATTTAACTGCCTTATCTTCCTGCCCTGTTACCTTCATGGATCTATGGCTCCAAGTTCCTTCTGCTCTTCTAAACTTCTCAGTGTCCTATCATTTATTGAATGTTCCCTCACCTTGTTTTCCCTTACCAGGAGTATTACCTCACCCTTTTTCAGATTGAATTCCATTTGTCATTTTTCTGCCCATCTGATCAGAGTGTTAGTGTTTTCATGCAGCTTGCTGCCTTCATCCTCACTATCAACCACATGGCCAATTTTTGTATCATATGTAAACTTTTAAATCATGCCCTTTACACTCATGTCTAAATGATCCATCTATACCACAAAAAAACAAGGCACCCAATACTAAGCTCTGCGGAACCCCACTGAAAATAGCCTTCCAGTCTCAAAAACACCTCGACCATTAAAGTTTGCTTCCAGCTCTTGACCCAGTTTTGGATTCAATTGCCACTTGCCCTTAGTTCCCAATTGTTTTTACTTTCCTGACCAATCTATTCTACGGGACCTTGTCGAAAGCCTTGCTAAAATCCATGTTTGACCAGATCGAACGTGCCACTCTAATTGACCCGCTTGTCACTTCCTCAAAAATTCAATCAAGTTAGTCAGACACAACCTTCCATTATCAAAGCCATGCTGACTACCTGTGATTAACCCATGGGCTGAATTATCACCTCGGCACGCAGGTGCACGCCCGACGCGCACGATCATGAAATAGCGTGCAATGACTTTGGGCGAGCGTCCCTCACTCTTGCGTCTGTTGTGCACCAGCTTGGCCTGTATGAAAAAGAAAGGAATGCACGTGATGAGAAGGAATGGAGTAGAGCTTGGGTGAGATACATGCGCGTGTGTGGTGAGCCCTTCCCAGCAGGGCCAGAGGATGGAGTGCGGACAACATGACAGATGGAATGGTGGTGATGGGAAAGTCTTGCTGAGAGAATGAGTGTCAATATGTGTCCCCTGCTAATGGTTGTGTGAGATCCCTGAAGTGAGTAACCGTTGGTATGCATGATGCCATGATGAGAGTTTGATATTGGAGGGTGTTGAAGGATGACTTACCCTGGCAAAGCAGGTGAGATCATTTATCCTCTTCCTGCACTGGACAGTATTTTGGGTGCAGGTGCCAGCTGTGCTGACTGGCTCTGCAACGGCCTTCAAAGCCTGAGAGGTGAGGCGACTGTGCTTCCTGCAGCCATCCCTGGGCTAGAGCATATGCCAGTGCACCTGCAATCCTCTGATTAAGGCCTGGAGGTCCTGGTGTGTGAAGAGGGGCACTGTCTTGTCCTTCAGGATCTTGGCCTTCCCCTTCTGGCTGCCAGACATCTCTGATGGGCTGGACAGAGTCAGACTGCGTGTTGGACTGACCTGTAAATATGGCACCAGGACCCATGAGCCTGCCAGCTACTGCACACATCAACTCCCAACCCGCCAGGTGATTCGGATCGATATGTCCCTTTGCAGAATTAATGAGGCTCCAAGCACAGAATCGGGCGCAAGTTTACACCATTCCGGTTGGCGGGGTGAGCACTGCCGTAACCGCCCGCCACACACTTGGTCTCACTTACGGAAAATTCCACCCATGGTCTCTAATACACTGTTCTTTTATCTTTATTATGGTCTCACCCTTTATGCATTTATGCACATCTTTGGGTTTTCCTTGTTTTAAGTATCCAGTATTTTTTCACGCCCTACCTTTTCATTTCTAGTTTCCTCCTTAATTTCACCCCTGCACTTTCTATAGTCCTCTAGGCTTTCTGCAGCAGTGAGCCAGAAGTATCCCACTTAAAGCTCCTTTTTTCAACCTGATCCTATCCTGTATGCTACTTGACATCCAAGGAGCTCTAGATTTGGGAGTCCTACCTTTTTCTTTTGCAGTAAACTATAGGGCAGAATCGTATCAACTTAGTTCACGGTGCAACAATGGGCCCATTTTTGGGTTTGGAACCCGACTTCCTGCACAACATGCCTGGTGGTTGTTCTTTACAAGAGCAAACCAATTAACATCCTGCCTCCAGGCTCTCTAACCAACCGTGGGGGGTGGGGGAGGGGGGGATGACATATCAATTCTGTCAAAGGTTGAATTTCTAATTAAAGGCACGAGCGATTAGCATTGTTAACATTAGGAGCAAACTTTTAGCAGGCAAGAGATATTGAGGTGCGACTCAATAAGTTAATAGATTCCGACTGGTGTCTTAAACGTCCTTCGGGGAAGAAAAACCAGGCTGTCTGGCGCTTATGTGGCTCCAACCACACAGTAGCGTAGTTGACTTTTAACTGCCTTCTGAAGTGGCCTATCAAACCACTCAATTATATCCAACTGCTTGAAGAAGATGATTCACTTCTTAGGGTTACTAGGGAGGAGCAATAAATGTTGGCTTTGTCACTGAAGTCCAAATCAGGAACAGATATGTAAAAAAGAACAGTTGGGTTGTGATTGTCTCAGTACAATTCCATTTAGGAGTAGTCTAAAGTCACCTGCGACTTCAGCAACGGTTGAGCAGGTCTATGCACTATGTGCTGTGGCACTGAAACAGGAAGGTTCCAGTTTGATACCTGAGCCAGGGTTTTCAGCTTGGTGTGCAGGCGCACGCCTGACACACACGTGTGTGAAATAGCACACAATGACATCACCGCGCACTCGTGAAATATTTAGGTCGGCAGGCGCGCGCAGGAATCAGCAGCGCCCCTGCCGACAAATTTCAGGGCTGTTAAGCCTATTAATGAATGAATTAATTAATTACATTGAACGCTCCCTGCCTCTTGGCAGGCGGGCGAATAGGCCAAGCTGCCTTTGCATTTTTTGCAAAACCTCATCCATGGGCAGAATGAGGTTTTGACCAATGATTAAAAAATAAAGGCCAGGATTTCATGAGCCTGCGGGGATATTACGGTCCTGCCGAACTGAATGGAGATTTAAATGGCTCCCTGCAACTGCCGGGGGAGACAAGCCACAGCGCGGCGGTAAAATCCTGGCCAAAAGCTTTTAAAACTCATTTTTAGCATGAGGGAACATGGTTTCCCAATTTTTAAATTCTTTATTTGTAATGTTAAAAGTCTTCAACTCCCTGAGGCAGCTCTGTGCCTTCAGGGAACTTTCACCGAGTGCACCCCCACGCATGCGCAAACTTCAGCACCCGCACTCCTCCCGCCCCCAGCCCGGCAGCGCTGAGGTTATCAGCATGTGTTTCACGCTGGCTGGCCATTAATTGGCCAGCCAGCATGAAATCATGGTTGGGGCCAATCGCGGGAGGTGGTCAGTTTCATGGCCGCTCCAGGGCCTGCCCGCTCAACGAGGTAAAAATTCTGCCCCTGGGGCTGGATTTTCCCATTGGATACAGGGAACAGGAATCAGTTCTGTTTTTGAGTCAGAAACCCTTCTCTGGTTTGATTTAGTTTTGAATTTCCCCAGGGCTGGCCCTTAACTGGGATGGAGATGTGTTTCCTGTCCAATTAAAGTTAGTGGGGGCAGGGACGGAGGCAGGTTTCAGACCCCTATGGTAGCCATCACTGAAGTTGCTACTTTCCTGAGGGAGTGAGTTTATGCCAAAGTCTGCCATTGCATCACATGGACCCAAGATGATACAGGGGAGTCTGGAATTCATGAGAGAGAGAGAGGGGAGGGAGGTCCTCTTTCCAGAGGATAACTGGGAGGTCACATTTTCATGCAGCAGGGGTACCTCTTTCTTCAGTATTCTCTCCCTCTACCTGATGGTATGGGCACCACCTGACTGCTCCAGGCTCGAGACCCTTTGCCTTCTAAGCCTGTGGTGCACCTTTGGCTGTGATTCTGATGTTCAGCATTGGAAAAGAGATTATTTGTCGATTGGATGATGCACTGCTGATACCGTAGAAGTCTGTAACTAATGAGGGCACAGATGTCTGTGGCCATCCCTCTAGAGAGCCTCAGTCTCCTTTACCACTGGTCCACAGTCATCTTCACCTCTTCTCATAGATTCTGTGTTCAGGGTAGTGTCTCCTTCTCCATTGTCACCCATTTCTAGCTGCAGCCTCCCTGGTGCTCAGGTGGAATCCAAACAACTGTGCCCACTGCTCCAATGCCTATGTGATTCCCACTGAATTGGCGAAGTTCCTAATTCTGGCTCCTGCCCTGACCTATAATGAAACTAACTACAGAGAGGTAAGCCATTTAAACTTTAAAAACCATTTTTACTTACCTTATAAAACTCTTCCCACAGCTCTTATGGTCTGTTCTTGCCTCCATGCAGCTGGTCTGACACCAGACAGCTACTGAGCTTCAGTCGCCCTGCTGTAAACTAAACAAAAACTTACCAGAGGCAGCTCTTAATGATATAAATTAGGTCCTTAATAGGAATGAGTCTGTTCCGAAGCCCACATTCTTTCACACCTTTGGGAAAATGAGAGAGGGTGGAAATGAAGGCTAAATGCCTGGCCCCGTGGCTCAGCGGCTATTTGTTTTCTCTGTCCCACCTCCATTCCCATTGGATGGGGACCAGGAATATCCAGCCTTTGTGTAAGACCTCTGTTTGGCGATATTCAGGGTGCTGGGGATCCAGTTTACAATGGGTTGGAAAGTTGTTTTTAAAAACAAAACTATCAAGCAAGGTTACTGTGCGAGTGAATGTTCCTCACACTGTGTAGGTCAACATCCAACTTGGCCACAATTCTCCAGCCAATGGAATTATTTACTAATAGGGCAAAAGTATGCAGAGCAGATGGAACACTAACCTAGAAGATGCACGATAAGGGGAGCAAGACTAGAAGAAAGAAGGAAACTGCAAATTGAGCACCTAATTCAGGAAGAATTACATCCAGTGTTATCTGAGAGAGAGTTAAGACATAAAGAAAATGTGTTTTACAATGATCATAAAGGAGATAATCTTTTAAAAATAGCAGAGGAGGGAAGTCAAACGTCACAACCTTTTGAGTGGCGAGTTACTGCATATTGCTCAAACCACTGGCCGGATTGTCTAGACCCCGATGAGGCAGGAACCAAGGCGGGACAGTAGGACCACAGCCAGAGGTCCCGCCTCTGTGTCTGAAAGGTAGGGGAGGAAGTGGCCCTCAGAACAGAACCATTCCTATTAATGAGGTACTTAACATCATTGTGCAGAGTTTTCACATTTCTGAGGAAGACCCAAAATGGAGGCATGGAGTTCCGGACACGGTAGGAACGTGAGAATTTAAAAGAAAAGCAATTATGCATATCCAGCCACATTGTTAGGTGTTTATTATAGACTCCCAGATAGTCAGTGGGAAATTGAGGAGCAAATATGTGCACAATTTGCAGAGGTGTATAAAAACAATAACAATAGGGTAATTATATTAGGCAATTTCAACTTTCCCAACATTAATTGGGATAGACATAGCGTTAAGGGCTTGGATGGAGTAGATTTCTTGAAATGTGTACAGGAGAACTTTTTAGGTCAATATGTAGAGGGTCCAACAAGGGACGGAGGATTGCTGGACCTAATTCAGGGGAATGAAGCCAGACAGGTGGCTGAGGTGGTGGTGGGCGAGCATTTTAGCGACAGTGACCACAACATGGTACAATTTAAGTTTGTTGTGGACAAAGAAAGAGACAAATTGCAAACAAATGTTTTGGATTGGGGGAGAGTGGAATTCAGTAAAATAAGGCAGGCTCTGACCAAGGTAGACTGGGAACATCTACTTGTGGGGAAATCTACAGAGGAGCAGTGGGGGGTGTGCCAAAAGGAAATGGGGAGGGTACAGGCTCAACATGTTGCCTCTAAGGTGATAGGAAGGAGTAACAACCCCAGAGAACCATGGATAACCAGAGATATTCAGGATACAATGATAAGAAAAGAGAGGCTTTTAGCAGGTACAAGGGGAGCAAATCAGCGGAGGCATTAGTGGAATACAAAATGTGCAGGGTGGAGTTAAGAAAGCAATTAGGAGAGCAGAGAGGGGATATGAGAAAGCACTGGATGGTAAAAGTAGTGAAAATCCCAAGATATTCTATAAGTACATCAATGGGAAGAGGAGAACCAGGGAAAGAGTAGGGCCCATTAGGGACCAAGGGGGCAATCTATGGGTGGAGCCAGAGGACGTCGCTAGAGTGTTGAATGATTACTTCACATCCATCTTCACCCAAGAGAATGAGGATGAAGGTATCGAACTCAGGGAGAGAGACTGCAAGGTTCTTGAGCAAATTAATATTTGGACTGACAAGGTATTGGCAGGCTTAAAAGTGGACAACTCTCCAGATCTGGATGATTTGTGTCCCAGACTGCTGAAGGAGGCAAGGGAGCAGATTGCAGGGGCTCTGACCCAAATTTTTAATTCCTCTCTGGCCACGGGGAGGTGCCAGAGGACTGGAGAACAGCTAATGTGGTTCCACTATTTAAGAAGGGTTGTAGAAAGAAGCCATGGAACTACAGGCCAGTGAGTCTCACGTCAGTGGTAGGGAAACCAGTGGAGAAAATTCTGAAGGAGAGAATCTATCTCCACTTGGAGAGGCAAGGTTTGATCAGGGATAGTCAGCATGGCTTTGTCAGAGGGAGGTCATGCCTAACAAATTTGATTGAATTTTTTGAGGAGGTGACCAGGTGTGTAGATGAGGGTAGTGTAGTTGATGTAGTTTATATGGATTTCAGCAAAGCCTCTGACAAGGTCCCACATGGAAGACGTATAAAGAAGGTAAATGCACATGGGATACAGGGTAATTTGATAGGGTGGATTCAAAATTGGCTTACTTGTAGGAGACAGAGGGTGATGACAGAAGGATGCTTTAGTGACTCGAAGCCAGTGTCCAGTGGCGTATCACAAGGATCTGTGCTCGGTCCCCTATTATTCGTCATTTATATAAACAACATAGATGACCATGTGGGGGCTAGAATTGGTAAGTTTGCAGACGACATAAAGATTGGCCGGATGGTTAATAGTGAGACTGAGTGTCTTGGGCTACAGGAAGATATAGACGGGATGGTCAAATGGGCAGATAAGTGGCGGATGGAATTTAACCCTGAAAAGTGTGAGGTGATACACTTTGGAAGGAGTAATTTGACAAGGAAGTATTCAATGAATGGCATGACACTAGGAAGTCCTGAGGAACAAAGTGACCTTGGCTTGTGTGTCCATAGATCTCTGAAGGCAGAGGGGCATGTTATTGGGGTGGTGAAAAAGGCATATGGGACACTTGTCTTTATCAATCGAGGCATAGATTATAAAAGTAGGGAGGTCATGTTTGGGAGTTGTTTCGAACCTTGGTGAGGCCACAGCTGGAGTACTGTGTGCAGTTCTGGTCGCTACATTATAGGAAGGATGTGATTGCACTGGAGGGAATACAGAGGAGATTCACCAGGATGTTGTCTGGGATGAAATATTTAAGTTATGGAGAGGTTGTTTTTGTTGGAGCAGAGAAGACTGAGGGGCGATCTGATCGAGGTGTACAAGATTATGAGGGGCATGGACATGGTGGATAGGGAGCAGCTGTTCCCCTTAGTTGAAAAGTCAGTCACAAGGGGACATAAGTTCAAGTTGATGGGCAGGGCGTTAGGAGGGAGGTGAGAAAAAACGTTTTTTACCCAGAGGGTGGTGATGGTCTGGAATGCACTGCCTGGGAGGGTGGTGGACATGGGTTGCCTCACATCCTTTAAAAAGAACCTGGATGAACATTTGGCACATCATAACATTCAAGGCTATGGGTCATGTGCTGGTAAATGGGATTAGGTAGGTAGGTCAGGTGTTTCTTACATGTCGGTGCAGACTGGATGGGCCGAAGGGCCTCTTCTGCATTGTGTGATTCTGTGATGGAGTGGGCTTCCTCTGCTCCACTAAGCCTCTTCACAGTGACTTATATATTGATCTTCTGCACTCAAAATGCAGCTGACCTTGTTCTCATCATCCTTGAGCTGATCTGCATTAGACAGCTCCCGAAGAATCAAAGGTGAGCTCCTAATGAGCTCCTTGTGTGTCTTTATTGGCCTGATCATTGCTGTGGGTGAGTTTTCTAGCCCATACATACTCAACTCTCCTCCTGCTCTTGCACATGTTGCCTGGGCTGGGAACGGAAGCAGCAGACCAGCATGCGGGGTGTCACCTGCCTCTGTTCTGACCTGGTTCAGTCCATGAAAATTCTGCCCCCTGTTCTTGGTCACTTTGAATTTCAACATCATGAATGCCTCACAGCCCACGGTGAGATACCTGCAAAACATGTTTTAATTAAAACAGTAAACAGTAGATAGAAATGTCACATCTGAAATAAATCCTGATTTAAAAATGCACTTAAAATTTTCAATGACTTTCTCTAGTGGAGTCTCCAGCTTGAAAATTGCACCAATGACTATCTGATGATGTGAGCACCCAAATGCTGGTGCATGATGATATCACTGCGCATGCTGATGCCTGCTGATCTGTGCATGTGCACACAGTTATGGGCATCTGTACTCTGCTGAAGGGCACGTTCTGAAGATGCCATGGATTGGAAAAATTCCCCATCCATGGACAGGTGCGATATGGGGCAAATATGTGCCTGAACAGAAGTGACTTCAGATTTGGCGCCAGCAGTTATTCTGTTATAGTTGTAATAATTATTATTTCCTACATAACAACAGTGACTAGACTTCAAAAAATATTTCATTAGCTATAAGCACCGTGGAACATCTGGTGATAGTGCTAGGTTTCATATAAATGCAAGTATTACTTTATTTTTTATTTTTTCTTCAATGTTTCCCAGGTCACCGTCACTTTCTGCACAAATGCCAGCACTTGCTTCAGACACAACGCATGTCTCATTTAAGCAGTACAGATTTGCTTTAAGCAGTGCAGGCTGGTTTTCAGTGGTGCTCGCCACTCATGATACTGGCCCCCTGCTGATGTATCCAGAAGGTTAACAGTGCATAGTGCTGGCTGGCTGCTGAAGTCATTGAAATGAGCTGGCACTATTGTAAGCCAATGTATTATTTATTTTCTCTTAATGTATTAATTACTTTTCAACTAGGTAACTGTTTCTTTAGTTCTTTTATATTAACTAATGTAGACCAATTGTGGTGTAACCTGTGTGTGGAGCCTGTCTCATGGTGGTAACATGGAACATTGAGGTGAAAGAAGAACCCAGACTTAAGGTATTTGAAGAACTGTACTGAACTACACTGTGGGCTTAAAAAGCAAAGCATGATGGTAAATTCAGTCAAGTCAAAGCCTTACCAGAATTAGCAAGCTCTGCGAAATGAATTAAACTGTGCAGGAGAACTGGCTTCGAACTGTGATAAAGATAAACCCCTTTTGTGTCCATTAGCGATAATAAAGATGTCTGTCTGTACCAGCCTGGGGATTGATAACAGTGTAAGAGATCAAAAAACAAAGTCAGATTGACTTTATTCCTTCAAGCATGGCCTTGTGAGAGGCCCAGGACATAAGAACAAGGGAAAAGTCAATGATGCAATTGAAAACCAATTAAATAGGCTAAAAGCAGGTATTACTTTATATGCACAGGGCCATAGCAAAGAAAAGGTAAAAAGAAAGGGTCCAATGAAACGTCTTTGCTGCAGCGGGTTAGTGATTTGGTCAGGCACTTAGAAATCGCGCACAAACAACTCGTCATGTGATTGACCACAGACAGAATCCAGCACGCAAGGGAGCTAAGCAACCGATATTATTGAATGCACTATGGCTTAGTGACTTAATAAAGGTGTTGTCACCTTCGGTGGAACTTCATTCAAGTTGTTGTGTCAGTGATATCCAGAGTAGAGACAGGAACCTTTTAGACCAGGAAGAGGGTCTTACACTATGATGTTTAATGTGCCATCTGCATCGCGATCAATAGACATGGATCAATTGGACATTGCGATCCCGGTGCCTGGTTTGGGGGCTATCAGTTTTTAACCCCCCACTTCATTCTGTGTAGCAAGCACTGGATCAATGATAAAAATAAATTCTCTGAGTGACTGGTGTTAGTTTGCTTTTTGGTCTAAGACATGCAATATTAAACTTTCATTCTGATCTTTTATGGAATAATGTATCTTCTGGCACAAGATAAGAAAGCATAATGAAGCAGCAGATAGAAGATGTGCCAAAGAGTAAAATACATCCCTGTTTGATGCCATTGCAAAATCCATAGCTGTCAGATCGATTACCATTGTACTGGATTGTAGCCTTCACAGTTTAGGAATATCAACAAGTTTTGACATTACTCTTTTTTCTTTGTTAGGAATAAAAACATTCGACATAACTTTAAATCACATTCTTATAAACATTCTCTTTTCCACTCAATGATGCTGATAACACATGTATGCTTTTAAGGCATGCAGAGGGTAGTGTAAGGACAGGCAACATAATAGGCAATGTGCAGCTATGAGAAAGCCATCAAAAGCTTTGTTTACAATAAAGCTGTGACTTGGAGGAAAGTAACGTTAGGAGCTAACAACAGGATATGGAAAGACGTGGAGCCTCACATCTGTTTGAACAACAGGATGCTCATGAAACATCAGTTGGTGTTGCGTCCAACAGGTTCTGGCCCAATCAAGGGGCTGGCAGCCCTAGAGCATCGACAGCCCCACCAGGAGAGGTAGGCACTGCTGAGCAGGATCTGAGAATCAGTGGGCACCTCAACATGACTCTGTCAATGGAACATCAAACTTCAAAGGTTCCCAGCCTGCCTTAGGAAGGTTGCCTTCCTTGAGCTGGCAGCGTCCGTATGCTATGGAGGGGGTGGGGGTGTGGGGGTGTTGGGGGGGGGGGGGGGGGGGGGTGGTGGTGGTGGTGGTGGTGGTGGTGGTGGGGGGGTCGGTGGGCAGCGCTCTGTTGTGGCCAGATGTTAGCAGTCCAAAAAAAACATCCTTAATTGGGGTCTTAAATATTTAAATTGGATGTCCTCTGTCCTCCTCCGTGGAACGGGCAGTTGATCCGCATTCCGCCCCACCCTTGGAAACTTGCCCAGAGGCTGGAATGTGTCAACACGCCATCTAGACAGGGCTCCCTGCTATTTTCCCAGAAGCTCCTAGCTTCCAACCTTGTCTCCAGTGTCAGGAAGAATTAGTCCTCAATGGTCGGCTGTTGAGGGCATGAATGCTTTGTCAATAAAGTGAGTCAATAAATCAAACATTTTACTCTCTCTAGGTTTATGAAACATCTTAATTTTCTTACCTACTTGTTTGGCAAGATGGTAGGATCAAATCAAAATGAGGAGAACTGGGTGAAACCAAATCCAGCAATTGGAAAAAGCACTCCCTGCTTACCAGTTCAACACATTTGTAAGGTCTCAGGCCAAGTAAAGAGATTGTCCCTGGTCCTGACACTTTTCTTCAAGGGTTGCACCTCAACAGAGCCGGGACCAAAATCCTTGTGGGGTGGTTTGCTAGTGCTGTTGAAAAGGGTATAATTTTACATAGAGTTTGAGAACCAGGATGGAACATTAGGAATGAGAAACAAGATGCACAAAGGATTGAGTGAAAAATAGCACCAAAGGAAGAAACAGTAAGATATCGGGTGCAGTCATCTCGGGTTTGCACTAAGTGCAGTACCGGGGAGGAAAAACATTTTACCCGCCGGCTGCAATGGTGGCTTTTCAGGCCATATCGTCCCAATCTTGCCTCATTTATCATGCATTCCTGGAAAACACGCTGCTTTGCTGGCAGGCGACCTCCGATTCACCCGCCACACCGTCACCTTTCCAGTTCCTCACGTCGGGTGCCATATGTAAAGTGTAGCTGCATGCACACCCCTCACTGCTTCCAATCCAGGACAGCTGCACAGAAGGCATGGCCCAGAAAGGCAAGAAGGCTGCAGCCACCCGATTCAGTGACGCATCCCTGGGACACCGTTGGAGCCCGCCATAATGTCCTCTACCCCTGCTCTGGCCACAGGAGGCCCATCACTCCAGCTTGGGAGGCAGTAGCAGAAGTGGTCAGTGTCAATGCTGCACACAAGAGATCGGCCATTCAGTGCAGAAAATGGATGAATGAATTCATCTATGCCACCAGGTAAGGCAACCATTTCATCACTCTAAACTCATACACTCACAAGCCCATCACACATTCACTGGCATCTCACTCACTGCCGCTCAAGGGACATCACCGATCACTCTCACACAAACCCTCACATCTTCATCTGGCCTCATCTTTTCTGGAGACTGCATCCTCAGCCCTAACCCTTGAGGCCACTTGCACAGATCAACATGTGGCCCAACACATATCCTGGGATACCCCCTTCCCCAATAACGCCCTAGCCCTGCAGCCTCTTCCCTTGCTTGAGGCTACTTCTCCCGTTTCGCCAAGCAAGCCTAGCCCTGCAGCCATTGAAAAGCCACCTCCACCTTACGGCTGGCCTTGTACGTAGAGATCTGCCCGTGAGCCCCCATAAAAGTGACGTTGTGCTGCCTGCAAAACCTGGGGCTGATGACTGCAAGTACTGCCCAAAGCAAGTCAAAGTCCCGGGCGAAGTGCAGCTCGTCAATTGCGCGTCGCTTATGTTCAGTTGTGAAACACATTGGTGTGATTGCAGGTCGATGTACTCGGATGATCCAGCGTGAGTGGGGGGGTGATTCTGGTGAGCTGGGCTTACAATGATATGCAGATGTACCACAATGAAATTCCCGATGCGCGGCCATGGAACACATGGCCCACCATTGACAGGCAGAGCAGATGATTGCAAACTGGTTTCACAACATCGTGAAACTGATTTTTGGCCTTTTCACTATATTGTCCACTCATGCCACCAAGCATGCCCGCCGCTAATGGGCACAGAAAATTCCTCCCATTATGTGGGGTCAGATTAAAAGGGAATGCCTTTCCCCCACACTATCCCCATATCCCTTTATGGTGTCTAGAAATCTGTCACTCTCTGCCTTAAACATATTCAATTACTGAGCTTCCACAGCCGCCTGGGGTAGAGAATTTCAAAGATTCACAACCCTCAGAATAAAGAAAAAAATCTCCTCATATTGGTCCTAAGTGGCTTCCCCTTATTTTGAAACTATGTCACCTGGTTCTAGTCTCTCAACCAGAGGAAACAGCATAACTGCAACTCCCGGTCTATCCCTTTAAGTATTTTGTAGGTTTCAATGAGATCACCTCTTATTCATCGAAACTCTAGAGAATACAGGGCCAGTTTCCCCAATCTCTCTTCCTAGGACAGCTCTGCCATCCCGGGAACAAGTCTGATGAACCTTCATTGTATTCCCTCTCTGGCAATAATATCCTCCCTAAGGTAACGGGATCAGTGCTGCACACCATACTGCAGCTGCGGTCTAACCAAGGTTCTATACAATTGAAGCAAGACTTCACTACTCCTGTACTTAAATTCTTGGTTGAGGAGCCTTGCTGTCACTTTCCCTGCTTACAGACACCACAGAAACCCTGTAGAGGGAGCAAAGGCTGGATCACAAGCCCTATGGCAGCAAGTTTCCATTCAAAAACCTACAAAAACTGTGTGGACAGTTAGCAGCATAGTGAATGGCGAAAACTTTTCCTGCAAAGTACAGGCCACAGTGCAAACTAACCTCCTTGGTTAAATGCTTCACCTGGAATTCCATTATTTCCTGTACACCTTTCTTAATGCTGGGAGAGACAGCCATCAGAAACAGCTGTTTCACATGGATGAAGTTCATTATAGTATTCTGTCAAATGTTGCATGTGCCTGTCTCTGTCAGTGATGATATTCCCATTTGGGATTTGAGTGGCGCAATCTCCTTGACTGAGGGACCGATTATTTATTCCATCATACATATGTCCTGCATCTTCATTTTCAAAGGACATTTGTATTTTATCAAACAGCTTTAGCCACTATGATTGAGTACATTTCCTTGCTGTTCTTTGCAATCTAATTCTGGGTTAGTACATGTCTCAAGAGAGGAATTCATTCAAAGCAGAATAGCTATGTGTAATTCAATAACTGGAACCATTTCTCAGAGTATGCAGCAACTTGTTTTTAACTTTACAGTCTTTTTATACAATAAGCTAATATTGAAGCAATATGGTTATTAGTTCTGAGTGTCAGCGTTCAGGGGGGGTAACAGCAATGACAAAGCTTCTTCAAAATTCACATTGAAGACATCTTTCTCGATATTTTCTATTTTTGATTTCACTTTGCTTAGACTGATAGAATTCCTTTAGTGGAAACTTTATTTCACAGTTTGGAAGTGATGCACCCATGTTGGAAACAATTAAAGTATTTGATAGGGGAGATGGAGTTAAATTACTTCCTCTAATGGGGCATCCAGAACAAAGGGCCATCATCTTAAAATTAGAACCAGGCCATTCAGGAGTGGTGTCAGGAACACTTTTGCACACACTGGGTGGTTAAAATCTAGAACTCTGTTCCCTAAAAAAGCTGTTGATGCAAGGTCAATTGAAAATGTCAAAACTGAGACTGATAGATTTTTGTTAAATGAGGGGGGAATTAAGGATTACAGATCCAAGGTGGGTAGATGGAGTTTAAATACAGATCAGCGAGGATCTAAATAAGCAGGGTACAGACTCAAGAGGCTGAATTATCATACAGCTATGTTCCTAAATTCCTATGTTATGCTTTCTAGTGATTCTAGTAGATGGAGTCATTTTTAGGCCGAGAAATTGGACCGTGCTTGAATCATGATTTTGGTGCTCACCAAATGAGATCAGTGAGCCCAAAACTGTGCAGAGTACTCCAACTGTGCTGACCAAGGCCCTGTACACATTCAGCATATCTTTGTTGCTTTTGAATTCTATGCCCCTAGAAATAAATTCCAGTGCTTTGTTAACATTTTAGTTGTGTTGCTAATCTGTAATACTGTGTTTAATAATTTAATCACCTTGAATCCTTAGATCCTTTAGCTCTTCCAGCTTATCGCTTCCTTAAAATGTTAATTGACTCAGTATTCATAGTCTTTTGAGAGGGTGAGTTCCAGATTTCTACAAGGCTTTGCATTAAAAAATGTTTCCTGATGTAGTAATTATGGTTTTATTTAGTGTGTAATGTACTTTTAAGAATAATGCTTGTTAGGCAAGATCACATGATCTGTAGGACCCAATAAAGAGAGTAGCATGGGCTACCTCAGCAGACAGTGTAGAGTTAGAATTGGAGTTGAAAGCACACGTGTAGTTGCTGCTAAGTATATTGTAAATAAAGTTAATTTTCCACTCACGAGGAGTCTGCAGATCAACTCTAACACTAATAGTACAACTCAGCCACCCTACAACAAACTGGCAATGAGGATAAAACAGGATTGAACAGAAGAAATCAAGTTAGAATGAAATTGGCACTGTACCTCATCCAGTGATTGTAAGTAGCAAGCTCCATTAGAATTGAAGAAGTTATCCCCTCTCAAAATGCCACAATTTGGGAGAATTGATCCTTTTGAACCAGCCACAGACGATTGGTCTCAATACATAGAAGGCCTCACGTTCTTTTTTCAAGCGAATGAAATTAAGGCGGAAGAGAAGAGGCGAGTGATCCTCTTGAGTACTTATGGGAGCAAAACCTACAGTTTGATTCCAAGTTTGACAGCACCCGATGCCCAAGATTTGAAGAATTTTGATGAATTGGTGGACTTATGAAGGGTCAATTTCAACCCAAGCCCTCAGTCACAATGCAGAGGTTCAAGTTTAATTAATGAAATAGAGCCTCAGGTGAGACAACTGCATGCTATGTGGCAAATCTGAAGCAGCTAACGGGACATTGTAAGTTCAGTATGACCCTGAATGACATACTCAGAGATCGTTTAGTATGTGGTGTGAAACAGGATGCTATTCAGAAAAAATTATTGTCCGAAATTAATCTGGATTTCAAGAAGGTGCTAGACATAGCACTGGCCATGGAAAGCGCAGTAAGAGATTCAAAAGCAATACAGGTTGCGCAAAATGGTGCCATCCTCCACATAGGATGGGAAATATCAGTCAAAAGTGGTGCGAGAAAACAAGACACTGCCGAGAAGCGGGAAACAGCCCCCGCTAGCCGAAGAATAAAGAAAAGTAACTTAGCAGTGAAATCAAAGAATAATTTTAATAGAGGTAGAAACAGTCTTTTAGCAATTGGCAGTTTAAAGAAATTGAATGCTACTATTGTCATAGCAATGGACATAAAATGAGACAATGCAAGGAAAGATTCAAGCAGGCTTGTAAACAAAAGAAGAAGCCTAATGAAGTCTACAACGTAGAAGCGCTTGAAACAACAAATTCAAACATTTACTCATTGTTTCATCTGAAAATTGGAAAGACAGAACCAATATTTGTCACAGCGAAAGTAAATGACAAGCCTGTTAGAATGGAAGTGGACACGGGAGCTTCCGCTACAGTAATTGGGGAACAGACCTTCAGATATCTGAATAATGGGGAACATCAATTAAGTTTAGTAGAAACAGCCGGCAAGCTAAAAACATATAGATTAAGACATTCAAGTAAGAGTAACTGTCCATTATGGAAGCCAATCGGCAAAACTACCCTTGATGGTGGTAGCAGGTGAAGGGCCAAGCCTCCTAGGGCGAAATTAGTTAAATGGGACGAAGTTGGAATGGTCTGAAATTTTCCAGTTGAGAGCAAGTGGACTACCAGAGCTACTTAGAAAGCACACCACCATCTTCAAGGACAAACTGGGGAAAATTCAGTGCCTGCAGGCCAAGATTCATATGGATTCAGAAACAATCGCTTGCTTCATGAAGGTGAGATGGCAATTATGATTGCTGAGTTTCAACAGTTTATCAGCCTCAATGGTATCACTCATGTGAAAACCGTATCATACCACACTTTTTCTGAAATGGACTGGCTGAAAGGGCGGTTCAAACGTTCAAGTTAAGTTAACTGGTGATTCCTTGGCAACCAAGCTAGCGCCCTTTCTTTTTCGTTACGGGACTACCCTTCACACAACAACAAGTGTCGCACCTGCAGAGTTATTGTTGAAACGCCATCTCCGGACGAGATTGAGCTTAATGATGGTGAATTTAGGGACGGGGACGGGGGGAAAGTGGAAAGGAGTCAGGGAAGTCAGAACATTTGACACATAGTCATGGAAGGAAATTTACCATGGGAGAGCCAGTATACGTAATAAATTTGGGGGAAGGACCAAAGTGGTTACCGGGTGAAATAAGTGAGATGACTGGATCTCTATCTTACCATGTGCAGGTGGAAGACCGGATCATCTGTAAATATGTGGACTATTTAAGGAAGGAAGAGACAAATCACCAAGATTTGGTTCCACCAGTGACCATGACCAGACTTGTGCTTCCTGTTGAAGATATTCAACCCAGGACTGACATGTCTGATGCTCCTGCAAGAGTTGAGGATACAGAACTACAAGTGCCCACCCTAGCACCTGATGTTCAGGCAACTCCAGAAAAAGAAGATTCCTGACAAAGAATCTGAAGTTGTGGAGCTGCGACATTCCACATGAAACAGGAAACTACCTGAAAGACTGAACTTGTAAATTCCTTACCCAGTGTAAATATTATATTGTCTTGAAAAATATGTACTTGTAAATATAACATGTACAGCTGAGTTAAAGGGGGAAGAATGTAGTAATTATGGTTTTATTTACTGTGTAATGTACCTTTAAGAATAATACCTGTTAGGCAAGATCACATGATCTGTAATAACCAATTGGAGAGCAGGGCGAGCTACCTCAGCAGTCAGTGTAGAGTTAGAGTTGGAGTTGAAAGCACACATATAGTTGCTGCTCATTATATTGCAAATAAACTTAATGTTTCCAACCAAGAAGTGTCTGTAAAACAACTCTATCATTAACAGCATAACTCAGCCACCCTACAACACCTGATTTGACTCTGGAGTGACCCACTGGACAAAAGCACATTTCAATATCAACCAGTTGAATCCCTTTGTCACTTTAAACGCCTCAATTTGATCCCACATCAATCTTCTAAAGTCGAGGGAATAAAAGCCATATTTACGTAACCTACTCTAATAAATGAACCCTTTAAGACCTCATGTCATTCTCTTGAATCTATAGTGCATTTCTTCCAAGGTCAATATATCTTGAGAAGAAATATTCAAATTTGAATGCATTGCTTCAAATTGGATCTCTCCACGACTCTGTATAACTGAATTACAACTTTGTCAAAAGACATGCTGGATGCTAGAAATGTGAAACAAGACAGAAATGCTGGAAATGCTCCTCATGTCTGACAGCATCTGCAAAGTGAGAAACAAAGCCCATGGGCTTGTTGAGGCGTTGGGGGTCGTGAGAGCCGACGAGAGACCCATGCTGCCTCTTTTCAGGAAGGCATGTTGAACAACAAGCCACCAGTGGGCCGTCCTCTAAATTCAAGGCCCTGGGAGCAGAAGTCTTGTCTACCGAGAGATGCCGGCCAAACAGAGGCTGGCAGCTCTTGCGCTGCGCAGCTCTAAAGGGGAGACAATGCATGCTATAGGAAATGCACCTACCAGAGTCCCAGGATTGCACAGCAACCAAGGCCATAGGTAAGTAATGTGTATGTTGGGGGGATGGCAGGTTGTGGGGGGGAGGGGCATTGGTTTTGCAGGGTGGGGGTGGCAGGGAGACGGATATTGGGGGTCTGCTGCAAGAGTAGGGTGGGTGGCTCTCAGCAGGCCCCTTTCACTTCTTGATGTCCAGTCTCTTGATCAGACACTGAATGCCTTCACCCCAGGCCCCCGGAAGTGACAAAGTGGTCGCATTATTTTAGCTGCCATGCATGGCGACAGGCCTGAATGCAGCTGCGCTAATACTAATGGCAGCAGGATGAGCTTCTTGAGGGCTACTCAAGTGCCTTAGTAGGCAGTCGGGCAGGAAGTTCAACTGTGGGCCTTTCTGCCCAGGACTTGATTCTGGCGGAGGCAGAGGCAGGAAGGTGGCAGGGTCCTTGTATGCCACCATTTCACCTAATTACATGCCCTTCCTGCCTCCAAGCTCATCATTGCAAGAGAAGAAAATTGCCTAAAAGTTCAGGTCAACACCCCTTCATTAGACCTGATTTGATCAGAACTGACCATTCTGATGAAGGGTCATCAACCTGGAACTTGAACATCCCGGTAATCCTTCTTTCTACCCTTTTTAAGGCTTTTACATCTTCTCTGGAGTGTGGTGCCCAGAATTATCTACAATGCCCCAGCTGAGGCCTAGCTAATGACTTATAAAGTTATAGCATGATCTTACTGCTTAAATATTCTATTCCTCTATTTATAAATCCAAGTAACCCTTATGCTTTCTTAACCCCCTTACCAACTTGCGCTGCTACCTTTAAGGAATTGTCTACATGGACACAAAAATCCCTCTGCTCATCTACACTTTCCAGCCATTTCAGGTACACTGTCTTTCATCAGTCCTCCCGACGTGCATCATTTCACACTTCTCCACATTGAACACTATCTGCCGCACTTCTATCCATTTCACCATCCTGCCTCTCTCACCTTGAAGCCTATAACTATCCTCAACACCATCTACCCTGAGCAGCTCTGGGCCTCAGTGGTCCAGTTGCAGACTGCTGTGTCTTCATGTCTATGGAGCAGTTTGGATCACTTGACCACGTGACTCTGATTAGGTGAGCTGCCAATCAACAGGGGGACTCATGTCTGCAGCTTGCCTTTTTCATTAAAATGAAGATCCCCTATCAACTTACCAGTCTCGCTACTCCTGTCGGAGATTAATCACACTGAGGCATCATTTCTTACATAGAAATCCCATTTATTACTTGTGCACAAGGGAGACAGCACAAGGAGAGCTACTGTACAATCTCATAGCAGAATACATGCAGACTTGTTAAAAGCATTTTTATAGCCAATCGGTAAGTTTTGCAACAAACCTATCCATATATATGCATAAGTTAACCGACCAATCCATGTTTCAGTAAATTTCCCTTTTCCTCACAACAAATGTTTGGTTACTCAGTTGCTTATGACAACCCTGATTGCATTCGGCCTGAGAAAAACAAAATGGAATGTCTCAAGGCTCATCCTACAACTGTGGTCAGGCAAGACTGTATTCTTCTCAAGGTTGTAGTATTTTTCTCTAAAGCCGAGATGTACAATCAACTTTTCATTAACCCTTCCAGCACGAAATGGGCTCCCTGCAGTTGCCCAGACCACCACACTCCTAAATGATAGGCATGTGCTGCTGGCATTGTGCTGATTGTTAGCCTGAAAATGGACCTGAAGGACTTTCAACCTCCACAACTCGATTTTGAAAAATGCAATTGTCTTTGCAGGAGGGAAATGAGAGACTTCCAATCATTATTGAGTCATTGTAGGAAAGACAAATCTGTAATTATTAGGAAGCTCCAAACAAATGAACATCATTCACTTCTGTCACTGGCAACCAACACAAAGGTGGCACAACAGCATTTTACATGCTGCTAAATTGTTTAGACACATGGGGCAGAATTTTCTGCCTGTCGGGTGGGCAGGCCCAACCCAATCGCCAGCGGGCGCAGAGCCAACTGCTACCAGCGATTGGGGCTGCACCACCATTTTACATGGGCGGGCAAATTAAGGCCCGCCCAGCGTGACATCCACACAGAAGTGCTATGCGCTCCCTGTGTAGACAGGGGGAATCCCAAAATCGAGACTGCGCTCTTTGGCACATGTGCACGAAAGAGCGCACTCATCTCCCTGAGGCTTAGTGCAGCCTCAGGGTGATTGGCTCAAAATGTTAAAACCCTAAAAATAGAAAAGTAAAATTTCCCTAACATGTCCCCTCATGAGATAATGTCACATGAGTTGGGACATGTTCATAATTTCCAACAAAACTTTATTAAAATTTTTAAAACCCTACATGAAACCTCATCCCACCTGTGGATGAGGTTTCATGTTTTTTCTACTTCCCACCGGAGCGCCTGGCCTCTCCGCCAACCTTAAGTTGAGAGCCCCTTACACAACATTAGGCAGCAAGAAATGAGATGTTGCAAATATCTCCAGTTTCATTCTGGAACCATTCAGATGCAGGTCCTTTAATTGGTTAATTGATCCTGTCAGTGGTCTCAATTGGCCATTGACAGGTTGGTGGGTGTGCAGCTGATTTTGCTGGCACCCCCGCCTTGTTGAAAATTTAAATGGGGTGGGGTGATGTCGGGTGTTCTGCCCAACATCATCCCACGTCATTTTACGCATCGGCAAGCTGGCCTCGTCCCCCACTCACTGACGGTAAAATCCTGCCCATGGATTTGATCACTGCAAGAATTTTGAAAACTGAGGAAATAGAAACTTCTACCAAATAGGAACCAACAACTTGCACAAAAAAAGTCCAAAAGCTCAATGCTTCACAGATACACTCCTGGGAAAAAGTCCATATTGATGTGCAAGTTTTGGAGACAGGTAAAAGTCCCATGTCTACTTCTGATGTGCTCTACTAGATAAATATCAACAAAGATTTGAATAAAGCATTGAACCAAGTCTTGTCACTTGAAAAGAAAATCAATCTGGAACTGCCATCAGAGGATTAAACATGTCACATAAAAGAAATTAAATTGACTAATTCCATGCAACTAGTCAGAATAAGAATATATCCAGACAATAGGGAACTCTGAAGGATGTAAGAATTTCCTTTCAGGTATTTGTACACAATACCAGCATTTTTTTGTAATATATTTTTGAAGGACTAAAAAAGAAAGGTTGAGAATTGGGATTGTTTGCAACTGTTTTTTGGATGCATACACCATTGTGTGGCAGATTGCTCTGGATGGCATATATGGTAAAGATGTCAGCATATGCACAGTGTGAAGCTCTGATGGAACTATACAAGCAGGTAGATCATAATGCCAATCAGTGTGCAACACTGGTTTGGCACCAGTGGTGCCATTTTGGAACTCAGCACACATCTGCCAGACATGTATTCATTAGTAACTATTCTTGTTTGGAATATATCATGATTTGGAGAATGAACAGAGACCACACACAGCAGGACAAGCTGCTCGTAGGTGGAGGAGGAGGTGTGAATGGTTCTCAGCAGGAGGTCATATCCACGCAGAATGGTTAGGCAGCAATTCTCCAATTGAAACATCAGCAACGAACAATGTGAGAGAAGTCTGCACTTACATAAGGACATCCTTATTGAAATCTTCCATGCATTACAGACACAACTGCAACCTTACTGCAGGGAAAGGACTGTATTGCCAGTGGCTGTGAAACTGACTATGGTCATAAACTTTTATGCATCTGAATGGTTCCAGAATGAAACTGGAGATATTTGCAACATTTCATTTCTTGCTGCCTAATGTTGTGTAAGGGGCTCTCAACTCAAATGAGAGCCATCTACACTTTATTCTCTCTGGTCAGAAAGCAACAGGCGGAGTAAGCATGCAGCTTTGCAAGGATTGCAGGCTACACCATGGTGCAGAGAGCCATAGATAGCAAGTACATCACTTTGTGGATGCTGCATGCCAACTCTGTCCTATACTGGAAATGAATGGAATTTATTCCCTTCATTGCCCACACTTTATTTACACCTTCCCAATAGAGAGGCATCAGAAAGGGCAGTCCCATAACATGGTCAGCTCTTACAATATATTACACTCTCTCCCCACTTAAAACAAAATCAGAAAATAACATGAAATGTGAATGGTACATGCACATATACATAATACGAAACCAAAACCAACAATACCTGAAATTTAAGTTTGGATTGGATATTTGTTTTTTTCTGTAATCAGAACTAAAACATATATATGACCAAAATTACAAGTAATTTGCATGTAAAAACGTTTTCCTTACCACCAGTAAATGTTTAACCAAAATATCATAATTTGACAAGAAAGAAATGAAAGTAACAACTTCTTCCTTCTTTTTTCCTACATACTTCCAATTAAACTATCTGGTTTATTTCTCTTTCTGGCTGGGTATCTCCTCCCATTTACTCTCTCAACATTTCTCACTGTGTCAACCCTGAACTTTGGCCTTGATTACCAATTGTCCAACTCTACTTAATGGTTGGAACAGTGACACTGGCTGATTAGTCTCAATCAAAAACCCTGGGCTCACTTTGCTCTACTGTTTGATACTGTGATAGCAGCAAACGTTCAGTTTCTTTGTGACTTATACTTTCTTTTTGACTTGTACTTTGGAGTGAAGGGGGAATTTGGACTATAGAAGCGTTTTCATGCTCTCCTTTTGTCAGATTTCCTCTTTTAAGCAAATGATCTACATGACACTGATGTAGTCTCTCACCAATCTTCACTAGATATGTAAATGAACCTAGTCTCTTTACAACAACTGCAATCACAGACTGCTCCTTACCATCTCGGTGTTTTTTCACCATGGCCTTCTGACCAGCACCAAACTCTCGATGCTACATCCCCCATGTATCATGACTCATCTTCACTCTGTCTTGCTTTTCTCCTACTTTGCCGTTGACATCAGGCTTAAGCAAACTAAACCTTGTTTGAGGAGTGTGTTTAAACACGAACTTATAAAGGTGAGCAACCTGTTGTTATTCTGTAAGAGAACAGAACACTGTCTTGGCTGTGTCAAAGGGAAGGATGGGAATCACTGGCTAGCTTGTCACCTAGCAAATACTTTTGCAAAGACCTCTTCATCTTCTGTTCATTTCTGGAGCATCATTCAGTGCTAGGCGATATTGTGCTACTAGGCTGTATTTTTATTCAAAACTATTTCAAACTTTTCTGATGTAAACTGTGGACCATTGTCTGACACCAACACCTCTGGCAACCTGTAAATTGCAAACCAATTCTTCAAAACCTTAATAGTTTTAGCACCGGTGGTATTGGGCATAGAATTAACGTATATTCACTCGCTATAGCTATCGGCCAAAGCAAAATACCCTTTCTCTCCCAATTCAAAGAAATCAATATGTACTCATTTCCATGGCTTTCTTTTGTTAGGCCATGGAATGAAAGGAACTTTGGGTGGATCATTTCTCAATGTGAGACACACTTCACAACTTATCACCAATTCTTCAGCTGCCCTTTCGATATAAACAAATAATTTCTTGCCACTGCTTTCACACAGACCATCTCTTTGTGCTCTTGATGTAGTTCACCTAACAATTTCTCTCGAAAGTTTGGCAGAATAATTGATTCTTAAGCCCCAAAGGAGACAGTCTTGATCCACATTGAATTGATTTCTATGGGTGAAATACTCATGTAGTTTCTCATCATCATACTGTTTAAGCCAACCATTTATGTCAAAACTAAGTTCTTTACTGAGCACCACATCCTTTCAAGAATCTTCACTGATTTCTCTGACCCACACTAGCATGTCATTTGTGTATGACAAGTAATTCAGAATGTGGTTAAGTGGTTAAGAATGAATCAGCCCTCATGAGAAACCTTGAAAGCATCACCCTGATCTGCTGACTTATGATAGTTCATATCATATTGATGGGCCAGTAAAATCACCGCTGCAGCTAGGGATATTACCCTCTTCATTGATCATTAGAGCTTGGTGATCAATTACCAAAGTGAATTTCTTACTGTACATGCACTTATGGAACTTTGTGACACCATGTACGATGCTGATGCCTCTTTCCCAACTTGTGAATAATTTTGCTCTGACTTCATTAAAGTATGAGCGTCATAGGATACGGGCTTCTCCCCACCATCTTCCATTACATGAGGTAACACCACACCCTTGTGGTAAGGCATGGCATTGTAAAACCAATTTTTTTTCTTGGGATCATAGTGAGGCAGAACAACATTACTGGTCAGTACTTTCTCCACTTCTTCAAATGCCTCCTGACACTCCACAGACCACTCCCAAGCTATTTCATCTTTCAGCATTTGATACAGTGGCACAAATTTGCTGTATAAGTCAGGAATGAGAATCGAATAATACAAAACAATCCCTATGAATGTTCTAAGTTCTTCTTTGTTCACTGCTCTCCTTGCCTTCGAAATCTCCTTAATCTTTTGTTCTAGATGGATACCTTCACCGTATATTTGGTATGTTACACTTGACACCATGAAGCAGCATTTGTGCTTTTCTGCTTTGATGCCAAACTCGAAGTTGACTTAGGATGTTATTCAACCTTAACATGTGTTCTTTCTCTGCCTTACTGCTGATTAGAATGTCATCTAAGAATCAGCACACTCCTTTCATTCCATTTACCTGATCCATGACACACTGGAAAACTGCAGGAGCACTTCACTGGTGATTTTTCATTCTGGTACAACCTTTTGCATGAAAGGTGAGAAATTCCTGGTTCTTTTCAGCTATTCTAATTGCAAATATGCATTTGACAAATCTTTTCATTAGCTGAATGAGAAAACAATTTTTCACTGGGAGGCAGTTGGTAAGCATTATTCTCGATCACTTTATTTACCACTTGCTTGGGACCTGTCAGCTTTTTGAACTACCAAAATGGATGTGGCCCAATCACTGCTCTTCAACTTCTTAATCGCCCCTGTTCTTTCTAATCTAAACAACTCTTCACTTACTATAACTGTGCATAGGGCACTGGCCTCTTGCAAAATGTTGGCTGTACATCACCCTTTACCTTGACTTCTGCCTTGTTTTAGCCTTTGGTCCTCTTTGTTCAAATAACACTTTGTGCTCCCTTAGCACTTTCTCAATGTCAGACGTTACTGATTCTTAGTGTAAATAACCAGGCCAGTTTAACTGTATTTTCTTAAGTCAATTCCTTTCCATCAGGGAGCCTTGGTTCCCTTCACCTACCACCAATGACAAGTAATATAATACATTAACATATTGCACCCTAACAATAACTTGACCTAGTGTTGTAATACTGTTATTTGAATAACTAGTCAGTTTCACACCAGTTTTGCTCAAGGGAATGTGACTTAGGGACTTCTTGTACTGTCCTTCCAAGATAATACACACTGCTGCTACTCTATAAACTGTGAAAGTAAGTTGTGAATCTCCAACTTTCATTTCTAGTGTGGGAGCTGGAATTATATCTTCAGCCCTCTCATCTTCCATGTGCTGTTTCTCTTGCTCTCTGACTGAGTACAACTTCTGATCCTCCTGCTCGATAATATAAATTTCTGTTTCCACATTCAAGGATTTTTGGACCCCTGAACTAGGTTTTGATCCACCACAACATCACCCTGGTGTTTGACTGTGACCTGAAGCTTTACCGCAAGCTGGAGCATACTGATTCCTCAACTCCTGCAAAATAAACTTTGATAGACAGGACATTGTGTCTAGATGGCCGTAAATCATCTTCCCCAGCAGGTCCTGTTTTCTCAACTCTCAAATGGTCAGTATTCCAGGGGAGGGAAAAAAAAAACACTTCAAATATTTCTGAAGCTCTCCTTGGAAGGAGAACTGAGAGCCCACTGAGGAACAAGAGTGATACAAGAGAAGACTCAAAGCCTTCACTGCCATCTAATGATGCAAACACTGCTGCGACTGTGATGTGGACATGTCTCCCGAGCATATCTTGCCTTCTGCCACTACAACTGAGGAGACACAAATGCCACTAGCTTATCAATGCTGATGAACTGCCCTCACTCAATGGTGCTCCTTGTGGAAAAAGGGTTAGAAATGTTTACATCACACACTTCAAATGAAGATCTAAACACATTCTCCTGACATCACACATAAGTGCAGAGACTAGTTCAACTGAGGTTGAAATCACAGGAATGTTAATCTCACAGTGGGACACTATCACTGAGTGGGTGAATGGCTAAACCTCGACTTAAGAGGGTTCCAATGTACAAAATCACAATGCCTTCTGTTTCCCAAAAGATTCATAGAACCAGCAAATATATTAATAAAAGTACAATTTCTTTACATGTACAGCATACCCGTGACCCAAAAGTGACATCAACTTTTCTTAACTTTCCTAAAACTCAAGAAGTTTCACACCATCCAGGACAAAGCAGCCCACATGATTTGCACTCCATCCATAAACATTCACTCCCTCCACCACCGACACACAGCAGCAGCAGTGTGTACCATCTACAAGATGCACTGCAGGAATTCACAAGCCTCTTTTGACAACACCTTCCAAACCCATGATCACTACCACCTAGAAGGACAAAGGCAGCAGACAGATGGGAACACCACCACCTGGAAGTTTTCCTCCAAGTCACTCACCATTCTGACTTGGAAATATACCGCCATTCCTTCACTGTCGCTGGGTCATCCAGCCAGATGGGATGCCAGTCAAGCAGACTGCTTTGCCTTGGATGGTGTCAAGATTCTTGAGTGTTGTTGGACCTGCGTTCATCGAGGCAAGTGGAGAGAATCCCATCACACTCCAGACTTTGGCCTTGTAGGTGGTGGACAGGCTTTGGGGAGTCAGGAGGTGAGTTACTCGCTGCAAGCTTCGTAGCCTCTGACTGATCTTGTGGCCACAGTATTTATATGGCTAATCCAATTCAGTTTCTGGTCAATGGTAACTTCCAGGATGTTAATGGTGGGGGATTCAGCAATGGTAATGCCATTGGATGTTAAGAGGTGATCAGCCCAAGCCTGGGTATTGCCCAGGTCTTGCTGCATTTGGACATGGACTGCTTCAGTATCTGAGAATTTGTAAATGGTGTTCAACATTGTGCAATCAACAGCAAACATCCCCACTTCTGACCTAATCATGGAAGGAAAGTAATTGATGAAACAGCTGAAGATGGTTGGGCTGAGGACATTACTGTGAGGAACTCTTGCAGTGATGTCCTGGAACTGAGATGACTGACCTCCAACAACCACAACCATCTTCCTTTGTGCTAGGTGTGACTCTAACCAGCGGAGAGTTTTCCCCCAGTTCCCATTTACTCCAGTTTTGCTAGAGCTCCTTGATGCCACACTCGGTCAAATACTGCCTTAATGTCAAGGGCAGTCATTCTTCCTTCGCCTCTGGAGTCCAGCTCTTTTGTTCATGTTTGAACAAAGACTGTAATGAGGTCAGGATCTGAGTGGCCCTGGAGGAACCCAAACTGAGTGTCAGTGAGCAGGTTATTGCTAAGCAAATGCCACTTGATTACGCTGTTGATGACCCCTTGATCACATTATTGCTGATCGTGAGTAGACTGATAAGGTAGTAATTGGATTGTTTGGATTTGTCCTGCTTTTTCTGTTCAGGACAAACCTGGGCAACTTTCCACAATGCTGGGTAGATGCCAGTGTTGTAGCTGTACTGGGACAGCTTGGCTAGGGGTGCAGCAAGATCTGGACCATAAGTCTTTAGTACAATTGCTGTAATGTTGTCAGGGCCTCTTGCCTTTGCAGTACCAATACCTTCAACCATTTCTTGATATCACATGGAGTGAATCAAATTGACAGAAGACTGCATCTGTGATGCTGGGGACATCCGGAGGAGGCCAAGATGGATCATCCACTGGACACTTCTGGCTGAAGGTTGTTGTGAATGCTTCAGCTTTATCTTTTGCACTGATGTGCTGTGTTCCCCCATCATTAAGGTTGGGGATATTTGTGATACCTCCTTCTCCAGTGAGTTGTTTAATCATCCACCACCATTCATTTGGAGATGTGACAAGCAAAGTGGATAATGGGGATCATGTAGATGTAGTATATCTGGACTTCCAGAAAGCCTTTGATAAGGTGCCACACAAAAGATTAATACACATGATAAGATCACACAGATTAGGGGTAATATACTAGCTTGGATAGAGCATTGGCTAACCAACAGAAAGCAGAGAGTCCGGATAAATGGGTCTTTTTCTGGATGGCAAGCTGTAACTAGTGGGGCGCCACAGGATTCAGTCCTTGGGCCCCAACTATTTACAATCAATATTAATGACTTGGAGTCAGGGATAGAAGGCACTATAGTTAAATTTGCAGATGACACCAAAGTAGGTGGGAAAGTAAGTTGCAATGAAGAAATAAGAAATTTACAAATGGATATGGACAGGTTAGGTGATTGGGCCAAAATTTGGCAGATGGAGTTTAACGTGGATAAGTGTGAGGTTATCTATTTTGGTCGGAAGAATAAAAAGGTGACTTATTAATTAAATGGAGAGAAACTTCAGAATGCTTCAGTGCAGAGGGATCTGGGTGTCCTCATGCATGAATCGCTGAAAGCTAGTACGCAGGTACAGCAGGTAATAAGGAAGGCAAATGGAATTTTGGCATTTATTGCTAAAGGAATGGAGTATAAAAATAGGGAAGTGTTGTTTCAACTGTACAAGGCATTGGTGAGACCGCATCTAGAGTATTGTACAGAGTTTTGGTCCCCTCACTTGAGGAAGGATTGATTCCGGAGATACAAGGCTTGTCTTATGAGGAGAGACTGAGCAATGTAGGCCTATACTCGCCAGCATTTATAAGGATGAAAGGAGATCTAATTGAGGTATATAAGATGCTAAAGGGGATAGGCAAAATAGGCGTGGAGCAGATGTTTCTCCTTGTGGGGCATTCTAGAATGAGAGGCCATAGTTTCAGGCTAAGCGGTGGGAGATTTAAATCAGAGATGAGGAGGAATTACTTTTCTCAAAGGGTCGTGAATCTGTGGAATTCACTACATCAGAGTGCAGTGGATGCCAGGACACTGAATAAATTTAAGGAGGAGATAGACAGATTTATAATTAGCAATGGGTTGAAAGGTTATGGGAAGAGGGCGGGAAATTGGAGATGAGGCCGAAATGAGATCAGCCATGATTGTATTGAATAGCGGGGCATGCTCAAGGGGCTGAATTGCCTACTCCTGCTCCTAGTTCTTATGTTCACAACTGATTTTGCAGGACTGCAGAGCTTAGATCTGATCCGTTGACTGTGGAATCACTTAGTTCTGTCTATCACTTGCTGCTTGTGCTGTTTGGCATGCAAGTGGTCCTGTGTTGTAGCTTCACCAGGTTAACGCTTCATTTTTAGGTATGCCTGGTGTTGCTCCTGGCATGTCTTCCTGCACTCTTCATTGAACCAGGGTTGATCCCATGGCTTGGTGGTAATGGTAGACTGGGGGATATGCCAGGCCATGAGGTTACAGATTATTGTTGAGTACAATTCTACTGCTGCTGATGGCCCACAGTGCCTCATCATTGCCCAGTCTTGAGTTGCTAGATCTGTTTGAAATCTATCCCATTTAGCATGGTGGTAGTGACACACAACATAACGGAGGGTATCCTCAATGTGAAGAAGGGACTTTGTCTCCACATGGACTGTGTGGTGGTTACTCCTACCAATACTGTCATGGACAGATGCATCTGCAGCAGGCAGGTCGGTGAGGATGATGTCAAGTATGTTCTGAACCATAGTACCTTGGACTCTGCATTGTGGCTGTACTCCCTGTGCTCTCTCTCCTTGTTATCACTGGTACCAAGTACATCGTACCTGTTGGACAGGTCCACTGTTTGCAGGACTTCCTTCTCAACCATCCTGAATACTAGCTCCCTATCAGTCACACCCTCCCTTTCCTGAACCTGTGTTTTCTCCTGGTGTGTTACCAAATGCTGGATAAAACTATCCACAAATTCCTTCCTTTCAAGTGTGTGTTATAGTTTCTCCAACTCACACTCCAGCCCAATAATCCTGAGCCAGAAAGATTCGAAATGGAGATTTTCCTTGAAGATGTGTTTATTTGGGATAACCTTGCTATCCACAAACTCCCACATTCTGTAATCCAGACACACAACCTGCCCTGCCATACCTTAGCCTTATTGTATTCATTTATTTAATTAATGTATTTTATTAAATGATTATTTGTAGCTTAACTAGTTAATCTATAAAATTAATACAGTATTTATACTTTCCCAGTCCTAGTTTAAGCTACAACCCTCGTTTAGAGAAAAAAAACAACCCTTAAAACTTATCAACAAATAATTTAAGTGTTTCACTAATTACTGCACCTAGACTTCTGTTCTCAGGTCTCTTACTCTCTCTCTTGGATCACTCCTTATTGTGCAAAACAGCAGAACAGCACCTGTTCCCTCATTGTGCCAAATTCCCTCACTAACCAAATTCCTTCAGTGAAGCAAGCACTCTGTTGGAGCAGCACTCCATCCACTTGGATTTCATGCTACTTACTTCCAATTCCTTTTGCAACTGGTGATAAAGTTCAGTAGCTGCCTACTGAATCGCCACCTCCTCACACACTGTTCTTCTGGCAAGTTGAGGTACAACATCCTGGTCCTGAAGATACACATACATTAATGCTTCCTTGGCCCTCATCTCCTTTGTTGTTTTCTTTGATCCCCCACAAGTTTTAGCTGCCAGGTGTGCTGTTGCTTTCGATGTTGCTATCAGAGTTAAATCCAAATCTAAATCTCCCACAGAACGATTACCTACAAAATATTAGTCATTTATTCAGGCAAATAATTTTTTAACGTATCTTCAGTAGCCACCTTGAATTTTTATAATGGCAGTAAATATTACTCTGAAAGGTAAGAATAAGTTTACCAAGTATAGTTGATTGCAACTAAAAAATTTGGAGCCTTTAGAAATTAATTTTCTTGTTTCCCTGGAGTTTCTGCAGATCTTCCCTCAAAGTTACAGGGGCTGCTTGAAAATGCCCCAGGGGAAATTTACCCCTTTTTTTTCCATGATATTTAAGCATTTTAATAAATCCATCCAGATATTCAAAGTGCATTTTGAGTGCTGTACCCAGCACTTCTCAGGGCACGAGAAATTGAAAAGTTATCAAAGTTGAAAACTGGCATGATGAGACAAAGCAGAAGGTCAGGCCTGAATGGCTGATTGAGTGGGTTATTGGATCATAGGATAGATTTTGTAGATCGGTTACAACACATATGCCCATATAACATGGACACAAAATTATCATTGAATTCAGGGAGGAAGTTATAGCCCTGTTTTGTGTCAACTGCGTCTGCCAGCAATTTTTTCATCTGGCTGCTTTTTGTGCTTGCATGTACTGCAGGGCTAATTTCAGAAGTAATATGTGAAATGCTAGCACTGTGGAGGAATTGGGCTCTGTTGCCAGTGTGCAACCTTGCGAGGTGCCAGGACAGATTAAAGAGAAGGATGTAACACATAGCATTATTTATCAGACCCACGTCACCAAGTCAGGCTCCACACTAGCCTCACGGCTTTCAGAATTCATCCTTTTTCACTTCTTGGCCTCATTAAAGCCCCAGAATAAAAGCAAGAACTTTTCAATGAATACGTACCTCAATTTTCTGCCTTCTGTGCAATTGCACTTTTTCCCTCCAAAGCCCATTTTCAGACAGTGTAAGGAAGTTCCGACAGTAAATTCTGTGAATTTGCACTTTGGATGTAAAGCATCAGCCATCAGATACACCTATTGGGAATGTAGGTTTGAAGATCCGGGATCTAATGGGATTTTCCATCTATTAAAATGACTGGATAAAAAAAACCTGTCGGGCCTGTTGCCCCTAAATCTCGATACCTTGATATGTAGTTTTAGATAGCAAAATTCTGCACTGGGAGGATAGTTTCAGTGAATTACCCCACATACGAGATGAAACTCTTAAAGGCTCTGGATTTTTGTACACTTTTTTTTTTAAATGCAACACCTTTCTTAGATTGTTTTATTAGAAATGTTTTCAAATTTTTAAATGAATGCATGCATGTTTGTTTCAGCTATTCATTCTGGTGCTTTTAGCTCTGGGAAAGACAGACTTTAAATGAATCAAAATCTGTAAGTGAATCATCAGACAATTACCAGAACAGAAAAAAGGGAAGGCAGCTGAAAAGCAGTTGGTTACTTTCACAGAAGCTCATGGAGCCATCTAGATACGAGCTGTAGATTCTAATGAAAGGCAGCAAGTTAAATTTCAAACTGCGAGCCAGTTTTGACCTACACCAAATAGACTACTCCATTATCGAAATAGTGTGCAATGAAAGGGATAGCAGATCAGTAAGCACCTGAGCAGCACTGCTTACAAATATAGTTATGCCAACAACTATATTTGCACACTTTAACACTCCTAACAAGCAATGAATTAGGACAACTGCCTCTACAGTGTTTGGGTAAGCAAGGAGCCAGCTATAGAACTTTAGCAACTGCCGAAAGAACATTTGTTGATAATATACTACATATACACGGTCACTGCCAGTGGCAGTCAAGATCACTACCATGCTCAACTTTGCTGCTGTTGCTCATTTCAACCTGCTATTGCTATGTTAGCTAAAATGCGGCCATACATGTGTTAAAGAGGTGATCAAAATATTGGTCAGCATGACTAGTGCTAGCCTTTCTTTTCCCAATGAAGAGCAAAAGGAACACAATATGGCTTCCTTAGTATTACACTGCAATACCACATTTCATATATTATAGTGCTTTTGAAGGGATAAATGTGGCAAGGTTCATGTTTGCAAGCAAAGACTGGTCTACTGAATAGGCAGGCAGTAAATGGGCAACAGGTTGGCTGGCAATAATTTCTAATGTATAAGGGCTGTATTAAATGTAACAATTGGATAAGCCTATATTGACAGCTCCGTTTAGGTGTGCTATCTTCTTCCACATCTGTGTTCGAGGCAATGCTCACTATATTCAGCCTGATCTCCATCTCTTCAGGGTATACGGTACTGCTGATCCCTGATGAGGGTGGGCCTGGAATAGCAAAGAGAATAAACTTCTTTGATAGCTATCTCATGCAGCATTTCCACTTCACCAGCCATTTTACAGGGGATTTGAGTCCTGCCATGTTCCAACACGAGCACATGTATTCTGTTTGCTATATCTGCATTTATTGGATCAATCACTGTATATTTCCTGGTACTTCTGTGCTACAAAAAGCCTTTTGAGAGGTTGGAAAGGAATGTGAAATATTTACCACCATTAAAAGGGTAACAGTTTTTCCCCCGTATGCAATTGTTTATCTTTAAATAAGTAAATCCCTTTCCAGTTTCCTTTTAAGAGCTGCTGACATCCAATTTACTGCTCTTCTATTTCCTCTGCTGCATTTCCAGGTCCAATTAGGGCTGGGACATTGTTATTTTATTAGAACGAGACGGACCCTGGAATTTCTTGCATGTCCTTCTGTCCACACTAACCTAAATTTCATGGGTCCTTGTTTGAATGCAACCAAGAATGAGAATTGTTTTTGTCTACTGTCCATAAAATACCTCATGAAATGAGTTAGGGAAATATTAATCTAAGACACAAATGTTTGTTGTCAGGGATAGTTGACATGGGAAATCAAATGTATATATTTGTGTACAGAAGATTAGGGTTGAGGCTCATGTTTTGCTTGGTACACAGAGAGCATTACTCCTCGGGGGTGAAATTGGTCATTGCCCATAGCACAAAATGGACAATATTGAATCAGCAGCTCATTTTCCACCCACTTGCTCTTCTTTTTCACTGAAGTTGAAGACTACCAACTCAATATTGACCATTGTGTGCTATTGCCAATGCCCAATTTCACCCACTGTTAGCTTTGCATCTCATTCAGAATAGATAGAATAGCTAAGGTACAAGATTGAAATCAGGTAAATTGGATCTGCATCCATCATCAAAATAATGAATCAAAACTGCTCAGAATTGCTCCACTGCAGTGAATAAAAATCCTGTCCTATCAGATGGCACTGCTATACTGAGAAGTGCCACAAGCTTCATTCAAGTGTTCAATTGTATTTTGTTTTCCAGGTGCCTGTATTTGTGACAGGACATTTGTCACGATTATATGATAATATAACTGCAAGATGTCAATTGCAAAAATCATGCTTTGACTCTTCAGCACAAACCATCCTTTCTTTTGTTAATTTGTGCTGGTTCTGCAATCGCTCACAGAATACTCATCTTCGGCTGTTTCACATTAGAAGATTTGAACACTTTTCAGTTTATCATTACATTCTGATTATAAGGGAATTATTCTTCTAAGTTTGCCCAAAAGAAACAATGAAGATTTACTTCCCTGAACATATTAACCATCAAAACTATAGTTACCTGACTGTATTCCATATGATAAGTCAACAGTATGTGTCTGACATTACCACATAATCATAAACTATTAATCACAGCTAATGATCTGCTAAAATACAGCTTTACTGCCAGAAATCACTGGTGTTGAAAATTAAGATGAGCTGCATTTTATTACACCATACACCAACGTATTGAATGCCTGGGGGCCAAGCTGCAGCAAGTGAATCCAACTAACAGCAAACATACCAGCCATTTCCCATTTTAGTTACATGAGTCATACATTGATGCGTGCAGTGAAGTGAAAAATTAAGTAGGACAAGTAATATGGCAACATTAGTTATACTTAGAGGATGATTAGAATTGGGCCCTCAGATTCATCTGTTTGGGAAATTATCAGGCTTGGAGTTACCCTGACCCCCTGATCTAACTCCAACATGTGGGGATAGAAAATCAGACAGGAGAATCAAGTTCCATTCCTTATCACATGCCAGAAGCCCACGCAAATTGTCGATGTGAAGAGCATGTGTGCCTGCATTGAAATTTCAACTACAGTGGCAGCATAAAACAGGCAACATTGGATCAGCAATCCATTCTACGCACTGCCCAATTTTCCTTTGAAGTCGATGGAAAAGAAATTCGGACAGGGTTTACAATATAGTTCATCTTTAGGCATGACTTCACAATTCCTAGTTGTATATAACTTGATTCCAGGCTATGCACATTCCAAATTTGGGCCTTTAGGTTTGTCGTCCTTATGGCTTTGATCTCTGGTTTTACACAGGAACATCAGCATCTACATTTATCCTTTTCTGTTTCAGTCTATTGAAAGACTCAATCTATTCGCTGGACAACACTTCAGTAGGCCTTATTGTGGCTTCACTTTTTTGAAGTCTGCACTATGATTTCTAAGCAACTTCAAGCTTAGCTTCCCCTATTCCTCTGGTTTCAGAATGTAACATATGCCAAGACTACGAACCAATTAGCAGCCCTACCCCCTACAGCAAGGCTGTTAAATGGTTAGTGGCCTTGGCATCTGTTTTACTTGCTAACTGCCCTATTACTGATCTCAGCTTTGGTCAATACCTTCCTGGAGATATTTTCAAGGGAAATAAATGCTTTAACACAAAGACTGCTAATGCTGCCCTTGATGCTGATTGTTGATGGTGTTACTCGCCAGTATGATAACTTTTGTACAGTACCACTGAGGCTTCTGCAATCTAATAGGTCTGATTCTTTTACCAACACAGAATAGCCTGTACTTTTGCAGTAGATTGGTCAAAAAGTAAAAGATTGATTCTGAACATCACCTTCATTCATGTGGACTGAGGTTTCTACAGGTCCTGAACTCATTGTTTGAGACATATCGTGTCAGTCAATTCAGGGTGGCAATCCTCACCATTCATTTAGGGAAAAATACTTGTTTTTCAAAGCCTTATCTGGCTGATCATACATAAGATAATAAGAGACAAAGGTAGTAAAATCAATCTTCAAATGTAGTGCAAAAAGGTGTTAATGAATCGGGAGCATATTTTACATTATGCCTGAATTTCTCTTCCATTAAAGTCAATACAAAAGCAAATTGGGTGAGGTAAATTGAATTGCTAGCACTTATCACTGCACTACAGACAAAGACCAATTTCAGCCCAAAAGTGTCACAAATGCAAAAAAAAGTGTGATTTATAAACTCAGAATGGTCTGGGACAAGGAACATTGCACCTAATTATGCTCAGATACAGTTCACAAGTCATATATAGTAATATGTGTGTTGATTGTTAAACTTGCAAATCAGAAGAGAAAAAAATGGGAAATTTATTGCCATGAATGTAAATCTCCCGCTTCAAAGCTCAGTTGAAATAGAATATTAAGAGGTAGAAGTTTCCACAATGATATACAATGGCCGTAAACAATTAGGCACACTTCACAAGTTGGATTTTATTACCTATTAATTTTAAATTCACAGTAAATGTAAATTTGCAGCTGAAGTACAAATATGGCTGCCGTAACATTTATAATGCTGAAAAGAATGGTATGCTCCATCAGCTCTTTTCTATGAGTGCATGTGAAGAATATTAACACATCCGCATCTCTATTAGTCTTGACTCAAAAGGACTAATTGGTAAATTATATTTGACTGTATGCTACAGTTTGCTGCCACAAGCGAAAATATGGGAAATGTGCAGATTTAATTAAAACTAGGAAAAAAGTGTTCAGAGGCGAGCACTGAACAGTTTTGAAAAATTAGCAATCAAAAACCAAACAGGGCAATATTTCTTCAATCCAGAAGAGGAGAATTTAGAATAGTCAAAAGAAACAACAAATGTTAATTTTGAAAGCCCTGTTCCTGATCTTTAAAAACATCTTTGAACATAATTATTTCAATTTTATTTAATATCAATAATGCAAAACCACTGTACCAGGGAGCCAGACGATAAGGTGCAATTTTTCGTTAAGCTAATGGGAATGAGAAGTATTTCTAACAAAAAATTTTCAATTTCCACATTTAATTGCATAAATAACAGCAAGCACTATTAGCCGTTTTGTTACTTTGACATCCAACGTTCAGCCGGTGTTATGAGATTCCATTATAAATCAGTCTGCCAAGCCAATCAAGGATTGTAAAATATAAAAATCTCAGCTGTAAAAAACATTTATTAGTGGAGAGCTGAATCTAGCAAGTCATTCATGCAACACAACACTCAAGAAGCTCAACACCATCCAGGACAAAGTAGCCTGCTTGATTGACACCCCATCCACCACCTTAAACATTCACTCACTCCACCACCAACACACAATGGAAGCAGTACATGGTGCACTGCAGGAACTCGTCAAGTTTCCTTCAATAGCACCTTCCAAACCCATGACCTCTACCAACTGGAAGGACAAAGGCAGCAGGTGCATACCAGCTTCCAAGTTCCCCTCCAAGTAACTCACCACCTGTCTTGAAACTATGTTGTCATTCCTTCACGGTCGCTGGGTCAAAATCTTGGAACACTCTTCCTAACAGTACTTTGGGTGTACCGAAAGCATATAGACTCAGTGATTCAAGAAGGTGGCTCACCAGCATCTTCTCAAGGGCAATTAGGGATGGGCAACAAATGCTGGGCTAGCCAATGATACCTATATCCTCTGAATAAATAAAATAAAACCCATTAAAAATCTAAATTGATCCTGTTAGAAGGAAAGGCAGAGTAATGACATTTGGGCCAACTGAAAAATTATTCTTGTTTGCTATTTGTAGGAAATGCTACATATTTGAATAAAGTTTGTATTTACAATTTTGTTACAAGTAGCAGACAGAAAAAAAAGACCACTTCTATATTGCATCAAAACAAAAGCAAACAGGAGTTATTTTCTTTGAAGCCAATGTAGAGTAAAATCAGGCAGGGTCTATTAGAGACAACCATTCAGATCCTGTCAGCTTAGCATTGGATGAGTTAGATCACATTTAATCCAGTGAGTGACCCCCCATCTCTGGAGCTAGAGCAGCTCTTGCAAAGAACGTTAATGTTGAAATTGTGTTGTAATAGAATACATGCTTTAAGTTGGTAATTAAGCACAGCTATCTCCAACTAGGAAAGGAGTAAGGAATCATTACAAGAGTATATAAACCAGTTTACTCTGGGATCTGAGAGGAACTGGGAGAGTCTGTGAATTTACTTTGCTATCTTGGAAATAAGCCTGTTTTAAGGTACAGGCTAGCTTCAGACTCATTGTTCCTCAACATACAATTATTGGAATTAACTAAGAACACATATGCTATTTGCACAATGAGCTCTGTCCTGAGTCAGCTCATTTAAATAACTTTTAGAACTTCCTGTTAGGATCACAACTAGCTGAGGCTGGATGATCAAATTGGTGCTATTCAAGATTTCTGCACTTCCTCAAATGCAGCAAATCAAGTAATTTTGGTATTCAAAAATTGAACAACTAACTGTGTCACCCTTCTGTTGTGCCTCAGTAGGAAATGAGATGAAGAATTCTGGACATGCTAACCAATCATTCATCACATGTGTGCAGCCATCATGTCCAAAGGTGGTCACTTAGAATGAGCAGAAATGTTAATGTCATTGGTCTCCTTGACTGGTGGTGGTGATAGCATGTCTATATTATACATTGTGATAGTATCCTGAGAATCATAGAATTTTACAACATATGGGGAAGTCACTTGGGCCATCATGTATGTGCTGGCTCTTTGAAAGAGCTGTTCAGGTCATTGCATTCCCTGCTCTTTATCCATAGCCCTGCAAATATTTCCTTTTCATGCATATATCCAATTCCTTTTTAAAAGTTTTGTTGAGTCTATTCCACTAACCTTTCAGGTAGTGTATTTCAGATCATAACAACTTGCTCCGTTAAAAAAAAAAAACTCCTCATCTCCTCCCTGGTTGTTGTTCCAATTATCTTACATCTGTGTCCCTTGGTTATCCTTGTAGTGGATGGAAAAGCTCTGTAATTACCTCCCAACTGACATGGAATCAATAGAAGCAGTTGTCCTCAGTCACCAGCAATACAATGACAAACCTTTTTGTTATTGAACGTTACTATCTGAAGGGTTAATATTGACAGTTACAGTACACTAGTACTGGAATTGTTCATATTAACTCTACAATTGAGAAGTTGCTGACAAAAACTTGTTGCATCTTTAATCTAATGATAGTACAATTCATGTATATTCAAAGTGATAAAAGGTATATATATCTGTGTCAGCCAAGGCTGGGAGATGTGGCCGCTAGCCTTGGGGGCATAGAGGGTACGTTGTGCAAATTTAATGGGTTTCTCAACCTGGTCCCCCGGTGGGGTGGGGGGGGGGAGGGGGGCAGTTGCAAGGCTGGTTTGTTGTTAAAAGTAGGGGGTGGACTAATAAATGCACTTTGCTCCGAACAGAAGGTACATCATAACGCTGTGGAGCGCGGGAGATGGAGTGACCAACCTGTTCATACTGACCAATTTTGAGATAGCAATAAGGAATTGTTCTGATACATTAATAAGCGCCAGTACAAAAGTCTTTTGAATCTGTTTATGATAAAATCAACCTTTGTAGTCAGAAAACTGTATGGAATGACACTGCATGAAGCACAGAAACAACCATTTGGTGCATACTGATATATGCTTTACATAAGCCTCCTCCCACTCTAATTATATTTCCCAACTCCCCCCCCCCCCCCAATCCTCTATTTCTCTTCTCCATTATATATGCATCAAGCCTCTCTTTCAATGCATTAGAGCTATCTGCTTCAACCATTCCATGTGGCAGAGAGTTTCACATTCTCACTATTCTCTGCGTAAAAAGATTCTTCCTTTATACATTGTCTCATATGCTTTTTTTTTTTTTTACAATCTTAAACTTATACCTTCTTGTTTTTTATGCCACAGGTGCAAGGAGTTTCTTTAGATCTACCTCATCATATCCCTTCATAATTTGAAAGACATTTACCTTTTGGTCTTTTTTCATACAACCATACGAAGTACTAAAATTAGTGAAAAAAATGTGACCGAGCACAAAGAAAGAACCCATTTATTGCTCAGAGGGCTTGGTTTTATCTCCTTCACTGACATCTCTCAGAGTTTGATGGAATTGTGCGTGTATGTGTTCTTAATTTTCCTTCAAGGTATTTTTAGAGACATTTTGGTGAAGCCATTTATTATGTGACTAAAATACTTCAAACCCCAACTAAAATTTCCTTGAACATACCTTTGCTGAAATGGGAAAACATTTAAGCCTGAATTTTGTGCTTGTTGGACGCGATTGTTGGGCAGGCCCGGAAGCAGCCACGTTTTCTAATTCCTACCGGAATTGGACCCCGAGCGCCAATTAAGAGCCGGCCAGTGTGAAGCACACTTGAGCACTGCCAATGCGCTGGCGGCAAGGGTCAGACCGTGGCGGGTGCTGGGTCCAATGGGGACCCAGAGCGGCATTTAAAAATTGCAGAGGCAGCTTCCTGAAGGCTGCCAGGAAGTTAAGCGGAGCCTCAGGGAGCTGTCTTGGAGAGACTTTTGAAATTTGCAGGAGTTATGGCCTTAGCACCTGCTGGGCACACAAGACAGGAGGGCAATACCAGTGGGCACTCTGCCCCCTCCCTGCCCTCACCCCCCCGGTTCTCGAATGAGTGCCTGTGTACTCTAGTGGAGTCCGTGACTGGCAGGCGGGACATTCGGATGCTGCAGGATAGCAAAAGATGGCCACCACACCAGATAAAGAAGGCCTGCAGAGGTGGCAGCCCTGGTCAGTGGGCATGACATTGAGCATCGCTCCTTGATCCAGTGCTGCAAACAGTTTAATGATCTTCCGTGCTCGGCAAGGGTGAGTACCAAGTTGGCATGGAACTGTTTGGGGATGTCGTGAAGGGTGGCCATCCTTCATGGTGCTCAATGGTGTGGGACTCAGAGTGACAAAACGCACATATACCTGTGCCGGCCAAGGCTGGGAGGTGTGGCCGCTAGCCTTGGAGGCATAGGGGGTGGGATGTGCAAATTTGACTGGCTCCTCAGCCTGGTCCTTCAGTGGGTTTGGGGTGGGTGTGAGGTTGGTATGATATTAATGCACTTTGTTCTGAACAGGAGAAAGAAGCCATAATGTTGTGGAGCATAGACAAACAGGTAATGGGGTGGCCAACCTGCTCATACTAACCAAATTTGAGATGGATACCCGAGAGTTAGAGTGCCAGTGAGGTGCAGGGTCCTCAGGTTGTGGAGAAGCAGGGCTGCCAGAGGAAGGTAAGAGTGGAGTGGGCAGATGTGAGACTGGCAAAGAGCGCAAAAAATGTAGGGTTGTCTCATCTCAAATGAGAATTACTAAACAAGAGCCCCCAGTGATCCAGCAATCATGATGCACCATGATGCAGTTGTTCATAGTCAATGTGCATGCTCGGGAGGTGAGGCTATGTGATGATTGATAATCCTGACATATTGTCTTCCTCCCTCAGGTGAGCCATCGTCTGGAGGCTGCTAGGAAACGGGGACCCTCCCTTGTCACCTGAGGAGGATCCGCAGACAGATCCACCAACGTCCTACTCTCGCTAGCAGGCACTAGCACAGATATAAGCACATTGGTGGCTATTAGTTCGTCAGTTCAGATGGGAGCGTTCTATGGGGAGGGCATGGCACACTCACATTTTGAGATGGCAGAGGCAGAAAGTGTCCAGGGCACTAGCTGTCAGAGAACTGCTAGAGACCAGGATGATGCTGAGTCCAAGGTACATAAGTCTCTGGAGTCGTCCATCAGGCAGCAAATGCTGGATGTCCAGCAGGATGCATGGAAAGATATGGCAGAGATCCTTAAGGGTCTGCATGCCATGGGCTCTGTCATGAAGGAGTTCATGAGGAGCTTGAGCTCTGTGTTGACCCTGAGATCTGAGTGCTCGGCCTCCTCCATTGAGAGAGTGGCGACTCTAAAGGAGAGGCAGCTCCAGGAACAGAATCAGGGGTTCCTGGGGTTGCGCTTGGCCCTGCAAGCTCTCACACTGGCAATGACTCCAGGAGGTCACTGCCAGGATGAGAGATGAATGAGGCACCTAATCTCTCCATCAAAGGTGAGAAGAGATGTTCAGACATACCTCATGCTGGTGGATGAGCAATGTGGGCTCCTATCATGGCATTCCAGACTAGGGCAGCAGCTCCTCTGCCCCGCTGCCAGTGACCATGGCATCTGATGTGGCTGTGATGACTGAGCAGTTCCCAGCTGTATCACTGGCTGCACAGTCCCAGGCGGAGCCTGCTCAGGCCCCACCGGCCTGAGGACGGCCACCAAGGTCATCGGGGCAGATGCAACAGCAGAGCCCACAATGTGCCTCCAATGCTGCTGCCAGTGAGTGTGGGTGCACCAAGACGCAGCACTCACAAGTGTAAGTTTAAGGCACTGTGAGCACAGGAAATGGTGACATTCTTTCATTTCATCAGTGTTATGTATCGTTTTTGTGTGACAGTAGCAACAAAATTATGTTACGTTCCCTTTTTTTGCAACTCTGGATGGAATTGTCCCTGAATTGCACTATGTGCAGTGGTGGGTGTGAAAAAAGACAATTTTCCCGCTGGCTGCAATGACGTTTTTGTGTTATATCAGCTGCTTCCCTGCGCACCCGCCTCATCAACAATGCATGCACGGAAAACATACTGGATCGCTGGTGGCCACATTTAAAATGCACCAGAGCACAGCCTACTTCATGTCTTCAGACCAGGGGACTGCTCCAAGCAACTGATGGCCCCAAAAGCAAAGAAGACAGCAGCCGTCAAATTTAATGACACCTCCCTGGGGTGCCTTCTGGAAACAGTGAAGCCTGCTGTGAGCTCCCCTATCCTTGCCTTGGGCGGAGATCGGCCACCAAGCTCACCAAACCAGCACGGGAGGCAGTAGTGGCTGTGGTGAGTACCAACGTCCTCCAGAAGAGGACAGCCACCTAGTGCCACAAGGGGATGAATGATCTCCTACATTCTGCCAGGGTATGTCATTCTTTTCATCACTCTCAACTCACACTCACAAACCTATCACACATCCACAGGGTTCGCACTCGCTGCCAGCTCATAGGGATATCATCACTCTCTCACAAGCACCCTCATCTCCCCTGCCCAACATGTCCTCATGCCGTCCATGGCACCAATCACACTCCACATTTGCCAAGTATCTTTTTCATCTGCCCTGGCGGACATCTTGCTTACACTTTCTCAGTCTATCTCCATGCAGGGTAAGCTAGCCCACAACAACAGGGAGACATCCCAGACTGGTGGAGGAAAGCCCGACATCAACGTCCTCATGGCCTTTGAAAATAGAGCCAACTGGCTGGCTGGCGAGGATGTGGACCGTTCCTGCACTGATGGTGAAGTCGGCAGCACTGAACCAAGTGAGGATCCTGCACTGCAACATCCATCAGACAACCACAGCTCCCTACCATACACTAATTATCTCTCTTTTCTATCACAGGTGTATCCGGGAAGCAGCCGCGTTCGGCCACGAGCCAGGTCATTGAATCCAGCCCTGAGGACACCTCGGAAGACCCGTCACAGACTCACCCACACCCATCACCAGCACAGAGACACACACCTCGATGGGACCTAGTTATAGATTAACCTTGGGGGTCACAACCTGGTATGCACACTGCACCGTCTGATCCACAGCAGGTGGAGGCAGGGAAATCAAAGGGTGTCAGCTGGAGACCAGGAATCTGCTGAGTTCGAGTCAGATGATGAGCCTCTGGATTCGGTTCTACCTCAGTTGCCAGAACTGCAAAGACAAGCTCGGGGACATCAGGAAGGGATGTCTGCTGCTCTCCTCAGATTGCAAGGCTCGATGGAGGACTTCATCCACATTCAGCCTGAGGTTATAGCACTGGCATGCCAACACGCCAAGGTCAACCCTGGTAGGATGGCAGCAGCCATGGAGACCTTGGTGGAGGGCACTGGTCCTGTGCTGCTGAAGGAGCTGCACTCCATTGCTGAGGCACTTGGTGGCAACCATCTGTGTCAATGCAAGATGGGTCAGGGCATTTCAAACTCATTCCAGCTGCCCCTTCCTCTAAAAGAGTCAGCCAAGGGCCCTCGCACAGCCATAGGGAGGAGAATTAGCAGGTGCATACACCGGGGCATCCACCCATGTGATTCCAGGAGTGTCCGGCTCATCCGATTCCCCTCTTCCTGTGAGCACTATAGCTGCAGCTCTGCAGGCCGAGTAGGGTGCCACTGCCACAAAGCAGGAACCTGAAAGCAGGCCAGGGCCCTCCAGGTATCAACCCTCCAGAAGATGCCTGCCAAGGTCACCATAGACAGGGGTAGCAGTCAGCAGGCTGCTTCCACCTCCACTATGGATGCTGGAGGAGCACCAAGACGTAGCGGCAGGGTTAGGAAAGTTAAGAAGATGTCGTTGCAACAGCCTGGGCATGGGTGTTAATCACATGTACATAATGTTCACGATTGTAAATGAACTCACAAGAATGTCTCCTTGTCTATGGCCCCTTGTTATGATAAGCAGCATTCATGTCATTCAGATGTAAAACCTTGGTTCCTGCACAGGATGGAGGCAAGTGTCTCAGTCAGGGCTTCTCCTTTGTGCAGTGTGTAACCATCAAAACAAAGTGATTGTCTGGCTTCATAATCACTCAATACATCATTGATTCGTGCACCTCAATGTGGCTTGTCATTTCTGACAGAACGTCATTGGCAGGCGTCAGAGTTCCATGGTATTCTCTGTGTGAACTCAGCACCTTTGAGGTGGGCTGGCTCCCCCATCTCTTCAGCATCTGTGTCTGGTGACGTTGTGGTCCTGAAAGGGACAGATGCTGAAGGCTTCCATAGGATCAGGTGCTGTTGAAGTATCACCGTTGCATCTCCATGATATGACACTGTGCATAGAGCATGATTAAGTTGTCCTCAGCCAGACAGATGCAATGTGAAGATCTGTGGTGTGTCCTCAATGCATGTCATCATCATCCTCCTCGAATCTTGCAACTATTAGGGCCTCCGCTGCTTCTCCATGATATGAGCCTGATTACAGAGGGCATGTGCGCTGCCATTACCCAGACAAGTGTCAGATGTTCATATATGCAGTGTGAGGATGTCAGGAGTGACCTCACTGCATGTTGTTGTCTTTGTTGTCATCAACTTCCACAAATCCTGAAGCTATTAGGGCCTCACAAGCATGTCTGCCTCATCTGGCCACTGTGATAGCCTCACCACCAGCATCCTTGCCTTCCAGGCCCCTCCTTACCCTTATCCCCTTCAACATCCTCCTCACCAGAGGATACATGCAGCTCCTCCATCTCCTCGTCAGCCAGGTCCTCCACCTGTTGCAGCGCCAGGTTGTGTAGCACGCATCAAGCTATGGTGATGCACGACACTGTCTGGGGACTGTACTACCATGCTCCACCAGAGCTGTTGAGGACTGGAACCTCATTTTTAAGCTACCAATCGCTTGCTCCGCCAAAGTCCAGGCTGCGACATGAGCCTCGTTATAATGTCTCTCTGCTGCAGCCTGAGGCCGCTGCACAGGCCACATCCTCTGTGGGTAGCCCTTGTCCCCAAGGAGCCAACCCTGCAGTCTCTGTGAACCCTGGAAAATATCAGGGACCTGAGACCCACTGAGGATGGAGGAGTCGTCTACGCTTCTGGGGTATGGTGTGCAGACCTCCATGATACGTTTGTGGTGGTCGCAGACCAGCTGAACATTCAGCGCTTGTGGTTCATACTGGACTGCTTGTTGCCACTGAAATCTAAGCACCGAGTGAGTGCAGTCGATGGCACCCTGCACGTGTGGAAGACCTGAGATAAGCGCAAATCCCAGCGATCTTGCTTCCTGACTTGCCTGATCCCAGCTGAAATGCAGAATGTTTTGTGCATTTGCTAGGATAGTGTCCATGACCTCCTGGACACATTTGTAGGTGGAGGCTTGCAAGATCCCGCACAGGTCACCTGTGGAGCCCTGGAAGGAACCACTGGCATAAAAATTGAGTGCAGCAGTCACTTTCACAGCCACTGGCAGTGAATGCCCTCCAAGTCCCATGGTGCCAAATCTTGCAGAGAATGGCATATGTGAGTGACCAGTTCCCTAAACATGCCCAGTCTTTGATGACACTAGTTCTGGCTCATCTGCAGGAATGACAAGCGCCATCTATGGACCCTGGGTGTAGCAAGACACCTACGAGCGATTGCTCACTGTGGATCTTCATTTTTTGGGTGGTGCTCCTCTGTTAGTTGAGCCATGCACCTCTGCTCTTCTCCATGAGGCATTTAGCTAGATCACCAGGCTCCATGATCCTGATGTTCTCCTCCTGCAGTATCAAAGAGAGAGAGGTGAGAGTTAGCATATGTCTCCTAAGGACCTCCCTTGGCTACGTGTCCAGCTCTGGCTATATCTTAAGGCCCTTCACACTTGCCAGGGAATGCTAGCCACCACTTGGATGGCCAGTGTATAGTGCCCTTCATGGCTGTCCCAAAACCCACCAACCTCCACCCCACCCACTTAACCGATTGAAGGCAGTTTCAGCCACTTGATTGCATGCTATGTTCTCAGCTTAGGTACAGGCATTATCCTAACCTGCACTGCAAGGCTATTAACGTGAACCATGAGAGTTAATGGGGAAAACCTGAATAAATACATTGCAAAGGGTTCTGAGCATCTTCATCAGTGACTGTTCCATGGCCACATTTTGCAAGGGGATTCTACAATTTGCCCATTTGTCCAATTGTTCTGCCGCCCCCTAAAATTAACATTAATTCACAGTCTGCGATCAAGGGGTGAAAGGTTCTGGAGCATTTGACAATATATTCATGCTTTCGCTTTGCTCGAGTGGACAGAAATACTCGAGAGGCCTATCTCCAAGCGTGTCAATGGAACTGCTGCTGGATGGTCTCAGCTGCAGAAGAATGCTCACTTTTGACAACGTTTCTCAAGTGCGTGGCCGCTTCCCTCACCCTCCCCCACCCCCCAGCATGTGCTTGTGCACTTCCATCAGTCTGCGCTACCTTGCCCCCACCCCCAGCTCCACCCCCGCTGGAGCCTTTGTCCCGTCACTGTACTGAAAGTCAGCTGGAAAAAAAGCGACTTGCCTGTGCCACCCTGCCTGAATGTGCGGTGCATCTTCCATGATGTCCTACAGTCAATCCTCATGTGCGCTGCGCAAGGTTGGGTGCACTCACCTTCAAGTTACCCGCGAAGTTCAGCTCACCAGCTGCATGCCTTTTAAAGGCAGTCGTAAATCACGCCGTTCTGAAGTCACGCCGACGTGGGGATTAAGTTTGAAGTTGGGGGATGATTCCGGCAAGCAGGCACAATAATGAGATCCAAATGCACTCGAATTAGGTTCCCGGCATTGGACGGTGGAAATGCAGCCTGCCATTGAGTGTGGGGGTGGTGGTGTTGGTGGGCAGGGACAATCGTGCACTGGATTTACGTCGCCGGGAAACACAATTGGGGCCATGTGACGATGTTTCCCTTTCATGCTGCCAAACACGGCGGGAGCAGAAAATTCCAGCTTCTGGAAGAGATAGAAATCTAGATTTTGGTTGAATGTCCTGAATATCCTTCATGTTTTCCATAGGTGCAGGGCCCTTCAGTGCCTTATGATAGACATCAGGGGCAGCAAACTTTATTACAGAGGTTGATTGAAGCGACATTGCAGTCATGGGATTGCCTCCTCAGGAATGTGTAGAAACGAGGCAGCACCTTGGCCATGAGATTGAAGCCATGTCTTGGCAGCCCAGCTGAAGGTACATTGAATCAAGGCCTCCCTGGTGCCCTTGCCTCCCTGAAGGTTCGTCAAGTCTGCCTGCACGCCCTCACTCTGTTCCTGCCCAGGATCCTCATCAGATCCATCAGAAGAGTCATCCTCTGAAGCCTGTGGAGCTCCCTCACTATCCTCATCCTCCAAAGTGCCAGCACCAGATTGTATAGTGCGCAGCATACGACCACTATAAGTGAGACAAGCTCTGAAGGATATTGCAGTGCACCCCCTGATCGGTCCAGGCAGCGGAACTTCATCTTCAGTGGCCCAGTTGTCCTCTCTACCACTGTTCTTGTGGAGGCATGACTCTGATTGTACCTCTTTTCCGTCTCTGTCCTTAGGTGCCAGAGTGTCATCATGAGAAACCTTTTCAAGTGATTACTTTTGTCACCCAGCAGCCAACCATCCAGCCTAGCTGGAGCCATAAACAGCCTTGACACCTGGGAGTGTCATAGGTTGTATGCATCATGGGAGCTGCCAGGGTACCTTGCACAGACTTACAGAATCTGTGTGTTGTGATCACACACTCTCTGCACGTTCATGGAGTGATAATCCTTTCTGTTCACGAAGGCACACGGCTGACCAGCTGGTGCCTTTATGGCCACATGAGTGCAGTCTGTGGTACCCTGGATGCAGGGGAACCCAGCAATTGCTGAAAAGCCTCTGGCTCACTCAGCCTGGCTGGCTTCACGAATGCAGTAATAAATGATTGTGAGGACATACCTGAAGACAGCATTAGTGGCCTGCTTGACAAAACTGTGGGCAGCTGATTGGACACTCCACACAGATTCTCCCACCGACCCCTGGAAAGATCCAGATGCAAAATAATTGGAGGGCTACTGTGACCTTCAGAGCCACTGCCACACAGTTGGAGGCGATCTCCGGCCCAATCATCTGGTACATTGATGTCATGGTGTCCCTAGAAAGGCAGAGCTTCTGTCAGGACTGGACCTCAGACATGTTGAGGTAGCTAGATCACTGCCTGTACACTCTGGCAGCAGGATAGTGGCATCTTGCTCTCCCTGCTGGCCCTGCATCCCGTGTGCCTATGCCTCTCCTCCCAAAGGTCTCTGGGATGCTGCCTGTGGACACCTGGCCTCCTCTCCCTTCATCCCCTCTCTTCCTCTTCAGAGGCGATCCTGCCAGTGGAGTAAACAATCCCCATCTGCTGAAATGCAGATGGTGGTGTCTCGAGCACTGAAGGGTACACTCAGTAGGAATCCTCCAAGAGAGTTGACAAAACAAAAGAGTCATCAAAACAAAGCTAACAAAGCAAATACTTCAGCAGAAACCACAGGAAAAGATCTGAAATCTCAGCACTAAAGCAGCAGCAAATTCTCACTTGAACTCCTAACAACTCATGCAGTCAATGTTCCAGTCCCCCTTCATCAGAAATGATAAAAAAGATCGGCTGCCTATCATGTGACAAGCGCTAAATTGCACAGGCAACATAAAATTTGGATCAATTGGGTTGTTAATGGGCTTAATTGTCCATTTAATTGTAGATGGGCATGCTTCCGACCCTTCACAAAGTAGAGCAACATTAACTTAATCGAAAGAAAGCCCCAAGATGAAAGCAAAACAATGTGAATGCTGGAAATCTGAAATAAAAACAAAAAGTGCTGGAAAAACTCAGCAGGTCTGGCAGCATCTGTGGAGAGAGAAAGAGAGTTGACGTTTCGAGTCCAATACTGACTGAAACATTAACTCTGTTTCTCTCTCCACAGATGCAGCCAGACCTGCTGAGATTTCCCAGCATTTTAGTTTTTTTTGAAAGAAAGCACCATCCCCTTTCTTTCAATTCCAGCTCGTTCTCAGGATTTAATTAATGTTTCAATGCAGTCACATCTGGAAAAAGGACACGAGTGCCTACTTGAGTGCTCTATGTAGTCATAAATTTATTTATTCAAATGAAGCATTTGATAATAATTGTTAAGTACTGCAGCAAAAGCAATTGCCACTTATCTTTCATGAAGGTTTCTCCATGATCATTTGCCAGCCAAAGAAGGATTCCATTTCCATTTCTGTCCTCAAGAGAACATATGTGATTAAGTTGTTTTTTGTCTTTAACACTTCTGCCATCTGTAAAAGTTTGATTGCTGGTTATATCTAGCAGTATAATTTGACAATTCCTCCAACAGTAACTAGATTCAAAAACAACAATTATAGGCTTAATTAGAAAGTAATGAGGCAGATAAAGGATTGTATAATTTTACAGCTCTTTGCAGCATGTTGATAAGTTAATGGCTAAAGGATCATCACGGCCTGTGTTGTAAACATTCCCCATTTCTTTTGAAGAAATTGCTTCAGTCTCCACAGTTGCTATATTTCATACTCTGGGCAGAATTTTGACCTCGGCGGCTGGGCTTGGCGGGGATGGGCAGTGACAGTCGGGAAGCTGACCGCCCGTGATCAAGGCCGGAAGGCGATTTCGCGCTAGCATGTCAATTAAGGCCCACCCAGCGTGAATGCCAACTGAAGAACCTCCGAGAAGGGGCGGGTGGGGGTGTGGGCCTGTTGTCCGCTAGGTTCAATGGCGACCCAGCGACTGATTCAAAAGTGGCGCAGGCAGCCCCAAGGAGACTGTCTTGGTTGGAGTTGCTACAGCGACATGTCTGTGACCCGGGAAGGTGAACCAATGCGGGAGGTGAGGTCGGCGGGGCAGTCGCCCCCGCATTTCTCCGACAAGTGCCTCGCTGCCCTCCTGGAGGAGGTGGCTGCCAGAAAGGGACGCCCTTGTCCCCAGAGATGGGAGGGGGAAGCCACCACACCTCACCAAGAAGGCATGGGAGGAGGTGGCAGCCCAGGTGAGCAGCCATGACTTGGTATAGCGCACCTGGCTCTAGTGCCAGAAGTGCTTCAATGACCTGCTGCGTTCAGGATGAGTGAGTACATGTTGGCATGGGCCAGTGTGCTGAAGTGTTTTGGGCTGGCCATCCCCTGTGGCCCTCAGGGGTGCCAGAGTCTGAGTGCCAACTGTCAATCACGCCGGAGCTGGCCAAGGGGGTGAGTCCTGGCTGCTTGGACTGAGTGCCTTGCGGCTCCAAAACCATGAATTGGCTGAGCCCTGTGAGGTGTTCCTCAGGTGGGGTTGGCCAGGCTGCAATGGTGATGCAGGCACAGAGTGGACTAATCAATGCTCCTCTATCCTTTCAGAAAAAGACATCCCATAACAGAGGTTGTGGACTTGCAGGGGGCACCCACACCTCCTCATCCTCTCCCATTACAAACAGGACACCTTGGAGCTTGAGAGGCACCATGCACCTCAGCCGCAGAGAGTTTGGGGTGTCAGACCAAGATAAGAGTGCAGTGCACTGAGGTGAGAATTTCGGCTTTTGCTACATATTCTAGTGCAGTCTCTTCATTGACGTGAGCCTCGAACCTGGAGTCCCCATTGATTATTGAAAGCTGAGGGCACCATGATGCAGATCTCTGTTGTCTCACCAGGGTACCTGGCATGCACATTGACAGTGTGATGACTTTAACTTACGACATGTTCTTCTTCTCTGTTTTAAGTTCACTAGCAGCCATTCGCACTCCAGACCCTGAAGGGCCACCCACGCACATGCGTCACACCTGCTCTCTGGAGCAGGTACCAGCACAGATACCAACATCTTGGTGGGCATTAGATCGCCATCTCGTATCTCAATGCACATTGGTGAGGGCACTTCGCACTCACTTGAGGTGCAGATGGAGGCAGAGAGTGCCCAGGGCACTGGCAGTCAGAGAACTGCTGATAACCAGGACAATGCTCAGTCGAAGGCTGATGATGGGCCTCTGGAGTCATCCATTAGGCAGCAGATGCTGTAAGTCCAGTGGGGTGTGCTGGAGGATCTGGCGGAGATACATGAGGGAATATGTGCCATGGGCTCCATTTTGGAGGAGACCCTGTGGAGCATGAGCACTGCGTTGACCCTCATGGCTGAGCGCATTGCCTCCTCCATGGAGAGAGTGGCGACTCTCATGGAGAGGCTGCTCCAGGAACAGGATCAGGGTTCCTGGGGTTGCACTCGGACCTGCAAGCCCTCACACAGGCAATGATCTCAGCTGGTCAGTGTCAGTGTGGGAGATGGATTTGGCACCCAATATCTCAGCTAGATGCCCGTCCGTCAATGGTGAGCAGGGGCGTCCAGAGTGACCTCACGTTGACGCACAAGCTGCTTGTCATCTCTGTGGGGTTCCTCTCACAGCACTCTGGATGACAGCATCAGCTCCTCCACCCCTCTGCCAGTGGCCACGACATCTGATGAGGCTGCAGCAACTGGGGAGATGCTAGCCATGGCACTAGCTGCTCCCTCCCAGGCGAGGCTAGCACGGGCTCCACTGGCCAAAGCATGACCACCAAGATCATTAAGGCCAACAAGATAGCAGAGCAGTAAGCTGTCTCCAATACCAGTGCCAACAAGAGGGGAGCACCTAGACACAGTGCCCATAAATGTAAGTTTAAAGTACTTTAAGCACAAGAGGGGCTGGTCATGGGTGATCTTTTGTTCTCCCATTTAGCTTTTCATTTTTTAATGGTGTGATTACCAACACCAGATATTGTTCAGTTCAAGAAGCTGTGAGTTCCAACATTAAATGAGATTTGAATTTGTGTTGTTGGCCTAAGTATGCTTCATTTGTTCTGTAGGTGCAGGGTAGGCCAGTATTTAATGCTGGATGTGGATCTCTTGAAACTTCATTGCACAGGATGGAGGATCTAGGATGGAGGTGGCAGCACTGGCATGAGTGGTAGTTTTTATCTGGGAGATTAGCTGAAGGAGCATTGGACCAATGCGTCCCTGGTGTCCCTGCCTCTCTGGAGGTTTCTGAGGTCTAGCTCCACACCCTCAGCATTCCCCTCACCATGCTTGTCCTCAGACTCAATATTGGACTCATCATCTGTTGCCTGTAGAGCTGCACCAACATCCTCTTCCTACATTGGGTCTCCCCTTGCTAGTGCCAACATGCAACCACTATTAGTGACAACCGCTCTGGAGGGTATTGGAGTGCGCCTCCTGAACGGTCCAGGCATCGGAAGTGCATCTTGAGAAGACCAATGGTCCTCTCTACCACCACCCCTTGTGGAGGTGTGGCTCCTGTTGTACTGATGCTCCACCTCCGTTCTTGGGTAGCAGAGAGGTGTCATGAGCCACCTTTCCAAGGGATAGCCCTGTCACCCAGCAGCCATCCATCCAGCCGGGATGGAGCACTGATGAGCCTCGGCATCTGGGAGTGTCTGAGCATGTAGGCGTCATGGGAGCTGCCTAGGTACCTTACACAGACTTGTAGAATCAGCATCCTGTGATCACACACTATCTGCATGTTCATGGAGTGGAAGCCCTTCCTGTTGATGAAGGCACCGGGTTCACCCGCTGGCGCCTTGATGGCCACATGTGTGCAGTCGATGGCACCCTGGACGCAGGGGAACCAGCAATCACTGCAAAGTCTCTGGCTCGCTCGGCCGGGCTGGCCTCAACCATACGGAAATGAATGAAAGTCAGTGCATGCCTGAACAGAGCTTCTGTCATCAGCTTGATGCAATAGTGGACAGCTAATTGTGAGACTCCAACAGATTCCCCACTGAGCCCTGGAAAGAGCCAGAGGCATAGAAGTTGAAGGCCCCTGTGACCTTCAGTGCCACTGTCGGAGCTGATCTCAGTCCTGATCATCTGACAAATAGGGTTAATGGCTTCCCTGCAGAGGCGGAGCCTCCTTCGGCATTATACCTCACACATATTGAAGTAGTGCATCACAGTGTGTAAACCCTGGGGGCAGGATAATGATGTCTTCTGCATCCCCTTCAGCATTGGATACCAGCTTGCTCTGTGCCCCTTGTGCCTGTGCCTTTCCTCCCAATGGTCCCTCCCCTGGAAGCTGCTTTGGGACACCTGGCCTCCTTTCCCTTCTGCCCCTCACTTCCTCCTCAGTAGAGGTGCCTCCAGCGGAGACCACAATCCCCATTACCAGGGCAATGGAAGGCTGTCTGATACCTGGAAGAGCCCACAGAGTCTGAATCATCCAGGGGCCTGGAAGACACCAATGAGTCCTGAAATGAAGCCTAGAAATGCTCAGAATGAAGCTCAGAGCCGAAATGTAGCTGTTCTAGTTCAAATAAACAACCAGCAGCACACGATATCCAAAACTGATCACTACTCACATTAACAATGCTGGTGACCCTTCTTATCCAGCCCGTAGAAGAGCTTTTACAAATTGTGGGCTGCCTGTCTGCCTGTTTTGCCCGGGCAACGGGTGAGAAATTGAACGGGCAACATTACATCACCAGCAATTGGGATGTCAAGGGCCTTAATTGGCCTCTCAATTGATGGCTGATGCAGCTCCATCACCTGCACACGCCCGCCGGCCGAAATATCACGTGAGTGTGCATTGATGTCAGGACGCTTGCCTGACGTCAATGCCCATCATTTTCCGCTCACCCGGCAAGGTCAAAATTCTGCTCTACGTTACAATCCCCGGAAAGACCAGTAACTTATAAAAAAAGACAGGTGTTATAACTGTCTCTATTGTTTTTATATTAAGGGTGAGAATGTAATGAGTTTTGGTTTCAGATTAAGGTGAATTGGGGGTTGTTTACTTCTGGTTTGGTTTAGTAGGCCTGCATGTGTTTACAGAAAAATGCTTGCAGTTTTGACCCAGCTGAGAGGCTTTTAGAAGCAACAAAACCCTGAGTTTGCTATGAAGAAAATCCCTGAGAGAGGAGCTATGGTCTAAATGAAAAACTGGTTTGTTTTGTGTTTTTTTCTTCAGAAATTAAATAAGCATAAGAGAAGCTGACCTGGAGACTGCAGACATCTGGTCTGTTGTGTTTAACCAGAGATCTCAGTCATATGAATATACAAGATAGGTGCAGAAGTAGGCCATTCAGCCTCTTGAGCCTTCTCTGCCATTCAATAAGATCATGGCTGATCTGTTTGTGCTTTCAATTCCCATCTACCCCCAAAAACCTTCCATTCTCTTGCCTAACATGAATCTATAAATTTCTGCTTTAAAAACATGCATTGACCCCGTTTCCACTGCCTTTTGAGGCAGGGATTTCCAAAGTCGCATGACCCTCTGAGAGAAAAAAAATTACCTCATCTCCATCCTGAAAGGATGAGCCTTAATGTTAGAACAGTACCGCCTAGTTCTGGACTCACCTACAAGAGGAAACATCTTTTACACGTCCACCTTGTCAAGACTGTTCAGAACCTTATATAATTCAATCAAGTCACCCCTCACAGTTCTAAACTCCACAGGAAACAAGCCCAGTTTGTCCAACCTTTCCTCATAAGTTCATTCCAGGTATCAATCTATTAATCCTCCTCCGAACTGCCTCCAGCACATTACATCCTTCCTTAAATAAGGAGACCAAAACTGCACACGGGATTTGAGATGTGGCCTCACCAATGAACTGTATAACTGAAACATAACATCTTGACTTTTATGTGCAATCCCTCTCATAATAAAGGTTAGCATTCCATTAGCCTTCTTATTCACTTGCTGTACCTGCACACAAACATTTTGTGACTCATGCACTAGAACTTCTAGGTCCCTCTGCACCTCAATTCTGCAGCCATTCTCCATTTAAGTAATACTCTGCTTTTTTTATCCTTCCTGCCAAAGTGAACAACTTTACACTTCCAATTTTTTGCCCACTCACTCAACCTATCTTTGTACACCTGCAACCTCCTTATATCCTCTACCCAACATACTTTTCTACCTATCTATGTGTCATCTGCAAATTTAACTACCATGCCTTCACTCCCCTCATCTCAGCAATTGATATAAATTGTAAAATGTTGATGCCCTAGCACAGACCCCTGCGGGACTCCAGTTGTCAGATCCTGCCAATCAGAACAAAAAACATTTATGCATATTCTGTGTTCTGCCAGCCAGCCAATCATCTATCCATGCTAATACCTTGCCCCCTACAGCTTTTATTTTCCACAATAAACTTTGATGTGGCGTCTTATCAAATGCTGTCTGGAAATCTAAATACAGGGTATCCATAGGCTTCCCTTTATCAGAGGTAAGTACAGTGAGGTAACTGAGTGAAGATTTGGAGTTTGGTGTGAAGGGGAGCTTGGTGAAGGTGGGGAAGGAGTCGTTTGTTTCCTTTTTTTAATCTTTTTCACCCTGTAGGAATTGGTTATTGCTTGGCTTCGGGGAAAGGAGCTAACTGTTTGGTGAGTATCTATGCTATGCAGGTAAGTTCTGTTCTATCCCCAAGTTTAAAATAGCACACAAAGTGGTGGTAAAATTAATAAAATATATACAAAAATAACATAAATAAGTGATTAATATAATTAAGTAATTATTTAAAACACATTAAGGATGACAGGTGATGTGTCAAGGCTGCAGCATGTGGGAGGGCAAACACGTCTGCAATAAGTGTTTGTGGCTCAGGAACTTTGGCTCAGAGTCATTGAGCTGGAGGCTGAGCTGCAGCCTCTGCGACACATCATGGAGGGCGAAAGTTACCAGGATACTTTGTACCAGGAGGCAGTCACACCACTTAGGATCGGGTCTTCTGATTTGGACAGTGGTCAGGAACAGGAATATGTGACTGAGAGTGAGGCAGGTAAGATGAACCAGAGGGCAGGACTGTGAGCTTCTGGAATTGACCAATAGGTTTGAGGTTCTCTCAGTTTTTTTGGATTAGAGTGGGGGCTGCAGGGTAATTGAGCAAACTGACCACAGCACCGAGGTACAGGAAGGCATTCAAGTGGGGGAAGCAAAAAGGAATGTAGTGATACCTTCATGTACCATGACAACTGGACCATCCACCTCCCACTGTAAGTTCCTCTCCAGCCCTGAGCAAATGTCCTGAACCCTGGCACCAGGTAGCCAACAGCCATCTGCTGCAGAGAACAGTGTCAATGCTCCTCACTATACTGTCCCCTACTATACTATATTCCTGTTTGCTCCCCAGCTTGAACAGCTTCCTGCACCATGGTGCCATAGCCAGCCTGCTCATTCACCTTGCAGACCTTGCCTTTGTCCACATAGGTTGTGGGCACTTAAAACTTGTTTGACAATTGCAAAGTCTGAGGCTCCTCTACTACTGTCTGCTCAGTCCCATTACCTGCCTCACTCATGGTTACACCCTCCTCTCCCTCACCACTAACCAAAACATACAACCATATTCTAAGAGTTGTGAACGTCTTCTGAACAAACTGCCCAGGTATTTCTCCCCCTCCCTTATTTTGCGCAGTGTCTGCAATTTGGCTTCCAGATCAATAATCCTGTTCCAGAATTCCTCTAGCTGCTTATACTTTCTGCATATGTGTTTGTTTTGGATTGCCTTGGCATCCAAAATCTTCCACATTCCACAGTTGCAAAATAACATCTATCCTGCTATTGTTACTTATATTATTTAGGTAATTTTATTTAATTACCTTCTCAATAAACTTAGAATAATTCCTATGTATACTATGCATCTTTTCCCTATTCACCAAATTCCCAGGTGAACCTAATTTTCTACTCACTCGGTCTCTGTCTCAGTCAGGTGTTGTTTCCTGTCTCCTCATGCATCCCTTACTGGTTGTGCAGTTTGAAAAACCGAGGTCTTATATAGACCCTCTGATGAGTCACTAGCTAGTTTAGCTTCCTCCCTTCAGTAATTAACACCACTTAAGCCAACTATGTCTGGCTGATTGACAGATAACTGCCACAACCAGTTTAACAGGCAATTTGTTTTTGTGTATGTTTAGAGAAGAAAAGAGGGAGTTCTAGAGAATTGGGGAGCACCAAGTAGCTCTGTAGAGAAAGGAGGAGTCCAGCTATGGAGTAGGTGCCTAGAGAGTGTCTATATATGTCTGGTAGGTCATGTCATGTGACCATCAGCAGCACCATACTTGAAGCTGGAGGTCCTATTGGTAGGGATATACCATAGACCTAAACTGTGACCTATGTGGCCAGACCCAGATGGGAAAAGGACTGCCTTCCAGGGTATGTCTTTGTTTAAAAGCCTAACAGAGGACATGAGACATCATGGGGTCTGGAGTCCATTTTGAGGACTCCCGGTGCTACTCTCTCCCAACTATATACCACCGTGCTGCCACCTCTGCTAGGTCTGTCCTGTCAGTGGGACAGGACATACACAGGGATGATGATGGTGATGTGTGGGACATTATCTGTAAGCCATGATTACCTGAAGGTAACAAGGCAGGCTTTTGCTTGACTAGTCTGTGGCAAGGCTGTCCCAGTTTTGGAACAATCCCCCTGATGTTAGAAAGGAGGACTTTTCAGGGTCGACAGAGCTGGGTGTGCCATTATCAATTTTGGTGCCTAGGTCAAAGCCTGAGGTCCGCCTGATTTCATTCTTTTGTTTAGACCTTGTAGGGGTTTTATACAACTGAGTGGATTGTTAGGCCATTTCAGAGGGCATTTAAGAGCCAGCTGTATCGCTGTGGGCCTGGAGTCACATGCAGAACAACCAGGCATGCTCGGCAGATCTCCTTGCCTAAAGAACATTATTGAATCAAATGGGACTTTTAAGACAATCAACAATGGTTTCATAATGATATAACTGAGACTAGCTTTTAACTCCATATTTTATTATTAATTGAATTTAAAGTCAACCAGCTGCTATGATGGAATTTGAACCTATGTCCCCCGTGCATTAGCCTGGGCCTCTGGGTTACTAGTCCAGTGACATTACCAAGGCTTCCTTTGCAGCATTAGCAGAACGCATAATGAATGCTGTATTGGAAGCTCAGACCACTGCCACTCCACTAGTGCCCTCGCTGTAGTTTAACAGCCAGCCAGCCCAGATTTCTGCTGCCCACGCGAAGGTGGTGCAGTCCGAAACCAGGCCTTCTAGGTTCAAAGTTGCTCGAAGGCCACCTGCAAGACAATCTGCAATCCTCCCCACTGAAAGTCAGCAACCTTCAACCTGTCATGCTCAGCCACTGGAATATCATTTTGTGAGAGCACCAGGGCAATCAAAGGCAGAAGGAATGCAGGCACTGAGGAAATGCACAATGCTGGTTAGTTGATTTTGTATGGAACATTGTTTTCAGCACTGTCACTGACCCCATCTCCTCTGGAGGTCTTCGGTCTACAGCTTCCCACCTCATAGTCCCCCAACCCAAAACAGCCCACTTCTACCTCCTTCCCAACATTCACAAACAGGACTGTACTGGTAAACCCACCAGTTCAGCCTTTTTCTGCCCCACTGAACTTATTTCTCCCTATCTCGACTCTTTTTTTTCACCCCTTGCCCAGTCTCTTCCTACCTGCATCTGTGAATTTTCTGAAGCCTTACGTCATTTCAACAATTTCCAGTTTTCTGACCCAAGCCACCTCCTCTTCTGGAAAACTTCATCAACTTCCCTCACCTTCACACGGTCCATTCCTAACACTTCCCTTCTTCAACATCTTTGTCTCCATTTCAAGTGATTGGCTGTCTATTAATATTCATTATAAGCCCACTGACACAACAGTCTTAACTATATTCCTCACACTATGCCTCCTGTGAGGATTCTTTTCTGTTCTACCAGTTTCTCCATCTCCGTTGTACCTGTTCTGATGATGCTACCTTCCACACAGAGTTTCTAACATGTCTTCTTTTTTCCTCAACCAAGGATTCCTTCTTATTCTGGTTGAGAGGGCCATCAACCATATCAGACCCATTTCTCGTACTTCTGCTCTCACCCCTTCCTCTCCCTCCCAGAGCTAAGTTAGGGTTCCCTTTGAATATAGAAGCTGGTGAGGTGGAAAGTGAGGACAAAGGATTATCCTCCGCCATTTCCTCCACCTCCACATGATGTCACCACTAATCACATCTTCCCATCCCTTCCTCTGTCAGCATTCAAAGGAACTGTTCCCTCTGTGACATCCTGGTCCACTTCTCATTCACCTCCAACACCACATGGTGACCATTTAGTCACAGGAGGTGTAACACCTGCTATTTTCCCTCTTCTCTCCTCGCTGTCCAAGGCCTCAAGCACTCTTTCCAAGTGAAGCAATGATTTACTTGTACTTTCAATTAAGTCTACTTTATTCGCTGTCCACAATGTAGTGTCCTCTATATTGGAAAACCAAACACAGATTGAGTGATTGCTTTGTGGATAATCTCTGCTGAGTCCCCAAGCATCACCCCAAGCTTCAGTTGCTCACCATTTTAATTCACCTCCTTGCTCTCATGCTCATATTTCTATCCTTGGCCTGCTGTGGTATTCCAGTGAAGCTGAGCACAAGCTTGAGGAACAGCACCTCATCTTCCAATTAGACACTTTACAGCCTTCCAGGCTCAACACTGAGTTCAACAATTTCAGACCATGAACTCTGTCCCCATTTTGATTCTGATTCTTTGCCATGTGCCAATTTTCATGTTTTTGCTTTCATTTGGAGCTGCTCATTATTCTGCCATTCACACTCACTCTGGACTTTGTTTCTTTACTAAACTCATTACCCTTCCCTTTGGATTTTGTTCAGTGATATCTTTGTCATTTAATCTCTCCTGCCCTCTACCCTATCCCAGACCCTCCCTTTTGTTCTTCCTCTCACTCCCCCTTTTCAATAGCATAAAACCCATCACATTTCTGCTACCTTCAGTTCTGAAGAAGTCGTATTCGACTCAGAACATCACACAGTTTCCTAGACATACTGCAGGCCAAGGCTACAGCACCCATGACTGTGAGAAAGTGATCTGACCAGAACCTTTGAATTCAGAGCAAAGACCCTCACTGTCCTATTCTAGAAAGCCAGGTAGTGAAGAATAAAATCTGGAGCCCAATCTTTATACACTTTAAGCTTACAAGAGAATATCCAATACAAACATGCACCTCTTAACCCACCAACCATAGTTTCATTCTGCTTCTATATTTCGGAGTACAAGTGAATTCCCAGTTATGCCCACCAGTTGAACACAATAAAACACTGAATTAATAAACAATTAATATGTTTTCTTCCCTCTAAATAAAAATTGGAGTTCATATTTTTAACTACATTTTCTAAAAACTAAATCAAATGCTTCCATATTCTGTACAAAGCATTACATTTCGAGACAATCTTCCTTTCGGACCCCTAACAATTTCTTCAGACATGCACTTCCTTTTGTAAAACAATTCAACAGTTGATAACTTGCAGCCATCATTAAATTTTAGAGATTTGGAGCAGAATTTCACTCAGGCCGGGCGGGCTCGGTGGGGGCTGTCAGGAAACCGACCGCCGCCTGCGATTGAGGCCAGAAGGTTATTTCATGCTGGTGGGCCAATAATGGACCTCCTGGTGTGAAACGCAAGCAGCAGCGCTCAGCGCTGTCTGTGCGGGTGGGTGGGGTGGTGGCGGGAGTGCGATCGGGGCTAGCGCAAACTTCGTGCATGCGCACGAATGAGTGCTTGAAAATCTCCCTGAGGTATGGAGCTGCATCAGGGAGCTGAAGGGTTTAAAAAAAAATAAAGAAATGAAAAAAGGTATAAAACATGTCCTCTCATGTGACTCTGTCACATGAGTAGGGGCATTATTAATTAAATTTTACTTTTTAAATTTTATTTTTATTTGCTTTAGCAAACTTCAATCTGCCCGTGGATGAAGTTTCCTAAAATGTGCAAAGGCAGCCATTTAACCTGCTCGTCAACCATAAGGTTGGACGGGCACTGAAAAATTCTATTCAATTGATCCTTTAATGGCCTTAACAGGCATTTTAATTGCTGGCAGGCGCACTGCTGACTCCGATGCGCGCTCACTGAATGAAATATCGCGCGACTGTGCACTGATGTCGGGATGCTCACTTGACGTCAACACGCATCATTTTATGCCCGCCCACCGAGCTAAAAATTTTGCCCTTCCTTTCTTTCCAGTATTTTTTCCAAACCAGCAAGGTCAATCCATAACTAATTCTCATTCATTTTGTAAAGTATCATAAATCCAAAAATGAATGATTATCCACATAACATTTAATGGGCATTCTATCTTCAGTAGATCCCTTGTTAAGATTCTCAGTTAAAATAGTTGACAAATAGGATTCAATATCCACTGTCTCCTTAAGAGATAGTGTTTTAGCATCTGAAGTTCATTTAACAACCTTTTTATTTACTTAGCTTATGAAGTCAATGGACAATTCTCTCCCATCAGAACCATTATGAAACCAGATGTATTAAAATACCTATCAGGAAGATTAGCATATGAACAATCATTAAAAATAACTACCTTCATGTTCTTTGCATCACTTAAGGATGTGAACCTAAGCATACATTTATCTAGATTTTATTTTCTTAATGTTTTATTTGCCATTAAAACAATTCATACTTTAGAATGGTTCATCAAAATACTAAACTGCAACACCTCAAAATTATCATGTAGCCTACTCTGAGTGCACAACCAATTCACCTGGTCAATTAAGCTTGGCAATTGTTTGTTTTAAATGTATCATTATCTTTCTGATGGCCTAGCACAATTAAATGGGATGAAGGTAACATTTTAAATAAGATTGCTGTTTAAAGTTATTCCAGAGTGTTCTGTTTAACATTTAAACCAATTTATTAAGAAAAACCCATAAGCCTGGCTTCCAATATTAAATTCTACTCTGATCTTATTAATAAGAGTTTTAAAAAAGATTTTGCTGTACCACCCCATAAGAAATCATCAATGTTCATCATGAAGATGCCTAGAAGTTTTTCTTTCATGATACCAATTAAACATTGCAGGATCTATTAATTGAACATAACCTGTGTTTAGCAAAACATCTCCCCAATAATAACCACTCTTAGAAGTATCATTCAGGCAATGGATGCAGTTGTTTAGTTTCCATGGTTTTTCTTGTGCATTTTCCTTGTCTTTGGGTAATTCAGAAAGACCTCCCTGAAAGGCCTCACTCTGTAGAAATGGGACTTGTGTTGATTGATCTACACACCCATGAATATGTGGTCAAATAGGCTAAAAAGATTTAAGATTACTTTTCTGGCTGTGGGAAAGTCCATTCTAATATCTGTATCACTCAATCACTCTACAAAACTCTTAGCCACTAACCTTGCTTTGGCCTTACAAGTTCCATCTGCAACTACTTTTCAGTACAATGCACTTATGTGACAAAGCTGGTTGACCCTTATCTGGTATCTCAGGTTAAACTCTAAACTCTCTCCAAATATCCGTCTCTTTGTTGTGTCTCTCTTATTTGTTTATCCACCAAAACTTTATGAACATAAGGATTTCTGCTTTTAGTTCAATTGTGCAACTGTTCCATGGCCTTTATTTCATTGTCTAATCTATTTGAGCAATGAACTCTACTTCCACTGTATAACGTACAGGAGAGAGACAGGCAGACTATACATATTTTGTCTCACCAAACTGTCTGTAAGCAGAAGCTATTTTGAATAATTTTTAAAGTACCCGGTGAAGTGAATTCCCAAATCCTTGGTTTGTGTGATCCAATTTACTAATTACCTGCAGCAAATTCACACTATGAGGAACTCAGAAGGTTAGTATATTTCACATTGAAACCTGGACAAGCAACTTCCCATTCCAAGAAACACACATACGCACGTCAGAGAGGAACTCTTTCACATAGGAGTTCGTGTTCAGCTGGCTGAGGTATGGAGTTATAGAGTTTGCTTTACAGTTGGTGCTGATGCTGCAAAATGAAATAGGTACATAGAGACTGGGACAGTTCTGCAGGCAATGGTAGGAAATCTTCCAGTAGAGACAGGCTTCGAGGAACAGGCTGTTGCTCTGCCTGGAGTTCTGCCTCTTGGATCTTAAACAGCAGACTGCCTGTGAGGCCCAAAGATGTAACATTAAAATTGTACAAAAGGCCAGATACTTTGATCATGTGACATGGCCCAGTAACTGTTAATTGCAGTTTAACAATCAGTTTCTGTGCTTCTGGCCAGAATTCCATTGTTCCTCCTTAGGAGACAGACAAAGTGGTTATTAGCATCTCTTGTGAAAGACAAATTTAGCTCCCTCTCTTTTGTGATAGTTCCAGTTGGGGATGGGCGCAATTCATTTGCACTTCCTCTGCTTTCGTTGATCACAAGAGGTCTGTACAATTAGGTGTGAGATTCCACAGGCTGAGTGAGGAATTATTTTGTTCTTTTAACTCCAGGACAAGGGGCCTGACCTGAGGTCATGTGACTTGTAGCAGCCATTTTTCTTTGGTTCTGCAAAAACCAATTTTCTTAAACATGGCAAAAGAATAAAGTTTTGGATTTCTATTCATGTCATATAGACCCAACATCTAGTACTACAGTGATATCTCCCTCTTGCACAGAGGTTCCTTCCCTATTTTGTGATTGTTTTCTGCCACAGGAATCATTTCCACACTCAATGTCACTACTTGCAATGCACTTTTAATTTCCACTCCAATTTGTCAGTCGCTAGACCTCAATTCTTTGTCATCTTCTTGAACATTCAACTAATATTTAAACTTACCAGTAACTTTTCCTACACCTCCTACAATTGTTGCATCCCTCCATTCATTAAACTCCTCTGGAATATATGCCACCCGAGCACCCATTCTGAGTAATTGGCCTATGGATGTTATAGCTCTGTCTTGTGGTGAGTGTCATGATCACACAAATTACCATCATACAGCCCTTGACCTACCACATTCTGTTCTTTAGGACCCTCATCAGTAAACATTTGAGCGTTTGAGGTACAACTTGCCTCGTAAACTTCTATTGGTTGCTCAGAGTTCAAATTTTGTAAATACTTCCAATTATACATGAGGAATGAACCTTAGTAGTTTGATTACCATGTTTGAAAAGTACTGTCTTATCATAATTACCTATGACCTTACCAGGACATTTCCAATTCCTATGACCCATTCTTTTATAATATATGAAAGCTCCTGAGTTAAACTCTGTCTCAGATAGTCTTATACAATACCATGGTGCACGATGGAGTTTCTGAGACCTTAGCCTTGAAAAAAGCCTGTCTTACTGTGAAAGAAAAAATGATTGAATTGCTGTACTTTCTAGAGCAGGAGGGCTATCACAAAGAACAGAAAGGAATTTGTTTTGTCCATAAACTAATTGATAGGGGCAATATCCTCCAACTATCTGGAAATAATTCTCTGCTTTAACCACGCATGCCAGGTAGCTGTCAATTTGCAACCTGGTTAGCTAAAATTTCATGCACCATTTTATCTACCACAGCAAGTATCCTTCATAAAGACCGTGGCTAAAAGGGCCATCATATTCTGTATTCACGACTATAACATTCATGTTTTCACACGTAGGTCTGAATTTATCATTAGCAAATTCATATCTATTGTCAGTCAGTAACTTCACTGGTGTCCCATGTACGGATCTTATCCATTTTTCCGTTATAAAAACACTCTTGTCTTTATGAGGTATTAGTGTATAAATACTAAACCTGGTAGCCAAGTCAATAAAATCTAGGATTTTATTCGGTCTTTATTCCATAATTTAGATCCATGGAAACTCTCTTGTTAAAGTGAAGTGTCAATGGAAGCCTTATTACAGGACATGGCAGCATCTGCCAGTACTTATTACAGATTTTGCAATTCTTACTAATCTCTTCTATTAGTCAGTATACTCCTCATCAGCCACATCTGCATGATTCAGCAGGATTTTTAACTGTTGACAAGTAGGATGAGCAAATTGTTTAAGTAACTCTCAAACAATTTATTCATTTACACTCTTATTCCTATACCTGATGCCACAAAATAAAAGAGCAGGATTAGAGTGGCATAGAAGAGCATGAGAAAAACAGCAGAAACACAATATTAAAGAGTGCGAGGAAAGCAGTGGAGGTACAGGATAAAAGAGCATCAGGAGACTGGTGGAGAAACAGGTTAACAAAGCACAAGGAGAGTGGCAGAGATACAGGATAAAAGAATGTGAGGATAGTGGCAGAGACACAGGATAAAAGAGGGTAAGGAGAGCCGTAGAGACAGAGGATGAAAGAGATTGAGGAGAGTGGTCGATAAACAGGATAAAAGAGTGTGAGGAGAGTGGTGAAGAACCAGGATAAAAGAGCGTCAGGGGAATGGGAGAGACACAGGATAAAAGAGGACAACTAGGAGAGTGGCAATGACACAAGATAAAAGAATGTAAGCAGAGTGGGAGAGACACAGGATAAAAGATCACGAGGAGAGTGAGAGAGATACAGGATAAAAGATCATGAGGAGAGTGAGAGAGATACAGGATAAAAGAACATGAGGTGAGTGAGAGAGACACAGGATAAAGGAACGTGAGGAGATAGGCAGAGAAACAGGATAAAAGATCGTGAGTAAAGTGGCAGAGACACAAGATAAAAGTGCATAAAGACAGTGGCAGTAGTACTGGACAAAACAGCCTGAGGAGAGTGGCAATGACACAGAATAAAAGCGCGTGAAGACAGTGGCAGAGACACAGGATAAAAGATCGTAAGCAGAGTGGCAGAGACACTGGATAAAAGATCTTGAGGAGAGTGGCAGAGACACAGAATAAAAACGCGTGAAGACAGTGGCAGTAGCACTAGACAAAACAGCCTGAGGAGAGTGGCAGTGACACAGGATAAAAGAGTCTGAGGAGGGTGGCAGAGACATAAGAACATAAGAAATAAGAGCAGGAGTCATCCATTCGGCCTGTCACATCTGCCCTGCCATTCAATAAGATCATGGCTGATCTGCCCCAGGCCTCTACTTCTTTTCGTACCAGCTCCTCGTAGCCCTCAACTCCCCATTTTTTCAAAAATATATATACCTTCTCTTTAAATACTTTCAGTGATCTTGCCTCCACAACTCTCTGAGGTAGAGAATTCCAACATTCACTATCCTCTGAGAGAAGAAATACCTTCGCATCTCAGTTTTAAATGAGTGTCCCCTTACTCTGTAACAATGTTCCCTAGTTCAAGATTTCCCCCACTAGTGGAAACATCTTCTCAACATCTATCCTGTCAAGCCCCCTCAGAACCTTGTACGTTTCAATAAGATCACCCCTCATTCTTCTAAAATCTAATGAATAAAGGCCTAACCTGTTTAACTATTCAACAGGCCAAAATTCCATTTGCCTTCTTAATTACTTGCTGCACTTGCATGTTAACTTTTTGTGTTTCAAGCACAAGAACACCCAGATCCTTCTGTGCTGTACTTTTTTAGAGTCTCTCCATTTAAATAATAGTCTGCCTTTTGATTTTTCCTATCAAAGTGCATTACCTCACATTTTCCTACATTTAAACTCCGTCTGCCAAGTTCTTGCCAATCACTCAACCTGTCTATATTTCCTTGCAGATTCCTTATGTCCTCATCAAAACATGACCTCCCACCTATTTTTGTATTGTCAGCAAATTTGGATACATTGCACTCTGCCCCCTCTTCCAAGTCTTTCATAGAGATAGTAAAGAATTGAGGCCCTAGGACTGATCCTTGTGGCACTCCACTAGATATGTCTTTCCAACCTGAAAAAGATCCATTCATCCTGACTCTCTGTCTTCTGTGTGTTCACCAATTCTCAATCTATGCTAATACATTGCCCCCAATACTGTGAGTTCTTATATTGTGCAATAGTGGCACCTTATCGAATGCTTTCTAGAAATCCAAATATACTACATCTACCGATTCCCCTTTATCAACTCTGCTTGTTATATCCTCAAAGAACTCTAGCAAATTTGTCAAAGATAATTTCCCTTTCACAAAACCATGTTGACTTTGTTTGATTGTGTTCAGCTTTTCTAAATGTCCTGCTATTTCTTCCTTAATAATGGACTCTAGCATTTTCCCAACAATAGATGTTAGACTGACTAGCCTATAGTTTCCTGCTTTTTGTCTCCCTCCCTTCTTGAAGAGGGGCATCATATGATTAGTTTCCCAATCCACTGGGACCCTCCAGGAATCCAGTGAGTTCTGGAATTTCAACCAATGCCTTAACTATCTTAGCAGCCATTTCCTTTAAAACCCTTGGATGCAGGCCATCAGGTCCTGGTGACTTGTCTGCCTTTAGTCCCATTCGTTTCTCAAATACTTTGTCCCTTGTGATAGAGACTGTTACAAGATCTTTCCCCTCCATTAGCTCCTTGCTTATCTGATTTCTTTGGAATATTTATAGTGTCCTCCACCGTGAAGACCAATGCAAAAATTGATTTAGATTACCTACCATTTCCCTGTTTCCTGTTATCAATTTTCCAGTCGCATCCTCCAAGGGTCCCACACTCACTTTAGCTACTCTCTTTTTATATACCTGTAGAAGTTCTTGTTGTTTGTTTTTATAGTTCTTGTCAATTAACTTTTATAATCAAGTTTCTCCCCCTTTATTAGCTTTATAGTCATCCACTGCTGGTTCCTAAAAAAATCTCAACCCTCTTGCCTACCATTAGTTTTCACCACTTTGTGTGCCTTAGTTTTTGATTGGATACTTACCTTGACCTCCTTTGTTAACCACGGGTGGTTTATCCTTCTCATCAAGTCCTTCTTTTTGACCAGGATAAATTTTTGCTGAGCGTTTTTAAATATCTGCCACTGCTCATCCACTAATCTTCCCCTTAGCCTATTTTCCCAGCAAGCTTTAGACCACTCTTTCTTCATACCTCTGTAATTGCCCTTATTTTAGATGAGTACATGGTTTGAGATCCGAGTTGCTTGCCCTCAAACTGAATTTGAAATTCTACCATGTTGTGATAGCTACCCCCTAGAGGATCCCTAACTATGAGATCTCTTATTAATCCTGCCTCTTTACACATTACTAGATCTAAAATAGCCTGTTCCCAGGTAGGTTCTGCAACATATTGCTCTAAGAAACAATCCCTGGTGCACTCCACAAATTCATCTTCCATGTTACCCCTGCCAATTTGATTTGTCCAGTCAGTATGCAGATTAAAATCACCCATGACAATTGTAGCACCCTTCTTACACACCTCCATTATTTCCCAATTTATACTTTGTCCTACTGTGAGGCAACTCTTTGGGGGCCTATAAACGGCTCCCACCTGTGACTTCTTCCTCTTGATATTCCTTATTTCCACCCAAACTGATTCCACATCATGATCTATTGCACCTATATCACTACCCACCACCGCACTGATACTTTTCTTCATTAACAAAGCCACCTCACCTCCTTTTCCTTTTTGCCTATTTTTCTGGAATGCCGAATACCCTTGAGTATTGAGTTCCCAAACTTGGTCACTCTGCAACCACGTCTCTGTAATAGCTATCAAGTCATATCTATTTATTTCTACTTGTGCCATCAACTCATCTATCTTGTTACAAATGTCATGTGCATTCAGATAAAGAGCCTTAAGCTTGACTTTTTACCATTATTTCTCATTCTGGTTCTCATTTCTGCTGCACTCTTCTGCTTATATTTTCTGCCCCTTCCTGTCACACTTTGATTATCGTTCACGTCTTCACCACCCTGCACCTCTGCTCCCTCAATTATTTTGGATTTTCTAAGCTTCCCTTCAATTGAACCCTCCTATCCAATAATTAGTTTAAAGCCCTATCTAAAACCCTAGTTACATGATTCGTTAGGACACTGGTCCCAGCATGATTCAAATAAAGCCAGTCCCAACAGAACAGCTCTCTCCTTCCCCAGTACTGGTGCCAGCACCCCATGAATCAGAACTCATTTCTCTCACACCAATCTTTGAACCACGCATTTACCTCTCTAATCTTATTTACCCTACACTAATTTACTCATATGGCTCAGGTAGTAATCTGGAGATTATTTCCATTGTGGTTCTGCTTTTTAATTTAGCCCTGAGCTGTTCATAGTCCCTCAGCAGAACCTCTTTCCTCGTGCTACCTGTCATTGGTACGTACGTGGACCAAGACAACTGGATCCTTCCCCTTCCACTCCAAGTTCCTCTCCAGCCCAGAAGAGATGTCCTTAACCTTGGCACCAGGTGGGCAACACGGCCTTTGGGACTCGATGTCTTTGCTGCAGAGAACAGTATCTTTTCCCCTAACTATGCTATTCCTTATTACTACTAAATTTCTCTTTTCTGCCCCCACTTGAATGGCACTGTACCACAGTGCTCTGGTCAGTTCGCTCATCTTCCCTGCAGTTTGTGCCCTCATCCATGACAGGGGCAAGAACCTTGTACCTATTGGACAAGGGCACCGGCTGAGGCTCCTTCAAAGCTAAATTCTGGTTCCCCAAATCTGCCTCACTTGCAGTCAAGACCTCCTGTCCCTGACCACGGAACAAATTTGATGTAATTAATCGAAAGCATGTGACGGCCTCCTAAAATACAGTGTCCAGGTAACTCTCCCCCTCCCTGATGTGTCGCAGTGTCCACAGCTTGGACTCCAGTTCATCAATCTTGAGCTGATGTTCCTCAAGCAGCCAACACTTGCTGCAGATGTGGTCACCGTGAATCGCAACGACGTCCATCAGTTCCTACATACTACAGCTGCAACACCTACTTATACCTGTAAGAGCTGAAGTGTGACATCACAGGAGAACAAGTGTGTGATAGGCAGGTACGTCTTCCCTGTCACTTTTGATTGGCCAAGTGATTTAAATCAGGAGGTGTTGCCCCTGTCAAGGATGAGGGCACAGACTGCAGGGAAGATGAGCGAACTGACCAGAGCACTGTGGTACAGAGTGCCATTCAAGTGGAGGCAGAAAAGAGAAATGTAGTTGTAATAAGGAATAGCATAGTTAGGAGAAAAGATACTGTTCTCTGCCTGCCCAGCCATCGCTATTCTATTTAAATAATTAATTTGGGTGTTAAATATTTTATAAGTGAATTTCTTAACTGTACTCTTCAGCTGTAATAACACCTCCTGATTTAAATCACTTGGCCAATCAAAAGAGACAAGGAAGACGTACCTGCCTATCACCCACCTGTTCTCCTGTGATGTCACACTTCGGCTCTTACAGGTATAAATAGGTTGAAGGGCTCTCTGCCGTCACTGCCCTTCCCATGCAGTTCCACTCTCCATGTGCTCCCGGCTCTCCTCTCGCTGTTTTAAACTGTGAAAATCTCGCTTCTCCTCTCGCTGTTTTAAACTGTAACACTCCCGGCTCTCCTCTCGCTGTTTTAAACTGTGAAAACCCCGGCACTCTTCTCATTGTTTTAAACTGTGAAAATCCCATCTCTCCTCTCACCATAGGATAAAAGAGCATGAAGAGAGAGGCAGGGAAACAGGAAAAAATAGGGTGAGGAGAGTGGCAGAGATAGAGTACAAAAGAGCACAAGGGGTATGGCAGAAACACAGGGCAGAATCGTCCCAGATTTGAATTGAGTGTGGGTAGCAGACATGAAAAACCATGTTTCACCTGCGAATGGCGGGTTTTCAAGCCATATCGTCCCCTTCCCAAGGTGCCTGCCTCATTAATAATGCATCACAGGAATCGCACCAGTTTACTGGCGGGTGGGCTTGGATTTGCCCACCACACTGTGACCTCAGCACTTCCTTGCTCCAAGCGCCATATTTAAAGTGCACCAGATCGCAGCCTACTTGATGTCTCCAGGCCAGGACTGCTCCAGGCAACAGATTGTCCCTGAAAGCAAAAAAGACGGCAGCCCCTAATTTAGTGACGCCTCTCTGGGGCGCCTGCTGGATCCAGTGGAAGGCCACCATTATGTTCTCTACCTCTGTAGGAAGTTCAGAGTCACCAATCCGACCTGGGAGGCAGTGGCAGAGGCGATCAGCGCCAGCGGAGAACAGAGGAGGTCAGCCATCCAGTGCAGGAAAAGCATGAATGATCTCATCCGTTCCGCCAGATTAAGTCAACCATCTCATCACTCTCAACTCACACTCACACTCACATCCACTTCAGTGGACAACACCACTAACCCTCACACATTTTCACATCTCCATCAGACAAATATCCTCTGGCACCTGCTTCCTCATCCTGTTGATGGCTCTGCTCACCACATAAACATTCCATGCAGTGCCATATGTGACCTGCTCATACTCTCTCCATCTGTTTTCATACAACAGCTGGCTCACAGCAGAAAGGAGTGGTCTATGCCGGGGGTGGAGTGGCCCACATTAGACCATTCACTCACTTTGAGGAGCGTGCCATCGCATGGACTGGTGAGAACATGGACCATGCCTGTGGCGACAGTGAGGTCAGCGGCAAACACCCACGTGAGGGTCCTGCACCACATCAGCCCTCTCTGAACGCATCTGTGAGTGCTCTCTCTCCTGCTCTTGACTCTGCTGCTGTGCACTACTTATCCCTTCTTTGGTTCACAGGGAGCTCTGGCAAGTAACTGACACCCTCAGCCAACCATTCCCTCAGCTGCATCCAGGCCCTCACCTCCGGCCAAGAAGACACCTCCTCCATTGAAGAGCTGGAATTAAGCAGCCTGGAAGACCCGTCACAGCGCTTACCCACATCCTGCACCAGCACAGAGACACACACCTCAGTGGGATCAGGATTTAGAGCAAGCTCGGGTTCACAATCTGGTGGTCACCACATGGACATGTTTCTGAAGGATGAGGAGGCAGGTTCAGCCAAGCTCCTGGCACTCGGAGAACTGCTGGGGAAGGGGCGGCTGTGACGTTTGAGTTGGCCTTTCAACTCATCATGGAGAGTCAGCAGAAGGCATGGGAACATCACACAGAGCTGTTGCAAGCCCTGAACAGAGTGGCACACGAGTCGGAGGAGCACGTCCCCCTGCCCTCTGATGAAGTGGTGCCCAAATATGCGCAAATGGTGGTCTCCATGGGCTCGGCGACAGATGCAGTGAAGCACTCTCCCACGCATGTCCTGAGCATCTCAATGTCCTGATCATCTTCAATGCTGCCTGCTGGGTTCTCTCAGCCCACCCACTGATCACACTCCCATGCAGCACCTGTTCCCATCCAACAGGAGGTTCCATTCACTTTTGATTTTGACAGCCATGGCAGTCTTTAAGTTTCTTCTGCTGGTCCAACAGAACGCGCAGATGCACACAGAGCCACACTTCACTGCAGTAGCCATGGGTGAGTCCCTGCAGTGGCAACATGAGAGGGAAACGAGGCACCTCGCCAACCCTCCAGATGCTCCTTCCTTTCAAGGAGTCAGGCCAAGGCCCGCGAGCATCTAAAGGGAGAAGAAGCAGCAGCTGGACACCCCTAGGCCATCCACTCAGGAATCATAGAGGCTGTCCACTCTGTCCAAGTCCCTTTGCCTGTGACCCCTTCAATCTCATCCTCTGCCATTGCAGAGGGAGCAGCTGGCCCACAGGAGGACAGCCAAAGCAAATCAGGGCCCTCAAGGCCATGGCTGTCCAGAGGACATATGCTGAAGCCTTCAATAACAACAGAGCCAACCATTGCACAGGCTTCTCCGCCCCTGCTGCAGATGTCAGGGCAGCACCTAGAAGTGTTAGGCCTAGAAAAATTAAGAAATTCAGATCACATGTTGTTACATGGGTGAACACATTTTGTCACTTCACAATCTGAAAATATATTCACTTTCACTAAATAATGTGTAAAGATCTCTTTTTGCTTCAGGGCCTTTTGGAGCCTTGTGTAAGCAATCTCCCATGCATGCAGAACATCTCAATGTCCTGAGCATCTTCAATGCTGCCTGCTGGGTTCTCTCAGCCCACCCACTGATCACACTCCCATGCAGTACCTGTTCCCGTCCAACAGGAGGCTCCATTCACTTTTGATTTTGACAGCCATGGCAGTCTTTAAATTTCTTCTCAGCTCGCCTGTCCTTTCCCCTCCCCCAGTCACCAATGTCCTTTCCCCCATCACTGTCGATCCCCCTGGCATCACCTTCCACCTCCCCACCATCATCCCAGCACAAACCCTTGTCATTCCAGGATGTCCAGGTAAGCATGCACATTCCCTACCTTCTTGCGAATCCCACCCCAATTCACATTAACCTCCCTCACCTCCTTCTTCCCACCCACAGGGTCTGCCTCTGGCTCCCCACCAACCACCCTCACCATTCCTTCTACCGCTATCAATGTACCCTCCTACCCTACCGGCTCCCTCTGCAGCCTCTGATACTCAGCTTTCCCTTCTACCATACACAGACTCAGTTCGTTCCCTAGGAGGCAGTAATTGGCTCCACAGACCCTTCCCTTGCATGGTCACCTGGCATCATCCCTCTTATTCCCTCCTTCACCCTAACTTCCTCCACCGAACTCATCCTCCCCCCCCAAACATCTTCCCCCCAACAAACTCTCTCCTCCCCACAGATATCTTCCATCCTCCGAACTCCCTTGTACCCCCGGACACCTTCCCCTCTCTGAACTCCCTCCTTGCCCGGACACATTCCCCCCTCAAATGCTCTCCCTTGCACCTTCCTCTCCCTTAAACCCAGCACCCCAGTTGCTGCATTCTCCCTAGTTACACCCTTCTACCCCATACTCCCTCCTCCCCCTCCCAACCTCAGCCCCCCCAACAAATTTGTTCCCCTGTCCGAACCTCACCCCCCTCTCTCAGTACACCTTCCTCTCCCAGTCATGCCTAGACCTTCCACTCTCTCCTTCGACAATCATCCGTAGTAGCCCATGACCAAGACCGTGACATTCTGAAGCAGGCCCGAAGCATCAACAGAGACCTCCCACCTTTCATGAGCTGCTTCGTGGTGGATCCAAGTCCATGAGAATCCACCCAGCATGTGATGCACGTGTTCCTCCAGTGTCCAGTAGCTGTAGGGCTCCAGCATCTTCTTCTCCTTGGATGTCCACGATCTGAGCAAGGCCCTAACAGTAAGCCCAACTTCTGCACATCACACTTGTCCTGATGTGTTCTGGGTTGGCATGTTTTCCCACTGACATAACAGTAAATTGGGCATGGGGGGACAATTCCGGTTAGGTTTTAATTTGGAAACCATCACCGGGATGCACATCCAGTTCATGCCGGCCTCCAGTGGCATTCGCGTTCCACCATGGTGGACACTAAGAGATGCTCCTGTTGTGCGTTCACACTGGTGTGAAACCAATTTCTGCCCCCAGAATTGAGCCCCCTGCCCGCCACCAAATGGACTAGAGAATTCCGCCGACAGACTAAAAGAGAGCAATTGTAGCAGCCGAGACACAGCGTAAAAGAGGGTGAGGAGAGTGGAAAAGGCACAGGATAAAGGAGTGTGAAGAGAGCAGAGATACAGGATAAAAAAAACACAAGGAGAGCAGTGGAGACACAGGATAAAAGAGCACGACGAGAGCATCAGAGACAGAGAATAAAAGAGCATGAGGAGAGCAGAGGAGAAGACCGCTAGGAGATGAGACACAGTACAGAAGACAGTGAGGAGAGCGGCGGAGACACAGGATAAAAGAGTATGAGGAGAGCAGAGGAGAAGAGTGCAAGGAGATGAGACACAGTACAGCAGACAGTAAGGAGAGCAGCTGAGACAAAGGATAAAAGAGTGCAACAATCTGGTGGTGGCCCAGTTTAAAAGAACATGAGGAGAGCAGGGGAGAGCCAGTGTAAGAGATCGCGAGGAGAGCGGTGAAGACCCAATATAAAAGAGATAGGCCATCAGTGACTTCAGGGTGGACCTGCATTCTCAGAAAATCAAAGTGTAACATCAGAGGAAAACTAGTAAATGCTTTGTTGGTGAGTATTTTTATTGTTTCTCTTTTGAAACTCGGGTAATAGAAACATAGAAACATACAAGCTAGGAGAAGGAGTAGGCCATTCGGCCCTTCGAGCCTGCCCCACCGTTCAATATGATCATGGCTGATAATCCAACTCAATACCTGCTCCCGCTTTCTCCCCATATCCTTGGATCCCTTTCGCCCCAAGAGCTATATCTAACTCCTTCTTGAAAACAATTCATGAGTAATTGTAAGGTTTATTCATAGTAGTAAGGTTTACCAACAGTAGTAAAGCTTATTAGTAGTGGTAAGGTTTATTAATGATAATTCATTAAGAAAATAAATTAATTAAAACAGAATATGGATGGCAGGGCAGGTGATGTGTTGTGGTTGTAATATGCCCAGTCTGGTGGATGCCAGTGTGATTCAAGGCAAACAACATCTGCAGTAACTGTCTTTGTCTTAAGGAACTTCAGATCAGTGTTAATGAGCTGGAGGCTGAATTACGGACACTGCAATGCATTAGGGAGGGGGAAAGTTACCTGGACAGTTTGTTCCAGGAGGCAGTCACACCCCTTAGGCTAGGGTCTTTTGATTTGGTCCGTGGTGATGGACAGGAGGGTGTTACTGTGAGTGAGGCAGGTATGGGGATTGAAAGGGCCGAAGTGGAGGAGCCTCAACCCTTACAATTGTCCAACATGTTTGAGGCTCTTGCAACTTGTATGGATGGGAGCAGCGGCTGAAAGGTGGATGAGAAAGCAAACAATGCACCATGGTACATGAAGTCATTCAAATGCAGGGGGGATAAATAGGAATATTGTGGTAGTGGGCGACAGTGCAGTCAAGGGGATAGACACTGTTCTATGCAGCTGCGATCATGAGTCCAGAAGGCTGTGGTACCTGCCCGGTGTCAAGGTTCGGGAGATATGCTCAGGGCTGGAGAGAAGCCTGGTGTGGGTAGGGGTGGGGTGTGAAGTGGGGTGGGGGATTCAGTTATTGTGGTCCACGTGGTTATCAATGACTTAGATAGGACTAGGAAAGAAGTTCTGTTTGGGGAGTATGAGCAACTAGAGGCTAAATTAAAAAGCAAAACCTCAAAGGTTATAATTTCTGGGTTATTACCTGAGCTATAGAAAATTAGTGTAGGGTAAATAAGATTAGGGAGTAGAATACACTGCACAAAGATTTATATGGGAGAAATGAGTTTCAATGCATGGGGCATTGACACCAGTACTATGGAAAGTTGCAGCTGTATCATTGGAACAGTCTTCTTCCGAACCATGCAGGAGTCAAAGTTCTGGCTAGTCGTGTAACTAGGGCAGTAGAGAGGGCTTTTAATTAAATAGTGGGGACAAGAGATCACATGAGAGAAGATGTGGAATTTAATGGGTAAGGATAAGGCAAAAGAGCAAGGGTGCAGTAAGGATAATGATAATCAGTATGGCAGGAGGGGACAGAATGTACAAACTTAAGACTGTGCCAGCAGGTAAGGCCAGAGTGTGCAAAAATATTAAAAAGACAGAACTAAAATCTCTGTATCGGAATGCACATAACAAAATGGATGAATTGTCAACTCAAATAGAAGTGAATATGTATGACATGATAGCCATTACATAGATGTGACTGCAAAGTAACCAAGACTGGGGCCTGAATATTCAAGAGTACTTCACATTTTGGAAGCACATTAAGCTAGGAAAAAGGTGATGGGGTTACTCTGTTAGTTAAGAATGACATTAGTATAATTGTGAGAGATGATCTTAGTTCCAAAGATCAAGATATAAAATCACTCTGGGAGGAGATAAGAAAGAACAAAAGTTACTTGTGGGAGTAGCTTACAAGTACCCTAACAGAAAACATACTGTAGGACGAGGTATATAAAGTAAGAAATAATGGGGGGCTTGTAAGAAAGGTATGGCAATAATCATGGGTTATTTCAATTTACATATAGACTGGTTGAATCAGATTGGCTAAGGTAGTCCGGAAGAAGAGTTTGCAGCGTTTTTAGGAAAATTTCTAAGAGCAGCATGTTCTAGTGCCAACCAGGAAGCAGGCTATTCTAGGCCTGCTAATGTGTCTCTCGGCGACAATGATCGTACCATGATAAAATTTCACGTTCAGTTTGAGGGTGAGAAGTTTGGGTCTAAAACTAGTGTTTCAAACCTGAATAAAGGTAATTATAAGGATATGAAGGCAGAGCTGACTAAAATGGGAAACTACTTTAAAAGGTAAGACAGTAAAGAAACAGTGGCAGACCTTTAAGGAGATTTTTAATAATTCTTGACAAAGATATATCCCAGTGAGAAAGAAAGACTCTATAAGAAGGATGCATCACACATGACTAAATAAGCAAGTTAAGGATAATTAAAAGAAACATTGTATCATTTTGCAAAGATTAGTGGTAGATTAGAAGATTGGACAGATTTTAAGAACCAACAAGGAATTATGAAAAAAAGGAGAAATTAGAGCATGAGATAAAGCTAAATGGAAACATAAAAACAGATAGTAAGAGTTTCTACAATTAATTAAAAAGGAAAGGAGTATCTAAAGTGAGCATTGGTTCTCTAGAGAGTGAGTCTGGGAAATTAGTAATGGAAAACAAAGAAATGGCAGAGGCACTGAATAGGTGTCCTCACGAGATAGGACTTAGAAAACCTCCCAAAGGTTCTTGAAAATAAAGAGATGATAGGGAAGGATGAACTTAATATAATCACCATCACCAGGGAAAATGTGCTGAGAAAACTAGTAGGCTGACAAGTCCCAGGGTTTGAAGGGCTGCATTATAGAGTCTTAAAAGAAGTGGCTGTAGAGACAGTAGGTGCATTGGTTATATGGGAAATTGTGTTTAGCTAATTTATTAGAGTTCTTTGAGGAAGTAATAAACAAGGTAGATAAAGAAAAACCTGTAGATGTGGTGTACTTGATTCCCAAAAGGGATTTGATAAGGTACCATAAAGGTTACTACATAAGGAGGGAAAAGTGTTGAGGCCTGAACTATTTACAGTCTATATCAATGACTTGGATGAAGGGATCAAATGTATTGCAACTATATTTGTTAATGATGCCATGATGGGGAGGAAAGTAAGCTGTCAATAGGAGTGAAAGAGTCTACAAAGGAACATAGATTGATTAAGTGAGTGGGCAAAAATTTGGCAGATGGAGTATAATGTGGGAAAACATGAACTTGTCCACATTGGCAAGAATAGAAAAGCATCCTATTATTAAATGGAGAAATACTGCAGAACTCACTGGTACACAGCAATCTGGGTGCCATGGTGCATGAATCACAAAAAGTTAGTATGCAAATACAGCGAATGATTAAGAAGACAAATTGAATGTTGGTTGTATTGCAAGGGGAATGGAATAGAAAAGTTGGGATATTTTTCTCCAGGGCATTGGTGAGACCATATCTAGAGTACCGTGTACAGTTTTCGTCTCCAGTTCATGAACACAATTAAATACTCAATTACTATGCAATTAACATTCACCACTTGCAACACAACTCCCTGTTGATTTCATCAACTTTAAATAGCAGTAGGAAACTCACAGCACTTGTACAAACGCAGATGGAGCCAGTAGAAATAAATCAGCAACTAACCTAAAAGTAGCTGATGATCCCTTTAAATAGCATTGCTGGGGTCATCCCTGCTGATGAATGCTTGTTCAGCTGTGCATGTTCATCGAGTGTTAGCTGGAGCATTAAGGCCAAAAATGGCATTGCTGGTGTCAAATCAGCATTAGACTGCCATCCCAGTCTACCAACCCTGAATACTTCTGGTGCATGCTCTCAACGCCCACAATAATATCCTCAGCGAGATGGTGTCTGACTGGGCAGCAGCTGAGTGTGTGTATGCGATGTGGACACCATTTTGCAACCAAAATGCTACCTGTAGCACTGAGTATACAGGCAATAAGGAACCAGATTTTGAAGCCTCGGACTCTTGATAACAAAAATGAGAACAGGCTCAAGTGCAACTGATGTTTAGTAACTGCTGTGTCATTAGCTTGTAAAGGAACCAACATGAGTGTGTTGTAACTTTTCTATGTTGATATAATTCAAGAACTACCTTTCCACCTTCAGTGTTTGCCCCATTATAATTCAGTTCAGCTATGATCATTAAACCTAATAGCTAAATATGTAACTGAATAAACCTTTTATCACCTTATTGGTTCAAGATAGATATAAAATAGCATATTTCATTTTTCTCAGGGTTTATTGACATGGTTCATTAATGATTCACAAACAAGTTTGTCAAGATTGTTCGGAAGCTGAATTTGCAGGATACGCCCAATTACCTGAAAAGCAATGGACGTTAAACTGATCTTGTGCAGTAGAGCAAATTGACTGATAATGTTTCACAGCCCATTTTACAACCTGCCTGGTTTTCTTCTCAATTGCATTTCACAATTTATGCTTTTTTAAGTCAAGTATCATGGATTTACGATTCATGATTAGAACAGCAGCTGATTGGCAATGGAGGTGGCTACCTGTGTTTGATGTACCATAAATATATTTTCGAGATCCTCTTGGTGAAAAGGAATGAAACTAGATTGACCACCCGGCATTGACCTAGTCGTCACAAATGACAACGGCAAACCCTGTCCTTTTGACCCTGCAAAATCCTCCTTACTAATATCTGGGGGCTCATGCCAAAATTGAGAGAGCTGTCTCACAGACAAGTCAAGCAACAGCCTGATGTAGTCATACTCACAGAATCATACCTTACATATCATGTCCCAGACACCACCATCACCATCCCTGGGTATGTCCTGTCCCACTGGTAGAACAGATCTAGCAGAGGTGGCGGTACAATGGTATACAGTCGGGAGGGAGTTACCCTGCGTGTCCTCAACATTGACTCCAGCCTGCATGAAGTCTGATTGCATCAGGTCAAACATGGACAAGGAAACCTCCTGCTGATTATCACGTACTGACCTCTCTCAGCAGATGAATCAGTACTCCTCCATGTTGAACACCACTTAGAGGAAGTACCAAGGGTGGCAAGGGCGCAGAATGTTCTCTGGGTGGGAGAAATCAATGTCCATCACCAAGAATGGCTTGGTAGCACCACTACTGAACGAACTGGCTGAGTCTTAAAGGACATGGCTGCTAGATTGGGTCTGTGGCAGATGTTGAAAGAACCAACAAGAGGGAAATCCATACTTGACCCCATCCTCACCGACCTGCCTGCTGCAGATGCGTTTGAGAATGACAGCGTTGGTAGGAGTGACAACCGCACAGTCCTTGTGGAGACGAGGTCCCGTCTTCACATTGAGGATACACTCCATCATGTCATGTGACAATGTCACCGTGCTAAAAGGGATAATTTTCAAACAGATCTCGCGACTCAAGTCTGGACAACCATGAAGCGCTGTGGGTCATCATCAGCAGCAGAATTGTACTCAACCGTAATCTGTAACTTCATGGCCAGGCATATCCCCTACTTTAACATTACCACCAAGACTGGGGATCAACCCTAGTTCAATGAAGAATGCAAGAGGGAATGCCAAAAACAGCACCAGGCATACCTAAAAATGAGGTGTCAACCTGGTAAAGCTACAACACAGGACTACTTGCATGCCAAACAGCATAAGCAGCAAGTGATCAAACAACTAAGCAATTCCACAGCTAACAGATCAGATCTAATCTCTGCAGTCCTGCCACATCTAGTCGTGAATTGTGGTGGACAATTAAACAACTCATTTGAGGAGCAGGCTCCACAAATATCCCCATCCTCAATGATGGAGGAGCCCAGCACATCAGTGCAACAGATAAGGCTGAAACATTTGCAACAATCTTTAGTCAAAAGTGCCGAGTGGATCATCCATCTTGGCCTTCCCCAGAGGTCCCCAGCGTCACATATCCCAATCTTCAACCAATCTGATTCACTCTATGTGATATCAAGAAATGGCTGAAGGCACTGGATACTGCAAAGCCTATGGGCCCTGACAATATTCCAGCAATAGCACTGAAAACTTGTGCTCCTGAACTTGCTGCACACCTAGCCAAGCTGTTCCAGTACAGCTGCAACAGTAGCATCTACCCAACTATGTGGAAAATTGCCCAGGCATGTCCTATACACAAAAAGCAGGACAAATCTAACCCACCACTTAGCGTCCTATCAGTCTACTCTCTATCATCAACAAGTGATGGAAGGGGTCAACAACGTTGCTATCAAGTGGCACTTGTTTAGCAATAACATGCTCACTGGTGCTCAATTTGGGTTCCACCAGATCACTTAGCTCCTGACCTCATTCCAGCCTTGGTTCAAATATGGACAAAAGAGCTGTACTCCAGAGGTGATGTGCAAGTGGCTGCCCTTGACATCAAGGCAGCATTTGACAGAGTGTTGCATCAAGGAACCCTAGCAAAACTGGAGTCAATGGTAATCAGGGGGAAAACTCTCTGCTGGTTGGAGTCATACCTAGCACAAAGGAAGATGGTTGTGGTTGTTGGAGGTCAGTCATCTCAGTTCCAGCACATCACTGCAACAGTTCCTCAGGGTCGTGTCCTAGACCCAACCATCTTCAGCTGCATTATCAATGACCTTCCTTCCATCATAAGGTCAGAAGTGTAGACTTTCGCTGATGATTGCACAATGTTCAGCAGCATTCATGACTCCTCAGATACTGAAGCAGTCCATGTCCAAATGCAGTATGGCCTGGACAATATCCAGGCTTGGGCTGACGAGTGGCAAGTAATATTCATGCCACACAAGTGTCAGGCAATGACCATCTCCAACAAGAGAGAATCTAACCATCACCCCTTGACATTCAATGTCATTACCATTGTTGAATCCCCCACTATCAACATCCTGGGGATTACCATCGACCAGAAACTGAACTGGACTAGCCATATAAATATTGTGGCTATAAGAACAGGTTAGAGGCTAGGAATCTTATGGCAAGTAACTTACCTCCTGACTCCCCAAAGCCTGTGCACCATCTACAAGGCACAAGTCAGGATGGAATGGAATATTCTTTGCTTGTCTCCAACAGTACTCAAGAAGCTCAACATCATCTAGGGCAAAGCAGCCTGCTTGATTGGCATCCCCTCCACAAAAAATCACTCCCTCCACCACCATCAAACACTGTGTACCATCTACAAGATGCACTGCAGAATCTCCACCAAGCCTCCTTAGACTGCACCTTCAAAACCCACAACCATTAAAACCTAGAAGGACAGCAAAAAAAGTGGGAAGTTCCCCTCAAAACCACTTACCACCATGACTTGGAAATATTTAGCTGTTTCTTCTTTGTCGTTGGGTGAAAATCCTGGAACTCTCTCCCTAACAGCACTGTGGGTGTACCTACACCACAGGGACAGCTGCAGTTCAAAAAGGCAACTCACCAGCAACTTCTCAAGGGCAATTATGGATGGGCAATAATGCTGGCCTAACCAGCGATGCCCACATCCTGTAAATGCATAAAAAGGAAGCTCAATGAAATTGACTAAATCAGAACAAAAGATCACAGAAACCAGTGACAGTACCATTACACCATCATCTCCCTGTAATATTGATGTGTTAGGCACTCTACTTTTTAGTCTTTAGAGGTGATCTCATTCAAATGTATAAAATGCTTGGATGTCTTTACAGGGTCAATACTGAGACGCTGTTTCTCCTAGTTGGAGAGTGTAGAACTACAAATCATAGTCTCAGGATAAGGGGTTGGCAATTTAGGACCAAGGTGAGGAGAAATTTTTTCACTCAGCTTTGTGGATCTTTGCAATTCTATACACAAGAGGGCTGTGGATGTTCAGTCATTGATTGCATTCAAGACTGAGTTAGATTTTTTGATATTAAGGGAGTTTTGGCATACAGGAATATTGTGAAAAGATGGATTTGAAGTGGAAGATCAACCAGGATCTTACTGATAAGTGGGGCATTGTCAAGCGGCCATAGTGATTACTCCTGCTCCAATTTCTCAAGTGCTTATTTTCTTACTTGCACCCTTGATGAACAAATTCCACACGGGAATGCAAGTTCAAAAAATGGTCCATGTGGATCTTCTCAAATTCAAAACAGAAAAAGATACGCATGTCAAAAAAACTGGCACAGCCACAAACAAAGGTCACAGTTCAGAAGTCACACTGAATAACATGTAGTCACAATAAAAGTTCAATGGGGCTGACCTTATCATAGATTAAGCTGCAGATATGGCCTTCTCTTATAAGAAATGAATACAGTCCTCTCCTTAGTTTGTGCTGCTGCACTCCTCCATTTCCCACAGTTCAAGCTGGCAGCCTTTGGCATGGTTGACCCCCCCTTCAGTGCCTGTCTTTTGCAGTCCAGATGGATGAAAATGCCCTCACAATTCTATACTTAATGACTGCCTGTAGTTGCTGGGCTTACCCTCACACCCTTTTCTGAACAAGAGTATGACATTTGCAATCCGCCAGCCTGAAGAACAAAAAGGCACCTGGGATCGATGAGATCCCAGCAGACATGTCATGAACACCATCACAACAGAGCTCACGACCCTGTTCAACAAGATCTGGACTGCAGAGGACATCCCGAATAACTGGAGGCAAGGAGTAATCATCAAGCTGCCGAAGAAAGGGAACCTCAGCAACCACAACAACTGGAGGGGCTTTACACTGCTGTCAGTACATGGCAAGATCTTCAGCATGATACTCTGCAACAGATTGGGAGCAGAAGTATATGGTACCCTTTGTGAAGAACAAGCAGGTTTCCAGTATGGCAGATCATGCAGCGAGCAGATCTTTACTCTCAAGAACATCATCGAGCAGAACCTAGAGTATCAGGAACCACTTGATATCAACTTCATTGATTTCAAGAAGGCTTTTGATAGCATCCATCCGAAACATCACAAGGGAGCATGATGTCAAACAGTGATATATTAACATCTTCAAAGACTTATGTTGCGATTCCAGCTGTTACATCAAGACTGGCAAGGGAAACAAGGCCCCCTTTAACATCATCAAACGAGTATAGCAAGGCTGCCTACTCTCCTTTTCATAAATTCCTTTTCCTCTTGGTTATTGGTTTCATCATGAGAAAGGTGATGGTGGGTGCAGATTTTGGCATCCCATGGCAAGGCCACCACTTGAAGGACGTGGTTTTTATAGATGACATCACCCTGCTGGATGAAGAATCACGCGTACTCCAAGAGATGACCACAAATGTTGAGGGTAGTGACGCCAAGGTTGGTCCGCTCATCAGCTGTGAGAAAACCAAGGCAATGACTACTGGATGGCAACAAGGCCCTCCCCCATTAACATTGGGCAACAGAACATCAAGGACATTGACTGCTTCCCCTATCTAGGAAGCAAAATCTCCAAGGAGGGTAAAAAAGAGATTGACATCCACACAAGAATCAGAAAAGCAGTATCGTTCTTCCAATGGCTCCAGAAGTTGTGGGCATCTAACACCATCAACACAGCCATGAATCTTGACATGTCCATAGTAGTACTATGCCTGTAGGACATGGAAAAGAACAGCAATGGCGTTATGTAAGTTGGATGTCTTTCAACAGCGATGCCTATGTGCAATCTTGGGAATCAAATGAATAGACAACATCACCAGTGAAGAACTGCGACAAAGAACTGGTCAGGTGAACCTGCGGGACACTGACAGAGAGATGACTGAGGTTAGGAGAACACATATTTCGCCTCCCTGACTGGTAGTAGAGTGGATACCACAAGGGGCAAGAAAAAGATGGGATCAGCCAAAAAAAGTCTGGTGAAGTACATTTCAGGAGCACTGTGAAGTGTGGGACACCACCTGGGCTGGAGTGAAAGAGATTACGATGGACCAGGGCCAATGGTGGTGTATTGCTTCCCATTGTCCACAAGAACACAAGAAATAAGAGCTGGAGCAGGCCACACAGATATCAAGTCTGCTCCATCATTCCATACATTGAAGGCTGATCTTAGGCTTCAAGTCCATTTTCTCACCTGGGAAACCAAAAAATTGTCTATCCTGGCCTTAAATGTATTCAACAACAGGACATCCACAGTCCCTTGGGGTAGGGAATTGCAATGATTCATAATCCTTTGAGTGAAGTAATTTCTCCTCATCTTAATTCTAAATGATTGTCACTTTATCCTGAGACTGTGCCCCCATGTTTTAGATTCCCTGACCAGTGGAAACAATCTCTCAGCATATACCCTATCAAACCCATTCAGAATTTTGTAGGTTTCAATGAGATCACCTCTCATTCTTCTAAACCCCAGAGAATATAACCCAATTTACTCAGTTGCTCATGGTAGAACAAATCCCTCATCCCAGGGATCAATTTAGTGAACCTTTGATGCACTGCCTCCAGTGAAAGGATATCCTTTCTTAAATGTGGAGACCTAAACTACACACAGTATTCAGATGTGATCTCATCAAAGCCCTGTACAATTGTAACTTATTTATTCTTGTACTCCAAACCCTTTGCAAAAAAGGTAAACATACATTTGCCTTCCTAATTGCTTGCTGCACCTATATGCTATCTTTCTGCGTTCCTTAGATGAACACACCAAGTCTCTTTGAATATCAACACTTGTAAGTTTCGCACTTAAAAAGAAATTCTGGTTTTCTACTTTTACGACCAAAGTGAATAACTTCTCACTTCCCTACATTGTACTCCATCTGCCATCCTGTTGTCCACTCACAAAGCCTGTCTATATCTCTTCGCAGCCTCTCTGTGTCCTCCCTAAAGTTTACCTTTCCACTTGGTATCATCAGCAAGCTTAGATACATTATTCTCTGTCTCTTCATCTAAGTCAATAGTATAGATTGTAAATAGCTGAGGCCCAAGCACTGATCCTTGTTGCACTCCACTATTAACTGCCTGCCAACTTGAAAAAGCCTCATTTGTGCAAACTCTCTGCTTTCTGTGACGAAAGTATAATACCTTTCAGGATTTATTGTGAACTAGATTTATGGCTGTAAGTATAGGTCGTTCTGTCTGTGTGATTTAATTACATTTGGAGTCAAGAAGACTGCAAGCTTGAAATCATCAAAAGAAGCTAGGTACAGAAATGTACTTGCCATGCTTATGAGTAAAATAGATGCTGGCTTAGCATGTAAGGTGTGAAGGTGATTTGCATTTTTAGATAAATGAATGGGTTGTTCGGATTTCAAAGTAATCTTAGTCTGTTTACAACTAGCCAGATAAGCAAGGCTAAGGACGGTGTTTATTTTTCCCAAAGGTTACTGACAACATCGGCAACATGACAATTTTTATATGATGAGTAAGATGCAGTTTCAAAGACATATGGAACAATAGAATTTACATATTAAAGAGAGAGAAACATATATAAAGGAGAATGAAAGGCTATGTAAGGAAGGCCATGTAAGATCTAAAGGGAATGTGTGAAATAGCCTTCAAGAAGCCTCCAGCCATTTGTGCATAAGTCTGCTATGTAGAGTAACTGAAATTAGAGAAAGGCCATTTGGAGTTCCACTGTCAAAGGGGTGCCATGTTAACTTGCTGTGTTTGCTTTAAATCTAAAATCTAGTTTGGACTGTTGTCTTAAATAGGGTGTGTAACTGGGAGTCAGGTCAATTTGGAACTTTAGAATTTGTTATAGTAGTAATTGTAGTCATACATATGTAGTTGAAATCTTTTATTTTGTTAATAAATGTTTTATTTTAAGTTTTTTAAAACTCTCTAAAGGTTTTGGTGGACTTATTAATTCTAAATTCAGTGCACACATCTTCTCATAATAAATATAAATTGCAAAACCACTGTGATTGTGCGACCAAGTTTCCCTTGTGGATTTTATCCACCTGGCATACAACATCTGCCATGTCATAATGTGTCTATCCATTAACCAATCCTCTATCAATGTTAATATATCTGTCCCAACTGCATGAGCCCTTATCTTGCCTATTAACCTTTGGTATGGCACTTTATCGAATGCCTTTTGGAAATTCAGGTATTCTACATCTACTGATTACCCTTTGTCTACTCTACGAGTTACATCCTCAAAAAACTCTAATAAATTTGTCAAATGAGATTTCCCTTTCATGAAACCATGTTAACTTGTTCTAATCACATTCCTCCTCCTTCAGGTATGATGCCCTAACAGGGCATTCGTGACCGTGGACTTCCATTGGATTGGCCCATGATTATGCTTGGCAAAGTATTGCAATTGTTTGCTATTGCCTTCTGCAGTATGGCTGACAAGGAAACTCTTTCACTCCTACCACCTGCCTCCAGGCATAATGGAAGGATATGCACAATGCTAATCAACATGTTTGGCCACATTATGTGCATACGTTCCATAGCCATCAAGTCTTGAAATGGGACTTGAACTTGGAGCTTCTGGCTTAAAGGTAGAGACTGTACCACTGCACCACAGGACTTCCCTAATTATATTATGTTTTCCCATGTGCATTGTTAAGATTTCCTTAATAATAGACTCCACCTTTTTTCCAAAAACTGATGTTAGTCTAACTGGCCTGTAGTTTATTGTTTTCTCTCTTCCCCTTCCTTAAAAAGCAGTGTAACATTTATCAACTTCCAATATAATGAGACAATTCTCAAATCTGAGGAATGGTTGGAAAACCAGAGCTAATACATCCACTGTCTCTGCGGATATCTCTTTTAGAGTGCTAGGATGTAGGCCATCAGGTCACAGAGATTCATTAGATTTTAATCCCTTAAGTTTCCCCATACCTTTTTCTCTGCTGATATTAATTTTCTTAATTTCCCCACTCTTTTTAGCCCCTAGGTTACTGTCTATTTCTGGTATGAAACTGTGTCTTCTACTATGAAGACAGACACAACATACTTTTTCAATGCCTCTGCCATTTCCTCGCTCCCCATGATAATTTCTCGCCCCCCATGATAATTTCTCCTATCTTTACTTCTAAGGGACCAATGTTTACTTTAGCTATTGGCTTCCTTTTTATATACTTAAGAAAGCTCTTACAATCTGTTTTTATATTTCTAGCTAGTTTACTCTCATATTCTATTTTTTCCCCTTTTCTCAACCTTTTGGTGGTCCTTTGCCGGTTACAAAAACACTCCCAATCCTCAAACTTGCTACTATTTTCTGCAACATTGTAAGCTTCTTCTTTTAATCTAATACTATCCTTAACTTTCTCAGAGAGCCATGGATGGATGGATATTTCTTGCTGAGTTTTTACTTTTTAATGGAATGTATTCTTGTTGAAAACTTTAAATTGTTTCTGCTGTTCATTTACCTCCATACCTTTTAGCCTATTTACCCAAGAGACTTAGCCAGTTTTCTCCTCATATCTATGTAATTGGCTTTGTTTAACTTTAAGATTCTTGTTTGTGGTTGGAATATGTCACTTTCAAACCTAACATGGACTTGAATGGTATGATCAAGATTTCCCAGTGGCTATTTTACTATAACATTACTAATTACCCCTGCTTCGTTACCCAATACTAGATCTTTAATCTCTTATTGGTTCCACAACATCTTTCTCCAAGAAACTCACAAAAACATACTGCAAACTAATCTTCTAGACCACTCTTGCCAACTTGATTGTCTCAGTCTACATGAAGATTAAAGATCCCCTCAATTATTACATTGCCTTTGTTACAAATTCCAATAATTCCTTGTTTAATGCTCTGCCCAATGCTATTACAGTTAGGGTGCCTATAAATCACTCCAACCAGTGTTTTCAAACTCTTGTTGTTCCTAATTTCCACCCATACCAATTCTATTTCATGACCTTCTGAGGCCAGATCCTATCTCACTAATATCCTTATGTCATCCTTTACCATCAGGGCTACCCCTTCTCCTTTGCTGTTGTGTCTTGTCTTTACAAAATATTGTGTTCCCTGCAGTATTTATTTCCCAACCTTAATTAACTTGTAACCACATCTCTCTAATGGGAATTGTGGTTACAAGTTAATTAGATTAGATAAAGAAGATTTAGATCTATCTCTGTAATGGGAATTAGATCTAAATCATTTACCTCTTTTTGTGTCATTATTCATCTATCTTATTACAGATGCTTTGTGCATTCATATAAAGAACTTCTAATTTCAATTTTTTATTCAAGGGATTTTATTCAAGACCTTATTCACTGATGTACAATCTTTGTTAAACTCCCTGTCCCACTCTACTTGTCGTTACCCACATGGCTACGCTGTTCCAATGCTTTGCCCTTTCTCTTTGGATTTCTAGATCTCCCTTCACCCAAATCCTCCCCCAACCCCGTCCCCTGCTGTTAATTTAGAGCTCTGTCCACAGCCATTGTTATACGATTGGTCCGGACACTGGTCTCAGTCTGGTTCGAGAGGAAGCCATCCAAACTCTCCTCTGAGCACTAGTGTCAGTGCCCAATGAATCAAAACTCCCTTCTTCCCACACCACACTTTCAGTCATGCATTTAACTCTGTAATCTGTTTGACCCTATGCCAATTGGTGCATGACTCAATCTAGAGATGATTACCTTGATGTTCTGTGCCTTAATTTGGACCCTAACCCCTCAAATTATCTTAGGTAGAAGCAGGAATGATGTTCTGCAATGTTGTTGGTTCCTACAAGGACCACAACAACTGAACCCTCTCCCTCCCATTCCAAGTTCCTCACCAGCCATGAGGAGATGTCCTTAACCCTAGCACTGGGCAGGCAACACAACTTTCAGAGCTCCCGGCCGTGGCTACAGAGAACAGTATCTATCCCCCTGACAATACTGTCTCCTATCACTAGCACATTCCTCTTCACTCCCCCAACTTGAATGGTAACCTTCATCATGGTGCCCTGGTGAGTCTACTGATCCACCTTGCAGTCCTTCTCCTCATCACACAGGTAGCGATAACCTAATTTCTGTTGGACAAAGTCAGGGGTTGAGGCTCCTCCATCATTACATGCTGGGTCCCCATACCTGCCTGGCTTGCAGCACCCCTTCCTATCTCTGACTATAGACCACCTCTAAAGTTCTACCAGGTGTAAGGGGTGTCCCTGGAATAAAATCCCTTGAATAAAGTATCCAGGTAACCTTCCCCCTCCCTGATGCATCATAGTGTCCACAGCTTGGCCTCCAGCTCAATGACTCTAAACTGACAACTGCAAATACTTATTGCAGACTTACACCTGCATGCAACCAGAGGAACTAAGCCTAGGTAAGTAAGTCCTCTGGCACCACCCCTGTATCTAAGGAGGATTGGAAACATATAGTCAGTGCCTCCGCAATTTACACCCATACTCCCCTCAGTATTCCCACAGGCATCTCATGTGGCCCAGGTGGTGTTTTAACTTTAAGCACAGCCTGTATGTTTAATTTCTCCTCCTTATCAATTTTAAACCAATCAAGTGCCTCAGCTAACATATCTTTCACTGTGTCTTGAGTAATATCTTATTCCTTTGTAAATATAGATACCAATCACTTGTTTAATGCCTCTACCATGTCCCTCCACCCATTTGTGAATCACATTTTAGACCCATAATCGGTCCCACTTCTCCTTTTACCACTCCTCGCTATTTATGTACCTATAGAAGACTTTTGAATTCCATTTAATGTCAGCTACCAGTATCTTCTCATACCCTCTCTTTGCTTTTCTTATTTGTTATTTTTCAATTACCCTCTGTACCTTTTATATTGAGATTGAATCTCAGTTGCATTATCCAACTGACATCTGTCATATGCACTCATTTTCTGCTTCATCTTACTCTTTATCTCTTTTGTCATCCAGCAGGCTCCAGATTTTTTTGTTCTATCTTCACTCCTCAGGGGAATTTATTTTTTAATTTGGTCATGGGATATGGGCATCGCTGGCCAGGGCAGCATTTATTGCCCATCCCTTTGCCCTTGAGAAGGTGGTGGTGAGCTGCCTTCTTGAACCGCTGCAGTCCCCGTGGTGTAAATACAGTGCTGTTAGGGAGGGAATTCTAGGATTTTGACCCAGCGACAGTGAAGGAACAGCGATATATTTCCAAGTCAGGATGGTGAGTGGCTTGAAGAAGAACTTCCGGTTGGTGTTGTTCCCATGTATCTGCTGCCCTTGTCCTTCTAGATGATAGTGATCTAGGGTTTGGAAGGTGCTGTCAATGAAGCCTTGGTGAGTTCCTATAGTGGATCTTGTAGATGATACACACTGCTGCCACTATACCTTGGTGATGGAAGAAGTGAACATTTGTGGATGAGATGCCAATCCAGCAGGCTGCTTTGTCCTGGACAATGTCAAACTTCTTGAGTGTTGTTGGAGTTGCATTCTAAAGGACTAATGTCCTTTAAAGAAGGAAATCTGCCATCCTTACCTGGCCTGGCCTACATGTGACTCCAGCAATGTGGTTGACTTTTAAATCCCCTCTGAACAAAGGCAATTAGGAATGGAAAATAAATGCTGGCCTAGCTAGCATGCCCATATCCAATGAATAATAAAAAATAACTCATCCAGGCAAGTGGAGAGTATTCCATCACAATCCTGACGTGCCTTGTAGATAGTGCCTTTGGCGAGTCAAGAGGTAAGTTACTCACTGCAGGAGTCCTAGCCTCTGAGCTGCCCTTGTAGCCATAGTATTCACATGGCTCATCTAGTTCAGTTTCTGGTCAATGGCAACTCTTAGGATGTTGATAGTGAAGGATTCAGCAATGACAATGCCATTGAATGTCAAGGGGTGATGGTTAGATTCTCTCTTGTTGGAAATGGTCATTGACTGGCACTGATGCGGCATGACTGTTACTTACAATTTGTTAACCCAAGCCCGAATATTGTCCAGGTCATGCTGCATTTGAACATGGACTGCTTCAACATCTGAGGAGTTGCAAATGGTGCTGAACATTATGCAATCATCAGCGAACATCTACACTTCTGACCTTATCATGGAAGGAAGGTCATTGATAAAGCAGCTGAAGATGGTTGGACTTAGGATACTACCCTGAGGAACTCTTGCAGTAACGTCCTGTGACTGAGATGATTAAACTTCAACAATCACAACCATCTTCCTTTGTGCTAGATATGACTCCAACCAGCGGAGAGTTTTCCCTCTGATTCCCATTGACTCCAGTATTGCTCGGGCTCCTTATTGCCACACTCAGTCAAATGCTGCCTTAATATCAAGGGCAGTTGCTCTCACCTCATCTCTGCAGTTCATCTCTTTTGTCCATGTTTGAATCAAGGCTGTAATGAGGTCAGAAGCTGAGTGTCCCTGGCAGGACCCAAATTGAGCATCAGTGAGCAGGTTATGGCTAAGCAAGTGTCGCTTGATAGCACTATTGATGACCCCTTCCATTACTTTACTGATGATCGAGAGTAGACTGATGGGGCGGGTTGGATTTGTTCTTTTTTTGTGTACAGGACATACTGGACAATTTTTCACTATGCCAGGTAGATGCCAATGTTGCAGACAATCTGGCAGTGCTTGGCTAGGGGCGTGGCAGGTTCTGGAGCACAAATCTTCTGTACTATTGCCGGAATATTATCAGGGCCCAAAGCCTTTGGCGTATCCAGTTCCTCTAGCCATTTCTTGATATAAGTGAAGCAAATTGGCTGAAGACTGGCATCTGTGAATCTGGGGACCTTCGGAGGAGACCGATATGAATCATCCACTCGGCACTTCTAGCTTAAGATTTTTGCAAATGCTTCAACCTTAACTTTTGCACTAATGTGCTGGGCTCTCCCCTCATTGAAGATGGGGATACTTATAGAGCCTCTTCCTCCAGTGAGTTTAATTGTGCACCACAATTCTCAATTGGATGTGGCAGGGCTGCAGAGCTGTTAGTTGTGGGATCACTTAGCTCTGTCTATCAATTGCTGCTTATGCTCACAAATAGTCCTGAATTGTAGCTTCACCAGATTGTCACCTCATTTTTAGATATCCTGGTGCTGTTTGTGGCATGCCCACCTGCACTCTTCATTAAACCAGGGTTGATCCCCTGGCTTGGTTGTAACATTAAAGTGGTGAATATGCCGGGCCATGAGGTTATAGATTGTGGTCAAGTACAATTCTGCTGCCGCTGATAGCCCACAGCCCCTCATGGTTGCCCAGTCTTGAGTTGCTAGATCTGTTCGAAGTCTATCCCATTTGGCATGGTGGTAGCACCATTCAACACGATGTAGGGTATCCTCAATATGAAGATGGGACTTCGTCTCCACAAGGACTGTGCGGTGGACACTCCTACCGATACTGTCATGGACAGACACATCTGCGGCATGCAGATTGGTGAGGATGAGGTCAAGTATGTTTTCTCTCTTGTTGGTTCCCTCACCACCTGCCGCAGATGTAGTCTTAGCAGCTAAGTCCTGGTGATATCAGCCAGCTCAGTCAGTAGCTATGCCTTGACTAGACCTGAACTATCTCCGATTTAAAGGCAGCCCATTGTTCTGTCACAGTTTTGCCTGACAATCTCTGATTCCAATTAACTTGGGCATAATCAGTTTTCACTCCATTAATGTTTCTACTGCCACGCACCCCCACCCCTCCCATTAATTATCCCTACTCTGGATTGCTCCTTGTCCTTTTCGATATCCAATCTAAACCTTAAGATACAATGATTGCTGTCTCTTAAATGTTCCCCTACTGACTTAATCCACATGGCCCACCTCACCTTTAGAGTGCCTAGAGACATTTTATTATGTTAAAGTGCTATATAAATTCAATTTGTTGTTATAGTACAGTACGCCCCATTTGTTTATGTTAACGCAATCAAGTTCCTTCCCTGTTCATGCTGGAACATTTCACCCTCTTTTTTTCATTCTGGTACATTCCTTCCCTTGGTTTATATTGTTTTTGATCTGTCCTAGTTACTGCCAGAGATGTTTCCCTTTTCTCCCAGTTCATGTCAATGTCTTTTCCCCTCCCACACTTTATATTTGCACTCTGCATGATGAGAAATGGGTACATCAGTTATTTTTTTAAAAATTGCACTAATGTAACAAAATTATAAATCATAGAATCTTATAAATTGAAACAGGTCACTTGGCCGATTGTAATTGTGCTGCCTCTTTGAAAGAGCTGTCCAATTAGTTCCATTCCGCTGTCCTTTCTTGACTGCCCTACAGATTTCCTGGTCAAGCACTTAACCAGTTGCCTTTAAAAGTTGTTATTGAATCAACTCCTATCACTCTCTCAGAAAGTGCACTCCACATAACATCTCATTCCATTAAAAAATAATTTCTCCTTGTCTCACGTCTGGTTATTTTATCAATTAATGTAAATCTACGTTCTCTGGTTATTGGCTATCATGCCACTGGAAACAGTTTTTCCTTATTTCCACCAGCAAAATCTTTCATGATTTTGAGCACCTCTATCAGAACTCCTTTATCTCTCTATCAGAACTCCTTTGGAACCTTCTCTGCTCTAAGAAGAACAATTCTAGTTTTCTAGTCTCTCCATGTAACCGCAGTTCTTTATCCTTGGTACCATTTCAGTAAATTCTCTCTGCCCCTTCTTCAAAGCATTAACATCTTTCATGACGTGCATTGCCCAGAATTAAACACAATACTCCAGCATAAGCCTAACTAATAATTAATAAATATTTAACATAAATTCATTGCTTTTATAATCTATGCTGCCATTTATCAAGCCAGGAATCCTTTTTAACAGCCTTATCAACTTGGCCTGCCATCATCAAAGATTTCTGTATGCAAATCTCCAGGATTTTCTGTTGTTGCACATGCTTTAATATTGTTTTATATTAGTACTCCTCATTCTTTCCTTCTAAACTTAACACTTCAGACTACTCTGCATTAAATTTTATCTGTCAGATATCTGCCCATCAGTCTCTTTAAGTCCTCTTGAAGTCTGCTATTATTGTCCTGAACTGTTTATTACTTTCCTAGATTTGTGTCACCTGTAAGCATTGAAATTATATGCTGTATACTCAAGTCCAGGTCATCAATATATTTTAAAGAGAGTGTGGTACTAATATCAACTCCTGAGAGACAGCATTGTGTACTACCTTCCCATCTGAAGCACAACCATTCATCACTACTCTCTGTTTTCTGTCAGTGAGCCGATTTTGTACCCAGGCTGCCATTATCCCTCTAATCCCATGAGATTCAATTTTGCGAACATTTTTATTAATGGTACTTTCACAAACTGGCCTTCAAAGTCACAATTTTAATCTCATCCCTTTAGCAACTTTCTCTGTTATTTCATCAAATAACTCAATGAAGTTAGTCAAACACAATTTGCCTTTAACAAATCCATGCTGTCAGTAATTTATTAACTCATATTTTTCCAAGTGCCAATTAATTTTGTACTGGATTAATGCCTCAAATTTGCCCTACCATTGATGCTAGCCTAATGGGCCTGCAGTTGCTGGGTTAATTCCTCTCACCCTTTTGAATAGGGGTCCAACATTTGGAACCCCCTTAGTCTCCTGTAACTACTCCCCCAGCTTTTAAGGAGGATTGAGAGATTGTGGCAAGCAGTTCTATTATTTTCACCCTTACCCGCTCAGCAATCCAGGATGAATGCCATCTGAGCTGGGTGAATTTTCTATTTATTTATCCACTCTTTTTTTTATTTTTTATCCTAACCAGTTTCTCTAATGCCTCCTAAAGTGACATTGGCAGCATCGGCTTATTTAGTTAATACAAATGCATAATATTTATTTAAAACCTCAGCCATGTCCCTGCCTCCATAAAACAATTTCCTTTTTGGTCATTACTCACCCCCATCCTTTCTCTAACCACCTTTTTATTATTTATATATGTAAGCAAAATAGAAGCAAGACTTTCATTGGCCATGGTTTTTCCCCATGGTTTCCACAACTCTTCCAGCAGAGACATGATGGATGAGCAGGAAAACCCCCATGGAAGTTCATCCTGCTATGTGAAATAGTTCTATCGCTTCCTTACTGAACAAAAGGGGTTGGCTGATATGTTTCATCTTTTCATAACAATGAAAGTATTTCACCTGAGTTAATAACTTAGGGATCATTTTCCAATGTCATGAATCGACCAGGAAACTGAGGTTTGTGTTGCACATAATGGGCGGAATTTAATCCAGGTGACGAAGGTCTCGCTTACCAGCTCAAGAGCTGGTGAGAGCCCTGCATCACCTCCTTTGGGGAAGCCCTGCCATATTAAGTGTCAGACAGGCGGGCCTTCCCCTGGATCAAGGATCCAGGGGGCATAAATCCTGCGGCCCCCGAGAGTTACCAGCCAATCAGAAGTCAGCGGCTCCTCATTGTCATCAGCACCACTGGGGGAGCGGTGGTAGCTGCTGGCAACACACCCACCAAAGGTGCAGGATCAGTGAGGGACCCAAGTCACAGGTGAGTGAAGGTGGGGTGGGGGGCCGTGGGGAGGGGGGTCACAGGATGAGTAGGGAGAAGGCGAGGTTGGAAGCAAGGGGAGGGTGGTTGATCCCAGCAGGCACCCCCATTCCCAATGCTTGGTCCTTCAATCAGACACTAAGTGCCTGACAACACGGAACCCCCACCCTCACCCCTCACCCACAGAAACCCCCAAGCAAACATGACAGGCTTTGCTTTTCACAATGCCTGCCATGGCAACGATCTTGCCAACTGCTGGTTGAACACCAGTGGAGGTGGGATGAGGCTCTTAAGTGGGAATTAACAGCCCACTTATGGGTCTTGATTGGCATTAGGTCAGGAAGACCGTCCACAAGAGTCCCTACCCCACAGATTCTAGCTCGATTAAATGCCACCAGCCCCGCTAACACCACACCACTCACCAACTCCGCTTCCAAACTCGCCTTGGGGGGAGGGCATTAAATTCCATCTAATATTTCTGACCATTGATTTAAATGATCAAAAACTATATGTAGTGTACACATTCTCTTATCAGACACACACATATACCTATTAAATGTACAGTATTACAGAATGGAATACTCACAGTCATTTTACTGTTCATTGCATGTGCCAGCACTGTACAAAATGAATTTTTGGTGTTGTTTTTGAGGGGTGACACCTCTCTGATCTCCAAAGAGGGCCAGTAGGCAGTAGGCCCAAGTTTTCAAGAATGGCCCCAAGCTACAGGCCTGGTTGATGGATTGGCACTTTCATTAAGGAGTTGTTGACCTGTGCCCAGTTGCCTCTATAGCCTATAAATCATAGAATAAAATCAAAGATTGGTTACAGCATACAAGGAGGCTGTTGAGTCTGTTTCAGCTTTCTGCAAGAGCAGTTTAGCTAGTCCCACTCCACCGCCCTTGCCCCATGGCCCTGAAAATCTTTTCCATCCAGATACTTATCCAATTCCCTTTTGAAAGGCACAGTTGAATCTGCCTGCACCATCCATAAAGACAAGGCATTTCAGAATGCAACCATTCTCTGTTTAAAAATGTTTCTCCTCATACTGCCTTTGGTTCTTTTGCCATGCAGCTTAAATCGGTATTTATAAAACTTCAGATACTGTATGCCTTAGAAACGGCTTTCTCATCCTGCCCTGTCACCTTCAATAATTTGTACACATTCTTCCTCAGATCCCTCCACTTCTGCACCTTATTTTAGAATTTTATCCTTTATTATATATTGTCCCTCCCTATTCTTCCTACCAAAATATATCACTTCACATTCCTCTGCATTAAATTTCATCTGCCTGCCAATTCTACCAACCTATGTCCCCTTGAAGTCTATTGTTATCCTCTTCACAATTCACAATACTTCCAAGTTTTTTGTTACCTGCAAATTTTGCAAAAGTGCCCTGTACACCCAAGGATATGTCATTCATATATGAAAGCACAGCACATTAATCTAAGCTTCTGAGCATCTCAAACCATTTTACTCAAGTCCGCAGAGGTCACATTGAAAACTATCGTGAAAGTTACTCATGGACTGGTGAAAAGATAAGGAAACTGCCCTGGATATATATCTCTCTTCATTACAGCAACATCAAAAATATGATTTCTGTCCTGTCATATGTGATAACTCCTGAGTGATAACCATGGCCATTAACAATGAAGTTTTTCCACAGATGTAGCAGATACTTTTCTGTATCATTTACCCCATTTCATTGATGAAAAAATTAATGTTCTATCCTTCCCAATATTACAATCTAATAATACAACCCTCCTTTCCAGCCCCTTGAAAAGATTTTTTTGATATTAATAGCACCAATAAAAGCTAATGCTAAAAAGGATGGGCAATTACATATGGTACCATTCTAAATTGTCAATTCTGTCATAAAATAATTTATTAGTAATTAACACTTTGGGTGGGATTTTCCAGCCCCGCCTGCCACCGGGATCGTACCATCCCACTGAAAGTCATTGGACTTTTGGCTGGGCCACCAAATCTCCCATGGCAGGTCCTGCCACAATGGGGCCAGAAAGTCCCAGCCTTTGACTTAATGGTGACACTTTTTTCTCTGCTTCAAAAGGTCATGGGGTCAATCCCTATGGCAGACCTGAGAACATAATTTTAGCTGGCATTCAGTCTAGCATGCTGCCTTGTTGAAACTTTTACCTTTCTGACGCCATGTTATGCAGAGGCACTGTATTCCTGGTGTGATGGGTGTGCAATATTCCACACCATTGCTGGATCTGGTTCTGGGGAATGACATGTGGCAAGTGGCTTATATGTCAGTAAGAGAAAATTTAGAGAACATTTATCATCGGTTTAAATTAGTTATGGAAAAGGGCAAGGAGTAAAATGAAGTAAAATACTCACTTGAAGAGTTAATTTTCATGGGTTAAGGGTGGATCTGTTCCGGATAAATTGGAATCAAAGTTTGACAGGCAAAACTGTCATGGAACAATGGGCTACCTTTAAATAGGAAATAGTTTGGGCACAGTGAAGGTACATTCACACAAGGGGAAAAGGGAGGGCAACCAAATCCAGAGCTCTCTTGCTGATGAAAGAGATAGAGAATAAGATGAAACAAAAGCAGATTTGTATGCTAGATGTCAGATTGTCTATACAAGTGAGAACCAGGCTGAATATAGGCTGTTCAGAGGGGATATGAAAGAGGAAATATGAGAGGCAAAGATAGAACACGAGAGGAGACTGGCAGCTAACATAAAAGGGAATTCAAAAGTCTTCAAGAGGCTTATAATAATAGGGTCAACTAGGGGCCAAAAATATGATCTACAAATGCAGGCAGAGGGCATGACCAACATAATGACTGTTTACTTTGCATCTGTGTCCACCATGGAAGAAGATGCTGCCAAAATCACATTAAAAGAATAGTTGAGATACTGGATGGGATAGAAATTGACAGGAAGGAGGTATTAGAAATATTGTCTGAACTTAAAATTGATAAGCCATCAGAACCAGGTGGGATGCATCTGTTGATGCTGAGGGAAGTAAGGGTGGAAATTGGAGAGATACTGACCATAATCTTCTAATCATTCTTAAATATAAAGGTGGTTCCAGAGGACTGAACAATTGCAAATGTTACATACTTGCTCAGAAAAGGGTGTAGGAATAAGTCCATTAATGACAAGCTAGTCATTTTAACCTCAGTGGTGGGAGAGCTTTCAGAATTGATAATCCAGGATAAAATTAGCAGTCACTTGGACATGTGGAGTAATTAAGGAAAGCCATCTCTCTCAAAAGGCCACCATTGACAAAGAGATTCAACACCCCCAAATCAGCTACATTTTTGCCACAGCCTTGAGCATCCTTCTCCTTCTACCAGACACACGATTTCTCTCAGAGCAAGTTCTTTCCGTCTCCACCTCTTACAGGGTCCCCACTATCCAGCTGGTTTCATTTTTCTGGCTTTTGTAGCTTGATCCTCTTCACTTCACTGATTTTGCAGACTTCCATCGCTTGATAGACTTCTGATTTGCACTCTCGCTGCTTCTCACAGACTCCAAATGCTTGGCCCACTTATCTTTGCCCTCCAGTCACCCATTTCAAATTAACACTTCACTAGCCAGCATAAGATAATCATAAGTATTTGCAAGGAAAAAACACTGAAAAAGTTAGTGGAGCACTAATAGGAAAAGAAACTGAAACCAGCAAGCTTCCTAGAATGCTGAGAGAAGTAAGAGATGAAATGGAGACTCTGATCTTAATCTTTCAAACATCCTTCGACACCAAAATTGTACCAGATATTAGGAGAGTTTCAATATAACATCACTGTCAGAAGGAGGAAAGGAAAAACTGGGAAACTATAGATCAGTCAAATATTAGCAGTGGATGATGTTCTAAAGAACAATATATTGGATCAAGTAACTTCAAAAGACATGAGTTAGTTAATGACAGTAGGATGGGTTTTCAAAGTGCATTTGACAAGGTGTTGCAAAGGACCTTTGTTGATAACATTAAGGCACGCAGCAATAAAGGGAAAGCAGCCGTTTGAGTAGGAAGTTGGTTAAAGGACAACAAACAAAGGGTGTTGGCTAATGGATGTTTTTCAACTGAAGGGATCTAAACAATGCTTTCCCTTGATCAGTATTAAAACAATTTCCTGACTCATATAAAGGAACTTGTTTTGCATATTGAAGGCACAATATGAAAATTTGCAGATGATACAAAAAGAGGGAGTTTGATTAATTATGAAGAGGAATGTAGACAACTTGAAGAAGATATAGACAGGAGAAAATATAAATATAAATCACTGCAAAGAAACGTGATGTAATACATTTCAGAGGAAAGCAAATGGTTAGCGTTAAAAGATCTAGAAGATGAGAGGACTTTAGTGATTCAAATTCATAAATCTTTAAGAGTGAGAAGAGCTTGATAAAGTTATTAGAAGTGCATATGGGACCCTAGGTATTGTAAGCCAGGACATGGAGTATATTAGCTAAGAGAAAATTCTAAACTTATTAACATCATTAGTTAGCTGGAATAAAATGTATTGGCCCATATCTTCCAGTATCAGTATCATCAGAGGTTGGAGTTAAATTGTGATAGTACCTCAAGAGCCTGCGGAACTCCTGACACACACACATGCTGACATTGCTAAGGAACTTTAAACTTCTGATGGGCTGATTATCACCACCTGGGATGCTTTGGGAAAGTCTCCGACCCTAAGCTCAGTGTCAGAGACTTGGGCCAGATATGTTGGACATACATGCATACTTACTCCAAAAATGTTACACTGGTTAATACCAGTGATAAGCCAGTGTAACTGAACTGAAACCATAACCAACCCTCCAATCACCCTTTCACTCAACCTGACTACTCCTCACCCAATTACTCCCGACCCGACTCAACTACCCCCTCCATCCAACCATCCCAACTTGGCCCAACTGCCCCCCTATCCGACTACCTGACCTGACTTCGCCCCTACCCGACCTGACTAACCCTCCAACGAACCCCTGATCTGATCTGACTACAACCCTCACCCGACTCCCCTTCCCGATCCTAACCAATTAACCCCCACCCGACTAACCCCCACCTGACCCTAATACCTTCCCGACCACCTGACCACCACTACCACCCAACTATCACCCTGACTTGACCCGAATAAAACTCCATGCGGCTGGCCCCCTGACCCAACTAACCCTCCCACCCAACCAACCTCCCCGACCTGACCACCCCTTTCCAGATTACCACCCTACCCAACCACCCACTCATCCACACATCCACTCACCCACTTAGCCACTCACTCACTCACATATCCACTCACTCACTCATTAACTCATCCACTCACTAACCCACTGAAATACTCGAGACCTTTAAAAAGTATCTGAATATGGCAGGTAACGTTGTGAAAAGACTGTATCCTCACTTTGTCTGTCTTTTCTTGCATTTGACAGACTTCCCCATGGATGTCTGCTCTGACCCATCGATGCTTCAGCCAGGACTGGATGTCTTGGTTGAAAAATCACAAAAGGGTTGAGTCACAGAAATTGTCACAGGCAGCTTCAATGTGCACAGCATTGACACTGACTGGAAGTTCTGAACCTATAATCCACATGGGTGCCCACTTCAGCACCAGGGACAGGATACAAAGTAGATTTATGAGAATTATTAGGGGTTAGGCTTCAGTTATGGGAAGAGACAAGAAAAACTAAGTTTCTCTTTTACAAAAACAATAAAGGCTGAAAAGACATTTCATAGAAGTGTTCAAAATTCTGGAGGTAGTGGTTCAGTGGGGCGTCAATTCAGCAAGAAAGTAGAGAAATCCAGGCTGACTGAGGCCCAGACTCCTTGCGAGGCCTAGAGGGGAACCCCTGAAGCTTCTGGCCACACAGAAAAATATTTTACTTCCTCATTTTTGGTTTGATTGGTTGTCCGGCAAGTTTCACTGGTCAACGAGTTCACAATGGCCAGTAGGCCATTAAAGTTGCGCTTGGGCCCTTTTTAAGTGAGCGGACACCATTATCATACATCAATGACAGGCAGGATTTTTCAGATGGCTGTATTTTTCACCCCGTCATCAAAACAATTCGACAGAGCTCAGCTTCCTGTATTTCTTGGTCCATCCCCCCTGCAAACCCCTCTGGCAGAGACGCGTAATATTCTGCCCGAGGTGTCAAACTGACTCAGACAGATACCTCAACCACCTGCCAGTAAAATTGTGGCAGGTGAAGATGTTGCTCCATTTTAATTCCTTCTTTCCCAAGTTTCCACTGCTTGAAGAGAATTAAAATCCTTTTGATGTGGGTCCATCTCAGGGTATTGGATGGCAGTCCGTCCAGGGCTTTGAGTTCACCTTCAATGTTTCAATTATCCCCATTGAGAGTGCCCTTGGACAATCTCTTTTACAATGCATAGAAGCAAGGGCTAACTGAGCCTGCAAGTTCGGTCATGTTCCATAGAGTGGCAAGTACAACACTGGGCCCTAACATGAACATTCAATAAAGAGTGAATGCAAAGAAAATCGTTATTTCTTCCACAATAGAGAAATGTACCTACAGTAGTTATGGTTTTATTTAGTGTGTAATATACCTTTAAGAACAATACTGGATAAGAAAGACCACATGATCTGTAGCAACCAATAGGAGAGTAAGGCAGGCTACCCCAGGAGTCAGTAGTGTATAGATAGAGTTGGAGTTGAAAGCACACATGTAGGTGCTGCTGAGTAAATTGTAAATAAACTTAATGTTTCCACCCAATAAGTGCCTGCAGATCAACTCCATCAATAGTACAGGCAAATTTGAAGCAGTTAATGGAACATAGTGAGTTTGGTACGTCCCTAAACAATATGTTCAGAGGTCGTTTAGTCTGTGGTGTGAATGAGGGCACTATTCAGAAAAGATTATTGTCCAAAGTGAATTTGGATTTCAAGAAGGCACTAGAAAGAGTGCTGGTCGTGGAAAGCACAGTAAAAGATTCAAAAGCAATACAGGGTGTGCAAAATGGTGCCATCCTCCACATCGGACAGGAAACCCCAGCGAAAAAGCGAGACTCTGCCGAGAAGCGGGAAACAGTCCCCGCTAGCTGAAGAATAAAGAAAAATAACTTAGCAATGAAATCAAAGAATAATTTCAATAGAGGTGGAAACAAGCAGTCTTTTAGTGAATGGCAGTTTGAAAAAATCGAATGCTACTATTGTCACAGAAATGGACATATCATGGGGCAGTGCAAGGAAAGATTCAAGCAGGCTTGTAAACAAAAGAAAAAGGCTAATGACGTCTACAGTGTAGAAGAGCCTGAAACAACAAATTCAAACATTTACTCATTGTTTCATCTGAAAATTGGAAAGACAGAACCAATGTTGGTCACAATGAAAGTAAATGGCAGCCTTGTTAGAATGGACGGGGACACGGGAGCTTCCACTACAGTAATTGGGGAACTTACTTTCAGATATCTGAATAATGGTGAACATCAATCAAGCTTAGAAGAAACAGCTGCCAAACTCAAAACATATTTGGGTGAAGACATTCAAGTAAAAGGCATTAGCAGAGTAACGTCCATTATGGAAGCCAATTGGCAAAGCTACCAGTGCTGGTATTGAGAAGCAGAGGACCAAGCCTTCTAGGGTGAAATTGGCTAAGGGAAATCAACCTTGAGCAGCCACTGAAATTCCAAAAGGAAGCTGGAAACATTCCTGATTTGGATAAGGTCACAACAGCCTATTGAAATCCGGCTGTCTTAAGCCAAAATGTGAAAGAACAGCACAAGAAATTCGAAGACCCTGCTTGATAATAGAGTTTGAAACGAGGTGAGCAACCCTTGCAGGGAAAAAGTAAACTTGTTGAAAGACCTTCACACACTACAAGATTCCCTCAGGTCAAAGTTTGTACCGCTGGAAAAGTATGAAGAGAAACAGAAAGAATTTAGCACTTCTTTGAATAAACTGAAGAATGAGTTAGCAGAGAAGACACAACAATGTTCAATTTTCCAGGAGGCAGCAAACAAATACAAAAAAGAAATGGAAGAGCTGAAGAATCAGCTAAATTAAGCGAAAGAGTCTTTGGAAGCAATTGCCACAGAATGTTCCAAGAAGCAGACAGATAATGAAATTTTAGGGTCTCAACCACTAAGCTCAGACAAGTTGAGCTTGCATCTGAGAGAAGTCTGGCCAATAGTGAAGTCAAAATAAAGGCCAAGATTAAAGTTTGTGCCAGAAATAAGAAAGCATATAGAAAGAAGATACAGAAATACTAAGGGCTTTAATCTTGGCAGCAAATAATTACGCTTTCGTACATAGGCCTGGCAATCAAATCGCAAATGCCGATGCCCTTAGTCGTTTGCCTTTACAAGAAAATGATGAGCACCTCCTAGTTCCACAGGAACTTGTTTTACTGTTAAGTTTCTTAGATCCTTGCTTGTATGTGGTCAACATATCAGACACTGGACAAATCGGGACCCAGTCTTATCTCAAGTATGAGAACAAGTGCTGCACGGTTGGTCACATAAGACCGTACCTGAGTAAATGAAACCGTACTTCAGCAGAAGACATGAAATAACCAGCCAGGATGGCATCTTATTTTGGGGAGTACATGTAATAGTACCTCCAAAGGGAAGAGAGCCATTTTTAAATGAGCCACTCAGTGCATATCCAGGAATTTCCAGAATGAAGTCCATAGCACGCAGCTATCTATAGTGGCCTGGGACGGATGGAGAAATGAAGAGTTTAGTGAAGTATTTTGTGTAATGTCAGCAACTGGAAAAGTTGCCAACGACAGCTCCGTTACACCCTTGTGAGTGGCTAGGTAGACCCTGAGCGTGTTACACATTGACCACATTGGACCTTCTCTGGGAACTATGTTTCTGTTCATTGTTGATGCCCATTCAAAATGGTTCAACACATATGAGGTGAAGTCACCAACGTCAACCACTACAAATGAGAAACTATGTCAAAGCTTTGTCGTTCACGGATTACCAGAAGTAGTCATTTCCAATAACAGCATGGCATTTACGAGTGCTGAATTTCAACGGTTCATCAGACTCAACAGTATCACTCATGTAAAAATTGCTCCGTAACACCCTTCCTCAAATGGACTGACCGAATGGGTGGTTCAAACATTAAAGGCAGGCATTAAAAAGCTGAGTGGCAATTCCTTAGCAACCAAGCTAACTCGCTTTCTTTTTCATTACAGGGCTACCCCTCACACAACAGGCATTGCACTTGCAGAATTATTATTGAAACACTGTCTCAGGATGAGATTAAGCCTAATAATGCCAAATTGAGAGAGGAAGATGGAAAGGAGTCAGGGAAGCCAGAAAACTAGACACGACTGGCATAGTCATGAGAGGAAAATTACCATGGGAGAGATGGCATACAGGAAGAACTTCAGAGCAGGACCAATGTGGTTACCAAGCAAAATAAGTTCTGTGATTGGATTTCTATCTTACCACGCAGAGGTGGAAGGCCAGATCATCCGTAAACATGTGGATCATTTAAGGAAGGAAAAAACAAATCAGCAAGATTTGGTTCCAACAGTGACCATGACCGGGTCTGCGTTTCCTGTTGAGGATACTCAACCCAGGACTGAAGTATCTGATGTTCCTTTAGGAGTTGAGGATACAGAACTGGAGGTGCCCACCAAAGCACCTGATGTTCAGGCAACTCCGGAAAAGGAGGTTCCTGTCAAAGCATCTGAAGTTGTGGAGCTGTGACGTTCCAAATGTAACAGAAAACCACCTGAAGGCTTTCAGAGAGGGAGATACCACATTAGCTACTATAAAGGTCAATCACAACATTCAGCCATCAAAGTCATTTAAAGGCATATTGCTTGAGTACACCTAGTGCACTTAACTTGAATTTATTCTTGCAACCTGCTGCACATACAAGAAAAGGGAAATAAGTAATAAGTTGTAAAATGTTCATTCACTGTTAAAAAAAAGGAGAGAGGCCAACTTTCCTTGGTCACAGTATTGGAGCCCCAAAAGAGGTGTCGTACATAATACAGTACATGAGAGGCCTAGGGAAATTTTAAAAATGTGCCAGCAACAGATTTGGCAGAGTGCATAAAACAAGCACCAAGGGAAATTGTCACAGTAAATTTGAAGGAGAAAAGCCTCACGGCACAAGGAGCATCAGCAAGTGTAGGTTTGCAAGTAAATATTTTAAATTTAATCATTTTATAACTGAAACTAGGTCAGGACATTAATTCCATAAAAAACAAAAACTAATTAAGCGAATGTGATTAAATACTTAGGCTCAATTTTCAGTCCCATGATGCCCATAGAACTGGTGCTACAGGCAATGTTTTGGCACCAAAATGGGAACTGTGCTGTGTACACACAGCTCTGATGCAGTCTGTGCTGCTGAAGACAAAAGCGCAGGTGTTAGGAGCATGTGTCAGAAGTGTACAATGTGCGCAGATGCATGACCGAATTTCAAACTTACTGCTCCAGATAATCCCTCTCTTAAACATGCATATCTGAACGTGCGCTCAAGCAGCAGGAAGAAACCACACTGGTGCTATTTAAACAGATAATCAAGTATTTTCAGGCTAGTTGCTGATTAATTTCTTTTGGCTCCGTTTGAGTTTGTAGAGGTGCTATGAGTTTACTACTGTTTAAAATTGGTGTAATCAACAGGGAACGGTGCTGTATGTGGAGAAGGCCTTTGTTCTGACCTCCATAGCTCTGGTAAGAGCAATTGCCATCAGTGCTGCCATTACCATATCCCTTTGGTCTGCAGCAAGAAAGGTTGATTGAGCAAAGGCAACACAGAGGAGGCCAAGCTGCTCAAACTAGGAGGAGGAGGAGAGGGAGAGAGCTCTCAGCTCTCACAAAAGGAGGTTCCTGACAAAGCACCTGAAGCTGTAGAGCTGAGATGTTCGACACACAAAAGGAAACCCCCCAGAAAGACTGAATTTGTAAATTATCTATCAGTGTAAATAAGTTGCCAATTTGAGAAAATTGTAACTGTAAATCTAAAATGTATGTTCTGAGTAAAGGGGAGAGATGTGGTAATTATGGTTTTATCTAATGTGTAGTATACTTTTAAGAAGAATGTTATAAAGGAAGTTCACATGATGTTGTGTAACCAATAGAAGAGTAGTACGGGCTATCTCTGTAGTCAGTAGTCAGTAGTTAGAGTCAGGAATATGGAGATAGGGTTTGATGTGAAAGCACACATATGTAGCTGCTGACTACCTTTGCAAATAAACAGAGTGTGTTCCACCTAAGAAGTGTCTGCTGATCAAATCTATCTATAGTACCAACTCGGCCATCCCACAACAAGCGTGCAACTGGAATTCATAAGTCCGAACAGTATCCTAGTGGTCATCCTCCTATGGCTGTGAACATCACTGATCTTTTTCTGTTGTTTGACCTCAAACTATTCCATTATAGTCTGAAAATAAATATAATTGATCCATGTTATTATATAGACTGAAACAGTTGAGCCATTCCTTACATTATCACCTTATTATGGGCATCATTAATTTGCTGTAAACTGAAGGCAAGGGCATTTAAATTTGGTAGCCTTTCACCTACTCATCCAACCTCCTCCTCCCCCACCATCCTCTTCCACCCCTCGCACCACCACCGCCCTCCCAGCACCCACACCAAACCTTCCCACAATCTAACTATGGAAACCAACTAAATTTTCTGTTGCCCACCCAGCTGGTGAACTGCAGCCCAGCACCCGCAGCTAACCAACCACAAGTGAGTAAGGCCTGAGGCTCAAAATGGCTAATCCTAATACCAATAACAAGATGCAGGCAGTGAGCCACTCATCAAACTGCCCACACATAGCTCACCTCTAGTTAAAATCACCCATATTACCAATGTATTACCGTTGGACTGTACAAATACACTTTGAGGGATTATTTCTGTGTGTTTCCGGAGTGGAAGCCAGGTCCTGCTTGGAGGACTGCAGCTCACAGCATCTTCAGGACCCCATCGCACGTACAGAGTGCAGCAGGGGGTGGGGGGGGGGGCGGGGTGGTGGTGGGGAGTGGGCCACGCATACCCTGCTCCAGGTTTCCCTTGATGGTTGCTCAGAACTGGTGTTAAAGGAGTGACCATGGGACCTGGGGAGGTAGTATGAAAGTTGCTCAGGCGACTGGGGTTTTAGGCACAAAAACGAGCCCACATGACAAAAGTAGTTGGGAGCAGAAGAAGAAGAGGCTTGATCCCATACAGCAGAAGGCAGAAGGACTGTCATTATCTATGTGCAGCTAGGGCACAGGAAGAACTAGAGAGCAGTTGATAGCTCCATGCTGCTAGGGAGCTGGGGCTCAGAGAAACCCAGGAGCAGCATCAGCTGTTTGGAGCTGAAGATATGTCATCTGATCTGAGCTGGAATGCAGGGCATGGGTGGAAGATCAGGAGGAGTAGTTGTCAACTCAGTGAAGCTGAAGGGGTTATCTACTCCATTAAACTGGCAGCTGGGGCAAAGAAAAGCCCATGATCTTTCATGTTCTTCTCAGTGCAGCTAGACAGCTGGACCCTGCTGGTGATTAGATGATGAGGTGAAGCCTTGTAACCCCAGTGGGACAGTCTCAGGGGAAGAGATTGAATAGCTAGAAGGAAAGCTATTAGGGCATTCTAATTTGTAGGCCTGTTGCCTGACCACACATTGCAGGTAGAAGCAACAAGCTGAGTTGAAGTTGCTGTCAAAGGGAAATCAGAGGCTAAATCCTCAAAGGAGAAGTCCTGAAATCCTTCATGAGGAAGACAGAATTGGAAGGACTGTGAGTCACAGTGATAATTAACATCTGGGTGGGCTGCTAAGATGTTCATTGAATCTGTCTTGGGTTTGATTACCATTTGGCATGCAGTTCATAGTTTGTGTTTCATGACAGTTTACCTGTTAATTCATGTTTATCTCATGTAATCCTAGATGTTAGAATATAGTATTGACTGTTTACTTTGTTGACTCTTGTATAGTGAAATTTCTTCTATTTGTTTAAAACCACGATATCATGTGGCTTTATTCTCTCAGTAAATACCTAGGATTTCAAATTTAATCTACTTTAACAAAAATGTTACTGGTCCCTAATTGGATTGCAACAACAGATCACGTAGAAATCATGGACAGAATCTTCTGCCTGTTGGACGGACCGGTCAGGAGCAGGCGCGGGCGTGGGCGGGTGCAGAGCCAATCGCCGTCCATGATCAGCTGTGCAACGCTATTTTACCTGGGTGGGAAAATTAAGGCCACACGCCCATTAGCACTCAGTGCTACCTGTGTTGGCGGGGGGGAGGAGGGAGAGTCGGGAGCATGCGTCCGAAAGAGCACAAAAATCTCCCTGAGGCACGGAGCTGCCTCAGGGAGATTAAGTTCAATTTTAAAGTTGGAAAAAAATAAAAAATAAAATTATTCAGAAATGTCCCCTCAGTGTCACATGAGCTGGGACATGTTTATGAATTGTTATTAAAAAATGTATTCAATTAATACAACCTTAATGAAACCTCATCCCACCCGTGGATGAGGTTTCATGCAAACCCTGGGGATTGCTTGGGCTCGTTGCCTGCCGGCCAACCTTACGGTTGGATGGGCAGCGTTCAGAGTTAGTTTAATTAGTTTATTAATGGCCTTAACAAGCCTTTGACAGTTCAGTGGGCGCGCAGCTGCCTCCAACACCGCCCTCCGAAGGGAAGATCGGAATGATGTGCAATGACGTCGGGATGCTTGCTCGACATCACCGCATGTCATTTTACGCATCAGCGTGTGGGGCCCACCCCCGCATGCTGACAAGAAAATTCTGTCCCATGTAAGCTTAAGAATTGTTGACTTTGAAAAACTCCAAAGTTAATTCCATCTATACACCACTGGTAAATTTATCCAGATTATTAACAAAAAAATTATGAGAAGAAGAAAACAATTTTCTGTTGCCTCTTTGATTTACACAGAACATATATTCAATCTGATATAATTGAAGCTATGTCCTAATGTTTAAACTTTTATTAATGAATCATTCTTACTGTACAAAAGGATTTATTTGCCTTTAGAAACTGCACTGTGGGCCCCAAATGACTTTGGTATCACCTTATTAACAAGTCCACTATTCTTTAGAACTTTACTTGTTGTCATTGTTCATTAGCAAGGGACTCAGAATGCATGATCTGAATTGATGCAGATATTACCTCCCTTCACAGCTAGGTGAAGCTGTTATTCAACAGATCCTGAGAATGCATTTGCTGCCCAACAGCTCAAGTCACAGAGAGTTTAATTCCACTTTTACAATGGACATTTGTAAAAATGGGATTTATTTCACTGACTTATTTCTTGGGTTATTTTGAAGGGGTACATGTATCCACTTAATTGATATATGTGGTAACAACACCTTATTGTACCAGACAATCGTCTGCATCATACAAATATGTTAAAAATGCATGTATGTTAAACTTAAATGAAGCATCCAGGACAGTCAGGAAGCAGAGGAGCCTTTGTGGCTTCACACATTATTAAAATAGTTTGCCCCTGCTCGAAATTTGTGCAATTCAGAAAAAAAGGGAAAAATTAGTTGTCTCGAGCTTCAACTGGATGAAGCTTTATTTGGTTCTTCCAAAAGTGGCTCAATTTTTCTATGTTTCTATACGACAAAGAATTGCTGAGAACTGGCAAATTGGCGAAAGGCATCGTCCAGTAATGATGGAGTATGAAAAGACAAATTAGCCTGTGTTAACCATAGATTTGTGAGAATCACAAAGACTTTGGGGTTAATTTTGACTTTGGGTGATATTAATTCACCCACTCGTTCAACATCTCTTCCAATCTTAATTTACATTGAACACCTAGATCGCTGCAGCTCTGCCTCGTAAACATTGTCCTGGGAATCCTAGTAAAGATTGAACTTGACCTGCACTTGCAGGAATTATAGCCCCAGATGGAGCAAAGCTAATGAGAAAGAATGGGACATTCCAGGTTTCAATGGGCATTCAAGCACAGGGGCATTCAGGCCAGCCAATCAGAGGGTGAAAAACAACGCTCTGAACATTAGCCTAGCTCTTTATATTTTTCCCCTACCCAAGGGACTTAAACCTTAGTCAAGATCTTCCAACAGTGGAGGTCCAACAATAACCTGGAGATCTTGATCACCTTGGCTAGGCAGACTGTTAGAGATTTGTAGCTGCTTGTGAAATTTCTGCCCATATTGCTACACAAGGGCTGTGCCTGAGCCAGTTAGATGGCCTGAAACAGGAAATCAGGGCAGTACCAGGTCTGGACAGTCACAGGAGCTTTGCTGTCCCTGCTTGGTGGGAACTCAAGAAAACTAACCCAAATATCACACATCACTTAACAAGTTATATATTAGTCAGCAAAGCAAGAACCTTTCCTTCATGGGCTTCTCAAAGTCCGAAGTATAAGGGCATAAGAAATCATGAAACTAGAAAACGTCAATTGGCATATTTAGCCTGTTCTTTCCGAAGAAGGTGCTGAAGCGGCAATTGACTTAGAATAACTTTTTTGTTTGGAAATCTTAGCCATGCCAAGCAATATTTAGTGTGAAAAAATATTTCCCTGAATTCTACTCCTGCTTGAAGTTTATTAAATTGCACTGATGGCTTCTAGTTTCTTTTATTACAAGTGTTAAATACATTGCGTACATCTACATCAGTCATGTACCAATATTTTAAGGTTATGGATCAGGTAGCCCACCTGTTTTTATTTTGGCAATAAAAATAAGTTTAGTTGTATTACAATTTCTTCCTGTCTTAGCATCCTTAATCCCTGAATCATCCTTGTTAATATTTTAATATATCGATATCCTTTTGAAGTCTAGGTAATCAGATTTGCCCATAAAAAAATTCAAAAGCAACCATAGCAACAAATTAGACTTACAATAGCCTATTAGCCAAAGGTCTTTCATAATACATTATAGCATCTAATCAGCCTCATTGATAACAGCTTCACATTGAATCAATATTTCCAGTAAATGGAATGACAAATAATCAACTTTGTATTTATTTTGTAACTTTGTGAATGACAATCTCAGTATTATACAATAATGAATGGCAGAGTGGACTGGAACACTTGCTTTCCACACATAAGACATACAGGTTCTAATCCAGTTGTCATTTTTCCAGATCTATTAATTATGTACATGCTTAATCTTCCCTGTTCCACTGTACAATACCTTGCATTTATCTACATTAACGTCCATCTGCCATTCATTGCTTCATTGGTCCAAATCCATTTGAATGCAATAAATCTCCCTTATACCCAACACCTGGACACATAGCTTAGTGTCATCTACAAATTTTAAAATATTACAAAGGTGTTTTCCTGTTCACCATTCATGAATAGCATAGATTGAAGGAGGCCCAGAACGAATCCCTGTAGACTTCCACAAGTCATTAGATTTAGATAAAAATTTAATCCATTTATCATCACCTTCTGCTTTCTATTGCCAATCCAGTTTAGAATCCAACTTGCTAATTTAATATTAATTATGTGACCTTACAAAAGTTTAGCACTCATCTACTTGTTTTAATTTCCAATGATAGATAGCAGGAGGTGGAAGGAAGAGATGGGGGGATAGGTTGGGAAATTAGAGACATTGTGTTCCTCTTGCCTTTCTTTTTGTTAAATTGAACTCTGATGAAGCTGAAAGAGATCTCCATCAAATACTCTGTAATTTGTTTTGCCAGCCAGAATAAAGCAATACACATCTCAATCACCTGTCTCATGGTCTATGAAACAAGCCTCTATGAAACAAGATCCACAGTTGACCCTGGTATGAATAAAATGTGACTCATTTCCTACCACTACTGATGTACACAATAATGAATAACACCTATGAAGTAAAGATGGATTGCAGCAATTCAACTTCAGACAACCAACAATTACATAGATATAGAAACAGATTACATTCAGATATAATGCTTTACTTTACAGTCTTCTTTGGGAAACATTGTAAATCTTTCTTCTGTCCGTTTATTATTTGTTTTATATCACAGACATCCTTTCAAATAAAAATGAAATCCCTCAGACATTTCAGTATGAATCCTAACATCTAACATTTCTGCTGTTAGTCAAATTCATTCTTTAAACATTTTTGCAGGCAGAAAATTGTCTTCAATGGTTTCATATATACTACCCATTGAAGCCACGTGACCCAGATCTTTCTCCTCTTCCACCAACAATCTGCTGTGAACCATCTAGTAAGCTGGCTGGGTTGTCCTTTTGGTTAAAAGCAAAGAACTGAGGATGCTGGAAATCCAAAACAAAAATAAAAACAAAAATACCTGGAAAAACTCAGCAGGTCTGGCAGCATCGGTGAAGAAGAGCACAGTTGACGTTTTGAGTCCTCATGACCCATCAACAGAACTGTACTGTTGAGTCCTGTTTTGTCCTTTTGGTTGTCTGGGCAGCCAATCCAATTTCATAGAGACGGTCTGCTAGTGGATACTAGTGTGGATCTGTTCCACCAAAGGCTGCTGTTTACAAGATAGGAATGTGGATGAATGAGCTGACTCAAAACCTGCCGAGCTGGTTCTTGTCTTGGACCCAGACAGACTTTCTTGGTGAGAACATTGGTAAATCCTGTGCTTTGTGCAATGGTTGTACATGAGGGCCTGCTGTACCCAGTAGTAGTACATTTTTCCTGCACCTTTCTGATCTCCTTGAGGCATGGTCGAAGGGTAGTAGGGAGGGTTTTAAACTGAATAATGGGGGCAAGGGATCGAATTTGGGAAGATGTGTTAAGCCAAAGAATACAGACAAGGCAAGAGAGATGGGTATTAATATGGGAAATGATAAACAGACTGTGACAGGAAGGGACAGAGAGTACAAATCTAAGAGTAAATCAGCTAGATGCTCTAAAATAATAAAAGGACAAAGCTAAAGGCTGTATCTAAATACAAGCAGCATTCAAAACAAAACAGATGAACTGATAACACAAATAGAAATAAATAATTACAATCTGATAGCCATTACAGAGGCATGGCTATAGGATGACATAGACTGGGACCTGAATATTGAAGGGTATGTGACATTTAGGAATGACAGTAAGTTAGGAAAAGATGGAGGGGTGGCTCTGGTAATTAATGATCATATTAGCACATTAGAGATGGATGACCTCTCTAGGTTCCAGAAACCAGGATATAGAAGTGGTTTGTGTCGAGATGAGGAATGATAAAGGCAAGAAGACACTTGTGCGAATGCTGTACAGGCCCCCTAATTGTAACTACGCAGTAGGGCAGGGTACAAAAGAAGAGATAATGGGAGCTTGCCAGAAAGGTACAGCAATAATCATGAGGGCTATAACAAACATATAGACTGGCAAAATCAGTTGGGCAAAGGTAGCGTAGATGAGGAGTTCATGGAACGTTTATAGAATAGTTTCTTAGAACAGCACTTTCTGGAGCCAACCAGAGAGCAGGCTACTCTAGACCTGGTATTGTGCAACAAGGGAGGATTTCTTGATAACCTCATAGTGAAGGCACCCCTAGGTAGCAGCGATTGCAATATGATTGAATTTTACATTCATTTTCATGGAGAAACAAATGCATCCAAGGCTAGTATTTTAAGCTTAAATAAGAACAATTATGAGGGCATGAAAGCAGAGTAACTAAAGTGATCTGCAAATGAGGTTAAGGGAAAGGGCAACAGAAGTTCAGTGGCAGACATTTAAAGGCATATGTCAAAATACATAGAATATATACATTCCAACAAGAAAGACAAATTCCAAGGGGAGGGCCCACCATTCATGGTTAACTAAAAAAGTTAAACACAGCATCAAGCTTAAAGAAAAAGCATATAATTATGCACAGATGGGTGGCAGGTCAGAAGATTGGAAAGAATATAAATAACAGCAAAAAATGACAAAAAGATTAATAAGGAGGGAAAAAATGGAGTATGAGATAAAACTAGATAGTAATATAAAGATAGATAGTAAGAGTCTCTATAGATACTTACATAAGAAAAGAGTTTACATTGTGTGTCTGGGGAATTGAAAATGGAAAGTAGGGAAATAGCAGATTAATTAAACAGGTATTTTGCTTCAGCCTTCACAATAGAGGACATAAGTAACATTCTGGAAATAGCAGTAAATCAAGAAATGGAAGGGAGGGAGGAACAAGGGAAAATTGCAATCACCAGCCAAGTGGTATTGAGCAAATTGTTGGGGTTGCAAGTTAATAAACCTCCAGGTCCGGATGGACTTCACCCTAAGGTTTTGAAAGAAGTGGCTAGTGAGATAGTTGATCCGTTGGTTTAATTTTCCAAAATTCCCCAGATTTGGGAAACATTCCATTAGATTGGAAAATAGCAAATATACATTCTTTATTCAAAAAGGAAGGAAGGCAGAAGTAGGAAACTACAGGCCAGTTAGCCCAACATCTGTCATAGGGAAACATTTAGAAGCTATTATTAAAGATGTTGTCGCAGGGCACTTCGAAAAATTCAAGACAATCAGGCAAAGTCAACATGGTTTTGTGAAAGGGAAATCATGTTTAACCAATTTATTGGGGTTCTTTGAAGGGGTCACATGCGCTGTGGATAAAGGGGAACTGGAGGATCTACTGTACTTAGATTTCCAGAAGGCATTTGATAAAGTGTCACATCAAAGGTTAGAGCAGAAAATAAAAACTCATGGTGTAGGAGGTAACATATTGGCATGGATAGGATATTGGCTAGCTAACAGGAAGCAGACAGTTGGCAAAAATTGGTCTTTTTTCTGGTTGGCAGGATTTGACAAGTGGTATGCCACAGGGATCTGTGCTGGGGCCTCAAATTTTTACAATTTATATAAATGATTTGCATGAAGGAACCGAAGGAATGGTTGCTAAATTTTCTTACGAAACAAAGATAGGTAGGAAAGTAAATTGTGAAGAGGACGTAAGGAGGGTACAAAGGCACATGGATAGGTCAAGTGAGTGGGCAAAGATCTGGCAAATGGAGTATAATGTGGGTAAATATGAAATTGTTCATTTTGACAGGGAGAATAAAAAAGAAGCTTATTATCTAAATGGTGAGAGATTGCAGAGCTCTGAGATTCAGAGGGATCTGGGTGTCCAAGTGCATGAATCACAAAAGGTGAGTGTGCAGTTACAGCAAGTAATTAGGAAAGCTAATAGAATGCTATCATTTATTGTGAGTGGAATTGATTACAAAAGTAAGGAGGTTATGTTTCAGTTGTACAGGGCTTCCATGAGACCATATCTGGAGTATTGTGTACAGTACCCATCTCCTTATTTAAAAAAAATATGTAAATGCTTTAAAAACAGTCCAGAGCAGGTTTACTAGACTAATACCAGGAATGGGTGGTTTGTCTTTTGAGGAAAGGCTGGACAGGTTAGGCTTGGATCCACTGGAATTTAGAAGAGTAAGAGGCGACTTAATTGAAACCTTTAATGTCCTGAGGGGTCTTGACAGGGTGGATGTGGAAAGGATATTTCCTCTTATGGGAGAATCCAGAATTAGGGGTGATTGTTTAAAAATAAGAGGTTGCTCATTTAAGACAGAGATGAAGAGATTTTTCTTTTCTCTCATAGGGTTGTGAGTCTTTGGAACTCTCTTCCTCAAAAGGCGATAGAAGCAGAGTCTTTGGATATTTTCAGGTCAGAGCTAGATAGATTCTTGATTAACAAAGGGGTGAAAGGTTATCGGGGGTAGGCAGAAATGTGGCGTTGAATTTACATTCAGATCAGCCATGATCTTGTTGAATGGAAGAGCACACTCGAGTGGCTAGGTGGCCTACTCCTGCTTCTGATTCATATGTGTGGTACATGGGAGACTCAGGTGCTGTGTGTATAATCTCCTACCCTTTGAGATTTCAGATAGAACTAGACAGTTCTGCAGAACTGGACAGGTAACTCAGTAAGACCAAGCCAACATATTCATTTTTCATAAAAGTATTTTATAGTACAGACCACTCTTTCAGCCTCACTATTTGCCTGTGAATACCTGGGTGACCTCGTGATGTGCTCGAAGCTGTACATCTCCGTGAAGTGTTTGAAGCAGCCCTTGGCAAACTGTGGCCATTATGAGACGCAGCCAAATCGCTGAGGTGCATCCATGTAGTCGTTTGACCTCAATCCACTGAAAGTAATAATCCACAATGATAGATTTTTATCCTTGAAAGTAAAAGGGTCCATCCCGAGGCACTCCCATGGTCGGGATGGGAAAGAGGACACCATCAGTGGTTCCTTGTGGTCTTGTCTACAGATGGCGCAAGTGGTACAATTGGAAATCATGTCCTCAATAGCTTTGGGGATGCCTAGACACCAGACTGAATTGTGGGCCCTAGCCCTGCACTTGGTGATACCCAGGTGTCCCTGGTATAACCCTGTTGGAGAATGTCTAGACTGAGGACTCTGGGAATGACAATTCAGCCATTGTACACAAACAAGTGATCCATGAGACTAAGGTGACAATGCTGTTTGAAGCATTGCTTCAGATTACAATTGCTAGGAAAATACACAGGCCACCCAGTGGCACAGTACTCCTGTATCTGTGCACACTCAGCAATAGCTTTCTGTGCTGCTCAAATTTCCTCTGGTTTCTAAGTGGTCACTGGAAGGATCTTAGTAGACAAGAAGATATAGGACTCCACCACTTTAGCAAAGTGGATATTGTCCTATGCTAGCTCCCCCACAGGGATACAGGTCAAAGCATCAGTTGTGACCTAGTGCTTAGCCTGAAGGTATTCTATATTGACATCAAACCTCATGAGCTATAATTGAAATCTTTGAATGCAGGATGGCATCTTCTCCAATTCTTTGATGTTAAGCAGGGTGACTAGTGCCTTATGATCGGTCTGGATAGTGAATTTGAGTCTCAGGATATAATCCAAAATCTTTTCACAAACCCGTGTGACCTCCAGGGCCTTTTTCAATGACAGCATCCACTGTTCTGTTTCTGCCAGTGCCCTGGAGGTGTAATATACTAGTCCGTGAGAGCCATCATGCTGAATTTGAAAAATGCGGCCTCTAGGCCAATGGACGTTGTGTCAGCCATGACTATGGTGGGTAGGTCTGGGTGGTAATGGGCCAGTGTTTATGTGGACGTGCGTATGTCCTGGATTGTGTCAAACACGTTCTGTTGGTGTTCACCCCTGAACGAGGCCAAGTCTTGCTTCAGGAGTTATCACAGCGGTTTGTTGATGTATCCAAGATTGGGAAAGAACTTACCGAGCTGATTAAACATGCCCATAAAATGCTTAATGGTCTGTAACATGGACGGTGGGAAATTCTTGAAGGCTGTGGTTTTCTGAGGTTCTGCTTGGAGGCCAAATGTGTGAACAATATGGCCTAAGAAGCTGCTAATGCATTTAGAGAAATCGCGTTTATGATTAAGTGTAAGTCCCACAGCCTGTAAACATTGTAACACTGTCTGAGCCCTGGCATCATGCTCCAAAGTGGGGATCCATGAATGAGAATATCATCCATATGATAGATAACTCCATCAAGCCCTTCCAAAATGCCAGTCATGGTATGTTGAAAGATCGCGGGAGCTGAGGTAATTCCAATTGATAGGTGGGTAAAACAGTACTGGCTGAGGTGCGTGATAAATGTGGTTAACAATTTTGACTCCTCATCTAACGGGAGCTGCCAGAAGACACTACCGGCATCAAAAATAGTGAAAACTGAGCTCCTCACAAGCTTTTGTTGATGGATGCCATGGGGTGGACCTCTCTCTCTACAGCCTTGTTCAAATGCCTAAGGTCGACACAAATGCAAAGTGAGCCGTTAGGCTTGGGTACAGGTACCATGCTGGAGCACCACGAAATAGGCTGTGTTACCGATGATATCACTCCATGATGTCAATCTCTTGCCTCATTCTTTTTAAGAGCAGTTGGGGGACCTATTGTGGGATAAATAAACAGACGAGCTTAACATCTGGTTTTAAAGAAAAGTCATAAGACAGGTGGAGCTTCCCCAGACCTGTAAATAAGTTTGGAAATTGTAGACCTTTATTGCCAATTGCTAGGTGAATTTTTATGGCTTGCTTGTCTGGTTCAGAAACTCATGAATCAAGGAACCATAGCTCTGTACACTGTTTAAAAATTTTTAATTTGGATAGTAGGTCAGCTGCATTGCAATTCAAACAGGTGAATTTTGTGGACATTCTGACAATATCCCTTTGGCCTTCCTTCTGCTGTGGTACCTGGGATGAATGTTGTTGTAGCTGCTTTTGTGCACTTTCCCAAAGCTCTGTTCACTAAGATGAGTTGTGGTAGGAACACATCATGGAATAATGCTTTTAATTTAATTTATCATTCAGCAACTCCTAAAGCCATCCATTAAAATAACAGTCTTCTCTTATGAGTTTCTTTTGGGTTTTTTTGTTGGACTCTCCCTTGATAGCCATCAGTCCGGCCCACACCCTGATCACTCCCCTTTCCCGACTGAGCTAACCTGGTGCTGGTGTTCTCGATGCACTGTCGCACTAATAGAACTGACAGGCAATCTCACCATGAGGGACCTGTCTGCTTACCAGCTATCTTCTTAGAGCACTAGATCGGTGCTGTGCCTCCAAAGCTTTTCTTCATAGTCAGCACACTACGTTTCAATACTCTCCAATGCTGTGACTTTGTTGCAGTCTGACCATAATGTTGAGGGTCTTCTTATGACATGAAACATGATCTAAGGGTGTTCACCATGCCGTATTTGTACTTAATCCTGCTGCCACCTGCCTCATCACCGCTTATCATTATGGGCAGAACTTTCTGCCTGTCGGGCGGGCCGGTAGAAATCGGGCATGGAGCCGGTCACTGCCCACAATCAGCTGCACGCTGCCATTTTATGTGGGCGGGTGGGGGGCAGGAGGGAGAATCGGGGCTTGCGGTCTTTCGTGTATGCGCGCAAAAGAGCGCAGAAATCTCCCTGAGGCATGGAGCTGTCTCAGGGAGATTAAGTTCATATCGAAGGTTTTAAATAAAGAAACATAAAAATTATTTAGACATGATCCATCACATGAACTGGGACATAATTACAAATTGCGAGAAAAAAAAATTTAATGAAACCTTCAGGAAACCTCATCCCACCTGTGGATGAGGTTTCCTGAAAAACACAAAGGCCACTTGGGCTCTTTGCCTGCCCATCAATCTTAAGGATGGATGGGCAGCATTGATAATGACTTTAATTTTTTTTTAAATAGCCTTAACAGGCCTTTGACAGTTCAGCGGGTGCACAGCCAACTCTGGCGCACGCCCGCCGAACGAAAGATCTGAATGACGCGTGGTGACGTCGGGATGCACACCCTACATCACCATGCATCTTTTTATGCATTGGCATGACGGGCATGCCCCTGCATGCCGATGTGAAAATACTGACCTATGTCTTCTTATAATAATGATATAATATCTTGGGCTTATTAACTGTACAAGCCAAAGATACCAGTCACTCGTAAGGGATTGGAGAAACATGTTGTGGGTTAATGTATTAAGACTAGACACATGAGAACAGTTATACATAGGTATAAAGCTTGAAGACATCAGAGCTGTGTGGGTGTGTACTCTGCTCAAAGCAAAATTGAAACTAAGACTGGATCACAAAACACAATTCCCTTCTATTGATGAAATGCTGATATTGCTTAAAGGCATGTCATAACACCTGCCTCCAGCAGGCATGAAACTCTGCATGTATGGTGGGCCAGCATTCACACCTATGAGTTTTTTTGTGCCACAAGGGAGCACTGGACAATGGGAGAAACGACCCTCTCTTCATTCTAGGCCTGTTTTTTACTGGGTGCACTGGTACCTTTATTGCTCACTGTCAGCACTGATTCGGCAGTGTGGCTCCACAAAGGTTCTCCATCGCCCTGGATTAAAACTTGGTTTGGCTTTCAATGCTCAGTCTGTCTCTCTAATTGAATGGCCTTGGATAATGTTAGCTCTTCTCTAGACTGTAGGAAGTCAAATAAGCCTTCATCAAGGATTCCCACCATTATAGGGTCCTGAATAAGTTCTTCCTTTAAAGTCCCATACTCACACTTATCAATAATACAGGCTAATACAGAAAAAATGAATGCTTTCTTTGGATTTCTGACAGCACGTTAAACTTCACTTGGTCTATAATAATGTTCTTTGGAAAACTGAAATATGAATCAAAGGCCTTAATAACCTCTTCATAAGTTGCTGTGTCTCCAATAACACCATGTCTTACTAAAATGTCATCTGCGCTGCTGCCAATGGAATAGAGGATTGCACTAACCTGCTTTTTATCAGGCTTCTGTGCTAACCCTTAAGTGGTCCTATAACTGTTGAATCTGCAAAGCCAGATTTTCCAATGTGCTGTTTGGTCGGGGTCTTCCACATGGTCAAAAAGGTCAGGTAGAGGTAGGGCTTTTCTATGGTTGTCTGTTACTTTAATCAACTGTCTTGGGACTCTGTTAGTGCATTTATTTCTGATTCCTTGCCGCAGGCATTCTATTGCTGCTGTATTCTCGATGGTTTCACTTCCTGTCACCAGCAGTTTCGTCGGAAACCTTTGTGAATTGGTTAGTTTACTGCTGCCACCGTGAAGTAATATCAGAAAAGGAGCTAGGGTGTAGTTACCAGAGACTACTGGAAACAAGGCATCTAGGGACTTCCAAACACTTATTAACTATACACAACTATGCGCAGGGACAAATACATATGAGGCTCCTTCTAGAGGCATCTCTCTCTCTGAGTTTTAGCGGCAAGTGATCTGACATCACAGATCATGTATATTAGCTATGAGCATAATACTTATTAACCCTTTATACTACAACAGTGTAGGGGTGAGTGGTATTGGTAGGGGGTTGAGCTGTGTCAGTGGGTGGGGGGGTTGGTAAGCATAATGGGTGCAGGGTGAGCTGTGTCAGGTATTGGGGGAGCATTGTCGGGGGTGGGAATGAGCTGGGTCAGGGGGATTGAGCAGTTTTGGGGTGAGATGTGTCAGGAAGGTGAGCAGTATTAGGTGGGGTGAGCATTGCCAGAGGTGGAGTTGAGCTGTGTCAGGGGACTGAGGTGTCAGCTGTGTAGGGGCTTCAATTACACAAGAGTTGCACAATGCCACCTGATCTACTTAGAGTTGTGCTCCTGAGCAGGCTTAATTCCTGCTTGGAACAGTTCTAAGTAATTCAGTGTAAAAACCAGGGTAAGTGGAGGTCAAGCTACCCAAGATTATCTGGCTCCAGATGTTCCAGTCTCCAGATGGACATATCCCAGAGATGTGGTGAGGACTCACCAGAAGTCCCAATGCAAGGACTCCATGGAAATTGTCTGGAAGGTTTCAACCCTCTAACCCTATCTACCCTGCCACTAACTACCTGATATCTACCACCCTACCCACCTGGCACAGTATTACCTACCACCCTGCCATCCTACCACCCTATTACCCTGCCACCCTGCCCAGCTGGCACCCTACCATCCTGCCACCCTTCCACTTACCTCACTCGTACTAATTCAGTAACACAGTGAAAACCCATTTAAACATCCCAAAGCGTTTCATTGTGTTAGTGAATGAAGGTTTACCAAAATACAGCAGCTAGTGCCGTGAAAAGGGGGCGTGGCTTGGCTTCCGCTGACGACCCTGCCCTGTGAAGGATCCTGCAGCAGATATACTCTACATGTCTGAAGAGGCCTGGTTCGGAAGTGCAGGTAAGAACCGTTGAGCTCCAGCACTGTGTAAAAAATAGGAGCGGAGGGGCAATCTGATGATGACTGCCACCCCTCGGAAGATTCAGCCCATGGTGACAGGTCCCGGGGTCCAGCAGTGAGTGCTCCAAAGGGCCATTTCTGACACATCGCAAGTTCCTGGTTTCAGCGTAAATCGGCTCCCAGGAACTCGCGATACCATTGCGACCCTAATAGCAGCGAAGGTCTCAGTGTACACTCCTATTGGGACCCCTATTGGAATTTGTGCCAATATGCCTCTTTGTATGTGGATGTAAACATTTCTGCTTATATAGCAATTTATACCCCATCCATTTAGTATCTGCTGCGCTCCACTCATGTGATCCACATTCTTTTTAACACACTTTGAAGACCCAATGATGAAAGATTAATGCTTTTATTCTGATGAATGTTAGCAGCATTGACGATTCCCTGTTTTTTCTAGCAAAGTTGTAAACCTATTTCTTAGCATACTTTTATAATAGCACCAGAGAAAGCGTACATTTAAAACCATCAGACTCCGTTTAAGACAGTACTCACACATGTGCTGGAAGCATGTGAAGAGAGCTAGACAACCCCGTGGATAACATAACATTTTTGTCGAGAAAGATCCTGCAGAGAAATATTCTGTTAAAGTCCATTGTGCTGAGAACAGAATTAGATTCTCACATTCCCAGATCTATTCATGATGTATAAGCTTCATCTTCATCTTTCATCTTCATCTTTCTGCTGAGAACAGGATAGTGTTTCCCAGTCAGGTGATGATAATGAACAGTTTCTTCATTTTGTCCTGATAGGCAACTGGAAATATAGTATATCAGAACACCAATGCATGTTTATTTTTTAGGTTTTGCTTTTTATTGGTCTCAATGTAATGTTCAGTCAGACTTCTCAAACGGAACAATACTTTGCAACTAATCAGCCACCACGTATAGTCACCCACATTTTATTACAATGTTACACCCATCTCCCACAAGAACACTACACAAAATGCTGTCCTTCCATCCTCCCCAAACATTCCACAGCTCACACTCATTAGCCGCTTCTTTTTCTCCAGCAGAAAATGTGAGAGGTTCTGTCAGTCTTTCCACAGGAGCAAGAATGGAGGGAGATTGAAGAAACCCACCTCTAGTGAGTTCCATGATACCTCAGGCTTTCATGTTGATGCTTACGTCCATAGAAGGTGTGCCCACCTGCATGGAGCATCAGGCACCACAGGTGCATCCTGGCCCGTACACCCAGCCTGCTACCTTAAGTAAAATGGGGGAAAGCCATTCAGTGCCTCGCTGAAATGCAGAAAATCGCAAATCACACAGCTCTTGGCTAGCAGGAAACAGAGTGGGCCGTGACAGCGAAGATGGAGAAACACACTTGGAAGTGAGGATTCTGCTCAAAATGCTTGCATCCCTCACCCCCGCAGTCAGAGCCCCACGGCATCTTTTGCCGATGACTGAGTCTGCCCCTTCGAAGGTCATCAGACAAAAGCATCCAAACAGTCACAGCAGGATAACAAGCAACCTGCCGTAGCTCTGCTGAAACCACGAAGGTTGTACCATGTGGAGTATTAGGAAAGGGAGGAGAATGGATTTTTTTTTCAAGCAAAAGTCATTTATTTCCACATTGTCACACATTACAGTGAGATTAACTGGTTCATTTGTTGTTTCTGTCACTAACCCAAGGGTGACCTCTGCCTGCAGCTGTTTTGAGACATTACAAGCCTCTATGTTGCTTCACACATCCACTGCTCTTCAATCCCTCTCTGGTTTCCTCTGTAGCTGCTTGTCCAGGACAACTGTACTTCTCTTTAATTCGAGCACTTGGCCAGATAGTGAACCAGTTCTGCATTCGCCTCCTCATCAGATGGAGGGGCTGCGATGGCTGAGCCAACTGCTTCTTCCAACACACCTGTTACAGCATTTTGTTTAGCTCCAGGTTTGGCGTGAATGGCAACCAAAACAGAGCCATCTTTATCAAATTTCACAGGACACTGAGGTGTCAGTGTTAGTTTTACCAAGTTCTTCACTTTCATCTTATCCAAAACTGAATCCTTCACATGAAGACCAAGCCACCCGGTGAGTGCACAAACCCAGGGCCAGGTGATTAGGCAACCCAGTCGCCAGGCAACAGGACCAGGCCCAAACTCCAAGAGTGCGCAGCCCGATTACGTTGCACACGTGGGTGTTTAACACTGTTGACACTGTCATTTTTCTGTTCAAGGTTATTGAAAGCTGCATAGACTCAACCTCCCCATTGTTACCTATTCTCTACCACGTGGCCTTCTGCCTCGTAAAAAAAGTGGCATGACAAGAGACAAAGGTGAGCAATAGGTGTCACTGAAAAGGGCGAATTGTTGATTATGGGCCTGTTTTGTCCTGAGGTTGGGGCCGATGGGGGCATTGTGGGTTCAGAAGTCGCAAAGGATTTCTGTTGTGTGGGTGTCTGATGAGCACTTTGATGGGGCAGTGTACATGGTCATGCTAGGTGCATTGGCAGGCCTGCCAGAGACCTTGTGGTCACTGTCAAGGAGCATGGAGAAGTCTAGCTTCAACTTGTCATAGAGCTTGGAGCCCATCCTTTACAGTGTGGAAGTGTTAGCCAACTTCATGAGAACACTAGAGGACCCAGCCATGATGCAGCACTTGGTGGTTGATGTCCCAGCTTCCAACTCAGCAGAAGCAGAAGCTACCCTTGGAGCTGCAGTGGAAGCTCAGACTGAGGCCATAAGTTCTCTGAATGTTGTGATGCAAGCCCAGCCCAGCTTGCTGCCATCCAAGTCCAGACTGCTGCCAACATGGCTGTGGACACCAGTTCTCAAAACAGATTGCATGGTCTCACAGGAGGGTCGAGCATTATATCCTCTAACAGATTACTAGGATTGCCGAGGCCCCATCCCCGGGTGGGGGGTGGGGGGGGGGGTGGGGGTGGGGTGGGATAACAGTAGCTCAGAGGAACCTGAAACTGATCTCCACTCTCAGGAAGACAGCATTCATCTACCCACCCAAGCCACACTGCCAGTACACTTCCTGTTGCTTCTCAGCCAGCCAGCCTCAAATGTTGCCATCCATACTGAGACAGTGCAGTCTGAATCCAAGCCCTTAAGGACCAGAGTTAATCAATGTCATCCTACACCTCCAGTCTCCCGCAGTAAAATTCAGCATCCTTCCACAAGCCATGCTGTAGGCACTAGGTTAGTACTCTATAGGGGCACTGGACTAGGTGAGACATTCCCAGGTCAGACACTGAGAGAATGAACAAGGATGGCCAGTTTAGTTTTGCACCTTTTATTGGAATTGTTGTTTGATAAAGTTGTTATGAAAATGTTGTTTTGTGGTGTCTTCAATTTCAGGCTAAGATTATTCTTATTTGATCCATTTCAAAGGGTGGGAAAGCTGGGGACGTATGGAGCAATGGTTATCTGGTGATTATCTTTTAGGGAAGCAAATTTTGCAAATTCTGATGGGATGCTCATGGACAGGCCATCCATAGCAATGATGTTTTGTATGCCTCCTTTCTTCCTCCTCTTAAGGTGCTTGTTGAAGTCCTGGTGGCAAGGGCTGGCAAGGTTGTGGAGGATGCAGCTACACATCAGACAACATGTTCTTCTTGTTATGATGGAGTGCTCTCCCCATAGGGTCCAGACAGTGAAACATTGCTTCAGGGGGCTCTACAACATTCCTAAAGCAACATAGTTGTCATAGGAGAGCTGTTCAAGTATGATCCAATGGCAGAAGGGAGTCATCAGCCATATGTACAATGGGTATCCCTTGTTACATGGTGGCTCAAAGATAGCTAGAACGGCTGACTGGTGCAGGATGAAAACATCATGACAGCTTTGAGGAAAACAGGCATTCACTAACATGATGGCCTGGGAGTGGTCGAATACCAACTGCAGATTAGGGAGTGGAAATCCTTATGGTTGTAGAAGATCTCCCCATTGAGATGCAGCATGTGAAAGGCCATGTGTGTGCAGTTGATGGCTCCCTGCGCCATGGGAAAACCAGCTATCCTGGCAAAGCCACAAGCCCACTTTTGCTGCTTTTGTCTGCTGCACAGGGCCTCAGTGACTTCCTGGATGCAACAATGGATGACAAACTGAGAGATGTTGGCAATGTTGCCAGTTCCAATCTGGAAGGATCTGCAGAAATTGATGGCTCTGTTGAACTTGACAACCACTGGCAGAGCCATTCTCACCCTGTTAGGTGTCTGCAGGTCCATCTTGAGGAGATGGCACAGTTATGTGGCCACATCTTCTGCGAAGTGTAGCTGCGCTAACACTGCTCCTGGCTGTGGTACAGGTGACAGATGTCCTGTCTGAAGACCCTAGGTGGGTAAGGCCTCCCACCCAGGGCCCCCTGCTCCTGCTCCTCCTCCTCTGTCAGCTAACACATTCTCCTCCCTGTTGCTTCTGCTCCATCTCCCTGAAATGCTGAAGCCCAAGAGGAACTTCAAATATAACTCTCATGATTGGGTGCAAGCGGTGCACTCAAGAGGCCTTTCAAAATCATACCACTCTTTCCACAGATTCAGGATTACTCCCTTCTGACTGAAAGAACTTCAATCAATTCCTCCAACCACACAGTATTTCCACTAACTCTGCAGCAGCAAGTAAATAATAGAAGGCACCTCACCTGGGAGTTGATTGATGGTGCTTTTAAAGAATGCTGGTGGTGGAGTTGTGGCTCCCTCTCACAGCTGAACACTTGTCCAGCTGTGTGAGTTTAAGAGAGTGCATTAATAGGAGCAGCAAGGTACAAAATGGCTAACAGATGTCACAATCTGCACACTCTGCATGCTTCCAGTGCACACACAGGACTCATGTATTATCAGCCTTCAAGACATAGATCGCATTAGAAGCTATCAGGATGGAACCCCCACCATTTCTTTTGTCACCTGGCTCCCATAGCAGAACCAGCGCTGCTATGAATGCAATTTTTGTGGCCGAAAAGACAAGCTTATTAAAACTTTAAAAAGGATAAAAGGTAATATTTCACAGGGATGGCATCAGGAGTGTGAAACTAAGGCCGGAATTTTCCATCCCTGTTGGAATCGGGCATCAGGCAGGCGTGAGCGGACAGTATAATGGAAAGGCAAAATTTTGGTTTCACAATGTCATCAACCCAGTTTGTGACTGCTCGCTCTGCCTGTCAATGGCGGGCCGCATTTCCCGCCACCACACATCGAGAACGTCATTTTAATACATCTGCCCACTGGAATCATCCCCCCACACTGGATCATTCAGGAATCAAGCCAACATTTTTCACAACTGTACATAAGTGACGTGCACCTGGCTCGGGACTTTGAGGTTTGTTTGCCTACCTTGCTTCAGGCAACACTCGCAGTCATCAGCACCAGGCTTTGCAGGCAGCACCACATCACTTTTAAGGGGGCTCACAGGCAGGTTTCTACCTACCAGACCAGCTGCAAGGCAGGGGTGGCTTTTCAAAGGCTACAGAGCTAGGACTTGCTTGGGGAATGGGGATGGGGAGAAGTGGCCTCAGGCAAGGGAAGAGGCTGCAGAGTGAGGGCTGTACTGGGGAAGGAATGTATCCCAGGGTGTGTGAGGGCATAGGTTGATCTGTACAAGTGGCCTCAAGATGGTGGGAGCTGAGGAGGCAGTCTCCAGAGGAGATGAAGCCAAATGTGTGTGTGTGAGAGATTGAGTGGTGACGTCCCTTGAGCTGGCAGTGAGTAAGATGCCAGTGAATGTGTGATGGACTTGAGTGTGTGAGTTTAGAGTGATGATTGCCTTACCCCGCCTGCATGGATGAAATCATTCATCTGTTTCCTGCGCTAGATGGCTGACCTCTTCAGTGCAACATTGGGACTAACCACTTCTGCCACTGTCTCCCAAGCTGGAGTGGTGAGACTGATGGGCCTCCTGTGGCCAGAGCAAATTAGAGGTCATTGCGGCCGGCCTCCATGCATCCAGAAGACACTGAATTGGGGGAGATGCACTTTTCTTGGCATTTGGAGCCATGTGTTCGCCGGCACCCTCCTGGGCTGGAAGCATTGAGAATTGTGCGCACTGCTGCAGTTTAAATATGGTGCCCTGCTTGAGGAAGTGGCGAGATAACAGCGTGGTGGGCAAATTGGGTGGCCACAAAACAGCGAGATATCGTGTTTCCTGTGGTTGCGTAATTAATGAGGCGGGAATGGGATCATAGAACCATAGAACCATAGAAAGGTTACAGCACAGAAGGAGGCCATTCGGCCTATCTTGTTCATGCCAGCCCGAGGACACCAGGTGCCCTTTCTAATCCCACCTTCCTGCATCCAGCCCATAGCCCTGCAACTTACAGCACTTTAGGTGCAGATCCAAGTACTTTTTAAAAGAGTTTAAAGTTTCTGCCTCTACCACCAACCTGGGCAGCGAATTCCAGACACCCACTACCCTCTGTGTAAAATAATTCTTCCTCAGGTCCCCCCTACACCTTCTGCCACTTATGTTGAATCTATGTGCCCTGGTTCTAGAATTCTCCATCAAGGGAAACAATTTTATCCTGTCCACTCTATCTATTCCCTTCATAATTTTGTACATGCAAAAATCCACCCTTGCAGCCGGCAGGTAAAACGCCTTTTTTTCCTGCCCACTACCGCACTTAATGCAAACCTAGGACGATCTGCCCTAAGCTTTCCTTTATTATGCTTCATCTTGTTATATTGATTAATTTTAGCCTTTGTATATGGATGTGAAAGTTGGAATATGGAAGAAAAATTAAAGGCCAGAGAGATGTGGCTTCTGAGACGTAATAAGTGTATTAGTTGGACAACATACACAACTAATAAGGAAGCTTTGAGGAAAGCAGGCACAAGAAAAACTTTTGCAGATGATCCCCAAGGGACAACTGCAATTCTTTGGACACATACTTAGGAGAGAGAAACTAGAACATCTAGTTGTGACTGGTAGCAGAACAAGAGGGAGACAATGGGGGAAATACACCAAAGGCTTAGGAAGCAGAACAAGTATAATGTTTGAAAACAACACCAAGATTTTGGTTGCCACCAGGAACTGTGAATTTTGAACACCCATGATCGCCGATGTTGTAAAACATGCGCCTGAAAAAGAAGAATTTTAAACCCACTTTTCAAATGTTCTGTAAGCAGTGGCGTAAATTCACTCTTGGTCAGTGCTGATATATGCTGCTACATTGCTGAGAAAGACCTTGGAATGAAGAAAATTGGGAGTACCAGATATTCATTGTCAAAACAAATTGATAAAACCTGAAAATACATTCATTAACATTGTACCATTATTAATTCTGAATCAGCATTGATTTGTTAGCGGAATAAAAAGAACCTATCTTATGTTATAATACAACAGAGTATTCAAGCACACAAAAAAAAATTTAATTTTGCATGTATTTCTTGTTCAAAGCATGATATAACTAAAAAAGAGCGTCAACATCCAAGACAAGCATTTCATTCGATAATTAAATTTACACTCGAATAAATGTTTAATTTTTTTTTCAAGCTTTTTTGTTTTATTTTATATTATTTTATGATTTTATCTATTGAACTTTCCTTTTCTGAAAGGATGAGCTGTATGGTTCCATTTGTAGCAACAATGCTTTGACATCTAATTTAAGGCTTCTTTCTCATGTGGGCTTAGTCTGCAAGCATTGATGGGCCATTAGGTTGTGCAAAGGTTTGGGCTTTATCATTACAGCTAAGTCCAATGCTGTCCTCAGTTGTACACACTGGGCAGAATCATCCCAGATTTGCACAAACTGCAGTAGCAGGTGGGAAAAAAAGGTTGTTTTCTCGCCAGCCACAATGGCAGGTTTTCATAGCGTATTGTCCCATCCCCACGTCATTAATTATGCAGCTACAGGGAGCATGTGGTCCCGCTGGCGGGCAACCTCTTACTTGCCCGTGACACCGCTACCTCCATGCTTCCTCACACAGGTACCACATTCAAACTGCAGCCACACACACACTTTCAATACTTCCAGCCCAGGGCTGCTCTGGTGAAGACATGGCCCCAATGCCAAAAAGAGCGTATCCCCGGATTCAGTGCTTCCTGAACACCGCAAAGGCCTGCCACGATGTTGTCTACCCCCGCTCGGCTGCAGGAGGCCCATCAGTCGCACAACTCTGGCTGGGGACCAGTGGCAGAGGCCGTCAGTGCCAATGCTGCACTCGAGGTCCGCCATCCAGTGCGGAAAACAGATGAATGATCTCATCCATGCAGCCAGGGTAAGGCAACCATTCCATCATTCTAAACTCATACATTCACAAGGTCATCACACATTCTCTGGCATCTCACTCACTGCCAGCTCAAGTAACATCACCACTCACTCTATCACATACATCCTCACATCTCCTTCTGGCCTCATCTCCTCTGGAGACTGCCTCCTCAGCCCTCACCATCTTGAGGCCACTTGGACAGGTCAACATGCATCCCCACACACACCCTGGGATGCCCCCGTTCCCCAGTACAGCCCTCGCCCTGCAGCCTTTTCCCTTGCCTGAGGCCACTTCTCCCCCTTCCCCAAGCAAGCCTGAGCCATGCAGCTGGTGAAAAGCCATCCCTGCCTTACGATTGGTCTGGTAAATAGAGAAATACCTGTGAGCCCTCCTGAAAGTGATGTGCTGCTGCGTTTGAAGCCTGGCGCTGATGACCACAAGTGCTGCCCGAAGCAAAGTAGGCAAACAAGCCCCGAAATCCCGAGCTAAATGCAGCCCACCAGTTGCACGTCGGTATGCAATTACGCCAACGTGCCTGGATGATTCCGGCAAGCAGGGGCTCATAATGAAATACTTTATTATTGAAATTAGATTCCCGATGTGCGGTAGCAGGGAGCATGGCCCGCCATTGACCTGTGCAGCGGATGATCGCAAACTGGTTTCACAGTGACTTGAACTGATTTTTGGCCACCTCCCCATATTGTAGCCCCCCCACCCCCCCAGCACCTGCCAGAATGCCCGGCACCAATGGGACCTGAAAATTCCAGCCAGTGTTCTAGCAGTGGTCAATAAATAGGTATCAGGAGTGAAATTCTAGCTTAGTCTCTCCTCCCAAGCCTTACATTGTTGAGGTCACTTGTAGTGTTAATCACAATAACTCAGCTGAGATTAACCATTTCACTACAGGCTACAAATTAAACCTAGGATCTACTTTATTGAGCTATTTATTTAGGTGTTGACACTACATAAGAACATTAGAAATAGAAGCAGTAGTAGGCTATACAAGCCCCTCAAGCCTGCTCCACCATTCAGTGAAATCATGGCTGATCTGTGACCTAACTCCATATAATTGCTTTTGCCCCCATATCTCTTAATAACTTTGGTTAACAAAAATCTGCCAATCTCACTTTTAAATTTAACAATTTATTGAGCATTAATTGCCTTTTGAGGAAGAATGTTCCGAGCTTCTACCACCCCTTGCCTGAAGAATTGTTTCCTAATTTCACTCTTGACAGCTCTGACTCGATCTTTCGACAATACCCCCTTGTCCTGAACTCCACAATTGGGGAAGGGGGTAACATGGTGATATTGTCACTGGACTAGTATTCCAGAGGCCCAGGGTAATGCTCTGGGGACCCACCATGGCAGATGATGAAATTTGAATTCAGTAAAAATCTGGAATTAAAAGTCTGATGATGACCACAAACCATTGCTGATTGTTGTGAAAGCCCATCTGGTTCACTAATGTCCTTTCAGGAAGGAAATTTGCCATCTTTATCTGGCCTGGCCTACATGTGACTCCAGATCCACAGCAATGTAGCCGACTCTTAAAAATGCCCTCTGGGCAAGGGCAATTAGGGATGGTAATAAATGCTGGCCTAGCCAGTGATGCCCACATGCCATGAACAAATAAAAAAAGCTCTCAGAAACTGTTCCTCCTTATCCATCCTAACTGATCCCCTTAATATCCTGAAAACTTCAATCAAATCACCTTTTAAATACTAGGGAAATACAATCTTATTTTGTTTAATCTTTACTCGTATCTTAACCTTTGGAGTCTAGTTATCATTCCAGTAAATGTACACTGCAGTCCCACCAAGGCAAACATACTTCCTAAGGTGTGGTGCTTAGAACTGCTCTCAGTCCTGCAGGTGTGGCCAATAGGGTTTTGTGTAGCTGGAGTACGATTCCTACCCCTTTGTATTTTAGTCCCCGAGAAATAAAGGCCAATGTTCCATTAATCATTTTGATTATTTTCTGTACCTGTTCATGAAATTTTAATGATTGGTGTAACCGGAACCCCAAATCCCTTTGGGCCTCCACTGTTTCTATTTTTCCACCATTTAGAAAGTAGCTTTCTATCCTTTTTAGGCCCTAAGTAGATTACCTCAAATTTGTCTACAATACATTCCATTTGCCACAGCTTTGCCCATTCATTTAATGTATCAGTATCTCTGCAGTTTTACACTTGCATCCACATTGCCTGCAATACCGCCTATCTTTGTGTCATTAGTAAATTTGAATATGCAGTTTTTTATTCTGTCATCCAATTTGCCCATAGGCACTGTGAATAGTTGAGGCCCCAACACAGATCCTTGTGGGACACCATGCATCACGTCCTGCCAAATAAAGTAGTTGCTCATTATCTCTACTCTCTGTTTCTGTAATGACTTGACAAAGCAGACAGGTTTCAATAAGAAGCAGATAAACTTTATTACAGAGAGCTTTTCCAGGTGCTACATATTCATCACGGCTCTCATCAGAAAGCCCCATCCCACCCTCCATGCCCCCTGGATTGCTCACGATCAGGACTGATTGTTTGGAGGCTCTGAGAACATCACGTGACCCCTGATGGACAGCAGGAGAGGAAATACCCTTAGTTACTACATTTCCTCCCTCTTTAGTTTTTATCTTACAATTCCTATCTATAGGGAAACATTGAGTATCCAACAACATATACATGTATACAACTTCAGGTGATTAAAGATCAAGTCTCTTAGGTGCTCTCCTTATATGGCTAGAGCAGCATAGCTCTACCACTTGAGGTTCCTCAACAGGATCAACAGAATCTGGAACTGTAGCATGAGACACATCATCATAAAGTGGCAGTTCCAGATTAGGCAGTTTGAATGTGGATTGGGGTTAGATTGATTAGGGATTTAGAAGTTATCATAGTAGTAATATGTAGATCTATGTATGTATTTAAAATCATTTAATAAATGTTTAATCTAGTTTTGTAAAACCTATAAGACTTGGTGGCCTTATTACTCCTGAATTCACGGCACGCACCTCGAAAGTTATACAAACTGCAGAACAAGTTGTGGCAGTTGTTTCAAGTTTCACGTTAGGATTTGAACATTTATGCATTTGTATTTATGTGTCATAACCAAAAACTGGGAGCTCTTTGCGGGGATATATTTGAAATTCCTTGATTGGGGTTGGAGTTGACGAATCTTAAGATTGCGAGCACAAGAAGTACTTTGAATTCAGGAGTTGGCATGGGGTTTTCTTTGAAGTGGTGAGACTGCAGTATGGCTTTGGCAGTTGCTAAGACTTGTTTGGGAGTTGAAGTTATAACTTTTGCTGGTTTACAAAAGATAAATAAAGTTAAGTTACTGGAATTGGCAGATAAATTACAATTGGGGTTACCTGCAGGGGCTAAGAAAACAGATGTAATGGATGATGTAGCACAGCATTTAAAGTTGGAAGTGATACCTGACACCAGTGAGTCACAGCCGGAGGTAGTAAGACTTCAATTAGAAATGAAGAGGTTTGAATTTGAACAAGCAAAGGAAATGAAAAAAACTTGAGCTAGAGACAGAAGTAAAAAAAGGAAGAGCATTTCAAAGGGAACAGGCAGAAAGGCAGGAGAGACACAGGAAACAAGAAAGAGAATTAAAAATGGCAAAATTAGAAAAAGAGGAAAGATAAAAAGAGAGGGAGAGGGAGAGTTCCAGCTTAAAATGCAGGCAGTTAAAATAGAGATGCCAGCAGGTTATGGAGAACTTATTTCCAGACCAGAACCCAGTGGGGAGATGTTTAAGTTTGTACAAGCTCTTGCGAAGTTTGAAGAACGAGATGTTGAAGCATTCTTTATTTCATCTGAGAAGACAGCTAAACAGATGAAATGGCTACAGGAAAACTTGACATTGTTGAAACAATCCAGGTTGGTGGGTAGAGCACATGAGGTTTATGCTTCACTGTCAGAAAAAATATTGGTGAACTATGATGTGATAAAAAGGGTTATTTAGAGCGCATATGAGTTGGTTCCTGAGGCATACAAGCAGAAATTTAGGATCATGAGAAAACAGCCTGGGCAAAATTATATTGAGTTTGAAAGAGTAAAACAAAGTAATTTTGACTGGTGGATATGGGCATTAAAGATAGAGAAAACATATGCAGCTCTTAGAGAAGCAATTCTTTTGGAAGAATTTAACAATTCAATTCTTTGTTTGTGAGAACTCATGTGGAAGAACAGAGAATTGAAACAGTAAGGCAAGCAGCATAAATAGCTAATGACTACGAGTTTGTTCATAGAGACAAAACTTTTTTATGTCACCCTTTTAAATCAGAAAAGGATAAAAAGTGGGAAGGTGAAAGAAAGGTGGGTAGTTAGGGAAGAGGAGGAGTAGGTGGAAATTCCCAGGAAGTTTTTTCTCAGAATAAAAAGGAAGGTGCTGAGAGTAGAAGTGAATTTTGAAAATTGAGGTATTTTCATTGTCATAAAGTTGGACATGCTAAATTGGTGTGCTGGAAAAGTACTGTGGGTTCTGAGGTTCAGGCACAGGAGGAAAAACAGTGGCTTGTCTACAGGTAAATCAGGGAGAATCATTGATAGGTAAAAAAAAATGCGAATATGTTCACAATTTACCCAAGAGAATTCAGAAGAGCAGGTTGCAGAAATGTTTAGAGATTTTGCATATGAAGGAATAGGCTTTCCATGTGTATAGGGTGGAGTAGGTGAGGATGTTAAAATCTTAAGAGAGACAGGGGTTGGTCAATCCTTAATGTTGTGGGATAGTGACATTTGTTGTTCAGATGGAGTATTGCAGGTACAGGTGATAATAAGTGGGTTCATGGAGATGCTAAACCTATTCCCTTGGTAAATTCAAAGAGTAAGTGGAAAACAGGTGAAGTGACTGTTGAAGTAATAGAAAAATTGCCCATGGCAGGGGTTCAATTTATCCTGGGTAAAGGTAGAGCTGGATCACAAATGTCGGTGATGCCTATGGTAGTTGAGCAGCCTGTAGACATGTCTTCAACAGAAGTGTTGCAGAGAGAGTATCCTGGATTGTTTCCAGATAGTGTGATAATGAGATCATGGGCTCATAGGTTGTAACAGGAAAAACAGGAAGGACAGGAAGTTCAAAAGCAGGAAGAAGGTGTTGAAATCCAATTATCTGACACGGTGTTTGATAACATTGTTCAGGAAGAAAGACTGGAAATCAATTCAGATGAAGTGTTTAACTCAAGTTGGTGGAGTTGCAGAAAAAAAGATTTGCGAATAAAACATTTATATCAGACAGCCTACTCAGAAACAGAGGCAAGAATATATTCCAGAATGTTATTACCTTAAGGGTAATATTTTAATGAGAAAATGGAGGCCATATCATGTTTCAGCAAATGAGACCTGGAGGGAGGTACATCAGATTGTTATCCCATTTGAGTATAGAAATGAGATTCTGAGGATTGCTCATTAGATTCCAAGTGGGGGACATTTAGGAATTAGGAAGACACATGTGAAGATACAGAAAACATTTTTTGGGGGGCGTAGATTGCATAGGGATGTAGTCAAATTCTGTAGAACATGTCACGCATGTCAGCTGATAGGAAAACCACAAAACTAAGGTGACACCTTTAATCCCAATTCCTGCATTTGAAGAACCTTTCACTAGGGTCATGATTGATTGTGTAGGACCCCTCCCTAAGACAAAAAGTGGAAATTAGTGCTTACTGACAATAATCAATGTGGCTACCAGGTTTGCTAAATCAATACCTTTGGAGAAACATTACAACAAAGACGATTGTGGAATAATTAACTATATTTTTATTAGATATGGTTTACCTAGGGAAATACAATTAGATCAGTGTTCAAATTTTATGTCACCACTGTTTAAGGAAGTAATGAACAGTTTGGGGATAAAAGAATTTAAGTCAACAACTTATCATCCTGAGTCACAATGGGCTTTGGAAAGATGACATCAAACTCTAAAAGCTATGATTAGAGCATATAGTCAGGATTATCCACAGGATTGGGATGGAGGAATTCCATTCCTGTTATTTGCTATCAGGGACACTCCTGATGCATTGACTGTTTTTAGCCTTTTTGAACTAGTCTATGGTCATGAGGTAAGGGGACCACTGTAATTGATTTATAAGAAATTGGTGGGTCAAAATTCAGAAACTACCTTCCTGGGTTACATATCAAACTTCAGAGAGAGATTGGACAGAGCATGTGAGTTGACTAAGGAACATGTAAAGATATCACAGCAAGCGATGAAAGTGAAAGCTGACAGGAAAGCTACAGCTCAGTATTTTGTTGCTGGAGAGAAAATGTTCTATTACCAGTACTGGTTGACTCATTAAAGGCAAGGTTTAGTGGACCTTACAGGATTGTAAAGAAACTGAGTAAAGTAAATTATTTAATAAGTACTCCAGATAGAAGAAAGAAGCAGAGGGTGTGTCTTTTAAATATGCTTTAAAAGTACTTTGACAGGCAAGAGGAACAAAATGTGGTATTAGTGATGGTAGATAATGAGAAAGAAGTAGAAATGCAGGATTCTGAAATTGATTTTCCTCTAATCAAATTGGATACTGAAGGGGCACTTGAAAATTTAAATGTAATATTGAGTTACCTTCCAAAAAATGTCAAAGTGATTTGGAAAAGCTATTGTGGTTACACAAAGCTATTCGTGGAAATAAGTTGGGGAAGACAGATTTAGCTATACATGATGTATATGTAGAAGTTTCATCTTCGGTAAGGCAACACCCTTATAGATTAAATTCAGCAAAGTTATCACAAGTAAATAAAGAAATTAACTTCATGTCTCAAAATGATATAATTGATTCTAGTTGCAGTAACTGGAGATCGCCTATTATAATGGACTATTGAAAGGTGAATGCGGTGACAAAAGCAGACTAATATCCTATACTACAGTTGGAAGACTGCATTGAGAAAGTGGGACAATCAAAATTTATCACAAAGCTTGGCTTGCTAAAAGCATATTGGCAAGTACTGTTATCAGAGCGAGCAAAGAGGATAACGGCTTTTGTGTCACCAAATGGACTATACCAGTTTACATTCATGCCATTTGGTATGAAGAATATAGCTGCAACATTTCAAAGACTGACAGACAAAGTAATTGCAGGACTGAGCAATTGTGCTGTTTATATTGACGACTTAATAGTTTTCAGTCCTACATGGGAGGAGCATTTACAACATCTGGAAGCATTATTTACTCGATTGCAAGAATCTAATTTGGTGAGGAACCTGGCTAAAAGTGAATTTGCAAAAGCACAACTTACAAATCTAGGCCATACCATTGGACATGGTAAGGTCGCTCCAGGAGATGTGAAAGTTAAGGCTATTGTGGATTTCCCAGTGCCTACAACAAAATGAGAAGTTTTGAGATTCCTGGGCATGAATAGGCTTTATTGGAAATTTGTGCCAAGTTTTAGCAGTGTGGTTGCTCCACTGACTGAACTGTTAAAAAAGAACAAGAAGTTTCAATGGACACAAGAGTGTCAGAAGGCATTTGATAATTTGAAAACAGTATTAACTATGACACCAGCTTTGACAGTACATAATTAGGCAATTTAAGTTGGCTGTTGATGCAAGTGACATAGACATTGGGGCCATACTTTTACTAGAAGATGACAGTGGAATTGAAAAACTGATTGGGCATTTTTCATGGACGTTGAATGCACAGCAGAGAAGAGGTTCAACAATCGGAAAGGAAACTTTGGGTTTGGCATTAGCATTGCAGCATTTTGAAATTTATGTGGCAAATAATTTGTCAGGAACAGTTGTTTATACAGACCGCAATCCTATTAAGTTTCTGGAAAAATTTCGAGACAGAAGTGCAAGGCTATTCAGACTGAGTTTATTGCTGCAACCATTTGACCTACAGGTCATACATGTCGCTGGACAAGAAAGTCTGATGGCAGATGCTTTATCAAGAATTTGGAGCTTAAAGGGAACATTGGACATTTAAAAACCTGGACTCTGAACTGAAATGATTTCTGTTGATCCGAAGGATGTGTAAATATATTGTTATGTTAATGCATGCATCTGGTAATGTAATAGCGTAAGTATATAGATAAGTATAGGAGGTAGAGTAAGATGGGTTAATGAAAATGAAGCCGTCTTTTTAAATTGTGATGGTTCATTTTTCAATACAGAGGGAATGTCAGGAAGATATAATCATTCTTATAATATTATTGGAACTTATTGCTAAAGAGTAATAGTAGGATGTGTCTATGTATCTATATGTGTCTGTGTGTGTGAGTGAGACTTAATTGAATTAGAGGCAACTAGTCTGGGTGCTTTGATGTAAGAAGAGAAGTTAGTTTTGAAATGTTAGTTCGGTAAAAATGGGGAAGTTTAGAAACATAAATGCCAAGGGTACATTTGCATTTTTAAATAAACCAGACTAGATTGTTTTCATTGGAGGGGTGAAATGTGTCTCCTAGCCAAGTGAAATTTAGAAACAATGCACTTATTTTTCCAAAGATTACTGGTAAAACTTAGTGCGATGAGAGGTTTTTATTAACAGGAAGATAAAGTCCAAAGACATGGTATAATAATGGGTATTTGCATTCAAAGTGGAAAATATGTATAAAGGAGAAAAGACAGTTTCTAAGGGAAGGCATTTTAAAATCCTACAAGTGTGAGAAATATTTAGCATCTACGCTCAAGCTGCTGTCTTCAAAGGACTGAAGTTAAGAAAGATCACTTTGAATTCGACTTGTTCAGGTTATCATGTTTCTTTGCCTGACTTTTTAAAAATATCTTATTGTCGCCCTAACAAAAGTGTAACTGGGCGTTAGATTGATTAAGGGATTTAGAAGTTATCATAGTAGTAATTTGTAGATCTATGCATGTATTTAAAAATAATTTCTCTTATTAGTAAATGTTTAACCTAGTTTTGTAAAACCTATAAGACTTGGTGGTCTTTTTACTACTGAATTCAGGGCATCTCAGAAGTTATATAAATTGCAAAACAAATTGAGGCAGTTGTTTGAAGTTTCCCTTTGGGATTTGAACAACTCTGCATTTACCATCAGCTGTGTCATAACACCTGTGATCAGAACATCATCTTGCTACCCATCAGGGAAGTCCTTGCAAAAGACTCACCATTATTCTCTGGAATGCACACACATGCAGATGATACTCCAAAGGCTAGATGTGTGTACCGATAAAGACCATTGTGTGTTATATTAGTCATGTATTCTCTCGACGTGTAATCCAGTTCTAACTGTTGGTAGGCATGGCTCATATCCAATTTTTAATAAGGCTTGCCTCTGGCCAGCTTTGCATATAAGTTGTCTACCCTTGGAATGGGGCACTTATCTAGTTTCGCTGCCTTATTTACGGTCAATTTATAGTCCCCACAAATGTGTATGGTTTGGTCAGGCTTAACCACAGGAACTATGGGTGCTGCCCATTCCAAGAATTGGACGGGTTGGTGATGCCCAGTTTTTCTAATCAGTACAGTTCTGCATCCACCTCTACTTCAACACATAAGGCACAGGTCTGGCTCTAAAGAAACATGGTGTCACCTGAGGATCCACATATATCTTGGCCTGCACGCCTTTTATCTTCCCTAATTCATCCTGAAATTCCACGTCATATTTCCTTAGCACTTCAGGAACTCTTCCTGATTTCAGGTGAAGTACCTCAGACCATTCAAGCTTGATCTTCTGTAACCAGTCTTGCCCTAAAATACTGGACCCTTCTTTCACTATTATCACAGGCAGCTGGGTAGTCTGTTGCCTGTAAGGTACTGGTGCTATGTTGATGCCCTTTACCTGAATATATTGTCTATTGTATGTCTTTAATTTAGCAGTTGTCCGCTCCAGATTCACTGGCTTTCTACCTTTGTTAAGCTATTTGAAAGTGTGCTCTCCCACCACTGTAGTTGAGGCACCCGTATCCACCTCCATTATTAGTGGTTTCTCATTAACTTGGATGTGACAGTGATAGGTTCGGTATTTACAGCAGTAACATTATATAGGGAATAAATGTAGGTGTTGGCAGCTTCATGTTCTGCTGTATTCTTTAATTCAGTCATGTTGGTTTGCCGCTTTACAGGCTGTTTTAACTTTGCCCTGCATTACCTTATTATGTGACCTCTCTTATGGCAGTAATGATATTCTGCCTCCTTAAATTTACAGGCATCTGGTATGTGGTCACCTGCACATCTATAAAAGTTTATTCTTGTAGTCGCTGCTGAAATGTTTCTACTAGGCCTTTTCATGTTTCTAACAGCATTCGCTGTACTCACGGCAACCATGTGAGGTACAGCATCAGAGTTATTTTAAACTCGTCGCCAAATGTAATGACTTGACTGTGAAGACAGGTTTCAACAAGAACCAGATAAACTTTATTACAGAAAGCTTTTTCAGGTGCTACATGCTCAAACAGGGTTCTCGTCAGAAATCCCCATCCCCGGATTGCCTGTCTTCAGGTATCATTGGTCGGAGCCTCTCGGAACATCACGTGACCCCTGATAGACAGCAGGAGATGCTATACCCACAGTTACTACAGTTTCCTGCCACAGCCTATTTTCAAACCTGGTCAATTTTATGAGCTCCACTTTAGCTTACAGTTTCTTCTGAGGGACTTCATCAAATGTCTTTTGGAAGTCAATCTAAATAACACTCATAGACATCCTCCTGTCCACTACTGTAGACACTGCTTCAAAAAAAACTCAATCAAGTTCATCAGATATGACCTACACTTTATAATCCCATTTTGGGGGTCTCTTATCAGCTGAAAATTTTCAAGGTGCCAGTCACTCTATCCTTAATTATAGCCTCTAGCAACTCCCACCAACAGATATTAGATCAACTGGCCTTTAATTCCTTGGTTTCCCTCTCTCACCTTTCTCAAAAAGCAGAGGGATCTGTATAATTTTCCCAATCTAAAGGAATAGTTCCCACATCAATATTATTCATATGAATGTCTTTCTCCTTTGTAAAAAAGAAGACAACATTATTGCTATAGACTTGATTGTCCAGACAGGTTTCTCATAAAAAACAGCGAACTTTATTTACAGAGCTTCAGCAGCAGTTACATGCTTCTATCAAGATCCACAACTAGACAACAACTCCACCTTTAAAGTTCCCCCCACACTTAGGGCTGATTTGTTCATAAAGTCACATGATGCTACACAGTATAATAAGTCTTAAAGCTTAATTTTATGAGCTCCATTTTAGCTTACAGTTTCTTCTGAGGGACTTCACCAAATGTCTTTTTGAAGTCAATCTAAATAATGCTCATAGACATTCCCCTGTCCACTACTGTAGACACTGCTTCAAAAAAAAAACTCAATCAAGTTCATCAGATGTGACCTGCACTTTATAATCCCATTTTGGGGGTCTCTGATCAGCTGAAAAGTGCCAGTCACTTTATCCTTACGGCTACAGTTATTGCATTCTTCTCCGTTCAATTTTTTTTTGCAATTTGTATTTACAAGAACAACTGCATTCATGACATTACAAATATATACACAGATTATGAAATTATAAGTTCAGTCTCTCAGGTAGTTTCTTGATCCGGGTGGAATGTTATAGCTCCACGACTTTAGAATCTCTTACTGAATCTTCATTTCCTGCAACCAGAGCAACATCAGGTACCTCCTTAGGCTCAAATAGTTCAGTGTTATCCACTCGGACAGAGACATCTGGTATGTCTATCCTTGATTGATCAATCACAACGAAGCCACAGATTCTACAATGGTTACAGGTGGAAAATCGGCTTGTTGGGGTGTCTCCCTTCTTATCAAATGACCCACATGTTTTCGGGTGATCCAGCCCTCCACTTCTAAGTGATATAACAATGGCCCAGCTACAGAAACTAATTCACCAGGTAACCAATTCGATCTACCACTGAAGTTTTATACAAATACTGTTTCACCGACAGTAAATTCTTGCTCTTGACTATGCAAACCATGAGTCACTTTTTAATTCCCATGACTGTTCTCTACCTTTCCCTCCAAATTGGGAAGTACCAGGCTTAATCTCGTATGAAGGCGGCGCTTATGAAGATGTTTAACCTGGGGAGGGGCGTTCTACAGTGAAACAGGAAATGTAAAAGTTTAGTCACCAATGATCCTCCCAATAACATTTTCATCCCAACTTTAAAAGTTTGTACTGTTCTCTCAGCCAATCTGTTAGACAATGGATGATACAGTGCTGCCTTTACGTGTTTGATTCCATTTAGGCTCACGAATCTTTGAAATTCAGCAATAGTAAATGCAATACATTGTCTGAGACAATGACTTCTGGCAACCCATGTAACTTTGGAGTAACCTTTCTATAGTCGCACCTGATGTCGACGATCTAACTTCGTACACATCTAACCATTTGGAATCTGCATCAATTATTAGTAGAAATGCCTAGAAATGGACCTACATAATCTATATGCAGTCTCACCCAGGATTGAAAAGGCCATTCCCATGGGTACAGTGGGGCTGTGTCAAGCAACTTCTGTAGTTGATGGCACTGGAGACAATGGGAAGAATATTTAGCTCGGAGGGCACCTGCCCAACCCGGCTGAACATTAAATGACACGCGTTTACGTTGGCCGAGTGTGCTGACGACAATGCACAGTCGGGCGATAGTTCAGTCAGTGGGCGCGCGCTGGAGTCGGCAATTAAAAGGCCTGTTAAGGCAATTAAGTTGTCAATTGCCCTTAATTTTTCACTGCCAGTTCAACCTAATGGTTGACGGGCAGGCAAAAAGGCCTAGTGGCCTTTGCATTTTTTTGGAAACCTTATCCATGGTCAGGATGAGGTTTCTAAAAATAAATACAAATGAAATAAAAACTTTAATTTTTAATAAGAAAACCATGTCCCTGCTCATAAGAACACAAGAACATAAGAACTAGGAGCAGGAGTAGGCAATTCAGCCCCTTGAGCCTGCCCTGCCATTCATTACAATTATGGCTGATCTCATTTCGGCCTCAACTCCAATTTCCCACCCTCTCTCCATAACGTTTCAACCTGCTACTAATTAAAACTCTGTCTATCTCCTCCTTAAATTTTTTCAGCGTCCTGGCAACCACTGCACTCTGAGGTAGTGAATTCCACAGATTCAGGAATCTTTGAGAAAAGTAATTCCTCCTCAGCTCTGATTTAAATCTAACACCCCTTAGCCTAAAACTAAGGCCTCTCATTCTAGAATGCCCCACAAGAGGAAACATCTGCTCCACATCTAATTTGTCTATCCCCTTTAGCATCTTATATACCTCAAATAGATCTTCTTTCATCCTTCTAAGCTCTAGTGAGTACAGGCCTAAACTGCTCAATCTCTCCTCATAAGACAAGCCCTGCATCTCCGGAATCAATCTAGTGAACCTCCTCTGAACCGCCTCCAATGCAACTACATCCTTCCTCAAGTAAGGAGACCAAAACTGTGCACAGTACTCCAGGTGCGGTCTCTGTAATGCCTTGTACAATTGAAACAACACTTCCCTATTTTTATACCCTATTCCTTTAGCTATAAATACCAAAATTCCATTTGCCTTCCTTATTACCTTCTGTACCTGCATAATAGCTTTCAGTGATCCCTCTGCATTGAAGAATTCTGAAGTTTCTCTCCATTTAAATAATAAATCACCTTTTTATTCTTCCAAGCAAAATGGATAACCTCACACTTATTCACGTTAAACTCCACCTGCCAGATTTTGGCCCATTCACCTAACCTGTCCATATCCATTTGTAAATTTCTTATTTCTTCATTGCAACTTACTTTCCCACCTATATTGGTGTCATCTGTAAATTTAGCTATAGTACCTTCTATCCCTGAATCCAATCATTAATATAGATTGTAAATAGTTGGGGCCCAAAGACCGAACCCTGTTGCATTCCACCAGTTACAGCTTGCCATCCATAAAAAGAACAATTTATCCTGACTCTCTGCTTTCTGTTGGTTAGCCAATCCTCTATCCAAGCTAATATATTACCCCTAACCCCATGTGACCTTATTTAGTGTATTAATCTTTTGTGCGGCACCTAATCAAAGGCCTCCTGGAAGTCCAGATAAACAACATTTTCAGGATCTCCATTACCCACTTTGCTTGGCACATCTTCAAAGATCTCTAGCAAATTAGTCAAACACAATTTACTCTTCATAAAACCAAACTGACTCTGATGGATTGCATTTTGACATTCCAAATGCCCCATTACTACTTCCTTAATAATGGATTCCAACAATTTCCCAACGACAGATGTTAAACTAACTGGCCTATAGCTTCCTGCTTTCTGCCTCTCCCCCCCCCTCCCCACCCTTTTTGAATAAGGGTGTTATATTAGCATTTTTCCAATCCACTGGAACCTTTCCAAAATCCAGGGAATTTTCAAATATTATAGCCAATGCACCCACTATCTCTGCTGCCACTTCCTTTAAGATCCTGGGATGTAGGTCATCAGGTCCTGGGGATTTGTCACCCTTTAATCCCAATAGTTTGCTCAGTACTTTTTCTCTACTGATGGTGATTGTTCTAAGTTCCTCCTTCTCTATACCCCCTGCACTACCTGTTACTATTGGTGTGGTACCAGTGTCCTCCACCGTGAAAACTGAGGCAAAATATTGATTAAGCGTCTCTGCCATTTCTACATTCCCCACTATTAACTCCCCAGTCTCATCCTCCAAGGGACCAACATTCACTTTAGCTAGTCTCTTTCCTTATATATACTTGTAGAAGCTTTTGCTATCAGTTTTTACATTTTGTGCTAGTTTTCTTTCATTATTCACCTTTGCTCTTTTTATTATTTTTTTTAGTAACCCTTTATTGATCTTTAAAAGTTTTCCAATCATTCCAGCCTGCCACTGACCTTTGCAATTTGGTATGCCTTAGTTTTTGCCTTTATCTTTAACTTCCTTGCTTAACCATTGATGCTTTTTCCCCCTCTTACCATCTTTCTTCCTCTTTGGAATATATGTTACTTGGGAGGAATTGAATGTCTCCTTAAATAACTGTCACTGTTCATCAACTGTCCTACCTTGTAGTCTTCCTGCCCAGTCTACTCAGACAAAGTCTGCCCTCATGCCAATTGTTTAACTCCAGAACACCACTGTGGGACTCAGGTTTCTCGCTCTCAAACTGAACTTGAAATTCTAGCATGCTATGATCACTCTTCCCTAGAGGATTCTTTACTGTGAGATCATTAATTAATTCCATCTCATTACACAAAACCAAATCTAGAATAGCCTGCTCCCTGGTTGGTTCCACAACACACTGCTCCAAGAAACAATCTCTAATGCACCATATGAACTCCCCCTCGAAGCTACCCTTGCCAACTTGATTAGTCCAGTCTGTATGCATAATAAAATCACCCATGATTATTGCTGTGCCTTTCTTACATGCTCCCAGCATTTCCTGGTTTATACTGTGCCCTACTACTGACCAACTGTTTGGGGACCTATAGATTACCATCACCAAGGATTTCTTTCCCTTGCTATTTCTTACTTCTACCCAGACTGACTCTACAACTTGCTCTCCAGTGCCAATTATCATTCCTCACTATAGCACTGATCTCTTCCTTTACTAACTAAGCTACACCACCTCCTTTTCCTTCCTGCCTATCCTTCCAAAACACTGAATACCTTTGGATATTCGACTCCCAAACCTGTTCTCCCTGTAACCATGTCTCAGTAATCGCCACCAAATCATACCTAGTTATCTCTATTTACAATGTTAACTCATTGGTTTTATACCAAATGCTACGTGCATTCAGATACAAAGCCTTTAAGTTTGCCCTACTGTCAATTTTCCCTGCTCCTCTATGATTCTTTGGTGCAATATGGCATTTGCACACTCTGTCCCTTCCTTTCACTTTTTGGTAACAATCAGCCTTGTCACTAACCTGCACTCTTACCCTCTCCTTAAATTTTGATTTTTTATATTTCCATACAACTAAACTCTCCCCCCAACTATTTAGTTTAAAGCCCTGTCTACAACCTTAGTTATGTGATTCGCCAGGACACTGGTCCCACCATGATTCAAGTGGAGCCTGTCCGAACAGAATAGCTCCCTCTTTCCCCAGTACTGCTGCCAATGTCCCATGAATTCAAACCCATTTCTCCCACACCAATCTTTGAGCCACAACCTAAGTCTCAGGGAGATTATTTATGAAGTTCATGCCAGGACTGCTCGCCCTCCTTCTCTCCACCTGCACAGGCAGTGCTCAGCGCTGCCGCTCACATATCATGCCAGGCAGGCCTTAATTGGCCCTCCAGTGTGAAATCGCAGCATGCTGTCGATCGTGGACAGCATCAGATTCCCGACCATCCCTGCCCATCCCACATGCCAAGGGCAAAATTCTGCCCAGTGTTTAACTATGTTTTCTATATCACGGTCTATACCTGGCCACCAGATTTGGCTCCTTGCAAGTATTTTCATTTTGGAAGTTCCAAAATGTGCACTAAGTAAGTCGGTTAAAAGCGGTTCCCTTCCTTGTGAAGGAGCCACAACTCGTGCACCTCATAATAGGATACCATCCTGACCACTCAGTTCATTCCTTGGGGTGAAGAATGGCTTCAATTCCTCGGGATCTTGTTCTGGACCATCCTTTCAATGCTTGATCTCGTACTCTAGACAAGACTGGATCACAGTTTGTCCAGTTTCCTGTTTTCCTCGTGCAGACTGGAGAATAATCCAGAAAATTAATTGTTGATATGATCTCTTGTGGGGTTGGAGCATGTTCAAAGCTCTCCTGCAAATGAAGGGCTTCTGCATTGGCTGTATGCATCCCTGGTCTGTGCATAAAAATGTATTCATATGCTGATAAAATCAAAGCCATCTTTGAAATCTTGTGGAAGTTATGGATGGGATAGCTTTTTCTTCACTAAACATACCCAAAAGCGGTTTGTGCTCAGATACTATGGTAAATAGTCGGCCATGTGCATAGTGACAGAATTTTTAACTCCAAAAATAATCAATAATGCTTCTTTCTCGATTTTTGAATAACCCCTCTCGGCCATAGGGAGGGTTCTGGATACAAAGCCTATTGGCCGTCCTGAACTGTTGTGCATCTTGTGAGATAGTATTGCTCCTACGCCACGGTTTGGGGGGAAGGTGCGGTGGTGGGGAGGTGTCACAAGTTAGCACCATCTCTTTTGTTGGATTCCAGTCTACGAACAAGTTTGAAGAGCACAAGAACTGTTTAACTTTCATGAAGGCTTCTTCTTGAGGCAACTTCCGAGACCAATGTTGGCTTTTCTTTAATAATAAGTGTAGAGGGGCTAGGACTGTTGATAGGTTGGGTAGGAATCAACTATAGTAATTTACCATATCCAAGAATGACTTGAGCTCTGAGACATTTATAGGTGAGGGTGCGCCTTTAATAGTTTTAACTTTTTCTTTTACCGGGTGTAACCCTTGGGCATCCATGCAGTGGCCCAATTAAATGACTTCACTTGCCTGAAAGGTACACTCTTCCTTATTCAAGCACACCCCTGCTTCCAAGAATCATTTTAAGACTTCTTCCAATTTAGCTAAGTTCTTCCCTTCTGTTAACCCAGTTATTAGGACGTCGTCCAGGTAGACAACCACTTGAGATAGTCCTTGCAGAAAGCTCTCCATCATCCTCTGGAAAATCACACAGGCCAAAGAAATACCAAAAGGCAGGCATGCTTATTGATACAACTCTTTGGGCAGAATTTTACGGCCTCATTTTGGCGGGGATGGGGCCATAAAATGCAGCGGGCCGTTATAAATCCCATTCACAACAACGGGAACGTAAAATCCCGCTGTCATAAAATTCTGCCTTTTGTGTGTGTTTATGGTTACAAATCCTCTGGATGTGTTATTTAGTTCCAGCTGCTGATATGTGTGACTCATATCTAATTTAATGTAAATTCTCTCTCCTGCTAATTTGGCATTCAGGTCCTCAATCCTGGGGATAATCAAAGGCTTTCCATTGACCTGCAGAGTAACATTGAATGGTTCTGTTTTCACTACTTTCACATAAAAGAGAGAATAAACATCAGAATTAGCGGTTTCTAGTTCTTCCACATAATGTACTTGAATCAGTTTAGTTTGCTGCCTGGGAGTCTGTCTCAATCTTGCTTTACATTGCTTCAGTAAGAGCACTCTTCTAAGACAATAATGGCACTCCACTTCTTTAAAATGGCAAGTTTCAGGAATATGGTTACTTCCACATTAGTAACAATTCATTTTCAGATTTGCTGCTGGGCTGCATCCTGCATATTTTTTTTTAAATTTTCAGGTAACAGGAACTGTCTCCCACTTTGCAGCTGCCTCCCTGGTTTTCATACCACTCCCAGTGGTTGGTTCTCACCCCAGCAGAAAACGGTGGCATTTTTTACACCCTGTAAAGTCTGTGAATCCTGCTCGGTGTTTTCCATCGCAAGTATTATTTCCAATGCTCTTTTCAAATTAATATTTACTTCAGCTAATAACTGTTGTTGAATGGCATTATCGTGCACACTGCAGACCAAACAATCCCTTAACATATCATTTAGGGCCTCCCTGAAGTCAGAATGTTCAGTTAACTGCTTCAATTTCACTACGTATGTTGCTTTGGACTTCCCTGGGGCTCTTATTCTTGAATTAAATTTGGGATGCAGATTTCCTTTAATATTTAATTCATCTCTTCAAAAGAAACCCCTTTTTATTCATTGGAACCATCTAGACTGTGTTTATGTCTTTTGGTTTTCGTAGAATCCTTCTGAATTTCAAGTATTTTTTTTTTCCCCTCAGAATTTTAGAATACTAACTCGTATGTATTAATCCTAATCAGCTTGGAAGCTGATGATGAGGGTTATTCCTTACTAGTCTGCAAGGGGGTGGTGTAAGGGTTGGTTCATCTCAAACAAAGGCAAGCCCTGTTTTATCTTTACACAACCTTCAAAATGCGATTTTGCCAGAAATCTCAACTCAAACCTTATACTCAAAACTTTGGAATGTTTCAATAAACTTTTCCTTTAATCTAATATGCAGCTTTTGACTCTAAAGTGCTCAACCACACACACACAAAACAATTTAGGGACAAAAACACATTAAAGCTCACATACAAATGCTTCCTTGTCCACAAACAAACACATATATAAAGGATTTGGGGTTCCCTTTGGAGGGGGAACCTGAGGTTTCTTTGATGCCATATTATCCATTCACTGTCTAATAACTAAGAAAGGCCAGTCCTTGGCGGGTCCTCGACCCCCAATCTACTACTAAGGTACTTTCAGCAATCAGTCCACTCACATGCTCAAGGCGTCCCGGACCCCAAGCCGCAATCACGCACACACACACTCAGTACCAACTCCAAGGGCAACCAACCCCAAGTATATCCTAAACCTAAGCTCCAGAGGCTACCGACCTCCAGTATATTCTAAATCTAAACTCCAGAGGCTACCTACCTCGAGTATATTCTAAACCTAAACTCCAGAGGCTACCGACCTTGAGTATATTTTGGCCAGAGCGGTCCCGGACCGCAATAACTAATATCCAACATACTTAAATAGATGACTTACCCTTAGAGATAGCCACAGGCAGGCGAAGGCAGATCGCAATGAACCCCAGAAGCCCTAATCGGGCTGCCATGGACTGAGGAGTCCTTGAATCATGAGGTCCTAATGCTGGTGCTCCGTGGCCCAACTCTAGGGGTTAGTCATCTCGGTGGAACCTCCAAGAAACTGTCAGATATTAATCACACCGAGGCATTATTTCGTACGTAATTTATTACTTGCGCACAAGGGAGACAATACAATGAGAGCTATTGTACTGTACTGTCTCATAGCAAAATACACGCAGACTTGTCAAAAGCATTTTCACAGCCAATCAGTAAATTTTGCACAAACCTATTCGTTTATTTGCATATGTTAACTGACCAAATCCATGTTCCAGTAAATTTCCATTTCCCTCACAACAGATGTTTGGTTACGGTGTTGCTTATTGCAACCTTGATTACCTTCAGCCTGAGAAAGAACAACATGGAATGTCTCAGGGCTCATCCTACAACTGTGGTCAGACAAGATAGTATTGGTTCTCAAGGTTGCAGTATTTTTCTCTTAGGCCTAGGCATACAACTCAACTTTTCCATTCACCCTTCCAGCACCAAATGGGTTCCCTGCAGTTGCCTAGGCCACCACAAGAGCACCTTTCATGAATTCAGCATTCTTTAAATCTTAAATGCTTTAAATTTACATTACCTAATTTTTGCAATTAATTTCAGGAAAATGTTAATTCGTTTCATGCTACAACTTATGATCAACTTATGCTTCTATTGTGTTTTGCTGGCAATACAAAAAAAGTTGTAAAATCATTCCTCAGTTACTGGACAATCCTCTAGATGGATCCATACACCACATATTTTCCAGTGTTAGCATTTCCTTCAAGAAAAGAAAGTGTATGGGAATCCATGAGCTTTGTTTTGAATTGCTGGGCATACAATCACCTAAGTGTATCATTAGGTATTATTTTTTAGGTATTATACTATATGAGGCATTAGATATCTAAAGGGATTATTCTACAGATATTGCCCTTAGGCTGTACAATGCATAGTAAGTAAAAGCTAGTTATATTGACAGCTGCACTTTATATTGAGCCATAAATAAACTCTGCACATAGTTGTGCTAATTGCTTGATGTCGAATTTTTAACATTATAGAAGTGCAAACAGGAGTGTTAGTTTAATCCTAACATTGAAATTCTTCCAGTCCAATTTTCCTAACTACCTAGACACTTTAGTTTTAGATTGGGCTAATGCGGTGCTGCATTCAGTCCAAAGGTCAAGCCGTTTCAGGCTTCCTATGCAAGTTGCTCTCAGAACTCTGAGTTTCCCAGTTTCCGTTTCCAGACGGCCAATTTACTCTGAAATAAAAACATAGAATGCTGGAAATGCTCAGGAGGTAAGGCAGCATCTGTGGAGAAAGAAACAGAGTTAACATTTCATGTCGATGACCTTTCGCTCGAGCTGCTGCTTTCTTCATAGATACCCTCCTGGCCTGCTGAAATTTTTCCAATATTTTCTGCTATCATTTCTGATTTTCAGCATCCTCAGTATTTTGCTTTTCTTTCAAGTTACACTGCCACTCTAATATTGCTGTATATTTAAAAGTGCATTGCATGAACAAAAAAGTAACGTTAGGCTAATTTCTGTGTGATGGACAAGTCAATGATGTTGTATCTTTCACTTGAATTTAGCATTCAATGGAAAAATATTCAATTATCACACTGCAGTAATAATCAATTAGATACCCAAACAGGCATGTAATGAGGCCATCAACCTATGTAAATAATCATATTGCAATGCTGCTACCAGAACTGCTCATAAATTGGAATCTGTGCCTCAATATGACGTCATGCCTGGGAGGCCCCAATTATTTGAACTGGCATCAAACCTATACAAACAGCAGTAGGGAGGTGAGAAAAGCTGGCAACACAGTTGAACGTAGTCTTCAAGAATGAAAGAACTTGACAAGGGTTAACAAAAAATAATTAGTGGTATGACCAAAATTAATTGTAGGATGGTATGCAACAACTAAGTCAAGAGAGGCATCAAAGGAGGGTACCAGTCCAGAGCATAAAATCTGAACTAACACCTTAATACAATATCAGTGGTGGCACCTTTTAGATGAGACATTAAACCAAGGCCTTGCCTATCCTCGCAGGTAGGTGTCAAAGGTGCCTTGGCACTATTTGAAGAAAGATGAGGAGGAATTTCTTCTCTCAGAGGATCATAAGGCCGGGGTTTTCCGTGTCCACTGGTGTCGTGCATGTTCGGTGGCATGAGCAGACAATATGAAACCATTTTGCAATCATCAGCTCAGCCCGCCGTTGGCCGTCCATGTCTCCCACCATTTGGCGTTGGGAACCTCATTGTAATAGATCTGCATATCCTTATTAGGCCAGCCCGTCAGAATCGTCCCCTTCCGCTGGATCGTCTGCCCACATCAGCAGGTAAACACGCCAATGTGTTTCACAATACCACGTAAGTGACTTGCACCTGGTGGAGCTGCACTTAGCTTGGGACTTCGAGGTTTGTTTGCCTAACTTGCTTCGGGCAGCATTTGCAGTCATCAGCGCCATGCTTCACAGACAACACCACATCACCTTTAGGGGGGCTCACGGGTAGGTCTCTACCTACCAGATCTGCCATATGTTGGTGGCTTTTCAATGGCTGCAGGGCAAGGTCTTGCTTGGGGAAAGGGGAGAAGTGGCCTCAGGCAAGGGAAGAGGCTGCAGGACAAGGGCTGTATTTGGGGAAGGAGGGTATCCCAGGGTGTGTGTGGGGACACATACTGATCTATGAAAGTGACCTCAAGATGGTGAGGGTTGAGGAGGCAGTCTCCAGAGGAGATGAGGCCAGAAGGACATGTGAAGGTATGTGTGTGAGAATGGGTGGTGATGTCCCTTGAGCTGTCAGTGAGTGAGATGCCAGTGAATGTGTGATGGGCTTGGGTGTGAGTTTAGAGTGATGCGATGGTTGCCATAACCTGGCTGCACGGATGAGAACTTTCATCCTTAATCTGGTTGGTCACACCGCTGCCCATGCTGCAGCCAGAGCGGGTTAGAGGACATTGCGGCAGGCCTCCACGGTGTCCAAAGGTGGTCAAGTGACACATCAATAAACCTGGGGCTGCAGTCCTTTTGCCTTTCGTGTACATCTTCCCTGCAGCAATTGTGGGCTGGAAGCACTGAGATGTGTGCGCGCAGCTGGACGTTAAATATAGCGCCCGGCATGATGAAGCGGCGAGATGATGGCGTGGTAGGTGAATGAGAGCCTGTCCTCCACCAAAATGTCATGTTTCCTAAAAATGCATAACTAATGTGGCCAGTTTGGATAATATGGCATGAAAACCCACCAATGCGGCCAGCCAACCATATTTAAAGTCCAGCCGTATGTGCGCAACTCAATGTTTCCAAGTCATGACTACTGCAGGGAAGATGTCCACGAAAAGCAAAAGGACTACAGCCCCCAGGTTCAGCGCTGTGACTCTCGAGTGACCTTTGGTCACTCTGGAGGCTCGCCTGAATGTCCTCTACCCTGGCTGTGGTCACAGGATGGGCAGCAACAGCACTAACCTGGCTTGGGAGGCGGTGGCAGCAGTGGTCAATGCCAAGGCCCTGCAAAAGGGGACAGCCACCCAGTGCCACAAGACGTTGAATGATCTCCTCCATTCCACCAGGGTAAGTCACTCAACTCACACACTCACAAACCTATCACACATGCACAGGGCCCGTACTCACTGCTGGTTCAAGGGACATCACCATTCACTCTCTTGTGCTCATCATCATTGTTCTCATCCCTCCATGGGACCACTCAACCCCTATACAGGTCAGGCATGATTGTCATCTGGCCTGACAGGCGTCCCGCTTACACGTTCAGCATCTCTATCCATTTAGGACAAGTTGGCACACAACAAGAGAGAGGGGCCGCAGACCAATGGCAAAATGCCTGAAATCAAGGTCCTCATGGACTTTGAAAGCAGAACCATCCAGCTGGCCACTGATGACCAGGACCAGTCTTGTGCTGACGTTGAGGTCGGCGCTGCTCCACCAAGTAAGAATCCAGCAATGCCATCAGACAACCATGCTGTGAGTGATGTGTCCTCCTTCACAGGCCACTGCCATGCACTAATTATCTCCCCTTGCTTTCACAGGCACATCTTCCAAACAGTCGACAGAGTCCATGACCCAGGGCTTCCAATCAAGCCCCAAAGAAACCTCTGAAGAGGAATCTGGAGGCACCCTCCCTGAGTCTCGTCACAGCACTCACCCACACCCTCCAGCAGCGCAGAGACACACACCTCGGTTGGAACTTGCCTTAAGGTAGCCTTGCTATTACAATCTGGTGAGCACATCACAATATCAGATCCACTGCAGGCAGCAGCAGGGACTTCGCAGCCACCCAGCACTCAGAGGATTACTGGAGGCTAGAATGTTGCTGAGTCCAAATCAGATGATGAACCTCTGGACTCGGTCATGTCACAGTTGCTGGAGCTGCAAAGGCAAGCTTGGGAGCATCAGGAAGGAATGTTCGCTGCATTCATCAGATTGCAAGGCACGATGGAGGAGTCTACCCTCACTCTGAAGTGATAGCACTGGCATGCCAATGCACCGAGGTCAACACTGGTAGGATGGCGGCCAGCATGGAGACCTTGGTCCAGGATGTCGCTCCTTCACTGCTGCATGGACTCAACTCCATCGCTGATGCCATAGTTAGCCTCCAAAAGTATGTACATGAGAGGGGTGCCAGGCAGCTCGACCTCCTCCCAGCTACCCCTGCTTCTCAAGGAGTCAGCCTGGGCCCCCCTGGCACCCACAGGGAGGAAGATCCGCAGGTGCAGACTCTAGGCCCATCCACCCAGGTGATTCTGAGAGCGTCCATCCCATCCAAAAGCCCTCTTCCTGTGACCTCAGCAGCTCCAGCTCCACAGACTGAGGACAGTGTCACTGCCACATAGCAGGATCTTGAAAGTAGGCCAGGGCCCTACAAGTCTCAGCTCTCCCGAGGGTGCCCACCAAAGTCATCACAGATAGGATGTCGCAGTCAGCAGGCTGCTTGCACCTCTGCTGTGGATGTCCGGAGAGCACCAAGACTCTCATCACAGAGCACACGCGATCTGCCCAGGGCCAGACAGGAGTCAGACATTCTTAGAGGCTGTGTGAAGATTTATGAAGTGTCTGCAATGCATGTCGTCATCACCCTCCCACAATTGAGCAACTATTAGGGCTTCCACAGTGTCTCCATGACAGGAGCATTCTCATAGAGGGAAATCGCACTGTCATAAGTCAGACTGGAGTCAGATGTTCACCAGTGCAATGTGAGGAACTATGGTGTTTCCTCACTGCATGTCGTCATTATCCTCCACAAATGTAGCAACTATGAGGGCATCCCGAGTGCACCTATCTCACCTCGCCAGTGCGAGGGCCTCATTCCCGTCGTCGTCACCTCTGAGGACTTCCTCAGTCTCATCCCTGTCAGCGTCCTTCACATCAGAGATGTGCAGCTCCTCCAAATCCTCAGACAGCTCATCTCCCTACTGCAGCACCAGATTGTTAAGGGGGCAGCAGATGATGACAATGCGTGACACCCTCTGCGGACTGTATTGCAGGGCTCCACCAGGCCGGTCCAGGCACCGGAACCTCATCTTCAGCATCCCGCTGGTCTGCTCCACCAAGTTGCATGAGCCTCATTATATCACCGCTCTGCTGCAGTCTGAGGCCACCACACGGGTGTCATCAGCTACAGCCTCTGAGGGTAGCCCTTATCCCCAAGGAGCCATCCCTGCAGCCTCTGTGGACCCTGGAAGACTCCAGGGATCTGCGAGTGACTGAGCATGTAGGCGTTGTGCACACCTGCAGGATGCATATGGCTGCACACAAGCTGCACATTCAGTGCATAGAAGCCCTTGTGGCTGATGTAGTCCACTGTGTGTTACAACAGAGATCTGCGCGCCACATGAGTGTAGTCAATCACACCCTACACCTGTGTAAAACTGGAGATCTGGGCAAATTCAATCGCACCTGCATCCTGGCTGGCCTGGTCCTGGGTAAAATGCAGAAAGTTGTGCGCCCTCGTGAAGATGACATCCATGATCTCATGGATGGGTTTGTGGCTGGAGGCTTGAGAGATCCTACAGAGGTCACCTATGGAGCCCTGAAAGGAGCCACTGGCATAGAAATTGAGCGCTGTGGTCACTTTCACAGCCACTGGCAGTGGATGCCCTCCATGTCCCCGTGGCACCAAATCCTGCAGTAAATCGCAGATTTGAGCAACCAGTTCCCTGGACATGCGCAGTTTTCAGCAACACTGGTTCTCAGTCATCTGCAGGAATGAAAGGTGACATCTATAGACCCTGGGTGTCACTAGGCGCCGAAAGCGACAGCAGCTATGGCTCCTGAGCAGTGTGTGTGGGTGCCCCAGCCATCCCTTCTTCCTGAGGCTGCTGCTCTTGCTTCACAGCCAGGAACCCCAGTCGCTCTCTCCTCCATCGTATTCACGCTCTGTAGGCCATCAGGCATATAGCTAGTTCACCAGGCTCCCTGATCCTGATGTACTCCTCTTGCAGGGTGAAAGAGGGAAGCACGTGGTTAGCATGGGTGCACTAAGAACCTGTCCCGATTAAGCGTGACGGCCCCTTAGTGCTTCCCGGAGAGTGCTGGCCACTACTTGGATGGCCAAAGATTAATGCACTGCATGGCTGCCTTGTTAGCTTCAACCATGGGAGAGACTGATCCAAACCGGGGTGTTGAGATTGCAAAAGGCTGTGAGCACCTCCAGCAGTGACTGTCCTGGCCAGCTTTAGTGAGGAGATTGTACAACATGTGCAGTCGTCCAACTGCTCTGCAGTCCGCTAAAATGCTCATGAATTTGCAGTCTGCACCAGGGGCTGGAGGGTGGTGGGGGCGGGTGGGTGGTGGGCGCGGTGGATGTGGGGGAGCTCTGTAGAATTTAGTGGCACTTTGATGCCTCTGCGTCGCGTGAGTTGGCAGATAAGCTAAGAGCCCGACCAATCATATCGTTGTGGTTGTGCTTGAACTGTCTCAGTTGCAGATGAGTAGTCACTTTATACAGGTTTCCTGAATGCGAGGCTGCTTCCCTCACCTACCCTACCCGCCCACACCGAATGCTTGTGTGTCATATTCAGCAGCAGGGCTATCCTTGCCCCACCTACCCGCCATCAGTCACCTCATCGGCAAAGTTGCAATTGCCCCCCCCTCGCAAGTGACCTCAATAGCAATGCTGCACTTGCCCCCTGAACCCCCCTCACTACCAGTCAGGCAGGGTGGCACTTAACCCCAACCACCACCCCCCGTCGCCCCTAAAGCTTGCAAAGCAACAGGTGACCCTGGCAAACCCTGTAGAACGTTGTGTGCACTCACCTCCAGCTCACCCAAGGTGAAGGCCACCTCCCTGCTGTTGTGAAACACATCGGCTTGCTTTCCCGCCAATGTGGATGGACGATCCAGTGGGGGTGCAAGAGCCTGGCGGGATGGCCTGCGAATGATATGCTGATGTATTACAATGAGGTTCCCGACGACCAATGATGGGAAATGCGGCCCGCCATCGGCGGTCTGAGCAGACAATCGTGACCTGTCTTCCGGCCCTCGTGAAACCGATCATGTCATAATGTCCACTTACACCAACTATCACACCCGCCACCACCGGGCACGAAAATTGCGTCCTAAATCTTTGGAATTCTCAATCTCAGAGGGCAGTGGAGGCAGGGTCATTGAATATATTCAAGGTCAGGTTAGACAAATTTTTGATTTACAAGTGAGTCAAGGGTTATGGGGACCGGCCAGAGAATATAATTGAGGCCAGGATCAGCTCAGCATGTTCAAAAGGCCAAAGGGTCTACTCCTGGTCCGATTTCTTAGGCTCTTATGTTAAATGTCCAACCCGCCTACTGGGAACAGGTTGGTTGCCTTCACCTTGTGAAAATCAGAATTGTGCAGGTTGGGGCTGAGTCTGAGAATTTAAAAAAATAACATCACACCTGACCCAAACCCACTTTTCTTAGGGATAAAATTACTGCCACTGTCTTCCATTGTGTCCAGCATGAATCATTCAGAATTTCATCGCATGCTCTATTTCCAATGAGACAGCATGGTGCCTGTCCCTAAATCTCCATGCGCATGTGCTCATGCACAATTTACACCACGCTTTGTTTGTGATGATATCTACGACTGTGTTCCTGGACACAGTATGTCATGAATATTACAGCAGTAACTACAATCAATGTAAAGCTCGCAGAGTTTCAAGAGCAAAATCATTTTCCATGTTTTTTTGCACTAGTTAAAAATGCCCTGCACTAAAGCTGGTGCTAGCCACAAAACAGGCCATGCACCGAGGCTGAATTAATCGCTATTGTGAGAATCTGCTAATTCCACCCATTTTCAGGCCTTCCAGAGGCTTTAAAATATGTTTTTTTAAGAATGTGGAGGGGGAACAAGTAAGAACATTAATTGGCACTTTTAACAGCTTTAAAATACAGTCATGTAAAGCTAACCTACTGTACACCAAAGTAACTAGTAAACAAGTTGAGTTTTGATGAAAGGTTATTGACCTGACTTTGTCTCTTTCTCCTTGGATGCTACCTAACCTGTTGACGATTTCCAGAAATCCTGTTTTTAATTCAGATTCTTAACATCCACAGTATTTTGCTTTTGTATTTATAACTAGCAAAAGGTGCTGTAAGTACTTTGAAGTCATTTTCAGTTGCTTAAAATTGGGTTACTGACATGTATTGGACTGTGATTAAAATGCTTATTTTCAGCCGTATATAAAGAAAAGTTGCCCCAGGTTACCAGTTTGAAAGATACCAAGGAATATTTTTTAAAGCAACCTTTTAGAAGTTATGAAACAAAAACAAAAAATGCTGGAAAAACTCAGCAGGTCTGACAGCATCTGTGGAGAGAAAGACAGAGTTAACATTTTGAGTCTGTATAATTCTGTCTTTCTCTCCACAGATGCTGTCAGACCTGCTGAGATTTTCCAGAATTTTTTTGTTTTTGTTTCAGATTTCCAGCATCTGTAGTATTTTGCCTTTTATAAGTTATGTTTTAAAATGCTGCCTATTTCCTCTGGTTCATGGTAGATTTTACATCCGGCGATAGTCAAATAAGTTTACATATCATAGAATCATAGGATGTCTGCAACACAGAAGGAGACCATTCAACCACTCTCTGCAAGAGAAATTCAGCTAGTGCAGCTCCCCTGCTATTACCCCATAAACCTGCAATTAATGCAATTCTCTTTTGAAAGCCGCGATCTGCTTCCACAACACTCTCAGGTAGAGGTACTCCAGATCCTAACCACTCCATAAGACCATAACACGGTAAGATGTAGGAGCAGAAGTAGTCAGCTCCGCTATTCAATGAGATCATGGCTGATCTGATAATCCTCAACTCCACTTCCCCTGCTTTGTCCCCATAACCCTTGATTCCCTTACTGATTAAAAAATCTGTCTATCTCAGCCTTGAATATACTTAACGACTCAACCTCTATAGCCCTCTGTGGTAAAGAATTCCACAGATTTACTACCCTCTGAGAGAAGAAATTCTTCCTTATCGCTATCTTAAATGGGTGATCCCTTACTCTGAGATTACACCCTCTGGTTCTAGACTCTCCCACAAGGGAAAACAACCTCTCAGCATCTATCCTGTCAAGGCCCCTAAGAATCTTATATGTTTCAATAAGGTTGCCTTTCACTCACCTATACTTGAATGAGTACAGACCCAACCTACTTAACCTTTCATCAGAAGAAAATCCTTCCATACCTGGGATCAACCTAGTGAGCCTTCTCTGGACTGCCAGTCTATCTTTCCTTAGATAAGGAGATCAAAACTGTTCATAATATTCTAGGTGTGGTCTAACTACTGCCTTGTATGGTTTTAGCAAGACTTTCCTATTTTTATACTCCATTCCCTTTGAAATAAAGGCCAATATTCCATTTGCCTTCCCTATTACATGTTGAACTTGTATGCTAGCTTTTTGGGATTCAAGCACGAGGACCCCCAAATCCCACTCTGCTGCAGCTTTCTACAATCCTTCTCCATTTTAATAATATTCAGCTCTTTTATTATTCCTGCCAAAGCGCATAACCTCACATTTTCCCACATTATATTCCATTTGCCAGCTTTTTGCCCACTCACTTAACCTGTCTATATCCCTCTGCAAATTCTTTTTGTCATCCTCACCACATGCCTTCCCACCTATTCTTGAATCATTTGCAAGCTTGATGGCAGTACATTCACTTCCCTCATCTCAGTCATTAATATGTATTGTAAATAATTGTGACCCCTGCACTGGTGCTTGTCGCCTCCTCAAAGAATTCTAATAAATTTGTCAGGCTTGATTCCCCCTTCATGAAGCCATGCTGACTTTGCTTGATTATATTATAAATTTCTAAATGCTCTGCTATTAGATCCTTTATGATAGACTGTAACATTTTCCCAATTCCATATGTTAAGCTAACTGGCCTATAGTTACTTGTTTTTTGTTAATTGCATAAAAAAAGATTTTCCTTATGTCATCATTGCTTCCTTTACCAATCACCTTAAAGCAGTGTCCTCTGGCTCTCAATCCTTCCACCACTGGTAACTGTACCTTTATCTATTCTGACCCGATCCCTCATGATTATGAATACCTCTAATAAATCTTCTCTCAACCTGTTCTTAAAGGAGAACAGCCCCAGCTTCCACAATCTATCTACATAACTAAAATTCTTCATCTCAGGAACCAGTCTCATGAATCTTTTGTGCACCAACTCTAATGACTTTGCATTCTTCCTAAATTCTGGTGACCAGAATTGGATGCAATACTTCAGTTGAGGCCAAACCAGTGTCTTGTAGGTTTACCATACCTTCCTAGCTTTTGTACTGCATCCCCTATTTATAAAGCCCAGGGTCCCATAAGCTTTATTAACCACACTCTCAATTGTCCCTGCCACCTCCAATGATCTGTGTACTTATACCCCCAGGACCCTCTACTTCTGCACCTCCTTTATTCTACCCTTTATTTTATATTGCCTCTCCCTATTCTGTTATGATCCTAGAGGGATTCTTCACTTTTAAAAATGAATTAGAACTTCCAGTGAATAACTGAATGAATCACACAACTTTTACTGTAACACACAAACTAATAGCAACTCTGACAAAACACTATTTCAGTAGACAACTACTCTCAAAACTACAGAAAAGATTCCCATTTAATGACAAAAAATCTCCTGACATGGTTTCTCTGTACTCTGTCCCTTAAGTACAAACTCTAATCTCTCAGAACCAGTTCAAAGTGATTCTTAGTTCCTGAGGGCTTGCTTCTTTTTATTTCCTTTTCCAGCAGATAACTTCTAATCCCTAAACTGGCTTTTGACTTGAGGGTGACCCTAGAGATTCCTCGCTTTAGCCAAAGTTAGGTGAATCTTCCAGTCTTGTTTAAATCTTCATAAACCCAGTATCTCCATTCAGACTGCGAACTCTCACCCACATTCCTGTGTGGTAAACCATAGAGACTGTCTGCCTCTATCTCTCAGCTCTCTCTCTCTCCGATTCTGGCAAACTACTCTGTCTGTGAGATTCAGTGATATTTTAAGAAAACACCTTGTAAGCCAATCCTACCATGGCTTCCTAAGGACTGTTCCCCTCTCAAAGCCCAGCAACATGAATCACATACATGTATCTTGGTAGATATCCTAATTAGCTATCCTTCGAACTCCCACTTCACTCCATCTTGAATCTAAATAGGCAATTTAAGGCATAACCGTTTACAAAACCTGACATTGCTAACACCTTCCTGGGACTTTGGAGACTAACAGTCTATCCACCTTCAGCACAGATGCATTGCTCATTGTTTACAGGCATGCAAACTTTGCACCTTCTTCCCAGTAAAACAACCTAAGTACTCCCTTTAATCTTTGACAACTAATCCATCCAGGCTTGCTTTCAGGTCACATGATCCTTTATTCCTCCATTTTTTCCTGAATTAAGTCCTGAAATGAAACAATCATATAAAACTTTTCATTTGTAACAAAATGAATCACTTCACACCTAGTGTCATAGAGAGTCACAGAGTCATAGGTCAGGATTTTCTGTGCCCACCAGTGTTGGGTGTATTCGGTGGTGTGAGCGGACAATATGGTGCGATTGGTTTCACAATGCTGTGAAACCAGTTTGTAATCATCCACTCAGCCCACTGATGGCAGGCTGCGCTCTCCACCATCGGACGCCGAGAGCCTCATTGTAATACATCAGCAAATCGTTGTTAGTTCTGTCCATTGAAATCGTTTCCCCCGCCTCGCCCACTGGATCATCCACCCACATCAGTAGGAAAGTATGTTGGTGTAGAACACATCTTGACAAGTGTGACATGCACAAGTCGGGACTTACCCAATGTGGTTTTGCTCACACTGGGACATCCAAGGAGCAGAAGATGTTGGAGGCCAAGAGCAATGGTACACTGGAGGGATGCCCTTGGCATGCTGGATGGACTCTCATGGTCATGACTCTGCTGCGAAGCAGCGCATGGAAGTTGGATAGTCACCGTTGATGCTCACAATGAGCGATGGTCAAGGGGGTGGGAGAGGAAGGACTAGGATCGGCTGGAGACGAGGTGTCGGGGGTGAGGTTGGGACGGAGATAATGAAGGTGTCAGGATAAGGGGAGTTAGGGTAGGGGGAATGAAGGCGTCAGGATGGGGGAGGTTGGGAGGGGGGCAATGAAGGTGTCAGGTGGAGGTTGGGGGAAGGAGGGAGAGCTGGGGGAAGAAGGGGTAACAGGGTGAAGACTGCAACTGGGGAGGTAGGTCTAAGGGTGGGTGGAAGGTGCAAGGGAAGGAGTGCAGAGCAAGGAGGGTATCCAGGGCGAGGAAGGCATGTGGATAGGAGAGGACGTCTGGGAGAGGGAGGGGTGCAGAGAAGAGAGAGTGTCTGTGGGAGGGAGGGGTGCGGAGAGGAGAGGGTGTCTGTGGGAGGGAGGGGTGCGGAGAGGAGAGGGTGTCTGTGGGAGGGAGGGGTGTGGAGAGGAGAGAGTGTCTGTGGGAGGGAGGGGTGTGGAGAGGAGAGAGTGTCTGTGGGAGGGAGGGGTGCGGAGAGGAGAGGGTGTCTGTGGGAAGGAGGGGTGCAGAGAGGAGATGGTGTCCGGGGGAGGGAGTGGTGCGGAGAGGAGAGGGTGTCCAGGGGAGGGAGGGGTGCGGAGAGGGGAGGGTGTCCGGGGGAGGGAGGGCGCGAAGAGGGGAGGGTGTCCGGGGGAGGGAGGGGTGCGAAGAGGGGAGGGTGTCCGGGGGAGGGAGGGGTGCGGAGAGGAGAGGGTGTCCGGGTGTGGGAGGGGTGCGAAGAGGGGAGGGTGTCCAGGGGAGGGAGGGGTGCAGAGAGGGGAGGGTGTCCAGGGGAGGGAGGGGTGCGGAGAGGGGAGGGTGTAAGGGTTGAGGAAGAAGTAAAAGTGGAGGAAGAAGTTAGAAAGCGGGTAGGAATAAGGCTGGAGGAAGAAGTGAGGCTGGAGGATAAAGTGAGGCTGGAGGAAGGAGTCAGGAGGGGGGAGGGACTAAAGGTGGCTGAAGAGGTAAGGGTGGGGTAAGGCGCCAGGAATGGGGAGGGCCTAAATGGGGGGATGGGGTGAGTCCGGGGTGATGGGAAGATTGGGAGGCAGGGGGACGGGTTTCTGGGGGGAAAGGGGTTCCTGGGGGGAAGGTGTGCATGGGGGGGATGTGCAGGTGAATGTGTACGGGAGGGGCTGATGGGTCCAAGTCTGCCTCCCAGGGAGCAAACTGAGAGTGGGTGTGGTATGAGGGAATGGTGAGAATGATCAAGGGCAGAGTGAGGCAGTAAGGTAGGAGGGTGAGGGTTTGCCGATATTGATCGAAGGGACGGCGAGAGTAGTTGGTGCAGATCCAGAGGCAGACACAGATTCAAGGATTGGAAGGAGGAGGTCAGGAGATGAATGTGGGTTTGGGTGGGACTTTTAGGAAGGAAGAAAACATGCTAGTTCACCTGGACATCCCCAAAGGAAAAGGGTTGTGACCGATAGGTAACGGAGGAGAGGTGGAAGGTGATGCTGTGGGGGGCTGGGGCGTGGTCAACTGTGATTGGGGAGAAGAAATGGGTGACTGGGGGGGGATAAAGGATGGGGGAGCAAAAAGTAAAAACAAATTAGAACCATGCTGCCCTAATCGAAAGTGAAATGAGAGTCCTGGTGGGCGAGATCAGGTGTTGCTGGGGGTGTGATCAGTGGGTGGGTGGAGATGCAGGTCAGCTCAGATTAACAACTGAAAGTGAACCCCAGCAGGCAGCATTGAAAATGCTCAGGACATTCAGATGAGTGTGAAACATGAAGGATTTGTGTGCGTGGGTGTGCTTACACGAGGATCTAAAAGACCCTGCCACACACACACCTTTCCCTCCAGAATCACTCATGGGCCAGCTGCTCCCTCTGCAGTGGCGGGTTTTCCAGGCTGCTTATTTCCACCTCTGCACTGAAGGAAGAGTCCTCTTGGCTGCAGATCAACACATGCATGGAGCTGTGGGGCTGGTTGGCTGAGGGTGTTGGTCCCTTGATAGAGCTCCCTGTGAACCAAAGTAGATATAAATAGGGCATGGCAGCAGAGTCAAAGGCAGTAGAGAGAACACTCACAGTTGCGTTGAGAGAGAGGTGATGTGGTGCAGAATCCTCAGGGGGGTGTTCGCCACCGATCTCACCGTCACCTCAGGCACGTCCCACGTCCTCACCAGTCAGCGCAATGCCACCCTCCTCAAAGTGAGCAAGGGGCCTAATGTGGGCCACACCACCGCAGTCTGGGACCTATTCCTGCTAATGTGAGCAAGTTTCTCCTGCATGAAAACAGATGGAGAGAGTGTGAGCAGGACACACAGGACTTCATGGGATGTTTGTGTGATGAGCGGACAAGAATGGGGATTTGAGTTTGAAAGGATATGAGCCTGATAGAGATGTGAGGGTGTGTGAGAGTTAGCGGTGTTGTCCCTTGAGGTATGAGATCCCTGTGGATATTTGATGTGTTTTGTGAGTGTGTGAGTTGAGAGTAATGAGAAGAGTGAGTTAATCTGGCAGAACGGATGAGACCATTCATCTTGTGGTGGCACTGGGTGGCTGTCCTCTTTTGCAGTGCATTGGTGCTGGTTGGTAATGCCGCTGACCATCCTGCTGCTGGAATGGGGTTAGAAGACATTGCGGCAGGCCTCCACAGCATCCAAAAGGTGTTCCAGTGACGTGTCATTAAACCTGGGGGCTGCAGTCCTTTTGCCTTTTGTGGACATCTTCCCTGCAACTGTCATGGCCTGGAAGCCCTAAGATGTGTCCGTGCAGTGAAGTGGGCAATTGAAATGACCTATTTCCTGGGAATACTTAAATAATGTGGTGGGTTAGGACGATATGCCGTGAAAACCTACCATCGCGGCCAGCAGGTAAAATGTTGTTTTAATTGCCTGCTACAGCACTTAGTGCAAACCTGGGACGATTCCGCCCATAGACCCATTTCCAGCACAGAATTAGGCCATTTGGCCCATCTCTGTATTAAATTGAATCTGCCACTTGTCCACCCATTCCATCAACCTGTCTATGTCCTTTTGAAGTTTAATACTATCCTCCTCACAGTTCACAACACTTTCCAGTTTCATGTTATCTGCAAACTTTGAAATAGTATCCTGTACACCGAAGTGTAGGTCATTAATTTGTATCACGAAAAGCAAGGGTCCTAACACTGACACCTGGGGAATCCCACTAGAAACCTTCTTCCAGTATGAAAAAATTACTATTCACAACTCTTCTCTGTTTCCTATCACTCAGCCAATTTTGTATCCAAGTTGCTTTTATCCCTTGCATTCCATGCACTTTAGCATTGCTCACATTTCTGTTGTGCAACACTTTATCAAATGTATTTTGTAAGTCCATATACACCATATTAACTGCATTACCCTCATCCAACTTCCCTGTTATCTCCTTGAAAAATTCAAGCATAATTTTCCCTTAACAATTCTGTGGTGACCTCCCTTAAGTAATCTGCATTTGCCCAAGTGACTATTAATTTTGTCCCTAATTAGCATTTCTAAAAGCTTCCCGTCTCTCAAAATTAAACTAACTGGCTGGAGTTATCCTTCACCCATTTATGAACAAGGGTGTAATATTTGCAATTCTCCAAAAATTGCATCAACCTTGTACCTAAGGAGGATTAGACAATTATGCTCAATGCCTCTGCAATTTATACCCTTAGTTCCTTCAGTATCCATGGATGCATATCCTCTGGTCATAATGATTTAACATATCTACGTAGAGCCAGACTATGTAATCTCTCCAACTTTTAAATTTTAAACCCATCAAGTGTTTCAACTACTCCCTGTTTCACGTTGGCTTAGGCAGTATCTTCTTCCTTAGTAAAGGCAGATACAAAGTTGCTCATTTAATACCATAACTATGCCCCCCTGCCTCCATGCATAAGTCTCCTTTTAGGTCCATGTAAGCCCCACTCCTCATTTTACCATCCTTTTACTATTTACATGCCTATAGAAGATATTTGGATTCCCTTTCATGTTATCTGCCAATCTCTTCTCATATTCTCTCTCTTTGCTTCTCTTATTTGTTTTTTTCGATTACCCTCTGAACCTTCAATATTGATTGTTAATTGTACTATCTATCTGACATCTGGCACTGCACCATATTTCTGCTTCATCTCCCTCTCTATCTCTTTTGTCATTCAGAGAATCTCACTTTCATTGCCCTACTTTTCCCCCTCATGCAAGTGTCCAACACCTTTGTCAGTTAGTTTAAACGCTCCCCAAATGCACAAGCAAGAAAATTGATCATGGCTCTGTTCAGGAGAAATCCATCTGGCCTCTACATATCCCATCTCCCCCCACTACTAGTCCTAATGTTCCAGAAATCTAAAACCCTCCCTCCTGTACCATATCTTCAGCCATGCATTCCTCTGGTCTATCTTCCTATTTCTAATCTCACTTGCGCTTGGTACTGGGAGTAAACTGAAGATTACTAACGTTGAGGTCCTGTTTACCAGCTTCCTTCCTGGCCCACTAAACTCTGACTGCAGGACCACGTCCCTCTTTCTACCTGTGTCATTGGCACCAAAGTGGACCATAACCAGTGGCTTTACACCCTCCTTCCTCTGGGTGTTCTGAAGCTGCTGAGTGACATCCTTGACCCTGGCACAAGGGAGACAACATAACATCTTGGATTCATTTCTGTAGCCACAGAAATGCCTGTCCATTCCCTCAACAATCAAATCCCCTATCATTATTGTTTTTAAAATTGTTCTCATGCACACCCTCCTCCCTATACAGATGAACCAGCTGTGGTGCCACGGACATGGCTCTGGTTGCACTCCTCAGATGAACCATCACTGTCCCCAGCATTCAGAACTAAATACTGGCTGGAGAGTGAGGTACACTCAGGGGTCTCCTGCAATACCTGCCTGTCCTTCTTGACTGCTTGGCAGTCACCCATTCCCTTTCTATCTTGCGTACACTTAAACCGCAGGGAGACCACATCTATCATGTGCTATTCTCAAAACTCTCAAACATGTAGATGACACCAGCTGCTGCACAAGCCCCACAACCCAGAGCTTGAAAAGCTGCAGTTGATGACACATATGGTTATCCAGGACCACATGCAATAGGATGCACATCTGGTTTCATTCCTTTTTTGTGTCTTTGTTGCAGTTTATTACAACTGAATGGCTTACTAGGCCATTTTAGAGGGCATTTAAGAATCAACCACATTGTTATCGGTCTGGTGTCACTTGTAGGCCAGACCAGGTAAGGACGACAGATTTCCTTCCCTAAAGGACATGAGTGAACCAGGTGGGTTTTTACAACAATCAACAATGATTTCATGGTCATCATTGGACTTTTAATTCCAGAAATGTGCACATTTCTGCACATATGGGGCAGAATTTCCTGGGTGGCATGCGGGGGGCGGGCCCCGCACATCAGCGCGTAAAATGGCGAGCGTCCCGACATCACCGCGCGCCATTGCGATATTTAGTTGGGTAAGCGCGCGATGAAGTGCGACACGCGCCTGCCATTAATTAAAGGGCTAGTTAAGGCCCTTAACTCGACACCGATCCCCAGGTGCCCGTGCGACCTTAGGTTCAGCGCACGGGCACAAAAGGCAGGCGCGTAAGTGACTTTTTAACAAAGCTCATCCACAGGTGGGATATGTGGGCTCAGTGGGATTGTCAATGTGTTCTGTGAAGTATTTATTGCAGAAAGTTTTTTAAACTTGCCTGTGTGATCAGAACAAATTTCAGCAGTTTTCTATGTACTTTGAACCTTCAGCTCAGCACTCTGTAGTCAGGAATCTTTATTGGACCTGCAGCTTTCTGGAGGCCACCATATAGCCTGGGTATGGGTTCTGACATCTCCACTAGAGGCAGCTCCTCTGAGGGGGAAGGGAGATCTAGAATAAGGAGGAGGCCAGGAGTGGACAATCAGCCTTTGGGAGGACAGGCGCAGGCACAAGGGGCGCAGGGCCAAGAGGTAGTCCAGGTGGAAGGGTCCAGAGAAGACGCCACCATCCTGCTGCCAGGGTATACAGGTGGCGAAGCAGCTAAATCAATATGACTGAGGTGCAGTGCTGAAGGAGGCTCCAACTGTCAAGGGAGACAGTACACTATATCTGTTAGATGATAGGCCCTGAGATCTCTCCTAACTGTGTGGGTGGACACTCCATGCCAGCAGCTGTAAAGGTCACAGCTACCCTCAACTTCTGTGCCTCTGGCTCCTTCCAGTGATCTTTGCGATGTCTCCCAATCAGCTGTCCACACTTGTGTCAAGCAAGTTACAGATGCTCTGTTCAGGCGGGCATTGACCTTCATGCATTTCCGCTGCAACTAGGTAAGTCAGACACAGCGAGCCAGAGGCTTCTTGGCCATTGCTGGCTTCCCCCACGCCCAGGGTACAATCGACTGCACACACGTGGCCATCAAGGCACCAGCAGGTGAGCCCGGTGCCTTCGTCAACAGGAAGGGCTTCCACTCCATGAACGTGCAGATAGTGTGTGATCACAGGATGCAGATTCTACAAGTCTGTGCAAGGTACCCAGGCAGCTCCCACGCTGCCTACATCCTCACTGCGGCTCTTCAGTGCTCCAGCCCGGCTTGATGGATGGCTGGTGGCTGACAAGGGCTATCCTCTCAGAAGCTGGCTCATGATGCCTCTCCACCATCCAAGAACAGAGCCTGCGCAGAACTACAATAGAAAACAGCCATCAGTCTTCTCAAGATGTGCTTCCAATGCCTGGACCGCTCAGGGGGCGCACACCAGTAACCCCCAGATCGTGTGTCGGTGATAGTGGTAGCATGTTGCACTCTCCACAATCTTGCGCTGGAAAGGGGGGATGCAGTGGATGATGAAGACCTTTATGCAGTGGATGCAGCTGCACACGATGACTCCAGAAGTGGTTCGGCGGATGAGGAAGCACAGGGGAAGGATGAGGGGCAGCACGCTGACCCACAACTACACCAAGGAGGCAGGGACTTCTGGGAGACTTTAATCCAACAAACCTTCAGCTACATTTGTGCCACACAAATGGATCTGCAGGACCAGTATTGCCTGGTGCATCCATATGCGGCACTTAAGTGCTACATCTTCCACTTCATCAGCTGCAACTAAGGGCTTTGGATGTAATCCTCAATGTCTGCTCAAACACCCATGACATGTATGTATATCATACAAATGCAGAACAAAGGAGCCACCCTCAACCATGGTTACACATGTGGATTTTATTTTCATCCATCGTATGGTGCAACAAAATCAAATCAAAATGCTGTTACAATGTTAAAAAATATAAATTCCCTAATCTAGGGCCAACACAAAATCACCAGTGACAAACCCATGGTGTGCCTAACGTGCCTTATGCCTACATTTACGGGTGCTACGTCTAGGTGCTGCCCCATCGCTCGGAGTGGCTTGTGAGACAGCCTGCTGACTCTGCTATCCTGTTGGCCTCTATGATCTTGGCAGATGTCCTCTGGCCCATGGAGCCTGTGCTGGCCTCGCCTGGGAGGGCGGGGCCAGTTCCAGAACTAGCATCTTCCCAGTTGCCGCAGCCTCAACAGATGCAACAGTCACAGGCAGAGGGGCGGAGGAGCTGCTGCCCTCCTCTGGAGCGTCCTGAGAGGAGCTTGCAGCAACGACAGGCAGCTGCTGCGCCGACGTGAGGTTGCTTTGGACCTCCCTGCTTACCGTAAATGGATGGGCATCGAGCTGGGTCACTTTGTGCCCAAACAATCTCCCACATTGCCAATGACCACCTGTGGCCAGTAGCACTGTGAGGGCTTGGAGGTCCGAACGTATTCCCAGCAGAAGCTAGCTATTCTGCTGGAAGCTCCTCTCCATAAGAGTCACCAATCTCTCCATGGAGGAAACCTAACGCACTGACATGAGGCTTATGGCATCACTGATGCTCCGTGTGGATTCCTCCAACACGGAGACCAAGCGAAGCACACCCTTATGCAACACTCCCAGATGCTCCCGCACACCCGACCGCTTGTCCTGCAGCTGCTGCATGGCGGACGACTCCAGAGGCACATCATCACGGCCCAACTCAGCATGTGCCTGGTCCCCTGCAGTCCTCCGGCTGCTGGCGCCATCGGCACTCTCTGTCTCTACCATCTCCTCCAGCAATTGGGCAAATCAAATTAGTAACAATACCATAGAGGAGGAATTCCTGGAGTGTATACGGGAATGTTTTTCTGGACCAATACATTGAGGAACCAACGAGAGAACTGGCCATCCCAGACTGGGTACTGTGTAATGAGAAAGGAATAATTGGCAATCTAGTTGTGCGAGGCACCTTGAAGATGAGCGACCATAACATGATAGAATTCTTAATCAAGATGGAGAGTGACATAGTTGATTCTGAGACTTGGGTCCTGAATCTTAATCAAGGAAACTACAATGGTATGAGGTGCGAGTTGGCTATGATGGATTGGGAAACATTAATTAAAGGAATGACGGTGGATAGGCAATGGCAAGTGTTCAAATGGCGCATGGGTGAACTGCAACAATTGATTGATCCTGTCTGGCACAAAAGTAAAACAGGAAAGGTGGCCATACCACTGCTTTCAAGGGAATTTAGAGATTGTATTAGATGCAAGGAAGAGGCATAAAAATTGACCAGAAAAAACAACAGACCTGAGGATTGGGAGCAGTTTAGAATTCAGCAAAGGAGAACCAAGGGATTGATTAAGAAGGGGAAAATAATGTACAAGAGTAAGCTTGCAGGAAACATAAAAACTGAAAATTGGCTGTAAATGTTTTTATAGGAATGTGAAGAGAAGAAGACCAATGTAGGTCCCTTTCAGTCAGAAACAGGGGAATTTATAATGGGGAACAAAGAAATGGCTGAACAACTAAATACATACCTTGGTTCTGTCTTCACAAAGGAGGACACTAATAACATACCAGAAATGTTGGGGAACATAGGGTTTAGTGAGAGGGAGAAACTGAAAGAAATCAATATTAGTAAGGAAATGGTGTTGGGGAAATTGATGGGATTGAAGGCTGATAAATCCCTGGGGCCTGATAATCTACATCCCAGAGTACTTAAGGAAGTGGCCCTAGAAATAGTGAATGCATTGGTGGTCATCTTCCAAGATTTTATAGACTCTGGAACAGTTCCTACAGATTGGAGGGTAGCTAATGTAACCCCACTATTTAAAAAGGGAGGCAGAGAGAAAACAGGGAATTATAGACCAGTCAGCCTAACGTCGGTAGTGGGGAAAATTCTAGAGTCCGTTATAAAAGATTTAATAGCTAAGCACATGGAAAACAGTGGCAGAATCGGACAGAGTCAGCATGGATTTACGAAAGGGAAATCATGCTTAACAAATCTACTGGAATTTTTCAAGGATATAACTAGTAGAGTTGATGGGGGGGAGCCATTGGATGTGGTTTATTTGGACTTTCAGAAGGCTTTTAACAAAGTCCCACATAAGAGATTAGCGTGTAAAATTAAAGCGCGTGGGATTGGGGGTAGTGTATTGAGATGGATAGAAAACTGGTTGGCAGACAGGAAACGAAGAGTAGGAATAAACAAGTCTTTTTCCAAATGGCAGGCAGTGACTAGTGGGATACCACAGGGATTGGTGCTGGGATCCCAGTTATTCACAATATATATATTAATGATTTAGATGAGCGAATTAAATGTAATATCTCCAGATTTGCAGATGACACAAATTTGGTTGGGAGGCTGACCTGTGAGGAGGATGCAGAGATGCTTCAGTGTGGTTTGGACAAGATGAATGAGTGGGCGAATGCATGGCAGATACAATAATGTGGATAAATGTGAGGTTATCCATTTTGGTAGCAAAAACAGGAAGGCAGTTTATTATTTGAATGGCTATAAATTGAGAGAGGGGAATGTGCAACGAGACCTGGGAGTCCTTGTACACCAGTCACTGAAGCTAAGCATGGAGGTGCAGCAGGTGGTAAAGAAGGCAAATGATATGTTGGCCTTCATAGCCAGAGGATTCGAGTACAGGAACAGAGATGTCTTGCTGCAATTGTACAGGGCCTTGCTGCAAATCTACACGCATTCTCGAAGGGCCAAGGGACCTATGTATATGACCCACACATCTGACTCTATCAGTCTGTGAATGAGCAGTGTTGCTGCATTAACGATTGCAACAATCATCAGTGCTTTGGATGGTGGGAAGACAGACTGGATGGGACTGTGGGCCTTAAATACCTGGACCACACCTGGAATATTGTGTGCAGTTTTGGTCTCCTTATCTGAGGAAGGATGTACTTGCTATAAAGGGAGTGCAGCGAAGGTTTACCTGACTGATTCCTGGGATGGCGGGATTGACATATGAGGAGAGATTGAGTCAATTAGGATTATATTCGTTCAGAAGAATGAGGGGGGATCTCATAGAAACCTATAAAATTCTAACAGGACTAGACAGGGTAGATGCAGGAAAGATGTTCCCAATGGTGGGGGAGTCCAGAACCAGGGGTCACACTCTGAGGATATGGGGTAGGCCATTTAGGACTGAGATCAGGAGAAATTTATTCACCCAGAGAGTGGTGAGCCTGTGGAGGAGACCACAGTTGAGACCAAAACATTGTATGTTTTCAAGGAGTGAGATTTCGCTCTTGGGGCAAAAGGGATCAAAGGGTATGGGGAGAAAGCCGGAGTAGACTATTAAGTTGGATGATCAGCCATGATCATAATGAATGGCGGAGCAGGCTCGAAGGTCCAAATGGCCTACTGCTGCTCCTATTTTCTATGTTTCTATGAAATAAGTATTTGGATGTGCAGTAGCGATGCCATGGCATGTTAGACCATGAGGATAGTGGTCAGAAATGGGATAAGATGACTTTGGAAGGTGCTAGAGACACGCATTCTCGAAGGTCTGAGGGACCTATGTGTATGACCCACACGTCTGACTCTATCAGTCTGTGAATGAGCAGTGTTGCTGCATTAACGATTGCAACAATCATCAGTGCTTTGGATGGTGGGAAGACAGACTGGATGGGACTGTGGGCCTTAAATACCTCCACCCCAGCCTCACCAATACCTGTGGACCTAGGTACATGGCAGGTTTCTAGCTCCAGGGCCTGCTTTTCAAAATGGCTCAAGATGACAAGCTGGGCCTGGCTACCACCACTGTGCAAACATTCATGCATTTTCCTCTTGCAGAACAGAGAAGACTATTTATTGGGGCTGATCACTCATGTACTCTGCACGCGCATGCCGCACCCCAACCACAGTGGCCCATCTGGGGCCTCCAGAGCTTCCTGTCCACGCTACTGGTGATCAATCACCAAAATACAGTACAGCTGCTCCCAACCCCCTCCCCCCTCCCCAACGGCCATCTTGGACACATTCGGCGACCATCACTTTCAATAACACACGAGTCTTCGCAACCATGGGAAAGAGGCGCAACTAGGTGCGGTGCCGAGGCCACCAGATGGCTCTTGGCCACGAGACCTTGAGGCTCCCCTTCCACCATCTCATCACTGTGAATAGGACATGTGTTAGAGTTATGAGTATGCGCCTAGCTGCCTCTCCTACAGGTAGCCCCCAGACTACTCAAGTGCAACTAAGACCAACACATGGTGCAGGGAGAATCCATCTTCTCATTAACCACTAAGGCTGATGTAAGCATGGTTACTATCTGTTTGACCACCCAGCGTGCGACAAATGCCCAACATGAGTCAATGCAGTAACGACACTAAGACATGGGGGGTACCCTCAAAGGCCAAGGCTACCTGCTGGGTTAAATGCCCAAGGCCAACATGGTACTTACCCTTCCAGAGCACAGCAAATCGTTGAACCACTTGCGACACTGGATCCAGGTTCGGCACACCATGGCCCGGGAACTCACCACCTCCGCCACCTCCTCCCAGGCAGGATTCATCACGTGTGGGGCCCTCCTCCTCCCATCTTGGGGAAACAGCACCTCTCGCTGTGCTGCCACCTCCGCGAAAAGGGCAGCAAGGCAGTCATCCGAAAAGCGAGGGGCACATTGGCCCCCCCCACTGGCCTACCCTGCAGCCTGCCCTGCTCCTGGCCCACACCCTGCAGCCTGCCCTCTTCCTTTGGTCTTCCCTCTACGTTGGCCTGCGGTGCAGACCCCCTGCGGTGCTACCTGTAGCTGGTCATGGCGAACAGCCTAAAGGAGGCTGCCTGGCCTTTTTTTATACAAGCTGCCGGGTCATCATTGGACCCGGCGGTCTGGACATGCCCGCCGCAATTTTTAAAATCCCACTCTCCACGAATGGAGAATAAATGGCAGCGTGGCCCGATCACCATCCGTGGCTGCCCGCGCCAGCTTCAGCTCCATCCGCCCGCCAAACGGAAAATTTACGCCATGGTTATCCAGGACCACATGCAACAAGATGCATTCTCTGTGGGTGCCTGCTGCCCTGCCGTGGTTCCATTTGTTAGACAATAAAACTTATTAAATAAATAAAGACTCAGCAGCTAGTCACCAATCAGCTGCTTTGCTTCTGCTGTCACTGTATTTTTGGTAGGGAGATTAATTGAAATGTCTTACTTAACTCTTATTATCTAAGATCTGTAGATTTTATTTTACTGAAAAATTCAGAAGACTTTACTGTTACTATCATCCAAATCTGATTCATTGATTCAGCACTGATTGAAATTATACGATAAAGTATAAAATTGGCCCTATACGACTCCTTGTCCTGTGATTTCACTTTACTTCTAGGATAGTCCAATCCCACACAATCCCACTCTTCGTAAATCTCCATTCTGAATCTTAGCTCCTGCTTTTTTTTAAACTCTGAGGGCAAAATTTTTACCACAGTGGGCAGGAGGCGATGGCATAGTGGTATTGTTGCTGGACTGGTAATCCAGAGACACAGTGTAATGCTCTGGGGACCAGGGTTTGAATCCCACCACCGCAGTTGGCGGAATTTGAATTCAATAAAAATCAGGAATTAAAAGTACAATGATGACCATGAAACCATTCTCGATTATTGTAAAAACCCACCTGGTCCCTTTAGGGAAGGAAATCTGTCATCCTTACATTCATGTAACTCCAAGCCCACAGCAATGCGGGTGACTCTAAAATGCCCTCTGAAATGGCCTAGCAAGCCACTCAGTTGTAACAAACCACTATAAAGACACAAAAAAGGAATGAAACCGGACGGGCCACCCAGCATCGACCAAGGCACTGGAAACGACAATCGCAGCCCTGTCAACCCTGCAAAGTCCTCCTTACTAACATGTGGGGCTAGTGCCAAAATTGGGAGAGCTGTCTCACAGACTAGTCAAGCAACAACCTGACATAGTCATCCTCACGGAATCATACCTTACAGATAATGTCGCAGACTCCACCATCATCTTCCCTAGGTATGTCCTGTCCCAACGGCAGGACAGAACCAGCAGAGCTGGGCAGCACAATGGTATACAGTCAGAAGGGAGTTTCTATGAGAGTCTTCAACATCTATTCCTGACCCCTTGAAGTCCTGTGGCATCAGGTCAAACATGGACAAGAAAACCTCCTGCTGATTACCACATACCACCCTCCCTCAGCTGATAAATTAGCATTGAGGGTGGTAAGGGCACAGAATGTTCTCTGGGTGGGGAACTTCAATGTCCATCACCAAGAGTGGCTTGATAACAGCACTACTGACCAAGCTGGCTGAGTCCTAAAGGACATAGCTCCTAGACTGGGTCTGCGACAGGTGGTTAGGGAGCCAAGAAGAGGGAAAAACATACTTGACCTCATCTCACCAACCTGCGTGCTGCAGATGCATCTGTCCATGACAGTATCAGTAGGAGCAACCACTGCACAGTCATTGCGGAGACAAAGTCCCGCCTTCACATTGAGGATACCCTCCATCACATTGTGTAGCACTACCACTGTGCTAAATGGGATAGATTTCGAACAGATCTAGCAACTCAAGACTGGGCATCCATGAGGTGCTGTGAGCCATCAGCAGCAGCAGAATTGTACTTGAACACAATCTGTAACCTCATGGCCTGGCATATCACCCACTCTACCATTACCATCAAACCAGGGGATCAACTCTAGTTCAATGAAGAGTGCAGGAGAGCATGCCAGGAGCAGCACCAGGCATACCTAAAAATGAGGTGTCAACCTGGTGAAGTGATAAAACAGGACTACTTGCATGCCAAACAGCATAAGCAGCAGGTGATAGACGGAGCTAAGCAATCCAATAACCAACGGATCACATCTGAGCTCTGCAGTCCGGCCACATCCAGTCATGAATGGTGGTGGACAGTTAATCAACTCATTGGAGGAGGTGACTCCACAACTATCTCCATCCTCAATGATGAAGGAGCCCAGCATAGCAGTGCAAAAGATAAGGCTGAAGTATTCACAACAATCTTCAGCCAGAAGTGCTGAGTGGATGATACATCTCGGCCTCCTCTGGAGGTCCCCAGCATCACAGATGCCAGTCTTCAGCCAATTCGATTCACTCCATGTGGTATCAAGAAATGGCTGAAGGCACTGGATGCTGAAAAGGCTATGGAACCTGAAAATATTCCAGCAATAGGACTGAAGACGTGTGCTCCAAAACTTGCCATGTCCCTAGCCAGTACAGCTACAACACTGTCATCTACCTGGCTATGTGGAAAATTGCCCAGGTATGTCCGGTACACCAAAAGCAGGACAAATCCAACCTGGCCAATTACCGCCCCATCAGTCTACTCTTGATCATCAGTAAAGTAATGGAAGGCGTCATCAACAGTGCTGTCAAGCGGCACTTACTTAGCAATAACCTGCTCACTGATGCCCGGATTGGGTTCCGCCAGGGCCACTCAGCTCCTGACCTCATAATAGCCTTGGTTCAAACATGGACAAAAAAAGCTGAACTCCCAAGGTGAAGTGAGGGTGACTGCCCTTGACATCAAGGCAGCACTTGATCAAGTGTGGCATCAAGGACCCTTAGCAGAACTGGAGTCAATGGGAATCAGGGAAACCTCTCCACTGGCTGGAATCATACCGAGCACAAAGGAAGTTGATGCTTTGTTGTTGGAGGTCAGTCATTTCAGCTCTAGGGCATCACTGCAGGAGTTTCTCATGGCAGTGTCCTAGGCCCAACCAACTTCAGCTGCTTCATCAATAGCCTTCCTTCCATCATAAGGTCAGAAGTGGGGATGGTCGCTGGTGATTGCACACTGCTCAGCACCATTCACAACTCCTCAGATATGGAAGCAGTCCATGTTCAAATGCAGCAAGACCTGGACAATATCCAGGCTTGGGCTGTCAAGTGGCAAGTAACATTTGTGCCGCACAAGCGTCAGGCAATGACCATCTCCAACAAGAGAGAATCCAATCATCCCTCTTAGATGTTCAATGGCATTACCATTACTGAATCCCCCACTACCAACATCCTGGGAGTTACCATTGACCAGAAACAGAACTAGACTAGCCATGTAACTACTGTGGCTACAAGAGCAGATCAGAGGCTAGGAATCGTGTGATGAGTAACTCGCCTCCTGACTCCCCAAAGCCTGAGCACCATCTCCAAGGTACAAGTCAGAAATGTGATGGAATACTCTCCACTTGCCTGGATGAGTGCAGCTCCCACAACACTGAAGAAGCTGGACACCGTCCAGGACAAAGCAGTCTGCTTGATTGACATCACATCCACAAACGTTCACTCCCTCCACCACTGACGCACAGTAGCAGCAGTGTGCACCATCTACAAGATGCACTGCAAGAATTCGCCAAGGCTCCTCAGACAGCACCTTCCAAACACACGACCACTACCACCTAGAAGGACAAGAGCAGCAGATAGATGGGAACATCTATATCGCCATTCCTTCACTGTCGCTGGGTTAAAATCCTGGAACTTCCTTCCTAACAGCACTGTGGGGTACCTACACCACATGGACTGCAGCAGTTCAAGAAGGCAGCTCACCACCACTTTCTCAAGGGCAACTAGGGATGGGCAATAAATGCTGACCCAGCCAGCGAAGCCCACATCCCGTGAATTAATTTTTTTTAAAAATCTCCCCGAGGGAACTCTGTGCCTCAGTGAGATTCTGAAACGCGCACTTGCATGCATGTGCGAAGTTCGCTCGCCCTGCTCGCCCTCCATCCCACACCATCGCCCCCCCCCCCAGCCCAACACCCACCTGCACAGTTAGCACTGAGTGCTGCCACTCACGTTTTACGCTGGGTGGGTCTTAATTGGCCTGTCAGTGTGAAATTGCCTTCTGGCCTTGATCGTGGGCGGCAGTCAGCTTTCCAACCTCCCGTGCCGATCCCGCCAGACAAGGGCTAAATTCTTCCTTGAGTAAATTTTTTAATTTCCCAGCTCGTAGTTTAACTTAGTGCGCCAGTTTAGAGAGAGAGAAACAAATAGGCACTGATCAATCACTTACCTGCTTTCCCTTGATGTCACAATTTGGCATTTTCTTCTCCTTTTCAAATTCACTCATTCAGTCTCTCAGAGACTCCCACTGTTGCTTTTAACTGTGGGCCTCCGACACTGTTCTCTCTCAGGCTCCCTCCAACTTGAATAAAAATTATTTCTCAAAAGAAGTGCCATTTGGAGTGGAATTTGTGCCTGGACTGTTGATTGATGCAGAAGCCCTTGGCCTATATACATGATAGCTGCAGAAGTTTCTGTTAAAAGATCCTAACATAATGAAGATGATGGGAAATGAACATTGGGAAGCTCCTAATAACCCATAAAAAAATGCCCAAACCTTCAAACACACAGGAAAAAAAAATCCATCTATGCTCATGAGGCTAACCAGTGAGAGGTTTAAAGATATAATAGTGGAGAATATATAAGGAGCATTGGAAGCCTCCAATTTGGCTTATAACAACTGGCAGTGTATGCAAGCTGTGAGATATGGATTGGAGACTTCCAACAAAGCTAAGTGTGTGAGAGTGAAGTGAAGCATCTAAATATTAGGTATGATTCTTGATTGATAGAGATTTTCTGTAAGTGAGTGATTGGTGGTTGGTGAATTGAGAAGTGGCTAAGATTAGTGGGGCAGTTGAAAGGATATGATACTTGAAGATACATTCACTGATCGTGACCACTCGTGTGAAGTCATTAAACTGCTGGCTATACTTATATGAACTCTGCTACTGATTGAGATGAGGAGCTTCCCACATTATCAACCTGATTGCATGAGCATACTAGCACACATCCATCTCTCTTGCAGGGGAAGTTGGTGCACACTGAAGGCAGCAGGAACTAACCAAAGGCAGAGGGGCACATCTGGATGTTCTAACCTCCATGGCGGAGACCGTGCTGGCCATTGCTGAGGCTGCAGCAGGGCTGAATCCATTGAAGATAATGGTATCCAAATACCTAAGCCTCTTTCTCTCATCTCACTTCTCCTTCATTTCACAATCTCTTCTGACTGAGAAGCTACAGATGGAGTAACTTTGCACTTCTTATCTTCTTATCTTCCCCTTTCCCCTCATCACAATCTTACACTTGTCCTTTTTCCCTTTCACTTACCCAAGAACTGCAAATTGCCCAGGCAACTGAAGGAGAACAAGAAGACAATTATGAAGATGAAAAGACACTGCTATTTAATTGTGTTATGTTTTGGGGCTATATCTTTAATTTGGTGTAAAATGGTGTAGGGAAAGGGGTCATGTGACCTTTTCTCCATTGACCTACAACAAGCTTGTGTGGTTTCATTGTTTAAGTTTAAAGGAGGGCTCAGGTTGTCTTATTGGGAAGAAGGTGCAAGATATTCACACCTGTAAGCTATGGCCAAGGAAGCTGTGATGATGGTGGACAGACTGCTACTCTCCAAGTCCCAGGGAGGGGTCAAGAATGTCAGTTTGTAAACTGTTGTATCTTAAACTGTCTAGTTAGTTCCAAGACAGAATGGATTTGGGGTCTAAAGGATTGCTAATCAGCTTTGGGTACATAGGAAGCCATTGTAGGATGGGATAACAAGATTTTCCTAAAGATACTCCTGGATCTCAGAGACAGGTCAGCATACAAGTTCTGGAAAGGAAAGTAGAGCATAAAGACAGCAAGTCTCTATGGTTCACCATGCAAGAATGCAGATGGAACTCATGCCTGGAAGAAAGAGACCGAGTTTGTCAGGATTTAAACAAGACTGGAAGATTTGCCTAACTAATGGGAGAAACCTTCAAATTTATCCCTCACAGTGAAAGAAAGAACTGGAATTAGGAGTTACCCAGTTGAGAAAGGAAAGGAAACAAGTCCTTGGGAGCTTTGTATCAGTTTGGACTGGTTCCAGGAGAATAAAGTGTCTACTTCTGGGTCTGTGTAAAGTATAACTTTGGTGCTTGATTTTTGGTCACTTTAAATGTTAAATGGGGGATTATCTCTGTAGTTTAAAGTAAAAGTTGCCTATGAAGTAGTGTTTAGTCATGGTGCTTTTAGTTGTTTGTTACAGTAAAAGTCTTAAAACATGAAATTTTGTTCTTTCAACCTTTTAGCTATCCACTGGAAGTTCAAATTTATTTTTAAAAGGTATCAGTGCCTATGGGGATCATAACAATAGTAGCTCAGATACCAACATGGTGTAAAATTGATAGGGTTACATAGCAGTGGGATCTGCAGGAGATGAGACACTAAACAAACTACAGCCGGGTCAGGAGGAAAGGATATTGCAGCTGTGAGCTCACTAATGTGATGGGTCTGGCTACAGGTGGAGGTTGATGGGTGGAAAAACACAAATGCGTGTTGCACTGCGAGCCTCCCAAGAAAGCTTCACCTCAGTATTAAGGAGAATGAGGAATCCAACAGCAACTTGGCATAGGGCTTTGCACAGAATTTGGAGTCCATTCTTTACAACATGAAACAGATGGTCACTTAAATCAAGACACTTGTGGATCCAACCAAGATCTAGTGTCTGATAGCTGATATCTCAGGTTCTATGGCACCCAAACAATATCCAACCAATGGCAGAGGAAGTGGAAGCCCAGACTCTAGTAATGCAATCCCAGTTTACTGTCATGGAAGCTCAAACTGTTGCCATCGTGGTTTTGAATATCAGTACATACAGTGGCTTATACGTCAGCCCTCCAGCAACCTGTTCCCCAGTGGACCTGTTCCCTTAAAGACCTCAGCACATATGCCCTTCTGCTGAGAGTCCTTCATACCTTCTTCTTCCTCCTTTCACTAACAGCTTGTCCTGTCCCAGTCATATTCAATGCTAAGAGGATGACCGACTGGTCCACCCTTATCCAGGAGCAACTAGTCTGTGTATAAATCTTCAGTCACCAAGAAGTCCTGCCGCACCCGTCCACCACTCCCTATGCACTATTGCAACTTCAGGCAACAATAGAAAGTGATCATTACTTTTAACACACGTTCATCGGACGCAGGCTGGAATTTGAAGCTCCAAAATGCAGAACTGGTGTCAATAACACCAATGCCTACCTATTTCCATCAGATGTTAAATGTGCACATGCTAATCCCACAGGATGGCATCCAGTGCCTTTCATGTCAGAAGTGTGTACATGCATTGTAGGCATTATTCAGGAACTTTAAGGGGCCTTATAGCAATCAAAAGTTGGGCACAGCCGAGCCCAATTTTACCCACGACATCTTCTTGCGTGAAACAGCAGCCTCAGAAATACAAATAACTCTAGACAATCTTTGTGTAATACTGTTAGTCACTCTCCCAAAAAGCCTGGTCTGTATGAAGGATCATGATGTGCTGTTTTGAGACTAAAGGACTAATTTCTGTCCACATCTTTGGGTGGGCCATGGGCAGCAATGGGTTGACATCACTATGTAGCATTTAGCAGGTAAAGTTTGGGTTTCCCTTTGCTGAACTGGTGTGTTATAATCTCACAAATTTTGTTATAGGTCACATCTTGAGCATCACAAATGCCAACCTTTGTGGCCAGTTGTATAAGGATCTAGTGGCATGAAACTAGCTAAGGATGAAGAGGTCGTATGTTAAAGCCAGGTATTTGGCAATCATCAGGAAGTGCGTTCTCTGAACATCATAGACTACCTGCATATTAAGGAAATACAAGCCCCATTGATTGAGATAAACCATTGGATTGATTAATGGTTCCTATTTCTATACATGGGTACAATCAACCATGTCCAGTACTCCGGGAAAACTTGCAATTATATAACGTTTTTGTTACGTGGCCAGATGTTTTTCTGCCCTCTTGGAGAAATGAATGAACCTGCCAGCCCTTTAGAACAGTGCATCAGTCATCTCTTGAACATAGACAGCAGACATGGTGCCTTGACTAATGTGTTCCTGCTGTCTGCAAGGACCCAATAGCGAGAAAAGTTAATGACTACTGTGACTTTAAGAGCCACAGGCAAAACAGTTGGAGTCAATGAAGATGCAGCTGTATCTGAAGCCAGAAATACTCATATATTTGTAATTACTTCCCTACTGGATCAAATGTCTTCTGCATAGCTTTACAATTACAGGCAGGGAGATCATCTGAATCACATTTAGTCATTCCCATGGGAGCCAACTTCTCCTTTTTTGCTTGCTTCCTGCGCTCCTGATTGTCTCAGTCATACTGCTCCCCTTTAGACAACAATCTCTACATTGGAGAGACCAAACGTAAACTGGGCGACCGCTTTGCAGAACACCTGCGGTCTGTCTGCAAGAATGACCCAAACCTCCCTGTCGCTTGCCATTTTAACACTCCACCCTGCTCTCTTGCCCACATGTCTGTCCTTGGCTTTCTGCATTGTTCCAGTGAAGCCCAACGCAAACTGGAGGAACAACACCTCATCTTCCGACTAGGCACTTTACAGCCTTCCAGACTGAATATTGAATTCAACAACTTTAGGTCTTGAGCTCCCTCCCCCATCCCCACCCCCTTTCTGTTTCCCCCTTCCTTTTGTTTTTTTCCAATAAATTATATAGATTTTTCTTTTCCCACCTATTTCCATTATTTTTAAATATTTTTAAATCTTTTATGCTCTCCCCACCCCCACTAGAGCTATACTTTGAGTGCCCTACCATCCATCCTTAATTATCACATTGGTTTAGATAATATCACCAACTTTAACACCTATGTGTTATTTTGTTCTATTGTTGGTGACATCTTTTGATGATCTGCTTCTATCACTGCTTGTTTGTCCCTACAACCACACCAACCCCCTCCACTGCTCTCTCTCTCTCTCTCTCTCTGCCCGCACCCCACCCCCCCCCCCCCCCCCCCCCCCCCCCCGCCCCAAAACACACCTTAAACCAGCTTATATTTCAACTCTTTCTCGGACTTGAACTCAAGTTCTGTCGAAGGGTCATGAGGACTCGAAACGTCAACTCTTTTCTTCTCCGCCGATGCTGCCAGACCTGCTGAGTTTTTCCAGGTAATTCTGTTTTTGTTTTGGATTTCCAGCATCCGCAGTTTTTTTGTTTTTATAATCATTTTTTTAGCTAGTGCAAATGACATTCTGCAATCCTTGTGACATTTACTTTAATCAATGTAGAATATTACAGAATTTCCTTTGGGCCAATTGTGGCACTTACAAGTATGCATGAATTAATACAGATGATTATAAAATTAAAGTTAAGAAAACAAAAATGTCAATATAGTTTAATTCATATTGTAGTTCACAAATTACTCATTTTAAAAAAGAACATTACTGTTCAATTTTGGCATAGTTTTTCATCACTTTCACTTATTTCACTCTGGATACAAACATGGATATGGGAAATGGATGTACAATGTTGGGTTCTTCTGAAGTTGGGCTGTGATCATGTGATTGGATACATAAGAGTATGTATTTCGTAGGACTCTTAGTATTCTCAAGCTTACTGTGCATAATATTGTTGTTGTTTGCATAGTTTTCTTTTCATATGCAAACATCACACTGTTGTTTTATTTCTATTGATAACCACATATAACCACGTCATTTAGTCTATCTGAAAACCCTAAAATACAGTACACCTCATTATTAACTGCACATGTTTAAACAAACTTGAGCAATAGCAGCTCTCTGTTCAAAGTAATCCTAATGTTCTGTCTAGTATATTGCCCAATGTGTGATCTTGTCTTTATCCAACATTACAAATGAATTTTGGTTCCTTCTGTTAAAACATGCCAGTCAGTATGAATTGATATTTACATTTGGCAGATGTACACTGTTTAATCCGATCTGTTTACTCCGGGTGCTTGTATGTTGCCAGCATTGACTCCCTTGACACCACAAGCATTATTATTACTTAATTTATAACACGTTTGAGGCAGTCACATAACTGGCATGAGGGTGAATGTTTACAACAGAAGAATGAACTATTAGATCGGATGAGAGGCAATAGGGTTTTTTAAACTTAAAAGAAGACAACTGAGAAGGGAGTTTATGAAAATAGGACTATAATGTTCTCCAGAATTATTCTGTAAGGTAAATCTACACAATAAAGTGAATCATTGACCAGCAGTGCAACTGGCTGGATGCAGAGAATATTGATGAAAGAAGCTATTAAACTTCACTTGAAACTGAGTGGAGCATATTTATATATTCAGATTTTGAAGACACTTTTATTTTGTTCTAGTGCTGCCAACTCCCAGCATGCCGATTCTCAATAGCCAATGGTATTAGCAGACTCTAAAAGTAGTTTGAACACATCTTATGTGAATAATACCCTTTGTTTTGCCTTAGTCTCATTCATAAGCCAAATTTTCTATCAATATTAACAGAGGTGAAGCCAAAATCTAAATATTAATGAGAATAATGTCCAAAGTCATTCATTACTCACTCAATAACCAATAGTTCAAAGCAATGGTTCAAATGAAGACACAATGTAGGTGTTCTCAAGTGTTTGATCCACCTGGAGAGTTGTTTTAATATTAACAAGAAGGCCGAGTCCAAGAACTGGGTGCCTGGTGGCCCTCTATATTGGGACAAGTACTTCATCCTGGCCACCAACTGCGAGAATGCTGCACAATAGGGGTAAGGTTCCCCAAGAGTGGGGGGACTAAGAGTGAGATGGCAAAGTCCTCACTTCAGCCACTGCCATCTGTGGCCTGGCAGTGGGTGAGGACAAGCTGAAAGCCTCCTGGGACCTTCTAAAGCTGTGACTGGAAGAATAGTGAGCATGGGGGAGGCAGAGCTGGTCTTCAAATCACAGATTCTGTCTCTCCCACACTTGCTGTCTCAGCTCCTCCAATCACAGATTTCCTCCCTGCTGCTTTTACTGCTCCCCCAGGTACAGAATCTTTGATTGGCGGAGCAGCGGAAAAAACAAGAGAGACTGGATCAGTCATTGGCGGAAGTGAAACAGCAAGTGTGGGAATAAAAGAATCTATAACCAGAAGACCATTTCCATCTCTCCTATGCTTGCTGCTCCTCCAATCACTGCTCTGCACTCAGTTCCCATTCTCAGCAATTGCCAGTTTAACTGACAATTAACCTACTTTGTAAAAAAGGAACTGACAGTTGCTGAGAGCGGGAAAGACATTTGGACAGCTTTGTGGTTTGTTGGCTGGCATTAAAACAAAAAAAAACAAGTTTTTTGTTGCCCCACCCCCACCCCCACACACAATTTTTTCACCTAAGGCAGCTGCCTAGTTTGCCTAGTGGTTGCACTAACTCTGGACAGAAGAGGTAGAAAGAAGGAAAGATGCCCTGTACCCTTAGGGGAACAGTAGGTCCTCTAGGTGCACAATGAGAAGCAAGTAGGAACAGGAAGCTGCAGAGGTCAATGCTAGGAGTGTAGCCAAAAGGACTTGGATGCAATGCAGGAAGAAATTTAATGATCTCCTTTGAGTGGTAAAAGTCAGTGTATCTTCATATTGTACTAGCCTAGCCTTGTTGCTATACTCTCATCAATCACCTACTGATAATTTTTATCAATCAGGGCTCTCACCCTCACACACTTAGCACTTTTGTAAGCCTCACACCCAAACCTACACCTTGCACACATTGTTAGCTATTACACCATGACAGCCAGATCTCCCAAATAGATTTCACAGCACCCAACGATACACTTCCCTCCCTCTTGCAGGAGAAAGGGATGCACAACTGGAGGCAACAGGAGCCAACAAAAGGAAGATGTTTAAACCTCCATGGAGAAGATGGGTGCTGTCTATTATGGGGAGGGGTATAGTGAGGCTGAGGCCACTGGCACAGTTGAAGTCATTGACAATGACAGTATCCTCATGTAATAATCCTACTTCTTTCATCCAATCTTTCCATCATCCCTCAACCCCTTCTGACTGAGAAGCTGCTGATTTACACACTTCTTTCTTTCTCTTCTCCTTGCACCACAAATCAATCCTTGTCCCTTTTTCATTTCAGATATCAAAGGACACTAACCTGCCCAGACAGTAGTACAGTAGTAGAAGAGCAAGAAGGCAGTCAAGATGAAGACATACTGTCACTTGATTTCAGAGTCACAGCACCAACTCAGATACTGACACTGCGTGTAATTTAGAGGCTTGCATTGAGATAGGATTTGCACATGGCTTATCTGTCCTAAAGGAACAATAAAAGGCAAAGTGCCATCAAAATAGGACCCAGCAACACCTATACTCCTGAAACTAGGTGAAAGCCCCATAGTTTTGTATGTCTGCTGAATGTACATAATTCAAAATCCTTTCCAGCTGATTTACAGAAAAAGGTTCAAGTGCATAATGTGTGATATCACAGGGTGAGACCAGGTGGACTATATTAATAAATGATATTCCATTGACAAACAAAATCAAGCATATAACGAAGGAAGTAAGGAAATGCTGCAACCATCTCAATATATCATGCTGAAACCGAGGTTTCACAGACATTTCACAAAATTACTAAAGACAGTGAGCCACATAAGAAGATATTAGGACAGATTACCAAAAGCTTGGTCAAAGAGATAGGTTTTAAAGGATGTCTTAAAGGATCAGAGAGAGATGGATACTAAATTAGATAGTCCCTAAAAACAGGCCTGGGAATAATGACGCACCTTCTCATCAATGTGCCTCCTCAATGATTGCTGTTTGCAGCCAGCACTAACTGCACTGTTAGTTGGCTGCATGCATCAGCAGGGAGTCCAATATCACTACTTATTAATACATCTTAAAGCTAGCCTGCACCTCTTAAAGGGGAAATGCAGTGTGGCTGCAATAGATGCTGACATAATTTGGAATAGAGCTATGCAACAAAGAACAATGACTGACCAAGGGAGAGCGCATGAATCAAGGTTTTCTGACACTGTGCTGGAGGTCTTGTTGGGATTGGTAGAAAGGAATAGAGATGTCCTGTATCTTCAGAGTGGGAAGAGGCCCTCCAGATATTCAATGGTAAAGTAGTGAGAAAGGATATCCATGGAAGTCATTGCCAGGGGTTTAGCCACAGTGACCTGAATGCAGTGCCACAAAAAGTATAATGACCTCATACAAGTCAAGGTCAGTGAAGACATCTTCCTATGCAATATCCTTACAAATGCAAACTGGCTACTGTTCAATTCATTACACCCCCATCATTTCCTCCCAACAATCTCTAACTATCAGGACTCATACCTAACATTCATATGTTTCACCATACTCTCACATATAACAGTGTTGCAAACCTCACACCCAAATCTCATACCTCATGCACACCAACAGCTATTGCACTGTGATACCCACATCACCCAAACATATTACATGACACTCACTGACACATCCCTCTCTCTTACAGGGGAAGCTGGTGCACAATCCGAGGCTGCAGCAGCTAGCTGGAAGGGGAAAGGCACCCAGAATAGCAACCCCTGGCTATTATGGGGTGGGCTTATGTTGAGGCCATGGTTGGTGCAGGTACTAAAGCCATTACAGATAATGACACATATCTAATGCTTCGTCTTACATTCCACTTTCCCCTCTTTCTACATATCTTCTGACTTACAAGCTGCTGATAGTGAAGGCAGGCGCTTCTTATTTTCCCTCCTTCCCTCAACACAACCTTACCCGTGCCCCCCTTTCTCTTTCAGATTCCCAAGAATTGCAACCTATCCAGACAGTTGAGGAAGAACAAGAAGAAAATGAAGATGAAGACAAACTATGACATAATTTCACAATAACAGCCATCCACTCAGATAGCGACACTGCATGAATTTTAGAGTATAATACAGAGATTAGATCTGCATTACTGCATTGTTGCCAGTGTATGGGGGAAGTATATCTCAGGTGATGGGTTGGCAGAGGACAGGTGCACACACTAGTACTGCTGCATAGGAATCACATGGCAACTTTTATTGGCTCAACTACAGGAGAAGGCTGATAGGTGCAAACAGTGAAATGTTGGTGCGCTGAAAAGCTCTCCAGAATCTGGTGGCTCAGATGCTGCTAACTTGGTTTGGATATCACTGTGCATTGGGGTTTGCAGGGTGCCACAGCCTTTCAGCAACGTGTCATACAGATTACTAGGATTACAGATAAGCTAGCCAAGACGAATGGCAGTGGCTCCATGGCACATGAACCTGCTGTCCTCTCTCAGCATGATGCATTAGGAATCCTGTAGAGACCGATAACTTTTAAAAGAAACATATCCCCATGAAGCCAATGGAAGGAAGACTGATGTACAAAATTTCACTTTTTAAAACTTTTACTGCAACAAACCAACTAAAACTAATACCATTCACCCATTAAGTAACAGGCAAAAGATATTTCAAACAGAGGGGTAAATTTCATTTTAAACAGTCAATACAACAAAGATATGCCTTACATAGTTACAAATACCCGCATTACTTCCCACACAACTATGTCACCACGTGCAATCTCACAGACTTTCTAACTCAGCCTTTTTCATTATGTATGATCTTTCACTTCCCTTTCAATTGTTTAATCCTTGAGTTGCGTCCGCCAGCAGCTGTATTTGATCCGAAGTTCCCAGGCACAGTTAGCGTTGACAAGCTGCTCATCTACGAACCTTTAGTCACAACAGTCCTAAAGGCAGGCGATCCACAGAGACTCCTTCTCCTAGCACTTTAAATGATTCAGCATGTTCTGCCAACACCATCAAGCAATGGGTCTTACCCATTCCAGAATCCCTTGTTTTTCCTATCTATTGTTCTCTATCCTTTCCAACTGTATAGCACACACAGTAACATATCTCTGCTCTATTCTCAGGAACCTGCTTCAACACAAGGATCGATTCTGAACTTTCAAACAGAAAACTTCCATTTGCAGAGAACTTTCCTTGTTTCTTCTCATAGGTATTCTCAATGTGTCCTGAACTGCCTGCCACCAGACAGGCTGACATCTGACCTCAATGCAATTAGCTTTCTATTTACCCTTTGCTTCTTAGTTATTCATCCCCGTGTCAACATCAGTTACATGGACATTCCTTGGAACCAAATGTCAAAATCAGGAAATCAATTCTCTTTCTGAATAATCCCTTGGTATTAAAGGGCACATCGCACAAAAAGAAAATACAACCTCTTCCCAAAGCACATGGATCATCATAGATAGCATTCATGAGCACAACCCTATCACTCCTCCAATCCCCTTAATTTGGCCTGACATTCAGCCATTTCAGAGTGCTGCTGCCCATTCCAATATAGCGCAGACTGAAGCAAGAGGTGCCTTAAGGTCATTCTCTAAGGCCAACTGCACACTTCTCCATGAGACATTAGCAACCTTTTACCCGTCATACTGCAGCCAGTGGCTGCACATAAGAGCACTAGGATAGAAAAAGGGGCCTGGGGGCTTCAGCCAAAAATTGGGAGAGCTTTCCTGCAGACTGGTAAAGCAACAACCTGACACAATCATACTCACTGACTCATATCTTATGGGCAATGTCCCAGACGCCACCATCACCATCCCTAGGTATATCCTGTTCCACTAGCAGGACAGGCCCACTAGAAGTGGTGGCAGAGTGGTATACTGTCAGGAGGGAGTTGCCGTGGGAATCCTCAATGTTGACTCTGGGTCCTCATGGCATTAAGTCAAACATGGGCAAGGAAACCCGCTCCACCTTCACTGATGAATCAGTACTCCTCCATATTGAATATCAGTTGAAAGAAGCATTGAGGGTGGCAAGGGCACAGAAGGTACTCTGGGTGGGGGAACTTCAATGTCCATCATCAAGAGTGGCTCAGTAGCACCACTATTGACTGAGCTGGCAGAGTTCTAAAGGACATATATATACTGGGTCTTCAGCAGGTGGTGAGGGAGCCAAAAAGAGAGAAAAGCCTCCTTAAACTAATCCTCACCAATCTACCTGTCACGGATGCATCTGTCCATGACAGTATTGATAGGAATAGATAGGATTGACCAGGGCACCAAAGTCCTGTCTTCACATTGAGGACACCCTCCATCGTGTTGTGTGGCACTGCGACCATGCTGAATGGTTTAGATTTCAAACAGGTCTAGCAACTCAAAACAGGGCATCCAAGAAGTGCTGTGGGCCATCAGCAGCAGCAGAATTGCATTCAACCATCATTTGTAACCACACGCCCCAGTATATCCCCACTCTACCATTAACAGCAAGCCAGGGGATCAACCCTGGCTCAATGAACAGTGCAAGATGGTATGCCAGGAGCAACACCAAGCATACCTAAAAATAGGGTGACCACCAGATGAAGCTACAAAACAGGACAACTTACATGCCAAACAACAGAAGCAGCATGCGATAGACAGAGCTAAGCAACCCTACAACCATGGATCAAATCTAAGCTCTGAATTCCAGCCACATCCAGCTGTGAGTGGTGGTGGACAGTTAAACAACTCACTGGAGGAGGAGACTCCACAAATATCCCCATTCTCAATGATGGAAGAACCCAGTACATCAGTGCAAAAGATAAAGCTGATGTAATCGCAGCCGTTTTCACCCAGCAGTGTCGGGTGGAAGATCCATCTTGGCCTCCTCCAGAGGTCCTCAACATTACAGACGTCAGTATTCAGATAATTCAACTCATTCCACATGATGTCAAGAAATGGCTGAAGGCACTGGATACTGCAAAGGCTATGGGCCCTGACAACATTCCAGCAATAGTACTGAGGAATTGTGCTCCAGAACTAACCGTACCCCTAGCCAAGCTGTTCCAGTACAGCTACAACACTAGCATCTACCCAGCAATGTGGAAAATTTCCTAGGTATATCCTGTCCACATAAAGTAGGACAAATCCAAACCAGCCAATTCCCTCCCTATCAATCTACTCTCGATCATCAGTAAAGTGATGAAAAGGGTCATCAACAGAGCTAACAAATGGCACTTATTCAGCAATAACCTGGTCACTGATGCTCAGTTTGGGTTCCGCCAGAGCCACTCAGCTCCTGACCTTATTACAGCCTTGGTCCAAACATGAACAAAAGAGCTGAACTCCAGAGTGAGATTAGAGTGACTGACGTTGACTTCAAGGTAGCATTTGATCAAGTGTGGCAGCAAGGATCCTCAGCAAAGCAGGAGTCAATGGGAACAAGGGGCAAAAACCCTCCACTCATTAGAATCATACCAAGCACAAAGGTTGTAGTTGTCGAAGGTCAATCATCTCATTTCGAGGACATCACTGCTGGAGTTCCTCAGGATAATGTCCTCAGCCCGCCCATCTTCAGCTGCTTTATCAATGACCTTCCATCATAAAGTAAGAAGTGAGGATGTTCACTGATGATTGCACAATGTTCACAACTCCTCAGATACTATGGATGTCCACATGCAATGAGACCTGAATAGCATTGAGGTATGGGCTGATATGTGCCAGGTAACATTTTCACCACACAAGCGCCAGGGAAGCGCCACTCCAACAAGAGAAAATCTAACTACCTCCCCGTGACATTCATTGGCATTACCCATTGCTAAATCTCCCTCATTCAATATCCTGGGGTTTACCATGGACCAGAAACTGAACTGGACTAGCTATATAAATATGGTAGCCACAAGAGCAGGTCAGAGGCTAGGAATCCTGTGGTGAGTAACTCACCTCCTGATTCCCCAAAGCCTGTCCTCATCTACAAGGCACAAGTCAGCAGTGTGATGGAATACTCCCCACTTGCCTGGACAAGTGTAGCTCCAACAGCACTCAAGAAACTTGATACCATCCAGGAAAAAGCAGCACATTTGATTGGTACCTCATCCGCCACCTTGAACATTCATTCCCTCCACCACCGATGCACAGCGACAGCAGTAGTACCACTGCAGCAACTCACCAAGGTTCCTTCAACGGCACTTTCCAAGCCAGCAACCTCTACCTCAAAGGGCAAGGGCAGCAGATGCACCACTTGCAAGTTCCCCTCCAAGGCACTCACCACCCTGACTTGGAACTATATTACCATTCCTTCACTATCGCTGAGTGAAAATCCTGGAACTCAATTCTTAACAGCATTGTGAGTATACTGACACAACATGACCTGCAGCGGTTCAATAAGGTGGCTCAAAGGCAATTAGGGATAGGCAAGAAATGCTGGCCTATTCAGCGATGCCCACAACCCGTGAAAGAATAAAAAAAAGCTCTGGTGAGTTGCTATAGTGCATTTTGTAGATTGTAAAACACTGCTGCTACTGTGCGCTGGTGGTGGAGCAAGTGAATATTTAAAGTGGTGGACATGGTGCCAATCAAACGGGCTGCTTTTTCCTGGATGGTGTCGAGCTTCTTGAGTGTTGTTGGAGCTGCACTCATCCAGGCAAGTGGAGAGTATTCCATCACACTCCTGACTTGTGCTGTAGATGGTGGAGAGTTTTGGGAAATCAGCGGATGAGTTACTCACCACAGAATCCCCAGCCTCTGACCTGCTCTAGTCAACACAATATTTATGTGCTGATCCAATTCAGTTCCTGGTCAATGGTAACCTCCAGGATGTTGATGGTGGTGGATTTGATGATGGCAATTACATTGAAAGTCAAAAGAAAGAAAGAAAACTTGCATGTGTATAGCACCCTTTCCAATCACAGGGCATCCCAAACAGCTTCACGGCCAATGAAGTGTAGTCACTGTTGTAATGTAGGGAATGAAACAGTCAATTGGTATGCAGCAAGCTCCCACAAACAGCAATGTGACAATAATCAGAAAATGTGTTTTTGTGATGTTGATTGAGGAATAGATACTGGCCAGGACACCGGGGTTATATCCCCTGCTCTTCTTCAGATTAATGTCATTGGATCTTTATGTCCACCTGAGGGGGCAGTCGGGGTTTTAGTTTAACATTTCATCCAAAAGGCAACACCTCTGACAGTGCATCATTCCCTCAGTACTGCACTAAATTGTCAGTCTTGATTTTGTACTCAAGTTCTGGGGTGGGAGTGGAGCCCACAACCTCCAGAATTAGAGGCAAAAGTGCTATCAACTGAACCATAGCTGACAACACAAATAGGAAGCAATTTGACTGTCTCTTATTGGAATAGTGAATCCTGAATATTGTCCCGCTGTTGCTGCATATGGGCACAGACCGCTCCTTATCTGAGCAGTTGCAATTTGAACTGAACACTCGGCAGTCATCAGTTAAAATCTCCAATTCTGATTAAATGATGGAGAGAAGGTAATTGATAAAGTAGTTTTAGATGATTGGGCCTAGGACATTACCCTGAGGAACTCCAGCAGTGATGGCCTGAGAAGATTGGCTCTACCAACCACAGGCATCTTCCTTTGTGCTAAATATGACTCCATACAGTGGAGAGATTCCCCTCACCACCAACCACACCTTCCCCCCACTACCTCAACCAGCAATTCCCATTGGCTTAAATTTTGATATGGCTCCTTGATGCCACACTCTGTCAAATATTGCTTTGACTTCAAGAGCCACCATTCTCACCTCACCTCTGGAATTCAGCTGTTTTGAACATTTTTGGGCCAAGGCCAAAGCCTTGAGGTCTGGAGCTGGATGATTCTGACAGAACTCAAACTGAGAATCAGTGAGTAGGTTATAGGTGAGTAAGTGTCACTTGATGGCGCAGTCAATGATACCTTCCATCATTTTGCTGATAGTTAAGAGTAGACAGATGGGACAGTAATTGTGTGGATTGGATTTGTCCTGTTTTTTGTGGACAGGATATACCTGGGAAATTTTCCACAATGTCAGATAGACATCAGTGTTGTTGCACTGGAATTGCTTGGTTAGAGGTGAGGCTATTTCTGGAAAACAATTTTTTCTCACTTTAGCCAAGCTATTGCCAGGGCCCATAGTCTTTGCTGTATGAACAGTGTTCAGCCAGTTCTTGATATCATGCGATATGAATCAAATTAGCCAAAGATTGTCATCTGTAATGTTGGGCATCTCAGGACGAGACCAAGATAGATCTACTCAGGAATTCAAGGGGGATTTCTTTGCATAGAGTGGTGGAAGAAGATAGCATTTATGCATTGAAAGACAGGCTAAATCCTTACATAGGCCTGGATTTTCGCTCCTGGGTCAGGAAGGCAGTTTCTGTGTAGAAAGCTGTGTACGTCCAGGGTTAATTAAACAGGGGGAAGGTTACCTGAGACAGGTTGTCTGTGAGGTCTAAGAGATGAAATGTTAAAGGTGCTAGGTTTGTGCATTTGTAATGAGAGGTTAAGGCGGGTTTGAGTTGCAAGTAAATAGGTTGGATCGGAAATTTGCTGTGTGAGATAAGTGGGGAAATTGGTTTTCAGCTGTTGAATTTCAAAGGGGAGTTCAGAGGTGACAGGGAACATTTGCACCTTACATGGGTGCCATGAGTAAACAGGGGAAAGTATATTAAATTTTATGACCCAAAAGCAGAGGTGAAATAGAAAACATGTAAGATTTTTATATTTGGAGAAGTTGATTTTCAAAGAAGTGCTTGAGGACAATGGAACCTGAGATGAAAAGGGTAAAAATATTTAAGGAGAGGTATGTTTAACTGTGAAGTGTTGCTGTGGGGGATGCCCACTGAAGACAGCTTCTGTGTACTGGAGTGCTGAAAAGCTATGAAAGATTTAAATTGAAGAACACAACTCAGTGCTAAGTCAGGAAATTCTTTGTTCAGGAACCAGTTTGTTTCTGAACCTCCTTTTGGAATTCCACATCAGAGTGGAAGTGCCTGAGAACTCGTGGGGTGTACCTTTATTAAAGTGACAATTTTTTGATGGGTAATATTTACTGGATTTTTATGGTTAAAAATCTATAAGGGGTTGTTGCCAAAATGATAGTTTAATTGTGTACTTTATGACCAAGCATGTTTTTTGGGGGTTGTTCTGTAAAACTGTTTTATTGTGTAACTTTTATCTTATGTGCTTAAGTTTCTTTTCTTTTTAATAAATCTTCTAGTTTTTAAAATTCAATAGCTGTTACTGGAATCCTATGCATTTGAGGTCAGTAGCTCTTTCTCCTCTTTTATGCAATAAAAAAAGGGTTATGATCAGTGAGACAAATTTCGCTCTGGGTCCTGGCTTGCTCAGCAATAACATCAGCTTTGGTTGTAACACCTGGAAAAAACAGTACTACATTTACATTCCTTTGACTACATTATCCTTTGTAACAACAAACACATCATTCAATTGCATAATCCCTTATACAAACAAGAATTGCAATTCACAGTCCCATTCTAAAGAGTCTATAAGCACTTGGACCTGTCAATCAAACTGTGAAGTGGCAGGCACCTTACTGTGGTAATGGATGGTTATGAAAAAAGTCATGCAGAATGAATCAAGTAAGGTAGCCCAAAGGCTTATGACAACAAACAGAGTGAAATAGTAAGCAATCTTTTTTTTAAACTTCAAGCAGTTTTTTTCAAAGTGTTAAAGAGCAAGAGTTTTAAATTCCTTGATAGCTTGACATCTTCCTTTGACAATCCATCTCAACATTTTTGATTATTATTTTTGTCAGTTCCAATGAGCTTCATATTTCCACTGAGCTTATGCATTTTTTACATATATTCATGCCTAATTTTAAAAATCCCAAAGGGCACCTCACCTCTCCTAAAGGACACCTGGCCTCCCCCAAAGGGCACCTGAAACCACCCCCCACACACCAAAGGTGTCCTGGGAACCTATCCAAAGGGTACTTTACCTCTTCAAAAGAGCACAAGAGTCCCCTTGCTATCCAAACGAGTCCACAAAGTTCAGACATGCTCCTATCAGATATCATCCGCGCAGTTCGGGTTTCAGACACTCTCACTCCAAAATCACATGAGTGGATGCAACTGTTGATTTCAATAGGCTGGTGGCTCTACAAAACATGCATGTGCAAATCCTGACTCAGTCCCATTCCCAACCCTGAAAAAATGTTATGTGCTGTGTTTGGGGGCCGGACTTCAGGATTCAGCCCCTTCTGCAATTTTTGTGATGACACAGAGGCTCTCCGTCATTATGAAAATCCAGGCCATAATATTGCAAAGATAAATGGCACAGAAAAGGCCATTCAGACTAACCAATCCATGCCAGTGTTTATGCTCCATTTGAGTTCCTCCAAGGAGGAAGAAGGGAATTATAGAATACAGAAAGGGTTGAGAAGAGGTAAATAGAGTCAGAGGGAGTTTGTGTGGATTAAAGACACTGGCATAGACAAGTTGGACTCGATCACCTCCTTCTTTGCTGTAGATTAAATGTAATTTTTAATAACATCATTAATACCCAAAATGGCATTAAGAGACAACTGGCCAACTTCTTTTATAAAGCTTCTGTCTTCTCCAAGATCAAGGGTGCACTAAATGGCACCCAAAATTTTCTAGGCACCCCACAGAAAACTACACCGGGAGAAAAGAGTTCCACATTCACAATGTACTCCACTGGAGCTAGTTGTGTATATAGAAGACCGTGATGATGAGTTACACTCAGAGAACTCCTCCACGATTATTGCAAGAGGCACAATCCCGTCACTGAAGTTTTCTCATCTGTGTAACACGGTTCACATTTGAAACCACAACTCCATCTCCTGCTCCCACTTTCTCAAAAAGGGGGTACTCCCTCAAACCACCACCCATCTAACAAATGACAATGCACCAGCCATCTTTACTACCACAGAGCGTGCCAATAATCATCACCTGATTGAGTAAGTCAGCACAAAATTAATTCTCCTAGATTCTTGCATGCTTCTTTTTTTTTAACCCAACTCTTCTTCTTCCTCTAGATCCATCTGAACAATGGTTGACTTCTCCTGCAGCAAAATGGCTTTTGGGTCTGAGGTGGCCATCGTCGCATGATGCCTGCATTTCTGAACTTGGCGCCTGGGAACCCTGCTCCCTTCTCTCACATTAAATTTGAATAGGGGTCTGAGGGGTGAGGCAGTTGCTGTTGGCATGAGCTGCTGTCCTGAGAGGCGACAATCCCTGGCAGTTACAATCTAGCCTTCACTATTCCACAGGGGTCTGGTTCTGCAGTCTGATGGATTTGCTGGATTACTAATTAAATATCAGCATAAAGATCCTGAAAGCCCTGAGCCACAATAATCTCTATGGTCTGACAGCTGCAATGCATGCTGTGCTCTATTCACTTCCTCAGTCCCACCAGAGCTACTGTCTTTGCTTCTGTGAAGGGGGGCCGGTCCCTGACAGATTGTTAGCTGGTGATCTGTCGTAGATTCCAAAGGAGCTGCCACTCAAGTTGTAAACATGATAGCTATTTAAGTGCTCAACAAAGTGAAGAAATAAAGTGGGCAGTTGTCTACAAATATCCAGAATGTTTCAATTGCTTCTTCCCTTACTTTTATTGGCAGATGCTGCTAATTGCTGCTAGTAGTTGATTTATTAGGTGGTAGCGGGCAGGTAAAATGACAACCATGATGGCGGGTTCGCCGAATCGCCCCAAACCCACCACATTATTTATGCTTTCCCAGGAAACATGCCATTTCCATGGCGGATGGGCTTTCATTGGCCATCACCTCGCCTCTTCATGACGTCAGGCACCACATTTGAAGTACAGCTACGCTCATTGCTTCCAGCCCAGGACTGCAGCAAAGAAGACATGGCCCCCTTTTTGACACCGTGGAGGCCTGCTGTGATGTCCTTTACCCCAACTTTTGCCAAGGGACGGGCAGCTACATTACCACCCTGGCTTGGTAGGCAATGGCAGCAGTGGTTAGTGCCAGTGTTGCACAGAAGAGGTTGGCCATCAAATGTAAATAGGGGGTGAATGATCTCATTGTGCAGCCAGGGTATGGCGACCATCTCATCACTCTAAACTCACACACTCAAGCCCATCACACATTCACTGGCACCTCACTCACTGCCAGCTCAAGAGATATCACAACCTATTCTCAAACACACACCCTCACATGTCCATATGGCCTCACCTCCTCTGATGACTGCCTCCTCAGCCCTTACCATTTTGAGGCCACTTACACAGATCAACATGTACCTCCCAACAAACCCTGGGATATCCCGCTCCCCCAATGCAGCTCTCGTCCTGCAGCCTCTTCCCTTGCCTGAGACCACTTCTCCCCATTTCCCAAGCAAGACCTTGCCCTGCAGCCATTGAAAAGCCACCCACATGTGGCTGAACTGGTAGGTAGAGACCTAACCTTGAGACCCCCTAAAAGTGATGTGGTGTTGTCAGTGAAGCCTGGTGCTGATGCCTGTGAGTTCTGACAGAAGCAAGATAGGCAAACAAACCTTGAATTCCCAAGTGAAGTGCAGACCGCCAGGTGCACGTCGCTTATGTGCAGTTGTGAAACACGCCAGCATGTTTTCCCACCGACGTGGACGGCCGATCCAGCACGGGGGATGAGTCCAGCGGGCTGGCCTTATAATGATATCCTGATGTATTACAATGAGGTTCCCGATGTCCGATGGCGGGAAACACAATCTCCATCGGCAGGGTGACCAGACCAGGTTGCACACCGTTGTGAAACCAATCATGCCATATTGTCTGCTCACGCCAACAAACACACCAGATACCAGTGGGCATGGAAAATCCTGGCCATTGTTTTTGCATTATAGGAATAGGCCTTCATTGTCTGTTTCCAGTTATTTTGCTTCGATTTGATATGCACATTTAGCATCTCTTCGTTCTTATTTGCTACATATTATCCAATCAGCTGCAAAAAGGAGGAGCCTCTGTCAGACTGCAAGAAGAAGCAATAAACAAAATCAGATGGAGAAAAGGAAGGTGGAACCTACCACTGCACAGTTGTGGAGCTGCTGTACTCAGAACCAGATCATATCAGCCACTCACATCCTGAAGGGACTAAGGGAGAAGAACCTCCCTGCTAGGTAAATCTAGAGCTTCACCATCGAGCAGTGTAAACCTGCTGTACATTCAAAATGAGGATCTTCTGTACATTTAGCATTGGGAATCTGATGTACATTTAATGTTGTGGAACTGCTGTACGTTTAACTGTGTGGGCCTGTTCTATATATAAAATATGGACATGCTGTACATTTAAAAGGCAGACCTGCTGTATGTCTAACACCGTGTGATTATGATGGCGCTACACTCTGGCAACACAGGGTTTTATATTGCTCATCATTTCACTGTACTTTCCTCGAGTTTTTCATCAGTTTTTAATATTTGAGGTAGTGATATCAATATATTCATGAAGATGATTGTGAAACTTGTGATTGTCTTATTTGACTTGGTGATGATGTAATTTTTCTAGCTCATTATATGTGATTTTTAATAATAATGCACCTACAACAAATTTCTGAATGGACAATAACATTTGAATTGAATTGAACTGGACTAAAGAACAAAAAGTGTGATGTGATAGACATGGTACAGAGTAGACTCAACAGTTTTATGTATTGATTGAAGAAATGGATTTCGATCACTTTCGGCTGACATCATTTTATAAGCGTAACATATTGCTTATGTGACACAATGATTGCCCAATTTTTTCCCATTCTAGCCTCTTAAACATACTCAATTTTAATTGGTCCAACACTGGCAGCCACACCTTCATCTGTGAGGCCCCACGCTCTGAAATTTCGTCCCTAAAACTCTCTACCTCTCTTTCCTCTGTAAAACAGTCCATAAGACTTATCTTTTTGACCAAGCTTCCCTTTGTTCTATTATCTCCTTCTTTGACTCTGTGTCAAATTCACTTTGGTAACGCTCCTGTGAAACATATTGAGGTGTTTCACTAAGTTAAAGGCACTACATAAAAACACGATTTTGATGTTGTTATTGTTGTTGTGAGTGGCTCAATAATCTTGTGTGTGAGATTTAAGTGAAGACCAGCTCAAGGGCAAAATATGATGGATGGACCCTTGCCAGATCAGGGAACTCTCAAATGTACCAGCAGCCAGATCACCCCTGCTTCTTCTGGGTTGTTATTTCTTAAAGATCACCAAAGATCCCTTTTAGGTAAAACTGTTTAGACTGTTCATTGCATAATATTACTAGGCAGAGAATAAGCAGCACAAGTTTCATGCAGTTGTACCTGAATCCTATATCTGGGGCTGTACAGCTGTTGCAGAACATTAATTTAAATACCTAAAGAGCCTAATATTTGTTTTACATAGTCCATATGGCATAGAAACAAGCCATTCAGGCCAACCAGTTCATGTCAGCTTTTATGCTCCACTGGAGCCTCCTCCCATATTTCCCCATCTAAATCTGTCATTGTAACCCTCTTTTCCACTTTCCCTCATATGTTGGGCACCATGGGCAACTAAAAGCAACCCAAGTCAATATTGTGTGTGGCTCAGTTCCAGACTAGTTCAGCTGTAGCAGGTCGTGACATGTAGCTTGGACGTTTTACTCCAATTTAATGCTGGAAGCTCACACAATCTAATATTAATCATATGTACTAGTGCCACAATCAGGGGAATGGGGTGGATGTACTGATACTGCGTTGTAGCCATATTAATGTGAACGGACATGGGTACATTGCCAATCGTGACCCCTGAGCCCAAAAAACGGGGTAGACAAATTTTTATCAAAATCCTTTTGTAATCTTTTCTGGCTTAATTACAGTTGCAAATGGGAATGAAAGAGTTCAAAACCTCAAAATGGATGTATTGGGGAGGATGAGATGATTATCATTTTTAAGTCTCAAATTCAACACAATCTTGCCTCCAAGGATGAAAAATAAAGGGCAATCCGAAGGTTACTTATCTAAATGTTTTGCATGGGCCAGCAGCCACAGGTGTAATCTGCCTTGCAGATTTAACAGTGATTTCCCACATTGCATTAAACCAGCACCAGTACAGGAGTGAGAACAGCTTTAGGGTAAGATAATTGTCTTTGCAGGACTGCTTGTGGGCTAAGAAGAGTAGGAGTGTTTCATCCCCAGACCACAAGTTTACCTTCACCTCTTGGTTCAGACCATTCCCCCATCAGGCTACCACCCCAGCTCCACCCCAAACAAAAACAAAAAAGTCAGAAGTCGGGATCGGTTCCCCCCGCCCTGTATCTGGGATTAAATCCCCCTCTGAGATCAGGCACGCGCTCTGGGATCACAGGTTGCCCTTACCTGCTCCAGAGTGTACCCCCATCCAACTCGATGTTAATCCTGTCAATCAGACTGAAAACCGGGCGTGGATCCTGTGAAAGAAAACGGTTGTACAATGTGCAGTTAAAACTCACACTTCACTTCCAAACATCCACCTAAACAAGCCACCCCTGTTAATATCAGGGCCTAAGCCTTCCTTATCATAAAGCGATTTACATGGTAAATACCCTCATTTGGAATTTCTCTCAAGCAATAGTAAAGTAGAACTAGAAAAATTATCGCCTTCCTTTGAGTTGTTGCTCTAACATGAAAAACAAAAGCCCTGATTTGATCACCCAGTTGGATGTCAAGTAGCCAGGAGCTGAGGCTGACAGTAAACTATCCAGCCCTGTGCCGTATGAGATATGGGAAATATTTATTCAGACCCAAAGTATCTTGAGGAAGTAGGGAGGGTGTGGGGGAGAGCTGTAGTAAGCGGGCATCCCAGAAAGTCTGGGGATGTGGAGGGCTTGCCAATAGTAATGGCGGAAGCTCATGGTCACTTTCTCCTTCCCTTTCCTGACCAACAGCTGAGAAAATTGACAGGTTGCCCAGCTGCCCGGTGGAAAAACCAGCAGCAGGAGGAAAGCTTGGTGGGGGGGTATGGCAGGCAAGTTGGGGGGTGAGGGGTGGGGTTTGGGGAGATGATGCAGTGGGCAGGAACCAGGGCTTGGCAATTGTAAGAGAGGGAGGGAGGGAGATGTTCGAGCTTGGGATCAGAATTTGGTTGGGAGGACGCTCAGAGCCTGACAGGAAGCTACACATCTAGGCTTGGTGAGGAAGAGGATGAGAGTGGTGGGGTGAGGGTTGCTCGCCAATCAGGGCACAATAATTTTAATGCATGGTTCCCATGAATACTTAACTAGGTAATAGGACTTTGATAGGTAATGAACAGTTGCTCATGGCCATGTTAGATTGGGATCAATCCTGATTATAATTTAATCATGTTCTTCCCAGTGCTCCTCAGACATGCAGAATGAACCTCAACATTGCAAGGGGCTGTGGGAAGCTTTTCTTCTTGTCTTGGCCCAAAAGGAGTGGTGAAAATCACTAATCCTTTACAACTGGCTTTTCTTCCTGGGGGTTTCCAGTAACCTATGAAACCCAGTTAGCAGCTGCTTAAATGAGACCAAACTGTACTGTGGGAGCCTAATTTAAATATGGCAAGTGTTGTCCTGCCTCTCTAAGACAGGACACTGAATGCCCTGCAAGCATGCCTTAAAAATAACATGAGATTTATTTGGAATCGGTTGGATATGGGCTCTTCCATTTTCCATTTTTAACCTCTCCCTGCCTATTGTGAATCGTGGGGGTGGGGCGGTGGTGGTGGGTGGGGGGGAGGGGGGGTTGGGTTGGGTGGGGTGGGGGGGGGTTTGCTAGTGGGGGGTGGGGTGGCTATTGTGGCGGCCTCAGTCTATTAACTAAACTTGGTCTGAAATGTTTACCAGTCACCAGACAGAAATGATTTCCACCTGTAAGTCAGGATTAAAGTCAGCCTTAAAAGGCCATAAATAAGCCTGTTCCCTTTCATTTTTGGCATCCTGTAACAATGCTCAAGCTTCAGATGAAAGATATTAAGCAAGGTGCTTAGCTGTCATTGATTTTTAAAGATATTAGACAAAATATTTCTCATCTGAAGTCTTTTACGTGGAAAATGAATAATCGTCTTGTGTTATCTAAAGTGGATGTCACAATACATTAGGACATTGAGATGCAGAACGTAATTTTTCAGCACATCAGAGTTCTCATGAAATAATTTGCATTTTATGAATTGTGTTGCATATAAGAAATTATCTGGGGGGTCTGTAAATTATTTAATGCTCATTCCTTTTACACATATTTGCATCTCAAAATTATTTTCATTAAATTCAACTTTAAGGGGTTTCATGAATTATTTGCTCCTATAAATTGAAGATGAATTTAGCATTTTCAAACTTTTAAATCAAATGAAATGGATACTTTAAGTGGCCGTAAAACCATTTTATCTTTCACAACTAGGAAGGGAATTTCAGAGTTTAGCACCTGATCTCTATGGCATAATTAATAGTCTGAAGTTGTGTCTAAAGTTGATGCAATTAGATATCCAATTTTTGTTTTGTGAGTATTGCCAGGTTACTCTCAGATGAAATATTGTGCAATCAGCACCCTGTTCATAACCCTGTTGAATTATTACTTTCACAGACAGTTATGCATCACAGTGACTGAGCAAATAACATTCGGAAAGAAACAGACTTGTTGAAATGTGGTAGTATCAGAATGATTTGATAACTAATTAGTTATTAATTATGCAATTTGGCATCATGTCTTCCACAGTTCAGGTTCCTGGAAAGAAATCAGATATTGCCTTAATTGTAATAGAAATTTCAGCTTTACACTAACGTGTAGCTTAAGGTATCGTAACTCATTCTTTGTTGCTTATTGTAAATCTGAAATGAATGTTTATTTCATTAAAATATTTTATCTCTGTGAAGTAGTGTAGAGTCCCTTCAATTCATCAAATCACAAGGGTGGGACTGCTGTTACTTCAGGGGATCGCAGTCCAAGGAGAACTTTCCTTTTGACTTTTTTATGCTTTCATGGGATGTGAATGTCTCTGACAATGCCAGCATTTGTTATTCATCCCTAATTGACCTTGAGAAAGTGATGGTGAGCAGCCTGCTTGCAATGCTTTAATCCATCTAGTGTAGATACATCCATGGTGCTGTAAGAAAGGTAGTTCCAGGATTTTGGTGCAGAGACAGTGAAGGAACAATGACATAGTTCCAAGTCAGGATGGTGTGTGGCTTGGAGAGGAACTTACAAGTAGTGGTCTTCTCATGCACATGCTCCTTCCAGGTGATAGAGGCCACTGATTTGGAAGGTGCTGTCAAAGGAGCCTTGGGGAGTTACTGCAGTGCATCTTGTATATGGTGCACACTGCTGCTACTGTGGACGGGGTGTCAGTTAAGCTGGTTTCTTTGTTTTAGATGCTGTTAAGCTTCTTGAGTGTTGTTAGAGCTTCACTCATCCAGGCAAGTGAAGAGTATTCCTTCACACTCCTGACTTGTGCCTTGCAGATGATGGACAGGCTCTGGGCAGTCAGGAGATGAGTTACTTGCTGAAAAATTCCCAGCCTCTGATTTGCTCTTGTAGCCACAGTATGTATATTGCTAGTCCAGTTTAGTTTGTGGTCAATGGTAACCTCTAGGATGTTGATGGTGGGGGGGTTCGGTGATGGGAATGCCATTGAATGTCAAGAGGAGATGGTTAGATTCTCTCTTGTGGAGATGGTAATTGCCTGACATTCTGTAATGCAAATGTTGCATGCCACTTTTCAACCCAGTTCTGAATAGTGGTGAAGGTGATGGTTCCTCTGCAGAGTACAGCTAGAACCGTGTACATGAAACTGTGTGTGGGTCAGCTGTGCTGGGAGAAGGAAGGTCAGAAAGCAATCACAACAGTGGATTCAGTAGTTAGGGGAACAGACAGATATGTCCACAGCCACAGACATGAATCCAGGATGGCATGTTTTTTCTTTAGTCCCAGGGTCAAAGATGTTACTGAGTGGCTGCAGAGCATTCTGAAGGGAAAAGATGAACAGCTAGAGATTGCGGTCCATATAGGTACCAAGGGCATAGGTACCAAAGGCAAGGAGGTCCTGCAAGCAAACCTTAGAGAGCTAGGGAAAATATTAAAAAGTAGGACCTCAAAGACAACAATCTGCCAGATACTTCCAGTGCCACTCATTAGTTTGTACCGAAATAGTAGGATAGAGCAGATAAGTGGCGGCTGAAAAGATGGTCCAGGAGGGAAGTCATTCAATCTTTGGACATTGTGACTGGTTCTGGGGGAGGTAGGACTTGTAAAAGATGGACTGGTTGAAATTCAACAGGGTTGGGACCAATATCATCACAGAGAGGTTTGCTAGTGCTGTTCGAAAGGGCTTAAACTAGCTTGGCAAGGGCATGGGAGCATACAAACATATGAACTTTCTAAATAGGAGCAGAAGTAGGCAATTCAGTCCCTCAAGCCTGCTCTGCCGTTCAATAAAATCATGGCTGATCTGTTTGTGTTCAGAATTCCACATCCCTATCTACGCTCGATAACCTTTGATTCCCAAGTCTGATGCATTTTAAGAATTCAGCATTCACTATATATTTTATACTAAGTCTATTACAGTTAATAACACAGCAGTTGAAGTTACATTTGATAACCTAAGTGTAAATTCAGAAGAAAGAGAAGCAAAGCTGGAAATGGAAAGCAAAAAATTTAAGCTAACTATGGGAAGATAAAGGAAACAAAGGCTAGAACTTATACAACAAAGGAGTTTGGCAGTGCTTAATGGTTTGGACTTCAAAACAAGGATCTAGTGAATAAAACAGATGAGTTGAGAGCACAAATGAATGCTGGGGGTATGATATCATAAGTATTCATGAAACATAGTTTAATGAAGGACAGGACTGGGAGCTCAACATTCCTGGTTACAGGGTTTTCAGCTATGATAGAAAATGCAATTAAAAAAGGAAGGGAAGTTGCAATATTGTTTGAAGGAACAATGTAAGGAAAGATATTCTAGAAGAATCATCAAATGAGGCCACATAAGTTGACCTAAAGAACAAAAAAGGGGCAATAACACTGCTGAGTGTGTACTATAGATCCTATAGTAGGCAAGGAGGTAGAGGAGTAAATATGTAGGCAAATTTCACAGATGTGCAAAACAATAGGGCAGAAAAAGTATGGAACTTCAACCATTGCATTATTAACTGTAATAAAAAGAGTGTAAAATGAAGAGAGAATGCAGAATTCCTAAAATGCATTCAGGAGAACTCCTTTAGCCCAACATGAGAAAGGGATTATGTCCCTACGAGGAAAAAAGGGTGAGGCTCCCAATTCTAGAGCCCCTTGCATGTTAGGAGGCATATAGAGCAGTATAAGGCAAAAAGGGAATTTTATATCAGATACTGAAGCCTAAGAGATATAGAAAGTGCAGGGTTGACATAAAAAGGAAATTAGGAAAGCAAGGAGAGAACCTGGAAAAATGGAAACTATGGCCATCAATTTTCCATCCTCTTCCTACAGGCATTGTGTCAGAAGATTGGAGGATTGCTATCATTTTATCAATGTCTACAAAGGGAGGAAGGGATAGCACAAATAATTACCAGCCAGTCAATCTATCCACAGTGGTGGTTAAAGTACTGGAAAAAAATGGTGAGGGACAGTGCTAATTGTCAAAAAAGTCAAAAAAAGAAAGATTTGCATTTATATAGCGCCTTTCATGACCGCCAGATGTCTCAAAGCACTTTACAGTCAAAAGTACTTTCTAAGTGTAGTTACTAATGTGATGTAGGAAACAAGGCAGCCAATTTGTGCACAGCAAGCTCCCACAGATAGCAATGTGATAAAGAACAAATAATATTTTTTTGTGATGTTGATCCAGGGATAAATATTGGCCAAGACCCCAGCTGGATCATTTAGCAAGGTATGGCTTAATCAAGGACACTCAGCAAGGATTTGTTAAGGGAAGGTTGTTTCTGACTAACTTGATTACATTTTTAAAGAAATAACAAGCAATGTTGATAAGCGTAATGCTTTTCATGTAGTCTGTGAAGATGGATGTTGTTATTTCAATAATTTTGGGAATATGGTGGCTTTCTGCACAGAAGGCTGTGTGTGTGTGTGCCCATGATTAATTAAACTTGGAGAATGATCATAGAGACAGCTTGTCTGTGGGAACTGAGAGATGAAGGTTAAGGGGATAGATGCATGCATTTGTAATGAGAGGCTATGGTGAAGCAGAATGTACGAGGAAATAGGTTGGCTTTTAAAATTTACATTAGATCATAGGTAAGGACTTGACTTTTCAGCTGTTAAATTTCAAAGGGAGTTTAAGGAACTTTTACAATTTACAAAGGTTTCCTATATAAACAAGGGAAGGCTATTAAATTTTATTTGACCTGAAAGTGGAGGATATAGGAAGACATGAAAGAATTGCATATTTTGGAAAAGTTGAGTTCAAAGAAGTGCTTAGAACAATGGAATCTAGGATGGAAGGGGAAAAAATACATTTAAAGAGAGGTGTTTAGTTGAGTTCTGGTGGCTGTGTTAGGGAGTTGTCCTGAGACCAGCTCTGTGCTGTGAAAAGTTGTGAATTTGAAGCAGCCATCCAGTTTCAAGCCAGAAAAGTCTTTGTTTTCAGAAAGCAGCCTGTTTCTGAACTTCCTTTGGGTCCACAGCAGAGTGGAAGAGAGTGAGAAGTCATGCGGTATACTTTATTAAAGTAACAACAGTTTTTGCCTTGGTTAATGTTACTGGATTTTTATGGTTAAAAATCTATAAGAGAACTGTTGCACAGTAGTTTACTTGTGTGTTCTGATCAAGCGGGTTTCTTTGGGGAATGTTTTGTAAGATGGGTTACAACATTTACTCTTGTGTGTTTAAGTTTTTTTCTTCTTGTTAATAAATACTTAAATTTTAAAATCCTAAAAGTGCTACTGAGATCCTATGCTTCTGGGGTCAGTAGTTATTCCCTCATTTTCAAAATGCAAAAAAAAATTATGATCAATAAGGTAAGTTTCTGTCTGAGATTTGGCTGGCTCAGTGGATAACATTGTTTGTGGTCATAACAAGTCTACAGGGATTTAGTGTCTTTAAACAAGGTCCCACATGGCAGACTGGCCAGAAAAATAACATCCAATAGGAGGCAGGAAAAGAGGCAAACTGGATCCAAAATTGGCTCAACAGCAGGAATCAAAGGATGTGTTTATGACTGGAAGGATATTTCTAGAGGGGTTCCACAGGGCCCATCACTAGGTCCCTTACTTTCCAAGATGTATATCAATTATTTCAATTTAAATCTAGGGACATGATTGAGAAGTTTGCTGATGATATAAAAATTGGTTGTGTTGTTTAGAGAGAGCAAGAAAAGGTGTTGGCTACACAAGGGACTGGTTAGTTGGACAGAGAAATGGCAAATGGAATTTGATTCATGCAAATATGAGGTAATGCATTTTTTAAATTAATTCACGGGATGTGGGCTTCGCTGGCTGGGCCAGCATTTATTTCCCATCCTTAGTTGCCCTTGAGAAGGTGGTGGTGAGTTACCTTCTTGAACCGCTGCAGTTCATGTGGTGTAGGTACACCCACAGTGCTGTTAAGAAGGGGGTTCCAGGATTTTGACCCAGCGACAGTGAAGGGACAGTGATATATTTCCAAGTCAGGGTGGTGAGTGAATTGGAAGGGAAGATCCAGGTGGTGGATGGTAGATCCCATCTATCTGCTGCCCTTGCCCTTCTAGATGTAGTGGTCATGGGTTTGGAAGGTGCTGTCGAAGGTGCCTTGGTGAATTCCTACAGTGCATTGTGTAGATGGTACAAACTGCTGCTACTGTGCGTTGGTGGTGGAGGGAGTGAATATTTCTAGATATGATGTCAATCAAGCAGGTTGCTATGTCTTGGATGGTGTCCAGCGTCTTCAGCGTTGTGGGAGCTGCACTCATCCATGCAATTGGGGAGTATTCCATCACACTCCTGACTTGTGCCTTGTAGATGGTGGACATGATTTGGGGAGTCAGGAGGTGGGTTATTCGTTGCACAATTCCTAGCCTCTGACCTGCTCTTGTAGCCACAGTGTTTATATGGCTAGTCCAAATCAGTTTCTTGTCAATGGTAGTCCCCAGGATGTTGATAATGGGGGATTCAGTAATGGTAATGCCATTGAACATCAAGGGACGATGGTTGGATTCTCTCTTGTTGGAGATGGTCATTGCCTGGCACTTATGTGGCATGAATGTTACTAGCCACTTGACAGCTCAAGCCTGGATATTGTCCAAGTCTTGCTGCATTTGGACATGGATTGCTTCAGTATTTAAGGAATCGCAAATGGTGCTGAACATTGTGCAATCAGCGAACATCTTAATTTCTGACCTTATGATGGAAGGAGGGTCATTGATGAAGCAGCTGAACATGGTTGGGCCTAGGACACTACCCTGAGGAACTCCTGGAGCTGAGATGACTGACCCACAACAACCACAACCATCTTCCTCTGTGCTAGGTATGACTTCAACCAGTGGAGATTTTCCCCCGTTTCCCATTGATTCCTGTTTTGCTAGGGCTCCTTGCTGCCACACTCTGTCAAATGCTGCCTTGATGTCAAGGGTCATCACTCTTACCTCACCTCAGGAGTTCAGCTCTTTTTTCTATGTTTGAACCAAGGCTGAAATGAAGTCAAGAGCTGGGTGGCCCTGGTGGAACCCAAACTGGGCATCAGTGAGCAGGTTATTGCTAAGCAAGTACCACTTGATAGCATTGTTGATGCCCCTTTCCGTTACTTTGCTGATGATCAAGAGCAGACTGGTGAGATTTGTCCTGCTTTTTGTGTACAGAACATACCTGGGCAATTTTACACATAATTGGGCAGATGCCAGTGTTGTAGCTGTACTGGAACAGCTTGGCTAGGGGTGTGGCATGTTCTGGAACACAAGCCTTCAGTACTATTGCCGGAATATTGTCAGTACCCATAACCTTTGCAGTATCCAGTGCCTTCAGCTATTTCTTGATATCACATGGAGTGAACCGAATTGGCTGAAGACTGGCATCTGTAATCCTGGGGACCTCCAGAGGAGGCACAGATGTATCATCCTCTCGGCACTTCTGGCTGAAGATTGTAGCAAATGCTTCAGCCTTATTCTTTGCACTGATGTGCTGGGCTCCTCCATCATGAAGATGGGAATATTTGTGGAGCCTCCTTCTCCAGTGAGTTGTTTAATTGTCCACCACCATTCACGACTGGATATGGCAGGATTGCAGAGTTTAGATCCGATCCATTGGTTGTGGGATCGCTTAGCCCTGTCTATCACTTGCTGCTTATGCTGTTTGGCACGCAAGTAGACCTGTGTTATAGCTTCACCAGGTTGGCACCTCATTTTTATGTATGCCTGGTGCTGCTCCTGGCATTCCCTCCTGCACTCTTCATTGAACAAGGGTTGATCCCCTGGCTTGATGGTAATGGTAGATTGGAGGATATGCCGGGCCATGAGGCTACTGATTATGTTCGAGTACAATTCTGCTGCTGCTGATGACCCACAGTGTCTCATGGATGCCCAGTCTTGAGTTGCTAGATCTGTTCGAAATCTATCCCATATAGCATGGTGGTAGTGCCACACAACACAAGGAGAATATCCTCAATGTGAAGGCTGGACTTCATCTCCACAACTGTGCGGTAGTCACACCTATCAATACTGTCAATACAAATGCATCTGCAGCAGGTATGTTGGTAAGGATGATGTCAAGAATGTCTTTCCCTCTCGTTGGTTCCCTCACCACCTGCTGCAGATCAGTCTAGCAGCTATGTCATTTAGGACTTGGCTAACTTGATCATTAGTGGTGCTACCAAGCCACTCTTCATGATGGACATTGAAGTCCCTGACCAAGAATACATTCTGCGCCCTTACGACCCTCAGTGCTTCCTCCAAGTGATGTTCAACATGGAGGAGCACTGATTCATCAGCTGAGGGAGAGCGGTATGTGGTAATCAGCAGGAAGTTTCCTTGCCTATGTTTGACCTGATGTCATGAGGCTTCATGCGGTCCAAAGTCAATTTTGAGGACTCCCAGGGCAACTCCCTCCCGACTGTATACCACTGGGTCTGTGCAGCTGGTGGGACAGAACATACCCAGGGATGTTTACGGTGGTATCTGGGACATTATCTGTAAGGTATGATTCCGTGAGGATGATTATGTCTTGCTTGTCTAGTCTGTGAGACAGCTCTCCCAGTTTCAGCACTAGCTCACAGATGTCAGTAACGAGGACTTTGCAGGGTCAAGAGGGCTGAGGTTGCCATTGTCGTTTCCAGTGGCTAGGTCAATGGTGGGTGGTCCGTCCGGTTTCATTCCTTTTTTGTAACTTTGCAACGGTTTTGTTATACCTGAGTGGCTTGCTAGGCCATTTCAGAGGGCAAGAGTCAACCATATTGCTGTGGGTCTAGAGTCACATGTAGGCCAGATCTGATAAGGACAGCAGATTTCCTTCCCTAAAGGGTATTAGTGAACCAAATGGGTTTTTTACAACAATCAACAATGGTTCCATGGATTTCTAGTCCATCAACAATACCACTACGCCATTACGCCATTACCAACCCTTATGCAACCACAGAAAAAGCATCCTGCCAGTGTGTGCATGGTTTCCAGGGAGTGTGCACTATGCCTACATCCTCAGTGGGTCACAGATCCCTGTCCTCAGACGTCCTCGGAGGTGACGATGACTGGGGTGAGGCCCTCACACTAGCTAGATGAGACAGGCGCGCTAGGGAGGTTGTCATAGCTGCTAGATTTGTGGAGGATAATGACCACATGCAGTGAGGCAACTCCATAGGTCCTCACATTGCAATTGTGAACGTTTAGCTCTAGCCTGGCATATGGCAGTGCAAATACCCTCTGTGATAATGCTCCTGTCATGGAGGCGCAGTGGAGGCCCTAATAGTAGCTCGATTGCAGGAGGATGATGATGACATGCTGTGAGGACACACCATAGATCTTCACATAACCTCTGAGAATTTCTGACTCTTGTCTGGCTGAGGGCAGATCGCTTGCGCTCCGTGATCAGGGTTGTATCATAGGGACGTAGCCATGAAACTTTAGAAGTTCTGATGCCTTGTCTGTCTTTAGCACCTGAGCCCTAAAGGAGCTGGAGCACAGAATCAGTGGTCACAGATGCTGAAGAGATGGGGGCCAGCCCCTCCTAAAGAGGCTGAGAGCGCACAGAGAGAATGAGAGAACTCTGTGATGCCTGCCCACTACATTCTGGCAACAGCATCAGTAATGTTTCCAGGGAGTGTGATCTAGACAATTACTTTGGTCTGAAGGCTGCACCGAGCACAGGGAAGAGTCCCTGGACTGAGACACCTGCCTTTATCTTGTGTAGAAAGGTTTCACATCTGAGTGACAAGAACACTGCTCTTCAGAACAAGGAGCCATAGGCAGGGAGACATTCTTGAGAGTTTATTGACAATAGAGAACAGTATGTACAAGTAATTAACACCCGTGCCCAGGCTGTGAAACTAATTCTCCTTAACTTTCCTAGCCCTGCAGTTATGTTTTGTTGCTCCCCGGACATCCACAGTGGAGCTGGAGGCAGCCTGCTGACTGCTACTCCCTGTCTGTGATGACTTTGGCAGGTATCCTCTGGAAGGCTGAGACTTGTTGGGTTCCGGCCTGCTTTCAGTGTCCTGCAGTGGCATCCTCCTCGGCCTGTGGAGCTGGAGATGCTGAAGCCACAGGAAGAGGGGAGTCGGATTGGCCGGACACTCTGGGAGTCATCTGGAAGGATGGGCCCAGAGTGTGCACCTGCTGATCCTCCTCCCTATAGGTGCCCGGGAGCCCCTGGCTGACTCCTTGAGGAACAGGGGTAGCTGGAGTGAAATCGAGCTGCCCAGCACCCCTCTCGCGTACACACTAATGGAGGCCAACTATGGCATCAACGATGGAGTTCAGCCCGCGCAGCAGCACAGAAGTGAAGTTCTGGAAGAAGGTCTCCATGGTGGCTGCCACCCTACCATTGTTGATATTGGTGCATTTCAGTGCTGGTGCAGACTGAAGGCGAACAGACTCCTCCTCCATGTTTTGCAATCTGAGGAGTGCAGCGGACATCCCTTCCTGATGTTCCTGAACTTGCCTTTGCAACTCCAGCAACTGTAACATGACTGAGTCCAGGGGCTCATCACCTGGCTCAGACTCAACAACGTTCTGGCCTCTAGCAGTCCTCCGAGTGATGGACACCAGGGAAGTCCCTGCTGCCATTTGCTGTGGATCAGACAGTGCAATGTGCTCACCAGGTTATGATCCCAGGGCTACACTAAAGCTTGATCCCAGCAAGGCGTGTGTCCCTGCACTGGTGGAAGGTCTGGGTGAGAAAGGGACAGGACCTCAGGGAGGGTGCCTCCAGATTCCTCTTCAGAAGGTTTCGCCGGAGCTTGATTGGAGGCCCTGGGTCATGGACTCTGCCAGCTGTTTGGCAGATGTGCCTGCGAAAGCAAGGGGAGATAATTAGTACATGGCAGTGGCCTGTGAAACAGGACACATCACTCTCAGCTTGGTTATCTGATGGATGTTGTACTGCTGGATTCTCAGCAGCGTCGACATCACCATTAGCACAGGACCAGTCCAGATCGTGGCCGGCCAGCTGGATAGCTCTGTTTTCAAAATCCGTGAGGACCTTGATTTTCGGCATTCTGCCACCGGTCTGCGGCCTCTCTCTCATGTTGTGTGCCAGCTTGTCCTGCATGGATAGAGATGGAGAAAGACCAAGCAAGACACCTGCCAGGCCAGATGATAAGTATGCCTAGCATGTGTGGGTGGTGAGTGATCCCATGGACAGGAAGAGGACAATGATGGTTAGTGTCAGAGAGTGGATGGTAATGTCCCTTGAACTGGCAGTGAGTGAGGGCCCTGTGGATGTGTGATGGCTTTGTGAGTGTGTGAGTTTAGAGTGATGAGAAGAGTGACTTATCCTGGTGGAACAGAGGAGACCATTCATCCTCTTGCAGCACTGGGTGACTGTCCTCTTCTGAAGGGCATTGACGCTGATCACCACTTACACCACCTCCCAAGCTGGATTGGTCACATTGCTGCCCATCTTGTGTCCAGAGTGGCAGTACAGGACATTCCGGTGAGCCTCCATGGCATCCGGCAGTCGCTCGAGGGACCTGTCATTGAAGTGGGGGGCTGCAGTCTTTTTCCCTTTGCTGGCCATGTCTTCTGTGCAGCAGCCATGAGCTGGAAGCAGTGACTGCTGCTCTTGTGGCTGGACTTTAAACATGGTGCCAGGCGTGATGCGGCAGTGGGGTGATGGCTGGCATGCGAATGAGAGCCCGCCCACCAGGTAAACGGCGTGTTTCCCTGGAATGCATAAATGATGAGCCAGATTTGGGATGATACAGTCTGAAAACCCGCCATTGCGGCTGGCAGGTTAAACATCGTTTTACCTGCCCGCGACTGTACTTAGTGCAAATCTGGGAAAATTCCGCCCTTTGAGTGGCATGGTGGTTCAAATGTAGATGGCACAACAGATTGCTTCAGAAAGAAGGCACGATGATTGCTGCCAAGATACCGAAGATTGACCAGCATGATTCTCTACATATCTCCAGCTGGACATTAAGGAATCCCTTTCTGTTGTGGTACATCTCAGAGTTGACATGCAGTGCCGGCAAAGTGACATGAGTGCAGTCAATGGCACCCTGCAGCATAGGGAAGCCTGCAATCCTCGCAAAGCCTTCTGCTCGCTCAGTACTCTCTGGCAAGAGAAAATGAAATGTAGTTAGCTCCCTTTGAATAGAGAGCCTGGCGACTTCTCTTATGCAACAGTCAATGGCAAATTGCTAGATATATCTCCAACTCCAGCCTGGAAGGAGCCCAGAGGACATGATTTCATGTCCAAAATCACATTCACAGCCACTGGGCTTGTGGTCCATGCCCTGTTCTAAGGTTGCAGGTACAGTTGCAGCGGATAAGAGATTTCAGTTAGGATGCCCTTACTGAAGCATAGACATCACATACACTGTTTCTGAATACCATCTCTGTAGAAGAATTGCTCCCTGATCACCCTGGGCTGATATACCCCCCAGATGAGATCTCTTTTCCATCTACCCCTCCTCCTCCTCCTAGCAGCTTTCTCTGCTCTGCATGGTTCTGCTCATTCCCAAGTCAATGCCTACAACTGCAGCCATGTCTGGGCTCAACTGATTGGTGCAAAAGCCTCAAAGCCAGGGCAAGGTCCTTCAGTTCCTGCCACACCACTCCTTTAGGAGTTTTAAAGAATTCTAAGAAGCACCAAACATTTGAACAATCATAATATCAGCCCGTAGAAATCAATCAGCAACTAACTTGTAGGTAGTTCAGTATCCCTTTAAATAATACTGGTGTCATGGGGTGGGAAAGGGGTGCTCTTCCCTACTGCTGAATAGGTGTTCTGCAGTGCGTGATTAAGAGTTATTGCTGGCTGGAGTGCTGAGCTCTAAAATAGTACCACTGTCATTAAACTCATGTTTTCCTTACTCTGCAAACTTGCGACAGACACTCACTGCATGCATGCTAATGCCTTCAGCAATATAATGTCTGGCGTGACATGCAGGATAAATATGGATGTTCACTGCAGAAGCCATTTTGAACCCGTAAGAGCATTCATGGCACCCAAAAATCTGAATATTGTACCCTAAGCTTCTAACCCTACCCTTAGACCCTTAGGCACATTGGGGTAAAGTTTCCACTTTGAGTGCAGTTGGGAATACAGCACAAATTGCATTTAAAATTTTTGCGAGGTGAAGGTATGGTTCAAGTTTTTGCTCAAATTAATTTGCATATTTACAAACATATTTACAAATCCTTCATAAACCACTGCAATCAGGCAACATTTTAAGATGCAATCATTTAGCGTTTTCCTTTCATCAAAAAATAATTGTGGCATATCTAGGGGTGGAAACCTGTTGCAGTTTTATTAATCCAGCTGAAAATGGGTTTATCACAAAAATAAACATTTTAATCAGGATGTCCACTCCACTACCTGTGAATGGCTATTTTAAATGACTGAAAATAACTTTAAAAAACCATACTGAGCCACTTGCCAGATTCATTGGTGTACAATAGTCTTATTGTATTTTTTATTATCTGATTCATTAATTTTTTAATATCTAAAAACTTTTATAGGATTGTGTTAGTGCCTTTGCACCCAAAAAAAGCTTAATTTTAAGGGCTCCTTAAGGCCTGCCGACAGGCAGAGTTAGCAGAATTTCACGATGGTGATTAATTTGAAATGGGGGCATCATCAGTTTTGTGGAGGGATGCTGCACCCAGCAAGACCTTTTCTCTATATGGGGCAAAAAAATTGCAGAAACTCAAGTTACGCTGGATGTAACTTGCACTTGAAATTTCTTGATTTTTTTTGCACTGGTTTGGCTGATTTGGGGCAGATTTTGCTGGAAAAACCAGTGCAACCCATTGAATCCACACTGGAGACAGACCAAGCCTTTCTGCGCACTAATGCTCAAGCTGTGCTGCTGATCTGTTCATCAGTCCTGTACTCAAGTAACAGCAAAACATGGCACTTGATTTGGATTCCAAATGTTCAACCAGTATACAAGTCATATCAAACATTAGTTTCCTTGCCATGAGTCTAGAGAGATTAATTGTTACAGCACTTCAATTGAAAATAACCCTCCTGAGGATGTAACCTCTGTCACCTGCTAGATGACTGTCTATTGCTGCATTATATAACAACCCTAATTGAACGACACTTTGGTTGAAAAATCTTTCAAATACTGTCAGCATAACAATTACTAAAACTTGGAAAATAGGGACCACTCTTCCTCTTTTCTTCTCATGACTGTTTTTTTTTTCTGCATCCTCTAATGGTTGATTGTCATTCTGTGACAAACCTCAAGTCAAAATGAAAAGGATCCCAGAGTCCATATGGATTAAGTTTAAATGCTATTACTGAACATTTAGTGGTTCAGATGGAGTTAGCATGTGACCTAATTGGATGTAGATTTAATTACAGATAATAAAGAAAAACAATAGCTTCATTAGTGTGTGACTGTGCTCCCGATGAATCTCAATTTGAACAATGCACCAAAAACAAAAAGAAAGGCAATGTCACATCTGAGAAACACAAATTAATTGGCTTGTTCATTTTGCAACTGCCTGAAGGAAATTGCTGGTGTCAATCAGAATTTCAACATGTAGCAGAAGGACTTAATGGCAGCACCTAGCTTGGTGAGTAAAAATATTCCCTTTTATCCAAAGCATTTCCATTCTGCAAACAGCTTTGTTTATTTTGATTGGCAGCAGAAAATTATGAAAGTATCCAAGAAAAAACCTACTTTGAATATGCACTTGTCACAGAATTTTATGATAATGAGCTGCAAATTATTTCTCAATATATTTGGAGTGGTGACATCACAGTCATTAATCTTGCAGTGAGAATGTTATCACACATTAGAGCCATTGAACACACTGCAGAGATCCACATACTGATGACAAAACCACTTGGAGGAAAAAAAAACATTGCATATTCATTGAATATTACATTTGTGCAGTTTTACCAAATTATCATGAGTAATGAGTAACAAAGAATATTCACTTACTGAAGATGCAATATTAGGAAACCTTCTAATCCCAGTTAAATGACCAAAAATCACCAAAACGAATTTTTCTTGTGGCCTTTGAAATGCTATTGCCCATGCTCACATAGCATCAGAAACACATCTGTTGGGCCAGGTGTTGTGGAGGTATAACTGGCAGCCACCTAAAACAGGCATGAGTTGCCTTGATTATACCAATAAAAGGCCTAATGCCTGTTTTAAAATCCAAACTGGAAATTAGTTTGCCTGTAATGCCCTCTCCCCATTGTGCACTCTTATCTATTCAATCGTAGCCAGATCATTTCCAGCAATGGCTTCTCTTCTCTGCATGTTGCTTCCCCTTCCACCAATGATCCATCCTTTGTGGGGGTAGGATTAGTAAGTTTGCGGATGACACAAAGATTGACTGGATGAGTGTCTTGGGCTACAGGAAGATATAGACGGGATGGTCAAATGGGCAGATAAGTAAGACTTAGTCTCCAACTACACAAGGTAGAGGGTCCCCCATGGAATTTAACCCTGAAAAGTATGAGGTGGTACACTTTGGAAGGAGTAATTTGACAAAGAAGTATTCGATGAAAGGCATGACACTAGGAAGTTCTCAGGAACAAAGGGACCTTGCTGTGTGTGTCCATAGATCTCTGAAGGCAGAGGGGCATGTTAGTGGGGTAGTGAAAAAGGCATATGGGACACTTGCCTTTATCAATCGAGGCTTAGATTACAATAGTGGGGGGGGGTCATGTTGGAGTTGTATAGAACCTTGGTGAGGCCACAGCTGGAGTACTGTGTGCAGTTCTGATCACCACATTATAGGAAGGATGTGGTTGCACTGGAGGGGGTGCAGAGGAGATTCACCAGGATGTTGCCTGGGATGAAACATTTAAGTTTTGAAGAGAGGTTTGATAGACTTGGGTTGTTTTTGTTGGAGTAGAGAAGACTAAGGGGCAACATGATCGAAGCGTACAAGATTATGAGGGGCATGGACAGGGTGGATAGGGAGCACCTGTTCCCCTTAGTTGAAGGGTCAGTCATAAGGGTACATAAGTTCAAGGTGAGGGGCAGGAGGTTTAAGGGGGATGTGAGGAAAAACTTTTTTACCCAAAGGGTGGCGACGGCCTGGAATGCGCTGCCTGGGAGGGTGGTGGAGATGGGTTGCCTCACATTCTTTAAAATGTACCTGGATCAGCAGTTGACACGTCATAACATTCAAGGCTATGGGCCAAGTGCTGGTAAATAGGATTAGGTAGGTAGGTCATGTGTTTCTCACATGTCGGTGCAGACTCGATGGGCCGAAGGGCCTGTTCTGCACTCTGTGATTCTGTGATTCTGTGATACCTCCTCTTCCTGGTCTACATGCTGTCTCTTAACAACATCAGCCACAGCCATGGATCCAGCATTCACATGAATGCTGATGACACTCAGCTCCACTTTTCCACTACTGTTACTCCCTCTTGCCGTCAAGCCATCCATGGAATGAAATTTGACCTGGGCAGGGGAACAAAGCAGGCAGTATTGCATTGCTAACCCATTATTTGGAGGTGAATATTAGCCTGAGTATATAATGGGCGGCCCACATGAAACCAGCCATTTTACGCTCCTGTCCTAGTCAAATTTCACCACTCCTGTCTTGATTGAGCCGCAATTTCTTTCAATTAAATGTCCAAAGTCAGGGCCTTCTGCGCTTACATAAGTTCTGTACCTTTGTTACCAATTCCAACTTCTTCCTTGGCCACTCCCTCAGTCTGATTCAGGATAATATTCAACCCCAAGCAGAGTTTTCAACCACATTTCCTGTCAGTCATAAGACTGGCTATTCCCACCTTCCTAATGCCATCCTAATGCTGTCTCTGCTCCTACCTTAGTTCATTTGCTGCTGAGATCCTTATCCATATCATTGCCACTTCCAATCTTAACTATCCCAATGGTCTTCCAGCTGACCTCCCATTCCCTGTAAATTGAAATCATTAAATCTCTGCTACTGAATTTCTATCCCACATCAAGCCACGTTCAGCTGTTATGCCTACCCTGACTGATCTACATTGATTCCTGGACCACCCGCACCGCCAATTTAAAATTGTCATGGCATTGTCCTTCCCTATTTCTGTAACATTTTCTAGCTTTGAAACCCCTAGGAAATCTGTGATCCTTTGATTTGTGCACCTCCCCTCTCTTCACCCAACATTGGCAGTCATGCTTTCATCCACTTAGGCTCCATTCTCTGAAATTCCCTCCCTACACCTCCTTGCTTCTCCACCTTCCTCTCCTCCTTTAAGTTCATGCTTAAAACCCACCTTTTTGACCAAGTTTTTGGTCAGCACTCCTAACATCATTCCCTCCATTTGCCACACCTCTCCATTTCCAGGCTGCTGCTCTTTGTTTACACTGAACTATGAAGATTGGGTCCAGGTTTCTTTTAAATCCATTAAAAGTCTCAGAATGACAGTTCATGGTTCGACTAAGCAGAATGTTTTCCTTATTCCAAATATTAATCACTGTATAGCACAAGCCTGGGTAACTGAAACAAGTGAATTCCAAAACGCATGCTATATTGCAGTATCCATTAGAACTAATCTATACTTACTGTTTGCAACATATTGAAATATTTACTGTTATATTGGATGAAATGGACATACAAATTAAGAGATTATTCATGGTTTTGGTATCAAAATGTATTTCTAAATGCATTCCAAAAGGTACTTAACATACGTTGATCAAACAGCCACTCTATACCTCAATTGTACTAAAGAAAACAAGATTATTGGTTGATAGTTATTTCATTTATGGACATCAGAACATGTAAAGCAATAATAGGCTTTGAAAGTAATGGGCAGCAGAAACTAATTAGGTGCAATTAAAAAGGAAATTATCCAGCTTTCCTTATTATGTACACTACATGGTTCAATGGTAATTGCTATAGCTTGACTGTAATAAGCTGCATATATTGCACAGTTGCATGGCATTCTCACATTATGCTGCTGAAAAATGTAAGCTTGTGTCTCATGCTGATTAGAGTACCCTGGCATATTGCCTCCGGCAACTGTCATATTAATTAGTAATGGGGCTGGGGGCATGGTTTGTGCTTCTTTAATCAGGATCAAGAGTCTGGTTTGCTTTTCAAAGGGTGGGAAGATTAAAGCTTTGTTCATACGTAGCAACAATGATCCAGTAAGATGCAAAACCACAGAAAGCTATGCTTGAGTATGGAAATGTAAAATAATTCTTACCTAGCACTGAAATCACCATGTGGCCTTCTTGCTGAAAAGCCTGAGTACAAATACAAGGGGGCTGATTAAACCCAGGATAGGTTTCTGACGGGCAAGAAAAGAGCAAATGTAAAATGCACTTTTGGGCATATGATTCAGTCCCAGGGTTTTTAACTTCTAAGCCTCATTTACATGTTATGGGTCCACATCCTGTGTTGAATAGATGTGTAAGGGAAAGGGCTTTGGCTAGGGTCTACAGGATGGGAAGTTGGGAGGTGAGTGGCGGGTTGGGGTTGAAGGGTGGGGCGGTGGTGGAATCCCTGATAGATGAAGCCATGACTTTCCTTGTAGGATCTGAAGGATCAATTTTTCCCACATACTTGAAATGTCTCTTCATCCTTTCCATGTACTAACTGTTGACTTTCAGCCTGTTGGGAAATCAATGGCTCCAGTCAAAGTGCCATGCACTAGGATCCAACTGGTATTTATGCATGAGGCTGGCACCTGAATCCTGTGTGCACATTATTTTGCCACCAAAATCAGTGGAGTTAAAATTGGTTAAAAGTAAAATACTGCGGATGCTGGAAATCTGAAACAAAAACAAAAGTAGCTGGAAAAACTCAGCAGGTCTGACAGCATCTGCGGAGAAGGATACAGTTAACATTTCGAATCCATATGACTCTTCATCAGTTCTGATGAAGAGGTAAAATTGGAGATTGACAACAAAGGAGCTGGCAGTAGAGCTGGTTCATTTTAACTGCTCACCCACTCCATTCCTGACCAGTGGAGAGAGATACAATTATCCCACCCCACCCCCACAACCCCCCTGCCCTCACCCCCAGACACACCCCATAAATAAAAGAATAAATGCGCGAAAGTTTGCTTCCTCGCTGACTCTCTGGGCAGGAGTTTTACTTTCTGGACTCACTCACAGTAGGGGAGCTGACAGCAGATTGGGAACCCGATAGGTTAAGGAGCAGGTTTTGCCATGGCTTTTCCAACTCAGCCATGTCATTGGCATCCTGGGTTTCCCAACCAATCAGTGACGGTGGGCATAATGACAGACTGCACCTGTCGATTGTAGGATTCCTATTTAAATGGACCCCAGGAGGAGTCAGAATGGCATCACTGCAGATCAATGGGGGAAGATAAGTAAGCATAACTGTAGCGAAGCATTGTGGGAAGGCTGCAGCCTGGTTCTCTGCAGCATCCCTGGATGTCATGTCGTAGACCGAGAGGGGTTGAAAAGAAATATTGTTTTCAGTAGAACAAAGAACAAGCCAGCCTCTCAAACAAAATGGGCATAGCATAAGTAGCTAAGGAAGTAGACAGCAGGAGTGTGGTGCTTTGCAGCTGGATGCATTATCGAAAGAGGTTCAATTATCTTATTAGGGCAGGAAAGTGAGTGACATGCCACTTTCAAGCGCTAACACACACACTCTGACTTTCCCAGAATTCTATTCTGCAGCACTCCTCAGGCCAACACACTATGCAGATCTGCACATACCCCTTGCTTGAGGCACCTCCTCGCATCCCCACCTGAACAGCCAACACTGATATCCTCATCTTGGTGCTACTTCACACTCATGCCTCACAGGCACCCTTCACAAATGCTGTCATTCCATCCTTGCTACACAATCTATTTCTGACACTCACAACTCTGGTTTGTCTCTTTACAAGAGGAGAGAGTGCAGAATGCCAGGGAGAGACAGAGAATCAAGGGTGTTCTTCATGTGATAGTCACCCAGATTGCTGCAGATGAGGACGCCTCAGAGTTTGGCAGAGTGCAGGCCTGGCCATGCCAAAGGAGTGATGGAAGGTTTCCCGGATATCTGGGGCTGGATTTTCAAGTGGTGGTGAGAATAGGTACGGGTGCGATTTGAAAATTGCATTCCTAGAGGCTGGCACTGGATCCCGCTGACTCCAGGACAGTTTGCAATTTTCAAAGGGTCTACATGATGGAGGGAACAGGAAGTACTTTCATTGCAAATTAAAGGCCTTTTAGGCTCCTTAAGGAACTTGTTAAGGGGCCTTCCCAGAACAGTATTGAATTTTCAATCTTCTTCCTGGATGAAGCATGTTAGTACACACTTGTTAGGGTCACTGTGGGGTAAAAGAAATTTCATTTCCATCTATGTTTCTCTTTTGTGTAATTTGATTGGTCAGTTAGCACCAGGTCAAGCGCTATACCTCAACATTTCATCTATGGCCACCTTGTGTTCTCTTTATCCTCTTGCGCTTTTCATAAGCTGCCTACACTCCTTAGTACGGTAGCAGCAGTCCCCAACATGGCTGCTGCCTGCCATTGCCACTCAGGCCATTTAAGCAGCTCTTGACGCCCAGAGGCCCTTTCATCTCTAATGGGGCACTGAGCTCGCCCCCTGCCCAATTAGTTTAAGTTTACATTTAAAAATAGCATTGAGATACCGACGCAGTACAGACAGGGGTCAGGACCTGGATTTCATCCGGATATCAAGTTCCCTATCCCCCCTTTGAAAATCTGTCCCCCTTTAAAAATCTGGCCCCTGGTGACAGAATTAGATATCCCACTGCCGAATGTGACACAGATCAATCACTAGTGCTGATTTGTTGTCACCATTAACTGAAACACACAAGCGCACAATGATGACTTTGAATCCTTTCCCCACGTTATTTCTAACTTATATCTTCCATATTTAACAGGTCCTTCAAGAGTAAAACAGGAGCTGGAGCAGGAGGAAGCCAAAGATTTCTCAGAGGAGGTCACGCACTCTGAGGAAGCACCATCACAGGATTCATACACAGCCTTCAATGGATTTTGATAAACATGTCCCTTGATTTAAGATGACTTCTGCGCAGTTCGCAAGTTTCAGCCATGGGTCATCAGGTGACTGAACAGGCCAATTCTCAACCCGCAGAACATTGGGCATATGGGAAGGACATCCCAAGATTTAGTGGGACCCAGAGTACAGAGTTTGCTTCCTTTTTTTCCTTCTCTGCTGCTGCTCTGCCTCAGCAATAAGGTTCTTGAACTCAAAGCATGTTGCAGCTTGATGAACAAGTTGTCACCATTTCGAACAATTGGTAGCAAGCTCCTCCCAGTCATTCAAGCCAATTCTGCCATGCTTCAAGCAGACCTTCAGAGCGTTTTTAAAGTGTTCTCTTTTTCCCCCTGGATCATTGGCGATTTGAGAGTTGGGAAAATCGGACCTGGAGGGGAAGACACTTTTTTGGTGTCCAGGCCATCGTAGTTGATTTTCCAGAATTTTGGCTGAATGCTTGTGGAACTGGCTTTGAAGAGGACGTGAGCATTTGTTCAACAGTCCTCCTATTGAATCAGGAGGATGCGGTGGAGTACTTGCTGATGGAGTTTCTCTAACATTCTTAGGTGTGTTATGACCAAGACTGGAAGGGTGGTTAAATTCCTCTCTTTTCTGCTCCTGAGATTGGTTATAACAGAGTTTGAATGTTTAGAAAATTGTGATTTTTTTTCCAATCAATGGAAAGAATGTTATGCCCAGCATGCAGGTGGGTGCCCAACACGCCCAAGCATAAAATGATGTGGGATGACATAGGGCCTGTGTCCCAACATCATTGCGCAGTGTCATGATATTTAGTTCGGCGGGCATACAACAGAATCGGCTGTTTGCTCACCGATAATTAAAAGGCCTATTAATCTAATTAAACACAATCTAATTAAATTCAAATTTACGTTGCCGTCCAATCTAACAGCTGGTGGGCAGGTGAAAAAGCCAAGCGGCCTTTACATTTTTTAAGAAATATCATCCAAGGGTGGGATGAGGTTTCCTAAAGCAAATAAACATGAAATAGAAACTGTATTTTTGAATTAAAAACATGTCCCCAATCATGTGACAGAGTCGCATGAAAGGACATGTTTTATTAAATTTTTATTCCCTTCATTTTCTTGTTACCAAGCACTTCAATCTCCCTGAGGCAGCTTTGCATGCGCGAACTGCGTGCCAGGCCCGGGTCTCCCTCCTCACCCCGCCCGCACAAGTAGCGTTTGGCACTGCCACTTGCGATCCACGCAGGCGGGCCTTAATTGGCGCGTCTGTGTGATATCACGGTGCAGAGCCAATTGCAGGCAGCTTCCTGACTGCCCCCACCTGCTCCCGCTGAGCACCAAGGGCAAAATCCTGCCCCATATGTACTTGACCATATGTAAAGCTATGCGAAGAAATAAGCCAGCCAGATCCTGAGTCAACAAGTAAGGAGTTAATTTTATTGTTAAGAACTCACTCAGGTAAATATATGAGACTAATGAAAAAAGTAAAAACATGCCCCAAATCCCATGACATACGCACTCATGCTAGTATGCAAAACAGAACAAGTCATAGCGTGGAGAAGGTGGAATTGATAGGAGTTAAAGTTCATAAGAGGAAAAGGAGGCAAACGTTCTTGGGTAGCTGTGAAATTCCAGTGGTGTTGTAGCTAATGTAAGCTGGTTATTTTTCTAGAGACAGCCTTTTTAAAACTGTAATTCCACTTTTGCCAAAATAGATGCTATGACATTTGAGATTCCTTTCAATTAAAATTGTCAACTTTTGTGATGTACTCCAACATATAACAGAGATAGGATCTCAAACTTAAGAACAGCAGGGAGAGAGAGAGGTGATAGTACATTCTGCAGTCTTCTTCTTCATGTTAACAGTGCATTATATAGACCCATTTCTTGCTGTAACAAACAGACAAGCTTACAATAGCTTTTCACAAGTGGGGTTCTAATCATGTGACAGCTGGCTTTGGCAAATGATGGAGGGCAATCTATATTAACAAAGGAGCTTCAATCTCCTACTCCCAAAGCTATCAAGATGTCACCGAAACAGGTCGGGGGTCCTTAGCACCTTCCTTGCATTATGAGTCTTTCTTTAGTCTTTCTTTGTTCCTGGCAGTTTCTGGAGTCAGGAAATCTGGTGGTCTATTTTCCTTTTGTTTTGCAGAGAGTTCAGACAATGGCAGTTCTTTAGGGGAACTGCCTGTTCATACCCTATGGTAATCCCCATTCCGAGGCTTCTAGAAACTTGGCCAATTTGTAAATCAGGGGATTTCTCCACCTAACTGAAATGCAGTGAAGTGTTTCCAGCTTTTAACTACCAGGGAAGTCCAAGTGGGCAATGAAAGGGAAAATAAAGGGCAGGGGAAAGAATCATGGAACGTTGTGTGCTCCAAAATTAAGAGGATGTTGACCAAGCACATCTGAGCTGTCAGAGCAGGGGATATTGCCTCCTTCAAACTGGAGCAATGTGTTCATCTCCTCTGTCCAATGAAGTGACAGATGGCTGAGGAGAAGGCAGCAGCCACCGCTGCTGATGTTGGTCCTGCTGCTGTTGGTGTTGCTGCTCCCCTTGTTCATCATCAGAGGTTCAAGGTACAACTGTGCAGTAAGCTACTCCCATGCTGCAGTGAGGTTTGGCAGCAAGGAAATGAAGATCATGGTAAGAAAATTCCAAAATAGCAGAAGTGACCTCCAAAGCATTGGAAATCACCTCTAAAGCAGTGAAAGCACACCTGTCAGAAAAACTCCTGTGAGCAAGAGCCTTTCACCTTAGCAAGGAAGCAGCTGGTCTGTTTTCAATATTTACAGGCTTTCCAATCTGTTAATTTCACAGAGTCATCAATCCCCACTGTGCTCTCATGTTTTTGAGCCTGGCAGGATTCAGACAGCTTGGGAAACCCATACGTTGGCTATTAAAGCCAGAATGCCTGGTTTCAATTGTCTTTTTACGTATTTAATTCAACTGGTTTACCGCATGCCTCTAAATGTGTGGCAGTTAAATGCAGAAGTGAGCAGAATCATACTGAGTTTCTGACATGTCAACATTTTTTGATGTTTTAATTTCCCCTGCACATGCTGGCTCCCACAACCCACACAACCACCTCTGCCCCACCTCTGCCGCCCACCCCCACCAATCTTTGCAGGTTAAAATTCTGACTGACAATGGCATAATGCAAAGGACATCTCATGACTCAAGGATAAGTAGATTTCCTTTTTGATCATTTAAGTTTTGTCCCAGAGTTTGCAGTTGCAATGATGGTGAAAATGTCGGTGTTTGTCTTCCCCACTACGTAAAGCTGATAGCAACTTCTGTCATCCATACATGTCGAGTAAAATATGGAAATTGAGAAGTTGCTGTCAGGGATACCCACTCCTCAGCAAGGTAAGCTGCTGCAGTTTTCACAGATGCAATCAGTAGAGCATCAGTGATTTGACATTTACTTTGATTTTTTACACATCATTTTCATTATAAGAAACAAAAGTTAAAACTTGTCAATTGAGAAGTAAGGGAGTTTTTAATCAGCGTATAAGTTTGTAATTAATGCTGAATAACTTTTCTGGCCCTGAAAATCTAATTTTTGAAGTCTGCAGTGTCACTCCCTCCATTCCATAATAAAAATTTCTATCCATGTTTAAAATAATAATTTTTCATTGAAGTTTGTTTATGATATTTTAACCTCCATCTTAATCCCACGTGTATGCCCCAATCTTTATTTTGGTGTCCATAAAATGATTAAAAATGAAGAATATTCTATATTTTTTTTCCTGGTTTGCTGGCTGTGCAAGTTCTTGAATATGATTGGCTCCTTAGTCTGCTTGATGACTTCGCTGTTCCATGACAGCAGAAATCCCCTATGGATGATGTTAGAATTAAATTGACATTGTGATAGGAGAATTTGACACCACAGAGCCCACTAAACCTTTATGGATAGCTTCCTTTGAGGTCAATGGCAAGCCACCCCTTCACTGCTGACTAAAAATCTGTTCCCTTAACTAATATTAACAAATTAACAGATGTTACTTGAATGGAAACTTATGTAGAGGGCTAAATGGGGTTGGGGAGGAGTGGTTGGATGTTCTTCAAAGAATAATAGCGTGCAAAGGTGCCTGTAGGTAACATCTAAGCCTTTGAATATGGACCATTGTTTTGTGTGGACACTTTCATTGGTGGCTGCTCCGATGACCATAACTTTCCTGATGTCTGGAATCTCTTCTCCAGTTTCCAATACCTTATCACCTGATTGTCTGATCCAATCTGCTTGGCTGGCAGCACATGCAGTCCCAGCAGTGCCAGAGCTCAGTGGTGGATGCTGTGGGGAGTCCAAGTAGGCCTAGGATGAAGGCCCCAGTGGATCCTGGACTCTGGTAAGTCAGGTGTATTGGGAAGAGAGGAGTAGGGTGCCTTAGGGAGCGGGGATGAGGGGGTTAGGGCTGTCTGTTTTGCAGTGCAGGCAGGCAGGGAGGAAGGAAGGAGGAGTGTCCCAATGCACAAAGGGCATTTCCTGTAGCTAGTACCCTCTTCCTTCCCACCCTTTTAAAAATATTTTTGAAAGAATGGGCTGCCACTCCCACCTGCCTGCCCAGGCCAACCATGTAATGGCATGGGTAGCTTAATATTTGGGTTAATTGTCTTGTAAACAAGCTCAAAACAAGCAAAATACTCATAAGTGATTACTTACATAAGGCAGGTAGGCTGCCAATTTTGGCGCCTGCCTACCCTCCCATATTATGGGGGACAGGTCGGGGGTAATTGAGAAGGTGGTAGGCCAGTACTCCTTGGGCAGAATTTTGTGCTTGACGCGCTGGGGGTGGGTGGGGTGGGAGGTGGGACCCCACACATAAAATGGTGCACGGTGACGTCCGGCGAGCGTCCCGATGTCACTGCGCACCATCACGATATTTCATTGGGCAGGCGCACGATGAAGTGTGACACGCGCCTGCCATTAGTTAACGGGCTAGTTAAAGCCCTTAAATCGACACTGATTTTCAGGTGCCCGTGCAATCTTCGACTTGACGCACGGACACAATGGGCAGGCGGGTAAGCGACTTTTTAATAAAACTCATCCATAGGTGGGATAAGAGGGCTCAGTGGGGTTGTCAATCTGGTCTGTGAGTATTTATTGCAGAAAGTTTTTTAAACTTGCCTGTGTGATTTGTAGTAGTTCAGAACGAATTCCAGCAGCTTTCTGTGTATTTTGAACCTTCAGGTCAAGCACTCTGCAGTCAGGAATCTTTATCGGGCCTGCATCATTTCGGAGGCCTCCATTTAACCTGGGTATGGGTTCTGACAGCTCCACTAGAGGCAGCTCCTCTGAGGGGGAAGGGAGGGATAGAATAAGGAGGAGGCCAGGAGTGGACAATCAGCCTCAAGGGGAGCCACCTTTGGGAATACAGGCATAGGCACAAGGGGTGCAGGGTCAAGAGGTTGTCCAAGGTGGAAGGGGCTGCAGAAGATGCCACTATCCTGCTGCCAGGGATATACAGGCAGAGAAAGAGCTACCTCAATATGACTGAGGTGCAGTGCCAAAGGGTGCTCCGACTGTCAAGGGAGACGGTCAACTATATCTGTCAGATGATTGGCCCTGAGATCTCCCCTAACTGTGTGGGTGGACACCCCATGGCAGCGGCTCTGAAGGCCACAGCTGCCCTCAACTTCTATGCCTCTGGCTCCTTCTAGGGCTTGATGGGTGATCTTTGCGGTGTCTTCCAATCAGCTGGTTTTCACTTATGTCAAGCAGGTTACAAATACTCTGTTCAGGCGGGCATTGACCTTCATCCACTACCGTTGGGACCAGGCAAGCCAGGCACAGCGAGCCAGAGGCTTCGCAACCATTGCTGGTTCCCCCTATAGGGTGCTATAGACTGTACACATGTGGCCATCAAGGTGCCAGCAGATGAGCACAGTGCCTTTGTAAACAGGAAGGGCTTCCACTCCATGAACATGTAGATATTGTGTGATCACAGGATGCTGATTCTACAAGTCTGTGCAAGGTATCCAGGCAGCTCCCACGACATCTGAATCCTCAGACACTCCCAGGTGCTGGGGCTCTTCAGTGCTCCAGCCTGGCTGGATGGATAGCTGTTAGGTTACAAGGGCTATCCCCTCAGAAGATGGCTCATGTCGCCTCTCCACTATCCAAGAACAGAAGCTGTGCAGCAGTACAATAGGAGCCATGCTTCCATAAGGGCTGTGGTGGAGAGAGCCATCGGTCTTCTCAAGATGCGCTTCCAGAGCCTGGACTGCTCAGGAGGCACACTCCAGTACCCCCCAGATTTTGTGTCAGTGACAGTGGTAACATGCTGCGCTCTCCACAATCTTGTGATGGAAAGGGGGGACGCAGTGGACGATGAAGACATTGACGCAGTGGATGTGGTTGCACATGATGAGTCCAGCACTGATTCTGTGGATGAGGAGGCACAGGGGAATGATGAGGGGCTAGATGCTGACCCGGGACTACACCAAGGAGGCAGGGACACCCAGGACACTTTAATCCAATGAACCTTGCACTAGCTCCACACAAATGGATCAGGAGGACCAGCCTTGCCTGGTGCTTCCACACGCAGCACTTAAGTGTTACATCTACCACCTCATCAGCTGCAACTAAGGGCTTTGGACAGAAACATCAATGTCGACTCAAACACTCATGACATGTATGTCAAACATACAAATGCAGAACAAAGGAGCCACCCTCAGCCATGGTAACATATCTGGTTTTAATTTTCTCCATCAAAAGGTCACAAAAAATGAAAGCAAAACATTTTTCAACCGTAAACAAATAATAATTCCCTAATCTAGGGTCAACACAAAAGCACCAGTGACAAACCCGTGGTGTGCCTAAGGTGCCTTATGTTTGCATTTACGGGTGCTACATCTTGGTGCCACCCCATCGCTCGGAGTGGCTTCTGAGATTCTGCTGTCCTGTTGGCTTCGATGACCTTGGCAGTCGTCCTCTGGCCCATGGATCCTGTGCTGGCCCCGCCTGGGAGGAATCTGCCAATTCCACAGCTGGCATCTCCCCAGTCGTCGCAGCCTCACCTGATGAAGCGGTCACTGGGAGAGGGGCGGAGCAGCTGGTACCCTCATCCAGGATGCCCTGAGAGGAGCCCGCAGATATGACAGGCAGCTGCTCCGCTGACCTGAGGTCGTCCCGGACCTCCCTGCTCACCGTCAATGGATGGGCAATGAGCTGGGAAACTTGAAGCCCCCACCATCTCCCACACTGGCAATGACCAGCTGTGGCCACTGGCACTGTGAGGGCTTGCAGGTCCGAGCGTAACCCCAAGAAAAGCTGCTTGTGCACTCAACCTTCCAGAACCTCTGGAAATGAATATTAGTGGGGTGGCAAGTAGTCAGGAGGAGACCCAAACATTACAGGCAGATAGAGAAGGGCTGGTCAGATGGCCTAAGGAATGCCAAAAGGAATTTTATGTGAATAAGTGTGAGGTGATGCACTTGGGCAGGAGAAGCAAGGTACAGGAATACACGAGGAATGGTAGGACCGTAGAAAGTAAGGATAATCAGGGGGACCTTGCTGGGCATGTCAACAGGCCTATTAAGGTAGCAGGACAGATACACAAGGCGTTTAAGAAGGTAAATGCCATACTTGCCTTTATTAGCTGAGGAATGGAATATAGGAACAGGAAGGTCATATTGCAAGTGCAGAAAATGCTGCCTAGACCACAGCTATAGTTCTGCGTGTAGTTGTGATTTGCGCTTCACAGGAGGGATGTGATTGGAGTGGAGGAAGTGCAGAGGTCGCTGACCAGGATGTTGGCTGGGCTGGAGAGTTGGAGTTATGAGGAGACATAGCATAGACTGGGGATATTTCCCCTGGAGCAGAGGAGATTGAGGGGTGAGATTATTTATCTTTATAACATTATGAGGGGCATAGATAGCGTCAACAGAAAGGAACTTTTCCCCTTGGCGGAGGGATGAGTAATCTGGTAGCATTGATTTAAGGTAAGGGGTATGAGGTTGACAGGTGACGTGATGAGGAACCTTTGCACACAGTAATGTGGGATGCACTGGCTGAAAGGGTGGTGGACGCAGAAACCCTCCTAACATGTGATAAGTATTTGGATGTGCAGTTGTAATGCCATGGCATACAAGGCCATGGGGATAGTGGTGACAAATGGGAGAAGGTGACTTTGGAAGGTGGTTGACATGCGCATCTTCGAAGGGCCGAGGGACCTTTTTCTATGACACACACGTCTGACTCTATCACTCTGTGACCGAGCAATGTTGCTACAATAACGATTCAAACAACCATCAGCACTATGAATGGTGGGAAGACAGAGCAGATATCACTGTTGGCCTCAAATACCTGGCCGCTCCACCCCAGCCTCACCGACACATGTGGATCTGGGCGCATGGCACCTCTCAAGTTCCAGGGCCTCCTGCTCAAAATGGCTCAGAATCAGCAACTGGGCCTGGCCACCTCCAGTCCGCAAATGCTCACAGGCATTGTGAGCATTTTTCTCCTGAAAAACAGAGGAGACCATTCATTGCTAATCACATTTGGACTCTGCACGTGCATACCGCACTCCAACCACAGTGGCCCATATCAGGCATCCAGTGCCTCTGCTCCATGCCACTGCAGATCAGTCACAAAAAGATAGTACAACTGCTCCCAACACCCCCTCAATAGCCACCTTGGACACATTCTGCATCCATCACTTTAAGAAACACACGGTCTTAGCTCCCATGGTAAGGAGGTTCAACTAGGTGAGGCGTCGAGGGCAGCAGATGGCTCTTGGCCATGAGATCTTGAGGCTGCCCTTCCACAATCTCATCACCATGAATAGGACATGTGTTGGAGTCCTGAGTATGCGCCTAGCTGTATCTCCTGCAGGTTGCCCCCAGACTAGCCATGTGTGACTAAGAGCAACACGTGGTGCAGGGGAGAACCCATCTCCTCATTAATCACTGAGGCTGATGTTAACATGGGCACTATCTGCTCGGCCACCCAGTGTACGAGAAATGCCCAACTTATTCAATGCAGTCACGGCAGTAAGACTTGGGTGGGGGGGGGCGGGGTTGTGGGGGGAGGGCCTCAAAGGCAAAGGCTACCTGCTGGGTTAAATGCCCAAGGCCAACATGGTACTCAACCTTCCAGAGCACAACAAATCGTTGAACTGCTTGCGACACTGGATCCAGGTTCGACACACCACATCCCGGGAGCTCACCACCTCCGCCACCTCCTCCAAAGGCACGTTTGCTCAGGTTAGGGGGCCTCCTCCTACCATCCTGGGGAACCAGCACCTCCTGCTGTGCTGCCACCTCCTCGAGGAGGGTAGCAAGGCAATCATCAGAAAAGTGAGGGGCACATTGTTCCTCCCCCACACCCCCCACTGGCCTACCCTGCATTCTGCCCTACTCCTCTGCCCTTCCCTCTGGAGGGGCCTGCTGAGGAGACCCCCGGTGGCTGGATCGCCAGATGGCCATTGTGAGCAGCCTACGGGAGGCTGCCAGGCCTTCTTTTAAACAGACTGCCGGGTCGCCACTGGACCTGGTGGTCTGTGCATGCCCGCCACTGCCCGCACACTCCCACCTTTCACAGGAGTCGGAAATGTGCTGGGTGGGCTTTAATTGGGCCGCCCACACAAAATGGCTGCGCGGCCCTGACCGCAGGTGCCGATCATGTCCACACCCACCTGTGTCTGCTCCTGCTCTGCCCGCCCACCAAATGGAAAATTTTGGCCCTTTTGTTTTATATATCCCCCAAATCCTCAGTGAAAGCAAACCTAGAGAGGGGCTGTAAAATCCAGTTCACAATCAATCATTAGAAAAAATTGGGAGATTTTGCAGATCAATCATTTTAGTGCAGCGTGCTGAGGTCCCTCTGAATCCTTAAAGTGTAGTAACAATGTACCATTCCCTTTTTGCCAGGCTAAACATTTACTTCCAGAGATCAGAGATTGAGAATAGAATCTCGAGAACAAGAGCAGCAGTAATTGGCAATTGTGCTAAGTTCTTAATTATGCAATATTTAGGCTTGGTTTTCCCTTGGGCAGCCAGGACAAATCAATGTTGGAGCAGGCAAAAGGTTGATGTCTGCAAGCATGGGTAAAGGATATCTATTTTTTGTCCTTATCCAATATGGTGGGTGGACTTTTGCTGCTCACCGTTTTAGGATCTTAGGAGACAGTAACTGATAAATTGATGATACCTGACCCAATTTAACCCCCCATGGATTTTTAAAGCAAAACTTGAGAGCTTAAACTCTAGCACAAATCAAACAAATTTGCATCTTTTCCTCTTTACCAAATACATTATGTTTTAAAATTTAGGATGTTCATTCAGAGTAATGGAATTTTCTGCTTGTAATATCATTTGTACTTGTGTAAAAATCAGGTTTTGAAAACTAAATCTTTAGCCAAAAAGTAGGGGACCGAATGTCACCTGAGTAATATTTTTGAGGGCTTGAAATCCAGCCTCTCCAACCGTTTCATTAGCACAGAGTTTCCAAGTCAGACACTGTTCCTGTCACTCCCCTACCAAACGTAGCCCAAAAATATTTTTATTTATAATAAATGATAACCTCCATTGATACTGACATTAATTTGTCAACATTAAATTCATGAGATTTAGCAAATTCATCAAAAACAAAAGTCATACATATAAATTTGCACAATTTCATTCAGTTTGTTTCATCATGGCCAGTTGTTTTCTGTTTCCTCTCCAACTTTGCTCACCATTTAACTGGCTGGCATATCAAAATTCATGGGAGTCTAATCCATGTCCCCAGTACAGATCAATCCATATCCAGTCTTGTGTCGATGTTTGATTATCAACCGCTGAAATGCAATAAGCCAGATGCTGTGAAATCTTAGTCTTCTCTCACAGGGCAAAATTGTTTCTCTTCATAAGCCTGCTACACCATCCAGGGCTAGCTTTGAAATCTGCAATGCCTAATTTTCTTGTTTGTTTCTTCAGATAGATCCGCAAGAAACTGCAAGCCCATTCTGGTGATTTTCATTGACGTGTTTTGCAACGTCATTTTCTAACTGTGGCCACATGCTGGCTTTCCTCTGTTTACACATTTATTCTTAGGCAACTGCCTAAGCTATGTAGAGCGTTTCCTCCAATCTCTAGCATTCTTCTCCGATATCTTGAATTCTCTAGCTGCTGCATGATTATTTGCCTGGTCTCCAATCTCAACAATTTTAAGTTTAAACTGGGCTGTGTATCTGCCATTCTTTCTTGATACCGTGTTGTCATATTAGAGGGCAGGATTGTCAAGAATGCAGTGCGTACCAGTGAGGTGGTAGTTTTGACAGCACTTGGTTGACATGTGCAGACATGAGGAGTTGAACAGCCACCTTCAATGTTCTGCTATTCTATGATTCTATCAGTGATGAGTTTAACTTCAGTGGTGAGCAGGTGGTAAGTACAAAGAGTTTGGATTTTTTGGCCAAAAGTCAGGAGTCAACCTTTACACGCAATCAACCATTACTTGAGTATATACAGTAATTTTTTTTTGTTAATTGGTTCTGAGTTGTCTCTCAAATGTACATAAATGAAGGAAATATAGCTGTTGTAACCAGAGCACAATAGAAAATATAAATTAATTAATCTTGTTAAAACAGTTCAAATTGCAAAACTTTAATTATTACACATCTGTGGTTTTTTTCTAAATAAATTCCTTTTGCCTGCAAAGTTTTGTTGACTTTATGCAAAAAGTGGCAAGCTTATTACTTTCATTATTCCTAAACAATTGTTGCTGTCAGGTTGCACCAGTATCTACAACTGCAAATTATTTTTATTATGACTCATGGCTTTTCAGGTTGCTGCATTTCTGCATCACTGGATAAAGCAAGGAACAATCTTGTTATCAATCAAAAAGGAAATTTGGGACTAATATTCATAGGTTCATCCTTGGAAGTTTTATCTGTTAAGCATCTTCGTAAAATTTAAAGGGTGGCTTTGGGAACTCAGGCATTAGTTTTCTCAAAGAAGCACAGGACCCTAATGGAAAACGTTCATACATATATTTCAAGCAGGCAAAATGCTGGAATATGAGGAACTGATTAAAAGAAAACTCTTTGGAAAATGTGTATTTTTTACGTTTCTATTATGTTATAAAACTCTCCTCACCCAGCCCCCCAGCTGACTCTACTTTTGCTTCAATCCACTTTATTCTCTACAAACCATCCTCCAAGTGTTTCTCACCTCCCTATTTGTATCCATTTAGAACCTGCTTCAGACTTAACTCCAATCCATAGACTAATCCTCCTCCCTTACCCAGGATATCTAAATTGTTGAAGGCTGTACTTATACAGCCCAGACACTCCTGCTACTTTTAATTAGCTGACCTCACAAGTCATGGCAGGATTAACAATACTTACCTGAAGGTTAGCAGAACTCTCATTCAGCCTGATGTTACCATGACATTATTCATATTTTTGGGCATCGATATTTAATCTTGTGCCACACTTTATCAAATTATTTGCTACTGCTTTGGACTATTTTAAGCCTGCTACTGTATAGCTAGCCTGCACTCCACTGTTCAGGTCTGCACTCACAACCTCCAATCATATAACTGGCTGCCACATAAGCAGCAATTCCCACCTCAGCAAGCCCTTATCCCTGGCTTCACTTCCTGGGCACCATTTGCATCCTGAGGGACTACGGAGGTTCTGCATCTAACAACCAGTAAACATCTAGAAATAGCACAAACCAGTTTTAATAGAACCCTTTACACTGGAAACTCAAATGAGTTATGAGGAGAGGAGGCAGAAGCAGGGTGTTTACATTGGAGACAAGAAGGCTGAAGGGTGGTGTTCTGAAAACATTTAAGATCCCAAAGTGTAGTGGTAAAGTAAACACCAATGATATGGATTTTGAGTTAAGATTAATGATTAACTTGACAGCGCTTACTTATTGTAGTGTAAATAAGACAGCAAATTATGGAGTTAACACATGCACTGTTAAATACAGTAATCACGTTGACGTGCTCGGATGATCCAGCATGGGGGAATGATTCTGGTGAGCTGGACTTATAATGATGTGCAGATGTATTATAATGAAGTTCCCAATGTCCGATGGTGGGAAACATGGGCCCATCATCGATGGGCAGAGCGGACGATTGCAAACTGATTTCATAATGTTGTGAAACAATTTTTGGCCTTCTCACCATATTGTCCCCTCACAGCGCCAAACACACCCGACACCAATGGGCTCAGAAAGTTCTGCCCTTATCACTGCCAAACAATTTCTCTGGTACTGAAAATTTAATTTTTCAAGTTCAGATTCTCACCTTTTCCAGATATAATAATTGTTAAAGTTTAATAAAAATATTAGAATCAAAATTAAAATTCTGATTGGTTGAACAGCCAAGCTGTTGCTTGCCCTGCTCCAATCCCTGCACAATGACACCAATTTGTCACTCAAAGGTCCACAAAATGTCTATGGGCAGCTGTGAGTGTAGTTAATGATGAGTCCCATCCCTCCACCACTAACTGCAAAATCCAGATTACCAGGCTTAAAACAGATTAAACAAAAAAAAGGCTATAGCCATAAATTTCCCAGGAGCCCAAGTCTGAATGTTTCTCAGGTCTTGCTGCACGCAGGCATGAAATACTTCAGTATCCGAGGAGTCATGATACGGTGTTGAATATTGTGCAATCATCAGCGAACATCTCCACTTCTGATCTTGTGATGGAGAGAAGGTCATTAATGAAGCAGCTGAAGATAGTTGGGCCTAGGACTCTTATATACTGGGGGGAGAATTTTCACGTCGGCTTGCAGGAGCAGGCCCGACACGCCGATGTGTAAAATTATGCGCGGTGACATCAGGCGTGTGTCCCAACATCACCACGCGTCATTCAGATTTTTCATTCGGCAGGTGCGTGCCAGACGTGGCTGTGAACCTGCTGTACTGTCAAAGGCCTGTTAAGGCCATTGAGTATCAATTTAGATAATTAACAGGGCTGCCCATCCAACCTTAAGGTTGGTGGGCAGACAATGAGCCCAAGCAGCCTTTGCATTTTTCAGGAAAGCTCATCCACAGGCGGGATGAGGTTTCCTGAAGGTTTAATAAAATCTAGAAATATTTTTTAAACAATTCATAAGCATGTCCCAGCTCATGTGACACTGTCACTTAAGGGGACATGTCTAAGTAATTTTTATTTTTCTTTATTTAAAGATTTCAATATGAACGTAATCTCCCCGAGGCAGCTCCGTGCCTCAGGTAATGCTGAGCGCTACCAGCCGCATGCCATGCTGGGTGGGCCTTAATTGGCCCACCCACGTAAAATGGCAGCGTGGAGCCGATTATGGGTGGTGATTGGCTCTGCGCCCGCTCCTGACCGGCCCGTCTGACAGGGAGAAAATTCTTCCCTGGGGCTGATTGACCTCCAACAAACATGACCATTTTCCTTCGTACGAGGTATTACCCCAGCTGTGGTGAGTTTTCTTCCTGATTCCCATTAACATCAATTTTTCTAGAGCTTCTTGAAGCCTCCCGTGGTCTAATGCTGCCTTTGTGTTAAGGGCAGTCACTCTCATCTCACCTCTGGAATTCATCTCCTTTTTCTATGTTTGGATCAAAGCTATAATGAGGTCAGGAGTTGAGTGGCCCTGGTGGAAGCAAACTGAGTATTGGTGAACAGGTTATAGGTGAGTAAGTGCTCCTTGATGGTACTGTCAATGGCCCCTTCCATGACTTTGCTGATGAATGAAAGTAGCCTGATGGGGCAGTAATCAGTTGTATTGGTTTTGCCCTGCTTTTTGTGGACAGGGCATACCTTGGCAATTTTCCACATCATCAGGTAGATGCCCCTGTTGCAGCTATACTGGAACAGTTTGGTTGAGGTGTGGCTAGTTTTGAAAGACAAGGCTATGTTCAGTGTGCTCAGGCAATTCTTGATATCTGACAGAATGAATCATATCAGATGAAAACTAACTTCTATGATGGTGGGGACCTCAGTATGTGATCAAGATGGATCATCCACTCGACATTCATGGCTAAAGTTGGTTGCATTCTTGTTTTTTACACTCATATGTTGAGTTCCACCATCATTGAAGATGAAGAGGTAAATGGAACCTTTTTCTCCTCCCATGGTTGTTTAATTGTCCACCACCCGCCATTCACAACTGGATGTGGTGGGACTGCAAAGCTTTGATCTGCTCTGTTGCTTGTGGGACTGATTAGCTCTGTCCATAGCATGCTGCTTCCACTGTTTGGCATGCATGTAGTCATGTAGCTTCACAAGGTTAGAATCTCATTTATAGGTATGCCTGATACTGCACATGGGATACTCTCTTGAACTCTTCATTGAACCAGGGTTGGTCTGCTGGCTTGATGGAGTGGGGGATATGCTTGGCCATGACGTTACGAATTGTGGTTGAGTGCAATTCTACTGCCCTTAATAGCCCACAGACCCAAATGGCTGTCTAGTTTTGAGCTGCTCTACCTCTTCTGGATCCATTCCATTTAGCACAGAGGTAGTGCCATACAACATGATGTAGTGTGTCCTCTGTGTGAAGGTGAGATTCATCTCCACAAGGACCTTGTGGTGGTAAATCTTACCAATATTGTTACTGACAGATGCATCTGAAAGAGGTAGATTGGTGAAGATGCTTTTTTTCCCCTTGTGTTGGTTCTCTCCCACCCACGACAGGCCCATTCTGGCAGATCTGTCCTTCAGGACTTGGCCAGCAGTGGTGTATCTGAGCCATTCTTAGTGATGGGTATTGAAGTCCCCTACCCAAGCTACATGGCCTTGCTGCCCTCAATGCCTCTTCCACATGCTGTTCAGCGTGGAGGAGGAATGATTCATCAGCTGAAGGGGTGGGGCAGTATTTGGTGAGTAGCACAATTCTTCCTTGTGCGTTTTTGACCTAAAGTCAAGAGACTTCATTGGGTCTGGAGTCAATGTTGAGAACTCATAGGATCAATTCCTGCTGATAGATTATCACTATGCCACTGCCACCATCTCTGGTGGTTCTGTCCTGCTAGTGAGGCAGGATAGTGATGGAGGAGTGTGGCATTGCATTTGAAAGGCATGATTCTTGACTAGTCTGTGGGCAACACTCCCAATTTTAGCTTACATCCCCAGAGGTTAGTGACTAGGAGTGCCTTTGTCGCATGTGGATCTGATACCTGCTAACCACGGGTTTCATTCTTATGATACATTGTCATGGCAGGTTGGTAGAACCGGGTGACTTGTTAGGGCATTTCAGAGGGAAATTCAGAGTCAATCACATTGCTGTGTGTCTGGAGTCACATGTAGTTCAGGCCAGATAAGGAAGATAGATATAATTCTCTCAAGGACATTACTAAACCAAATGGGTTTTAAACATACTTCAGTAGTTACGTGGTTACTGTTACTCATACCAGCTTTTTATTCTGGATTTCTTTAATTAGCTGAATTTAAATTCCACAGCTGCCGTGGTGGAATTTGATCTCATGCCAGAATTTTTCACTCGTCGGATGAGCGTCCCGACGTCATCGCACACTTATGCGATATTTCGGTCGGCGTGCACGCATGGGAGTCGGCAGTGTGCCCACTGACAATTAACAGGCCTATTAAGGCCATTAAAGTACCAATTGAATTAAATTTTTTGCTGCACATCCAACCTTATGGTTGGCGGGCAGGCGAAAAGGCCAAGTGGCCTTTGGATTTTTTAGGAAACCTCATCCACAGTGGCTGAGGTTTCCAACAGCTATTAAAAATTAAATAAAAATTTTAACATTTCATTAATAACATGTCCCTGCTTATCTGACAGAGTCACATGAGCGGGGACATGTGTTTTAACATTTTAAAATTCTTTATTTCTCATTTATAAAATCTTCATCTCCCTGAGGCAGCTCTGTGCCTTAGGGAGATTTCATTGCATGCACTCACGCGCATGTGTGAACTTGCGCGCTTGCCCTCTTTCCCCCTCCACCCCCCCACCCCCCCCCAACCCCCACCCCACACACACAGGCAGTGCCGCAGTGCAAGTTTCACACTGGTCAGGCCTTAGTTGGCCTGCCAGTGTGAAATTGCGGTCTGGCCCGATCGCAGGCAGCAATCCGTTTCCCGACTGCTCCCGCTCGCCTCTGCTGAGCCCATCCGGCGAGGGCAAAATTCTGGCCCATGGCTCCAGACCTTTGGCCCAGTCCTTTGGATTACTATTCCGGTAGCATGGATCATTCTGCCCCTGTATCTCCAAATGAGGCTGAAAACAGTAAATTCTGCAGTCATGGGGAGCAATTGGGCCAAAACTCTTAGATAAAAAGGGCCTCTGTGTCAAAGTCAGTTTACATAATTGACTCAAGAATTGTGTGCTCACAGCTTTTGAACATCAGTCTGAAGAAAGCAATAAAAACAAGTGTGGAGACTGTCAACCTTGATGCTTCTCCACTGTCAGTTTTAAGCTCAGTTGTTGGAACATTTGGAATAAAGTCAAGTTGGAGAGGAAACTATTGCAACATCTCAGTGCCTGTCTCAGTACCATTAAGTATCTTCTTTTGGCAAGGGATTGGATTATCTCAAATGAAATAATTGTGTGTGCTTGGTAGAATTCAGTTTCTGACATGTCTCACTGCTCATACGAGTGCTTTCAACTTATGCCTTCAGGAATGAGACACAGCAGCCATGGATAATATAAGTAGTGGGATAAGTCTGCTCTCAAATGCAACTTCACTGTCTGTGAAGCACTTTGTAATGTCCTGAGGTCATGAAAGGTGCTATATAAATCCAAGCTGTTTCTTTAATTCACAAAAATTAATCACATTTGTGGTAGATTACTTACTGGATTTTCTTTTTTTCTTTTGCTGGTTCCTCCACACCCAGAGTTAGTAAAGTTGCTGCTTGCTGTTTCTGAAAGAGGCAATAAATGTACATGTTGGCCAGAAAACCAGGAGAACCACCTAGCTCTGCTTGAAATTTTGGGATAATTTAAGTTTGTCCACATGAAAGGATAGGCTTTGGTATAGAATCTCATCAGAAGCACATTGGGGTAGAGTTTCTATTTGTTTCTGCTAATAATACCAGTGCTTTTTTAAAAAACTGATCCAAGGTTCAATCCACCTGAATCAGGCCCAGTCCACAAAACTGGCTGTGCCCACAGTCAAAATTGCAAGATTCTGCCGGATCAACTGGTTCGTGAATCCTCTTCAAATTGTTGTCATAAACATGTTATATTAGATGTTTCATATCAAAATATATGTAATCTATTCAGAAACTGACTAGTGTATACCTATGAAACTCTTAAATTGTTTCAATTTTGTTTTTCTCAAGTAATTTTTAGTGATTTAAAATCTCGAGTTCTGGGAAATATGGGAATGGATTTGGAAGGCGACAATATGTCCTAGGATTTTGGTGAGGAAAGACAGGTTGGAGATGGGGCAGTAGTTTACAAGGATGGAAGGGAGTCAAGTGTGGGTGTTTAGAGAGGGGTGGTGACAGCAGATTCAAAGGAGAGGGGACAGTCCTTAAGAAAAGCAAATTGTTAAGAGTATCAGCTAACATGCGAACCAGGAAGGGAAGTTTTGTGGCCAACAGTTTAGTGGGACTGTGATCAAGTTATAAAGTGTTCTACAGCCACAGCTGTAGAAAAAGATTTGTAACATAAACAAAAAAAAGGACATTAAAAAATAAATGTCTGCATAGGTAATGGTTCTATATAATACTAATTTCGTCCCGAGTCTGCTTTCAACTTGTTGACCTCTGCTAAAGCTGAGATATTATAATTGGTGTCGCTGGGATGGTGATGGGAAAAATGGCAGTGTTTCAATTCCTGATTGTTAATGAACAACCTCGATTGTAAAATACTTCTGTTGCTGGAAATCTGCAATAAAAAGAGAATTTGCTAGTAATATTCAGCGGGTTAGGCCACATCTGTGAAGAAAGAAACAAAGTTACCATTTCAGATGTTTGACCTTTTATCAGAATAAGAAAGTATTTGAGATGTAACAGATTTTAAACAATCACAGAGGCAAGGATAGGGTGGGGGGTTGGGCGGTGCTAGGTGGGAGAACAAAAGGGAAGGTCTATAATACGATGGAAGGCAGGAGAGATTAAATGACAAAAGGGAGGGTGGTGAAAGGTAAAAGGAAATGGTAATGGGACAAGTAATATCATGAGTCTAGAGAAAGTGTAAATGGGAAGAGCCGAGTCATCCCAATAGCCAATGTATAAAAAATGGGAACCACATTATGATCTAAAATTGTTGAACTCAGTGTTGAGTCCAGAAGGCTTTGAAGTACCTAATCGGAAGAAAAAGTACTGTTCCTCAAGCTTCTGTTAAGCTTCATTAGAACATTGTAGGAGGCTGAGGATAGAGACATTAGCGTGAGAGCAGAGCAGAAAATTAAAATGACCAGAAACTTGGGTTACTTGGACTGAACGAAGGTGTTCCTAAAGTGATCACCCAATCTGCATTTGGTCTCCCTAGTGTAGGGAGTATTGAACACAGTATGCTAAACTGAAAGAATTACAAGGTAATTGCTGTTTCAACTGGAAAGAGTGTTTTGAGGCCTTTGACAATGGGGAGGGAGGAGATAAGATAGTAGGTGTTGCCTCTTCTCCCTTTGTACGGGAAGGTGCTGTGGGAGGGAAGGCTGTTGGGAGTGACTGAAGAATGGTCCAGATTGTTGCTGAAGGAGCGGTCCCTCTGGAATGCGGAATGGGAGGTGGCAGGGGTTGGTGGTGGCGAGATGTTCTTGGCAGTGGCCAAATGCTAGAGGTAGCAGAAAGGCAGGATGATCAATCGATGGTGGATCAATGAACTACCCTGCTGAAAATAATGAAAGCTCTATCTAACAGCACTACAGGAGAACCATCACCTTCTTAAGGGCAACTATAATAAATATATTGTTAAAAATTATGCGCTTTGCCTCTGATGCTGCGCTGTTCCTTACAGCTTCAAATATTGACATCTGAAGCTTTACCTTATCAGGTTCTGTCAATATGCATTTCTCCAACAGTGTTACTGGTGTACCTTTACTTTTTCTGTATAAATAAACCTGTCATTTCAGGCATGACAACTATTGTGTTGAAAATGCTAGTCTTTCATCTAACAATTTATTTTCACTCTTTCCAGCTGACCACTTTTTCCATGTGCAGCTATAAATCCTGCTTCTTTTGTCCTGGTTTCATGGCAAAGATAACTGATTTCCTGTTGAGTCTTAACTATAATCCTTTCAATGTCAACCCAGCTTCAGAAACAGGAATAAATGCCCTTTTTGCTGAGAAGCACAATATCACTGAGGGTATTGACTTTGGAATTACCGATACTACTTAATTGATCAAAACTTAACTCATGAGGTTACAGTGTTAATCATCAGTCAAATGGAGGAACTGAAATCTTAGCAGCAGCAAAACAAGCTGGAAGGCACCAAGAAAGTATGACGAACAGCTGAGGATACTGTTAAAATTAATTAATTCAATAAAACTATTACGGCTTGTAGAAATTCTGAACACAAAATCCTGGCTGATGTTCCAATGCAGTAATGAGGAAATACTGCACTTTGGAAGTTATGCTTCCTTTCCAGTGAGACATTAAACCAATGCTCCATCTGCCCTCAGGGAAATGTAAAAGATCCCACAGCACGAGCTTGAATAAGTGCAGAAGAGTTCTTGTGATCTAGCCAATGCTTATGAAGAATAACCATCTGAGCAAGGTATTAAAGTGCAGCAGTTAATCTTTGTGACTATGTGTCAGTGCTATTAATAGAGGTGAGAAAATAGATTGTGGAAAAAGAAGTAAAAATAGCCAGTGACATTTTTAACATTGCATAAAAAGCTAGCAAGTCAAAGAAAAGAAATACCAGTCATATGATATCTGAATGCATCAACTACCCTTGCATACAATATCCTCTGCAAGTCAATGCAGCCTGTCACATGGTTTTCAATACCCACGTTGCAGCTGCTGTCTATGATAAAGTAATGGTACATATGAAATGTCAAGAATCAAGACACATTTTTCTTCAGATTTAAGTATTTCCCCTTTCAGGGAATTTCTTGCATATGATATGACTGCAGTTAAACTGTCACTTGCATGTCAATATAAAACAGCTTCAGATCAAAATGAAAGGAACATGTAAGATGTGGATGAATTTTGAGAATGAAAAACAAATTATTTTTGAAGTCTAGTCATTGTTGTAGGAAATAGGACAGCCAATTTTCACACATCAAGTTCCCACCTATGTGAGAATGACCGGATAGTTTATTTATTAGTGATGTTGTTTGAGAGATAATGGCTGGCTGCGACAACAGGGAGAAGTTCCTTGGGAACAGAGAACTTCCTTGCTCTTCAAAAGAGTGCCATATGATCTTTTACATCCTCCTGTGGAGGCAGACAGGACCTCAGTTGAACATCTCAATTGAAAGATGACAACTCCCATTATATAGCACTCCCTCAGTTACTGCACTGCAACATCAAGTTTTTCAGAGTGAGAGGTGAACTAGTAACCATCTGTTTCAAAGACAAAAGTTCTTCCACTGAGCCACAATTAATACCTGTAATTTCAACCTACTGTGAAACCACATTTTAAAAGTGCCCAAATAATCCATTACCACTGATCAAATGTCATAATATCATTTGTCAATATTTTTAATGTTAGGAGATAATAGATGCTGCCACCCACTCTCAATGAACAGGTGTGAAGCTCTGATCATGGTTCCAAGCTACATTGTTGGTGACCCTGGTGTAACCCACAACAATGTGCACTGCCAACTGTGCCCCTGCATCTCAGTAGATGGGCAGAGACTGTGAGCTACCGCATAACTGCAACTTTAAATAGCTCCCAATATATATAGAGATCTGATAGTGAATTGAGAGCCAACAGCATTTTAATAAAACAAATTCTGCTTCTTCTGTCTCTTAAAATAAAGTTAAGAATGCAAATAAATAGAATCCTTTCATCATTACAAGTAGATACTAATATATTAAGAAATAAATTTGCCGTCTGTGTCATATTTACATAAATAACAAAACTGCATCTCATCAACATTTTATATTCAATATGTAACAAATCGAAATAGAATCAATAGACATGAGAAAAATATAAGTGTGTAAAACTTAGGTCTGCGCTATGGGTGTTGGTTCAGTAGAAAATAGGTATCTCCGCCACTTCAGCCCAATTCCTGCATGACCTGCACCGATCGGCATCTTGTTGAGGATAACAGGGGGATGTAAGGAGGGTCTATGGGAGTATGCAGAATAAGCACTTTGTGTTGTCAGTCAGTATCAAACACTGATTTGATACAAAACCTTCCATTTTTGAGATTACCGCTCAAGTTCAGCAGTACAAAGGACCCCCCACCAGTGTTCCTTGTCATCAATAATTTGCAGGTTAGTTGCTTATTACTTTCTACTGGCTCTTTCTGTGTTTGTCAAAGTGCTGGGTGCTTGGAGGAGTTGCCAGCAGTAGATAAATTATGCAAGGAATGATGCTGCACATGGGGAAGGCTTTGGCTGCTAGTGCATGGGTTCCTCACACACCACTTAGGGCTGTAGTAGCAGGATCCTTGGGCTTCATCAGAGGGATGGAGCAGAGACAGAAAAGAAGACAAGCTGCTCACAGAGGGAGGAGGAGGAAGGGGAGAAGAGCGCTCAACAGGAGACCCTATCCATTGGAGGTCTTCCAAGCGCACTTTTCCGACCTACCCCTAAGCCAGGAGCAGTGTGTTCAGCATTTGTGATTCACCAAGGAGGAAGGTCACAGAACTGTGCCATCTCTTGGAACCAGGCCTGCAGATTTACAGCAGGTTAAGGACAACACCACCTGAGGGGGTGAAGGTGACCATGGCCTTGAATTTTTTTGAGCAAGTCCTTCAAGGCTGTAACAGTGGACACAGCTAATATTTCCCATTTTACTGTCCATTGCTACATCCAAGAGGTGACAGAGGCTCTGTATTAGTGGGCCTTGACATGGTGTAGGGTGCAATTGACTACACACACATAGCTTTGCAGGTGTCATGGTTTGATGAGGAGATGTACAGAAACTTCAGTGCAGTTGGTGTGTGACTGTGCCCAGCCACAGGCTGGTGAGTGCCTGCTATCCTGGAAGCAGTCATGAATGTTTCATTTTGTACCAACTACTGTTCCAGCAATCCTTCAGCCACCTCATCCAGCTAGAGGGTGGTTGCTTAGTGACAAGGGCCTTCTGTCCTAAAGCTGGCCAATGACTCCCTTGCACAAGCCAATCACACATGGCCAATGCTCATATAATGAGAACCATGCGGCCGTGTGAGCTATCATTGAGCTGATGATTGGACAGCTGAAGTAATGAGGTAAATTTTATCCCCGACCCTGGCGGCATATTTGCAGGTGGGAACACTCGTAAAATAGATTGTGTCACCTGCCTGCTGCCTTCCCACCCACCCAGATCTGAATCCCATATTATGATGGGTGAGCAATGCATCAGGCAGCCTACCCACCCTTGAGCCTATTGAGGTCCTTTATTGGCCAGTTAGAGGCCTCATTCTGCCTCTGCTACAGTTGTATGTCAAGCAGGTGAAGTTGGAGGCAAATTAAGCATCCTGGCAGCTCGCATTGCACGGACTGCTGTCGGGCAGAAAGGGGGGAATACCTTCTTTGTCCCTGTAGCCATTGGGGCATCCTTCCAAGATCATACCCTGTCTTTATCCCTCCCCTCCTGACCTCGAAAACCCTTCCGCTCCTCTCGCTGGGGTCTGCCTGGCAGAATCAACCAAAATCACACACTTACTTGAAGTTCAGGATCCATCACTTCGTCATCTTTATGGGCTGCCTGTAGTCCCAGCAGTGGTCACTACTTGATGCTGGCACTGCACTCTGGGACGACAGAGCTGCCAGTCGATCAGAATGGGGGAGAAGTCCCACTCTGATCCAGATAAGGCTGCTCCCAGTGTATTATCGCCATGGAGCAGCCAGTTTTCTGGTCAGTAGGGTGCTGTCATGAAGCTATTAATGTATATAATAGTTTGGAAAATATATATTTTTTAAAATAGAGGCTTGATCTGTGGGTATACCTTAATTGGATTAAAGCCAGCTAGTCTAGATGCTTTGATGTACTAGTTTTGATATGTAAGAGAGGTAGGGTGCATTTGCATTTTTTTGAATAGAGCATTCAAGAAGTGGGGTGAAAACTTGATGCCTTTCTAGCAGATACCAAGCAATATGTTTACATTACTAATAAAATTGATACTATGAAAGGGGTTTCATTGTTAAAAGGTGAAGTTCAAAGAGGTTGTTGATACAATGAGAATTTGAATTCAATCAGTGGCAGTAGGTATAACTTCAGCAGTTTTCGGGTGTGCAGGCAGAGGCAATGTAAGGTCAAAAGGCAGCTGCAAGCCTCCAACCGACTCCACAGTAAAAAAAACCTCATTTTGAATTTGTGAGGTGAAAATGCTTTGCCTGGTGTTTTGGTTAAATCTATGGGTTGCTGTAGCCTTAATGGAGAATAGTTTGGGAGTTTGTTACAAGTTATGATAATAGTAATTTCTAGCCAAATGTATGTATATTTTAACCAGTGTAAATGAATAAAATGCTTCAATTAGTTAATGTAAAACCTCGAGAACTGGTGGTATGATTCCTGAGTTTAGAGTTGCATCTCAAACATAACACTTAAAATTATATGTTATAGCAGTTGTTTAAAGTTTCCCTCTGGGAATTTAAATAATTCCGCCTTACCAACTGCATCAGTCATAACAGGTGTCAACGGACTTTTCAGTCAGTAGGGGGAGGGGGTGAAGGGATTTTGGTACTTAGCAATCCAGGTAGCCTGCTGGAATGACAGATTCCTGGACAGTTGTGAGGGTCTGCAAGCCCCTTTGAATATTGGTCTCTGCAGCCATGTTGGCAGCAGACTGATCCTGCATGATCAGGCTTATATGGCAAAATGCTGAGATTATATGACTTAAGTCTGAGCTTCCACTGTAACACTCAGACATCCAATGGAAGCTGAGGCAACAGCCATCAGGTCAGGCCTGGAACTGTTCCCTTGGAGTTAGCCACCACTATTAAGCCTGAGAGAATGAATTCTGCACTAAACCCTGTGCTGAGTTGAATTGGGCCTCCTTCATGCTCCTTAACATTGTTAGCAGGATCTCTAGCAGGCCTGTCAATGCATGAAACATGCCTGGGTGCATGGCTGTTTCTATGCAGCCCCACTGAGGTCTCCATCTTAGTCCTCTGCAGCAGATGTCCTGTGCACCTCAGCCTTCGGGGAGCTGGCACCCACGCAATCCTTCCTCTCTGTCTTGGCTATGGCCCACTTATGTCCAGTGTGCTATCCTCCAAATGTCATGCAGCGCCAGGATCTGTGCTGGTAGAGTCAGTGAGTGGAATTTTGTGCCCTCTCCCCTGGTGAGTTTGGTGCCGGCAGTGGAGGGGACATGGGCAGTTAATTGGTTGGGAGGGCGATGGCTGCGGTCCCCACATCTTGTTGCTTCCAACCCAATTGAGTCCCGCTGAAGGGCCTCATCCTGCCACACTGGTATTAACCCCGCAGTATGCAGGGGGCTTCCAACGCGAGGAGCACAATAAGCAAATCCTGGCATTTTTGCTAGAGGGCTCCCAAGGGAGTGTCCCTCACTCAAAGGCACTTAGTGCCTGATGAGGAAGCTGGCATCCGGAAGGGTGGGGGTTCTGCTGAAAGCCACATCCCTGCCATTTTTGCTGAACCCCCTCTACACCCATCTCCCCTCTATCCTGTGCTTGTGCCTATGCCTGCATCCGTCCTCAAGCCAAGGCTTCAGGTGGGTGTTATACCAGCAGCAGCCACCATCTCCCCAGTAGTGCTGCTGAGTACAGAAGAGCTGCCAGCCTCTGACTGACTGGCAGCTATTGGTTGGCAGGATTTCCAACCATGGGGCCCTTGATGCCAGGGGAAAGCCCACCACTGTCATGTTAACTGCCTGATTGGCACACGATGGGGCAAGCCTTCCCTAAAAGAGGTCTCTCACTGGTTCTCCAGCTGGTGACTAAGACCCCCATCAGCTCCACAAGATTTCACCCAGTGACAGTGTTTCTTTCTCCTTCATTTCTTCCACAGTTATGCCTTCAACCTCTGTAGTACAAGGGGTTAATACTTATTATGTTTGTAGCTAGAGTGCCTCATCAGTGATGTCAAATGTTGCCAGATCACATGTAACTGAAACCTGAAGGAAGAAGGTTCTAATGGAGTCCTGGTGAAGTCTGTCTCTGTAAATAGTGTAAATAGTCAATAAACGTTCACTTGTTAACAACAGCATCATCTCCAGTTTTCTTCTATTGAAGCCTGGCCATGATATTAATACATGGTGGAAGCGGTCCGTGAACCAATTTTTAAGCATCCCTGTCGATACTGAGAAAGGCGACAAAGCAAAAAAGCAGTCAGCTCAGCAGATCTCTCGTAACAGCAAACAGAGCCATGACTTGTTACTGGAGTCCTGTGACAGCCAGACATAGAGAAAGCCTTACCCTATCCCGAGCCCCTGGACCACATGGAGGGACCCGACCAGGCTGTGTGCTGGATCAACTGGCATGGCTGCTTCCACCGCTACCTTACTCCCTCTGGACTTGGGGAGAAAGCAGTTAAGGATCAGCTCCGTGTACTACTGTACAAAATCAGCAGCAGAGCTAAATATCATTTTATTAGAGCAGCAGGTTGACGAGGAAACCACTGGACACATAAAAGCACTTAATGCCCTCGACTCATACCTTAGTTTGAAACGTGATACTGGTACAGACCAGGAAATGTTTGACACAGCCACCCAAAAGTCTGCAGCAAGCATTCATTCCTTTCAAAATGATTGTTATTGGCTGCCAGTTCACAGGGGATATGACAGGGCTCCCTGAACACCCACCAACAAGCAGACAAGGAAAAGACAGGGCATGGTCATGGCCATTAGATGTTTCCATTGTGCCAGGAAACGATCACATTGCCACCATATCTGTCCAGCCACTAACGCAGAGTGCCACTCCTGCCACAGGAGGGGACATTTTCAAACAGTTTGTCGCGACAAAGAGCTTTCAGCTCCAGGTCAAAAATTTAAAGGCAAATTACTCCCAACAATAGCTTCTAAAGCACTAGAAAATCTTCGTATCAACCACTTTTTTTTAGCTGAGGTTACAGAATCTAAAGGCATTTTAGACTGCCGAAATAATGGTTAATAATGGTTAGACAACCTTTAAATTGGGTGCAGGAGTGGGAGTCTCCATTCTGTTTGATAATATGCCCTGGCTGGAAGCTGAGTTCCTCCAGCCATCCATCATATGACTTCCCTGGCGCAGGGGGCACTCCACTGAAGATACAAGGCCTGGTGACTGCCACTCTTTGTTACAAAGGAAGAGAAATTACTGGAATCCTTTATGTCATCTGCAATCAAGAGTCCTCCCTGCTGAGCTGCAGATCTTGTACTGAATTGTACCTTATTTGCAAGATAGATGAGCTGGTCAATCTAGGAAGGTTCAAAACATATCAGAAAGCAAAAATAAATCAACTCATCTCTCCACAGTAAGTGCATCTCTGTATGATTTTATTTTCCAATACAAAGGGAATTTCAAAACCCAAAGTCAGAAGCACTATTCCCAGCAATCGCACTACACATTGCAGATGAATAAGCAAACAAGCCTGCTTCTTAATTTCATACTGGTTTAAAATAGATCAACATGGAGCCTCCAGAAGAAGACAGAGGCGTTGAATCAGATAAATGTAGCAGGAAGCACTAGAGGGTAGGATATTAAATAACCTGTCAGTTGGAGCACAGAGAAGAAAAAACAAAGGATTTGTGGTTCTTAAAATTAAGACCTTGCATCTTGTGCAAATTTGCACCAACAAAAAGCATTCTACTATAAGTGATATTTTGAAAATGCCTGCTTTACTGCCATCTAACATAGCATCAGCAAACAGTAGGCCTGAAATGAATGGGGTTAATTGTTTAGGGGCCTTTTCATCCAACCTCACGGATAAACCTACAGAGAAGTTCAATTTGTTCTTTATACAAGATATTTGATGCTGAACAATTGTCATCACCAGAGGAGTAGCATTTAACTTATGATGGGTTTGAAACCAAAGGAAGACATGAAGGACGGATAAGCAGGTAAAACCATACAGGAGAAGAAGTGGGAGACTGATTATTTTATTCAAAATCATTTGTCACCAGCCTGAAATAAACAGAAACAATCTTTTCCAACAAATCAAACCTTGCCAACAACTAAATACCTGATCTTCCAATGTCTCACAAATGACTGGTATTTCTGAATGAGCCAAAACAAAAGGGCTGTACGTTAGAAACAAATATTTAGATGTTTGGAGACTGAAGCCTGGTTTGAGATTCAGATTCAACGCCATTTAATTCTTTCGAACTTACATTAAGGATAAATTAATTACAGTCCAGATCTGTATCTGCAATTACTTGGAAGGATTGACTCATACATTTAACCTCGGATAGACTATGCAGTCCAAAAGATTCATTGAATTACATGAACATTTGAAAGTCTTATGCAATACATCATGCAAATAGTGCAATGGGTAGCACACTGTTCTGCTGCAGTGTCCTTCTGCCTTTAGAACCAAATTCATATTTAGCCCGGATTAATGCTATAAAGGTTTCAGTCCACTGATAGCTGCAAAAATCTTGTGCAGAATAACCTGGTAGAGTTTCAACCAAATTTCTTGTGAGCTTCTCCACATGTAGTTAAGTATTAAATTTAGCTGCTCCACACACCTACCCCTGGATAAGTAGATTTTGCATGGGCCAATAATGGGTTTATCCATCAAAGGCAAGCACTTTTTGGCAGTGTTGCAATTTTTGTGTCAAAAATAGGCATCAAAAGATCACCAACTGACTTTGATAGCAACTTGAAAATAGTGAGCCATCCCAAAGTGTTTCTCAAGAATGATTAATAAGCAGGGCTTGGGAGGGGATGTAGGAAAGTGATTGGAAAACAGGCTAAAGTTTGGAGAGCTTATTACGGCATAGAGGAAGACAGCAGGATCATGATGGCTGATGGCTGATGGCTGATGGCTCTGCTGACGATTGTGGAACAAAAGCGGAGAGAAATACACAGTCAAGTGGATTATGCAAGTTGGGATGTGGGCTGGAGAAGGTTGCAAAAGTAATGTGGAGTAGGTCCATAAGGAGATTGGAGAATAAGGCAAGGGGTTGGATTTTACAATGGGTAGGACAATGGAGAATTTTAGAAAGCATGACCTAGAGCAATAACATGCTGGGAGTGGGCTAAGCAGGCTCAGGGTCAGATTTCTGCCCCTCAGTGAACAGGGAGTCCCACCCTTGAGCACTGCCAGCCAATCAATGCAAACACATGCCCCCCACTTCCCCATGGCCTCTCATACCCACCACATGCCAACTCAATGCCAACTCACCCAGTATCCACCATAGGCAAAACTCACCAGCCATGTGAAGATGAAAATAAACTCTAAAATCTAATATAGCTCTCATTATAGAGATGTGATAGTGAAAGGTACTCTCATTCATGAAAGCATCAAAGTTTTTAAACTTTTTAAAGTTGTTAATCCCTTATAAAAACAAACATCTGTTCATAGTTTAATCCTGTAATGCCCTCTTTAAGCTGTCAATCAAGCTATGAACTCAGAAACCCTTGCTGTGCTAATTGTAACTTTTGAAACTCAGCCAAGCATTTATAATGAATAGCCCTTGGGGAAATGTCAACAAATAACTATATTGAAAATGCCCAAAGAGATGCTAGACCAGTTGGTCTGTTAATCAAAGCAGTCCAACAGAGGGTTTTTAACATCACTGACAGCTGCAGCCAGTTCGATAAAAAGTTTAAAGAGTGGGCAGGCTTCATGATTGTTAAACAGACATCATTTACCCTTCAAGAGCATTTACATTTACTCCATAAATTTGTAACTCACAGGAAAAGGCCCTTGAAACAGCCAAAATGGGGTCTGTTTGAACTCAGCTCTCAGTTCAATTGGTCCTGTTGAGTTTGTGTTCCCCTCCTTTGTGACTCACACCCTATTCCCTTCCACCTACCATCAAAAATGAGATCTGTCAGGAATGGGAGCTCAATTTTGGCACCCTGCACCATCTGTCATCTGCCATTTTTAAAGGATTGACGAGTCTTTTCATCTCTGTAAAAATCTAGCCCGAGGTATTTGGAGGAGATCCTAACAGTTGGTAAATTCTGCAGAGAATAGTGCTGCATGTGGAGAAAGCTTTGCTTGTCCCTGCAAGGGGCCTATGTACATCACTTGCCCCCAGTCATGGGAGCTATAGCAGCAATCACTCTTCAGCTGCAACATAAGAAGGAGTTGCAGCACATAAGTTGCCCAGTGAAGGAGAAAAGGAGGGGGAGAAGGTCTCTCAGCTGGAGGCCTCACCCATCTGAGGACTTCCAGGAACACTTATCCTACCTCCACCTAAGTCAGAACCAGTGTGCTTGTCATCTGCAATTCATGCATGTTCACAGAACACTGTCACCGATTGATGCAGACCTGCAGCCTTAGATCAGGGTGAGGATAGCTCTACCAGTGGCTGTGAACGTGATCATGGCCCTCAATTTCTTTGCCACAAATTTTTCAAGGCTGGATTAGGTGACATAGCTAACATTTCACAATTTGTCCTTCATTGCTGATTCAGATGTGATTGCAGCTCTGTATACCGGAAGAGGGGACTTCATTAATGCAAAAACAAAATACTGTTGATACTGGAAATCTGGAATAAAAGCAGAAAATGTTGGAAATACGCAACAGGTCTTAAAGCATCTGTGAAGAGAGAAAATTAGTTAACATTTCAAGTCATGACAATTCCTGGCAAGGCTGTCCCACTTACCTTCCAGTCCAACCTCCGCCAAATTTCCTCCCTGGGGACTGCCTGTAGTCTCAACAGTGGCCAGTGCTCCAGAAGGTGGGACATTCTCCCACATGGGAATGGAAGCCACAACCTCAGTCATTTAACAACCTGATGATTAATAAATCTGGTTGCAGTTTCCAGCGCTGGCAGGTTTGCCTCTTCCCCAACCCCAGAAGCCTATCAGCTGGTGGGAGGGGCTGCTGCATCTGTAAAATCCAGCACCAAATTTTATAGTTTCTCACTACTTAAGAAATGTTCTGTTTTCCTATTCTTCCTACCTAACCTCTCATTTTACCGTTTTATATCCCATCTGCCACTTTCTTGTCCACTTCCTAATCGGTCTATCTCCCTTTGCAGGATCTTTACATCCTTCTTACAGCTTAGTTTCCCACCTAGCTTTGTATCATTAACAAACATGGATACATTACAATTGCTCTCTTCGTCTAAGTCATCAAAGTAAATTGTAAATAGCTGGGATCCCAGCACTAATCCTTTCAGAACCCCACTAGTCATGGCCTGCAAACCTGAAAATGTCCTGTTTCTTCCAGCTCTCTGCTTTCTGTCCTTTAACCAATCCTTTATTCATGTCAATATATTACCCTAACTCTATGCGTTCTTATCTTGTGCAAGAATCTTTAGTGTGACAAATAAATTGAAAGCTTCTTTGAAAATCCAAATTTTCTACATCTACTGGCTCCCTTTTATCTATCCTGCTAGTTATATTCTCAAAAATCCCTAGTCAGTTTGTTAAATACATTTCCCTTTCATAAAACTCTACCTAATCATATTACGATTTTCGAAGTGGCCTGTTACCACCCCCTTAATAATGGAATCCAACATTTTTCCAATGACTGATGGCAGACTAATTGTTCTGCAATTCCTTGTTTTTACATCACTCACCTTTCTTGAATAGCGATGTTACATTTATTTTAATTTCCGTATGAGTTTGGCCAGCTGCTTCCTCTGCCGTAACAGAGAATGAGGTTGAAGAGGGGGTCACAGGCAAATGGGACATGGAGGGAGAGGACAGCCTCTGTGATTCCTGAGTGGATGACCCAGGGGTGTCCAGCTGCCCTCCTCCTCCCTTCGGGTGCGTGAGGGCCCTGGCCTGACTCCTTGAGGGGAAAGAGCACCTGGAAGGGGTTGAGGTGCCGGTTTCCCTCTCACATTGCTATTGCAGGAATTCACCCATGTCTACCCCGACAAAGTCCAGGTCTGTGTGCATCTTCGCATTCTAATGGACCAGGGTCTCCATGGCTTCCACCATCCACCCCATGGAGACCTCAATGCTTGCATATTTGGGCACCACTGCCTCAGAGTACTGGCAGACGCACTCCTTCGACTCGTGTGCCACTCTGTTGAGGACTTTCCACAGATCAGCATGATGTCCCCCTGTCTTCTGCTGACTCTCCACAATGAGTTGGAAGGCCAAACCCAGAGGTTCATCATCTGACTCGGACCTCACAGATGTCTCCTCCCCAGCAGTCCTACGAGTGCCAGGGACCTCGGCTGAACCTGCCTCCTCATGCTGTGGACACATGTCCATGCAATGACCACCAGATTGTGAAGCCGAGCCTGCTCTAGATATAGGTCCCACTGAGGTGTGTATCTCTGCGCTGGTGGAGGGTGTGGATAAGTTGCAGTGACAGGTCTTTCAAGCTGCTTATTTCCAGTTCTTCAATGGGGTAGGTGTTCACTTGGTGGGAGATGAGGATCTGGATGGAGCTGAGGGACTGGCTGGCTGAGGGTGTCGGTCGCTTGGCAGAGCTCCCTGTGAACCAAAGTAGAGATAAGTAGTGCATGACAGCAGAGTCAAAAGCAGGAGAGAGAGCACTCACAGTTGCATTGAGAGACGGATGCTATGGTGCAGGATCCTCATGTGGGTGCTCACCGCGAACCTCACCGCCGCCACAGGCACGGTCCATGCCCTCATCAGTCAGTGTAATGGCACGCTCCTCAAAGCAAGAGAGAGGCCTAATGTGGGCCACCCCACCCCCGGTCTGGGACCTCTCCCTGCTGCTGTAAGCCAACTTCTACTGCATGAAAATAGGTGGTGAGAGTTTGAGCAGGTCGCATGGCACTGCGCAGAATATTTGTGTGCGGAGACATGGACAAGATGAGGACACGAGCTCCAGAGGATATGAGCTTGATGGAGATGTGAGAGTGTGTGTGAAAGTGAGTGATGTTGTCCTTTGAACTGGCAGTAAGTGACATCCCTAAAGATGTGTGATGGGTTTGTGAAACTGTAAGTAGAGAGTGATGAGAAGAGTGACTTACCCTGGCAGAACAGCAGAGAGCATTCACCCTCTTCCTGCATTGGATGGCTGTCCTCTATTGCAGGGCGCTGGCGCTGATGACTGGTGCCACTGCCTCCCATGCTGGATTGGTGACCTTGCTTGCTGGTCTTTGCCCAGAGCGGGGTAGAAGAATTTGCAGTGGGCCTCCACTGCATCCAGTAGATGCTTGAGGGAGGCGTTGCTAAATTTAGTGGCAGCGTATTTCCTTCCTTTGGCAGCTATCAGTTCCCAGCAGCTTCCTATCCCTTGAAGAGTGCTAGCTCTATGCAGGGGCGCACTTTAAATATGGCGCCTGGTTTACTGAAGGCCTGAGGTGACGGCGGGGCGACCCAGCATGTTTCCCGGAAACACATTAGTAATGAGGCGGGATGCACCGGGAAGAGGACAATTCGGTGCGAAAGGCTGCCATTGAGGCCCCATTGACCACTGTAAAACACTCTTTCTGCGATTCTGCCCTGTATGTAGTTACATAGTGTCACATTTGTGCAGGGAATGATGCCGGCGCATGTGGTTCCATAATACAGATCTTTGTTATGTCGAGTATTTAAAGTGAAATTTACCTTTTTATTTGAAGTATCTGTTAATTCATGTGTAATTTGTGGTTGTTCTGATTTGTGATAAAGAAGAAGCTGCAAAAAATGGAATCTTGTTGGCACTTTCTATATTTGGGAGGGTCATTCAGTAAATTTAGTTATTTTGGTTTAAAGTTTCCCCATGAGGATTCTAACAATATTACTGTTGCCTAGATTTATTCTTCCCACACATATTCTTCAAATGTATAAGAACTGTATGTAGTGCCTTTACCCAGCATGTTGTGGAAAATAGGCCAAATTGGACAGCAAGTTCATGGGCTGCTTACAACTAAAAAAAATTCTCATACAGCAGTTTGGAATTGTCAATCCAGAACTTATATGAGGAGATATGAATGTCAGGTGTGTTAGCAGCTCAAGGCCTGTTCTCAGTACATATTGGCCGCGATTTTCCAAGCCCGCCGGTGTCGGGCATGTTCAGTGGCGTGAACGGATATGACGCTATCAGTTTCACGATGGCATGAAACCGGTTCTCAATCGTCCGCTCAGCCCGCTGCGTTCCCCACCATCAGACATCAGGAACCTCACTTAAACATCAGCATATCATTGTGTGGCCGGCCCGCCTGAATCATCCCCCCCTTCTGGATTGTCCGCCCAGGTCAGCAGGGGGGCATGCTGGTGCAGAACATGTCTCGACAAGTGTGACGTGCAGAAGTTGGGACTTACCCACCAGGGCCTTGCTCACATCATGAACATCCGAGGAGCAGAAGATGCTGGAGCCCGACAGCAATGGCACACTGGAAGAACGTCCATGGCATGCTAGATGGATTCTTGTGGACATGGCTCTGCTGTGAAGCAGCGCACGGAAGTTGGATAGTCACCGTTGATGCTGACAATGGATGATGGTCAAGGTGTGGGGGAGGGAGGGCTAGAATTGGCTGGGAGAGGAAGAGGTGTTGGGGTGGTAGTGGTGAGGTTGGGATGGAGGGAATGAAGGTGTCAGGATGGGGTGAGGTGGGAAGGGGGCAGTTAAGGCATCAGTGTGGGTTGAGGTTCTGGGGGCAAATTAAAGTGTCCAGGTTGGGTGAGGTTGGGATTGGGGAATGAAGGTGTCGGAGGTGAGGGAGAACAGGGGGAGGTGGGGGTAGCAGGGGAAAAGACAGCAACTAGGGATGCAAGTGTAAGTGGGGGGGGTGCAAGGTTCAAAGGAAGGAGTGCGGAGAGGGGAGGGTGTCCGGGGGAAGGAAGGGGTGTGGAAAGTGGAGGGAGTAAGGGTTGAGGGAGAAGTAAGAGTGTAGGAAGGAGCCAGGAAGGAGGTGAGAGTAAGGGTAGAGGAAGAAGTGAGGCTGGAGGAAAAGGTAAGGCTGGAGGAAGGAATCGAGTGGGAGGGACTAAGGGTGGTAGAAGAGATAAGGGCGGAGAAAGGAGTCAGGAAGGGGGAGGGACTAAGCGGGGGGTGAGAGTGCAGGGGGGTGGGAGGACTGGGGGAAGGGGGGATTCCAGGGGGGACGGGTTCCAGTAGGGAAGGTGTTCTGGGAAGGAAGGTGCACATGCATGGGAAGGGTCAGATAGGTCCATGTCTGCCTCCTGGGGAGCGAACTGAGGGTGGATGTGGTTTGGAGGAAGGGTGAGAATGACCAAGGGCAGAGTGAGGCAGTAAGATAGGAGGGTGAGGGTTTGACAGTACTGGTAGAAGGGAGGCGAGGGTGGTTGGTGGGGACCCGGAGACAAACGGACCCTGGGGATGGTAAGGAGGGGTCGAGGAGGTGAATGCAAGTGGGGTGGGGTTTTCAGGAAGGAAGGGAACGTGCATGTTCACCTGGACATCCCCAAAGGAAAAGTGTTGTAGCTGATAGGTGATGGAAGGGAGGTGGAAGGTGATGCCGGGGGGTGGAGTCAACTGTGATGGGGGAGAGGAAATGGGTGAGGGTAACAAACAGGGGACCGCACAATACAGTGAAACCAGGCCATGCTGGCTAAATCATAAGTGAATTGAGAGTTATGTTGGGGGTGATCATTGGATGGGTGGAGATGCAGGTCAGCTCAGATGGACAACTGAAAGTGAACCCCAGCAGGCAGCGTTCAAAATGCTCAGGACATTGAGATGAGTTTGAAATGTGAAGGATCTGCGTGCATGGGAGAGTGCTTGCAGGAGACCCGAAAGGCCCTACCAGACACACACGTTTCCCTCTAGAATCATTTGTGGGCCAGCTGCTCCCTCTGCAGTGACAGGTTTTCCGGGCTGCTTATTTCCAGCTCTTCACTGGAAGGGGAGTCCTCTTGGCTGCAGATGAGGACATGGATGGAGCTGAGGGACTGGCTGGCTGACAGTGTTGGACCATTGGCAGAGCTCCCTGTGAACCAAAGTAGAGATAATTAGTGCATGGCAGCAGAGTCAAAAGCAGGAGAGAAAGCACTCACAGTTGCATTGAGGGAGGGATGATGTGGTGCAGGATCCTCAGATGGGTGTTCACCGCCAACCTCACCATTGCCGCAGGCACTGTGCACATTCTCGTCAGTCTATGCACTGGCACACTGCTCAAAGTGAGTGAGGGACCTAAGGTGGACCACTCCACCCCATGTCTGGGACCTCTCCCTGCTGATGTGAGCCAGCTTCTCCTGCATGAAAACAGATGGAGAGAGTGTGAGCAGGACACATGGCAATGCATGGGATGTTTGTGTGGTGAGTGGAGCCATGGACAGGTGAGGATGTGAATTCGAGAGGATATGAGCCTGATAGAGATGTGAGGGTGTGCGTGAGAGTTAGTGACGTTGTCCCTTGAGGTGTGAGATCCCTGTGGATGTGTGATGATTTGTGAGTGTGTGAGTTGAGAATGATGAAAAGAGTGATTAAACCTGGCAGAACAGATGAGACCATTCATCCTGTAGTGGCACTGGCTGACTGTCCTCTATTGCAGGGTCTTGGCGCTGACCACCGCTGCCACCACCCCCCAAGCTTGGTTGGTAACGCCGCTGCCCATCCTACAGCCAGAGCAGGAGTAGGGGTCATCAGGGCAGGCCTCCACAGCATCCAAAGGGTGTTCCGGTGACACGTCACTAAACCTGGGGGCTGCAGTCTTCTTGCCTTTCATGGACATCTTGCCTGCAGTAGTCGTGGCCCAGAAGCACTGAGATGTGTGTATGCAGTTGGACTTTAAATATGGCACCCGGCGTGATGAAGCAGCAAGGTGATGGCGGGCAGGTGAATGAGAACCCACCTGCCACCGAGATGGCATGCTTCCCAGGCATACATAAATAATGTGGTGGGATTGGGACAATAGAGCGTGAAAACCCGTCATTGTGGCTGGCAGATAAAACAATGCTACCACACTTAGTGTAAATCTTGGATGATTCCGCACATTATGACTGCTGGCCTTATGGTTGTAAGCATCCATTGTTTCATTGGGTGAGAACATCATACCTCCAGACAATGTAAAATAATATTGATTTAACATTGAAGGAGAGGTAATTGTTCAAAACATACATTCAAAGCCAATATAAGAAAAGCCAAACAGACCAATCAGGCAGATCGCTTGGGGTGATTCTTATTGCCGGTGCCAGTGATAGAGAAAGCCTTTGCATCCTTGGCACAGAAATTGAGGTTGCATTGTTTGTACTTATTTTTGTTAAACGTTGCTTTTAATTGGTCATGAGATTTATGTGTTAGTGTATAACTTGTACCTGGCAGTAACATTTATGTTTTAGTCTATTGGTTTTAATGTATAATAACATTTACGTTTAAGCAGGTTAATAAAATTTTCTCCATCAATTTAATGGCTGAATTCTTCTTTTAATCAATACTAAGTGGGCAAATAAAATTAAACCACTTCCACAAAATGCCTAACTCAAGTTTTCTGTACATCTTTCCCGAGATCCATTGGTGTCTCAATCCTACATTCTTAAACATCTTAACAATATAATTCTCCTTTCATCTTTACAAAGCTTCTTAAAATACATCACATTTCATATGAGGCAGTATTTTAATAACATGAGGAAAACGGTCTGTAACTTGAGATATTTAGGAAATAAAACTGACAATTGATTGAAAGGAAATAATTTGCTGTTGTCAAAGGGGCATTTATTAAACTCATCCCATTCGGAAAGATCATTCATTTTCAATAGAGAATATTTAGAGAATATTCACTATCACTGGCTCAAAGTCCTGGAACTCCTTCCTAACAGCACTATGGATGTACCTACACCTCATGGACAGTAGCATTTCAAGGGTAATTAGGGATAGAAATAAATGCTGGCCTAGCCAGTGCTGCCCACACCCTGTGAAAGAATATATTAAAAAAACGTGCCTATTGGAATGAATATATAATGGAAAAATTCATAATGACGGATTCCTTGAGTCAGCAATATATTATTTTTCCTAGGATTATGCCCACTTATTCACAACTGTCCAACTACTTGTGGTGATCGCTGGAAGAAAATCTTTGATAATTAGTACAGGTTGGTTCTTTTACAAGTGTTAGACAATGGTCAGTAAAGCGTTGTCCTTGTGTATTTTAAAGAACTTGTTCATGGGTACTGTGTACTTTGTGGAACAACACCATCTGAAAGGAAATGTTAAGAAGCACCAGAGTACCTACCAGAATTTGTATCAAGTAAGGGAAAATAAATCATAGTGAAAATTGAATTTCCATCCGTCTCCAAGATCAAGTTCATTTATCAAGATCGCTCTGCTATCTCTTCACTCCATCAGTCCGTAGTATCCTCCTCTACACTCCTACCGATTCCAGTCCCAAATCTTTTTCATTTTACAATTTCACTCCCATATTCTGTTCTCTTGAACCCATCCCTACTCTACTGCTCTCTATTCAATTCTAATTCTTGCCCCCAAAATGTCATCTGACATTATCAATGGCTTCTTTTCCTCAGGCCCTAGGTCACACCTCCCCACCCCCACCCTTACCTGATCAATTACATTATGACAGTGACTACACTTCCAAAGTATTTCATTCACTGCAAAGCACTTTGAGAGAACTGATGGTCATGAAAGCACTATACAAATGCAAGTCTTTTATTAACTATGCCATCTCCCCCAACATAACTCTATGATACACTCCTTGTATGATTCCACCACTGCTTCCTTGTTTACGTGTTTCTTCACAAACACATGAGCAGCCCTGTTCAATTTGGTTTCTACCTCAGCAACATTTCCTGTCTCTGTCCCTGTTTCAGCCTTACAGCTACTGAAAACCTTTACCATGCCTTTATCACCTCCAGTTTCTACACAACTGCCCTTCTTAATTGCCTCCTATTCTCCACCCTTTAAATACTCAGATCTGTCCAAACTTCTGCCAGCTTCGTCTTGTCACATATTAAACCATACCCATCTACCCTGGACTCTGAGATAAATAAATAGCTTCAGCCTGTGTTAATCTGTACCATGTTTTTAACATGCCCAGAGTAATGTTAATTTATATTCTCAGAGATTTTAATTTAGAAAATCAGGAAAAAACTGAAGGTGACTACAATGAAAACCCTTCAGTCTATATGAAGCAATCTCAGCGGCAAAAATTAATTTTGGACAATAACATAACATCATAGATGGGATCATATCAGCTACCAGTTATACTGCCTGCCATTAGTCCACATAGAACTGAATATTAACCAAGGTACATAACAAGCAACCGATGGGACACCACCAGTTTAGCACTATCGCCCAAGGTGAATTTTTACCCCACAGTGCATTTATTTTGTGCCCAGAAAGATATAAGACATCAGCAGTCTGCTACCACCTGGTACTCTTATAGTCATAAACTAGTGGCCTTCTGAAAATCAACTCCCTTATTGTTAAATGCATTTTCAAGGAAAAAAGTATCAAACACAATATATTTATAGATATATATATTATTATTTTGTTAATATATAGCATTGTAATCAAAAATAATTTTATATCATATCCCGCTCTCAATACTTCTGTAAGTAGTACATTTCAGCTAACTTTTATGAGATGTATCAGACTGACTTAGAGTTGACTAGTCCTAATTCCCTTCATTTTGCTGTAGGCAGGCATTTCATCTCTACTTGTTACCCACGTCTAGCTGGCTAGTTGATATTGGAAACTCATTATTAAGTGATGAATCTTGGACCCAAAAACACATTGAAACACTCCATGATAAATCACATTAGTAAAGTGGCATAGGGCTGAAATTCTTCTTGCTGTGTTACTTGAACTTTATCAAATTTCAGTATATGTTACCTGAATAAAAAATGATTATTTATTTCAACAAAAGTCATTAACCATTTATTTTCAAAGTCAAATGAGTTGACACCTTCATTCAAAAATCATGTGCAGGAAATTGAAACAAATGTATTAACCAGTACGTTACAAATACTGGGTGAAGAATTTCAACCCAACAATGCCTTCCTAGGGCATCTATTAAACTTTTAATGAGGACTAATAACAGCATCAACAGAAGAGGACAAATATAATATTTACATTTTAATGACTTCTATCAATGAACCATAGTACTTTTTGCTGCCTACAACCCTCTTATATCTCCAGCTATGGTTGGCTTTCCAAACTACATGATACTTCTAGCGTCCCCCAAAGGCCTATCCTTGGTACCTTCTTTTGCAAATCTACTTTTCCTTGATGATTTCATATGCAGAACATGGGGCCAGTTTCCACTTACATGTGACATGCCCTTCTCTCTCTCCAACACTTCCCTTGACCCATCCACCGCCTTCTGTTTTCCGATCGTTTATCTAACATCCAATCTTTAATGAATCCCAATTTCAGCCAGAACATTGGTACACTGAAATTATTGTTTTTGTAAAAAAAAATACAAAATACTGCAAATGTTGTAACTCTATAATAAAAACCAATGATGCGGGGGACACTCAGCAGGTCAGTCAGCATTGGTGGAGCGAGAAAATTAGAATTATAGGCCAAAACTTTACATGCCCTCGGCAATGGGCTGGGAGGTCAGGATCCATAAAATCTGATAGGATGATGGGGGCTGGATGGACAGCATGCTCATCACCTCCCGGTTCTGCTGATATTTTATCAGTGGCCGAGGACAGGGAAGCCAGGGGAATGGTGCAGTGCACACTACGTAGTGCGGCCGCCTAGTAAACCCTGGTGGCCTAGTTGCAAGTTTAGGTGTGGTAGTGGACCCTTCTGTTCAGTCATCCTGTGCCCAATGGAGGGGCTTCGCCAGCAGAAACGGCCACCGCCACTTGGACCACCCCTTGGCCTCTCCAGGGCCTGATGACTGGCCCCGTCAAGGCCACTCCGCTTATCTTGAAGTCTGGCCTCCTTCATGGCTTCTCGTCAGAAATGGGCTGCAATCCCAGCAGTGACCACTGCTCCAGGTGATGCTGCTTGGACCGGAGAGCTGCCACTAATTGATTGGCCAGCTGTTCTTGAAGGTGAAAGCCAGGAACTCAGGCAGTTGCCCGTCTTTCAACATTAACATCTGGTTGTGGCTTCCTGGGCTGGTAGAGCTGGGCTCACCCCTAACTTTTCAGCTGGCAGCAAGAACACAGCCTCTGCGTAAAATCCAGCCTCGAAAGTTTCAGGTCAGAATGGTTTCATCAGAGTTGAGAGATCTTACAGACAGGGGTATTGTCTTGGGGCCTACTTCAAACTCTGATTGCTCTTGATTCCAATCCATTCCTTGGTCATTGTCACAGGCTGAACCAGATTGTTTGCAACCTGTGCCACTGATTTGATCCCGAGCTGAGCATTTGACAAAGGCAGTCTACTACCTCTACAGCATCATCCAACTCCACCCCTAACTCAGTCCATTAGTCACTGAACCCTAATCATGCCTTTGTCACCTCCAAACTCAATTCTTCCAATGTTTTTCTGGGTGGTGCCCACTATATCCCCTCTAGAAACTTCAGCTCATCCATACCTTTGCTGTCCATAGCTATCCTGCATCAAGTTCCATTCAACCATCTTGGCTTTTCTCCCTTACATTACTTCTCAGTTCTCATCCTCATACTTAAATCCATTCGTGGCTTCACTCCTCCCTACTTTTACATGTACTCCTTCAGTCCTACAAGTCCTCCCCACCATCGAACACCTATTCTTCTGAATTAGGTCTCTAATGCGTCTGCCCTCACACTCCCTTCAACTCTACCACCTTGGCCATAAGCTCTTGAATTTCCTTCCAAAATAACTCCACCTTCTGCACATCCCACTCTTTCTTTAAGACCCTCTTTAAAGCCCACCACTTTGATGAACTTTTTGGGCATCCATCCTGATACCTCATTTTGATAAAGTTTCTGTGAAGAATTTTGGGACATATTCAACGTTAAAGACACTATGGGCAGAATCATCCATGCCCATTGGCGTTGGGTGTGCTTGGTGGCATGAGCGGACAATATGGCGAGAAAGCCAAAAATCGGTTTCACAACATCGTGAAACTAGTTTGCAATCGTCCACTCAGCCCATCAATGGTGGGCCACGTTTGCCGCCATCGAACATCGGGAGCTTCATTATAATAGATCTGCATATCATTATAAGGCCAGCCCGTAGGAGTCAGCACCCCACACTGGATTGTCTGCCCACGTCAGCGTGATTGCTTGCCGGGCCTCTAGCCTATCTGCCCACTCAAGCAAAGCAGAGACATGCAAGCACCACAAAGTGCTCCAGAGCTTTTCACCCTTCAGCACAGACTGAAAACTAATGAGCATTTTGGTGGACTGCAGAACAATTGGATAACTGGGCAAATTGTACAATCTCCTTGCTCTGGAGCAGTCACTGATGGAGGCACACATAGCCCCAAGCAATGTAATCATTCTGGTTTGGACCAGTCTCTCCCATGGTTCAAGCTAACAGTGCAGCCATGCAGTGTGGGTTAGGACAAGGCTTGTGCCTGAGCTGAGAGCACAGCATGCAGTTTCAATGGGCAAAGCTGCTGCCATTCGGTTGGGTGGAGTGGGCAGAGGTGGTTGGGGTTTCAAACAGTCCGCGCACTAATCTCTAGCCATCCAAGTGGTGGCCAACACTCTCCGGGATGCGTTGAAGGGCCTTCAGATTTAACCAAGACAGGCTCTTAGAACACCCATGCTAAGCATGCGTCTCGCTCTTTCATCCTACAGGAGGAGTACACCAGGAGCATGGAGCCTGGTGAACTAGCTGTATGCCTTACAGAGCACAGATGACAGAGAAGAGAGCAATGAGGCACCTGGCTGTGCAGAGGGTGAAACAGCACCCTCAGAAAGAAGGACGGCTGGGGCTCCCACACTCGCTGCTGAAAGGCCACAGTAAGCCATCACTGTTCAGCACCTAGATAGACCCAGAGTCTCTAGACACAGCCTTTTATTCCTGCAGATGACCGAGAACCAGTGTCGCTGAAGATTGCATATGTCTCGGGAACTGGTTGGTCACCTGCCAGCTACACAGAGGCATGGAGGCAACCACTACCAACGGCTGTAAAAGTGGCAGCATCACTCAATTTCTATGCCAGTTGCTCCTTTCAGGGCTCCAAAGGTGAGTTCTGTGGGATCTCACAAGTCTCCACCCACAAATGCATCCATGAGGTCATGGATTCCATCTTTGCGAGGGCACACAACTTTGTGCATTTTGCCTGGGACCAGGACAGCCAGGATGCTAGAGCGATTGGATTTGCCCAGATCTTGGGTTTCCCACAGGTGCAGGCTGCCATCGACCGTGCTCACATAGCGCTCAGATCTCCATCGCAACAAGGGGTCAACTATATCAACTACAAGTCTTCCAATCATTGAATGTGCAGCTTGTGTGTGACCACCACAACTGCATCCTGCAGATCTATGCACGGTTTCCAGGGTGTGTGCACATCTTCTACATTCTCAGTCAGTCACAGATCCCTGACTTTTTCCAGGGTCCACAGAGACTGCAGGGTTGTCTCCTCGGGGTCAAGGGCTACCTGCAGAGGCCGTGGCTGATGCCACCTGTGCGGCGGCCTCAGGCTGCAGCAGAGTGACGCTATAATGAGGTTCGTGCTGCAACTTGCAATTTGGTGGAGCTGAAAGTGAGGTTCCGGTGTCTGGACTGGTCTGGTCTGCAATATAGTGCACAGGGGGAGTCACGTATTGTCATCATCTGCTGCGCCCTCTACAACCTAGTGCTGCAACGGGGAGAAGAGCTGGCTGACGGGGAGTTGCAGGAGCTGGATGTCTCCTCTGATGAGGAGAACGTCAATGGTGATGATGGTGAGGAGGTTCTCAAAGGTGACAATGACAGTGAAGAGGCCCTTGCACTGGTCAGACAAGGCAGGCGCTCTCAGGAGGCCCTCATAGCTGATAGGTTTGTGAGGAGACATGCAATGAGGAGACATCATAAATCCTCCCATCACATCTGTGAAAGTTTGACTCCAATCTGGCATATGGCAGACCACATACCCCCTGTGACAATGCTCCTGTCATGGAGGCGCAGTGGAGGCCCTAATAGTCGCTCAATCACAGGAGGATGATGACAACATGCAGTGAGGACACACCATACATCTTCACATGGCCTCTGAGAATGTCTGATTACTGTCTGGCCAAGGGCTCTGTGCTCTGTGATCAGGGTCATATAGAAACACAGCCATGAAACTTTAAAAGCACCTGATCCTTTGTCCGCCTTCAGCACTTGACCCCTTCAGGAGCTCAGCGTCACTGGTCACAGATGCTGAAGTGATGGGGACCAGCCACACTTTAAAGGTGCTGAGAGCACACAGAAAGAATGACATTTGTGACATTTGCCCACGACATTCTGGCAGCAATGACAGGCATGATTGAGGTGCAGGCATCAGTAATGTGTCCAGGGAGTGTGAGGCTGGACAATCACTTTGGTCTGAAGGCTGCACAGAGCACAGGGAAGAGGCCCTGGACTGAGATACCTGCCTTTTATCTTGTGCAGAAAGATTTCAGATCTGAGTGACACTCACACCATTCATCAGAACAAGGATCCATAGGCAGGGAGACATTCTTGGGAGTTTATTGACAATAGTGATCTGTATGTACACTGTGCCCAGGCTGTGCAACTACATCTTCTTAACTTTCCTAAACCTGCTGCTGTGTCTTGGTGTTCCTCGGACATCCACAGTGGAGGTGGAGGCAGCCTGCTGACTGCTACACCCTATCTGTGATGACCTGGGCAGGTGTCTTCTCGGGGGCTGAGACCTGGAGGGCCCCGACCTGCTTTAAGGGTCCTGCTGTGTGGCAGTGGCATTCTCCAGAGCTGTGGAGCTGGAGCTGCTGAGGCCACAGGAAGATGGGATTCAGATGGGCTGGACACTCCTGGGGTCAACTGATCAAAGGAGATCAAAGCTGGGAACTAAATATTCAGGGGTATGTGACTTTTCATAAGGGCAGGCAGGAAGGAAAGGGTGGTGGGCTGGCCTTGTTAGTACAAGATGGAATAAGTATGATAGCAAGAAATGATCTTGGATTGGAAGAAGCAGAATCCATATGGATGGAGGTAAGAAATAACAAGGGGAAGAAGACACTGGTGGGAGTAGTCTATAGGCCCCCTAATAGTAGCTATGTTGTCGGACAGAGAATAAATCAGGAAATAATGAGGACATGTAAAAAAGGCTGTTTATTAATCATGGGTGACCTTAATCTCCACGTAGATTGGAAAAATCAAATTAGCAGAGGTAGCCAAGAATTAATAGAATGTATTCGGGACAGTTTCCTAGAATAACATGTTGTGGATCCAACCAGGGATCAGGCTATTTTGGATCTGGTAATGTGTAATGAGGCAGGTTTAAAAAATTACCTCAGAGTAAAAGATCCCCTAGGAAACAATGCCATAACGTGGTGGAATTTAGCACTCAGTTTGAGAGTGAGAAACTTAGTTTGGAAACAACAGGCAGAATTTTCTGCCTGTCAGGTGGGCGGGCCCGATCCAATCTCCAACCATTGACAGGTCGGCAGGCGGACAGCTGATCTCGCTGTGCCCCCAACTTCCTGAAGATTTAAATGGGGCTTGATGATGTCGGGGGTTCCCCCTGAAGTCATCCCGTGTCATTTTTGTGTCGGCGAGCGGGGTCTGCTCCCTGCTCACCAACGGAAAAATTCAGCCCAACTGTGCTAAACTTAAGTAAGGGTAATTACAAAGAAATGATTGACAGAGTTGGCTGGAGTGGACTGGGAAAGGTGTTTAGCAGAAAAGACGGTTGACGATGAATGGCAGACTTTAAGAAAATAGTTCATGACACACAACAAAGAAATATCCCAGTGCGGAAGAAAGATTGTAGGAACAGGATAAACCAACCATGGTTAACCAAGGAAGCTAAGGATAGTATCAAAGTGCAAGAAAAAACATACAATGTGGCAAAGATTAGTGGTAAACCAGAGGATTGGGATAGTTTTAAAAATCAACAGAAGATGACCAAAAAAATAATAAATAGGGAGAAAATAAACTTTGAGGGTAAACTAGCAAGTAATATAAAAATGGACAGTAAGATCTTCATTAAATATATAAAAAGGAAGAGAGCTCAAAGTCAATATAGGCCCCTTAGAGAATGAGGCTGAGGAAATAATAATGGGGAACCAGGAAATGTCAGAGGAATTGAATAAATACTTTGCATCAGTTTTCACGGTAGAAGATACTAATAGCGTTCCAAAAATACTAAATAATCACAGGGAAAAAGTTGGGGGGGGGGAAGGAAATAAATACAATAACCATCACTAGAATAAAAGCATCAGGGAAACTAATGGGACTAAGGGCCTATTCGATAAGTCACCTGGACCTGATGTAACACCCTAATTCAAAAAGGGGAGACAAAAAACAGGTTTAGTCTCTTCCCTTTTTGAATAAGGGTGTTACATTGGGCAGTTTTCCAACCCTCTGGGACTTTTCCAGAATCAAAGGACTCTTGGAAGCTTACTACCAGTTCATCCACTATCTCTTTAGCTATTTCCTTTAATATCCTAGTATGCAACCAAACAGGACAGTTCCATGAGGACCTTGATTTCAGGCATTCCTCCACCAGTCTGCGATCTCTCTCTCTCTCTCTTTTGTGTGCCAGATTGTCCTGCATGAATAGAGATGGAGAAAGCACAACCAAGATGCCTGCCAGGCCATAAGATAAGTATGCCTGCCATGTGTGGGTGATGAGTGGTCCCATGGACAGATGAGGCCAATTTGATTTGTATGAGAGAGTGAATTGTGATGTCCATTGAACTGGCTGTGACTGAGGGCACTGTGCATGTGTGATGGGTTTGTGAATGTGCGAGTTGAGAGTGATGAGATTGGCTTACACTGGCGGAACTGAGAATATCATTCATCCTCTTGTGGTATTGGATGGCTGTCCTCTTTTGCAGGGCATTTGCACTGAGCACTGCTGCCACCGCCTCCCAAGCCGGATTAATGATGTTGCTGCCCATCCTGCATTCAGAATGGGGGTAAAGGACATTACGGCAGGCCTCTACTGCATCCAAAAGGTGCTCGAGGGATGTGCCACTGAACCTGGGGCCATGTCTTCCATGCAGCAGTCGTGGGCTGGAAGCACTGAGAGGTTTGCGTGCAGCTGCACTTTAAATATGGTGCCCGGTATGATGAAGCGACGAGTTGATGGAGTGGCGGGCGAATGAGAGGCTACCTGCTATAATTAATGTGGCAGAATTGGGATGATACTGCATGAAAAGCCACCATTGCGACCGGTAGAACATCATTTTAACCACCCTCCCCCGCACTTTATGCAAATCTGGGACAATTTCACCCTATATAAATACAATTTATTATTGTTGTTGGAAGAGTGCCCAATTTCACTGAAAGTCTTGGCGGTGGGGGGGGGGTGGGGGGTTAATATTTTGATCTGAATGGATATTTCAGGCAATTAATTATTGCTTTAATATAAATGCTAAGATTTTTTAATCCAGCAATGCATATGCAGTGAACATTGTCTGTTGATACTGGCAAGAACAATTTACAGTCAAGTGTGTTTCTGATGTTGAGAAATAACTGTCTTATTTCCACAAATAATTTCCATGTGGGTTTTCCCAAACTCCTATGGCAACTTCGATGGAAACCCAGGAGAAAGGATGAAACAGGTTGTTTATGTCTTTGTGCCAAGCTCTCATCGAAGAACTGGGATGAGCTCTTGGAAGCAAAGCAGAAACCCTTGATTTTTCACTCTCATTTCGGATTCCTTGAAGGTATCAGTGCAGGTAGATAAAGCCAGGAAAAGCCAATTGTATTTCAGCTTTTATTTATAGGTGCAAGAATAAAGAAATAATAACAAATTCATACAAGGGCTAGATTATAGGTAGCATACTGTACATAGTTTTGATCATGTCATTACAAAAATAATATGAAACTCATAGAGAAGTATACTGTATGCATTCCACAGGGTGATACCAGGAATAAAGAACTGGGATAATTTTCATCTAAGCCAATGAATCAGAAACAGGTGGTTTCAGATCAGCCATGTTGGTGCATTATCTAAGGCAGGCACATAGCGCAGGGTTGCTTGCTTGACTTGCTATAAAAGTGCTCAAAATCCTCAGATGACATAAATGGACTGTTAATGCACTATGCCTCTATATCTCAATGCAAGATATTTCTTGTATAATACTCAGCACTGTATTCAGTCATGTGACTTATACTGGAAAAAGGCTACCCAAGAGTGGTTACAGAAACAACCAGGCAAGTTCACTTCTAAAATTTGATAAATCAACAATATAACATTCTGCTCACAAGTCCTGGAATGGGTTTCACAAGCATCAGGCCAAAAGGTAATAACTCATAAATTAAAGTTAAAAATGGCACAGAGAGAAATAGGCATCATGTTGGTAATAAAATGGATGTGGTTTTCTAGCATACGTGCACTCACTCGTGTCATCGTAAAATAACCCTAACATCAGTAAGGGCTTTCTTTCATATAATTTATTATCATGTTTCAGAGCAGTTTCATCTCTGAGGTCCTACCAATCAATAAATGTCTCAGGCTTGAATATGATTAAATGGTTCCAGCACATCAGGTAATAAATTTCAATTTATAAAATGGAAGCATGATCTTGGATTGTTTCAAAGAGGAATTCAATTTTCATAATCAGTAAACAGATTTAATTGGCTCTCCTGTCCCCAAATGGAAAAATAATAATAACAACCAACTTATTTTTTCCACTACACTCGTAATGCTTTGTACAGCTTTAAATTACACTGCCATGTGCCTTGTTATAGAATTGCCATTTAAGACTATTTCTTGTGCCATGTACTTATCAAATAATTAGCAGTGAAATTGCATGATGAAGCATAATATGGGAATGATTTTCAGATAGGAAGGCTAAGAAACACATGAAACATGAAATTCAGCATCCTAATTGTGAAGTGGAAAAATCCAAATTCTGCAGTACTTTGAAATAATTACACTGCTTCTTAAGCAGAGTGTTTGAAGTCGCACCAATCTTGTGAACATTAATGAAAACAGCAGTACCAAGCAGATTTGTAAGATGTCTAGCATGAACATTACAAGTGGTTGCATTAATTTACTTTTTAACGTAAAAAACAGAAAATTCTGGAAATACTCAGCAGGTCAGGCAGCATTCTGAAGAGAGAAACAGAGCTAACATTTCAGGTCGATGACCTCGTGTCAGAACTTTTTCTCTGTTGGGTTCTCACTGTTTGACTTCAATTGTTACACCATGACATCAGTGTAACGAAGATATAGTGATCAATTAGATTACTAGATCACAAAAAGATGTTTGCTGCTAATGCTATCCAACCTCTCTTCATAACTTAAATATTTCAACCCAGGCAACATCCTGGTGTATCTCTTCTGCACCTCCTCCAGTGCAAACAAATCCTTCTTATAATGTGGTGGCCAGAACTGCACACATACTCCAGCTGTGGCCTCACCAAGGTTCTATACAACTCCAACATGACCTCCCTACTTTTGTAATCTATGCCTCAATTGATAAAGGCAAGTGTCCCATATGTCTTTTTCACCACCCCACTAACATGCCCCTCTCCCTTCAGAGATCTATGGACACACATGCCAAGGTCCCTTTGTTCCTCAGAACTTCCTAATGCCATGCCGTCCATTGAATACTTCCTTGTCAAATTACTCCTTCCAAAGTGTATCACCTCACACTTTTCAGAGTTAAATTCCATCCACCACTTATCTGCCCATTTGACCATCCCATCCATATCTTCCTGTAGCCCAAGACACTCAAATTCACTGTTAACCACCCGGCCAATCTTTGTGTCATCCGCAAACTTACTAATCCTACCCCCCACATAGTCATCTATGTCGTTTATATAATTGACAAATAATAGGGGACCGAGCACAGATCCCTGTGATACACCACGGGACACTGGCTTCCAGTCACTAAAGCATCCTTCTGTCATCACCCTCTGTCTCCTACAACTAAATCAATTTTCAATCCATCTTATTAAATTACCCTGTATCCCATGTGCATTGCCTTCTTTATAAGTCTCTCATGTGGGACCTTCCAAAGGCTTTGCTGAATCCATATAAACTACATCAATTGCACTACCCGCATCTACACACCTTGTCACCTCCTCAAAAAATTCAATCAAATTTGTTAGGCATAGCCTCCCTCTGACAAAACCATGCTGACTATCCCGGATCAAACCTTGCCTCTCCAAGTGGAGATAGATACTCTCCTTCAGAAATTTCTCCAACAGTTTCCCTACCACTGATGTGAGACTCACTGGCCTGTGGTTCCCTGGCTTATCTCCACAACCCTTCTTAAATAGCGGAAACACATTAGTTGTTCTCCAGTCCTCTGGCACCTCCCCGTAGCCAGAGAGGAATTAAAATTTCGGTTCAGAGCCCCTGTGATCTCCCTTGCCTCCCTCAGCAGTCTGGGACACAAATCATCTGGACCTCGATATTTGTCCACTTTTAAGCCTGCCAACATCTCCAATACCTTGCCACTCCCTATATCAATTTGTTTAAGAACCTCGCAGTCTCTCTCCCTGAGTTCGATACCTTCATCCTCATTCTCTTGGGTGAAGACGAATGTGAAGTATTCATTCAGCACTCTACCGATATCCTCTGGCTCCACCCATAGATTGTCTTCTTGGTGCCTTATGGGCCCTACTTTTTCCCTGGTTATCCTCTTCCCATTGATATAATAATAGAATATCATGGGATTTTCCCTACTTTTACCAGCCAGAGCTTCCTCATATCCCCTCTTTGCTCTCCTAATTGCTTTCTTGAGTTCCACCCTGCACTGTTTGTACTCCACTAATGCCTCTGCTGATTTGTGTCCCTTGTACCTACTAAAAGCCTCTCTTTTCCTTCTCATCGTATTTTGAATATCTCTGGTCATCCATGGTTCTCTGGGCTTGTTATTCCTTCCCATCCTATCACCCTAGAGGGAAAATGTTGAGCCTCTACACTCCCCATTTCCTTTTTGCACACCCTCCACTGTTCCTCTGTAGATTCCCCCACAAGTAACTATTCCCAGTCCACCTTGACCAGATCCTGCCTTATTTTACTAAAATCCACTCTCCCCCAATCCAAAACATTTTTTTGCAACTTGTCTATTTTTTTGTCCATAACAAACTTAAACTGTACCATGTTGTGGTCGCTATTGCTAAACTGCTTGCCCACCATCACCTCAGCCACCTGTCCAGCTGCATTCCCCAAAATTAGGTCCAACACAGCGCCATCCCTTGTTGGACCCTCTACATATTGACCTAAAAAGTTCTCTTGTACATATTTCAAGAAATCCATTCCATCCAAGCCCTTAACACTGTCAATCCCAAAAATTGTGCACATATTTGCTCCTCTATTTCCTGCTGACTATCTGGGGGTCTATAATAAACACCTAATAATGTGGTTGCCCCTTTTTTATTCCTAAGCTGTATTCACAAAGCTTTATTTGATGCCCCCTCTAAGATATCATCTCTCCTTACTGCAGTAACTGACTCCTTAACTAATAATGCAATGCCTCCTCCTCTTCTAACCCCTCCCCTGTCTCACCTGAAGATTCTATATCCTGGAATGTTGAGCTGCCAATCCTGCCCTTCCCTCAACCAGGTCTCAGTGATGGCTACTATATCATAATTCCACATGTCAATCCTCACCCTTAACTCATCCCTTTTATCTGTAATACTCCTGGCGTTAAAGTAGAGGCCATCCAGCCTTGCCTTCCTCCCTTGAAGCTTAATGCAGCTGTATTCCCTCCGACTTGATTGTTTTACTGTATTATGATGTGTCCCTATTTTGGTAACATTCTGTGTCCCCTCCCCCTGACGAATTAGATTAAACTCCTCCCAAAAGCACTAGCAAACCCGCCCTCAAGGATGTTAGTCCTGCTCTGATTCAGGTGTAGACCATCCCGTTTGTACAGGTCCCACCTTCCCCAGAAATAGTCCCAGTGATCCAGGAATCTGAAACCCTTCCTCCTGCACCAACTCTTAAGCCATATAATCATCTGTGCTATTCTCCTATTTCTGAGCTCGCTAGCACGTGGCACTGGGAGTAATCCAGAGATTACAACTTGAGAGGTCTTGCTTTTTAGTCTACTGCCTAACTCCCTGAATTCTTGATGCAAGACCTCATCCCTCTTTCTACCTATGTCATTGGTACCAACATGTACATGACCTCTGCTTTATCACCCTCCCCCTTCAGGATGTCCTGCAGCCGTTCAGTGACATCCCGGACCCTGGTACCAGAGAGGCAACACACCATCCTGGAGTCACGATGACGGCCACAGTAGCGCCTACCTGTTCCTCTGACTATACAATCCCCTATTACTATTGCACTTGCTCCCTTCCTCCGCTCCTGTATAGACAGGCTGCTTATTCTGCCAGAAGCTTGACTCTGTCCGCACTCCCTGGAGGAACCAGCACCCTCATCAGCCTCCAAAATGGAATACTGATTTGAAAGCGGGACCTCAGAGGACTGCTGAACTACTTGTTTCTCTTGGACTGCCTGGTGGTCACCCATTCCCTCTTTCCTCAAGTCCCTTCATCTGCGGTGTGTCCACCTCTCTAAACATGCTATCCATGATGCTTTCAGACTCATGGATGCTCCACAGTATCCCCAGCCGCCGTTCCAGCTCTGAAACCCGAGCTTCCAGGAGCTGCAGCTGGACACACTTCCTGCATACATGCTGGTCCCGGGCATTGGAAATATTTCCAGCTTTCCACATGGAGCACACCCCAGCTTTGAGCACTCATGCCATGACTTAGCCCTTTAAATTAAACCTTTTAAGTCAATTACTCTCGGGCCCTTCTTTCCTGATCCTCGCTACTGTAGAGTATACAAACTGTAAACCACATAAAAACCTTAAACTATAAGTGATAAAAGTAGTAAATACCTCACCCACTACTTACCAGTGACTCCTTTCCCTTGTAGCCTCTACTGCTGCACGACACTCTGAAGATTTAAGAAGTTGGATAGCAAGGAAAAAATGCAAAGAGCGCCTCATCCCCTATGCACCGAATTCCCGCTTTGCACCAAATTCCGAATACCCACTCTGGCTGTGTCCCGCTCAGGATGTGCTTACTCTCCTGTTCATATGTGCAAGCACACAGTAGCATGTAGTTAGTTAGTGAAAGCATGATTGTTAACATTCAAGGGGAGTGCAAAGAAAATTTTGCAAAAATTGTACAGAGGATATGCACTGAAGAAGAAATGTGAAGTAATTCCATAAATCTGCCTGAACTTGTCAGAAAACCCGTACATGTAACTAACTGTAGCATGAAAGCTGCTGGTTCACCCCCTCGGATGCGATGCCCATGTCCCAAACATGCTAACCCATCCCTAGAATTTGAGAACAATTTGGTATCCATGGGTGCAAATGGGCAGGACCTTGAAATTTACAATAAGTAAATCTCCTAAACTAAATCAAATATCCTTTGTTACTATGCTATTTTATTCTGAAATGGTTTGACAGCTTTCAATTATTTTTGTGGAAACATAATACCACATAATACCTGCAGTGGCTTCTGAAATAAAGAACTAAGAAATCCCAGGAACCTAATTTGTAAATCCAAGCTTACTATATAAAGAAAGATTGGTCAGGTTTCAAAATTACTTTAAAATTGTATAACATGACCTTGTCTGTTGTTTTTGGAATTGACTGTAGCAGTGGTTCTGGTTATTAGAAGACCATGGTTGATGTTCTGATCTAATTGGCATTATTTACACCCTATGGGTTTTCTGACAAGTTCAGGTGGATTGATGGAATTACTTCACTTTTGTTCTTCAGTGCATACCCTCTCATTGTACAATATTTGCAAGATTTTCTTTGCACTCCCCTTGAATGTTAACAATCACGCTTTCACTAACTATGATAATGTACACAGGCATGGAAGAAGAAAATATCATTCCAAAGGGTTTCCTTATGTTTAAGTTGGCTCATAGACCAGAATTGTTGTTGGCATGTGGGGGCGGGCCAGACCCGCCAATGCGTAAAATGGCGCAAGATGATGTCGGATGTGCGTCCCGACTGAACTGTCAGCGGCCTATTAAGGCCATTGAAAATGTAATTAAGCTTATTAACAATGCTGCCCGTCCAATATTAAGGTTGGTGGGCAGGCGAAGAGCCCAAGCGGCCTTCGCGTTTTTCAGGAAACCTCATCCACAAGCGGGATGAGGTTTCCTGAAGGTTTAATAAAATAATTTACTAAATTTTGCTCCACTCACAAACATATCCCAGCTCATGTGACACTGTCACATGAGGGAACATGTTTGAATAATTTTTTATTTTATTAATAACAACATTTTTTTATCAACTTAACCCCACTGAGGCAGCTCTGTGCTTCAGGGAGATTTCTGCGCTTTCGTGCACATGCGTGAAAGAGCACAAGCCCTGACTCTCCCTCCTCCTCCTGCCTGCACAGGTAGCACTGAGCGCTACTGGCCATGTGTTACGCTGGGCCGGCCTTAATTGGCCTGCCCAGGTAAAATGGCGGCAAGCAGCCAATTGCAGGCTGCGATCGGCTCCGCACCCGCCCAGCCCGCCCGACATAGGTAAGAAGCAGCCCATAGTCTCAGCCTCTCTCGTTTATATAATCTTCCTCAACCCTTAAATATCCACCATCAAACTCTATGAGTGGGATTTTCTGACTCCGCCATTGGCGGGCATCGTCGCGGACAGGATGGGTTCCCATCCTGCCTGCAATTATGCCTGCCACTGGTGGGACTGGAAAATCCCGCCCACTGACTGTGGCCTCCTGTTCACCCTCTACTTTATCCCAGCTTTGGTGGCCACGTCTTCATTTCCTGGCCCATGCTTTGGAATTTCATCCCAAAACTATCCTGCAACTCCACATCATTTTCCTGCTTTAAGAACTTCCTCAACCTCTTCTCTTCAAGCAAGCTTTAGTTCACCTCAGTTAGTGGGCTGGATTTTACAGGAAGCTGTGGTCCCCGCTCCCATCTCCCCACCCCTCTCCGGCTGTGGGAAGCCTGCCCACAATCCCTTTGGCTGCCCTCCCAGAAGGACAAAAAACAATTGGAAATGACTGGGCTGAGCTGGAGTTCCATTTTAAGATATACAAGACCAGCTTGGATCAGTACCAGTCATTACCCAAGTCTTAGTGATTTTTACCCTGGGATCAATGTTAATTGCTATAATTTGAGACTTCTGCCTCCTTCTCTGGAGGAATTCCTGCTTTAGGGAGCTGCCATCCAATCAGATTGTCCAACAGCTCTATCGTCCCAGTAACATCAGCTGGGAGTGGTGGCCACTGCTGGCACTACAGGGAATCCCACCACGCTGAGGTGCCCAGGTGAGTCTGGGGTTGGGAATCTAAGCAATGGGGGGAAGGGGTGGTGGGAGGGGCTCAGGAGGGCAGGAAGTCTGAGTTCAAGAAGCCAGGAAGGATTACGGGAGGGGGCGGTGGAGAATTACCTTGTGGTGGGGTCTCCGATGGGGTCCACCGTGCCCACAAAGCAGTTCCAGCCCTGCAGCCTGCGCAGCTAAATCTGCCGGGTTTCCTGAATCACGTGGGTCTCTCCCCAGTGTGGATAAAATACCAGTTGCGGTGGTATGAGACTCTTAATTGGCCATTAATAGATCCAAGGTTGGGTGAGCTACCCAAAGCTTGCCCCAGCTCTCTTATATTTCAGACAGGTCAGAGGCAGGCACATAGGCAGCAGAAAGGCCCCATTGTATTTTACATGCCCCCTGCTTTCAAACCTACTGGGGTATCTTCTTTGATTCTGCATCCATTTTTAGATAATGTTTCCGGGAAGTGGCAAGAGCCATCTTTCTATGTTAAATGTTCTCTAAAAAGTAAGTTCTTTTGTTGCACGAAAAGATGGGAATAGAACATCATCTTTTCCAGTCAAGCTGCAACCACACATACCAATGTTCCATTATTAATCATATAGTGTTCTGGGAAAGGCAGAAAAACAGAGAAACAGGGCCCAAGCAATTCAGAAATTCCATGGAAATTTTCTCATTTTAAGTTTCTTTTATTGTCATTGCATGCAAATAAAAATGTTACGAGAACCTAGGGTTGGATTTTACAGGGAGTGGGTGCAGGGGGCTGGAGGGGGTTCCGGGCCACAGCAATAACACACTCCAGGCAGCCTAAACAAGCTAAGGTCAGACTTCTTCCACTCAGTGGAAGGAAGACCTGACATTGAGAGCTGCTGGCCAGTCTGTTTGGCTGGCAGCTCCAGCAGTACCAGCCATGGGCCAGAACTCAGTTATGGACACTGTGGGGACTGTAAGTAGTCCCCAGGATGAAAAGCACATGGCCACTGAAGAGAGGTAATCTGGCATTTTGGATGGTAAGAGATCAGGAGCATTGGGAGAGGGAAGAGGGGGATGACAGGCAGGTAGGCTCTAGAGACCAGGTGGGGAGGCAGAAAGGGGAGGGTGACTTTTTGTGGGGGTGGGGGCGGGGGGGGGGTGCCCCTGACGCACACACAGCACCCCTTGAATGATGCCGCCTACCTCTTCAAAGTTAATTTAAAAAAGGCCTTCCCACTCTCGCCTATCTGCCACTGCCCAGCATATTAAGGCAGTGAAGGCAGATTAAGGGCCTTAAGTGGCAATATTTGGCCACTTAAGGGCCTCAAAAGGCCTAAGGGTGGGCGGGCTATTGGGCATCTTGCTCACCCTCCATTTTATGGGCACTGGGTCGGGGGTGGGCAGTAGGCCAGCCACTCGACATATTTAACATTCCCCCAACCAAAAACATATCTGGTGGGTGGCTGTTAAATCCAGTCCCTTTTATTAAAAAACAGCTTTCATTGTGACATATTTATACAATTTTTTATCTGTGGTGATGCAAGGTTAAGTATGACTATCAGCAACTGTGTTTGATAACTTAAGTCATCAGATGGAAAACTGTGATTACCAGCCACCATAAAGGTTTCAATATATGCATTTCTATTATTTCCATTTCCATGTTATCTTGGTGGATATCCTTAAATTCTCTCTCACATCTTTCATGGTTCTTTTGGCTTCTGAGTCAATGTCGATATGCTCAATAATTCAAATCTAAGCAGTTTGTATCCCAACTTGTGCTTTTCATCCTGGGGACTACTTACAGTCCCCACAGTGTCCATTACTGAGTTCTGGCCCATGGCTGGTACTGCTGGAGCTGCCAGCCAACCAGACTGGCCAGCAGCTCTCAATGTCAGGTCTTCCTTCCACTGAGTGGAAGAAGTCCAACCTTAGCTTGTTTAGGCTGCCCGGAGTGTGTTATTGCTGTGGCCCGCTCCCTGCTTCTGATCAGATCACACATATAATTTAGAAGGACAATAAAATCTCAGCACAGAAATTTCAAATGTTGTGCGTAACAATTGTCTACACACTCAGATTTTCTCATTGCACTGGTATATTTGCAGTCTGTTCAAAAGTTCTAGTGGTCAAACAGTTTGTTAACTGCTTCAGAAACGTGAAGCTAAATATCACCACAGAAATATGGTGATTTATTAATCCTGCCAGGCAAGAATATCAAATTCTTGAATCTGACCTAAATGCTTTTTACTTCTCAAAGAGTGTACATTAATAAAGTATACATATTGGGCTGGATTTTCAGCTCGGTGTGCAGGCATGTGCCTGACATGCATGAACATGAAATCGTGTGTGATGATGTCGGGTGAGCGTCCTGACGTCATCACGCACTTGCACGATATTTCGGTCGGTGGACATGCGCAGGAGTCAGCAGCGCGCCCACCAGCAATTAAGAGGGCTGTTAAACCCATTAATAAATTAGTTAAACTGAATTTTTCCCTGCCCATCCAACCTTATGGTGGATGAGTGGGGGAAGAGGCCAAGTTGCCTTTGGATTTTTGAGGAAACCTCAACCACGGGCGTAATGAGGTTTCCAATGTTAATTAAAAATAAAATAAAAATGTTTACATCTCATTTACCTTAATTTTGAAATCTTTATTTTGAACGTTAGAAATCTTCAGCTCCCTGAGGCAGCTCTCTGCCATCAGGGAGCTTTTACTGCTCGCTCCCCTGCACTTGCGCTGACTTCTGTGCTCGCCCTCCTCTCCCCATCCCCCCAAGGCAGCACAGAGCATTTTAGCATGGGATCCATGCTGGCTGGCTGTTAATTGGCCAGCCAGTGTGAAATCGCGTTTGAGGCCCGATCCTGAGCAACGGTCAGTTCCATGGCCGCTCCCAGGCCCACCCAACGTGCCTGCCCAATAAGGTAAGAATCCTGTCCATTGTGTAATATAGATCCATTTCGATGTAATTGGTTCACAAGTGATGTGTTTTTCAAAGGACAAAAGTGTTGATAGTGGTTGATTATTTCTGTGATTATGACTCAAATTACTAGCAAATTATAAGGAATTTCAATTGTATTCAATCCTAATCACTGGAGAAGGGTAAAGAAGGGGATTATGTTGCCAAAAAATGTTAATGAGCGTTGGTGATACAATCGATGAATGCTTCATAAATATTTATGAAATTGCAACATGTTCAAATCTCAGCTGCTCATAACTTACTCTACACTATGCCCGATGCTACACTATCCTTCATCCCTGTTCTTATTGATCTAACTGGCTTCCTATCCCCAAAGTGCAATGTTTTACCCTCATCTTCACATTTCTCAAGATGACTCAGTATTCCACCTTTGTGACCTTCTCCTACATTGTGTTCACAATTGCCTTCAATCTTCCAATTCTGGCCTTCTGTGGTGCAAGATCCTTCAGCCATACACGTAGAATACATTTCACCACTTTCCTCCACTTTCAAAATGCTTCGTTGGCCAAATTTCCAACAACTTCTCCTGACTCCTTCCCCATAACTGGATATTTATTTCCTTACTTATTTACTTATTCTTTCCCCTTCTGTATAGCACCTCAGGACATTTCTTACTTTAGATAATCTAAACATTCTGAATGTAAACCAGCACGGAGGATTGTTTTTGGCTGAGTTTGCTATGTTGACCCTGATAGAGATATCTTCAGAATAGCTTGAAAGTTTATTAATGTTTCTAAAAACTTGTTAAAATTGTTCCAACTTCACCTTCAGTAAAGAGTGATTCCTGAGAAGCACAGATAGTAAAGCACTTCAGGCAATTACCTTCAATCCCCATATCAATTATAGTCATCTACATCTGATTCCCAGAGTGAGCTGGAAGCTACCACCTAAAAGATTCATTTCAGTGGACTGCTATGCACAAAACTTGTCCAAATTGTCCAGTTAAGAAACCAGGCACATCTGAAGCAATCCCAAGAGAGCAAGCTACACTGGACCTGGTATTCTGCAACAAGATGGGATTAATTAATGATCTCATAGTGAAGGCACCCCTAGGTAGCACCGACCATAACATGCTTGAGTTTTACATTCAGTTTGAGGGAGAGAGGAGTAGGTCCATGGCTATGATTTTAAACTTAAATAAGGGTAAATATGAGGGCATGAAAGCAAAGCTGGCTAAAGTGAATTCTCAAATTAGGTTAAGGGATAGGTCAATAGATACACAGTGGCAAACTTGTAAGGGAATATTTCAGAATACACAGAATAGATACATTCCAAAGAGTAAGAAAAAGTCCAGGAGACGGACACACCGTCTAACTAGAAAGGTTAAAGATACTATCAAACTTAAAGAAAAAGTATACAATTGTGCAAAGATGGGAGGGAGGCCAGGAGATTGGACAGAATATAAAGAATAGCAAAGGATGGCAATAAGATTAATAAGGAGGGAAGAATTAGAGTATGAGAGAAAGCTATCCAGAAATATAAAAACAGATAGTAAGACATTCTGTGAATACTTAAAAAAGAAATGAGTTAACAAAATGAGTGTTGGTCCTATAGAAAGTGAGTCTGGAGAATTGATAATAGAAAACAAGGAAATGACAGATGAATTGAATAGATATTTTGCATCAGTCTTCACTATAGAGAATACAAGTAACATCCCAAAAGCAGCTATAAATCAGGAAATGGAAGGGAGTAACTCAGGCAAATTACAATCACCAGATAAGTGGTACTGAGTAAATTGTTGGAGCTGCGGGCTAACAAGTGCATGGTTCTTGATAGACTTCATCCTTGGGTCTCAAAAGAAGTGGCTAGTGAGATAGTTGATGTATTAGTTTTAATTTTCTGAAACTCCCTAGATTTGGGAAAAGTTCCATTAGATTGGAAGATAGCAAATGTAACTCCATAATTCAAAAAGGGAGGGAAACAGAAAGCGAGAAACAACAGGTGAGTTAGCTTGACATCTGTTGTAGGGAAAACGTTAGGAGCTACCATTAAAGAAGTTTTAGCAGGGCACTTGGATAAGTTCAAGGTAATCAGGCAGTGTCAACATGGTTTTGTGAAAGGGAAATCATGTTTAACCAATTTATTGGAGTTCTTTGAGGAAGTAACATGTGTTGTGGATAAAGGGGAACCAGCGAAGGTACTGTACTGAGATTTCTAGAAGACATTTAATAAAGGTTATTGCGGAAAATAAAAACTCATGGTGTAGGGGTAATATATTGACATGGATTAAAGACTAGCTGGCTAACAGGAAGCAAAGAGTAGGCGTAATGGGTCTTTTTCAGGTCGGCAAGATGTAACAAGTGGTGTGCCACAGGGATCAGTGCTGGGACCTCAGTTGTTTACAATTTATATAAAAGACTTGGATGAAGGGATTGAAGGGATGGTTGCCAAATTTGCTGATGACACAAAGATAGGTAGGAAAGTAATTTGTGAAGAGGACATAAGGAGGCTACGAAAACATATAGATAGGTTAAGTGAATGGGCAAAGATCTGGCAAATGGAGTGTAATGTGGGGAAATGTGAAATTGTGCATTTTGGTAAGATGAATAAAACAATAAAAGCATGTTATCTAAATGGTGAGAGATTTCAGAGCTCTGAGATGCAGAGGGATCTGGGTCTCTTAGCGCATGAATCGTAAAAGGTTAGTTAGCAGGTACAGCAAGTGTTATTAAGGAAGCTAATAGAATGTTATCATTTATTGCAAAGGGAATTGATTACAAAAGTAGGGAGGTTATGTTTCAGTTATACAGAGCACTAGTGAGACTACATCTAGAGTACTGGGTACAGCATTGGTCACCTTATTTAAGGAAGGATGTAAATGTGTTAGAAGCAGCTCAGAGAAGGTTTACCAGACTAATACCTGGAATGGGTGGGTTGTCTTCTGACGAAAAGTTGGACAGTCTAGGCTTGTATCTGCTGGAGAAGAGTAAGAGGCGACTTGATTGAAACATATAAGATCCTGAGGGGACTTGACAGGGTGGGTGTGGCGAGGATGTTTCTTCTGGTGGGGAATCTAGAACTAGGGGTCACTGTTTAAAAATAAGGGGTTGCACATTTAAAATGGAGAAGTGGCATTTTTTTTTCTCTCAGTGGGCCCTGAGTCTTTTGAACTCTCTTACCTAAAAGGCAATGGAAGCAAAGTCTGTGAATATTTTTAAGGCAGAGGTCGATAGATTCTTGATAAGCAAAGGGTGATAGGTTATTGGGGGTGGACAGGATGCAGATTTGAGGTTACTTTCAGATCAGCCATGATCTTATTAAATGGCAGAGCAGGCACGAAGGGCCAAATGGTCTACTCTTGCTCCTTGATCATATGTTCATAAATCTATACCATGCGTCCAGCAGGTTCCATCTCAAGGTAACCTGAAGCTTTCATGATCAAGAGACCCATATTTTGAGAAGTTAAACACTGAGTCAGCAAATGGGTGAATTTCCTTACAATTTTAAGTTCTGTGTATAAATGGTGCAGGAAATCCTTTTCATGTTGAAGAGTACACCAAAGTTCCTTACACTCAATTTCTCAATTGTAGTTTCTTCCTCAAACACCCACATGCTTTTCGAACCTTTGCATCATCTCACTGAATCCTGACTCAACTTGTTTGCCTGTATCAAGTCAGAGATGCAGCAGATTTGGGTTTTCTGGTTTTTACACTCACACAACTCTTTGGGTAACAGGCTGAGATTTATACAACATCCAACTGACCAAAGGATCAGCTGGTCAAGATGGGGAAATGAGGAATTTCTGAGTTTGAAGAGATTGAAAAGTTTGAATCACGGTTAACAGCTGGGATGTGCATTTTTAAGTGCTTCTTTTTTGCCATTTTACCCATAGGCACCTGCACCTCTCTCTCACTGCTTCTGATAGGGTCAGAACATTTTTCCCCCCTGCTCCACACCTGACCCTGTACCAATAGTGAGGGCTTCTCAGGAACAGGTATGGCAGACTCTATGTCCATAGTCTCATCTCTATTTTAAAATTCAGTATCAGAATCAAAGTTAGAACTAAAATCATAGCAACATCAAAGCTGGAGCTGAAGCTCCTGTTTTAGGTGACAACAAAATCTCAGTGAGCGACGTAAATTAATTTGCATCCATCGAGACCAAAATAGTTGATTTCTTTCCTAAGATTTGCCTACTGCTTGGGCTAGCTTTGACCGACTGGATGAAGTCATTTAGGGTCAGAGATCCATGTCGTCTCCTCCAAAATCCTTGTGCACCAACACAAAATATGATCCAACTGGTGGATCATTAAAGAAGTGATCTGAAATATGCTGCCTGCTCACGATTGAGTCTGACACAAGATAGAGCACAACTTCTGCATTGAGGGAGATCCTCAGCTCTCCCTGCACTGAGGAACGCCGAGCATCAACAGCTTTGTAGCTGAGATGCTCTTCCAGTCAATAAGTTGTCACATCAAATCCTTCTGCTTAGTCTGCAGCAGGATCTACACTTCGAAAAGTTGACTATCAATGGAAGGTTGGTTTTATGATTACTAATAAGGATCCATGGCACTCAGACAAGTACAAATGCTAGAAGAGGCTGGTACCCACATTGGGGCCAACTGAGTTTGGTCCAATCAAAGTAGAATGGTGGAACACAATACAAGTATTTTCTGGTTTGAAAGTAAGGAACAAAATTTGAAGAAAACGTGAAAGTAAACAACCTACAGGTGAGAACATGAACTAGCTGGAAATGTACGCAGACTATATGGATTCTGTAGGGGCAGAGAGTGTTACCTGCACAGCTCATGCAATGCTCTTCAATGATATTAATGAGAAAAGCTATGCATAGTTACCAGCATAGTTACTGCCTACCACTGTTTGCATTGCAGTGAAGCAGCACTTATGCAAACAAATTCTTCCCTCTTATGGTGTGAATTTCTTGAAGTGCTCCAGAAAATCTCCAATGGAAGGTACATTATTAATGTATAGTGAGTAAATCAAGAGGCAATGACATCCTACAGAAATGCAACCATGATAAGCTACCCCACAACCTTATTTGGCCTGACTGCAGCCTGTGATATGGTTGACCACAACATCCTCCTCCAACTCCTCTCCTTTGTTGTCCAGCTGGACTACCTTTGTCTTTTCCCATCCTGATCTATCCAATCATAGCCAGAGAATTACTCTTCCCACTCCCGCTCATCAGCTATGGAGTGTCCCAAGGATCAATCATGGGACCCCTCCTATTTCTCATCTGCATGCTGCCCCTTGGCATCATCATCAAAAAAACACCATTTTAGGTTCCATTGTATGCTGAATGTAGCAGTTCCAAGTCATCAAAACCTCGCTCAACACCTCCATTGGCTGTGATTTGTTATGCTGATTGTTCAACATCCAGCATTGGATGGGCAGAAGTTTCCTCCAATTCAACATGGGAAGAACAAAGCCATTGGGTGGAATTTTCCCATCCGTCCGTGGTGAGCTTTGTGGCACGTGGGAGTGGAGAATCCAACGGCAGGCAAAAAGCTGCAATCTGCCATCGTAAAAATAGGTGGCAGTTCTCCCGTGTGTTTCTGGTGTGGTTCTGGTGGGTCAGTTATCCCGCCAACTAGCGGCACGAATGCCTTTTGCATTAATGTGTCATGAACGCTCATTAAAACAGCTGTTCAATGGACTCTTGCCATGCCTTCCAATCTTCCGTCACGCCTATGGCCATCACGGCCTCAGATCTATTTGAAAAGGGGTGGCGTGCACAACTCAGTTCACTGGTAACTTCGAGGCGAGTGGAACATACATAGCCTACCTGCCATAGCACTTGTTGTGATGAATGCCACTCTGCTGGACTGTAGGGCTGATCTGCTCCTGCTCTTTGCCTACATTGTCCAGAGGAACACCACAGTGCTGTGATACTCATGCAGGCCTCCACTTTCAGAAACTAGCACTTGAACTGGGGATGGGCTATGAGGTGAGGGTGGGTTGCTGGACATGAGGGGGGCAACGGGGAGAGGAGGGTTTGGAATGGCAATGAACGGGAAGGGTGAAGATGAGGGGGGCCTTTCTGGTGTCACTTTCTAACCTCTTGTTGCCGCAGGAGTGAGCCACTGCTTAGAAAGAAAGGAGGAAGACCTCCTTGCAATAAAATCCACTGAAAGCCAATAGCTTCATTAGCACTGTTAAAGCGCTATCCAGAGCTCAGTGACTTCACATCACAGTCACTGCATCTCAAGAGTAACACATGGGAATGTAGAATTTGGGAATGCAGGTAATAGCGAAGGAGCACAGCTGTATCATATATGGCATTCCATCAATAGAGGCCTGTCACCTGTTCACCAGATGTGAGACTCCTTATGGACCAAAGGGCATCCACTTATTGACCATGAGCAAATGATTGGTCATTAATATGCCACATCAGAGATTGGAGCACAGAGCTAGGTTGGGTCACTCATCTCACTGTAACTTTAGCATCCCACACAGGGCTCAAGATGTTACATATCTGCGATGCCATCTTGGTCACCTTGATGTGTGTGCTAGTGTCTCAGAGATAAGGTGGCAACCATGCAAGTAGGGCAGGAAAAACTATGGACCCTTACAATCTCCAAACGTGTCAGCCTCTGAGCTTCACTTTCTTACCCCTTGAATCATTAATTTCTTCAATGTTTCCTTTCAGAGAGAAGGCAAATGCACATGTGGATCCAGGGCTCAATTCTGCCTTTGTCAGGGTCCTAATGCAATGGAGGAGGTGAAGGAGGGAGTGACGACTCCGTGCACAGCTCCAGTAGGAGGCCACTCCTGAGGGACATGGTCAAGCGGAGCCAGAGTATGAACAGGAGGGTCAGGAGAAGAGGCCCAGACAATGGGGGTGACTCGTCAGACCGATGGTTTATTGCAGAAGAGTCTCCTAATTACAAATGATCGAAAGGCAGTGCCAAGTACGTCTGCGCTTGTTCCCAGCTCTGGTACATCACATATGCCGTATTCTACATGAAGACCTGATGCCACGTGGAGTTGGAGGGTATCCCCTGCCAGTGGCTTTGAAGGTGACCGCTGCACTCAATTTATTTGCCTCTGGTTCTTTCCAAGGATCAGCAGGGGACCTGTGTGGCATCTCTCAATCTGCAACACATCAGTGCATAAAGGAGGTCACAGATGCCCTTTACAGGAAGGCCCTTCATTATGTCAGGTTTGCTCTGGCCAAAGATAGCCAGGCTGCGAGTCTTCTCTCGCATCGCCCTTGTTCCTAAGTGGGCCCTTAGTTCCAAGAGTGAGCTCACTCACAGTGCTCCATGGACCAAAGCAAAGACCATGCTTGGTGATTCATGAGGCAAGTGCGAATGTGGGATTCGTTTTTGTTGCAAATGGGTGGACATCCCCTGAGTTGAAAGAAAATGGCATTGAGGGCCAAGAGAGATGTGGCCATATTCCCTTACTTTCACCGCCAACTCAGGCTTCCCAAGAGTGCAGGGTGCAACAGACTGCACTCATGTGGCTATACAGACTCCATGGCAGCAGGCCCTAATGTTTATAAACTGCAAGGGCTATCATTCCATCAAAGTACAACTGGTTTGTGATCACCAGAAGCACATACTGCACCTTTGTGCATGGTATCCTGGGAGTTGCCATGACTCGTACATCCTGAGTCACTCCAGGTACCTGAGATTTTCGAGGGGCCATTACTTCTGCAGAGATGGCTGTTTGGGGATAAGGAGAACCCACTGAAATGCTGGCTGATGACACCAGTGCGTCACTGTCAGAGCCGTTCCAAGAAAAGGTGCAACGCTGCTCACAGCTCTACATGCCACTTATACAGCAGGCCATAGGGTTTCTGAAGATTGTTGGGCCGCTCAGGTGGCTCACTCCAATACACTCCTGACAAGGTTTTCTGCCTCATCTCAGTGTGTTGCACCCTTCATAATCTGGCAATACAAAGAGGTGACCCCTCTGCCAGAGGATTATCAGGAAAAGGATGAGAGCTCATTAGAGGATGAAGATCCAGAGGCCCAGGAACCTCACAAGGCTGCTGAGGACCAGTATGAGCACAGTGAAGCCATGGAGGAAGCAAGACTTGGGAGATGTGCCTGTAATATGTTAATTGGTTTCAGGAAGAGTAAAATTAAGTAAGGGAATTTGGCCACATCTCTCTTGGCCCTCATTGCCATTTTCTTTCAACTCAGGGGATGTCCACCCATTTGCAACAAAAACGAATCCCACATTCGCACTTGCCTCATGAATCACCAAGCATGGTCTTTGCTTTGGTCCATGGAGCACTGTGAGTGAGCTCACTCTTGGAACTAAGGGCCCACTTAGGAACAAGGGCGATGCGAGAGAAGACTTGAAGTCTTCGCCGCCATCTAATGTTGCAAACACTGCTGCAACTATGATGTGGACATGTCTAGGGACCTCCTCCTCCAGTGCATGTCTTTTCTTCTGCCACTACCACTGAGGAGACACAAATGCTGCTAGAATATCAATGCTGATGAGTTGCCCTCACTCACTGTTTCTTGTGGAAGAAGGGTTACATCACACACTTCTAATGAAGATTTAAACATGTTTCCCTGACATCACACAAGGGTGCGGAGACAAGTTGACTAAGGTTGACATCACAGGAATGTGAATCTCACAGTCGGACACTATCACTGAGTGGGAGGAAGGCTAAGCCTTGAAATAAGAGAGCTGCAAAGTACAAAATCACAACCTCTTCAGTTGACAGGAACATTGACATAACCATCAAATGTATTTTAACGAGTGCTATTTATTTACATCTCCAACATGCCCACCCATGACCCAAAAGTGACATCAATTTTTTCTTAACTTTCATAAATCTACCGCTACACCTGTTTGCAGCCCCGACATCCGCAGCAGAGGTGGAGGCAGCCTGCTGACTGCTGCATCCTGATGTCTGGGATGACCTTGGTGGATGTCCTCTGGTGGCCCGAGGCCTGGAGGGCCCCAGCCTGAAACCTGCAGAAGATAGTGTACCTGGAAGGAGGTCAAAGGTGTCTCGTCCCTATGTCGCCTATATCTTGATGGTGCCCACCAGGGTGTATGGCTATGGAATGCAAGGCCGAGCGTAAATCTGGCAGGACCTGCTGGATTAAGGTCTCCATGGTGTTTACCAGCCTTCCCTTGGTGACCTGTGCCAGAGTCACAACATTAGACAGAAAGTGGACAGACTCCTCCATCGTTCAATCTAGTCTGCCGAGTGACTGCTGAATCTCTGCCTGATGTTCCACTGCCTGTCATTGCATCTCCAGCATTGATTTGGCAGCCACTTCCAGAGGCTCATCATCTGACTCGGACTGAGTGGATGACTGGTCTTCAGAAGCCCTCCAAGTGCTGGAGACCTGGGCTGTCCCTGCTTCTGACTGCTGCGGGGACATGTCAGTGAGGTGTTCCCCAGAAAGTGAGCCTGGGCCTAATCTATATCTGTATCCCACTGACATGCAACTCTGAGTTGGTGGAAGGGGATGTGTGTGAGTGTTGTTACGGTTCTTCCGAAGCTTCCTCCCCAGATGAAGTCTGGGGGCTCACACAGGTTGTACTGGACTGACTTGGGGGCCTTGATCTGCTGATGCCTAGAAAATAGAGTTTTACTTAATGAGCATGTGCTAGATAAGACTGCATGTGACTAACTGTGAATGTCAGGATTCAATGAAGAGATGGAGTTGGAGATCCGTACTGGGTTGGTGGGAGAAGCTAATTTCCCCTTCCTCACAGGAACGATTCCTGTCCTGCCCAGCCAGCTCAGCTGCAACCTCCTCAAACTCAGTGAAGGTGATGATGTTGGCCATCCCTCCCCTTGTCTGCACTTGCTCGCGCCTGTTGTGTGCCAGCTTGGCCTGTATGAAGAAGAAAGAAAGACATGCGCTGAGAAGGGATGGAGCAGGGGTTGGGTGAGATGCATGTCCCCTGTGTGAGGTTGGCCCTCCCCAGAAAGGCCAGAGGATGGAGTGTGAGCAACATGATAAATAGGATGGTGGTGATGTGAAAGTCTCTGTGAGGGTATGTGTGTTGATATGTGTCCACCACTAATAGTTGTGTGAAATCCCTGAAGAGAGTAGCTGTTTGAGTGCATGATGCCATGATGAGACTTTTATATTGAAGGGTGTTGAAGGATGATGTACCCTGGTGGAGTGGATGAGATTATTCTTCCTGTACTGGATGGCACTTCAGGTGCGGATGTCAGCCAAGCCATACTGACCTGATCTGTGACAGCCTCCCAGACTGGAGAGGTGAGGCTGCTGTGCTTCTTGCAGCCATCCCTGGGATAAGGTGAGTCCCTGTGTGTCTGCACCCCTCTGATCAAGGCCTGGAGGGCCTGGTGTGTGAGGTGGGGTGCTGCCTTCCTCTTCAGGCTCTCAGCCTTCCTCTTCTGGCTGCCAGACATCTCAGATGGGCTGGAGAGAGTGAGATTGTGTGTTGGACTGGCCTTTAAAAATGGTGTCTGGACCTTTGAACCCGCCAGCTGATGGTGGGAAGACGAATCAGCTCCCGACCCTCTAGGTGATTTTGATCAATATGCACCTCTGCATAATTAACGACCCTCTAAGCACAGAATCGGGCAGGAGCTGCTACCATTACGGACGGTGGGCTGGGTGCTGCTGAAACATCCCACTACCGCGCTCAGTCCCATGATGGGAAAATTCTGCCCATTGTTTTTGTTCCCTGCTACAAATTCTGTTCCCTAGCCAGCAATTCAACTACCCTCCTTGGCCACAGGCTGATGCAGAACCAGGCCGTTAGCAACTTTGGCATACTTTTTGATCAGAAACTGAAGATCCAAACCCATATCCACCCCATCAACATAAAATGAATTGTATGAAACAAAAGCTTGACACATCAGCTCCAATAAGTCTGGAAAAAAAAGATAGCTTGTGGAAGGCAACCAAGCAGTGGATAGATTAACATAGCAACTGGAATGTGTCCAGGCTGTTTGGAAATCATTTTTAATACTAGCATAAGTTAGGTTGTGGACATTGAGAGGAAACAAATGAATTGTCAATCAATCACTTGTGGCCTCAGTGATCAATGTTAGTGATTAAAATTGGGGATGCTCGGGGAGAGGTTGGAATTGGAGGGTGCAGATATTGTGGAGAGTTGTAGAGCTGGAGGAGATTACAGAAATAAAGAGGGGCAAGGCCACAGACAGGTTTTAAGATAAGGATCAGAATTTTAAAATCGATGCAGTGTTTAACTGGGAACCTATGTAGTCAGTAAACACAAGACTGTTGGGTGAACTGGATTTCTAGCAAGCTAGGACACAGGCAGCAGAGTTTTGGATGACTTCAAGTTTATGGAGGGTAGAATCTGGGAGGCTGGCCGGGCGTGTACTGGGAGCATCAATCAAGGGTAGAGGTAAGAGTGAGGGTTTCAGCACCAAATAAGCTGCGGTATGTTGGAGTCAGGTGACTTTTTTTATCCTTCTGTGGAATGTTGGTGTCACTGAAAAGGCCAGCATTTGCTGCTCATCGCTAATTGCCCTTGATGTTAAGGAGGTAGAAAGGGGTGATCTTGGTATTAGTGTGGGATATGTGACCAGAAACTCAACTTGGAGTCAAATATGGCACCAAATTTGTACATAGTTTGGTTTCGCCTTAGGCAGTGGCCTGGCAGAGGGCTGGCATCAGTAACTAGAAAATGGAGCTTGTGATGAGGATGGAAGATAATGGCTTCAGTCTTCCCAATATTTAGCTGGAGGAAATTTTTGTTCACCCAGTACTGGATGTCAGAGAAGCCATCTGTCAATTTGGAGACAGTGGAGATATCTAGCAAGGGAAGAGGTCGAGCTATTGTCAGCATACATGTGGAAACTGATGCTGTGCTTTCTTCTGATTATGCCAAGTGGCAGCTTATAGATGAGAAATAGGAGGGGATCAAGGATAAATCCAGAGATAACAGCTTTGAGGGTGGAGTTGTATGTCTAGTGAGGCTGGAGGTTTGAATAGTAAGAGAGTATTGTTACCTTGACATCTCTGGTGAGGCCATTGAGCTTCTTTTACCATTTAGGCCAGGCCTTGGGAAATGCCCGTAAAAATGGTGCTAGCTTTAAGTCCTGTCAGAGATGCCCACTTTCTGGCTCCCCAAACAGGCATGAACCAGTGAATAGTGCTTGTTACATATTTGACTAATGATGACAACATGCGATACAAATATTTGGTGTTGTCTGTGATAACACCAGCCAACATATTCAACACACATCCCTCCCACTGCCCACTTGATTTGGGGCATGAACAAATTTCAAATTGGAAAGAACCATTGTTGAATGTCACTTTGCTAGAAACTTGTAGGGTGAAATTGGTCCTCAACAATAGTGCAAAATAGGTAATTGCAAATTGGTAGCATTTTTATATCCTGCCTGATTTTCTTTTCTGGAGACTAATATTGCCCACTCTTATAAGATGGAATTATTACACTCTGGCATTACATTGCTAAGATAGCAGCATTTTAAGAAAACATATTATTAGGTGACAGCTATGATGAATTTTATGCTTAGACTACAAGGAGAAAAGGTAATCTTTCTACAAAAGATGGTGTTGCAACTACTGAACTATGATTGTTACTTCACCAAGATACATTTGTTCTGAATACTCATTCATGTTGACAGCACTCACCACAAAAGCAAAAGATATTCATTTTCCATGACACAGTCTGAATGGTCCTATCACACTTTTCCTGAGTTGTTTTCAAATTGTCAATAATGTTGCTTTACAACATTGTAGCTTTCTGAGGAAAAAACAATTTGCATTTTCTTCTATTGGAAAGAGTTATTTTTCACTTGGGAAATGATGTTTAATTGCAGACAATTTGTTCTCTCAAAGAGCTGTAGACATATCAAGAGAAGTTACTCTCAAGAACTTTTCTAATTAAAAAAGACATTGTATTGGTATGCCAAACTTCTTATCCTCAGCCTAAAGAGTTACCTTTCAGGTGCAGTCAATACTGCGTTGTTAATATGCACAACACTTAAATTGCATACAGCAAGTCTTCACAAATGAGATAAATGACCAGGGATTCTGTTTTGCTGGTGTTATTTGAGGCATGTAGCTTTAACCAGGAGAACTCCTGTTTAATGCTTGTTCCAGTTCAAAGCATGTCATGGGCTATTTTGCACCCATCTGGTTAAGAAGACAGAGCTGCAATTTAAAATTACATAGAATTTACAGCATAGAAACAAGACATTCATCTCAAGGTCTATGGCAGTGTTTATGCTCCATCTGTACCTCATCTGACCCCCGCCCCCCATCTTCATCTAATTCCACCAGCATAACATTCTTTTCCTTTCTCTCTTATCTGTTTATGTAACTTCCCCTTACGTGTATCTATTTAATATACCTCAACTACCACCCCTCCCAACCAACCAATTGGCAACATCTTCACCATACCTGTCAGCCTTGGTTATGTACTCACTGGGCTGGAGTGCAGCTTGAACCACGTCCTCTTGTCCCAGGGTTAAGGATCTTAGCACTGAGCCAAACTGACATTTTAAAGGATGCATAACTCAAAAATGTTAATGTGTTGCAGCACCTTTAAGATGGTTAAGGTCTATAGCAGTTCACATAAATAGTCTTTTCAAAAGCTACATAAACATACAAGACTGACTTACTTTTTATGTAATTGAGCTCTGTAATGCCAATGATGCCCATGCTAAGAGAAATAATGCCAGTTGGACCATCTCCAGTCACCCCCGGTATGTCTCACGCAGTACACTGACAGACAAGTTAGCTTGATTGTACTGTGCGTGCACACCTCAAGCATGCAGAATGGATGGATTGTGACATCAAATAGCCTCCGTGATTAGTTTGACACATTTTCTTCCAATCTGAAGCACTTGGTCTAGTTAACACCCTCTCCTATTGATTTACAGTTGAACATGTGTTCAACTGCATAAGGCACCTCCCCCATCCCACCGCATCCAGAGTTACTTAAAGGACCAACCATCCAAGTCACAGGGGAGGTGATTGTGACTTACTTCTGTTCTTGGAAAGTTTGTGAAAGTGCTGTGGTGCGTTCTTGAAGGAGATTCAGTGATTTACTAGATTTTGAAGGCAGTGTTGCTGGGAGGTCAAAGGAGTTTTCTGCCCCATGTACAGAAAGCCTGCCAGAGCTATAGGGACTACAGTTGATGTCTTCTTTACATTGTAACATGAGAAGTACATGGAACACAGGTTGCAGAGAGGGCAAGCTGTGTGGAGGAGGGGGCTCTCCACAGAAGGTTCTACTTGCTAAGGGTTTTCAGGGGGCACACCTTCTGTGTCCATCTTAGAAGCAACATGTGATATGCCTACATTTTATCAAGGAGGTGATCACTGAACTGTGCCATGCCCTTCAACAAGACCTAGTGCTGCACTGCAGGGCAAGGATGGCATTGCCAATTAAGGTTACTGTGGCCCTCAACTTCTAAGGAAGCAGATCCTTTGGATGAGTGTAAATGACAGCTAATGTTTTTCAGTTTGTCGTCCATCACTGCATCAGGGAGGTGACGCTGTATACCAGGAGAGGCAACTTCAATTTTTTCTCTCCGGAAAAGGCACGTGGTTTTACCAATGTAGCAAGATTCCCAATGGTGCAGGGAGACATTGCCAGGAGTGCATGGTTCTGCAGGCCCCAGAAGGAAATGAGGGGTGGAGGATTCTGTCAAAACCGCAATGGCTATATATATCTGTTCATCTGGCTCATGACTCCACTTTGCCACCTGACCAAATGGGGACAATGTGCCTATGATGAGCGCCATGCAGCCACAAAGAACATCATGGAGAAAACCATTTGTATACTCAAAGGTAAGTTTCACAACCTAGACCGCTTTGAGTAGACCTCCAGTACTCACCAGAGAAGTGTCCTAGTTTGTGATGGCCTGCTGCATCTTCACAACTTCACCATTATGAGGATGCAGCTCTTGTTACCTCATATTCACAGGTCAACTTAGGAAGAGGGGGAGAAAGAGACAGCTGGAGGAGGTAACTCTTCCGAGTACAATCACGTTTTCATCTGTTCCTATTCAGATGAAATTACATTGTTTCATAATTTGCCATGGTGAGATTTGAACTCTTGATCTTGGGGTTACAAGCCCAATACCATAACCACTTTGGCTATCATACCAGAACTCAGCTGGAGGAGGTATCCAGGATTGCTCAACCTGTACATAATTGGCTACTGAGCCTATGGTTTCTCTAAGGAGTCATTCAATCACCATCATTGCTCCATATTCTCCACCTTTCAAATCATCTGCTATACAGCACCCTCTGGGTCAAACTCCTAAAATAAAAACCACAAACAGAAAAACTGTCCAGAATGTCTTCATCCAATAACATATCCAATTATACAAACAAAACTGAATTATTCACCCTTGTGCATCTGTTTAATGCATTGTCTTTCCTTTGCCTGGTCTAAAACTCTTACACAGTGCTACTCCAGTGGCTGCAGCTTGGTTACTCCCTTTCATTGGGAGATACTGCATGTGGCCTTGCAGGACCTGCTTGAGCAGCTTTGCACCTTGAGGGCCTGAATGCAGGCTGCACCACCTCAACACGGGCAGCAGCTCCCTGTGTTGCTGGCTGAGAGACAACAACAAGGGCACTGGTGGAGTGGCAGTGGTGGGAGAACAAGTGCTGCCATCCTGGGAGAGGACAGCAATTGTCTATTCCATGGTGCTGCTGCCATTTCCCCAGGCCGGCAAACCTAGTAACCTGTTTGAGGGCAAATTGCTGGAGCTGGTAAAGCCTGCTTGCCTCTTCTTGTCTTTGAGATCCACAGCTATGGTGGTACCTGTCTGAGAACACATGGCTGCAGTTATGGATCTCATGACCTCAGCCTGACCTACTGCTGCAGGACTGCATTGTTGGATGCTTCCACCTGTGCTGCAGTGGAAGCTGAAATTTTTGGTCACCAGACGCTGCTACCTGGGTGAGCCATCAAGTCTTGGAGTTGGCCACTATTTCCATGCTGGAAAGGATGGATCCAAACTTTGCTAGCCAGTCAGCTCAAAACAGCTTGCTATGCATCCTCATTGGCATTCTCCTGTACTACACTTTATCAAGTCCTCATTTGAGTCCCATGTAGCAGAACTCAACTGTGATCTCACTCTCTGAGGAGCCAACACATAAACTTTCCTTTTCCCCGATCTGGCAGCAGGTCATTCATGCCCAGTGACTTACCGTGTGCAGATCCTGACTCTGTGCGACCCTCTACAGTTTGCACTATGCCAGCGTCTGAGTTAGTGGCTGCAAGTTTCAGATCAGGGACTGGATTTAGTCCTACCTTAAATGCCTGTGCCAGAAGGCCCGAGAGTAGTCTGGAATTTGGCATGGAAAGGATGCGGCTGCCCAAACCCGATCATGAGGCAGCAAGCCGATGAATACGGGCGATCTGGGCTTGCCGCCGAATCACATGGCAGGGGGCGGCTCTGCCGCTGGGAAGTCCCTGTCACCTGATCCCTGTGCAGGAGATGGGATCATATTTAAGGGGCAGACAGCCCTGTGTTACACCTGCATGTTTGCATGGAGCTTTACTGAAGGAACTTTGAAATTGAATTGGCTAGCATTTGAATTTCGGTTCATATTGCACCAAAAAACTTTTCTAGGTCCAGTTAGAAGAATTCGCCATCTTTACACAGGCTCAGTCAGTGACATGAATGGTTTCAACTGTTTTCCAAGATGTCACAATCACCCAACGCATGGTCCCACGGCTCAGGGAAAGCACACTGCGTGATCTCCTCCAGGCCATTCAGGAACACAGAAACATACTGTTTCCAGCTGAGGGATGCAAAAGGCCATCGCAAATGAACAAGGCAGCCTAGATGGAGTCATCACGGAGCTGAACAGCAGTGGGTTTCACCCAAGAAGCACTTTCTCTAGTGCTGAAAAGGCATGAATGACCTCCTTCATGCTGCAAGGTGAGTTTGAGTATCAGATTGTCAATAAGATGGGCAGGGAAAGAAGGGGCACTGAATGGGTTAGGGATGGGCAGGCACTGAAGTGTACAATGTGCCCCATCCACAGCTTCCATAGTTGCATAGGCTGTATGTTTGTGCAATTCCAGAATCTGCATCTCCCTCCCTCCAGGTTTCCTGAGAGTGTGAGGGTTGGAACGACAGGGGGAAATCTGACAGTAAGGGAGTCTCCTCAATGTCACTGGAAACTTCACTTTCTTCCAACTCATGCTTCCAGGACACAAGGGTCCACAACACCAGGGGGAGGGCCAGGACCGGGGGTTCCACCAGAGGTTTGACAGCTGACAGAGGCAGAGCTGGAAGGGGACATAGATTCAAGATAAGTGGCAGAGGGTATAGGGGGGACATGAAGAAGAGCTTTTTTACACAGAGGGTAGTGGGTGTCTGGAATTCGCTGCCAAGTTGGTGGTAGAGGCAGAAACTTTAAACTCTTTTAAAATGTACCTGGATATGCACCTAAAGTGCTGTAAGCTGCAGGGCTATGGGCTGGGTGCAGGAAGATGGGATTAGAAAGGGCACCTGAGTGTCTTCGGGCTGGCATGGACAAGATGGGATGAATAGCCTCCTTCTATGCCGTAACTTTTCTATGGTTCTATGGTTCCATGGGAGCAGGGCACTCGGTCCATATGTGACACTGAGTTTGGATCGTTGGAGAGTGAGGAGTAATTGCGATTACTCATCATCTCTGAGTACATTGTCACTCCAGTCATTGTTTCTTTTGTAGGGTTGACTGCTACAGAGAATCGTGACCAGCCCCCATGTGTTCCACCTGACACCTCAGAGAACGACAGTCTGGATGCTTCTAAGGCGCAGTGAACACATATATGTTCCCTGTACCCAGCACCAACGCAGATACACATACCTCACTGCATGGGGTACCGGCCCGGGATAAAAGTCTGGTGAACACTGCACAGTCACATAGATGTAGGTGAGGGAGGGACTGACAGGCAAAGCCACAGGCAGTTGGAGGACTATTGGAGGGCAGCCCCCTGCTACACCCCAGACTGATGAAGGGCCTCTGATGAGGGCCACACTCAAACTGCTGGAGTTGCAAGAGGTAGACAGGGGATAATCTGATGAAGCTGCCTGAAGCTTTGAGCAGACATGCAAGGCTGATAGAGGAGTCCATCCATGGCAAGACGTCTGCCATGTTGCAGATAGGAGCACACATCGCTTCTTCCATTGAGAGGGTGCGACCATCATGGAGAGGCAGGTCCATGATGACCCTGCAGCCCACCACTGGTGCTATCAGTTCACTGCAGCAGTGGGGCAGCCAGAGGAATTGTTGGTGCCCGTGAACATCCCTCCAGGTTTACCTCAGTAAATAGGAAGCAGGACAGTGTCATGTTGCACTGAGAGTTTGGGGGAGCTGCAGCCTGACATACTTGAGGGTTCTGATGGTGTTCCTCAGCTGTGCTGATCCCGTCCAGTGCTGGAAGATGAAGGAGTGCAGGGTGAATGATTCCCCTGGTTCTACAACCTCTCCCTTTTTTCTCAGGCAGCCTCCAAAATGTCCAGACCTTAGGGATTCAGATATAGATACCAGTTTAATGTGTGGCCCCTCTGTCCTTAAGCTATGCACTGCCCCTTTAATTTTTGGACTTATTGCGACAAAATACTTTTGGTCTATGCATTTCCTCCCTCAGACTCTGCCCCACAGAGTATAGGATTATTAAGTTTTAATACAGCAAAAAGGTCTCCAAAAACAATTCACTGCCCTGTGACTCACTACACCTGCAAGTTAAAAAGACTTTCACAGTGAGTCAAGTAGGCCACATATAAATTGCCAGCCTTCAAAGGCAGGTTGCTGAAGGCATGCGAGACTTGTTTCAGTTACACTTAATCGGAGAAGCTGCATTAAATCTCAGTGATTTAGATTTAAATTAGATGTGAATGCTCCATTTCTGCATAAAGTGAAATTCACACTGCTAGTGGGTGAGTTTCCCGAATCCTTATCTCCCCATTGCTAACATAATTGCGAGCCATTTCCACCGCTGGGGTTCTGATGTGCAGCCTCTCACGTGATTCTCTGAGCTTGCTGGCCATCTTGCCCACTCCAACAGACTCCAGAAAATTAAGGCCCAAATGACAGTGCTTCTTCCCCAGAGATCAGTAACTGCTCTTGACCTTCCTCATGAGGCTGCACTGACTGGTCAGGCAGTAGTTCTTGGTCATCTGGAAGCTGGAATTCAGAGAGGGTGGCTTGAGTGAGGTAAGTGGTTGGCAGTGTAGGATGTGAAGAGACAGGCCCATGGCCACAAAGCTGCAGCTTTCTCTTCATTACCGATGGAAGGGTGAGGGTGAGGTGGCATTTGAGAAGGGTCATATGGCAGGGTTATGCTGTCATCTTAAATGTTCTTGGCACTAGCAGATGCAATAGGTTCTGCCATGTTGTGGAAGACCATCTCCTCCAGAAGGCTCTGGTGATTCGGGTTTGCCTGTCACCGTCTGGCTCAGCTCTCATCTCTCCTGTTATGGGCTACCTTGTCTTGCAATAAAAGGAAGACTGTCAGTGATTGTGTTGCAGTGTGTTCACATGATGTGTCTACCACAGCTAAATAGCTGGAGGTAGGTGAAAGCAATGAGAGGTAGATGTGACGCTGGCAGATTGGAAGGTGTGCGAGTATGAGTTGGAGTTTCTGAATATTAACAATGAGCCCTGAGTGCTGCTGGATGAGTGATAGGAGCATGGAACATTTTTTTTCTTTATTCTTTGATGCAATGTGGGTGTCACTGGCAAGGTCAGCTGTTGTTGCCCATCCATAATTGCCCTTGAATTGAATGGCTTGCCAGACCATTTCAGTGGGCTGTTATGAATCAACCATATTAGAACAAAGAACAAAGAAAAGTGCAGCACAGGAACAGGCCCTTTGGCCCTCCAAGCCTGTATCGATCATATTGCCATCAACTAAAACATTTTGCACTTCCGGGGGTGTATCCCTCTATTCCCATCTTATTCATGTATTTGTCAAGCTGCCTTTTAAACACCACTATTGTACCTGCTTCCACCACCTCCTCTGGCAGCGAATTCCAGACACTCACTACCCTCTGCATAAAAAAACTTGCCCCGCACATCTCCTCTATAGTTTTCTCCTCTTAAATTTATGTCCCCTAGTAATTGACTCTTCCACCCTGGGAAAAAGCTCCTGACTATCAACTCTATCCATGCCACTCATAATTTTGTAAACTATCAAGTCGCCCCTCAATCTCCGTTGCTGTAGTGAGAACAATCCAAGTTTCTCCAACCTCTCCTCATAGCTAATAACCTCCAGACTAGGCCGCAACCTGGTAAACTTCCTCTGCACCCTCTCCAGTGCCTCCATATCCTTCTGGTAATATGGCGACCAGAATTGCAAGCAATATTCCAAGTGTGCCTAACCAAGGTTCTATACAGCTGCAGCATGACTTCTCAGCTTTTATACTCAGTACCCCTGCCAATGAAGGCAAGCATGCCATATGCCTTCCTGACTACCTTATCCACATGTGTTGCCACTTTCAGTGACCTGTGGACCTGTACACCCAGATCCCTCTGCCTGTCAATGTACTTAAGGGTTCTGCCATTTACTGTATAATTCCTGCCTGTGTTAGACCTTCCAAAATGCATTACCTCACATTTGTCTGGATTAAACTCCATCTGCCATTTCTCCGCCCAAGTCTCCTTTGTATCCTTTGACAATCCTCTTCACTATCTGCAACTCCTCCGACCTTAGTGTCATCTGCAAACTTACTAATTAGCTCAGTTACATTTTCCGCCAAATCATTTATGTATGCTACAAACAGCAAAGGTCCCAGCACTGATCCCTGCAGAACTCCACTAGTCACAGCTCTCCATTCAGAGAAGCACCCTTCCACTGCTACACTCTGTCTTCTATGACCAAGCCAATTCTGTATCCATCTTGCCAGCTCACCTCTGATCCTGTGCGACTTTACTTTCTGTACCAGTCTGCCATGAGGGACCTTGTCAAAGGCCTTACTGAAATCCATGTATATAACATCCACTGCCATCATTCCATCATTGATCATCTTTGTCACTTCCTTGAAAAACTCGATCAAGTTAGTGAAACACGACCTCCCCTTCACAAAACCATGCTGCCTCTCACTAATACGCCCATTTGCTTCCAAATGGTAGTAAATCCTGTCACGACAAATCTCCAATAATTTCCCTACCACTGACGTAAGGCTCACTGGCCTGTAATTTCCTGGGTTATCCCTGCCACACTTCTTAAACAATGAATTACTGTGAGTCTGAAGTCATATGTAGGCCAAACCAGGTATGGATGGCAGATTTCCTTCCCTATAATCGATGATAGCTTCCTTGGTCGCCATTACGAAGGCTAAATTTACATTCTAGATTTTTATTCATTGAATGTAAATGCCATCAGCTGCCATGGTGGGATTTGAACCCATGTCCTCAGAGCATTTCCCTGGGTCTCTGTCCAGTGCAGTACCACTCTATTGAACCACACGAGAGGTTGGTGGAGTGGTGGGTAGGAAATGTCTTGCCTGAATAAATTCACTGGCCTGAATTTTCAGCTCGGCAGGTTGGTGCAATCGGCAGGCAGGGATTGGTTGGGAAATGGACCACCAACCGCGATTGGCCCCCGACCACGATTTCAAGCTGGATGACCAATTAGCAGCCAACCAGCATGAAACGCGCAATGAAAAGCTCAGCGCTGCCAGGATGGGGTGGGACGAGGGTGGGCAATGTCATCAATGGGAGTGTGGGCCAGCGCTGACAGAAAGCTCCCTGAAGGCAGAGAGCTGTCTCAGGGAGCTAAGGACCAGAACAGCAAAAATAAATGTTTCAAAAGCTGAAAAAAAAGTGTCCATACATCATAATCAGTCACCTGAAAATTTAGCTTATGAAAAAGCTGTCCAGAGAAATTTATTTATATTTTGTTTCATCACGGAAATTTCATCCCGCCCGTGGATGAGGTTTGTTAAAAAATGCAAAGGCCACCTGGCCGATTTGCCCATTCGCCAACCATAAAATGACAGACAATTGCGCTGTTAATGGGCTTAATTGCCCTCCTAATAGTTGGCAGGTGCGCGCCCAACTTCTGCGCACGCCAGCTGACCGAAATTGCGGGATGACGTCAGGACGCTTGCCTGATGCCGTCTCGCACGATTTCATGCCTGGTCAGTTTGGGCACTCACCCGCCCAGTCAGCGTAAAATTCAGCCCACTGGCCTTGACCACCTGTGTGATATCACTGAACTACTTTGAGCAGTGCTGCAGGGTCCTCAGGGCCAGACTCTGGGCATTGACCTCCTGGGGGGCCCCCGTCTTGGTGTTTCATATTTAGTTCTCATTGTCCACACTGAACAGTCAAAGCTTCAGACCTGAACAACTGGCTTAAATAAAATCGGAAGGAGGGGGTGTTGGAGCAGGAGGTGAGGAGAAGTTGAAGGGGGGTGTGGGTATGGAGGTTGGAGGGGGGGTGCGGATAAGGTTGGAGGGTGTTGTGGGGAGAGGTTGCGGGAGGGTGGTAGGGAAGGTCAGTGGGGGTGTTGGGGAGGGGGGTGAATTTTAAGGTCTTGTACCTCAAAATTAAATACTGTAAACTTTTCAAAATTCTGCTTTATGTTTAAAACTGCATTTACATAGCAACCTAAATGTTTATTATGCCCTAAATCCGTCATAATTCTGATGACATGCTGTGTCGATGTACCAGAAGCTTGAGAATCTTGGGCCTCATCAAATTAAATGTAAGAAATGAAAAACCAGGAGTGACACAAAACAGGGTGTTGACTCTCAATTACCCGTTTTGTTACTCTTGCAAAGTGTGGAAATAAAATCTCTATTTATCACTTGCTTGCAGGAAGATTTAGCAAATCTCCACTCCATTCTAGGTTCAGCCCACACTGCACTATCTGTTTAAAATCTAGGGCCGGAATTTCTCCCTCGTCGGGAGTCTGCATGCCCGGCCTGAACGAGTATAAAATGACGCGCGATGATGTCGGGCCAGGGTCCTAACGTCATCATGCGATATTTCGGTTGGTGCGCACACGTGGGAGTTGGCAATGCGCCCGCCGACAATTAAAAGATCTATAAAGGCCATTAAATTAATAATTAATTTCAATTAATAATTAATTTCAAGTGGCCTTTGGATTTTTTAGGAAACCTCATCCATGGGCAGGATGAGGTTTCCAACAGCAAATAAAAATTAAATAACAATGTTTAAATATCATGAATAACATGTTGCTACTCGTATGTGACAGAGTCACATGAAGGGGACATGCTTTTTAACATTTTTAATTTTTTAACTCTTCACCTTCCTGATGCAATTCTGTGCCTCTGGGAGCTTTTCCTGCATGCACCTGTGTGAAGTTCCCCACTCACCTCCCCTCCCCCAACACCCCACACAGGCAGCGCTGAGCGCTGCAGCACACGTTCCATGCTGGGCAGGCCTTACTTTGCCCGCCAGCATGAAATCGCGGTCGTGGCCCAATCGTGGGCAGCGGTCAGCTTTCCGACCACTCCCGCTTGCCCTCGCCAAGCCCGCCCGACGAGGGCAAAATTCTGGCCTAGCAGAAGGTGGTCACACTATGGGACTACAATTTCTTTCTGGGGCGGGGGGAGATTCCCAATTGTGGGGAGGTGGTGGCACAGTGGTAACCAGACAGTCGGGAGGGAGTTGCCCTCATCAACTCCAGACCCCACAGGTCTCATGGCATCAGGTGAAATATGGACAAGGAAACCTCCTGTTGATTATCACGTACCGCACATCCCACACTCTCCTCCCCAACCTCAGCTGATGAATCAGTTCTCCTCCATGTTGAATACCACGTGGAGGAAGCACTGAGGGTGGCAAGGGACTCTGGGTAGGGGACTTCAATGTTCATCACCAAGAGTAGATCAGAAGCATCACCACAGACTGAGCTGGCCGAGCTCCTAGACTGGGTTCGTGGCAGGTAGTGAGGGAACCAACAAGAGGGAAAAACATTCTTGACCTAATCCTCACCAACCTGCCTGGCACAGATGCATCTGTCCATGACAGTACAAGCAGGAGTGACCAGCACACAATTCTTCTGGAGAGTAGGTCCCATCTTCTCATTGAGGATACCCTCCATCGTGTTGCGTGACACTACCAACATGTTAAGCGGGGTAGATTCGAACAGATGTAACAACTCAAGACTGGGCAAACATGAGGCTCTGTGGGCCATCAGCAGCAGCAGAATTGTGCTCAACCGCTATCTGTAACCTCATGGTCTGGCATATCCCCACCCTATCATTCCCACCTAGCCCAGGGATCAATCCTGGTTCAATGAAGAGTGCAGCAGAGTATGTCAGGAACAGCACCAGGCTTACCTAAAAATGAGGTGTCAACCTGGTGAAGCAACAACACAGCTCTATTTGCATGCCAAACAGCATAAGCAGCAAATAATAGACAGAGCTAAGCAGTTCCACAAACAACAGATCAGATCTAGGCTCTGCAGTCCTGCCACATCTAGCCGTGAATGGTTGTGGACAATTAATCACACAAATATCCCCATCTGCAATGATGGGGAAACCCAGCACATCAGTGCAAAAGGTAAGGCTGAGGCATTTGCAACAATCTTCAGCCAGAAGTTCCGAATGGATGATCCACCTCGGCTCGTCCGGAGATCCCCAGCATCACAGATGCCAGTCTTAAGTAAATTCAATTCACTCCACGTGATATTAAGAAATGGTTGGAGGCACTTGATATTGCAAAAACTATGGGCCCTGACAATATTCCAGCAATTGTACTGAAGACTGTATTCCAGAACTTGCCGCGTCCCTAGCCAAACTGGTTCCAGTACAGTTACAACACTGCCATCCACCCAGCAATCAGAAAAATTGCCCAGGTATGTCCTGTACACAAAAAGTATGGCAAATCCAACCCAGCCAATTACCGCCTCATCAGTCTGCTCTCCATCATCAGTGAAGTTTTGGAAAGGGTCATTAACAGTGCTCTCAAGTGGCACTTGCTTAGCAATAACCTGCTCACTGACGCTCAGTTTGGGTCCCGCCAGGGTCACTTAGCTCCTGACCTCAGTTCAAACATGGACAAAGGAGCTGAATTCCTGATGTGAAGTGAGAGTCACTGCTCTTGATATCATGGCAGCATTTGACCGATTGTGTCATCAAGGAACTCTGGCAAAACTGGTGTAAATGGGAGTCCATGGAAAACTCTGTTGGTTGGAGTCATGCCTAGCACAAAGGAAGATGGTTGTCCTTGTTGGAGATCAATCATCTCAGTTCCAGGACATCACTGCAGGAGTTCCTAAGAGTAGTGTCCTAGGCCCAACTATCTTCAGCTGCTTTATCAATGACCTTCCTTCCATCATAAGGTCAGAAGTGAAGGATATTCCCTGATGATTGCACAATGATCAGCACTATTCACAACTCCTCAGCTACTGAAGCAGTCCGTGTCCAAAGGCAGCAAGACCTGGACAATATCCAGGCTTGGGCTGACAAGTGGCATGTAACATTCACACCACACACATGCCAGGCACTGACCATCTCCAACAAGAGGGAATCTAGCCATTGCTCTTTGACATTCAATGGCATTACCATCACCGAATCCTCCTGTATAACATCCTGGGGGTTATTATTGACCGGAAACTGAACTGGACCAGTCATATAAGTACTGTGGCTACAAAGCAGGGTCAGAGGCTAGGAATCCTGGGCCATTAACTCACCTCCCCACTCCCCAAACCCTGTCCACGATCTACAAGCACAAGTCAGGAGTGTGATGGAATACTCTCCAATTGCCTGGATGAGTGCAGCTCCAACAACACTCAAGAAGATTGACACCATCCAGGACAAAGCAGCCCGCTTGATTGGCACCCCATCCACAAACATTCACTCCCTTTACCACCAATGCACTGTGGCAGCATTGTGTACCATCTACAAGATGCACTTCAGGAACTCACAAAGCCTCCTTAAGCAGAACCTTCTAAATCCACAAGTGCTACCAACTTGAAGGGCAAGGGCAGCAGACACATGGGGCAGAAATTTCCCCCCATTGGAGGGGTTGTGTGGGGGCGGGTGAAGGCACACGTGCGCGAACCTGATCGGCGCCCCCGATCAGAGCCACGCCGCCATTTTACGTGGGCGGGCCAATTAAGGCCCGCCCAGCGTGACGCGTGCCCGGAAGCGTTGAGCACTCCCTTTGCGGGTGGGTTGAATTCCCTGAGTCGGGGCCTGTGCGCAAAAGAGCGCAGAAATCTCCCTGAGGTACAGAGGTGCCTCAGGGAGATTACTTTCATTTATGAAACATTGAAGAAAGGTAAAAAAAAAAAAAATTTAAGGACATGTCCCCTCATGTGAAACTGTCACATGAGCTGGGACATGTCCATTAATGTGAAGGCTGCCTTCGCCTGCCCACCAACATTAAACTAGTACGGGCAGCATTCTTAACCACTTTAATTACTTTTTTAATGGCGAACTGACAATCTAAATGATGCGTGGTGACGTAGGGATGCACACCCGATGTCATTGTGTGTTATTTTATGCATCAGTGAGCGGGCCCCATCCCTGCTCGCCGACCCGAAAATTCTTCCCATGGTAACACCACCACTTGCAGGTTCCCCTCCAAGCCACTCACTTTTCTGACTTGGAAATATATTGCCATTCCTTCACTGTTGCTGTGTTAAAATCCAGGAACTCCCTCCCTCACAGCACTGTGTGTGTACCTACACCACATGGACTGCAGCGGTTCAAGAAGGCAGCTCACCACCACCTTCTCAAGGGCCATTAGGGATGGGCAATAAATGTTGGCCTAGCCACATTCCATGAATGAATTTAAAAAAAAAAATCATCCATTGTAACTTTGGCAAAAAATACATTGAAAACCCTGAGAAACAGCAGAAAAGGCCTTTACCATAAAGGGCCTTTATAGAAACCTAATCCTATGACTTAAGTGCTTCAAGAAATGATTCCTCAGAAATTTGCTGTCCTACTCCGTTTTTGCTGTTGGAGTTTCTTATTTATTAATTACATATTTCCAGTTTATTTGCCTGTTTCTCTCACACATCCAACAACAATTAGAATTTAAAAAAAATACTATTTGTACATTTATTTAGTTCAAATGTAATGCAACATCAAATGGAATCCGTGGATAGGCTGCACAACACAATTATATGACAGTGGGATAAAAACAAAAAACTGCGGATGCTGGAAATCCAAAACAAAAACAGAATTACCTGGAAAAACTCAGCAGGTCTGGCAGCATCGGCGGAGAAGAAAAAAGTTGACGTTTCGAGTCCTCATGACCCTTCTGTTTTTGTATATGACAGTGGGTTGGTTCCAGAGAAGTTGGAATGGAAAGGTTGTATTAAACAGAGTTTAATAGTTTTGTAAATATAGTGATTTCTTTGTAGCCACTTTCCTGGCATCAGTTGATTGCTCTGCGAAAAATTATCTTTCGAGAATCAGCACTGGGCCTTTAATTTCACCATTGCTAGGGTCACTCTGCCTGCTGCATACAGGTGAAATATAAGAAAGACACTTACATTTATGCACCCCTTACACAACATCCCAAATCGCTTTACAGCCCATTAAGTACTTTTGAGTTGTAGTCATCGGCATAATCCTGGCAATGTTGTCAATCAGTGGAGCAGGCTCAAGGAGCCGAATGGCCTACTCCTGCTCATAATACCTATGATTGTATGTCATTCTGGATGGATGAGATGAGCTAAGCTAGATGACCTTTGTCATCCATAATTATCTCACAAACAGAGGGTGGAATCATGACTGGACCACCATTTATTTTGTTGCTAATGGAAGTTTCCTATGAGCAGGCTTTGTGGGGTAAAATTGCCAAGTGCATAACGAGCTCATAGTGAATCAGTAACCTGTTTTATACTGCACATGATTCCCAAAAGTCTTTTCCATTGACTTCAATCTTGTCTTTTTGTTTATTTACCTATTATCTTGCTCTATCTTGGTGTTTTATGAGTTTTTGGAGATATTGGGATGTGATAAAGTTGTGTTGCATAGTAGATATTGAAAATATATTGTAATGAGAAGCAGCAATCAGCAGAGTCTTCAGACTTGCTTATCAAGAAAACACAGATGTAATGGTGAACCATTCTGAGTTTGAATGTAAGTTTTTGTCTTTCTTATATTTCACCTGTATGCAGTAGGCAGAATGGCCCTAGCAATGGTGAAATTAGACGCCCAGTGCTGATTCTTGAAGGATAATTTTTCACAGAACAATCAGCTGATGTCAGGAAAGTGGCTACAAAGAAATCATTATATTTATAAGACTACTAAACTCTGTCTAATACAACCTTTCCATTCCAACTCTTAAAAGTTGTTACACAGAGACACCTGAGGGCTCCAACACTTCTCATTGACAGTGAAGACTTAAGTTCTTCAATCATTCAACAATGTATTGAATTTTTCCCCCAAATATGGATTTACTGTCACCGTGTTTATATCGTGCAATGTGCAGAACATGTTAATGAGGGCTGAGACAGTTGCCAATATCAATGTTATCATCCACACAGTGTTATGAATAAGTAATGGGGTATTTTCCTGTCAAATTAACAATATATTACACAATGCTTTTGAAGTAAAATTTTTACTCTCTGGTTTACTTAAAAGTCTTCGTGGGATCACCTGTAGGGTGCACACAAACTAAAAGTCCATTATATCATTGCTGCTCATAATATTAATGACCTATGCTGCATGTATATTAGATGATATTTGTAACCAGATGCTAACAATAGGCACTATCATTTTACTTGGACCTTTTCGTGATTGTTTGGTGAATTGATTGGTAAATCTCAAAAGGGGAAAAAATATTATACATGACTGAAGGGGAGGGTTAAAGTGGGGAAGGGGAGGGGGTGGAAATAAGGGCTCTGGAAAAAGGAGAAGCACCAGTGCTCATGTTTTCTCTCCCTAGCACTGTCCTCCACAGTCAGTCAGCAGCAACTTCTCTATAATGTGTATAACACGCACGCGCATGAGTACGGCTTGGCACCCCACCCCACCCCACTCCACTTCACTTCACCCCACTCTTGAGCATGCAGCCAGCCAGCAGCATGATCAGCAATTGGCTGCAATCTAAAATTATTGAAATGTGGACACAGCACAAATTTTGCATGCTGTCTGTCACAACAGGACCAGCCACAGGTTAATCACGAATTATGACCTCTGTCTCTGAAGATGGAAATACTTGATTTTTTCCCTCTCTGAATTGGGTCTACTGGATCCAATAGATAGCAATTTACTATGTGTGAAATGTAGAGTCATTTAGAGTTGTAACTTCCAGGAATTTCTTTTCTTGTCACTTTCGTCTGTTTGCTGCTATTTATGATGAACTCAGATAATCTGACAGCGTGACTTAGAAAGTCTCACTTGCTTTATTCTATATATTGCGTATATTTCAACTGCTAATTTTTTTTGAGTCTCTCACAGTAACAATTACATATAATGTTGGAATACAGATATTCCATCATTGGATAATGTCCCTCTGCATGAAGTCTTGATGACAAAAAGAGTGTACACTTTGTACTGATTCTACCTTGTCAATGGCATGATCAATTTTCAACAGATTATATTGATGCTGCCTGATGTTTTCACTACATTTATGACTCAACAGAACTTCTTGCAAAATTGGGTTTTGAGGTGCAAGAAGGTAAGAAAGAAAGGTAAGGCATGTATTAGTGTCTTTCACATCCTTAAAATATCAAAGATATTTACAGCCAATGAATTACTTCAGGAGTGTGGTAACTGCTGTTCTCTAGAAGGCACAGCAGTCAATTTATGCACAGCAAGGTCTGGAAAATAATTTAAAAAATGACTGGTCAATACTGTAATTTTTATGGAGTTAATTGAGAAATAAATATTGACCAAGGAACTGGCAGAGCTCCCTTATTAATTACCGAATGGTGCCAAAGAATCTTTTACATCTACCAAAGCAGGTAGAGAGGCCTTCAATTTAATGCCTAATCTGAAAGATGGTACCTGTGACAATGCAGTATCCTTTCAGTCCTGCACTGAAGGTAGACTTCAAGATATCAGTACCCCACAAATGAACAAGTTAAAAACAAATCACTGACAATACACAGGTTTGTAGGAAAACAGAATAGCACACATAAACAAAATGTACAAAAGCATTGAGCCATTTATATTTTTTACAATGTATTGAAAATTTACATCATAGATCCATACATTTTACAAATTCTTTTTTCATAAAAATATATTTCTTTACAAAAGAAATTTTTATGCATCTAATTATAATAAACATGATACAGAGGAGTAAGGAGGTCGTACATGAAATTTGTTTCAGGTACAATTTAAAGTTTGTTCTAATTTCAATGGATGTACTTTGTTTATTGCAGTCACTTATGGTATACAAACCTGGGTGAGCAGGAACATACGCGAGACAATTTGAGGAAAAATAATTGCCGGTAACTTTAATACAGCTTCAGATGCATTGTAAAATTCTTATACTTGAATGTAGTCAATTCTTGTGATTAAAGGTAAATGGATCTTGAAGCCCAATGCTAAATTTTTGATTGAACAAAATACACTCATAGGACATTTTAGGAGCAGCAACCTTGGCCTCAATTAATTTTTGGTAGGCACAGTGCATACATTACAATTACAACATAGTAATATCTCCAGTTAGTTGATAATCCTTTCAGCAAAATAAAACAGATTATCTTAGTTTGATTGTACTTCTGTTTTTAAATTTTCATGCGAATGCTTTTCTAACACAGTGGTAACAATTGTTTGTGAGTAATGAGATGAAGTTTAGAGTTGATAAGTAGAAATGGAAGGTGGAGACTTGTTGCTACTGCAATTATCGTATGTCATGGTTCTATTCTTTAAGGCAAATGTTAAGAAGGTGATCAATAGCAAGTGTAGGGAGTCATGTGGAGTTTGGATGCTATTAAAACAGTTGAATAAACATTTGAAACTAAGATGAGCTCTCAGACACATTTTGGTCATTCATGTCAGAGATCTATTTCTTGTCTCTCATTAGCAAACACTCAATCTACAAATCTCTACTGTGAACATGTACAATGGTGGGGGGGTGGGGAGTGGAATATGCATTTACTTAATTAGAAAACGGGCAAGAAAAGCAGTTGGCTCAGCTGATATCCCCCATTATCGTGGTCTATATTTTTGCACTCTCCACCTTACAAAACTCCAATCAGATTTAAACAAATATGTTTGCTCTATTACAACACACACATCCATAATACTATGAGTATCAATAGTGCAAAATGCATGACATCCACACCATAAATCACTTCATGTTGAAAGGGTCGAGATGAACTGCAGTAAGTACGTACGTAAGACCGTAACGTTATTAGACAATAAATAAAATGGTTTGCTGTAAAAAAAACACAATTGAGTAATTAAATAATAATGAAGCATGCAACATATCATGCATATGCGTTACTTGAAAATATGAATATATAGTATAAATATTTCTCATTTTACTCTGTGGCAAGAATTTAACATTTTGTACTAAGAATATAAATTCAAATCAAAAATATGGAAAAAAAATTAAATAGATGAAGAGATTTCTCTCGGCAATCAAAAAAGACTGGAAGTGTTCCGTAGAAATCTGTTTAGTGAGTACCACACTGGCCGCTTTACAGTCAGGTATTTAAAATCAGTTTTGCAGTTGTTCCTTATAAAGTTTCTTTTTACACCAGAAGGCAAAACCTGTAATAATCTTGGCTATACAGTACTTCATGGCCATTGTTACATATTCAGTGTCCCAACCTTCATTCCAAATGCTAGCCCCCGTTGTTTGTAACATTGAAAACAGAGGTTCAATGCTCCTCAAGTATCTGCAGTTTTCTTCTGAGAAAGTGTTTAATTTTTGAAAAAATTGTGGCTAAGCACTCTTAGAGTGCAGCTAAAGTTGCTGAAAAGCTCTCCAGTAACAGAATGAAGAGCAAATCTGTTTCAAACTGGGTGAGCCATGAAAACATGTTCTTTTTTTCTGGTTCTTCAGATAAATCTGGTACATTAAATTCCTGAAAAGTGTGCTTTAAATAGCAATGAACCAAATGTGCATTGTACATAAGTTGTTTTAGTCAAAATCTGGATGTCCCAAGGATGCAAAGCGCTAGATGTGTATCAGGTTATGTGATCAAACAATGCCCTGCCTTATACCATTGTACAGACTGTGTTGAGATTGGGGTCAAATCGAACTGCCTTGCCTTCTGCTGACTTTGCATTTGTGTCATACATTGGGTTTTCAAAAGCTGCTTGACCATTATTGTTTTCATGTACAGAGCAGCCAGTATACTGTGTCTTGGGTGCAGTCCTGTAAAGAAAAGCAAAAAAGATTACAGCTTCAAATCTAAGCTCAGGGTACAATATCAATAAAGCAGCATCATGATGTACAGGAGGTCATTCAACCCATTGTGCCTTCGCTAGGTCACAATTACTTCCATTTGCCTGTTCTTGTCCCATAGCTCTGCAAAGTTTTCTTTAAGTATCTATCCAGTTGCCCTTTGAAAGTTATTACTGAAGCTGTTTCCACCTCTCTTTCAGGCAATGTATTCCAAACATAACAATTTGTTGAGAAAGAACATTTCACTCCATTTCCCACTCGCTTTTCTTTTTTTTGCCAATTATCCCAAACCGTGCCCTCAATTAACAATACTCTTGCCAGTGGAAACCATTTCTCCAATAATTTATCCTCAATTTTCCAATGCAGTTTCTCAATACAATGTAACATTTAGAAATGTAACATCAACTGTCTTCTTATATTAATATATTTCATTAGCTCTAATTAACTTAAAGCAACTGATACATTCAATAAATGTTATTACCAGGAGACTGTCAGGTTACAGCACTATTCTAAGAGCTTTTCTAGAATTTCTCTCTTTGCTTCCTGCTGTCCAAGAGAACAAGTAGTTGTGACTTTATCCATAAGGTATTTATCAATAATTAGTCTAATTTAACAAAATGTATTTAATTACATTGTGATTTTCCATTTTTGCAAAGTTAATTGAGGTTTGATCTTGTTAATTTATTGTATTATTCATCAGCCTCTTGCTATTAGGTATGGTAGAGGAGTTAGCTGTGCTTTAAAATGCAGCACTTGTTATTTTGGATTTGATTTTTAGTTGCACTTTCAGACACTTGGCTAAGTTGAGGTCTTGTGTTAAAACCAGTTTAGCCAGTGTTTAGCTCAAGGCATTGGACCAGATCTTATGGTCTCCGGATTGTCATACCTGAGAGGTACCCTGGAAGATGCACTGGGGGACTCTTTGGGTGTCCCAACGCAAGGACTGTATGGGAATTGCCCGGGAGGTTTCAGCTTCCATTGGGCAATTCCTGAGTCTGGAACCCTCCAAAACTCTGATTTAAAGTTGGAGACTTCAGATGGTACCAACTTACTTAGCAGAATAGTTACTCAGGAAACTTTAGAAGGATTAAAACCACTTCTAGCTCCTGGGTAACTATGCTACTGACCCCACAACTCTCCACTGGACCCTCCCGACTACACCGTCCCCACTAACCCCCCAACTACACCACTTACCTGCCAGTGGCTTTGGGACATTTAAACTTAATGGAATATGGCAGCGAGCCATATTAAAAAGGGGACATGGCTTGGTTTCCCCGACGCTTCTGCACTACAAAGGAAGGACACCCGGTTTGCTCCACATTTCTCAGGAGGCCTGGTTCGAAATTATGGGTGAGAAATGTGGAGCTCCAGTGCAGGGTAAGTAAATAGGAGCGGAGCTACAATCCCATTGCCACCCCTCGAAAGATTTAGCCCATTATCTTGATAAAGGAGTTGAAGTTTACCCCAGGAAGAGCTACTTCGTGGTTCAGTAAGAAGCTGCTTAAAACACCTACAAGTGCCTAGTGAGGAGGCTGCATGGCACTTAGTGACTAGCATGTGTCCAAACACTATCCCCTAACAGTAACTGGCTATCTGAGAGTAAGCAAGGTGTTGATGTGGATTTCAAGAGTTACGTAAATTGCATCGTTATTTCATGTTCAGTTGCTTCTGGAGCTATGAAGAGGACCTCTGAAACACATCAGGAGGTTTTCTGGGAAATATTGTCAAAACTTCATCAACACTCCAGCAATATTTACTTGCTGAGGACTTCACCCAAAGAGAGTAAACACTTTGCTCCTCTACCTTAGCAGTCCCCAACAGAATGAAAGTGCTTGGCCATGGGCATCTTACAAGGGGTCCCCTGATCGAGATAAGAAATGGGAGAAGGACATTGACCAGGCAGAGCAGCACCAGCTGCTGTGGAAGAGGAGAACAGGATGGTGAAGTGGTGTCCTTTTCCCTCGTATGTATAGGATATGCTTCCCCCTCTAGATTTCCTCCACCAAGACACCTCGTTCCATGTTCGAGAACATGTGCACTCTACCCTTCTTTCCCTGCACCGTGTCGTTATGTGCCAGCCAGTGCACTCCACAGTGGAAATGGGTGTAGGGAACATACATGTACCGCTCCACAGAAATTACGCCAAATCTGGTTGAGCTGGCTGATGTCTGGGTTAGCACCTCAAAGCAAAGTGCAAATTATTATAATTAGCAATTAGGAACAAAATCATGTGCTAAGTTCAGACTTCCAAACAGGCATGTCTTATTGGTACAGCACACGTCTAACGATTGTTTTCATCTTTGGCAAAAACCTCCGCTGTCTTCTGTCACATATCATAGGAACACCCTTACTTTTGAGTATTTAGTTAAAGTTAATTTATGATTAGAGAAATGTTAGTTGATACCAACCTTTGTTTATAAAGGTAAAACCCAAATCCTGCAAATATAAGAGCAAAAAAAGGCACAAGGATGGCGATGGCCACAGAGCTACTGTTAGTACCGTGTGGTGGATTGGGAGAATTTGAGCCGTGAGTTGAGTTCAGACCTGGAACAGAAAGTTACACTGTTGAGACAGAAAACAGCAATCACCTTGTCAGAAACCTGCTGGTGCAAATTACAGCCTATAAGTTTCCTCCACATCGCTGAGAGAAATTTTCTTTTGCATTTAATTTGATCGGCTCTTTTATGTTCAAATTCTCCAAGTAGCTATTAGAATGATCGCTGTTAAATTTAGTTGCATAGCTGCTCAATGTTCATACAATGAGCATTAGCTTTCCTGATAAATTTAATAGCTCAATAACCAGTGAACAATCATCACATTTCCACTGTACACAATGGTGACTTTGAATGGTTGGTCAAAGAAGTGGCCATTAAGATAATTAAAATATTTGACAAACACCTTATTTTTCGATTACTTCTTTTTAATTTTTTGCAACATATAAATTGGTGGCGACAGCAAAGGGTAGGAAAGAGTAATTTGTACTTACACAATTCTGAGCATTTTTCTTATATTGATGCTGTCACGGCTGACTAATTCAATAAGTTAGCTCATAGATCAGTGCAAGTGCCACCAATAATACTATTAGTTATATATCACCCTACTTAAATGCTTTATGAGTCTTACATTAAAACTAAAACTTTTAAAAATTTCTGTCACATTAGGATAGTTTATAACACTGACTTAGATCAGCACATTGTTTTAAAAAAAAACTTAATGGGAGGATCTGGTAAGATATTACAAATCGGCTTAAAATGCACAAACAAAATTGTGCTTCCAAATTTGTAATTAAAAAAATATCAAATGCAATTGAGGTGCTGCATTACAATTACATAAAAATATGCATGACTCAAAGGAGAAGTAATTTAAAATGTTCTATGTTGATACAATATAATAAAATAAAACAGATTTTATCTCCATCATAATTTTTGAAGGAATTGATAATGAAAGTTTCACATAATGTGACAGTTGTTTCAGGCTTGAGTGACCATGAATGAAAGTTATTTCTGGAATTAGCATGCACCAGCAACACAAAACTGTTCAGATTAGACATTTAAAGGATAAGAAGAAACAGAAATAATCTGCACCAAAGCAGTATGGTGCAGCACCATTTTTCACAGTCTACTTTTGAGTGTCAGTTAAGAAGAACTAAATGGGGAAAATCAATTAAACTGCAACAAATCAATACAAGAGGAAAAGTTTAATAAAGTATTTTCTTTTATTCATTCAAGGGATGTGGGCATCACTGGTTAGGCCAGCATTTACTGCCCATCCCTGATTGCCCTTGAGAAGGTGGTGATGAGTTGCCTTCTTAAACCACTGCAGTCCATGTGGTGTAGGTACACCCAAAGTGCTGTTTGGGAGAGCGGTCCAGGAGTTTGACCCAGCGTCGATATATTTTCAAGTCAGAATGGTGAGCGGCTAGAGGGGAGCTTCCAGGTTGTGGTGTTCCCATGTGTGGAAATATATATATACTAGCAGGTATGGCAAGGTGTTATACACCGTAAGTTTGATGACATGGTTTCATAAGAATGGAAGCATTATATCATATTCTGCACTTTTTTTTTTATTCATCTACAAACATGGATTTATGTTTCAATAGGCTACTCTTTGCAGACCACAAAGTCACTATTTTAAAGTCAATTATAGGTTAATACCTGTCAGTGAGGGAAGTTTGCAGATTGCTAATGGCTTGTAAAATTCCAGTAAGGGTGTTTCTGCAAACTTTACTCAGCCAATTTAATTGTAATTGGATTCAGCACTAGCTTTTTAAAATTATGCCTTTAATAATTTCAGGGACAGATCTAATGTTTAATAAACACTCCTAAAACTTTTACACCAGCTCATTTGGTGGTGATCTCAACTGGTTTGGCATTGGGGCTTGGTTCCTGCATGCTTGGCCTGGAGAAGCTAAAGTGTGTGAATACCAGGTAAGAATGGGATTGAGCTCTATCTTGGGTTTGGCTGTGATATCCTAATGATCAGATAATTATTGATACTTCTTATGTAGGCTCATACATGGTGAATGGCCATGTGAGGGAGTTACAGGAGCAGTGCTGGTACCCATGTTTTGCAACATCAGTCACCAAAAGAATAAATTACAAAAATTAGGAGAATGGTGTTTTTATGCAGAAACCTGATAGGACAAGGAAAGCCCGACTATAGTCGCAGCAGAAAGCATAAGTATTCACAGATAAAATTTGGCTGCAGTGCTACCACCTATTGAATGTTTTTCCATTCCTATCCGAATTTACAGTACTAGCAAATATGTTATTTAAGCAGTCATCTAATCAACCAAAGTGATTAAGGTGTGGGGAAAATTGTTCTCCAATGACCTCCCATTGCGGTACATTACTGAGCAAAAGCAGGAAACAAAAAGTAAGGGCTACCTCAAGGTCACATTTTTACTAATGGGTGACTCTGTGGTGTGGGAGATACAAACCACTTAAACTGGGGTTTATTTGCATTTTCAGCCTCTCAGCTAGAGACAGTGTACAGAAAAGAGAGAGAAATAAAATCTGTTCAAGTAATGCTAGTCAGAACAGTAGTAAGAGCATCAATAGCAGTCTAATTTTCTTAAGAAAACAGTTACATTTGGAAACACAAATAAAGGAGGGAGCAGTGGCACAGCTATTAAGAAAGTGGCTCTTCTCCTATTTCCTCCTTTCCCTGTTCTCAGACAGTTCGTTTAGGTCAGTTGCCTCACAAGAGAGAAAGAAACATTAGACTGGGGCCATGGGGTGGGGATAGGGAGAAAACAAATGTGAAGCAGTTCAAAGCAACTCCAGAATCATCCTTTAGCTCCACTTGTTCTATGTGCCAGTTTGTGATTCTAATCAGCTTCACATATATCTCAGTCTCTGTTCCTTGAAGCAATGCTTCTTAAATTTACAGGTGGAAAAAGTGAAGGATGGCATTAGAGAAGGATAACAAAAAAGGCTTTTATCATAATCAAGAGTGGGACAGCAGGCGTGACTGATCGACTGATATTTTATTTTTGACACTGGCAGCAAAACACAAAAATGCTTGTACTTGGTGGCTACTGTCATGAACAGGTGCAGTCGGTATCTCCCAAAACAGAGAAGGTTACAATCCTCATTAAATAAAAGTCTATATGATTTCTAATTCAATGTGGTTATCATCAGGATTTACCTAGTCTCTGTACTCCAAATTGTCCATAATCTTCACCCTGTATAAATCCTTGAAAGACGTATGTCGCACCATCAGGCTCAGCAGAAACCTGGCAAAAAAAACAATGTACTGATATAATAATGATAAAAAATGAAAACAATGGACTTTTTCACACTTTGACAACAGAGGAAAGAAAACTGAATGAAAAAATGCACCCAGAAAACACCTGTTTATGGAGCAGAATCAACCTCATAAGGTGAAGTGCCTCTTGAAACTTCATGAGCATGATTTGAATGAATTACATTGAGTATGCAACACAGGGTAGAATTTTCTGGTTGGTGGGGGGGGGCAGAACTGGAGCAGGCTGGAGTGGGTGCAGACCCGATCGCTGCTTGTGATCGGGTCCGTGCCGCCATTTTACGCAGGCGGGTCAATTAAGGCCCGTCCAGCGTGCTTCATGACTCCCATGCATAGCGAGGGTGAGTAGGTGGCGGCGGGCGCGCTCAGCCTGCCGGGTCCAATGGCAACCCAGCGGCCTGTATAAAGGAAGGTCTGGCAGCCTTGGAAATGCTGCTCGCAATGACTGGGTGAAGGGCCCTACAGAGGGGCAATGGAAGTTAAGCCGGTCCGGAGGGTAGGCCATCAGGGCAGACCAGGCCGGAGGGTAGGCTATTGGAGCGGGCCAGGCTGGAGGGTAGGGTGGGGGGGCCAGGTTGCACCTCATTTATATCTGATGACCGCCTTGCTGCCCTTCTTGAGGAGGTGGCAGCATGTCGGGAGGTGCTGGTTCCTCAGGGCAGAAGGAGGAGGCCCCCCCACATGACGAAACATGCCTGGGAGGAGATGGAAGAGGTGGTGAGCTCCTGTGACGTGGTGCGGCGCACCTGGATCCAGTGCCACAAGCGCTTCAACAATTTGTTATGCTCTGGAAGGGTGAGGACAATGTTAGCATTGGTCACTTAACCCAGCAGTCGGCTTTCCCCCTTGCTGCCCCCCCCCCCGCCCCTCAAGTTAGAGCGTAGTGACTGCATTGAATCATTAACGGCATGTGTCCTTCGCTGGGTGGGCCAGCAGATATTGCCCATGCCGAGGTCACCCTGAGAGGGTGGTGAAGAGATGAGTTCTGCCCCCGCAGCATGTGGTACACTGAGATCCACATGACGGATTTGGGGGCAACCTGGAGGAGCTGCTCCTAGGCGCAGAGCTGGAACTCCAGGACATGTCCAAGTCAGGGTGCTGACATGCTGGGAGGGGAGCTTCAAGGTGGCGGCAAAGAACCATCTGCTGCCCTCTGTGCTCCACATGCTTGCGCCTCCTTGCTATGGAAGGATATACCATGTGGTACCTAATGCAATGTAGGCAACATGTGGCCAAGGGAGGGCTGGGGGAGGGGGTTAAGGTTTGTTGGATTAAAGCCTCCCGGGTGTCCCTGCCTCCCTGCAGTATACCCAGGTCAGCGTGCACCCCCTCAGCATTTCCCTGTGCGTGCTCATTCTTGGACTCACTGCTGGACTCATTGTGTGCAGCCGCAGCCACTGCGCCGACGTCTTCGTTGTCCACTGTGTCCCCCCTTTCCAGCGCAAGATTGTGGAGAGCGCAACATGCAACCACTATCAGTGACACACGATCTGGGGGGTACTGGCGTGCGGCCCCCGAGCGGTCCAGGCATCGGAAGCGCATCTTGAGAAGACCAATGGTTCTCTCCACCGCTTGTGGAGGTGTGGCTCCTATTGTACTGCTGCTCAGTTTCTGTTCTTGGATGGCAGAGAGGTGTCATGAGCCATCTTCTGAAGGGATAGCCCTTGTCACCCACCAGCCAGCCATCAAGCCAGGCTGGAGCACTGAAGAACCCCAGCACCTGGGAGTGTCTGAGGATGTGGGTGTCATGGGAGCTGCCTGGGTACCTTGCACAGACTTGCATAATCAGCATCCTGTGATCACACACTATCTGCACGTTCATGGAGTAGAAGCCCTTCCTGTTGATGAAGACACCGGGGCTCACCTGCTGGTGCCTTGATAGCCACATGTGTGCAGTCGATTGCACCCTGGACTCGGGGGAAGCCAGCAATCACTGCAAAGCCTCTGGTTCGCTCTGTATGGTTTGCCTGGTCCCAACGGAAGTGGATGAAGGTCAATACAGCCTGAACAGAGTGTCTGTAACCTGCTTGACATAAGTGTGGACAGCTGATTGGGAGACACCACAAAGGTCACCCTGAGGGGCCAGTGTGCACCCCATTTATCCGATGACTGCCTTGCTGCCCTTCTTGAGGAGGTGGCAACACGTTGGGAGGTGCTGGTTCCCCAGGGCAGAAGTAAGAGGCCCCCCCACATGGAAGGAGCCAGAGGCATAGAAGTTGAGGGCAGCTGTGACATTTAGAGCCACTGGCATGGGGTTTCCACCCACCCAGTTAGTAGGGATCTCAGGCCCAATCATCTGACAGATATAGTCGACTGTCTCCCTTGAGAGACGGAGCCTCCTTTGGCATTGCACCTCAGACATATTGAGGTAGCTGCTTCGCTGCTCGTGACCCCAGTGAGCCCTCTTATCCTGCCCATGGATGAGGTTTATAGATATTTCCTACCCGCCTGTCTAGTGCACCAAGCTGAAGATTGCATGGGCACCCAAAAATCAATGTCGATTGTTGAGTCAAGGGCCTTAAGTGGCCCGTTAATTAATGGCGGGCACACAAGGGATATCATTGTGCGCCTGCCCAACGAAATATCACGATGGCGCGCCGTGATGTCGGGATGCTTGCCAGACGTCACCACATGCTATTTTACATGTGGACGTGTGGGACCTGCCCCCGCACATCAACGGGAAAATTCTGCTCACAGACACAGGCCATTTGGACCAACTGGTCTATGCTGGAATTAATGCTTCACCTGAGCTGCAGAATTACAGTTTTCTATTTACCAGCTAATAACAACAATTACAACTGCTTGTATTTATTTGGTCTTAAATGTAACAAAATATCTCAAGGCACTTTATAAAGTAAAATTTGATAATACTCCGCTTAAGGTGATATTAGGTGAAAAGCTTGGTCAAAGATGTCGATTTTAAGTTGGAAAGAGAAGTAAAGAGACAGAGAGGTATGGAGAGGGAATTCCATAGTTTTGGGCCTAGGCAATTGAAGGCACAGCCACTAATGGTGGAGCAATTAAAATCCGAGATGCTCAATGGGTCAGCATTAGAGAAGCACTGATATCTCGGAGGGTTCGGGGACTGGAGGAGACTTCAGACAACTGCAATAACTTCTGTTCTTGCTCCTTTACCTTTGGAGCCCCCCAGAGATTCACCCTTGGCTCCCTCCCATTTCCCATGTATGTGCTGCCACTCAGAGACATCATCTGAAAGCAAATTGGTTTCCACATGTGTGTTGACAACACCCTGCTCTACCTCGCTATTACCTCTCTTGACTCCACCACTGTATCTGAATGATCAAACTACTCATGTGACATCCAGTACTGGATTAACGGAAATTTCCTCCCATTAATATTTTTTTACGTCCCCTGCTGCAAACTCTGTTTTTTAGCTACAGACTCCATCGTTTGCCCTGGCAGCTGTCTCAGGCTTAATCGAACTGTTCACAAACTTACAGAAGTACTTAATCCAAAATTGAACTTCTGATCATACATGCACACCGTCACTAAGACCGCCTACTTCCGCCTCCATTGTATCGCTCGACTGTATCCCTGCCTTGTCTGCTGCTAAAGCTCTCATCCATGCCTTAATTACCTCCAGACTTGACTGTTTCAATGCACTCAACAATCTCCCACATTCTACCCTCTAAACTTGAGGCTGTCTAAAATTCTGCTGCCCCTATCCTAACTCACCATAAGTCCCATTCACCCATCATCTCTGCGCTCACTGACCTACACTGGCTCCCAGTTAAGCAATGCATGTTTTAAAATTCTCAACCTTATTTTCCAATCGCTCCATGGGCCTTGTCCCTCCCTAACCTACACCACATGGACTGCAGTGGTTCAAGAAGGCGACTCACCACCACCTTCTCAAGGGCAATTTGGGGTGGGCAATAAAATTGCTGACCTAGCTAGTGGCGTCCACATCCCAAAGAATTTTAAAAGTGTTCTCTGCTGTCAATTTCACTATGTCTATTGACACAAGTTAAGTGGATTCAAATGTTTGTGATTTGTTACTTTTAATACTTAATAGGGCCTGGATGACTGACATTTTGAACAACTTTCTGTCCAGACCTTTTGTTCTCATAGGAAAAATTTATCAATGGCGTACATTTTTTCCAAAGCTTTTTTTTTTTTACACATTCCACTTCACACTGTGATGTTCACTGGGTCGAGAAAGTGTATAGTGGGTCAATAAGCATGGAAGTGCCGGAGCTTGGCATAGTGTGCATGGGAGACATAGGGGGTGGATAGAAGGGCAGAGCCTGCCATAGGGACATGAGGAGGACCATTTGAACTTACCTTTTAAAAGGTCCCCTTATGCACACTAGGGCTCATGACTCCCCTAAGGGGCCTTGGAACACGAATCTTTAAACACTTGGCCTGACTCCATGAAAATTGAAGAGGAATTGGAGATCCCTATCTCTGCAATGGAGTCGGCCAGGTGCCAAATGTGGGCTTCTGATGGGAAGCAGCCCAAACCCTTGAAAGGCACTCCCGATATTCAGACAGCCTGGGACTCGGTGAAAATCAGGTCAACATTACAGTTCATTGACCTTTCATGAGAAAGTTCTGATTTCTGCTGAAAGGTCATCAACCTGAAACATTAACTCTATTTCTTTCTACAGATGCTGCCAGTATGTTTTTGTTTTTATCCCACTATTATCTATTGGACATTTTTTCACCATAACATTTCTGCAGTTGCTGTTTTGATGAACTGCATCCTCATCTGTACCTTTGATGCCCCAGTCCTCAAGAAAACTATTACTTTCATTTGCTGGCCGTTCCCCTTGCTATGGCTCTGATCTCCATTTCATGAAGTCCAATGGATATGGCCCCCAAAGGATATGGCACAATGGTTTAGCCAAACACCAGGGGATTTGACTGGACTGTATAAAATACTATTGAGTCCTGCTCTTATCTGATAAAACTATTCATTATTCCAGGATGCTCCTTAAAAGCAAAGATAACCTCCCGACTCCTTTTCTCTACTGAAAACCATCTTCCTAAACCCCTCTCCCTTTGTCCTACGCTCTCACCTCCAACAATAAGTGCAAGGAGCTCATCGACTTCTTTGTCACTTAGATCAAAGCCATCCAATCAGCTACATCTACCACTTCCCTCCCTGTCACCAACCCAAATTTCTTCTGCAGCTCCACTCTGCCCTAGCCCTGAATTCAGAGTTCATTTTGTCCACAAGATCCAGTTCCTGCTCCCTCGATCCTATTCCCATTAAACTGCTGGTCACCCAGCTTCCTCTCCTGTTCCCCATTTTAACTGATATTGTTAATGGTTCTCTCTCCTCAGTACTACCTCCCACCTTTAAATCTGCCATCATCCTCAAAATCGAACCCTTGATGCAAACTACCATCCATCTTCAACCTTCCTTTCCGAAGTCCTTGAAATTGTTGTTGCCTGTCGAATCTCTGCCCATCTTTCCTAAAACTCAACGTTTGAATCCCTCCAATCAGGTTTTTGTCCCTGCCACAGAATCAAAACAGTTCTTATCAAAGTCACAAATAACTTTCCATGTTACTGTGACAAAGGTAAACTTTCCCTCCTTGTCCTTCTGAGCCTGTCTGCAGCCTTTGACACAGCTGACCACACCATCCTCCTCCAATACTTGTTGACCAGGTGGTGGGACTGCACTCACTTGGTTCCATTGTTATCTGAAAGCAAAATAATGTGGATGCTGGAAATCTGAAACAAAAACAAAAATTGCTGGAAAAACTCAACAGGTCTGACAGCATCTGTGGAGAGAAAAACAGAGTTAACGTCTCGATTCCAAATGACTCTTCTTCAGAACTAAAGAGAAGTAAAAATGTAGTGAAATATAAGCTGTTTAAGTGGGGGTGGGACAGGTGAAGCTGGATAGAAGGCCAGGCAAAGGAGAGCTCGCAAAAGATGTCGTAAGGTGATACCGGCTAAAGGAGGTGCTAATGGGGACATTGAAGGTAGAAAGCCGGATGAACAAGTGACAGATAGCCCTAGTAGGGGTGGGGTGGGGGCAGAGGACGGTGTGGGAGAAAAGATCGAAATAGGCTAAAAGGTGGGGATAACACAATGAATGGAAATCCATTTAAAAAATAATAGAAATAGGTGGGAAAAAATAACTATAAGATATATATTTATTTTTTAATTTATATATATTTTTTCCCACCTATTTCTATTATTATTATTTTAAAAATTTATTTCCATTCATTGTTTTATCCCCACCTTTTAGCCCATTTTGATCTTTTTTCCCACACTATACCCTCCCCCGACCCCACCGCCACTCGGGCCATCTGTCACTTGCTCATCCTGCTTTCTACTCTTAATGTCTCCATTAGCACCTCCTTTAGGCAGTATCACCACCATCAACACCCCTTCGACCTATGTTTATGACATCTTTTGTGACCTCTCCTTTGCCTTCACCTACCACTGCCCTTCTATCCAACTTCACTTGTCCCGCCCCTCTTAAACAGTATATATTTCATCACATTTTTGCTTCTCTTTAGTTCTGAAGAAGTCATATAGACTCGAAATGTTAACTCTGTCTTTCTCTCCACAGAGGCTGTCAGATCTGCTGAGTTTTTTCAGTATGTTTTGTTTTTGTTCCATTCTTATCTATCTCTTTGTAGCCAGAGAATCACTTGCAAAGGCTTCCCTTCCCAATCCCAGACTGTTATCTCTTATAGATGTGTCTCCTAAGATCTACCCTCAAATTCCATCAAATTTCTCACCCTTATGTTGCCTCTTGGCAATGACGTTAAAAAAATGGTGGTTTATATATGTACCCGGACAACACACAGTTCTCCATCACCACCATTTCTCTTGACTCCTTGACTGTTGCTAAATTATCAGAGTGCTTATTTAAAATCCAATACTGGATGAGGGGACACTTCCTCCATTTAAAATGGGGAAGACTGGAGCCATTGTCTTTGGTCTCTGCTCCAAACAATGTTATTTAGCTCCCGTCTCCATCCCTCTCTCATGCAACTGTCTGAGACTAAGCTAGACTGTTTGTAAACTTAATGCCATATTTGACCCTGCATGAGCTTCCAACCATATATTCGCACCATCATTGAGACCATCTATTTCCAACTCTGAAATATCACCCTTGCCTCAGTTCATCAGCTGCTGAATCCCTCATTACCATGCCTTTGTTACCTCTATATTTGGATATTCCAATTCAATCCTCACTGCATTCCATATTCAACCCTCCTCAAACTTATTGGGCGCTATGCACTCCCTGTGCAGGTGGTGGGGGGGTGGGGGGTGGGGAATCCCTGAAATCGACAGTGCGCTCTTTTGCGCATGTGCATGAAAGAGCACACATCTCCCTGAGGCTAAGTGCAGCCTCAGGGAGATCGCCTGGACTTGTAAAAATATTAAAAATAGAAAAAAAAAATTCCCTTACATGTCCCCTCATGTGACAATGTCACATGAGTTGGGACATGTTCATAATTTACAGAACAACTTAATTACAATTTTTAAAACCCTATATGAAACCTCATCCCGCCGGCAGATGAGGTTTAATATTTCTTCTATTTGCTGCCAGAGCTCCTGGCTGACCCAATGACCCCAAGGTTGGATGGGCAGGTTCTTTGGTTGGTTAACTGATCCTGTCAAAGGCCTCAAGTGGGCACTGACAGGTCGGCGGGCCTGCAGCTGATTTTGCTGTGCCCCCGCCTTCCTGAAAACTTACATGGAGTGGGGTGATGTCAGGGGTTCCACCCCACATCATCCCATGTCATCTTATATATCGGCGAGCGGGCCCCAGCCCCAGCTCGCCGACAGCAAAATTCTGCCCATTAATACCCAAAACTTTGCTTCCCATTTCCTTTCTCTGCTAAGTCCCATTTAACCATCAACCCTGCGCTCATTGACCTATATTGGCTCCCAGTAAAGCAACACCTTGAAGTTAAAATTCCCATCCTTGCTTTGAAATTGATCAGTGGCCTTGGCCCTTCCCAATCTCGGACAAGCTCTAGCTCCACAACACTGAGATATCGGTTCTGATCTATTCCTGGCCTATTGAGCTTCTTAGATTGTAATTACTCCACTATGTGTGGCCATGCCTTCAGTCGCCAAAGATCCAAGCTCTGCTATTCACTCCCCAAATCTCTGTGATTCTCCATTTCTCTTTCTTTCTTTGTAATGAACTCCAATACTTACATTGAGTTTAGATCAGGAGTTCGGGAGCTCCAGTTCCCTGAGGGCCCTGCGCATGTGCTAGCCATAGAATAGCTGCACATGTGCAGTTTGAATCTTTTCCTGTTGTGTTTTCTGCATATGCGCCAGCCAGAGAATGGCCGCAAGTGCACAGTTTGTCTATTTTCATGTCTTCAGGCTGGGAACAAGCCCAGTGCACATGCACAGAAGGAAAAGAAGGAAAAAAGTGAAACAGTATGAAACTGCAGGTCAGGTGACCTGAAAAGGAGCACCATTGCAGAGAAGGTGTCCCAGGGAGCAGGACACTGGGAGGGAGACACAGAGAAGGTTCCAAACCAAGAAGAAGGTCCCAAAACAGGGAGTGGGACCGAAGCAGGTCCAAGAAGACAGTCCCAGATAAGAGACAAGGGCAGAAATCAGAAACAGATCCCATTCAGTAAAGGTCAGAGAAAGGAGCAGAGAAAAAAGCTCCAAGTTAAAGGAAGAGTTACGAGGAGCAGACTTGAAGTAAAGTGGATTTGAGCGAAGCCCTGAAGATCCAAGAGGACAGCTGAAGGTTGGTGATTCCATGCTGTGGGCTGTAAGGATGAAGGTACCCTTTGGAACAGTGGTGTTCTGCTTGGCACACCCAAAGATTTGGAAGTGTGCTTGGAAGATGAAGCTTGTGTACACTTGGCAATCCAGGGGAAAGAAATCTCAGAAGGCGAGATTGAAACCCTGGAGGTGGATCCTTGTGAAAGCCATCTGAATGGGAGTGGCATTTGAAGAGAATTCTAAGGAAAGTGTTTCAAATGTGGAGATTGGAAACCCTTGTGAGAAATTCAGTTTCAGTGAGACTGGTTAGTTCATGGTGTGACAAGGGTCTGGGTGGGTTGTTGAAAAATCCATAGAATCTGCTTTGGTCACATTTGTCAATTAATTTGGAGTGTGGCATGTCTGAACACAGTTCACCAGTTGGCTCACATGTACTGCACCCTTTCGCTGAATATTAGAGTATAAGATAGCTACCGTAAATTGTTTATCTGTGTGAATTGGTATGTATCTGTAAAGATATTGCTGGGATAAAGGAATAGTGTGATTTGAATCATTTCTTTGTGTTTGTGTTGGATATCTTTCCAGCCTGTTTGTCTGGTGTAATATAGTTCAGTTTTTCTTGTTTAATAAATATTTTATTCTTTTTCTTTAAAGTTCATCAGCAGACTCCTGTGAATTTGTTCAGTAATTTACATCCATCATTTCTAAAAAAAATGTAAAAGTTACAAGCTTTCAACCCAGGTTTCACTCTGGGATCTGACTTGTTAAGTAGCAACATCAGATGAGATCATAGCACCTCCAAAACACTCCTTAAAACTATACGAACATTTAAACATACAAATTGGGACAGAAGTAGGCCATTCGGCCACTCAAGCCTGTTCTGCCATTCAATAAGATCATGGCTGATCTGTCTGTGTTTCGATTTCCACATTCCCATCTACCCTGGTAATCTTTGATTCCCTTGCCTAACAATAATCTATCTACCTCTGTCTTAAAAATATTCAATGGCCTCGCCTCCACCACCTTCTGAGGCAGAGGGTTCCAAAGCCACACAACCCGCTTGAGAGAAAAAAAAATTCTCCTCATCTCTGTCCTAAAAACCCCTAATTTTAAAACAGTGTCCCCTAGTTCTGGACTCATCCAAAAGAGGAAACATCCTTTCCATGTCCACCTTGTCAAGGACATTCAGGATCTGAAATACTTCAATCAAGTCACCCCTCACTCTTCTAAATTCCAGTGGAAACAAGCCCAGTCTGTCCAACTTTTCCACATAAGACAATCCGCTCATTCCAGGTATCAATCAAATAAACCTCCTCTGAACTGCCTCCAATACATTTACATCCTTACTTAAATAAGATGACCAAAATTGCACATGGTATTCGAGGTGTGGTGTCGCCAATGCCCTGTATAACTGAAGCATAACATCCTTACTTTTGTATTCAATTCCTCTGAAGTAAAGGATAGCATTTCAATAGCCTTATTAATTACTTGCTGTAGCTGCATACCAACCCCCTGTGACTCATGAACCAGAACACCCAAATCCCTCTGCACCACGGAATTCTGCAGTTGTTCTCAATTTAAGTAATACTCTGCTTTTTTTATTCTTCCTGCCAAATGAACAATCTCACATTTTCCCACATCGTATTCCATCTGTCAGACCCTTACCCACTCGCTCAACCTAACTATATCTGTCTGCAACCTCCTTATGTCCTCTTCACAAGATACTTTCCTACTTATCTTTGTGTCATCTACAAATTTTTCCACCATAACTTTGCTCCCGTCATCTAAGTCATTGAAATAAATTGTGAAAAGTTGAGGCCCCAGCATAGACCCCTGCGTGTTGTCAAATCCTGCCAATCAGAAAAAATCTCATTTACGCATACACTTTGTTTTCTGCCTGCCAACCAGTCTTCTATCCATGTTAATGTGTTACCCCCTACACCATGAGCTTTTCTGTCTGCAATAGCCTTTGATGTGGTACCGTGTCGAATGCCTTATTGAAATCCAAATACAGACATCTACAGCCTCCCCTTTATCCACAGCACATGTTACTCCTCCAAAGAACTCCAGTAAATTGGTTAAACATGACTTTCCTTTCACAAAACCATGCTGACTCTTCCTGATTACCTTGGGCTGAATTTTCCCTCCGTTGGGGGTGTCGTTGATGGGCGGGCGCGTGCAGATGCGCTTCTGATCAGCGTTCCCGATCGGAGGTGTGGAGCCATTTTACATGGGCGGGCCAATTAAGGTCTGCCCAGCGTGACGTCTGCAGGGAAGCGCTATGCGCTTCCAATGTGGGCGGGGGGAATGCCTAAAATCGAGTGCACTCTTTTGCGCATGCGCACAAAAGAGCACAGTCATCTCCCTGAGGCTAAGTGCTGCCTCAGGGAGATCACCTCTACTTTCAAAAATATTAAAAATAGAAAAAAAAATTCCCTTACATGTCCCCTCATGGGAAAATGTCACAAGTTGGGACATGTTCATAATTTCCAAAAAATCTTTATTAAAATTTTTAAAACCCTCGTGAATGAAACCTCATTCTGCCCATGGCACCTTAAGGTTGGATGGGCAGGTCCACTAATTACTTTAATTGCTCTGTCAATGGCCTCAATTGACCATTGACAGGTCGACGGGCCCGCAGCTGATTTTGCTGTGGCCCCGCCTTCCTGAAAATTTAAATGGGGCGGGGTGGCGTCGGAAGTTCCGCATTTTACGCATCAGTGAGCAGGCCCTGCCCCCACTTAACCACAGTAAAATCCAGCCCCTTGAGTTTTTCTGAGTATCCAGCTATAACCTCCTTAATGATTGATTCTAACACCTTCCCCACTATAAAGGTCAACCTAACTGGCCTATAGTTTCCTGTTTTTTGCCTCCCTTTCTTCTCGAATAGAATATATTTGCTACTTTCCAGTCTGGTGGAACCTTTCCAGAATTTAGGGAATTTTAGAAAATTAACACCAACGCTTCTGCTACCTCATTTTCCACCTCTTTTAAGACTCTAGGATGAAGTCCATCAGGAGCCAGAGAATTGTCAGCTCACAGCTCCAACAGTTTGATCAGTACCGCTTCCCTAGTGATTGTAATCTCACCAAGTTCCTCTCTCTCTTCCACCTCCTGTTTTACAGCTATTACTGGAATGTTTTTTGTATCCTCTATAGCAGCAAAGTATTTGTTCATTTCATCAATCATTTCCTTATTATTAACTCCCATTGTCACTCTCTAGAGGACCAACATTCACTTTACTTACTTTTTTCCACTGATTTTAAAGGAAATCAAAATACGAAAGGATATAAAATAAGCTATTGACCTACTCTCTCCCGTTTTGAACTATTATAGGCACAAACAAAATCTACCGCAATGACTGAAGCAAAAGAACAGCCGCGTACTTGGGAATATTAATTGCTTACTTGAGATTATTTAGTTGATTATTCCTCAATTATTCATTTTTTTTAAGAATACAGGAAGTTAAAGTCAGTATAAAATAAGCCTGCCAAGAGGAATCCATTTGACTGAGTTCACAGGAGCACACTTACATAACCATCCATAGCCCATTCATCTTTGATCTTGCCTATAGAAGCTTGGGCAGGTGCTTTCACATGGTACATTAGAAGCATTAGACGTGCTTCCTGGCTTTTGTAAATACCTAAAGGAACAAAAGAAAGTGAAGAATTATACCTAGAAATGGAACAGCAGGTCCTTGAATTTCAATGAAGAAAAAATAGCTTTAATAAATATAGCAGGTTACATGGATGATTCATATTGCCAAATATCACTTTGCTATATTCTGACTTTACAAAGCAGTGACACGGGGATGGAGAATAAACTATATTTAAGAGTTGTTCAGACCTTAAAATGTGCTATCTGCTTAAAATTGTATTTCAAGCTGTGTACAAGAACTTGCAGTTAAATTGTGCCTTTAACGTAGATACTTATCCCAATGTGCTTCATCAATGCACATAAAAAAGAAATTGAAGTGCTAGCCAAAGCTAGAGGGGTGAATTTTATAAACGGTTGTGAAGGAGGGGAGGGAAGAGAAGCAGAGAGATTTAAAATGAAGTTCCAGAGTATAGGGCCTAGGCGGCTCAGGGGCATGGTCCTCAGAGGGGGAGCAAAGGAGGGGTTGATGCACAAGAGGCTAGAATCAGAAGAACAAAGTGTTCAATGAAGACTGTAGGCTTCAAGTTCTCCTGCAGTGTCTCTGTGAAGCTGTGTGAACATGAGAAACAGCACTTCATCTTTCAATTAGACACCTCACAGCCTTCCAGACTCAACATTGGGTTCAACAATTTCACACTATAATCTCTGTCCCCATGTTGTTTCCTTTACCTTTCCTCTCTTTTTCCTCTTGTTTTTGTTTTCAAATGGCCATTGTTTAACATTCTGCCGCTCACTCTGGAAATTTCTCTGTATACATATTTTGCATCCTTACTTGTCCTGTCACCACTCCCTTTAGTCCAGTACCACCAACTCTTTTCTCATTTAATCTCTCCTTTTTTTCAACCTATCACAGGTCTTCCCTTTGGTTCCACCCTCCGCCTTTCACTTTTTTAAAACCTACTGCATTGCTAACTTTTCCCAATTCTGATGAAAGGTCATTGACTTGAAGTGATAACTGCTTCTCTCTCCAGATACTGCCTGACTTGATAGATGATCAGGATATGCTGAGATATTGAATGGATTCTTTACATCAGTTTTCACAAATGAGAACTTCACAAATATTTCTTTCATTGTAAATGGGACTGTAATTCATAACATTTAAGAAGTCTAAAAATGACACAATGTAATCTTACAACATTCCTCTGTCTGTTTAGCTTTAATCACGCCCATTAATTCATTTATTTTAAATGGATTAATGGTTCCGCTAAAATAACAGCTAGAGACTGCTACATCAATGTTTTAAGCAGAAACCAGAAAAATAAATGCCACAAGATTCCTAGGTTCAATGGGATAATATCCTTGAAAATTGAAGGAATTAATGAAAGAAATTAGTCATACTTTGAGTGATATTTTTTAAAGAGTAATAGCACTTAAATAAAGGAGAGCAAATGTAGTTCTAATGGTTGGAAAACAGCCGGTCATGAACCTGTTAATTGCAGCTCAGTTAGCCTTACATTCACAGTGTGAAAAAATCTCGGCCCTTAAGTGAGCATTTAAAGAGCATATGTATTATTAGAAGTAGCTAACATGGCTTCAGAAATAAGAATATGTGTCTACAAACCTACTATAATTATCTTAGGAAGCAACTAATGTATTGAATAAGGGCAATCCAGTAGACGTAGTTTATTTAGTGTTCGGAAAGCATTGACAATATACCACATGTGATACTAGCAAGGTAGGCTTATAGAGTAGGTTAAATGTTGGTCCAGGAACAGAAGCCAAAAGCTTGGAATAAACGGAAAATACTTTTCTTGGGATAGAGTGGTATTCTGCAGGAATATGTTCTGGGACAACTGCTGCGCATGATATTTGAGAATGATTGGTTTCCATCGAAAAAAATATCATGTTTGCTGTTGGCACAAAGCACTATAAGCAGACAATGAGTAGAAGAGAGATGGATTTTCATCAGAGTGATGTGGACTATTATACAGATTTGCTGATCTGGGGCAGATCGAACATAATGTGGATAAATAAAAGGTAATGCACATAGAAAGAGATAACATTAAATATGTATAAATATGAGAGTGTCTTTTATTTTTATGCTGCAAAGGTTAAAGGGGGAGGATTTGGAAGTGATCGCAGATCATACATTGACACAATTATGAATAAAGTAAATCAGTGCTGTGTGCATCTAGAAGCCATTGGAATGTAGATTAGAATAAATTATACTGACAATGTACTGATGAATAGCTGTGTGCTGTTTTAGTCACTCAACCACATAAAGAATTTAGCTGCATTAGAGAAGCTTCAGTGAACTATGACCGACATGAATACGAATACTTGATGTAGATCTTTAAAGTAATGAAACATATCCCAGGATATAGGTGGGAAGTGGTAATTAGAGTAGGCAGAATCTTTTGGAAAGTACAAACGCAGGCATAGACTAATTGAGCTGAATGGTCCATTTCTTTGTTGTACATATCAATACTGTGATCATCAAAGGACAGAATAACCTCTGTATTCTATGGTAAGTCACATTTTCAGATATCTACTACACTGTAGAAGGTAATGGAAAATCCCATAAAGGCTCATTATCCAAGTGAGCAGCTGAGCTTTGCATACCAGGAAGGTGCCAGAGTTGAACCTAGACTGTGCTGAATTAATTGGTCACAGCCAGTGTAGATAGAAGGACAGACAACTGCCCTCAGAAACTCTAGGTTTGGCAAATGAAAATTAGTCAGTCTCCCTAATCCCAATCACTCTCCAGAAGAAAGCAGATGGAAGATCAGGTAAAGACAAAATTCCTCCCCTCACTGATCAAGTTTATAAAATGTATGGAGCTTTTCTTTCACAAAGATTATTGATAGATCTGTACCTGAAAGCTGTAACTCCATATCACTGTTTGTGAGAGTGGCATTTACTCTGCTTGTTGAAGTGTTATAACTAGTCACGGTCAATGTCATGGGCTGCTTCTTTCCTTTGTAATTATAAGACCCCTTCCAAATATAATATGGGGCAAAAACATCATCTGGAACTGCAAATTAAAAGCATGTTAGCGATGAATCAGAAATTCTAAAATGCATCTTAACAAATTACTAAGATCAAAAACATGGGATAAATTGGACTTGGACATGGATGCAAAACAAACAGAATCACAGTTGCTGAACATTATCCAACACACTTAAGGTTCAGTTCTATTGAAGCCAATGGGAACTGAATATTGGATGGATCATTTTACAAGTCACCCATGCAACACAGCCTATTTTAGTTCCCATTCATGTTTAATGCCCCCTCACCATTTTCTTTATTTCACTGTGAAATACATTGTTTACAAACATGACAAAAATGACTTAGTTTCTATATAAGTTTTGTGTGTCTGTGTTATCTCCTGTGCTTATCGTAGTAAGGAATATCAATGATGCAAAACTACACATCTTCTGACTTTTTGAACCCAGTAAACATTGCCAGGACAAGTACACAAGCTTACAACTCCTTAGACTGTGCTTCAACTGTGTGCCTTCTGTGTGCAAAATTTCAATAAAATGCATGCTGTGCACCATTTATAATTTGGTTTCTTCAAACAAAATAGACAATCTAGTATTGTTACGCAAAAGCCTGTTGTGCACTAATGTTTAATGGGACTGGGTTGAGAATGACCAAATTAATTTTGTAAGATTCATACAGCTAGCTAAGAGGAATATTTTTCATCTTAATAGTTTGTGTTAGATTTTCATTCATAATTCATTTGTTGGAACATGAAACCTGATAGTCAACAATTTACCAACTAATTTAAGAATATTATTTGACATTTTTTCAGCACTTGGAGAATAACAGATTATCGCTATAAATTGTCAAAAACTGAAATAAGTATTGATTTTGTTTTTTATAAGCAGAAGTTTGTCTTGAAACACTTTAAGGACTGTCCTTGGTGATGCTTGGAAGTATTACTTTTATGACTGAACACAGATATAAAAAGAACACAACAGCCTTCAATACAAACTGTTATACATTTGAAGGCAAGCTACAGGCCTGAGTATTAGAGATATAATTTATTTTCACTGTTCAGAAGAACTTATAATTCTCTAAGAACAAACATCAGGCAATATGTGAATGCCACGTGAACTCTGGATTTTAACTTGCTACTTTTTAATTCCTTGACCACCAGCCACATTCTTAATATGCATCTTAGAGAACCTTGGCTAAAAATAAAATAATGTATATTTCATTAGAGAATAATCCTAATTTGAATGAGAATGTAATGAAGGCAATCTTCAGTTCTACAGTAAGATTACAATAGAATATAAGTCAACATGCATGTCATAAGTTTTCAGTTAGTGAAATATTACAATATCAATGTTTTATTCTGTCTGTAAATTGACATTGAATATACCAAACTATAATAACTTGGAATGCAACTAAATAGTTTGGTATTAAAACAAACATCAAGAGTATTAACACACTTACTAAAATTGTAACATCCTTATCCACACAAGTAGGTAATTAAATCTGTCAAAGTTTGAATAAAATGAACTACCATTTAGTTTAGGGCTTGGGGTTCCAATTGAAGGTCTGTTGCTCTTCTCTGATCTCTTTGAACCAGCTATGAAAATCAAGAAAATCTTAAGTAGAATATTAATAAATCTTTTCATACATATGCCAGTAATTTCCATGGGAGTTCCCCTGATCACCCACCATAACTCTGGCAGAAAATCAGCAGAAACCCTGGGGAAATGGAGTAAAGGCCAGGTCAGCAATTTCTCCAGAGTTTCCAACAAAGTAATGGAACAAAAAGGGATAACGTTTGCAGAAATTCTGTCAAATTGTACAATATAACATTTCACAAAGCTAAAAATCTGGGTCCAGGTTTTATTCTGCAATTACACTGTACAACAGAAAAGCTCTTGAAAGCTACTTTAACCAGCTCTATATTTGTCTGCCATTGTTGGATTTTCTATCAGAGGCTTGCAGCAGCCACCTATTAGTCACTTCTGGGTAATGCCTTGGAAGCCAACCACAATTATTTCAGTAAACCTGAATCTAAAATGTTGGCTGGAGGTAAAAGCTAATTTTTTCAACAGGTGAAATCCTGTCCATGACATTGCACTTATGTTAAATCGGGTTCTTTCGGTTTAAAAATAAAAATGAATGTGAAAATGCCAGTGACCATCAAAATCACTTTTATATAACATCATAATGCTTATTACTTAGAATCATACACTCTGACAGCATAGTCAGAAGCCATTTGGCCTATCGTGCTTGTGCCAGCTCTTTGAAAGAATTTAGCCCCAATGCTAGTTTTTCTCCCCATTATCCTGCAAATTAGTCCCCTTCAAGGTCAAGTTCAATTGCCTTGTGAAAGTTCCGATGGAATCTCATTCCACCAACCTTTCAGTTAGTACATTCCAAAATTTGCATGAGAACATGTTACCTCCTTTTGCTTTTGTTATATGCCAATTATTTTAAATCTAAGACCTCTGGTTACCAACCCACTTGTCAAAGAAAATAGCTTCTCCCCACTTGCTCTGTCAAAACCTTCATAACTTTGCATAGCTCAATTAACCTTCTCTGCTCAATGGAGAACAATTCTAGCTTCTTGAATCTCGCAGCATAACTGAAGTCCACCAGCCCTGGTACCATCCCGGTAGCCTCTTTGTATCCCTTCACTCACCCCACAGTGTGTTCCTAAAATGTGGTGCAGGGAATTGAACGCAATATGCTGGCTGAGGCCAAAACAATGATCTCTAAATGGTTTAGCATGACATCCTTATTTTTGTATTCACTGCCCCTAATTATCACACTAGCCAAGTATCACACTAGCCTTATAAGCCATTATTAATCACCTTAGCAACATGCCTTACCGCCTGCAAGGATTTGTGAATATGTACCTTGAGGTCCCGCTGCTCTTGCACCCCACCCAAAATTGTACCTCAGGGCAGAATCTTCGGCTTGGCGAGTGGGGGTGGGGCCCAGTTGCCGAGGTGTAAAGTGGCGCAGGGTGACGTTGGGTGTGCGTCCCTACGTCACTGCGCGTCATTTAGATTTTCAGTTTGGCGGGCACGCAGCCAAGTCGACTGCACTCCTGCCGAACTGTCAATGGCCTGTTAAGGAGCAATTAAGGCAATCAGTTGAGCTGCCCGTCCAACCTTAAGGTTGGTGGGTAGGCGAAGAGCCCGGCGGCCTTCACATTTTTCATGGAACCTCATCCATAGGCGGGATGAGGTTTCATGAATGATTTAAAATTTTCAGAAAAATGTTTATTAAAATTAATGCACATGTCCCAGCTCATGTGACAGTTTCACATGAGGAGACATGTCATAAAAAGTTTTACAACACTTTATTAGGCTGTTTAAACTTAAAACTAATCTCCCTGAGGCACCTCTGTGGTGCGAAAGAGCGCACTCCTGACTCAGGCAACCCCACCCCCCTACCCGCACAGGGAGTGCTCAGCGCTTTCGGGCGTGCGTCACTCTTAAGGGCCTTAATTGGCCCGCCCACGTAAAATGGTGGTGCCCAGCAGATTGGGGGTGCCGATCGGCTCCGCGCCTGCCCCCCGCACAACCCCCACATAATTCTCCCCATAAAGATTTTATTGCCCCTCCATGCTGTTTTTCCCAAAGTGTAAAACTTTACACTTACATGCATTAAATTTCATCAGCTACTTGTCTTCCCATTCTACTAGTCCATCTTTCTCCTGCTCCTTATTTATTACATTGCCAAATGATGTATGATCTGCAAACTCTCTATACCCAAGTGCAAGTCATTAAGATATAACAAGAAAATCAGTGGTCTTATTACCGAGGGCCCCACTTCATTCTTCTTTTGAGTCATATAAAAAAAATTAACCACTGCTCTCCGTCTCTTATCCCTTAGTCATGCATATATCCAAGTCCACTAGCAACACTTTAATAGCATACTTCTATTTTCTGAATACTTCTGTTATGTGGTACTTAATAAAGTACCTTTGAAAGTCCACTGCACTACCTTCATCAACCCTAAGTTACTTCATCAAAGAACTGAGCATTGGCTAAAAATCCTCAAAAATAATAATTAAATTTGTATTTTTTTCAATTGCAAGATACAATAACGCCATATCAGTATGACAACTAGATGGATTTCTGCATTATATTTTTGTGACTTTGTGATGTTAAGAATTGGCTTCAGGTATAGCAGAGGTGATTGTTAATTTTATGTTATTTTAACATTATTTTTATATCATAAGTAGACCAAAATTTAACTATTGCTAGACATGCTATGACTTTTTAAAAATTTGGCAAGTTGCCAGAAAGAACTTTACATGAATTTTAAATTGCAATTCATAAAGTTTGACTGACACATGCATGACTGAAAGTTGCAATAATCTCTTCTTACTTCCTATACATCAACTAATGTAATGCTTTCAACAGAAGTATTCAGCTTTCAGCATTCAAGTGATCACTGCAAATGATAAGGCCAAACTGGTGGCTTTCAAAAAACATCTTACCATGACAGATGGGTGATTTTCCTGTCCATGTTCCATCAGACCTGCATGCTCTGTGTTCTGATCCTCCAGCTAAGAAGAATCCAGGTTGGCAGGTGTACAGTAATACATAACCCAGTGAAGGAAGATCCATCCCAACTACATTGGTATGTGCAGGTGTCTCCGGTTGCTTGCAGTTGTGCGCTACAGCAATAATCATTATATATGGAGGGTGAGGACAGTAATGCATAATAGTTAGAAAAAAATAGATAATGCTTTTCTTCCAAGTAATCTTTTCTTCATAGCTTGACACACTGGAGTTTAAATAGTTTCAAAATAAACAAATTTAGTGGCAATTTGTTAATTATCACTAACTAGCATTAATCTGAACCAGTTTGGTCGTGGGTTGGTTAGCCCATAACGGTTAGTGAATAACAAGGAAAATCAGGCAAAGTGTACACAACAGGTCACTGATCCACTATTGCCCATTTAGCAGCCCCGACAAAGTTGAATTTCATCCCCAAGAAAATAAGTGATAAACGTCCAAAGGGCAAACAATATTAGCATGAAGATAGAAACAGAGAAGGTGGAAACACTCAAGAGGTCAGGCAGCCTGTACAGAGAAACAGAAGTCAGTCAAGCTATGGGGCAGAATCATTCTAGATTTGCGCTAAGTGCGGTAGCAAGCAGAAAAAAGACGTTTTACCCGCTGGCTGCAATGGCGGCTTTTCACGCAGCACCATCCCAATCCTGCCCCAATAATCACGCATTCCCTGTTTCGATGGCGAGCAGGCTCTGATTTGCCTGCCATGGTGTCACTTCGCCATTTCATCATGCCGGGCGCCACATTTAAAGTACAGCCACACGCACACCTCTCAGTGATTCCAGCCCAGGACGGCTGCAAAGAAGATAAGACCCCAAAATGCAAGAAGACTGCAGCCCCCATTCCCCGGTTTAATGATGCGTTCCTCGAGCACCTTTTGGACAGTGTGGAGGCCCGCCATGATAAGCCCTAGCCCCACTCTGGCCTCAGGAGGGGCAGCAACATTACCACTCAGGCTTGGTAGGCAATGGCAGTGGTGAACAGTGCCAATGCTGCACAGAAGAGGTTGGCCATCCAATGCAGATGGGAGATAAATGATCTTAGATGCGCAGCTGCGGTAAGGCAACCATCGCATCTCTCTAAACTCGCACACTCAAGCATTCACACATTCACTGGCACCTCACTAACTACCAGCTCAAGGGAAATCACCACTCATTCTCTCACAAATACCCTCACATCACCATCTGGCCTTATCTCCTCTGGAGACTGCCTCCTCAGCCCTCACCATCTTGAGGCCACTTGCACAGATCAAATTGTGCTCCCACACATACCCTGTGATATCGCCCTTTCTAGTAAAACCCTTACCCTGCAGCCTCTTCTCTTGTCTGATGCCACTTCTCCCCCATCCCCAAACAAGCCCTAGCCCTGCAGCCATTGAAAAGCCAACCCCGCCTTATGGCTGGTCTGGTAGGTAGAGGACTGCCTGTGAGTCCTAAAAGTAATATGGTGTTGTCTGGCACTGATGATTGTGAATGCTGCCTGAAGCAAGGTGGGCAAACAAATCTCGAAGTCCCGAGCGAAGTGCAGCTCACCAGGTGCATGTCATTTATGTTCAGTTGTGAAACACATTGCACGCCGACATGATGCACGCCAATGTGGGCAGATGATCCAGTGGGGGAAGATGATTCCAGGGAGCTGGGCTTATAAGGATACGCAGGTGCATTACAATAAAATTCCCGACATCAGATGGTGGGAAACACAGCCTGCCATTGACAGGCAGAGCAGATGATTGCAAACTGGTTTCACGACATTGTGAAACCACCTTTTTGCCTTCCCGCCATATTGTCCACTCATGTCGCCAAACACGCCCGACGCCAGCAGGCACAGAAAATTCCTCTTAACGTTTCTGAAGAGTGGAAGATATTGCAGATGAACAGCATTTAAAATGAACTGAACATGACAAGGGGGAAAGGGGCAAAAAAGCACACCTTCCACCCCACTTTTAATTGTACTTCTATGTCAATATTCTGTATTTGCTGCTCACAATGTGGTCTCCTCTTCACTGGGAAACCAAATGCTATTTGTGTGATGGCTTTGCTATATACCTTGGTTGTGTCCGCACTTCACATTTTAATTCTCAATCCCAATCCTACTCCGACCTCATTTTCTACACTTTCTACTACTGGATAATGTTTATACTAGAGCCAGTGAAACTGGTGGAGTTGCGAGCCGGTGCTTGTGGTGGGAAATCACCTATCAGTACACAGCTGATGAGGTGATTCACATCCTGGGGGTCTACCTGCCTTTCTCCACCATATTCCGGCCCACAGCAACCATTGCTGCTTTGCCAGATTTTCCTTGCTCTCCTCTTCTATTTTGCTGTAACTAAGTGACCCCTTTTCTGGACCCATCTTCTGTTTCTCTACTTGTTTTGCCTTGCACCATCATTCCAGAGGTACAATAAAGCTAACATGTGGCTGGATATTGATCTAGTAAAGTTCATGAACTAGTCCGTGTTGATGATTACCCATTTTTAAAAATATAATAAACAAAGCACTTACATTTATAAAGCATCTTTCATGACCTCAGGATGTCCCAAATCACTTTACAGCCAACCAAACATTTTTGAAATGTTGACACTTTGGTAATGTAGGAAGATCAGCAACTTTTTTGCACAATGAGATCCCACAACATTGTGATAACGACCAGATAATTTGATTGAGAGATAAATATTTGCTAGGAGAGAGGGGACACCTCTCCTGTCCTCTTTAAAATAATGCAATGGGATATTTTACATCCACACAAGAGAGCAGACGGTACCTCAGTATAACATCTCATTAAAAAGCAGCATTTCTGACAGTACAGCATATGCTCAATAATGCACTGGGGGTGTCAGCCTTGATTTTTGTACCCAAATATTGGAAAGAGACTTCAACCCATTACATGCAACTCAGAGGGATGATTCCTATTAATTGAACCACAGCAATACCTCAGTGCCATTAAATTTGATTGTTGCTCAATGCTCATTCATGCATTCCAAGTGCTTCAAATGAAATTGAGTAATCCACTTTACCAATTAAGGGGCATGCCAGTAAGGAACAGGGCATCATTCAATTTCATTACTAAGCCTTATAACTGAGATTGCAGTACTTAATCAGCTGACTACCTCATATTTGTCAGGTTGGAGACAATTTATCAAACACTTTGGGGGCAATTTTAATCACAATAATGAGTCAGTTGAGATGGGAACTTGTTTTAAATCTCAAAATCTGTAACCAGCCTGTCTTCAACCCACTCACTTGTAGGTCTAAATGGGATGTCATGGGAATTGGCAGTGTGCAAACCATTTCCAGAAGGAAAGTTGTCAATTAAACATTATAATAGGGTTGTATGCTTCAGATTTAACTTGACTTTCAAGTTTAATTCTGGTTTGCTGGATATCCTCCTGATCCTTGGTAAACTTTGCAGCTGAAGGGAGGCAAGGTCTATTTTGTGGAAATTTTAAGTGTCTTTATCACACTACTTGAAGGCCATGAGTTGTAGGAATACTTCCTCCTGGCCTACCAAACTTAGTTTCTGTTCTGTGGAAGGGTCATGAGGACTCGAAATGTCAACTCTTTTCTTCTCCACCGATGCTGCCAGACCTGCTAAGTTTTTCCAGGTAATTCTGTTTTTGTTTTAGTTTCTGCTCTGCCTGCCATTGGACCCCAGCTCCCTGTCATCATACACTACTCCCCTCCATCCAACGACACTCACTATCGGACCCATTCCACATTCCCCCACCTTTCCACTGGAATCAGAGATCAGAATGCACCCAGGATCAGGGATCCAACACCACTCCCCTTCCTCCCACAGGGATTGTGGTCCAACTTTGCAAGATTCAGACACCTCCCTTCCACACTAACACCAACCCAGCTGCAAGTTCCCAACCTGCGACATAGCATTCTCCAGAGTGTTCCCACTCAAAAGGGAGCCAAATCTGTCCATCAGGTTGGCTTCCGGGCAGGGAACCTGCTAGAAAATAAAGGGGCACACTGTGCAATTAAAATTGGACTTGCTATTTTTCAGGGTGGGAAGAGGTAGAAGGAGACTCATGTGGAGAATAAACATCAGCAAAGACCAGTTGGGTCGAATGGCTTCTTTCTATGCTGTAATCCTATGTAAAAAGTATACAAAGTGATTTTTTTTTTCAACCATGGAGAGGGCAGAATGTGAGAGGTTTTTTATTTTGTTTACTGATAAATTTAAGATTTAAATTTAAGATAATGCTAAATGAGGAGAGTCAGGTTGGCCTTTCAAGTCCACTCCTTTTGCAGAGTGTACCCAACCTATCCTATTAAGGATTCTGCAACACCCATTTCATTCCCGGAGTTCTGCATTGTCTCCAATCCTCCAAGATAATGTGGCAAAATCCCAAAATATTCAAACCATGCCCCCACCATTGTCTTCCCTCAGGCACATAAGCCCTTTATCTTCCCCAGCCCCATCAGTATAAAGACCGTAAAGTCATATGGAGCACCTGATCATCAGATATCCGGCACTGGAGAAGGGTTTTGTAAAAATCCCTGTTCATTTCACTCAGCATAATGGTAGCAAGTTCTAACTTACACTATTGAATTGTTCTTATACTGGGATAATTACAATATTTCAAGTGGAAGTAATTCTGATTTCAAGCGAAGCAAAGGGTTATTTATTTAATTCAAGACTAAAGAAAACAAATCTTTCCTTCACTGTGGGATTAAAGAATCCTCAGTTTATTACAAATTCCCACTTCAGTTTCCATAATACTCAACTTCAGAAAGCTACCACAGGTATATTTTGAATTTTGTTATATGAGAAGAAACCAAAGCTGAATGTAAAAATGAAACAAAGTCTTTAGGTGCTCAAGGCTGAATACCACTAAAATGAAAAAAAAAAATCACCATCAGTGACATATTCAGAATGGATTTTCAAATTTTGAATATGTCAAGCTAAGGATTAGATAAACTGTTTTATCATTTTCCTTATTCCACTGAATTGAACTTGTAGTGATCATCTGGAAATGATATAATATGCAGTTTCTATATTCTAAACTGAACAAAATCACTTTGTAACAGGCATTGATAAACGTGACTAGAAGTTGCTATGCATGTCAAACTTTGTTACAAAATATTTTCTTTTTACACTTATGGATTAGTTTACATACGTATGCATTCTGGTTGAATTCCACTCCAGGTGAGGTCAGGAAGGCAAATCCGAGTGGTGGATCCTTGCAGTAAATGCCCCTTCTTGCAATGAAACTGCACTACGCTTCCCACCTACAAAAATGAAGCAGGAACGGCAGAATGAGTGAAACCAGTTATTACCAGCTTTATTTCATCATTTGCCTTTTAGTTGAATACTATGCATCACTTAACAGTCTAGCAATCTGTTTTCTACCTTTTGGTTTTGGACAATGTGCAAGACTCTGGTTTGGCTGTAAGAACTAAAGTAATAAGGTTTTTTAACATTCCTGGCTGAAATAAAATAGCTGCTGCAATCAGGGAAAATAAACTTGTTTCAAATTAAGATGTTGGATACCAAGGCCAGAAATTTCCCCCCATCAAGGGGGGTTGTGTGGGGGCGGGAGCGAACCCGATCAGCGCCACAGATTGGGTCCGCGCCACCATTTTGCGTGGGCGAGCCAATTAAGACCCGCCCAGAGTGATGCTTGCCTGGAAGCACTGAGCGCTCCAAGTGCGGGCGGGGTGGAGGGGGATTCCTTGAGTGGTTCCCTGTGCTCTTTTGCACATGTGCACGAAAGAGCACAGGACTCCGAGCCTTTGTTTCAGTGTTAAACTTTTAAATAGAGAATTTTTAAAATTTTGAAACATGTCCCCTCATGTGACTGTGTCAAATGAGCTTGGACATGTTAATGAAATTTTGGAAAAAAAATTACGGATTTTTTTAAACAATTCATGAAACCTCATCCCGCCTGTGGATGAGGTTCCACAAAATATGCAAAGGCTGCCTGGGCTGTTCGCCTGCCAGCCAACCTTAAGGTTGGATGGGCAGCTCATTTAATTGTTTCAATTAATTTTTAACAGGCCTTAATAGGCCTTTAACAGTTTGGCGGGCGCGCAGGCAACTCGGCTCTGTGCCGGCCAAACTGAAAATCTAAATGACATGCGATGACATCAGGATACCCGCTCCCCGCCGGGAAATGCTGCCCCTGTTTGAGAACTGGAATGTGTCATCAAGTGGTTGTGTTGTCAAGAAACATTGCCATTGCTGCGTGCCCGCTGAACTATCAAAGGGCTATTAAGGCCATTTAAATATCAATTAAACTAATAAACTGAGCTGCCCGTCCAACCTTAAGGTTGGCGAGCAGACAAAAAGCCCAGGCGGTTGTCACATTTTTCATGGAACCTCATCCACGGGTGAGATGCGGTTTCATGAAGGGTTTGTAAATTAAATTAATTTTTTTAGTAATGTTCAGTGACATGTCCCAGCTCATGTGACACTGTCACATGAGGGGACATGTCTTAAATGTTTTTCTTTTTTTTATTAAAATTTTGGGAACTTAAGCCAATCTACCTGAGGCAGCTCTGTGCCTCAGGGAGAATACTGTGCTCTTTTGCACACATGCGTGAAAAAGCGCACTCCCGACTCAGGAAATCCCCCCGCCTGCACAGGGAGTGCTCACCGATCAGATCCATGCCCACTGCCGCATAACCGCCCTCCCCCCCCACCATGGGGGGAAAATTCTCCCTAATAAGATTCAGGGTGGTAAAGCCAAACAATTAAAACAGAAAATAAAATGTTCATCATAATTTAAGAGGACTCTCTTGACAGTAAGCATTAGACCTACTATTGTGTGCTTCTGACTGCCATTAGAAGACATATAGAAAAGAATAATTCTGAAATCAATAACTCCTTACCCCTGAAATATTATGTTAAGTACTTGAGCAAAATTACGAAAATATCTTTTGAGTTCCAATTTTATCAATGGCAGGTGCTGAGAAAGACAACCTCAGGTTGGAATATTGGAAGATAAACCTTACTCTTAGTATTCACCCGACAAATATTTTCTGCTTTTTTCAGCAGGATAACCAAACCAAAATGAGACAGTCATCTTCTTTGTGGCAGGATGTTCTATCGCTAGGCTTCACTCTCTGTTTCCTGCTTGTGGAGGTGAGGGGATGGGGAGAGGGAGGGAAGGAATGTTTCCAAGCCACCAATTCATAAACTGCAAATAAATGGTGGCTACAACTGAAAACCCAAATGCCTGCCAATAGAATCACAGGAGATAATTCGGACCATCATGCCGGTGCTGTCTCTTTGAAAGAACTATCCAATTAGTCCCACTCCCCTGCTCTTTCCCTATAGCATTGCAAATATTTCATGAGGACTCGAAACGTCAACTCCTTTCTTCTCCGCCGATGCTGCCAGACCTGCTGAGTTTTTCCAGGTAATTCTGTTTTTGTTTTCCTTTTCAAGTGTTTATCCAATTCCTTTTTGAAAGTCACTAGTGAATTTGCCTCCATCACCCTTTCAGGCAGTGGTTTCCAGATTATAACAACTCACTGCATAATAAAAAAATCATCTCACCTTTGGTTCTTTTGTCAATTAACTTGAATCAGTATCCTCTGGTTACTGATCCACCTGCCAGTGGAAGCAGTTTCTCCCAATGTACTCTATCAAATCCCCTCACAGTTATGAATATGGGATAGCATTTGTCACGCAAATGCTTGAGCAAAAGACCCCTGACAGGATTGATCCTGATTTTATTATTTAAACTGTCTTATGACAAGAGATTGGGCAAAATGGGCCTATATTCTCTACAGTTTCGAAGGATGAGAGGTGATCTCATTGAAACCTACAAAATACTTAAAGGAATAGATAGGGTAGGTGCAGGTAAGATGTTTCCCCTGGTTGGGGATCTTGGACCAGGGGACACGATTTAAAAATAAGGGGGAAGCCACTTAGGACCGAGATGAGGAGAAATTTCTTCACTCAGAGGGTAGTGAATCTTTGGAATTCTCTGTCCTAATGGGCTGTAGAAGCTCAGTCGTTGAGTATGTTTTAGGTAGAGATTGATAGATTTCAGATTAGCCATAACATAAAGGGTTATGGCGATAGTGTGGGTAAAACGCATTCAAATGTTCGATTAGCGCTGAGTGGCCTTCTCCTGTTCCTATGTTCCTACTTTCAGTTTGGATTTTGATATCACCATATTTGACAAAAAAAACCAAATAAATAGTGAAGAAACAAATAATTTTAACACTTCATACATAAAATAAGAACTTGGTAATTGAACTTCGGAAAAGTTGATTTGAAATTGCTGATGCAACTCATTAATGATTGAAGATATCATATGTGCATTTTCCTGTTCTTTCTCAACCCAAGCCTGTCACATCAGTGCAGTAACCCAGATAATCCTTTATTCCATTGAGGACAAAGAAGTCAGATGAGCAAGAGTTGCACTTCGATCATGATGGACCCAATGAATACTAAAAAAGGATGACAGCAGAGTCCTTTTGACTTCCCTCTTTAGAATTTGCAGAAGAAAGGGAATGCTACAGACTTTACTAAAAAAAATAAACAGAACAGCCAGTTTGCTCAAGTGTTTAAATCTGTGGATTTCCTAAAATGTTCTCTGTTTATGGTCTAACTTTTTCTATGTCTGAAATATAAGGCTTATAACAATCATGGCATATTAGTGCTTCCAGCAAAGTATACTTTGTGACATTTGTATAATTTTTAATTGGAATTTTCACCAATTTAAATGGCAACTTGGATCAATTTACAATTGGTCGCAAATATTTCTCTTCAAAATAGAAATAGCCAAGGTCCTGTACCTGGTTCTACTCCTGCTGGTAAATGCATCTATGTATACATTAACTGAGGGTACGGGTTGAATGGCCTGCCAACATTTACCTTCAAAACTCACAAAAATGGGTGGGGTTCCAGAGGCCAACTGGCGTCTATAGATCCACTTCCCATCATCATCAGTGATTGTATGATAGAAGGCAAAAACAGTCAGAAAACTATTTGCATACTTAGGCTCAGATTTTTGTGGAGTCACAAAAATTCTGGAGCCATTTCATGATTCCCAGCCTCATTTCTGGTGCCCCTCAATTTTTGCTGGTGCAGGGTAAGGGTTCAGGTAGCAAGTCAATACCGTGCACTCCTGAACAAAAATAAAAATACCTGGAAAAACTCAGCAGGTCTGGCAGCATCTGTGGAGAGGAACACAGTTAACGTTTCGAGTCCATATGACTCTTCAACAGAACTAAGTAAAAATGGAAAAAAGGTGAAATATATGCTTGTTTAAGGGGGCTGGGGGTAGACCTGGATAGAGGGCCAGTGATAGGTGGAGATAGCCAAAAGATGTCATAGAAAAAAGGACAAAAAGGTGTTGAAAATGGCGATATTATCTAAGGAATGTGCTAATTAAGGGTAGAAAGGACAAGCAAGGTACAGATAGCCTTAGTGGGGTTGGGGTGGGGTGGGGTGAAGGGAAGGGATCGAAAGAGGCTAAAAGGTAGAGATAAAACAATGGATGGAAAGACATTTAAAAATACTGGAAATAGGTGGGAAAAGAAAAATCTATATAAATTATTGGAAAAAAAGGGGCGGAATCGGAAAGGGGGTGGGGATGGAGGAGAAAGTTCATGATCTAAAATTGTTGAACTCGATATTCAGTCCGGAAGGCTGTAAAGTGCCTAGTCGGAAGATGAGGTGCTGTTCCTCCAGTTTGCGTTGAGCTTCACTGGAACAATGCAGCAGGCCAAGGACAGACATGTGGGCATGAGAGCAGGGTGGAATGTTGAAATGGCAAGCGACAGGGAGGTTTGGCTAATGCTTGCAGACAGACCGCAGGTGTTCTGCAAAGCAGTTACGCAGTCTGCGTTTGGTTTCTCCAATGCAGAGGAAACCGCACTGGAAGCAATGAATGCAGTGGGCTAAATTGAGGGAAGTGCAAGTGAAATGCTGCTTCATTTGAAAGGAGTGTTTGGACCCTTGGTCGGTGAGGAGAGGGGAAGTAAAGGGACAGGTGTTGCACCTTCTGCGGTTGCATGGGAAGGTGCTGTGGGAGGGGGTTGAGGTGTAGGGGGAGATGGAGGAGTGGACCAGGGTATCCCAGAGGGAACAATCCTTGCGGAATGCCGCCAGGGGGGCTGAAGGGGAGATGTTTTTGGTGGTGGCATCATGATGGAGTTGGTGGAAATGGCGCAGGATGATCCTTTGAATGAGGAGGCTGGTGGGGTGATAAGTGAGGACAAGGGAGACCCTATCATGGTTCTGGGAGGGAAAGGAAAGCGTGAGGGCAGATGCGCGGGAGATGGGCCGGACATGGTTGAGGGCCCTGTCAACCACCATGGGTGGAAAACCTCAGTTAAGGAAGAAGGAAGACATGTCAGAGGAACTGTTTTTGAAAGTGGCATCATCAGAACAGATGCGATGGAGGCGTAGGAACTGAGAGAATGTGATGGAGTCCTTATAGGAAGTGGGGTGTGAGGAGCTGTAGTCGAGGTAGCTGTGGGAGTTGGTAGGCTTGTAATGAATATTGATGGACAGTCCATCACCAGAAATTGAGACAGAGAGGTCAAGGAAGGGAAGGGAAGTGTCAGAGATGGACCATGTGAAAATGACGGAGGGGTGGAAATTGGAGGCAAAATTAATACATTTTTCCAGGTCCAGACGAGAGCATGAAGCAGCACCAAAGTAAGCATCCATGTACTGGAGAAAGAGTTGTGGGAGGGGGCCCGACAGGACTGGAACAAGGAATGTTCCACATACCCCATAAAGAGACAGGCATAGCTGGGGCCCATGCGGGTACCCATAGCCACACCTTTTATTTGGAGGAAGTGAGAGGAGTTTAAGGAGAAATTGTTCAGCGTGAGAACAAGTTCAGCCAGACGGTGGAGAGTAGTGGTGGATGGGGATTATTCAGGCCTCTGTTCGAGGAAGAAGCGGAGAGCCATCAGACCATCCTGGTGGGGGATGGAGGTGTAGAGGGATTGGATGTCCATGGTGAAGAGGAGGCGGTTGGGACCAGGGAACTGGAAATTGTTGATATGACGTAGGGTGTCAGAGGAATCACGGATGTAGGTGGGAAGGGACTGGACAAGGGGAGAGAGAATGGAGTCAAGATAGCAAGAAATGAGTTCTGTGGGGCAGAACAGGCTGACACAATTGGTCTGCCGGGACAGTCCTGCACTTCTAACCTGGCTGGCTCCATTGCAGGGGTAGACATCTTCTAGGCCCCTGCAATTTTTGCGGAATCGTTAGTTTCTGGATGACCTGCGGCTCCTGGTCCCTCAGAGGAGTTGTGAACCATAGTTTGGATTCAGGAATCTTTTGAAAAGTAAATTCAAAAGGTCTTACCCATGCCCCTTTCATGCCCCTTGATGCCAACTCATGCCACCTACCCACCACCATGGCCCCTCATACGCTCCATGCCCATTCACTCATTACACTATATATTGAATCAATGAACCAGATAATGACAATGGCATGTGTGGAACTGCTCAGAGAAAAATAAAATAAAAACACCCATTGATAAATCTTATGAAAAGAAACTGCTGTTCCTTCAGCCCTATGGACAATAATAGTATCAAAAACAGAGGCGCACGGTCCATGAGAAGACTTCGGCCTGACTGAGAGAGAGGCCGTGTGAGTTTAGTTAGGAATTTGGTTCAAAGTGGGAATTTGGTGCATAGGGGGAAAGAGGTGCTACAGGTAAGGTTTACTGCAAGAAGTAAAGTGTGCAGAGTGTGGAGTTCAGAGAGGGTGGGAGGAGGTTTTTATTTCTTCTGTTCTTTTTCAGCCTCCAGTATCTGATTTCCACTTTGGTGCAGCAGAAGGAGCAGGTAAACCAGTAATTGGTATTATTAGTTTAATCAGTATTGAAAGTACTGTATTGTTTTATCAGTATTGTAAAGTTCACTAGCAGTGCCAAAACCCATTGGGGAGTATAGGCTTTAATAATTAATTAACACACATTGGAGATGTCAGGGCAGGTGATGTGCTCCGATTGCATGATGTGGGAGCTTCTGGATACCAGTGTGATTCAGGGCAAGTACAACTGCAGCAAATGTTTGTGGCTGCAGGAACTTTGGCTCCGAGTTATTGAGCTGAAGGCCAAGCTGCAGACACTACGGCATATCAGGGAGGGGGAAATTTACCTGGACGCTTTGTTCCAAGAGGCGGTCACTGGTCTTAGGATAGACCCTTCTGATTTGGTCAGTGGTCAGGGACAGGAAGGTGTGACTGCAAGTGAGGCAGGTTAGGGCACCCAGAGAGAAGGAGTGCAGGAGCCTCAGCTCTTGCAATTGTCCAACTGGTTTGAAGTTTTTTCAGCTTGTTTGGATGAGAGTGGGGGCTGCAGGGTGGATGAGCTAACTGGCCATGGCACCGTGGTACAGGGAAGCCATTCAAGCAGGAGCAGCTATGAGGAATGTCATGATACAGTATAGTCAGAGAGATTGACACTGTTCTATGCAGCAAAGAGGTGAGTCCAGAAGGCTGTGTTGCCTGCCTGGTGTCAGGGGGTTCAGGACATCTGCTCGGGGCTGGGGAGGAACTGGCAGTGGGACGGGAAGGACCCAGTCATCATGGCCCATGTAGGCACCAATGACATAGGCAAGACAAAGAAGGAGGTTCTGCAAATCAGTATGAGGAGCTTGGCACCAAATTAAGAAGCAGAACCTCAAAGGCCATAATTCCAGGTTTATTACCTGAGCCACATGCAAATTGGCATAGGACAAATCAGATTAGAAAGATAAATGCATGGCTAAAATCATGGTGTGGGAGAAGTGGATTCAAGTCCATGGGGCACTGGCACCAATACTGGGGAAATACAGACTAGAGGTTATAAAAAGGATAAAAAGATCAAACTAAAGGCTCTGTGTCTGAATGCACGTAGCATTCGAAACAGATGAACTGAGAGTGCGCATAGAAATAAATAAATATGATTTGATAGCCATTGCAGAGACATGGCTGCAGGAGGACATGGTTTGGGACCTGAGTCCCAATTAAAGGGTATAGCACATTTAGAAAGGAAATGAAGTGAGGAAAAGGTGGAGGGTGGAAGAGTGGCTCTGTTAGTTAATGATGGTATTAGCACTATAGAGAGGGACGATATAAGTTCAGGTAACCAGGACATAGAAACAATTTGGTGGAGATGAGAAATGGTAAAGGCAAGAACTCACTCGTGGGAGTCATGTACAGGCCTCCTAATAGTAACTGCATGGTAGGCTAGAGCATAAAAGAACAAATAATGGGAGTTTGTCAGAAAGGCACGGCGATAATTATGGGAGATTTTAAACCACATGTAGACTGGAAAAGACAGGTGGGCAAAGGTAGCTTGGATGAGGAGTTCATAGAATGTTTCTGGGGTAGTTTCTTAGAACAGCATATTCTGGATTCAACAAGAGAGCAGGCTATTTTAGATGTGTTAGTGTGCAATGAGATAGGATTAATTAATGACCTCATAGCGGAGGTGCCCCTAAGTAGCAGTGATCATAATATGATTGAATTTACATTCAGTTTGAGGGAGAGAGGAGTGGGTCTGAGACTATGGCCGGAAACTTACAGCATGATTGGCAGGCCCGGAAGTGGAAGCAAAAAGTGCTTACAAGTGCGATCAGCCCCTGAGTGCAATTTCATGCTGGCTGGCCAATTAATGGCGAGGGTTGCAGGAAGAGGGTGGGCGCCAACAGAAGTGAGGGTGCAGGTGGGTACTTCCAGCTGCTGTGGAGCTGCCTCAAGGAGCTGCAGACCTGGAGAAATTAAATAGCAGGAAAGAAATGCGCCAAAATGTGTCTGTGCAATACATTCAAGCACCAGACAGCAGAACTCAAAAACATCAGTCACCAGATACCTTTTTTTATATTTCATCCTGGACATTTCATCCCGTCCTAGATCGAGATGTCAGTGAAAATGTAAAGGCTGCCTGGCTGACTGGCCCATCCACCAACCATAAAAGTGGACAGGCCACGTAAAATGGATTGCAATTGCTTCTTTAATGGGCTTAATTGCTTGCTCCAACAACTCAAGGACACCAACACCCATCTAGGACCCTCCACCCCTGCCTGTCCCTCCGTCCCCACCCCATTTTCCAATTCCAGCCCCAGCCGTGTATTCACTATACCCCTTGAACTTCCCCTCTCCGACACTGAATGTTCAGTGTTCAGCAAAGGACTTAGTTTCATACCCTTACGCCCTCATCTCAATGAATTTCGGGCTCGGCACGATGCTGAACTCTTCTTCCACCGTCTTTGTCTCCGTGCTCACTTCTTTCACAGTCCTCTCCCCGTTCAACGGATCCTTTTACCCACCTCTAATATTCTCCTTCCACCTGGACCCCTCCCTCTGGATTCTTACCTTCTCTTGATCTTTTCATTGAAAACTGTCAGCGTGACATTAGTCGTCTCAATTTCTCTACTCCTCTCACCCATTTTAATCTGTCTCTCTCTGAATTTACTGCACTCCGTTCTCTCAGGTCCAACCCCAACATTGTCATCAAACCCGCTGACAAGGGTGGTGCCAAGCCTGGCGCACTGACCTCTACCTAGCGGAGGCTGAGCGTCAGCTCGCTGACACTTCCTCCTACCTCTCCCTGGACCATGACCCCATGACCCCACCACTGAACATCAAGCCATTGTTTCCAGCACTGTCACTGACCTCATCTCCTCTGGAGGTCTTCCTCACACAGCTTCCAAACTGATAGTCGCCCAACCTCGGATGGCCCGCTTCTACCTCCTACCCAAAATCCACAAACAGGACGGTCCCAGCAGACCGATCGTGTCAGCCTGATCCTGCCCCACGGAGCTCATTTCTCGTTAACTTGACTCCCTTCTCTCTCCCCTTGTCCAGTCCCTTCCCACCTACATCCGTGATTCCTCTGACACCTTACGTCACACCAACAATTTCCAGTTCCCTGGTCCCAACCGCCTCCTCTTCACCATGGACGTCCAATCCCTCTACACCTCCATCCCCCACCAGGATGGTCTGAGGGCCCTTAGCTTCTTCCTCAAACAGAGGCCCGCACAATCCTCATCCACCACTACTCTCCTCCGTCTGGCTGAACTTGTTCTCACACTGAACAATTTCTCCTTTAACTCCTCTCAATTCCTCCAAATAAAAGGTGTGGCTATGGGTACCCACATGGGCCCCAGCTATGCCTGTCTCTTTATGGGGTATGTGGAACATTCCTTGTTCCAGTCCTACTTCGGCCCGCTCCCACAACACTTTCTCCGGTACATCGATGATTACTTTGGTGCCGCTTCATGCTCTCGTTGGGACCTGGAAAAATTTATTAATTTTGCTTCCAATCTCCACCCCTCCATCATTTTCACATGGTCCATCTCTGACACTTCCTTCCCTTCCTTGACCTCTCTGTCTCAATTTCTGGTGACACCACCTTCAACACCTCTTTGTTCTTTTGTCTGTGACATCTTTTGATTATCTGCTCCTATCACTGCTTGCTTGTCCCTACAACCACACCCCCCCTGCCACTTCTCTCCCCACCCCCCCATCCCCCCCCACCTTAAACCAGCTTATATTTCACCCCTCTCCTAATATTACTCAGTTCTATTGAAGGGTCATGAGGACTCGAAACGTCAACTTTTTTCTTCTCTGCCGATGCTGCCAGACCTGCTGAGTTTTTCCACATAATTCTGTTTTTGTTTTTAACTGCCAGCTTAATTGTCGGCAGGCGCGCTTTCAACTGCCATGCACACCCGCTGAGCGAAATATTGCGCAACTGTGTGATGATGTCGGGATGAGCACCTGACATCTTCTCTGGCAATTTCACGCACTGTTGGGTTGGGCGCACACCTGCACAACCAACGTAAAATTCTGGCCAATGTTTTTAAACTTAAATAAGGGTAATTATGACGGCAAGAAAGCAGAGAATGGCTAAAGTGAATCGGCAAATTAGATTAAAGGATAGGTCAATACAGATGCAGTGGCAAACATTTAAGGGGATATTTCAGAATACACGGATATATTCCAACGAGTAAGAAAAAGTCCAAGGGATGGACACACCATCCGTGGTTAACTAGAAAGGTTAAAGAAAAAGTATATAAGTGTGCAAAGATAGGTAGAAGGTCAAAAGATTGGACAGAATATAATGAACCACAAAGGATGACTAAAGATTAATAAGGAAGGAAAAAATAGAGTAAGTGAGAAAGATAACCAGAAATATAAAAACCAGATAGTAAGAGTTTCTATAAATAATTTAAAAAGAAATGAGTTAACAAAGTGAGTTAACAAAGTCCTATAGAAAGTGAGTTTGGAGAATGGATAGTAGAAAACAAGGAAATAGCAGATGAATTGAACAGGTATTTTGCATCAGTCTTCGCTATAGAGGATACAAGTAACATCCCAGAGGCAGCTGTAAATCAGGAAATGTAAGGTAGAGAAACTCAGGAAAATTACAATCACTAGAGAAGTGACACTGAGGAAATTGTTGAAGCTGAGGGCTGACAAGTGCCCAGGTCTTGATGGACTTAATCATTGGGTCTTAAAAGAAGTGGCTAGTGAGATATCCTCATTAGATTGGTAGATAGCAAATGTAACTCCATCATTCAAAAAAGGAAGGAGACAGAAAGCAGGAAACTACAGGCCAGTTAGCTTAACATCTATCATAGGGAAAATGTTAGAAGCTATTATTAAAGAAGCTATAGCAGGGCACTTGGATAAGTTCAAGGTACTCCTTCAAAGAGCTCCAATAAGTTGGCTAAACATGATTTCCCTTTCACAAAACCATGTTGACTCTGCCTGATTCAAGGCAGAGTCAACATGGTTTTGTGAAAGGGAAATCATGTTTAACCAACTTATTGGAGCTCTTTGAAGGAGTATCATTTGCTGATAAAGGGGAACCGGTGAATATACTGCACTTAGATTTCCAGAAGGAATTTGATAAAGTGCCACAACAAAGGTTATTGCAGAAAATAAAAGCTCATGGTATAGGGGGTAACATATTGACATGGATAGAAGATTGGCTGGCTAACAGGAAACAGAGAGTTGGCATAAATTGGTCTTTTTCAGGTTAGCAAGATGTAACAAGTGGTGTGCTATAGGAGTCAGTGCTGGGACCTCAACTGTTTACAATTTATATAAATGACTTGGATGATGGGATAGACAGGATGGTTGCCAGATATGCTGATGACACAAAGATAGATAGTAAATTAATTTGTGGAGAGGACTTAAGGAGGTTCCAAAAAGGCAGAGGTAAGTTAAGTGAATGGGCAAAGGTCTGGCAAATGGATATAATGTGAGGAAATGTGAATTTGTCCATTTTGGCAGGGAGAATATAAAAGAAGCATATTATCTGAATGGTGAGAGTTTGCAGAGCTCTGAGAAACAGAGGGATCTGGGTCTCTTAGTGCATGAATCACAAAAGGCTAGAAAGCAGGTACAGCAAGTAATTAGGAAAGCTAATAGAATGTTATCATTTATTGCGAGACAAATTGAATACAAAAGAAGGGAGGATATGCTTCAATTATATAGAGCACGAGTGAAACTACATCAGGAGTACTGTGTACAGTATTGGTCACCTTATTTAAGGAAGGATGTAAATGTGCTGGAAGCAGTTCAGAGAAGGTTTACCCAGACTAATTTCTGGAATGGACGGGTTGTCTTATGGGGGAAGGTTGGATCGGCTAGGCTTGTATCTGCTGGAGTTGAGAAGGGTAAGAAGCGATTTGATTGAAACATACAAGATCCTGAGGGGTCTTGACAAGCTGGATGTGGAGAGGATGTTTCCTCTAGAGAATCTAGAACTAGAAGTCACTGTTTAAAAATAAGGGGTCATCCATTTAAAATGGAGATGAGGCTAATTTTTTTCTATCAGAGGGTTGTGAGTCTTTGGAGCTCTCTTTCTGAAAAGACGGTGGAAGCAAAGTCTTTGAATATTGTTAAGGCAGAGGTGGATAGATTCTTGATAAATAAGGGGGTGATAGGTTATTGGGATAGGCGGGATGCAGATTTGAGGTTACTATCAGATCATCCATGATCTTATTAAATGGCAAAGCAGGCTTGAGGGGCCAAATGGCCTATTTCTGCTCTTTGTTCATATGTAGGCTTCAAACACTTCACGCCTCTTAACCCTGTACAAACATTGAGACACTGACAAAAGAGATCACAGATAACCACTTAAAGATGTCAATCAAGCAAAGTCAACAGTTCTCTCCAGCTGTCAAAACAGAACCCCCCTGCTGAGAAAATAATTTTCTGAGTCTGGGGTCTCAGCCAAGCAAGCAGAATGAAGATTGATGTAAGAACTCTTACAGTAGATTTGGATCTCTAAATACTAGGATAGAAAAATCCGTTAGATATAGGCTCTCTTCAACTATTGATTTTGGTCAACACTGGTTTTTCATATTCAGGGAACAAAATGATTGAAATGAAGTAATATTCATACTTGTAGTAGAGTGTGAATTCATCTAATCCTTGCTATCCCAGTTAATGCTTTAAATCTTCTCTACAAAATTAATCTTAAAACTTGGTGTATAGTGTGAGTTTCAAACTATTGCAATCCATGGATCTGCATTACATTAATCCTAGAGTGAAAATTGACCCAAATGACACCTTACAAATAATTCTTTTAGCACTTGAGTAGAATCTGTACCCACACTTCTAAATTTAGCACTATTATAAAATTGCAATGTATTATAATAATATATGACTACTTTAACATGGTGGCAGGCTGACCACTGATCAGTTGAGTTATCTCTTTGAGTTGCTAACACAGCCAAATCAAGACACTTAAAGCTTCTTAATTAATATAAGCTAATTATAAAGATTATTGTTTCTTTTAGCATTAACAATGAATATAAAGGGAACTGCTTTAAATTGTGCACCATTCCTGTTATACTTTGATTTTTTCTGCATCTGGCACAGATAAGGTACGTCCTTTTAACAGAATTAATCCTTATATTTTTCACCCAATTACAATCAAAGGGGTCCACCCAGGAAGAGCAGTTCAGGCTAACTTGGACATATGATTCTTTACACATTTTAGCAGCATTTCCAAATACATGGCAAATTACAATGCACAAACATTTTATAATAGTTTAACATTACGTGCTACAAGAATTTCAATTTTGTTTGATACAGCAAGTGTTGAAAGGCAACGCCAAATTTTCATTTTGTTTATCATAAACTACTGATTTAGGAATAGATTATTAACCAATACTTGACCTGTAGGTTCATAAAAATGTTTGTACTGAGTTCAAATATTCTGCTTGCTTTCAATTAACACATTGACAATAATAGGTCTACATAGTCATAATGAATTGCTGTAATGATGTTAGCCCTATAGTTTAAAACTAATAGAATGCATAGTAATGCCTAAACATTAACACATTAGGTGAGGGAATTTTAACTGGAGTAAATCTCAGGCAGATGAGGTAGGTGGATTCAGCATCAAACCTGTGAAAAATTGGAATATTTTGAACATTCTTTGGGGAAAGAAAGCTGTCTTTTACATATGAATGAAAGGGATTAGGTTTATTTTCTTGACTACAAATTAAACAAGTAATGATTACAACAGTAAATGACTGTGGACATTGAGAAAGTTCCAATTCTTAAGAACTAGAATGTTAACCAGAACTTGTTTCCTCAGCTTATCATCCGAAAACAATAACTTAAGATGGAGTATGATTCCAGAGCCACCAAATGGTCCTTTGTGTGTCATCCAAGGGGCTGTTCTTTATGTGTGTTAGCATGCCAATCAATTGAATGTCAATCATCCATGAGAGGTGGAGGTGGGCTGGTGGTGGTGGCAGTACCCTTGCTGTTCTCACAAGTAATAATCTCATTAGGTTTATATAAAAGTGATTAAGGGTAATAGCCCTGGCGGTCTCAAATGAGTATTTAACAATAAGGAGATGCAAACACAGTCATCTTCAGTCCTGTCTTCAGGAAAATGCACTTTCCAACAGGAGGCACTGGGCAGAATTTATTTAGTTCCAGTGAAGGGGGTTCCCCAATCCCCTCCACCTCCCCCTCCCCAACCCCATCTTCCCCACCCGCCTCGACCAGTTGTGGAACCAGTGTGAGCCCTCCATCGTTGCTGTCTGAGAGGCCTGACACAATTTGAATGCACTCAGGTGCTTAACTGGCCGGCGGTAGGCCTTCCCTGCAATCAAGACCCCAGAGGGTGTGAATCCTTCCCCCAAGAGCTGCTGGCCAATTAGAGACCGGCAGCTCTCCATTGCCTGCAGCACCGACAGGAATGATGCTTGTTGCTTGTAATCCTCCAAGGACTTCACCAGGGAGTGACGCTAGTTCCCATGCTGAGCCCTTCCATACCCCACTAAATTGGGGCCAGTTTTCCTGATGCCAGGAATTGGAAGCAGATACTCCTGCCTTATTCTACCCAAACCCCCCACGCCCCCACGACATCATGCTTGGTCTGTCGGGCTCCATTAAATCCTAACCGCTATGTAAACTATTGTCCTTGACACGAATTCTGTCACCCTAGCCACGGATTCCATCCCTCCCATTGGATGTTGTCTAAGGCTGCACCAGAATGTGCAGTCTTCATATTGTACTTGATGCTGAGATGAGCTTCTGATCCACATATCCGTGCCATCTCGAAAACCACATGTTTCTACTTCTGTAACATTACCCGACTCTGCTCCTGTCTCAGCTTATCTGCTGCTGAAACCCTCATCCATGATTTGGTTAGCTGAGAACTTGTCTATTCCAAAGCCCCCCTGACATTCCTCCCACATTCTACCCTCTGTAAATATGATCTGTCACCAAACTTCTGCTGCTCGTGTCCTCATCACACCAAGTTCCATTCACCCATCACCCCTGTGCTTGCTGGCCTACATTATCTCCTATTTAAACAATGCTTCAATTTTAATGTTTTCAACTGACTTTTGAATCCCTTCATGGCCTTGTCCATCCCTATTTCTGTAACATGAAATTGCATGCCTCCAATTCCGGCCTCTTGAGCATTCCCAATTTTAATTGTATTACCAATGGTGGCCATGTCTTCAGCTGCTGAGGGCCTCTGGAACTCCCTCACTAAACCTCTCTGCCTTGCAACAACAACAACATTAGCATTATAAAACTACCAAAGGCACAACACAACAGCATTATTAAACAAAATTTGACACCCAGTCCCATAATGAGACAGATGACCAAAAGCTTTGTCAAAAGTAAGTTTTAAGGATAGTCTTACATCAAATTATACAAAACATTGACGGAATCTAGCAGCTAGATCCCTGACTCATTGTGGGTGAAATTGGATTATGCCGTCCTGCCTGTTGGAACTGGTAGGTCCAGATATTGGGTCTTGAGCCTCATTTGAATTAAATCACCAGGCAGATCCTCAGGAAAGTGCATTAAAATTTCATGCCATTATGTCACCAGCAGCGGCCCTCAGATAGATCCTGATGGGGAAGTGGGGATGGAGATGAGGCAATATGGAGGGGCCAAGTAACGGTCTTTGGGACTGCTTTGGAGCCAGGAGGATACCCCTGCTCCTTTCAGCTACATGATCAAATAAAGCTTAATTTATTTTTTGTGGCCTCCAGTGATACAGTTAGTTAAGCTACTTGTGGACTTGGATATTTTGAATGTAATAAGGTCTGGCATTGGCAGTGTTCCATACAGCTCAATTTTGGGAAGCTGTCCTGAAACAGGCATTAGGCCCACATATGTAAAATGCTGAACAGATGCCAGCACTGGATACATTTATTTCAGTATTTACCAATGTGATAAGCAGTGAACTTCTGGTACAGAATGTGAAAATGTGCTGCCCAACATATTGGATGCTTAGGCACTCCTTTTATGTATGTAGAACTGATATGGATGTCAGTGAAGTTACAAGCCATTGTTTTCCCCTCCAGTAATCCAAGAAGGTGAGGCCAGCTGTAATATATTCATTGTTTTTACTGTTATTGTCTTAGAAGTGTCATCTCACTGAAACTCTTAACTTCTCTGGTGAAGTGAATATTATAATACACTGATAAGGGAGAATCAGTAGATGTTATGTATTTGGATTTTCAGAAAGCTTTTGATAAAGTCCAACATAAGAGGTCAATGTATAAAATGAAAGCACAAAGGATTGTCTTGGTGTGGATTGAGAATTGGTTACCAGACGAGGAAACAGAGAATAGGAATAAATGGGTATTTTTTGGAATGGAAGGCAGTGAATAGTGGGGTACCACAGGGATCAGTTCTGGGACCCCAGCTTTTCACAATATATATCAATGATTTGGATGAGGGAACCAAATGTAATATTTCCAAGTTTGCTGACGCCACAAAACTAGATGGGAATGTGAGTGTTGAGGAGGATGTTAAGAGGCTTCAAGGTGATTTAGACAAGTTGAGTGAGTGGGTGATGCAGATGGCAGATGCAGTATAACCTGGATAAGTGTGAAGTTATCCACTTTGGTAGGAAAAACAGAGTGGCAGAGAATTATTTAAATGGTTATAGATTAAGAAATGTTGATGTACAAAGGGACCTGGGTGTCCTTGTACACCAATCACTGAAAGCAAGCATGCAGGTACAGCAAGCATTTAAGAAGGTAAATTATGTTGGCCTTCATTGCAAGAGGACTTGAGTACAGGAGCAAGGATGTCTTAGAGCAGCTGTACAGGGCCTTGGTGAAACCACACCTGGAAGATTGTTTGAAGTTTTGGTCTTCTTACCTAAGAAAGGATATACTTGCCTTAGATGGAGTGTAGCAAAGGTTCACCAGACTGATTCCTGGGATGGCAGGCTTGTCAGATGAGGAGAGATTGGGCTGACTAGGCCTGTATTCACTGGAGTTTAGAAGGATGAAAGGCGATCTCATTGAAAAAATATAAAATTCTGACAGGGCTGGACAGACTGGATGCAGGGATGGTCTTTCCTCTGACTGGGGCTTCTAGAACAAGGGGGTCACAATCTCAGAATAGGGGTGGGCCATTTTGGATTGAGATGTGGAGAAACCTCTTCACTCAGAGGGTGGTGAACCTACATAAGTCTCTACCCATGGAAGGCTATGGAGGCCAAGTCACTGGCTATATTTAAGAAGGAAATAGGTAGATTTCTAGATTCTAAAGGCAAGAAGAGGTATGGGGAGAGAGTGGGAGTATGCTGTTGAGATAGAGGATCAGCCATGATCATATTGAATGGCAGAGCAGGCTCGAAGGGCCGAATGACCTACTCCTGCTTCTATTTTTCTATGTTATTGAATATTTGTGGTAAATAGCCCTGAAGATGTCAGAGAATGAAGCTGAAGTGTCTAGCTCAAGGCAGTTGGTAGAGCTACAACAAAAGGATCCATGAACAAAGCAGTTATATCAGACAGCTTAATCAGAAACAGAGGTAGTATGTATTCCAGAATGTTAATACCATAAGGGTAATGTGTTAATGAGGAAGTTTCAGCAGATGAAAAATCGATAGAAGTGCATCAGATTGTTGTACCATCTGGATTCAAAAATGAGATACTAAAAGTAGCTCATGAAATTCCAATAGGGGGACATTTGGGAATTAGGAAGACAGGCGGAAATACAAAAACATTTTTATTCGCCTGGTTTGCATAGAGATGTAGTCAAATTCTTCAGAACATGGCACACATGTCAGGTGACAGGCAAACCACAAGCAGTCATTAAGCCAGCACTTTAATTCCAATTCAAACATTTGAGGAACATTTTACTAGGATCATGACTGCGTAGGAACCGTCCCTAAGATTATAAGTGGAAATCAGTACTTGCTGACAATAATGGATGTGTCTACAAGTTTTCCAGAAGTGATATCTTTGCGAAATATTACAGCAAAGAGAATTGTGGAGGAGTTGACCAAATTTTTTAAAAGATATGGTTTACTAAACAAATGCAATCAGATCAGGTTTCAAACTTCATGCCACAGCTTTTTAAGGACATAATGAACAGTTTGGGAATAAACCAGTTGAAGTCAACAACTTACCATCCTGAATCACAAGAGTCAAAATTCAGATACTACTCTCCTGGATTATGTATCAAGCTTCAGAGAAAGGTTGAACATAGCATGTGAGTTAGCTAGGGAACATTTAAAGATATCAGAGCAAGTGATGAAAGTGAAGGTGGATAGGAGAGCCACAGTTTGTAGTTTTGTTGCTGGGGAAAAGGTATTAGTTTTGTTACCAGTACTGGGTGAATCGTTAGAGGCAAGGTTTAGTGGGCCTTACAGGATTGAAAAGAAACTGAGTGAAGTGAATTATTTAATAAATATTCCAGATAGAAGAAAGAAGCAGAGGGTGTGTCATGTAAATATGCTTAAAAGGTACTTTGACAGCTAAGAGGACCAAAAAGAGGAATTAGTGGTGGTAGATAAGGAGAAAGAGGTAGAAACGAAGGATTCTGAAATTGATTTTCCTCTAATCAAATTAGATAATGAGGGAGTACTTAAAAATTCAAATGTAATATTGAGTTACCTTCCGGACAAGTGTCAAAGTGATTTGGAGAAGCTATCGCAGTCACTCAAATCTATTTGTGGGAATAAGCTGAGGAGGGCAAATTTAGCTACACATGATATAAGGGTAGGAAATTCATTTTCAAAAAAGCAGCATCCTTACAGATTAAGTCCAGCAAAGTCATCACAAGTACAGAAAGAAATTGAATCCATGCTTCAAAATGCCATCATTGAGTCTAGTTGCAGTAACTGGAGTCCGCTATTGGGATGGTACCAAAACCGGATGGAACACAAAGACTGTGCAGTGACAAAAATTGATTCCTATCTTATACCATGGTTGGAAGGTTATATTGAGAAGTGGGACAATCAAAGTTTATCACAAAGATTGACTTGCTCAAAACATACTGGCAAGTACCTTTATAGAGAGAGCAAAGGAGATATCAGCTTTTGTGGTGCCAGATGGATTATATCAGTTTAAAGTCATGGCATTTGGTATGAAAAATGCACCAGCAACATTTCAAAGACTGACAAAGTAATTGCAGCACTGTGCAATTGTGCTGTTTATATCGATGACTTGATAGTTTTCAGTCAAACGTGGGAGGAGCATTTACAACATCTGGAAGAATTATTTAATCGGCTACAGGTACATAATTTGATGATGAACTTGGCTAAAAGTGAATTTGCAAAAGCGCAAGTTACATATTTAGACTATACCATTGGACATGGTAAGTTGGCTCTGAGAGATGTGAAAGTCAAAGCCATCATGGAATTCCCCATGCCTACAACAAACTGAGAAATTTTTTTTTATTCATTCATGGGATGTGGGCATTGCTGGCTAGACAGCATTTATTGCCCATCCCTAACTGCCCTTGTTTAGAGGACATTTAAGAGTTAACCACATTGCTGTGGTTCTGGGGTCACATGTAGGCCAGACCAGGTAAGAACAGCAAATTTCCTTCCCTAAAGGACATTAGTGAACCAGATGGATTTTTGCAACATTCGGCAATGGTTTTGTGGTTATCATCAAACCTTTAATTCCAGATTTTTGTTGAATTCAAATTTCACCATCTGTTGTTGTGGCATTTAAACCCAGAGCATTACCCTGGATCTCTGGAATACTAGTCCACTGACAACACTACTATGCCACCACCTGGGCATGAGTGGGTTTTACCAGAAATTTGCACCAAGTTTTAGCAGTGTGGTTGCTCCATTGACTGAACTATTGAAAAAGAACAAGAAGTTTCAATGGACACAGGAGTGTCAGATGGCATGCGATAGTTTAAAAACTGTATTGACTACACCACCTGTTTTGGCAGTGCCTAATTATAACAAGCAATTTAAGTTGGCCGTTGATGCAAGTGATGTAGGCCTTGGGGCTGCACTGTTGCAAGATGATGAAATTGGAATTGAGAAACTGATAGAGTACTTTTCACGAAAGTTGAATGCACAACAGAGAAAATATTCAATGATCGAAAAGGAGACTCTGGGTCTGGTGTTAGCGTTGCAGCATTTCAAGGTTTATGCTGCAAACATTTAGTTGGAAACAATTGTTTATCCAGACCACAATCCTTTAGACATTCTGGACAGATTTTGTGACTGAAGTACAAGGCTGTTCAGATGGAGTTTATTACTGTAACCATTTAATTTACAGATTATACATGTGGCTGGGTGAGGAAATCTAATTGCAGATGCATTGTTGAGAGTTTAAAGCTCAAAGGGAAATTGGACATTTAAAACTTGGACACTGGATTGAACTGGCCCCTGTTGATACAAGGGATTTGTACATATATATATTATGTTAATGCAAGCATCTGGTAATGTAGTAGTTTGGGAATATAGATAAGTATAGTAGGGATTGTAAGATGGGTTAAGAAAATGAAGCTGTATGTTAAAATTATGATGGTTCATTTTTCTCATGAGGATGGAGGTGTGATGAAACTATAATAATTTTCATATTTTTCTGGTTTATTGTGAAGTAGGTTTGTGGTTTGTGGGGGTAAGTATATCTGGGTCAGTATGTGATGTAATTACATTTGGAGTCAAGTAGACTGCAAAGTTGAAATCATCGAAAGAAGCTAGGTGCTTGACATGCTAATGAGTAAACGTGGATGCTGGCTTCACATGTAAGGTGTGAAGGGAATTTTCATTTTTAGATAACTGAAGGGATATTTGGATTTCAAAGAGATCTTGGTCTCTTTATAACTAGCCAGATAAGCTAGGCTAAGGAATGTGTTTATTTTTCCCAAAGGTTACTGATGATATTGGCAACATGAAAGTTTTTATATTATGAGGAAGATACAGTTTCAAAGACATACAGAACAATAGAATTTACATCTTAAAAGAGAGAAACATATATATAGAGGAGAATGAAAGGCTATGTGTCAGGAGGCATGTAAGATCTAACAGGAGCGTGTGAAATACCTTAATGAAGCCTCCAGCATTTGTGCATAAGTATGCTATATAATGAAACTGAAGTTGAGGAAAAGCCATTTGGAATTCCACTGTCAAGTGAGAATTGTGTTAATTTGCTGGTTCTATTTTAAATCTGAAATTTATTTTGGACCATTGCCTTAAAGGGAGTATAACTTGGGATCAGATTGATTAGGAATTTTAGGAGTTATTATTGTAGTACGTAATTTGTAATCTTACGTATGTGCTTTAAATCTTTTATATTTTGTTAATAAATATCTTAATTTACTTTTTAAAATCTCCAATGGTCTTGGTGAACTTATTACTTCTGAATTTAGCGCACACATCTCGTAATAAATGCAAATTGCAAAACTGTTGTGATAGCATGACCAAGGGCAGAATTTTTCAGTCTCGTGGGGGCGGGCCCGACACACCGACACATCAGATGACGCGCGATGATATTGGGCACGCGTCTTGACGTCATCATGCAGTCCTGCGATATTTCGTTCGGGGGGTGTGCGCTGGATTTGGTTGCGCGCTTGCCGATATGTATATAGCCTATTAAGGCCATTAAGAAAGCAATTAATGTAATTAGTAACACTGCCATCCAACCTTAAGATTCGCGTTTTTTAGGAAACCTCATCTATGAGCAGAATAAGGTTTCCTAAAGCTTTTATTAAATAAATAAAGAAGTTTTCATAGAAATAAAAACATGTCCCGTCTCATCTGACACACATGAGGGGACATGTTTAAATAAATTTTTAAATTACTTATTTAATTATTTTAATATCCATTCAATCTCCCTGAGGCAGCTCTGTGCCTCAGGGAGATTGCTGCGTGCATGCGTGAAAGAGCGCTAGCCCCGACTCTCACTCCTCCCCCTGCCTGCAAAGGTAGCGCTCAGCGCTACCAGTCGCCTATTACACTGGGTGGGCCTTAATTGGCCCGCCCGCCTAAAATGGTGGCGCAGAGCCAATCATGGGTGGCAATCAGCTCCGTGCCCACCCCTGCCTGCTCCCGCCCAGCCCGCCTGCCATATGAAAAATTCTGCCCCAAGTTTTCCTCGTGGATTTGTTTCGCTGGGCACACATCATAACATGTCATAACACACTGTACTCCTGTAATAACTAAGCATCTATGTTAAATCGCAACAGTGCTGAAATTACTGTCACTATGCTTAGTAAAAATATGGATGTCTGAAAATACTAGAGAAATACCACTTTTCAGTTGCATTTACATTTGTAATAATTATATAAGGAATTTCCTCTGTTACTCACCATATAACCAAATGTATTATTTTGTGTTCCATGCAATGGTGTTCCTGGGTTTTCACATGCCGTATGTGAAGGCTCTAAATAAAAGAAAATAATTATTTCATGTTGCTATTTACTTCTCAAAATCAAAATTTCAACCGCAAATCCACAAATGTTGTCAATTTAGCCTTTGCCACATGCACTACTTCTGTACTTTCCTAAAGGTAGTCACTCATGATGGGATAATACAGCTTTTAAGGCCATGGAAACATCCTACAACTGAGATGTTGAACTTAATTGTGTGACTGCCAGTGGCACAAAGTTAATTCTGATCTTAGATCTTCATGCATCCTTGTTCAGTTGCAGGGCAGCCCACTCCACAGAGACTTTCAAAATTGGGAGGCCAGAGGATGGCCAAAAAATGGGCCCCGGTCCCCACTCACAGCCCACGTATGAGCTGCTGCTGCTGATAGGTGGCTAATTATTTTGCGAGCAGTAGTCCAAAGGTAAGCACTGGGAAGAAGTGGGGTTGGTGGTGGAGCGGGTCGGGGTGGGGGGGAGGGGTGGTGGTGTGGCTTTGCAATGTTGAAGGGAGGCAAGCACTCCTACTCCTTGTGACTTCAAAGGAATTTAAAATTTTTTAAAAGTCTTAACTTATGGTGGCAGCCGCTGAATTCTGAGCTGGGCAGGCTGACTAGCTGCTCTGCTCATCGTAAATATATTTCCCAGAGAGATCCTTCACAACAGGAGACATGGCTCCAATCAACGTATGTCACACGGAATAAAATGATGGCACAATGACTCCATCAGTGACCTGAGCACAAGCTCTGACTGGAATGCTAAATATGTTGACATTGTGCCCATCTGATTCACAAAAATTTCTGGTGAATTTCTGATCCTTGTAAACTCACTATACATCTTCAAATTTTAAAAAAAATTCATTCATGGGATGTGAGCTTCACTGGCTGGGCCAGCATTTATTGCCCATCCCTAGTTGCCCCTGAGAAGGTGGTGGTGAGCTGCCTTCTTGAACTGCTGCAGTCCATGTGGTGTAGGTACATCCACAGTACTGTTAGGAAGGGAGTTCCAGGGTTTTGACCCAGTGACAATGAAGGAATGGCGATATATTTCCAAGTCAGGGTGGTGAGTGACTTGGAGGGGAACTTCTGGATGGTGGTGTTCCCATCTATTTGCTGCCCTTGTCCTTTTAGATGGTAGAGGTCGTGGGTTTGGAAGGTGCTGACTAAGGAGCCTTGGTGAATCCCTGCAGTGCAGGAATTGCATCATAGATTATTCTCTTGACAAAAAAAATGAATCAAGTATAATCCTGATTGAAATACAACATTTATATGTAGATTTTTAATGAATTAAAAAAAGCTGAAGTGTAGTCTATACAGTGTACTGTGAACTCTGTACCTATGCAGCGAGGTTGCGAGCCACTCCAAGCCCCATCAGCCTGGCAAATTCTGGTGCTTGAACCCACCAGGATCAAAGGGGAATTGCAGCTAAATGAAACCTCTGATTGGTAGATGAAGCTCTTTCCTTCTCTTCTGCCTTGTGCTGGCACCCCAGGGTCTCCACAAAATTTTGCTGTGAAAAGCACAAGGAATAATAGATGATCCATTAATTAGAAGTTGGCTCTTTCATAAGAAAATGCAGCAGCATTTTGACAGATGTAATTTTACCAGTGACCAGTTTGGAAATGGACATTTTTTGTTTGAATTTTTGAGGCTGGTCCAAGTTCAAATAATGCCAAAGAATGCTTTCCAATCAAATTCTCTAAAATCTATTTGAATTCACCCATGCCTACTTGAAATTTCATATAGCAACAGATTATTCAAGTGTTTTACTCTCTGTTTTGATTATTCAAGTCTGTTTGATTAGAATCAACAAACTTAAGATAAAATATTATTAGGATACTATATTATTTTCAGTATTATGAAACTAACTTGAAGAACGAAAAGACATTTGTGACTATCATGGACTAAATATTGCTGGAAAAATAATGGAGTGTTAACATGTACCATGTTATTAATACACAAATTGGTGAAAAAATTCAGAGTTTGAAGAGAGATGTCTTGGTTTATGAATCTCTAGAACTTGCTGTTTGATTTACCCTGCTCCACTGCTTGCTTTACACGAACAATATCTCTCCCTTAGCCTCTTAATTTTAAGAACTTGCTGGATTTGTACCTTAATTGACCAGAAAGGTAGGTCTGGAACTTAACAATAAGTACTCTTGTAATGGCATAATAATTGCCATTGACATGCCAATCAACCCCTCTGGTCCAGAAAAGGAATAATTTAAAGTGTTGAGTCTTACTGCATATAGTAAATTATTACTAGAGAATCAAAAAGAGTATTCACATAGAAAAGAAAACTAAGAAAAACTTTTTATATCTCTTTCCCTCACTTAAGTTTTTCTTTCCGTATCTGATTTGACTGTAATTCACCCTACCTCTCAGTTTATTTTTTCTTTCCTAACCCTTCAAGTTAAGCAGATACACAATAGGTCCCATTTATGCCAAGGTTTCAGGTACCCCCTTGCCCTCACAGTGCCATTATCAGCTCACACTTCCAGCAAGATCTGACAGAATAAAAATTCTTCAAACTGAAGGATGCAGGAAAAGGCCTAATGGCTGCCCAGTAAAATTTGGTTCTATATTTAATTATTTATTGCAAATTTTAAAATGAAACAAATTCACCTGGTAATGATGGTTGAAGATAGACACTTAGCCTGTTGGGATTTATCCATGCAGATAGATTTTAATCTTCTTCCCACTGCAGCAAGCAATTGTCTAAAAGAATTCCACAGCTTTCATCTCCAGTACACTTCCTAGAAGTCTAGCATACGTTGGCCATCCTTTGTAGAAGAATTTTCAATATTATCTCTAAAATAACCTGTAATTGGTTTGAAGCTATACTTTGTGGTTTAATGCATCACTTTGTCTTCTGCATGAAAAATTCAAATTACTTCTGTCTTTCTAAATAGCAGATCACTGACAGTAGGAATGAGTTTCATTGCTCTTCATCATGCTACCTCCAGCATATGAATGTTTCCCTTGTTTCTTGATGAACAGTAAGTGAAAGAACATACAAACTTTAGAATGCGCCAGCAGATAAGGCCAGAGAGTGCAAAAATGCTAAAAAAGTCAGATTTAAAAGCTCTGTATCTGAATGCACAAAGCATTCATAACAAAATTGATGAATTGACAGCACAAATAAGTACGTATGATGTGACAGCCGTTACAGAGACAGGGCTGAAAGAAGACAAAGGCTGGAATCTGAATATGCAAGGGTAAATAACATTTTGGTAAGACAGGAAGGTGGGAAAAGATGGAAGGGTGCCCTGTTAATTAATACAATAGAGAGAGATGACATTAGTTCCAAAGATCAAGATGTAGAATTAGTTTGGGTAGAGATGAGAAATAGTAAAGGTAGGAACCCATCTGTGGGAGTAGTCTATAACCCCACTAACAGTAATCATGCTGTAGGACGGGGTCTACAGGAAGAAATAATGGAGGCTCGTGAGAAAGGTACGGTTATAATCATGGGTGATGGTTTAATCTGCATATAGATTGGGCAAATCAGATTGGCAAAGGTAGCTTGGAAGATGAGCTCATAGAGTGTTTTCAGGACAGTTTCCTAAAGCAGCACGTGCTGGAGCCAACCAGAGAGCAGACTATAGGAGATTTGGTAATGTGCAATGAGACAGGTTTAGTGAATGACCTCATTGTAAAGGCTTCCTTAGGTGGCAGTGGTCATAATATGATTTAATTTCACATTCAATTTTGGGGGAGAGAAGTGTGGGTCTAAGGCTAGAGTTTTGAACTTATTTAAGAGCATTAATGAGGGTATGAGGACGGAGCTGCTAAGTGAACTGGAAAATTAGTTAAGGGATAAGTCAGCAGAGATGCAGTGGCAGACATTCAAGGAGCTATTTTGTAACACTCAGCAAAAATACATTCCAGTGAGAAAGAAAGACTCTAGGGGAAGGACATACCATCCATGTAAACTTAGGAAGTTAAAGATAGTATCACATTGAAAGAAAAGTTTAGAATTTTGCAAAGATTAGTGGCAAGTTAGAAGATTGGACAGAATATAAGAAGCAGCAGAAAATGGCTAAAAATAATGACGGAGAAATTAGAGTATGAGAGAAAACTAGCTAGAGATATAAAAACAGATAATAAGAGTTTTTACATGTTTTAAAAAGGAAACGAGTAAGTAAAATGAATGTTGGCCCTCCTCTACAGGGCAAGTCTGGGGAATTAATAATGGAAAATAAGGAAATGGTGGATGAATTTAACAGGTTTTTTGCATCTGTCTTCACTGTACAGGATACAAATAACATCCCAGAAATAAGTATGCATCAAGAGGTGAAAGAGAGGGCGGAACTTAAAACCATTAAAATCACCAGGGAAAGGGTACTGAGAAAATTAGAAGCTGACAAGTCCTCAGGTCCTGATCCTAGGGTATTAAAATAAGTGGCTGCTGAGATAGTAGAGACATTGGTTTTAATTTTCCATGATTCACTAGATTCTGGAAAGGTCCCATCAGATTGGGAAAGAGCAAATATAACCCCTCGATTCAAAGATAAGAGGGAGACAGAAAGCAAGAAACTATAGGCCAGTTAGCTTAACACCTGCCATAGGAAAAATGCTTCAATCTATGATTTAGGAGGTGATACTGGGCACATGGAAAATCTCAATGCAATCAGGCAGATTCAACATGGTATTGATGAAGGGAAATTGTGCTTGACTAATCTAATAGAATTCCTTGAGGAAGTATCAAGCAATGTGAGTAAAGGGAAACTTGTGAATGTGCTGTACTTAGATTTCCAGAAGGCATTTGACAAGGTGCCACATTCAAAGCATACTACATAAAACATAATAAAACCTCATGATGTAGAGGGTAACATATTAGCATGGATAGAGGATTGGTTAGCTGACAGAAAAACAGAGTATGCATAAATGGGTCATTTTCAGGTTGGCAAGATATAACAAGTGGAGTGCCACAGTGATCAGTGCTGGGGCCTTAACTATTTACAATTTATATTAATGACTTGGATGATTGGACCAAATGTATCCTTGCTAAATTTGTTAATAATGCAAAGATAGGTAGGAAAGCAAGGTGTGAACAGGACATAAGGAGTCTGCAAAGGGATATAGATAGGTTAATGAGTGGGCAAAAATTTGGCAGATGTGGTATAACGTGGGAAAAAGCAAACTTGTGCACTTTGGCAGGAAGAATAAAGTTGCAGTATATTATTTAAATGGAGAGCGAATGCAGAACTTGTTCCAAACCTGGACCAGAGAGCTGAACTCCAGAGACGAGGTGAGAGTGACTGCCCTTGACACCGAGGCAGTGTTTGACCGAGTGTGGCATCAAAGAGCCCTAGCCAAACTGGAGTCAATGGGAATCTAGGGGAAAACTCTGCTGCTTGGAGTTATACCTAGCAAAAAGGAAAATGGTTGTGGGGTTGAAGTCAATCATCTCAGTTCCAGGACATCACTGCAGGAGTTCCTCAGGGTCGTGTTCTAGGCCTAACATGTTCAACTGCTTCACTAATGACCTTCCTTCCATCATAAGGTCAGAAGTAGGGATGTTTGCTGATGATTACACAATGTTCAGCGCCGTTCACAACTCCTCATATATTGAAGTGGTCCACATACAAATGCAGCAAGACCTGGACAATATCCGGGCTTGGGCTGACAAGTAGCAAGTAACGTTTATGCCACACAAGTGCCAGGCAATGACCTTCTCAAATAAGAGAGAATCTAACCATCACCACTTTGTTCAATGGCATTACCATTGCTGAATTCCCCCACTGTAGTAATTAAGGTTTTGTTAAATGGTGGACTGTACCTTTAAGAATAGTCCTGTGATGGAAGATCACATGATCTGTGTAAACCAATGTGTTAGCAATGTGGGTTACCTCCACAGTCAGTGTAGAGATGGAGATAGAGTTGAAAGCACATTTGTAAATGTTGCTGGCTGTATTGTAAATAAACCCAATGTTTCCACTAAGAAAGTTGTTTGCAGGTCAACTCTATTGCAAATAGGTGACAAAGTCACACTGCAAAAAACTGGCGACGAGGATAAATCAAGATAAATTGGAATCGGTACTGTACCTCGCCCAGCGATTGTGAGTATCATTGTCCGTTTAAAATAACAGAAGATTAACTCACCCAAAATGCCACAATTTGGTAGAATTGATCCCCTTGAGCCAGCCACAGACGATTGGTCTCATTCTTCTTTCAAGTGAACAAAATTACGGGGGAAGAGGTGAGCGATCCTCTTGAGTACTTGTGGGAGCAAAACCTACAGTTTGATTAGAAATTTGATGGCACCCAATGCCCCAGATTCAAAGAATTTCGCAGAATTAGTGGACCTTGTGAAGGGACATTTTCAACCCACGCCCTCAGTCACGATGCAGAGGTTCCGGTTCAATTCGTGAAAGAGGGCCCTGGGTGAGACAATTTCTGGCTACGTGGTGAATTTGAAGCAATTAATAGAACATTGCAAGAGACTCTGAACGACACATTCAGAGATTGTTTAGTGTGTGGTGTGAAAGAAGACACTATTCAGAGAAGATTGCTGGCTTAAGTGAATCTGGATTTTAAGAAGACGTTAGAAATAGCGCTGGCCATGGAAAGCACTGTAAGAGAGTCACAAACAATACAAGGGGTGCAAAATGGTGCTGTACTCCAAATCGGGCAGGAACAGTCAGCCGAAAGTGGTGTGACAAAACGAGACTCCGCTGCGAAGCTGGAAACAGCCCCCGTTAACCGAAAAGTAAAAAAAAATAAGTTAGCAGCTAAATCGAAAAACAACTTTAATCGATGTGGAAACAATCAGTTTCAGATATTTAAATAAAGTTGAACATCAATTAAATTTGGAACACACATCTACCAAGCTGAAAATGTACACAGGCAAAGAAATCCAAGTAAAAGTTATCAGCAGAGTAACTGTGCATTATAGAAACCAATCGGCATAGCTACCCATGATTGTGGAAGGGCCAAGCCTTCTTGGGCGAGATTGGTTAAAGGAGATTAAATTAAACTGGTCCAAAATCTTCCAGTTGAGAACAAGTGGGGCTACCAGAGCTGCTCAAAAAGTATGGCACCATCTTCAAGGACAAGCTGGGAAAAATCCAAGGCTTGCAGGTCAAGATTTACGTGGATCCAGAAGCAACCCCTCGCTTCATGAAAGCAAGACCGGTGCCAAACACCTTGAGAGAGAAGGTTGATGCTGAGCTGAACTGGCTAGAGAGGTTGGGGGTCATAAAAACACTTCAGTTCTCAGAATGGGCTGCATCCATAGTTCCTGTCCATAAACCAGACCAAAGCTTCCGAATTTGTGGGGACTATAAACTAACCGTCAACAGAGCAGCCAAACCGGACAGGTACCCCATTCCAAAAATCGAAGATCTATATGCCAAGATAGCAGGAGGGACAACGTATACAAAGCTTGATATGATTCATGCATATCAGCAGTTGGAGTTGGATGACACCTCTTGGGAATACATCACAATTAATACCCACAAAGGGTTGTACCAATATACATGTTTGTCTTTCATTGTTTCCTCAGCCTGTGCCATCTTTCAGAGAACAATGGAAAGCTTACTGCAGGGACTACCCCAGGGTGTAGTCCACTTAGATGATGTACTGATATCCTGATTCACTGAAAAGGAATATTTGGCTAACCTAGAGGAAGTCTTAAAGCACTATGTACAAGGAGGACTGTACTTAAAAAGGAAAAATGCACTTTTCAACCAAAGGAAGTAATCATTTTGGGCCACTGGGTAGATTCTCAGGGGTTACACCCGGTTGAAGAGAAGGTTAAAGCAATAAGAGAAGCACCTGCACCCAAGAACGCCTCTGAACTTAAATCATTTTTAGGAATGATAAATGATTATGAGTGATTTTACCTAATTTGTCTACAGTTCTGGCCCTTCTGCATTCACTGCTAAGAAAGAACCAATGTTGGTCTTGGGAGGCACCCCAAAAAGAATCTTTCGTGAAAGTGAAACAACTGTTACACTCATCCAATCTGTTAGTGCATTATGACCAGACAAAAGACTTGGTACTAACATGCAATACGTCTCTCTATGGAGTGGGAGCGGTACTATCTCATAGAATGGACAACGGAACAGAGTGGCCAAATGGCTATGTATCCAGGACGCTTACCACAGCTGAAAAAGGATATTTTGAGATTGAAAAGGAAGGTCTGTCGATCATTTTTGGTGTAAAAAAAAATTCACCAATACGTGCGCAGCCGGCATTTCACAAATGTATCAGACCACAAACCACTATTGGGTTTGATTAGCGAGGAAAAGGCTATACCACCCAAAGCCTCAGCAAGAATACAACGATGGGCCCTAATTTTGGCAGCTTATGAATTCACCCTCGTGCATAGGCCTAGCATTCACATCCCAAGTGCTGATGGCCTGAGTCGCCTGCCCTTCCAAGAGAATGATGAACACGTCCCAGTTCCACAGGAACTCACTTTACTGATAACTTTTCTAGATTCCTCCCGAGTATATGCCAGACTGGATGAGTTGGGACCCAGTCTTATGTTCAGTGAAAGACCAAGTGTTATATGGTTGGTCCCAGGAGCCAGTCGCCGATGCAATGAAACCGTTCTTCAACTGAAGACACAAGATGAGCAGTCAAGATGGCATTCTATTGTGAGGTACATGGGTAATAGTTCTTCCAAAGGGAAGGGAACCATTTTTAGTTGAACTACACAGTGCCCATCCAGGGATCTCTGGAATGAAGACCTAGTGCGCAGCTACCTATGGTGGCCGGGAATGGACGGCAATATTGAAAATGTGGTAAAGCACTGTGTGAAATGTCAGCAGCTGTAAAAGTTGCCGGTGGCAGCTCCATTGCACACACGAGAGGGCCTGGTAGACCCTGGGGTGAAGTTACACATTGACTACGTCGGACTCTTCCTTGGAACCATGTTTCTAGAAGCTCATTCCAAGTGGTTAGATGTTTATGAGGTGAAGTCATGAACGTTGGATGCTACAATAGAGAAACTATGCCAGAGCTTCGCCATTCACGGACTACCAGGAGTAGTTGATCCGATAATGGCACTGCATTCACGAGTGCTGAGTTCCAATGATTTATCAGCCTCAACGGTATTACCCATGTGAAGACTGCACCATACCATCCGTCATCAAATGGACTGGCAGAAAGGGCACTTCAAACTTTTAAGGCAGGCATGGAGAAGTTAACAGTTGATTTATTGGAAACCAAACTTGCACGCTTTCTTTCTCACTAAAGAATGATGCCCCGCATGACGACATGAGTGACACCTGCAGGACTGTTGATGAGACGCTGTTTCAGGACAAGACTGAGCCTAATACTTCCAAATTTGGAGGGGGAGGTGGAGAAGAATCAAGGATACACAAAAGCTGTGCATAGTTGTGAGAGACAATTTACTCGTGGAGAAGCAGTATATGTGAAGAATTTCGGAGGAGCACTGAAGTGATTACCAGGTAAAGTTAGTTCAGTGGCCAGACCATTATCATACCACTTGGAAGTGGAAAGCTGGATCAAAAGTAAGCATGTGGACCATTTAAGAAAAAGAGAGATACCACAACAAGGTATGGTTCCACCTGTAACCATTACTGAACCAGTGTTTCCTGTTGAAGATGCTCAAAATCAGACTGGAAGACTCTGAATAGCAAGTGCCCACCGAGGTACCTGGTATTCATGCAGTTCCAAAGAATGTGGTTCCTGAAGGGTGCCACACTATAGGAAGGATGTGAACACATTGGAAAGAGTGCAGAAGAGGTTTACAAGAATGGTTCCAGGGATGAGAAACTTCAGCTATAGGAAGGATGTGAACAAATGGGAAAGAATACAAAAGAATTTAAAAGAATGGTTCCAGGGATGAGAAACTTCAGCTATGAGGACGGTTTGGAGAGGTAGGGACTGTTCTCCTTGGAGAGAAGAAGGCTAAGGGGAGATTTAATAGAGATGTTCAAAATCATGAGGGAGCTGGACAGAGTAGGTAGAGGGAACCTGTTCCCACTCGTAAAAGCATTAAGAACAAGAGGGCACAGATTTAAAGTGATTTGCAAAAGAAGTAAATGTGACGTGAGAAAAAACTTTTTCACACAACGAGTGGTTCAGGTTTGGAATGTACTGCCTGGAGGCAGGTTCAATCAAGGCATTCAAGAGGACATTAGATGGTTATTTGAGTAGAATCAATGTGCAAGGGTACGGGGAAAAGGCAGGGCAATGGCACAAGGTCATAATGCTCATTTGGAGAGCTGGTGCTGACACGATGGGCTGAATGACCTCATTATGTGCTGTTAAAATTAGAGTCATAGTCAAAGAGTCATAGAGGTCTACAGCACAGAAAAAGGCACTTCGGCCCATCGAGTCTGCACTGGTCAAACAAGTACCTAACTTCTAATCCCGTTTTCCAGCACTAGGCCCATAGCCTTGTATGCCGTGGCATTGCAAGTGCACATCCAAATACTTCTTAAATGTTATGAGGGTATCTGCCTCTACCACCCTTTCAGGTAGTGAGTTCAAGATTCCCACGACGCTCTAGAAGAAAAAATTCTTCCTCACATTCCCTCTAAACCTCCTGCCCCTTACCTTAAATTTATGCCCCTGGTTATTGATCCCTCTATCAAGGGGAAAAGTTCTTTTCTGTCTACCCTATCTATACACATCAATCATGTTCCCCCTCAATCTCCTCTGCTTCAGGGAAAATAACCCCAGTCTATCCAATATCTCCTCATAATTAAAACTCTCCAGCCCAGGCAACATCCTGGTAAATCTCCTCTGCACGCTCTCTCGTGCAATCGAATCCTTCCTATAATGCGGATTGCAGAACTACACGCAATACACTAGCTGTGGCCTAACCAGTGTTTTATGCGGTTCCAGCGTAACCTCCCTGCTCTTATATTCTATGCCTTGGCTAATAAAGGCAAGTATCCCATATGCCTTCTTAACCACCTTATCTACCTGTCCCACTACCTTAAGGGACCGGTGGACATGCACACCAAGGTCCCTCTGATCCTCGGTACTTCCCAGGGTACTACCAATGATCGTGTATTCCCGTGCCTTGTTTGTCCTGCCCATGTGTATCACCTCACACTTATCCAGATTAAATTCCATTAGCCACTGATCAGCCCATCTGACTAGCGCGTTTATATCCTCCTGTAATCTAAGGCTATCCTCCTCACTATTTACTAGCCCACCAATTTTCGTGTCATCCACAAACTTACTGATCAATCCTCCTACATTCAAGTCCAAATCGTTTATATATACCATAAGCAACAATGGACCCAAACATTGATCCCTGTGGAACCCCACTGGATGTAGACATCCAGTCACAAAAACACCCCTCAACCATCACTCTCTGCTTCCTGCCACTCAGCCAATTCTGAATCCAGTTTGTCAAGTTGCCTTGGGTTCCATGGGCTCTTTCCTTCATTATCAGTCTCCCATGCGGGACCTTGTCAAATTTCTTGCTGAAGTCCAAGTAGACTACGTCAAATGCATTGCCCTCATCTACACACCTGGTTACCTCTTCGAGAAATTCAATCAAATTGGTCCGACATGACATGCCCTTCACAAAACCATGCTGACTGTCTTTGATTAATCCCTGCCTCTCCAAGTGTAGATTAATTCTGCCCCTCAGAATTATTTCCAGTAGTTTCCCCATCACTGAGGTTTGACTGACTGGCCTGTAGTTCCCTGGTCTATCCCTTCTTACCTTCTTGAATACAATATCACATTGGCTGTCCTCCAGTCTTCTGGCACCTCTCCTGTGGCCAGAGAGGTATTGAAAATTATTGCCAGTGCCCCTGCTATCTCCTCCCCAGCATCACTCAACAGCCTGGGATTTCATCTGGGCCTGGAGATTTATCTACCTTTAAGCCTGACAGACCACTTAAAACTTCCTCTCTTTCTATGCTAATTTCTTTAGTTATATCACAGTCCTTCTGCTTGATTTCTTACCCATGTCATCCCTCTCACTTGTGAACACTGAAGCAAAGTATTCATTTAGAACCCTACCTACGTCTTCTGGCTCCACACACAAATTACCACAATGGTCCTTAATGGGCCCTACTCTTTCCCTAATTATCCTCTTACTCTTAATGTACTTGTAAAATAACTTTGGATTTTCCTTTATTTTACCTGCTAATGGTTTTTCATGCCCCATTTTTGCTCTCCTAATTTCCTTTTAAAGTTCCCCCCTACACATTCTGTACTCCTTTAGGCTTCCGCTGTTTTGAGCCCTTGGTACCTGCCATAAGCCTCCCTTTTTCTCTTTATCCAATCCTGTATACCCCTTGACATGCAGGGTTCCCTGGATTTGTTGGTCCCACCTTTGTCTTTACTGGAATATGTTGGCCCTGTACTCTCCCTATTTCCTTCATGAATGAGTCCCATTGCTCTGATACGGATTTACCTAAAAGTAGCTGCTCCCAGTCCACTCTGGCCAAATCATATCTGATCTTATTAAAATCGGCCTTCCCCCAATTTAGAACTCTGATTCCTGGCCCATCCCTGTCCTTTTCCATAACCACTTTGAATCTAACGGAGTTATGATCACTATCTGCAAAATGCTCCCTCACTGATACCTCTACCACTTGCCCGGCTTCATTCCCTAAAATTAAGTCCAGGACTCTCTTGTCAGACCTTCAACGTACTGGTTTAAAAAGCTATCCTGGATGCATTTTAAGAATTCCGCTCCCTCTAAACCTATCACACTATGACTAAGCCAGTTAATGTTGGGGAAGTTGAAATCCCCCACTGTTACTACCCTATTATTTTTACACTTCTCTGAAATTTGGCTACATATCTGGTCTTTTATTTCTCTCTGACTGTTTGGGGGCCTATAGTACACTCCCAGTGTTTTGTTTTTAAGTTCTACCCCTATGGCTTCATTCAAGAAGCCTTCTAAGATGTCATCCCTCGTTATTGTTGTAATTGATTCCTTGATCAATATTGCGATACCACCTCTTTAACCTCCTCCCCTATCTCACCTGAAGACCCTATATCCTAGAATATTGAGCTGCCAATCCTGCCCCTCTCTCAACCATGTCTCTGTGACAGCAATGACATCAAATTTCCATGTGTTAATTTGTACCCTCAACTCATCTGCCTTATCTGTCAGACTCCTTGCATTAAAATAAATACCATCCAACCTTGCCAAACTCCCGTGTGCCTTAACTGGCCTATAATTTCCATGCCTTCCAGACTCACTTGCTCTCTATTCTAATTTTGGCTGTGCATCTCCCCCTGCTGGACCTCCTCTCAGGATCCCATCCCCCCGTCAAGTTAGTTTAAACCCCACCAACAGCACTAGCAAACTTCCCCGCAAGGATGTTGGTCCCATTCCGGTTCAGCTGCAACCCGTTCGCCTTGTACAGGTCCCACTGCCCCCAGGAACGATCCTAATGTCCTAGAAATCTAAAGCCCTCTCCATTGCACCATGTCTCCAGCTACTCATTCATCTGGACTGACCTCCTATTTCTATACTCACTAGCGCATGGCACTGGAAATAATCCAGAGATTACTACCTTTGAGGTTCTGTTTTTTAACCTGTTTCCTTGCTCCCTAAATTCTGCTTGCAGGACCTCATCCCCCTTTCTACTTATGTCGCTGGTATCAATACGTGCCACAAACTTTGTGTTTGCCCTCCCCCTATTGAATGCCTCCATCATTCTGTGAAAAACAATCTGGTCATGGAATTGCAAAATTCCAAATGAATCAGGAGACCAGTTGAAAGACTGAACTTGTAAATTTCATGAGCTGTATAAATATTATAATTTCATGAGATAAATACATTTGTAAATACATTATGTACCGCAAAGTTAAAGGGGGAGAAATATAGTAATTATGATTTTGTTAAATGTTGGACTGTAGCTTTAAGCATAGTCCTGTGATGTAAGATCAAATGATCTGTGTAAACCAATGTGTTAGCAGCGCTGGCTACTTCCACAGTCAGTGTAGAGATGGAGATGGAGTTGAAAGCATACATGTAATTGCTGCTGGCTGTTTTGTAAATAAACCTAATGGGCAGAATGTTGCCCTAGGCATGCAGGCTCGACAGGGGCAGACAGGGCAGTCGGGAAGCCAACCATCGCCCGTGATCGGGTCCGGAAGGCAATTTCAAGCTGACTGACCAATTAAGGCCCTCCTAGTGTGAAACACCAGCGGCAGTGTTCAGCGCTGCCTGTGCGGACAGGGAGAGGAAGGTGAGCCGGGTGAGCGTGACCTTCGTGCATGTGCACGAGTGAGTGCTACTAAATCGCCCTGAGGCAGAGAGCTGCCTCTGGGAGATGAACTGATTTAAAAAAAAATTAAAGATTTTATAAGTGTTAGGAAACATGTCCCATCACGTGGCTCTGTCACATGAGTAGGGGCATGTTATTAGTGAAAAAATAAAGTTTTTATTTGATTTTTATTTGCTTTTTGAAACCTCATCCCGCCTGTGGATGAGGTTTCTGAAAAGATGCAATGGTCGCTTGGCCTTTTTGCCTGCCCGCCAACTGTTAAGGTTGTACGGGCAGTGAATAATTTCTTTTAATCAACTTTTTAATGGCCTTAATAGGCTTTTTAATTGTCGGCAAGTGCATTGCCAACTGCAGCGCCTGCCCACCGACCAAAATATCATACGTCATTTTAAGCTCAGTCAGGTGAGGCGCGCGCCTGCCCGCCGAGCTAGAACTTTTACCCAATTTTTCCACTGAGAAAGTTGTCTGCAGCTCAACTCTATTACAAATAGGTAACAAGGCCACACTACAACACCCACTATCAAAATCCTGGGGGTTACCATTGACCAGAAACTGAACTGGACTAGCCATATAAATACTGTGGCTACAAGAGCCGGTCAGAGGCTGGGAATCCTGCAGTGAGTAACTCACCACCTGACTCCCCAAGGCCTGTCCACTATCTAAAAAGGCACAAGTCAGGAGTGGGATGGAATACTCTCCACTGGCCTGGATGAGTGCAGCTCCAACAAGACCCGGGGGGGTGGTTTGGTTGTAGGGAAATACAAAGGCTATTTTGAACATGAAATAATTGTGAGTAATTGTGCTGGTGGTAACTTTTGAAGGTCAGGAGGGTTAATTTTTGAGCTTTCTGGGGTTATTCAATGGAGTCTGAGAGACTGTGGGTGTGAGAAAGAGAAACAGAGACAGTGTGTCTGGGTGGAATTTTTACTGCCCCGTTTCAGCGGGGATTGGGCTCTAAAATGTGACGAGCCATTTAAAAGTCCATTGACTTTCGGCGGGATTATAAAATCCCGTTCTGGTGTGTGTGTGTGAGAGAGAGACTCACATAGCTTACGCCTAGCAACTCCTATGAAGTACCCCCAGTAACTCCTAGCCCCAGCATGTGCCATAATTAATTTCTGTTAATACGCACATACACACTGATTTTCTGTGCCTGCTGGTGCGAGTGTATTTGGTGGCATGAGCGGACAATATAGCAAGAAGGTCAAAAAACAGTTTCATGACGTTGTGAAACCAGTTTCCAATCATTCGCTCCTCCAGCCAATAGTGGGTCACATTCCCTGCCATCGGATGTCGGGAACGTCATTGTAATGTAACAGCATATCATTTTAAGGCCAGCCCACCAGACTCTCTCTTCCCGCTGAATGGTCCGCCCGCGTTGGCAGGAAAACACGCCGAGGTGTTTCACAACAGTGTATATAAGGCATGCACTTGGTGGGCTGCACTTTACTCGGGAATTCAAGGTTTGTTTGCCTACCTTGCTTCAGTCAGCGCTCGCAGTCGTCAGTGCCAGGCTTCACAGACAGCACCACATCACTTCTAGGGGAGCTCACAGGTAGGTCTCTACTACCAGCTCAGCCATATGTGGGTGGCTTTTCAATGGCTGCAGGGTAATTGCTTGGGGAATGGGGAGATGTGGCCTCAGACAAGGGAAGAGGCTGCAGGATGAGAGCTGTACTGAGGAAGGAGGGTATCCAAGGGTGTGTGTGGGGGCAAATGTGATCTGTGCAAGTGGCCTCATGATGGTGAGGGTTGCGGAGGCAGTCTCCAGAGGAATTGAGGCCAGATGGACACGTGAGGGTATGTGTGTGAGAATGGATGGTGGTGTCCCTTGAGCTGTCAGTGAGTGAAATGCCAGCGAATGTCTGATGGGCTTGGGCATGTGAGTTTAGAGTGATGAAATGGTTGCCATACACTCACTGCATGGATGAGATCATTTGTCCTCTATCTGCATTAGATGACCAATCTCTTCTGTGCAGCATTAGTACTCACCACCACTGCCATCGCCTACCAAGTCGGAGTGGTAAAGTTGCTGCCCCTTCTGCAGCTTGCCATTGATGAGTGGAGCAGATGATTGCAAACTAGTTTCATGACAGCGTAAAACCTATTTTTGGCCAGCTCAATATATTGTCTGCTCATGCAATCAAACATGCCCACCACCAACAGGAGCAGAAAATTCTGCCAACCGTCTCTATTTCTCTCACACATACATGTGCACACAGTTCTAGATCTTCACCACAATGGAGAGGCTCTCCATTCTGGTGAAAATGCCCGAAAATGCTAAGTCCCACCCCTGAACACAGCACTTCCTATTTTCATGGAGGTTCATGATTGCTTTACTGAGGCAGCTGGCCATTTAAATCATCAGCTGCCTCCACTGTAGTGGGATTTTGGTAGGCTAGGAGTGTAAAACCTGAAGTGTACAGACTAGACCAGGTAAGAGCAGATCTGAACTTTGTGGATTACTTTGGATAGCCAGGGTAACCTTTGGAGAGGTAAGATCCCCATTTGGATTGGATCCCAGGACACCTTTGGGGAGGTCAGGTGCCATTTGGAATTCTTAAAAGTAGGCATAAATTTGCATAAAAGGTGCTTTAACTCATTACTGTCAAGCTCATTGAAACTGTCAACAGACCTGTTAAAATCGACTGTCAAAGGAACCTATCAAAAGGAGCTGTCAAAAATTTTAAGAAGCACTTATTAAAGTGAGCTGTCAAGTCATATAAAAGTCCTTCCCTTTAAAACTTTGTAAAAAATTCTGGAGTGAGAAAAAATGATTGCTTGCTATTTCACTCTGTCTGTTGACATAAGCCTGAGGAGTTCCATTGCTGAATTAGTGCTGCGTGACTGATTTTACAACCATCCTTTAGCACTGTAGGGTGCCTGCCATTTCACAGTTTGATTGGCAATTGCAAATGGTTAAATGAGAGATTTTTTCAATATAGTGAAGACTGCTATTTCATAGAACCCTATTTTATATCATTCCAGCATAGGTTCTGAGGTCTGCCCATGGTGAATACAAGGTGTGTTGGCACAGTAGGTGTAAGGGCAAAGGGTGGCGGGTGGGGGGCATAGGTAGGCATGAGTTGGACTAAGTTGGCATGGGGATATAAAGAGCCATGGGGATGGGTAGAAGGGCATAGGTTAGCATGGAGAATATGGGGGGTTGGGTAGGGGGCCTGGAGGGCCCCTATGGGAGGGAGAGTTGGGGTATGACATGCATTGGATGGGGTATGGGGAGTGTTTCTGTCGGGGGGGAGTGAGGCCTGGAGGGATGTTTCATGTTTTAATCTTTATTTTTAAATTTTGGACACAGTTCCAGAGTGCTGAGGCAGGCGTTCTGCCCAGACTGCCTCTCCATCCGGCACCCTCCTCAGTTCTTTCCAAGTCACCTCCCCTCCCACCCCAATATCTGATCCAGCCCGCCTTTCCCGGATGGAAAATCCAGTGGCTGGGTAGCCATTTTTAAAGGTCAGGTTGGTGGAGCTGGGAATTCTCCTGTCTCTGCAAACCCAACCCTGGAGCGAAAATCTGGGACAGTCTCTCTCCCCACCCCTGCAATACACACACACACACACACACACACACACACACACACACAGTCTCATGCTCCTACAAATTATCCCAGCCTTTGCTGATAAAACAACCCTATGACCTCCAATAATTACCACCAGCACTATTATGCCTGGTTATTTCACGTACAAAATTGCCTCGCCCTTCAGAAGGATTTTTCTTTTTGAGCTGATATAGTTTGGTAAACTCCACTCTGGGAAAGCACACACAGGAATGCGGGTTCAAACTGAGCTCGTCCGTGGAATCCCTGATTATCCAATCCGAGCTTTCTAACTGAGTGGCCAATCAGGGCAGCAAAAAGCTGCCCAATACCAAAGCTTTTTGGGAATGAAAAGTTTGCAGGTCGCATGCCCAATGGGCTCATGAAGGCCGAGCACAGAGGTGGTAGGCTGTGACTTGGAAGGAGGTCACAGCCACTCATTTAAAGGGATCCATGGCATGGGACGGTATCAACTGCGCCAGGGAACATTATTTTGGCGAATCTGAACATTCTGTTGGTGATTTTGATTTAATTTGAACTTTGAATTAGGTAAGTGAATAATTTTAAATATGAATGACTGTCTTTAAGCATGGAAAGCTTTCAGGACCTTTGCAATGGAAGAAATGGAATGGAGCTGACCCATTTCGTGAACATTAGGCTGTTAACTCTCTGTGTCTCTCCACAAGTGGCCAAAAGAAGGGAGCCAGGTAGGGGAGGGTAAAAAGTCAAGGATGGCCCTAAGGTTTGACAATAACTCACTGTGAGCCACCCTCCAGGCTGTAAGTGACAGGTGGAAGGTCCTAATGCCTGCTGATGGTAGGAAAAGATCTGCCAGCCTGACCAAAGCAGCCTGGGTGCAGGTTGCAATGGAGGTAAGCAGCCTTTAGGGTCATCCAGCAAATCTGAACTCAGTACTGCGAATGCCTGAATGACCTTCTGAGATCTGCAAGGGTGAGTGTATAGTCACTTTGAGATGTACGTACATGAAAGGTTGTGTGATGGCTCCATTAGGGGATTGTCTTGTGTGTTGCCCAAATTTGTGAGGTGGCATGATGCACATATGACAAGTACTCTGTATTCCAACGGGGGCTATGAAGTGGTTAGGGGGGGGGAAACAGTAAATACCACACCGACTAGTTGGCACAAAACATTGTGAAAATTGTGATGCAGAAAGGGATTGGATTGCCGATACATCTGAAGGAATGGCCGAACAAGAGAATCACCATCATTCGAATGTCACTCTTTAATTGTAGAAGAGGGCCCACAATGCCATGGAGAGAAGCAGAACCGAAGGCGTTGTGCGAAACCTAGCCATTCTAACTCCCATTAAAAAGGAGGTGCTGCCGTTGGCTGCTATGGACCTGGGCCATTGGTCAAGGTGAGCCCCGGGGTAGTGAGATTGCAAGGGAGCATTTCTTTATAATTTAAATAAACGTGTTAAGAGGGCTGGGGAGCGGGAAGGGTATATGTTGGTATGCTATTAGGAATGAGGCATTGATGGTTTGTGACTTTGATGACTTGTCATGCACAGATGAGGAATGTGTTGAAAGGTGTAAAATGCAAACAGTGAGTAACATCTCTCAATGGGTCCTTTGCTTGCAATGAGGAAGCTTGTCTCAGTGCACTCACCTCGAAGGTTGAAGATGGCCCTAAGTATCCTTACTTTTGTTTCCTACACAGTACAACATCAGCTGCTACTGCTGCTGCTGCTAGCCATGAGGGTCCCACATTGACCTCTGAAGAGGAAGAAGCTCAGAGGATGCAGCATCATATCCTTGCTCTGCAATCTAGCACTAGTGCAGATACTTGTAGCTTGGTGGACATGCGTATCCCGGAAGTAAGGGAAACACCAACAGGTGAAAGCACATCATTGTCACACATGCAGCTGCCGAAGACAGATGTGACGTAGGCCTCTGGCACTCGGAGGCATGCTGGATGTGACTAAGATGCTGAGTCAAAGTCTTACGATGAGCCTCTGGAGTCACCCGTAAGGTGGCAGATGCCGGATGTTCAGTACAAGTGCGTGGCGATGTGGCAGAGATTCCAGAGGGATTGTGCATTCTGACACAGGCTTTGGAGGAACGCTGTGATGACCCGCTTAACAGAACACGTGGCTTCTTCCACTGACAGGCTGGTGATTGCCATGGGGTCCAAACTCGACAGATTGCTAATGCAATAGTGGTAACCGTTCTGACCTGCACTCCATTGCTTTGTCTCTGAGTTCTGGGACCGAGAGGCAGGGCGACAGGGGAACGGGGAGCCTGGGGTCACATCCAGATACTGCTCCCTGTCACAAAATCACATCGTGCGGGAGTCGGGGGCATCTCCCACTGTGCTTCTGACTATGACTTAACTTGACTATGCATGTGAATGTATGGAGAGGGATTCAATTGCTGGTTTTATTTGAGTATGTAATTATGTGTATCCGAACTACTGACATTGTTTGAGTGTTTGAGAATTGTCCAAAATGTTTTTCATGTAATGGAATAAGAACAGAAAATGTTGGAAAAACTCAGCACGTCTGGCAACATCTGTACAGGGAGAAACTGAGTTAACGTTTTGAGTCCATATGACTCTTCTTCAGAGCTGAACTATTGGAATTGTCTCATGGCTATCAAGGCCCTCCTGGGAGAGGCTACAGCACATCAGCCTCCCCTACCTTTAATTCCACATCAGAGGAATGGTTTGTCTCCCATGACTCTTCCTCCAAAAAGGGATCCCCTCATAGCAGTTCCAGGTTGAGCAACACACTGCAGACTACGGCCATGATGGACATGCTTGATGGCACACACTGGTGAGATCCACCTGATCTGTGGTGATACCTAAATTTCCTCTGGAGCAGACCAATGGTCCAGATGGGATTCAGATGGGTGGCGACATGATGGACCTGGTGGTGCTGTGGCTCTTGAGGTTCTGTTCCAACACTTCTAGCAGGTGTCATCAGCCACTTCTTCAGAGGTTAACCTTTATCACTAAGCAGCCATTGTTCCAATGACTCTGGGCCCGGAAACACCTGGGAGTGACTGAGGATAGAAGGCTGCTTGCCAGGTACCTGCACACACCTGCATGATACCTTGCTGGTGTCGCAGCCTATCTGTACATTGAAGGCATGGTACATTTTCACCCCCCTGTGGGTGCCTTGATGGTGACATGGGTGTAACAATGACCCCATGCACCCTTAGGAAACCAGCCATGGCTGCAAAGGCACTGGCTCTTTTCAATTGATGCTGTTATCTATGGTGAAGGCAATGAATAGATGGATAAGGAATACACAATGCCCATAGGGACATTGTTTCTCAGCACAAATGTTTTAGAGATGAAAGATTACTGTATCAACAAGTTTGAAAGCACTGTAATGATGTATAGTCCTGATCATGTTCAGAGATTCATGCACAGCAAGGATTTCCAAATGAAATGACTGCAGTAGCCTCTCCTGCTCAGGGCAGGCATAGATTCACCTCCAGCCTTTCGATCCACCCTTTACGGAGACCCTGGAAAAAAAAAATCTTCCGACCTGGCGTTTTTCACATGTATTATTGCTTTGGGAACGTATTATTGCAGTCCATTGGACTGCTAACAAGCTTAATTGACCACTAATTACCAATTTCAAAATGGCGGGCAGGCTGCCGATTTTGCAGCCTGCCCACCCACTCACTGGATTGTTCCGCACTGGTGTGATGATGTCAGGTTTGCAACCCGACATCATGGACTTAAATTTCCCCCTATCTGGGGGGGTTGTGCTGGGACGGGCGCGAGTGCGAACCCGATCAGTGCCCCTGATTGGGTGCGCTCCGCTACTTTACGTGGGCAGGCCAATTAAGGCCCGCCCAGCGTGACGCACACCCAGAAGTGCTGTGTGCTCCCTGTGCGGGCAAGGGGGGATTCCCTGAGTCAGGGCCTGCGCTCTTTCGTGCATGCGCACAAAAGAGTGCAGAAATCTCCTTGAGGCATGGAGGTTTCTCAGGGAGATTAGTGTAAGTTGTGAAAAACATAATTAAGGTGAACAAACATGTAAAGGACATGTCCCCTCATGTAAAACTGTCACACGAGCTGGGACATGTCCATTAATTTTTTCAAAAAATTTTATTTAATTGATGAACTCTTCATGAAACTTCATCCCGCCCATGGATGAGGTTTCATGAAAAATATGAAGGCCGCCTGGGCTCTTTGCCTGCCCGCCGACCTTAAGGTTGGATGGGCAGCATTCTTAATAGCTTTAATTACTTTGTTAATGGCCTTAATAGGCCTTTGTCAGCCCGCCGAACTGACATTCTAAATGATGTGCGGTGACGGCCAATGCCCACCCGACGTCACCACGTGTCATTTTACGCGTCATCGAGTGGGCCCCGCCCCCGCTCGCCGACAGGAAACTTCTTCCCCATCATGCTGGATATTACATTTCCATGGGACCACAGCAGTCCTGCTTTCAGTATGTAAAATTCAATCCAGAGAATCACAGAAACTAACAGCAAAGAAGGAAGTTATTCAGTTCATCATGACCATGCTGGTTCTTTGAATAAACAGTCATAATTAGCCCCACATCCTTGTTTTTTGTCTGCAACTCTTAAGTTCCTTACCTACAAGCGCCTTTCCAAGTTCATATTAAAATTATTTATGGAAGCAGTTTCCACCGTTGGGTGGAGTATTCCAGATCCCAAAAACTCTGAGTAAAAAAATAAATTCTCCGCATGTACCTCCTAGACCTTTGTCCAATGATTTTGAATCTATGATCTCTAGCTATTGATCTACTCACCAGAGGGAATATTTTTTTTTCCCATTTACTCTATCAAAGTCTCCCATCATCTTAAAAACCTCTATACAGTCACCTCGTAATCTTCTCTGCCCCAAGGATAATAGTGCCAACTTGTCTAATCCCTCCTCATAATTGAAGTCCCTCATCCCTGGTAACATCCCGGTAAACTTCTTCTATGTCCTTTTTAATGCGGTTAATACCTTTTGACATCTTTGAAGTGTGGTGCCAAGTTGTCCACAATACTCCAGCTGAGGCATAAACAGTGATTTAGAAAGTTCCAACATGATATGATTGCATTTATACTCTATTCCTCTATTTATAAGCCCAAATAACCCACATGCTTTTTCAACCACCTTATCAATTTCAAGTGCCACATTTAATGATTTGTGTATATGGACACTAAGGTTCATGTACACTTTTCAAAAGCACACCGCTTACAGTATACTGCCTTTCCTCCCAAAGTGCATCACTTCACACCTCTCCACAATGAAATCCATAAGCTATGTTTCTGCTTATTTCATCATCTGGTGTATATTATTCTGAAGTCTATATCTATCCTTATCATGATTTACCACTTTGTCAAGTTTCATATTATTTCCAAACTCATTGATCCCCACTGCCAATTTTAACTTGTATATAAAAATTGAAAACAGCAATGGATCTGAAACTGGGTTTTGGGGATACCACTTCAAACTACCTTCCAGTCTGAAAAAAGATCTATCCACCTGTCATTGGGCTTCCTGTCACTGAGCCAATTTTGTATCCATACCATCACTTTCTTCTTAATACCATGATCTTGCATCTTCTTAACACGTTTCCTGTGTAACACTTTATTGAATGTCCATGTATAAAACATCTACTGCACTTTCCCGATCAACCTTCTCTGTTACTCAAACAAATGAGGCAGACATCGGGTGGAATTTAATGCTTGTGACAAGGGGTCTTGCCCGCTAGCTGGAGAATTGGTGGGAGCCCCACATCGCCTCCACTGAGGAAGGCACGCCGCAATTAAATTCCCATCAGGCACTTGGCTGACCAGAGGCTGACAACTCTCCATTGCCTGTCAGTGGCACTGGGAGTAGTGGCAGCTATCGGCAATGCACCCACCAGAGGCCCATGGTCGATGAGGGATCACAGGCCAAAGGTGAGTGAGGGATAGTTGGGGGTCACAGAAAGGGGTTCATGAGAGAGAGGGTGAGGTGGGGTGGGAATCCCTTGAGTACCTGTATGTGTTTGAATGAGTTCCCTCGCCCACAGCTCCCCTCAGAACAGAGTTTTGTTTTTTGGGCTCCCATGTGGTGGAATACCAGCTGCAGTAGGATGAAACCATCAAGGGACTCAATTAGAGTCTGGACTGGAAGAGGGTCCATGAGACTTCCTGACACGGACTTAATCAACTGGAGGCAGGAAGGCAGTGGGGTCCCCATCCCGCACTCCTCCGCTCAATAAAATGCCCCCTACCTCCAAACTCACTCCGAGGGAGGCATTAAATTCCATGTTATTTTTCTTATTGATTCGTTGGTTGTGAGTGTTGCTAACATTGTAGGAAGAGGTGTCGGCATTTGGCCTGTCAAGCCTGCTCCGCTATTCAATTGATCATGGCTGATCATCTACCTCAATGCCACTTTTCCGCACTCTCTCCATATCGCTTGGTGTCATTGGTCTTCAGAAATCTATCAATTTCTGTCTTGAACATACTCAATGACTGAGCTTCCACAACCCACTGGGGTAGGGAATTCCAAGGATTCACCATCCTCAGTGAAGAAATTCCTCTTCAGCTCAGTCTTAAATGGCCTGTCCCTTATCCTGAGATTATGTACTCTGGTTTTAGACTCACCAGCCAGGGAAAACATCTCATTTACATCCAGCCTGTCACACCCTGTAAGAATTCTGTAAGTTTCAATGAGGTCACCCCTCTCATTCTTTGAAACTCTAGGAAACACAGACGTAGTCTCCTCAATCTCTCCTCATTAATCCCTGCCATCACAGGGATTAATTTGGTGAACCCCTGTTGCATTCCTTCTATGGCAAGTATAGCCTTCCTTAGATAAGGGGACCAAAATACTCCGGGTGGGGTCTCACCATGGCTCTATATAACTGCAGCAAGACATCCTTTGTGTACTCAAATCCCCTGGATTTTCCCAACCCTCAATGGTATTTCCTACTCCTACCCGACTCCCCATGGGATTCTCTCTGGAATGACTCGATCTGCCCACCCCAAAAAGCCCAACCCAACCTCCCGCCTGCCACAGGAACAATCCGACATCCAGCTCCCCACCCACTGACACAACTGGATTTCCTACCACCCCCACCCACCCCCAAAACACAACTGGATCACCCACCCCACCCGACACAACCAGGCCCCACCTGACGACATGACGCAACCAACCTCCCGTCTACACTGCTTGCCCCCCCCCCCCCCACCCACCCCGCCTGACATAACCGGACCTCCCCCCCACCTCATGACACAACCAACTTCCCACCCATCCTGCCCTGCCATGCCCCACCCCCCCCAACACAACCGGACCTCCCATCCACCCTGCCCTGCCCCCCTCGACACAACTCCATCTCCTTGCTCCCCAACCGCTCCCAATGTCTGATCCCTCCAATGTCCGACCCACCGCCCAATGTCTATGACTATGCATTAAAAAAGGTTGATGCCACAAGTCCCATAAGGCAGGCTGCTGTCTCTGAGAGTTTATGTCATCACTAGAAAAGCAGCAATGGGCAAATGCTTTGCTTTTTCAATACAATTGATATATATTGCAAGCAGGTATAAATAAAAGAACCAAATTACTTTACCCAACTACGGGGAAAAATGCTTGGTACTTCAAAGTGAATACAATTTTGCATTGCCTTTATTTTCCTTTGACATTTTAATATCCATGAACATTGGTATAAAATATATGCACCAGCAGATTATTATGCACCACATTCGTCTTCCTCACTGATAATCTATTATCTACTTACGCAAACACTGAGGCACTTCTCCCATCCATGTTCCATTTCCCACGCAGCTGAGAATTGCGGGAAAGGACAACTCATATCCCGGAGAACAGCTATAGCTGATGCTTGATCCCCAGTCAAAGTTTGTTCCTTCCATTTTCCCATTTGAAATTTGTGGTGGTGCTAAACATACCACGGCTGTAATAAAAGTGAAATACATTAGGCATGTTTAGCTCTATACAAGTGCCTCAATGTTTAAAAACTAACTTGGCTTATCTTGCTAATGGAATGGAATATCATCATGTAAATATTTTACTTCGAAATGCATCTTATGAGCAGTCAGTTATGTCAACATAAAAACATGTCACGGATACCTAATATTGGATAAAATTGCAAAATACTTGTTATGGTTATCTGGTGTCTCAAGTATTTTGCTTTCCATGATGATAATGTCTATCTAAAAGATATTACTGTTGAGATCGATTCATTATCAGTACACAAAACTTCAATATAATGCATTTCTAACTATTGTGGAAATTTACTTATGTACTTTCATCAGGCTGGATTTTCAATCCGGGGTTGGGAACTGGAAACGAGGATGAGTTCAGGGTCCTGACCCTGCATGGTGAGCTTCAGGCACAACCGACACAATCTTCAATACTTCAACCAATGAAAGGCCAGGGAGTGGGATCACCATCCAATCCGGGATGGCAGGTAGGCTCCCAATGCTGAAGGGTCAATGGGAGGCCTTCCAACTCTCAGAGATCAGCAGTGCCAATGGCTGAGGTGGTAGCTAGCTATCTGAGCATGGACACTGCGAGGGACAAGGGCAGGTACAGCTACAGCTACAGCTGCTTGTCCATGATCTCCTCCAGGGGACAGTCAGTGATTGCAGCAATAGCTATTGGAACGGAGGGAGGTGGGTGGGGTGTCCCTCACTTGATCGCTGATCCTCTGTGCTATTTCTCTGGCCCTAAGTCTATCACATTGGTCTGGATGTGGCCTCTTAATAGGCCCCATGATTGCCAATGATTGGCTCCAACCCTGAGTCACCCTCACTGAAACTGATTCGGGATGGTGGCAAACCAGTGTAGAAGCTGGCAGCGCCAAATTGTGTGCCCTCCCACTTCCGATCCCAACCATTTTAAAACCCAACCCATTTAAAAATCCTGACTTTGGTTTCATCATTAGAGGTCATTACATTTGACAATGGCATTGTGTGATCAAGTTGTTTTTAAAAGTAACCAGGGCATTTTCATCTGGAACTCAATATTAATTAAGTCAAATAATTGCTGCCTCTGGCATAATATCCTTACCTCTACATAATGGCGTTGAGCCACTCCATGTGCCATTGCTGTTGCAGGAACGGACCCTGGAAGCCTCAGAGCCCATTGTATACCCTGGCTGGCACATATGCGTGACATTTTTCCCTACTGCAAAATCATCCCCTAGTCTTATCCCATTTGCCGATATCCCAGGATCTCCACAGGTGATTACTATAAAAGACCACATGTGACATCATGGTGTGAAAGGGAATTGAAACACTGAAACAACTACAAATCTATCAGTTTAGCATTCCATTTGTCATCACTGAAGAAAATTGTGCACTTAATGAGATAATGTGGTCACAAAGAGAGCAAAATTAAATTGAGGGAATTTCATTGAGATTTGTGAATGCTTGATACAAACCTTTTATAATAAAAAAATGCACAGAGCAATTGACTTTCGTTAGGTTTCTGAAAAGCTTAACTAGTGTCATATAGAAGATGGATTTAGCTTTTTTTAGACATTTATTGTTTAAAAAGAAGCGTCTGCAATGACTGTGCTTTCAGATAGCTCCAAGGTGACTCGTTGACACACTGTTGATCAATAAAGTCATGGGTGTAACACAGATTTATCTGATCTCTGAACTTTCCAATTGGTCTAACATATTTTACTGATATTGTTGAAAGAGGCCCAACCAAGCAGGGCACAAAGGATTCAACATTCTCATAATCTTTTATTTAACTTGAAGAAACTGTCATATACTTAAATGCTATTATTGGGGTCAGTGGCATGTTAAAATTAAGTTACCACTTAAAGCATGTATTGATTTCTTAACTTTTGAGCTGCTTCAGGCCTAAAGCAACTTCATAAAGTAGTAAACTATTTTCTATTACACAAAAATGCTAATGTTAACGGTTACTGACTTACTTGTACAATTGGGTACATTGCCTGACCATGTCCCATTTACTGTACACTGTCTTGTAGCTGAACCAGAGAGTAAGTATCCTTCCAGACACGAATATGTTACTGAGTTGGAATATGATGTTCCATCAATGCGAAACACTTTACCATTAGCCGGTGTCCCAGGGTTGCCACAATTAACAGCTATAAACATTGGTTGAAAGCATACAGGAAAGTTAGAATTTGAAGATTCGTTCTTTCATTGTGTCAATTGTTTAACCTTAATTTTATTAATAATAAATTAATCTTGGTCTATAGTTAATAAGTTGAATCCAATTCTAGTGTCAGTCTTGACCTGTACTCTGCCAAAGTTCCTTCATTAAATGCTGAAAATCTCCCAATGGCATAATTAGGTTAAACAATCAGTCATTAGCAAAGGTGAAACAAGGTTTATTTGTGATTATCAAGCTGCTGAATAGTCTCAACTGAGTAACTGAATAATAATACCCAAAAAATCTAGGATGTTGATCTTCAAATTTATTCTACATTCAGGGTGCTGCATAAATATTAATATTGTTTTTTCATTTGCAATATCTACCTTTTACATTACATTTGGAGATGATCGCTTTTAATCAAACATTATAATATCTTAAAGCCCTAATAAGCCATAGACTTAGAGGTTTCCAGTACCTTGTGGCACAGAAGGTGGAAAAAGCATATGCTTATGTCTGTTTCCATGGCTAGTTTTTCCTGGAACAGGTCACTAGCCTGTCACCATAGGCTATAGCTTGAGGGTCGCCACTCCACATCAAACATGGCTGACCAGGAGATTCACCTGCTCTTACCGCCTGTCATAGGCATATTGATTTACAGGTTGATAACTAACCTGTTTGGCAAGGTTGTAAATGCACATTCCATGGCCATCAAGTCCTGGAGTGGGACTCAAAGTCGGAACTGCTGGCTAAGAGGCAGAGATGTTACCCACTGCACCACAAGACTGCCTTCAAAAGGACATAGAAACAATAGCTTCTATGATAGGAACACCACCACCTGGAAGTTCCCCTCCAGGAATTCCCTTTCTAATAGCACTGTGGGTGTACCTACATCAGATGGACCGCAGCGGTTCAAGAAGGCAGCTCACCACCACCTTCTCAAGGGCAAGTAGGGATGGGCAATAAAAATACTGGCCCAGCCAGCGAAGCCCACACCCCATGAATTTCTAAAAAAAAGTCTATCTTTCAAACTGTGATAGACCATATCAAGTCAAATTCCAAAGGAGACTTTCAATATGCTCATCGAATATATTGTCCTCGCATGACTGTTGAAGTCTTGAGCACTTCATCTTGAAGTGGCCTCACTAAAATAAATAGATTTAGTGAAGAATTCAAGAATATTTACTGTAAATTTGGGCTATCAAATATTTTACAAATAATTACTGAATACCATCTTAATCTCCTTTGCAAGGAGCACTTTCGAATACATCTCTGACTTGTAATTTGCAAATTATATCTTTCTCAGTCACGATCATAAGCATTCCACAGCTAACTGCTGGCTGTCTGCTAAGTCATAATCAACTATTTAAACTAACACAGACAGCAGCATCCTGAAGCACATTAGATAATTTGTTTTGCTAAAATAGATGAATACATATATAGATGGCATTTAAAATTACTTATTACATTTTTAAATTTTACAATGCATGTGTATTTCTCCATTATTTAATGTCTGTAGTGTGCCTATTATAGTTATTTTAAACATTATTCCAAGAGATTCAAATTAATCTGTTTCATTCTTCAATCATTCATTACCATAACTACTGAAAGCTAACTGGATGAGCAGTATCCTCAACCATTCAACTCTACTGAGAATAAATTGAAGCTGTTTATACTTATATTGTATACTTATAACACCTATTGTGTTATATTGGATGGAACTATGGATAGTATGGCTGAGGAATTATGGCACAAGATATTTATAAAAGGAAAAATAGAGCGAGTGAAGAAGTGACATTTGATAGATGAAAGAAGACACTGCATCAAAAGTAGGAAATTATGTACGTGCTTCGGCTGATGCAGCTGAAACATTGTAGGTTGAGGTCAAGAATAGTAAAGGAAAGCAGATATGTATTCCTGTTGTTAATAAATTTCCTGCCAGCAGGAGAGTTATTGAGAAAAAATTCTCTGCATATCAAGGAGGTCTGTAAAGAAAAAGTCAGGAAAACAACCTTGAACAATTTCAATTTTATAGCTATTAACAGGGACAACAGAGAAAAAAACTTAACAGGTAAATTTTTAGTGGTGGCACAGGTAGCCCCCCCGCCTCACTCACTTAATCAAAAAAACCAAGGCAATGAGTGGCTATATGAGCTCTAGCCTTTAGTAGTGAAAGATAAGGTAGCTAGAACAAATGAACAGGCAATTTGGACTTGAATACATTTTGCCAGTCACAGAGAGGTTGTACCTGGAACCAGAGAAGTATGCATTGAGGAAAGGAAAGAAGGGAAATTGAAAAGGACAAAAGGGTTCTGTGGTGATAGTTCACAGAGTGAATGACAGGGAAAAATTATTTTGGCCTCAAGAATGCCATGCATTAGGAATGCTTCTAAACTCAAAAATAGAGGATACTCTGGTACACTTGCCTTATCTGAACACAAAACAGCTTAAAAATAAATGAGTATTAGAAACATTGGCCAGGATTTTCCCGTCGGGGAGCGGGGGTGAGGCCCGCTCACCGATGCTTAAAATGACGTGCAGCGAAGTCAGGTGGAACTCCCTATGTCACCATGCCCCATTTAAATTTCCAGGTAGGCAGGGGCTCAGCAAAATCAGCTGTGTGCCTATCGACCTGTCAATGGCCAATTGAGGCCATTGACAGAGTCATTAAAGAAATTAATGGGGTGGTCCAACCTTAAGGTTGATGGGCAGGCCAGGAGCCCTGGCGGGCATTAGAAAAAGCATGAAACCTCATCCATGGGTGGGGTGAGGTTTCATGTAGGTTCTAAAAAATCTAATTAAAGTGTTTTTAAAAGTTTTGGACATGTCCCAACTCATGTGACAGTATAACATGAGGGGGCATGTCAGGGAATTTTTTTTTCCTATTTTTAATATTTTTTAATATACAGCCAACTCCCTGAGGCAGCGCTTTGCCTCAGGGAGATGAGTGTGCTCTTTTGTGTGCATGCGCAAAAGAGCGCACTCTTGGGTTTAGGGATACCCCCCCTCGCCCGCACAAGGAGCGCATAGCACTTCCGTGCAGACATAACACTGGGCGGGCCTTAACTGGCCCACCCATGTAAAATGACAGCGTGTCCCTGATCAGAGGCGTGCCTCCGCGCGCCCAGTCTTCAACCTAAAATTCTGCCCATTAGATATAAGGTGTCAGAACTGAAGGCTATTGTGATAGTAGGGAACTAAGATCAGTGGGCGGACATTTATTCAGCATTCATGATTTAAAATGTTCAGAAAAGACAGAAGAAGAGATGGGATGGGCATATCTGTCAGGGACACCTAGAAGATAAATTAAATTGATCCTCTTGGAAGAGGACAACTTTTAAAATGGACCAATCTGGTGAGACATCTCAAATAAGAAAAAATTCAAAGCTTACAGTAAGGATATACTACAGATCTTCAGATCAATAATAAAAAGGACTAATTGCTTTTCGAAGACATAAGGATATGTGCAAACAGAAAAAACTAGCCTAGTGGGAGGCTTCAACCAATAAAAAATAAACTGAGAAAACTTGAATGTTAGCGTTAGGGTTTGGTAAACACAGTTCTTCCTGACCAAATGTATCAAGGGAGTCAGATGAAGCAATTTTCATCTTGACCTGGTGCTCGGTCAATAACCCAAGTAATACACAAGAAAAGGAAGTCATGGCACCCTCCAATGGAACAGTGACAAAAGAAGGATCAAGTTCAGCATGATCTCGGAGTCAGTTATACCTAGGATCAGGAGATAAGCGAAGAGAAGTGATGGGGCCAAGTTAACTTCCATGCCTAAATTTTCAACATGTGCTTCTAGTAGGTGAAGCATACAGTGTGGAGCAAGAATTTGTTAAATATACCATTGGGAGCTGGGATGAAATGTGAAACATGGAAAGATAAAAATGCATTGAAAAACTCTACAAATATATCAAAGGAAGTGGAATAATTTGGACAAAAAAATGTCAGGTAGGGTAAACAATAAGTTAGAAGGTGCCAGAAATGCAGAGGGCTGGTCTTCTAGCATCTATAAAGAGAAAAGAGAGTTTATGAAGTTTTAGTTTTGTAGCCTTCATTGATGCAGCCTGACCTGTTGTGTATTTCTAGCATTTTCTGTTTTAATTTCAAATTTCCAGCATTAGCTTTTCCTTTTCATTGAACAACAAATTAAAGGGTTCTCAGGCAAAGAATGAAAGGCTAATTAACATTTGCTATGTCAATCATGGAACATGGATTTTAATTTGAACAATCTAATAATATCATAAAACCTTTAACAATTCAGTTCACAGAATTTTAAATCAGGATGCACTACACATGCTGTCAGCAAGGTTTTCCTTACACACTCAGGTAACCAAAGACGGATGACTACTCAACTTGTACTGGGTAACAGTGAAAGAACCATAAGAAAGTTTTTCTCTCATTGCTAGTTTGAAGCAAGAATGCTAAAGATTATTCAGGGTTTTGCTGCAAACAGCAAACAATGAAAGGCTGCCCTCTTTGCAAAGCCGAACAGAGTTTTCAAACTATATCCTGATTAGGTGATAGCTTGAAATTGATCTGATTTGTCAATTTTCGTTTCCACAATAAGGCTCACCCAGAGGTCCTAGCAACTTTTCCTCATTTAGATGAGGGTTGCTCCACAGTGAATAATGGCCTGATCTTCAGTGACAATTCACTGGCAGCTTTCAGCAGTTCCACTGAACTAAGGTATAAGGTCCAACATTAGGGGCAACTCAGGCCCCACCATTTAGACAGGGATTGTGCTGTGCACCCCCTCCCACCCCCACCAAATCACACATCCAAATCTTTCAGTCTTCATCTACTGGCCAGCAGAGATGCTTGCCATCTAAACTCATAGAACAAATTATTTAATCTTCTGATATGTGTGCATTGCTCATTACAGATAAGTGTATAGGGGGTGGGGAGGTGGTATTGTCACTGAACTAGTAATCCAGAGACCAAAGTAATGCTCTGGGGCCTGGAGTTCAAATCCCACCATGGCAGATGGTGGAATTTGAATTCAATATAATTTTTTTTTAAAAATTGGAATTAAAAGTCTAATAATGACCATGAAACCATTGCCAATTGTTGTAAAAAAAAAAAACCTATCTGGTTCACTAAAGTCCTTGAGGGAAAGAAATCTGCTGTCCTTACCTGGTTTGGCTTGTGACACCAGACCCACAGCAATGTGGTTGACTCTTAAATGCCCTCTAAACAAGGGCAATAAATACTGGCCGAGCCAGTAACACCCACATCCCAAGAATGAATATGAGAAAAAAAACACCATCCTTCAAAACAATACTTAGTCCTTGTGAATGAGTGCAGCAACAATGCTATTAAATGGAAGAATATTTTAAGTAAAAGGGACAAATGCAAAACAATGGTTTTATCAATTTTATGGTATGGAAAGCTATAGTTTGGTACCTTAACATATTTCCAGAACTGTGAGATATGAGAATTGACATTGCAATTCCAGTATAAATCCATTCCAGATGCATTTCACATCTTGTTAGCATATGAGGCAGTGTGGTTAAGATCAGTTCACCTGATGTTTCAAATGTATAATACAAGCAAACAAGAATGGTGGCCAGGAGAAAATCAGCTGGTCTATCATTCCTACCCTGTACTCATGATGTTGGAGCATTATATCCAGACATCTCTCACACACCTCTGCAGTCAAGAAATCTCTGGGGAGAAGCAAAAATCCAGAATAAAATCCCAGGACCAACTAGGAATAAAAGGAAACTCTGCAAAATTCTTCTTTGACTTTTCGGGGTGATCAAAACCTGTCCAGATCACATGAACAATAATGTAAGAGCTTAATAGAATTAAGTTCTATACACTATTAGTGCCTTGCTCCCAAGCAACACACTTGGGGAAGCAACGTTTTGGTTTCATAATGTTCTGAGGTCAACCCATTCAGTTGCAATTGTGCATTATATAACAGAGGGCAAAATATTGCGCTCATCAGGTGGGCTTGCACTCGTTGGGTGGGTGAGTGCCCAACCTAAACAAGCGTAAAATGACGCGCGATGATGTCGGGCAAGCATCCTGAAGTCATCGCTCACTCGTGCGATATTTCGTTCAGTGGACACGCGCAGAAGTCGACTGCGTGCCTGCTGGTAATTAAAAGGCCTATTAAGGCCCTTAATCAACTAATTGTTTGGAATTTTTTGTTGCCTGTCCAACTGTTTGGTTGGCAGAAGGGCAAAAAGGCCAAGCATTTTTGGGAAAACCTCATCCACGGGGGGGATGAGGTTTCGTCCAGTGACTAAAAAAATAAAAACCTTTTGCACTCATATTTTACATGTCCCTTCCTATGTGACAGAGTCACACGAAGGGACATGTTTTCATTATTTTAAAATTCATTATTTATATTGATAAAAATCTTCAGCTCCCTGAGGCAGCATTTACTGCACACACCCGCCCGAATGCGCGAACAACAGCGCTCGCACTCCTGCCACCCCCACCCCGGCAGCACTGAATGCTGCAGCGCACGTTTCACACTGGCTGGCCGTTAATTGGTAAAATCCATGTCGGGGCCTGATCGCAGGCAGCGGACGACTTCGCAACTGCTACCGGGCCCTCCAGCTGCGCCCACCTGACAAGAAAATTATGCCCAGAAGACCACTATAGGAAAAGAGGCATTTCCAAAACTGTGGAAGTTAGTGTTGCACTAGTTACAATTATTTGCATATTTTGTGAGAGTTTGATGGTTGGTAAATAGCTTCAAAAGTATAGAACATTTGTTTCTCACATCAGAAAACTCCGCCTGATTGCAGGATGCATTCCCCTCCCCTCCCCCACAAACCTCCAATATTGCTCTGTATAGTAATGTTGAGCATTAAAAGCTTATTTAATTCCAAAAGGCTTTTGGTGCAGTGATTAGTGTTTAGTTTTACTGAATTACATCTCAAGGATGACAGCATCTCCATGAATTAAATTTTAATTAACAAATGCCACCTATAATTCTTTTTAGTGTGGGAATTTCATGTGTCATTTATTCAGTTCCTAGAGGTTTCTAATACCTTATGCATGCATGCTAGAAGGCAATTTATTTCATTGCATTTGAACATAAACTATTTTGACCCAGTTTCATCTTATGCAGTTTCTTTGAATTGTTTGTTTGGCCATATCAGGTGATGTGACAGAAATCCCCATGTTGTTGTTTAACTTAAGGTATTCACTAAGAGATCAGAAGGACCAGATCTCTTGGTGAATACCTCAATGATGATGTGGCACTGTTATGTTCCTTCTCTGTCGGGTTGCTTTGCTCAGCGGATATGGTTGCACGCTTATCTACTGATGAATGAGTTGGTAAACAAGATACTGCAGATGCAGTGACCAATGTAAGATGAAGCACATGCTGTTTATTAACACAACTAACAGAGCACCAACATATATGTGCTTCTCAAACCAGACCCTATTCTAAACTACTGATTAACATTGTAGCCTGTGCTGCACAGCAATTAGTTAATACAGTTACGTGGTCAATTTACTTACATTTTCTTAAAGGTGTATTGAACCTCAGATGACCACATTCCTTCCCCTTTATTCTTAAGTACAATTTACAATCTTTACAATATGTCAGCTATTTACATTAAGAAACTCTTTACAAATTCAGTCTCTCTGGAGGCTTCTTCAAATGTATCGAATGTCGTAGTTCTACGACTTCGGATGGTTTATCCGAGGCCTCCCTATCAGGAGTCATCTATCCACTAGGCTCTCCAGTAGGAACTTGTAGATTTGTTTCTTTGATCCTCTCAGGCTCAATGGATCCTACAGGTACTTCCAAACCAAGTAGAGTTCCTTCCACATGTGATGTAGACTCCAATGGGAATTCCATCACCATCTTGTTAGTAATTCAACTTTTTCTTCCTATGTGTCTTCTTCTATGGGTTTTCTTCTTGGCAGCGCTAACTTTAATCTCAGCCTTCTTTTCAATTTTCCTATTGGCCAGACTAGGCTCAGGTATAAGCTCAATTTGAGTGAACTCAGTGGTTGAGTCTTGCAGCATTTCTTCATCTGTCAGCTCCTTTGAAATTCAGGGGTCTGTTTTTAAAGCTTCTTGGCTTTCACCTAGCTGATTCTTCAGCTCCTCCATTTCTTTTTTATATTTGTTAGTTGTTTCCTGGAGAATTAAGCATTGTTATGTTTTCTCAGTTAATTTATTCTCCATCTCGGTCAGAGATATGCTGAATTCTTTCTGTTCTTCCTCAAACCTTTTTAGTGGTACAAATTTGGATCTGAGGGAATTTGCAATATGCGAAAGTTCTTCAGCAGGTTTTCTTTTTCTTTTTGGAGGTTACTGACTTCAACTCAAACTCTGTCCTGAAGCGTCACTTCTATGAATTCTTGTTGAGTCTTTACCTACTCCTTTTACCTGAGTAAATGCCTGACTCTGTTTCTTCTGGTTTCTTTATTATGTGGATTTCGTGATGTCTACCTTTTTTGCTTACTCACATAATGCGCCCATTACGATGGCAGTAGAAACACTCAATTCTTTTAAATTGTCATTCACTTTCAGGCTGTCTGGTTCCATTCCCGCCGTTATTATTGTGGGTTTTCTCCGTTAAACCCTTGCTTTTTGCTGGTCTGTAAATGGCAGCTGTTTCCCACCTTTCCGCAGAGCCCAGCACTTCTGCGCCATTTCTAACTGGTGCTTTCCTCCTGACGCGATGGACGGCGCCATTTTGTGCTCCCTTGATTGCTTCTGAATCCCTGACTGTGCTTTCCAATGTGAGCGCCAACTAACTCCAGCACCTTGCTGAAGTCTAAATTTGTTTCTGACAACAACCTTTTTTGAATGGTGTCTTCATTAACCCCACATACTAATCAGTCTCTTCACATGTCTTTAATCGACGGCCTGGACTCACAGTGCTCTGTCAGTTGTTTTAAGGCTGCTACATAGCAAGCGACTCTCTCCAGGGGTGCAACACTTTGAATTAAATTTAAAACGCTGTGTTGTTACTGAGAGTTTTGGCTGTAAGTGTTTTTTTACAAGATTTACCAACTCATCAAAGCTCTTGGAATCTAGGGCTTTGGGTGCCATTAGGCTATGAATTAGGCTCTATGTTTTACTGCCACATGTCGATAAGAGGACTGCTTGCCTCTTCTGCTCCCCCGATGTGTCGTTGGCTAAAAAGAAAAACGCGAGGCATTCAAAATAATGTGACCAGCCATTGGTGGTCTGATCAAAGGGATGTTAGGATGTTTAAAACCAGCCAGATAAGCAATGTGTTTATTTTTTCCCAAAGATTACTGACAATATTGGCAACATGAAAGATTTTTATACTATGGGAAAGGTAAAGTTCCAAAGACATATGGAACAATGGAATTTACATATTAAAGAGAGAGAAACATTAATCAAGGAGAAGGAAAGGCTACATTGGGGAGCCATGTAAGACCTGCCAGGTGTGTGACACAGCCTTCGGGAAGCCCCCAACATGTGCATCAATCTGGTGCGTCCAGTAACAAAAGTTGGAGACAAGCTTTTGGAATTTCACTGTCAAGTGGGTACTGTAGTAAGTTGCTGGCTTGTTTTTTTTTTTATTTAAAATCTCTTTTGGACTGTTGCCTTAAAGGGGGTGTGTAATTGGGAGTCAGGTGAATTAAGAATTTTAGTATTTGTTATAGTAGTAAGTAACTATAGTCTGGTGCATGTGCTTGAAATCTTTCCTTTTGTTAATAAGTGTTTTAATTTAATTTTTAAGATCCCTGAAGGTCTTGGTGGATTCATTGCTTATGAATCCAGTGCACATATTTTCTCGTAATAAATACAAATTGCAAAACTGTTGTGACAGTGTGGCCAGGTTTCCCTTGTGAATTTGGTCCCCCTAGCACACATTATCTGCTGTGTTATAACATCCAACTACCAACCTCCCCATTCACTCACTCACCCACTGATCCACTCACCATTCATTCACCCACGATCATTCATTAAAAGACTTGGAGCTTTAAAAACTGGTAGATACTGTCATAAAAAAAGTGAGAGTCCACTCCTTCCCCTGACTTTTCAACAATCACTGGACTTGTGCTGCCCGTTTCTGCTTCAGCCGGAAGATCCCGGAAGAAATGGGCAGTATTGTTGGGTTGGAAGAAACATCGTTGGCAGTGGCAATGCACCCAGCATTGCTGCTGACTGGTAGATCTAGGTTAATGGCTCACCAATATTAGGAAGCATGGACCAGGATTTTGTCAGGATCTGGGTATCTCACCCACTGGGCACAGAACCAGTGGTTAACTCCCGTCAGTTCCGTGGGAGAGGACTGACAGAATTTATGGCCACTGTCGGGCCTTGCCCACAACTGAAGTCCCCTGTGACACAAGTCCTGCCTGCCAAGAGAAGTGGGATTGGAGTGGTGACTGCTGGTGGCAATGCACTCACCAGAGGCCCAGGATCACTGTGGGACCCATGGCATAGGTGAGTTAGGGCGGTATGGGGATCACGGAGTGGGGGTTGTGGGAGAGGATGGGCCGGAGGGTTGGAAGCAAGGGCAAAGGGTTGTTTTTCAGTAGCCACACCTTGCCCAATGACGGATCCCTCGATTGGGCACAGGGTACCGGACAGTGATGGACATCCCCAGGAGGGCGCTGGCAAATTTGACAGGTTTTGCTGGGCAGCCTTCAGACAGTGTGGGAGAGCTGGGTGGCCTTGATTTAATTCCTGAGCCAAAATAAATTGCAGTGGGCTCAGAGATAATGGGTGTCAACTGGCTCATTAATGAATCCAAATGGCATCCTGCCACCAGTGACTGGGAATCCTGCATCAAACGTAATCCTAGGAGGTTTTGCCGCTGCCAAGAGACTGATGCAGGGCCGCTCCCACGATTAAGTGAGCCTGGTTGCCATGTCTCCCGCTGCGACGGGCTGGATTAAATCCCATGTTCTCTATTAACTGAGAACAAGAGAAAAGATTATCATTTTTAAAATAAATGTAGTCCAAGGATGTAATAAATAAATATTGATGACACGTTTCCAGATGGAGTTCGTAAGGAATTGCCTCTTGGGCTGCTGAAGTAGTTGAGACTGCTAAGTTATCGCACACTCAAAGGTTGCTATAGTAACCCTGGGAGCCACAGATTAAGGCCACATCTTGAAACCTGTGCTCAGTTTCTGACTCCCTGTTCCACGAGGCAATCTTTGGGATCAATAATGTTCTTTCAGAAGTGCAAAAAATGAAATGTGGTGCAGACTGCGCAGCAGGCTGACTGAAGTGAAAGTGCTTGCAAAGAAAACTCTGGTATAATTCCAAAAGGAAAACAATAAAAGCCCAATCAATTATCTGTCTAATTGCAGTTCAAATTTTAACTAAAGCTTTAAAAGCTTAGTGGGAGAAGTGTAATTTGGTGTTATAACTAAGTAGGTATTTTCCTGGCTCAGTGGTCGAGTTCTTGCCGCTGAGGCAAAATGTTGTGGGTTGAAGTCCCACTCCAGAGACTTGAGTACATATCAATGCTGACAACCCAATGCAGCATTGAGGGAATGCTGCACTATTAAGGTAAGAACATAAAAAATAGCAGCAGGAGTAACTCATGTGGCCTGCTGGGGCTGCTCTGCCATTCAATATGATCACGCCTGATCTCGAGCTTCAACTCTGCTTTCCTGTCTGCTCCTCATATCCCTCGATTCCCTGAACAACCAAAAATCTGTCTCTCTTAGCCTTAAATATATTCAACAACAGTGCACCACAACCCACTGGAGTAAAGAATGCCAAAGACTGACAACCCTTTGAGTGAAGAAATTTCTCCTCATTTAAACGATCAGCCCCTTATCCTGAGACTATGCCCTCATATTCTAGATTCCCCAACCAGCGGAAGCAACTTTTCACTGTCAAGTCCTTTCACAATCTTGTATGTTTCAATCTTTTAAAACTCCAGAGAACAGAGGCCCAATCCATTCAGCCTCTCATCATAGGACAACCCTCTTCTCCTAGGGATCAGTCTAGTGACCCTTCACTGCACAGACTCCAATATTTCCTTAAATATGGAAACCAAAATGGAACACAGTGTTCCAGGTGTCTCACCAAAGCCCTGTACGATTGTAGAAAAACTTATTTACTCTTATACTCCAGTCCCCTTGCAGTAAAGGCCAATATGCCATTTGCCTTCCCAATTGCTTCCTGTACTTGCATGCTAACTTTCTGTGCTCCTTGTATGAACACACCCAAACCCCATTGAACATCAATACTTACAATTTTCACACTTTTAAAAAAACATTCTGCTTTTCTGTTATGACCAAAGTAAATATCCTCACACTTTCCCACATTATTCTCCATCTGGCATCTTGTTGCCCACTCAGTTAACCTGTCTATATCTCTTTGCAGCTTCTGTATGTCCTCCTCACAGATTGCATTCCCACCTAACTTTATATTGTTACCAAACTTAGATAGATTACTCTCTGTCTCTTCATCTGAGTCATTAATATATATTGTAAATTGCTGAGGTTGCAGCACTGATCCTTGTAGTGCTCCACTAGTCACAGCCTGCCAACTGAAAATGCCCCATTTACCCCTTATCCAACACCTTTTGCAAATCCAGCTATACTACATCTACTGGTACCCCTTTATCTACCCTACTAGTTACATCCTCAAAAAACTCTAATAAATTCCTTTTCGTAAAATCATGCTGACTTTGTCTGATGATAACAAGTAATTTAGAAAATCATTGTAAGGCTTCCTTAATAATGGATTCCAGCCCTTTCTTGATGACTGATGTCAGGCTAACTGCCCTGTAATTTCTTGTTTTCTTCTTCACCCCTCTTTCTTAAATAATGGTGTCACATTTGTCAACTTCCAATATGCTGGGACCGTTCTAGAATCTGGGGTGTTTGGAAAATCATAGCCACTAGATCCACTATTTCTGCAACATCTCTTGTAGAACCCTAGGGTGTAGACCATCAGATCCTGGGGATTGGTCAGGTTTTAGTCCCTTGAGTTTCTCTAGTACTTTTTCTCTGCTGATATCAATTACTTTAACTGCCTCAGTCTTTTTGTTTATCTCCTAAGTTACCCTCTATGTCTGGTATGCAATTTGTGTCTTCTGTTGAAAAGACTCTGTCATTTCTTCATTCCCCATAATGATTTCTCCTGCCCCTGCTTCTATGGGATCAACATTTACTTTAGCTACACTCCTTTTTATATATTTACAAAAGGTCTTACAATCTGTTTATTATATTCCTGGCTAGTTTACTTTCATATTTTACATTTTATCTTTTTAGCAACTTTTTTGTGGCCCTTTGCTAGTTTCTAAATTGTTCCCAATCGTCAGAATTACTATTCTTTACAATAATATATGCTCTTATTTTAACCTAATACCATCCTGAACTTTCTTTGTAAGCCGTGGATGGATCCTTCTTGCTGAGTTTTTGTTTTCCAATGGAATGTATTATTGAAATGTTTCCATTTGTCTATTTACCAAATCAACCTTAGCCAGCTCACCCATAATACCTATGTTTAAGTTTAAGATTCTTATTTGTGACTGAGATATGTCACTTACAAAATTGATATGGAGTTAATTGTAATATGATCACTATTGCCTAACAGATCTTTTGCTGTGAGATTACTTTGAGCCCTGTCTCATTGCACAATATTAGATCTTAAATATTTTTATCTCCAGTTGCTTCTACAACATACTGTTCCAAGAAACTATCACAAAATTATTCTATAAACTCATCTTTCCAGACAACCTTTGCCAATTTGATTGGTTCAATCTATTTGTAGATTAAAGTCCTCGATAAGCATTTCATTGTCTTGGTTACAAACTCCAATAATTTCTTGTTTAATGCTCTGTTCAATGGCAAAACTACTATTAGGAGGCTTATAAACCACTCACATCAGTGTTTTCTAATGCTTGCTATTCCTAATTCTATTTCCTGATCTTCTGAGCCAAGATCCTTTCTCACTAATGTCCATATGTCATCCTTAACTGTCCAGGCTACCCCCTCCTCCTTTTCCATTCTGCCTGACTTTTTGAAATGTGTACTCAGAAATGTTTATTTTCCAAGCCTGGTCACCTTGTAACCAAATTCCTGTAATGCTGATGAGATCTAAATTATTCATCCCTGCTTTTGTCACTAGCTCATCTATCTTACTGCAGATTTTTTGAGCACTCATATAAACAGCCTTTAATTTTAATTTTTACTACTATACCCTGCATGGACATTACTTGTTAATGCACTATTACCATTAAGCTTTCTCTGTCATCCTGTTCCACTCCAATTGTTTCTACCCAAATCATCTTCTATTGCCTTGACTTTTCTCTTTGGGTTTCTAAATCTTACTGCAACCAAATCATCTGCCTCCAGCTCTGTTAATTTAAAACCCTACCCATGGCCCTCCTTATGCTATTCATCAGGACACTGGTCCCAGCCTGGTTTAGGTGGAACCCATCCCAATGGAACAACTCCATCTTTCATGAGTACTAGTGCCAGAGCTCCATGAATCAAAACCCTTTCTTCCCACACCACTGTTTGAGTCACACGTTTAATTCTCTAATCTACTTGACCCCGCGTATTAGCAAACAATCCAAAGATGATCAACTTAGAGATTTTGCATTCTAATTGAGACCCTAACTTTGCAGACTCTCTCAGCAGAACATCAATCCTCGTTCTACCAATGGTGGTTTCTACTCGGATAACGACAATGGGATCCTCCCCCTCCCCCTCTACGTTTGGCATCTTCTTTCAGATGAGATGTAAACGTTCCCATGGCCCTATGTTGAATTAGTGGAGGAGAGGCCTCTCTGGTGTTCCCACCAATATTTATCCTGAAGCAGCAGGTCTGCACAGGAAGGAAAAATGACAGTGCAAATAGGAAACCACCATGATGTAGAAGAGGTTTCGAAAAATCATTATATTTTTGGTGCATTAGTGCTTTATATTGAAGCAGCCTCCCCATGATTCCATTTGTTTTAAGGCTGTTTGGAATGTTACTGTAAGTTTGTATAACAATTTCATAGATTACTTAGTGATTCTATGGCCTTTGTTACTTCAGCCCGGATTTTCACTCCCAGAATGGGTAGCGAGAGTCTGAAAGCTTCCTGGCCTTGGGGGAAACTCCCTCTAATGATGGGAACTTTGTTCTGGGGGCAGGGTGTAAGATGGAGTTGGGTCCATGACTCCCAGATTCAGATTGGAGGTAGCCACAGGGATTTTTGAGTGCTTAGGAAAGTTCTTTATTAGGCCCACCTTGGTCTGGGACTTTGTCCTAGTTGTTAGCTCATATTTTAGGCCCTTTAGTACCTCAGCCATCATATATTCTCCATGTTCCATCCATGCCAACTTATGCTCCCCACCCACACCCAATGGCCCTCATATCCTCCATGAGGCTTCCCATCAACACCCAATGGCGTCTCATGCTCTCCATGCAGAACCGTGGCCCTGTCCACCCCTATGGCTCCTTTTAGCCCCCATGTCAACTTAATGCCAACTCATGCCAAGCAACTCACCACCCTCTGCCCTTACATCTGCTTTGTCATATCACCCATTATCCACCATAGACCGGCTTCAGGGACCATGTTCGATGAAATAAAATCAAGCTCTAAATTCTTATTACAGTCTTCAATATATTTATAAAAACACTTCCATTCATGAAAGCCCATTCAAAACTTTTAAATGCCCTCAAGAACTTAATCCCATATAAAAACAATGGATTTTCATTCATAACCCCACATAAAAGACAGCTAATCCTTTAACAGCCTTTTTGAGTTGTCAGGCAAACTGAACTTAGGACACATTTCTGTATAACTATAGGTTGTGGAAAGTATTAATAATAACATAATGATAGCCCTGAAGGTAAGATAAGACCATAAGGTGTCGGAGCACAAGTTGGCCATTCAGCTCATCGAGTCTGCTCCGCCATTCAATGAGATCATGGTTGATCTGATAATCCTCAACTCCACTTTCCTGCCTTTTCCCCATAACCCTTGATTTGCTTACTGATTAAAAAGTGTCCATCTCAGCCTTGATTATACTTAACAACCCAGCCTCTACAGCCCTCTGCAGTAAAGAATTCCACAGATTCACTACCATCTGAGAGAATAAATTCCTCCTCATCTGTGTCTTAAATGCGCAACTCCTTACTCTGAGATTATGCCCTCTGGTCCTGGACTCTCCAACAAGGGGAAACAACCTCTCAGCCCCCAAAGAATCTTGTACGTTTCAATAAGGTCGCCTCTCATTCTTCTAAACTCCAATGAGTACAGGCCCAACCTACTCAATCTCTCCTCATCAGAAAATCCCTCCATACCCAGGGTAAATCTAGCGAACCTTCTCTGGACTGCCTCCATTGCCAGGATATCTTTCTTTAGATAAGGGGACTAAAATTGTCCACAGTGTTCTAGGGGGATAATTTTCTCTCTGGGGGCCAGGGGTGGGGGTGGGGTGGGGGGGGGGGGGGGCGGGGTTGGTGGTTGGGTGGGAGCGAGCGCAGCGAAAATACGGTTTGTAAGAAATATGGCAGGACTCCTACATCCGCGTCTTGCCTGCCATTTTGGAAGTTCCACTGAGTTTCCATGACTTCATGGAAATCCAGTCCTTTGTAACTGGTTTCTCATTTCTGATGTGCTGAATTCTGAAAACACAACATTTATTTATAAACCTACAGCACTAACAAAAGACAACAGGTTGCAGATCTCACTTACCCTTACACTCGGGCTGCTTCCCTGACCAGGTGCCATTGGGAAGACAAATCCTATCAGCGGAACCATGCAAACTATACCCTGTCAGACAAGAAAAGCGCACGATGCCCTTAATCCAGAATTCACTCTTTTCTCTCAAACCATGTGCTGGAGAACCAGGGTCCCCACACATTCCAACTGTATCTCCTGCAATAAAACACAAAAGCAAGATTAAGAGGTCATCAGATTTTTTAAAAATGCCTACTCTTTAGACTAAACAAGATGATAAATGACAGAAAAAAAATATAACGGGCTGAGAAAAAAAAAAAAGTGCTGCCACAAGTTATAGTCTTTATTTTCTGCTGGTTGCTCCCATCGGCTAATTGAACATTTTACATTTAGAGGTGCGCGCAGCTTTCTAAAATCTAATTATAAATCATGTCACCCAGGGTTTCCCCTTGTCATCTGAAATGGATATTGAGTCTTTTGCTGGTGTGCTCTTCATTTGCTTCAAGAAAACCGTGTGAACCATTAGCTGCTTTATTTCACAAAGGTCTGGGCTTTTCGGATGGTGGGGTCTTGCTTCCTGCCACCTGAAGGCTCGGCAGGGAACAAATCCCCATTGACTCCGAATGCCCTCCAGCCATTTCATACTGACATGAGTGTTAAGTTGTTGCAAATGGGACTTCTGACCCTCACTCGGGAGGAAGTCCCACCTCAGGGAGCTGCTAGCCAATCTGATTAGCTGACAGCTGGCCAGCCCCTGCAGCAACAGTGCTGCAGTGGACAGAAGAAAAAATGCAGGAGGACATCGGAGACTACATCCAGGCACTGGAGGCTCAGTTAAGTTCAATGGTTCCTGGGGCAGCACAAAGGTGATGATCGGGGTCACGGGGGAGAGGTCGGAGGTGAAAATGGAGGGCCGGAGGCCAACAGACCTTAAGGGGACCTTAGGTTCTGTTGAAGAGTCATATGGACTCGAAACGTTAACTGTGTTCCTCTCCGCAGTTGCTGCTAGACCTGCTGAGTTTTTCCAGGTATTTTTATTTTTGATTTGGATTTCCAACATCCGAGTTTTTTGATTTTAGCTTAGACCTTAAGGGGATGGTGCCTGCCTTCTGATGAAGGCAACCCCGGCTCCAACATCCCCCCGAGATGTAACTGTTCTTTTTCAGGATTTCTCCATGGAAGTTCAATTTTCCCGACCACTTAAAAATTGAGGCTAGGTGGGAAACGGTCCTTAAGTGGCCAATAATAAGCTATTTATAGGCCTCAAGTGGGTCAAGGGCAGGCTTCCTGTCTGAGGCCTTGTGTGGTCAGGGTGGGCGGGAACCTGGAGGGAATCCCATCCCTTCAATTTTACGCTTCCTCACGCTGCCAGTGGGGCAGCGTAAAATTCTGGCCAATGATCGAACAGTTATTATTGGATCACTTTGTACCAAAAAGTGCAGCTTATCTTTGTGCAATAATGCAAAACGGTGGAACATGTTTCATCTACCCACTTCAGTAGGTTGTCTTCCTTTGTTTAAACAAGATAACTTTCAATTAACTTTCTGCATTTCCATTCTGAAACTTGACCTACAGCTTTCCATTTGTAGACTGCTTGTATTTTTGTAATTATCATTTGTCTTCTGCTGTTAACAGCCAGAAAGGAAAAGTAGGTGTATGCTGCCTATCAAATGTTGCAGCAGGGAAATTAATGGCATATCATTTACAAGTTAATGGGGAAACACTATCAAACCTAGCTCATTTTAATTTAATGCACTTAACATTTCAGTGCCATTTTTTAATCTTTGTGAATGCACTTTGCTTTCAAAATCCAAATTTTAAAACTTTTTCCAAATCCGTCATCTGAAAAAAGTTAAAAATCCGAAAATGCGGAAGACGTATTATGTGTTATGAAGATCAAACAATTATATCGAATAATTGAAGCAAAGTAGAAGAAAGCAATGCTGGAAATCATTAATTTTACCTCCAGAGCATCTGTTCTTCTGTATTGACAGGTTCCCCATCCAGAACTCAGCCTAATTGACAGGTTAGCTCCAGTTGGTTATGGAGGACTATGAAGCAGGCTACCAAGGCAGTGAAGAAGACTGCATCTGCTACATAAACAGTGAGTATGTCCAAACCTAGGGGAGGTCTGATTGCTGACCCAAGGGAAATGGGGATCTGATCATTGAACCTGAGGGTCTTTGTACAAGAGGCTTTGCGGAACAACTCTATTCAGTCCACGAGCATGACCGTGAGCTTCTGGTGGTCTGCCACCTTAATTCTCCACCTTGCTTTCATGTGGGCATCCCTTTCCATAGGCTGTTGCATTGTTCCAATGAAGCTCAATGCAAGCTCGAGGAACAGCACATCATCTTTTGATTAGGCACTTTACAGCCTTAGGGACTCCACATTGAGTTCAACAATTTAAGACTGTAAACTCTGTCTTCCCCTCATATTGTTTTTCATGGCCTGAAATGATGCGCGGTGACATCAGGCATGCGTCCCGACATCACCGCGCGTCATTCAGATCTTCAGTTCAGCGGGCGCACACCGGAGTCGGCTGTGCGCCCGCTAGACTGTCAGAGGCCTATTAAGGCCGTTAATAATCTAATTAAGCTGGTTGTCTGAGCTGCCCGGCAGGCGAAGAGCCCAGGCGGCTTTCATTTTTGTCATAAAATCTCATCCACAGGCAGGATGAGGTCTCATGAAATGTTTATAAATTGAATAAAAAATGTTATTAAAATTCATCGACATATGAAACTGTCACAGGAGGGGACACGTCTGAATAATTCTTTTAAACATTTTAATTCTTCATAATCAAACTAATCTCCCTGAGGCAGCTCTGTGCTCAGGGAGATTTCTGTGCTCTTCTGCGTGCATGCGCGAAAGAGCACAGTCCCGAATCTCCCTCCTTCCCCTGCTCGCACAGGGAGTGCTCAGCACTTCCGGGTGCACATCACGCTGGTTGCGCCTTAATTGGTCCGCCCACATAAAATGGCGGCATGCAGCCGATCACGGGCGGTGATCGACTGTGCGCCTGCCCGCACCTGCTCAGCCCCCCCGATGGGGATAAAATTCTCCCCCATATTTTTACTTTACACAGTTGTTCATTATTCTGCCATGCACAGCCACTCTGGACAAATCTTTTTTTTCTTTACCACAACCATTGCAATTCCCTTTACCTTTTCTATCATGGAATCTTTTGACAGCTAATCTCTCCCACCCTCCACTCTATCACAGACCTTCTCTTTTGTTCTTCTTCTCTCTTCTTCCTTTCACTTGGTTAAAATCTATTACATTTCCATCTCCCTTCAGTTCTGGAGAAAGGTCCTTGACCTGAAATGTTAACTTTGTTTCTTTCTCCACGGATGCTGCCAGACTTCCTCAGTGTATTCAGCATTTCAGCAGAGAGCCAAACTCACAGGGGCCACAGATCAAAGAATTGTGCTGATGATGTTTATAGCACCATCTCCAAAGTGACCTCCCTACAAGTACAAACCTCTACTGGATTCACAAGATCATGCAATTGCCCCACAACTCCCAAATAAGCCTTATAGAAAATGCCACATGCACTTTTGGATGTAAAATATTGGCATAGGATAACTATGTTGATAGTTCCAATATATTTTTGTTCACATGTTGCTTTGCTTTTAAGTTTCTTTTGCAAGTATGTTAAAACAGCTAGCAATTTTGCTATAAAGTGTGTAATGACTTTACTCGATCGATGTTTTAACCATTACAAGTTAATTAAGCAGCTGATAAATATTCCATAGCAAAATTGACATAATTCAAAAAAAGTCTAGATATTGCTTTTTGGAATAGTACTGTATGAACAGTTTGCACATGTGTATAGCTATTGATTATTTTGAATGGGCTCATCAAATAAATGCCTATATTTGGGGGATTGTTTTCTTTAGAGTAGTGAAGAAAAAGAGGAATAAAAACAAAAAGTGATAGGAATACTCAACAGGTCTGGCAGCATCTGTGTGGAGAGAACAGAGTTCATGTTTCTTGTTAAATATGACTCTTCTTCAGAACTCCTTTATTTCAGTGTTCCAGCAGCCAGAATACTTTGCTTTTGCTTGTATGGGCTTTGATTGGGGGTTGGGGCTGGGTGGGTGGAATTGTTTGTGTGTTGGGGACTTGGGGTGGTGGGGGCAAGGAGATGCACTGCTGCTCCTCCTGGTTCATAAGCAGTGCTGCACTGGCATTTAACTCCCCGCAAAAATGTCCTCACCTCCCTTTAGCTGGTGGGTTTCCTGAAGCCTAGGAAGGCAGGTTAAATCAGAAGCTGCTAGCCTCATTAAATTATTTAAATTTCCAAACCGCTTCCTGGGAGCAGGTTGATTTAGTGCCCTTTGACTTGCGTTTGTTAAACCCTGAAGTGGGCAGGTTGGGGTTGGTATTTTTATTACTTTAATATCTCAACCCACCCCAATCCACCTATTTATGGTTAATATTCAACCCACTATGTTTTATTTTCACATTCTTTTACATTATGTTTAGAATTCTCTATCCAAATTAAATAACAGATACATTGAGTAAAGCATCAAATAATCATTTGTGGGCCCAGAACAGAAGCTTGATTTTCTTTGAAATTCTCCTTTCTTCCAGTAATTTATCTCTATTTCTAAATAAAGTACTGTCTCAGCTCCGATATGAGCAATATTTCAGCAATGATTCTCAGTGAGAAAATGGAATATATATTTCAATCAGTATTACTCCCGTGTAAATGTTTAGCTTGGGCAACCAATATTCTCAGTTCAGATTTTTGAATAATCTTGGAAGGATACACAGGAGAAGGCCACTTCACTCATCATGCCTATGCTGGTTCTTTGGCAGAAATACCTAACTCGTCCAACTCCTTCCCTCTTTCCTTACAGCCCTGTATTTATTTTTCCTTCAGCTATTGATCCAATTCCCTTTTGAATATTACCATTTAATCTGCTTCCTCCATCGTTTCAGGCAATGCATTCCAGATCATAACTTTCTTGTTATCCTGCTAATGACATAAATCCGTGCCCTCTGGATAACAGCACTTCTGCCACTGCCAAGTTTCATTTTCTTTATTCTATTAAAATCATTTATGATTTTGAATATCTTTATCAAATGTTCTCTTTTCCTAAATAAAAGCAAAATACTGTGGATGCTGGACATCTGAAATAAAAACTGAAAGTGCTGGAAATACGCATCAGATCTGAATGTATCTGTGGAGAGAGAAAGCGAGATAATATTTTGAGTAAAGTATGTCTCATCTTCAGTTCTGAAGAAGAATCATTTTCAAAGAGAAACGTTAACTCTGTTCTCTCTCCACAGATGCTGCCAGACCTGAGTATTTTCAGCACGTTCTGTTCTATTCATTTTTTCTTCTCTGCTTTAAGGAGAACAACTCCCACATATAGGTATTTATTTGATGAGCCTGTTCAAAATAATTGAAAGCTATACAGATGTGTGAAGTATTCACACAGTCCTACTCCAAAGGGCAATATCCTGATTCATGCTTTTTTTATTGTTGTGTCACTGTTGCTATGGAATATTATCAGCTGTTTAATACATTGGCAAAGGTTAAAACATGAATTAAACAAAGTCATTCTATATTGTATTGCAGAATTGCTAGCTGTTCTAATGTATTGTAACAGAAACAAAAAACAAAGCAATGCGTAAAGAAAGAACTATTGGAAGTATCACATAGTCATTCCATGTCAATAATTTTACATCCAAAAATGCATGTGACATTTTCTATAAGGCGTATTTGGGAGATGTGGGATAATTTCATGATTTTATGATTCCAGTAGAGATTTGTACTCGTAAGGAGATGGTGCTATAACATCGTGGCCCCTGGGACATTGGCTCCCTCCTGAAAGCATGTTATTGTACAAATACCACTAAAGTGGCATGTTATAGATTTGATGCTTCATGCAGAATCCATTAGCAGATTACCTTATATCAGAGCATTATCGTAAAGGGTTATTGTCTTACTGACAGCTAAAATATCATCCAAATATAAAGCAAGCTTGGTAGAAAAAAAGTGAATGATAATTATCCCCAATTGAAAATAAAGCTAGAGATTATTTAAAGTTGAAAGAAATAAGCTGCTTAATAGGTGTCAGCATTACATCTATTATATACTATCTTGGGGGTTATAAAGTTCTTTCCATTTCTTTCATTTCCATTCTGCTTCTGTACTGACAGAATGCTCCATCATTGGAAGTACTGACCTTCAGGTGAAATGTTCCTCAGCCAGCACTACCAATAAACAGATTAACTGGTCATTCATCTATGGGACTTAACTGTGCACTGGCTATCCTATTGGCAATATAACAACCACCAGTGCACTTCAAAACAATGAAATGTGAAGCATTTTGGACATTTGTGAGGGATGCTTTAAAGCTTTATATAAATTCAAGTTTTTTTTTGCTTCTGAGCTGTCTTTTTCAGGTTTCAGAATGGTCAGGCTACATCACTGAGGCTTCTTACTAAAAAGTATGCATTGTGATTCAATTGTAACAATCTCTCAACAGTAAAATGAACTTCATTCATCACCTTTGTTCAGTTCCATAAAAAGCTAAAAGCTAATTCTCTTATTAAAATTGTTAGCTTGAATCTAACCGACAGCAAATTAAATCTGACTTCTCAATGTAAACACAGCAACAATAGGGGCTGTCAAAATCTCTGCTTCATTTCAAGGTGGCTATGCAAAGTAGGTAGAATTACCTCCTAGAATTTGATCCCAAAGCATTATGGTTTGATCTCTTTAAAACAAAGTAGTCTTGCAATTTCAAAACTAATCAGAACACTTGAAGGTTGGTGCAAACAAGTGGTCACTTTTTCATGTGGACTAAAAATGAATTCTATTGTAATTCTTACTATGACTGTTGTGTTGATTCTGCTATGAAGTGATGAAATAAAGATCATAAAAGCACATCTACATGAAAGCAAGCTGCAGATCTTTCAGCCGCATCACAACTAGCATGCTAAAAAAGAAACAAGGAATGCAACAATTTTCTAAACAACTGATCTTTTATACTTTGTGGGACTTGGCTGTGTGTATAAATCAGTGCCCTGCTGGAACCATTAGAATGCAATATCTTGAAAGGGCAATGGAAGAAGATTCAATAATAACTTACGAAAGGAAATTGGACGAATGCTTGAGAGGGTAAATTTTAGGATTAGGATTTTTAAGATTTTGAAACTTGTCCTTCATAGGTAGGCTCAAAGTCTAGAATGATACTGTGTTTATTGACTACTAATTTTCAAAAATAATGTACTGTGAACCAATATATGTCACATTGCACTCTGTTGCTACTACTGATTATAAAACAACATTTTATTTTAAAACCTTTCCTTGGAATTTCCAAAGTCAAATGGTTAAACCGAAAACTTCTGGTTATGCTCCTGGAAAGTGCCTTGGGACTTTAAAATACTTTAAGGTGCAATATAAGTGTAAGTTATTGTCTTCATATAATCAATGCTGAACTGCTGGAAGACACATGGGTGATGGCCTAAAGATGCTTCTCCTTTTCATTTTCCTCCATATGAAGAAACACTTGGCCTCTGCGCTGTTCTCCAGAGCATTTGTATCACTGAGGTTAGAACTCAACAATGCAGGTGAACGGAGATGCAAAATCACATTCCAGTATGTTGTGGCATGAGAATAAATATAGGATTTATACTGCTAAGTTCTCAAAAGGCTCTTGGAACATATCTTTATCATTTGAGAAAGATATTACAGGAGAGATGATCTAGGTTTTTAAAATACAGAGAGAAACGAGTAATGTGAATGCGAACACATTATTTAATTTAGAGACAATGAAAACAGATGTCATTAATATCAAATAACCAAGAAAAGTTACAGGAAAAGGGATGTTTTTTGCATCGCAGAGTCATGGATATTTACTTTATAGCCTTTCCTCCCTCCTCCTCATCTGACTCCCCTGCCACTCCCATCATGAAACCCTCCATTTCCTTTTTCTCTTTTTCCTTTCATTATTTCCTATTTCTCACCTCCTTTGGACTTAGCCTCATCTCCCTGCACCCCAATTCCTCATCTCTTTCCTCCTGTTCCCTCCTCTTCCCTTTTTCAAAGTTGAAATATTGCACTTTAGAGAGTTTTTTTGATATTGCATATGGTCTCTGAGGCAAGAGTAATGCTGGTGTTGAATATCTGATTACTGGGGTGGGAAGCTAATGTTTGATAAAATGCTCACTGAGAAGAGAGGAGAGATCTAATGTTGCACTGCTGCTCATGGCAGTTTTGGGGTGTTGTTGGCAATGGGAAATTTGCAATGCTGCTCATTGACTGGGAATTCGGATTTGGATAGAGAGAAGATATGCGGAGAGAGTTAGAAAAAGAGAAGGAGAAAGAATAAAAAGATAGAGAACAAGAGAAGGTTGATAGAGAGTGTAAGGAAGGAGGGGGGATTTGTAAGAGGGAAGAAACATGGAAGAGAAAGGGAGATAAGGGGAGAAGGAGAGAAAGAGGAGAGAGGAAATGAGAGGAGAGAAAGTGAGAGGAAAGAAAAAGAGGTGAAGTGAAGAGGGAGAGGGTGTAATGTTGAAAGAGGAAGACAGAAAGGATAGAGTAAAGGAAGGGCGAGGAGGGACTGGAAAGCAAATCAGTGAGAAGTTGAGCAGGACAGAACATTCTTCATCAGGGGATTCAAGAAATGCTCCAGACATAGGGAAAGGCAAGATTTTGAGGGGCAAATTTCCTTGGGAATCTTGTTTAGTACAGAGGTGAGCGTTAGAGAAGGCTGAGATGTTCCTCAGTACAGTAAGGTTCAATAGATTTATATTCTATTTTAGTGAAATGAGAGTTTGCTGCTCAGTGAAGAGAGATTGGAATGCTGGCTGGGGTGGGGTGGGGGAATTCCAGTGCAGTCTTTTAATTTTGAGCTACAATACAAATTACCTCAGGTTGGGCAATTAGGCACAATGCAGGGCTCAGCTTTTGTTTTAGTCCTGTGCTTCATCTGAGTATGATTGATATACTGATTTATTGACAATTGTGAAGGGGAGGGCGGATTTCAGTTATCTAAAGGACTCAAGGTTGATGAGTTTGATAGCGTTTAATGATAGTTTATTGCGGATAATTGGGAATTCAAGCATGTCTAGATTTGTGAAGCAGTGGGAGGGTAAGTACAGCATTCTGTTAAATATTAGGAGGAGTTGCATTTTGTAAAAATAAACTTCACATATCATCGGGAAGGAAAATTGCCTAATTAGTTATTGGGCTAGAATCTTTGACCAGCACTCTACCTTTATGAACATGCAACATGTCACAGTAGAATCAAATGTCTGTTTCTTTAATGTAGCTGTGAGTCAATAACAAGAATAGTGCAATATACCCCACAGTTTCCAGGATCGAGAGGGCAAAACAAGAACAGCTGGACAGTAGAGAAACAACAAAGGATAAATGTTCTTAAGACATGAAAAGTACTTGCCCCAAAACAACTTGCACCCTTAAATCTTAAAGGTGTTAGGAACAGTAATCAGTGGAACTGAGAGTGACATTTTAGTTTCCTTAGCTCAGGAGAGATTCCTTAAGACAACAGCTAAGATAAACTTTATTGTTTAATAAAAAGGTCAGTCTATCCTGAAAGTGTGGAATGGTAATCTTAAGATATATTCCAGGGGCAGTTTTTTAAACAATTTTTTCTGAGATCTATTGGGTAGTCATTTGGACAATTGTAACTTTTAAAAGATAGTCCTTAATCCAGAGGCGCTGAAACCTAGGGCAGGATTTTCCCTGCTGGCTTCTGGACCCTGATATCAGGGTTAAATGGGGTCAGAAGCCCGCACTGTGTGAGGAAATGTCACCCAGGTATATTTTTTCCTGAATTGGCCAATTAATGGTTAGGGAACAGACAGGCTCCTGAACCTGGACGGCCAATCAAAGGGCCGTCAGTAATGAGGCAGCAGCAAGATGCTTTCTTAGGTAGGACAGATAGAGAGAGAGGACACCCCAAGATAGAGGTGCCCTTCTCATCAATATTTTTTTAAAATTTAGAGTAAAATGTGCCCTCTACTGGGCAGCATGTGGCTGCAGCCGAAGCCAGGCAGGCAGAGGGAGGGGGGCCTCAAAGTCTGTCTGGACTGCTGATCTCTTGTCTTCCTCTGGGAGGCCACCTCCAGGCAGCTCCATTGTTTCTGGAAACCTCTAAGGGCCAGGAGGCTGACTGGAAAATTCCAGTTGGCCCCTAAAAACAGCATTGATAGGCCTTTATCAAACTGAATTGTCAATGTGCTGCTTGCTGATGGCAGTCCTGTTCCACCTTCAGTAAAATGACCCAGGTGCTAGGAAACCTCTGGCCAGTGGCATGAATATTTGCGACCAACCACCTATGCGCCCACCCCCACTGGCAGCTGAAAGTTCTTCTCCAGTTGTCATGCTTCCACAGCAGCCACAGCTGAAACCAGTGGATGTAGGGCACTCTAACAATCAAATTTAGAGCCTCCCCCTCCCCCTGCAACTGCACCCCCCACCCCCCATGCTACCCCCCACCCCTGGCCCGGCAGAAGTAGACTGGTTCAACTACTTACTGCTTTAACCATCTTAGTCTTTGTGAAAGTTAAGGGTGTCAGATAGAACTAACTTATGAGACAATTTTTGACACATCATTAACATGATGGAAAACAGTTTACGTTGGCAGGGGTGCTCGACGGGAGCTGGGGGTGGTGGGGTGGTGGTTGTGAAGCCGACTGCCACCCGCGATTGCCACTGCACCGCGATTTTACACAGGCAGGCCAATTAAAGCCCGCCCAGCATGTAACATGAGGGTAGTGCTCAGCGCTGCCTGTGCGGGCAGGGGGAAGAGGACGAGTGGGCCAAGCGCAAACTTCGGGCGTGCGCGCAAAAGAGTGCTTCAATCTTCCTGAGGCACGGAGCTGCCTCAGGGGGATGAAGCACTATTTAAAAAAACTACTCAACAAAATAAAAATGTCTTAAATCATGTCCCCTCATGTGACAGCATGAGCAGGGACATGTTTTTAATTCAAGTGTAAAATATTTATTTTATTTTTATTTGCTTTAGGAAACCTCGTCTCAACCATGGATGAGGTTTCCCAAAAAACGCAAAGGTCATTTGGTCTATTTGTCTGCGAATAGATTGAACAGGCAGTGAAAAATTCAGCTCAACTGTTAACTTAATGGCCTTAATAGGCCTTATAATTGTCAGCAGGCGTGTAAGGGAGCCAGCGGCGCACCCTCTGACCGAACTATCACAAGAGTGCGTAATGACGCGGCCGAAGCCAAGGCACTTTATTTCACACTCGGGTATGTCGGGCGCGTGCCAGCAGGCAGAGCGAAAGATTTTTAGAAACAGTTTTTCAAGATTCTACATCAATGATAAACTGCAGCAGAAGAGAAAGGCAAATAATGTACTGGTTTCCATTTGGGTAGAAACAGAGCATATATCAAAAGAGGTTGACCATAAATTCTTTCAGTATCCTGTAACCTAGATATCAGAAAAAAATCATCCAAATCCTTGGATGGGTGCAAGTCTTAAACATCCGACCTGACCTGGGTCTTTTGCTGAGGACCACCCCAGACACCTGCTAGAAGCATGTCAAATCAACACTTCTATTTAAAAGCTCAATTGCCCATAATTAAGCAAAAACAATTAAGCAAGTTCATCTCGCATCTCCCCCTTACCTCGCCTCTTCATACTCTAGCACATCACCATGAGACACCACATCTTCCTCCCACCTTTCCTCCTCTTGCAGATAGTCAGATTATATTGGCATGGATGCTTGCTGAATATATCTAAGTTGGATACTCCTGTCCTGACCTCAGATACTCTGGTTGTGTCAGCAGCAGAGGAGATCCGAGGATTTTGGGGCCCAATTTATTTTTGCTGCATAAGTCATTCATCTGAGGCATCAGGGGGCACAGTGGAACAGTGGTCACTTAATCACAGGAAGAATCTTTTTTGCTTTTAAGATGTTACAGAGATGAGTAACAAAAATTGCTCCAAGTAAGGCAAATTTAAATCACAGGAAAATATTAAGAAAGTAGACCTTGGTCTGAATCTTCTGAGCACTGGCAATGCTAGGCACATTGCTGCTGGACTCAAAGATTCTCCTGACCCTACCCGACGCTGCTGTGCATTTCTGCTCGGGTCTTCTGATCCCAGTTCTGACAGGAATTAGAGCGCAGAATGCCTTGGGCAGCTCTGTCTGGACGGTGAAGAGTTGGGGAAAGACAGGACATGGCCCCCACCTACCCCTTTTATGGCAGTTTGAAAAGGGCGCGGAGAGCGGCGGGGACTTCATTTTGAAAAGGGTATGGAGAATGGGGACTTCAGTTTGAAAAGGACGCGGAGAGTTGGAGGGATGTCAATTTGAAAAGAGTGCCAAGAGCAGGGGAGACTTCAGTTTGCAAAGGGTGCAGAGAGAGGCAGGGACTTCGCTTTGAAAAGGACACAGAGTGCGGGAGAGACTTCAGTTTGAAAAGGATGCGGAAAGCGGCGGGAACTTCAGTTTGAAAAGGGCGCAGAGAGCAGCGGGGACTTAGGTTTGAAAAGGGCATGGAAAGCGGCGGGGACTTCAGTTTATAAAGGACGTAGTCCAGGAAAAAGGAAGCAACTGTGACATCACAGGAAGCTAGAAAGTTGATTGGATGGTAAGTGCTCAGTCTAAGGGAAAGTGTGTGATTAACCAGGTTAGGGCAGACGAGTTAAGGTAGATCTATAAATAAAGAATACTGAAACTTTAAAATAATAAACCAACATCTGAAAACTTAAAATCAAACAATTAAGATAAAAAAATAAAAATTAAGTAATTTAAAAGAATATCTAAAACACATACCTTGTAGTTAAGAAGCATATAACCTTTAATTGTCAATGGTATTAGCATTCAATAAACACAGTAAATTGTAGCGTATATAGGAAGAAAATAATTAAAGCAAATTAACTAAATAACATAAGTTAGAATGGCAGGACCGGTGTTATGTTGCAGCTGTGAGATGTGGGTACTTTTGGACGCCAAGGAGATCCATGACAAACACATCAGCAGGAAGTGTAAGCAGCTAGAGGAATTCCAGATCAGGATTAGTGACCTGGAAGCCGAAATTCAGACACTGGATAACATAAGGGAGGGGGAGAAATACCTGGATACTTTGTTCCAGAAGACAGTCACACCTCTTAGAAGAGGGTTATCTGTTTTGATCAGCAGTGGGGGACAGGAGGATGTTACTGTCAGTGAGGCACGTAATGGGACCGAGCAGACAGCAGGGGAGGAGCCTCAGAGTTTGCAATTGTCAAACAGGTTTGAGGTGCTCACAACCTGTGTGGATGAAAATGAAGTCTGCAAGGTGGATGAGCTGGCTAGCCATGGCACTGTGGTACAGGAAGCCGTTCAAGCCGGGGGAGCAAAAAGGAATGTAGTAGTAGTAAGGGACAGTCTAGTGAGGGAGATTGACACGGTTCTCTGTGACAAAGAGAGTCCAGACGGCTATGTTGCCTGCCCGGTGCCAGAGTTCGGGACAGCTGCTCAGGGCTGGACAGGAACTTGCAATGGGAAGGGGAGGATCTACAGGCCCCCCCAACAGTAGCCACAATGTAGGACAAAGTATTCAAAAGAAAATTTTGTGTGCTTGTGATAAAGGGACAGCCAAAATCATGGGTGATTTTAACGGACACATAAACTGAAAAAATCAGATTGGCAATAGTAGCCTGGATGAGGATCCATGTTGGTACCAATGATATAGGCAGAACCAGGAAAGAGGCTCTGCAAAGTCAGCATGAGGAGCTAGGTACCAAATTAAGAAGCAGAACCTCAATGGTAATAATCTCTGGATTAATAACTGAGCCACTTGCAAACTGGCATTGGGCAAATAAGAATAGAGTGACGAATGTGTGGCTCAGAGACTGGTTTGGGAGAAGTTGGTTCCGGTTTGTGGGGCACAGGGATCAGTACTGGGAAAGTGGGGGCTGTACTGTTGGGACAGTTTACACCTAAACCCTACTGGGACAAGTGTCTGGCAAATCGCGTAACTAAGGAAGTAGAGAGGGCTTTAAACTAAACAAGAGGGGTGAGGGATCAAGTTTGGGTAGAGGTAACAATTCAAGATGTAGCTCAAGACAAGAGAGCACAATAGTAATATGAGAAATGAGGGTCAAAGAATAACAGGAAGGGACAGAGAGAAAAAAAACCTAAGAATACATCAACAGTCAAGACTAGATGTTACAAAGGTAACAAAAAGACAAAACTGAAGGCTCTCTATCTGAATGCACGTAGCATTCGTAACAAAGTAAATTAGTCGATGGCCCATATTGAAGCAAATATATATGATCTGACAGCAATTACAGAGACGTGGCCACAGGATGACAATGATTGGGACCTGAATATTGAAGGATATATGACATTCAAGAAGACTAGGAAGTTAGGTAAAAGTGGAGGTAGAAGTGCACTTTTAATCAAAGAGGGCATTGGTGCAATAGAGACGACCTTGGTTTAGGAGATCAGGATGTAGAATTGGTTTTGTTGGAGATGAGGAATAGTAGAGGAAAAAAATCATTAGTGAAATGGTCTACAGGCCCCCTAATAGTGGCCACAATGTAGGACAAAATATTCAAGAGAAAATATTGTGTGCTTGTGATAAAGGGATGGCAATAATCAAGGGTGATTTTAATGTACACATAAAGTAGAAAAATCAAATTGGCAGTAGTAGCCTGGATGACGAGTTCTTAGAATGCTTTTGAAATAGTTTCTTAGAGTAGCATGTTCTGGAAGCAACCAGAGAGCAGGTTATATTAGATGTGGTATTGTATAACGTGACAGGGTTGCTTAATGGCCTAAGAGTAAAGACACTCCTAGGTAGCAGCGATAACAATATGATTGAATTTAACATTCAATTTGAAAGGGAGAAGAGTGGGTCTAGGACTAGTATCTTAAACTTAAATAAGGGCAACCATGTGGGGAAGAAAGCTGAGCCAGCTGAAATGAACTGGGAAACTAGGCTAGAGGATAGATCAAGAGAAGCAGTGGCACACATTTAAGGGGATATTTCAGAGTATTCAGAATAAATACATTCCTACTATAAAGAAACATTCTAAGGGAAGGACCCACCATCCATGGTTAACTAGAGATGTTAAGGAAAGCATCAAACTTAAGGAAAAAGCATATAGCTCTGCAAAGATGAGTGGCAGGACAGATGATTGGATAAAATATAAGGAACAGCAGAGAATGACTGAAAGGTTAATTAGGAGAGAGAAATTAGAGTCTGAGAGGAAGCTAGCTAGAAATGTAAAAACAGGTAGCAAGAGTTTCTACAGGTACTTAAAAAGGAAAAGAGTAAGTAAAGTGAATGTTGGTCCTTTAGAGAGTGACAGTGGGGAGTTAATAGTAGATAATAAGGAAATGGCAGAAAAAATGAACAAATATTTTGCTCCAGTGCTCACTATGGAGGATACAAAAAGCATTCCAGTAATAGCTGCAAATCAGGTGGTGAATGGGAGAAAGGAACTTGGTGAAATTGAAATCACTAGGGGAACATTACTGAGTAAATTGATGGAGCTGCAGGCTGGCAAGTCTCCGGGTCCCGATGGACGACATCCTAGGGTCTTAAAAGAGGCGCTGGTGTTAATTTTCCAAAATTCGCTAGATTCTGGAAAGGTTCCATCAGATTGCAAAGTAGCAAATATAACCCCTCTATTCAAGAAGGGAGGGAGGCAGAAAACAGGAAACTATAGGCCAGTTAGCTTGATGTTTGTCATGGGGAAGTTATTAGAATCGATCATTAAGGAGGTTATAGCTGGGCACTTAGAAGAGCTCAAGGCAAATGGGAAGAGTCAGCTTGGTTTTGTAAAAGAAAAATCATGCTTAACCAATTTATTGGAGTTTTTTGAAGGAGTAATGTGCGCAGTGGATAAAGGGGAGCCTGCAGACGTACTTTACTTCGATTTCCAGAAGGCACTTGATAAGGTGCCACAACAAAGATTATTATGGAAAATTAAAGCCCGTGGTGTAGAGGGTATCATATTAGCATGGATAGAAGATTGGCTGGCTGGCAGAAGGCAGAGAGTGTGCATAAATGGGTATTTTTCTGATTGGCAGGATGTGATGAGTGGTGTCCCATAGGGGTCTGTACCGGGGCCTCAACTTTTTACAATTTACATCAATGACTTAGATGAGGGGAGTGAAGACATGGTGGCCACATTTGCAGATGACACAAAGATAGGTAAGAAAGTATGTTGTGAGGACATGAGGAGGTTGCAGATGGATATAGATAGGTTGAGTGAATGGGTAAAGATCTGACAAATTGAGTTCAATGTGGGAAACTGTGAAGTTGTTCACTTTGGCAGGAAGAACAGAAAAGCAGTGTATTGCTTAAATGGAGAACAGCTGCATAATTCTGAGGGATATAGGTGTTCTAGTACGCGTCACAAAAAGGTACAGCAAGTAATTAAGAAGGCTAATAGAATGCTATCCTTTATTACAAGAGGGATTGAACATAAAAGTAAGGATGCTATGCTTCAGTTATACAGGACATTGGAGAGACCACGCGTTGAATGTCCAGTTTTGGTCACCTTATTAAAGGAAGGATGTAAATGAATTGGAGGCAGTTCAAAAGAGGTTTACTAGATTGCTACTTGGAATGAGTGGGTTGTCTTATGAGGAAAGATTGGACAGGCTGGGCTTGTTTCCACTGGAGCTTAGAAGAGTGAAGGGTGATTTGATTGAAGTGCACAAGATCCTGAATGGCCTTGACAAGGTGGACGTTGACATGATGTTTCCTCTTGTGGGTGAGTCCAGAACTAGGGGCACTGTTTTAAAATGAGTGGCTGCCCTTTTATGACAGAGATGGGGAGAATTTTGTTATCTCAGTGGGTTATGCGACTTTGGAATTCTCTGCCTCAGAAGTTGGTGAGGAGTTGCGGTCATTGAATATTTTTAAGGTATTGGTAGATAGATTCTTGTTACGCAAGGGGATCAAAGGTTATTGGGGTTAGATGGGAATGTGGAAATCGAAACGCAAGCAGATCAGCCATGATCTTATTGAATGGCGGAGCAAGCTTGAGGGGCCGAGTAGTCTACTCCAGTTCCTATTTCTTATGTTCTTAAATTTAAATGTCCAGTCTTTGAGTATGGGTTAATGAATGGGTGAGTGAATGAGGTGGGTAGCTGGGTGAGGTGGGTTGGTATATGAGGTTGGTGAGGCAGGAAGGTTGAGTGGTCAGGGGCTAGTCAGGCGGTCAGGGGGTAGTCAGATAGTCAGGGGATACTTTGGTCATGTAGGGGTGGGGGTGGTCTGTTGATCCTGCAGGGATAGTTGATGGGTTGGGAGGGGTTGGGGGGGTGATGGTATTTGGAGGGGTTTTGGTTATGGAGTTAACCAGGGGCTAGACCAGATTTTAAACTGTCTAACATTTCCTGGGTAACTATCCAGTTAGGTACCTCAAATCTGCCCAAAGTCTCTGACTCTAGCTCAGAGTTGGAGACAGTTGTGGAGGGTCCCAGGGAACAGGGGAATTGCCCAATGGAAGTTTAAATATCCCGGGCAATTCCCACATACCAGGAATTCCACAGGGTCCTGAGGTGCATCTTCAATTGCACATCCAGTCTCTGACAGTCCGCAGACAGGAAGATTTGGGTTACTGTTTTTCAAAAAATTACTTTGAGGAGATTTTTTTGAAGTTTGGAGCATTGTGAATGGATTTGATATAACAGGCCAGATTTTTCTGCCCCACCACTGGGCAAACCCGTGTTGGGGAGATGAAAATGGAGGCAGGGGAACTTAAATTCAAATTTCCCACCCAATTCCCACTGGCAGCCATTCTGCTCACCATGGAAGTCATGGCGGGTTGCAACATCACTGAATATTGGTAAAAGGGATAACTTGAATTATATCCAAGCCTCTACTTTCATTTTTATCAGGCAGGAGGAAGTTATGTGCAAAGATCTTTCAAAATAATGGGAATATTCAGAATATTTGTCTGAAAGAGGTGCTTGAAATGTAAAAGTTGCTAATTAGAGAAAATTATTTATATTTCCCTTGCATCCCACATTGCAATGACTCAATGAATTCGACTTAATTATTTCCCGACAGTCCAAGTTAAGTGAAATATCTTTGTACAGTATTGTAATTTATAGTTTCTTTGGCTGTAACAGCAACCCAATCATCGAACCCTCTGCATATGAATGGCACCAATCAAAAGCATGGCATGCCTATTGTATAGAGTGAAATGAAATTGAAACTATTCAAAGCTGATTGAAGTTTAATGTAGGTTAGTATTTCTGATTATAGATAGCACAAAAATTAGTCATACCAGAACAGTGAGGCATGGAGTCACTCCAGTGTCCATTCATCTGGCAGGTACGCATTGATGGGCCAATAAGCAGCTGTTTGCCAACACAGGAATAGTGAATAGTTGCTCCAAATGTGTATTTATCACCAGACAAAATTGCATTTGGAGGAATGCCAGGATGGCCACAGTCAACCACTATTTGAAAGAGATAACAAATCAAGACATAAATTGCCCTGGTTTCCTTTGTTACATATCAAAAAGATAAAGTCCTGCTTGTAGTCATAAGACAAGTTACTTGCTGAAATAGACAAAATTTCAGCCTAGAAATTGTTGTCTTTGATACTAGCTTATAAATGCTTAACACAGTTGTATAATATCCCTCTGTCAACTAACAAGAAAAAAATAATGCAGTTTACTATTCCCATTAAAACAGCTGACAAAGAATGTTATATGAATGCATTAAGTCGTTAAGTGTTACCAACAGTTACATCTAGACTTCCACAATCTAAATACAATCAATGGAAATATAGAGTGTTTTACCACAGAAAGTTTTTGTTATTTATTTAATTTTACCACCTTAAATAAGGTGCACATACAAATAAAACATACATACATGTGCATTCAGGCAGCGGCTTATCCCAGTACCCATTAGACTGGCAAGAAAGAACAGAAGATCCAAACAAAAAATATCCAGGGTTGCAGTCATAGAATACCATTGAACCAAAGGTGAAGTTTCCATATTCGTTCTTACTTTCCCGGATGGAATTTGCAGGAATTCCAGGATCAGAGCAGTTTACCACTAACCAATAAAATCAAAAATGATGCAAGTTAAATATGGTTTTCAATTCCTGATAAGTTGTGGTTTTCTATGAATTTGCTTTGAGAACTGAATTAAGAAAATGTCCACCAACCACTAACATTTCCCAATGAATGAGCAGGTAAGATTGGGTTCAGCATTTTATTACTGCAGATGTTGTTTCAAATTGTAATGAAGCCAAGCAACGCAATATATCTTTTGCCAATACTATAATACCTTATATGCTTAGGGACATGTGTCAACTGGCCTCTGATCATGCTAACAATTGGGGGAGGGAGAGACTTGTCTCCTTGATTATCTCTGTTCATTTCAGTCAGGGCTGGCACTGTGAAAATCCACAGTTACTTGATTCCAGAAACAACATTCTACCTGTCCGACTAGAGTAGTGCCTGCACAACAGTGCTTTTTCCCTAGGTTGGACTGGCCCAGTTTTGTGTTCTTGGTCATGTTGCTGTTGGTCCATGTTGGAACTGTGGGCCAACAGCATCTGATCAAGAACACCAAACTCTGAGACTACCAAGCCTGTGTCCTCAGTGCATTCCTCTACAGTGGTGAAACCTAGACAACATATGTTAGGCAGGAGAAAAGGCTGAACTGTTTACACATTCGTTGTTTCAGTCTTATCCTTTACATCTTTTGGGAAGCTAAGATCATGACCTTAGAGGGCCTGGATCATGCTAATTCCATCAGCATTCACTCATTATTTAGCCAACAATCTCTGCAATGGCTTGGCCATGTTCACTGGATGGATGATGGTCATATATCCAAAGACCTTCTGTACAGTGAATTGGTCATTGGGTCACAACCTGCTGGACTTCCATATTTTGATTGCCAAGACACTTGCAAGTAAGATATGAAGTTGACTACTCCTTGGGCAGCATCTTCTAAACCCACAACTGCTGCCATTTAGAAAGACAAGGGCAGCAGATACATGGGAACACCACCACCTGGAAGTTTCCCTCCAAGCCACTCACCATCCTGACTTGGAAATATATTGCCTTTCCTTCACTGTTGCTGGGTCAAAATCCTGGAACTCCCTCCTTAGCAACACTGTAGGTATACTGTTACGAAAGTATAATCATTTTCATAATATTTTTCTGATTCTTTGTAAAGTAGGTTTATGGGTGTGAGTGCAGATGGTTCTGTTTGTGTGATTTAATTACATTTAGAGTCAGGTAGACTGCAAGCTTGACATTATCAAAAGAAGTTAGGTATAGAAATGTACTTGAAATGCTAATGAATAAATGTAGATGTTGTCTTAGCATGTAAGTTGTGAAGGGAATGTGCATTTTGAGATAAGTGAAGGGATTGTTTGGATTTCAAAGGGATGTTAGTCTGTTTACAGCTAGCCAGCTAAGCAAGGCTAAGAAGTGTGTTTATTTTTCCCATTGGTTACTGATGATATTGGCAACATGAAAGTTTTTATATTATGGGAAAGGTACAATTCCAAAGACACATGGAAGAATGGAAGTTATGTATTAAAGAGAGGGAAACATATATAAAGGAGAATGAAGGGCTATGTTGGGGTCCATGTAAGATCTAATAGGAATGTGTGAAATGCCTTCAAGAAGCATCCAACCATTTGTGCATAAGCCTGTTGTACCCAGTAACTAAAGTTGGAGAAAGCCATTTGGAATTCCGCTGTCAATTGGGTACTGTGTTAACTTGCTGTTTTTTAAAATCTTCAAAAAACATTTCCTCATACTTCACTTCCCTTTAAACAGAAATCAAGATGAAACTAATAAAGGCAATATGGGAATAAATTCCATTGCTAAAGTACATAGAGGTTCCCATTAAAAGAGTAACAATTAAAATCACTACTGAACAGATCACAGGGTTTCCAACCTTAATCGAATTGTCAATCTATAACTTCCAAGGTACTCTGTACATAGCTACAGAGCTATTCAGCTATTTGTATATTTAGTATAATCTTAGAGAAAGTAATTCAAAAAGAGCTGCATGCCACTTGGTAATTGCTCCTCTTAATTGCTGAATTCAAGTTACCTGATCTTTATGCCTATTAACACAAAAACCACACTTTGCTATGTTATTTACTTCATTCAAATAGTTGGATAATTTGGAATATTTTTAATTAAAAAAAACAATCAGCAACAGTCTGGAATACAGCCTCGCCATTCTGATTTTATATAGGTGAGAACTTTTTTTAGCATTAATTTATTTGGACAACACTGATTTGATGGATATTCTGTATGCCCCATTTATTCAAATTGTAAGTTTACGTTTTCAAACCAGTGACAGGAGCTGTTAATTATTTATAAGGAGTTGAGTTGTATTAAAAATTTGTTTTCTCTTTGAAATTGAGAAAAAGTAAAGGTCAGACTTCAGAGAATGTATTAATTCCTTCTGTGCCAATATTGAGTGGCTTCATATTATATCACGAGGCGTGCTTCACTGTGCAGCCCCTTGCATATTCCAACTGTTGTGCCTTTCAGAAGTCAGAAAGGAACAAAGTAAAATGACATTCAACTCCTAAACAAACGTGCTAAACTGTTAGGATATGTTTTTCAAATGTGTAGAGGTGAAATTTCATCTTTAGTACCACGACTGGCAATGTTTACTCACCAGGAGCACTTAAGTAGAATCTGGAGCAAGTGCTTTCCACATTTGCCATCCATCATAATTAATGGGAATATTTGTTAGGCGGTAGTGGAGGGGGGGTGGGGGGGGCGGTGGAGGTGTGGGGGATGGGATTGTGGGCCAAATCTGCTTGAATTCCTAATACATGCGCCCAACACACAAAATTATGTGCCAGATGCTCTGAAAGTTTGGATTGCAATTGACACAAAATAAACAGCTATCATAACTTAGCTTCTCATGCCTGTATGATATAGTCAGCTTTATAACATGTTTATTTTACTTAAAACACTCATATTTGGGGTGGATTTTCATCTCCCAATGGAGGCAGGAATGGGGTCGAGAAATCCAAAATCTTGTTTGACAGCAAAAACAAATTTCCGCTCACTTTTCAACCTCGCGCTATTTTTGTATGGTCTTTTCACAGGCCAGGAAAGCTTTGGGTTACGACCTACATGCACCACTTCTGAGGTTGGGATCACCATTGTGAGTTCAATGGGAAATTTGAATTTCTTCTCCCCCACTATTTTCCTGTGCTATTGCTGGTTTTGGAAGCCCTAAAATTAAAGCAACTTGTTGGAGAGTTTGTGACCACTGGGGGAAGCCTGCTGGGGTTTCGGAAATTTCCTGACAGGTGTTTTAACAACTTCCAAATTGACCATTGGGTGCTGTGTTGTAATGTAATATTGTTAACTGCAGTGATTCGTCATAGAGCTCTGTCCAGAAAGGTAAGTTGACCATTATATTCATCAGCATTAAGTGTTGAGATGCATTAGAGTACTTTTCACATGGGAAATTGCTCTTATGCATTCAAAATTGAAGAAAAGAATGTTTGGGTTCTTTAATGTTATAATATGAATTGATCTAAATTTCTGGAGTACTTTTAAATTGAAAAACAATCCTTAGAGAGAGATTAAAAAAAAGTCACCTGCTCCTCAACTGCTTTGAGTGACAGAACATCTGGGGTAGCTTAGAAAACAAATGACCATCTGGTTGTCAGCTTCAATAGACTCCAATGCTTAGGTTTACCAATGTTTGTTTTGACAGCTGAATCTATTATGAATGCTGGTGGAGTTTCTAAAGATTATGAATGAATTATTTCATAAAGGGTTGTGTTCACAATTTGACTCAGTTTTAGGAGGTTTCTAAAGCATTATCTGTCTTTGATGTGGTATGTAATAGTTGTTTGGTTTTACAGCAGACTGACAAACTAAGGGGTTTTATGGCTTTTATGAAAGTTTTTTTTTCAATGTGAAGTGTGTTTAAATGACAGCTTTATTAAATTGTTAGAAATATATTTTTAAATGTCCATTTCAAAGACACCCTGAGATCTGCTCATAGTGAAGTGGCTATGGAGGAAATATGGGGGCATAGCTGTATGACGAGGCATGAAGGGGGCATTGGGGTATTGAAGGAGGCATGTAGGGGTCATAAGGAGTATGAGAGGGCATAGAAGGGGTTTGGGGGTGGTTTTAGTGGGGAATGAGGGGTGAGGCTTATGGAGCATAAGAATGATGTTGGAAGTTGGGGTGCTGTCCCTGAGAATCAAGGCAGGCCTTCTAACCAGCAGATCTCCACATTCACACTCTGGCTTTACTCTTCCCATACTGCATTGTGGCTCGCTAACCCAACCCTTCCGTGTTCACATCTGTCAGAGACAAAAATATGACAGGAATGGGGTTTGGAGGTGGGCTCGTGTTTCAGAAGCTGCACAAGGATCCGACTTGCGTTTCCCCATTCTTGACGTGCATATTTCATTTAACTCTATGCTCTTTATAAGACTTGTTTTCCCAATTCATTTGTTTGATAAGACTGAGATAAGGTGAAGTACAATGTAAGAATGCCAGCTTAGCTTCAAAACAAATAGACAAAGTACTGGATATATTTCAATTGAAATACTTCATCCAACTTTGTATTTGCACCTTTGCCTTTAAAATGGAAACACCACAGAAAAACAGACTGCACATCATATGACCAACTGAAAAGACACAACAGGACAGAATTTCCTTGGGAGTTCCTCATACTTCGGATATACCTTTGGCAGAAGATTGGCGGAGGCCCTGGTGAAACATCTGTTTATGCCATTTTTCCAGAGCTTCAGCCAAGCTTCTGTTGAGTTATGGAAAATAATCAGGAAAAACCCCTCTAGCTGGAAACTTTAAGGTGATTATTTCATAACACAATGCATTCATCAGAACAGCACATGATCTTTCATTTAAACAAGTGACAAAAGTAGGCCACTGAGGGAACAGGCAACATAGATCCTCCCTTATGTGTAAATATTAGCATTGTCTACTCCAGCTTTCAGGTAATGTATATTATATGCTGAACTGGAATTCAGAAATAAATAAGCACTTTAAAACCACAATTAATAGTGATTGTGATCTTTACTCATTTACCAGTTACAAGTATAGCCTCTTTTCACACTGCAAGTTATAACGGTAAAAGACACTAACTATATTATGCACTTACCTCTGCATGTTGGTACAGATTGGCTCCATTGTCTGTTTGCCTGACACTGGGCCCTAGCTGTCCCATCCATCATGTATCCAGCGTTGCAAGAAAATGTTACAACATCGTTGAGATTGAAACCACTTCCAGAGGTTTTCCCGTAAATTGGATTTCCAGGATGACCACAGCTGATTGCTAGGAGAAAGACATGACCAACAATCTGAAATCCTCAAAATCCCACCAGAATCTTAGGAATACTTACAAATGTGCACAGGAGGGATCATGAATAGTGTTTGTAAAGTCATTATTACCATTGATTATAACCCAGTTACATGAAACCTTGATCATTCATCATAATGGAGGAGACAGTCTGCAGTCCAAGAAGATAATCAAGGTGACACCGGACTGAGTAGTACACCAACTGGCTGTTTAGAGATAACTTATTTATGGCTATTCTTGCATTTTGTTTCTTTTCAAATATTTTGCTGAATTAATGTTCTGAAAACTGATAAAAGGTTTGAAAAGGGATAATGTAACATATAAAGGAAATTGTATGGAAAATGGACCAGAGGAAAATTAGAAGCTGGGAGGGTTTGCTGGTAGAAACGGTTGCAATTGGACCGAGACGAGCAAGAGTAGTGCACTGACTAATGGCAGAACTACCTCTTGCTTGTATATTTTTCTCTTTACAAATCCCTAATTCAGTTTTCCCAAGTAAATAAAGGTTTGAACAGATGCAGAATACCCATATATCAGAAACTCTTTTACTCTGCTGGACAGTTATTTCAAGCCTCCATCTTGCTGATAGTTCTTCTGTTAAATGTACACAATTTAGGCTTCTGAGGAGGAACTTTTGAGATTTAGATCCAGATTTCCTTTTTTTTGGTTAGTATTGTTAGCATTTGAAGTGTCACAACTTAAAAAAATTACAGAGCCATCAGGCAAGCATGGGACAGGATAGAAAGGAAAACAGGTTGTGTGTAAAAAGTTGAAAGTTAGCCCCAGTGGGCAGAATTTTCTGCTTGTCGGGCAGGAGGGCCCGACCCAATCTCCGGTGGGCGAGGAGCCGATCCCCACCAGCGAAGCGGGCTGCACCGCCATTTTACATGGGTGGGCCAATTAACGCCCGCCCATCGTGACGTCCGGTAGGAAGCGCTATGTGCTCCCTGCGCGGGCGGGGGGGAGGGATTCCCTAAAAGCGGGAGTACGCTCTTTCATGCATGCAGCCTCAGGAAGATCGCCTGGACTTTGAAAAATATTAAAAATTGAAAGAAAAATATCCCTTACATGTCCGCCTCATGTGACAATGCCACATGAGTTAGGACATGTTCATAGTTTACAGAACAACTTAATTACAATTTTTAAAACCCTACATGAAACCTCATCCCGCCGCTGGATGAGGTTTCATGTTTTCTCAGCAGGTCTGGCAGCATCGGTGGAGAGGAGCACAGTTGACCTTTCGAGTCCTCATGACCCTTCAACAGAACTAAGTAAAAATAGAAAAGGGGTGAAATATAAGCTGGTTTAAGGGGGGAGGGGGTTAGGACAAGAAGAGCTAGGTAGAGGGCCAGTGATAGGTGGAGATAACCAAAAGATGTCACAGACAAAAGGACAAGGAGGTGTTGAAGGTGGTGATATTATCTAAAGGAATGTGCTAATTAAGGATAGAAAGCAGGACAAGCAAGGTACAGATAGCCCTAGTGGGGTGGGGTGAAGGAATCTAAAAAGGCTAAAAGGTACAGATAAAACAATGGACGGAAATACATTTAAAAATAATGGAAATAGGTGGGAAAAGAAAAATCTATATAAATTATTGGAAAAAACAAAAGGGAGGGGAACAAAACGGAAAGGGGGTGGGGATGGAGGAGAGAGTTCATGATCTAAAATTGTTGAATTCATTATTCAGTCCAGAAGGCTGTAAAGTGCCCAGTTGGAAGATGAGGTGCTGTTCCTCCAGTTTGTGTTGAGCTTCACTGGAATAATGCAGCAAGCCAAGAACGGATATGTGGGCATGAGAGCAGGGTGGAGAGTTGAAATGGCAAGCGACAGGGAGGTCTGGGTCATGCTTGCGGACAGACCTTAAGGTTGGATAGGGTAGGTCCTTTAATTGTTTAAATGATCCTGTCAATGGCCAATTCAGGCCAATGACAGGTTGGTGGGCCTGCAGCCTATTTTGCTGCACCCCCACCTTCCTGAAAATTTGGACTGGATGACGTTGGGGTCATTGGATGACGTCAGTTTACGTGTCGGCGAGCGGGCCCCACACCCTGCTCGCCGACGGCAAAATTCTGCCCAGTGTGTATCTGGAAACATTGTTTTGAGCTGTTTTGAAGACCATGAGTGATATATGCCTGAATTTTCACTCTCGAGTCGGGAGCCCCGGATGCCCTGATTTCCATTCGGGCAGGGCGAGTGTTAACTGAAGTAAGGCCAGTCGCTCCTTGAAACAGTGTGAAGCCAGTCACAGGGCCTGCTGGGTGCAGAAGAAGGCTGTCTGAAAGGCTGGCCTCAGTGCCCCAGTACTTTGTCCCAGCTGTACATGAAACAAGAAAACAAACAACAGAGCTCCAACCTTCATTACTTCACCCCCTACACACACTCCATGCTCCATCCATGCCAACCCATGCCACTTCATGCCCTCCACACAACTCCCATGGCCCTTCTTACACTCCATGCCAACCTATGCCCCTCTAACCACCCCATGGCTCTTTATAGGTCCTCTGACACCTTAGTGCCAAATCATGCCAACCCATGCCCCCACCCAACACCCTTTGTCCTTACACCACCCATGCCACACACCCAGTATCCATCATGGTCAGACCTCAGGACTCATGCTGAGATGAAATAAAATAAATTTCTAAGTGTCTCTTGATGAATTCACTATTAAAAAAAAACTTTCATTGATCAAAACCCATTTGCTACATTTAAATTCCTTCAACTCCTTCATTCCTGATAAAAAAAAGCATTTGCATTCATAGCTCCACATCAAAGGCTTCATAACCACTTGGTGCTGTCAAACTGTGGGCCGAATTTTGCCGTCGGTGAGCAGGGGGCGGGGTCCGCTTGCCAACGCGCAAAATGACGGGGGATGACGTTGGGGGGAACCCCCAATGTCATCCCGCCCCATTTAAATATTCAGGAAGGCGGGGGCAGTGCCATCAGCTGTCCGCCTGCCGACCTGTCAATGGCCATTTCAGGCCATTGACAAAATCATTAAAACAATTAAGGACCTGTCCATCGAACCTTAAGGTTGGCGGGCAGGCCAGGAGCCCTGGTGGACTTCTGAAAAAATACGAAACCTCACCCAGCGGCGGGATGATGTTTCATGTTTGGTTTAAAAAAGTGTAATAAAGTTTTAGTGAAATTTATTATCATGTTCCATCTTGTGTGACATTGTCACATGAGGGGGACATGTTAAGGATTTTCTTTCCACTTTTGATGTGTATACTGATGTCAGCAATCTCCCTGAGGCAGCACCTAGCCGTAGGGTGATGTGCGCTCTTTTGTGTGCATGTGCAAAAGAGCGCACTCTCGCATTTGGGGCATCCCACCCCCCCCCACCGCCCGCACACAAGTGCATAGTGCTTCCCGCCGGGCATCACTCTGGGCAGACCTTAACTGGCCGGCCCACTTAAAATGGCGGCTGAGCCCGCTTCTCCAGCGGGGATTGGCTCCCCGCTGCCAGAGATTGGGTCGTGCCTGCCCACCCGGTAGGCAGAAAATTCTGCCCTGTGAATTGTCAGGCATCCCATTGTGATAATGATAGGTTGTGCAACACAAATCATGTAAAGATAACCCTCAGACTTATGTCAACTGACAGAGTGAAATAGCAAGCACATTTTAAAAAATCTACAGACTGTCTTTTTTATTTTAAGTCCAGGAGATTTAAACGCCTTAAGTTTATCCACTTTTTACATACATTCACATCTACTTTTAACAGTCCCAAAGGGCACCTGACCTCTCCCAAAGGAGTCCCTATACCTATCAAAAATGTTACCTTATCTCTCCAAAAGAATACATTAGCTCGCCAAAGAACTCTGGTAAGTTTAGACTTTCTCTTGAGAAATGTAAAGCCCACAATGAAAATTGGATCTGTTTGAAGGCAGTTGCACTTTTACATGTTTAGCTGCCTCATGAATACCAGATGTGCAAACTGCAACCCTCCCCTGTTTCCCCCTTCCTACCCACTCCCAGTGGAAATGTTGGGTGCTGGGTTCGGGGGTGGGAATTCCAGAATTGCGGGTCTGGTGCCATTTTGGTTAAGTCAGAGACCCTTGCTGTTGTTGTGAAAATTCAGGTCATAGTTTTGCACTGGATGAACAAATTGCAAATTGAAGATGAAAAGTGTCAAGAAATAAAAGGCAGCTGTTTACATAATTCACTGGCACCTGCAGTGCTCATGAATTATGCAGCTCCATCACTCAGTAATATATTTCCTGTAAATCACTGCTCTCTGATCTATACCTGCTCCATAATACATTGTTTAAAATAACACAGGCTCTGGAATATAACATGTTTTTTTCTAGTTCCTGCGTCATAAAATTACCAATATCCTTTATCCAGCATCAGACAGCATTACTTTTAGCTTGAAGTGACATACGTAAACCTTCACATCAAAGAAATGGGCCTCTATACTGAAGTATACTAAAATCAATTTTAAAAGTAGCTTCAGATAAAAAGAAAATAATTACAGACATTACAAACCTGGAATGAAAAACATACGTTGATGAAGGTTCCATACCACGATGTTAACCTCTCTCTTTTTCATGACAGCTATTTTTATACTGGATTGATGCTAACAAATACCTCGCAGAATTTAAAGCACTCATTCAAATTTGGAGTTTAGCTAATGATGAAAGGGTTTTAACTTTGTTCTCAATTTAAAACTCTTTTTTAAACTTTGACTACATGGGAAAAGGGTGTACCCTGATTGGGGGATTTTGATCAGCCAGGGATCAGCATTTTTGCAACCAACATCAGCCAGTCTTTTCCAGTCCCCAGGCCGATCCAATAAACATTAAAGAATTGAAGTTTCCAAAGCTTCAGGGAATGAGAAGGATGTTGTAGACAAAATGGAAAAGAGCGGGTAGGGGATGAGAAGAGAATGGAGGAAAAGACTGAAGAGGACATTTTATCTGTTTTGGAGGTGCTCCTGCTTTCCTTGAAAATGAGGGTTTTTGTTATTTGTGCGCACTGGGGTTTCATTGTTTTGAATATGGAAATCTTACTGTTCATGGTATGGTAGTTTTGCTTTGCGTGTGTATTGCCAGCCTTGGTTTTTTGTGTATGTTGGATATTTTTTGGTGTGTGCACGGGTCTGGCTTTGTGTGTGAATGGAGATTTGTTTTTCGTCATGTGGCCCATTCATTGTTTTAGATGCTTGGTTTGAACACTGAATCGCCAGCTCCAAAAGACTAAACGTCCTGGTGTTGAGGAGAACCATTATAAATGTAGGGTAGAAAGACAATACCAATTTAAAGTTCAATCATTCATTGTCAGAAAGTGAATCAGTGAATAGCTTTAGTTTTCTTACTGAAAGAAATTATTTAGCAAAATGTCGATATAGCAAATTTGCTGCTCATATCTGTATTGTTTATAACAAATGCACAATATGCAGGGAATCTTACTATTAACCCACTGGTTAGTTAACTTGATTTCCATCAGTAACCAAATGTCTTTCCCAAATGATGTATAAAAGAAAACTGTATGCAGCATTAGAGGCCATTTCAAGATTATGAATTATGTGACCTGATTAACTTCAGTGATAGAATTAACTTTAAAAAAAAAATAATAGTTAAAATGTAAATGCTTAATTTAGCAATGTCGCACCATGTTTATTAGCTTATTTACTGTTCTGACTGAGCCCAAAAAATTTTTTAATTCTTGCTGAAACCAGAATAATCTATAGCTAGAGGCATATTCTTATCCATGAAAACCATGTTAATGCAATGTTGCGCAAATCTTCACAAGGTTTAATTCCTTGTACATGTTTATCTGTGTTGTAACTCAATCCTCCCTTTGGCACTATTCCTTATTCTAGAATCATCCAATTTCTAGACATTTTAAACAAAATCCAAGTTAACTCTTTTTTTCAATCATGCAAATAGACATGGGATCTGCACACATCAATAGGTTGTCTCCCGTGTTTTCTCTATTAATCAATGGCCACTGACCATTTCCTGAAAATGACCTATAAATCAAACAAGCCATCCCAAGGATAATCCTGCCACAAATGGAGCATGGTGCCATTTAATTAGGTTATACTATGCTTCTCATATTTTCCCATCACTCCATCATTTGATTGAATCTAGTGGCACAGGGCTAGAGATGCACAAGAGCTTAAGAAATAAGAAATAGGAGCAGGAGCAGGCCATTTGACCCCTCGCACCTGCTCTGGTAAATTCCTGCTCAAAGTGGAGAGCTTGTGGAAACACTGCGTCATTTCTATGCAGGAGGCCCAATGTAATTACGAGGTAATCAGGTAATCAGGGACTTAAGTGGACAGCATCGGGTCTTCCACGCGATTAAGGCCCCAGTAGAATTAAATCCCGCCCACAAACACACACACATAAATTCCAATAACATTATTATACCTTCCTGACAGAAGAAAGGTCATCAACCTGAAATTCTAACTTTGTTTTTCTGCAAAGGTGCTGCCTGACCTGCTCAGCACTTCCAGCACTTTTTGTTTTTCTTTCAAATTTCCAGCTTCCACAGTATTTTATTTTTGTAAGTATGGGAGGCTTGAGTGGAGTATAGATGCTGATGTGGGCTATGCTGTTCGAATGGCCTGTTTCTGCACTGCATAATCTGTGGAAATGCTGTGTCACTGGAGCACGGCTTCAGCAATCCAATGGCTATAACACACAGTTACTGCATAGACTTCTAGGTCCTTTGCATTACTGTTATATTTGGGAATGTAGGCTGCCTCGGGCATGTTGTCGACCTCAGACATTCATGAATGTTTTCTGACAAATGGACATTCACTTCAGCACGTAATATATCCATCATATTATTAACCTCTATATTTGCAAAACTTTTTTTATTGGAATCTTAAAAATACTAGAAAAAGAAATGCTCACTTACGCACACAGATTGGCAGTTGGCCAGACCAGTTGTGATCCTGTTGACATATCCTTACAGATGAACCAATTAGACGAAACCCAGGATTACATTGGTAAACCACTGTATCTCTGTAACCATAATTCTCTCCAACCACTTGACCATTCACTATTGGATCTGGAACTCCACAGTGTCCAGCTTAAAAGTTAAAACAAAAGATAAAGTGGCACTTTCAATCTCAAGAAAAAAATATGCTTCATTTGAAGTTTATCAGAATTACAACCAACATTTATGTCTAAGCATAATATTTTTAATTATAGAGTCCCATTTTAAATGTACAACTTTAGACTTGAAACTCCTCTCTTTCTCTCTCTCATGAAATGCAACCTCATACCTAGGCATCTAGTTTCAGTTCCACTCCAAAGCCCAGATGCCAGGCATTCTCTGACAGTTGAGCCAACTAATATGTAGCCTGCATCACAGGTCAAGATGGCTGTCGCTCCAAAGGTAGTTTGAGTTCCAATCTTTTTCCCATTAGGAGGATGTCCTAGTTCTCCACAAGAAATAACTAAAAAGGGAAATGAAGGAAATGTATGAATTGGGCATGTAGCAGTAATGATCTCAGAGTATATGTTGTTAGGTAACAATACTTTGGTTATGTTACACGTATCACCACAAAATGACACTCTGGGCTTAGGGACAGTTCATTCACTCCAACATGTCGTGTCATGAAGTAGCAGGACACAAAATTGTGCCTGCAGTTTTCTATACAATTTCTGAATGAAGGTTATTCCTTTAGAGGAAGTTATGGTCTCAAAAGAAGAAAAGGAAACTGAAGGCCAAGTGGCCCATAGCCTCTCTCATTACTCTCCAGTGACCACTTACCGAACAGAATATCTAGAGGGGATTTTAACCACCATTTCAACAATACATGAAGACTGACGGGAAAGGGAGCAAATCTACATTTTCAAATATATATGTAGATATTTAATTAATCAGTGTGAAAACACAAGTTTAGATAATGATTCTAATCAAATAATCAATTAGAAAATTAATTTATTATAGATTAAACATTTTCCTTAATTTGAGGATTTGAATTACTGTTTGGATTGCATTATGGTGTATCAGAGAAATTTTCATTAAAACTTTCAAAAAGAAAATGAGTTGAAACAATTATAGTTACTTTGACAGTGTGGTCTTTCTCTCCCCCAGCTCCAAGTTCCATTAGCCAAACATTTGATGGTAGTTGGTCCAAGTCGATAGTAGCCAGGATCACAGGTGAAGACAACTTTTGTTCTAAACTCATAATGTGAACCATTCACCACTCGCCAACTCCCGTGCTCCAAAGTGAAAGAACTGATGCTGGGGCATGTCATCACTTGTAGAAAAGCAAAAAATTGGATGACTAATTAGAACATTGGAAAACCAAATACAGTTACATATAATCTGTACTGTGTGGTAAAACGATACAATTCACTGCAGAAACTGTTAGAACTTTGGTAAAAATATAACTCAAAGGTTAATGGGCAAGATTTTGGTCTCAATGACAAACAAATTATATTAGCCATTCATTGTATTGCCCACATATTTCGGATAGGGTTTTACGTTGGAACTCACTGTAATTGAGAATCAAAGCGATAGTAGCCAGGATCACAGGTGAAGACAACTTTTGTCCTAAACTCATAATGTGAACCATTCACCACTCGCCAACTCCCGTGCTCCAAAGTGAAAGAAGTGAAGCTCTCTACCTGGGGCCTGTATGGACTGAGCAAGTGATCTTACATCTCCTGAACTGATCAGTAATGAGTAGTGCAGTGTTTGAACTGGGAAATGTTAGTTAGGCCAAATCGGTTACAAAGAGTGAAGTAAAGAGAAAGAAAGATGAGATTGAGAGAGAAAGAAGGAGACAGAGATAGATATATAACAGAGACAGAAAAAGAAGATTAAAATATATATATATATATATATATATATATATCTCCAGCAATAATTAAGATCTGAAGGAATGAAGTATCAGGTGGAACCATCCCAGATCTGCACAAAATGCAGCAGCGGGTGGGAAAATGGATGTTTTACTTGCCAACTACAATGGCAGGTTTTCGTGCCGTATCGTCTCATTCCTCGTACATCCTGCCTTATTAATAATGCATTGCCGGGAAACACGCCGGATTGGTGGTAGGGCGACCTCTGATTCGCTTGCCCTGCCATCCCCTCAGGCCTTCAGTAATCCGGGTGCCAATTTGAAGGGTGCCCTTGCACAGAGCTAGCATTCTCTAAGGGATTGGAAACTGCTACAAAATCATGGCTGCCAAAGGGAGGAAGCATGCTGCCCCCAAATTTAGCAATGCCTCCCTTGGGATATAGTGGAGGCCCACTGTGAAGTCCTCTACAACGACACTGGGCGAAGACCAGTGAGCAAGGTCACCAATCCAACATGGAAGGCAGTGGCAGCTGTGGTCAGCGTCTATGCCCTGCAAAAGAGGACAGCCACCCAGTGCCTAAATAGGATGAATGATCTCCTCCGTTCTGCCAGGTTAAGTCACTCTTCTCATCACTCTCAACTCACACACTCATAAACCCATCACATATCCACAGGGATTTCACTCACTGCCTGTTCAAGGGCCCTCACCATTCACTCTCTCACACACATCTTCATCTGCCTTGAGGGTCGTGTCCTCATCCTGTCCATGGCACCACTCACCACCCACACATACCAGGCAGGCATCCTGCTTACACTCTCTCCATCTGTCTTCATGCAGGACAAGCTGGCACACAACAAAATGGAGAAGTCGCAGACTGGTGGAGGAATGCCTGACATCAAGGTCCTCAAAGGCTTTAAAAATAGAGTCATCCAATTGGATGGTGATGATCTGGGTCATCCCTGTGCTGACGGTGAGGTCAGCGGTGCTCAACCAAGTGAGGATCTAGCAGTGCATCATCCATCAGATAACCATGCTATGACTTACAGCCCCTGTTCCACAGTCCCATTCATGCAGTAATTATCTCTCCATGCTTTCGCAGGCATATCTGGGAAGCAGCCGAGGGGGTCCATGAGCCAGGTCCACAACTCAAGTCCTGAAGAGACCTTGAAAGAAGAATCTGATGACACCTGAATTGAAGACCCGCCACAGTGCTCAATCACACCCTTCACCAGTGCAGGGACACATTTCACGGTGGAACGTAGTTCTAGAGTAGCTTCGGGGTCACAATCGGTGAGTACATCACAGTGTTTGATACGCAGCAGGTGGAGGCAGGGACTTCCCAAGTTTCCAGCACTTGGAGGACTACTGGAGTCCTGAAATCTGCTGACTCTGAGTCAGATGAGGAGCTGCAAAGGCAAGTTTGGGAACATCAGGAAGGGATGTCCGCTGCACTCCTCAGATTGCAAGGCACAATGGAGCAGTCTGTCTGCCTTCAGGCTGAGGTGATAGCACTTACACAGAGGTGAACACTGGTAGGATGGCGGCTGCCATAGAGACCTTGGTCCACGACATTGGTCCTGCACTGCAGTGTGGGCTGAACTCCATCACTGACCCATAGTTGGCCTCCAACAGTTTCAGTCCAGCTTCCCATCATCCTCAAGGAGTCAGCCAAGGACCCTTGGGCACACATAGGGAGGAGGATAAACAGGTGTATCCGAGGCCATCCACCCAGGTGACTCCGGGAGTGTCCGGCCATCCGAATCCCTCTTCCTGTGACCACAGCAGCACCAGCTCCATAGACCGAGGTGGGTGCCACTGCCACACAGCAGGACCTTGAAAGCAGACCTCCAGGTCTTGGCCCTCCAGAGGACGCCCGCCAAGGTCATCACAGGCAGGGTGTAGCAGTCAGCAGGCTGCCTCCACCTCTGCTGTGGATGTTGCCAGGAGCACCAAGACATAGTGGCAGGGTTAGGAAGGTTAAGAAGATGCAGTTGCACAGCCTGGGCATGGGTGTTAATCACTTGTACATAATATTCATTATTATCAATAAACTCCCAAGAATGTCTCCATGCCTATAACTTCTTGTTGATGAGCAGTGTTTGTATCACTCAGATTTAAATCTTGGTTTGTGCACAAGATAAAGGCAGATTTCTCAGTCCAGGGCTTCTTCCACGTGCTTTGTGCAGCCTTCAGACCAAAGCGATGATCCGGCTTCACACTAACTGGACACATTACTGATGACTGCACCTCGATAATGCTTGCCATTGCTGCCAGAATGTCGTGGGCAGGCGTCACAGAGTTCCGTCATTCTCTGTGTGCTCTCAGCACCTTTGAGGAGGGGCTGGCCTCCATAGTTTTAGCATCTGTGACCGGTGATGCTCTGCTCCTGAAGGGGGTCAGGTGCTGAAGGCTGATAAAGGATCAGATGCATTTAAAGATTCATGGCTGCATCTCCATGATATGACCCCGATCACAGAGCACAAGTGAACTGCCCTCAGTCAGACAGGAGTCAGATATTTACATGTCTGTGAAGATCTATGGAGTGACCTCATTGCATGTTGTCATCATCGTCCTGAAATCTAGCGACCATTAGGTATCTCCATGACATGAGTCTAAGCACTGAGGATATGTGCACTGCCATCAGCCACACAGGAGTCAAATGTTCACAGATGCAAGGTAAGGATGTCTGGACTGTCCTCACTGCATCTCGTCATCGTCCTCCATGAATCTTGTGGCTATGAGGGCCTCCCAAGAGCATCTGCCTTGTCTAGCCAGTGCAATGACCTCATTGCCGGCATCCTTGTTTTCAAGAACATCATCACCATCATCCCCTTTGAAGTCCTCCTCATTGGAGGATACATGCAGCTCCTCGGAGGATACATGCAGATCCTCCATCTCCTCCTCAGCCAGGTCCTACCCCCTTTGCTGTGCCAGGTTGTGGAATGCGCAGCAAGCAATAATGATACTCTACACCCTCTAGGGAACGTATTGCAGTGCTCCACTGGACCTGTCAAAGCACTAAAACCCCATTTTCATAATGCCTATCATTTGCTCCACCAAAGTCCAGGTCGTGGCATGAGCCCCTTTGTATCATTGCTCTGTTGCAGTCTGAGGCTGCCACATAGGCATTATCAGTCACATTCTCTGCGGGTAGCCCTTGTCCCCGAGAAGCCATCCCTGCAGCCTTTCTGGACTCTGAAAGGTGTCAGAGATCTGAGGCCTGCTAAGGATGCAAGTCATGGATGCTCCCTTGGAATCGTGTGCAGACCTGTAAGATGTGTTTGTGGTGGTTACTAACCAGCTGAAGATTCAGCAAGTGGAAGCCTTTGTGGTTGATGTAGTTGACTGCTTGTTGCCATGAAGGTCTAAGTGAGTGCAGTACCTGCACATGTGGAAAACCTGAGATCCTGCACAAATCCCAGTGCTCTTGCTTCCTGGTTTTCCTGATCCCAGGCAAAATTCACAAAATTCTGTGCGTTTGCGAAAATGGCATCCATGACCTCCTGGGTACACTTATGCGTAGAGGCTTGCAAGATCCCACACAGGTCACCTGTGGAGTCCTGGAAGGAGCCACTGGCTTAAAAATTGAGTGCCACGATCATTTTCACAGCCACTGGCAGAGGATGCCCTCCATGTCCCCATGGCGCTAAATCCTGCAGCAGGTGGCACATGTGACCAACCAGTTCCTGAGACACACACTTTTTGGCAACACTGCAGGAATGACAGGCGCCATCTACAGACCCTGGATCTAGCGAGGTGCCTACAAGCAGTGGCTCATTGTGGATCTTTAGCTGCGTCCCCTTCATCTTGAGGAAGGTGTTCCTCCCTTTGCCAAGCCAGGAGCCTCTGCCGCTCTCTTCTTCTTCACTGGTCTCTGTAAGCCATGAGGCATACTTCTAAATCATCAGGCTTCAAGATCCTGATGTTCTCCTCCTGCAGGATCAGAGAGATATGCATGAGTTAGCATGCTTGCACTAAGAACCTCCCTTGCTTAAATCTGAAGGCCCCATCACACATTAAGGAGGGTGCTGGCCACCACTTGGGTGGCCAGTGTGAAGTGCGCTCACTGGCCGTCCGAAACTTCACCCACCTCCACCCCACTCCACTTGGCCAACTGGGCGGCAGCTTCATCCACTGGACTACATGCTGTATTCTCAGCTCAGGCACAGGCATTCTCCTAACCCACACTGCAAGGCTGCACTGTTAGCTTGAAAGATATTGGATACTGATCCAAACCTTAATAAAGGCATTGCAAGGGGCTGTGAGCATCTCCACCAGTGACTACACCATAGTCACCTTTCTCAAGGGGATTGTACAATGTGCTCAGTTGGCCAATTGCCCTGCTGTCCTCTAAAATACACATTAATTTGCAGTCTGCATCCAAGGGGTGAAAAGTTCTGGAGCATTTGGTGGCACTTTCCTGCTTTTACATTGTTTGAGCAGGCAGAAAAGCTTCAGAGGCCCGACTCTAAACATGTCAATGGAGCTGCTGCTGAACGGTCTCAGCTGTGGAAGAATGCTCACTTTTGACAAGCATTTCCAAGTGTGTCGCTGCTTCCCCCACTGCCCCCGGCATGTATGTGTGTATTTCATTCAGTCTGTCTGTCCTGCCTTGCCTCCATCCCCTCCATCCCCGGTCTGGCCTGCCCTGGAATGCTTGTCCTGGCTCTGCATTGAAAACCAGCCAGGAAAAAGGGACTTGCCTGTGCACTCCATGAATATGCGGCACCTCTTCCGTGATGTCCTATGGGTGATGCTTGCAAGCATTGCTTAAGGTTGTGTGCACTCACCTCTGAGTTCCCCTCGAAGTTCAGGTCACCAGGTACATGCTTTTTAAAGGCAGTCGTGAAGCACGCTGTTCTGAAGTCACGCCAACGTGGGCGATAAATTTGACATGCGGATGATCCCGGCGAGCAGGGCTTTTAATTAGATGCAAATATATTAAAATGATGTTCCGGACGTGCGGCAATGGGAAACACGGCCCGCCATTGATGGGTGGAGCGGACGATCGCAAACTGGTTTTACGATGGCGTAAAACTGATTTTTGATCTTCTTGCCATATTGCCCCCTGCCCCCGCCCGCCATGACACCCGATGCCAAAGGGGCCATAAAACTCTAGCCATCATACTTATTAAAGTTAACTTTCAGTGCCAGAGAGGTTATTTGCCCTATCACCCTATTAAAAATGTACTTATACTTGAATGACATTCCCGACATGTGGCGGCGATAGCACTGTGGGTGTACCTACATAACATGGACTGCAGCGGTTCAAGAAGGCAGCTCATCACCACCTCCTCAATTGCAACTAGGGATGGGCAATAAATGCTGGCCCAGCCAGTGAGGCCGACATCCTGTGAATGAATATATTTTAAAAAATTAACAAGCCACATTTTTTTCTGGTGAGTTTAATGAACAGCTGTCATATAAGTACTGTAACTTCACACTATTTCATACATTTTTTTGCCTCACCATTATTTCTACAGCAAATTATGACTTACTACTATGGACTAGTATATAATTTTCAGTGTCCATACCTGGTAATTTCGACGATCCCTCCATATGAGGTATAACGTAATAGCATAACTAACCAAAACTATCCATTAAGGTCTTCTACTTCAAGACAATTTTAGAAGGAACAATATTCTATAATACTTAGAATGTTTCTAAGGGATATTTACAATGCAAGTTCAGCTTCTGTATGAAGGTATCAGTGTAAAGCTTTATTCAGGGCTCGATGTCAATCTGGGCAAAAGCAAAGTGACAATGCTTAGGAATTTAAATGACTAAAACATGGAGAGGAGATCAACTCTGTCTCTGAACATTTCAATTGAAATCAAGTAAGTTTGATTAGCCAGCAACTCTTGGAAGCAGGACATTCATGCCAATAGCCCACAAAAGGCCTCATCAGCAAACAGACTAATGCCTGATTGGGATTTAATCTCGTTGGAGTTCCCAAACATGGCCACAGTAGTGTTTGATCCTGGCCATAAATTTCTGCCTGGTATGCGTATGTATCCAGGCTTGAAAATAGCCCTCTGCTAGATGGGATCATTACATTTCCAGCCAGGCAGGACCCAAGCACGATACAAGCAATGGCCCAAATAACTTACAGTCAATTAAGTACTTCTGAAGTGACTGTTGCTAATGTGGTGAAAACAACAAAAAATTTAAATGCAAAGTTCCGTAAAAAAGTAATGTGATAAAGTACCAGAGAATATGTTTTAATGATGCTGGTTGAGGGATAACTATTGGTCAGGACCCCAGGACAATGCCACTGCTCCTCTTTGAATAACCCCAAGAATACTTTATGTCCACCTGAGAGGACAGCTGGAGCCTCAGTTTAACACCTCATCTAAAGAGGGGGGTTTCTGATGGTAATGTACTTGCTCATACTGCACTGGAGCATCAACCTGAATTATGTTCTCAAGTCTGTTGAATCCACAAACTCCAGACTCAAAGGCAAAAGCCCTAGCAACTGAGTCAAAATGAAATTAAGATAAACATTGAACATTGAACATGAAGGACCATGTGTTATTTACATTATCTACAGATGCCAGAATAAAAACATAAAAGATGTATCCTCCCACCAGTTATGTCCCCAAAGTATAAACATCATTAAATAATTAACAGAAACAGACTTTATAGGGCAGAGATTTACATCCAGCAGGCGGGCATGCACCTGACCTGATTGGGCATAAAATCGCTCAAGATGACGGCAGGCGACTGTCCCGATGTCATCGCGCGATATTTTGCTCAACAGGCATGCAGAAAAGTCGGAAGCACGCCTGCCGACAATTAAGAGGGCAATTAAGCCAATTAGTGGCACAACTGTCTCTGACTTTTCACGGCCAGTCCAACTTTACGAATCGGCCAGGTGGATTTTGCATTTTTTATCAAACCTCATCCAAGGGCAGGATGATATCTCCATTATGAAATAAAATAAAAATAAATATCTGTGGACAGCATTTTTATGACATATAGTTTCAAGTGCTTGATTGTGATGCATGGACATTTTTTTTTGCAGCTTTTTAAACCTTTATTTCATCATTTGAATGTCTGCAGCTCCCTGAGGCAGCTGTCTGCCTTCAGAGTGCTCCGTCGCAGCGCTTACCCGCACCCATGGTAATGTCATCACCTGCCCCTTTCCCACCTCAACTCTGGCAGCACTGAGCTTTTCAGCACGCGTTTCACGCTGGCTGACTGTTAATTGGCCAGTTAATGGAATTGCCAAATTGACTCAAGGGCTTTAAACCTTTGAGGAAATGGTCTAAAGCTGCTGGAGTTATTTGAAGAGATAGGTCCAGGTACGCCTTTAGGAAAAGTAAGGTACACTTCAGGATAGGTGCACTTTGGGAAAGGTAAAGTAACCTTTGGGAGAGGTCAGAGTAGACTCGAATGTGCATTTAAAAAATGGATAAATTGAGGACTATCATTATTGGATTTGTGCTATATGACTGATTCCACAACTTTTATTATCACAAAGGGGTGCCTGTCAGTTCACAGTTTGCTTTATAACTCCAAGTGGTTATAGTCTTTAATGTGGAGCTATAAATACAAATGCTTGTTTTTCTTTCTACAAAGGATCAAGTACTTGAATGAAATGTCTGGTTTTATAAGGGATTAAGTAGTTGAATGATTTTTTATGTATTCAATGGGTTTTTTATGAATGAGGACTTTTTAAAAATAATGACTGTATTGGACACTTAGAATTTTATTTGATTTCATCTCACCATGGCTCCTGAGGTCTGTCCGTGGTGGATACTGGCCAAATTGGCATAGGTGGTGTAAGGGCAAAGGGTAGTGGGGGGCTGTGGGGACTTGGGTTGCATAGGGGATACGATGGGACAATGAGTGGGTAGAGGCCATAGGTTGGCATAAGGAAAATGAAGGGCCATGGGGGTGGATAGAAGGGAATAGGTTGGCATAGAGGCTCTGAAGGGCCATGGAGGATGGGTAGAGGGGCATGGGCTGGCATGTGGGTATGAAGACCCATGAGGGAAGGCAGCAGGTATAGGTTGGCATGAGGGTATGAGGGGCCATGGGGCGGATGCTGGGCATGAGGTGGCATATGTTGGGATAGATGGGGCAAGGGGGTGTGAGAGGGGTGAGAGCTGAGGACTACTTTTTGTTTTATTCTTTTCCTCAAATCCCAGAGCGCTGAGGCAGGCCTTCCAGACAGCCTGCCTCTGTACTTGGCAGCCCTCCTGGGTTCCTCCATACTGTTTGGCAGGTCCGACTCCTATTAAGACCAGTCCCCACAAAACAAAATAGAACATCTGGGGCACTTTCTCCTGAATCGGGTTTGCAGAGTCCGGAATTTTCCTGACTCTGGGCTCCTAACTTGGGAGTGAAAATTTGACCCCATGTGTCTGTCAATTTTACCAGTTCCTCTACGTCTGTTTCTACCTTCCTTGCTGATTACTGCATTTCCAAGCTTCATGTCATTTTCAAACTTTTAAATGATGTCTTGTACACCAAAGCTCAAGTGCTCGCCTGTATATCAACAAGAACAATGGTCTCAACATTGCCCCATGCGGGACTCCACTGCATGCTTCTCTCCAGTTCTAAAAACAACTGCTCACCACAACTTGCAGTTTCTTGCCATTAACCAATTTTGTATCTATTCAGCCACTCTCCCTTTAATCCCAAAGGCTTCAATTTTACAAATAATTCTACTACATGGGTCTTCTTAAAGCACTTACATGAAAATACTTGTGTTGCTCATCCGACAGGAGACGATAATATCATCAAAGCCAACTGTAACTGCAAATAGCTGATTTCTGAGGTGCTCAAGGTAGTGAGTTACATGCAGCTTACAATTTCACTACCTCTGTGACAGTGCTATTGGCCACATTGGGATACCTAACCGATAAACATTGTTACAGCTCAGTACCTAGGTACTTAAGAAGTTTGCACCAACACATATATGAGCCAACATAGAATTAGACTAGACAAAGACACTGAAATTAGGCCATTTGGATATTTGTATAAGAATACTTGGTGTGGTTTTACGGAATTTCTGCAAACATTTGTCGAAAGTGGACGAAGAAATTTCATTTGAACACACTCATATTCACACACTGATGTCCAAACAGCCCAATTCCAAGGTGAAAGGTTGAGTTGTACAACTTTAAAACATCATGCGATAATTTTCAGCATATACATTGAATTTTAGTTACAACATATTTGTAAGCTTTTATTTCTATCCAAATGCACCTTATCTTTTAAATTATACACATCACACATGGGGATAAGTTGCCAGACAGGTTTCTTAGGTTCCTTACCCAAACAACGTGGTGGACGATTCTGATTGCTCCACACACCTTCCTGTTGGCACATGGCAGTGGACTGCTCCTTTGATGAAAGTCGATAGCCATCGTTGCAAAAGTAGCTAACACGCGTGTTTACTGAGTAATCAGTTGCAAACACTCCTCCATTCACTGATGCTTTTGGCACACCACAAGATATTGCTGGAACAAATGAAACATTTCATGATGATATTCAATAACAGGATCTTTTATGAGTCAGTGAATGGAACTTATCCACCTGACCATTTGTTCAACGTGAAAGAGTCAAACTCAAAGCTAAAAAGTGTTTTTTAGTAAAAGCAGGACATAAGCTGAAAAAGCAGAACTGGAGAGTAGCAGATGCGCTTTAGGCAGGATAAGGAATGGGAAGAAGAGATAAACCAGAAAACTGCAGACCAGTCAGTCTAACCTCAGTGGTGGGGAGGCTATTGGAAGCAATTCTGAGGGACAGAATTAATCTACACTTGGAGAGGCAGGGATTAATCAAGGACACTCAGCATGATTTTGTTCAGGGGAGGTCATTTCTGACCAATTTTATTGAATTTTTCGAAGAGGTGACCAGGTGTGTAGATGAGGGCAATGCATTTGATGTAGTCTACTTGGACTTCAGCAAGGCTTTTGATAAGATCTTGCATGGGAGACCGATAACAAAGGTAAGAGCCTGTGGGATCCAAGGCAATTTGGCAAATTGGATCCAGAATTGGCTGAGTGGCAGAAAGCAGAGGGTGATGGTCGAGGGGTGTTTTTGTGACAGGATGCCTATATCCAGTGGGTTTCCACAGGGATCAGTGTTGGGTCCATTGCTGTTTGTGGTACAGATAAACAATTTAGTCTTCAATGTAGGAGGGTTGATCAGTAAGTTCACTGATGACATGAAAATTGGCAGGTGGTAAATAGTGAGGAGGATCGCCTTAGATTACAGGAGGATATAGATGGGCTGATCAAATGGGCTGAACAGTGGCAAATGGAATTTAATCTGGATAAGTGTGAGTTGATGCACTTAGGCAGGACAAACAAGGCACAGGAATACATGATAAATGATAGGACCCTGGGAAGTACCGAGGATCAGAGGGACCTTAGTGTGCATGTCCACCAGTCCCTTAGGTAGCGGGACAGGTAGATAAGTTGGTTAAGAAGGCATTTGGGATACTTGCCTTTATTACCCGAGGCACTGAATATAAGAGCAGGGAGGTTATGTTGGAACTGTGTAAAACGCTGGTTAGGCCAGAGTATTGCGTGCAGTTCTGGGATCCACATCATAGGAAGGAAGTGCTTGCACTAGAAAGAGTGCAGAGGAGATTTACTAGGATATAGCCTGGGCTGGAGAGCTTTAGTTATGAGGAGAGATTGGATAGAGTGGGGTTATTTTCCCTGGAGCAGAGGAGATTGATGGGAGACATGATTGAGGTGTATGAAATTATGAGGGACATGGATTGGGTAGACAGGAAGGAACTTTTCCCCTTGGTGGAGGGATCAATAGCTAGGGGGCATAGATTTAAGGTAAGGGGCAGGAGGTTTAGGGGGGACGTGAGGAAGAATTTTTTCACCCAGAGGGTGGTGGGAATCTGGAACTCACTGCCTGAAAGGGTGGTAGAGGCAGATTCCCTCATAACATTTAAGAAATATTTGGATGTGCACTTGCAATGCCATGGCATACAAGGCTATGGGCCTAATGCTTTAAAATGAGATTAGAATAGTTAGGTACTTGTTTGACTGGCCCAGATTTGATGGGCCAAAGGGCCTTTTTCTGTGCTGTAGACCTCTATGACTCTATGGCTGTATGATCCTATGACTCTATGACAAATAAGCTAGTTGGACAGAGGACAAGGCCAGGGACTGGGTGTTGAAAGCAATGTGGCCTAGAATGTACAATCAGCAAGATATGGCAGCTCTGCATTGATAAGAACAATGCTCGATGTATGTACACATGGGAAACAAGTAACTGAGGCCAGAAAAGCAAGTGATTGTAAGTTGACAAGATTAGAACATGTATACGTGACCAAAGGTATATATTAGTGAACACTTGTAACTTTTCAGAGTATGGTCTTGGACTGTCAAGGCTGTCTCTCTCTCCCTGCGTATGCTTGAATAATAAATGACTTAAACCTGTCCCTGAGTCTCCTGGTAGTGTGTTGAGGTGAACTACAACAAACTTATATTAAGAGGACATAGTTTTATAAAGAAAAAAAATATATAATGAATTATTTACAGCTTAGCGACAAAGGCCTGAATTTTTGCTGAGAAAACATTTGCAGGTGGGAGAGTGGGACTATGTGGATTGCTCTTGCAGACAGCTGGCATGGACATGAGAGGCTGAATGGGATCCTTCTGTGGTGTAACCATTCTATGATTCTCTGATCTAAATAGTGGTGAATTGGAGCTGAATCAGGCTTTTTTGAATTTGTAGCTTGGTGAACACAAGTGCATTGCAAGGTAGTTTATCTATCCACAATTCTCTCTCTCTATCAGAGAAAAGGGGTGGGGGGCCAAATATTCTGGTCTCTGGATTGTCGGAGAATGGATGTATGACCAAAGATGCACATCAGGACGCAGTGAAAGTCCTGACACAAGGGCATACATGGGGGTTGTTCGGGAAACTTAAACTTTCAATGGGCAATTCCCAACTCCTCGAGGCCCTAGTCAGAATAGATAAGTGGATGTGGTGTATTTGGATTTTCGGAAGGCTTTCGACAAGCTCCTACACAAAAGGTTAGTAAGCAAACTTACAGCAGATGAGATTGGGAGCTATATGACCTTCCTTTCATCATAAGGTCAGGAGTGGGGATGTTCGCTATGATTGCACGATATTCAGCACCATTCACGGCTCCTCAGATACTGAAGCAGTCCTAGTCATAATGCAGCAAGACCTGGACAACCCAGGCCTGGGCTGACAAGTGGCAAGTAACAGTTGCGCCACATAAGTGCCAGGCAATGACCATGTCCAACAAGAAAGAATCTAGCCATCGTCCCTTGACATTCAATGACATTACCAGAGCTGAATCCACAACTATCAACATCCTGGGCGTTACCATTGATCAGAAACTGAACTGGACTAGCCATATAAATACCGTGGCTACAAGATCAGATCAGAGGCTAGGGATCCTGTGGTGAGTAATTCACCTCCTGACTCCCCAAAGCCTGTCCACCATCTACAAGGTACAAGTCAGCAGTGTAATGGAATACTCTCCACTTGCCTGGATGAGTGCCGCTCCAACAACACTCTCCTACTGTCACAACTTTCCGTTTCTTACGTCGGTCTGCTATCTCTCTTACAGATTTGCCCCTCCAATTCTCTCTGACTATTGGGCGGTCTATAATACAACACTATTACCTTTCCCGTTCCTCAGCTCCGCCCATATGGCCTCTGTAGACGAGCCCTCCGGGCTGTCCTGCTTATGCACAGCTGTGATATTTTCCCTGACTAGTAATGCCTCTCCTCCCCCTTTCATCCCAACCCCTCTATCACGTCTGAAACAACGGAACCCCGGAACATTGAGCTGCCAGTCCTGCCCCTCCTGCAACCAAGTCTCACTAATAGCAATAATGTCGTAATCCCACGTGCCAATCCATGCCCTAAGCTCATCTGCATTTTCGACAATACTCCTTGCGTTGAAATAGATGCACCTGAGAACATTTCTATCCCATATAAACCTTTCATTTCTGTCTATCTATGCATTCCTCGCTTGACCTTTATCCTCCTCCACCTCACTATCTACTCTAACACTCTGGTTCCCCTCCCCCTGCAAATCTAGTTTAACCCCCCCGGAGCAGCATTAGCAAACTACCCACAAGGATGTTAGTCCCCCTCCAGTTCAGGTGCAAACCGTCCCGTCGGAACAGGTCCCACCTTCTCTGGAACAGAGTCCAATTGTCCAGAAACATGAAGCCCTCCCTCCTGCACCATCTCCTTAGCCACGTATTTAGCTGCATGAACCTTCTATTTCTAGCCTCACTAGCACGTGGCACGGGTAGCACTCCTGAGATCGCAACCCTGGAGGTCTTGTCCTTCAACTTTGCACCTAACTCCCTAAACTCTTTTTGCAGGATCTCCTCCTCCTTCCTATCCACGTCATTGGTCCCTACAGGAACAACACATCTGGCTGCTCACCCTCCCTCCTGAGAATATTGAGAACTCGATCCGAGATATCACGGACCCTGGCACCAGGGAGGCAACAGACCATCCAGGATTCTCGATCTCTCCCACAGAACCTCTTATCTGTCCCCCTAACTATCAAATCCCCTATCACTACTACTCTCCTCTTTTCTCTCCCTCCTTTCTGAGCTGAGGGTCCAGCCTCGGTGCCAGAGACTTGATTACTACAACTTGTTCCTGGTAGGTCGTCCCCACGAACAGTATCCAAAATGGTATACCTATTGTTGATGGGAACGGCCACAGGGGTGCTCTGCTCTTTCTGTCTATTCCCCTTCCTCCTCCTGATAGTCACCCAGCTATCTGCCTCCTGACCTTTAGGGGTAACTGTTTCCCTGAAACTCCTGTCTATTACTGCCTCTGCCTCCCGAATGATCCGAAGTTCATCCAGCTCCAGCTCCAGTTCCCTAATTCAGTTTGTCAGGAACTGCAGCTGGATGCATCTTTTGCAGGTGTAGTCACCAGGGACAATTGTGCTGTCCCTGACTTCCCACATGCTGCATTCAGAGCACTTGACTGCCCTAACTGCTGCCTCCATTACCTACTCCTAATTTACTTAAAGGACTTTACCCAGCCCTACCCCACTGGGAGCAAGCTCGTCCTCAGCCTCTGCTCGCCGAAACCTCTCGAGCCAAAGCCTCAAAGCTCCACTCCTTCACTGGGCCACTCACACACTGGCCGTTCCTCTTCAGCTTCCCCTCCTTTTATTTTCAATGTCCGCGCTCTTTTTAAAATGAACTCCCCTCGCTATCCATGCTCTTTTTAAAATGAACTCCCCTCGCTCTCTGCGCTCTTTTTAAAATTTTGTCCTAATGGTAGTTGTAAAGCATCTACATAAGACACTATCCATTTGTGCAAAGCACATAGTTTTTATAAATGAATCCAGGCAGCTAGTTGACATTTTTACTACTTATGATCTTGTCTGATAGTGCAATAATTCTCAACAGCACTTGCTTCTAGTTCAGCACCTCTCTCTCTTTCTCTCCTGCAAAGTATGCTTCGTTAATGAAAATGACAATTTTTATCTTTAGGTCAAACTTTCCTCCAGTGTGTGTTCCAATATAATGCCCCCTCTCTTTATTTGCTGGAATTGAGCATTTTGGTACAATGGTCATCAGAGTTGGTATCTACTTATAACAATGCAGAAGCATAGGAGGCTTTGGGTCAGTTATATGAGGTTTCTTTAGTGGGCTACAGACCATGCAATCACAGAGCACTTAGAATAGTATTCTTCACTTGATGAATTCAAAATGCAATGCATCATAAAAGAAGTAACAAAATGATTAAGCAAATCAGTCTGCACATATTTTTCCACTGGTTGCATTTCTATATTCATGCTAAATGGCTTTCAATTGCTTATTTACAATTTTTCATGATTTTGTTTTTCACAATGATGAAGGCAGATTAGGTCTGGAACATGGGCCTCTTCAAAGGTGTCCAATGCGACTCAAAGGTTTCATAACAGGAGGCAGAACTTGAGCAAGAAGCATTGGTATGTCAATTTGCCCTCCCTTTGAAAACATCTATTTCTCATCTATTGCGAATCCCTCTCCTGCACCCAGTTTGGTACCTGATCAAAGCTGAATCAGGCAAAAGGTGGGTTGTGGCCCTATCAGTCCAGTGGAAATTGGGTGGAAAAGCAGTTAAAATCTACCAAGTGGCTTACAATGGGGTCCTTCTTTAAAGACTCAGTTTGGGGTCTTGCCCCAGACTCCACCCTATTCCTTACTCAGAGATACCTGCTTCCAGTCATGAGGAATAACTTTTCCCCCCGTTGGAGGAGAAGTTCAGGGTGCATGTGGGCACACACTGCCATTTTATGTGGGTAAGCCAATTAAGGCCCGCTCAGCGTGGCGTCCGCATGGAAGCGCTATGTGCTCCCTGTGTGGGCGGGAGGGGGGATTCCCTCAGCTAAGAGTGCGCTCTTTCGCACATGTGCATGAAAAAGCACACTCATTTCCCTGAGGCTAAGTGCTGCCTCAGGGAGCTCAGCGCCAAATTCAAAATTGGTCAATGCACAAAAATAAAATTTTCCTGACATGTCCCCTTATGTGACACTGTCACATGAGTTGGGACATGCCCATCACTTTTATTCGAATTTATATTAAATTTTTAAAAACCTACATGAAACCTCATCCCGCCCATGGATGAGGTTTCATGCTTTTTCTGAAGCCTGCCAGGGCTCCTGGCCTGCCTGCCAACCTGTCCTTGGTGAGCAGTTAATTAACTTACACGTAGGGATTTCCATTGGAAACCTACTGGGAATTAAATTTCCCTCTCGTCCCTAGACAGTGCTGACCCATGAGGTGCTGATTGAGTCGTAGGCACTTAGCCACGTAATTAAGCAAAGTGCAGAGCGGTAAACTGTTGAGGATTCATGGGTAAATGCTAAATGCTATTAATTATTCATCCTTTCACAGGATTTGGGTGTTACTGGTTAGGCCAATATTTGTTGCCCATCCCTAATTGCCCTTGAGAAGATGGTGGCGAATTGTCTTCTTGCACCCCTGCAGTCCATGTGGTGTAGGCACACCCACAGTGCTGTTAGGGAAGAATTCTAGGATTTTGACTCAGTGACAGTGAAGGAACTGTGATATATTTCCAGGTCAGGATAGTGAGTGACTTGGAGGGGAACATGCAGGTGCTGGTGTTCTCAAGCATCTGCTGTCCTTGTCCTTCTAGGTGGTAAAGGTCATGTTGAAGTTGCTGTTGAAGGAGCCCTGGTGAGTTGCCGCAGTGCATTCTGTAGATGGTACACACTACTGCCATTGTGCGTCAATGGTGGAGGGAGTGAATGTTTAAGGTGTTGGATGGAGTGCCAATGAAACAGGCTGCTTTGTCCTGGATGGTGTCCAGCTTCTTAAGCATTGTTGGAGCTGCACTCATCCAGGCAATTGGAGAGTATTCTATTGGACTACCGACTTGTGCCTTGTTAATGGTGGACAAGTTTTGGGGAGTCAGAAAATGAGTTACTCTCTGCAGAATTCCCAGCCTCTGACCTGATCTTATAGCCACAGTATTTATATGGTGGTCCAGCTCAGTTTCTGGCCAATGGCAACCCCCAGGATGTTGCTAGTGGTGGATTGAGCAATGGGAATGCTATTGAATGTCAAGGGGAGATGGTTAGGTTCTCTCTTGTTGCTGTTCAGTTAACTATGTTAATGGTTCTAAAGCAAAAGCAGATGCATGAACCTGCTTTAAATTAAAATTTGACTACAATTAATACTACAATTCAGCTCTTTGGTCTAATGTTTTTAATGTAACATCTGATCATCTGTTACTTCAATCAAACATGTCTTTTTACTGCTGGCCTTTTCTCCCCAAACAAAGAAGAGAAGAATTAAAGATGGGGAGGGAAAGAAACAAAGGTTGCTGTCAAGAACAAATGAGATTTGTCATGTGTGCCTGCTACATTTTAAAAGAACATCTGTCAAAGCTCGTGATTAAGATATGTTTACCTTGACAGGCTGGGACAGGTACATTCCAAGTGTAAAATCCATATGGTGATTTCCTGCACATAGCAGTGTTATTTCCAATAAGTCTGTAGCCTCGCTCACATGCCCAGCGAACAACACTGTTGAGCTGTCCTCCTGTTTGCCTGAGTATTAGACCATGGGGAGGAGATTCTGGAGTGCTGCAGTAATAGGCTGGAAACAAACCAGAGGGACATGCATTAGATTTGTTTTATCCCATTTCAGACTGCTTTAGCTCTGAGTTAGTGAGGATACAAAAGGCAATATTACAAAATTAAATCGATCAACCTACCAACATATCGGATGCGAAAGCCTTTTTTGTTAGTACCGTGATCAGCTGACCAGCGAAGGAAAAGTTGGTGGCTGTTGCTAGTGATATTGAAAGGTGAAGAATAGTCTCCACTGAAGGAGTTCAGCAACGGGCTATGGCTGTTTGGACCTTCGTAGAAATAGACAATTAGCATGCAAAACAATTAAAGTGAACAATAAGTTTTAATGATGAATAAATGAGATTCACACTGCAATCCAAAATCAAAGGGACACAGTGATGGAAATAGGATGCAAGTAAATTACAAAGTGAGATGTCAGATCAAATGTTGAATAATGTACTGTGATCAATAGCTTTGCACTTCAAGCATCTACTGTAGATCATACAGCTTGTTGCAAGTATTGTGTTATCAATAATTGAAGAACTGCAATATCACTCAAAATACACAATGGATTTTTTAATGAGTCAGAACTCTTGATAACCTTCACACTGGAATATTTTATTAATAATAATGTACTAAGAATTTGCATTTTACATATTGCCACAAATTAAATGATGTGCTACAAAACACAGTTACATGTAATTCCTAACTGTGAGACACCTAATTTACTGAATTCAAAATCGTTACAAACCTCACAGTCAATTTTTTTTAAGCCACTGTCTGTCTCCTGTTTTAGGTGCAATTTAAGCAGAGTTCCTAAATAGGCATTTCAAATGCCTTTCTAACAAACATTAATAACAATGGAGATGGTGTGTAATGCAAGAAACTATCAATAACTGGTAAAACTGACTTTCCAGGTCAGTGCAGCACATTCACTTGGAGTTAGTCGATTTTATTTAGTTAGATTTAACATTTTTCAGGATCCATGGTAATGTCTAAAATCAAATGAAAGGTTTACAATTTTTAATTGATCCACGAAGCATGTGAGTTTTGAAAAATTTCTTTAGAATTTTCTAGTTCCATTTAGTTATCTTTAAAAATTAGGAATTAGGATTTTCTCCCCATTAGTATCAGGATATTGAAATGCCACAAATCTGAAAAGACACCTAAATTACTACTGTGAAGTGTTTTAAAAATTTCTGGTTTGCCTTGCAACAGATTTGAAGTTAATTGGAGTGTGAAGAAAAAAATGCAATGATGTGACACAAAGGCAGAACAAATTAAAATATATCTTATTTTAAATATATCATTGCATAAAAATGGTAATGATATTGTGGCATACAACAGCAGAAGCATCTTCGCATTAAAAATGCTGTTGGCATTGGTTTTGTACTGGTTTAGTTTTAGTGGTGCAATGTAAGCATTAAAAGTTAATATAAATTTAGCAAAACAAAAACTAACAAAGATACCATTAAGAGTCAAGGCATTTTTCAGAATATATAAAGGCGGAGCTTTATAACTGCTTCAGCTCTTACTCATTGCCCAAGAGTGCTTAGATTTCCTATCCTGAACCATCAAGGGGCACACAATCATTAGACCTGTCATTTGGCATTGGCAAAACTAGCCAGAGATGAGGCACAACTGCAGTGTGGAAATCCTTTGCATTTTGCTCACAGTAGATACTCAGGAGCAGGGTACAGCGCCATGCTCCTCCAGGTGTGTTAGTGTGTCCAACTAATGATTCTTTGATAAAATGAGGTGGAAGATCAAAATCATGGCCTCATAGGACCAGTATTCACTGTAGTTGCAGGCCCAACTGTTTTCCCTGGAAAAGTCACAACAATTCCAATGAAATGCAAAATGGGCATGGTGTCAGGAAACTAGGTATTTGCTCCATTTTCCTGATTTTTACACACAGGGGAATTGGTACTCACTGAAACCAAGGATCAGGAAGGGATATTCTATAAATATTATACCTGCCTTATATCTTTCCAGCTCTGATAAAAATAACAGAATCTCATCAGTCAAGGAAATTACTCAGGTAACATTTCATTATCTGGATCTCAAAATTTTGAGGCCTAATATCTGCAACTCTACTACTGCACTCCTGCTGTGACTCCAGTGGGAGTGCAGTGGAAGGGCTAGAAATTAGGTCAGGATATTTGGGTATTTCTTGTCCCGGCTTTCCTTTTTTTAAATTCATGGGATGTGGGCATCGCTGTCTGCCAGCATTTATTGCCTATTCCTAATTGCCCTTGTTCAGAGGGCTTTTAAGAGTCAACCACATTGCTGTGGGTCTGGAGTCACATATAGGCCAGACCAGGTAAAGACAGCAAATTTCTTTCCCTAAAGGGCATTAGTGAACCAGATTGGTTTTTACAACAATTGACAATGGTTTCATGGTCATCATTAGATTTTTAATTCCAGGTTTTATTTTAATTCAAATTCCACCATCTGCCATGTCCCCAGAGCATCACCCTGGGTTTCTGGATGACTAGTCCAGTGACAATACCACTATGCCACCACATCCCCCTTCCTGCTAGCTTCTGTTGGTCTTTGTTTAAGGTGGATGCTCTACCCAATATAAGGGAGGTACATAAGAAAGGGGTTGCATTTAGGGTAGGGGATTCCCACCCTACAAGTTCTTGCTGCAGACCAGGGAAAAGGTAGGAGTGCCAGGACACCAACTCATAGTTGGTGACAACTGAACTCACCGGGTGGGTGGGTGGTGGTTGTGTCGGGGGTCATTTCACAGGTTGTGGCTTGTATTTCTGTAATCTTTCAAATGTTAACAATGCTCTTCAGTTCCCTTCTCAAAGAGGGAAAACAGATGTAAAGGCAGCTTTTTCCCAGCAGCAGCCAGTTGGTAGAATTTTCATTCTCTTGGCAGGCTTGGGTACGCTCCTGTATTTTGGAAACCCACTGGCATTATTACCTCCCCTTGTAATCAAACCTGGGCCTCAACCTACACACAAAAAGGATTTGTATATGTATCTCTGTTTTCCCTAAACTTAAGACATCTCTCCATAAGAGGAGAGCTCAAGAGCAATCCTACAAATAATGTAAGGCAAATTATTGTTATCTATTTCACACAAGCTCACTATCCAACATAGTATAATCAGAAGTGGGGCAGTCTGGCTGATTTTTCTTCTGTTTTCCTTAGCACTAAGGAAACTTGCAATGTCTGTACCTCTAACAGCACAGCAATGGGGATTGAAGTCGAAAACGTCTTGACCTGTATGTCATAAACCACACTGTGTGGTGTGCTTCTTAATTGTTGGGCCATTGGGGAAGCCCTTGCATTGTGTTGCTAAGACCAGTGTCGGCCAGGCTGAGCAGGGGCAGGCGCAGAGCCAATTATTACCTGTGATCAGCTGCGTGCTGCCATTTTATGTGGGCAGGCCAATTAATGCCCGCCCAGTGTGACGCATGGCCGGTAGCTCAGCGCTACCTGTGCCGGCCAGGGGGAGGAGGGAGAGTCGGGGCCTGCGCGCGAAAGAGCACCGTGCCTCAGGGACATTAAGTACATAGTGAAATTTTTTAATAAAGACAGAGAAAAATTATTTACACATGTCCCCTCATGTCACAGGGCCATATGAGCTGGGACATGTTTGTCAATTTACCAAAATTTATTTATTTTATAAAACCTTCAGGAAACTTCATCCCGCCCATGGATGAGGTTTCCTGAAAAACACAAAGGCTGCTTGGGCTCTTCACCTGCCCGTCAAACTTAAGGTTGGATAGGAAGCGCTGTTAATTATCTAAATTAGTTTCTTAATGGCCTTAACAGGCCTTTGACAGTTCAGCGTGCGCCTGCTGAATGAAAGATCTAAATGACGCACGATGACGTTGGGACGCATGCCCAGTGTCATCGCACGTCATTTTGCGCATCGGTGTGTTGGGCCCACCCCTGCTTGTTGACGTCAAAATTCTGGCCTACTTATCTGCAGTATACACTATGGACTGCTCCAAATTATTCTGTTTAAAATATCCTTAAAGAAATTTAACAGAGATTTCTAATCCTGTCTCTTGCATTCAAACAGATGATTACGTTGCTATTGCAATGCATTTTAAACTTAGTCTCAGTTCTTCTGAAAATAATTTCTCTTCTTCACTATCTTCACTGCTGCTCCAACTGGTTATAAAGAGAGTTGGCTTCCGATTGCCTTTCTCTCCACCCTGTCCTAACTTGGAACCAGACAGGCAAAAATTTGAACTCCTCGTTAGTCCTTGAGACAAGCAGTTCCAAATTTGAAATCAGTACTGTAACTGAGGAAGCGGTAGGTAGTAAACCAGTTGCTTTCTGGAGTTGGAGTCAACTAACATGCAATTGTTACCCAATAACCAAGTATTGCCCATTGGATATTTTAGTTTACTGTTGAGTAAAATAGCCATATTGCATTATCTGATGTCTTGCTTTGATTTGCAAAGTTCTCAGGTAACTTTATAATGTAATTGGTTGACAGAGAAGAGAAAAAAAAATCTTTGCCATGATATTTTTGGTGCATTATAAAGAAAATAGGTGAAGTGAAAGCTGAATCGTTGACAGCAATATGAATTTGGCATATTATACGGACAGTACTTTAAACTCAAACTGGCATTTTCCCAAAAATACAAAAATTCAATGTGTTTAGCATCAATATTCTTTCCCTTAACTTTCCAAGCTCTTTCATGTGAAAGATTTAATCTTCTTCCTCCACCCTCCCCGCATTCCCTCACTTGATACGCAGCAGAAACCCTTGATAGACTGGAGAGTGATATTATTTGGTTAAAAACGTAATAGCCATCCATTCTTCCCCAATGCTTGCATATTGCTACTTGGTCCATTTGTCCATCATGGTACCTACATGTATATCTTTTGCTGACCGAAAGTTGCTTAGTAATTATAGAACTGGATTATTATAGGTAGGCAAGCAGAAAGACATCTTAAAAAGATTTCATCTCACTTCCAAAAGTGAAATTTGTTACAATACTAGAATTTAATCCAGGTGATGGGGGTCTTGCCTGCCAGCTAGAAGGTTGGTGAGAGCCCTGTGTCGGCTCTGGTGGGGAAGTGCCTAACAGGCACTTTGCTGGCCACTGTCAGGCCTTCCCCAGAATTAGTGACTCTCGGGGCAGGAATCCTACTCCTCCAGGAGCTGCCAGACAATCAGAGGCCAGCAGCTCCCTATTGCAGGCAGCACCACTGGGAGCGAAGGCATCTGCTGGCAATGGACCCACAAGAGGCCCAGGACCACTCAGGGACCCCAGGCAAAATGCAAATGACGGCAGGATAGGGATTGTGGGAGAGGGGCAAGGAAGGCAGAGGCAAGGGCAGGGGGTAGCTTTCAGCAGCAGCTGTCCCCCCTCCCCCCATCTCAAATCATCCTCCCCTTTCTCAATGCAGATCCTTCAACCAGACATTGAGTGCCTTTGAAAGAAGGACCACTCCTGGGAGTCTGCAAGCAATCCCAATAAGGGTTTGCTTTTCGAGCTTCCCGCATGGCGACACCTCTGCCTGATGTTGGTTGAAAACCAGCAGCGATGGGATGATTCCCTTAAGCAGACATTAATTGCCTACTTAAGGGTGTCAATGTCGGGGTGGAGAGGCTGTCCACAAGCCTTACCGTCCCAGACTTAATCAGGCAGAGGCGGGAAGGCAGCAGAGTTTTCGTATGGCACCCTCCCACCCAAATAGGTGCCCTTCTGCCAGCAAACTCCAGGTGTGGGACATTAAATTCCTCCCTATGTGCTTCTTTAAGTGAGAGGGAAGACAAGCACCATGTCACCAGCCATGGTGCAGAACTGAAAATTTCATGAAAATTGTTGATTAAGAAAAGACAAAAATAATACTGTTGGGATATTAAATTTGAAAAATAAAATGTTATTTTTCTTAATTGGGGAGGGACACAGAGGTCTGAAGAGGTGCTCCAAGCTGTGTTGAAGGTGCGACCTGTGCCACTGCAATTTAAAATCATTCGCAATGGAGTGGTATGACCAGCACCATCCTATATATGAACTGTTCCTTCAGTTTAATTGCACAAATTGACGTAGACTTTAAATAGGACCAAAATTATTCACAAAGTCTGCCTATTTGGTTATGTATTTTGTAAACAAAATGTCCTTGCCTCCATGCACTTTGGTTTGTAATTAGCATTTAAATTACATTATTTTTCTGCCTAAAGCTACTCTAAGTCCAAACGCTTTTGATGCTAGTGAATTTAACTCAATGCCATCTGGGGATTGTTTTTATGTTTGAGGTTATTCCACTCCCTAAATTAAAAGAATGAAGTTCATTTTAAATAATTTAGCATTCAGGCAAGTTACAAAGCATTCTTCAGATAAATGATTAAAAGAGGAAATGGACAAGGGATGTCCATCTATCCATCACAAATGATGGTAAAGGAAGATTCTCTGATCTCTCAGATCTTAGTGGAAATTTGAAGCTGAAGACTCCCTTGGGTTACAACAACTTTCTCTGATATATATATAAAACCATACAGTGAAACTCTCCTTTGAAAAGTAAGTATATACATGGAGATTTTAGAATTTAAACTCCTGCGCACATACTTGAGGTGTGCTACAGTTTACTTGTGCATATCTCAAATAACAACATAAACAAAGGATGCCCATTCAAAGTTAGTTATCATTTAGGTTTGTACTTGAAGGGCCCAAAATGTGAATTTTTCAAAGCCAAAGCTAAGTCTGTAATGAATGCTTAGAAAGTGAGGACATGACATGATTAATTCATAGTAGTTTAGGAGATAGTACAAAAAGACTCATGGTAGCAATGGATTGATTTTTCTTATGGTAACTGAGTGAGGAGTGTGATAATTGTATGAAAACATGGCGCAACTGTCCATCACCTCTTTCCACTACCTGTCTTATCAAACTGCTTTCCCAACATCTAAGGCTGGATATGCTGCAATTCCTTCCAATTAAATATTGGGAGGATTAAAGTCAATGGGCCAGATTTTCATGGAGTTGGGCTGACTCTGGAAGCCCTTTAAAAATAGCAAGCGGGACCCAGATGTGGAAGTTTTGCCCCCATTTACGGCATATCCTATTTTTGCTGGTGGGTTGCAGAATCTGAATCACACAGGCAGGCAACCCAAACTCAGCAGGGCCATTTGGAAAATGCCCAGCAGATCCCATTTTCACTGTTCCAAGACTGTGCACACCTGTGTAGGAGTCATGAATTTATGAAAGCAGCATAACAGCTCTTGAAAGGTGGGTAAGATCTGTTAAATGTCATGCTCTAAAGTTATTTAAATCCCTAGCCCTTTAAACATTAAAAAAATGAAGGTGCATCTGTTAAGAGTAATAATGGAGTGCATTGATTGACAGGTCATCTGGTGTAGTTTAGAAAAAAAATCCCCATCTATTTCTGCACAGTGGACTTGAGTGTTGACATTTCCCAAGGGTTGTTATTATAGCTGAGCCTATTAGGAATTCTTGGCTGAATTTCAAAAGCTCCAAAACCACTTATCTTGGCTGGGGTGGGGAGGGGGGGGGGGCAGCACTGGGCTCATATTTTCATTGGCAGTTTTAGGAAGATATTAAAGTATTAGCTGTCTTTGAGGTTACTGAATAGAAGTTTTGTTTGTTTTTATAACAGATTGTCTATTTCAGAATATTTAAGACCATTGACTTTCATGAATGAGAGTTTTTGCTGTATCAAGTGTGTATGAGTGAGAGTGCTTCAGATTGTTAGAAGGTTACTTTTTAAATCTCCGCATGGCTCCTGAGGTCTGCCATAGTGGTAACTCAGTGAGTGGCTATGGAGCTGGAATGGGGATATGAGGTGGCATGGGAGTTATGAGTGGTCATGGAAGAGGCTTGGCAGATATGACGGGGCATGGGGTTATGAGGGGGCATGGGTGGATGGTGAAGGTGAGGGCTAGAGGGTCTAAAAGCCTTTAAAAAACTGGGTTGTAGTGTCAGAGAACCAAGGCAGGCCTTCTAGCCAGCTCACCTGAGCGCTTGCCAGCTTTTATGGCCACCTGCGAATTGCCTCCAGAGGTGACAGGCCTGATTCAAACATGCCCCCACCCGGAGTGAAAATCGTGCAGATGAATGTTATTTACAAATTTCCATGGAGACGGGTCGATGAGTCAGAAGATTTCCCAACTCGAGCTTCCTGCCTCCATGGTGAAATATCTTTGATTCCTGACACAAACTCCACTCTTTAAGCAATGATTCATCTTCCTTCCTGGTCACCATCTCAGGCTGAACTAGGCACTTATAATCTTGGCACCCAAACTAATCCTAACTTGAACTTCTGATCCGATACCACCTTTATTACAAAGATCACCTACATCCATCTCCGTGGTTTTGTCCAGCTCCATCACTGCCTCTCAGTCCATCTGCTGCTGAGACCATCATTCAAGCATTTTTAAGGTTGGACTTGATTATTCTAATGCTCTTTCAGTTGGCCTCCCATCTTCCAAGCTTCCACAAACTTAAGCTCATCATAAACTCTGCTGCCCATATCTTAACTCATTCAAAGTCCTAATCATCCATCAGCCCTATGTGTTTACTTACCTATACTGATTCCTGATGCACGAGTACTTTGGGCGGAATCTTCCGGTCCTGCCAGCAGCGGGAAACTTGGTGGATGGAGGAACTTAATTTGGTGGAAGGCCAAAAATTAGTTTCCTGATGGCAGGATGAACTTGAGGAACTAAGTTCTTGGGACTTTAAAGGCAGGTAGAAGCTCCTGACAAATAATGGTGGGAACTCCATTCGCATGCATTATCATGTCATGCATGCTCATTAAAAGGCCACCTCGCCATAATTAAGATCCCCTCCAAATTGAATTCCTCACCAGGGAGAAATTAGAACGTTTACATTTATGACCGGATAGAAGAGGCGTCACCTGGCAAGCTTGACTTCTTCCATGACTTTGAAGTGAGTCGAAGCTGCTTTGGCCTTTTAGGTGACTGCTCACAAATCTGAGCCTCTTGACTCAGATCAAGCACCAGTAGGCCAAGCTGAGTGAAGGCTGGGCAACAGAGGCAGGCTAACAGTGAAGGGTGAAGTGGAGGAAGTGGTTGGACACTGGAGGAAGGTTAAGGGTAGAAAGGAGAGAGGCTGCCTGGGGAAGGAAGACAGACTGCTCGGGGCAGGGAGGCAGTTACATCAGCCAAACACATTGTATCACACCTACTAAAACACATCTCTCTCTTGCAGAACAAGACAGTACATAACCAGAAGCAGTAGGACCTAACTGGCAAGGGACAGGCTTAACTGCTTTACTTTTCCCTCATGGAGGTGATGGTGCTTGGCATCATTAGAGCAGACACTGATGAAGCCATGGCCATGGTTAGAGGTGGACCTGAAACCATAGATTATGACAGTATCCTCAGATCTAATCTCATTGTCACATCCTGCCTCTCCCTCATCCTACAATCTCTTTACAAGCTGCGCATGGTATAAGCATGTGCTTTTTGCTTACACCAGTTACATGATGATTGATGTCACAACTTGTATGCTCTCCATATTTCCCGCAAATGCTCCTTGCAATCACGTCAAAATCCTTCCCAAAATGCCATTTGGCATGGATTGTACTGGAAGTGTGGGAACAGACCATGAATACCATGATGGAACCAGAAAAGGTACTCATCGTACTGAAAATATGGGTGCCGAGGAGTAAATTTTACAGCCACACAGAAATAACCATCGTGGCTGCGGCCTTGGAAGAAGCCAATATTTTGAGTATTTTTCCACATTTTTCTCTTCTGCAATATTTGGATGGGCCTTATTTAGAGTCTCTCTTTATTTTTGTTACCTGACCAGATGAAAGTTCTCAATCTGAGATATTAACCTGACCTTTCCCTTACAGTATCGAATGATAAGATTGCTGTGCATGAGAAGTTTTTCCTATTTTAAGTGTGGCCTGCAGCTGAAGTTGAACCAGGTAGGTGCGGAGGTCATCTAGACCTGCCTGAAGAGCTGGACCTCCCAGTCTACTGTTGGGAGGCTGCCTCCAGGCAGATACACTGTTCTCCAACATTTTGGGAGGCCTGGAGGCCTGAAAATTTGAGTTAGCCTCCAACTATTGAACTTAACCTTTAACAGGCTCAATTGGTTTGGGGACAAGTAGACCTGTCACCATTCCCCTGTCATTCTACCTCTGTAGAAGTGGCCTTGGGGGTGAGATGGAACCGGCAAACCAGCATGCTGGCTGGCAGCATGAATTTACACACCCACCTGCCTCTGTGATCTCTTCCATTGGAGGGTAAAAATTCGGTCCTTTGTTCTTACAAAATTATGAAATGGATCATAATCAATCATGGAACAAAATCATTTTTACTTTCTTCATCTATTAAGCCTACAGTTCTCCTTTAAATGCAATCCTATAATAAAAACAAGGTAATATTAGTATATACTAATATTGCTGACTACCATTTTATTGGCCACAGAAGGTCAGCAGGAAGTTGTTCAACACTGCTGTCCTTTCCACTACACAATGGGGAAGATATGCAGTCAAAAATGAAAAAGTCAACAATATTGCTTGTGACCAACTGTACATTGAAAATAGTATGAATGTGCTTATATTTGTGTTGTCACCAGTATTACCTAGAAGTGTTTTTACTATACTCAAAATATTGGCTTCTTCCAAGGCTGCAGCCATGATGGTTATTTCTGTGTGGCTGTAAAATTTACTCCTCAGCACCCATATTTTCAGTACTATGAGAACCTATTCTGGTTCCATCATGGTATTCATGGCCTGTTCCCAAACTTCCAGTACAATCTATGCCAAATGCCATTTTGGGAAGGATTTTGACGTGATTGCAAGGAGCATTTGCGGGAAATATGGAAAGCATACAAGTTGTGACATCAATCATCATGTAACTGGTGTAATCAAAAAGCATTTTCCCTATGGCATATGTTAGATTCACAGGCTTGTGGTCTCCGGCTTTCAGTCTCCCTCCCATCATTTGCTATTTTCCAATATGATTGGACCTTTCCGAAATCTAGGGAATTTTTGAAAATTACAAACAATGCATCTAATGTCTCTGCAGCCACTTCTTTTAAGACCTTAGGATGCAGGCTATCAAGTTCTGGGGACTTCTCAGCCTTTAATTCTCATAGTTTTCTCAGTACCCTTTCCCTGGTGATTATCGTTGTTTTAAATTCCTTCCTTCCTTTCACCTCTTGATTTACAAGTATTTCTAGGATATTACTTGTGCCTTACCAGTGAAGGCACAAAATATCTGTTCAACGCTTCCACCATTTCTTTATTTCCCATTATTAATTCCCCATTCTCACTCTCTCGAGGACCAAAGCTCCCTTTAATTACTCTTTTCCTTTTTAATTAATTGTAGAAACTCTTACTATCTGTTTTTTATATTTCTATATAACTTTCTCTCATACTATAATTTCTCCCTTATTATTTTTTCAGTCATTCTTTGCTGGTTTTTAAATTATGGCCAATCTGACCTACCACTAATCTTCGCAGAATTGTATGCTTTTTTACTATTTTTAACTTCCTTAATTAGCCATAAATGGTACATCGTTCTCCTGGAGTCTTTCTTTCTCACTGCAATGCATATTTGCTGAGTGTTATGAAATTCTCCTTAAATGTCTGCCACTTCATCTCTACTGTCCTATCCTTTAACCTAATTTCCTTGTGGCAGTGTGGCCTCTAATCTTTGATAAGATGGTCAATTTCAGTTAGGTTTCATACTTCAAACTCAATATGACATCCCATAGAGATGTGCACACAATTAAGGGTGCTGTAGAATTATATAAACTCATACATTTCAAAATCCAGCAAAGCTAAATTATCATGCTGTTCACTGCGGAAAAAATTTACATTTGAAATACTCTTTTAATACATGTGGAAATGTGTTTCTTTAATGTGTTTTAAATGTACTTAAATGGAAAGCTTAATGTAGAAAGTTGCTCATATTGTTTGTCTCTCTTTAATTGCAAATACGTAACTGTTTTCTCAGGTTCCACTGAAATCTAGTTAGGATTACAACAGTTCTATTCTACCCATAATTTTTCTCATCGGTACTTAGAGCAAAGTTTCACACAATTCTGCAAACCATAATCTGCTGAATTTTCATCTTACTGTACTCACTATATGTCAAGTTCACAATGTAATATAGCCATTTTTTTTGTAGCTGGGCAGGAAAGAATTTCTTCTCCCAACCATTACCCAGCATTTTCAATTTATTTGAATTATGTGGCTATATTGAAATAGCCAAGTGGAAATTGATGTTGGAAGAAAATTGAACATCAGGCACAAAGCAGAAGAAAATATGTTAGACTCATGAAAAACACTCACTATTCAAACAAGAAAAATCTACTCGCACTCCTGATGTACAGTGGGGCAGATATCAGGCTATTATATTTGTTCAATGGAAAAATTCTGACCTTTCATTTTGTTGACACTCACTTTCAGCTGGTATCAAGTGCAGAGAAGGAAACTGGAGACCTCAGTACTCCTTTCTTATGGAATATCCCTTCCTCACTAAAATGGTCCAAATGCTAGGATCTGTAGCATTGTAGTAATTGGGCAACCAAAAATATCAGCTTATTCCCATATTACATTAAATGATGCATTAATGCTGACAAGAATGGCCCTTGTACCTAGCCACAAATGTAGTCTAGTTATTACCAAACAAAAGTTGCAAGAAATTTTTATGCTAATACACAAAAAACAAAATACTTGCATTTACATAGTGCCTTTCATGATCTCAGGACATCCCAAAGTGCTTTATAGCCAATTAAGGACTTTTGAAGTGTAGTCACTGTTCTAATACATTTTTTAATATAGGATTGTTTTTTCAAATTGTAAGTTTAGTTTAGGGTAAATGCTTTTCAGATAATGACTGCGATTTTATTTGATGTTTATTGCAGCATGTATGTCAAGTTTCACAATTCAAATACCTTGGGTAACAATTTAGATATATCACCATATTGTAATGCCTTGCCGCCCATCATTTTTACGAACTCTTTGGCATTGCAACATGAAATAGGAGACAATGCCCAGAAATTAACTATGAAATAATACGTTACAAGTGTTAACATATTCATCTATTAGATTTGGCTAAATGGCAGCACTCAAGTATCAGAGACAGTAGATGTGAGATCAAGTTGCAACCAAGGACTTGACCACATAATCTCCACTGATACTTCGGTTCAGTCCTGAGATAGTACTTCATTGTCAGAGGTGCTGTCTTTAGATGAAACCGAGGCCTCATCTGTCCTCTCAAGCAGACCTAAAATTTTCTCGGATTGAATTTCTACAGGGTTCTGGCAGTGTTACTGTAACAAAGGGTATGATGGCCTGATAACTAATAATGTAAAAATGCCTTTGAATGAATGAGGCCAATACACTATTTGTTACAAGAAGTCAATTTGACTCTGGCAAGACTTTAATTCAATTGTTCAGGACATTAGTATGAAAAACTTGGCAAGCTTCTGATCCCAATCTGCAATCATACAGCGAAGAGCTTCTCCCACTGATCCTAGTAGACTTTCTGGCGTTGAGAGATCATATCATATTGTGGTAGATTGGCAGTGGGGTGCCCAAGATATTCAAATTATGATATTTTAGTTCTTATAAATTCGGCTTCAGGCTACTAACTGTCTGTGCATAACGATTTGTTTAAATAACTTTATCAATACCACGTAAACTGCAGTAAGTGAAAACATAGGCATCATCCTGTAATTGTCACCCAGTAAAATTCTTTCTGCTTTCTTCTCTGTGTTATCAGGCCGGCACTATTGGGATTTGAATTTTGAAAATTGAATCAAAATTGCAATGAATAGATCATCAAAATGGTCTCTCTGCAGGAGATGTAACATAAGACAAAGAATTTGTGCTTACCTTCTCTGAACATTTTATGAAGTTCAAAGAATTTGTGGCAACAAAGAGAATTTTTCAAAAATGTGTATGTCAATTCTCTAACTTTGGCTATTCACTGAAGAGTCAACTGCTGATAAAGTAACTATTTAGGGTTCCGAATCAGATTTTTTTCAGACATAGCTGAGAAAACCATTCAATTAAGTATTTGCACTTGACTTCAGAAAATTAAAGAAAGCATTCATTCCAGATAGAATTTAATATTAAGTAATTGGAATACAGCAAGTTCTTTACCAGGATATCGTGGGGCAGCATCCTCCGGTCGGCCTGTCAAAGGCCTACTGAGGCCATTTAAAAAGTATTTAACATCATTAATGGACCTGCCCGTCCAACCTGGCGGGTGGGATGAGGTTTCATGAGGGATTTAAGAATTTCAGAATATTTTAAAATAAAAGTTACGGACATGTCCCAACTCATGTGACGGTGTTACATGAGGGGACAAGGCAGCAACATTTCCTTTTCATCTTTATTTAATGTTTCAAACCTGAGCCGATCTCCCTGAAGCAGCACTTTGACTCAGGGAGATCTGTGCGCTCTTTTGCACGCATGTGTGAACGAGCGCACATCTGTCTCAGAGAATCACTCCCCCCCCACTGCCCGCACAGGGAGCACAAAGCCCACCCACGTAAAATGGTGGCGTGCGGAACTTGCCTGCCCGTGCCTGCGCCCGCTCCCGATGGGGGGGAAAATGTTGCCCATGGGTTCCTAATGAAATGTCATTGACCAGAAATGTTAATCATACCTTTCTCTTTCCACAGGTGTTGCCTGGCCTGACTAGTGCTTTTAGTATTTTTTGGTTTTAATTATAAAATAATGCTATTTTGGGGATAAATTTGGATAAATTGGTTGTGTCTGAGTTCTCTTTTATGGTTCAGGAATTTTCTAGCAAAGAAATCTGGAGTGTGGGTGGGTGGGAAACAATTCAATATAGAATATCTATCTCTTGGAAGGTTCTAGATAATATATTTTGATACTACCAAAATATCACATTGATGCATGGAAATGAATGTAAAGGTAACTGAAAAAATGAAGCTATGTGTGCAGGTAAATGAATCATGAACACCATTTATGGCAATTTTTAAGTTACCATCAAAAACCTCTAGCTCATCAAACTCTTTCTCAGTCTGGAAAAACTCGAAGAATAAGGTGATGTTGTAACCCTTTTCCACAATAATGCTCCAAGCACAGGTCTGGAAGTTAGGGTAGCTGTCTGGGTAACCAGGACTCAATATGACACCTGTCGAGTCAGTTCGCATCTCATTAACTGGGCACAGCACTGGAAATAAAACAGAAACAAGCAACAATTATCTTTAAACACCTATGTGAACATCTTTTCAGGATACTTTCTCTTGTTAATAAGCCAAGTGAGAACTTCAGCTACAGGATACGCCTAGAGGATAATATTCTTGTATTTACAATGCAGTAAAATACAAATGCTTATAATGATATATTCTAATATCGTTTTTATTCATTTTGACTAAACATTTATTTTATATGGGCTGTATGGACTAAAAAGTAGTGATGTATTTTTCTGTTGGGATAAAGTTGGAAGTTTCAAGAATTATCTTATGTATTCAGGCCTTTAGTCAATTCTTTATTGAAGAATTCATGGCGGTGATGGAGAAGAGCACACACAATTGGATTTACTTTCCTTCAGTCACTACTGCCTATGTGAGTGTAAAATGGGTTTCAGTGCTTTATACGCGCACCAACCTTTGCGCTCACATTAATAACTGGAGGAAAGAATTCTCAATATATCTAAAACACTCTCATATTTCATCCTGACAACATAATGCATGATACTGAGGTTATATGCAATAATGTTTAGTAGTTTATTGGATGTATTGAGTCAGGAGTATCAAACCTTGACATTTTGTGCCCTATGTCACTCAATGGTTTTTTTCCTAGGAATGCGATTCCTGATAAGCGGGTCTTTAATTTAAGAGTGAATATCATGAACATAGTCAAGAGAGATACCTGTAGCATCTGCTCAGTCCAGTGAATGCACATTAATATCAATAACCACAGTCATATGTGCAGCATGCTTCCACAATCTTATCAAACATGAGTGTGCCTTCTGATCCCTTCACAACCAAGCTTATGATATCAAAGATGAGAAGGGAGAAGCAATTGTTGTTTACTAATGTTATCTCAAACCAAAGAAATTTTGTTACATTTTTCTTTCCAGTATATACACAACAAAAATTCTTACAGGTGGAAAATCAATGAAGTGTTGTAGATAACTGAGCCAATAACAAGGAATTAAAAGGCTCTATTGTATTGACTGGGTATGAACATAATTTTGTTAACCATTGAGCCCTTAAACTTTTATGTGACTGATAGCAGGAAATACTATGGGTGGAATCGCCCGTGCTGGTTGGCGTCGGGTGTGTTCAGTGGCATGAGCGGACAATGTGGCGAGAAGGCCAAAGATTGGTTTCTCGACATTGTGAAACCAGTTCGCAATTGTCCACTCAGCCCATTGATGGCGGATCGCGTTTCCCACCATCAGACATTGGGAACCTCATCATTATAAGGCCAGCCCGCCACACTCATCCACTAGATCCACGCTGGTGGGGAAACACGCCCTCGTGTTTCACAACAACATATATAAAGGGTGGAATCATCCCAAATTTGCATTAAGTGCGGCAGCGGGCGGATAAAACAATGTCTTATCCGCCGGCCGCAATGACAGCTTTTCACACCATATCGTCCCAAATCTGCCGCATTAATTATATATTCCCTAGAAACATGTTGTTTCCATGGTGGGTGGGCTTTTATTCGTGTGCCACGCCATCACCTTGCTGCTTCATCATGACAGGTACCATATTTAAAGACCAGTTGCGTGCACACCTCTCAGTGCTTCCAACTCATTACTGCTGCAAAGAAGACAGGGTGGACCAGAAAGACTGCAGCCCCCAGGTTCAATAACGTGTCCCACCAGAGCCTTTTGGACACAGTGGAAGCTCACTGTGATGTCCTCTACCCCCCTCTGGCTGCAGGATGGGCAGCAACCTCACTAACCCAGCATGGGAGGCGGTGGCAGTGATGGTCAGCGCCAATGCCCTGCAAAAGATGACAGCCACCGAGTGTCAATAAAGGATGAATTGTCTCATCCATTCCACCAAGGTAATTCACTCTTCTCACTACTCTCATTTCACATTCACAAACCCTTCACACATCCATGTCACACCTCAAGGGACAACACCCTAACTCTCACTCACACCCTCACATTTCCATCAGGCTTATACCCTCTCAAACTCACATCCTCATCCTGTCCATGGCTCCGCTCACCACGCAAACATTCCATGCAGTACCATGTGTCCCACTCACATTCTCTCCATCTGTTTTCATGCGGGAGAAGCCTGCTCACATCAGCAGGTAGAGGTCCAAGACTAGGAGTGGAGTGATCCACATTAGGTCCTCACTCACTTTGAGGAGTGTGCGATCATGCTGACTGGTGAGGATGTGGACAGTGCCAGCGGTGACAGTGAGGTAAACTGTGAACATCCTCGTTAGGATCCTGCACTACATCATCCCTCTCTCAACACAAATGTGAGTGTTCTCTCTCCTGCTTTTGACTCTGCTGCCATGCACTACTTATAAGACCATAAGAGATAGGAGCAGAAATTAGGCCATTTGGCCCATCGAGTCTGCTCCGCCATTCACTCATGGCTGATAAGTTTCTCAACCCCATTCTCCCACCTTCTCCCTGTAACCTTTGATCCCCTTACCAATCAAGAACCTATCTATCTCGGTCTTAAATACACTCAATGGCCTGGCCTCCACAGCCTTCTGTGGCAATGAATTCCACAGATTCACCACTCTCTGGCTAAAGAAGTTTCTCCTTGTCTCTGTTCTAAAGGGTCTTCCCTTTACTCTGAGGCTGTGCCCTCGGGTCCTAGTCTCTCCTGCTAATGGAAACATCTTCCCCGCGTCCACTCTATCCAGGCCTTTCAGTATTCTGTAACTTTCAATCAGATACCCCCTCATCCTGCTAAACTCCATTGAGTAAAGACCCAGAGTCCTCATATGTTAAGCCTTTCATTCCTGGGATCGTTCTCGTGAACCTCCTCTGGACCCTCTCCAGGGCCAGAACATCCTTCCTGAGATACGGGGCCCAAAATTGCTCACAATATTCTAAACGTGGTCAGACCAGAGCCTTATAAAGCCTCAGCACCACATTCCTGCTTTTATATCCTAGTCCTCTCGAAATAAATGCCAACATTGCATTTGCCTTCCTAACTACCGACTCAACCTGCAAGTTAACTTTAAGAGAATCCTGGACTAGGACTCCCAAGTCCCTTTGCACTCCAGATTTCTGAATTATCTCTGCTTTGGTTCACAGGGAGCTCTGCCAAATGACACCCTCAGCCAGCCAGTCCCTCAGCTCCATCCACATCCTCACTTCCACCTCCTCCATTGAAGAGCTAGAAATAAGTAGCCTAGAAGACCCCTAACAGTGCTTACCCACACCCTCCACCAGTGCAGAGACACACACCTCAGTGGAATCTAGATCTAGAGTAGGTTCACAATCTGGTGGTCACCGCATAGACACATGTCCACAGTAGCAGGAGGCAGGTTCATGCTAGCTCACCGGCACTTGGAAGACTTCTGGGGATCAGGCATCTGTGATGTCCGAGTCAGACTACAAGCCTCTGGATTTGGCCTTCCAACTCATCCTGGAGAGTCAGCAGAAGGCAGGGGAACATCACGTGGAGCTGTTGGAAACCCTCAGCAGAGTAGCACTCGAGGCAGAGGACGCATGCACCTGCTCTCTGATGAAGTGATGCCCACATGTGCACTATGGAGGACTCCATGGGGAGGATGGCAGATGCTATGGTCCAGCAGAATGTGGAGATGTGTGCAGACCTGCACTCCATCGTGGGAGCCACAGGTGAGATCCTGCAGTGGCAACGCGAAAGGGAAACGGGCACCTCGATGTCCCTCCAGGTGCTTCTTCAAGGAGCCAGACTGGGGCCCCGGTCACCTGAAGGGAGGAGGAGTGGCTGCTGGACATTCCTGGGTCATCCACTCAGGAATCTCAGAGGCTGTCCTCTCCCTCTGAGTCCCCTTTACCTGTGAGCCCCTTAACCTTGTGGTCTGTCACTGCAGAGGGAGCAGATGGCAAACTTGTGATTCTGGAGGGAGAAGTGTGTGTGTGTATATGTGGCAGGGCATTTTGGAGTCTTGTGCAAGCACTCTCCCATAAACGCAGATACTTTACGTATCATATTCACCACAATGTCCTGAGCATTTTGAATGCTGCCAGCTGGGGTTTGCTTTTAGTTGTCCATCTGAGGTGACCCGCATCTCTGCCCACCCAATGGTCACACTCCCATGCAGCACCTGATCTCGTCCACCACGACGATCATATCACTTTCAATTTGGACAGCATGGTCTGGAGTCGGATTTTTGTGCACTCCCCCGTCTTTTATTCTCCCCCAGTCACCCATTTCCTTTCCCCTGTCAAAGTTAACTCCCCTGGCATCACATTCAACATCCCCCCCGTGACCTACCACCACAACCCTTTCCTTCCGGTGAAGTCCAGGTGAAGGTGCGCTTTCCCTTTCTTCCCGGAAATCCCACTCCCATTCACATTTACCTCCCTGACCTCCTCCTCCTTCCCACCCGCAGGGTCCGTGACTGCCTTTGAGACCGCAACAACCACCCTCACCATCCCTTCTACTGTTACCATCGAATCCTCACCCTCCCACCTTACCACCTCACTCTGCCCTCAGTCATTCTCACCATTCCCTCATGCCATGCCCACTGTCAGTGTGCTCCCCAAGAGGCAGTCATGGACCCATCAGACCTCTCCCTCACACATTCACCTGGACATCCCCCCCTGCTGGACCCCTTCTCTCCCGGAACACCTTCCCCTCTCCAAACCCCTTCCCCTCCGGAAACCCCTTCCCTTCACTCCTGACTCCCTCAGACACCCTTGCTTTTTCTACCAGTCTTAGTCCTTCCCCCCTCCTGCCTCCTTCCTCCAGCCTTACCTCTTCCTCCGGTCTCACTTCTTCCTCAACCTTACTCCTTCCCCCTTCCTGAGTCCCTCAGACACCCTCACTTCTTCCTCCACTCTTACTTCTTCCTCCACCCTTAATCTCTCCCCTCTCAGCATTCCTTCCTCCCCCTGGACTCCCTTCCATCTCTGCACTCCTTCCTCTCTCCACACTCCTTGCTCCCCGCCGGCCGGACTCCCTCCCCTCTCCGCACTCCTTCCCCCACCTGGATTCCCTCCCCTCTCTGGAGTCCTTCCCGTATCCGGACTCTTTCCCCCCTCCCGTATCCGGACTCTTTCCCCCCTCCGAACTCCTTGCCTTACATCTTCCATTCCCCGTACACCTACCTGCCAGTCGCCATCTTCTCCCTGTTACCCCCTCCCTTCCACACCATCTGTTGTGAGCATCAACGGTGACTTTTTAACTTCTGCATGCTGCTTCACAACAGAGCCATGTCCACGAAAATCTACACTGCATTCCATGAACTCCAGGATCTCATTGCAGTTGGGCTCCAGCATCTTCTGCTCTCGAATGTCCGAGAAAGGTCTGATAGTAAGTCCCAACTTCTGCATGTCACAGTTGCCAAGACGTGTTCTGCACCTGCATGATTTCCCAACGATGTGGGCAGACAATCCAATGGTCAGGGATAAGTCCGGCGGGCTGGCCTTATAATGATATGCTGATGTATTACAATGAGGTTCCCAATGTCCGATGGCAGGGAACGCAGGCCACCATCGACTGGCTGAATGGACGATTGCAAACTGGTTTCATGACGTTGTGAAACCGATTTTTGGCATTCTCACCATATTGTCTGCTCACACCACTGAACATGCCCAACATCAGTGGGCATGGATGAGTCAGCCCAAGGCATGCACTTTGCGGGCTGCACTTTGCTTGGGACTTCAAGGTTTGTTTGCCTACCTTGCTTTGATCAGCACTCGCAGTCATCAGCATCAGGCTTCGCAGACAGCGCCACATCACTTTTTGCAGGGTTCACAGGCAGGTCCCTACCTACCAGATCAGCCATGTGTGAGTGGCTTTTCAATGACTGCAGGGCTAGGGCTTGCTTTAGGAAGGGGGAGAAGTGGCCTCAGACAAGGGGAGAGGCTGCATGACGAGGGCTGTACTACGGAAGGAGGGTATCCCAGGGTGTGTATGGGAGGGCAAATGTTGATCTGTGCAACTGGCCTCAAGAGGGTGCAGGCTGAGGAGGCAGTCTCCAGAGGAGGTGAGGCCAGATGGACATGTGAGGGTATGTGTGTGAGATGGGTGGTAATGTTCCTTGATCTGGCAGTGAGTGAGATGCCAGTGAATGTGTGATGGGCTTGAGTGTGTGAGTTTAGAGTGATCAGATGGTGCCATACCCTGGCAGCATGAATGAGATCATTCATCCTCTATCTGCACTGGAATGCCAACCTGTTCAGTGCAGCATTGACGCTGACTCCCATTGTCATTGCTTACCAAGCTGCAGTGATAATGTTGCTGCCCCTCCTGCTGCCAGAGTGGGGCTAGAGGACATTACAGCGAGCCTCCATGGCGTCCAAGAGGCGCTCAAGGGCTGCAGTCTTCTTGCCTTTCATGGCCATGTATTCTTTGTTGCAGTCCTGGGCTGGAAACACTGAGCGCGGCTGTACTTTAAATGTGGTGCCTGGCGTGGTGATGCAGAGAGGTTTCGGCGTGGCAGGTGAATCGGAGCCCGTCCGCCATGGAAACGGTGTGTATCCTGGGAATGCATAATTAATGCGGTGGGTTTGGGACGACATGGCGTGAAAAGCTGCGATTGCGGCCGGTGGGTAAAACCTGCCCACTATTGCACTTGTGCAACTGTGAGACGATTCCGCCCTTTGCCTTTATTGATTATCAAGTCTGCCATATAACTGTGATGTCCTGAAGGTTAAATGGACATTGAATAAGATATCCAGCTGCTATTTGTTTTCGGCAATATGTACAAACTATAGTTTGCATCTTGAAATTGATTTTGGAATTTCTGTCTTCTACTCTGAGGTTTGTTATGCAAGCTTTCAAATACTCATATTAAATCAAATTTAGCTGCGCAGTTTGAATTCTGCTAATAGAAAAGTGGGATGGAGGAGCAGTGGTGTAGGGGCTTCATTAGTTAGACAAACAGCATCACAGACTTCAGGTCAATTAATTAGGACAAGAATATGAGGACATGAAAAGTTATGCTAGAAATAATCATGCAAACTACAAGAAAGTGCTAATCGATGCAGGAAGCTCTAATTACTATCCTTTGCAACAAAAATTTTTTTTAGAAACTTTCAAGTTAGAGAAAAAAAAACTTATTTGACTTGTGTTTATGTTGAATAATACAATTCAGCAAAATCAAAAACCTACAGATATTAACAGAATTTTTTTTTTCATTTGATCTCAAAGGGCTTTACACTGGAAACTCTGATCCATGCCAAGGTGCATCTCAGCAGGACTTCTGGTCAGGGGGCCAATGGGACAAAATCAAGCTGCATCTGGATGTTTTGCCCCCATCCCTACCTCCCAATCCTACTGTCTTTTTTTTTTAGCTCCAGCTATTTTCCTGTCAATGAGACCTTGGGATACAGTTCGCCTACCTTCCCTCTTCTCCCCACTCTCTCTTCCCCCACCCCCCCCAAAACTGTCAAGGGAGCAGGGCAGAGATAAACTTCTGGCTGACCATGGGAATTCCATCCTTTACAAACTGACATGAGTCCTGCCGAGGCACTAGGCAAGACCCCAGACCTTGCCAAAGGTATCAATAGCATCACTATACCAACATTTTGGCTCTCATAATAGTCAAAAATCCCTTGAAGCCAATTTTCTTGGTCCTGGAAAAACATATATGTGAACCTAGAGCAGGGGTATATGCTGCTTATAGTTCTGTTGGTGGATCAAAGGGCCACCACTGATGCCCCATCCCGAGCAAGCCAATAACCCAAATTTAAGACTGCATCCGGTGAGATAAAACCCCAAATTTTCAGCCTCTGTATTTTTTATATCAGGACAACAAATACTTTTTTTCAGAAATTTGATAGAATAGAAATCAATCATTTATGTTAACATGCAACAATAGATTTGCGATTGTATTAAAAGAAAGACTGTGATGGATATAAAAATGTGAAGTACAAACCTTCACAAGATGGAGGAACAGCATCCATTTGCAAACGTTCTCCTAGTCGACAAGTAAGAATTTCCTTACCAATCAGAGTGAATCCTGGTAAACAATGGAACCTTATGAGGTCTCCTGTGAGGGAATTACAACAATATTTAACTTTCAGTTTTTAAATCTAAACATGTGATTGCAAACTCTTCATAAAATAAATTTTATCTAATGACCTGAATCTAGGGGTGAAATTTTATGGCACTGTTGCGGCAGGAGCGCTTCCGTAAAATGCGGCGAGCCATTCAAAAGTCAGTTGACTTTGGCGGGTCTGGAAAGTCCCACCGGCGGGAGGGGCTGTAAAATTCCACCCTAGATATTTCTCATTGAGTGAAGTAAAATTTTCTGGCATTATTTACTTTTATCCAATAGACTTCAAATAAAAGGTACTTGGTATTACTAAAGAGATCTGAAGCCAAATCAATGTTTACAGAAACCATCCTTGTAATTTTAACCATTTCTGTTGCTGCGAGCAAAGTTCGAACTAGTTTGGCTGAATTAAACTGAACCAAATCAAACATCCCAATGTACTTCTCTACAAATGATTTAGTGGTATATTTAGTGCATTAAAAAAAAACTATGCTGCAGCAAAAGATTACATCCTTCATCCCAATAGGGAATCCACTTTTTGAACGGAACAGCTGAAAAATACAAGACCTATTTCTGAAGGTCGTCAGTCCAAGTTCAGATAATGTTCTTCAAATTACATATTTGTCACCATTGAGGATCAAGACTTCATGCATGCAGAACAGCAACCCTATTTGTTAGCCACTCAGTAATATAACGGCCGACCAAAACCATTTGGGGAATTGTGAGGTAGCTTTTCATGAGGTTTGGGATTCAGCAAAAACACAATACAATTTATGACATGTAATTTCTTTCCAGTTATCCTTTATAAAATTTTGGGCTACTCCCTCAAGAAAATTGTGTGGAAAAAGTAATTTGGCTTTTTTTCATCCAGTACTCAACTGTTACATTTACAATGTGCTATCTTTAATTTGCTTCACACACAAGTCACACTTATATTAAAAAAAAATCTTGTACCACAGACTTCTAAACTGTCCCCAATAGAGTATGTGCAGACTTGAAATCCGACAGGATTTACCATGAGTGAATCGAACTTGGCTAAAACATTTTAGCTGCTGTTGTTGGTTCTATCAGCTAAAGGAAATAACAGTTACTGCATTGCTTATTTTCAGAGCTGAGAGAACAGGTTACCACTTATCTCTGCACAATCTATAAAATGTGATTCTCTTCACCAGTCAGTGATGAAGCTGTCATGTTCCCTTCTCCCCTTCCTCATCCTGTTCTGCGAAAAAATTACATTTACCTGCCAAACAGTCCAAATTGTTGCCATTGTTTTCAAAAAGTTTCTCCAAATAAATAGACCTTCAGGCTTTTCTAATTTTGCATCAGCATAAATTAGCTCTCACTTTCCCATGTTTGGTCCAATAAATCTCAAACATCAAGAACAGTATCTTATCATCCTGGTACACAATGTACAGGTCTCTGAATACTGACTTTAACAGCTTTGAATGACCTTGTCTGTTGGATTCTTCAAAATGAATCCTTCAGCTTTGTTATTTTCCTATCTATTTCGGATCCATATCCAGTCTTTGTCTTTCCAATACCTTTTCAGATGTCTGACTAAAGCAGCATGAAACATGTTACATCATGTTCCAGCATTGTTTATAGTCTGTTAAATCTCTTCTGAAAAAAAAAATCTACGTTGCTGGCTTTGACTTATTATTCTCCTTCCTCGTGTTGCTTTCTAACTCATTCAAATGCGCTTCTCTAGTCTGACTATGCTGGCCCAATGAAGAATTACTTTCAAAATATTAATACAGCTTTCTCCTTCAGATGTTAACAGCTGCTTCCATACATTATGTTCTTCTTCAATTTTCCAGAATTCCGTTTTTATTTTTATACGACATGAATCTCTTCACTATTCTCCTCCCTTTCTTTCCTTAAGCTGCTCCTTAAAGTTCACCTTTCCTAAAAGCTCCCAACATGGTAGACGGTATTTTACGCTCTCTCCCATGATGAGCTTGGAGGCAGGGAGGGCATTTAATTGAGCAGGGTGACGGCAAGTGGGGACCCCGCTACCTTTCCATCTCCACACTGATTAAGTCCATAGTGGGAAGCCCTGTGGATGACCTTCCTGTTCTACTGATAATTGAAGCCCTTAAATGGGCACTTAATGTCAAAGTTAGGGCCTCATCCTGCCACCGCTGGTATTAAACAAGCAGCAGGCGGCCCTATCACCAGGTGGGGAGCACAACGAGTAAACCTCTGTGGGTAGATCTGTGGAACCATCCACCTGCCATTGCTGCTGACCCGCCTATATGCTCCTCTCCCATGACCCGCCCCCCCCGCCCCGTGAATCAACTCCCGTCATCACTCACCTGAGTCCAGGGATCCAGTGAAGATCCAGATCTCAGGTTGGTATCTTCCCTGCAGAAGCCTTCCTGGTAGCGTTGCTGCATAAAAGAGCTTCCCGCCCCTGGGGTCCTGATCCCGTGGAAGGCCTGTCGGTGACCATTCAACCGCCTGATACGCATGTAACACCAACTGGCCTTCCATCAGTAATCAACACGGGTCTCTCGCCATCTCTCCAACTGGCGGCTGAGATCCCCGCGTCAACTCCACAAAATCCACCCCCCCCCCCCACCCTTCTACACTCCCCCCCCCACCTCCCCGCAACAACCCCCCCAGTCAGATTGTGCCTGAATATGCTCCTGGGAAGCATCATGGGATAATTTACAATGTTAAAGGCACTATATAAATGCAAGTTTTTGTTGTTTGGATATCAACACAGCTGACAATCTAAAATTACAGGCAAAAATATCGTGAGGAAATCAACCTTCAATAAATACTGAAGACAGAGGATTCTGTGGAGCATATTCACCTTACAAGAGAACTCAGATATAAGTGTTTCATCTTCACCCTGTGGTCGATAATTTGTCAGAGCCAATCATCCACCCTTTGTAGAACCTGCTTGAGTTTCAGTCTATTCATTATAAAGGGCAGGTAATCTTCTCTGTCAGGTTACTATTCTGACATTGAAGGTGAAGATCTACCCAATGGTGGTATTGCATGCTCAAATCAGTAAATCCTTAAATGAAGAAGCCATGTATGCTGTTTACTACAGGAGCAGATTCTGAAAACATCACAAGTTGCCCATTTATTTTAGTTCAGTTGAATGTATTTGCTAACTTTGTTGAAAACAAATACCAGACTTGTACTGACTCTACGGTTTCATTAGTACACAAGGAAGTATGAAAAGAGAAATGGTGCCTTAACCCATTGTTCCCAATCCTACCACAGATCTTTTACAGTCTGCTCTATTTAGGACTCTACCCAAACCATTTAATCTTCCGAGGAAAGATTCTGCAAAAATAGGGACGCCTCCAGTAAACATAGAGCAAGCAAAATTTCAGAAGACTTTTCTAAACTTACATCCTTACTCAGTTATCTGATTAGTTGCATTCATCTATGTGACACTTTGAAGTTTTCAAACATCCATGAGCTATTGTTTTCCACACAGAATTCAATCATCTTTATCTGTACCTGTCTTTATAACCCTGGGCCCATTTCTAACCAAGCGTCAACTAACACAGAACCAACTGGCCTCTCCGGGAATGAAGGTCAGACAAGCTGAACATCCTGAATATTACTTCTTCTCAGCAGGTTTATATGGGATTAAATATTCGTGCTGTATACCTTGAAACACTGCCGTCTTTGTGTTCCAGATGCTAGGGGTTAATTTTCATCTAACCTGCCCAATAGAAAACCGATGGGATGGGATTGGCCACTCAAATTATGTCGCTCCTGATTTTACTTTCTATTGAACCATTTCCCACCAGCAATTTAGGTTAAAATGTCCCCTAGACCTTCAGTAGAATGCAAACTTTGGGCAGCATTTTCCCGCCAGTGAGCAGGGGGTGGGGCCCGCTATAGTCGCCGACACGTAAAATGATGCGCGGTGATGTCGGGCGTGTGTCTTGATGTCACCGCGTGTCATTTAGATTGTCAGTTTGGCGGGCACACAGCCGAAATGTCAAAGGCCTGTTAAGGAGTGTTAAAAACTAATTAACTCAATTAAATGAGCTGCCCGTCCAACCTTAAGGTTGGTGGGCAGGTGAAGAGCCCAGGCGACCTTCGCATTTTTCATGAGGTTTCATGAACTGTTTTAAAATCTAATAAAAATTTATGTATTTATTCTTTGACATGTCAGAGCTCATGTGATAGTGTCACATGAGGGCATGTTTTAAAAGTTTAAAAATCTTTTATTTTAAAGTTTAAAACTGAAACAAATCTCCCTGAGGCACCAATGTGCCTCAGGGAGATCTCTGTGCTCTTTCATGTGCATGAGCGAAAGAGTGCAGAGAACCACTCAGGAATCCCCGCTCCCCACCCCCCTGCCTGCACAGGGAGCGCACAGCGCTTCCGGTTGCGCATCACGATGGGCAGGCCTTAATTGGCCCGGCCATGTAAAATGGCGGCACGGCCCCAGTCAGGGGCGCCGATCAGGTTCACGCCCGCCCCCACACAACCCCCCCAATGGGGGGGGGGGGGGTGGAATTTCTGGCCTTTGTTTCTTAAGAAGCAAACTCTTGTTTTAAAAATGAAATTACATCAGATGGATAGCAATGTCAGTCATAAACATTGTTTGAGAAACTGAACACTATAGTAAAAGTGAGACAGAAAGAATGAGACATAAATTGTAGGATGTAAAATCGATGAATCTCAACTGTTCTTTTTTCAAAAAGCCAGAGTTGAAATGGAAGGAGAACGTGATAGATTGTAAGATCAACAATGCAATGTTTTTAAAAAGGAGATTTCAATGCTGCAGAGTAAATATGTATCATTAATAAAAGAAAACTACATCAAGTTTCAGGATGCCATACAAAGATAATATGCTGAGAAACAAGCTAAAATTGTTGAAATAAGGGTATATGGGGAAGTTTCCCACTTTCCTTGTACCTGGCTGTAGATGTGGAATAAATGTGCCAGTAGCAGAGGCATGGTGAGAATTAATGTGCTTCTCACATTTACACATATGTCATGGCAAGAAACTTCAATGGGAATTGCCATAGCCTCTGGAGGATGCCAACTCAAGCACACCTGCTTTCTTTGCAGTCAAGCACTCTAAGATCTAAGGTGACAGTCAAGGAATACTAAACAGATGTGGAGATGCTCTCCTGTTGTTAGGGACTTTCACAATGGGAACAGAGATGCTGCACTTAGAGGCCAAAGAAGCATCTGTCCAATGTTGTACCTTCTCCAAATAATGTGGGCACCAGGGTCTATCATCTAATGAAGGCATCTTAGTTGCATCCTGGATAACAGCTGCTGACATACATAATTATGTTTCTGTGGTTATACCACCTGGACATTAATTGAGTAAAGACCTTACTCTTCATGAAGGTCATTGGGTTGAAATGGAGAACAGTGCTATTCAGACACACAGCAGGTGTGACTCTATGCTCAAAGGAGTCTAGCCACATGCTGAAAATTGCATTTTCTAACCTGCTGATGCCTTTTACCCACATGAAAAATGATGGTTTTGCAAACATGTTGCGTGCCGTCCCCTTAGGTATCTATACATTGCAGATTGATGCATTAACACCTTTTCCTTATTTTGTTTCTACAAGATTTTTTGAATCATTAAAGGATTCCCCATCATCACCACTTTGGAAGATGTAATACCAAAGCCAGTAACAACCAAAAATAAACTGACAATCTGCAGGATCTTATGCTCTGAAGTGCTGAATGTTGATTTGGGATAATTTCCGGTTCCAACCCCACTTTGGCACCTACCTGGGAGATCTTCCAAATGCTAGCCAATTAAGAGGCCACCTTAGGGTCAACAGTCAAGCTAAGGTTAGGGGTTGGGTCTTTGATGCTGCAGGCCCAATCAGACGGCCTGTAATTTTGGAAGGATAGCAGTCCCACCAGAAGAGGTGGACGTTGCCATTGTAAGAGGGGAAACATAATGACACCTTCATCTTGAGGTGGCCTCTGAAGAGGCATTAAATTGAATAAAACAAATGGTGGTCACCACAGTTGTCAGGCCACTCCAGTGGAGGGGAAACCCTTCATAAGATGATCGTTGGCTGCAGCTGTGGTCCGCTGATGGCTAAGAATCCTTGGGGAGGGGGGGGTGACTGAGAGGCGCCTCACGGACCCTCAGACCGGCTGCTGGCAAGCTGCCCCAAGGCGCCTGCCAGGTTCGGCCCTCAGTGGTGGGGGCTTCCACCAAATGGAAAATCCCAGTCGTCAGTGTGCTTGAACAGCCCAAAAATTGGCAATTACTTTTACAGAGTGCTTACTCATTGCTTCTACCAATGGTGAAGATCAGGAAAGATTGCCCAGAGGCGGGGACACATTGACCCAGTGCTTACATCTCTGAAATTCTTCCTGGACCCACCTTCAAGGCTGTCCACACGGGACCAGGAAGATTCTGCTCAATATAATCGGGGGAGGAAACACAAATGCAAAAAAGGATCACTCTCTATGCAATCATAGGTAGAGGAAAGCACAAGAATAACATTTTTAAAAATATCTTCTCCTTTAAGGAGGGCTATTTGTGCAGATAAGGTCCCAAGGACTCTTCTGCAGGCAACGTTTACGGGTCACCCTAGAATTGCAGATGCACTGTGGCCCGCAGTCTTAAAGTTTGAAAATGGTATTTAAATTGTAGAGTGCAGCTTTACAAAATTGACTATGTTGAATGCTAATGAAGTCACACTTCATTTAGCTGCAATCATGTTGCTATTACGCAGTAAAACAGCATGTTATTAACTGCAATCTTTTGGATCAGAGAATCATAGCACTTAGGTGGGCGTTAAGATACAGGTACAGAATATTGGAGGAGTGCAAGTTTATTGATGGTGGAAACTGGAAGGCCTAACTAGGAAAGCATTGAAATAGTCACGTCTTGAGGTTACAAAAGTTATATGATACAATTTATTTTCACTATAACTTAGAACAAAAACAGAGAATCACAGCAGTAAATATTTTGCTGTTTCTTATAACTATGGGCAGGGTTTTCCCGTTGGCGAGCGAGGGGTGGGGCCCGCTCGCCGATGCATAAAATGACTTGCGTTGACATCGGGCTGAACTCCTGACGTCACCGCGCTCCATTTAAATTTTCAGGAAGGTGGGGGTACAGCAAATCAGCTGTACACCCGCCGACCTGTCAATGGTCAATGGAGGCCATTGACAGAGTAATTAAACTAATTAATGAACCTACCTGTCCAACCTTAAGGTTGGTGGGCAGGCCAGGAGCCCTGGCGGGAATTAGAAAAAGCATGAAACCAGGTTTCATGTAGGTTTTAAAAAATTTAATTAATTTTTTTTTAAATTATGGACATGCCTTAACTCACGTGACAGTGTCACATGAGGGGATATGTCAGGGATTTTTTTTTCTCTATTTTTAATACTTTTGACAGTAGAGCCGATCTCCTTGAGGCAGCACCTAGCCTCAGGGAGATGAGTGCACTCTTTCGTGCGCATGTGCAAAATGGGACACTCTCAGGTTTAGGGATTCCCTCCCGCCCGCACAGGGAGCACATAGCGCTTCCGTCCGGACGCCACACTGGGCGGGCCTTAATTGGCCCACCCACATAAAATGGCACCATGGCCCCAATTGGGGGTGCCGATTGGAGGCGCACACCGCTATTCAGCTTTGTCCCCGATGTGGGGGAAATCCTGCCCTATAAGTTCAGTGGCAGATACTAAAAGAGGAAAAAAAATCTCTTAACTGGGGTCATATCATGAGAACGTTCACCTTCACCCAACTTATGATGTATCTGCCTAAAAACATGTGGGCCCAAATTTTCATTCGGAGTTGGGGCATTTCCTGACATTGCAATCCGCCTCTTGCCTAGCAGTGCCCACCCATGCTATTTTCATTGTCTGTGATGGGGATGGGCTGGAGTCGGGACTGCTGAATTCAGAAGCAGGCGGATATCAAGGCGGGAGAGTTAGAAGGTCTGCCATCATTCACCGGGACATCAGCCTAGTTCTGCACATGAGTGTTTGGAACCCTCGGGCTCAACCCTCATCTCCACCCATTAGCCACTCCCCATGCCCCCGTCATATCCCCCTTGTGCCCTCCACACCACCCGGACCCCCTCCATATACTTTTTTTCCCCTCCATACCCATCAGGTCACCTCTATAGCCCCTAGGTCCACTCATCAGTATCCACTACTTACAGAACTCATGAGCCCCATAATAATATTGGAAAGTCTTTGAGATATTCATGAACAGTCAAAATAAACAAACAGCCATTCAAAAACCACTGCATAAAACATAATCTTATTATCTGCTCATAAAACAGCAAATCAAAGCAAAGTCCACAGTCCTCTTGACAGCTGTATCAACAACCCCTTCTGTGCTGAATCCATTAGTGGAGTTTGGAGCTCCATAACCATCATTCACCAGGACATCAGCCTAGTTCTGTACGAGCGTTTGGAACCCTCGGCCTCAACCCTCATCTCCACCCATTAGCCATTCATAACCATTCATAATGGGATTCCATTGCACAATTTGTCAACCAAGCCTTGAGAGATGAATATATTAAAACCTTTGGGGAAGAACTTATCCCGGGGAGCGCACCGCCATTTTACATGGGTGGGCTAATTAATGCCCGTCCAGCATGATGTCCACCAGGAAGCGCTATATGCTCCCTGTGCGGGTGGAGGAGGGAATTCCCTAAGCTGGGAGTGTGCTCTTTTGTGCATGCGCACAAGGGCACTCATGTCCCTGAGGCTAAGTGCTGCCTCAGGGAAATCAGCGCCAAATTCAAAAATGGTCAATGAACAAAAGTCGAATTTCCTGGATATGTCCCCTCATGTGACACTGTTTTATTCAAACTTTTGTTAAATTTTTTAAAAACCCTCATGAAACCTCATTCCGCCTGTGGGTGAGGTTTCATGCTTTTTCTGAAGCCCATCAGGGCTCCCGGCCTGCCCATCAACCTTACTTCAATTAGTTTTGAAATGGCCTCAATAGGCCTTTTGAACAGGTTGGCAGGTGCACAGCTGATTCTGCAAACCTGAACATTGAAATGACGCGAGGTGATGTTGGGAGTCCCGCCTGATGCCATCCCGCGTCATTTTACACGTCGGTGAGTGGGCCCCGCCCACCTGCTTGCTGACCTCAATATCCTGGCTCTGAAATCTGTTCCTGATGTCCCAATGGTGGAGAATGTTTTATGCCAGCAACGGGCTGAGCAGACGATCGCAAACTGGTTTCACAACGTCATGAAACCGATTTTTGGCCTTCTCACCATATTGTCTGCTCATGTCACCGAACACATCCAACGTCAGCGGGCATGGAAAATCCCAGTCTCAGCTTCCACTGCTCGGTAGGGAAGCGAATTCCCAAGGCTAACAACCCCCTGAAAGAAGAATTTCCTCCTCATCTCTGGGCAGAATTTTTCCGTCAGCGAGCTGGGCGTGGGACCCGCTCGCCGACGCGAAAATGACGCTGGATGACGTCAGGGGAATCTCCGACGTCATCCGGCCTACTTAAATTTTCAGGAAGGCGGGGGCACAGCGAGATCAGCTGTCTGCCCACCGACCTGTCAATGGCCAATTGAGGCCATTGACAGGATCATTAAGCCAATTAAAGGCCCTGCCCGTCCAACCTTAAGGCTGGCGGGCAGACCAGGAGCCCCAGCGGGCTTCTGAAAGAACCAGAAACCTCATCCACTGGCGGGATGAGGTTTCATGTCTGTTTTAAAAAAGTTTAATAAAGTTTTTACAATATTCATTAACATGTCCCATCTCGTGTGACATTGTCACATGAGGTGGATATGTTAATAATTTTTTTATTATTCTATTTTTGAAGTTTGAAACACTGTCAGTGGTCTTCCTGAGGCAGCACTTAGTCTCAGGGAGCAGTGTGCTCTTTCGTGCGCATGCGCAAAAGAGCGCATTCTGACAGTTGGGGAATCCCTCTCCCCTCCTGCACAGGAAAAGCATAGCGCTTCCTGTCCGGTGGCCCGCCCACTTAAAATGGTGTCAGGCCCCATTTCGGCAGAGATCGGCTACCTGCCCGCTGCCGAACCGGTGGGGCCGGCCCGCCCATCAAGGGCAAAATTCTGTCCTCTGTTTTAAATGGGAAATCCCTTTTACTTTTAAACTATGCCCTTCCTCATTTTAGATTCCCCCATGGGAGGAAACAACCTCTCAGCATTTACCCAGGAAAGGCCCCTCAGGATCTTAAATGTTTCAGCAAGATCACCTCTCATTCTCCTAAACTCCAATGAATATAGACCCAACCTGCTCAACCTTTTCCCACAAAGACAAACCCTGCATCCCAGGAATCAGCCTAATGAATCTTATATGAAACGCTTCCAATACAAGTATATCCTTCCCTAAGTAAGATGATGAAAACTGTTACTCTGGTTGTGTTCTCACCAATGCCCTATACAGTTATAGCAAGAGTTCCCTACTTTTATACCCCATCTCTCTCACAATAAAGGCCAACATTCCATTTGCCTTCCTAATTGTTGCTGTACCTGCATGTTGACTGTTTGTGATTCATGTACAAGACACCCAGATCCCTCTGTAATTGAGCATTCTGTGGTCTCTCTCCAGTTGAATAATATGCTGTTTTTCTATTCTCCTACCAAAGAGGACAATCTCACATTTTTCCACATCGTACTCCATGGGCAGAATCCTCTGGTCAGCATGCAGGGGCGGACAGCGTCACATGAGCTGGGACATGTCTGAATAATTTTTTAAGTTCTTTTTTTCAAGTGTTCATTATCAAATTAATCTTTTGCGGGCATGCCCGAAAGACCGCAGGCCTTGACTCTTCCTCCTCCCCCCATCCGCACAGATAGTACTGAGCGCTTCTGGGTACGCGTCACGCTGGGCAGGCCTTAATTGGCCCGCCCACGTAAAATGGTGACACGCACCCACTCCCGCCCAGCCTGCCCAACGGGGAGAAAAGTTTCCCCATCTGTCAAATGTTTGCCCGCTCACTTAAACCGTCTTTATCCCTTTGCAGATTTTTTGTATCCACCTCACAACTTGCTTTCCTATCTATCTTTGTATCGCCAGCAAATTTGGCTACAATACCAGTCGGTCCCTTCATTTTGGCCATTAATATAGATTATCCGCAGCTTCAAAGGCTCAACAGATGACTGCTCTGTCAATCAAAGAAAAGATTAATTCACTAAGGAGAACTGACATATTAAAATCTGAATCTCAATGCTGTTGAATGCAGGACAGCACTTTAGCCACTGGAGTAATTCTTGTCAATGTAATGGTCGCTTACCTTTTCTAAACAAAGCCCAATCATTAAACACTGCATCAAAAACATATTTAACTTATCATACATGATCACATTATGACATATTGAATTGAGAAGACTTTGGAACTTACCTGTCACATGTTTCCTGACTCCAGACTGGGCTTCCCCATGGTTCATGGTGCCTCTATGGTGCTGTGAACCATGTCACCTCCCAAAATGGGCCCTACTCCATGGAAATTGTGGAGGTCCAAAATGCCCACCGCCACAATGAGTCAGCAAAGGCGAGATTGTTGTGTGCGGGCTAGCTACCTGCATCTTTATCCCTCGCCCTTAAAATCCCACACAACGGAAATGAGGGGTAGAAGTCTTGGAACTGTGTCCCACTGCCATTTTTAAATCCCATCCACCTCAGTTCTGACACGGACGTAGGCATGAGAATCCAAGCTCGTGATATTGTTTACAAACAGAGAGAAGTGCCCCATTTCTCAACAATTTCAACGGGCATAAAACTTGCATGTAAACTTGAAAAATTAACAGCAGTCTGGCTTGAAAGCTAAATAACCACCTTGGTTCATTTGTTCTTCTTGGTCTTGTTACGGTGATAAATACATTTAAATATTCTCACTGTACATTAGTCTTTAAAAGTTTATTTTAAAATGTAATCTCAAATATCTCACAAGGAAAGGCTTTCCCTGAACTTAATCCCATACAAAATCTGAATGTAGCGGTTGAAAAAAATACATAGTCCACAACTGACTCAGCACCTCTGGCAACTGACATCAATTAATGTCCTGACTTGCCAGAAAATAGGATTCTCAGAAGCTACTTTGAAAATTACATTCTTTGAGGCAAATATTTTAACATTCTTTTTAAAAATAGCTTCTCTTTATATTAAAGTCAGTTATGACTCTTTAAGTAGCTGGTTTCAACAAAATCAATAGACCATAGAACATCTATAAATTAATTCTTTCAAGATTCGCAGAAGTGATAGAAAAATAATCTCTCCAATTCATATCAATAACATCTCTTTTAGATATTTTAAATAGGTAGTTTATTGACATTATTATAAAATATGATAAGATCCTATAAGATCCTGAAGGATCTTGACAGGGTGGATGTGGAGAGGATGTTTCCCCTTGTAGGAGAATCTAGAAATAGGTGTCACTATTTAAAAATAAGGGATTGCCCATTTAAAATGGAGCTAAGGCAATTTTTTTTCTTTCAGATGGTGGTGAGTCTTTGGAACTCTCTTACCCAAAAGGTGGTGGAAGCAGAGCCTTTGCATATTTTTAAGGCAGAGGTGGATAGATTCTTGGTAAGCAAGGGGGTGTTCCTGCTCGGTTATCAGGGATAGGGGGGATGCAGATTTAAGGTTACTATCAGATCAGTCATGATCTTATTAAATGGGGGAGCAAGGTTGAGCAGCCGAATGGCCTACTTCTGCTCCTTGTTCATATGAAATACCTTGACAGTATAAATAATTTGGTTGTGAAGTTGTCCCTTCATATTTTTATTGTGCTTGATTTTTAGTTAGCTGATTTTTATAGGTTCCAGCTATATGGATAGTAGTTGGCAAGGGTAGTTAATTTGCAATTACAAGAAGTCTACCAAATTTGTTCATATTCATAATAGGATATTCATTTTCAGCTTGTTTATGAGACAGGAGTTAATCTGTGGAATACTAGTGTATGAAGGCTTAATTATTTCATTTGAAGTTCACTCTTCTGCTATTTTAGAATAGACATTAAGCTTTTTAAAATGAAATGAATTAATATTAATAAACATATGATGCCAATGGGCAGGAGAAGACCAGCCCCACATTATGGTGGCTGCAGCATCATGCTGAAACATTTTCTTCCCTAACCACCGCCACCATCCCCCACAGCCACGTAATCTCCCGGGATAGATTAAAATAAAACTGATAAAAAAATACAGGGCCTAGATGGGGAACATAATGTTATTGAAAATGCCTCTCTTACATCCTCAGGCTATTGAATCCAGTCTAGGGGGTCATTTGGAGCAAGTGTTATTGATAAAGACACTTTCCTTCCATATAATGCAATATCTACCTCAGTCAAGTCCAGCTCCTTCTTGAAGGCATACAAAGTGCATTCTCTCTATTTCACAGGCTCCCTATTTGCTGGCAAAAATATGACCTCCCAAATTTCCCTGGATCACTATGGAAGTACCTTCATCATGCGACCTACATCAATTCAAGAGTAATTTAGGGGTGGGCAGTAAATGGTGCCCTTGCCAATGACGTGCCCATCCTGTCAAATTATTTAAAAATAAAAGAACTGCCTGAAATCTAGTCTATTCCTACTCTTATATAGTTTAAACTCTTGTCCCTGTTCCTCCGCAATCTACGAAACTAGAATAATCTATTAATAATTGTGCTATTAAGCCCATTATTAATTTTATAGATCTATCAGGCCACCTTTAATGGCTCTGGAGAAGAAAGGAGTGTCATAAGAACATCCTAAGTATGTTCTTACACTATAATGCTGGTAAAATATGATATGGAACTGCTCCAAATTCACTCTCATTTTGTCATCCTTAACATGAATTTAAGTTGAAATCAGAGGAAAGTTACAGAGAAAAAATACGAAACCATGGATCCAGAGGGCATCGAGTTCTAAAAAGCATACCTATCTCAAACTCCTCATCCTCTGTCAGATTTTGCCCAGTCAGCATTGCAGGTGGAGGTTGGCAGATTCGTAATTGATAGGCTGCAAAACCAAAAGTTCATTATTCATGGAGGTAGCTTATAAAAGATCTAAAGTTATTTACTAAAATACAACCTTTGTTATACGCAAATAGTGTTTTAAACAAAAACAGAGATTTGGTGTTCAATGAAAGGAGCTTAAATAAGACAAAGTCACTTGAATTAGCATTTAGCAACATGCATTTTAGGTGAAAGCATTAATCATTTGAGCAGTTCTGACTTACAAATAAATTTTATACAGATCGATTTTTTATGAACATTTCCTTAACTATCTGGCTGAATTTTGATTCTTGATCTGCAATATATCACACAGGTTATAAATATATAGAGGTGGTATAATGGTATTGTCACTAGGCTAATATTTCAGAGACCCAGGGTGATGCTCTGGAAACCTGGGTTCAAAACCCACCATGGCAAATGGTAAAATTTGAATTCAATAAAAATCTGGAATTAAAAGTCTAATGATGACCATCTGGTTCCTTTTAGGAAAGGAAATCTTACCTCATCTGGCCTACATGTGACATATGGTTGACTCTTAAAATGCCCTCTGAACAAGGGCAATTAGGGATGGGCAATAAATGCTAGTGACGCCCACATCCCATGAATGAATAAAAAATATATATACTTAACAAATTTCAAAATATTGGAAATTTGTTAAATTACATGAAGCCAAATTGTCGATGCAGGTATATATGTATATAATAATATGAAGAATGATAAGTGCAGATTCTTAAACTTTAAGATATCTCTGACCAATGAAGGGTCATGCTACAAGCACATGTAATCCAATGATTGGGGGAAGTACAAGTCGGAGAATCATTCAATCTTCATCCTGCATCCCCATTAAGGGCAACTGCCTCACAGAGAACAGAAGGTCAGGGTGTTCCCCCTGCTGTACCATCTCTGATAACTTCCATAATTCCCACCTGCCACTTTATAACCAGGTACCTGATAATAAATTACAAAGCTCACTGTTTTATTTTTGCAATAATGCAGGGAGAAATTATTTTTTGCTATATCCAGCAAGATTGTAATTATGAATGTAAATAAGTGTACAATTTAATAGCAAGTAGTGAGAAGAGAAAACTTATTTAGCATTCTGCCAATGTTTAATTAAAAACAACTTCTGTTCTTTATCAAAAGGTCCTTGGCAATTATTTGCTTAACCACAACTAAATGCCTATGGGTAGAGTGAGGAGACAAACCATGAGCCTGACCTGTGATCAGCACATCATCTAGGTATACTACCACTCAGGGAAGCCCTTACAAAAGACTCTCCATTGTTCTCTGGAAGATAGCGCATGCAGACGATACTCCAAAGGGTAGGTGAGTGTACTGATAAAGACCCTTGAAAGTGTTAATAGTCAAGTACTCCCTCGACGTGCTAGCCAGCTCTAATTGTTGGTAGTTGTGGCTCATATCCAACTTTGTATGGGACTTGCCTCCAAGCAACTTTGCATTTGGGTCACCTATACTTGGAATGGGGTACTTGTCTAGTTTTACTGCCTTATTTATGGTCAATTTATAATCTCCACAGATGTGTAAGGTTTGATCAGGTTTAACCACTGGAATTATGGGTGCTGCCCATTCCAAGAATTGGACAGGTTGGATGATACCCAGCTTTTCTAATCTGTACAGTTCTGCATCCACCTTCTCCTTCAACATACAAGGCACAAGTGTGGCTTTAAAGAAACGTGGTGTCGCCTGAGGATCCACATGTATCCTGGCCTGCAGACCTTTTAATTTTCTTAATTCATCCTGAAATTCTACGTCATATTTCCTTAGCAGTTTATGAACTCTTCCTGTTTTCAGGTGAAATATCTCAGACAAGTCAAGCTTGATTTTCTGTAACCAGTCTCAGCCTAAAAGACTGGGTCCTTCTCCTTTCACTATTATCACAGGTAGCTGGGCTGTCTGTTGCCAATAAGACACTGGTACTGCGGCAATATCTTTTACCTGAATAGATTCTCCAGTGTATGCCTTTAATTTAGCAGTTGTCTGCTCCAGGCTTACTGGCTTTCTACCTTCACTAAGGTAATTGAAAGTGTGCTCTCCCACCACTGGTCTTTGAGACACCCATATCCACCTCCGTATTAGTGGCTTTTCATTATCTTGGATTGTGACAGTGATAGGTTCGGTTTTCACAGCAGTTGCAATACGCAGAGAATAAATATTGATGTCGGCAGTTTCACGTTCCACTGTATTCTTTCCTTAATTCAATCATGTTAGTTTGCTGCTTTACGGGCTGCTTCAACTTTGCCCTGCATTGCCTTACTACGTAACCTTTCTTATGGCAATCATGTCATTCTGCCTCCTTAAATTTACAGGTGATCGGTCTGTGGTCACCTCCGCATCTGTAACAACTGGCTCTTGAAGTTGCTGCTGAAGTGTTTCTACACTGCCTTTTCATGTTTCTAACAGTGGATATTGCCTCCTGCTTCGATGCTGTGGGCCTGGTTTTGGCACCATGCTCGGCGGCAGGTTCCCGCCCCACATTGTTGTATGCGTTGCAAAGCCTGTGAGTCCCTCACAGCGCTTTCCATGGTGAGGGAGATTTCTAGGGCCACTTAAAGTCGATGTTGACCTCGGCAAGTAAACAGCGCTGTATGGAGTTGTCCTGAACTTCACAAACTAATCGGTCCCACAGCATCTCATTTAATGTGTCCCGGATTTGCAGTGTTCTGTCAACTGCTTAAGGTTCGCTACATAGGTTGTGATGGACTCTCCCGGAGCCCTAACTCTGGAATTAAACTTAAAATGCTGCATTTTTAAAAATTCATTCATGGGATGTGGGCTTCGCTGGCTGGGCCAGCATTTATTGCCCATCCCTAGTTGCCCTTGAGAAGGTGGTGCTGAGCTGACTTCTTGAACCGCTGCATCCATGTGTTGTAGGTACACTCACAGTGCTGTTAGGGAGGGAGCTCCAGGATTTTGACCCAGCGACAGTGAAGGAACAGCGATATATTTCCAATTCAGGATGGTGAGTGACTTGGAGGGGAACTTCCAGGTGGTGGTGCTCCCATCTATCTGCTGCCTTTGTCCTTCTAGGTGGCAGTGGTCGTGGGTTTGGAAGGTGCTGTGGAAGGAGCCTTGGTGAATTGCTGCAGTGCATTTTGTAAATGGTACACACTGCTGCTACTGTTAGTTGGGTGGCTTCGGCTGGAAGTGCATTTTCACGAGGTCCACCAATTAATTATAGGACTTAGAAATGGTCAAGCTCAGGTTGCGAATGAGATTGTATGACTTGCTACCACATACACTCAAAAGGATGGCTTTCTGCTTTTCTTCTGTGGTAATTTAATTCGCCACAAAATAAAACCCAAGGCCCTCCACATACTGGCTCCAGTCTTCCATAGTCATTTCATAAGGATTGATTCTGCTGAAGGGTGGCATGACTGGTGAGTAGTCTTTTCCTTTTCTTAAGACTTTAAGATAAACTTTATTACAGGGAGCTTTTCAGGTGCTACATGCTCGAGCATCAGGAAGCCCCACCACCCCAGCCCGGATTGCCCACGCTTAGGGCTCATTGGTCGAAGCCTCCCAGAAAATCACCTAACCACTGATAGACAACAGGAGAGCCTATACAAATATGATGCTGAATTTTTAAGGCCCCAGGGCAAGAAAGGCATGTGGATTGGGAAGAGAGGCAGGACAAGTGACGGGCTCCCATGCTGAGGCTGAGCAAGAGGATTTAGCTCCCAGGACTCAGTTGCAAATGTAACAGACTTCCACCTGAGCCTGGCTGCCTAGGCAACAGGAGGAATTCAGTACTCAGTGGGTACTGGCTTGAAACTGCCTGTGGGGACTTGCAGAAATGGTTCTCTGCACAAGATAAAAGGCACCCTCATCTAGAGGGGGTGGATGTGTCGGGGTGAGTCCAGGGTAAGAGAGCCCTACTGTTTCTTTGTGGGGTCTGGAGGAGCACTTGCCCAGTGACATGACTACCACTCCTGCTCCTAATGGTCTGTAAGGAAACAATCATGAAACTTTTAATGTATGTATTTTGTTTGAAAATATTTTTCTTTTAAAATAGAGATTTAATCTGCGGGTATGTCTTAATTGGATCAAAGCCAGCTAATCTGGGTGCTTTGATGTGTACTAGTTTTGATATGGAAGAGAAATAGTGTGCACTTGCAATTTTTGAATAGAGCATTCAAGAAGGGGGGGTGAAAACTGACGCCTTTCTAGCAGCCACCAAGCAATGTGCTTATATTACTAATAACGTTGGTGCTATGAAAGGGGTTTCATTCTTAAAAGATGAAGTTCAAAGAGGCTGATGAGACAATGGGGCTTTGAATTCAATCAGTGGCGGCAGGTATAACTTCAGCAGTTTTCGGGTGTGCAGGCAGAGGCAATGTAAGATCAAAAGGCAGCTGCAAGCCTCCAACTGGCTCCACAGTCAAAAGAACTTAATTTTGAATTTGTAAAGTGAAAATGCTTTCCCTGGTGTTTGGCTAACTCTATGGGCTGCTGTTGCATTAAAGGAGATTAGTTTGGCAATTTGTTAAAAGTTATAATAGTAGTAATTTGTAGCCATATGTACATATATTTTAACCTGTATAAATTAATAAAATGTTTCATTTAGTTTAATGTAAAACCTCAAGAACTGATGGTCTGATTCCTGAATTTAGAGTCACAGCTCAAACATAACACTTAAAATTATTGATTATGACAGCTGTTTAAAGTTCCCTCTGGGATTTTTAAATAACTCCGCTTTACCAACTGCATCAGTCATAACAGAAACTAAAAACATACTCTGCTGTGCCTCTTCTGGCACTGTCTGAAGTTTCTGACAGATTTGCAGGTTATGGAAGCCAACAATGTTCCACCACTCAGGCCTCTAGTTAAAATGGCAGTTCAGGTCCCAGCGATATTGTTTGGAGCATGACCTCCAGATTTGAAGGGGACCCCACTTGCCTTTGGAAGGATGTCCTTCCCATCCATAAATTAAAATTGGAGTTGGCCAGATCTGGTAAGGAAATTTGTAGGTAAGTTTCCTGCTTCATTTTAAGTGCCTCAACTCTTCTTTTCCGCTGTATGTGGGAAATTAAAATGCCAAATCCTTAGTTTCATTTTGCAAATGGAATTAAATAGTCTTCTCTGTCAATGCGGTAGAAAACATACAACCATTAGCTTAATTTAAAGCGAAATAAGATTTTACTCAATTACTTAATCCACTTATACTGAAAAAATGTGAGTGCAGAGCAAATACCAACCATGGTAGCTGAGGATGAAGGTGCCGCCTGTAGTGAAATCACTGTGGAATTTGATTAAGATCTGGTTTGATGTACTGTAGACTGACTCCAGTGCTGTATTTCCACTAAATTGTCCAATCTGAGGAGCAGTCTGCTCTGGCCCATCCCTAAATAAGACAGTATCATTGTTAGAATCCAATCAGGCTGCTAACTGGAGGCTCAAGCATAACTGTGGAAAAATAATAGTACCATTTAACTGCATGGAGTGTATTTCTCCTTGCTTACATTTGACAGTGCACTTTGCAAGACTATGGGGCCAATTTTTTACCCTAATCACCTCAAGTGAAGATTTTCAATCAAAAATGTTATTTGCTGCTTAGATACTGAATATTTTTGATATTAATCTTCATGGTATTGCGTGTAGATGACACATCTGTCCACAATTTTATTCATAACTCTGAAAATTAAGATCTAATGATGCCTATAGGACAGCGAAGCAGTGTTAACCTGGGCCTGAACAGGGAAGTCTTACATCTTTCACATTAGGCAGAAGCCGGTCTGTTGCTCGGTATGAAGACAGACGAGACCTTCAAGCAAGTTGATAATTTTCCCTTGTATGGGATTGTTGATTAAATCATAGATGTCTAAAGCACAGAAGGAGGCTATTCGGATCATCGTGTCCACACTGGTCAACAAAGATCTGACTACTCAATTCCCATTTTCCAGCGCTTGGCCCATAGCCCTGGAGGCTATGGCAATGCAAGTGATTGTTTCCATGGCCCTCACAAATTGTGGCCTCCCATGCCTCAGACACCCTCCTGCCCAACCATCAAGCACTGTCCTGTGAGACCCTCCCGAATACCCCTCCATGGAAACTGGTGAGCAGCCAAGGGGCACCTGATCTTCACCTGCCAGCAGTCGCTCTGTGCCCTCTTCTTACACCTTCTAACTGGGAAGTGGACAGGTGCATTTAAATGAGGCCTGGCAATTAAAATCGCCATGGCTTCCTGTTGTCTCTGCTTAGAAAATCAACTCACTAGAGCATATCCTGTCAGAAACCCAGGGAAGATTATTGTGCTCGTCCTGAACGAGTGTAAAATGACGCGTGATGACGTTGGGCGAGGGTGGCCTTTGGATTTTTAAGGAACCTCTTCCATGGGTGGGATGAGGGTTCCAACAGCAAATAAAAATTTAATAAAATTTTTTAAATTTCATTCATAACATGTTCATGTGACAGTGACCCACGAGGGGACATGTTTTTAACATTGCTTAAGTTTTTAATTTTAAAAATCTTCAGCTCCCTGAGGCAGCTTTGTGCCTCAGGAAGCACCCGCGTGCATGCGCCAACCTCAGCGCTCGCGCTCCTCCCGCTCCCATCCCAACAGTGCTAAGTGCTGCAGCACACGTTTTACTGTGGCTGGCCGTTAATTGGCCAGCCAGCGTGTAATCATGGTCAGAACCTGATTGCAGGTGGTGGTCAGTTTCCCAGCCACTCCCTGGCCTGCCCGACCACTGGAAAATCCTGGCCCCAATCTAAGTTAAAGTCCACCTCAAATCTCATTGTTTAAGTCATGGACACTATTCTGTCCTTTTAGATATTCATGTGGTAGTGTTAACTATTTACATATCTATTAAACATACACATTTATAACATTTATAAATTACTAGCACTTAATATCTGTGCAACAACATCCACATGTATTTCTGTCTGTGCATTCTAACATGTGTAATTGCCAGAATTCCTGAGCACGCCATTGGATTTGAAAGGCATCTCCTCATTCTGGAAGGCTTGATAGTTTTTTGCTGAGCTGTTTCTTTACCGCCTATTTCCATCAGAGGAGTAACTTCACCAGACTCTGACCGAGCTGCAACTCGTCTGCTGCTGAAACACTGATCCATGCCTTCGTTACCTCTAGACTTGACTATTCCAACGCTCTCCTGGCTGCTCTCCCACCTTTTATCCTTCATAAACTTAAGCTCATCCAAAACTTTGTTGTCCATGTCCTCACTCACATCAAATACCATTTACACACTGGCCCTGTGCTCACTGAGCTACTTTGGCTCCTAGTTAAGCAATGCCTCAATTTTAAAACTTTTTGTTTTCAGATCTCTGCCTGGCTTTTCTCACTTCTTGGGCAGAACTTTCTCAGAATTGCACTGAGTGCAGTAGTGGGCAGGTAAAATGGAGTTCTGCCCACCGATGAAAATAGCGGGTTTTTATGCTGCATCTTCCTCAACCCGCCTCATTATATATTCACTCCCGCTAAACAAGCAGCTTCCATGGCGGGTGGGCTTTCATTCGCCCGCCTGCCGTCACCCTGCTGTTGCATCACACCAGTCCCCATCTTTAAAAGGCAGCCACCAGCAAAGTGCTTATAGCCACCAGCTCACCACCGCTGCCTGGGAGAAATGGTCAGCAAAGGCAAAAAGACTGCAGACCCGCCCCGCTTCAAGGGCGGGTCCCTCGAGCGACTGCTGGATGCCGTGGAGGACTGGCAGGATGTGCTCTACCCCAGCTCTGGCCGCAGAATGAGTAGCAATGTCACCAATCTGGCTTGGGAGGCGGCGGAGGTGGTGGTCAGCGCGAATGCCCTGCAGAGGAGGACAGCCATCCAGCGCCGCAAAAGAATGAATGATCTCCTCCATTCTGCCAGGGTAAGTCATTCTTTTCATCACTCCAAAATCACATACTCACCAACCCATGTCCCATCCACAGGGCCCTCATTTACTGCCTAGGCAAGGGACATCACCATTCACTCTTTGACACACAGTCATTGTCCTCATCCCGTCCATGCTACCACTCACCACTCACACAGGCCAGGCATACTTATCATCTGGCCCAGAAGGCATCCTGAGACACTCTCCCCATCTCTATCCATGCAGGACAAACTAGCTCACAGCAGGAGGGAGAGGTTGCAGATAGGTGGAGGGATGCCGGAGATCAAAGTTCTGACAGAATTCGAAAACAGAACCATCCAGCTGGCCGGCGATGACCGGGACTGGTCCTATGGTGACAGTGAGGTTGGCACTACTCTACCAAGCGAGGGTCCAGCAGTGCAACATCCATCAGACAACCATGCTGTGAGTGATGTGTCCTCTTTCACATATACTAATTATCTCCCCTTGCTTTCGCAGGCACATCTGCCAAACAGTCGACAGAGTCCATGACCCAGAGCCTCCAATCAAGCTCCGAAGAAACCTCTTAAGAGGAATCTGAAGGTACCCTCCCTGAAGTCCCATCACAGCGCTAACCCACACCCTCCACCAGCACAGAGACACACACCTCGGTGCAACATAGCTTTAGAGTAGCCTTGGGATCACAACCTAGTGGGCACATCACACTGCCTGATCCACAGCAGGCGGAGGCAGGGACTTCCCAGGTCCCTGGTACTTGGAGGACTGCTGGAGGCCAGAACGTTGCTGAGTCTAAGCCAGATGATAAGCCTCTGGACTCAGTCATGTTACAGTTGCTGGAGCTACAAAGGCAAGCTCGGGAACATCAGAAAGGGATGTCCGCTGCACTCCTCAGATTGCAAGGCACAATGGAGGAGTCTGTTTACCTTCAGGCTGAGGGGATAGCACCAGCATTGCAATGCACTGAGGTCAACACTGGCAGGATGGCAGCCGTCATGGAGACCTTGGTCCAAGATATCACTACTGCACTGCTGCACGGGTTCAGCTACATTGCTGATGCCATAGTTGGCCTCCATAAGTGTGTACGTGAGACAGGTGCTGGGCAGCTCGACCTCACTCCAGCTACCCCTTCCGCTAACGGAGTCAGCCAGGGGCTCTCGGGCACCCATAGGAAGAGGATCAGCAGGTGCACGCTTTGGGGCCATCCACCCAGGTGACTCTGGGAATGACCGGCCCATCTGACTCCCCTCTTCCTGTCACCTCCGCAGATCCAGCTTCACAGGCCGAGGAGGGTGCCACTGCCACACAGCAGGGCCACAAAAGCAGGCCGGGGCCTTCCAAGTCTTAGCCCTCCAGAGAACACCTGCCAAAGTCATCGCAGATAGGACATCACAGAGCCTCTACCTCTGCTGTAGATGTCCAGGGAGCACCAAGACATAGCGGCAGGGTTAGGAAAGTTAGATAAAAGTAGTTCACTTCTGGACACAGGTGTTGATCACTTGTACATACTGTTCACTATTGTCAATAAGCTCCTAAGAATGTTTCCCTGCCTGTGGCTCCTTGTTCTGACGAGCAGTGTTCTTGTCACTCAAATGTGAAACCTTTCTGCACAAGATAAAAGGCAGGCGTTTCAGTCTAGGGCCTCTTCCCTGCGCTCTGTGCGGCCTTTAGACCACAGTGATGATCCAGCCTCACACTCCCTGGAAACATTACTGATGCCTGCACCTCGGCGGTGACAGAATATAGTGGGCAGACACCACAGAGTTCTCTCATACTCTCTGTGTGTTCTCAACACCTTTAAGGTGGGGCTGGCCCCCATCACACCAGCATCTGTGACCAGCGATGCTGTGCACCAGCTCTGAAGGACTGAGGTGCTGAAGGCGGACACAGCATCAGATGTGTCTAAAGTTTCATGGCTCTGTCTCTGAGATGGCCCTGATCATGGAGTGCAAGCAAGCAGTCCTCAGCCAGACAGGAGTCAGACATTCTCAAAGGCTATGTGAAGGTCTATGGAGTGTCCTCACTGCATGTTTTCATCGTCCTCCTGAGCGACTATTAGGGCCTCCATTTCATCTCCATGACAGGAGCATTCTCACAGAGGGTTTTGGCGCTGCAATAAGCCAGGCTGGAGTCAAACGTTCACAACTGCGATGTGAGGATCTATGGAGTCACCTCACTGCATGTCATCATCAACCTTCACAATTCTGGCAGCTATGAGGGCCTCCCAAGTGCACCTGCCTCATCTAGCCAATGCGAGAGCCTCACCCCCATCATCAACACCACCTAGGACCCTCTCAGCCTTATCCCCGTCGATGTCCCCCGCATCCGAGGAGACATGCAGCTCCTCCATCTCCTCCTCAGCCAGCTCTTCTCCCTGTTGCAGCGCCAGGTTGTAAAGGGCGCAGCAGACAATGATGATGCATGACACCCTCTGCGGACTGTATTGCAGGGCTCCACCAGACCGGTCCAGGCACCGGAACCTCATCTTCAACATCCCGATGGTCTGCTCCGCCAAGTTGTGAGCTGCTGTATGAGCCTCATTATAGCATCGCTCTGCTGCAGTCTGAGGCCGCCGCACGGGTGTCATCAACCACAGCCTCTGTGGGTAGCCCTTGTCCCCAAGGAACCAACCCTGCAGCCTCTGTGGACCGTGGAAGACTGCAGGGATCTGCGAGTGACTCAGGATGTAGGCATCATGCATGCTCCTGGGAAACCGTGTGCACACCTGCAGGATGTGTTTCTGGTGGTTGCACACCAGCTACACATTCAGCGAGTGGAAGCCCTTGCGGTTGATGAAGTCCATCGGGTGTAGTGATGGAGACCTGAATGCCACATGAGTGCAGTCAATTGCACCCTGCAACTGTGGAAATCCCGAGATCAGGTTGAATCCAATGGCCCTTTCATCCTGGCTCTCTCGGTCCTGGGCGAAATGCACAAAGTTGTGTGCCATGGAGGAGATGGCATCAGTGATCTCATGGATGCGTTTGTGGGTGGCGGATTGTGAAATCCCACAGAGGTCACCTGTGGAGCCCTGAAAGGAGCCACTGACATAGAAATTGAGCACCACGGTCACTTTCACAGCCATTGGCAGTGGATGCCCTCCATGTCGTCTTGGCGCCAAGTCCTGCAGTAAGTGGCAGATGTGAGCCAGCAGGTCCCTAGACATGTGCAGTCGTCAGTGACATTAGTTCTCAGTCATCTGCAGGAATGTAAGGCGGTGTCGCTAAGCGCCGACCAGCCATGGCGCACTGTCGCGCCTGGGCATGTGCCGGAGTCCTTGCTGGCACTTCAAGAGGTTGCTGCTCCAGCCTTTGCGCATCCAGGAGCCTCAGTCACTCTCTCCTCCATCTTCTATGGTCTCTGTAGACCATCAGGCATACAGCTAGATCACCAGGATCCATGATCCTGACATGATCCTCCTGCAGCATGAAAGAGAGAAAGACGTGGTTATCATGGTTGTACTTAGCACCTTTCCAAGCCCTTTGTGACTACCCCTTAATGCTTCCTGGAGAGTGCTGGTCACCCCATGGATGGCCAGGGATGAGTGCGCTGCATGGCTGCCCTGTCAGTCTGCAACATGGAGGACATTGGTCCAAATTGGGATGCTGAGATTGCATGGGGCTGTGAGCGCCTCCAGTAATGACTGCTACATTGCCAGTGTTGGCGAGGAGATTGTACAACGTGTGCAGTCCAACTGCTCCATGGTCCAATAAAGTAATGGCGGACTCGAAGTCTGTGCCAGTTGTTGGTGGTGGTGGGGGGAGGTGTGTGGTAATGTCTGGAGCGCTTGGTGACCCTTTGGTGCCTCCAGGGTGCTTGCATGGGCGAGCAGGCTAAGAGCCTGACCCCAATTATTTCACTGTGGCTGTACCTATTCTGTCTTAGTTGCAGAGGGGTGGTCAGTTTATACAGGTGTCCCTACTGAGTGGCCACTTCCCTCGCTTTCTCTGCCCCCCCACCTTAATTACCTGTGTGTGGACTGCAGCGTCAGAGCAGCACTTGACCACCCCCGCCACCACCCTAGCAGTTGCCTCAGAGGCCAGGCATCAGTTTCCCCTGCCCCCTTGGCAACCCTGGGGCCTGTAAACAACGGGCGAGCTGTGGAGAACGCTGCTGCTCACTCACTTCAGTTCCCCCAAAGTGAAGGTCGCCAAGTGCATGTCTCCTGCGTGTTGTTGTGAAACACGTCGGTGTGCTTTCCCGCCAATGTGGACGGGCGATACGAGTTCCAAGAGCCTGGTGTGATGGCCTTTTAATTATATGCTAATCTATTATAATTAGCTCCCCGCTGACCGAAGGCGGGAAACGCGGCCCACCATGGGCAGGCTGAGTGGAATATTGCGACCTGCCTTCACGCCTGCCATATTTTCTGCACACGCCACTTATCATGCCTGCCACCAGTGGGCTCGGAAAACTACACCCCTTGTCTCTGAAATCTCCTCCAGCCCTATAATCCTCTGAGATATATGTGCTCCTCTAATTCCAGCCTTTCGAACATAACTGATTTTAATTGATTCAGTGTTGGTGAGTGTGACATTAGCTGCCAAGGCTCTAGAATTCCTTCTCTAAACCTCTCTGATTCTCTAACCTCCTTTAAGACTCACCCTGAAAGCTACCTCTTTAATCATGCTTTTTTGGTCATCTGCCCTTTGTGTATTAATGTTCATGTTGAAGGGCCTCAGGATGTTTTGTTACATTAAAGGTGATATATAAACATACTTTGCTTTTGTTGTCCTAAATAAACTGAAAATTGAATTCAAAACTTTAATTTAAGTGGTGATGTTTATTAACAAGTGTTTTTTTCTGTGCCAATCTGCGCAGATAGACGCTACCTGTAAAAGAAGAAGTAATGTCTGGCAATAGTAATTGTCTTTTTTTTTGAACAGTTCAATTTACAAGCAAAAAAACATTGGGACAATTTTAGAGTCTTATAAAATGTAACATTAAGTTCCCAGGATCCCATTTTTCTAATCAGAGGAAAGCATCAGATAATCTGATCAACTAAGTATGGATTCTCAATCATTGTTCAGCAGTTATGAATTATTACAAATGTAGCTACCATCTCCTATTCATCATTATCACTATTCCTTGTTTCTGATAAGTGTGCAGCAGTTAATTGCTTGATCTTACCCAGCAAATACGTGGCTTGAAATCATAATATGTAATTTCAATGATTGTGTTCATTTATTTTTAATAAAATTCATTTATTCAAAATTTTAAATGCCTTTGTAAAAATCAGAGAGAAATTTCTTATAACCAGGTTAATGCATTCAGTACTTAATTCTATCACACATTTCACTCCACGTAGCATTTCGTTGCTTCAAACTTGGATCTACATTCCCCTTCGGTAACGCTCATTTATTTTCCCTGACGTCCTCTAGTATCTTCTTTGACAATTGAACACCATTTGTCCAACATTGTAACTATCCAAGCTTTGCTTTAGCACTCTTTTCAGACCCAGTTTTCATTAACAGATCCAATTAACCTTAAGTCAGTTCAGGAAATCTTTTATTGAGCTGCAGCAATTATTAAATAAGTATCAGCGAGTTTTCTTCGAAAGACCCACTACTATTTTCTTCAAAATCAAAATATTCAGGTCCATTCAACTGAGATAATGAACTAGCACCTTTTATCAGTATTCACATGAACATTATTTAGATTTTGATCTATCCCGATAATAGTCAGTTCAATTATCTTAATCCTTATCAAACCATTATGTTTTTAAATTCTGCACTATATCCATCATTTTCTAACTTGTTTGATCCAATGTAAGTAAATTAACTAATTGCATCAATTTCTTTTAATTCTACTCTGATTTCTACAATGCTACGATATCTGCACATTGATATTTTCTTTATGGTTTGTAGTTGCTATTTCTTTCGCTATTGTCAACATTTATAGAAACCCAACTTAAATCATACTTTGAGGGTATTCACATGTCTTAAATGGTCAAATAGTTCTATGTCACGAATAAGCATTACAAACATTTCTTTTGATCACTTTTGTCTTTTTAAGCAGACAATCAGAGATTTCATTTTTCTTCCTTGTCTGGATTCTGTTTGATTTTTAGCAAATCCTTAACTGGTTTTCTTCCTCATCACATTCAATATTATTTTACTTGCGTGATTAGTCAGGAAACTTGTGCAATAATTATTGCACAGATTGCAGCGGTTCAAAAAGGCAGCTCACCACCACCTTCTCAAGGTCAATTAGAAATGGGCAACAAATCCTGGCCTAGCCAGAAACACCCACATCCCATGAAAGGATAAAAAAATTGAGATAACTTTCTTCAATAAGATTATATACACTTTGATTTAGTCCAATCACTCAGTCTTTTTTCTGTTTTCTAGATCTTAATTCTTATATGGCCTACAAGATTAAATCATCTCAATGTGGCTATCCCATCATGGAAGTCATCTCTACTGGAAAAGTGGATATCCAGCTTCAGGTTTCTTCAGCCTGCCGACTCTGTGAAAGAATACACAATTGGCCTTTGATTCTGGACTTGTGTGAAACAATAGTTCCCATTTTGCCAGTGATCTTTGTCCTGCACCTCTTTGAGTTCTCTACCCAACCTTTATTGTATGAATAAAAAGGGGGCCACTCTGCGACACTCCTCCTGCGTTTGAGCGTTTGCAAATAAATTAACCCCTTAAGTTCATTCTTTCTTGAGTTTGCTGTGGGGTTACTAATAGGGCATTGGATCACAGCAAAACTGAGGGGTTGGGAAAATATGCCACCTCGTATAAAGGGGGAAATTAAAAATCAAAAATACCTTTCTGTTTACAGACAGGTAGTGAGAAAAGAAATCAGGGCTGCTTAAATTAAACCCCCTCCTGTCTGTATTGGTAGAATAAAATCTTCATCCACTTGATCATCTTTGCCCAGCTCTGATTTTAGGATTTATTGGGTGACTTTGTTAACGTTGATAAAAATTGTTCTTTACTCATAAATTTGTTCTGTTACACCATGTTGTTCCATGCTTGGAGCACAGACTTAACTGCCCCTCAATCCTTTTGACCTTGTAAGGTGCACATTTTCTGCCGAACCCTTACAAAGCCAGCAATGCAGACGTGATGGGGCCAGGGTTGGAGATTCTCTATGCTGCTATTTCCCATTTCAATAGCCTTTCAGAAACCTAGCAGTTCCGTGCTGTACAGTACACTGATTTATACCTGCTTTTTCCAAAGATCAAGGTCTGGGGGTTAGGCCCTGGAGGAGGACATTTCTTTGTATAAAACTCTTACACAGGGACTCAGAGGATGAATCGGGTGAATGTTTCAGAGATGAGGCCTTAACACCTTGCTCCAAACCATATACCAAGGGCCTGATTTCCATGGTCTCAATAGGAACCAAATGGAGACAATACCAGAAAAATAATGGCTGCTGAGTGTTGTGCCAGGAAGTCTCGCCTCAATTTCTGCCCTTGGCCACTATTATGAGATGGGGATGGAGCAGGCCCTGGGACTCACCGCTCCTATTAAGGAGGCAACTGACAGCATTGCGTGCTCATCGAGAACCTGTCTGTGGTAAAGTTTTTTAAATTTTCATGGAAGCTGCTGGACTTTAGCAGCTGTTGGGTTTTCCATCAGCTGCATGGAGGTGTGAACCATGGATAGGAGGCATCAAGAGTTTAAAAAGTCAGTAAAATTGGTTTTTCCTCCATTGCAGTTCATCAGTAAATGCTGTAACATGATTTGTATTTATGTTCATTAAGGTGAGTTATGACAGGGCTGTGACTGGGGGATGCAACTACCCAGAAAAAAATGGGTAGAATCTTCTGTTCTGGATATTAAGTCCATTGGTGGGTGGGAAAGTCGGCATGATTCCCGCTGGGTGGCATGATGGCTGAACACGCTTGACCTGCCATTGTTCAGCATATCAATTATGCATCAGTGAGGAGCTCAGCAAATCTCGTGGTGGGGCAGGCAGCAAGTCACCCACCCCATATGGGTTTGAAGGTCCTGCCACCATATTTAAACAGCACCAGGACAACCAGGGTAATCATTCACTCAATGCAGGGCAGGAGCTCTGCACTACACCTCCAGAGTCCTTGTGGCTGCAGGTCCTACTGGAGAAGCTGGAAGATGTCCAGGACATACAAAGCAGCCTCTGACATTGCCTTTCATTCATCTATAGATAAGAGCATTGCCAGCGATAGACCCATGTTCACGCCAAGGCTAAACGTTACAGTGTATTTTCTTCGTCAGCATCTTGACTTTCTTGAGGCCCCTCCATCTCTTGTTGCTCAGGCCTTCGCTCCTCATGGTCCTGTGCCAATCAGCGGCAGGCCCTCCTTCTCCTCATCTGGATGAGAGCCATTCCCAAGGCAGGGTTGCCTGCAGCCTGCATCATTGATGCCTCAGTGGATGTTTGAATGAAATGAAATGATATATTTAGTGAACATGTCCTATACAGGTTTCCCTCCAACTCAAAGTCAGCAGGCCAGTGCTAAGCCCTTCACTTAGCCTCCATCTAGATAGGGCATTCCCAACCCCTTCCAGGTAAAGGACCAGAGATGGGTGTTCCTCCTGTTCATACATGAATGCATATGGAGACATTGCTCTTTGACCAGGGTGATGAGATCCATTGGCAAGAAGCCTCACGCTGAAAATTTTCCGCTTGTCTCCAGTACCCTCGAAAATCTATGGAGAGACCATTGCCTTGGCAGCATAGAAAGACTAACTGCATGATCCCTTGTCAGCCGTGACCACTCACCTGGGAGGATGGAGTCGTGAGTCGGCTGCCATCCATCAGTTGTGACCCTTGGAGACATCCACCTCCCTCCCTCTCTTCATCCCTGCCTCTGACTGCAGCCAATGGCACAGAACAAATGGCAGCTCCACACCTTGCTGGGATCTTGATGTTATGGGACACATGAGTTGGGAATAAACCTGCTGTAATGTGGCTTCACCATAGAGAAGATAACACAAGTAAGCATCTTTGACATCCAGTTGTCTCTTAATTATTAGGGTGTTCCTTTAATCAGCCACTTATGCTGACCTTGCAGTCCACCCACCCGAAAAGACACTCCACGCACTTTGAGGGATCACACTGACTGACTAACTGCATGGTCAAGTTCAATTTGGAAAAATGGTAAGTGCCACCTTTCAAATTAGATCCACCAACTTCTACCCCCCTGTGTCACCCACCAACCTCCCCCCATCACTTTTGATCAACCCAGTGTCACTATTCCTCTCCCCTTCTTCACCTTTGAATCTCGCCCCACCCCCACTACCCTCACCACCCCCACCCCCCGGCTGCTATCCTAGACACTACCACAACCAATCTCCCATCAGAGCTGACACCCTTTATTGTCCCCATGCCCACTCTGACCCTGCCCCCTCCCGCTACCAAGCCACGTGCCTCGTACTCCCTCTGTGACCCACATCCATCTACTAAGATCTTCATCTACCAGACTCTCATCTTGGACCTGCCACTCTACCACATCCCACTCCCCCTTTGATTGCTCCATTCTATCGCCACTACCCTGAGTTCTTCCCGAGGACCCCACAGTCGACACACTGGCCCCACCCACTAAGACACTTCCCTTCCCACCCTACCTTCCCTGGACACTCTTTCCCCTCCTTCCCAGCCCACCTTCCCCAGATACTCTTCCCACCACCTCACTTCATCGGGCACTCTCCCCAGCCTTCTTCCATAAGAATGCCTCCCCTGTCCAGCCTTTATTCCACCCTTCCACCCCACCCCACCCCACCCCACTGCTTCCAGCCTTCACCTCCCTCCCTTGGCCAGCCTTGATTCAACTTTGCTAATGGCATTCGAGTGAAGTTAAGTGAGACGCTCAAGCAGGAGGATACAACATCAAAGGACCTCAAAGCCACAGAAGCAGTGAAGGTCTTCAGGTGACACCACTTAAAAGCAGTCATAAAACTGAATGTTCTAAATAGAGTGCAGCTGAGCTGAGTGAAGACTTGGAGTTTGGTGTGAGGTAGAGTTCAGTGAAGGGTGGGAGGGGCAGGTGTTTGTTTCCTTTTTCTATTTTTCTCACCCCATAGGAATTGGTTCTTGCTCTACTACATGGAAATGAGCTAGTTGAATGGTGAGTATCTGGTAAGTGGGTAAGATCTATTCTATCTCTAATGTTTAAAATACCACATAAATTGGTAGTAAAGTTAATAAAATATATAAGAAAGCAACATAAGTGATTAATATAATTAAGTAATTATTTAAAACACATTAGTGATGGTAGGACATGTGACGTGTGGGAGCTACTGCATAACATTGTGCTCCAGGACAAACATGTCTGCAGTAGGTGTTTGCTGCTTGAGAAACTTCGGCTCAGAGTCATTGAGTTGGAGGCTGAGCTACAGATTCTGTGACACATTGGAGGAGGAGGAGGAGGAGGAGGAGGAGGAGAAGGCGGCGGGCGGGGTGGGTGGGGGGGGGGGGTTTAGAGTTACCTGGATGTTTTATACCAGGAGACAGTCACACCACTTAAGATAGGGTCTTCTGATTTAGCCAGGGTCTTCTGATTTAGCCAGTGGTTACAGACAGGAGGGTGAGGCTGTGAGTAAAGCAGGTGAAGGGTCCCAAAGGGCAGGCGTTCAGAAGTATGAGCCTCTGCAAGTGTCCAGTATGAAAATTTGGTTCAATACTTCATTCTTCTGACCTTTTGAGGCAAGTGCGTACATCTGGGCATAGATTTCCTTGCCTGCATGCTGGTGAGTCGATCCGTCTGTATTTTCTGGTAAGGTCAACAGTGGAGGTCACCTTAAGAGCTTGATTCCAGTACAATTGTTGGGATTGCAGCATAAGAAATTTCAAGACCACCAAAATTTAACTTGTCTATTAGGATCTTCATTACTTTAATAAGGTCAGTTTTATGCTCCTCTTCCATTCTGTTCGCATTGTTTGTAGCATGTCCTTGTAGGTCAGATGCCTTATAGGAGCTATTTGTGCAGTTGCCCTTCACATCTTTTTCAGATTCATGTTACTTATACCTCTTCTCCCTACCTCTTGATGGAAGTGCCGCTTTCCTCAGCCCTTTCATTGTTTACATATTCCAGGTGCCAAGTTTGCTCAACTTATTGAGAACATTGAAGCCACAGTGATTTGACAGCAATGAAATCCAGCTTTCTATCTTTGTCTAGACAGAGTTTGCTTTTGTCTCGCTATTACAATGAACTACTTCTGTACATCAGAACAGTCCCATCCCCAGTAACATGATAGCCAACTGGCCTGACCTTGTCAGCAAGTTTCACTGGTCAGGCTGATGGCTGTTGATGTCCACTGGGGAGGACTTTTTGCCTCCATTTTGTGCCTTGTGCCCATCGGAATTCCCCATTCCTGGTTTTCCCACTAGTCCATTTCCCCTCCACCCTGCCCCGTCTACCATACTCCTCTGCCCCGCTCACTGAAACCTGCCAGCCTCGCCCCAGCAAGAGCCCAGACTTACCTTAAACACCAGCCTCCACCACTGAAATGCCTCCTTTGGGACTGACTGCAGTCCTACCAATGGCTACCATTTGTTGGCCGGCAACTCACGGTGATGGGACTTCCTCCCCAGATGGGTACAGGTGACCCATCTCAAGCTAATTAATGGTCTGATAGCTGTTAATTAGCAGGGTAATCAGGCCAAGCGAATGAAGGCTTGGTGTGTTCTTCTACATCTGAAGTGCTAAAATACTTAAGAGCCTTACAACCCACTTCCAGGTGCTCTTCACAGTGAAGCCATTGACATCTCTAAAGTGAACTTCATGGGCTACATAAGAGATGCCACCATTCAGTGACTTCAGTATGCAAGAACCTTTTTAGTGAAGAATCGAAACATGTCCAGGCTTATAGCAACATTGAAGTACAAACTGATGCAAAGTATTTATCAGTGTAGTAACATGAGAGTAGACCAGTTCATGCCAGTAAAGCAGGATGAAGACAAAAGCTAAATACAGCAGATTCTGGAAATCTGAAATAAAAAAGAAACTGCTGGAAGTACTCAGCAAGTCAGACAGCCTCTGTGGAGAGAAGATTTCAGTTTTGTGACCTTTTATTGTTTTAGGCTATCAGGTTTGCTTTGTTCAGTGAATGCGAGCTGCGCTCTTGATATGAACACATTAGTTGTTGCTTGAAACAATATAGGTAGAGAGACCGATTTAACTGAACAAACACTGGTGGTTTATTGGAACTAAGAACAGGACACTAACACAACATGTGCTTCTTCAATCACCTCCAGCTCTAGACTTCCTTTAACCAAGAAGCCTGCGCTGTGTAGCAATTGGTCAATACAGTCACATGGTCAACTAATTACATTCTCTTAAAGGTACATAGTTTTACCACATCCCTCCCCCTTTACTTGGAAGTACAATTGACAAGCATCACTACATCCCAACTATTTACATGAATAACTATTTTACAAGTCAAGTCTCTCAGGAGGCTTCCTCGGATGTGTTGAGCATCGTAGCTCAACAGCCTGGGCTGGTTTTTCCAAGGCCCCCGTTCTCAGGGCTCAGAGGTCAGCCTCTTTGGTGGAAGTGGGCAAGTTTGTGTCTTCCACCCTCTCAAGTCCATCAAGCTCCATCAATACTTCCAAATCGTGTGACATTTCTTATACATGCAGCACAGACTCAAATGTGAGTGACGACTGCATTCCTTATTGTGGGACTGTCTCTCTTCTTTGGAGATTATCCATGCATTGTCTAATTATTCATCTGTTTATCGACACATTATAGGAGAGAGATCCTGTCGCTGCACTCACTTCACCTAATAGCCAATTTGGCCCATCTCCAAAGTTCTTCGCGAGAATTGTGTCTTCCACCATGAAATTTCTTTCATAATTATGGCCATCATGTCTGGTCTTCTGTGCCTCTTGGCTTCTCCCCACCCTCCCCCCTAAATTTGGCCTGATAAGAGTTAGATGGGTGCAAAGATGTCTCTTCATTAGTAATTTAGTGGGGCAATACTGTTGGTCGTGTGAGACATCATCCAGTATGCGAACAGGAATCGTGACAATCTGGTGCTAATGGAATCCCTGATCAGCTTTTTCATCCCAGACTTAAAAGTTTAGACTGCCTGCACAGCCAAACCTTTAGAGGTGGGGTGGTAAGACAAGGTTCTGATGAGTTATTCAATTGAGGGCTGTAAACCTGTGGAACTCCCTGCTGGTAAATGCAGTCCTGTTGTCTGACACAAGCACCTCTGGTAACCTGTGCACTGCAAAACTCTGTCGCAAACGGTCTATGGTGGCAGCAGACATGGGTGACTGGACTTTGTAGACATCTATCCACTCAGAGTGGGTGTCTATTAGTAAAAAGAACATTGTGCCCAAGAAGGGCCCCACGTAGTCAACGTGGAGGCTCACACAGAGCCGCCCCAGCCATTCCCAGGGATGCAAAGGAGTTAAGGGGGGGGTGTAGTTTTTGTACCTGCTGGCACTGAAGACAACTTTTGACTAGGGTCCCACTCAGTTTTTAGATGCTAACTTCCTGTAGAATGCTGTCTGTCACCAATTCTGCATTCAACTCTTCTCACAAAACAAATGTCCAGTTGCGTGTGTATTCAGTGCAGTCTTGTAGTCTTCAGTGTCGCAAGACGTTTCTCTATTGCTAACGCAGTCTGCAATAGTAATATGGCTAAACATGTCAGTAGCTTGGTTTTAGGAACCTACAAGATCCTCGGCCTCAAGGTTGTACTGAAGCTGATGATCTGACCATTCATAGATACAAGGATGTTAATAATCAGATTCTGGAATGGCTAACAACGTAGTCAGTGCTTGGTGATCAGTGCAGAGAGTGAACATTTTAACCATAGGGATACAGTTGCCAATGTTCACAAACGTAGATTCAGACTAGTACTTCCCACTGCCTAGTAGAGTATTTGTGTTCAGTTTCCGACAATGGGTGTAATGTGTAAGTGATTGATCATTCTCTTCCTTCAATGTACTGATAGTACAGCGCCTATCACATTTCCTGATGTATCTGTGACATTTGTTTCCTCACATGTGTTGAAATGCACAAAGACTGGGGGCAATGCTATCTTCACCTTTAACGTGTCAAATGCTGTTTGCTTTGCGAATGTCCCTTCCCATTTTGCATCTTTGCACAGTAGCTTTCAAAGGCTCCCCGATCTCTGCATAATTATGAATGAATTTGTGATAAAGGTTGGTAGTAAAAAGGACTGCCAACTCTTTCATGTTAGACGAGGTCAAAAGTGCATGAATGGCTTTGATGTTGTAACATATAGGCTTAACTCCAGCTGCTGTCACTATACCATAAAAAGTCAATCTTGGATGCCACAAATGTACATTTGTCATGGTTGAGCATCAAACTCCATTGTGCAAGTTGAGTGAGCACCACCGGTAACCTCCGATCATGTTCTGCTTTGTCCCTTCCATGGACAACAACATCACCAAGTAGGTTGAGCGTCCCCTCAATGTCTGACATAACTATAGATACAATCCTCTGGAACGCACTAGGTGTTGAACTTAGTCCATGGGGCATTCTACAAAACTTAAACACACCTTTGTGAGTAAGAAAAGCTGTAAGATACCGGCTCTGCTTTGTTAGTGGTATCTGAATATAGCTCCATCGCATGTCGTGTTTTGTGAAGGTGTGGAATCATCAAATGATGACGGTCCTTGGATCTTAGGGAGTGGATACATGTCTGGAATGATTGCTTTGTTGACTGCCTTAAGGTCAATGCAAAATCTAAGTTTTCCCTTTTTTACATAATGAAATGACTAGGTTCAATGAAAATGAGTCGCTTATTGATACCATCTGCTTCAAGTTGGCAATCATCTCTCAATTTTGTGAAACTGGTGGAATTGATGTGTCGATGCAAGAAACATGACAGCACCTTTTAATCTCCCTGAACCCGATAAATTAGGAAGATACTGGGGTGTAAAGTCAGTGTCATTGATCATGTTAATGGGTACTCCAGTGGAGTCTTCAAGCTTGAATCCAAGCTTATTGAACAGATTTAACCCCTTTTTCATAGAATGTGAACTTGTCTAGGTTGGTATTTTTGTTGCTCTTTGAAACTGTGATCATTCCCAAAGCTGGAATAATCTAGTAAGCTTGAAGAGTAGCTGTCTCAGGAGTGAGAAAAAGTTGTGAAAAAAATGAATGTAGGGTTTATCACTCAATATAGATACTTTCGCACCAACATCAATGAGGAGTTAAAGTGAGATGCCTGCAATCTCTACTGAGCAATCCTTAAAATGACCTGCTGCGTTATTGTCCACGATGCTATACACATGCCTTATTTCACTCTCAGGAATAGATTCCTCCATGTGTCGAACTGATGAAGTCTTCTTCGAGCTGTACACCTTTGTGAAGTGATTCATTTTTGAGGGCGAGTTACACTTTTTCCGTCAAGCTGGACATGGTGTTGTGAATTGATGGGGACCTCCACGATTTGAGCACGTATTTGAGAGGATCACACCATGATGGGGCAAGTATTGGTGACCTTGCTAAAATCTCTTTGTCCATAACCCACGCACTTTAACTAGTTGGGCAGGCTACATCTGCGATCCTGAGTCAGAGGGTGCATTTCTGTATAAGTGCTTCAAATCAACCCTGGCAGATTTGATTTGGACTAAAGTCATGGTTTCTTCCAAGGTTAAATCACCATCCTCCATGAATAGGTGTTCCCTAATTTGAAACTGAAGTTTTTTCTATCAGTTGGTCACAAATTACTTCATCGGTTATTGTGCCAAATTTAGCTGCGGAAGCCAACTGACACAGCACTGCCATATGCTGTTTTATTAGTCTACCATTTTCCTGGCACCTCCTTTGGCTCAGAGTCCTCTAATGCAAGTGCCTCAGTAAGGAGAAAGTGCAAGTTACTCCCCTTATTAGGGTTGAAACAACATAAATAAGACTTGCTCCACACTGCCAAAGCCTCCCTCTTCTGTGTTGTGCTGCTTAAACCTGATAACCTTTGGTTGTCAATGACAATGGCTGTGCTGGTTATGTCCTAGTGCTTAATCCAGGAGGCAGGCTCCCACATATTTTCAGAGCCATTATTTTTAAATATTTGATTGATCGTTTGAAATAGCAAACACAGGACATCTTTTTACCATGCCAGTACAATACAAGATATTACAACAGTGACCAACACTCCAAAAATATTTAATTTTTACACCATGCTATAAATGTAATTCACTAACAGATTTGTAAAGAAAGCAAATGTCATGACTTTCCCTTTGGCCCTGTGTGACTAACTGTCATTCAATCTCTCTTGTCGTCCACCCTATCACAAACCATCCTTTTGTCCTTATGTCGCCCACCCCTTGCTCAAAACCTATTAAATCTCTAACTTTTCCCAGTTCTGATGAAAGGTCATTGACCTGAAATGTTAACTCTGTTTCTCTCTCCACAGATGTTGCCTGACTTGTTGAGTATTTTCAGCATTTTCCGTTTTAATTTCAGATTTCCCTAATCCACGGTGTTTGATCATTGCAGGGTGGAGGGTGCCGTGTGTTATCTACTTGCCTCTTTAGCCACAGACTGAGATGTGGCAAAAGTTCACATAGGAGGTGAAGCTGAAAGTTCTCCCCCACGAGGTAATTTATCAGAGTTGATTACTTGTTACAGAATTTTCCCAGTTTTCAGAATAAGTTTTATGATGTTGGTGGTGAGCGACAGTGGGTCTGCATGAGTGATTTGCTCCACCAGATTATCTCCTAGGCTGAGAAGCTAAAAATGACCCCATTCCAGCAAAAAGTTGAAATGAGGTTAGATTTATATTTACTGCGTGCACAAACACAAAATAGCAGAAATTATCATCTGGTTATATCTACTCCTACAATACACCTTCGAACCAAACCATTTTTATACCTAATAGCAATGCCTTGCAATATAATTTTCCAATCACAACTGGTCTGCATTATAATAGTCCATTCCATGTTTTTTTTGAAGCTGCTGAGTTCAGACAATGACACAATCCAGTGGATACAATGGCCCAGGTCTTCTGGTCTCTGGATAGTTGGAGACCAGAGGTGCTCCGGAAGATGCGGTACTGAACCCCTCAGAAGTTACAACGCAGAGACTCCTTGGGAAATGTCCAGAAAGTTTCAACAACCATTGGACAATTCACCTGCTCCCCAGGACCCTCTGGAAAAAGTCTGTGGCTAGAATTTTCCAGCCCTCTGCGGTGGGGCTGGAGAGCCATTGAAATCTCTGTTCGTGTCGGCAGGACCGGAAGATCCTGCCGGTGTGAGGGGCTGGAAAATTCCGGCATGTGAGTTAGAGTTGGAGGCTTCAGATGGTTCCGATTTACTTACCTGGGTAGTTACCCAAAAAATGTTAGAACAGAAAAAAAAGTCTAACTCCTGGGTAACACATTTTCGAAGTTAATAACCAGAAGAGTGAAGTCAAAAACACGTTCGTGCATCGTTGTTGGGAGCATGGTGGGGAACTATAAATAATTGTTGCTGCTGTTGAAAAATCATTTGTATAAAAAAAATGAATAGTCAAACTGAGGTGTTCATGCAGTGGTATAAAGGTTGCCGTTGCTTGACCAGAGCAGCTTGAGTAACTGGGGAGTGAGTGTTTGGGCACTTGTGCGGAGCATGAGGCTGCTGGCATTCTGCTTTTCTGTCTGTTCCGTCCTCCAGGCAACAACAAGCCCAGTGATGGTCACCATTAGTTTCTATTTTTAAGAATTGCCCTCCGTTCATGATATCAGTGTCAGGTCACTCCCAACACCACTAATTGGGTGCTGAGCCCATCTACAGGCCAATTCGGACCTTTGCCTTTAAAATATCATGTCAGCAAACATGCATAGGGTCAAAACCTTGAAACGACCCAGCCACCGCTTCTCAGTCCTTAGATCCTATGCATGGACTTCCAGCTTTAAAGGAACAGTCCATTTAGTATGGAGGAGAGGACCTATAAGGAGCTGTTTCTGCGAATCCGGAAAAAATATATAATCACAGTTATTAGGAACATGCCCACACATTGCACCTTTTCAACTAAACAGAAGCTTAGGGGATAGTCATTCCTTGGTTCATTCCTCAGGGTGATGCCTTGACCAATCAGAGTCAACCTGCCTGGTTTGAATTTGAACAAAGCTGGGCAGCTAACTGTTCCAAGCTGCATTCTCTATGGCAATGCCTCTGCCAGAGTCCACTTGCCAACCAATCAGCACTCTCCTCTCATGCAGTATAAATTGTTATTCCCTCATAATAGTTGGTAACCCTTGCAAACTATCCTGATGAGTGCAAAACAAAAACTTTTGATGGCATGTTTCTTTTCTCAGCAATACACTGCCAAACTACTATATTCACAGTAATTATTGATCCAATTGGTCTCCAAATAAATTAATTTCCATTGGATGTTGCTAGAGTTCCATGACTCTGGTAGTTTGTTTTTACATTATCTAGTAGGATAACCAACAACTAGAGTAAGATATATATTTTAAAAATAGGAACATAGATGGTGCTGCCTTTTGAGCTCCTTGGTGCAGAGACTATAATTATTACTGTTTACATCTAATAAGTTTAAGTTCACCTAAAGCATTAGTTACAAATCAACAGTGTTCTAATTTATCAAAGCTCAGTTTAACTCATGACTTAACTGCAATATATTAGCACAAGAATATTCAGGGCCTACCACACAGTAATGAAGTCATATATAGGTTCCGTCTGTAAGACAGTAAAGTTGATGTAGATTCCATTGCCTGGAGGTACTTTAACAATCCAAAGGCAGTCCTGAAAGTTAGGGTACTCATCAGGGTACCCAGGAGAGTAGATAGTGCCATTTAGTGCAGTAATATTACCTCCACAGAGAGCTAGGGAAATAACAAAAATCAATCCGTTAGAAAATGTAATCTATTTATTCACATTCCTGCCTGTTTGTATTTCATTCAATACATGTGCAAACAGCAAAAAATATTGACAGCTGCAAAAATAGTGGAAGATTGAATCTATTAAAATGACATTTTTGCTTTTATTCTGTTCTCTCCCAGCAATGTTTCTCAAGTACATTTTAAAGAAGCCATTTGCCATTACATAAAAACGCCAAGGGTTGTAATTACGTTGAGCACTATTTGAACGTGCTGGTTAAGGCAGCAGTTTGAAATTCCTATATTCACTATTTGAATGGGGATTTATTTCCATTACAATCATGTAGATTATGGGGACATACAAAAACGTAAGAAATAGGAGCAGGATTAGGCCACTTGGCCATTTAAACCTGCTTCACCAATCAACAAGATCATGGCTGATCTACCTCAACTCCACCTCCCTGCATTATCCCATATCCCTTAATTCCCTTAGTACCCAAAATTCTATCAACCTGTGGCTTGAATATACTCAACGATTGGGCATCCACAGTTCTCTGGGGTAGAAAATTCCAAAGATTCACAATCCTTCAAATGAAGAAATTACCCCTGATCTCAAACATAAATGGTCAAACCTTTATTATTATACTGTGACCCCATGTTCTAAGTTTCCCAGTCAGGGGAAGCATTTTCTCAGCACCTACCCTGTCAAGCCCCTTAAGAATTATGTGAAGAGAATTTTCTCCCTGTCGGTGGGGGTTGGGCAGGGGCGGGGGTGCAGCCGATTGCTACCTGCAATCGGCTGCGCGCTGCCATTTTACACGGGTGGGCTAATTAAGGTCCGCCCAGTGTGACATGCACCCAGAAGTGCTGAGCACTCCCTGTACGGGCGGGGGAGTAGGCTGAGTCGGGGCCTGCGCTCCTTTGCACATGCATGTGAAAGAGCTCAGAATCTCCCGAAGGCACAGAGCTGCCTCAGGGAGGTTAGTTTGATTTTGAAAAATTTAAATAAAGAAAAATTTAAGACATGTCCCCTCATGTGACAGTGTCACATGAGATGGGACATGTCAGTGAATTTTATTAAAAATTTTGATTAAAGTTTAAAAACCTTCATGAAACCTCATCCCGCCCATGGATGAGGTTTCATGATAAATGTGAAAGCCGCCTGGGCTCTTCGCCTGCCCGCCAACCTTAAGGTTGGACGGACAGCTCAGTTAATTATTTTAACTGGAATTTAAATAGCCTTAATAGGCCTTTGACAGTTCGGCGGGTGTGCAGCCAACTCTGGTGTGCACCCATCGAATTGAAGATCTGAATGATGCATGGTGACGTTGGGATGCACACCTGATGTGACCCTGCGTCATTTTACCCACCGTTCGCCAAACTGAAGATTCTGGCCTACATGTTTCAATTAGATCACTTCCCGTTCTTCTAAACTCCAGGGGCTATAGGCCTAATCTACCCAATCTCTCCTCATAAAACCAACCCCTCATCCCAGGAATCAGTCTAGTGAACATCTGTCGTAATCCCTCTAGGGCAAGAATGTTCTTCCTTAGGTAAAGAGATCAAAACTGCGCACAGTTCTCCAGGTATAGCCTCACCAATGCCCTGAACAATTATAGGAAGACTTCTTTATTCTTTTATGCCAATCCCTTAGCAACAAAAGCTAACACACCATTTGCCTTCCTAATTACATTCTGTACCTGCAATTTAACTTTCTGTGATTCGTGTACAAGGACATACAGGTCCCTCTGAATGCAAACATTTCCAAGTCTCTCATCGCTCAAAAATACTATACTTTTTAACTTTTTCTTACTAAAGTGGATAAGTTTACAATTGAAATAGATTTAGGCCAGGATTCTTTCAGGCTGACGCAGTTCTCGCCTACTGGCCAGAGAACAAATTGGGAACTCGGTCAGTTCCACAGTGGAGGCTAATTGAATGAAATGTCCTTTAGGCAAATAAGTGGCTACCATTGCAATTACTTGCAATTGAGGTAAGGTCCCCACCAGTGAAAGTCCCGCCCACTGAGAGCTGCCAGCCATTCAGGGGCCAGCAACTCCTCATGCTGCCAGTGCCAATGGGAGTGGTGGCAGCTGGCTGCAATGGTTTGCTGAGCAGCTTTCTGAGGGCGCAGGAAAGCCATGTGACCCCCACTTAATCCCTGAGTCATCACTAAATTTCAATGTGCTCAGGAATATTGGGGATCAATTGGTTCATTAATGAGCCAATTGACATTCTACTGGTTGGGAATCCAATGTCAACCCCTTCCAGCCTCTGACTTAACTGGGGGAGGTTTTGCTGCTGCCAGGATGCTGATGCAGGGCCTCTCCCATAATCAAGAGGGCCTGGATGCCATGTTTCTCACTGCAATAGGCTGCATTAAATACAGTCCACAACAGAAGTGTTTAAAAATATTAAAAGGTGGGACATTATAAATCTTTCCAGCAGATTAGGACTGTAGAATAAGGGACTATACTTACAAGATTAAATACAAGCAACTTTTAACAGGGTGCAAGAGAAATTTCTTTCCATAAGAATTTAATGAGATTGCCATATTCACTTCCAATGTAAGCAGTTGAGGCAGAAACTGCCAATAGTAAATATTAGTTTGAATAGTATTAAGAAAATGCCAATAAAGTAATATGAGAACAGGGCAGGTAAATGTGATTAGAATCATTTACTTGCATAAAAAGTAATTGCCGACTTGGACTGATTGGGCCTAGTGACCTGAGCTTTCTTGCAACTTCTATGCATAATTAAAAATTGCCAAAAAATTGTGCTCAGTTCAATTTTGGCTCCTTATCCTGTCGGAATAATTTTAATCAACACAGATGAGTTCTTTTAACATCAAATACTCAATGCCTGCTTTGAAGTAATCCACCATCAGTCTCTTAATGTTCCAATCACATTAATCTCTGGAACCTTCTGAACACTAATATTTAAATCTAAGGGTCTAACTGAGAGTCATTCAGCTAATGTCAGCAATATATTCTGTCAGTGAGTTAGTCAGTGAATGATACTTACAATAATCATCTGGAGGAATCAGTGTCTTGAAATTTTGAACCAAGAGTTTAGTGCTGCAGGTTACATTGTCAAGATAAGCATTTCTCTGGACAGCAGGCCTTCCCAGCTGCACCAATATACATTTTTTTAAAATTTGAAAACATAATGCTTTTGAAGCTAATTTTAAAAATGGATCTGAAGAAGCATTCTGGCAATGCTGTTGGTTGGAAAAGTTTTAGAGAAGATTGATGGCATAAAGTTTCTTCAATACTCATTTTATTATAGATTTCTTAACATACACTTCAAAATATATCACTAGTCTCTGAAATGGACACTGCACCATCAGAACTTATTTTCAAAATATTGGGCAGGGTTTTCCATTCGGCGTGCAGGTGCGCACCCCAATACGTCACAACATTAAATGACGTGCAATGACATCGGGCGTGTGTCCCAACATTGTCGCGCAATGTTTCGTTCGGCGAGAGCGCGCTGGAGTCGGCTGTGTTCCCGCCGATAACTGATAGGACTATTAACGCAATTAACCTGAATTTTACATTGCCTGTCCAACCTTACGGTTGGCGGGCAGGCGAAAAGGCCAAGTGGCCTTTATGTGCGCCCGAGCAGGATAAGGTTTCCTAAAGCTTTTACAAAATAAATGAAAACTTCCTTCCAAAAATGAAAACATGTCACATGAGGGGACATGTTTCATTCAATTTTTAATGCATTTATTTATTTTTTAAAAAAGGGCTTCAGTCTCCCTGAGGCAGCTCCTTGCCTCAGGGAGAATGAAGCGCTCTTTTATGCGCATGCGCGAAAGAGAGCTGGACCTGACTATCCTTCCTCCCCCCGCCCACACAGCTAGTACTCAATGCTCCCGTTCACGATCCACACAGGGTGGGCCAATTAGGGGTCGGCTCCGCAACTGCCCCGCCCATTGAGCACACCCGACGAATAGAAAATCCTGGCCATTAAAAAGTATATTATTTTCATTCAATTTACCTCCCCATCTTAAAAGCACTAATTCATTCTGCACAACCAGCTTCTGTTAATACACCCAAGACACATCTCCTTTCTGCCATAGGATTGGGACTAGGCCATTTAGCTACTCTAACCTCTTCCATTCAGTCAGATTGTGATTGATCTGTGACCTAGCTCCATATACTCTCCTTTGCCCCATGTCCCTTAACACCTTTGATGAACAAAAATCTATCAATCTTAATTTTAAAATTAACAAGTGATTCAGCATCAATTGCTGTTTATGGAAAAGAGTGCCAAACTTCTATCACCCTTTGCGTGCAGTGTTTCCTAATTTCACTCCTGAAAGTTCTGGTTTTAACTTTTTGACTGAAGACCCTCATCCTGGATTCCCTAATTGCCATAAATAGTTTCTCTCTGTCCACCTTAACTGTTCTTCTTAATATCTTGAAAATTGCCATAAATCACCCCTTAACCACCTTCTAAATTCCAGAGAATACAGCACAAGATTTTTAACGTCTCCGGGTAGTTTAATCCTTTGCAGCCCAGAGCCAGAATTTTTCCTTCGGCGAGTTGGGGGCGGGGCCCGCTCACCGACGCAAAAATGATGCGGGATGACTTCAGGAGAAACCCCTGACGTCATCCTGCCCAATTTAAATTTTCCGGAAGGCGGACAGACAGTGCGATCAGCTGTCCACCCGCCGGCCTGTCAATGGCCAATTGAGGCCATTGACAGGGTAGTTAACCCAATTAAAGGCCCTGCCCGTCCAACCTTAAGGCTGGCGGGCAGGCCAGCAGCCCTACTAGCGGGATGAGGTTTCATGTCTGTTTTTAAAAAGTTTAATAAATTTTCGTCATATATATTAACATGTCCCATCTCGTGTGACATTGTCAGTTGAGGGGGACATGTTAATTTTTTTTATTTTTCTACTTTTGACGTTTATAAGGCTTTCACTGATCTCCCTGAGACAGTACTTAGTCTCAGGGAGATGTGCGCTCTTTTGCGCGCATGCACGAAAGAGCGCACCTTGACAGTTGGGGAATCCCTCCCATCCCACCAACCCCGCACCCCCCCACCCCCTCACAGGAAGCGCATAGCGCTTCCTGTTGGGCAGTTGGCTGGCCGGGTCTTAATTGGCCTGCCCACTCAAAATGGCAGCGGGGCCTGTTTCGGCGGCAGTGATCGGCTTCCCGCCCACTGCCAAGTCAGTCGGGCCCGCCCGCCCATCAGGGGCAAAATTCTGCCCCAGGTATCGTTCTGGCAAATCTGTGCTGTGCTCCCTCCAAGGCTATTATAAGGTGTGGTGCCTAGGACTGTCCACAGCACTCTAGGTTTGGATTAACCAGGGCTTTGCATAGCTGAAGCATGACTTCTACCCCCTTGAATTCTAATCTTCCAGATAAGGCAAGATACTTTTACATTAAAAATTGGTCTTAGAAAATTTAGCAGCCAACCTCATTTCTAGTCTTCTATCCTCTTGCTTGAATGTAACCGGTGTTGCAGCAATCTCTTGATCAAATCACTGACTAAACCAGAAAACTGTTTCCAAGACATTATGATCCCTTTTTTCAGCTATTTGGGCACTCCATGAAATCTTGCAGCTACTGAAATTGCCCTGTGCTGGGAGCCATCCGAAAATGCAATTTAAATCACAAACTTCAGATTGTTCTGACAGGATTACACCAATAGTTACTCAGAAATGGATAGAAGAATTAAAACCTCTAGACTTCAATGCTGGGCCTCAGGAACGAGCTGCGCTGCCTGGATCTTGCCTGGTTTGAATTGAAAAGTTAAAACAAAAACAGAATTACCTGGAAAAACTCAGCAGGTCTGGCAGCATTGGCGGAGAAGAAAAGAGTTATCGTTTCGAGTCCTCATGACCCTTCGACAGAACTTGAGTTCGTGTCCAAGAAAGAGTTGAAATATAAGCTGGTTTAAGGTGTGTGTGTGTGTGTGGGGGGCGGAGAGAGAGAGAGAGAGTGGGAGGTGGAGTGGGGGTGTGGTTGTAGGGACAAACAAGCAGTGATAGAAGCAGATCATCAAAAGAGGTCAACAACAATAATACAAAAGAACACACAGGTGTTAAAGTTGGTGATATTATCTAAACGAATGTGCTAATTAAGAATGGATGGTAGGGCACTCAAGGTATAGCTTGAGTGGGGGTGGGGAGAGCATAAAAGATGTAAAAAAAAATAAATAAATATTTTTTTTTTCCTTTTTATAATGGAAATAGGTGGAAAAAGGAAAATCTATATAATTTATTGGAAAAAAAAGAGAAAAGGAAGGGGGAAACAGAAAGGGGGTGGGGATGGGGGAGGGAGCTCATGACCTAAAGTTGTTGAATTCAATATTCAGTCCGGATGGCTGTAAAGTGCCTAGTCGGAAGATGAGGTGTTGTTCCTCCAGTTTGCGTTGGGCTTCACTGGAACAATGCAGCAAGCCAAGGACAGACGTGGGCAAGAGAGCAGGGTGAAGTGTTAAAATGGCAAGCGACAGGGAGGTTTGGGTCATTCTTGCAGACAGACCGCAATTGTTCTGCAAAGTGGTCGCCCAGTTTACGTTTGGTCTCTCCAATGTAGAGGAGACCACATTGGGAGCAACGAATGCAGTAGACTAAGTTGGGGGAAATGCAAGTGAAATGCTGCTTCACTTGAAAGGAGTGTTTGGGTCCTTGGACGGTGAGGAGAGAGGAAGTGAAGGGCAGGTATTGCATCTTTTGCGTGGGCATGGGGTGGTGCCATAGGAGGGGGTTGAGGAGTAGGGGGTGATGGAGGAGTGGACCAGGGTGTCCCGAAGGGAGCGATCCCTACGGAATGCCGATAGGGGGGGTGAAGGGAAGATGTGTTTGGTGGTGGCATCATGCTGGAGTTGGCGGAAATGGCGGAGGATGATCCTTTGAATGCGGAGGCTGGTGGGGTGATAAGTGAGGACAAGGGGGACCCTATCATGTTTCTGGGAGGGAGGAGAAGGCGTGAGGGCGGATGCGCGGGAGATGGGCTGGACACGGTTGAGGGCCCTGTCAACGACCGTGGGTGGAAAACCTCGGTTAAGGAAGAAGGAGGACATGTCAGAGGAACTGTTTTTGAAGGTAGCATCATCGGAACAGATGCGATGGAGGCGAAGGAACTGAGAGGATGGGATGGAGTCCTTACAGGAAGCAGGGTGTGAGGAGCTGTAGTCGAGATAGCTGTGGGAGTCGGTGGGTTTGTAATGGATATTGGTGGACAGTCTATCACCAGAGATTGAGACAGAGAGGTCAAGGAAGGGAAGTGTCAGAGATGGACCACGTGAAAATGATGGATGGGTGGAGATTGGAAGCAAAATTAATAAATTTTTCCAAGTCCCGACGAGAGCATGAAGCGGCACCGAAGTAATCATCGATGTACCGGAGAAAGAGTTGTGGAAGGGGGCCGGAGTAGGACTGGAACAAGGAATGTTCCACATACCCCATAAAGAGACAGGCATAGCTGGGGCCCATTTGGAGGAAGTGAGAGGAGTTGAAGGAGAAATTGTTCAGCGTGAGAACAAGTTCAGCCAGACGGAGGAGAGTAGTGGTGGATGGGGATTGTTCGGGCCTCTGTTCGAGGAAGAAGCTAAGGGCCCTCAGACCATCCTGGTGGGGGATGGAGGTGTAGAGGGATTGGACGTCCATGGTGAAGAGGAAGCGGTTGGGGCCAGGGAACTGGAAATTGTTGATGTGACGTAAGGTGTCAAAGGAATCACGGATGTAGGTGGGAAGGGACTGGACAAGGGGAGAGAGAAGGGAGTCAAGATAATGAGAAATGAGTTCTGTGGGGCAGGACCAAGCTGAGACGATCGGTCTACGAGGGCAGTTCTGTTTGTGGATTTTGGGTAGGAGATAGAAGCGGGCCGTCCGAGGTTGGGCGACTATCAGATTATCAGCTTCCAACCTGATACTCGCCCAACCTCGGACGGCCTGCTTCTATCTCCTACACAAAATCCACAAACAGAACTGCCCTCGTAGACCGATCGTCTCAGCTTGCTCCTGCCCCACAGAACTCATTTCTCGTTATCTTGACTCCCTTCTCTCTCCCCTTGTCCAGTCCCTTCCCACCTACATCCGTGATTCCTCTGACACCTTACGTCACATCAACAATTTCCAGTTCCCTGGCCCCAACCGCTTCCTCTTCACCATGGACGTCCAATCCCTCTACACCTCCATCCCCCACCAGGATGGTCTGAGGGCCCTTAGCTTCTTCCTCGAACAGAGGCCCGAACAATCCCCATCCACCACTACTCTCCTCCGTCTGGCTGAACTTGTTCTCACGCTGAACAATTTCTCCTTCAACTCCTCTCACTTCCTCCAAATAAAAGGTGTGGCTATGGGTACCCACATGGGCCCCAGCTATGCCTGTCTCTTTATGGGGTATGTGGAGCATTCCTTGTTGCAGTCCTACTCCGGCCCCCTTCCACAACACTTTCTCCGGTACATCGATGATTACTTCGGTGCCACTTCATGCTCTCGTCGGGACTTGGAAAAATTTATTAATTTTGCTTCCAATCTCCACCCCTCCATCATTTTCACGTGGTCCATCTCTGACACTTCCCTTTCCTTCCTTGACCTCTCTGTCTCAATCTCTGGTGATAGACTGTCCACCAATATCCATTACAAACCCACCGACTCCCACAGCTATCTCGACTACAGCTCCTCACACCCCATTTCCTGTAAGGACTCCATCCCATCCTCTCAGTTCCTTCGCCTCCGTCGCATCTGTTCCGATGATGCTACCTTCAAAAACAATTCCTCTGACATGTCCTCCTTCTTCCTTAACCGAGGTTTTCCACCCATGGTCGTTGACAGGGCCCTCAACCGTGTCCAGCCCATCTCCCGCGCATCCGCCCTCACGCCTTCTCCCTCCCAGAAACATGATAGGGTCCCCCTTGTCCTCACTTATCACCCCACCAGCCTCCGCATTCAAAGGATCATCCTCCGCCATTTCCGCCAACTCCAGCATGATGCCACCACAAAACACATCTTCCCTTCACCCCCCCCTATCGGCATTCCGTAGGGATCGCTCCCTCCGGGACACCCTGGTCCACTCCTCCATCACCCCCTACTCCTCAACCCCCTCCTATGGCACCACCCCATGCCCACGCAAAAGATGCAATACCTGCCCCTTCTTTTCCTCTCTCCTCACCGTCCAAGGACCCAAACACTCCTTTCAAGTGAAGCAGCATTTCACTTGCATTTTCCCCAACTTAGTCTACTGCATTCGTTGCTCCCAATGTGGTCTCCTCTACATTGGAGAGACCAAATGTAAACTGGGCGACCGCTTTGCAGAACACCTGCGGTCTGTCCGCAAGAATGACCCAAACCTCCCTGTCGCTTGCCATTTTAACACTCCACCCTGCTCTCTTGCCCACATGTCTGTCCTTGGCTTGCTGCATTGTTCCAGTGAAGCCCAACGCAAACTGGAGGAACAACACCTCATCTTCTGACTAGGCACTTTACAGCCATCCGGACTGAATATTGAATTCAACAACTTTAGGTCGTGAGCTCCCTCCCCCATCCCCACCCCCTTTCTGTTTCCCCCTTCCTTTTCTTTTTTTTTTCCAATAAATTATATAGATTTTCCTTTTCCCACTATTTCCATTATAAAAAGAAAAAAATATATATTTATTTATTTATTTTTTTACATCTTTTATGCTCTCCCCACCCCCCACTAGAGCTATACCTTGAGTGCCCTACCATCCATTCTTAATTAGCACATTCGTTTAGATAATATCACCAACTTTAACTTTAACACCTATGTGTTCTTTTGTATTATTGTTGTTGACATCTTTTGATGATCTGCTTCTATCACTGCTTGTTTGTCCCAACAACCACACCCCCACTCCACCTCCCACTCTCTCTCTCTCTCCGCCCCCCCACACACACACCTTAAACCAGCTTATGTTTCAACTCTTTCTTGGACTCGAACTCAAGTTCTGTCGAAGGGTCATGAGGACTCGAAACGTCAACTCTTTTCTTCTCCGCCAATGCTGCCAGACCTGCTGAGTTTTTCCAGGTAATTCTGTTTTTGTTTTTGTTTTGGATCTCCAGCATCCGCAGTTTTTTTGTTTTTATCATTGAATTGAAAAGTTGTTTGAGACAGGCTCGAGAAAAACAATCCACCTAAGTAATTGTGAATGGAGTGGCAATCCAATGCTAATTGCCACTCCAAGGAAATTATGGCCTATAGTTTTAGAATATATTTATGATTTTCTTCCAAATACCAAAAAAGGAATCTTCACAAAAATCATTGATCTTGTTACTGCACATAGTGATGGGGGACATTGTTATCCAAGTCATTTGTTTTTACTTGCTGCTTACAAAGAGAACTGGGCATTAACAATTCTCATGAGGAAGATGCATTGAATCTTTTCTGGATCAGGAAGCTTGCTTTTTTTACTGAATTGCTTAAATGCAATGGGTTGTCACTATTCAATTTCTTCAGTTAACATCTGTGTTTTTAGTCAGCTCACGTAAGCAGCTAACAAAAACTTGTGGAAACCTTGAGAGAAATAGATGCTAACAGACGTTTCACCATGCTTAATGTCAGAAAAATTCTACTTGAATAACCATTTCTCCTAGGAAGGTGAAATTGTAAACATATAAAGCAGTTGGGAATCAGAACCTTTCATTAGCTATGTTTGAAATCAGGATTTCCCCTTTGTGGGCTTCCTTTTATAGGAGTTGATTGTTAACCGGCTACATTGTTAGTGTTCAACTGAGCAAATTAACAGCAGGAGAAACTGAGAATATTCATGACTGCAGTACACAGCAAGAATCCCAAATACTGTGCTCCACATGGATTTGTCTTCATATTGTGTTGGATTACAACAGTGGAGCAATGAAGCAAATGTCACACACAGATATCAAACACACACGAAAGAAACAGGGAAAACATATGTTGCTACATACCTTCACATCTCGGTATAGGGTGGTTCCAGTTACGACTTATGCCATGCAGGCAAGTAAGTGCTGCCTCTCCAATTAAAGTGTAGCCAGCAAAACATTCAAACGAGATGGTCCGTCCCACTGATAAATCGTATCCAATAACAAAACCATTTCGAAATGGGCGAGGATCAGGACAACTTTGCAGTTGGTAAGCTGCAGAAATACGGTGTAGGTCACTAATTTGGTCAGACCAAATAATCAAGCAAATAACTAGCTTCTAACAGTAGACAAGGTTTTGAGTATAATAATAAGATAACATTTAATGAAATTTCTCTTAACTGCTTGCTATTTGCTATTATATTTAATCTAAAGTTGCTCTTACTGACAAAGTCTGGTATGTGTTACTTTTCTACATAGCAAGCTAAAAATTGGCTCCCATCTGTTTTTAGCTACGTGATGCAAGATCCACCCATTCTGGTTCCTGTTGACATAGGTAAAGGTTGAGGGAGGAGTGAGGTGAAATTTCCCCAGGAGCCTGAAGGCAATCCTTCAGAAAGCAATGGGAGCAAGTGACCAGAGAGGCTAACTACTGCAGCATTGATCGAAGGGTCTGGCAGCAGTGCAGCAAGAAGTTCAATGGCCTCATGTGGGTGGTCAAGATCAGTGAATGCATCTTCACAGAACACTTCACACCCACTCCACCACCAACCATGGTGCTCAATGCACCACATGCCCATCATTCATCCACCTTCAGTTCCTAGCACCCAGGACTCGGTCTTGACATCTACATACTCCACCTAGCTCTACATACCTTCCAATGAGGCCAACCTCACATCCAACTCCTGTTGCTTTCCCACTTCAGCTGCGGCAGGTAGATCACCCAAACACAATGGGCAGGATTTTCCCCCCCGTCGGGGGCAAAGTTGAATTGCAGGTGTGCACAGGCACACCTTCGATTGATGCCCCATGCATGCGCAGGATAGGGCGCACTTGTCTCCCTGAGGCTAAGTGTTGCCTTGGAGATCGGTTGTTCTGTCACAAATATTAAAAATAGAAAAAAAAAATTCCTGACATGTCTATGAGTTGGGAAATGTCCATAATTTTTATGAAAACTTTAATAAAATTTTAAAAAACTTACATGAAACCTCATCCCGCCCGTGGATGAGGTTTCTTGCTTTTTTTAATTCCTGCCGGGGGCTCTTCGCCTGCCCACCAACCTTAAGGTTGGTCGGGCAGGTCCATTAATTAGCTAAATGACTCTGTCAATAGCCTTAATTGGCCATTGACAGGTTGGTGGGTGCGCAGCTGATTTTGCTGTGCCCCTGCCTACTGGAAAATTTAAATGGGGCGTGGTGACGTCGGGAGTTCCGCTGAACGTCACCGCGCGTCATTTTACGTGTCGGCGAGTGGGCCCCGCCCCCCTGCTCACCGACGGGAAAATCCTGCCCAATGTAACAAAATCAATGTCATGCTTCCCTCTCTCTTGCAGGACAAGGTGGTCAATAACCGTCCAGAGCAGAGTAAAATAGGTAGAGAGCAGCATCTCCTGAAGGCTTCAGGGAAGATGGTTCACCCCATCAAAGATCAGCTGCGGCAGACCCCTTGGCCTCCAGCATTGCTGAAAACATTGGTGAGGATGGTATGTTCCTACAGTATGGCTTTTCTCAATGCCCACTTCACCCTCATCCTGCTACATCATATGATGTACATGATGCTAATGATGTGACCACAGGTCTCTTGCTTTCCAACTTGAGCCCCTTCCCTCACCCCAAACCCTCCCCTTTGGTGTCTGAAAGCAGAAAATCATAAAGAACTGCTGCCTGCTCAGCTCTAGCAGCCCCAGGAGGAGGAGCAAGAGAGAGAGAGAGTATACAACATCACAGACTGACAGCTCACACAATCATTGACCTTGTGTGAATTTTAGAGACCACTATAGAGTTGAGATATACATGTGGGTGACTCGCAGGGCGTAAAGTAGTTGCAGCCAGGCTAAGGGAAAGGATAATTTGTGTCCCAGCTCAGCAGAGACAAGGTCACACGTGAGTTCTGCTACAGAGGACTCAAATAAGGACTTGGATTGGTTGGCGTACAGGATAATGCTGATGGGCACTCACACAGAGATGTTGGGTGCATTGCCTGGCCAGACAGATGGCTTCCTTTGACTGTCAAGGAGCATGGAGGAGTCAGGCTCAAATTTGGCAAAGGGAATCACATGTAGCTTCCCCTCTCTTCAGCCTTTGCTCCATTTCCCAGTCATGCTGCAGACCCAGAGGCACTTTAGCTGTAGCCTCAAATCCTTCTGCAGCCTTTGTGCTGGCAGGTCACCAAATCATCTGCCTTCCAGGTGAGAATGCAGCAATTCTCCTTGCCAAACACACCTCAGAGCTTTCAAAAACACTAGAACACTTTGCATGAGCAGAAGTTGGATGGCTGGCCCTTGAAATAATGCTAGTGGAGGTGCTCTCTTGTAGCTGAATGCATGTTCTATGGTGAGTGATATCTGTTCTGTGGACCTGAATGGCCCAGTTTTGGAATTCATGTGCCGAATCAGCCAGATTGGCTGTTTCATGTCACAATCTGGTCAGTTGGGGAGCTAAAGGTGCTTGCATGACATACTTGCGCTAGGATCTTTCCCAGTGTGAGGCACTGAATGGGCTATGCCAGAAGTATTGCATGCCCAGCTCAAAGGTCCTCAACCTTCTGTGACACTAGTTTCAACAGCAACAGGGAACAGAATTTCATCATCCAACTCTTAATGAATACAATATTAATCAATTTTCATGTCTGCTGATGTGATGCAAATTTTATTTAACATTGTTAAAATATCTCAAAACCACAGCAACTGCTTCAGATTATTCTAAGGTGATTGATTTAGTTCAAAAGAATTTAATTTTAAAACAGCAGAATGCTCAAGTGATTTTTGAGCTAAACAGAATTATGCTGCTTGGAGTCTCCATTTGTTTCTCAATGTTGTTCTGAAAATGTCTGACCTCATGATTCATATGTTGCAGGAATATAATTTTCAGCTTTAAGAAAATTAAAATTTATAAATGTAAGGTAATTAAAACTCTGATATTCACAAGTAGCCAGGTCACCCAATGTATTTACACATTAAAGGTCCTTTCACTTACAAGGTCAGAGTTAAAAGGGTAAGAGCCATAAAACGGCAAGTGGGTCCGTTAGCTGCAGACTGAAGATCCTAAGTCAGGGAAGAATCACTCTCTCTATTAGAGATGTAAATTATTCATGTAATTTCCCAGAGTAAAGGAAGATTGAAAAGCAACTGATAAACAAGGGAAGTTCTTTAAGAATCCACATACTTTTCATATCGAAGGACAGGTTTGGGAAATGTGGATAATAGGTTTGGATCTTTATCAGGGACATTCCAGGAGTGCCTAGAGATAGGTTGCAGAGGGGGGTACCCTTTGTGTTGAGTTGTGTGATTTCTGACAGCACCGGCACAGAGAGAACAAGCTGCCAGTTGTGGGTGCTTGGAATCATCTGAGACCAGGGGCAAAGGGCTATCAGAAAAAAGTGCAGAAACTTGGGCAACATCAAAGTGAGAGGAACCACGGATAACAATGGGACGCGGATGCTGAAATGGATATGAAGAGTAACAAGGAAAGACAAAATCAGGAACAGCTCATTTGGGGGTTCAGTGAAGATTGTGGCAGCATCGAGGAAAATAGCCAAGGTGAGCCTGAAATGGTGTGGCCACCTGTTGTGGAAAGAGAGATTGGAAATGTGGTGAGGTGAGTAATGGAGATGAGATGACCAGGAAGAAGGAGAAAAAGGTGGCCTAAGACCAAATAGAAAGATTCAGTGACAAGAGACTTAAGCACAGTGAGATTGGAAGAGGAATGGGTGACTGACAGAAGGAGAAGGGTGATTAAGCAGCATTGTGACCACCATAAGTAAAACGGGAAAAGCTGAAAGGGCTGTTAAATTAGTAACATTTGCTTTATTTAATTCTTGTACAGTAAAAATTTTTGTTTAAAATGTGAAATCTTGCAGTATGTTTCTTTCAGTTAAAAAAACTGGGAGTTAAAATTTATTTTTACAAGTTAACGGCCTCCCTCAAGATCATAACAATTAAGTCATTCTTTAGGTGAGCAAACATAAACTGATAAAAAAAATGAAGAGAACACAACCCATTCTAAAATTAAGTGATAATTAAATTGCAGCTCAGAATTCAATTTAATACAGATTATGACAAATTAAATAAGTTTCTAATTTCCAAGAATTACACTGTCAATTCCAAAACTCAATTAACAATTTTTTTTAGTGAATGTTGTTAAAAGCAAATGTAAGTTTGCTTTATTTTGTGTTTGTAGGAAGGTTTAATGACATATTCAAGTTAAATGAGAAAGCTATTGCGATTTCACTGTAATTCAGCAAAATGACAACACCTCTGACACACTACAGCACAGAGATGATTTAAGGATCCTTTGGAACAAAAATAGTTCTTTACTACAAGAACTATGGAAACAGGTACTGTGAGCTACAGAACATTTGGTGTACTGCAGCTGACTAATGACTCAACAAGCAGAAGAGAAATGCTGGAGCCATTGTCTGCAATGTTGGGGATAAAGAAATCTCTAAACCTTTCCTAAGAACTACTGATAGAAGGAAATAGGGCAGTCGGGAATTGCGGGAAAAATTTCTACGATAAATCTGAGTGAAGCTGGATTGAGAAATTTATCTAGAAGCTGAAAAAATTAGCCAAAGATTTCCCCATTGGGAAACTTGCTGTAAAGTGTGGCACACACGACTACATTAACAAAAGTAATGTATTGCAGTAGAAAAGTCAATAATCTACAAATGACAGATGGAGATGTGAAAGTCAACATGTATCATGCATTAATCCATGAAACTATCCCAGCAAATATCACTAACCATGACACTATTCTGTGTGTTTGATGGTCATTTTCGTTCAGATATGACAAAGATGCTCCACTCATTGGTGTGCTAAATCTTAATGTAAGGCAAGAGCTGACAGGAGAGTAGGTTCTCCTACTGAAAATCAATTTCAACATTTTTTTGGCCATCTGATGGATTTCTTCAATTTGGCTCTGCAATGAAGTTTTACTACAACCTCCATCTCCCCCCAACAGCCAGCCCTATTTAAAGGGATCATTCTTCAACTACATTCAAGTTAGTTGTCAATTGATTTCTACCGGCTTTTGCTGCAATGTAAGTATTTGGTGGTTCCTAGCATTGTTTTCAAAGTCTGCAGGGAGTGGTATGGCATGTGTTGAAGGACTTTGCCCTGGCTTCAAGGAGTCTTCATGAACCACTTCCTCCCAAAGTAATAGAGATTTGGAAGTCAGATTATTAACTGCACTCCAGTAATATTATCATTTATGTAACAATGCATTTGCAATCATGTTGTATCAGTGCAAAATGGGCACTATAAGCACGGGACAGATGTTAACTGACCACAGTGTATTTATAATATCTTTGGTTTTTATTTCCGATTCCCTGTGCTTTCAGGAATTTTTTTTTTAATCGCTACAATATTAATCTGTGAGTTAATGATACACTCAGAAACCACATCCTTATTTCACAGACAAAACAAGGAGGGTAGATTTTATAATGATGTGATCCTACTGCACAGCCCACTCGATGTGAGTGCAAATTGAAGAATCAGGAACAGATTTCATTTTCTAATCATTAAAATTAATCACAAGAAGATTGAATGTGGCATGGATCAGCTGCACTGACCTTGGCACCCAAGACTGATTGTGACGTGTGCTCTCATTGAGTGTAGCTTCATACTGGGAGCACAGGCTTAGGCGTAATTCTGGTTGTAAATTGAGCATTGAGAGCAAACTTCCATGGCAACCATTTTCCAACAAGCCCACACTAATTTCAGAATGAACAAGTCTTTTTATTGTATTAAATATATAGGTTCATTAGTTTAGTTCATGTAGAAACAATTCCTTAAATAACTTTGTACATTTGACCCAAACAGAAATGTAATAAGACAAGGTTGCAAGTGTCCATAATGCACTGTAAATTAGAATGTTCAACTTTCTAAACTAAATCTGTTGAGGAACATCCTGCAGAATATGAATATCTTGATCTGGTCCATGCCTTTGCATGAAACAGTGAAAATCTTGTTTCTTTCAACTGTTCAAAAACAAGTGCTGACTTTGCTGCTAGTTGGGAATGGCAGATCATGGTATCACCCTTATTTTCATGTTTCATGCAAAGTCATTCCCCACCTTTAACAGCTCCAACCAAAGCCTTCCTTCAGCTGTTGAAATTCTTAGCTTTGCTACCTGCTTGGATCCCAAATGAAACTCTGACACCTCATCCATTGCTACAACCAGCTCCAGAAACAATTAAGCCGTGAAATTTGGCTCCTTAGTGTCCACCTTTTGCACTACATGTGCTGTTTTGTGTCCAAAATAGTGTGCACGATACCCGTACACACGTCTGTTGCAAGTTGCATTTGGGCAATGCATTAGCACAGCTGCAGGGAACATCTGTCGGATGTATGCAGCAAAGGCAGATTGTGATGTTGTTTAACATTAGCGCAGGCATTTTGGAGCTCAAAGCTCCAGTTAATGTTCTCTCTTAACCTCACACTGCTGAACATGTGTTCAGCAGCAGGAAGAATGCTACAACCCCCATCTCCCCCCAACAACCAGCCCTATTTAAAGGGACATTCTTCAACTACATTCAAGTTAGTTGTCAATTGATTTCTACCGGCTTTTGTTGCAATGTAAGTATTTGGTGGTTCCTAGCATTGTTTTCGAAGTCTGCAGGGAGTGGTATGGCATGTGTTGAAGGACTTTGCCCTGGCTTCAAGGAGTCTTCATGAACCACTTCCTCCCAATAACATACATCCGTCATGGCCTAAAGCATGACAGAGAATGAAAAGAGGTAGCAGAGACCAATATGAGCTGCTGGAAATGGCTGGAAGAGAGGGAGACAGGCTTTGAGCAGGTGGCCATATCTGCCTAGGGTGCAATTCTCCGAACTGAACTTCCGTCAAGTGCTGTGTGTCAAACCTCTCAATTTAATTCTCCCTGAAATCTGCCACCTGTTGCAGCCACAACTGCAGTTTCAGGGTAGGACAAGGATGGCATTGCCCATAGCTGTGAAGGTGGCCATAGCCATGAAGGAAGGGTGATAACAGCAGTTTTGAAAGACAACTGGGGCTACTTAAGTTGCCAGCATGAGGTCCAGAATGATAAGTTGAGCAAAGGAAAATAGGAGTAGAGTCGTGGGGTTGCAGTTTTACACTTAAAAAGTTGGGTTGGGGGGAGGAGTGGGGGGGGGTTGGTGTGGGGGGGGGCGAGTGGCTGCTCACAATCCTGATGGCTGCCCCACAGCAGTTTAACGCTGGGAGCTGCATTAATTATTTAAGGCGAGACTTCAGCCCCTATCTCGAGAGGAAATCCTGCCTTGGAGAGCTGCCATCCAATCGGATGACTGGAAGTTATGTTGTCCTAGCTGCAGCAGTTGGGAATGGTGGCTACTACTGGGACTACATTCAGTCATACCACTCCAGACAGCCCAGGTAAGCCCAGGTCAAGGGTCTTAGTGTGAGGGGTTGGCTTCAGTGGGGTGGGTTAAAGAGGTAATGACCTGGTGGGGAGTGGAGCCTACAATTATTCCAGGGGGCCTTGAAAGGAGGTTTCCACTTCCACCTACCCTTGCTGAACAGTAGACCACTCAGCTAAAGTTGCAGGCTTTCCCGCATGGTGTGAGCCAACAACACCCCCCTCCCCGCACCCCCACCCGCCCCCCCCCCCCCACCACCACTGCAAATAAGAGGACAGCTGCCTGACGCCTGCAAAATTTCAGGCAGGTTGGGGCGGGCGGATAGGTGGCAGAGAGGTAACCCACCAGCAAGGGAGCATAAAACTCAGCCCATGGAAAGATGAGCTAAGGGGCAGTGTTTGCCCTGTGGTTCAGTCTGGATCCTGCATATTTTGCCACAAAATGTTACTATCTACTTAATCTGTTGTGATACTGGTGTACACACAATTGTAGAAAGCACTTTTGGAATAATAGGAAAAGGAGTTGACAATCTACTAAGAGTGAAAAACATGAGTAACCGGTACTGAATGATTATAGATGTCTTGAAACACTGATGTTATTTCCAAATATGAGCATTAGCTCATAAGCTAACTCAGAAGCTTAGCTTTCGTGCTTTAGCTGTAGCAAAGTTTTATGTATTAATGGCTGAGCCTCCAACAAATCTCAAGTTCATAGTGACATAGTGAAACTTAGATTAATCATTATCAATTTCAGTCAGGGCAGATTTCATTCACCCTGGATACAACTGTTATAGGCACTGTCAACAGTCATCCGAACACAATCTTTCTTTATAAATATAATCAAGCACATCAAGTGGTGTGAAGAACAGCTATAGGTCATTGTGTAAATGACAATAGAGGTTGTATGATTGTTTAAGGTACAAAGTAAGCAAGGTTTGATTTTTTTTTTGACATTGGTATATTTTAGTCCAAGTTTTATGAATGAGTAACCTCACAAAATACAAATGTTTTTGAAATTTCTAAGCAAACCTTCTGAGAACCTTTATAAGTGGGGACGGAAATGGCACTTTACTGTATCTTTAAAAAATCCATTTTTAAGTCATCTGAATTAACTGTTTCATTAAGAAAATAATAGTCCACAATCAGAAATTACTGCCAATAAAAGCATCTGAAAATTAATTATTGGAGAAATTTGGAAAATATTCTTTATCTGAGCCTGAGTTTACTACTCAGATTAATGATAGTATTTATTTAAGATTTATTTTGTTTTTAATGAAAAGAACAGAAGTACATTTTTACTTTTTTTATGATAGTACAAACTATTAAACAATCTGTCACCCAGGTTTAGTTAGAGGATCTGTCTCTGTACTTACTTAAACTATAGTTTTCGAAAGTCCTTGTAAAATTTTAAATATAATTGTAAAATGGCGAATATTAAGGCCATGGCTCATTATTGTACCTACTTAATATTCAGTGCTTACCAATCTGTCTCTGTCTCTTTTTCTTTGGTCTCATGTGCTCTGCACTTAAATCACATATATCCTCTAGCCCATATCCTGTATTCAGCTAACTCAATAGGTAGCTAGTATTTCACTTTTTCAGGGGTAAATATAACACTTTCTTGCATGATGTACATCCCTCAATTTAATGTTTGCTTCTTTTATGTTCTGAGCATTTCCAACTGCAGTGAACTGCACCACTGCAATACATTCTACATCACATTTCCTTCAATAAATGTTGCCATCTCATTTGCACCAAAAAAAGTAAAATATTTGTTGCACTTCTGTTACTTGAACTTTTCTGTTCTGATGGAGGAGTATGGCACTGTTGAATTTATTTTTGACTAATTTTTACATATAAGGTTTTATATATAGGTAATGCATCTGGTCATTTCTCCCATGTCCTACTGTTAATCAGTTTTCAGTTACTGAATTTTTCAATATATCAAAGGCAAAGTGGCTTTATCAGAAATGCGATTCAAATTTATTGTGGTGAATGGATAGGGAAAGATGAAGAAATTGAAAGTTGGAAGCTTGAAAGTGCAGTTGTAAGTAACTTAGGGGACAGTTTTTTTTCCCACTGCTGGATGCAAAAGGAAATGGGGCTATGGGGTAGTGTGGTGAGGAATACAAGGAAGTGGTCAAAGATGGCCTTGACTGTATGATCAGAGCTGTTAGAGTAGAGAGGCTTCATGAGATCTGAAGGCCAAGAGTTTGTGGCCATAAGAATGAGCAAGAGATTTTATGGGCAGAGTTTTGCCCTCGGATAGTGTGCGGGCCCCACCAGCTCGGCAGTGGGCGGGCAGCCGAACCCCACCACTGAAATGGGGCCTGCCGCCATTTTGAGTGGGTGGGCCAATTAAGGCCCACCCAGCAGCCTGCCCAACAGGAAGCGCTATGTGCTTCCTGTGCAGGGGGGGAGGGAATCCCCAGCTGTCAAAGTGCGCTCCTTTGCGGTGCTCCCTAAGGCAAAGTCCTGTCTCAGGGAAATTCGTGACAGGGAAGTAAAGTCTAAAAATAGATGAATATGGAAATTATTAACATGTCCCCCTCATGTGACAATGTCACACGAGCTGAGACATATTAATAATAAACACATAAAATTTATAAGTGTTTAAAAAACGGACATGAAACTTCATCCCGCCAGTGGATGAAGTTCCATAAATAACCTGGAGCCCGCTGGGGCTCCTGGCCTGCCCGCCAGCCTTAAGCTTAGACGGGCAGGTCTTTAATTATCATAATGAGCCTGTCAATGGCCTCAATTGGCCATTGACAGGTCGGTGGGTGGACAGCTGATTTGACTGTCCTCCCGCCATCCTAAAAATTTAAAGGGACCGGGATGACGTCGGGGATTCCTGCCGACGTCATCCCATGTCATTTTCCCCTCTGTGAGCAGGCTCCGCCCCCAAATCACCGAGGGGAAAATCCTGGCCTATATGTGGGAGAGCTTTAGTAGGACAGTGAAATCAGGGGAAGGAGAGCAAAGTGATGAAATGAGGATTAAAATTTCTGAGGATGATTTGCTTACAGTACCTTGTGGATCCTGCTTAACAATGAGCCTCACCATACCTCTCGTTTTCCCTGACAGCAATTTTATCTGTCATTTTATCATTCACATTGGCACCAAACAATACAGTAATTAATATTCAGCTTTGTGATATTATGGTAACCTGAGCAGCAATACACCTTTAAGAGAATGTGAACAGATTGACTACGTGATTGTATTAACCAAATGATGTGTAGCGTGGGCTACAATGTTAATTAGTAGCTTAAGATGGGGTCAGGTTTGAGAAACACACGTGTTAGTGCTCTGTTGTGCTAATAAACAACATGTGCTTCATCTTACAGTGGTCTCTGCATCGGTAGTTTATTGTTTACCAACTCACTCACCAGTAGACAGACGTGCAACCATGTTTACTGAGTAAAGCAACCCAATAGAAGGAACATAACAACTGGCAACGAGGCAAAATATGACCAGTCAATGACACCAAAGAAAGTCACAGAAATTCAAGAGAAGTCAGCCGTACCTTGCAAGGTGATTACTTACCTTGTAATTACAGCCTTCATCGTAGTCATCAAAGTTATCTCCCTCCAATCTGCCACAGTTTGGCTGCATTGATCCATTTGATCAAACCACCAATAACTGGTCACAATATATTGAACGCCTCACATTCTTCTTTTTGGCCAATGACGTATTGGGGGAGGAGAAGAGGCGAGCGGTCCTCTTATCGACATGTGGCAGTAAAACATACAACCTAATTCGTAGTCTAGCGGCACCCAATGCCCCAGATTCCAAGAGCTTTGAGTTGGTAAATCTTGTGAAAAGATACTTTCAGCTGAAACCCTCGGCAACAAACGCAGCATTTTAAATTTAATTCAAGTTGTCGCGCCCCTGGCGAGACAGTTGTTTGCTATAAAGCAGCCTTAAAACAACTGACAAAGCACTGTGAGTTCGGGAAGTTGATTAATGACATGTTAAGAAACCGATTAGTATGTGGGATTAATGAAGATGCCATTCAAAAACTGTTGTTGTCAGAAATGAATTTAGACTTCAGCAAGATGCTGGAGTTGGCGCTTGCAATGGAGAGTGCAGGCAGAGATTCAGACGCAATCAAGGGAGAAGCTAAATGGCACCATCCTTGGCGTTGGGAGGGAAGCACCAGTTAGAAATGGCGCGGAAGCGCAGAACCACACGGAAAGGCGGGAAACAGGCACCATTAACAGATCAGCAAAAAGCAATGGTTTGACAGAGAAAATCCACAACAATAACAGCAAAAATGGAACCAGACAGTCTGCAAACGAATGCCTATTTAAAAGAATTGAGTGTTTCTACTGCTATTGTAATGGGCATATTATGCAGTGTTGTAAAGACAGTGTTAGGAAATAGAGATAGTTTAGTAAGTTATACTTGCATTTGTGAGTGTTAGGAATGAGTTTTCGCTTTAATGTTCAAGTTTAATTTGTATTTCTGTATGTGTGTGTTAAGAAAGATCAAATGAAGTTTTAGTTTCACTTTAAAAGGCTGCTTGCATTTCTAACGAGGAGTTTACAACTGCTATAAGTTAAAGGTAAGCACACAAAAGTAGAAAAACAGTGCTGTTGCCTAGCAACAAGGGGGTCAGATAGGCAGGTTCCTCCCACAGGCATACACACAGAACTAAAGAAACAGCAGTTTTAAGTTCAGTTGAAGCCAGGACCCAAAGAGACTGGGGAAGGGAACTGCAGATTTCCAAAAAGAACAAAAAGGTCCCAAGCGAAGAAAAAACCCCAAAAATCCAAGGGAGTGGAAGAGTAGAAAGTCCAAAGAAGACCTTGTAGTCAAAGGAACCTGGGAAAAGGTCCTGTTAAGTGAACATAAGAGTGAGGGGCAGAGGAAAAGGCTTCAACCTTCAGGTTCAAAGTGAGAACAGCTTACAAGAGGCAAGAAGGTTCAAAGAGACAACAGAAGGCCTGTAATTCTTTGCTATGGGCATGTAAAGCAGTGGTGTACTGTTAAGGCTGAGTTGGTGAGAGAGAGTGCATTGAAGACAGCTTGAGTGCATGTGGTGACCCAGAGAAGAGGAACATCAGTAGCAGAGTTCGAAACCTTGGAGGTGAACATTTGGGGAAGGCGTCTCAGAGAAAGCATTGGTTTGGGAGAAGATTCCAAGGTGAGGTCCTGGAGATTGGAATCCCTCGTGTGAAAGACGGAGTTCAGGGAGACTTGTTGGCTCACAGTGTGACAAGCGACTGGCGGGAGTTGAGGAGAGATCCATAGCATTTGTTTGAGAAGCCATCTGTCACTAGGGGAAGAATTTTCGGGTTGGCGAGCGGGGGGCGGGGCCTACTCGTCAGCACGTAAAATGACGTGTGGTGACGTCGGGTGGGCATCCCAGCATCACCGCATATCATTTAGATTGTCAGTTCGGTGGGCACAGAGCCGACTCGGCTGCGCATCCGCCGAACTGTCAAAGGCCTATTAAGGCCATTAAGAAAGTAATTAAAGTTGTTAAGAACGTTGCCCGTCCAATCTTAAGGTTGGTGGGCAGGCGAATAGCCCAAGCGGCCTTCACATTTTTCATGAAACCTCATCCACAGGCGGGATGAGGTTTCATGAAACGTTTATTGATTGAATGAATAAAAAATTTTGAAAAATTCATTGACATGTCCCTGCTTATGTGATACTTTAAGGTAGAAATCACACAATAGAGGAACCAGATGAAACAGAGTCAGATACTTACTCACAACCCAACTTAAACATGGGTAAAACAGAGCCAATCTACATGACAGTGGAAGTCAACAGGAAACCCATCCAAATGGAGGTGGATACAGGGGCATCCACGACAGTTGTATGGAAACATACTTACAGCTATCTGAATAGAGGAGACCACTCATTAAATCTGGAAAATTCAGATGCTAAATTAAAGATGTATACTGGTGAAGACATACGAGTAAGAGGTATATGCAAGGTTCCAGTACAGTATGAAAACCAGTCCGTTAATTTACCCCTAATAGTGGTGGCAGGCAGAGGATCGAGTCTCCTCAGAAGGAACTGGTTAAGAGATTAATTTTGAGAGAATATTGAGATCTCAATCAGAAGCAGGAAATGTTACTGTTTGGAAAAAGGAGTATGTAAAGACTCAACAAAAGGAACTCATAGAGGTGATGCTTCAGGACAGAGTTTGAGTTGAAGTCAGTAACCTCCAAAAAGAAAAAAAAACCTGCTGAAGGACTTTGGCATATTGCAGATTCCCTCTGATCCCAATCTGCACCACTAAAAAGGTTTGAGGAAGAACAGAAAGAATTCAACGTATCCCTAGCTGAGATGAAGAATAAATTAGCCGAGAAAACACAAACAATGCTTAACTCTCCAGGAAACAACTAATAAATACAAAAAAATGGAACAGCTGAAGAATCAGCTAGCTGAAAGCCAAGAAGATTTAAAAACAGAGACCCCTGAATTTCAAAGGAGCTGACAGATGAGGAAATGCTGGAAGACTCAACCACTGAGTTCACTCAAATTGAGCTTATACCTGAGCCTAGTCTGACCAATAGGGAAATTGAAAAGAAGGCAGAGATTAAAGTCAGCGCTGACAAGAAGAAAACCCATCAAAAGAAGACACGTAGGAAGAAAAAGCGGAATTACTAACAAGGCCCCGAAAAAATTTTTTAAACAGGAAGCTGATCATACTGTGTTGAATTTGGCCTTGCCCAACATCCTGATTTTGAGAACCTTCCTGACAGTTGACCTTCATATTGTTGAACTTGGAGGGGAGGGGCAACAGGAGCACATGCGATTGGCTTGAAAGAGGGTGAAAGCATTCCTGTTGGAGTATATACCACATGGGGAAGGAATGCCGCTTGGTTTAAACATGCCTGAAGGATCTGTTGAGCCTGAAGGAGTTGAAGAAACAAACCTACTGGCTCTTACTGGAGGGCCTAGTAGACAGATGACTTCTGGGAGGGAGGCCTCAGATAAACCATCCAAAGTCATAGAACTACGACGTTCGACATGTTTGAAGAAACCTCCAGAGAGACTGAATTTGTTAATAGTTCATTTATGTAAATAGTTGATATATTGTAAAAAGTGTAAATTGTACTTTCAAGTAAAGGGGGAAGGATGTGGTAATCTGAGGTGCAATACACCTTTACGAGAATGTGTGCAGATTGACCATGTGATTGAATCACCCAATTGCCGTGTAGCATGAGCTACAATGTTAATCAATAGTTTAGAGTAGGGTCTGGTTTGAGAAGCACACATGTGTTAGTGCTCTGTTCATTGTGTTAACAAACAGCATGTGCTTCATCTTAGGTTGGTCTCTGCATCTGCAGTACATTATTTACCAACTCACTGACCAGTAGATAGGTGTGCAATTGCATTTGTGAGCAAAGTGAACCAACAGAAGGAACATAACGGATGGTTTTGCTGGTTAAGCCACAGATTGGCAGGGCCAAACAGAAATTCTCTGGTGACAGGCTGTTACTGGATATAAACATAACCTTTTCTTGCTCCTAAAATATCTGATTGGTTTAAATAATCCTGCCCCTTTTTGGTAGATCAAAGCAACATATTTCCTCTGCAAATTTTTATATTCATGATATATTAAAACTGCTACAATGCAACATTACATTCAAATTTTAGTTAAGCAATTAATTTTCCCCTTTGTTCAGAGTGAAAGGGAAAAGGAATGTATTCTATTATGCTGGTTTAAAAAATAACAAGTCTACTCTTCCTTTTTTGCTTGTCACATTACGTTGCCAGAGCATTTATCATCAGGCAGCTCATTGCATGGCAACTGCTTTCTGTCTCGGGATTTAAACATTCACTATCACAGCAACATATCTAATCCCTTGGATAGCAAAGCATACCATTTGAACACTTAAGTTACTGCTTTGTGTGGCAGCCTTTTCACGGAAACAATTCTTTCAAAGGACTTCAGCTGAGGGACTAATTCATTTGCTGCACGTTTTGCAATGTTTTTTAAAGAGGGAAAATGCACAAATATAATTCACTGTAATTTTTTTTTACGTTTAAACCTAACTGCAGGGTTAGAGGGGAGTTGTATAAATATATATAGGGTTTTGATCCCCGATGCTTTCTGTTTCTGTTGACTGATATGTATGCTTTCTCCACTCCATTTAAGCTCACTGGATTCAGTTAACTTGGCTTCTAACGTATTTAGATTCAATGAACTCAGTGGCAACTTGTAAGTCCAGGACTGTTACCCTCAACAGACATCTAGAAACAGTCATGAAAAGTAATCATTGACAACATCTTTTTTGTTTTCTGTGTTTCTTTAATATAAACTACAGAAAGGAAAATAAAAGACACACGACTGATAAATTAATCAGATCAACCCGATTGGAAGAGTTAATAAACCAAATAGTTGGATAATACATTTTTCTCTATACAATTTTAATCATGCTTGTATCAGGCCAAACATATCATGCACATTTAAGTTTCTTATGTTAAGAACATTAATGGAAAAGGGACAGACCACTCGGCCCCTCAAGCCTGCTCCGCCATTCAATAAGATCATGGCTGATCTTTTTGTGTTTCGATTTCCATGTTCCCATCTAACCTTGATATCCTTAGATTCTTGTTAGGCAAGGGAATCATCTACCTCTGCCTTAAAAATATTCAATGACCGTGCCTCCCCCACCTTCTGAGATAGCGAGTTCCAAAGTCACACAAGCCTGGGAGAAAAAAACTCTCCTTATCTGTGTCTTAAGAGGATGACCCCTAATTTTAAAACAGTGCCCCCTAGTTCTGGACCCACCCACAAGAGAAAATATTCTTTTGACATCCACCTTGTCAAGGCTGTTCAGGATCTTGTATACTTCAATCAAATCATCCCTCATTCTTCTAAACACCAGTGGAAACAAGCTGAGTCCAGCCTTTCCCCATGAGACAACCACTCATTCCAGGTATTGATCAAGTAAAACTCCTCTGAATCACCTCCAATGCATTTACATCTTTCCTTAAATAAGGAGACCAAAACTGAACGCACGATTGAATGCATCTGCTATCTCAGCAGCCATCTTTTAAGATGCTAGGATGCAGGCAATCTGGGTCTGAGCACTTGTCAGCCTTTAGCTCTAATATGAAATGAAACATCTGGAGACTTGTGCCAAAATTGGGAGAGCTGTCTCACAGGCTAGTCAAGCAACAGCCTGACATAGTCATCCTCATGGAATCATACCTGACAGATAATGTCCCAGGCACCACCATCATCATCCCTGGATATGTCCTGTCCCACCAGCAGGACAGATCCAGTAGAGGTGACGGCACAGTGGTATACAGTGGCCCCCATGAAGTCTCATGGCATCAAGTCAAATATCATTACCAGGTACTGCACATCTCAGTAGGAATGACCACTGTAAAGCTCTTGTGGAGACAAAGTCCTGTCTTCGCATTGAGGATACCTTCCATCATATTGCATAGCACTACCACTGTGCTAAGTGGGATAGATTTTGAACAGATTTAGCAACTCAAGACTGGACATCCATGAGGCTCTATGGGCCATCAGAAGCAGCAGAGTTGTACTGAGCCACAATATGTAACTTCATGGCCTGGCATAAGCTCCATTCTACAATTACCACCAAGCCAGGAATCAACCCTGGTTCAATGAAAAGTGCAGAAGGGCATACCAGGAGCAGCATCAGGCATTGCTAAAAATAAGGTGTTAATCTGGTGAAGCTACAGCTCAGGGTTACTTGGCGGAGCAGGCTTGAGGGGCCGAATGGCCTATTCCTGCTCCTTGTTTGCATGTACTTGCATGCCAAACAGCATAAGCAGCAAGAGATAGACAGAGCTAAGCGATTCCATAACCAACTGAACAGATCTAAGCTCTGCAGTTCTGCCACAAACAGCCGTGAATGGTGATAGATGATTAAACAGCTCACTGGAGGAGAAGTCTCCAAAAGTATCCTCATCCCAAATGATGGAGGAACCCAGCACATCAGTGCAAAAGATAAGGCTGACGCACATGCAACAATCTTCAGCCAGAAGTGGCGAGTGGATGATCCATCTCCGCCTCCTTTGGAGGTCCCAGCATCACAGATATCAGACTTCAGCCAATTTGATTCATTCCATGTGATATCAAGAAATAACCGAAGGCACTGAATACTGCAGTGGCAATGGGCTGACAATATTGTGGCAATAGTACTGAAGATGTGTGCTCCAGAACTTGCCACGCCCCTGGCCAAGTTGTTCCAGTACAGCTACAACACTGGCATCTACCCAGCTATGTGGAAAATTGCCCAGGCACGTCCTGTACACAAAAAGCAGAGCAAAACCAACCCGGCCAATTAACGTTCCATCAGTCTACTCTTGATCATCAGTAAAGTGATGGAAGGGGTCATTAACAGTGCTATCAAGCAGCACTTGCTTAGAAATAATCTGTTCAATCATGCTCAGTTTGGGTTCTGCCATGATCACTCAGCTCCTGACCCCATTATAGCCTTAGTTCAAACCTGGGCAAAAAAACTGAACTCCAGAGGTGAGGTGATAGTGGCTGCCCTTGACATCAAAGTAGCACTTGACCGGGTGTGGCATCAAGGAGACCTGGCAAAACTGCAGTAAAAGGAAATCGGGTGAAAGCTCCTCCACTGGTTGAGTCATACCTAGCACAAAGGAGGATGGTTCTGGTTGTTAGAAGTCAAATCACCTCAGTTCCAGGACATGACTGCAAATGTTCCTCAGGGTAGTATCCTAGGCCCAATCACCTTCAGCTGCTTCATCAATGACCTTCCTTCCATCATAAGGTCAGAAGTGGGGATGTTCGCTGATGATTGCACAATGTTCAGCACCATTCTCGACTCCTCAGTTACTGAAGCAATCCATGTCCAAATGCAGCAAGACCTGGACAATATCCAGGCTTGGGCTGACAAGTGGCAAGTAGCATTCATGCCACACAAGTGCCAGGCAATGGCCATTTCCAACAAGAGAGAATCTAACCATCACCCCTCAAAAATCCTACATAAGAGGCTAGTGGGCAAAATTAAAGCACATGGGATTGGGGTAATATGCTGGCATGCATTGAGAATTGGTTGACAGGCCAGAAACAGAGTGGGAATAAATGGGTCTTTTTCCAGCTGGCAGGCGGTTGCTAGTGGTGTACCGCAGGGATCAGTGCTTGAGCCCCAACTATTCACGACATATGTGAATCACTTGGATGAGGGAACCAAGTTCAATATTTCCAAGTTTGCTGATGACATAAACTGGGCGGGGTTATAAGGAGGATGCAAAGAGGCTTCAGGGAAATTTAGACAAGTTGTGTGTGTGGGCAAATGCATGGCAGATGCAGTATAACGTGGATAAATGTGAAGCTATACACTTCGATGTGAAAAACAGAAAGGCAGAGTATTATTTACATGGTGATATACTGGGAAATGCGGATGCGCAAAGGGATCTGGGTGTTCTTGTACACCAGTCAATGAAAGTCAACAGGCAGGTGCAGCAAGCAATTAGGAAGGCAAATGGCGTGTTGGCCTTCATTGAAAGAGGATTTGAGTTCAGAAGTAGGGATGTCTTAACTGCAGTTAGAGACAGGGCCTTGGTGAGACCACACCTGGAGTATTGCGTGCAGTTTTGGTCTCCTTACCTAAGAAAGGATATACTTGCCATAGAGGGAGTGCAGCGAAGGTTCACTAGGCTGATACCAGGGGTGGCAGGGCTGTCGTATGAGGAGAGGTTGGTTCAACTGGGCCTGTATTCACTGGAGTTTAGAAGAATGAGAGGGCATCTGATTGGAACACATAAGATTCTAACAGGGCTAGACAGACTAGATGCAGGGAGGATGTTTCCCCTGGTTGGGGAGTCTAGAACCAGGGGCCACAGTCTCAGGATACAGTGCAGGCCATTTAGGACTGAGATGAGGAAAAATTTCTTCACTCAAGGAGTGGTCAACCTGTGGAATTCACTACCACAGAAGGCTGTGGAGGCTGGGTCACTGAGTATATTCAAGAAAGAAATTGATAATTTTTTGGATATTAGGTACATCAAGGGGTATGGAGAGAAAGAGGGAATATGGCATTGAGATAGAGGATCAGCCATGATCATACTGAAAGCTTGAAGGTCTGAATGGCCTACTCCTGCTCCTGGTTTCTATGTTTCTATTCAATGGCATTACCATCGCTGAATCCCCCACTATCAATGTCCTGGGGGTTACCATTGACCAGAAACGGAACTGGATGAGCCATATAAATACTGTGGCTACAAGAGCAGGTCAGAGGCTAGGAATCCTGCAGTGAATAACTCATCTCCTGCAGCTCCAGCAACACTCAAGAAGCTTGATACCATGCAGGAGAAAACAGCCTGCTTGATTGGCACCCCTTCCACAAACATTCACTCCCTCCAACACTGACACAGAGTGGTAGATGCACTGTATAAACACACCAGGCTCTTTAGACAGCACCTTTCAAACCCACGACCACCACCATCTCGAAGGACAAGGGCAACAGATGCATGAGAGCACCATCACCTGGAAGTTTCCCTCCAAGTCACTCACCATCCTGACTTAGAAATATATTGCCATTCCTTCACTGTCGCTGAGTCAAAATCCTGGAACTCCCACCCTAACAGCATTGTGGGTGTACCTACACCACATGGGCTGTAGTAGCTCAAGAAGACAGCTCACCACCACCTTCTCAAGGACAATTAAGGATGGACAATAAATGCTGGCACAGCCAGCGATGCCTACATCCCAGGAATAAGATTTTTAAAAATTAGTTTTCCCTAGTGATGGTGATTGTTTTAAGTTCCTCCCTCCCATTCACCCTTTCATCTTTAATTATCTTTGGGAAGTTTGCTACGCCTTTGACATTGAAGACAGAAGCAAAATACCTGTTCAATGCCTCCGCCTTTTCCTTGTTGGAAAGATGGAAAGATGTATTGGTGAAAGACATAAATGCAGCGGGATTGGACGTAGAATAGGTGATTGACAGGAAGAGGTGGAGAAGGGTGTCAACCAACATTGTAATGACAAAAAGTAAAATGGGAAAAGCCCAAACAGGAAGATGGTTTTGGTTTAAGAACTCTTTTAGACAGTCCTCAACTATTCTTTCATTATCTAAAATATTTGTAAAAGAAAAGAATATCTTTAGCTATCATGCTCACAATTTAATTCACACTGTAAAGTTGTTGAAAGATATAAGGGAACAATCTTCAAAAGTGAAACACCAGTATAAAATGCACCGCATGTGCATGTATATGGGGAAGGAATTTCACCTATTTTTCACTTTGCCCACCATGGCTGCTGTGTATTTATGAATCATCATGGGCTGGGTTTTGTGCGGTGGCGTATTTCTCCCCAGCCATCCCCCTGACAGGAAAGTCGCTCTTGAGCCTGTCGACTCAGGGACTGGCTACCCCAAAGAGATAAAACACTGGAAGTAGTTTTAATTGATTCAGAGTGGGCGTTCTGTCCCCACCTGCGCTCAGATTGGCCAGATGCTCTGTCATCTCAGCAGTGCCAGGATTGAGCCAGGTCGCTGCTGGAACCACAGGCAGCCCTCGAGGAATAAGAGTCATGGGGCTGGATTTTACAGCTGCCCCGCAAGCATGTTTGAAGGGCTTGTAAAATAAAGGTGGTGGCCTTTCCACCCACAGGTCTCCCATATAACAGTAGGCAGGAAAGGTGTCAGGCAGTTCACCAATCCTTAGTCCTTAAGTGGCCAATTAACAGCCATTTAAGGGCCTCATTCTGCCTCCACCACTATTTTACATGCAGCAGGGAAAGGCAAAGGCAAGGGGGTCAGCTTTCACTGCGTGGGCTACTAAATAATAACAAGAACACAAGAATTAGGAGCAGGAGTAGGCCATTCGGCCCCTCGAGTCTGCTCCACAATTCGATAAGGTCATAGCTGATCTGACATGGCCTCAACTCTACTTTCCTGTCTGCCCCAAAAGCCACTGACTCCCTTGCCAATCAAAAACCTATCTAACTCAGTCTTGAATGTATTTAATGCCCCAGCCTCCTGGGGAAGAGAATTCCGCAAGACTAATAACTCTCTGAGAGAAGAAATTTCTCCTCACCTCAGTCTTAAATGGAAGACCCCCAATTTTCAAACTGTGTCCCCTCGTTCTCTCATCCTGTCAGCATCAACTTTGTCGAGGCCCCTCAAGATCTTATATTGATCAGTAAGATCACCTTTCATTCTGCTAAATTCCAATGGGTATAGACCCAACCTGCTCAACCTTTCTTCATAAGATAACCCAGGAATCAACTGAATGAACCTTCTCTGAACTGTTTTGAATGCAATTATATCCTTTCTTAAGTAAGGAGGCTGTACACAGTACTTCAGATGCGGTCTCACTGGGGCCCTGCACAGCTGTAGCAACACTTCCCTACTGTTATACTCGATTCCCCTTGCAATAAATACCAACATTCCATTTACCTTCCTAATTGATTGCTGTGCCTGTTGGGCAGGATGGGGAGGTACCTCCTTTGGAGCGTCCCCGATGACCATCGGAAGCCTCCACCTCAAGGTCATAAACCCCCACCCCGCTTAATCCTCAGCTTCTGGCCTCTCGAACCAGAGCCCCCACACCCCCTCCCTGTTCTCACTGGCGTTTGTCAACCAGGCCTGTCTAAAATCCCAGACTCACCTTTCAGTCCAGGCTCCATTATTTCTTCTTCTCAGAGAATGCCTGTAGTCCCAGAAGTGGCCACCACTTAATTCTGGCACTGCTGCACCTATAGATCTGCCAGCCAATCAGATTGGAAGCAGCTCTCTAGGGCAGGACTTCCTCCGAGATGGGGGCAAAGTCTCACTCTAAACCAATTAAGGCTGCTCTCAGCGCAATATCGCTATGGAGCAGCTGGGTTTCTGGTGGGCTAGCAGATGACCAACTTTTTTTTCAGGGGATGGGGAATATAGCACCCTGTAAAATCCAGCCCATGTAGCCTGGATTCAGAGGTAATAAGCAGATCTGTGCCTGCTCCCTGATGCCTTCCCTCACCATCGTAATATGGGAAACAGGGGTGACTGGGAGGGCCACTTGCTTTACCTGACAAGCCCTCAGCACCTTCAAACACACCGGCCCCAGAAGGAAGAAACAGTTCGGATCAGTACTCTTATTTCCCAGTTTTACTGGTGTTCCATTTTAAGATATAGAAGACCAGTTTAGACCAGTATTCTTATTTCCCAGTTTTTACTGATTTTCCCTTTTGGGGCAGTGCGCCATAAAATTCAATCCCATGATGAACTTTTGCTGTTTTGCACTGTTCAAAATAGCTGCAAGTAAATCGGTACATTTGCACAAATTGATCTAAAATAGCAACATTTCAGCCATGTTTGCATTTGTAAAAGTATAAATTACTTTAACTTTAGGCTCAAGAAAGGGAGGCATAACTCCCACACAATTATCATTACCTTTATGTTTCTTTCCCTACCAAATGAAAGCTCTCCAAACTCACTCCCATCCTCCCTCCACCCTTCCACCCCACCCCACCTTTGGAAACCCCTGAAAGCACACATGAAGGGGTCACCACTCTCTACGTTTTTTCTTCCAGTCTCTGTGCATTAAATAAGCAAAATTCTGATACAAAGCAGAAGAAAATTTACCCTACTGGCAATTACTTACACCGCCCCTACCCCCTCCCCAAGGATAGCCTGGGAAGAAGGTAACATCAACTATATATATGCTTCAAGTGTTGTTACACTTACTCCTTAGGAATGAACTGCCAGGCACCCCAAAGTGTGCCAATGTCACCGATCAAACTTTCAGTGGCATCTTAGCACTTATATTTTTCAACACTTACCTTGATATATGCTGCGGAAGCCTTGCTTATTTTGGGAATAATCACTGTGAAAGTACAGGGTTGTTTCGTGAGTTGTACTGAAAAGTGGTGCTGGCACCTGAGGACCACTAAATCTACCAATTACTGTCCCAGTTGCTGCAGACCCACTCCGCACTTCTATGTAGTCATGGATTGTTTCCGTGGAAAAATTGACAAACTGCAAATGCACGCCTGAAGGTTACAAATGACATAAAAATAAAATGAATTAGTTTCTTAAAGATACATATCATGAATGAAGGACTGCATGCTCATACATTCAAGTGTCCAGAACAGACGGTTCATAGATTTAATTACTGAACACCGTAAAGAGGACAACTGACTGTTACTGTTACTATAGATGGGCATTAGCTCATTCCAGACAATAGGCAGCTGCAGCTGTTGTACCTGACAAAGTAACATGCAAACTGTTCCAATTCTCATGACATACCAAAGCCAATAGGCAGTGTTATGGTCCAAGTGCAGTCCAAGCTACTTGGGTAGTTTCCAGGAAACCCAGGGCTAAGAATGACTCCACTGAAGTCAGTCAGAGAACCACCACACTGGGCTATAAAAGAACAAATTTGTACATGAAGGAAAATAAGGAGAGGCAAAATGAGGACAGCAAATCAATAAAAAGTACCACCAATATTAAAGTTACAGATTTAAAACAATTACAAAACTACTTCCCCTATTTTGTTGGCCAAGAAGATACACTTATGAGAAAATCCCCACAGAAACTTCCTCAATATATGCCCCCAACATCAGTTTAGAGCCATATTGGCTGAGGAGGAAGTTTCCTCCAGGAATCCAGCCCAGTAAGGCAGCAGGTACACATGTAATGTTGGGGCACAATAGGCAAAGACAGTCAGCAACTGATCCCATTAATGTATGAGGCCACCAGTGAGGGGAGGAAATCTTTTACCTGGGAAACTGTAACATCCTCATTTCTAGTTAGGCGAGATGTCACTGGATTGGTAATCCAGAGGCCCAAGCTAATGTTCTGGGGACATGGGTTCAAATCCCATTACGGCAGCTGGTGGAATTTAAATTCAGGAAATAAAATCTGAAATTGAAAGCTAGTCTCAGGAATGGTGGCCTTGAAACTATCACTGATTGTCATAAAAACCCATCTGGTTCACCAATGTTCTTTAGGGAGGGAAATCTGCCATCCTTATCTGATCTGGCCTACATGTGATTCCAAATCCACAGTAATGTGGTTGACTCATAACTGCTCTCCGAAATGGCCTAGTAAGCTACAATTCAAGGGCACTTAGGGATGCTCACATCCCATCAAACGATACAAAAAAGTTGCTTATATTACCTCTCAAAGAGTGCATCAAAATCTGGCTTTTGCACCAGATGGGCACTTCTATTGGGTTGGGTGCTCAATCCTAAAGTGGGATGAGGCTTGTCCCCTGGATTTGGGATGGGATCAAAATGAAGTTCTACCTTTGGAATGCAACACTGGAATTTCAAGCCTATGGATTTTAGTTTAAATGATTTATATTATCTGCTTTTTTAGAAAAGCATTCTTCTTTCTTTTTGTTTTAATACTAATGTAACTCCTCCCCAGGACACTATCCATTTTTTCTTATGAATTCTACACAATACTGCTCTGATTACCTTCAGAGTTATAAGATATGCCCCGCACAAGATTGAGACTTCAGTCTCACACAGTAATAATGCATTTGATCGAGGAACACATTTTCATCTATTCAAAAGCAAGGAGGAATGAACTTTTCCTTGCAATTTGTGGTCTGCTTATTAAACTGCATGAATGCACTATTTTCAAATATGATTCAGAAAATGAAATTGTATTTCCTGGAATAAAAATAACAACCAATCACAATGCACTTACACCAACAAGCCTTGTGTACTTCTCAAGCAGCTCATGAGGCAGTAAACCCAGACATCAAACAGTTCACTCATTACGAAAAATCTATCATAGATACATACAGGAGGAAGGGCTTGCAATGAGCCTTGGGTTTGAAGCAGAGTACATTATAAAATATCTCAACAGTTTATAACACAATAGGACATAACTTCCGTGGAGAGGCAATCACAGTCAGATTGCCACTCTGCTCCTAGTTATTTATCCAGAAATGCAGCCAAACCTTTCTTGCCCAACATTACAGCTCAGGCCAGGGGAGAAAAATGCAATGGGTTCCTAAGGCCTTGCGTCCAGGGCAATTGAGTCAGAAGAAAGAAAGCCATGCCTTCCCGTTTTTTTGGCACAATGTGCTGTAAAACAGGTAGGTTTAAAGCTCCAGCCACTTTGAGAAACCAGGGTGAAGGTACATGTATATGGTAAGTGGGTTGGATTGGGAGTAGTGGGGGTGGGGGGCAGTAGGATAGGTCATGGAGATAGGGGGTAGGGTGAGTCAGGCTGGTGGGGGTAGAATGGTGACGGAGTGGGGGTGGTCAGTGGGGAGGTCAGGTGCGTTGTGTGGTCAGTGGGGGTGTCTGATGGTCAATGGGAGGTGGTGTCAGGTGGTCAAAGTGTGATGGAGCAGGTAGTCGGAGGTTGTGTGGTGCAGTTGGGGTGAGGAGGGTAGTCGGGGGTGGGGGTGTAGTCTGGGTGTGGAGCTGTAGTCTAGGAGAGGGGTGGGTATTCAGGGGGTGGTCAGGACTTGGGCTGTAGTTGGAGTGTGAGGATGGTAGTCAGGGGGTGGGAGGGCAGTTTGGTGTGACGGGTAGTAAGGGGGGATGGTAGTTGGGGAGAGGGCATTATTCAGGGGGTCACATGAGGAGCAGGTAGGTGGAGGGTAGTCAGAGGATCCTATGGGGGGGTGGGGGGATACACAATGGAGGGTGGTGAAGCATAGTCAGGGGCTCCATTGATGGGGGAAGGGGCAATTGGAGGTAGTCAGAGGATCCTGTGGAGGGTTGGGGTGGGGGTGGGGGGAGGGTTACTCAGAAGCTAGAAGCAGCTTTAATTCTTCTAACTTTTTCTGGGTAACTATTGCTGCTAAGACAGTTGGAACCATCCAATGTTTGCCAACAGAAGTTTGAACTTCTTGGGCAATTGCCGTGCAAACATTATGTGGGGACTTTCATTTTGGGAGCTAGGGGTGGAGGATTGTGGGGACGGATAAGCCAGTCCATCTTTGGGGTGCTCCCTGGGTACGATGCCCCAGAGCTCAGAAGTTATGGGCCAATATCATGTATTGCAACTTAGAAAACAAGCAAAAATTCATCAACAATTTCAAAAAAGCTGACATAATCTCCAAAATGCTGACAGCAGAAAAATAGATCTGAACATGGATTTATTTCATGTGAAAACAAGGGGCTGGGCTTTCATAGTCTCGATCAGGACCAAACTGAAAAAAATGGCTGCCTTGCAGGGTGACCAGAGGTCCCATCTCCATTTCCACCCTCAGCAATTTTCACAAGGGCAAGGGGGGAGCAGACCCCAGAACACGCCCGCACCTATGAAGGATGAAGCGTTCAGCACTGGGGGCTCATCAAGAACCCACTCTGGATTTACCAGCTGCCAGGTTTTGCACCAGCTGCATGTTGGAATGGAGCATGGATTGGCAGCGGGAAGAGTTTAAAAAGCAAGTGAAATGGTCTTTCCTCTTTTACAGTTCATCATTAAATGCTGTAGCATGATTTGTATAAAAGCAAAATACTTCGGATGCTGGAAATCTGAAACAAAAACAGAAAATGCTGTAAAAACTCAGCAGGTCTAATGTCATCTGTGGAGAGAAAAACAGAGTTAACGTTTTGAGTCTGTATAACTCTTCTTCTGAGATACGTAGTTCTGAAGAAGGATCCTGCAGACTCGAAACATCAACTCTGTTTCTCTTTCCACAGATGCTGTCAGATCTGCTGAGTTTTTACAGCATTTTCTATTTTTGTTTGAGCATGATTTGTATCTATGTTCATGAAGGTGAGTTATAACAGGGGTGTAGTTGGCAGATGTAACTACCTAATAAACAATATGTTTTCCGGTTTGTTATTTCTGCCAACTGACAAGTTGTCAATTAAAAGATCAACATTGTAACATTAAATCTTCAGAGGAGTCCAAAAATACAATCTAATGGATAAAAAGGCGGAGTATGTAAAGAGTTAACTTTAATGACAGCTACTAAGCATGTGTGTAAGGAGCTATGTCATAGTGACGTCACTCACTGAGAGATGAGTGAGAAGCACCTCACAGAGTAGCTGTACCAATGACCTGATATTCTATAACCTTGTAAAGAATTAGTAAGGTAAATAAAGGTATTTTGAATGAAAGACCATTGCCTTCATCAAGATCTCTTTTAGAGTAAGAAACCAAGGAATCCTGAGACAAGCCCACAATAAAAGGGAGTATTTTTTACATTATCAAGATGGTAATCTAGTATGATAACCAGGTGTAAATGTTTTATCTTTTCTCATTACTTTTACATATCTAGTCTAGACATCTGTTGAGTTAGCAGTTTTGAAGTCGGTTTGTTTACTCAGGGAGTTTATGGGCTCTTGGCTGCAATCCAACCACTTCATCATTTTACAGATGCTTCGAGTTGTATGTACAGCTGCTTTGACGAGTCTGTTCATTCAGGGGAGTTTGATGGGCTATTCCATGTTTTCAAACTGTTATAACAGAGCTTGTGAGTTCTATTCATAAAGTGGATAAAGGGATGAGAGTGTGGGAGCTGACCATGAGGGGAGTGAGAGTAAGGCTGAGGAGGTAGGGTGAGGAGGGGTTTAAAGTAGAAGTTTCAACTGTATCGAGGTGAGCCGCCGATTAACTTGGAAGCATTGGGCTGAATTTTTTTGGGAACAGAGACAGGTCTTTAGACCTGCCGACTCTGGACTTGGTCTACCTCTGCTCTTTGGCGGCAGGCCTGCCTCCAGAGCACTTAGGGCTTGAACCCCCCGAAAGATCCCATCTGCTGACAATCTTGAGATGTAGCTACAGTCGCAGGATTAGTCCTGCCTCCTGATTCCTGCCACTGACATGGGGTTAAATTGAGAGAGTGGCGAGACACAGGCCTATCACAACAATAGATATAGCCAGGACATCATTGCTTTTATGCAATGCATGATTTAAAAAGTGTGCCATCAGTACTAGGAGAAGGTAAGGCCTGATTGACTCCAATTCTACTTTCTAAATGATTTGAGCTGTTAACACTGATGATCTCCAATGTCAGTAGGGAAAAAAACACAATTCTTGTTAAATATTAACAAGTTGACACCTGGGTTGAAAAGCTGATTGTTGTCTTGAAAAGCTGATGTAGTCAAGTATATATAGTATATTAACATTATTATCTTGGTACTCTGATGGTGTATCATTGTACAATAGTACATATAATTACAATGCAGTACGCAGATAGATAACTGCGTTTTACTCATAAACATAGGGACTTTTTTTTCACAAACCAGTAACAACCTAGTCACACCCAGCAAATCCCAAGAGTTTGATAAAAGCAAAATACTGTGGGTGCTGGAAATCTGAAATAAAAACAGAAAATGCTGGAAAAACTCAGCAGGTCTGGAAGCTCTGAAGAAGAATCATACGGATTCAAAACATTAACCCTGTTTCTCTCTCCTCAGATACTGCCAGACCAGCTGGGTTTTTCCAGCATTTTCTGTCTTTATAACCCCGAGACTATCACTTGTTGCAGCAGTTCAATGGGGTTAGAAGGAGGAGGGTGGGAGGGGGTTCATTTGGAGCACCAATACTGCCATGCTCCTGTTGAGCCGAATAACTTTTTTCTGCACTGTTGGTGAGCAGCATGGATAGACACATAACTATCCCGCAACAGATGTTGCTACTGCATTTGTTGAGGAGGGATAGATAACTCACTGAGCTCTGGTAGCCTCTTAGTGACAATTTGATTTCCCTTCCATTGAAATCAAATGCAACAACTGGTGCACTTAGGGTTAAATTGTGTGAGTGGTGGCCAGGAAGGTCAGGAGACAGGAATATATTAAAATTAATCTGATTCCCAAATTGTAAACATACATACCTATACACATGGGAATAGGATAATTCCATCTCCGTACTGGTCCTGGCATACATGTTATATAGGAATGTCCCTGAAGAAAGCAACATACTTTATTCAAAGAAATGTCAGTTATAAAAGGAAATTAAGTAAGTGGCAATAATCTGCAAGAAGATACAAGTATGATTTTGGTAAAAAAAAAATACAGAGATATCCATAGAAGAATTAATCAGTAACAGATTATTTTACTATAAGAGGGCCTTGTAGTGAGTAATATCAATTGACATTGCAGTGGAATTCAACTTTCTTGTAAATGTATTTATTAAGTGGTTTTGGCAGATAAAATGTCATGTATTACACTGTTTCACATTGTTGATACAACATTTTGGACTGTAAACATGAACAAAATGTTAAATGCCTGCCAGCAAAGCAGCCTTCTGTTTCTATTGAAGGAATAACTATAATTTTTATGTGGCAATGCTTTGAATTCTGAATTCTTATGATCTGGTGGAACAATTTCTCCTGTTCAACATCAATTTCTGGAAATAAGTGTATTCAGGCAGCGAGTTTGAGCAGGGGCGGAGTGAATGATGCAATCACCCAGCATCATTTATGAGAGGACAAACACTTGTTTGCTCTCTTCACAACAGACAATAATAGCAATCCATCTACATGGTAGCTATCGCAGAACAAGAAACTCTTTTCTCGCTTCACACTCCAGCCACATCCTTTCCATTGAACACATCCGACCTTCAACCTGTTTCTTCTTACTGTCGGTATATGCACTACAAGAAACAGCTCCCAACATGTGCACAACAGCTGATCATGAACTTCTTTTCTACAGGACAAAATGGCTCACAATACTCGGGAGAGAAGCAAGACCAGGAAAGACCACCCAACATTCAGATCCTTGGCAATAGTCTGCCTGGAGATCATGGGCTCAGCAGAACCACCAAGTTGGTGATGGTGAGGTTGAGAGCATTATTAAGTAAGGTGCCTACCTGTTCATGTAGCTTTTCATTAACTTCAAGCAACCACGCATTCAATCACTTTGGCTATATCATACTGAAGTCTGCCAGCTGAGAAACAGCTATCCAGCCTAATTCAGGCCTAATCCAGCCTTTCAGCTTGATCCAAAGCCCTGCAATGTTATGGTACCTCAAGTGTATATCCAAGTGTTTTTTTAAATGTAATGAGGGGTTCTACATTTACCACCCATTCAGTCAATGAGTTCCAGACACCATGACGCTCTGGATGAAAACAAATACTACTCAACTACCCTCTAATCCTTCTAGCAATTACTTTAAATGTACCTCCTCTAGTTTTGACCTCCCTTCTAATGGAAATAGGTCCTTTCTATCTACTTTTTCTAGGCATCTCAGTTTTAAACATCTCAATTAAATCCTCCTCAATCTCTTCTGTTCAAAAGAAAATAAACCCAACCTGTCAAATCTTTCCTCATAGTGAATATTTTCCAAAAGCATCCTCATAAATCTCTTTTGTTCCCTCTCTGCTGCAATCACATCCTTCCTATGATACGGTGACTAGAACTGTGTGCAATTCCCTAGCTGCGATAGAAAGCAGGAAACTATAGGCCATTTAATCTAACATCTGTCATTGGGAAAGACAAGAAGTAGCAGCAAGAGATTTAGAAAATCATAATGTTATCAGACAGAGTCAATATGGTTTTGTGAAAAGCATATTTGACCAATTCATTAGAGTTCCTTCAAGATGTAATAAGCAGGGTGGATAAAGGGGAATTTTATAGTAGACGGACTATATTTGGATTTCCAGAAGACATTTCATAAGGTACCACATAAGAAGCTACTTTACAAAATAAGAGCTCATGGATAAAAGCAAAATACTGCAGCCGCTGGATTTCTTAAATAAAAACAGAAAATGCTGGAAAAACTCAGCAGGTCTGGCTCTTCTTCAGAGCTCTAAGGACGAGCTGTATGGACTTGAAACATTAACTCTGTTTCTCTCTCCACAGATGCTGCCAGATGCTGAGTTTTTCCAGCATTTTCTGTTTGTATATAAGAGCTCATGGTTTTGGGGGGTGATGTATTAGCCTGGATAGAGGATTGGCTAACGAGCAGCAAAGAGAGTCGAGATAAGTGGGTCATTTTCAACTTGGAAAATTGTAAATACTGGAGTGCCACAAAGGGTCAGTGCCAATTCCTCACTTCTTTATGATATATATTAATGACTTAGATGAAGGGGCTGGCTGTACTGTAGTCAAATTTGCTGACAATACAAATGCAGGTAGGAAAGCAAGTTGTGAGGATACAAAGCACCTGAAAATAGATATAGATGGTGTTAAGGACAGGAGGAGAGTTTAATTTAAAATAGCCCTGATTTTTCCTCCCACCAACCCTCTGTAAACAGAAAGGTGTTTTCGATTTTTGATTTCCCCCGTGGTGGCGTATTTTCCACAAACCCTTAGTTTTGGAGTGATCCAATCCTTTATTAATAACCTCACAGCAAACTCGGGATAGGATAAAATCAGAGGGTTAGTTTATTTTACACATACTCAAAACACAGTGAGGGATTTTGCTACATAACTTTGGTACATTCACACAATAAAAGAGGGAAAAGGGAAAGAAAGTGGTACAGGGCAAATACCACAGACAAAATAAGAATGATTGTTTCACATGCATCCAGGATCCATAATCAAAAGTGAACTGGAGCATTCCATCACAGTGGTTAGCAGGCTAAAACTGATGCAGGGTAATCCACTTTTCCAGTGATGGGAGAAGCACGTGCAGATCAATTAGTTTTGCAGTAGGCATTGGTACAGAAGTTCAGATGTCTCAGTAGAAGCACTGTAGGTGAGGGCCAGGCAATTTAAGCCTGGCCAGAGCTCTGATCCTGCTGCTGTTGTATTGATGGAAGATGGCAGACTGCCTTTGTTCAGCTCCACTAGGCAATATTACAGGTTCTAGCAGCTTGGGGGCAGGGTCATGTGACATAACTCCCACTTCTTCGCCTTGGTCTGGACAAAGGATGTATATTCGTGGTCTGGGTTCTTAAGAAGGTTAATGTTTCATCCATTTGTAAGTTTAGCAGGTTTCAGGGTCATTTTGTCCTTGCAGATGTGTCATCTCCATTGGCCAGAGCTCTGCCTTAGAAACATAAAGGGTCTTTGTGCATTTTCTTGAAATTTGATTTCTGCAGTTACAGGCGGGCATTAGGGCCTCCTTATCGATAACAAGGTCCCTGCTGTTTTCTGAAGGCTAGAAATCCCTTTTGTAAGCTTTGTAGCTAGTCAGGTGTCAGTCAGTGTAAATCCTTTGTCCATTTAAAAAAAATTACAGGATAGCCAGGATGATATAGATATATACGTATATATTCATGTCTTCTGGGTATGACAACAGGTTAAGTGAGTGGGCAAAAATTTGGCAGATGGAGTTTATTTGTGGGAAAATGTAAGATTGTCTACTTTGGCAGGAAGGAAAAAAGTGGATTCTTATTTAAATGAAGACAGACTGCAGAATGCTGCAATACAGTGTGATCTGGGTGTCCATGTACATGAATAAAAAAAAGTTATCAAGCAAGTAATTAGAAAGGCAAATGGAATGTTGGCCTTTATTGCAAGGGGGATGGAATATAAAACTAGGGAAGTCTTGCTACAACTGCATTAGTGAGACAATGAAATACAAACAGATAGTGCTGCAAAAACTCAGCAGGTTGGGGATAGCATTGATGAGTGAGAGACAGAGTCAATGTTTTGAGCTGAATAACTCTTCTTTGGAACTCTTCCAGTGAGAAGTGATCTTACTGAAACATATAAGATTCTGAGTGGTCTGACAGGGTAGGCACCAGTGAAGCTGTCTGAGGGGAAATTAGGGGACACAGTTTAATAATAAAGGGTCTCCCATTTAAGAAAAAGAAGAATGAGGAGAAATTTCTTCTCTCAGAGGGTCACCAGGCTTTGGAATTCTCTTCCCCAGAGAGCTTGGAGGCTGAGGCATTGAATATATTCAAGGCTGAATTTAACAGTTTTTTTGATGAATAAGTAAGTTGGAGGTTATGGGCGGACAGGCAGGAAAGTGGAGTTGATATTTTCTCCACTAGAATGTTTTCTGTTTCCCTCCTTCACCGCTTTGCTCCTTGCCCAGTTCCCTCAGGGACGCTCTTAGCTCTCACCTCTTTTTCACCTTCCTGCCTGGCAGCCGGATCAGTGCCTGGCACCGGCTTATTGGCCACTTTCCGGTGCTGCCCGTCCAGCCTCGGCATGCTGTTTCCCTTGGTACCTTTCCTCTGGCCAACACCACCCTTCCTCCACCCATCCAGCTTCTTCTTGTTTTTCACCCTAGCAGGGCTCCTCTTCAACTTCCCCTTGTGGCTCACGGCCGCTCTCCACTGCCAGCCCTGGGGTGTGGGTGTAGGGGTGGTGGCCGGGCAGCTCTGGCCCTCCAGGTGCTGCCAGTTGATCTTGAAGGAACCCGAGGACCCAGTGCTCGCCGTCTGCCCAGGCTCCCGGCCGCCTGGTTCACCTGCGAGTTGATCTGCAGGAAGTTATAGCTGGCAGCTGACAGTGCCTTCTTGACACCGGCCTGCAAGAGGCTGCGGCACTCCCTGGAAGATGCCACCACCTCCAGGATGTGGCCGGCCATGGTGGGCGCTCTCGTTGCGTGCCGTACCTTGGGTGGGTTCCTCTGCCTCCTCAGCTTCCTGCCTTGGGACAGTGACTCCTGCTGCTGTGGGGGAGGGTGTCTTCAGTACCTTCTCTTCCCCAATCCTTCCTGGCCCCTCTCCTCCCTTCCTATGGTCGCTCCGCGATCCTCGCTGCAGGAACTGAAACTACCGCAGGCACAATCAGGTCAGCCTCGGACTTACTGAATGGTGTAGCAGGTTCGAGTGGCTGAATGGCCTACTCCTGCTCCTATTTCATAAGGGGCAGGCTTTTCAGGTAGTCGGGTGGGCAGGCCTGGGAGTGGCCAGGAAACAGTCCACTTCCCGCCCCCAACCACTATTTCACACTGGCTGGCCAATTAACTGCCAACCAGCATGAAAGGCACGCCGAGAAGCTCAGTGCAGCCCAGGTGGGGGCGGGAGCAGTGCAAGCGCAAAAGACTGCACATGCGCAGGGGAGCCTGAGGGAGCCAAAGAATATTAAAATCAAAAAAAGGGTTCTGAAAATGTGAAAAACATGCCCCACATAGGACTCACTCACATGAACATAAACATAATAAAAATTATGTAAAAACATTTTTATTTTAATTAATGTTAATTAATTAATTAATTAATTAATCATCCCGCCCGTGGATGAAGTTTCCTAAAGAATCCAAAGGCCACCTGGCCAATTTGCCCACCCACTAACCGTAAGGTTGGACGGGCAGCAGAAAATAGCTTTAAATTAATGAATTAATGGCCTTAATAGGCATCTTAATTGTCGACGGGTTTGCTGCCAACTCTCACACACGCCTGCCGACTGAAATATCGCACGAGTGCATGATGACATCGGGATGCTCGCCCGACGTCATCGCGCGCTATTTTATGCCCAATCGGGTTGGGCATACGCCCACCCGTGGAACATAAAATTCTGCCCCATGATCTTGTAGCATAACCTTCTTGCTCTTGTATTCTGCACCTTAGTCAGTAAAGGATACTCAATAGTATCCCTTCTTGGCCCCCCTACGTTTCTGCATTTCTACCTTCAGGGATCTGTCGACATGCACTCCAAGGTCCCTCCATACATTTCAAAATCCTACCATTTAATATGTATTCTCTTGACTTGTTTATGCTCCCCAAATGCATTCAATCACATCTCTTCGAAATGAATTGAATTTGCCACTTTTCTGCCTACATGATCATTGATATCTTCCTCCAGTTTACAGCTTTCTTTTCACTATCAATTTTTTAATCATATGCAAACTTCTTAATCATACCCCCCTATATTTATGTCCAAATCATTGATTATATACAACAAACAGCAAAAAACCCAATACCAATCCTGTGAAATCCCACCAGAAATCGACTTGCAGTCACAGAAATACCCGTCAACCATAACACTTTGCTTCCTGTCATCAACCTTGGTGAATTGCTGCAGTGTATCTTGTAGATGGCACCTGTGGTGGAGGGGACGAATGTTTATGGTGGTGGATGAGGTGCCAATCAAATTGGTTGCATTCACCCAGGCAATTGGAATGTATCCATCATGCTCCTAACCTGTGTCTTGTAGTAGTGGTGGAGAGACATTGGAGAATCAATAGGTGTGTCATTTGCTATAGAATACCAAGTCTCTGAACTGCTCCTGCAAGCCACAGCATCTATGTGGCTGGCACAGTTAAGTTTCAGGTCAATGGTTACCCCCAGGATGTTTATGATGGGGGATTTGATGATAGTAATGCCACTGAATGTCAGGGGAGAAACAGGATAAATCCAACCTGGCCAATTACCATCCATTATCCTACTCTCATTCATCGGTGGACTATGGAAGATGTCATTGACAGTACTATCAAATGGTACTTAATCACTAATAATTTTCTCTTCAAAGCTCAGTTTGGGTTCTGCTTGAACAACTCGATTCTAGTCCTCATTACAGCCTTTGTCCATAGTTGAATGGGCTGAATTACAGTTGTGAGGTGAGAGTGACAGCCAAATTTTGCCTTGATATTAAGGGCAGAGCATATCACCAAAACTGAAGTCAATGAGAATCAGGGGGAAAGCTCTCTGCTGGTTGGAATCATACCTAGCATAAGGGGAGATGGTTGTTGTTGTTGGAGGCTAATCTTCTCAGCCCCAGAATATCATTGCAGGTGTTCCTCAGGGTAGTGCCCTAGGGCCAAGCATCTTCAGCTGCTTCATCAATGGACTTCCCTCCATCCTAAGGTCAAAAGTGGGAAGTGGGAATGTTCGTCGATGGTTGCACAGTTGCATAATTGTTCAGTTCCATTTGCAATTCCTCAGATAATGAAACAGTCCTTGCCAACATGCAACGCAACATGGACAGCATTCAAGCTTGGGCTGATCAGTGGCAAGGAACATTCACACCACACAAGTGCCGGGCAATGAACGTTTCCAACAAGAAACAGTCTATCCTTCCTTGATGTTCAATAGCATTCCAATGTTGAACCATTTAATATCAACATTCTGGAGGGTCACCATTGACCAAAAACTTAACTGGACCAGTCATACATACTATGGCTACGAGGGCAGATGAGAGCCTCTGTATTCTGTGGCAAGTGATTCACCTCCCAAGTTCTCAAACTTTCCACCATCTACAAGGAACAACACTTCACTCACTTCAATGACTGCAACTCCCAGAGCACTCAGGAAGTTCAGCAACATCCAGGACAAAGCAGCTTATTTGACAGACATCCCATTAAACCTTCACTCCCTCCATCTTAAGCACGTTGTGGTTGTTATGTGTATGATCTCAAAGATGCACTGCAATAACTTGCCAACACTTCCCAAACACACAGACTCTGCCATCTGGAAGGACAAGTTTTTCGGGTGCATGGGAACATCCTCAACTCCAAGTTCTCCTCCAAGTCATACACTATCCTGTCTTGGAAATAATTCAACATATCTTCATCGTCACTGGGGCAAAATCCTGGAAACTTTGACCTATCAGAACACTGTGAGAGTACCTCGACTACACAGACTGCAGCAGTTCAATAAGGCAATAAAAGCTGCTTTGGCACCGATTCTGACATCCCATGAATGAATAAATAAAAGAAATTAAAATTTAAGAAAGGTCCTGATGGCATGACGGAACTTTGATTTTCATGAGGCATCCACCTAAAATATCTGTGCACTTAATATGGTGGTGGATAGGAATTAAGCAGGAATGCGATAATACATCTTCCTGTTGAATTGTAACTCTGGCATCATCTTGTTTCCCCTTTGGACTCTAAAACATTACCTTAATGTGAAAATTTATTGTTCTATTATCAAATGATGTGTGTCAACACTAAATGGAATGGTAGACTCTGCAAAGCTTTTGAAAATGATTTTTTTTTAATATTATGACTCCAATTGCTTACCTGAAGAGAGTATCCTCGATCACATTGAAATGATAGTACATCTCCAACCAAGTACCTGTCTCCATTTTTGATTCCATTGCTGGGAGTAAGTGGTTCTGTGCAGGAATCCAATCCTATGGCTGTAAAATCATACTTCATATTAGCCACTGATACTTAAAATGACATGTTCTCTTCAAAAGAACATTGGGGGAGAATTTTCTCCCTGTGGTGTGGGCTGAGCAGGAGGGGGCGTGGGCAGGAGCAGAGCCGATTGCCACCCGTGATCGGCTGCCCGCCACCATTTTACATGAGGAGGCCAATTAAGGCTCGCCCAGCATGACATATGCCCAGCAGCACTCAGTGCTACCTGTGCGGACGGAAGGAGGAGGGAGAGTCAGGGCCTGCACTTTTTCACACATGTGCATGAAAGAGCGCAGAAATCTGCCTGAGTCACGGAGCTGCCTCGTGACTTTTAGCTGCAGGTGTCCAAATGGATATGAGCTGCATTACCTGTGTATTCTAGGTGAAAGCCAGCAGCCGAAATACTGATGTCTGATTGAAAGTTGAGGTACAGATTATTAGATGTGCTGTTTAGGAATGCTGGAATTGTAGTGCCTGAAGATGAAATAAAATAGAAATAAAAATAGTTAGCATTTGGGTTCCATACTATCCTCTCAATTTTTGTTTGGTTTGTAATTGTGTTCATGTTCTTTTCTCTTCTTCCCTCCTTGTCAAGAACTTGGATGACCTGGATAACGTAGGAAGGAATTTCTTGGATCTGCACCCAGACGCATTGGCTCACCTAGGTGCTGTAAATCTTGGGAAGTTGGGCTAGTTCCTTTATAGGCACATACTCGAACCTGCTCAATCTTCCAATATTTATTGTGTCCAACCGTTATAGTATACATGCGCACTGGCCTGGTAAATGCTCCTTTCAATATCACCACTGGTTGATCCATTTTAAAAGATAAGAGAAGACTTACTCCCTTAGAAGATTATATTCTCTCTGTCCGACAAGGAGCTGATTTTCACCTATCCAGGGAAACTCAGTCCAACCCAGGTGAGATTAGTTGGTTGCTGACAAGGTTATCCTGACAATTTTTCCAACACAACTCAGTCTTACCACTTTCTTGAAGCAAACTCCCAATTTGGTGCCAAATTGTGGCAAGCTGTGTATCATAGCTCTTTGTAGGCTGGTTTAGGTTACTCAAACTTAATTCAAGTTGGCGTTCACCCTATTATTCCAGCAAAAAAAGACTTGGTATAAATGCAAGCTTTTTACCCCCATGATTCGGTGGTCATGAAATTAGCCTCGGGATGTCACACAAAATGGAGCCTGTTTTACAGGCCGCTGCATTTTCTTTTCCATAATTGGGCAGCTGTTAAAAGGACTGCTGATTCACTAATGCCCATTATGCTAAAGCCCAAGACCAATTTCACTACCCATACTCCATCACTACCATCACCACTGTGAGTTGGTCAGTGAGTATATGAGCTATGCCGATCAGCAAAGTTTCAAGGTCAGTCTTTGTCCTGATCTGAGTTTAACTGCTCTCACCTGGGATTGTGAGCAGAGACTGAATGTAAAACAAACACAGAAAATGCTGCAAAAACTCAGCAGGTCTGACAGCATCCGTGGAAAGAGAAACAGAGTTGACGTTTCGAGTCCGTATGACCCTTCTTCAGAGACTGAATGTACCTGGGCAGAGGAAGCAAAAAATACAAAGGCTCCTAATTCTTATTGCTGCTAGAAGTGGGTGTTATGTTGACATCAGATGAGACTCTAACCCTTTAATATTTTAATGGACTCAATCCTCAATCTTCTAAAATTAGAGTATAAAAGAAGTTTATAAAATCTGTGTTTATAAGTTAATCTTTAGCCATGTTATATTTTTCTAGTGAATCTGCATTGTAAGCCTCTTCATTTCCAATATAGTCATTATACTTGAAAAGCACTTCATTAGCTGTAAGGAGCTTTAAGAAGTCCGAATGTCATGAAAGGATGCTAAGTTTTTTCTTTCTTTTTTGACAGTGTACAAAATGATGACAGCTACAGTGCACCAGATGGGATCGAACCAAGGTTTTATACAACTGAAGCATCACTTCCTTTCTTTTGCATTCCAAACCCCTTGTGATAGAGGCCGACATTCCATTAGCCTTCTTTGATTATATTCTACCAACGTACTAGCTTTTTGCAATAAATGCATACGGGCCCACAAATTTCAGTCCTCCTACACATCTGCTAGCCTCTCATCATTCAGTTAATTTTTTGATTTGCCTTCCTCAGATCCAGATCTCATGCTTCCAAAAGAGAATGGAAATTTTTAAATGGTCTTAAGAAGCAAGTTGTGAATGGGTAGTCCATATCTCCTAAGGGTCTGCTGCCCAAAAGCTTGAAATATGAACAGCAGCTTACATTGATTTCTGTCTGTGATGATTGCAATCCACTTGTAAGTTAAGCAAGTAAACAGTAATCCTTTTAATTGACTAAAGATGAGGGACTGAGGAATGTACACAATGCAAGAGCAGATAATACTTTTCTTGTACTTCAGAAATACATACCGGAAAAAAAATCTAATCTGTAAAACAATGGTTACATGCTGTTGCCTTTATTTTCACTTAAGCACACTAAAAAATTGTTTCCGTACAGTCTGTAATACAGCAGCAAAATGTAGATTGACTACCTCCAAAAGACTCCCAGAAGAACCAGTGATATACATCTTTAAGTTAGTACTCATTTTTAACTTATACCAAGTGTCACCTTGATGTTGACCTTTGCTGATAGAGGTGGTCGCAAAATTTCTCAGGTCAGGATCCTGCATGGCAGCTATTCCAGGCTTAAGCCCAATGCTGATCCACCCCAAGCTTGCAGATTCAGTGAGAGGGCACGTCATTAATCTTGAGCAGCCAAAGCATCCTTGGTGCCTGCCTACACATGTCCATGGAATTATTTGGCCAGCTTTCGGTTCCAACCGGGACCGAAACGGAGACAAGCAAAAAGATGGCCAGATCCTAGATCCGGCAGTCCCGCCTCCATTCCCACAGCTGACTATTTTCACCAGCTTGGGAAATGGGGCGGATTTTAACCACCACCCCCACACCCCCCACACCAGTGCCCTTTTTAAAAAAAATAATGCCAGTGCTATTTTAAAGATGGCAAGTTCAGTTCCCCCATGATTTTCATGGAGACGGCCACTATTGGAAGGGCCTCCTGATTTACAACTGAATGAGATTGTGAACTGTGACCAGGAAACAGAAGAGTGTTTCCTGCTTTACAATTCATTAGGAAATGCTGCAATCTGAGATGTACCTGTGTCGCCAATATTAAGAGTTGGCAGGGCTTTGGATGGGATGTGTTTTTTCCCAAAGGCCTATTCAGCTAATTTTTTTTTAGTTTGACAGTTCCATGTGCATTTGAAGGGATTGAAACGTGTTACTATAGGGCCAAAAGTGAACATTTGGGTGAATACGTGATGGGAGAATAAGGAGGTGTGAGGGTGAGTATGGGGAGTGAAGGGTTGGGGGTGGTGCGTAAAACTGATTTGCATTGCTTCATTGATTGTTTCAAGCCAGTGATGTTCTCAACCACAAAGACAGGCCTTGAATCCGGGCCGCATCAGCATTGGACCATCCCTGACTTTGGGTCCATTTCTGCCTGCAGTCTGCCACCAGAGGAGTTAGACCCATCTCTAACGCATGGCCACAACCCCAACACAAAAATAGAGCAGGAAGGCTCCTGCAGATTAGATACACAGTTGTGGGGTCAAGAAAATTCCCTTCTCAACCACAAAAAAACACAAAAATCCGGGCCCTTGTTTTCGATATACCCATGAGAGCTCCCCACTCACTGGGCAGAATTTTAACCACAGTGATGGCGGAACCAGAAATGGGCGCCACTTTGGCCCTCACTTTTTGGCCGGTTGCCACACAATTATGATTAAACTTTGAAGTACTGGTGTTGTGCAAGGGAGGCACGTGTGATCACACTGTGGGGGCAGCGGGGTGGTGGGGGAAGCTGTTCATTGGTGAAACCAGCCATCAGCTGATAGTGTAGCAAGTATGAAGAGGTTATAAAAGAAGCCTTCTGAACAAACAGGGAGGCTCTTCATCATGGCCACAACCTTCCTGCCCAACTCATTAACTTAAGACTTATTCAGAGTGCAAAGGAGGCATGGGTGTTTTTCAAATGTAAACTTAACATGTAACCATTTCAGATTAATTTGGTTTCATGTGTGCATCACCGTCATTTGTTGAGGTTCAATTAGTCAGAGACCTAAATGTACTGGCATGTCTCATGGTTGGCATGCATTGATGTTTACTGAGGATTTCGGATTATTTCTTCATTGTGGAAGAAAGGATATGTTTTTCGTCTTCTTTACTGAATGTTCATGTTCGTGTCCAGTGTTGTACTCGCCACTCTGTGGGGTATGGCTGAACTTGCAGACTCAGCCTTCCCTCCAGTCTATACTTTATAAAGGGCATTGTCAAAGGTCACCCTCAGCGGGGATAATTGAAATGTTGGAGGTGAAGCCCTGTAAGGACACTGCCAGGCAGTACCTTGAGATGAATCCACATGTGGACAGTACTGACACTGCTCTTTAGGCCCCATATCTTCTTACCTTGACTAACTTTCCCCACAACCCACCAGAACACCCAGGACATAAGGCCCTACTCGCTTCATTCTTCCATTCCCCTGACCCAACCCTCTGTCCTTCATTGGATCCCTCTTCTAGTCCTCCATGTTCATGACTCCAGTCCACACACTCCCTCATCCCTAATTTGTCCTTGCTGGTCTTGAGCCTCCATGCAAGCTGACATTCTCCTGCTCCCTTCCCTTGTGCTGCAGAGCTCAACAAGGAAAACAGCTGGCCTCACACACAACTGCACAAAGCTAGCTGTTGCACACACACCACCTTTAAACAAATGAGAACCAGGAGTCACAAGATTCCTGCGTGCTGCTGATTTTATCTTGAAGGTATGACATAATCTCAAGGAGTATTAATATAATCAGTATTCATGACATGCAAATGGATTACAAGGAAGAACCCACCACAGGATAGCGTGAGGCCTGACCTGCCACAAACATGCCGCTAACTTAATCTCTAAATTCAGACCCACCTTCAGGAAAGGAACATTTCGGCTCCCACCTAATTAAGTCACCCCGCCAGCTGTGTTTCCCACTCTTGCATGCCTCATTACCACCACACCCCCCCACCCAATCTCCTCAATTTAGAAAAGCAATTGCACTCTTTAGATGTCTAGTCTGTTATGATATTGCTTTGTTGCACATGTAGTTTAACAAGTTGATTAACATACACTTTGGGTTTGGTACACATCATCAGAGTAAGTGATGCAAGTTAACATGTGATTTAGTAGTTGGAGCACTGTTTATGAGCAAGTAAAGCTTGTATGAAGGGCTCTTCTAAGACCCTGTTATTCTTTAATAAAGAACCCTTTGTTTAGATTACCAATCATTGTCACAGTGTTTGGTGCATTTGTTGTAGGAGTAAATAACACAAACAGCCCACTTGCCTGCCTGTTCCCTACTAGTGGAGTTCATAAATAACCTTGTAGAAGCTGATACACTTCCGTTCACAGCCTGTTATGCCCAATCCTAATGGAGCCAAGAGTGAGAACTCCTGACTTAGAAAGTCCCATTTTCTGACCACTGCTAACCTTGAAGAGGAAGGTAATAATTCTGCTTCTTATAAGGCACTAAGTAAGCTTTCAGAAATGGCAGTGATCCCGTAGAACCATACATTAGCCTATGATCAAGGCTCCAAAAACCCTGAGGAATCTGGGGCACTTGTCTTTGTTGAAAGCATGTTTACACTTGGCACTTTAATGATAATTGATGAATTTGAACATCCTAAATGTATATTTAACTGCATGTTACCACAGTAAAATAAGTTATACCTCATTGTGCTCAGTTTAAGTATGTTTCTATTGGCCTTCAACAATCTTCAAAGCATCAGTTATTGGCAAGCATTAAATGGATCCAAAAGGGAACACATGAGTGAAAACTTCCTCAGGGAAATATATAATAAAGCGTGAATTGTGCTTTAAAGAAACCACATTCATGGTTTTGCCATACCTCCTGCTCAGAGTAACTCCCCTACATCTACAATTCCAAAATACATTAAGCAGTGCATGTATGGTTAGACTCTAGAATGCAGGTGCAAAGAGAATACAAACTGCAAATTTTGGTTATTTTAAAAAGTGAGATACATTGAAATAGATGTTTTTTTTTAAAGAAAAATGATGAATCTCATTTATAAGGAGCAAAACCTGCCAGATTAGGTTACCTCAACTATGGTTTAGGTGATCAGCATAAACCACCTGATCTATGCTGTTGCAGTTTATGATAATCTTTCAGTTTATTTGTGAGATTCCTGTTCTTTCCTGGTTACCAATTTTTCAGATATTTACGTAACAATGAACTAACCAAAAAAGAGGAAATATGATGAAGTGAGCATGATAGTTCAGTTTTGAACCTACTTATTTGATACAAATTTGTCTTATCCGGCTTCTTACCTGAAAAGCTCCCAAGTCTTGGAGCATTCATATCACCTCCATCAAAGAAATCCAATGAATCCCAGTTATGCTCAGTTGCAAAGCTTATTACTTGAACCTGGAGAACATAAATGCATTAATTTAGAAAAATACAAACCGTACCAAGTGTGTGCTTCAAATTTATTTAATGTAAACTACGATTGAGATCATTCCAAATGCAAATAAATAAAGGCATATTTGTGTTTTGTAATATCTGCTGCTTTTTAAATTTACTTTGAATGTTAATTAATTCAATTGATAAATGACTGAAGAATATGATGTTTTGTGCAAAAAGTGGCTAATAAGTTATTAATATTATTCCAAGATTCTTGTATCGATGAACTGTCAAAGTTCGATAAATTATGATTTGGAATAGGCCATTCAGGCCTTCACGCACATTCCACCATTCAATTGGATATCAGCTGATCTGTACCTCACCTCAGTCCTTATCCACTTTTTCTTTCATGTCTGTATCCAACAAAAATCTATTGATCTCAGTCTTGTAAATTTTAACTGATTCAGCATCTACAGTTTTTTTGGGGGGCGGAGAGTTTCAGATTTCCACTAACCTTTATGTGAAAAAGTGCTTCTGAATTTCATTCCTAACTGGCCTATCTGCATTTTTAAGATTATGCCCCATCCCTGTATTATCCCACAAGACAACATATTTTCTCTGCACTTATCCTATTAAATCCGTTTATCGCTTTACTACTTATACAGAAACAATTACATAGGGCTGGATGAGGCCTCTGTTTTACAAGCTTCCTCTGACCCTTTCAGATGAAATCTGATGACAATCTTCCAAAGTGGAATTTCTGCTAATTCCTTATCACATCATTGCCTGGAGTTAAAGAAATGCATACCATGGGGTTCAGATTGTACAAGTGTCTGTGCTGGAAACTTGGTATTATGCACATTGAGTCAGTCTTGGATTGATGCCATTTTATTCAAGGAGATTTATTTTATTAAAGATAAAACCAGATAGGGCAGAACATAATGACTATCACAAGAGTGCAGCAACAGAGGAATAAATATGTCAGGTGGCAAATTAATATGGAAACAATGTTTTTTTGTGAATTGAGATAAGATAACTTGCATATTTTGTACATAATTAACAAATGGTTGCAGTTAGATTGCCTACTTGTGCAACAAACACCTATATGGATGGCACAGGGGATGATTTAAACATTTGTGCTTCCTGTGCAGAATCTCCTGTGTAATTCTGACCAGGAATGCAGAAAATGTATTCACAGATAATGTGTATTCTGCAAAAGCAGTGATTTAATTCCCTCAGCAAAACTGTAGCCAAAATAATCTGAAACTGGAGACTCTACAAGAGAGAGATAAATGATGCCAGGCTATACAAGGCCTCATTGGTAGCAGTCTTAGACCCAGGCTGGATGAGAGATGATGCTCAAATGTAAATTTTGTGGTCCAGCACCAAGGCTTACAAATACTGATAGCAGTAGGCATTTTTTTCACCTTTAAGATCAGACTACGAACCTTTACGGTTTGATTAAATATCAGCAAAACTACACTGTTGAGTTACATGAGCACAAGCACAGAACAAACAAAGATAGAAACAGAAGCATCTGTTCTAAATAATCGGAATTAGATACGACAACATTGAATAAACAGTGCAGTAATAGGAGCCTTACTTGTATACCAGCACCTTCTGGCACCACGATTTTCCAGATACAGTTCAAATTGTTGTCATATGGTTCAGGATAACTTGGAGACAGAATGCTCCCTCTGCGCTTTGTTAAAATTCCACCACAGGGCACTGAAAAAAAATGGAAATGCTGAAACTGAAAAGTGGCCTGACAGTAATATTAGTGTGCATGGAACGGAAAAGACATGCTGCTGCTTGACAACAGCTTATCGAAGATTTACTAAAAGAACCATGAATAATAGAGCAATTTTACTGTCTTGAGAGATGCAAGAAACATTCGGTATCTCTTATTTATTCTCTTTGAATACTTGTAAGCATATCAGGAATAGAAAGAGCAGTTTTATAGTGCTGAAAGAAATCAGCAACTGGACAAAACATTTTTAACGATATAAAATGTAACTTCTGAGTGTGGTCTTCAATTTAATAACTAATTGAAAACAGATCTGCTTGTTGAATGGGCTTAATGTGTACACACCATGAGACTAAACTTTACAGCAACCCATCAACTAATCCAGTTTTCCAACTAATGGACAGAAAAATCTATACTGATATTTGGTTTAAAAAATACAGTAATTGTATTATATATTAATCAAAGCTCTTATGGGAGAACCTTAGAGTAAATCAGGCCATTTCATTTCAGGTAAACTCTAAATTATTGATGTTACGCACAGCCTTAGTTTATCCAGGCCTGCAAAATGCTTCAGGTAAGTTATACACTGTTATGTTCCCATCTGCCATGAAAGAACAACAAATGATCTACAATCTGCAATTGTCCTCCATACATGAGCTACTACGAGACTGCTTGCCATCAGATAACCTTCAATATTCTAGCAATTATTAGAAAAAATCCTCCCTATCTCCTTTGTTTTTTGAAATTCCAGTTTCATTCATATCAAATGGACATCACACATAAATGAAGAGAATTAATTGTATTCAATTCTCAAGTTGATCATTGGGAATTGTATTATGCTTTAGTTGTACAGGGCATTGGTGAGACCACACCTCAAATACTGTGTGCAGTTTTGGTCTCCTTATTTAAGGAAGGATGTAAGTGCATTGGAGACAGTTCAAAGCAGGTTTACTAAATTGATACTTGGAATGAGTGGGTTGCCTTATGAGGAAAGGTTGGACAGACTGGGCTTGTTTCCACTGGAGTTTAGAAGAGTGAGGAGTGACTTGATTGAAGGATATAAGATCCTGATTGGCCTTGACAAGGTGGACATAGAGAAGATGTTTCCTCTTGCAGATGAGTCCAGAACTGTTTTAAAATTAGGGATCACCCTTTTAGTACAGAGATGAGGAGAACTTTTTTTTATCTCAGAGGATTGTGCGACTTTGGAACTCTCTGCCTCAGAAGGTGGTGGAGGCGGAGCCATTGAATATTTTTTAAGGCAGATAAATTCTTGTTAGGCAAGGGAATCAAAGGTTATTGGGGGTAGATAGGGATGTGAAAATTGAAACAAGAATAAGATCAGTCATGATCTTATTGAATGGCGGAGCAGGCTTGAGGTGCCAAATGGTATACTCCTGTTCCTATTTCTTATGTTCCTATTATATTCTTATGTATTTTGGAGATTGTGATATTTAGGTGAACTGCAGAAAAGAAGCTGACTCAAAGTCAAGAACTTTCATCCACCTGAGAACTATTGACATATTCTTCCACCACACAACAGTTAAGGAATACACACATTTTTTCCATTGCTTCTCAGTTCCACATCAGTAGGCATTTAATGGAGACCTCTTCTCACTTACTGGCACAGGTAGGTAGAATTGCATTCTTCCTTTAAATGAGACAACCAATTTCAAAAATATGTATTTCGCCACATGACTGCCAGGAACAGAAATCTTACTCAAAAGCTACCAAACATTCTACCAGTTTGTTAAATGTATGTGGTACAGATGTCTTAATTACTTTAGATTCAGCCACTGGCAGCAGGAAATATTGAACTGCACTGATAATGGGAGATAGATAATGTTACATGTACACATCATTAATGTTTTAACTTTTCAAAGGGCAGAATTGGCCCCGCATGCCAATGCATCAAATGATGCGCAGTGACATTGGGCGTGGTCCTGACGGCACCACACATCATTCCAATCTTCCGTTCAGCAGGCTGCACGCTCACCAAACTGTCAAAGGCCTGTTAATGCCATTAAAAAAACAGTTGAACTAATTGTCAGGGCTGCCCATCCAATATTAAGGTTGGCGGGCAGGCGAAGAGCCCAAGTGGCCTTTGCGTCTTTTATGAAGCCTTATCCACGGGCGGGATCTACAAGATGCACTGCAGGAACTCACCAAGGCCCCTTCGACAGCGTCTTCCAAATCCACGACCACCACCATCTAGAAGGACAAGGGTAGCAGATAGATGGGAACCTGGAAGTTCCCCTCCAAGCCACTCACCACCCTGACTTGGAAATATGTTGTCGTTCTTTCACTGTCGCTGGATCAAAGTCCTGGGACTCTCTCCCGAACAGCACTGTGGGTGTACAAATACTGCATGGACTTCAGCAATTCAAGAAGACAGCTCACCAGCACCTTCTCAAGGTCAACTAGGGATGGGCAATAAATGCTGGCCTAGCCAGTGAAGCCCACAACCCGTGAATGAATAAAAAAAAAATCAAAGTCCCATGCAATTATAGGAACACTCTGCAAGTAAAGCCAATGAATTTCACCATGGATTTACAACTGTCCATACAGACCTGGCTATTGTTTGCTACTTCATTGTTTGTCTATGGTTTCTGACTGGAGCATTCTACTCTCCACATTGATGCTTCTATATAGTGGCTGGAGCATGGGAGTTGCCTTTGAGGCCTGCTAAGTTTTTGATAAAAGTGAATCATGATTTATTTTGATCAAGGCTTTTCTGTTCACTCAGCCTGGCACTCACATCCAATATATTGAATATTCATGAGTTCTCATTTAAACTCTAGCGGCAGCACTGCAATTGTACTGTGTACCTGTTTGATTTCTGATTGATTCCAAGTTTCCACTCTTCCATTCACAGTCTCTAAATTTAGAAAAGAGCTTGCCCCAGAATTTTCTAGTAATTTTTGATGTAATGATGGCATTAGAATGACATTTTGCCATTATTTTCCTGGGGAGATCAGCACATAATATATCTCTGTAGGGTTTAAGTGGAAGTATTATTACAGGTAAATTTCCCCGATCATTTGCACCATTTCTGAGATGGACTCTCTTTCTCTCTATGGCAGACATTCTTGCAATTCCCTGCAACACTAACCCACTAGTGATCGAATTGGAGTCCTCCACCTCCTCCAGTATCATAGTGCGTGTGTGTGGCATGTTTGTTGCTGTTAAGTTGCTGATACAACTCTAGCATTCTCCTTCTCAACAGTAGACCCCAGGTTCTGTATCAGTCTCCAGATGAGCAGAGCTTGGACAGCATTGTACCCTCTGATGCGGACTGTCTACAGCTGTCTCTGCCACCAGTCACACGAGTCACAAGCTGAAAGCCCAATTAACTGTCTAAGTGAACCTACTAAAGGGCGATTATCTGCATGGTGCAGGGCTGTACATCTTGTCATGTTGCCCCCTCTAAAGGAATGAGGTTCACTGAGGAATTGACCTAATGGATGTTCTGCAACACTTACTGTGTGTGTGACAGCCCTGGAAGACAATAGTAGGGAATATGATATTGTTATGGAAAAGTCACAATTTTGTTAATTTCCATGCTCAGTCTTCTCATAGTTCAGTTACTGATGAAATGAAGTGATCTTGTGTGTGCCAACTTCTGACACCATCAATTTTTGAGCTCCCTGTCTCTCCATCTCTGACTGAGGGACAAAAATGTGCTCCTCTGCACCTGTGAGCTGAATTATTAATGGTGTCCCACATCTAGGCCCGTCCCAGTCTGTTGCATTTTGCATGCTCTACTCCTACAAGGGGTAAATAAGAAGAGCAATGAGAGAGGGAAGTTGAAGTATTCATCCAAATAATTCAGTGCATTTGACAAGGGTGACTATCAGATACATGCATTCCACTGCATAAGGAATTACAATGATGGGATGTGGTGAATTGCACAGAAAGCGAAGGCTGGATGCTGCTGCAAGTTGAGTGGGTGTAAAGAATACTATGATAGACAACGCTTCACAAGGTAGAGTGAGGGGAGGCTTAAATCATAAATCTACTTGAATCAGCAAATGTATTTACTTTCACATGACACCTCTGAGGTGCCGTAAATGGCGAATCAATGAAAAGCTGGCCCAACTCCATGAAAACTGCAAAGGTCTAGGACATGCCTATTCCTAAGTGAAGCCGGCGAGGTCAGGAGTGCAGGGTGTGGGCTCATGATCCGGACCAGCCCCCACCCTTAAAAAGCACTCCTGAAAATCAGAAACTCTGAGGATGGGGTTGGGAGTCCTGGAATTGGGTCTGCAGCTGTTATTTTCAGCCCTTTACGGCATCTCCTCAGCCCCATGAAAATCCAGTCCATTGTGCCTGCAGATTAACTTTGAATTTAACCTTCTTTAAGTGCAAACCATGCCCTCTGTTCTGGGCATGGTGAAATAGTTTGCCGTGGCCAATAATATCTGGTACCTTTAGAATCCTAAAACAGCAATCATATCATCTGTCAACCTTTTCTTTCATAGTGAGAAAATGGCCAATTTACATAATCACTCCTCATCATCTGATCCTTCCATCCTTTCAATCATTCTGATTGCACTCTTCTGTACCCTTTCAATAGCTGCAAATGCCTTTTTGTACTGTGGCAACCTAAATTGTACACATGTATGAAAATGGAAGTCACAGCAGGGAATTAGTACCAGCAAAGATCATGTAAAATTCTGAACTGTATGGGAGAGAACCATAAAAATAAATAGGCGAAAGGATATGCAATAAAAGAGAACATGAGGAAATTATAAAGACAAGTAACGAAACAGCATCCAGGCAGGGTTCAAAAGAATATTAGACTATTTACCAGTGGGAAAATAGCATCTGAGGGTGGGGAAATGGTAAGATTATGAAATGATTATTTAGTGACTTCATGTTGTGCTGGGGTTCTGGTCCCTGAATTAATGGAGTAGAAAGGAAAGAGTTGAGTTGAAACCTTTAGTATTGCAAGTATTACATAGCAAAAGGTTTTAGGATGCTTAAGGCAATTTAAGCTGCAGACTAACATTTCTATCCAAGGATGCTGATCGAGATGGCTGAGAAATTGCAAACACCCCTGATGCCTTACAAGTTAAATTCCAGTAGATTAGCTCATTATAAATGCAACCTAGCTCTTTAAAGTAAAAAAGGATTGCAATGAAACCTCAAAGTACAGATACATGAGTCTTGTCTCAATTGTGATTAAAGACTTTGATGACGGATAGCATAAGGGAGCATCTCGAAGGATAGCATGTGATTAAAGCTGCCCAGCATCAGTTCAGAAGGGGCGGTTTGTTTCTCATTAATTTACTGATATTTTTTGAGGCGGTTACAGATCTCTTGAAAGTATGTGAGGCTGTCGATGTCATTCATCTCCATGGCTTTTATGAGGTTTTTTGATTTATTCACCAGGGCTTTTTCATCGAGCTATGCTCCTATCCATTTCTGTTTTCACCCGGGGAGATACTGCCTTTGCAATTCAATATCCTTGCACAGCCTCCTTTTAAGTAGATCTTCCCATTTCAGGAGAACAGACATTGAACTATTTGTTCAACACTTAATGCAACTTCAAAATTAGAAACATTTATCTGATTCTTCGGTGAAGTGGCAATGATTGTCAGTATGCCGTTCTGCTCAAACTTTTCCACACCTCAACACTGGTCCGCATTTCTTGCCAAGGTTTCCGAGCCTGGATTCTCCAGAACTGCAGAGCTCAGAGTCCACTGGAGAGCTCCATCGCAGCGCTGTAGCATTGGAGGAAGATGGGACACACCCCCTATTTACAGTAACAGCTGCCATATGGTAACATTAAAGGTCCAGTGTGAATGTTCGTGAATGGGTGGTGAGTGAGTTGGGTGGCTGGGCTAGGGTAGCAGGTGAGTGAGGTAATAGGTGGGTAAGGTGGGCAATGTGGCAGGTGGTTGAGATAATAGGTTGGTCGAGGTTAGCTGGGATGGGTTAGGAAGGGTAGTCAGGTTGGCGGCTAGTCAGTTTGGGTGGGGGGTGTTGGCGGAAGGTTGGGGGGTGGGTTGGTCGGGTCAGGGATACTCGGGAGGCATCAGGAGCTAGTCGGGGTTCAAGGGGAGTTGGGGGGTCAGTGTGAGTGATTGGGGGCACCACATCCACAAACATTCACTTCCTCCACCAATGATGCACAGTAGCAGCAGTGAGTACCATCTACAAGATGTACTGCAGGAATTCACCAAGGCTCCTTAGACAGCACCTTCCAAACCCATGACCACTACCATCTGGAAGGACAAGGGCAGCAGATAGATAGGAACACCACCACCTGGAAGTTCCCCTCCAAGTCACTCACCATCCTGACTTGGAAATATATCGTCGTTCCTTCACTTGTCGCTGGGTCAAAATCCTGGAACTCCCTTCTTAAAAGCACTGTGTGTGTAACTACACCACATAGACTGCATTAGTTCAAGAAGGCAGTTCACCACGACCTTCTCAAGGGCAACTAAGGATGGGCAATAAATGCTGGCCCAGTCAGTGAAGCCCACATGCCATGAATGAATTTTTAAAAAAATTCTGAAATTAGGCAAGGGCCCAGAACTTCGGTTCCCCAGCAGGTCATACCCCAGAGGTTTCCCAGAAGATGTGCTGTGGGATCACCCCCAGGAAGTCCCCATGCAAGGCCTGCATGGAAATTGCCTGGGAAGTTTAAACTCCTGATGGACAACTGCCCCGCACCTGAAACCATCTGATACTTCAATTTAAACTGGAGACTTTGGATGGTTCTGAGTTAGCAGAATAGTTACCTAGTAAATGTTAGAAGGTTTAAAATTACTTTTAACTCTTGGGTAACTATGGTACTGACCCATCTGACCCCCACGCCCCGTCAACCACCTACCCTCCTGACCCCCCCAACTACCATCCTGACCATCCGACTACCATCTCCAACCCCCTGATCTACTCTCATGGTCCCCTTGACAACCCTCCCCCTAACCACCCAACACCCCACCTCCCCCCCCAACCAGGACCAGGTGTTTTACTACTCTGAAAGGTGTCAGGACTCTCAGCTGAGAGCCCAGACAATCATTAAGTTTTTTGAAACAGCTGCTACCCAGAGGAAAAATTGTTTGATTGACAGCTCAGGTTCTTTATCTCTGCTGTCAAATTCACTATGTTTGTTTATACAAGTGAAGTGGTGTCAAGTGTTTGTGGGTTTTGTATTGAAACGTTCAAGGGACTGGGTGATTGACACTTTTATCAACTATTAGTGCAGCCTTTTTTCATCATGGGGGAAGATATGAATTGATTACTTTTGTTCAAAGCTTTTTTTCACATCTAATACTATACACTATAGGTTCATTGGTTCTAGAATATATACAGTGGGGTCAAGGGGCATGAAAGTGCCATAGCTTAGAATAGGGGTTATGAGGGAATATAGTGGGTGGGTGCAAGGGCAGAGATTGGCGTGGGGGCATGATGGGACATAGTGGATTCGTGAAAGTGACATAGCTTGGCATGAGCGGACACAGGGTTGAGTGGAAGGCCAAAGCTTAGCATAGGGGACATAAGGAGAACTTTTAAAAGGTGCCCTCACACAAACTAGTGTTGACAACTCTGTCTCTCTCCTTTCTTGAATAAGGGTGTCACATTTGAAGTTTTCCAGTCTACGATGAGCACCCAGAATTTAGTGAATTTCGAAAGCTTGGGAAGATTTGGGAAAGCAAAGATATGTGTTACCGAACATACTACAATACCCAGCTTTGCTCTTGTTATGAATAATGTAAATTGTCCAGGATTACAAAGGTCACTGCTTAGCACTTGGTTTTTAATTGTACTTTAAATGATTGATGTTTGAAGCAGTAAGGAGACATCAAGCAGAATTTATCTGAGGTTTTCAAGCTACTCCATTTGGAAGCAGGCCCCCTGTAGGTATTCTTGAAAGACATGCAGTGGAATCTACCTCCCATATAACAGACTGAATTTATCTGGAGGGGACAGCTTCATAGAGTGAATTCAAATTAGCAGTGAATGCTGCACCATTCTGAAGAGCCAATGCTCCAGAAAGCTGCACAGTTTTTGTGGGTCTTCAAGTGGGTTTTAGTTTGCTCAGGTCAAATTTCTAATGAAAAGACATGTGTTGACTATCATCAAGAAATCTGTTCTGACACCCACCACAAAAGTTGTGTTTTCCACTGTAATTACTTTGGGTCTACAATTTCAGTTTGATATATTGAGGTCAGATTATTTTGGCATAGGAAATCGAAACTGAGGCTTGTCCTTTTAACCAAAACAACAACTTGTGTGCATACAACACCTTCAACATAGTAAAATATCCCAAGGCCATTCACAGAACATTATCAAATAAAATTTGACACCAGGCACTGAAGGAGGATAAGGGTAGGTGGCAAAGGCTTGGTTAAACTGGTTAATTTTAAGGACTGTCTTAATGGAAGAAAGAGAGGTAGGCAGGGAGGGGTTTAGGGAGGTAATTCTAGAGCTTAGGGTCTTGGCACGGAAGGCACAGCCACCAAAAAAAGTGATGAAAAATTGAACTGTGCGAAGTGCCAAAATTCGAGGAACATGGAACTCTGAGGATTGAAGGCAGAGGAGATGTCAGAAGTAAGGAGGAACAAGGCCATGAAGGGGTTCACAAATAAAAACATAAGTTTTAAAATTAAGACAGTGCCGGACCCTGTTCTAACTCAAGTTAAAATGCTGTTGTTTCACCTTTGAGATAGGTCAAAACTTGGACCATAAAATAATGATAGAACAGGTGGCCACCACTGGCTATTCAGAGCCCAAGTCAAATAAAAAAAATCCAGCATGAATGAGGCAGGCGTGTGGGGAAAAATGATAGATGACACTTGCTGCTGTGTTCCCTATGTGTTCACGCCCATTACCCCTTGAACTGTCACAGCATCACAGCTGCACACCACATTACCAAAGAAATTTACACCTTGTGCAACTATCAAATCTAGTCACCCTCACCAAATCTGAAATTCAAAAAGATAAAACTTTGCCACAATCTTGATTAAGTGACTGGATGGAACAGCACAGGCCTTCAATCATATTGTGAGAGTTATGAAACATAGAAATATAAACATTTCTAAAAACACAAATTCCCAACCACGTCAAATCAAGCGTAGAAACAAGTGGTAGGCAGGGTAGGCACTTTATATGTGAACTTGAACTTAACTGAAAAAATCGAATTGTTTTATTAATTTTAATCCAATATCCTTAATTTGACAAGTATAAAAGGGGAGTGAAGTTGGACCTCATCATGCTCCTTCTTTTGCAAGATGTATTACTTAAAAATAAATACAAGTAAAAAGAACCTTGGATGCCCTAATAGCCAATAATGTTAATGCTGAATTTGTGCTGCAATAGAATGCATGCTTTCAGTTGATAATTAAGCACAACAGTCCCCAACTGGGGAATGATTGGGGAAGTACATAAATACTTCACTCTGGGTGTCAGGGAGGAGCTGGGAGAGTTTGTGATTTTACTTTGCTGTCTTGGGGATAAACTTGCTTTAAGGTACAGGCTAGCTTCAGACTCATTCTTCCTCAACATACAATTATTGGAATTAACTAATAAAAGCCATTCCCCTGTTATGGCCCTTACCTCCACTCTCCAAGGGATGAAGGCTTGAAAGAATAAGGTGGATGACTGGTTTAGCCAGCCATCACCAGATCTGGCTGGACTACATAAAACACCATCATGTTCGGCTCTCGTATGCTAAGACTTCTTACTACTCCACATCCTGGAATTCCCTCCCTACACCTTTCCACCTCTTTATCTCACTTTTCTCCTTTAAGACGCTCCTAAAAAAAAACTAAGCTTTGGGTCATCTGACCTAATATCTTATGCGGTTTGGTGTCTTGTTTCATAATGCCTTTGTGAAGCGTCTTGGGATGTTTTATTATGATAATCACGCTATATTAATATATGTTGTGAAACATGAAACACTGGTTCAAAACGTCGTAGCATAAATTTGTTCACAACTAAACACAACAAATTTTGGCTAGACCAAAAGAAAAAATAATTAGTGACTTAGTAGAAGCGAAAGTTAACAAGAGATTCACAAACTAGAAACCTTTCACAACATAAATATTCTCAGCTGGGAACGAGGACACTAAATTGAATTAATAGAAGTTACATATTTGAAGATTAAGGGCAGCACAAGGTGGTTCAAAGCGCATTAACATTTAATTCAATTCCAGTTCTTATGCTGCAAATCTTATTTTTTTTTAAATATTATTTTCTAATGGAACAGTGAATAAAATTAGACAAAGTGAAAGTAGTGTCATTAATGTAATACAGGGTATTTTTTCATGTTGATGCCCATTATGGTAGCTGCACACAGGAGGTCTATGTTGTAAACTGCACAAGTGCAATGTTCAAGTGAAGATCTTCTGATCATAAATGATCAGAAAACAATGGGGCAGAAACTAACTATACTGCTTATAATTTCAGGTCAAGAAGTTGCAAAATGGAAATTGTGCAATCTGATCGCAATTCTGATGGTGGTGTTGGGAAGAATGGTTGAAATTTGGGTTGGAACCTGGGCCTATCTTTGTTTTCACTAACTGACAAATTACTTTCTAGGAGTCACTATTTTGTCCAGCTACTCCATTATACTGTTCCAGCTCTGGATATTCTTGAGCATAACTGTGATTTCTGCCCAAAACATCACTGATAGGCCCAATGAGGCCTATGACTGATGTCCTATAGATTCCGTTATCAGGAGAAAAGAAAAATGGCAAATTCAGAAAGAATCCATTGTGGTTGCTGCAGGGGCCATACAGCACTGGGGAAAATATAGTCTAAATAAATTCATCAAAATCTTTGTCCCAATCTCGGTGCCATGGTAGGTGACACTTCAAAATTTCAACAGCAATACAACAATAACTTGCATTTGTATAGTGCCTTTAATATAGTTAAAAATCCCAAGGTGCTTCACAGGAGTCTTACTCAACAAAATTTGACTCAGAGATACACACAAAGATATTAAAGATGGATGACTGTAAGCTTGGTTGAAGAGGTAGGTTTTAAGATGTGTCTTAAAGGAGGATAGAGAGAGAAGTGGAGATGTATCAGGAGAAAATTCCAGAGCTTATGGGCAGAATCTTGCCCTTAGATGGTGGGCAGACCCCGCCACTGAAATGGGGCCCGCCACCATTTTGAGTGGGCAGGCCAATTAAGGCCCGCCCAGCGGCATTCCCAACGGCATACACTATGCACTTCCTGTTCCGGGGGGAGGTGGGGGAGGGAATCCCCATCTGACAAAGTGCCTTCTTTCACGTACTTCTCCCTGAGGCAAAGTACTGCCTCAGGTAGACCAGTGACAGTCTGAAAAATTTTAAAAATACAAAAATTAAAAAATTATTAAAATGTCCTCCTCATGTGACAATGTCACACGAGATGGGACTTGTTAATCAAGACCACATAAACTTTATTAATTTTTAAAAATATGGACATGAAACTTCATCCTGCCAGTGGATGAAGTTTCATCAATAATCTGGAGCCCGCTGGGGTTCCTGGCCTACCTGCCAGCCTTAAGGTTGGACGGGCAGGTCTTTAACTACTTTAACTAGCCTGTCAATGGCCTCAATTGGCCATCCCGTGTCATTTTCCCCTCGGAGAGCGGGCCCCGCCCCCAAATCGCCAAGGGGAAAATCCTGGCCTATGGTCTCGTGCCAATGGTCGCCAAGGGTAGACCAGTTAAAATCACTGATGAGTGTGGAGATCTCAAAAGAGCTGTTGGGTTGGAGGGGATTGCTATGGAAGAATTTGAACACAAGGGTGAAAATTTTAAAATTGATGCATTACTGGATCAGGAACCAAAGTAGGTCAATGAGCACAGGGGTGATGGGTGAATGGCCTGAATGTTTTGCTCGTCGGGCACGCACGATCAACGGGCCCAGGAGCGGATGGGAAGCAAGCCCCCGACCGCAAATTCACGCTGGATGGATAATTAATGGCCAGCCGGCATGAAAACATGTACTGAGAAAGGCTCAGCACTGCCAGTGGGACCCTGGCACTGACGTCATCGAGGGTGTTGGTGAGCGCTTCAAGTGAACTCCCTAAAGGCAGACACTTGCCTCAGGGAACTACAGGCCTCCACAGAACAAACAAAGCAACAAAAATGCTGCAAAATATGTCCATACAGCACAATCAAGAACCTGAAAGTATACCTCAAAAAAAACTCTATTTCCTCATGGAGATTTCATCCTGCCCTGGATCGAGGTTTGTGCAAAAATGTAAAGGTCGACTGGCTGATTGGCCCATCCGCCAATTGTAAAAGTGGATAGGCCACGAAAAATCGCTTTCAATTGCCTCCAGTTGCCTGGGGACATAAAATTCTGGCCAATGAGATTTGATGCATGTTAGGTTATGGGCAGCAGATGTTTGGATGACCTTAAGTTTATGCAGGGTGGAAAAGGCCAGCCATGGGTGCACTGGTTTAGTTGTAGCCAGTCCTTTAACAAGAATGCATTCAACTTAAAGTGAGCCAACATTAAAGGGTCAAGCAGCTGTACTGCAAAGGCAGCTTGTGAATTGACAATCTTCAAAAGTGGTCAAGTTGCATATCCCAGGAGCCAGTGGGACTTTGAACTTTTAGATCAAGCTGGGAACTGAAACAAAATTATTTAAACAGAGGCACAGACATAATGGATTGACTTCAGAGTATGTTAACCAAGAAATAGCTGGTACAATCAGATCACACCATAGTGTGTGTTTGTCTGGATCTAAGTAACTGTCTTGACCAAGTGTCAACAAGGCTTGCAAAATTATTAGATAAAAGCAAAAAACTGCGGATGCTGGAAATCCAAAACAAAAACAAAAATACCTGGAAAAAACTCAGCAGGTCTGGCAGCATCTGCGGAGAGGAGCACAGATAACGTTTAGAGTCCAAATGACCCTTCAACAGAACTAAGTAAAAGTAGAAGAGAGGTGAAATATAAGCTGGTTTAAGGGGGGTGGGACAAGTAGAGCTGGATAGAGGGCCAGTGATAGGTGGAGATAACCACAAGATGTCACAGACAAAAGGACAAAGAGGTGTTGAAGGTGGTGATATTTTCTAAGGAATGTGCTAATTAAGCGTAGAAAGCAGGACAAGCAGGGTACAGATAGCCTGAGTGGGGGTGGGGTGAAGGAATAAAAAAGGCTAAAAGGTAGAGATAAAACAATGGACGGAAATATATTTAAAAATAATGGAAGTAGGTGGGAAAAGAAAAATCTATATAAATTATTGGGAAAAAAAGGGGGGGGGGAACGGAAAGGGGGTGGGGATGGAGGAGAGAGTTCATGATCTAAAATTGTTGAACTCGATATTCAGTCCGGTAGCATGGTTCCAATATGTCTGGATTGGCCCCACACATCCCTTGGAAATGCTAATCTCAAAACTGTTTCAGAAAGTAAAACTCATTCACCAACCTGATGATGCTGTTAAGCCCAGAATTTTCTCCATCAAGACATCTTTATATGTAATTGGGCTATTCATGAACCCAGGACATGGAAAGGATACATGCATTAAAATGTTACAATCAAAAAGTGTGGAGTGGGAGGGCGAAGGGGGTAGGTTGCACCAAACATTGCCATAGCTGTGATCCTGGTATTATAAAAAGCATGTATTTAGGGGCAGAGAGAGAAACTTGAAAGGATAACTGTGGGTGGGATTGATCACTCCCATAGGTGGGAACATACTTCCCTGAGTGATCATTTGAATACTATTTGAAATTAAGGAGAGTAAAAGGCAACAGCATATGTGAGTACTAATTGAAATTGAATGGAGCAGTATACTAGTTTTGACTGTTATCCAAGAGTTACAAGAGTTACCCAACAGTTGCAAGAGTACTGAGTTTTACTGAGTTACCAACCGAGACCATTTTACCCCACCCGGACAGTTCAGGTCATACTCTGGAATTGAGTATAAGAGTAAAGGTGCAGGTTCACCTACCTACGTGGTCAGGTAACAAATGCATGGATGAGGGTTCCAGGTGCAGATTGGCTGAGGCAGGACAGAGTTTGCCAAGAGTTATGCGGGTGGAAGCTCATCGTGGGATCCTTTATCACACCAAGTTGTGAACAGCCTAGTTCAGTTTCAGGCAGTTACCAGGGAATGGATGGAGCCCAACTCCATGTTTGAGTCCTTCCAATCAGGTTTCTGTTCCTGCCACAATACTGAAAGAGTCTTAAAAAGTCACAGATTATATCCCATGTCACAATCACTATAGTAAACTACTCTGCCTCATCTTTCTCGGCTTGTCTGCAGCTTTTGACAAGGCTGACAACACAATCCTCCTCCAATGCCTTTCCTCCATTATCCAGCTGGGTGGAATTGCCCTCACCTGGTTTCATTGTCACCGATTCATTCATAGCCAAAGAATCAATTGGAATGGCTTTTCATTCAGTTCGCTCTGCAATGCACCAAAGATCTACCCTTGATTTCCTCATATTCCTGCAACATGGAGTTGAGGGAAAGCTGGGCATGGATTTGAGAGGCAACCGTGCATTCAAGGATTTTAGGCAAGAACAGAGGGGTCAAGAGCTTTTTTTTTGAAGAGAGGGATAATGGCCAAAGCTTCCTCTAAGCTGCATGGTCACGTGGCATTCTGAAATTTCCCTGCAAGCCGTGCACAAGTGGTCCATTTTTAATCATTGCACATTTGTTAACGGGTTTAAGCACTTAAACAAATTGCCATGCGTTACAAAGGGCATTTGAGAATCAGCCACTTTGCCAGACCTGGTAAGGCTGGCAGATTTCCTACCCGAAAAGGACATTTGTGAACCAGATGGGTTCTTACGACAATCAACAATGGTTTCATGGTCATCATTAGACTTTAATTCCAGATTTTTTTATTGATTTCAAATTTCACCATCTGCCGTGGCAGGATATGAACCCTTGGACTTTGGATTACTAGTCCAGTGACAATACCATTACACCACCACCTCCTCTGTTTTAATGGAGAATGAAACAATTAATGTTTCAGGTTGATGAGCTTTGGTCAGGACTGGAAAAAAAATTGAGATGTGATAATTTTAAAGCAAGTAAACCTGTTACATCTTGAACTGTGTCCAGTTCTAATGAAAGGTCAACAACAGATGCTGCCAGACCTGCTAGGTATTTCCAGCATTTCTGTTTTTTTTTCAGAATTTCAGCATCTGCAATATTCTATTTTTGTATCCCTGTTTTAATTCTCCTATTCAAGGTTCACTTTTCATACGGTCTAACATGGGTCTAACCACAGTCAAGAATAGCACTGTAGCAATGATCTTCTCAACCTCTCTGAAGATTTCAACACTGCTGATCAACCATCCTCCTCAGATAGTTCTCCTCCATTGTTAGATCTATTGGACAGCCCTCTCAAAGCTACCCCCCTTATCCATCTGATCATAGCCAGAGCACTTCAAGCAATGCTTCTTTACCTTGCCCTGTACTGTCACTTATGGATTTTCCAAGGAATCATCTCTAGCTTTCTCCTCTTCATCAGCATGTTGCTCTTTGTTGATATTATCCACAGGCACAGCGCCACTTTCCTGAGTTAAGTTGGCAATCACTTCTCTCAATCTGCACCAGCTCCATGCTGGCAGATAGCTTGCTTGATATCCAGCTTAAGCAATATCGAGTTGAACATTATTAAGACAAAAGCCATTACCTTCGACCCACGCCTCCTTACAAACTTCATACTGATGAACTGGCTCAATCTTTCTCCTCAGCAAGTGTTTCAGTTAAATCAGACTGCAATACAACAACTTCAGTGCACTCTTCAAACCCAAGTGGAAGATCCAACCTCATATCCTCCTCATCACAAAGACTGCCTAATTCCACCAAACATCTGATTCTGAAATCCTCATTCATGCCTTGTCATCTTGAAAGTCAATTACGGTCTCAGGTGGCCTTCCATGCTCCCTAAACTTCAGCCATATCTACATCAATTCCACTTGTCCACTGGTCTCTGGTCCCATAATACCTCAAGTGTAAAATTCACATCTGTGATTTAACTTTCTTCATTGCATTAGCTCTCACTATTTCCATAACTGCCTTTAGCTCTACAAACACTCCCACCATCCACTACCCTTAATTTTCCATTACTTCAAATCCGGCCTCTACTTTGTTCACTCTTCATTACTGCTGCCCAGGTTCCACTCTTTGGAATTCCTTAACTAAATCGCTTTCCCTTCTTATATCTACTCCTGCTTTAAGACACTCCTTAGACCTAATGCTTTAAGCAAGCTTTGGGTCACCCATCTGCCCATTCCCCGCCTCCCTAATTTCTCTTTCATAGGCTTGGCATCAGTCTTTTCATTTTCTACATTATAAATGAAAGTTATTGTTGTTATGAACTTGGGCCCATTTGTCAGCTCATAATAAATAAGGGAAAGAATACTATGATTAAATTATTTGAAAACTTCAATTAAGCAAGTGTTCAATTATCCACAATCATTTAGATCAGTTGTATAATTGAAAATGTAAAGAAATCCTACCCATGGTTATACAACTTCTTTGCAGCCTGAACATTTGACACTGTTCTTTGTCATTACTCACCAATGCATGTGGGCAGAGAGTCGTTCCATTGAGCTAAGGCATTTGGTACTGATGCACATCTAATCCCTGGTGAACCAGAAAGAACGTAGCCAGGATTGCATTCAAAGAGAACCACAGAGCCAACTGCAAAATCATTCCCAACTCTTTTCCCAAACCTTGGCTCAGGTACAGAGCTGCACTGGGTTGCACTGGTCCTTGGCACAGCTAAATAGATTCCAAGAGAATAATTACAGTGTCAGTGATTTTTTTAAAGAAACATTCCAAACTTAAAGTTAGCTTTAAAATTTCAAAATATGCAAAAATGTTCTACAGTTCAGTGGTGTTGGACAGTATAGATGCAATTAAGCAACTACAAAGACCTATAGGGCTTTCGATTCACTAAATTAAAGTTCACAAAAGTGATTTCCCATAGAACAGTTGGAATATACAAATTCCAACATTGCACAAAATACTACGAATGTGGTGCAAAATTAGAAAGAGTTTGAATTGCAAGGTTTTTCTCACTAGTACATCAATCACTCTAATGATTAGAATATGAGAATTGTTAATAATAATACTATTAAGAATATTATGATAAAGAGACCGGAAAGAGCTATAAAGGAGCAGGCTCTGAGAGAGCACAGAGAGAGTGAAGATAGCTATAAGCAAGTGGGACTGTGAGAGAGCGCAGCAGGATGGCAGAGAGGCATCTAGGAGCAGGACTGAGAGAGAGCCAGTGAGGCAGAGAGAGGCATTGAGGAGTGGAACTGGCAGAGACAGTGAGACCAGAGAGAGCTGTGAAGCAGCGTTCCTGACAAATAGCTCAGCGAGATGGGAGAGAGGCATAAAAGTGCAGGACTGGCAGAGAGCACAGCAAGACCAGAGAGAGGCATAAAGGAGTGGGCCTGAGAGGGAGACAGCGAGAGCAAGCAGACTCAGAGAGAGACAGCGAGACAGCCTGACTGACTGCTTTCTTAAGAAAATCAAGTGTGATGTCATAGGGAAGAAAGTAAGTGATTGGTTGATGAGCAATTTTCTCTCTCTAGAGTATTCAGTTGAAATTAGATGTTGGTGTTTTTACATCAGTAAGTGAACTAATTAGAGTAACTCTTTCGAGTACAAACACGTTTCCATCTGTTTCAGGTGAAGTTACATTGTTTCATAGTTTGCCATTGTGAGATTTGAACTCTTGACCTTACAAACCCAGTACCATAACCACTTGGCTATTTAGGCCAAGCAACCAATTAGAGTAACTCTTTCGAGTACAAACACGTTTCCATCTGTTCCTATTCAAATGAAGTTACATTGTTTCATAGTTTTGCCATTGTGAGATTTGAACTCTTGATCTTGGGGTTACAAACCCAGTACCATAACCACTTGGCTTTTTAGGCCAAGCAACTAATTAGAGTACAAGCACATAGCAGGTCCAGGTATTAATTAAAAGTCATCATTTAAACAGGGTACTATAACTAGATTCTTAAAGAGGAAACAGAAACTTTTCTTTTGCATCATGAAGCAGCATTTGAGACCTGAAGCTTGTGATTCCTGTGCCGTGTGGGAACTTCAGGACACCTCATATGTCTTGGGTGATTACACATGTAAGAAGAGTCTCCAGCTGCTCCAGATTTCAAGCTTGAGGGGCAGCTGGAGTCACTGCGGAGTATGAGAAAGGATGAGAGTTTCCTGGATCATATGTTCCAGGAGGTGATCACTCCACAGGCTGAAAGGTCAGGATAGTAGATGGCTGGTCATGTAGAAGAGTAGGAAGAGGCAGATAGTACAGGAATCTTTGGGGTGTGTGCCACTTTCAAACAGATACTCAGTATAGACACTATTGGGAGTGACGAAACCCCGAAGAAGTTCAGCACAGCTCATGGCATCAATGAGGAAGGGATTGTATAGGAGGGAACAACAAAGTGCAGAAATGCAGGTGTTAGAGGAGATTCCTAAGGCATTTCTGTAGCCATCATTGTGAGTCCTGGATGATGTGCTGCCTCCTTAGTGCCAGGGTAAAGGGCATCATGAAGAGAGTGCAGAATATTCTGCAGGGGGAAAGGAGTGAGACAAAAATTGTGAATCACATTGGTACCAACAACATGCAGAAAGCAGGTCCTACGGTCAGATTTTCAGGAGCGAGGGAAAAGTAGAACCTCGAGGTTAGTAATCCCTGGATTACTCCCACTGCCACATACTAGCCAGGGTAGAAATAGGAAGATTGAGAGGATCAAGGCATAGCATGAAGCATGGTGCAGGAGGGAGGGCTTCAGATTCTTGGGCAATTGGGACTAGCTCTGGGACAGAAGGCACCTATTCAAAAGGGGCGGGATGCACCTCAATAGGACAGGGATCAATACCTTTGTGGAGAGGTTCACTAGTCTGGTTGGTGAAGGTTTAAACTAAATTGACAGGGGGATGGACGCTAGCATTTAGAATTAGAAAAGAAGAATAAGGTGCATAAAGTGAGAATGTTGAACAATACTAGAGTAGAAAGTAGGACAATACTAGGTAGGGGCAGACTACGAGGAATGCAAATAATCACAAAAAAGTGTGGTGAATAAGTTTGGTGAGCTACAAGCACAAACAGCTGTGTGGGTATATGATGTAGTGGCAATAAACAGAAATGTGGCTTAAAAATGGTTGGGATGAGGATATAGTGTTCAGAAAAGATAGAGGCCAGAATTTTCAATTCCGGTGTACCTTCATCCCATGAGGCACTGTGGGCCTCAGCAGCAGGAGAATTGTAAACAACCACAATCTGTAACCTCATGGCCCAGAATATACCCCACTCTACCATTACCATCAAGCCAAGGGTTCAACCCTAGTTCAATGAAGATTGCAGAAGGGCATGTCAAGATTAGCAACAGGTGTAAAAATGAGGTGTTAACCTGGTGAAGTTACAACACAGGACTACCTGCTTACCTGTTGGTGTCGGGCATCATGGTGCACGTGAGCGGACAATATGGCAGGAAGGCCACAAATTGGTTTCATGCTGTCATGAAACCAGTTTGCAATCATCTGCTCCATTGGTCAATGGTCAGCCGCGTTTTCCGTTGCTGCACATTGGGAACTTCATTTTCATACATCTGCATATCATTATAAGCCCTGTCTGCCGGAATCATCCCGCACACTGGATCATCCGGGCAATCACATTGATGTGTTTCACAACGAGCAGGGCTTCACTCCTGACTTTGAGGTTTGTTTGCTTTCTTTGCTTCAGGCAGTACTCACAGTCATCAGTGCCAGGCTTTGCAGGCAGCAAAACATCACTATTAAGGGGGCTCATGGGCAGGTCTCAACCTACCACACCAGCTGTAAGACAGGAGTTGTTTTTGAATGGCTGCAGAGCTAGGGCTTGTTTTGAAGAAGAGGAGAAGAGGCCTCACTCAGACAAGGTAAGAGGCTGCAGGGCAAGGGCTGTACTGGGGAAGGGGGGAATACCAGGGTGTGTGTGGGGGCACATGTTGACCTGTGCAAATGGCCTTAAGATGGTGATGGTTGAGGAGGCAGTCTCCAGAGGAGATAAGGCCAGATGGAGATGTGAGGGTATGTGTGTAAATGAGTGAGTGGTGATGCCCCTTGAGCTGGCAGTGAGTGAGATGCCAGTGAATGTGTGGTGGCCTTGTGAGTGTCTGAGTTGAGAGTGATGACATGGTTGCCTTACCCTGGCGTCATAGATGAGGTCATTTATCCTCTTTCTGCACTGGCTGGCCAACTTCTTCTGTGCAGTGTTGGCATTGACCACCACTATCACCGCCTCCCAAGCTGGAGTGGTGAGATTGCTGGGGTGGGGATGGAGGACATCACGGTGGGCCTCCAAAAGGCATTCCAGTGACGGGTCTGAACTCTTCTTGGCTTTCAGGGCCACGTTTTCACTGGAGCAGTCCTGGGCTGCAAGCCCAGCCTAACGTGTGGCCAGTAGCGCTCAGTGTACCTGTGCGGGTGGGGGAAGGAGGGAGAGTTGGGGCCTGCGCTCTTGTGTGCATGTGTGTGAAAGAGCGCAGCAATCTCCCTGAGATACGGAGCTGCCTCAGGGAGGTTGAATGGATTTTTAAAGTTCTTAATAAATAAAGTAAAACTTTATTTAAACATATGCCAACATGTGACAGTGTCCCACAGCAGTTATAAAACCTTCAGAAAATCTCATCCCGCCCATGGATGAGGTTTCCTGAAAACTGCGAAAGCTGCTTGGGCTCTTCGCCTGCCCGCCAACCTTAAGGTTGGACAGGCAGTGTTCCTAACAAGGTTAATTACTTTTTTTAATGGCCTTAATAGGCTACTAACATTGGGCGGGAAGGCAGCCATCTCCGATACTTGCCTGCCGAACGAAATATCGAATTGACGCTCGATGACGTCAGGACACATGCCCAACGTCATCACTTGTCATTTTACGTGTTGGCGTGTCGGGCCCGCCCCCACATGCTGACGGCAATATTCTGCCCTGTGTGTGCGGCTGCAATTTAGATATGGCACCTGAAGTGAGGAAACGGTGAGGTAACGGTGTGGCGGGCAATTCAGAGGCGGTGTTGTGTTTCCTGTGCCAGGTGATGTGTTTCCTGTGGCTGCATAATTAATGAGGTAGGAATGGGATGACAAAGCATGAAAATCGCCATTGCGGCTGGCAAGTAAAATATCCTTTTTCCCGCCCAGAGAAAGAAGAAAAATGGTGGAGTGTCATTAATGATAAGAGGAGACATTATCGTATTGGAAAGACAGGATTTTCTTGAAGACACAATGAATTTTACAGAGGAGAGTACTGCTCTAACCACCCCCTCCCCAACTTGGCTTAAAGTTCGCTGATGTTAAAAAGGACTGCCCCGCAGTGATAATATGCCAAGGCGGCCTTAACAAGATGAGTGAGACTTCCACCCCTCAGGAACAGCCCTTGGGAGCAGCCAGCCAATCTGAATGGCCAGCAACTGAGTCATCCCAGCAGTGCCAGAACATAGTAGTGGCTGCTACTGGGACTACAAGAAGAAGATCATAGATATCAGACAAAAAACTAAATCTGGATTTTTGGCTCGGGGCCGAGAGCCGGGGGGCGGGGGGGGTGGGGAGGGGGTGGTGGGTGGTGGTGAATGGGGACTCCAGCGAAGTGGGGCTGAGGGAGCAGGTTCATGGGGCCGGTGGAGATGCACAATGGGGGGAATACTATCTTGGGATTGGGGTGCCCCCAATGGGCACAGGGAACCCATCGGTACCCCACTTCCTTTCCATCTTTTACCAGAGTTAGGAAAATAGTGGGTTAGCCGCTTTCCTTCTGTGTTACCCACCCAGCATATTATGGCGGCAGGGGCAGAGAGAGGTTCTTAAGTGGCCTTTAATTGGCATTACCTGCCCATCATAATATGAGGGACAGCATGGGGTGCGTAGGAAGGCAGTGGGCAATATTCTGCCCTATTTTGTTTTACATGCCCACCATCCCCCCAGCCCCAACCTTCAAATATGCCAGCAGGGGTCCATAAAACTTCCCCAAAGCCTATTTGGTTAGAGTTGAGAAGCAATGAAGGTAACATCACGCTACTTGAGTTATTCTATTGGCCTCTAAACAGGGAGAAACAGAGATAGAGTGATGCATCGGCAGGGAAATCACAGAGATGTTCAACAACTATAGAGTGGTGATTCTGAGGGATTTTAATTACAAAAGTAGCAAGTAAAGGGTGAGGGAGGGGATGAATTTCTGAACTGTGCTCAGGAGAATTTCCTTGATCAGTATTCACAGCCCTACTAGAAATGAGGCACTGCTGGATCTGATGCTGGAAAATGAGGTGGGTCAAGTGGAAGTGGCTATGGGGGAACATATGGGTAAGAGTGATCATTGTATCAGAAGGTTTAGATTAGTAATGGAGAAGAGCAAGAAACAATCTAATATATAACATCTCAATTGTAAAAGGGCTAATTTCAATGCAATGAGAAGCGATCAAGCCAGGCTAAGATGGAATCAAAGACTGACAGGAAAGCTGTAACAGAACAATGGATGATCTTTAAGGAGGAGGCTTCAGGTATAGGCTAGGTACATTCCAACAAGGGCAAAAGTTATGGGATGCAAAGATAGTGCTCCTAGGATCAGGAGGGAAATTGAGATTATGATGAAACAAAAAAGATGGGTGTATGTTGCATGTCAAGTGAGCTCTTCAAGTGAAAACTAGGTCAAATATAATAGGATGAGAGGGAGGTTATGAAGAAAATAAGACTGGCCAAGGTGGAGTGTGAGAATAGAATGGCAGTCAACTTAAAAACGGAACCTAAAAGCTTCTACCAGCCTGGAAATAGTAAACGGGCAGCAAGAGATGGAGTGGGTCCTATTAGGGGCAAAGAGTGTGATCTATGCTTGGACGCACAGGGCAAATCCAGAATACAAATAGGCAATAACTTCCAAGCTCCAAGGGGTTGTATTGAGGGGGTGGCCCAAGGTGCACTGGAGAATTCCCTTCACAAGATCCCAGGTAAGGTTTGCATGGCAATTGCCTGGAAGTATAAACTTCCCCTGGGCAATTGCATTGCACTAGGAACCATCCAAAAATGTGATCTAAATCGCAAACTTCGGATGGTTCCGACTGGGTTACATTAATAGTTACTCAGAAAGAGTTAGTAGAATTAAAACCTCTTCTAACTTCTGGGTAACTACTTTAGAAACACACAGGACTCCCCAACTATCCTACCCCATACCCCACCTCCCCAGGGGTCTCTGTCCACCCTACATGACTCCCCCTACCCCCAAGGGACTACACTCCTCGACAGGAACTCCCCAACCTGCAGGATTTCCCCACCCGCACGATATTAATCCACCCCCATCAGGACTCTTCCCCCAACCCCCGCTCAGCCCAACTCTCAACCCCACTACTACCCCAGGCCCGACCCGACCTGACACCCACCCCTCCACAACACTCCCCACCAACACCCTCCCCCCCAACCCGAGGCCTGACCCAAGGCCTAACCTCCCCCAACCCCTCGACCTCTGACACACCTCATTCCCCACAACCTCCGACACCCCCACCCCAACACCCAAATTCTAGCCACTTGCCTCATACAATTACCTTCTCCCTGGCCTGTCCAAGACCTTTGAACTTGGCTGGACCTTTAATGTACCTGTTTTACAGCAGCTAGTGCCGTTAAAAAGGGGCGTGGCCTCCTTCACTTTGACAGAGGTGCACTTGATGCTCGGCCCCGGGGTCATGCTGCACTACTCGGATCTCGCCCGGCCTGAGCCAGAACGTCAAGCGAGACAGGATAGAAAAAAAAACTTGGGTAAAAAACTAGGAGCAGAGTGGCAATCCAACACTGGTTGCCACTCCATGGAAGTTCAGGCCCAATGAGTTCTTTGTATCAGTGTTTACTGAGGAAGATGAATCTGACAAACTATCGGTAGAAGCGAAAATAGTGGAGGCAATGGATACTGTGAAAATTGAAAGGGAGGAGAACTGGAAAGCTCATTATAATTAGGGTAGATAAGTCACCTGATCCTGATGGCTTGCATCCCAGGTTGCTAAAGGAAGTGGGAGCGGAGATAGCGGAAAGGCCTGCCTTAATTTTTCAAGCTTCTCGAGATATGGTGGTTAGAGAATTGGAAAATGGCAAATGTGGCACCACGATACAAGGAAGGGTGCTAGGACTGTCCTAGCAACCACTGGCTAGTTAGTCTAACATCAACAGTGGGTAAGGTTTTGGAATCCTTAATCAGGGGAAAAATTCAATAGGCACTTGGAAAGGTTTGAGTTAATTAAGGAGAGCCAGCACAGATTTGTAAATAGCAGATTGTGCTTGTCGAATCTAATTGTATTTTTTGATGAAGTAACAGAGAAGGTTGTTAAAGAGATATTGTCTACATGGATTTTAACTAAGTGTTTGACAAGGTACAACAGAAAAGGCTGTTTAACAAAATTGACGCTTATGGATAGGAGAACCAATGTGCAATTGGATTAAAAACTTGGCTGAAGGACAGAAATCAGTGATTTGTGGTAGATGGCTGTTTTTCAGAATGCAAGGCGATAGACAGTGGTATTCCCCAATGGTCAGTTCTAGGATCACTAAATGTTTTATATGTAAATGGTTTGTATCTTAGAATACAGAGTAAAATTTCAAAATTTGTTGATGATATCTAACTTGGAAGAATGGGAAGTAATGATCCTTCACCGTCACTGGGTCAATATCCTGTAACTCCCTCCCTAACAGCATTGTGGGTGTACCTATACATCATGGGTTGCAGCAGTTCAAGAAGGCAGCTCACCACCACCTTCTCAAGGGCAATTACGGATGGGCAATAAATGCTGGCCCAGCCAGCAAAGCCCACATGCTATGAATGAATAAAGAAAAATACAAACTATCAGCAACAGGACATTGATAGGCAAGTGGAAAGGGCAGACCAGTGGCAAATAGAGTTTAATACAGAAAAGTGTGAGGTAATGCAGTTTGGCAGAAGGGATGGGCAGAGGCAATGCAGAATGAATGTCACAATTCTAAAAAGTGTGCAGGAACAGAAGGATCTGTGGGTGCAATTGCATCAATTTTTGAAGGTGACAGGAAATATTGAGCATGTGGTTAGCAAAGCAAATGGGATCCTGGGCTTCATAAATAGTGACATTGATTACAAAAGCAAGGAAGTTATGCTGTACCTATATAAAGCTCTGGTTAGGCCCCAACTAAATAACCAAGTTCTGGTCACTACACTTTAAGAATGATGTGAAGGTCCCAGAGTGCTGAGGAGATTTAAAAGAATGGTTCTAGGGAAATGGGGTTTTAGTTAGACGGTTATGCTGGAAAGGCTGGGGATGTTCTCCTTCGGGCAAAGTCGATTGAGGGAGGGTTTGAATGAGGTGTATAAGATTATGACAGGCTTAGATAAGATAGAAAAGGAAAAACTTTTCTCAATAGCTTTACAAGGAGTAGGGGACACAGGTTTAAGATTTTGGGCAAGAGTTGCAGGGGGAATGTGAGGAAAAACTTTATAATTTAGTGAGTGGTAATTACCTGGAACTCACTGCTCATGAGGGTGGTGGATACAGAAACAATCAATGATTTCAAAGAAAATGGAGAATTGGAAGGAAATAAACTTGCAGGGCTACAGGGACCAAGTGGAGATGTGAGACTGACTGGATTGCTCTGCATGGCCTCCTTCCGTGCAGTAAATGATTCAATGGCCCAGATTTTCACGGAGTTGGAATGACGCCGGATCCATTTAAAAATGGCAGGCAGGACCCAATTCCAGCATGTCCTACTCCTATCCCCAGCATCCCAATTACCACCAGCGTGGGATAGAGGTGTGGGTAGCAAGCCTGCACCCTGCACTCCCAACCTGGCTGGTTACATTGTGCCTCCTGCAATCTTCATAGAGTCAGGCCAGCTTCTCCATGACTCATGGTTCCTCAGAGCAGTCATGAACCAGAGCCTGGATTCAGTAACTTTTTGAAAGCTAAGTTCAAAGGGTCTTAACCATACCACTTCTAAGGCCCCCATGGCCCCTCAATTCCAGCTCAGTGCTGGTTCATGACCCCCACCCATCCCCAGGGCCCCTTATAGCCCCCATGCCAATGCATGCCCCCACCTAGCCCATGGCCCCCCATAATGAGGACATGTATAAGAACTAGTTCAGGAGAACTGGATGACTTCATTATGAATGCTTGGCTGAGAGGCCAGACTCATAAAAAAATATCTCAGAAGGGATTTGTTTGACAACTGGAGAGAACTGTTGACTTTGCTTGATTTACATCTCAAAGTAGTTATAAAAAGTTGTTCTTTCTGTCATCTCTTTTGTCAATGCTTCAATGTTTACTTGCACAAGATTAATGGGTGTGAAGTATTTGGAGCCTCTATGATTGATACTTTAATGGTATGTCTGATTGAGAGGGTTGTAGAAACAGCAGTTTTCTTGAAAGAAAATTTGTGCTTTTGTCTAAGTAGTTCCACACGTGCTATTGTTCCTATATGGATCATTAGTTCTGTACTTAGTAGATACGGGGTGAACAGACATGGAAGGGACATGAGTTAGCATGAATTGACATGGGGACTACAAGAGGCCATGATGGTGGGTGGGAAGCATGAGTTGGCATGGAGGGCAAGGAAGTGGCATGGGAGTGAGTGGGGCCATACGGCGGGGGCTGGTGGGGGGGTTGTGAGGGGCAAAGGTTATAGGGCCCAACAGCCTTTCATATCACTTTGACAAACAGTCTCCTTGGCACTCAGCAGCCCGTGTGGCTACCCAAGCCCTGCGTTTGGAGTCAGCAGGCCTAACTCTACCCTGCACCCGTCATCCTGGTGCGAACATCGTGACATTCAGGGGCTTTCTACAGAAGAGGGTCCGCTAAGTCAGGAAACTCCTCGACTTGAGCTACCTACCTTGGTAGCAAAAATCCGGTGTTATGGCTCTATAACAACATCAACCTCACCTACCATTGGGGTATGCTTTTTGCTGTTTAACAACAACAACAATGACATAAGTGGGCATTAAGTCAATTGAGTAACCAGAAGATAAGCTACAAATCTAGTGTTCTCCTTTTCTGTGCCACTCCCTATTTACCATCAAAAAAATAGGGAGCGAAACTGGTAAAAATAGTTCATTTTTCAAAAAAAGAAAACTTGCCATGTTAACAAGTTTTTTTGAAGGATGCTACAGATAAGAATCAGCTCACCAATTGAGCAAAAGGTAATTCATGGATAGGAGTGGCTAAACTCTTTAACAGAGCTTGTGTGCAAAACTGAGTTGGTAATAGTTAAGAAGTATTGTTGGTGGTCAGGGATTACAGGTTCCATTGGTGATCAGCAATCCACGCTATCAATTACTCTGCAGTCAGCGGCACTTTAATCAGCTGAGTAATATTAAACTCAGGGCATTTTAAATATAAAAGCAACAAACTGATAGGCATTCAGTCATGTATTTTATTCCACTTTTGTAGGAAATTGAAAATCTCAAAATTTGGTTGTTAAAATAAGAAATTACGAGCAAAAAGAATAATAGAAGTAGCCAAGAAATTAATTTAAACATTGTTTTCAACACCACAACTCCAAGTACATAACTGAGCCCTTGCTCTTTGTTTCCAGTTTCAGAACTTGATTACACACACAAATTTATGAATCAAAATTCAAAATTGGCCAAGTCAATGAATCAAGACGTACACATTTGGTGTTCTGCTTAATTCTGATGGTTTTCAGCTCTTTGCAGCTGTATTAATTTCTTTGGCCACTACTTAATTTCATAAATGACTATTAAGCTACTCAGGATCCAAGGAATCAGTATGATTAGAATCAAGGCTTGGTCAGCCAGATTCTACTATTAAGATTATCAAGCTTCCCTCGAAGTCACATGCCATCTAGACTTGGAACTATAGTGTAATTCTTCACTGTCACTGGATCAAAAAACTGGAACTCCTTCCCTAACAGCACATTGTACCTTCAGGACAAGGATTGGAAAAGTTCTCAAAGGTGATTCACCACCGCCTGCTCAAGGACAATTAGGGGTGGTAACAAATGTTTCCCTTTAAACGATGCCCGCATCCCAAGAACAAGTATAAAAAGATCAAGCACAGCAAACTCACCCAGTGGGAAACTGAAGTCATCATTGCCATTAATCTCACCTTTGGGGTTTCTTAGCACCTGGGTGCCCAAAAACGGAAAAACATCCCACCCCACCCCCATCTCCCTGCCCCACCCCACCCCACCGCACCATCACACATCCCTCAATTCCTTTGCAGAAATATTTCTAACTGCCATTTCTACTGTCCACTTCAATGGGATTCCCTGTAACTTATTTCAAATTCTATTGCCTTTTGGGTGATTGAGTTCCACTTTACTGTTTTCCTAGTTACCAATTTCCTAACTTTAATTCATGTTCCCTGGTAGTTAAACAATAAATATATCTGGGGTAGGTTTGCCTATTTACTTTATAATTGAAAGCTTCAATTAAGTTTCCTCTAAGTTTTCTCTCGAAGAAATAAAAGCATTAATCTTACTTTGTCAATTCAAATTCCTTTAATCTAGAATCACCCTTTGTTGCTTGTTATTGCGCTGTATCAAAGACAACTGTAACATCACTACTATGCTGAGGTAACACATTTCAATCATTACCCTTCTAAATTTCACACTGCACATCCAACAAACAACAATTCAACAGGGTAGCCATGGTCAGCTTGCAGAAGGATTATTATTATCAGTTAATTTATTTTTGTTTTTTCAAAGGATGTGGGTGTCTCTGACTGGCCAACATCTGTTGCCCATCCCTAATTGCCCTTGAGAAGAAGTGGTAAGGATGGGGATATTTGTGGAGCTTCCTCCTCCAGTTAGTTGTTCAATTATCCACCACTGTTCACAATGTGGCAGATTGCAGAGCTTAGAGATCTGATCTGTTTATGGGATTGCTTATTGCTGTCTATCGCATGCTGCTTCCGCTTTTTTGACAAGTAGTCCAGTGTTGTCGCTCCACCTGGTTGACACCTCATTTTGAAGTATGCCTGGTGCTGCTCCTGTCCTCCTGCACTCTTCATTGATCCTCTGGCTTTTTGGTAATGGTAGAGGGGGGATATGCCAGGCCATGAGGTAAGATTAAGTCCCCCTTCCAGGGTATATTTATCTCCTTGCTACCCTCAGTGCTTCTTCCAACTGATGTTCAACATGGAGATTACTGACTAGCTGAGGGTGGTGGGGTTGGAGGAGGGGGTTGGGAGAGTGGGGAGCAGTGGATGGTTTCCTTGCCCATAATCAGCAGGAGGTTTCCTTGCCCATAATTGACCTGATGCCATGGGACTTCATTGGATCCAGAGTCAATATTGAAGGCAACTCCCTCCCAACTGTATACCTCTGTGTCGCCACCTCAGTGAGCCTGAGCTGCTAGGACCTACCCAGGATGGTGATGCTGGCGTCTGGCACATCAGCTGTAAGGTATGAATCGGTGAATATGACTATGTCAGGCCACTTGACATATCTAAGGGATGGCTCTCCCAATTTTGACACAAGTACCCAGATATTAGCAAGGAGGACTTTATAGGGTCAACTAGGCTGGGTATACCTTTGTTGTTTCCATATGGCCTGTCCAGTTTTATTCTTTTTTGACTTGTTAGCGGTTTGGTACATCTGAGTGGCTTGCTAGGCCATTTCAGAGGGTGTTTTAAGAGCCAATCACATTGTGGACCTGGATTTATATGTAGGCCAGACCACGTAGGGAGGCAGATTTCCTTCCCTAAAGGGCATCAATGAACCAGATAGGTTTTTACAACAATCAATGATGGTTTCATGGTCATCATTACTGGACTAGCTTTTTATTCCAGATTTATGAATTAAGCGAATTTAAGTTCCACCAGCTGCCATGGTGGAATTTGACCCTGTGTCCCCTGAGCATTAATCTGAGTTTATTTATTTTTTTTTCACAGGATGTGAGCATTGCTAGCTAAGCCAGCATTTTAATTGCCCATCCATAATTGCCCTTGAGAACTTGGTGGTGAGCCACCTTCTTAAACCACGGCAGTCCATGTGGTGTAGGTACACCTACAGTGCTGTTTGACAGGGAGTTCCAGGATTTTGACCCAGTGACAGTGAAGGAACGATGACATAGTTCCAAGTCAGGATGGTGTGTGGCTTGGAGGGGAACTTGCAGATGGTCGTGTTCCCATGCATCTGCCGTCCTTGTCTTTCTAGGTGGCAGAGGATGTGGGTTAGGAAGATGCTGTCTCTGGATTACTAGTCCAGTGAGGTGACCGTTATGCCACTGCCTCCCCCAAATGTTCCGCACTCTGGAGTACGCTACCCAGTGAAGAACTAGTCAAACTACCTTCTTGAAGACAGGTTATGGAATGATAGTCACAAGATCACTAAATAAGGAGAGACAAGGAAGGCTATTTGACAATCTTAACTCATCTATCAGAAAGACAGATCTCCCATCACAATGTCCACAAGGCTTTTGAATGATTTTAAGGTTTTCTCCTCTATTATACTTCCTGGGAGTCTATGCCAAATGCTGATTATGCTTAGCATGAAGAAATTCTTGCTAACATAAATCTTAAATTTGCCTGGTAGAAAAATTGGACTTCTTTCCCAACCAGTCTTTTACTTATACTTCGCTGTTGGAACAATTTTTTTAGATTTTAATCTCTGGCATTTTATTTTGATTTTTTTTTTGCATTTCAGTTCAGCCAATAACTCATTAACTTACCTTGATAAACAAAATGAAATCCTTTGGCTGTTATTGGACCAACTGTGATAAACTTGATTGTGATCTGGTTACCTGAACTTAAAGGGAGGGATTCTCCTAAAACAAAATATAAGGAATTAGAGTTACTGAATACAAATGAAGTACAATTCAGTATGAAGAAAATCTTGCTAACATAAATCTTAAATTTGCCTGGTAGAAGAACTGGACTTCTTTCCCAACAAGTCTTTTACTTATACTTCGCTGTTGGAACAATTTATTTAGATTTTAATCGAAGTACATTCAGTACACTGACTGCACTCCAAAAGTAAATTTTACTTTACTCAGAAACTTTGGTGACCAACATATGTAGTAAAATATATTTTTCTACATTACCTATTTCTGTTTTTATTTAATACACTAAGTTTAAGCATTGCATTTAGAAAAAAATGGAAACCAAGTAGCTTATTTTAACAAAATGAAAAATATTTTAACCATCCTGTTGCTTTTCATGTCATTAGTATTAATGGCAAATTATGCAGTGAATTCCAATGGATAAGTATATGTTCTCTGAATATTACACTGATGCTGGAACTGAATTGAAACACTGCACTCAAAGAGACAAACGCAGCAGCAAAACGTGAGACAAGTTATTTCTGCTACTCTTCACACATCAGTGCTTTTGAATGTAATTTTATTTTGATTGGCAGTGAACCTACTTCCCCATCAGTATTAGTTAGCAAATGCTTACCAACCTGCATGCTCATAGTGCCAATGCTCCATAGCTATTTCATTTATATTGGAGTGAGTTGGCAGTAATTGCTGCCCATTGCCTGTTAAGTATAATATTACTTGCATTGATGCAGTGCCTTATGATGTCCCAAAACATGTTACATGCAGAAAGTGCTGGAAAAACTCAGCTGGTCTAATAGCATCTGTGGAGAGAAAAACAGAGTTAATGTTTCAAGTCCATATGACTCTTCTTCAGAGCTCTGAAGAAGACTCATACGAACTCGAAACGTTAACTCTGTTTTTTTTCTCCACAGATGCTGAGTTTTTTCCAGCCATTTCTGTTTTTGTTTCAGATTTCCAGCATCAGCAGTATTTTGCTTTTATCTTCATGTTACTTACAACTTTGAGGTGCATTGACTTTTAGGTAAAGCAATGTGACAACTAAATTGCATAGGGTAAGATCCCGCAAATTTAGATCAGTTATCAATTAATCTTTTATTGTCATTAGTTGAAGGATGCAAGCTGAGTAGGACAGGAACTCCTGTTTTTCTTGGACAGTGCCATGAATCTTCAACATCAAGCTGAACCCCAAAAATTGGTCATTATTTTACAAATTAAGGTGAAAGCCAACTGAAGCATTTAACATAGCTGAAAGCATATGAAGTAAATACATTTTTTTTATTAAATGAATTTAGTCTTATTCCCAGTACAAGACTTGAACTGTCCCATCTTCTCTCAGATTGGAGACAAAGGTTCTAAAATTTAATGGGCTATGATGTTGACATTTACGCTGGGGTTGCACCTACTGCTGCCCTTCAAACCCATCTTTAGTAGTGGTCCAAATATAAGCAAAATAATTTGTCTGCTTTGTCCTTCATTGTATCTTACTATATTTGTCCTACCCTATTTAAGCAGCAAATAGCTCAATAGTCAAACACCCAGAACCCATTATTCAAGCTATTCTCTTCTGTCCACCGAACTGTTCCAGAACTGACTTTAAAAAATAATCCTGTTTCTCTAAAACTGACTTTGAGCCAATGTTTTCAAAATACAAGGGAAACTCAGATTTGATAACATTGCCCATTTTTTTTTGCTACTCAGCCCTTCATCAGTTACTCATACCACCAACACAAACCGTTTATTGTCCTTTGACCTTGACAGCTTAATGTTATATTACTTGGTACTAATTTTGCTTAAAATCACTGAATCAATGCACAAGTCTAAATCTCCATGTACTCCATCAGAATTGGCGCTTTTAAGAGAACACTTCATTCAATGTGTCCGGATATTTATACTCCAAGAAAAATGTACATTGAAGGAGTCAAGGTAACACTGTCATTCAACAGGTGTTGCTATTGAGGAGTGAGTTTTGGTAACATCGAGTAAGCATTGTGATAGGCTCTTAAATTACAGATACATACTCTACAGAAGTTGCTATAATAAGCAGAATTGAGAACCCAGGGGAAATAGATCTGTCCACAAGCACATACTTTCCAAAATATGTTTTGTAACAGTGCTAAAATAAATAAAATAGAGGACAGTGACTGAAAAACAAATAAGTCTCAAAAACCTCAAACCAATAGCTGTTCACACCTGAATGTGACCCTGACAGTGAAGTCAACAGTGAAGCTTGCTGGGTAGGTCCATCGTATATATCAACGACATCATGCAGGGCAGTCTGGAAAAACACAAACTGGCCAAACACCACTGCCACAGGAGCAGCATAGATACCAGGAGAGAGGGAGAGAGAGGAAAAAAAGAGAAGTTAGAGGTTTATTTCAATAAAATACCAAACATTAAAAGTAAGAAACATGACAAAGCTAGAAATATATGATGATCATTTGGTCCCATCAAGCCCATTTCATCTGAAGATCCTATACCATGTATTGTATCCTGGAATTGACCCAGATGAAAAATGTGGGAAGTGGGACCCACCTGGAATGGAGGAAGAAATGAGACTAACCTGCATCAAGCTTCAGAATGCCATCTTCAGGCGTGCGTTTTCAACGTCTCACAAAAGGCAAATTACTTAGTTATTTTCTGAAAATCATTTAGACTGGCAACTGAGTACTGGCTGAACGTTAGTGGCATACACACATCTTATGTGAATTTACATTCTCAGCAATCACTCTGAAATAGTCAAAATGCTGCTTGCATCACCTAGACGAAAACTGCACTAAGTTGTGCAGCGTTTGAAAAATTCATGCTAAAATTCAAAATTGGGTAAAAGCGAAAGTCTGCAAAGTTTTGTGCTAACTGGAGTGCACTGGTCTGCACTGGAGTGCTGC